>NC_087298.1:11831987-14595720 GCF_015220805.1 Pogoniulus pusillus
TTTTTTTCCATCCAGGCTGAACAAAGAGTGTCTGTGTCTGGCTGCTCCTGTTGCACCAGTCCAGGAGGAGAATCCAGTTCGTCTCTCCTGCCAGCACTGAGCTGTGCCAGGTTCATTTTCCTGCCCTCCCCTCACACGGTGCCAGCACCAACACCCAGCAGCTCTGCCCAGGGGGAGAGCAGAAGGCAGGAGCAATCCCTGGCAGGGGCACAGGGCCCTTTAGCAGCAGGATGATTACAGCGACTGCTGCAGGGGGCACATTGTCTGGGCAGCTAGATCAGGTGTTTGGAGCAGCAGCAGAGGAGCCAGACAGAGAAGGACTGCCTGTGCCCGGGGACTGTTGGTAGTTTAACATGTTGGTAGTTTAACATGTTGGTAGTTTAACCTCATCTTGAACACTGTGTTCAGTTTTGGGCTCCCCAGTTGAAGAGGGACAGGGATCTGCTGGAGAGGGTCCAGTGGATGATGAGGGGACTGGAGGGCATGGCTGATGAAGGGAGGCTGAGGGCCCTGGGGCTGCTTAGTCTGGAGAAGAGAAGACTGAGAGGGGATTGGATAAATGTTTATCTGCCAGGAGGGGGGACAGGCTCTGCTCACTGCTGCCTGGGATAGGACAAGGAGCATTGGGTGTAAGTTGCAGCAAAAGAGGTTCCAGCTCAACACAAGGGGAAACTTCTCTACTGGAAGGGTCCCAGAGCCCTGGCACAGGCTGCCCAGAGAGGCTGTGGGGTCTCCTTCTCTGGAGCCTTTCCAGGCCTGTCTGGATGTGCTCCTGTGTGATCTGTGTTAGATAGGATGGTCCTGCTCTGGCAGGGGGTTGGACTGGACGATCTCCTTGGATCCCTTCCAACCCCTAACATCCTGTGAGCCTGCGATGGATCTGCCTCTTGCTGGTGAGTGAGCTGAGGGAGTGGTGGCTTGCACAGGGTTCCTAAAATAGCTGGTGAAAGGAGAGCACCAAATCCGGGGGCATGATGTCCCTGGCATGCAGGCTGCAGGGGCACCGCTGACAGCTGCTGCTGGCACAGCAGCAGGGAGGCCTCCTGCCTGGGCAGCCTGGCTCCAGCCGGGGCCACCCCTGGGTTTGGGAAGGGTTGCTGCACGCTTGCTCGCATCCAGAAGGTGGCAATGGCAATCCGTGGATGCTGCCTGGCTGAGCAATGAGCACTTCTCGGTGAGGTGGCTGTGGTACTCCCGGGATGTTTTCAGGCTGCTGCTCCAAAGAGGCTGTGCTGGGGCTGCTCCTCTGGTGTGCTGAGCCTGGAGTCAGCTCTTCTCCCAGGAGCTACATACACCAAACGCTGCAGAAATAACCCTCGGGTGTGAAGTGTGGCCCTGCCCCAGGGGCGTTTGGTTGGTTTGTAAGGCAAGATCTGCTTGCACATGTCCATGCATTTCAGTTTCCTGCCTTCCTCGGGATCACAGAGTCCTTTGGGTTGGAAGAGACCTCTCAGATCATAGAATGATAGAATCAGTCAGGGTTGGAAGGGACCACAAGGAGCAGCCAGTGCCAATCCCCCTGCCATGGCCAGGGACACCCTACCCTAGAGCAGGCTGCACACAGCCTCAGCCAGCCTGGCCTCAAACACCTCCAGCCATGGGGCCTCAACCCCCTCCCTGGGCAACCCATTCCAGCCTCTCACCACTCTCCTGCTCAACAACTTCCTCCTCACCTCCAGCCTCACTCTCCCCACCTCCAGCTTTGCTCCATAGATCACAGAATCACAACCAAAACAGGTTGGAAAAGACCTCTGAGATCATCGAGTCCAACCTAGCACCTTCTAATTAACTAACTCATGGCACTAAGTGCCTCATCCAACCTCCTCTTAAACACCTCCAGGGATGAGGACTCCAGCACCTCCCCGGGCAGCCCATTCCAATGGGCAGTCACTCCTGCTGTGAAGATCATCGAGTCCAGCTGTTAACCCAGCACTGCCAGGCCAAACCATGCCCCTCAGCACCACGTCCACAGGGCGTCTAGTGCCGGTGCCATGCTAGGCTGCGATGCTCCCAAGCAGCTGCTGCTTCCCCAGCCACAGCTCCTTCGCATCCTCTCTGCAAAGGCACCCAGGCTGTGGTGTCTGCCTGCCTGTCTGCTTCTGTCTACTTCCCGAGGGATTTGGGGGGGAAAAAAAAACCCCATCATATTCCTGCTGCCGTTATCTTTCCGGCGCATCCAGCTGGAGAGCGCAGAGGGCAAAGGCGCTGAGCAGAGGAGCGAAGCTGCGCGCTCCGTGCCCAGCAGAGGGCAGTGTCGGCCTCTGTGTGGGGGCAGCAGGCTCAGCGCAGGCTGTTTGTGCTTCCCTGGCTGGCTGTCCGCCCCCCCCGCCTGCCCCTGCTTTCCCTGTCTGTCTGCCTTTCCCTGTCTGTCCGTCCTCCCCTTGCTGTCCCCCTCTCCCTGACTGTCCCCCTCTCCCTTGCTGTCCCTCTCTCCCTTGCTGTCCCTCTCTCCCTGGCTGTCCCCCTCTCCCTTGCTGTCCCTCTCTCCCTTGCTGTCCCTCTCTCCCTGGCTGTCCCCCTCTCCCTTGCTGTCCCTCTCTCCCTTGCTGTCCCTCTCTCCCTTGCTGTCCCTCTCTCCCTGGCTGTCCCTCTCTCCCTGACTGTCCCTCTCTCCCTGACTGTCCCCCTCTCCCTTGCTGTCCCTCTCTCCCTGACTGTCCCTCTCTCCCTGACTGTCCCTCTCTCCCTGGCTGTCCCCCTCTCCCTTGCTGTCCCTCTCTCCCTGACTGTCCCTCTCTCCCTGACTGTCCCCCTCTCCCTTGCTGTCCCCCTCTCCCTGACTGTCCCCCTCTCCCTTGCTGTCCCCCTCTCCCTTGCTGTCCCCCTCTCCCTGGCTGTCCCTCTCTCCCTGGCTGTCCCCCTCTCCCTGACTGTCCCCCTCTCCCTTGCTGTCCCCCTCTCCCCTGCTGTCCCCCTCTCCCCTGCTGTCCCCCTCTCCCCTGCTGTCCCCCTCTCCCTGGCTGTCCCCCTCTCCCTGACTGTCCCCCTCTCCCTTGCTGTCCCCCTCTCCCTTGCTGTCCCTCTCTCCCTGACTGTCCCCCTCTCCCTGGCTGTCCACCCTTCCCTTGCTGTCCACCCTTCCCTTGCTGTCCACCCTTCCCTTGCTCTCTGCCCTTCCCTGGCTGTCCACCTCTCTCTGGCTGTCCACTCTTCCCTTGCTCTCTGCCCTTCCCTGGCTGTCCACCTCTCCCTGGCTGTCCACACTTCCCTTGCTCTCTGCCCTTCCCTTGCTGCCCACCTTTTCCCAGCTGCCCACCTTTTCCCAGCTGCCCACCCTTCCACTCTTCCCTTGCTGTCCTCCCCTCCCCGTCTCTCACCCCCCAGCTGTCATTGCCAGCAGTGCCAAGGGGCAGGAGAACAGAGCACCAGCTTCAGCACAGACCCCAACCTCTCTAATTTAAACATCCTTACAATTTCCTCTCCTTTTCAGCTCTAGGCCAATCCTCCAAGCACTGTCTAAGTCCTCCCCACCTCCCCCCTGTTCGTGTTTCAGGACCTTTGTGTAGCCTGCAGCCAGGCTGTGTGCTGGGTGCTTGCTCTTCCCTCAGCCTCATCTTACAGGTTGGGGGTTGGATGTTTTATTGTTCTGTGTCTGCTCTCAGAGAACCTCCTTCTGCCCCCAGCCCTCTGGAGTTGCAGCAGAGGCAGGTGAGCACCTGCTTGCCTCAGCACCTCCCACGCAGGAGCTGGCTCTGCAGCTGCAGTGATTGCTCCTCGGTGGCCAGGGGCCATGCACACTTTTTATGACACGCTACAAAGAAAGCCAAGCTGCAGCCAGCTGCTTTAATTACACAGAATAAACTCCACTGTTGTCAGCTACCTACAGCCCTGACCTCACAGGGCAGAGCAGTGCAGAGTCAAACCAAAATTAGCCCTGGCAGGACTTTGCTCCTTTCAGCAGCCTCCTGACTCCTGCCCAGTGGCTGCTGATGGAGAACCAGACAAGGAAAACAAAACCAAACAAAACCAACCCCAAAACTTCATAAAGGACTGAAAGAATTATTCTGAGAAACCATCCCTGAAGGGTGTGGGGAAGTGAGGATTCAATCAGCATGATCCTGAGGACCCCCAGGGTAGGGTGCAGCCCTGAGGGGGACATCTGGATGCTGCTCCTGCTTTCTGCCCTAGCAGGGGTGCAGAGGGTACAGGAACCAACTCCACTGAACTTTGTTTGGAGTATTAAATAATTGGCTTTGGGGTTTGTTGTTTTTTTTTTTTTTTGTTGTTGTTCTTGGAATCACAGAATTCCAGATTGGAATGGATGATCTCAGAGGTCTTTTCCAACCTGGTTGATTCTATGACCCCAAGGAGTACCAGGAGGCTGGAGCTAGGCTCTTGGTGATGCCAGTTGCCAGGACAAGGGGCAATGAGTGGAAGTTGAGGCATAGGAAGATTCATGGAAACACGAGGAGGAATTTTATCCCTGTGAGGGTGATAGAACCCTGGAACAGACTGCCCAGGGGGGTTGTGGAGTCTCCCTCTCTGGGGATAGTCAAAACCTGCCTGGATGTGTGATCTGCTCTGGCTGATGCTGCTCTGGCAGGGTGAGTTTTGGAGGTCTCATCCAGCCTCTGACACTGTGTTGTTCTGTCAATCACCTGGTTCAACCTTTTTAGGTGATAGCAGAGTTGAAATGAGCTGGCCCTGCACCCTGGCAAGCTGAACCTTAAAGCTCTTCAGTGTAGGCAACCCCACTGCTTCCACTGGGAGATGATTCCAGGGTCCAACACTTCTCGTTGCCCAGGGAGGTGGTGGAGTGGCTGTGCCTGGAGGTGTTGAAGCCAAGCCTGGCTGGGGCACTGAGTCTGGTTGGTTGGGCAGGGCTGGGTGCTAGGTTGGGCTGGCTGAGCTTGGAGCTCTCTTCCAACCTGCTTGAGTCTGTGATTTGTGGGGAACAGTTTTTGTGCTGAGTCCAGTGGGAATCTCTCCATCACCTCCTGTCTTCTCCAGGTGACTTCTTGTAAAAAGGGAGTCTCCACCCTCCTGGTAGATGCCCTTAATGTCCTGGGGCATGGTGAGAAGGTGCCCCCCTAAGCCTTCTCAAGGCTGAGCAAACTCAGCTCTCTCAATCTTTCTCCTTATGGAAGGTTTTCCAATCCTCTGATCCCTTCAGAGGAATCCTTCCTGCTTCTAATGCTCCTGCCTCTTTCACACGAGGTAGAAAGAGGAGCAGCCTGCAGAGCCGCAGCAGTACTCTGGAGAGCAAAGGTCACTCCTCACCCATGTACCCTAAGCCTCCACACAAGACACAAAACTCTTTAAGGATGTTTTTTCCCTGACCACAGCCATTCAGGAGCTGAGCAAAGTAACCCAAACATTACTTGCTGCAAAAACAAATGGCTCAGGCTGCCCAGGGAGGTGGTGGAGTCCCCATCCTTGGAGGAGTTCAAGACACCTGTGGCCATGGCACTTTGGAACATGGGTTAGTGGCCATGGTGGGGTTGGATGGATGGTTGGGCTTGATGACCTTGGAGGTCTTTTCCAACCCCCAAAATTCTATGATTTCTGGTCTGGAAATGAAGGCTCAGAGCAGTAGAGTTGCTTTTTTCTTCTTTATCTCCAGTTGGCTCCATTTGGAAGAGATTAGCATTGCATTTGTTTGACATCCAGGTTAATAGCTTCCCTTCGTCCCAGTCCCAGCTTCCTGTTTTGGGCTATCTGGAAAGCCAGGCTGGAAATGAATCCACAAAGTGGGGGGGGGGGGGTTGGGGAGAGAGGGAGAGAGGATCTCAGAAGCAAACTCAGAGCAGATTTCAAAGAGGCTGTTCTGAGCTGTGCTGCTTTGGATGGAAGCCACCAGTGAGAATGAGAGGTTTGTCAAGAGTTTGCTGCCAAGGAGATAATGGCTGAGAGCTGAGGGGGTTTAATAAATACACTGGTAATGAATTCTAGGAGTTGTCCTTGTGTGGGAGAGGCAGGGAACAGGATGGCCTGTTTGGGTTAAACACCTCCCGCCTGTATTTGCAACCCAAACACGGGATGGAGAGTGGGAGTCGGCAGGCAGACAAACAAAGCCTGGGCTTGGGAGGGAGGGCAGAGGGAGGGCGAGGAGGCCTTGGAGGAAGGCTTGATGGGGTCCCTCGGGCACATGTGTGCATGGGTGGTGGGGAGCAGGGGGTTCCCCGGGGAGGGAGATGATAGGGAACCCCGGCTGCAAAGTGGGGATGGCAGTTCTGTAGCCGCCTGAGCTGGGGGGAGAGGCAAGCAGTAGCCTGGGCAGGTTTTCCTGGACAGGGGGGCAGAAGTGGCAGGAGGGAGGAGGGATAGAAGGAGGGGGGCAAGGAGAAAGGGAAGGGGAGAGAAAAGGGGAGGGGGGGAAGCAAGAAGGAGAAAAGAGGGGAAAAGCCGGGAAGGAGAAAAGGGGGAAAGCCGGGAAGGAGAAAAGGGGGGGGAAAGGGAAGGAGAAAAGGGGGGGGAAAGGGAAGGATAAAAGGGGGGGGGGAAAGGGAAGGAGAAAAGGGGGAAAGCCGGGAAGGAGAAAAGGGGGGGAAAGCCGGGAAGGAGAAAAGGGGGGGAAAGCCGGGAAGGAGAAAAGGGGGGGAAAGCCGGGAAGGAGAAAAGGGGGGGAAAGCCGGGAAGGAGAAAAGGGGGGGAAAGCCGGGACGGAGAAAAGGGGGGGAAAGCCGGGAAGGAGAAAAGGGGGGGAAAGCCGGGAAGGAGAAAAGGGGGGGAAAGGGAAGGAGAAAAGGGGGGGAAAGGGAAGGAGAAAAGGGGGGGGAAAGGGAAGGAGAAAAGGGGGGGGAAAGGGAAGGAGAAAAGGGGGGGAAGGGAAGGAGAAAAGGGGGGGGGGGAAAGGGAAGGAGAAAAGGGGGGGAAGAAAATGGGAAATGGAAATAAGAATTAAGAGGGATAAGGGGGAAACTAAAGGGGCAAAAAAGGGGGAAATAAGAGGAAAATAATGAAAGGAGGAAATAGAGAAGAAAAGGGAAAAAGGAAAACATAAGAAAAAGGAAGGAAAGGAAAGCAAGAAGGAAAAAAAAAGGTGTGGAGGGGAAGAGGAAAAAAAAAAAAGACCAAAACAAAGAGTAGAGTAAAAGAGAAAAAAAAATAACACAAATAAATAAAAGGAGAGGAGGAAAAGACTAAAAAGAGAAGGAAAATAACTAAGTGCGAGCCCCTGGAAGGCAGCGCGGGGCCGAAGCAGCCCTTCCACCCCTCCCGGGCCGGGCTCCCGCAGACAAAGGGCGGCGGGGGCGGGGGGGCGGTCCGGCGGCTCCTCCCGCCTGCCCGGGGCGGGGGCACGGAGCTCCCACCCTCGGCAACGGCGGCCCCGGCGCCAGCTGCGCGCCCGCGCAGGTGGGGCTCGGCTCGGCGGAACTTTGCTTCGGGGCACTGCGCGGTGCGGAGCACGACACGAAGTTAGCTGGGGGTGACCCTTACCGTGCCCGGTTCTTTGCCGCCGCCGCCACCTCCCACCCTCCGCAGCACTCCTCCCGCTTTGTTCCCGGGAGGATGCGACGCGCCTAACCCCGGCCCAGGCGGTGGGGCCGCGGCGGGGGCAGGGGCAGCCGGAAAACTCCGCGCCGCCCCTCTTCTTCCTCCTCCTCCTTCCTCCTCCTGCAAACCCCGGCGCGGAGCGATGCTTCCCCGGGCGGCGGGCGGCGATGGAGCGCGGCCGTAGCGCGCTGGAGCCGCGGTGCGGAGCAGCCGCGCGCTGCCCCTGAGCGAGCAGCAGCAGGAGGAGGAGGAGGAAGAGGAAGGCCGGCGGCCATGGAGGAGTGGAGGCAGTGCGGGCGCTGGCTGATCGACTGCAAAGTTTTGCCCCCCAACCACCGGGTGGTCTGGCCCTCGGCGGTGGTCTTCGACCTGGCGCAGGCGTTGCGGGACGGGGTGCTGCTGTGCCAGCTGCTCCACAACCTGTCCCCCGGCTCCATCGACCTCAAGGACATCAACTTCAGGCCGCAGATGTCCCAGGTAGGAAGGGATGGGTGCGGTGGGTGAGGGCTCTCGGGGGGGGGGGGTAAGGGAGGTTAGGGGACAACCTCCTCGAGTTTCCACTGGGTGCGGTTGTTGCGCTCCGGCGAAACTTGGTGGGATGCGTGGGTGCGAGTGGGCTTGGGGAGGGGGTGCGTGGGAGTGCGGCTGCTTCAGCATACCCCCCTTTAAAACTGCCCCCCCCCTCCCAGTGCCTTTTCGACCCTCTGCCCCTAAAACTGCGTTTTGGCCTCACCCCCCCCACCCCCAACAAGCTGCCCTTAAGCCGCCTCCAAACTGCCCTTTAGGCCTTTCCCCCTAATGCTGCCCTTAAGGCCTCCCCCCCCAGGGCTGGTTTTTCACCCCTCCAAATTACCCTTTAACCCTCTCAAGCTGCCCTTAAGCCGCCTCCAAACTGCTCTTCAGGTCTTTCCCCCTAATACTGCCCTTAAGGGGGCCCCCCCAGGCTGTTTTTTTTTCACCCCTCCAAATTACCCATTGCCCCCTCCCTCCCCCCCATTAAATTGCCCTTAAGCCCTCTCGAACTACCCATGAGCCGCCTCCAAGCTGCCCTTCGGTGCGTGTCCCCTTTGCAAGCTGTTCTTAAGCACCCCTCAAGCTGCCTTTCAGCTCCCGCACCCCTTAAACTGCCTTTCAGCCCCTCCAAATTATCCTTCAGCGGCCCCCTCCCCTAAATCAACCTTCACCCCCGCCCCACACACACACCCCCCGGTTGCATCCCCTGGTCGTGCTCAGCCCCGGGAGCTGCAGGCAGAGAGAACCACCCCGGGCAGGGGAGAAGAAACATTGTCTCTGTGCGTGTGTCCCCCCCGCAGCGTTATCCTCGCCGAACAAAAGCAAATCCTGGGGCTGTGGGGAGGAGGTGGAGGTGAGGAAGGCTTCGGCGGCTTGGATGTGCGTGGGGAGCGGCAGGGGGGTGCTGACCTTGAGGGTAAAAGTTTGACCAGGAGGATGAAAAGCAAAATAAGCAAATAAATAATAACAGCACAACTCTTTCCCCCCCCCCCCCTTCTCTCCCCTCCACCTCCCCACTCCTGCTGCTCTAAAGCCTGCCGGGGGGGTGCTGTCCCTGTGGGTCCACTCCATAGATCCAGACCAGGGGTGTCTGTCCCTCTATGTGTGTGAGCCCAGGGGTGTCTGTCCCTCTAATATGTGTGTGTCCCCAAGACCAAATCCAGTCCAGGGGTGTCTGTCCCTCTGTGTGTGTGTCCCCAGGACCACATCCAGCCCAGGAGGTGTCTGTCCCTCTAATATGTGTGTCCCCCCAAGACCAAGTCCAGTCCAGGGGGGTGTCTGTCCCTCTGTGTGTGTGTGAGCCCAGGGGTGTCTGTCCCTCTGTGTGTGTGTCCCCAAGACTAAATCCAGCCCAGGAGGTGTTTGTTCCTCTGTGTGTGTGATCCCAGGGGTGTGTGTCCCCAACACCAAATCCAGCCCAGGGGGTGTCCGTCCCTCCGTGTTTGTGTCCCCAAGACCAAATCCAGCCCAGGGGGTGTCTGTCTCTCTGTGTGTGTGTGTCCTCCCAAGACCAAATGCAGCCCAGGAGGTGTCTGTCCCTCCGTGTTTGTGTCCCCAGGACCTAAGCCAGCTCAGGGGACTCTGGTGCTGTGGCTCTTTTGGGGTCACTTGGTTCAGCGAGTCCAGTTCCTACTGCACCCTCTCCTCTTTTCTGTGTGCACCTCCTTTTTTTATACCCACTCCCCTTTTTTCCCCTGCACCTCCCTTTTTAGTTGTGGGTTTTTTTGTGTGTGTGTGTCCCCCCCACTTCCCTGCACCAAACTCATTCGTGCCTGGAGGGGAAACTTCACCTCCTCAGGGCTCCATCCTCGGGAGGGGTTTCCCCAGTTTCTGGAAGGTGTTTCTGGTTGTTTTGGCTAGAAGAGGGCTGAAACGTTACCCCCCACCCCCTACCCCCTCCCACATATAAAAATCAGTAATAAAACCAGGAAAGTGAGCTCAGTTTGGGCTGGTTTGGGTCCAAACCCTCTGCTGCCGCCGCCGCCGTCGGTGCGAGCGGAGCTGCTGCGCTATTTGCATGGGGATCGGGAAGTGAAATCGATGGGCAGCAGATGGAACAGGGCACTTTGTCCTCCCTGCGCCCCGGCAGCTCCTGTCTGCTCGAGTGGGCAACGAAAGATCCTATTTTAGCCTGGCTTTGCCTGGGAAAAGGGAGATTTCCTGGTGGCCAGGGCAGGCGGGACGCTGGGTTCCCTCTGGAAGCCCTCGGGTGACAGGGGTGGGAGCTGTGGATCCACGCTGCTTAGCCAGGCAGTGCCTTTCCCGTCTGCCACCAGAGTTTTGTCGCAGGGTGGGTGGTGGTTTGGGGCTCTATCATCTCCTTGCCGTGTTTGGGAACAGCCCTGAGCCTCCCCTCTGGGGGGTTCAGACCCCAAACGTGGGAGGCTCTGGGGAGCAGGGTGTGTGTTTTTGCTGGCTGAAGAGGAGGTTGTCGCTGCTGCTGGCAGCCAGAGACTTTGATCTTGAGGGGAGCCCTGGGGTGGGGAGTCCCAGCCGTGTGATGACAGCCAGCCTGGGCTCAGCACGGGTGGGTGAGACTTGCTGGCACAGAAGTACATCACAGCACGTCCTGGTGCCTCCTTCCAGGGTGGAACAAGGCTGTGAGACTTCCTCTTGGCTCTCCAGGCTATGAACTGATCAAACTCTCTTCTCCACCAGCTGATGCTTCCAAATATAAACTGTGGCTCTGGCGTGATTCCTGAGAGTGGCAGACTCTGTGATTTGGGTTCTAAAGGTAGCCTTGGAGCCCTCCAAACCTGCTGATCATAGAGTCAGACATCAGATTGGGTTGGAAGAGACCTTCAAGCTCAGCCAGTTCCAACCCTCCCTGCCATAGACAGGGGCACCTCACACTAGAACAGGTTGCTCAAGGCCTTGTCCAACCTGGACTTGAACTCCTCCAGGGAGGGAGCATCCACAACCTCTCTTGGGTGACCTGTGCCAGTGAGAGGGGTGGGGACAGAGGTGCATCCCCTGCACCTGTCAGGGAGCACTGCAGTCCCCCCAGGCTATAACCCAGCAGAAGGTTGTGGGGCCCCATCTTTGTCACAGGGTTGTGATGAGTTGAGACACAGGGGCAGGGATGTGCGACACAGGACCTGACTGGAAACTTCAGAGGTGGTTTCTTGATGATCAGTGCACACTTTGCCCTGCTTGCCAGAGGACAAGACAGTGGTGCTAGACACGCAGCAGCCAGCAGCAGTCTGTCATCCCCTTTCAGGGTGAATTAAGTGGCGCAGGTGTGTGATCAGAAGCAGGTTTTTAGCCCGAGGTGAGAGTGGTGTCAAAGCCTGCAGGTGCAATCACTTCTCTGCAGAGAAACACCCTCAGGTCCAGGCACTGCTCTGTGTTTGTCTGCTGGGTTTGGGTTCTGTGGTTTGATTTTGTTGTTGGGGTTTTTTTGCCCCCTTTCAAGCTGAGTTGTTTTGGCTCTCAGCTGTTGAAGCTGTGATGCTTTGGGGAGCTTGCAGCATCAGCTCCTGCTTGCAGCACAGCCGTGGCTGAGGGACTCGTGGTCCCAGCTGTGGGGAGATGGTGTCCCCGTGGAGTTACAGAGTGCTTTGGGTTGGAAGGGACCTTCCAGATCAGCCTAGTTCCGTGAACTCCAAATGCTTCCTGTCTGCTTGCAGCGAGGCAGCTGTGAATGTGGTGTGGGTGTGCTTGAAGGTAGCAGTGATGGTCAGCTCGTTGTGGATTCTTGTTTTGAAGCATATTGACATCTCTCTAGAGATAACCCAGCTCGGTTTGCAGTGCCTGGAGCTTTGATTAGAGCTCTGGAGACTGATGAGACACAGCCACTGTAATTGGCATCATGTCTTGGCTGCCCACCACTGTTTTGCTCTTATTAAGGAATCAGGCAGACAACTGAGTGCCCACGATTGATGGCTCTGATGTCCTCCACACCTCACTGAGCTGTCAGATGGCTTTCTTTTTTTTTTAATGTTGTGGTTTGGTTTTATTCTGGGGGGGGGGATGACAATAATTTGGTCTCCCAAGTCTTGTTTGTTGATGATGGAGGCACTCATTTGCCCTGACAACTGGGAGCAGCTGGTTTGTAGCAACTGCTTCCCCCAGGTGTACGGGAGGGGGATGGGGGATGAAGGCAGGTTGGTGCCAGTAATTATTCATAAGGCTTTGGGGGGATTTTTATGGTGTCACTGGAAGGTTTTATAGCTCCAATGCTTGCAGCTACTTCCATTTGTCATGATAGTTAAATGCAATCCAGTCCTATCTGGGTAGGGAGGCGTTCGGAGCGTGGTCTGCGTGTAGCTGCTCTCCGGTTTTACCCTGCTCAGGTCCCCCTGGCTCTTTATTTACTCTCTAGCTTCTTGAAATTGAGTTCTTGTTCCAAAGCAGGCTGTGAAAAAAAAAATGGCCTCATTGCATCTGAGTGCTTACTGTGTCTCAGTGACTTCCCGTTCGGATGTGCTGAGCTTCAGAAAGGGAAGAAAGGTGCTCTGTCTTCTGCGCCCCGACTCGGGAGCTCCTTGCAGAGGGGAACTGGTTGCAGCCCTCCTCTGTGCCTCTTGCATCTTAAACAGCCCCCTCAGAACCTTGCCTTACCTCTTTTGAGCTGCTTAGTCAGGCTGCAGTGTAGATCTGAACACAGGGATTCTGCTGGGGCAGGCAGAAGGAGGAGGCAAGTGTGAGGTGGGTGCCAAAAGAGCATGAAAAGCAGTGAAAACTGCTTCCCCCCCCCCCAAAAAAAGTGAGATGAGTCTTGGTGGCAGGGCTAAAAAGGATGAAAAGCAGTGAAAACTACTCCCCCCCAAAAAAAAAGTGAGGAGAGTCCTGGTGACAGTGCTAAAAAGGGATGAAAAGCAATGAAAACTACTCCTCCCCCCCAAAAAATGTGAGGAGAGTCCTGGTGGCAATGCTAAAAAGGGATGAAAAGCAATGAAAACTACTCCCCCCCAAAAAAAAGTGAGGAGAGTCCTGGTGGCAGTGCTAAAAAGGGATGAAAAGCAGTGAAAACTACTCCCCCCCAAAAAAAAGTGAGGAGAGTCCTGGTGGCAGTGCTAAAAAGGGATGAAAAGCAATGAAAACTACTCCCCCCCCAAAAAAAAAGTGAGGAGAGTCCTGGTGGCAGTGCTAAAAAAGGATGAAAAGCAGTGAAAACTACACCCCCCCACCCCGACCTGCCCTTGAGTGATCGATGATAATTAAATACCTGCATTAACTACCTGGCAGGAGCAGACTCTTGGATGAATTAGATGCTTTCAAAAACACAAAGCCAAAGCAACCTCAATTCGAGCCAAAGCAACCTCAATTTGGTGGCTTTTCAAGCGGGGACCAAGTCTGGGGAGCTGCCTCCTCTCCCGGCAGCATGTTGATGAGCTGTGGAAAATGCTTGGCTTGTCCCTGTCCCTCCTCCCTGGTGGTGATCCTCGGTGCTGGGGGGGTGCTGCCAAGAGCACAGCTTACCTTGGTGCTTGCTCCCTCCGGGGAGAAACAGTTCCCATCCCTGGAGGGGGTTTTGAAGCTGTGGTGCTGAGGGCTGTGGTTTCATAGACTCAAGCAGGTTGGCAGAGAGCTCCAAGCTCAGCCAGCACAACCTAACACCCAGCCCTGCCCAACCAACCACACCATGGCACTAAGTGCCCCAGCCAGGCTTGGCTGCAACACCTCCAGCCACAGCCACTCCACCACCTCCCTGGGCAGCCCATTCCAATGCCAATCACTCTCTGACAACAACTTCCTAACAACATCCAGCCTAGACCTGCCCTGGCACAGCTTCAGGCTGTGTCCCCTTGTTCTGTTGCTGGCTGCCTGGCAGCAGAGCCCAACCCCACCTGGCTACAGCCTCCCTGCAGGCAGCTGCAGGCAGCAATGAGCTCTGCCCTGAGCCTCCTCTGCTGCAGGCTGCACCCCCCCAGCTCCCTCAGCCTCTCCTCACAGGGCTCTGCTCCAGGCCCCTCCCCAGCATTGCTGCCCTTCTCCAAACACCTTCCAGCACCTCAGCATCTCTCTTGACTTGAGGAGCCCAGCACAATGTTTCTGTCAGTCTATGGTTTTTAAAGCGTGAGTTCTCCTCCCTGGAGTTGCATCCAGCTTCCCTTCTGCCTTCTGACACTGCTCCTGACATCCACTGAATGCTCTGGACTCTGGTGTTAAAGTGGTGCCAGCAGTCAGCACAGCTCCCCAGGTCTCTGATTCCACCCAAAGACTTGCTGGGTGCCCCAGCACCCACTCTGGTGTGAAAGCTGAGTCCATCTGTCTGCCCAGCTGTCAGTACAGCAGCCCAGGACCCCTGGGGCTGATGCTTGGGTGATTGCTCACCGAGGGCAAAGCTTGGGTTTGTCCCCTGCTGCCACTCTGCAGTGAGTCACCTCCAGCTCTCTCTGGGCTTTAGCCTGAGGGCTCTGATTTGGGCATGTCCTTTGTGTGTGGGTTATGGGTACAGCAGCCTCCCGGGTCCCCCTGCCACCCCCACGATGTGTCCTGCTGCTTCTAAGCCACATGTCCTCCAGTGCTCCTTCGGTCATGAGGGCAAGGACCTTCTTTTTCAGCCTGCATTTGACAGCCTCCAGCTCAGCCTTTAATTCTTTTTCCCGGTGGTGCATCTCCCCTTCAAGAAAGCAGCCTGGAAAAAGGTCTGTTTCTAATCAAACTGCCTTCTCCCTCCCCTCTTCTGTTTTCTTTGGTTGCTTCATCTGATGATACAACTTGCATGCAGCCCCTCCTTGCCCTCCACCCTCCGTGATGGCTTGGAGCCTCTTGTGCTGGCAAGGGAGGGCCAGGCAGGGCTGGGGTTTCTCTGGCATTGGTTCAGTGCAGGTGGAGGTTGGTCAAAGCCAGCAAGCAAAGCCTTTAGCTTGGTGTGTCACAAAGCTGTGCTGCTTGGGCACCTGCTGTCCCCATCTTCTCTGCCTTGGCTTTGGCAGTCATCTTTGTGCCTGCTGAGCCCTGGGGCTGTGGCCTGATTGGTCTCTCTGCGTGGATGCTTTGTGCTGCTGCTGGGGGTAGTTAACTGGGCTCTCGCTCAGGGCCAGCTCAGCCCTGTTGAGCTCAGTCCATGTTGATGGGAAGCTTTAGTTAAGATGCCCTAACCTGGAAGGTTTTCATGTCTCCAGCAGGCTATTTGACCATCTGAGTGCTCTCCACTGTTGTCAGAGCGTGTTCATGCTCTAGCAAAACCCAGGAGGACTCCACCACAGGCAGAACCTGCTGAAGTCTAGGTGCAGGGGGGGTCAGATTGCTGAGCTGTGTGCAGGCTCTGAGCCCTGCTGCTCTGGAAAGAAAACCCAACAGGAGAAATCTGTGGGGAGTAGTAGTTGGCCATGCAATTTCCCAGCCTAACAAGTCCTGCAGAAGACGTTTTGGACTCTTTCTGGTTTTCAGAGCTCTTCTCAAGCCCCTGAAGCAGCTGTTTCAAGCTGGCTCAGGGCTGCCAGCCCTTCCCATCACACACAGAGGATGCTGCCTGCCTCTTGTGTCTCTTCCGCCCTGCTGCTTGGACAGCCAGGAGAAATGTGAGATCTATTCTTGTTTTGTAACCCCGTGGGCCTGCCCTGTCTGGACAGCAAGGATTCAGCTGGGAAGGTTCTCCTTTGCCTCCTTGGAAAGCCACCAGCCTGAGTCATATCCTGACTCGCTCTGCTCCTTTGGCTCCTGGGGGTTGTGATCTGCTCTCTGTAGCACTGCCCGTGGAAGGGACTCGGTTGTAAGTCAGATTTTCTTTGTTGTGATGCTGCTGGACTTCTCAGGGTGGACCTGGTCAGGCTTGCTGGACCCGGGGAGCATCTCTCACCTTGCACACCCTTATGAGGAGAGCCATCAGCTCCATGCTCTCCCCTGGTCCATGCTAACCGCTGATGATCCAGGTCCTGCTTGGGCTAAAGGAGATGCTGCCTGTGCTTGCCTGCGTTGGGGTCTTGGTTCTTGGCCACAAAGGAGAAGGGTTTTGATATATGGGGAGAGGGAGAAGGTTAAAAGGTTCCCATAAAGGGAATTTACTCCTCCTCAAGCATGGCTGTGTAGATGGAGGGGGGGAGTAAATTGTCCCTTTTGTAGCGTTCATATCTTTTGTTGTGTTGTGTGGTGGCTTACAACTCGGTGGAACATCTGGTGTCTGAAAAGGGCTGGGGAGGGAGCAGAGGAAGCTTGGAGATCAGGAAGGGGAGGAGCAGAAGAAGTGATTTGTGTTTGCTGCCACAGACAGAGAATGATCTGTGAAATCCACTGGACTCATCTGCCTGATGGAAGCCTTCGTCTGCCTGCACAGCAAACCTGTGCCCTGTCTGGGAGCAGCCAGTGTGTGCTGGGCTCTGCCCTGCACTGGGCTAGGCTGAGACCCATGCATCACAGAATCCCAGTGTGGTAGGGGGTTGGAAAGGACCTCTGGAGATCATAGCATCAAGCAGGTTGGCAGAGAGCTCCAAGCTCAGCCAGCCCAACCTAGCACCCAGCCCTGCCCAACCAACCAGACCATGGCACTAAGTGCCCCAGCCAGGCTTGGCTTCAACACCTCCAGGCACAGAGACTCCACCACCTCCCTGGGCAGCCCATTCCAATGCCAATCACTGGGGCTGGAAGCTCTCCACACAAGGAGACTCCACAGCCTCTCTGGGCAGCCTGCTCCAGGCCTCCAGCACCCTCACACCAAACAACTTTCTCCTCCTGTTCAGATGGAACCTCCTGGGTTCCAGTTTGTGTCCTTGTCCTGTCCCTGGGTACCACTGAGCAGAGCCTGGCCTCATCCTCTTGCCCCCCATCCTTTAGCTCTTGCTGAGCATTGCTCAGCTCCCCTCTGGGGCTGCTCTTCTGCAGGCTCTCAGCCTCAGGGCTCAGCTTTGCTCCCTGCAGCATCTTCATGACCTCTGTTGTTCTCTTTCCAGTAGTTCTTTGCCTCTCATGGTCTGATGAACCCAGAACTGGTCCCATTACTCCAGGTGTGGCTGTGCTAAGGCAGAGTACAGGCATAGGAGAACTTCCTGCTGGCCACACTGTTCTTAGTGCATCCCAGGAGACCATGAGGGCCACAAGGGATGTGCTAAGCTCAGCCATGCCTGTGAGAAAGCCCTGTGGCAGGACCTGCTGCTGTGCCCTTGCTGAGCACACGGCCCCTGGATCCCTCTGAAGGGAGATGTGCTGGATGCTGCTTGCTAGGGCAGGCTCTTTGGCTTCTTGGGGTTTTTCAGGTTCACAGCTGGTCTGGGAGCATCCAGATTTGTGCAGGGATCCAGATTTTCCCTGAAGCAGAGCCCTGTTCCTGATAGGTTGTGGCAGAAGCAACAAGAATGGGAGATCTTTCTCTCTTTCTCTCTCTCTCCCCCATTAGATATCTATAAAAGGGTCTTTTTTTAAGGGGTGAACTCTGGAAATGCCACATGGAATGGGAAGTCCCCAGCACAGGAAATGTGGACAGCATCAGGGCAGCCCCTTTGGATTTATGGGAAGCACTTTCTCATGCGAGTGATCTTCCAAGAAAGTCTCTTGTTAAGCCTCAGAGAAGGGAGGAGCCAAGAGCTAAAGGAAAGGGAGAAGGAGAAGTCTCATCTTGGCTGTGGGAGAGTTGTGACTTGAAAGGGAAAATAACCCAAAAGCTTTTCTGGCCACCCCAGGATGGTCCTTGGAAGACTATTTTTATGCTTCACCCCCCACACACACCCTGTATAGATCATCTTGGAACTAGATGATCTTTGAGGTCCCTTCCAACCTAAACCATTCTATGATCCTCTCTTCTCCCTTCTAACCTGCTGCAAGCTTCCAGGGCTGTTTTCTGGGAGTTCCTGCTGGAGCAATTGATGGGCTCCAGCCTCAGGCTGCTGCCCTCAGGGTGGGCAAACTGGGTGCAGGTTTTGCCTCCAGTGCTTGCTCTGACAGTGGGTGATTGCTCTGGGCAGTGAAATGTGGCTTGGGGACTACTGATCTGGGAACAAACCAGGCTGGGCAGCTCTCCAGCAGGGTGGCTTTGGTGGTGGCAGAGCTCTGCTTCTGGGGGACTAAGCATCCTCGTGCCTGCCTCACCCATCCTTTGGTACTTGCTTACCTGTGTTGTCTGCAAGGGCAACAGGAACACTTCCAGGTTCCCCCTCTGTCACTTCAGGGCCTGGTTTAATGGCCATGGTGGTGTTAGGACAGCAGTTAGACTTGAGGTGATCTTAGAAACCTTTTCCAACACAAACAATTCCAGGAGTCCATGAGCATGGTTGGTGCTGTGTCTTCCAGCTCTTGGGAGGCACTCAAGGTCAGGGTTGATGTGGCTCTGAGCAAGCTGATCTAGTTAAAGATGTCCCTGCTAGCTGCAGCAGGGTTGGAGTGCTTGACCTTTAAAGATCATTTCCAACCCAAACCATTTCCATGACGCTTCCAAGACCAGCTTGAGTTGGACTAGATGAGCTGTGAAGGTCTCTTCCAACCCAGCTGCATTCTGTGATGCTTGCAGGACCAGCTCAGGTGGCTGCTGCTGGGAAGATGTGCAGTATTCCAGATGGATGTGGGTAGGGACACCTCCCACTAGAGCAGTGTGCTCAAGGCCTCATCCAACCTGGACTTGAACATCTACAGGGAGTGAGAGGTCTCTTCGAGGGGCTTGAATCATTGCTCCCCACCTGCTTTGCCTGGTGTCCTTCTGCATGATGCAATCAGTGTCTCCCTGCTGAGAACTTGGCCTGAGATAGAGCAGCCTTGGTCAGAGTGGCCAAACCTGTTCCTTGCAACACAAGGGGTGGCTGTGGCTGGGGGTGGCTGTGAAGGAGGAGTGATGAGAAAGCAGCCCTGGCTGGGAAAGGTGAGTGTGGGGCCAGGCAGAGGCTTTGCTGATGCCTTGCTGGGAGGTTTTTCAGCCTTGGCAAGTCCAGGTGCATGTCACCAAGCTTCACCACCATGGAGGAACCTGGACTTCTTTACAAGGGCTTGTTGTGATGGGGTGAGAGGGGATGGATGTGAGCTGGAAGAGTGTGGACTTGGGCTCAGTATTAGGAAGAAATTCTTGGCAGTGAGGGTGGTGAGACACTGGCACAGGTTGCCCAGGGAGATTGTGGATGCCCTCTCCCTGGAGGTGCTGCTGAAGACCAGGTTGGTCAAAGGCAACAGATGCAAGCCAGAGCTGTGTCCTGCTTGGCCCTTGTGCAGAGGGATGTGAACCATCACACTCTGCTGCAGTGGAAAGAGGCATCCAGCACCACCCAAGCCTGAGCACATCAGTCCTGCAGCTCAGCAAGGGGAAGGGCTCAGCAGGTTGCTCTCCTCCTTCCATGCAGCTGGAGGGGTGACCATAACCCAAGCAAGAGGACCCTTTTTGAAGACAACAAGGACTTGAGTACAAACCCCACAGCTCTTTCACCTCCCCCCAGACACCAGGGAGGTGGAGCAGCAGTCAGACACTCTGTGCCATGCCTCTGCCCAGCCAGAACTAGATTGCAGGTGCTCTGCTTGCCCACTTTATCCAGGTGACCTGGTGCCCAGCATCAGGGCTGCTGCTTGGTGCCTATTGGAACTTGGACCTGGGCATTCAGGAGTTAAATAGAAGTGACTCAAAGAAGAGCTCAGTGTCTTGGGTGGGAGTGTTGAGCAGTTGTGTGTGCTGCTAGAGCAGGCTGGAGGTGCCCAAGGGCAGGCTGGACAGAGCCTTGAACAACCTGATCCTGGTGGAAGGTTTCCCTGCCCGTGGCTGGGGGTTTGGAACTAGATGATCTTTCAAGTCCCTTCCTACCCAAACCATTCCCTGATAACATTTAAACACAGGATTTTTCTTTTCCCCTTAGGGGTGAGAAAGGTTGGAAGTAAATTTCCCTGCTCTTGGCAGCTTGGTTATCTCAGGGAGGATAATGAGGGAGCTTTAATGAAGCTCCAGGATCTGCCTGCCTGGGAGAGGGTTTCTTAGCCAGGTTGTCACAAGCAGCATTTCTAATTAGAGTCAGATTTAATTCTAGCTTTTTATTTTGTCATCCTCTCCTCCCCCCCCCCCCCCCCCCCCTTCCTCCTCCTCCCCTTCCCTCTTAATTATATTTGCTAAGGTGTTTAACAGCTTTCCCTTCAAAAAGGAACAATTTATTCAAAGGTCATAAATAGATTCTGGCATTAATTACTCCAAGAGCCACCCTGGAGAAATCAACCCCACAGGGAAGGCTGAACCTTTTTGCTGTTGGGTTTATCTGTGGTTGAAAGGAGGCTTTGCCCACAGCCAGCCCCACACTGGCAGGCACCCCTCGAATCATAGCATCAACCAGCTTGGAAGAGACCTCCAAGATCATCCAGTCCAACCTAAAGGACATCTCCCTCCCTGGAGGTGTTCAAGGCCAGGTTGGATGAGGCTCTGGGCAGCCTGTTCTAGTGGGAGGTGTTCCTGCCTATGGCAGGGGAGGGTTGGACCTGGCTGAGCTTTGAGGTCCCTTCCAACCTAAATCATCTCTCATTCTAAGAGCTTCCTGCATCCACCTCTGTGCCCAAGCTTGTCAAACCCAAGGACATCTCCTGGCTCCTCTCCTTGAGTGTCTGGAGCATATTTGTACTTCACATCTTCTCCCTTGGTCTGTCTCTTTGCTTGGGGGCAAAGAGATTGATTGGTTTCTAATCCCATTGGTACTGTAGATAGTTTGGACCTGGGTAGGCTGGAGAGTTGGGTTGAGAAGTTCCTCCCCCCTAGAGGGGAGTAGCTCCCTGCAGCAGTATACAGGGCAGAGGGATGACCTGCTGGGAAGCAGCTCTGTGGAGAAGGGACTGGGAGTGCTGGTGGACAAAGTCCCCACGAGCCCTCCTGGCCAAGAAGCTAAAGGTCTCCTAGGCTGAGTTAACAAAAGTTAGGGGAGGTTCTGCTCTGCCTCTGCTGTGCTCTGGTCAGGCCACATCTGGAGTACTGGGTCCAGTTCTAGAGAGGCAGGGAACTGCTGGAGAGAGTCCAGAGGAGGTTACAGAGCTGCTGAGGAGCCTGGAGCAGCTCGTTGAGAAGCAAAGGCTGAGCCCTGGGGCTGAGAGCCTGCAGAAGAGCAGCCCCAGAGGGTGGCTGAGCAGTGCTCAGCAAGAGCTAAAGGGTGAGGGGCAAGAGGCTGGGGCCAGGCTCTTGTCAGGGGTGCCCAGGGACAGGACAAGGGGCAAAGGGTTCAAACTGGAATTCAGGAGGCTCAACCTCATCAGGAGGAGAAAGTTGTTTGGTGTGAGGGTGCTGGAGGCCTGGAGCAGGCTGCCCAGAGAGGCTGTGGAGTTCTTGTGTGGAGAGCTTCCAGCCCCAGCTGGGCACTGTGCTGCTGGGCAAGCTGCTGTGAGTGCCCTGCTTGAGCCAGGAGATGATCTCTGGAGGTCCCTACCATGCTGGGATTCTAGGATGTAGGATGCTGTAGTGGACCAGTGTCCATCTCTAGCTGCTCTTCCTCGCTGACCACACTGCTACTGGGGTGAACCACCGCAGCAGGAGGAGGAAGAGGAGGCTGAGCTGTTCCCCTGGGTGCCAAACACCAGACCCTCAGCCTAGTGCCCAGATCAGGTTAACAGTGAGGGTTTTTATTGTGTGTAACCTCCAGATTTTAGAGTGGCTGCAACATCTGTTCCCAGTGATAATAAAGCAGTTCCGAGGGGGGAATTAGCATACAGCTGCTGGGGTGGGGGAGAGCCTCTGTAGAAAGGAGCATAAAGCAAGCAGAGAATGGATTTGGTGATGGGAGATGAAGCCTGATTGCATTTTCATAGCTCCTGGAGGGGTTTTTTTTTGGCAGCCTGTGCAAAATCTGCTCCTTTTGCAGCGGGCAAGGCTGGTGCTGTGCTGCCAGGCTCTGCTCTGCCTTGGCAGCTGGAGTGCCCTTTGTGTTGTGGCTGCTGCCAGGATCCCTTCTGCCTGCTTTGGGTTCTCCTAGCAGGGTTCAGGTTGGCTGCAGAGTCTTGTTGCCTGAGCAGAGCTGGGCTCATGGTGCAGGGGTGAATCTTTCATGGAGTGGTTTAGGTGGGAAGGGACTTGAAGGATCATCCAGTTCCAGCTCCATGCCATAGGCAGGGGGCACCTCCCACTAGAACAGGTTGCTCAAGGCCAGGTTGGATGAGTCCTTGAGCACCTCCAGGGAGGCTGTGGAGCACAGAAGCACAGAATGTGATCTTTGATCACATTCTGTGCTTCTGTGCTCCACAGCCTCCCTGGGCAACCTGTGCCAGGGTCTCACCACCCTCAACCTGTGCCAGGGTCTCACCACCCTCAACCTGTGCCAGTCTCTCACCACTCTAACTGCAAACAACTTCTTCCTAACATCCACTTTCAATCTCCCCTCTGCCACTTTCAAACCCATTCCTCCTCCTCCTGCCATCACAAGACCTCTGTGAAGCTGCTGTGGGTGCTTTAGCAGGGTGGGGGGTGGGGGTGTTGGCCTGGATGATCTCCATGGTTCCTTCCAGCTCCTGCCATGCTGAGATGCTGTTTCCCTGAGCACCACTCTGGTGGCACTGCTCAGACTCCCCTGTCTGAGGGTGTTTGGTGTTTGTGGGGTGGGGTTTTTTTTTCACCTTCTCATGTGGAGTTTTTTGAGACTCCTCTCCTGATAACAGTGTCATGGTGTGAAGATCCTGTCTGGTGTCTCCTCTTTATTCTAGAGGGTTCCCCCCATTACTCATCCAGGCAGGGCTGTCATTAGTCTGAGCCTTGGTGCTGCAGGAGCAGGAGGAGCTCTCTCTGACAGGGCACAGGAGGAAACCAGAGACAGAAAAGGGGTATTTAACTTGTCTCTGTGCTCCAGGTGACTTAATAACTGCTTGGGTTTGCCTTTGTCATGCTAGCAGCCAGGCTTTGTCGTGGGTTTTGAGTGCTGGGGGAATAAGTGGAGAGCTTCCCCTCCCTCCACCCACTCAAGCTTTTTACTCAGAAACTGGAGAAAATGCCTTTTAGGGCTGGTTAACCATCCCCATCCCCACAGAATCAGAGAATCAGCCAGGTTGGAAGAGAGCTCCAAGCTCAGCCAGCACAACCTAGCACCCAGCCCTGCCCATCCAACCAGACCATGGCACTAAGTGCCCCAGCCAGGCTTGGCTTCAACACCTCCAGCCACAAAGACTCCACCACCTCCCTGGGCAGCCCATTCCAGTGCCAATCACTCTCTCTGACAACAACTTCCTAACAACATCCAGCCTGAGCCTGCCCTGGCACAGCTTGAGGCTGTGTCCCCTTCTTCTGTTGCTGGTTGCCTGACAGCAGAGCCCAACCCCACATGGCTACAGCCTCCCTGCAGGCAGCTGCAGACAGCAATGAGCTCTGCCTGAGGGAGGCTGTGACCCTTGTGCCTGAGCTGAAGCTGCAGTCTTAGGACATGCATCCTCTGCCAGCAGGAGAAAGCCTGCCAGAGCTGTGTGGCATCCCAGTGGCCACACCTGTGCACAGCAGCCCTGGCTGGGAAAGGTGAGTGTGAGGCCAGGCAGAGGCTTTGCTGATGCCTTGCTGGATGCATGTCACCAAGCTTCACCACCATGGAGGAACCTGGACTTCTTTACAAGGGCTTGTTGTGATGGGGTGAGAGGGGATGGACTTGAGCTGGAAGAGTGTGGACTTAGGAAGAAATTCTTGGCAGTGAGGGTGGTGAGACACTGGCACAGGTTGCCCAGGGAGATTGTGGATGCCCTCTCCCTGCAGGTGCTGTTGGAGGCCAGGTTGGCCAAAGGCAGCCCTGGGCTGGGTGTTGCCCCTTCTTTAGGCTTGCTCACTGAGCTGCTTGAGTGGGCAGCTCCCTTAACCTCATAGCCTGTTGGAGGTGGCAGCTGGAGAAGGAGGTTCTGGCTGGTGGAAGGGAGCTGATCTCAGCTTGTCACCCTTCCAAAGGGTTTATGAGGAGGTTTGGGGCTGCTTTGGCCTGTGGGACACACTGCTCTGGAGTGGGACCTCATGGAGGGAGAAGTCTTGTTAAAGAATGGAGCTGTGCAAGGTGAAACCAGCAACTTAGAGCTGCTGTGTGACTCTGGAGGTGCTGCATGGGATGTTTTCCTGGGAGCTTCTGTGGCCCATGGCTAAACAGGAGCTGTGGTGTTCTCAGCTCTCACATCACAGTGTCTGCAGCACATGGGGTGATGTGATCCTGGTGATTGTGTAACCATCAAGCCCTTCTCTGGCATGTGGATGTGTGGTTGAGCAGATGCCATGGCTGGGTAGGAAGCAGCAGAGAGCTTGTTCCATGTGGTGAGGAGGGGAGACAGGAGTTCAAAAGTTGAGTGTCTGAGTTAGACCAGGATCTTGATACCAAGGAAGAATTGGGCTGGCTGGAAACCAAATTTGGAGCTGGGAGTTTCATTCCAGATGATGGGTGGATTTGCAGCACTTGTAATTGACGTTCCTTGGGCTACTCCAGGCTGTATGAAGTAAGTTTCATAGAGATGAAGGGGATTTTGTTTGACAGGGCTAAAATCTCAGCTAAATTTTGTTTATCCTTTCTGCTCAGCTGAGGAATAATGAGACAGAAGTCTGTGTCCATCCCTGGGTGCATGCAGAGGGGGTCAGGAGCCTGTGTCCATCCCTGGGTGCATGAGGTTGGGCATGCAGAGGGGGTCAGGAGCCTGTGTCCTTCCCTGGGTGCATGCAGAGGGGGTCAGGAGCCTGTGTCCATCCCTGGGTGCATGCAGAGGGGGTCAGGAGCCTGTGTCCATCCCTGGGTGCATGCAGAGGGGGTCAGCTGTATGTACTCTTCAGGGAGCTGCAGACAGCAATGAGCTCTGCCCTGAGCCTCCTCTGCTGCAGGCTGCACACCCCCAGCTCCCTCAGCCTCTCCTCACAGGGCTCTGCTCCAGGCCCCTCCCCAGCCTTGCTGCCCTTCTCTCAACACCTTCCAGCACCTCAACATCTCCCTTGAACTGAGGAGCCCAGAACTGGACACAGCACTCCAGGGGTGTCCTGAGCAGTGCTGAGCACAGGGGCAGAAGAACCTCCCTTAAAGCTGAGTTAGCAACCTTCCCTGGAAGGCTCCTTGCTGCTCCAGCAGTGACTCAGGCTGAGCAATGCCTTGGCTTTCCCATCCTCCTGGCTGTGTCTCCCAGCACACAACTGTGGCTCACTTTGAATGCTGCTGCTGCTGCTGGAGTGTGCTCCAAAACCAAGCCTCAATCTTCTTGCCCGCAGCTCCCAGCCATGGCTCAGGCTGACTTACCATGGGGCTTTCCTGTATGCTCCCCTCCCAAGGAGGCTGTGGGCAGCTGCAGGGCTGCTGAGGGGCCTGGAGCAGAGCCCTGTGAGGAGAGGCTGAGGGAGCTGGGGGGTGCAGCCTGCAGCAGAGGAGGCTCAGGGCAGAGCTCATTGCTGCCTGCAGCTGCCTGCAGGGAGGCTGTAGCCAGGTGGGGTTGGGCTCTGCTGCCAGGCAGCCAGCACCAGAAGCAGGGGACACAGCCTGAAGCTGTGCCAGGGCAGGTCTAGGCTGGATGTTGTTAGGAAGTTCCTGGCAGAGAGAGTGATTGGCATTGGAATGGGCTGCCCAGGGAGGTGGTGGAGTCTTTGTGGCTGGAGGTGTTGAAGCCAAGGCTGGCTGGGGCACTTAGTGCCATGGTGTGGTTGGTTGGGCAGGGCTGGGTGCTAGGTTGTGCTGGCTGAGCTTGGAGCTCTCTTCCAACCTGCCTGATTCTATCATTCTATGAACAAGAGCTTTTTGCATTGGAAGCTGCACCTCAGGCTAAGATGTTTTATTTCCCTTGGTGTTTATGGCCCTGTAAAATACTACATAGCCTTAATTTATGGCTGTATTTTTTTCCCCCTCTCCTCTTCTTTTTATAGCCTCAATTGCATTATGCAGAGGAGCAATTTATTCCTAACAGCTCAGCCTAATATGTGCTGTGGCTGTTTTCAGACCTGTCTTAATGTTTGCTCTCTGTCTTCTTCTTCTTAAGCATCCTGCTGGCTTCCAAACAAATGTCTTTAATAACTTCAGCTCAGGGCTGTGCAGAAATGGAAGCTAAATTAATCCTGACCCCCCCAAAAAAATATCTGCCTTGCTGCTTCTTGCACCCTAATTCTGTGCTGGGGAACTCTGCCTTGGTTTAGGCTGTGGATAGGATGGAGGCATAGAATGGGTTAGGTTGGAAGGGATCTTAAAGCTCAGACAGTTCAAACCCTCTGCCACAGGCAGGGACACTTCCCACTAGAACAGGTTGCTCAAGGACACATCCAAGCTGGTCCTGAACACCCTCAGGGAGGTTGTGGATCACATTCTGTGCTCCACAGCCTCCCTGAGCAACCTGTGCCAGGGTCTCACCACCCTCAACCTGTGCCAGTCTCTCACCACCCTCACTGCAAACAACTTCTTCCTCACATCCAGTTTCAATCTCCCCTCTGCCACTTCAAACCCATTCCTCCTCTCATTCCAGAACCTTGTCAGTAGTCCCTCCTGGAGCCCACTTCACATCCTGCAAGGCCACTCCAAGGTCTCCTCCAAGCCTTTTCTTCTCCAGCCTGCACAGCCCCAACTCTCTCAGCCTGTGCTCACAGCAGAGCTGCTGCAGCCCTCTCAGCATCTTGGTGGCCTCCTCTGCACTGGCTCCAACACTTCCATGTCCTGCTTGTGTTTGGGGCTCCAGAACTGCCCCCAGGAGTGCAGGTGGGGTGTGAGGAGAGCAGAGCCAAGGGGCAGAATCCCCTCCCTTGCCCTGTGCCCACACTGCTCCTGCTGCAGCCCAGCACAGGGTTGTGTCTGGGCTGCTCTCACACTGCAGGCTCCTGTTGAGCTTTTTGTCAGCCCATAGGTTTTTGGAGGTTGGAGCTGAGAGAAGGATGAATTTGAAGCAGCAATCAAACCAGAAGTCACTTTTCAAGTGTGTGTGCAGCTCAGGTAGTGAAAAATGAAGTGAAATTGGGTGGCACTTAGGAAAATGAGGAGCAGCTGAGGGAGCTGGGTTGTGTAGCCTGGAGGAAAGGATGATGAAAGGAGCCTTTCTACCTGGAAAGAGTTTGGAGTGAGGCTGGGCTTGGTCTCTTCTCCCAAGGAACAAGGGTTAGGGTGAGAGGAAATGGCCTCAAGTTGCACCAGGGGAGGGTTAGGTAGGAGCTGAGGAACAATTTCTGTCCTGCAAGGGTGGTCAGGGATTGGCACAGGCTGCCCAGGGAGGGTTAGGTTGGAGCTGAGGAACAATTCCTATCCTGCTAGGGTTTTCAGGGATTGGCACAGGCTGCCCAGGGAGGGTTAGGTTGGAGCTGAGGAACAATTTCTATCCTGCTAGGGTGGTCAGGGATTGGCACAGGCTGCCCAGGGAGGGTTAGGTTGGAGCTGAGGAACAATTTCTGTCCTGCAAGGGTGGTCAGGGATTGGCACAGGCTGCCCAGGGAGCAGAGTCCTCACCTCTGGAGGTGTTCAGGAAACCTATGGCCATGGCACTTGGAGCCATAGTTTGGTGGCTGGGGTGAGGTTGGGTTGATGGTTGGGCTGGATGATCCTAGAGGTCTTCTTCAGCCTTAATGATACTATGAAAGTAGGACAGGGCTGCTGCTGGATAAAAAGGGCAGAGTCTGTGTCGAGCTGCAGGGTGCTGCTGTCAATGCAATGACTTCAGTTTACAGGTCAATGAGCTTATTTTTTAGGCCCACTGCCTAGTTCAGATGTATTGATCCTCTCCCATTGGAAGCTCCCAGTATTGGCCTTTCATGCCCAGAGAATTTACAGGACCCCCCCTCCCCCCCAACCAAAGCTTTGGAAAGAGAATGGAGGTGAAACAGCTGAGCCAAGGACAGGGATCAGATGCAGCTTCCAGTTCCTCTCCTCACCCCTCCTGCTGAAATCCAGCATTAATGGTCCAGCCCAACACCTCCTGGGGGCCTTATCTGCCTGCTCAAGTTGTACCAAATTAATTAGACCAGCACAGCAGACAAAAAAAGGCAACACAACCTTCCCCAACCCTCCCTGCTCTGCAAATGCAATTAGGGCTGGTAGAGTTTATTTTAGATACTCCAATTAGGAGTGGAAGCTTTGCTCCAGTCTGCTGCCTGCTGGAGCTGCTCCTGTCTGGCTGCTAAAGACCTCAGAAAGTTCAGCTTCCAGGGGAAACTGTCCTAGGAAAAGGCCTGGGTTTGGCTGGGCTGAAGGGATGTGGGGATGGAGAGAGGAGCAGGCACTGGGTTTGGCTGGGCTGAAGGGATGTGGGGATGGAGAGAGGAGCAGGCACTGGGTTTGGCTGGGCTGAAGGGATGTGGGGCTGGAGAGAGGAGCAGGCACTGGGTTTGGCTGGGCTCAAGGGATGTGGGGATGGAGAGAGGAGCAGGCACTGGGTTTGGCTGGGCTGAAGGGATGTGGGGATGGAGAGAGGAGCAGGCACTGGGTTTGACTGGGCTCAAGGGATGTGGGGATGGAGAGAGGAGCAGGCACTGGATTTGGCTGGGCTCAAGGGATGTGGGGATGGAGAGAGGAGCAGGCACTGGGTTTGGCTCTAGGCTCAAGGGATGTGGGGATGGAGAGAGGAGCAGGCAGCTCTAGGGGTAAGAGCCTTTGCTCCTTGTTGCTCAGGGACTGTACAGTTCTGCAGCCCCCAGCACAAGCAGGACATGGAAGTGTTGGAGCCAGTGCAGAGGAGGCCACCAAGATGCTGAGAGGGCTGCAGCAGCTCTGCTGTGAGCACAGGCTGAGAGAGTTGGGGCTGTGCAGCCTGGAGAAGAGAAGGCTTGGAGGAGACCTTGGAGTGGCCTTGCAGGATCTGAAAGGGGCTCCAGAAAGGCTGGGGAGGGACTATTGACAAGGTCTGGGAATGGCAGGAGGAGGAGGAATGGGTTTGAAGTGGCAGAGGGGAGATTGAAAGTGGATGTTAGGAAAGGGTTCTTTGCAGTGAGGGTGGTGAAACACTGGCACAGGTTGAGGGTGGTGAGACACTGGCACAGGTTGCCCAGGGAGGTTGTGGAGCACAGAAGCACAGAATGTGATCAAAGATGACATTCTGTGCTTCTGTGCTCCACAACCTCCCTGGAGATGTTCAGGACCAGCTTGGATGAGTCCTTGAGCAACCTGTTCTAGTGAGAGGTGTCCCTGGGTGCTAGGTTGGAACTGGCTGAGCTTGGAGCTCTCTTCCAGCCTGGTTGATCCTCTGATTCTGCTGCACCCCTGCTGCATATCTGACAGATAACCAAGTGCCAGGAGCTGCAGAGGGTGTGATGTTGGGGGCTTGGATTCAGGAGGACCTCTTAATCTCGTTGCAGTCCCCAAGCATTCATTCATATAAATATCCAGAGCCTTATTTCCCATAATCTGCAGGGTCTGTTCTCAGTGCTGCTGCTTAGGAGCTGAGGATCTGACCTTTTTAAGCAGCTTAACAAATTAAGTAGCCAGTAGATTAATTTTCTGTAGCCTCTTTCCATCCTGTGCTGGGTTGCTGGAGGAGCTGTGCCATGGTAGCAAATTTTGCCTCCTGAGCTTTGGGAAAGAGGAGGGGGTTAAAAAAAAGCCCTGTTGCATCCTCAGGGAGAGATTGGAAGTGAACTGGGTCAGAAGTGAAGCTGCCCTTTGATTAATTCAGCTTAAGCCTCTCTCTCAAGTGAAGGCTTTGGAGAGCAGGGTTGGTGAGGAGCAGCAGAGGGACCTGAGGGTGTTCAGCCTGGGGAAAAGGAGGCTGAAGGGAGACCTCGTTGCCCTCTACTGCTCTCTGGAAGGAAGCTGGAGCCAGGTGGGGATTGGTCTCTTCTGGTATTAGTGATAGAAGGAGAGGAGATGGCCTTAAGTTACCCCAGGGGTGGTTTAGGTTGGATGAGAGGAACAATTTCTTCCCCCAAAGGGTTGTCAATGACTGGCCCAGGCTGCCCAGAGCAGTGGTGGCAAGGGTTGATTTCCTGGCTTGGCTGTTGTTAGTCCCCTCAGAGACACAGCAGAGCTGTTCTCATGGCTGTCAGAAGCTCATCCTGGTCCTGTTCCCTGTGCCAGCCTGGAGAGCAGGAGAACAATGGCTGCTTGGAAAGCTGTGGGTGAGCTACATCATCCCAGTGTGAGCTCCCTCAGCCCTCCCAGGGCTGTGCTCCAGGCCCCTCCCCAGCCTTGCTGCCCTTCTCCAAACACCTTCCAGCACCTCAACAGCTCTCTGCAATTCAGGAGCCCAGCACTGGACACAACACTCCAGGGGTGTCCTGAGCAGTGCTGAGCACAGGGGCACAAGAACCTCCCTTGTCCTGCTGCCCACACTGCTCCTGAGCCAGCCCAGGATGCCATTGGCTCTGCTGCCCACCTGGGCACTGCTGCCTCCTCTGCAGCTCCTCTCTGCCAGCACCCCCAGGTAAAGGCTCAGTTGTTAACCCAGCACTGCCAAGTCCACTGCTGGAATGGCTCAGGTTGGAAAGGACCTCAGAGCTCAACTCCTCCAACCTCCCCACCATGGGCAGGGAACACCTCTCAGCTGGACTCAGCTGCCCAAGGCCTCATGCAGCCTGGCCCAGGAGAAGCAGAGCTACAAAATCCCCTGGTTTAAGATGTTTAGAATCCTAGAATGGCTTAGGTTGGAAGAGACCTTAGAGATCATCTACTCCAGCTTGCCCTACGTGGGCAAGGAAGCCTCTCAACCAGACTTGGCTGCTCAAGGCATCATCCATCCTGGCCTTGAACACTCCTGGGCAGGAAGCATCCACAGCCTCCCTGGGCAGCCTGTTCCAGAGTCTCACCACCCTTGTACTAAAGAACTTCTTTCTAAGATCCAGTCTAAACCTCCTCTCCCTGAGGGTAAAGTAGGGGAGTAAGGTGGGTGGGTAAAGTAGGGGGGTAAGGTGGGGTGGGGAGCAACGAGCTGGGATGAACCTCCCCTGCATTGTAACTTTTGGTTCCCCCCCCTCCCAGTAACTGAAAACACCCAAAGGGTCAAATGGGAAACCCACATCTGGGTCCTCAGAACTTCCCAAGCACCTTACAGGTCTTCAACAGCCTTCAGAGGAGGTCCCAAAACCCTACTTGGAGTTTTCCTATCAGCTCCAAATCCCTGTGTGTGATGCAGGCAAGGAGAAGCCCCATCCACCCCCCCCATCCATCACCACGTTTCTCTCACTGCTTTCAGGAGCTCCTTCTTGCTTTCTGTGATTTGCATTCAGGGTATCAGTTCCTCTGCCTCTGAGCACTGCAAGGAAATGAATTAACTGAATAGTAACTGTGAGTGACACAAAGCTTGGGAGGCTGAACCAGGGAAGCTGAAGGTTAACCATCACCTTTCATGTGTGCAGGAGAGAAAAACCAGCTCAGAATGAACTTGGAACAGGGGAAGGATGAATTGGATGTTGGCTTCAGTGGGATGTTGGCTGTTTTGGTGGGGGGGTTAAGATCAGAAACTCTGTTTGACCTTTATTATCTCAATTTGTTTGACCTTTATTAACTCAGTTCACCATTTTCTCCCTTCTGGAGGGAAGAGAGGAGGCTAATTTCTTACTGCAGATGATCAAGATGCAGTCCAAATCATTTTAGCGTTGGAACAAAAGAGGTGACAAGCAGAAGGAAAGCAAAACCATCCCTCCTTGGGCCTGGCATGATAATCCCAACTCTGCCAAGGATGCTGTGAGCCACAGCAGATGTGGACCTATCCTAGCCAGCTCCACACTGTGCCTTGTGTGGGGAACACACAGACACTGCAGCAAGCATCTTCCCAGGGATGTGGATGTCTACAGCTGCCTGAAGGGAGGTTTTATCCAGGTGGGGTTGGGCTCTGCTGCCAGGCAAGCAGCAATAGAGCAAGGGGACACAGCCTGAAGCTGTGCCAGGGCAGGTCTAGGCTGGATGTTGTTAGGAAGTTGTTGTCAGAGAGGGTGATTGGCATTGGAATGGGCTGCCCAGGGAGGTGGTGGAGTGGCTGTGGCTGGAGGTGTTGAAGCCAAGCCTGGCTGGGGCACTTAGTGCCAGGGTGTGGTTGGTTGGGCAGGGCTGGGTGCTAGGTTGTGCTGGCTGAGCTTGGAGCTCTCTGCCAACCTGCCTGATTCTATGATTCTAAAGGTCTTTTCCAACCCAAATGATTCTCTGATTCTATCGTTCTGTGATGCCTTTCTCCATTGCTTTTGGGAGGTGTTGAGCTGCTCCTAGGCTGCCTCATCCCTGCAGTGAGGAGCTGATGTCAGTGCAAAGCCCTAGCAGGCTGCCAGGAGGCAGAGGAGCACCAAGAGAGCAGTTAAAAGCACTTTGTGGGCTTCATCTTGCAAAGTGCAGTTGAGTTTCTCGTGCAGGGCTGCAGCAGTTACCCATGGGGTGGGAAGGAGCATTCTGGACTTAATCACTTCTCTAGGAAGAAGCAGGGGGGGGAAGTTTCAGCATCATTACCTGGTGTCATTAAGCAGTTTTCTAAGTGTTTGTTGTCTCCTAATAATGCCATCCTGGTCCCCAGGGTGACATTTGGGAACTGTTTGTCACTGAAGCTGCTGGCAGCCACTGGCCTGGTTTTTAAAGAGGCTTTGTGGGTAGATAACAAAGTTGGGCGAGAGTCCAGGGAGGTGTAACAGAGCCCAGGTGGAATGGTGTCAGCAGCTGTCACCCTGAGCAGGCTGTCTCCAGCTGCTGGGTTGCATAACTCCACTGCCAGCAGCAGCTTTGGCTCCTTCAGAGCTGCTGTGGAAGCTGAACTTAGCACCTGCAGGGCTTGTCTGGAGCACAGGACTGTGCAGAGCTCAGAAGCAGAGTTTGCAGATGCTCAAGGCTGGGCCAGTGGTGGAGTCCCCATCCCTGGAGGGCTTTCAAAGCTGTGGAGATGTGGTGCATGCTTTAGTGGTGACCTGGCAGTTCTGGACTCCATCTGAAAGGTCTCTTCCAACCAAAACCATTCTGTGACACTCCCCCCCATGGTTCCTTTCTGCCTCCAAAGTCTCAGAGCTTGGCTCTTCAGCACGGAGCTGCTGCAGCTTGGTTTCACAGAACTTCTGCTTTGTCTCTTTAAGCTTCTTGGACCAGCCCAGACCTGCAGGCTGCTACCTCCTGGGGCTCCCTCTCTTGGGTCTGTCCCCAATCCTTGGTGTGACAAGGGTTGATTTCCTGGCTTGGCTGTTGTTATTCCTCTCAGAGACACAGCAGAGCTGTTCTCATGGCTGTCAGAAGTTCATCCTGGTCCAGTTGCCTGTGCCAGCCTGGAGAGCAGAACAATGGCTGCTTGGAAAGCTGTGGGTGAGCTACATCATCCCAGTGTGACACTGGATCCCCTCACACAATTCCTCCTTTTCCTGAGCAACAGCTGAAACCTCTCCTATAATTTGCTTGTCATGGGTCAGGTCAAGTCCTGTCTCAGAGGCTTTTTGGGCTGGCCCAAGTGTCTGCAGTGTGCTGAAGGCTGAGTGTGTGGGGGAGGTGGCTCAGTGCTTCAGATGTCCAATTCTTCTTGATCCCATCTTTCATCTCTGGTCATGTGTTGAGTGATGTGGTGTGAGGCAAACATGAGCTGAGGACTTGTTGTCAGTAGTGAAAGCCAAGACAGCTTCCCCCTCACCCCCACACCACCTTTCTTAACTGCCTGCCTCTGATAGAGCTCCCAGCGAGAGGATGATCATGAGGGGACTGGAGCACTGCCTGGTGAGGAGAGGCTGAGGGTCCTGGGGCTGCTTAGGCTGGAGAAGAGAAGACTGAGAGGGGATTGAATCAATGTCTGTAACTATCTGAGGGCTGGGGGTCAGGAGGGGGGGACAGGCTCTGCTCACTGCTGCCTGGGATAGGACAAGCAGCAATGGATGGAAGCTGCAGCACAGGAGGTTGCAGCTCAGCACAAGGGGGAACTTCTTGCCTGGAAGGGTCCCAGAGCCCTGGCACAGGCTGCCCAGAGAGGTTGTGGAGTCTCCTTGTGTGGAGCCTTTGCAGGCCTGTCTGGATGTGTTCCTGTGTGCCCTGAGCTGCATTGGATGGTGCTGCTGTGGCAGGGGGGTTGCACTGGATGCTCTCTTTGGGCCCCTTCCATCCCCTGACATCCTGTGAGCCTGTGAAAGCTGGATGTAATCAGCATGGAAGGAGACTCTCTCCACTAAGGATGCCAAACGTGGGCAGATTGAGCAATCCTTCCAAGCTCTCCAGCTCCCAGGCTTTCTGTGGTCTCAGTTCTGGTTGCTCACCAAAGCCAAGCCTGTGTCTGGCAGGCTGAGGGGGAATCTAAGAGGGAGACAGCCCAGCCCTGGGTTGCAGGAGTTGGAGGCTTTAACCTTGTGAGAAAGGTGAGGAGAAAACTCCTCTGTGATACTGGTGAGGCTCCAAAGGTCCAGCTGGGGTTCTCCTCTAAAGCATAAGGAAAAGGAGCTGGGGGCCTGAGGTGATGAAAAGCTCAGTGTGAGCCTGTAGTGTGAGTGCAGCCCAGACAGCAACCCTGAGCAGTGTGGGCACAGGGCAAGGGAGGGGATTCTGCCCCTTGGCTCTGCTCTCCTCACACCCCACCTGCAGTCCTGGGGGCAGTTCTGGAGCCCCCAGCACAAGTAGGACATGGAAGTGTTGGAGCCAGTTTGGAGGAGGCCACCAAGATGCTGAGAGGGCCCACTTGATTTTGCAAGCAGCTCCTGTGGTGCCTGGGAACAGCTCTGCAGGTCACTTGGATACCTCCAAGGTGAATCTCTGAAGCACACTTAGCAGGGAATTGGATGAGGCTTCTCCCAAACCCTCAGTGCTGACATTTTCAGGTTGCACAAACCTCAGCCCTGTGGTGGGACACTGAACCTGTTGGACCTGCTGGGTTATGGATGGCTGGGCAAAAGCTCTGGGCTGTCCAGAGGGATGTGAGCAGGGAATTTCAGCCCTTGTAAAGCATCTCTGATCAGCCACTCCCAGGCAGTGCAAATTAAAGCCCTTGCTTTGGCAGCTCCTGCTTTCATGGCACAGCTTGCAGACCTCAGAGGACTCCACCAAGGAGGGAAGCACAGTCCTGGGCTGCAGCCCCACAGCTCCTTGGGAGGGGTTTCAAAGCCATGCAGGTGTGGTGCTGAGGGGCATGGTTCAGTGGTGACCTGGCAGTGCTGGGCTGGTGGTGGAAATCAATGGGTTTAAAAGTCTCTTCCAAGCAAAACAGCTCTGATTCTGCCACTGAGCATCTCTGACAGAATCACAGAATCAGGCAGGTTGGCAGAGAGCTCCAAGCTCAGCCAGCACAACCTAGCACCCAGCCCTGCCCAACCAACCAGACCATGGCACTAAGTGCCCCAGCCAGGCTTGGCTGCAACACCTCCAGCCACAAAGACTCCACCACCTCCCTGAGCAGCCCATTCCAATGCCAATCACTCTCTTTGACAACAACTTCCTCCTCACATCCAGCCTAGACCTGCCCTGGCACAGCTTGAGGCTGTCTCCTTCTTCTGTCTCTGGCTGCCTGGCAGCAGAGCCCAACCCCACCTGGCTACAGCCTCCCTGCAGGCAGCTGCAGACAGCAATGAGCTCTGCCCTGAGCCTCCTCTGCTGCAGGCTGCACCCCCCCAGCTCCCTCAGCCTCTCCTCACAGGGCTGTGCTCCAGGCCCCTCCCCAGCCTTGCTGCCCTTCTCCAAACACCTTCCAGCACCTCAACATCTCTCTGCAATTCAGGAGCCCAGAACTGGACACAGCACTCCAGGTGTGGCCTGAGCAGTGCTGAGCAGAGGGGCAGAAGAACCTCCCTTGTCCTGCTGCCCACACTGCTCCTGAGCCAGCCCAGGATGCCATTGGCTCTGCTGCCCACCTGGGCACTGCTGCCTCCTCTGCAGCTCCTCTCTCCCAGCACCCCCAGCTCCCTCTCTGCCTGGCTGCTCTCAGCCACTCTGTCCCCAGCCTGTAGCACTGCTTGGGGTTGTTGTGGCCAAAGTGTAGAACTCTGCACTTGTTCAGTCTCATCCCCTTGGCCTCTGCCCACCCATGCAGCCTGGCCAGGTCCCTCTGCAGGGCTCTCCTACCTCCAACAGCTCCACAGCTGCTCCTAGCTTGGTGTCATCTGCAAACTCACTGCTGCTGGACTCCATCCCCTGGTTCAGTCTCCTGCAACTCTGACTGGATCTCATAATTTCACCCTGGGCTCTGCCTCTCACTCTTAAAGTTTGCCACCTTGGAGGTGTTGGCCTCCAGTCCTCTCTTTGCTGCTGTCAGCTCTGAACTCAGCAGCTCTGGCTGATGCTTGTGCCCTCTCTGATGAGCACTGCCAAGAGCTGTTCCTCCAGCTCCCAGGCTTTGGGACCTGTTTGCTAGGTCACTGCAGAGCAACCAGCTGGGCTATTTTTAGTTGTTTTTCCTGTTCTATATATGTGCTGCCTTCCAGTTCAGGAGCTTGGTGGTGTTATCTGAGAGACCTCTTCCCTTGGAGAGCCCAAACATCATGATGGAAAGTTCCTGTAAGGTGACTGGGAGCTCTTTATCTGCTTGACCAGTGTGAGAGTGATGATGAGCAAAGGATAGGAGGATGAGCAGGACTCAAGCTGGGCTGGGCAGCTTGTTCTGGTGTGCTGCAGTGCTGGGACAGGAGGAGCAGCTTAGGGACTTGGGGTTGTTCAGCCTGGAAGAAAGGAGGCTGAGGTGAGAACTTTTGACTCTCTGCAGCTCCTTGAAAGGAGGCTGGAGCCAGGTGGATGTTTGTCTCTTCTAATACCAGTGGCAGAACAAGAGGAAATGGCCTCAAATAACACCAGGGGAAGTTTAGGTTGGCCATGAGGAACAATTTCTTCTCCAAAAGGGTTGTCAAACCCTGGCCCAGGCTGCCCAGGGCAGCGGTGGAGTCCCCAGCCCTGGAGGGGTTTCAAAGCTGTGTGGATGTGGTGCTGAGGGCCATGGCTTAGTGGTACCCTGGCAGTGCTGGGTTAGTGAACTTGATTGGTCTGAAAGGTCTCTTCCAACCAGACCAATCCTGTGCTTCAGTGACAGCCTCACAGCAGTGCTGCCTGCCTCCAGGCAGATGCTCCTGCTGAGCTCTGGCCTGGAGTGCTGTGTCCAGCTCTGGGCTCCTGAATTGCAGAGAGATGTTGAGGTGCTGGAAGGTGTTTGGAGAAGGGCAGCAAGGCTGGGGAGGGGTCTGGAGCAGAGCCCTGTGAGGAGAGGCTGAGGGAGCTGGGGGTGTGCAGCCTGCAGCAGAGGAGGCTCAGGGCAGAGCTCATTGCTGTCTGCAGCTGCCTGCAGGGAGGCTGTAGCCAGGTGGGGTTGTGCAGGGCAGCTCAGCACGACCTGGAGATGTCTCCATCAGCTTTCCATAGAGCTTTGCACCACAAAGGATCTGATTCCCCATTGCCAATGCTGTGTTTCCTCGATGAGAGACCTCCCTTCCCCCTTCCTAAAGGCTCTGACGATCTGATCAGCAGCTCCCAGGCTTTTCTCCTGGTGCTTTCCAGCCATGCTGGCAGTGAGATAAGAGGAAATGTGACCTCACAGTCAGGAAGCACCAAAGAAAGTTCCTGTCGTCAGTGGGCAGGAGTTATCTCCAGTGGGGAGGCTGCAGCATGCAAGGAATGCTGCAGGACCCATTTCAAGCCCATGGCTTTGGTCCTGGTTCAGCACCTGGCTGCCTGCCCAGTGCTGTTGCGTGCAGCCTGGGAGCACTAACCCCAGCCACCAGCCCAGAAAGCCTCCTGCCTTCTCCAGAGAGCCCTTTCCAAGCAGCTGTGAGCTGCTGTGGGGTCCTGTCCTGCCAGGCAAAATATCCACCCCAGCAGGAAGAAGTTCTTTGCTATGGAGGTGGTGAGACACTGGGATGGGCTGTCCAGAGAAGTTGTGGGTGGCTCCTCCCTGGAGGTGTTCAAGGGCAGGTTGGATGTGGTCTTGAGCAACTTGGCCTAGTGGGAGGTGTCCCTGGGAGGGTAGGTGAAACTCTAGATGACCTTGAAGATCCCTTCCACCTGAAGCCATTCTGTGATTTCTTTCCTTCTCTTGCACTCTGTCATAGAACTCTTTTGGTTGCAGGAGACCTCTGAGCTCATCCAGCCCAACCAGCAACCCAACCCCACCATGGCCACTAAACCACGTCCCCAGGTGCCATGTCCTCATGTTTCTTGAATACCTCCAAGGATGGTGACTCCACCACCTCCCTGAACAGCCAATTCCATGCCCAGAAGTGCAGGCTGGGAGAGTAGGGAGATTGTTTTAGGGGTGGAGGAAGGCAGTGGCAGGACTTGCGACGCACAGCGCCGGAGGAGCCCACAGGGTCTTGCTTCAGCGTTGGCCTCACTGGAAGCATATAAATGCCAGCATTGACTTTGGGCCTGGCAGGTGGTGAACGAGCAGCCCTGTTGGAGAACATTGATTTTTCTCTCTCTCTCTTTCTTCCTCCTGTGGAGTGTTTGCTTGTCAAAGGTGGGACTGAGTGGGGAGGCAAACGGCCTCGGCACGGCTGGCGCTCGATCGCAGCTGCTTTGGACGTGTGGCTGTTGAGTAGCACTGTTGAGCCAACAACTCCTGAGCTTCCAGCAGCAGCAAACCAACCTCCAGCTGCCTGCAAGGAGCTGCTTTGCAGATTGGCCAGAGAGGGACAGCTCAGGAGAAAGTTGTGTTGCTGTCACCCATGCGTGGCTCACTCTGCCTCCTTGTGCAGGAAGAGCTGAAGCTGCCAAGGTGGTTGGGGGACTTCAGCATCTCTGCTGTGAGGAAAGGCTGAGAGCCTTGGGGCTGTCTGGTGTGGAGGAGAGAAGGCTGAGACCAGCATCTTGAGGGGTGGGTGTCAGGATGATTGGGGGACTTCAGCATCTGTCCTGTGAAGAAAGACTGAGACCTGGGGCTGGAGGAGAGAAGGCTGAGAGGGGATCTGTCAATCGCTGTAGGTATCTTGAGGGGTGGGTATCAGGATGGGGGTGCCTGGGTGATTGGGAGGCTTCAGCATCTCTGCTGTGAAGAAAGTCTGAGAGCCTTGGGGCTGTCTGGTATGGAGGAGAGAAAGCTGAGAGGGGATCTGATCAACATCTGTGACCAACATCTTGAGGGGTGGGTGTCAGGAGGAAGGTGCCAGGATGATTGAGGGACTTCAGCATCTCTTCTGTGAAGAAAGATACCTGGGGCTGGAGGAGAGAAGGCTGAGAGGGGATCTCATCAACATCTATGACCAGCATCTTGAGGGGTGGGTGCCAGGATAAGGATGCCAGGATGATTGGGGGACTTCAGCATCTCTCCTGTGAAGAAAGACTGAGAGCCTTGAGGCTGTCTGGTCTGGAGGAGAGGAGGCTGAGATGGGATCTGACAATAAGTATCTTGAGGGGTGGGTGTCAGGATGAAGGTGCCAGGATGATTGGGGGACTCCAGCATCTCTCCTGTGGAGAAAGATACCTGGGGCTGGAGGAGAGAAGGCTGAGAGGGGATCTGACAATAAGTATCTTGAGGGGTGGGTGTCAGGATGAAGGTGCCAGGCTCTTTCCAGTGGTGCCCTGTCATAACACAAGGGACAGCAGTTGGGATGCAGAAGATTCCACCTCAATGTGAGGAGAAAGTTGTTTGGTGTAAGGATGCTGGAGCCCTGTGGTTGGCTGCCCAGAGGGAGGTTGTGGAGTCTCCTTCTCTGGAGAGATTCCCAACCTGCCTGGGTGTGACTGTGGGTAAAGCACACCCAACACACCCTCTCAGTCCAGACAGATGATCTTTACTGCAGTGCTGGGGAGGTGGAGGAATGCCCTAGAAGAACAGGATGGTTTTCAGTTTCTGCCTCTGGCACTTGGCTTGCTTAAGGAGAAGGTTCTGATGTGGTGGGGGCTGCTGTGTGGTGGGGGAGCCCTGCAGCACCACACAGAAGGGCTTAAGATGGGGGAGAAGGGTTAAAAGTCGAGTTTGTTTCTTTGTGTGGCTGCATCAGGCTGTGGTTAATGAGGTGGCCTTGCTAATCAATCACCACAAACCTCCCCTCTAATCCTCAGTGCCATGATAACAACAAGCTGCATCAGGCTGATGGCTGTGCAGATAGGATTGCCCCAAAGCCTCTGCTTTGATTCTTTTAATTAAAAGAAAATGAAGCTATTTTCTTTTTGGCTTTGAGCTCTGACACTGCAAGAAGTGTTTGTGCATGGAATTGGTGTGGTGATAACTTGGGGAGGGGAGGGTGGGGGGGAAAGAGAGCAGAGATAATGCCACAGGATGGAACTGCACTGACCCAACCCTCCCAAAGGCTTGAATCTTGCCCCTGTTTATCATGTGGGGATGATTGACCCCCTTGGGTGGGTTGATTTCCTTGCAATCCTAACGTGGTGTGGTGTGTTTGTGAGGAATGTGCTGGGAAATGGGGAGGGGGGGAAATAAAGAATCATAGAATCAAGCAGGTGGGAAGAGATCTCCAAGCTCTCCCAGGCAGCAGAGCCAATGGCATCCTGGGCTGGCTCAGGAGCAGTGTGGGCAGCAGCACAAGGGAGGTTCTTGTGCCCCTGTGCTCAGCACTGCTCAGGACACAGCTTGAGTGTTGTGTCCAGTGCTGGGCTCCTGAATTGCAGAGAGCTGTTGAGGTGCTGGAAGGTGTTTGGAGAAGGGCAGCAAGGCTGGGGAGGGGCCTGGAGCAGAGCCCTGTGAGGAGAGGCTGAGGGAGCTGGGGGGGTGCAGCCTGCAGCAGAGGAGGCTCAGGGCAGAGCTCATTGCTGCCTGCAGCTGCCTGCAGGGAGGCTGTAGCCAGGTGGGGTTGGGCTCTGCTGCCAGGCAGCCAGCAACAGAAGAAGGGGACACAGCCTGAAGCTGTGCCAGGGCAGGTCTAGGCTGGATGTTGTTAGGAAGTTCCTGGCAGAGAGAGTGATTGGCATTGGAATGGGCTGCCCAGGGAGGTGGTGGAGTCTTTGTGGCTGGAGGTGTTGAAGCCAAGCCTGGCTGGGGCACTTAGTGCCATGGTGTGGTTGGTTGGGCAGGGCTGGGTGCTAGGCTGGGCTGGCTGAGCTTGGAGCTCTCTGCCAACCTGCTTCACTCTCTGATTCTGTGCTCTCCAGAGGCCTCTTTCCAAACCTTAGCATTCTGTGGTTGTCTTGCTCACTTTTCCCTCCTTCCTTTTTGTTTTGTCTCCTCCCAGTTTCTCTGCCTGAAGAACATCAGGACCTTCCTCAAAGTGTGCCACGACAAGTTTGGGCTAAGGAGCAGTGACCTGTTTGATCCCTTTGACCTCTTTGACGTGCGGGACTTTGGGAAGGTAAGAGTTAATTCCTGAGTTCTTGGCAGTGCTGGCCCCAGGGTGGCTCTCTGGGCTTGTGTTGCAGGTTTGGGATGGAAGTGGGAAGGTTTGTGGCTTTGCCAGCAGATTCTGCACCCTCAGCTCATGGCTTGGGCACCTGTTCCTGTGCTAGGCTGTGCATCTAGGGGTTGGTTCTGCTGTGCTCTTAAGTGGAGGGAGATTAAGACCTCAACCTTGCCTGCCTTAGGTGCCAAAGCCTCTGGGATCAGTCTCTGGAGTGCATGAGGAATGTCTGTTTTGGGAGGAACTAAGATACCTCTGTGATCATGACAGCTACTGGGCAAGGCTGTAGCCCCGGGGACAGGACACTGGGGTCCAGCTTCAGCTGGGGGACTGGAGCAAAGCCACAACATCTCCCTGCCCATGAGCTGCCTGTAGGGACAGCACCTTGAAACCAGTGCTAAGCATCATCCCTGCTCTGCTTAAACCAGCTTGAGGGGTTGGATTCTGCAGCCCCAGCAGCACATTTCCCTGTAGCAGTGTCACAGATTGGCACTGGCCTGGACCTGTGTCAACACCAACTGTGTGCCAGAGGCTCTTTGTCTGCAGATGCTTCTGGCTTTGCCCTGGTGTGGGGGGCAGGCCTTGTGTGGGGTGAGTCCCCTTCTGTTTTGTGATGTGGTCAGTGAGGTTTGTGGAGGGGTCAGGAGCGTGGAATCATGGAATGGTTTGGGTTGGAATGGACCTTTAAAGGTCTAGTCCAGCCCTGCTGAGTTGAGCAGGGACAGCTGCAATTAGAGCAGGTTGCTCAGAGTCCCAAACAACCTGACCTGGGATGGTTCCAGGGATGAGGCAGCTCCCACTTCTCTGGGCAACCTGGGCCAGGATTTAAATCTCCCTCGTGGTAAAAACACATCTTCCTCCTCTCTGGTCTGAGTCTCCCTCTGTTTGTTTCAAACCATCACCCCTTGTCCCATCACTACACTCCCTGATCAAGAGTCCTTCCTTATCTTTCTTACCAGCTCCTTTAAGTATAGAAAGGCCACCAGAAGGTCTCCCTGGAACCTTATCCAGGCTGAACAACTCCAACTCTCTCAGCCTGGCCTCACTGCAGAGGTTTTCCAGCACTCCCATCATTGTTTTGTCCTCCTCCTCTGGGTCTGCTCTAACAGGTCTGTGCTGTGCTGAGGAGTCCAAAGCTGGCCCCAGCACTGCAGGGGGGGGTCTCAGCAGGACACATGGGGCAGAGTCACCCCCCTAGACCTGCTGCCCAGGCTCTTTCAAGCTGGGGTGGAATGAGTCGAGGAGCAGTGACTGGGACAAGGAGCAGTGACTGGGACATGGAGCAGTGATTGGGACAAGCAGCAGTGGATGGAAGCTGCAGCACAGGAGGTTGCAGCTCAACACAAGGGGCAACTTCTTGCCTGGAAGGGTCCCAGAGCCCTGGCACAGGCTGCCCAGAGAGGTTGTGGAGTCTCCTTGTGTGGAGCCTTTGCAGGCCTGTCTGGATGTGTTCCTGTGTGCCCTGAGCTAGATTGGATGGTGCTGCTCTGGCAGGGGGGTTGGTCTGGATGCTCTCTTTGGGTCCCTTCCAACCTCTGCCACCCTGTGAGCCCCTTGAGTTTCTCAGAAGCTTGGAGCAGAGGAGCCTGAGGGCTGCCCTCATTGCTGGTGATAAAGATGTGCAGGGCAGTGTGGGGAGGATAGAACCAGGCTCTGCTCAGGGATGGCCAGGGACAGGACAAGGGGCACTGGGGGCAAGCTGAAGCAAAGGAGGTTCCAAAGGGAAAGCTTCACTGTGAGGCTGCTGAAGCCCTGGAGCAGACTGCCAGGAGAGATTGTGGAGTCTCCTTCTCTGGAGGTTTTATCCTCCCAGCTGTTCCTAGGTGCTGGCTGTGTTTGTGCCTGACATGAACTTGATAGGAGAGGCCAGAGCTTGGTTTTGTGCTTGGCCATAATTGATGGGTGGCACCAAATGCTGAAGGAGGCTCAGCTCCTTTCCCAGGGTGGAAAATCCAGTGTGGCTTTGACAGGCAGCTGCTGTTCTCCTCCTGGCTTTTGACACAAGCAGTGCCAGGACCCTGCTTGGATGCTGAGCTCAGGGAAGCTGTTGGCCAGCACATTTTGCTCTATACCTGTATTTTGGGGGGGTAAAAAAGGTGCTGAAAGGTAGATTTCAGCCCTCTATTGTTTTCCTGCTTTGCAATGAGCAGGCAGGAGCTGCTGGAAGGCATCTTCTGCTCTGACTGCCCAAAGAGTGCCCTGCTTGGATGTTGGGATCAGGGAAGCTGTTGAGCAGCACATTTTGCTCTTTCTCTCTCTCTCTCTATATATATATTTATATCTGTATTCTGGGGGGGTAAAAAAGGTGCTGAAAGGCAGATTTCAGCACTTTTATTGTTTTCTTGCTTTGCAACTACCAAACATGAGCTGCTAGAAGGCATCTTCTGCTGTACTGCCCAAAGAGTGCCCTGCTTGGACGTTGAGCTCAGGGCAGCTGTTGGCCAGCACATTTTGCTCTCTCTATATATATTTGGGGGGGGTAAAAAGGGTGCTGAAAGGCTAATTTCAGCCCTCTGTTGTTTTCCTGCTTTGCATCTACCAAACATGAGCCATCTTCTGCTCTGACTGCCCAAAGAGTGCCCTGCTTGGATGTTGAGCTCAGGGAAGCTGCTGGCCAGCACATTTTGCTCTGTACCTGTATTTTGGGGGTGGGGGTAAAAAAGGTGCTGAAAGGCAGATTTCAGCCCTCTATTGTTTTCCTGCTTTGCAACTAGCAGGCAGGAGCTGCTGGAAGGCATCTTCTGCTCTGACTGCCCAAAGAGTGCCCTGCTTGGATGTTGGGATCAGGGAAGCTGTTGAGCAGCACATTTTGCTCTTTCTCTCTCTCTCTCTCTATATATATATATATATATTTATATCTGTATTCTGGGGGGGTAAAAAAGGTGCTAAAAGGCTAATTTCAGCCCTCTATTGTTTTCCTGCTTTGCATCTACCAAACATGAGCCATCTTCTGCTCTGACTGCCCAAAGAGTGCCCTGCTTGGATGTTGAGCTCAGGGAAGCTGTTGGCCAGCACATTTTGCTCTATCTATATATTTTGGGGGGTGGGGTGGGGTAAAAAAGGTGCTGAAAGGCTAATTTCAGCCCTCTATTGTTCTCCTGCTTTGCAACTAGCAGGCAAGAGCTGCTGGAAGGCATCTTCTGCTCTGCTTGCCCAAAGAGTTCATTTCTGCCTGCTGATGGGGATGGATTATTTGCTATTTATTGCCTAATTTATTTCTGGCCCATTATCTGGAGTGTGCAATTGCAGGGGGCTTTGTTTGATGAGTTTAGGGGGAGGGGGCCTGGGGGTGTTTGTAGACTTTTCTTTTTGATTGATGAGATATATAAGAAAGGCTTTTTATTTTTTAGGGTGGTTGGGCTGTGAATGTGAATGCACAGAAGGAACCTTTTTGGGCTGGGGTGGGGGAAGAGAACCGTGGCTAATTAAAATGCTGCTTTTATTGTCACATTGTCTCTGGCTTTGTGCTGTTTCAGATTGCCTGTTAACAGAGCCTGGTGTGAAAAAAAAACCCACCCCGCTGCTGGGAGGTGGCAGCTGAATGCAGGCTTGGATTCCTTTTTGGCTCTGGTGGGGGGAGAGCTCTTCTCTCCTTCTGGCCAGTTTCCTTTTGGTGGAGGGGGAGGGACACATCGTTTTGTGGCTTTGGGAGACAATTTGCTGTTCCCTTCTCTCTTATAATTGTGTTTGGTTTCTTCAGCAGGAGAGTGGTGAGAGGCTGGAATGGGTTGCCCAGGGAGGTGGTAGAGGCTCCGTCCCTGGAGGTGTTTGAGGCCAGGCTGGCTGAGGCTGTGTGCAGCCTGCTCTAGGGTAGGGTGTCCCTGGGCATGGCAGGGGGGTTGGAACTGGCTGCTCCTTGTGCTCCCTCCCAACCCTGCCTGATTCTGTGATCTGAGAGCCTCATACACTCCCCAGGCTCAGCTAGAGATGAGAGCAACCTGGGCCAGTGAGAGGTGTCCCTACCCATGGCAGGGGGTTTGGAACTAGATGATCCTTGTGGTGCCTTCCAACCCTGACTCATTCTGTGATCTGAGAGGCTCATACACTCCCCAGGCTCAGCTGTGGGCCAGGAGGACCCTCCACTAACCTGCATTGCTGCATCACCTCTGCAAGGCCAGACCCTAGCTAGAGATGAGAGCATCCTGGGCCAGTGAGAGGTGTCCCTGCCCATGGCAGGGGGGTTGGAACTGGCTGATCCTTGTGGTCCTTTCCAAACTTGACTGATTCTGTGATTCTAGGAGGCTTTGGAAAGCAACTTGTCCTAAACCTCCAAGACATCCAAATTGAATTATAGAATCAACCAGGTTGGAAGAGACCTCCAAGTTTATTCAGTCCAACCTATCACCCAGCCTGGTTCTTCTTGCAGCCAGACCTCTAAACTCATCCAGTCCAAACTATCACCCAGCCTGGTTCTTCTTGCAGCCAGACCTCCAAGCTCATCCAGTCCAACCTATCACCCAGCCTGGTTCTTCTTTCAGCCAGACCTCCAAGCTCATCCAGTCCAACCTATCACCCAGCCTGGTTCTTCTTGCAGCCAGACCTCCAAGCTCATCCAGTCCAACCTATCACCCAGCCTGGTTCTTCTTGCAGCCAGACCTCCAGGCTCATCCAGTCCAACCTATCACCCAGCCTGGTTCTTCTTGCAGCCAGACCTCCAAGCTCATCCAGTCCAACCTATCACTCAGCCTGGTTCTTCTTGCAGCCAGACCTCCAGGCTCATCCAGTCCAACCTATCACCCAGCCTGGTTCTTCTTGCAGCCAGATCTCCAAGCTCATCCAGTCCAACCTATCACTCAGCCTGGTTCTTCTTGCAGCCAGATCTCCAAGCTCATCCAGTCCAACCTATCACTCAGCCTGGTTCTTCTTGCAGCCAGATCTCCAGGCTCATCCAGTCCAACCTATCACTCAGCCTGGTTCTTCTTGCAGCCAGACCTCCAGGCTCATCCAGTCCAACCTATCACCCAGCCTGGTTCTTCTTGCAGCCAGACCTCCAGGCTCATCCAGTCCAACCTATCACCCAGCCTGGTTCTTCTTGCAGCCAGACCTCCAAGCTCATCCAGTCCAACCTATCACTCAGCCTGGTTCTTCTTGCAACCAAATTGCCTGGTTCTTGCTTACTTTCTTCATCCTCCTCCTCCTCCACCAGCTTCTGCACAGACCCTGCCCACACCAAACCCTTTGGGTTGGTCTTTTCCCAGCGCGAGTTCTTTTCTTATCAGCTGTGGCGGTGGGGGAGGTATCAGCTGTTTGGGCTTGCACCACCCTAACTCCCTCTGGAAGCCTGTCAAAACATTCCCATTGTCTTTGCCACCTTTCATTCCCACATGAGCCTCAGATCTGGGTTCAGCAGTGGCAAAGCAAATAAACAGGGAAAAATCTGTTGGCCAAAGAGCTTTTCCGTTTTGAGTCGCAGCGAGAGCGACAGAAAGGGAGCCTCAAAGCCACCTTCCCACTGGCCACACACACCCCCACACCCCCCCCCCCAACGAAACCAAAACAAACCAACCTCTTCCTGGAGCTATTCACTCCTTGGATCAAGAGTATTGTAAGTTACAAGACACTTGCACCATGAGATTTAATAAGGCCAAGGGCAGGGTTCTACACTTTGGCCACAGCAACCCCAAGCAGCACTACAGGCTGGGGACAGAGTGGCTGAGAGCAGCCAGGAGAAAAGGGGCCTGGGGATACTGGTAGATAGGCTGAAGATGAGGCAGCAGTGCCCAGGTGGGCAGCAGAGCCAATGGCATCCTGGGCTGGCTCAGGAGCAGTGTGGGCAGCAGCACAAGGGAGGTTCTTCTGCCCCTGTGCTCAGCACTGCTCAGGACACCCCTTGAGTGCTGTGTCCAGTTCTGGGCTCCTGAATTGCAGAGAGATGTTGAGGTGCTGGAAGGTGTTTGGAGAAGGGCAGCAAGGCTGGGGAGGGGCCTGGAGCAGAGCCCTGTGAGGAGAGGCTGAGGGAGCTGGGGGTGTGCAGCCTGCAGCAGAGGAGGCTCAGGGCAGAGCTCATTGCTGCCTGCAGCTGCCTGCAGGGAGGCTGTAGCCAGGTGGGGTTGGGCTCTGCTGCCAGGCAGCCAGCAGCAGAAGAAGGGGACAGAGGCTGAAGCTGTGCCAGGGCAGGTCTAGGGTGGATGTTGTTAGGAAGTTGTTGTCAGAGAGAGTGATTGGCACTGGAATGGGCTGCCCAGGGAGGTGGTGGAGTGGCTGTGGCTGGAGGTGTTGCAGCCAAGCCTGGCTGGGGCACTTAGTGCCATGGTGTGGTTGGTTGGGCAGGGCTGGGTGCTAGGTTGTGCTGGCTGAGCTTGGAGCTCTCTTCCAACCTGGCTGATTCCCTGGTTCTGTGTTGGAGGCTGTTGTGAGCAGGGCACAGGAGCAGCCACCCAGTTAATGACAGAGCTCGGTGCAGCGGTGCTGGGTTGGGTTGTTTCTGGATGCCACTGAAGCAGTTCTTTGTCTCCTCTAAACCAGCAGGGCAGTGATTCCTGGGAGCAGTTTGGCTTTGCTGCAGTGTAGTTGTGGAGTTAGAAAGGCAGGGGCTTGTGTGGTGCCAACCTGAGCCTCGTGGGCTGCGTGGTCTGGAACCTGCAGGGTCCTGCAGGGTTTCTTAGTGGAAGGGAAAGAGGAGAGGAGTTGAAAGCAGATCCCTCAGCCCTGCCTTCACCAGCTGCTCTTCTGAGAGAGGATTCCATATTGCATGAGGGCTGTGGATGTGCTGGAAGGTGTCCAGAGAAGGGCCATGAGGAGGAGCAGAGGGCTGGAGCTGCTCTGCTGGGAGGAGAGACTGAGGCAGTTGGGGCTGTTCAGTCTGCAGAGGAGAAGGCTCCAAGGGGACCTTCTTGTGGCCTTTCTTGTAGCCCTCTTAAGATACTGAAAGCTGGGGAGGGACTTTTTAGGCTGTCAGGGAGTGATAGGACTGGGGGGAATGGACCAGAGCTGGAAATGGGGAGAGTCAGCCTGGATGTTAGAAAGAAATTCTTCAGCTTGAGGGTGGTGAGAGCCTGGAAGGGGTTGCCCAGGGAGGTGGTGGGAGCCTCATCCCTGGAGGTGTTTAAGGCCAGGCTGGATGAGATCCTGGCCAGCCTGATCTAGCATGAGGTGCCCTGGCAGGTGAGTTGGAAGTGGCTGATCCTTGTGGTCCCTTCCAACTCTGAGTGATTCTGTGATTCTATAATAGTTTCAGTTGGAAAAGACCTCTAAGGCAGAGTCCAGCCACACACCCAGCCCCACCAGGGCCACCAAACCGTGTCCCCACATGCCATGGCCTTGGGTGTGTTGAACATCTCCAAGGATGGAGACTCCTCCACTCCCTGGGCAGCCTGTTCCAACCCCTGACCACTCTTGCAGCAAAGAAATTGTTCCTCATCTCCAACCTAAACCTCCTTTGGCATAATTTGAGACCAGTTCCTCTCATTCTGCTGCTTGATACTAGGGGAGAGGAGCCCAAACCTCACCTCCCTCCAGCCTCCTTTCAGGGAGCTGTAGAGAGCAATGAGGTCTGCCCTCAGCCTCTTCTCCACACTAAACACCTTCAGTTCACAGAGTGACCCAGGTTGGAAAAGACCTCTAGGACCATTGAGTTCCTTCAGCTGCTCATCCCCATCCCTCTTCTCCAGACCTTTCCCCTGCTTTGTTGCCCTTCTCTGGACCTGCTCCAGCCTCTCAGTGTGCTTCTTGTAGTTCCCTTTGGTTTCTGAGCCAAGGCTTCAGCAAGCAGGAGCTGCCCTGGGTTTGATGGAGCCTCCTCCAAAGGAGTGAGTGTGGCTGGGGGCTGCTGAACTCCAGGGACATGGCGGTTTTGATCCCTGCTTTCGCTGCTTCCTTGCAGGATGAAGCTTGGGAAGCCACTTCCTTGCCTGTCACCAGCATGGCAGCTGGTGAAATGGAACCTCCCGTGGGCTCCTCCAGCCAGAGTCCCCGTGGGAGTGCTCAGGCTGCCTGGCAGCCTGGGTGGGAGGTTGGCTAAGTGGCAGGTGTGGGTGCTTGCCAGGCAGCTGCGTCACCCTTCCCGTAACCCGGGCTGCGCCGCTTCCCGCTCCCCCCAGGGACCAAAGGCCACTTCCAGCTGCTCACAGCCAGGGGGGTTTGTTTTTTCCCACCCCCCTCTCTCTGTCCAGCTGTTAAAGCAACCCCACGGTGACAAGGGACACGGGGGGAGGTGTCGTGGCAGAGCTTTCCAAACGTGCCCTGAGGCGCACTGGGCACAAACTGCAACCCAGGAGGTTCCATCTGGAAAGGAGAGGAAAGTTGTTTGGTGTGAGGCTGCTGGAGCAGACCAAGAAGAGGTTTGATTCTGAGCTTCTTGTAGCCATAAACACAGATGTCCTGAAAAAATAAAATCACATCTGGAGTGCTGGGTCCAGTTCTGGGCTCCTCAGTTCTGGAGAGACAGGAACCTGCTGGAGTGAGTACAGAGGAGGCTACAAAGATGCTCAGGGGTCTGGAGCAGCTCTGTGAGGAGCAAAGGCTGAGAGCCCTGGGGCTGAGAGCCTGCAGAAGAGCAGCCCCAGAGGGGAGCTGAGCAATGCTCAGCAAGAGCTAAAGGGTGGGGGGCAAGAGGATGGGGCCAGGCTCTGCTCAGTGGTGCCCAGGGACAGGACAAGGGGCAATGGGCACAAACTGGAACCCAGGAGGTTCCATCTGGAAAGGAGAGGAAAGTTGTTTGGTGTGAGGGTGCTGGAGGCCTGGAGCAGGCTGCCCAGAGAGGCTGTGGAGTCTCCTTGTGTGGAGAGCTTCCAGCCCCAGCTGGGCACTGTGCTGCTGGGCAAGCTGCTGTGAGTGCCCTGCTTGGGCAGGGGGAGGTTGGACTGGATGATCTCCAAAGGTCCCTTCCATGCCATTGGAATGGGCTGCCCAGGGAGGTGGTGGAGTCACCATCCCTGGGGGTGTTGAAGCAAAGCCTGGATGAGGCACTTGGTGCCATGGTCTGGTTGACTGGGCAGGGCTGGGTGCTAGGTTGGACTGGCTGAGCTTGGAGCTCTCTTCCAACCTGCTTGATTCTATGATTCCAACCTCTACCATGCTATGATTTTGTGGGGTCCTTTGCAGGGCTGCTGGACCCAGTCCCTCCCAGCTCCCAAATAAAAGAGAGAGGCAGCAATAAAGAGCTGGAGCTGGTGGAGGCTGCACTGCTGCAGAGTGCTTCATGCACATTTAATAGCAGTGATGGTATAAAGTGGAGCTCTTCTTGGACTTGCTAATTTATTGGCCCCGACTCTAATGAGATAAAACCCACCTAAATATGGATTAAACTCTTTATCACTCTGTTAGTCAGCACGATGGGAGCAAGGTTCATTAAAAAGAGTTTCTCATTTTCACTAACTCCCAGGATTGGGTTTATTGTGGAAAAGAAATAGACCTCAAAGCCTCATAAACCTGTGAAGTGTGGCAGTCGTTAGCCTCCCACTCCTCCCTGCTGTCCTGACTTGTGCTTAATTGTCCTGACTTTCTTTGGAAGCTCCTGCACTGCTAAGCCAAGGGGAGAAAAAAGAGGTGGCTTTCTTTTTTGGGAGGTTAGGTCTTCCCTGCCCTGACCCACTGGTGCCAAATGATGCTGGTCTGAACATAAAGGAAGGGGAAGCAGCTCCCAGGTGAGCTGAAAGGTGAGGAGGTGCTCAGGGCTGAGCTTCAAGTTGTGTTTGTCACTCTCTGGGTTTTGCTCCAGGGACTGGGGAGAATTGCAGCAAGCCAGCAGCTGGGGCAGGGCTCAGAGGAGGAGGCTCTGGATCAGTTCTCTGGATCGATTGCTGCCTGCATCTCCCTGCAGGGAGGCTGTCGCCAGGTGGGGTTGGGCTCTGCTGCCAGGCAGCCAGCACCAGAACAAGGGGACACAGCCTCAAGCTGTGCCAGGGCAGGTCTAGGCTGGATGTTAGGAGCCAGAGAGAGTGATTGGCATTGGAATGGGCTGCCCAGGGAGGTGGTGGAGTCTCTGTGCCTGGAGGTGTTGCAGCCAAGCCTGGCTGGGGCACTTAGTGCCATGGTGTGGTTGGTTGGGCAGGGCTGGGTGCTAGGTTGTGCTGGCTGAGCTTGGAGCTCTCTGCCAACCTGCTTGGCTCTCTGATTCTCCCTCTCAGTTAATTGAGTCTATTCAAGGTTTGCTGCCATGGGTGACCCTGGAGTGGGGCGGGGTGGGGGGCTGCTGGAGGGACTTGTACATGGCTGAGGTGCTGGGGAGGAGGTGTATGTGCTGGGGAGGAGGTGTATGTGCTGGGGAGGGTGACCTCTGAGCACAGCATGGTCCAGTGGCTCCAGTAAGAGCTGCTTTGCTAGTGGGAGAGGACAGGGGATGTGCTGGTGCTGTCAGTGGCAGTGATGGATGCCCTCTGGGAAGTGTTTGTGGCTCCACAACCATTCTGAGCCTTTCTGCTCTGCTTTGGTGAGGCCACACCTTGAGTACTGTGCTCTGTTTTGGGCACAGCAAAACAAGAGAGATGTGGAGGGGCTGGAGTGGGTCCAGAGGTGGGCAGTGAGGCTGGGAAGGGTCTAGAGAATTAATCTTATGAGGAGAGACTGAAGGAGCTGAGGATGTTTAGTGTGAGGAGGAGGAGGGGGGACCTCATTGCTGTCTACAGCTACCTGCAGGGACATTGTGGAGAGGCTGCTGCTGGGCTCTGCTCACAGGGAGTTGGAGATAGAAGAAGGGGGAATGACCTCAAGCTGAGGCTGGGGAGGTTTAGGTTGGACATGAGGACAAAGTTTTTCACGGAGAGAGTGGTCAGGGACTGGACTGAGCTGCCCAGGGAGGTGCTGGAGTCACCCATCTGGCTGTGTTTCAGGGTGGTTTGGATGTGGTGCTCAGGGAGATGGTTTAAGGTGAATCTTGTTGAACAGAGTTATAGGTTGGAGTTGGTGCTGCTGAGAGGCTTTTCCAACCTGCCTGTTTCTGTGATTCTGGAGGCAAAGCTGTCCCACTTGTCCTGCTGCTCTTGGATGCTCTTGGAAAGCCCTGGTGGGATCCAGGCTGTTTCTCACTGGATGCTGTTGCAGACTTGCCCTCAGCTTCATCAGCAGAATTTGCAGCTGCAGCAGATTTGTCCTCAGCCTCATCCCTGGAATCTCCAGCTGATGCCTGAGGCATCTGCAAAAGGAGAGGTCTCACCTTGCTGGCCCTTGGGGTGGGGTGCTGGGAAAGCAGTGAAGGGGCTGAACTGCCATCCTCTCCCCATCCCTCTCTGACACACAGCCACACATCCTTCAGTCCCCTACCAGGGAGTTAGGAACTGGAGTTTTCTGCTTGGTTTGAGCTGGGAGGGTGAGGAGAGTTGTCAGAATTATTCAAGGGATTAATATCTGGGCCTTGGGGGCTCATGGTTCTGCTTCTCTGCTGGGAATTCCCCCTCCCTCTCCATCATCTCTGACTTCACAGTTAGAGATGGGCAAGGAGCCCTTGCAGCAGGATTTTAAAGGATGCCTTTGTCAGTTTTGAAGGGCTGGCTTGGCAGGGGGAGACAATCTGAGACAGTGGAAGATGGGAAGGCTGGCAGGGGAAAGGCTGCATGTGGGTGCTGTAGCACAGCCAGCCCCACAGCTGGCTGGTGGGTGGTGGGAGCAGCTCTCCTCCTGTTCCTGGCTTTTAGGGGTGTTTTCTCTGACCTCTTGTAGCCAGGAGCCAGTTTGAAGTGGTTGCATTTTTCTGTATGCATCACTGAGTGCAGGAGCTGAGCTCTCCCCGTGAGTCAGCAATGTGCCCTCCTGGCCAGGCAGTCTCCTGGGGTGCACTGAGGAGACTGTGGCCAGCAGGTCAAGGGAGGTTCTCCTCCTGCTCTATTCTACCCTACTGAGGCCACATCTGCAGTGCTGGGTCCAGTTCTGGGCTCCTCGGCTCAAGAGAGACCAGGGAGAGGCTACAGAGATGCTGAGGGGATGGAGCAGCTCTGTGAGGGGCAAAGGCTGAGAGCTCTGGGGCTAAGAGCCTGGAGAAGAGCAGCCCCAGGGTCAGGTTTGGAGCCAAGCAAGGAAAAGGTCTGTCAGGGACCTGCTCCTGAGAGAAGCCCTCACACTTTTCCCAAGGGAAACTGATACTTGAGATAATTCCACAGCCCTTGGAGATGGCTTTTTGGGCTCCTCAGTGCAGGAGAGGCAGGGAACTGCTGGAGAGAGTCCAGAGGAGGCTGCAGAGCTGCTGAGGAGCCTGGAGCAGATCTGTGAGGAGCAAAGGCTCAGAGCCTGCAGAAGAGCAGCCCCAGAGGAGAGCTGAGCAATGCTCAGCAAGGGCTAAAGGGTGGGGGGCAAGAGGCTGGGGCCAGGCTCTGCTCAGTGGTGCCCAGGGACAGGCCAAGGAGCAGTGGGCACAAACTGGAACCCAGGAGGTTCCACTTGAGCAGGAGGAGAAACTTGCCTGGAGCAGACTGCCCAGAGAGGTTGTGGAGTCTCCTGGTGTGGAGAGATCCCAACTCCCCCTGGCTGTTGTGCTCCTGGGCAAGCTGCTGGGGGTGCTCCTAGTTTAGCAGAGGGGTTGGACTGGATGATCAAGAGGGGCTGGACCAGGTGACCTTTTGAGCCCCTGACATTCTAGCATCTCCAGAGATCCCTTCCCACCTCCACCGTGCTGGGACCATGCAGAGAGAGGAGCATTTGGCAGGCCAGAGGCAGCTGAGCAGAGCATCCCCATGCACAGCATCCCACCCCCAGCTTGGCAGTGCTGGGGCTGGTGGCTTGGGCTGGTGACTTCAGACCTTCCCTGGCTCTGTTCCTCTGAGCCAGCTCCTTGGCTGCTGCCCAGGGCTTGGCTGTGTGTCAGGAGAAGGGATCCTATGGCAGCTGGAGACGTTTGCAGTGGCCGTGGGGCTCGTGTGCGGCGTGGGTGGGGTGGGAAGTGAGAGGAACTCTCCCAGCAGAAGGGGCTGTGTGGCTTGCCTCCTTTATTTCCTTCCTTGTTAATTCCCAAGAGGGCAGTGGAGTGAGTGGCCTGCACAGAGGGCTGTGTGTCTGGTGGCATGCCAGCAACCAGGACCTCCCTTAACCCTTTGCCTGCCCCCTGCTTCCCTCCCTGTCCTTGCTGAAAAGGAGCCCTGGCTGCCCCCTGAGCCCACACCACTGCAGAGCCCAGCGTGGAGGGGTTGGAGATCATCCAGCCTGACCCTCCTGCTCCAGCAGGGCACCCACAGCAGCCTGCCCAGCAGCACAGTGCCCAGCTGGGCTTGGAAGCTCTGCACACAAGGAGACTCCACAACCTCTCTGGGCAGCCTGCTCCAGGCCTCCAGCACCCTCACACCAAACAACTTTCCTCTCCTTTCCAGATGGAACCTCCTGGGTTCCAGTTTGTGTCCATTGCCCCTTGGCCTGTCCCTGGGCACCACTGAGCAGAGCCTGGCCCCATCCTCTTGCCCCCCACCCTTTAGCTTCTGCTGACCATTGCTCAGCTCCCTTATGGGGCTGCTCTTCTGCAGGCTCTCATCCTCAGGGCTCTCAGCCTTTGCTCCTCACAGAGCTGCTCCAGGCCTCTGAGCATCTTTGTAGCCTCCTCTGGACTCAATCCAGCAGGTTCCTGTCTCTCCAGAACTGAGGAGCCCAGAACTGGACCCAGCACTCCAGATGTGATTTTATTTTTACAGGACATAGAATCAAGCAGGTTGGAAGAGACCTCCAAGCTCATCCAGTCCAACCTGGCAGCCAACTCTATCCAGTCACCAAGTGCCTCATCCAGGCTTTTCTTGAACACCTCCAGGCAGGGTGACTCCACCACCTCCCTGGGCAGCCCATTCCAATGCCAATCACTCTCTCTATGAAGCTCAGAATCTAATCTCTTCTTGGTCTGCATGTTCCAGGCTGAGAGCAGGTTGGGCTCTTGTCCCTGTTCTGTAAGGTCAGGAGGAGGTTGTGTCCATGCTCATCCTCCAGACACTGCCCCAGGCAGGTGAGACACATTCCTTGGCCTCTGGCAGCAAAGTTAAGCAGCAGGAATCTGGTATGAAAGGCAGAAAGAGGTCTCACAGCATCCTTGATCCTTCAAAACAGCCTGGGTTTAGGATGCCTGCACTTAGCAGCTCATGCCCTGTGGTGCAGGGTGGCCTCAGCTGGCGCTGTCAGATGTGGGATGATGCAGGAACCATCCTCCCAGTCAGCCCGAGGCCATCAGCTGGGCTTGCTGGTGGGGCTGTGCTGGCAGCTGCACTGTGTCTGGCAGATGTTTTCAGCCAGAGCACTCAAAAGTGTGCACAGGAAGCCCTGACCCTGAACTTCCCTAAAGCCCAGGGCAAATGCATGGCAGGTTTCTGCAGCCAGCCAAGCGTGCAGGGGGCTGCTGAGTGCAGCACTGGGGCTGCTGCCCTGCTGGGCTGTAAAGCTTCCTCTCTCTCTGTGGTGGTTACTCATGTGAGGGCCATGCTGGGCTGCCCTGTGGCCTTCAGGAGGCCAATGACAGCTCCACAGCCTCGCATCGTGCATGGGCAGTGAGTTGCTGGTGAAGTCTTTCACTGCAGCCTGAGCAAAGTCCTCTGTGAAACACCCAGCCCGGGGGGGGGTGCCTGGGAGCTGAAGCATCAAGCTGTGGCTTTAGTGTCACCTCCTGCCCCACCAACCAAAAGGAAAGGGCCTCCCACTGGTGCTGCAGGAGGAGAGGCTTTGCTTAAAGCCAACCTTTTCTGCTTGGGGTTAGGGCTGGGGAGATGCTGCATGGCCAAAAGCAGGTTCCAACCATTCACCTGAGGTCTCTGCTTAATCTGGGCTCTGTTCCCTGCCAAGAAATGCTTTGTGGCATCAGACCTGCTCCTGTGATGCCCAGAGACCAGGCACCTCCTGGGGCTTTCACCAAGCTGCCATGGGAGAAGCTCAACTCAGAGTCACAGAATCAGTCAGGGTTGGAAGGGACCACAAGGATCATCTAGTTCCAGCCCCCCTGCCATGGGCAGCTGCTTGCAAAGGGCTTTGTGCAGCACTGAGCAGGTGAGGAGAGCACCAGTGAGCACCATGCTGGGAGCTACCATCCTGTGCAAAGCTGCTCTGATCTCTGGAAGCATGGTGCAGAGGTGCTGCAGGGCCCTTGGCACATGCATGTGGGCTGGAGAGCTCAGGGCCTGAGCAGAGCAGGTGAAGGATGACAGTGAGGGTGGGGAGGCACTGGAATGGGTTCTCCAGGATGGTTGTGGATGCCTCCTCCCTAGAGGTGTTCACAGCCAGGCTGGATGAGGCCTTGAACAACCTGGGCTAGTGAGAGGTGTCCCTGCCCATGGCAGCAATGTGCACTGGTGGCCAAGAGGGCCAAGGGGATCCTGGGGGGCATTAAGCAGAGTGTGCCCAGCAGATCCAGGGAGGTTCTCCTCCCCTTCTACTCTGCCCTGCTGAGACCTCATCTTGAGTGCTGCCTTCAGCTTTGGGCTCCCCAGCTGAAGAGGGACAGGGATCTGCTGGAGAGAGTCCAAGGGAGGGCTGTGAGGGTGCTGAAGGGACTGGAGCACTGCCTGGTGAGGAGAGGCTGAGGGCCCTGGGGCTGCTTAGTCTGCAGAAGAGAAGACTGAGAGGGGATTGAATCAATGTCTGTAACTATCTGAGGGCTGGGGGTCAGGAGGGGGGGACAGGCTCTGCTCACTGCTGCCTGGGATAGGACAAGCAGCAGTGGATGGAAGCTGCAGCACAGGAGGTTCAGCTCAGCACAAGGGGAACTTCTTGCCTGGAAGGGTCCCAGAGCTTGGCACAGGCTGCCCAGAGAGGCTGTGGAGTCTCCTTGTGTGGAGCCTTTGCAGGCCTGTCTGGATGTGTTCCTGTGTGCCCTGAGCTGCATTGTATGGTCCTGCTGTGGCAGGGGGCTTGGACTGGATGCTCTCTTTGGGTCCCTTCCAACCCCTGACATCTGTGAGCCTGTGAGGTGTCCTTGCCCATGGCAGAGGGGTTGGAACTGGTTGATCTTGAAGGTCCCTTCCAACCTAAACCATTCTCTGAATCCATGGAAGTGCCACATCCCAGCACCCACCTCCTGGGCTGGGTGCTCCACAGCAGCAGAAGCCTTCAGCTGTTGGTACTCTGCAGTGGAAGCCTTTAGCTGTGTCCTGTTCCTTCTCCTTTCTTCCCTTCCTCTCTCCTCTACTTACAATTCACTCTGTTTATAGCTGTGAAGCTTCTCAGAGCCAGAAATGCTCATTCTGAGAGGCTTTGCTTCCCTCCCCACCTTCTTGGCTGCTTTCCCCAGTGTTTTTCCAAGGGGTCACATTAAGGAGTGTTGTGTTTCAGATCAAACAAGCACCAGCAGGATCTGTCACAATTCCCAGAGCCTGGATGGGAGGGAGATTTCTGCTCTTGGGGCTTTCAGTCGTGATGGAAGTGTTTTAACATGCAAGAAATCTGAGCTATTGATCAGGACATGGATAAATGCATATCCTTAATGTGTAAGGAATTGATTTTCCTTTACCCTCTTGATTTGTCTGAGCTCCCTTTGAGGTCATTGCAGCCAAGACTGGAGGGAAAAGGATTTGGTTGTGGTTTATTTTGCCTTGAAACATTTTCCACTTCATGCCTCCAGAAAGGGAAAGGTTGAGGGGTTTGGGGAGGGGGGGGAGAGAAAAGAGAGTCACTGTGAGTGACCCAGCAGGTTTTGGCTGTTGTTTGGAAGATGCCAGCTTTCATTTGAACCCCTGGAGGTGTTTTTTTCCCCCCCTCCCTCATCCTTTATTATGTGGTTGGGCTTTTGAAGCTTTCATGATGAGCATCATCCTGATGAGTGAAAGATGTCAAGAGGCAAAGCCACTCTTTGTATGCCTTGGTGCAGCTGCCCCTGGCTTGAGTTTAGCTGTTGATTGTGTGGATGCTTTGGGAAAGGGAAGGAAATGCCTCCCAGGTAATATCACTTCAAGGAGTCTTGGAACAAAAGGAATCTTTTATTTCCTAAATGAGCTCTTTTATTTCTTCATTAAAAGCCTCTGCAGATTTCTCAGCCTCTTGGAGCTGCAGCAACTGCTGCTGAAACTGTCCCAAGGCCAAAGGCTTTGCTTACAAATAATAATTATCATTTCTTAAAGGAGATTAACTAAGCTTTAGGAGAATGGGCAAAAAGAGGCTGGAAAATACCAGCCCAGCCCAGCAGCAAGCATGCAAGAAAATTGGTGGTGGGAGAGGAGAAGCTTCAGGTAGGAAGTTGTGGTTCCTCCTGGAGTAGAGGAGAATTGCTGTGAGTGAGGACATTGAGACCTCACAGCTCAGCACCAACATCTTGGGCTTGCTCAGCTTCCACACAGGAAGCTCCATCTAAACATCACAGAATCAGGCAGGTTGGCAGAGAGCTCCAAGCTCAGACAGCCCAACCTAGCACCCAGCCCTGCCCAACCAACCAGACCATGGCACTAAGTGCCCCAGCCAGCCTTGGCTTCAACACCTCCAGCCACAGCCACTCCACCACCTCCCTGGGCAGCCCATTCCAATGCCAATCACTCTCTCTGGGATCCCATGAGGAGGAACTTTAGGTTGAGGGTGGTAGAGCACTAGAACAGGCTGCCCAGAGAGGTGGTGGAGCCTCCATCTCTGGAGGCATTCACAACTCCCCTGGACACCTTCCCCTGCATCCTGCTCTGGGTGAACCTGCTCTGGCAGGGGAGTTGGACTGTATAGAATCATAAAGGTTGGAAAAGACCTCTAAGATCATCAGGGCCAGCCTTGTGCCCAAGCCCCTTCCAGAGCCAGCCTTGTGCCCAGCCCTTCCATGATCTCCAAAGGTCCCTTCCAACCTCTGTGATACCAAGAGGATCCTCAGTGTCCTGTGCCCCTTTTCCTCAGCACATGGCAGGAGAGGAAGGTACAGGACTGGGGTGCTTGGGAGGTGAGCCTGGATCCTGCTGTGCTCTAGATTGGTACTTTGCATTTGGGTAGCCACTTACTGGAAGAGAAATGTTCATATTCCACAGCAGACTAACAGTGCACCAAGAAAGGAATAGGTTGAAGCCTCCATGTTTCAGCAGAGTGTGGTTTGGGTGAGGTTTGCTGCTTGCAGCCTCACCTCTCACCCTTGGTCCTCTCTGAGCCTCCTGCTTGGGTGCCCTCTGAGCCTCCTCTTTGCTGCCTTGTGAGCCTCCTGCTTGGGTGCCCTCTGAGCCTCCTCTTTGCTGCCTTGTGAGCCTCCTGCTTGGTGCCCTCTGAGCCTCCTCTTTGCTGCCCTCTGAGCCTCCTCTTTGCTGCCTTGTGAGCCTCCTGCTTGGTGCCCTCTGAGCCTCCTCTTTGCTGCCTTGTGAGCCTCCTGCTTGGTGCCCTCTGAGCCTCCTGACTTCAGTTCACTGAGGGCTAGGACTGGTGGGGTCCTGTCCCTTTGCAGGAGCAGCTTTAGAAACCAGGTCTCCTCTCACCCATGGATGATGAGGAGGTTTCTCCATCTCCCTCCCACACTTCTTCATGGGATAAAGTTTAAGCTGGGGGGGGGAGGGGATGTGAGGGGAGTGGAAATCAGCATCTCAGGCAGTTTTGTTCCACTGGCTGTCAGAATGGGCTGCTTGTTTGTTCTTGGAGGGCTTCCAGATAGGGCACTTGGTTATTTAATTAATTATTTACTGGTTTGTTTTCCTTCAGAAATGAAAGATTCCTTCAGAAGCTCCCTCTGTACACTTGGGATTCTCCCCCCCTCCTTACCCTGTGCCCAGTGTGGGCATTGGCATGCACACGTGAGAGGGATGGAGAGGGGAGGGAAACTGGGTGAGAAGCATCCTGGAGCTGCAGGGGGTGGGGGGGTTAGGTAGGTTGCTCTGGCTGTGCCCAGGGGCTGTGGAGGGTACAGCAGATAAGGAGCCAGGCAGTGCCACAGGCCTGGGCTGCAGCTGCAGGGCTGGGAGGGAGCAGTTTGTCCTTGAGGAGGTTTCAAAAAGCTTCTTTCTAAACATCACAGTTGAGGTTGAAGTGACCAAAATAGCACAGCATGGTGTGTGTGGGGGGGGGGGGTTGGAAGGGAGGGCTGGAGGTCATCCAGTCCAACCCCCCTGCTCAAGCAGGGCACACACAGCAGCTTGCCCCAGGAGCACAATGGGCTGGGGGGGGGTTGGGTTCTCTCCACACAAAGAGACTCCACAGCCTCTCTGGGCACCCTCCAGCACCCTCACACCAAACAACTTTCTCCTCCTGCTCAGATGGAACCTTCTGGGTTCCACTTTGTGCCCATTGTCCCTTATCCTGTCCCTGGGCACCACTGAGCAGAGTCTGGCCCCATCCTCTTACCCTCCACCCTTTAGCTCTTGCTGAGCACTGCTCAGCTCCCCTCTGGGGCTGCTCTTCTGCAGGCTCTCAGCCCCAGGGCTCAGTCTTTGCTCCTCACAGAGCTGCTCCAGACCCCTCAGCAGCTCTGCAGCCTCCTCTGGACCCACTCCAGCAGTTCCCTGCCTGTCTTGAACTGAGGAGCCCAAAAAGCCATCTCCAAGGATCTCAAGTATCAGTTTCCCTTGGGAAAAGTGTGAGGAGCAGATCCCTTGGGTATTTTCCAGCCCTGACAGACCTTTTCCTTGCTTGGCTCCAAACCTGGCAGAGAGGTGGGCACATGGGGTGGCCATGCTGAGGGTAGCCATGCAGCCCCTGGCTGTGCCAGCAGTGGGACAGCCACACTCACCCCCACTCCATGCTTTGCTGCTCTGGTTAATGAGCCTCAGATGGTGCTGCTGCTGCTGCTGGTTCATTTACACTGTGTCCTAATGGTGTGGAGTGAGACATTCTGCTCTTCAACATCCTTCTCTTCTTACTAATTAGGTATTAAAGCATAATCATAGTAGCAAGCAAGCAGCTTTAATGCACCCTGGGCAAAGCTAATGATGTGGACACGCTGCTTTTAGCTGCATTTGTCAAGGTCTCCTGTTCCAGCCCTGCTGTGAGCAGTTGTAGGAATGGTTTTTTGGAGCCAGCGTGGCCTTGGTGAGAGTTTGCAGTCAGTCCTGCTAATGAGTGAGGCTGGGGGGGGGGGGAGAGGCTGGTGGAGATTCCTCCCCTGCTGCCAGAAGGGAGGGGATTTCACTGCCTGGTACCTGAGTGCTGCAAAAGGTAGCTAATGCTTCAGAGGGAGGAGGGCTGTGCAGGTGGGTTGGAAGTGTCACCCAAGTGGGAGCCAGGAGCCAGCCTGTCCTCCTGGGGCTTTGGGTGCTGAGGCTTCCTGCCCTCAGCCTTCATCTTGTGGCATTAATCTTGCTGCCAGCTGCTGGTGGAAAGCACTTTCTCTGCTGTCCCACATGGAAGAGCTGATTTGCACCTGCTCCATTTGCCTCCTCTGAGGTCACTCAGCCTTTCAAAGAACCAAGCAGGTTGGCAGAGAGCTCCAAGCTCATCCAGCTCAACCTAGCACCCAGCCCTGGCCAAGCAACCAGACCATGGCACTAAGTGCCTCATCCTGCCTTTGGGCAGCTCTGGAGCATGTCTGGTGGATAAGAAGTTGTCCATGGCACAGCAATGTGCCCTGGTGGCCAAGAGGGTCCTGGGAGGCAGTAAGAAGAGTGTGAGCAGCAGATCCAGGGAGGTTCTTCTGCATCTCTGCTCTGCCCTGCTGAGACCTCATCTTGAATCCTGCCTTCAGTCTGGGGCTCCCCAGTTGAAGAGGGACAGGGATCTGCTGGAGAGAGCCCAAGGGAGGGCTGTGAGGATGATGAGGGGCCTGGAGCACTGCCTGGTGAGGAGAGGCTGCAGGACCTGGGGCTGCTTAGTCTGGAGAGGAGAAGACTGAGAGGGGATTGAATCAATGTCTGTAACTATCTGAGGGCTGGGGGTCAGGAGGGGGGCACAGGCTCTGCTCACTGCTGCCTGGGATAGGACAAGCAGCAATGGATGGAAGCTGCAGCACAGGAGGTTGCAGCTCAGCACAAGGGGGAACTTCTTGCCTGGAAGGGTCCCAGAGCCCTGGCACAGGCTGCCCAGAGAGGTTGTGGAGTCTCCTTGTGTGGAGCCTTTGCAGGCCTGTCTGGATGTGTTCCTGTGTGCCCTGAGCTGCATTGTATGGTCCTGCTGTGGCAGGGGGGGTAGGACTGGATGATCTCTTTGGGTCCTTTCCAGCTCCTGTGAGGTTGTGATCTCTCTGACTTCTAGCACATGAAGGGTCTCAAAGCAGGAAGGATTGAAAGGTTGAGCAGGGGAGAGCTAGATTGGAGATGAGGGAGAAAATCTTTCCAGTGAGGGTGCTGAGACACTGGCACAGGTTGAGGGTGGTGAGACACTGGCACAGGTTGCCCAGGGAGGTTGTGGAGCACAGAAGCACAGAATGTGATCTTTGATCACATTCTGTGCTTCTGTGCTCCACATCCTCCCTGGATGTGTCCAAGGCCAAGCTGGAGGAGTAAGTGGGAGGTGTCCCTGGCCATGGCAGGGAGGTTGGAAATGGATGATCTTGAAGGTTCCTTCACAACCCAACCCATTCTGTGCCTCTAAGCAAAAGACAAAGCAAGTGGAGGTTGTGCTGGAGGAGTAATTGAACTAAGAGATTGGAGAGCTGGCGTGGGAGACATCAGCTCTGGAGCATGGCTCTGCTGTCCCAGTGATGTACCTGAGCTGATGAGGTGCAACAGCCAGGGATGGGAAAGAGCAAACTCAGTCCTTCCAAGCCAGTGAGCTGTGAAGATTTGTTATGAAAAGGGAAGGAAAAAACCCAAGAAAGGAATTTCTTTCATGCAGAAATGCTGCTGAAGGCCTGTACAGAGAGGGTTGGAAGGGAGCACAAGGAGCAGCCAGTCCCAACCCCCTGCCATGCCCAGGGACACCCTACCCTAGAGCAGGCTGCACACAGCCTCAGCCAGCCTGGCCTCAAACACCTCCAGCCATGGGGCCTCAACCACCTCCCTGGGCAACCCATTCCAGCCTCTCACCACTCTGCTGCTCAACAACTTCCTCCTCACCTCCAGCCTCACTCTCCCCACCTCCACCTTTGCTCCATTCCCCCCACTCCTGCCACTCCCTCACACCCTCAAAAGTCCCTCCCCAGCTTTTTTGTAGCCCCCTTCAGATGCTGGCAGGCCACAAGAAGGTCACCTGGGAGCGTCCTCTGCTGCAGCCTGCACAGCCCCAACGCTTTCAGTCTGTGCTCACAGCAGAGCTGCTGCAGCCTCTGAGCATCCTCCTGGCCCTGCTCTGGACACACTTCTGCTGCTGCAGCCCAGGCTCTGGTTGCTTTCTGGGCTGCAAGTGCACACTGCTGGCTCCTGTGGAGCTTCTCCTCCAGCAGCATCCCCAGGTCCCTCTCCTGGGGGTTGTGTGGATGCCCTCTCCTTGGAGGTGTTCAAAGCCAGGTGGAATGAAGCCTTGAGCACCCTGAGCTAGGGGGAGGTGTCCTTGCCCATGACAGGGGGGTTGGAACTGGATGACCTTGAAGATCCCTTCCAGCCCCAACCACTCCATGACTCTCTGAAGCATGCACTGAGGTTTGTTAGCCATTAGGAGAGCATAGCAGGACCTTCACTTCAGTAAATTGACCTTGAAGGAGAAAACCCCCATGTGGACCTTGGTGGCATTCTTGAGGTGAAGGAGGAAGCTGGGTCAGGGCCATTAGCTCACATCTGATGCAAGCACACAAACTGAGCTGCAAAGCATGGATGTTTAGAGAGGTCTGCATAAGCCCTTCTGCTTCGAGTGCAACCTGCTGGGATCCCTGCGCAGGACTCAGCCTCCAGGTCTCACTGCACTCTGTTTGTTTGCTCAGCCTGCTCCTCTATCAGCCAAGTCCCAGTGTGTGCTCTGCCTCCTGCCCTCACCCTTACCTTTTTTCCTCCCCCCCCACCCCCCAATCATATTGTTCTAATTACTGGAGTGTGAAGAATTGGCTCTTGAAATGCCTCCTGGCAAATTCCATTTGCGCATCGATGGCGTTTGCCCTGCGCTGCCATTAGTGCTGCCCCTGCCCTGCCTCTCCTTGGCACACAGCTTCTGCACTGCCCTTCTGCCACGCACAGGTTGGCATGGGGTGGGGAGGGAGGGGATGAGAAACGCCAACAGGAGGTGGGGAACGAAAAAGACTCTTAGGATGGCTCAGGTTGGAAGGGAGCTCAGAGATCATCTCCTCCAACCTCCCCATCATGCTCAGAGGGAACCTCAGAGATCATCTCCTCCAACCTCCCCATCATGCCTAGAGGGGACTTCAGAGATCATCTCCTCTGACCTCCTCACCATACCTAGAGGGGACTTCAGAGGTCATCTCCTCCAACCTCCTCACCATACCTAGAGGGGACTTCAGAGATCATCTCCTCCAACCTCCCCACCATGCCTAGAGGGGACTTCAGAGATCATCTCCTCCAACCTCCCCACCATGCCTAGAGGGGACTTCAGAGATCATCTCCTCTGACCTCCCCACCATGCCTAGAGGGGACTTCAGAGGTCATCTCCTCCAACCTCCCCACCATGCCTAGAGGGGACTTCAGAGATCATCTCCTCTGACCTCCCCACCATACCTAGAGGGGACTTCAGAGATCATCTCCTCCAACCTCCCCACCATGCCCAGAAGGGCAGCTCAGCTGCCTGCACATGGTCACTTAGAATCACAGGATCAGTCAGGTTGGAAGGGACCACAAGGATCATCTAATTCCAACCCCCGTGCCATGGGCAGGGACACCCTACCCTAGATCAGTTCCTTTGCCTTCCCTTGCTACTGGCCCCTGAGGAAGGGCCTGAATGGCTTTGCCTGGACCTTCTGCTTCCTGCCTGGGTTGGGTGGATTGCAGCAGAGCCTTTTGTCTGTTGGTGTTGGAGAGAACTCAGGGGGCATGGCTTAGATGCTCTCCAAATGAGTTATGGCCTGCCCAGGGCAGTGGTGGAGTCCCCATCCCTGGAGGTGCTCAAGGAACAAATGTGTAGATGTGATGCTTGGGGGCAGGGTTTGGTGGTGCTGGGCTGATGGTTGCACTGGATGACCTTGGAGGCTTTTTTCCCCCTGCTGGTCAGACTGGATGATCTTAGAGGTCTTTTTCCCCCTGTTGGTTGGACTGGATGATGTTAGAGTTGTTTTTCCACCTGTTGGTTGGACTGGATGATGTTAGAGTTGTTTTTTCCCCCTGCTGGTTGGACTGGATGACCTTAAAGGGTTTTTTCTCCCCTGTTGGTTGGACTGGATGATCTTAGAGTTGTTTTTTCTCCCCTGTTGGTTGGACTGGATAATCTTAGAGGCTTTTCCCCCCCTGTTGGTTGGAGTGGGTGATCTTAGAGGCTTTTTTCCCCCTGTTGGTTGGACTGGATGATCTTAGAGGCTTTTTTCCCCCTGTTGGTTGGACTGGATGATCTTAGAGTTGTTTTTTCTCCCCTGTTGGTTGCACTGGATGATCTTAGAGTTGTTTTTCCCCCCTGTTGGTTGGACTGGATGATCTTAGAGTTGTTTTTCCCCCTGTTGGTTGGACTGGATGATCTTAGAGTTGTTTTTTCCCCTCTGTTGGTTGGACTGGATAATCTTAGAGGCTTTTTCCCCTCTGTTGGTTGGACTGGATAATCTTAGAGGCTTTTTCCCCTCTGTTGGTTGGAGTGGATGATCTTAGAGGCTTTTTTCCCCCCTGTTGGTTGGACTGGATGATCTTAGAGGGTTTGTTTGGTGTTTTTTCCCCAATCCAAATGATTCTCTGGTTTAAAACTAACCTCTGAAGTTGTTTCTAGAAGGCTTTTGGAGGTGATTGTGGAGCACTCCAGTAATGCTTTGGGCTTTTTCTGTCAGCTGCAAAGGGGCTAAAAACTTGAAAAGCAACCCCAAAAGCTCAGTTAGCAAAGTAATTGCAAGGTTCCTGTGGCTGAGGCTGGAAGAGAAATGTCAGAGGGGAGATTTTTCTTCATGTTGTTAGAGACTGGGCAGCTTTGGACCAATCTTCTGACTGCAGAGCACTTGTGGGAGGTTCATGGAGCAGAGCTGTGCTGTGAAATTACAGCTTGCTGCTCTCTGGCTTTCCCTCAGCCCTCTGTTGGCAGCCTGGGAGCTGGAGCCAGCAGAGCCTGGAGAGAGGAGCAGGGCTGGGTTGGAGAAGGGCTTTACCCCAGGGCTGTGAGTGCTGCCTTCAGCAAAGGACCCAGAGCTGGCCTGAAGCTCTGCTGGGTTTGGCTTGCCAGGAACTCTCTTGCTGTGTTGTAAAACCTCCCAGCAGTCCTCCCCCCTGCACCCTGTGGCGTTTGGCTGGACCCCAGCTGACTTTGTCAGAGCAACTGAGCCAGTGGGGAACCAAAATCCACCCCAAAGGCTCTGCACTGCTGCCAGCCCCTGCGTGGGAGCAGGACAGAGCTGTGGTGTGATGACAGCTCAGTTCTCTGCTCCTCTGGTGGGAGCCTGGTAAAAGGATGCCCCAGCCTGAGGCTGTGCTACTCAGCTCCCCTCTGCGGACCTGTTGGGGCTCATCAAGGCTACAGGCAGCTTCTCCTACCTCCACAACTGCTTGGTGCTACATAAAGGGGTTTAATTGTCCCTTGGAGGGGTGCTTGGCACATCTGCTGGCTTCTAATGTGCCTCTTCGTGGTCAATGGCTCGCAGAAGAGCAGTTATCCTTCAGAGCAGCAATAGAGCCTGAACCTTTACCACCTTATCACACTCTTCTGGCAGCTGATCACTTTTAACCTTGATAAGGGGAGAGCTGCAAAAGCAAGGGAAGGTGAAGAAGGCTCCCTTGGGCTAGGCTAAGGAGAAGCTAGCTGGGGACACTGCAGGGATGGCTGCCCTGTGGCCACAGCTTTGGCTTTCTTGCTCTCTCGTTGCCAGGGACCTACAGGATGCAGGGAAAGGGCAGTGCTGAAAGCTCTGTGGGCTGCAGCCACTTGTGCTGGCAGATGGTGACCTGCCAGAGGAGATGCCCAGGGAAGCTGTGGATGCCTCATCCCTGGAAGGGTTTTAGATCAGGCTGGATGAGGTCTTGAGCAATCTGGGCCCATGGCAGGGGGTTGGAACTAGGTGATCTTTAAGGTCCCCTCTATGAGTTGGGACTGTTCAGGCTGGGGAAGAGAAGGCTTCAGGCAGACCTGAGAGCAGCCTTCCTGAAGGGAGTCTCCAAGAAAGCTGGGGAGGGACTTTGTGCAAGGGCTGGCAGTGGTAGGACAGGGGGAGGTGGATTGAAGCTTGAGGAGGGCAGATTTAGACTGGAGATGAGGGAGAAATTTGTCACAGTGAGAGCAAGGAGACACTGGCACAGGTTGCCCAGGGAGGTTTTGGATGCTCTCTCCCTGGAGGAATTCAAAGCCAGGCTAGAGGAGGCTTTGAGCACCCTGGGCTGGTGGGAAGTGTCCCTGCCCATGGCAGGGGGGGTTGGAACTGGATGAGCTTTAAGGTCCTTTCCAACTCAACCTACTCTAGGATCCTGTGGCGATGTAAGCTGAGTTTTGCCATGCTGCTGCCAGGAGCTGCTGGGTCCTGTTTGCAGTGTGTGATACAGGAGTGAAAACCAGCCAGAAAACCACTGGGCTTGGGGCACTTGGCTCATCCCAGATGCTTCTCCAGCTCTGTCTTGCCACAGAAAGCCTTGTAAGGAGGCAGTGATCGATGGGAATTAACCACAGCAAGTTCCTGTTGCTGTAAGCTGAGGGACAAAGCAGATCTGCAGAATTCTGTGGGTTTGCTTCCTTCTATTTCTAGCTCCATTAAATCCATCTCCCCAGCCCCCCTCCCCCCCAGTTTCTTCTGAAACAGAAGCCAGTAAAGGCCATAAGAAGGGCACACTTAGAGCAAAATGAGGCATGACTATAAATATGAGTGACCCAACTGAAAAGGAGGTCAGATAAGAGACATTACCCAGTGGTGTTCATTAAGGCTGCAATTTAGCATCCTGCTTCACCAGCTTGTTTTGTAAAGGGAGAGAGATAAGAGATGAATGATACCGAGGAGGAAATTCTCCTCTGTAGGTGTTTACATCTGGGGCAGTAGAGCAGGAGATGTGGAAGAGGGAGTTGGATGCTGATCACAGAAGCAGGCAGAGTTGGAAGGGACCACAAGGAGCAGCCAGTTCCAACCCCCCTGCCATGCCCAGGGACACCCTACCCTAGAGCAGGCTGCACACAGCCTCAGCCAGCCTGGCCTCAAACACCTCCAGCCATGGGGCCTCAACCACCTCCCTGGGCAACCCCTGCCAGCCTCTCACCACTCTCCTGCTCAGCAACTTCCTCCTCACCTCCAGCTTTGCTCCATCCTCCCCAGTCCTGGCACTCCCTCACAGCCTCAAAAGTCCCTTCCCAGCTTTCTTGTAGCCCCCTTCAGATCCTGGCAGGCCACAAGAAGGTCACCTGGGAGCCTCCTCTGCTCCAGCCAGCACAGCCCCAACTCTTTCAGTCTGTGCTCACAGCAGAGCTGCCGCAGCTTCTGAGCATCCTCCTGGCCCTGCTCTGGACACTCTCCAGCATCTCCACAGCCCTCTTGTCCCAGGGGCTCCAGAGCTGGATGCAGCACTCCAGGTGGGGTCTCAGCAGAGCAGAGCAGTGGAGGAGAATCCCCTCCCTGGCCCTGCTGGCCACACTGCTGCTGCTGCAGCCCAGGCTCTGCTTGGCTTTCTGGGCTGCAAGTGCACACTGCTGGCTCCTGCTGAGCTTCTTCTCCAGTAGCACCCCCAAGTCCCTGTCCTATCACTACCTGATACCCTAAAAAGTCTCTCCCCAGCTGTTTTGTAGGCCCCCTTCAGACAATGAATGCTGATTTGCTGTGGTGTGCTCAGGCTCTTGGAAACAGAACATTCCCTGTTTTGGGTGGGAGAGGGCAGGAGCCGCAGGTGAGGGCTCCCCACGGCATGACCCTGGGGGTGCTACTGCCCTGTGGGGAGGGCAGAGCTGTTTGCTTTGCTGCTGCTGGCATGCACTGAGCAAACCTGCCCTCAAATGTTTGCAGAGCCTCTCAAGGTTGTTGTTTTTTCCCAGCCTGTGCAGTTTGGAGCTGGAATGCAGAGCTGGGTGCAGAAAGCTGCGACCTCAGCACCCAACCTGGGGCTGGTGGCTTCTGGGTTGTTCAGCCTGGAGAAGAGGAGGCTCAGGGCAGACCTCATTGCTCTCTGCAGCTACCTGAAGGGTTGAAAATTGCAACTCAGTCTTGTGACCAAAAAAAACCTCAAACCACTAAAATTCAGCCTCTGTGTCTAATAATGTGAGGCTACATGAACCTTGCCAGGAAACTCTGCTGCCCAGAGAAGCAGAGTGCTGTGAGGACAGCTCTGGGCAGGTGGCAGAGTGCTGCTCCCAAGAGACAAGCTGCAAGCTGCAAAACGTGGCAAGAGATGAGCTCAAGTGCAGTGTATTTCTGGGCCACTCCATTTAAGAATGATGCTGAGGTGCTGGAAGGTGTTTGGAGAAGGGCAGCAAGGCTGGGGAGGGGCCTGGAGCACAGCCCTGTGAGGAGAGGCTGAGGGAGCTGGGGGGGTGCAGCCTGCAGCAGAGGAGGCTCAGGGCAGAGCTCATTGCTGCCTGCAGCTGCCTGCAGGGAGGCTGTAGCCAGGTGGGGTTGGGCTCTGCTGCCAGGCAGCCAGGGACAGAAGAAGGGGACACAGCCTGAAGCTGTGCCAGGGCAGGTCTAGGCTGGATGTTGTTAGGAAGTTGTTGTCAGAGAGATTGATTGGCATTGGAATGGGCTGCCCAGGGAGGTGGTGGAGTCTTTGTGGCTGGAGGTGTTGAAGCCAAGGCTGGCTGGGGCACTTAGTGCCATGGTGTGGTTGGTTGGGCAGGGCTGGGTGCTAGGTTGTGCTGGCTGAGCTTGGAGCTCTCTTCCAACCTGCCTTAGCCTGAGATTCCTTTTTATTTTCTGCCCCCATGGGGATGCCAATGCTGTGGCATTTGCTTTGGTCACCTCCTCTGCCTCTCCTCTGTGTCTGGGGCTCGTTTATTTTGTTGTAGGTTTAGAGCATTTAGGAGAAGTCACTGCAGCCAGGACAAAAATCCTCTGCTCACCTGTGTGGCATCCATGGGTTGCCAAGGGGCCAGCCCCTGCTGTGGGGGGAGAGCCCAAGAAGATGCTGAGTGCTAGGTTGGACTGGATGATCTTGGAGGTTTCTTCCAACCTGGTTGATTCTGTGGTCTCTGGTTCTATGATTCTATCATCTCTGCTGAAAGCCCAGACCTGAACCTTGGAGGATCAGGAGGGTGGTGTTTGCTTCAGGGTGCAAGGACCTGAACAAGCTGAGTTGTTAGCTGTGGATTTGCCCCCTGGAAGTGCCTGCAGTGAGCAAATCACAGAATCCCACCCAGTGTGGTGGGGGTTGGAAGGGAGCTCTGGAGATCACCCAGCCCAACCCCCCTGCTAAAGCAGGGCACCCACAGCAGCTTGCCCAGGAACACAATTCCCAGCTGGGGTTGGAAGCTCTCCAGAGAAGGAGATTCCACAACCTCCCTGGGCAGCCTGCTCCAGGGCTCTGCACCCTCACACCAAAGGACTTTCTCCTGCTGTTCATCTGGATCCTCCTGGGTCGCAGTTTGTGCTCTCATCCTGTCACTGGGCACCACTGCCAAGAAACTATCCCCATCCTCTTGCCCCCCACCCTCTTTATCCCTTGCTGAGCACTGAGCAAATCCCCTCTCAATGCTTGTCAATACCTAAAGTCCTCCTGTCCCAGTCAATCTGGCTCCAGCTTGACTTGCACAGGAGGTTAATACCAGCATGGTTAATACCATCTCAAGCCACACATCCAAATCCCCTGTCTCTGCATGACTTTTACTTGTCCCTGTGCAGACCAGGGCTGAGCTATCACCGTGGTGTCACCAGCCCAGGCTCATCTTGCTGCCTGCTTCAGCTCTAGCGTGGGGGGGAGGGGATGGAGTGGGGAAGGAGCCTTCCTGCCTGGAAAATGAATGAAATAAACTGATGCCATCCAATGTTTTATGGATGAGGAGGCCTGGGCTGCCAATAATCCTGGCTGTTTGTTCGTGCAGGCTCTCTCTGTGTTGCTGCTGGTGGCTGATGACACCAATTAATGGGTGTTGGTGGGAAGTAATCTGCTGCGCCGCTCGCTCCGCACAGCCTCAGCCTTAAGGCTTCCTAATGATTGCTCTATTAATTTGGCTGCTGCCACTAAGCTGGAAGATGCCTTTGGAGTGAAGAAAGAGAAACATGACCCTAATAGCAGGGATGAAAAATTAGCAGGAGCAAATTAAATCCTGCTTTAGCAGCGTTAGGGAGCCCCAGCAGCTGAAGACAGAGGAGCTGCTGAAGCGTGGTGGGGAGCGAGATGCTGCGCGCGGTGCCCCTGGATGCTCGACTTTGTGGACATCAAAGTCAGTGGTTGGTTGGGTGGTTTGGTTGGGTTTTGGGGTGGGTTTTCTTCTCTCTTCCAAGCACTTATTCCCTGCTCAAAAGGAGAACAAGAGGTGACCTTGATAAATTGAATTGATGTGGCTCCCTGTGTGCTAGGAATGCCTTGGCTGGGCTCGTCCCACTGCAGCTGTGGTTGTGCTTGGCTTTCTCTCCTGCTTCTTGGGCTAAAGCTGGGTCTGGTAGGAGGGAGTCCAGAGGAGGCTGCAAAGCTGCTGAGGGGTCTGGAGCAGCTTTGTGAGGAGCAAAGGCTGAGAGCCTGCAGAAGAACAGCCTCAGAGGGGAGTTGAGCAACGCTCAGCAAGAGCTAAAGGGTGAGGGGCAGGAGGCTGGGGCCAGGCTCTTGTCAGTGGTGCCCAGGGACAGGACAAGGGACAATGGGCACAAAGTGGAACCCACTTGCAGCTGTGGTTGTGCTTTGCTTTCCCTCCTGCTTCTTGGGCTAAAGCTGGGTCTGGTAGGAGCTTCACTGCAGTGCTGCCTTTGCTGTGGTGAGGTCCAGCTTTGCCATCCTGTGTTGAGTATTTGGGCCAGGGCTGGGCTCCCCAGCCCAAGGGAGGCAGGAAACTGCTAGAGAGAGTCCAGAGGAGGCTGCAAAGCTGCTGAAGGGTCTGGAGCAGCTTTGTGAGGAGCAAAGGCTGAGAGCCTGCAGAAGAACAGCCCCAGAGGGGAGCTGAGCAATGCTCAGCAAGAGCTAAAGGGTGAGGGGCAGGAGGCTGGGGCCAGGCTCTTGTCAGTGGTGCCCAGGAACCGGCCAAGGGACAATGGACACAAAGTGGAACCCAGGAGGTTCCATCTGACCAGGAGGAGAAACTTCTTTGGTGTCAGGGCTTTGTTTCACCCCCTTCCTTTCTGGTTTCCCTCCCTCCCTCCCTCCCTCCCTCCCTCTCTCCCTCCCTCCCTCCCTCCCTCCCTCCCTCCCTCCCTCCCTCCCTCCCTCCCTCCCTCCCTCCCTCCCTCCCTCCCTCCCTCCCTCCCTCCCTCCCTCCCTCCCTCCCTCCCTCCTTTCTTTCCTTCCTTCCTCCCTCCCTTCCTTTCCCTTCCTTTCCCTTCCTTTCCCTTCCTTTCCCTTCCTTTCCCTTCCTTTCCCTTCCTTTCCCTTCCTTTCCCTTCCTTTCCCTTCCTTTCCCTTCCTTTCCCTTCCTTTCCCTTCCTTTCCCTTCCTTTCCCTTCCTTTCCCTTCCTTTCCCTTCCTTTCCCTTCCTTTCCCTTCCTTTCCCTTCCTTTCCCTTCCTTTCCCTTCCTGTTCCCTCCCATCATTGCTTTCCTTCTGTTTGTTTCCTTCCTTCCTTCTTTTCTGTTCTACTCGCTCGCTCCTTCCTTCCTTCCTTCCTTCCTTCCTTCCTTCCTTCCTTCCTTCCTTCCTTCCTTCCTTCCTTCCTTCCTTCCTTCCTTCCTTCCTTCCTTCCTTCCTTCCTTCCTGTTCCCCCCCATCCTTCTTTTCTATCCCCCCCCCCTTCTATTTCCTGCCTTTGTCCTCTCCCTCCCTGCCTTTTCCCCTTCCTTTCCTGTCTGTCTTTTGCCCCCTTCCTTCTTTTTCTCCTCCCTCCCCTCTGGCCCCTGCCCTGTGCTGAGCAGTGAGGAGCAATGGAGCTGTTTGCCTTTTGAAATATGGATGAACTTCCCGGGCAAGGCAGAGAAGTGAGGAGCAGGGAAGGCAGATAACAGATGCAAGATGCTCTCACCACCATGGCATTTGACATGCACAGTGCGTTGGGTTTTCCTCCCCCCCCTTCCTGGTGTCCTAACTCATTATTCATGGGCAGAGCATCATGTTTCTGTGTTCCTCGTGTAAAGATGATGCTGGGTTTGAAGCAGGGAGACTGGGGCCGGGCTGCAGCTGTGATTAGACCACAGAAAGCTGATGGTGCAATTCCTGCCTCTGGCTTGCTGGGGTTTTGCTGCTGGCAAACAAAGCTGTGTTCTGTCTCTTGTCGGTGTCAGTCTGCAGTGGGGGCTCAGGGGAAGGGATCCTGGGACAGACCTGCACATGTGTCTTTGTTGTGATGCTCAGGTTTGGGTTCTGAGCCTCAGAGAATCATGGAATCACAGAATGAACCAGGTTGGAAGAGACCCCCCAGGATCATTGAGTCTAACCTATCACCTAACCCTTCTGGTTAGCTAACCCATGGCACTGAGTGCCTCCTGCAGCCTCCTCTTGAACACCTCCAGAGATGGGGACTCCACCACTCCACCACCTCCCTGGGCAGCCCATTCCAATGCCAATCACTCTCTCTGCCAATGACTTCCTCCTAACAGCCAGCCTAGACCTGCCCTGGCACAGCTTCAGGCTGTGCCCTCTTGTCCTGTCCCTGGGTGCCTGGCAGCAGAGCCCAACCCCACCTGGCTACAGCCTCCCTTCAGGGAGCTGCAGACAGCAATGAGGTCTAACAAGCCCTGGTGCTGCAAGCAACCCACAAAAGCCAGGGTAGTGTTTCTGGGGGCTGAGCATGAGCATCCCTTGGCCACCCTGAGGGATGTTGAAGGAGTGATGCTGGAGGCAGAGGGTGGAGTTGTGCTGTGCTGCCCGTGAGGATGCACTGAGCCAATGGAACAGGTTGCTCAATGAGGTGGGAGATGCCAATCTCTGCAACCAGCCCAGCTCAGGTTGTTTGGGGCTCTGAGCAACCTGCTGTAGTTGGAGATGTCCCTGTTGGCTGTAAGGGGATTGGACTGGATGAGGTTTAAAGGTCACTTCCAACCCAAACCGTTTTATGATCATCTGCCTGTCTGAGGGAGCATCCCAGCTCTTCCCAAAGACCTGCACCCAATTCCTTGCCAGATGCCTGTCAGCAGAGAACATCCAACATGGATTTGTCACCATGGCATGGGTGTTGGGTTTGGTTTTGCTGGGGAAGGGAAGCTTTCTCCTGAGGGAAAGGAGGAAAAGCAGCAGGGATGCTTTTGGGAAGAGAGGAAAACCAAGAGGGATGCTCTTGGGAAGAGAAGAAAAGAGGAAAAGCAGCAGGGATGCTTTTGGGAAGAGAGGAAAAGAGGAAAAGCAGCAGGGATGCTTTTGGGAAGAGAGGAAAAGAGGAAAAGCAGCAGGGATGCTTTTGGGAAGAGAGGAAAAGAGGAAAACCAAGAGGGATGCTCTTGGGAAGAGAGGAAAAGAGGAAAAGCAGCAGGGATGCTTTTGGGAAGAGAGGAAAAGAGGAAAACCAAGAGGGATGCTCTTGGGAAGAGAGGAAAAGAGGAAAAGCAGCAGGGATGCTTTTGGGAAAAGAGGAAAAGCAGCAGGGATGCTTTTGGGAAGAGAGGAAAACCAAGAGGGATGCTCTTGGGAAGAGAAGAAAAGAGGAAAAGCAGCAGGGATGCTTTTGGGAAGAGAGGAAAAGCAGCAGGGATGTGGCAGGATTTGCTTTCAGGGCAGCACAGACTTTGCTTGCAGCCATTGGAAAGCAGTGGTTGGGCCTGGAGTGTGCCAGTGTGTGGCATTCCCTGGCACTCTGGCTGAGGGGGCAGCAGGGCTGCTTCCCAGGGGTTTGGTTGCCCAGCTTGGGTTAGGCTCGGGAGCATAGAAGGGGCTGGTGGTGACCTACTCTGAGGCAGCTCAGGCAGGCAGAGGATCGATGCAGCTCGCTGTGGGGTTTGTGCTCCTTCCAGAAGGACTTGGGGTGGGGGGGGGAGAAGCTACCAGATGAAGGGAATGGCTGCGGTGCCCATCAGCTGCAGACAAAAAGCCTTTTGTCCTGTCAATCACCGAGAGGCTTTATCTTGTCAATCACAAGGGGGATGCCTCCTCCTTCTTCTCCTCCTCCTCCTCTTCTCTGCCAGGTTTTGCACAGACTTCATTCAAACAGAGCAGCGCTGGGAGGTAGCAGGGGTTTAATTAAGGGGGAAAATACTACTAATAAAAGGAATCAAAGTTGTGACTTTCTCTGCCCTTAGCTTGCAGAACAAACACCAGTGCAGGGTAGTGGAGAGTCCTCCTGACCCACACCTCACCAGAAGAAGGGCATGGAGGTACCCAGAGGGATGTGGTGCAGGCTCTGGAGAACAGGGCTGCTGAGGAGCAGCTGAGGGAGCTGGGGGTGTTCAGCCCAGAGGCTGAGGGCAGAGCTCATTGCTCTCTACAGCTCCCTGCAAGGAGGCTGCAGCCAGGTGGGGGTTGGGCTCTTCTACCAAGGAACAAGTGAGCAAACAGCCTCAAGTTGCACCAGAGCAGGCTTGAGTTGGGCATGAGGAACAATTTCTTCCCCCAGAGGGTTGCCAACAGGGCAGTGGTGGAGTCCCCATCCCTGGAGGGCTTTCAAAGCCTTGGAGGTGTGGTGCTGGTGGTTTGGGGGTGCCCTGGCATTGCTGGGCTAATGATTGGGCTTGATGAGCTGAAAGGGCTGCTCCAGCTGAATTGATTCTGCCTTCAGCTTTCCCTTTAGCTCAGTGGGTTGCAGCTGGTTGAGAGCTCCAAGCAGTGCTCATTGTGCTTGGGAAGTGCTTCTGATGGGCAGAAATTGTCCCCTGGAGCCACAGCAGCAGCCTGAGCACACCCTGCTGCTCTCTGCTTCCCTCAGCTTTGAAGCTGCTCATTTGGGGCTGTCATTAAAGCTTCCCTGCTGCCTTGGGGAACCTTTTTAGCTGTGGTGAAGAGCAGGTGCTGCTGTGAGCCCAGTAAAGCATGGGTGAGGCTGTGGTGGGCAGCCAGAGCTGCCATGGGGTTAAGGTTTCCTCCTCCATCTGGGCTTGGCTGTGCTGCCTGGCCCAGCCTTGCTGCTGCCTTCACCTTCTCCGTGGTCACAGCTGGATCTTCTTGACCTTTGGCATCTTTGTTGCTGCCTGGGGGCCAGCAAAGCCAGGCTTGAGCATGGCTGATGAAGGCTGTGATGGTCACACAGGAACACCTCAGCAGATCTGCCCCTCTGCCAGGTCCTGCTGGGGTGGTTCTCCTTCCACTGGTGGTAGCATCATTTAGGTGGGCAAAGACCTTTAGCATTGAGTACAACCAGGTTCCTGGAGGACCTCATAGGTGTTCAAGAAGAGACTGGATGAGGCACTTAGTGCCATGGTCTGGTTGATTGGGCAGGGCTGGGTGCTAGGTTGGACTGGATGATCTTGGAGCTCTCTTCCAACCTGGTTGATTCTATTAGTACCATGGTCTGGTTGGCTGGATGGGTGCTAGGTTGGACTGGATGAGCTTGGAGCTCTCTTCCAACCTGGTTGATTCTATTAGTGCCATGGTCTGGTTGACTGGATGGGTGCTAGGTTGGACTGGATGAGCTTGGAGCTCTCTTCCAACCTGCTCCATTCCATGATTCTATGATTCATGACCTCCAAAGCATAGCCTGGATGAGCTAATGGCTGTGATGCTGTGACCTTAAATGTCATCTGGCCTCATTTCTGCTCTGAGTTCAGCTGGAAAAAAAAACCCCACCCCCACCAACCCCAAACCTTTTTAACTCCATGCTGAAAGTGGCAAAGTCACTTCAGCTTCATTGGTTTTTCCATTTGCACAGTCAGTAAAAGGCCAACAGCAGTGGGGAGCACCAACCCCAGCCCTTAATGGAACCCATTTTGCTTCCTCTGTGGGCATCACTGCTAGGGCATCCCCTGGGGGGGTGGTGGTGACCATCCCCAGCAGCAGCAGATTGCCACTGCTGCCCCAGCCTCTGCTGGCTCCCATTCCACTGCTCTCTGTAACCAGCCAGGAAGCTTGGGAAGGGTTACCAGAGAATCCCAGAGTGGCTTTAGGGTGGGAAGGGACCTCAGAGCTCATCTCCTCCCTCCTGCCGTGGGCAGGACACCTCTCAGCTTGGCTGCTCATATTTTAGGTGGTTGGCAAGAAAGGTTGGCAAGAGGGTGTGAGGCAGGAGAGGTTTGCTTCACTTTGGGTTCATTCATCAGAGGGTGGGGATCTTCCTCCTGCCCTCTCCTCCCCCCTGCCCTCTCCTCCCCCCTGCCCTCTCCTCCCCCCTGCCCTCTCCTCCCCCCTGCCCTCTCCTCCCCCCTGCCCTCTCCTCTCCTCCCCTCTCCTCCCCTCTCCTCCCCTCTCCTCCCCTCTCCTCCCCTCTCCTCCCCTCTCCTCCCCTCTCCTCCCCTCTCCTCACCTCTCCTCCCCTCTCCTCCCCTCTCCTCCCCTCTCCTCCCCTCTCCTCCCCTCTCCTCCCCTCTCCTCCCCTCTCCTCCCCTCTCCTCCCTCCTCCCCTCTCCTCCCTCCTCCCCTCTCCTCCCTCCTGCCCTCTCCTCCCCTCTCCTCCCTCCTGCTCTCTCCTCCCTCCTGCTCTCTCCTCCCTCCTGCTCTCTCCTCCCCCTTGCCCTCTCCTCCCTCCTGCCCTCTCCTCCCTCTTCCCCTCTCCTCCCCTCTCCTCCCTCCTGCCCTCTCCTCCCTCCTTCCCTCTCCTCTCTTCCTCTCTCCTCCTTCCTTCCCTCTCCTTCCCCCTCCTTTCTCCTTTCTCCTCTCCTCCTTCCTCCCCTCTCCTTCTTCCTCCTCTCTCCTCCCTCCTCCCCTCTCCTCCTTCCTCCCCTCTCTTCTCCCAGGAGCTGTCAGCTTGTATTTGCCTCTAGAGGTTTCTACCTGAAAGGGAGTTGGAGTGAGATGAGCCTTGGTTGTTTTTCCCAAGGAACAAGTCTCAGGACAAGAGAGAACAGCCTCAAGTTGCCCCAGGGAAAGTTTAGGTTGGCCATGAGGAGCAACTTCTTCCCCCAAAGGGTTGCCAGGCCCTAGCCCAGGCTGCCCAGGGCAGTGCTGGAGTCCCCAAGCCTTGCTGGCTTTCAGAGCTGTGGTGATGTGGTGCTGAGGGGCATGGTTCAGTGGTGCCCTGGCACTGCTGGCTTGCTGGTTGGAAGGGTCTGACAGGTCTCTTCCAACCCACACAATGCCATGGGTGTCTCCCCTGCAGCCTGGTGCTGCTGGTGGCAGGACCTGATGGCACACAGAGGTGTGTGGCACTTTTCCAACCTGCCCTGGTGCTGGCTTGGAGCTGCTGCTGCTGCCTCACACCAGGCTCTGCTCCTGCCTGAGCCAGCAGGAATTCTCTTTATCTCCTGGCAGCAGATGAAAAGCCCTGGCCACAGGATGTGTTTGTGCACATTCTGCTGGGGAAAGCCAAGGCAAGGGAGGGTGTGGAGGAGGCAGGGAGCCCAGGCAGGGAGCCCAGGCAGGCTCTGGATCCTCTCAAGTTTATTTTTCAATCCTTATTTTTTTTTTATTTCCTCTTCTTCCCCTTTTTTTTGGCCCCTCAAAGTGTTAAAACTGTTTTTATTCCCCCCCCCTCCCCCCCAGCAATATCCCTGGAGATCTCTGCTCCCTTCCCAACAACAGGATCCCTGCTATGGGGATGGCAAAGGTGGGATTGTGCTCCTCAAGCCCTGTGACTGTCACCCCCCAGGGACCTGGTGGTGCAAGGAATGGACATTTCCCTGGTGAGAACCTGGGTGAGGATGCAGGAGAAGATAAGAGGCTGTGCCTTGGCCTTGAGCTGTTCTTCCCCCTTTTGCCTGGCCTGGGAGCACTGAGCTGGCTGCTCTGCCTTAGAATCGTGGCACAGAATGCATCAGGTTGGAAGGGACTCTCAAAGGGCATCTTGTCCGACCCCCCTGCAGGCAGCAGGGGCACCTCTGACCAGAGCAGGCTGCTCAGGGCCTCAGCAAGGCTGGTCTTGAGTGTCTCCAGAGATGGAGCCTCCATCACCTCCCTGAGCAGCCTTTTCCAGCATTTCACCACCCTCATGGTGCAGAACTTCCTCCTGATGCCCAACCTGAGTCACAGAATCAGCCAGGTTGGAAGAGACCTCCAGGACCATCCAGTCCAGCCTAGCACCCAGCCCTTCTGATTAACCAACCCCTGGCACTGAGTGCCTCCTGCAGCCTCCTCTTCAGCACCTCCTGGGATGGGGACTCCACCACCTCCCTGGGCAGCCCATTCCAATGCCAATCACTCTCTCTGACAACAACTTCCTAACAACATCCAGCCTAGACCTGCCCTGGCACAGCTTCAGGCTGTGTCCCCTTCTTCTGCTGCTGGCTGCCTGGCAGCAGAGCCCAACCCCACCTGGCTACAGCCTCCCTGCAGGCAGCTGCAGACAGCAATGAGCTCTGCCCTGAGCCTCCTCTGCTGCAGGCTGCAACCCCCCCAGCTCCCTCAGCCTCCCCTCACAGGGCTGTGCTCCAGGCCCCTCCCCAGCCTTGCTGCCCTTCTCCAAACACCTTCCAGCACCTCAACATCTCTCTTGAACTGAGGAGCCCAGAACTGGACACAGCACTCCAGGGGTGTCCTGAGCAGTGCTGAGCACAGGGGCAGAAGAACCTCCCTTGTCCTGCTGCCCACACTGCTCCTGAGCCAGCCCAGGATGCCATTGGCTCTGCTGCCCACCTGGGCACACTGCTGGCTCCTTGCTCCAGTTCCAAACCATTGCTCCTTGTCCTGTCCCCACAGCCCCTTCTGAACAGTCCCTCCCCAGCCTGCCTGGAGGTCTCATTGAGATTTTGCAGTGCATCTCTAAGGTCTCCCTGGAGCCTTCTCTTCTGCAGGCTGAGCAGCCCCAACTCTCATCCTGTCCCCATAGGAGAGCTTCTCCAGCCCTCTGAGCATCTTTGTGGCCTCCTCTGGCCCCTCTCTAGCAGGTCCATGCCCTTGTGTTGTGCTCTGCCATGGGACCACTCTCTGCAGAGCCTTAGGGATGTGCTGGATGTAACAAACATTCCCTACATCCAGAGCTATCTGTATCCTCCTTTCCCTCTCCATGGAGCTGTGCTGGCTTCCAGCTCTCTGCTCTCACACCTGCTGCTCTCTGCTCCTGCCTAGAAATACAGCTCAGCTTTTCTTGGCTGCTCCAGGGATGGGGTTTGGCTTCCTCCCCACCTCAGCACTTCCAGCATGGCACATGCAAAATCAAGGAACCAGAGAATGGTTTAACTTGGAAGGGACCTCAAAGCTCCTCCAGTTCCAACCCCTTGCAATAGGCAGGGACAGCTCCCACTAGAACGGGTTGCTCAAGGACTCATCCAAGCTGGTCCTGAACACCTCCAGGGAGGTTGTGGAGCACAGAATCACCCAATGTGCAGGTGTAGCAGCCCTGAGCAGAGGTTTTGCAGCGCTCTGGCCAGTGTGAGCTGTTTGCTGGTTTGTGCCTTCCCTCCAGGCTGGCAGTGCTTTGCAGGTGCCAGGCTGGCTGGCTGTGTATCCTGGCTGGCTACCTTGAGCTGAGCCTGACCAATTCAGAGCTACATCAAACCTTCTCCTCTGTCCTCCACTCCTGCTCTGTGCAGATGTTGCCTTCCTGCAGTGCTGCCTCCATCCTGCTCAGGCCAGTGTCCAGGAGCAGACTTACTCATTGCTCAGTTGCAGTTGCAGCACAGTGCACACCATTGTGTCCCAAGCTGTTTGTGAGGCAGAGAGGCACTTCCTCTTCTCATTTCTCATTTTTTTCTGCTTACTCACCAAGAGCAAAGCCACAGAGGAGTTGTTTCTTCTCCTTTTGGCCCTCATTATCACGCCACAGCCCTGCTTCAGGTAGCAAAACCTGACTGCTTGCATGGAAATAAAAACCACCAAAAGCAAGCAGCAGTTCTCCTTTGGAAGGGATAAAGTCAAAGCAAGCAGCAGCAGCAAGGTGCTGGCTGAGAGCTGCCTGGGCTTTTGGAGCTGCCTTTTGCTGGTGGGCTCAAGCCCAGCGTCCTGGCAAGATGATCTTCCAGTGGAAGAGCCCTTTCTGCATGCAGCCAGGTGCCATTAGGTGTCCAGATTCCTCTGGGCAGTGGCTGTAGGCTCATGGATGGGTTTCCCCCCAGGGATCAGTGCTGGGCTCAGTCCTGTTCAGTATCGTTATTGGGCTGCCCAGGGAGGTGGTGGAGTCTTTGTGCCTGGAGGTGTTGCAGCCAAGCCTGGCTGGGGCACTTAGTGCCATGGGCTGGTTGGTTGGGCAGGGCTGGGTGCTAGGTTGGGCTGGGGGAGCTTGGAGCTCTCTGCCAACCTTGATTCTATGATTGCAGGAGCTGGTGAAAGCTTTGCTCTCAGTGCCAGGAAAGAGTCACAGCAGTCGGGATGGGGCTGTCAGGAGGTGATGCAGGGGCAGGGCTGTCAGGAGGTGATGCAGGGGCAGGGCTGTCAGGAGGTGATGCAGGGGCAGGGCTGTCACGAGGTGATGCAGGGACAGGGCTGTCAGGGGGTGATGCAGGGGCAGGGCTGTCAGGAGGTGATGCAGGGGCAGGGCTGGCAGGGGGTGATGCAGGGGCAGGGCTGTCAGGAGGTGATGCAGGGGCAGGGCTGGCAGGGGGTGATGCAGGGGCAGGGCTGTCAGGGGTAGGGCTGTCAGGGGGTGATGCAGGGGCAGGGCTGGCAGGGGTAGGGACAGCTACCTCTGCTGTCAGTGGTTTCCCTTTGGTGTCCAAGAGCTTTTCCACACCCCAAGCCTGGAGAGTGCAGCTGGCTCTAACCTTGGGGGGTATTGGCTCAGGGTGGGTAATTAAGGTAATTTTCACTCCACCTAATCAATACTGGGAGACATTGATCCTGGCTCAGTGTGACAGGAGGCTCCAGCAGGGATGGGTATGTGGCTTCTGTGGTGGATCTGCCATCCAGTGCTGCTGCCTGGGAATTGCTGTTGTACTTCCCCTGCAGCTCCTGCTTGGTGGAGAAGAAACCCAAACTGCAGTCACCCCATGGCAATGCCAGCCTGGGCTGAGCTTGGGCAGGGCAGATCTCTGTGCTCAAGCAAATACAGGTCTGCAGAGACCCCTGGGTGCCCAGCATTAGCAGGCCCCTGGGTGCCCAGCATTAGCAGGCCCCTGGGTGCCCAGCAGAGCAGACCCCTGGTGCCCAGTCCCCAGCAGCAGAGCTGCAGGTGCCCAGCTGGCAGTCCTTGCTGGGGGCAGGCAGCTGCAGGGCCGTGGCTGTGCTGGCTGCAGTGGTTGCTGGTTGCTGGTGCTGGGTTAATGACTGCACTCAAACTGCTTTTCCCAGCTGAACTCTGGTGTCTGATGCAGCAGCCTCTGACTGAGGCTGGTGATGGTAGAAGCCTGGAAGGGTTTCCCCCAGCTGGGCCTGTTGCTCCCTGCATGTCAGCTCTTCTGGGGCAGGATGCTCCTCACTGGCACTCATCCATCCTCCCTGCTTGCCCAGCTCCTCCTTGCACAGCCTCTGCTGTTGCTTCTGGCCTCTCCAGCCTTCACACCCAGCACTCAGCTGGGTCCTCTGGGGTCACTGCTTGCACAGAGAGGATGCTTCAGGAAGGATGTGACCCTGCTGTGTTTGCTAGCAAAGTTTCCTGTCGAGTGGAGGGTTTTTTTTTCCCCCCTCTCCTCATACCCTGAGCATGCAGGAGCTCAGCCCATTTCCTGCTCTGCAGCTCAGGAGCAACCAGTGCCATGTGGCTGCCAGCAGCAGTGAGAGGATCTTAGGCTTCAGGATGTGCCTGGGAAGCAAAACCCAGCAGTCAGGGTGGTTATTTGCTGTGCTCTGTTTTCTGGGTTGACTTCAGGGCTGGGGAGATCAGTGTAGGATTGTCTGGTGGGGCAGCTGTGGGTCAGAACCTTTCCTGTCTCTTCATTTCCCTGCAAGCAGCAGAGCCAAGTGGCTAGGAGCAGCTGCCTGGGGGAAGCTGTGCACAGGGCAGAGATGCTGAGCAATGTTGCACTCACCCCTGTTGGTTTGGGGCTTTGTTTGCTAGCTGGGCCCTGTGTTACCCTGGCAGAGCCATCAGCAGTGGCACCCCAGGCTCAGCTCATGAGCCAGCATCAGATGAGGTCAATCTGCCTCCAACCTCCCTTCCATGGCCATCATCTAAAAAGAACTTTGGGAAAGGTCTGTCCAGAGCTGTGATGCTTTTTTGGGGGAGGTGGAGGTTGTTTGAGGGGGGGGGAAACATCAGGATGAGAAGGAGCTGGTGTGGTTCATGGCTTGGTTATGGAAGCTGGAAGTGGCTTCTCTGTGGTGCCACATCCTGGGGATGGTGCATGGTTGAAGAAGTGTGGAGATGTGGTGCTGAGGGATGTGGTTCAAAGGTGTCCTGGACCTGCAAGGTCTCTTCCATGGCTCAGTGGTGCCCTGGCAGTGCTGGGTTAGTGTTTGGACTGGATCTGAAAGGTCTTTACCATGGCTTGATGGTGCCCTGGCAGTGCTGGGTTAATGCTTGGACTGGACCTGCAAGGTCTCTTCCATGGTTCAGTGGTGCCCTGGCAGTGCTGGGTTAGTGCTTGGACTGGTTCTGCAAGGTCTCTTCCATGGTTCAGTGGTGCCCTGGCAGTGCTGGGTTAGTGCTTGGACTGGTTCTGCAAGGTCTCTTCCATGGTTCAGTGGTGCCCTGGCACTGCTTGGTTAGTGGTTGGACTGGACCTGCAAGGTCTCTTCCATGGTTCAGTGGTGCCCTGGCAGTGCTGTGTTAGTGCTTGGACTGGACCTGCAAGGTCTCTTCCATGGCTCAGTGGTGCCCTGGCAGTGCTGGGTTAATGCTTGGACTGGACCTGCAAGGTCTCTTCCATGGCTCAGTGGTGCCCTGGCAGTGCTGGGTTAGTGCTTGGACTGGACCTGCAAGGTCTCTTCCATGGCTCAGTGGTGCCCTGGCAGTGCTGGGTTAATGCTTGGACTGGACCTGCAAGGTCTCTTCCATGGCTCAGTGGTGCCCTGGCACTGCTTGGTTAGTGGTTGGACTGGACCTGCAAGGTCTCTTCCATGGTTCAGTGGTGCCCTGGAATGGCCTAGAATTGTACTAGGAGAGGGTTAGGTTAAACATGAGGAACAATTTCTGTCCTGCAGGTGTGGCCAGAGATTAGAGCAGGACTGCCCAAGGAGGTGGTGGAGTCCCCACCCCTGGAGGTGTTCATGATACCTGTGGCCATGGCAGCTGGGTTCATGGTTTGGTGGCCATGGTGGTGCTGGGTTGATGGTTGGGCTGGATGACCTTAGAGGGCTTTTCCAACCAGATAAATTCTTTAATGGTCTGATTCTGTGCTGGCCTGGGGATGGGACTGGAGCAGGAGCAGCTCCTACTGTCCTCTGCTCTGGGTTCAAATCTGTGCCTGTTTCATTCACCATCCTCCCTCCCCAAGCTTTGCAGATCATCTTCATTGAGTGACCTTCCCCTGAGCACTGCACTCATCCTCCCCCTCAGCTCCTTCCCCTAAGAAGGAAATATTTAAGTGCTTGGTTTGTTTTAAATTGCTCCCAGTTGCAGGGCTGGAGCTAGCCCCAGGGTCTCTGGTGGGAGCAGGTTTGGGCTGTCACAGAGAGTGATGAGTGTGGGGGTTTGAATAGCATTAACTAATTAGAGCTTTGCAGCCCCTTTGCCCCCCTGCCCGTGCTGGAGCAGCAGCTCCCTTCATTAGCAAGGAGGGGAATGTTACCTGCAGTCCCAGGAACTGGCTCCTGGCTCCTTGCTGAGGAGCAGGTCCTCAGCTGGGACTGGATTTCCAGAGCCAGCATCTTTTATTCATCTGAAATAATCCATATGCTAACCCTGCAGCTGTGCAGGCCAAGGCAGAGGCATCTCAAAGGGGTCTGCAGCCTGCAAATCCTAACGTGCAGGGCATTAGTGGGTGAGGGCTGGGTGTGGGCTTTGGAGGGGGGACAACAGGGAGCAGTTGCTCTTAGGTGTCAAAGGCTGCAGGCACACTTCAGGGTTTTGCAGAGGAGGGCCACAGCATTTCCCTGCACCTCTCTCTGCTTCTGACAGCAGCAAAAATATCACAGGATGCCAAAATCCCAGCATGGGATCCCAGAGAGAGTGATTGGCATTGGAATGGGCTGCCCAGGGAGGTGGTGGAGTCTCTGTGCCTGGAGGTGTTGCAGCCAAGGCTGGCTGGGGCACTTAGTGCCATGGTCTGGTTGGTTGGGCAGGGCTGGGTGCTAGGTTGTGCTGGCTGAGCTTGGAGCTCTCTTCCAGCCTGCCTGATTCTATGAGGGGTTGGAAGGGAGCTCTGGAGGTCACCCAGCCCAACCCTTCTGCCCTAGCAGGGCACCCACAGCAGCTTGCCCAGCAGCACAGTGCCCAGCTGGGGTTAGAAGCTCTCCACACAAGGAGACTCCACAGCCTCTCTGGGCAGCCTGCTCCAGGCCTCCAGCACCCTCACACCAAACAACTTTCTCCTCCTGGTCAGGTGGAACCTTCTGGGTTCCAGTTTGTGCCCAGTGCCCCTTGGCCTGTCCCTGGGCACCACTGAGCAGAGTCTGGCCCCATCCTCTTGCCCCCCATCCTTTAGCTCTTGCTGAGCATTGCTCAGCTCCCCTCTGGGGCTGCTCTTCTGCAGGCTCTCAGCCCCAGGGCTCAGCCTTTGCTCCTCACAGAGCTGCTCCAGGCTCCTCAGCAGCTTTGCAGCCTCCTCTGCACTCTCTCCAGCAGTTCTCTGCCTCCCTTGAACTGGAGAGCCCAGGACTGGACCCAGGACTCCACAATAAGGCACAGCAGAGGTGGAGGAAAACCTCCCTCAGCTTATTGGTGATTTGGGCAAGTTTGAACAGTTCTGGTTTGGTCTAAATGTATCTGGTGGAAGAGACAGGTGAGAGCTTCACCTTGGACCCATTGGGCTCCAGGTTAAGGCACTTACTTGAGGTTGTGCTCATGCTGAAGAATGAACCTGTTAATGAAGCTGCAGATGCCCTGATCTGTTCAAAGGATTCCTTCTGAGTGGGGGAGCAGAGGATGAGGGGAGAAATGAACCTTCCACCCCCCACTAGCAGTCAATAGAAGGAAAGCATCTATTAGGGAAGCCAATGGGCTTGGGGAGGGGGCTTTAAAAATGTGAGGATGTGCCAAATTGTCTTAGTACCCAAAATTTGGTGCTAAAGGGGGGAGGAGAAAGGAGGATTCTTCATTTCCAGGCCACCTTCTTTGCCATCAGCAAATTCTTCCTCTTCCCAGCCAATGTTGCTTTGCCCCTAGGTCTCAGTTGCACCTTGCAAAGGCCTTTTTCTTTAACTGAGTAAATAAGATTTCACTCCCCCTGTGCTGGCTGCTGGTTTCCATGGCAACCAGCTGGGTGCCAAGCGACCTGCCTTGGATTTCTGCACCCAGCAGCAAGCTGGGCTGAGAGAGTGGCAAGCAAACCCACTCCGAGGTCAGGGGGGGCTCTGGGCAGGCTTGTCCCAGTGCCTGGAGAAGATAAATTAATGGGGGTGCTGGAGGGGTGCTGGACATGTTGGAAGGGTGCAGGATGTGTTAGAGGGGTGCTGGAATTGCTGGTGGGGTGCAGGATGTGCTGGAGGGGTACTGGACATGCTGGAAGGGTGCAGGATGTGCTGGAGGGGTGCTGGAGTTGCTGGTGGGGTGCAGGATGTGCTGGAGGGATGCTAGATATGCTGGAGGGGTGCTGGACATGCTGGAGGGGTGCTGGATGTGCTGGAGGGGTGTAGGATGTGCTGGAGGGATGCTGGACATGCTGGAGGGGTGCTGGATGTGCTGGAGGGGGGCTGGACTTGCTGATGGGTTTCTGGACATGTTGGAGAGGTGTAGGATGTGTTAGAGGGGTGCTGGACATGCTGGTGGGGTACAGGATGTTTTAGAGGGGTGAAGAATATGTTGGAGGGGTGCTGGACATGCTGGAAGAGTGCTGGATGTGTTGGAGGGGTGCTGGATGTGTTGGAAGGGTGCTGGACATGTTGGGTGCTGGACATCTTCGAGGGGTGCTGGACCTGTTTGTGGGGTGCTGGTCTTTGATCACATTGGGTGATTCTGTGCTCCACAATCTCCCTGGAGATGTTCAGGACCAGTTTGGATGAGTGGACATGAGGAAAAAGTTTGTCATGGAGCAAGTGGTCAGGGACTGGACTGAGCTGCCCAGGGAGGGGGTGGAGTCCCCCAGCCTGGCTGTGTTTCAGGGTGGTTTGGATGTGGTGCTTAGGGAGATGGTTTAAGGTGGATCTTGTTGAGCAGGGCTCTAGGTTGGACTTGCTGCTCCTGAGGGGCTTTGCCCACCTGCATGTTTGTGTGATTCTGTGACTGGATCTCCAGAGGTCCCTTCTGTGACCATGGTTCTCTGCCTCTAAAGCCTGATTAAAGGGCTGGAAGAAGGAGCAAGGCAGAGTTTGAGCTGCATTGGTCTTTCTCTGGGTGATTGTGTGCTGCTGTTTGTGTGTTTCTGGCATTCCTTCTCCCTGCTGGAGCTGGAGCCTGGAGCTGGCTCTTCCCAGCCCATGCAATTTTAACAGTGCCTGTTGCAGATTGCTCACAGCCTCTGGGCCCTGTGAGTGTTCCACACTTGCTCAATCTGTTCCTATGCATATTTAAAGGTTCCACAGCTTAGCAGGAGCTGAGCAGCTGGTGACACGGTCAGAGCTGAGCTGGAACAGCTGAGGAGCTGATGGGACTCTCCTCCCAGCACCACATGTTGAGCCGAGGGGAGTGGGAGCTGCACTGGGGCCATCAGGAGCTTGTTCGCTTGGGATCACAGGCTCACAGATGTCAGGGGCTGGAAGGGACCCAAAGAGAGCATCCAGTCCAAGCCCCCTGCCACAGCAGGACCACACAATCCAGCTCAGGGCACACAGGAACACATCCAGACAGGCCTGCAAAGGCTCCAGAGGAGGAGACTCCACAACCTCTCTGGGCAGCCTGTGCCAGGGCTCTGGGACCCTTCCAGGCAAGAAGTTCCCCCTTGAGTTGAGCTGGAACCTCCTGTGCTGCAGCTTCCATCCATTGCTGCTTGTCCTATCCCAGGCAGCAGTGAGTAGAGCCTGTCCCCCCCTCCTGACCCCCAGCCCTCAGATAGTTGTAGACATTGATTCAATCCCCTCTCAGTCTTCTCCTCTCCAGACTAAGCAGCCCCAGGGCCCTCAGCCTCTCCTTACCAGGCAGTGCTCCAGTCCCTTCCTCATCCTCATAGCCCTCCCTTGGACTCTCTCCAGCAGATCCCTGTCCCTTTTCAAGTGGGGAGCCCAAACCTGAAGACAGCACTCAAGATGAGGTCTCAGCAGGGCACAGTAGAGGGGGAGGAGAACCTCCCTTGATCTGCTGCTCACACTCTGCTTAATGTGAATGCTCCCTGGGTGATGCAGCATAGAAGGCTTCATGTTGGAAGAGATGCTTGAGGGTCAACTCATCCAACCCCCCCCCCAGTCACCAGGGACATCTGTGACTGCATCAGGTTGCTTAGAGCCCCATCAGGCTTGACCTTGAGTGGCTTCAAGGATGAGAACTTCACCACCTCTCTGGACAACCTGTCCCAGTATTTCACCATCCTCACTGTGCAGAGCTTCCTCCTGGTGTCCAGTCGGGATCTGCCCTGCTCCAGTTTCCAACCATTGCCTCTCACCCTGTCACTACAGACTCTTCTAACCTGTCCCTCCCCAGCCTTCCTGTAGGTCCACTTCAGATACTGAAATGCTGCTCTAAGGCCATAGAATCATAGACTCAGGCAGGTTGGCAGAGAGCTCCAAGCTCAGCCAGCACAACCTAGCACCCAGCCCTGCCCAACCAACCAGACCATGGCACTAAGTGCCCCAGCCAGGCTTGGCTTCAACACCTCCAGCCACAAAGACTCCACCACCTCCCTGGGCAGCCCATTCCAATGCCAATCACTCTCTCTGACAACAACTTCCTCCTAACATCCAGCCTGAACCTGTCCTGGCACAGCTTGAGGCTGTGTCCCCTTGTTCTGCTGCAGGGTGCCTGCTCCAGGTCTCCCTGGAGCCTTCTCTTCCCCAGGCTGAACAGCCCCAAGTCCCTCAGCCTGTCTGTAGCAGAGCTGCTCCAATCCTCTGATCATCCTTTTGGCCTCTTCTGGACCCTCCCCAGCAGGTCCATGTCCTTCCTGCATTGAGGACCCCAGATCTAGCCACAGTCCTCCAGGTGAGGTCACACCAGAGCAACAGAGAGTTGCATCCCACCCAGCTGCAGTGGGGCTGGGGCTCACCACCCCCCACTTTGCTTCCCTGCTGGTTTCATCCATCCTGACCTGCTGCAGCTCCTGAGAGCAAAGCTGAGCTCAAGGTGGAGGTTCCAGCTGGGGAACATGCCCTGAACATCTTTAACAGAGCTATTTACATTCCTTAAATCACTGACTGAGAACATCATGCCTGACTCCTTGCCTTTCCCCCCTCCCCTCCTCCATTCTCATGGAGCCAGCCAAGAGCTCAGCTATGATTCTATTTATTCATTGGTTTTATAGCTGCATGGATTTGTTAGGTCTGAAGGGAGCCTTAGATCACCTCCTCTCACCCTCTGGACAGCAGTGACCATGGAAATCCATCCAGCTTCCCTTCCTGCCTGTGATTTGTGAGCTCTAAATGGAGCCAATCTGTTTGGATGTCTTTTTGCTGCAGTCCTTTGCCTAGCCCAGTTTGCAGCCTGCTGGGGGGGATGCATGGCTCAGTCACCCACGCAGCAGTGAAATGTGCTGTCTGCAGAGGCACAGCAGCCACTCAGTTTAACACACTCAGTCCAATCAGAGCTCTTTATGGGGGTATTTTGCTCCCATTCCACAGGCTGAGGGAGGGAGGTAGCTTCCCAGGATCACCTCCTGGCTTACTTCTCCATGGGCCACAGGTTCCTGCCTTGCTGCAGGTGTAAAGAGGTTCATTGGCATCACAGGATCATAGAATCAGGCAGGGTTGGAAGGGACCACAAGGAGCAGCCAGTTCCAACCCCCCTGCCATGGGCAGGGACACCTCTCACTAGATCAGACTGGCCAGAGGCTCATCCAGCCTGGCCTGAAACACCTCCAGGCATGGGGCCTCAACTACCTCCCTTGGCAGCCCATGCCAGCCTCTCACAATATCAGCCTGGACAAGAGGAGGCTCAGGGCAGAGCTTATTGATGTCTGCAGCTCCCTGAAGGCTTCTGTGCTTCACATCCTCCCTAGAAGTGTTCAGGACCAGACTGGATGAGTTCTTGAGCAACCTACTCTAGTGGGAGCTGTCCCTGCCTATGGCAGGGGGTTAGAACTGGCTGAGCTTTGAGGTCCCTTCCAACCTAAACCATTCTGTGATTCTATGATCTGGAGCTGCCTTCCAACCTGCTGTTCTGTGATTCTTTGTTCTCTGTTTTACTGCCTTGAGCACCATCATGCTTCACTCCACCTTGTTCTCTACAGCTACCTGAAGGGAGGCTGTAGCCAGGTGGGGTTGGGCTCTTCTCCCAGGCACCCCAGGACAGAAGAAGGGGACACAGCCTCAAGCTGTGCCAGGGCAGGTTCAGGCTGGATGATAGAAAGAAGTGCTTCACAGCCAGTGATTGGCATTGGAATGGGCTGCCCAGGGTGGTGGTGGAATCCCCATCCCTGGAGCTGTTTAAGAGGAGGCTGCATGAGACACTTAGTGCCATGGCTTAGCTGATTAGAAGGTGTTAGATTAGACTCAGTGATCTTGAAGGTCTTTTCCACCCTGTTTGATACTCTGATCCTGTGATGCTCTGATTCTGTGATCCTGTGATGCTCTGGTCCTCTGATTTTGTGATCCTCTGATCCTCTGATTCTCTGATCATCTTATTCTGTGATTCTGTGATGCTCTGATTCTGTGATGCTCTGATTCTGTGATGCTCTGATTCTGTGATCCAGTGATTCTGTGATCCTCTGATCCTCTGTGATGCTCTGGTGCTCTGATGCTCTGATTCTGTGATTCTCTGATGCTCTGATTCTGTGACCCTCTGATGCTCTGATCCTGTGATGCTCTGATCCTCTAATTCTGTGCTGCTCTGATCCTGTGATTCTCTGATCCTCTGATTCTGTGATGCTCTGATGCTTTGATCCTGTGATGCTCTGATCCTCTGATTCTGTGGTTCTGTGATGCTCTGATCCTGTGATCCTCTGATCCTGTGGTGCTCTGATCCTCTGATTCTGTGATGCTCTGATTCTGTGATCCTCTGATCCTCTGTGATGCTCTGGTGCTCTGATGCTCTGATTCTGTGATTCTCTGATGCTCTGATTCTGTGACCCTCTGATGCTCTGATCCTGTGATTCTCTGATCCTCTGATTCTGTGATGCTCTGATGCTTTGATCCTGTGATGCTCTGATCCTCTGATTCTGTGCTGCTCTGATCCTGTGATCCTCTGATGCTCTGATCCTGTGGTGCTCTGATCCTCTGATTCTGTGATGCTCTGATCCTGTGATTCTCTGATGCTCTGATCCTGTGATGCTCTGATCCTCTGATTCTGTGGTTCTGTGATGCTCTGATCCTGTGATCCTCTGATGCTCTGATCCTGTGGTGCTCTGATCCTCTGATTCTGTGATGCTCTGATCCTGTGATCCTCTGATGCTCTGATCCTGTGATGCTCTGATCCTCTGATTCTCTGATGCTTTGATCCTGTGATGCTCTGATCCTCTGATTCTGTGGTTCTGTGATGCTCTGATCCTGTGATCCTCTGATGCTTTGATCCTGTGATGCTCTGATCCTCTGATTCTGTGATGCTCTGATCCTCTGATCTTTCCCTTCAGTAAAACCCTGCAGCCAGGGGGGCTGGAGTTCCTGTGTCTCACTTCCCAGAGCTGCTGGCTGCTGCAGTGATTCCCAGAGTGATGCAGACCCTGCAGAAACTATTCCCTGTTGCTTTTGTGCCTTAACTCTGCATTTGTGACGTTTGGACTCAGTTCTGTGGAGGTCGCTGCCAACCTCTGAGGTTCTGTGACTCTGTGAGCTCCAGCAGTGCCTTTAGCCCCCTAAAGGGTTGCTCTGACTTGAAAACAAAGCCTAACCTGAATGAATGAGTCCAGAAGGGGAGGAGTCTGCTTGCTTGAGCCCCACACTTGGGCAGGGGTAGCGTGCTGGAGGTGACCTTTCCAAAGGTCAGCAGCTCATGTGAAACCAGAGCCCAGATGAAGCCAAGAGAGCAGCATCAAGAGAGACCTCAGCTTGCAGGGGTCGTTTTCAGGGTCACAGAGCAAGCCCTGGTGATGTTGATGGGCTGTGGTTGTGGGGCCAAGTGTCAGCAAGCAGCTGGAGAACTGGAGATGTTGAACAGCCATGCTAGAGCCCATCCCAGGGGAGGAAGGGGTTGAGACCTGGGTGGCTTGGGGGGAATTTTGCTTGGCAAGGCAGCTCGTGGTGATGATAACCCCCCCCAAGGATGCTTGTCTGCTCTCTGGAGTCCAGAGTAGGGGTAAGGAAATGAAGTTTGGGACTTCCTTCCTACTCCCCTCCCTTTCTCCAGAGTGTTTCTGCTCGAGGTTAGTGTTTGGAGGTGCTCAGGCAGAGCCCCAGCAGCACCCAGCACCTTGTGTGTTCCTGGAGCATGTGGCTTAGGAGGTCACTCTCTGTGCTCCCTCCAGCACATCCAATTCTTCTGCAGCTCCCTTCTCTTCTGGTCTCCTCCTCCCCTTCTTTTATTAAACTTAAAGCCTTTTCTCTTCATCCAGGTGGAAACCTTGGAGCAGCCACAGGTCTGTTGGCTCAGATGGGGATTTGTGCTCCAAGTTTGACTCTGTGAAGCTTTGTGGGGGGGCACAGATGGGCTGGGGGAAAGGTTTCCCAGCCCTGCTTTGGCTCTGTGAAGCTTTTGGGGGACACAACTGAGCTGGGGGAAAGGTTTCCCAGCCCTGCTTTGGCTCTGTGAAGCTTTTGGGGGACACACCTGAGGTGGGGGAAAAGTTTCCCAGCCCTGCTTTGGTTCTGTGAAGCTTTTGGGGGACACACCTGAGGTGGGGGAAAGGTTTCTCATCCCTGTTTTGACTCTGTGAAGCTTTTGGGGGACACACCTGAGGTGGGGGAAAGGTTTCTCAGCCTTGCAAAGCAAGCCCAAAGTCAGCCATGGAACAAATCAAAGCAGCAACTCCCAAGCAGATCCCCAAAGCTGCCTTTTATGGTACACTTGAAGAACTCCTCCTGCTTCTTCCCTCTTGTTTTGGTACTTTGTGTATTACAGGAACTAGTTTTTGTCCTTTTTCTTCGCTCTTCAGTGAGTTTTGCACCAATTTGTCAGAGCCAGGCAGCCTCAACCAGCTTGTGGGGGTTAAGCTGCTGCTCCTGCTGCTGCAGAAGAGCTTTCTGATGAGAGGCTTGGCTTCCATCAGGCTCCCTGGGGCAGAGAGTGATGCTTTGCAGGTAGCAGAGCCTGCCTGAGCTCAGCACCATGGATTGGTAATTATGGTCCAGCTGCCAGATGCATCCAGGGCTCAAAGCCTGGGAAATGCAGGGAAGAGCTTCCACTGCCTGCGGGGGTTTGGAGTGTGGCAGGCTCTGAAGTGTGCCCTGCAGGTGCCTGCAGCTGGGAGCAGCAGCCTGTGGTTTTATCTGGGGAGGTGAGGAGGTTGTGGTCTCAGGCAGCCCTCCCTGATGTGACAGGGAGGGATCAGCCTGCCCATGGACTGCAGCTGGGGTTTGGGGCTGCTCTGGTAGGGCAGATGTAGAGTGGAGGTGAGGAAGAAATCCTTCACAGTGAGGGTGGGGAGACACTGGAGCAGGTTGCCCAAGGAACTTGTGGATGCTCCCTCCCTGGAAGGGGTCCAAGGCCAGGTTGGATGATGCCTTGAGCAACCTGGGCTGCTGGGAGGTGTCCCTGCTCGTGGCAGCAGGGCTGGAGCTGGATGACATTTAAGATCCCTTTCAACCCAACCCATTCCATGGTTCAGTACCTTGAGTGCTGTGTCCAGCGCTGGGCTCCTGAATTTCAGAGAGCTGTTGAGGGGCTGGAAGGTGTTTGGAGAAGGGCAGCAAGGCTGGGGAGGGGCCTGGAGCAGAGCCCTGTGAGGAGAGGCTGAGGGAGCTGGGGGTGTGCAGTCTGCAGCAGAGGAGGCTCAGGGCAGAGCTCATTGCTGCCTGCAGCTGCCTGCAGGGAGGCTGTAGCCAGGTGGGGTTGGGCTCTGCTGCCAGGCAGCCAGGGACAGAAGAAGGGGCCTCAGGCTGAAGCTGTGCCAGGGCAGGTCTAGGCTGGATGTTGTTAGGAAGTTGTTGTCAGAGAGAGTGATTGGCATTGGAATGGGCTGCCCAGGAAGGTGGTGGAGTCTTTGTGGCTGGAGGTGTTGAAGCCAAGCCTGGCTGGGGCACTTAGTGCCATGGTGTGGTTGGTTGGGCAGGGCTGGGTGCTAGGTTGTGCTGGCTGAGCTTGGAACCTGCTTCATTCTATGCTTGCCAGCTCCTGGCATGGGCATCTCCTCCCTCTGCTACTGCTGGAGCAGGAAGGCATTTGAACCTCATGGAAGAAACACCTTTGGCTGCTGTGGCCCTGCCAGCACTTGAGGAGCTCTGCAAGGTGCCAGGAGTTGGCTTTCTCAGGAACACTTTTCTGCACTGCTGTTTTACTCTTTCATGCTGCTGCATTTTCCTCCCCCCCTCCCTTTGGAGCAGCTGGAATAAAGCTGAAGGAAATCAGCCACAGGAGAGTTTGAAGCTCTCTCCCTTCAGTAGCTGAATTAGCATCGTGTGAGTGGGTTGGATCCATGTGGATGCTTCCCATTTCTCCTGCACGTGCAAACTGTTCCTGCTCCTCTCTTTTGCTGTGCTCCATATGTTTGGGTTTTTCTAACCCCCCCTGACCACTGCTGTCAGAGCAGGGTGGCAGTGGGGGACTTAATCTGTCATCTTTTCTGCTTACATCCCAGGCCTTGATCAAAAGGGATTAAATCCAGGAGGGATTTAAGCCACTTTCTGGGAAGCAGCTCTGCCTCTCCGTGTTTTGCAGCTAACTGCTTCTTTTCCATCTGTTCCCACAAATCCAATCAACACTGGGGGAGGGAGAGGATGCTCTTGAGGGGAGAGCTGCCCCTTGCAGCTTGCTGTCAAGAGCTGCCATCCTTCCCAGGTGCCATCTTCATCTTGTCCAGAGCAGGGCCAGGAGGATGAGCAGAGGGTTGGAGCTGCTCTGCTGTGAGGAGAGACTGAGAGAGTTGAGGCTGTGCAGGCTGGAGAGGAGGAGGCTCCCAGGGGACCTTCTTGTGGCCTTCCAGCATCTGAAGGGGGCTCCAAAAAAGCTGGGGAGGGACTTTTAGGTAGTGAAAGGAATGGGGGGAATGGAACCAAGCTGGAAATGGGGAGAGTGAGGCTGGAGGTGAGGAGGAAGTTGTTGAGCAGGAGAGTGGTGAGAGGCTGGAATGGGTTGCCCAGGGAGGTGGTTGAGGCCCCATGGCTGGAGGTGTTTGAGGCCAGGCTGGCTGAGGCTGTGTGCAGCCTGCTCTAGGGTAGGGTGTCCCTGGGCATGGCAGGGGGTTGGAACTGGCTGCTCCTTGTGCTCCCTTCCAGCCCTGACTGGTTCTGTGATCTTCCAACACCTGTAGAGATCCAGAGCAGGATCTGGACCTTCTGCAGAGACAAAGCAGAGTGAAAGCTGCTCTCAGCTGGTGACATTTCTCCTTTGCTTGCCTGGAAATGATCCTCCAAAGCCTGTAGAGATCCAGAGCAGGATCTGGACCTTCTGCAGAGACAAAGGCAGAGCAAAAGCTGCTCTCAGCTGGTGACATTTCTCCTCCCCTTGCCTGGAGATGAGCCTGCTGGTGTTTGTCCTGCCCATGCCTTGGCACAATGTGCCTTTGTGGCATCTCAGCCCCCACGTGGTGGCAGGAGGCGCTGGGAGCTGAACCCTGAGTGCCCCAATGAGCTGCTGTGGCCAGAGCTTTGCAGGCTGCACCTGGAAATCTATTTAGCAGTGTTTTAAGCTAATTAATGTTTCAGGGTTGGGTGGGGGGGGGTTGGGGTTGGGGTTTTTTTTTGCCTTCCTGCTGTTCCTGCTCCTCTTTAAGCACAAAGGGGCCAAGTGCCCAGCAGGGCTAAGCCAGCCCAGCTTGGTGGCTCTCAGCTGAGATGCCATCAGGCTGCAGCAGCTGAGGGCAGAGCTCTTTAGCACCCAGTTTCTCCTGCATCTTTTTACCTCCTCCCACACTCCAGCTGATCCCTTCAGGCTTTTCCTACCTGCTTGTCACTTCTCCCCAGAGAAGGTGGCAGGGAGGAAAGGCTGAGTTTGACAGCAGATTCCTCACCAAGGGTCTGGAAAAGCAGCCCAAGGGGAGGGGGATGGGGGATGGGTGCTGTGCAGAGCAGAAGGGGGTTTGGTGGCCTCTCTGAGCAGCTCAGCTTGTGCAAGGGATCCTTTAGGTGGTTTGGGTTTTTCCTCTGGGGAAAAAGCAGGAAGGGTTTAGGAGGGAAGAGGGAGTGAAGTGTGGGCAGCTGCAGGAAACTGTTCTCAGAGTGGCACTTGGGACCTGATGTGGGGCTTGGCTGAGCATCCTGCTCCTGCTTTTGGGCAGTGTTTGGAGGTGTAATCCACTGTTTGGAGGTGTAATTAATTGTTTAAAAGTGTAATTAGTTGTTTAAAGGTGTAATTAGTTCTTCAGAGGCATTTTCTCCCCACTGCTTGGGGGGCATCATAGAATTGCAGAATGATAGAACCAGGCAGGGTTGGAAGGGAGCACAAGGAGCAGGCAGTTCCAACCCCCCTGCCATGCCCAGGGACACCCTACCCTAGAGCAGGCTGCACACAGCCTCAGCCAGCCTGGCCTCAAACACCTCCAGCCATGGGGCCTCAACCACCTCCCTGGGCAGCCCATTCCAGCCTCTCACCACTCTCCTGCTCAACAACTTCCTCCTCACCTCCAGCCTCACTCTCCCCACCTCCAGCTTTGCTCCATTCCCCCCACTCCTGACACTCCCTCACAGCCTCAAAAGTCCCTCCCCAGCTTTTTTGTAGCCCCCTTCAGATCCTGGCAGGCCCCAAGAAGGTCCCCTGGGAGCCTCCTCTGCTCCAGCCTGCACAGCCCCAACTCTTTCAGTCTGTGCTCACAGCAGAGCTGCTGCAGCCTCTGAGCATCCTCCTGGCCCTGCTCTGGACACTCTCCAGCATCTCCACATCCCTCTTGTCCCAGGGGCTCCAGAGCTGGATGCAGCACTCCAGGTGGGGTCTCAGCAGAGCAGAGCAGAGCAGAGGGGCAGAATCCCCTCCCTGGCCCTGCTGGCCACACTGCTGCTGCTGCAGCCCAGGCTCTGCTTGGCTCTCTGGGCTGCAAGTGCACACTGCTGGCTCCTGTGGAGCTTCTCCTCCAGCAGCACTCCCAAGTCCCTCTCCTCAGGGCTGCAGAGGAAGCTTCATTTAGACATGAGGAGGATTTTTTCCCACTGTGAGGGTGGCAGAGCCTGGCACAGGCTGCCCTGGGGGGCTGTGGAATCTCCCTCTCTGGAGATATCCAAACCCTGCCTGGATGTGTTCCTGTGTGGTCTGCTCTGGGTGCTGCTGCTCTGGCAGGGGGGTTGGACTGGATGAGCTTTGCAGGTCCCTTCCAGCCCCTGCCATTCTGGGATTCTATGATCCCTCACTGTAATCATCACCAGGCTGCCAGACAGGGATAATAAAAGCAGTGGAACGAGCCAGTGGCTCCCTGTTGGAGGAGAGAGGTCATTAAGCAGCAGAATCAATGTTTATTGCTGTTGTGCTAAAGGAACTGGCAGCATAAAGCAAGCACCTGAGTCTCAGGGCATTAATTTGGGTGCTTAGGGGAGTGGTGGGCAGCAAAGCAGGGCTGGGGAGGGGGTGGGGAGGGACTTCTTGGCAGCTTCTGCTTCTCTTCTCCTTTTGCATCCTCTCTGTGGCTTCCAGGTGAAGGGATCCTGCTTGGTGTGTTTGATGTGGGGTGGGGAAGATCCATATCACAAAGAGGGGGGTGGGGTGGAGGAGATCAAAGAATGAGGAAGGTTGGAAAAGACCTCTGAGATGGTTGAGCCCAACCATCAAACCAACACCACCTCTGGCTGGGCTCAATCATCTCAGAGGTCTTTCCCAGCTGAAGCAATTCCATCACTCTCTGCCCTCTCCTTTCTCGACCACCTCCAAGGATGGAGACTCCACCACCTCCTTGGGCCAGGGGCATCAGTGGGCATCAGTTGCTATTTCTCCAGCCACTGGAGGCAGCTGGGTCAAGCCCTGCTTGCTCTTAGGGCTGCTTCAGTCACAGAGTGTTAGGGATTGGAAAGGACCTCCCAGAGATCACTGAGTCCATCCCATGGGCAAAGCAGGAGCCCTTTTCCCTGGGGTCCTTCACATCAGTGTTTTCACTGCCCAGTGCCTTCACCCAACTCAGAGATCCTTTACCCAGGAGGTGTTTGGCCTGAGGATTCCTTTTGCCCTTCACCAGTGTAGGGGCAAAGCCAAGGAACTCCTCCCTGGAACCTGAGGCAGTCAAACCACCTCCACCCACAGGAGGGTACATGCAAAGGTGGCACCATCAAGGTCTCTGCTTGGACTTCTCAGCACCTGCTTTGCTTAGAAGCAAACATTTGTTTTGGGAAGGCAGGACCTTGCTGGAGCTCAGCAGGCTCAGGGAACATGAGGAGCTGGGAAGTTCCTCCTATGCAAAGTGTTCTCCAGCCCAGCTGCTGGGTCCTTTTGTGTTGTCAAATGAGAAGAGAGCTTATTTGAGAGGGTTGGGGGTTTTTTTACCCTGGCTGCAGAGAGCTTCCCAGCAGCAGGAAACAATGCAGGAGGAAATGGCAGAGCAGTGGGCATCATTAGGTAGGGGTTTGGCTTGCTTTAGGTTGGGTTTTCAGGCTGTCATTCCTGGGAGAGAGTGGTTGGGAGGAAGGAAGAAGAGAAATGGCTGGGAGGAAGGGAGAAGGGAAGTGACTGGGAGGAAGGAAGAAGAGAAGTGGGAGGAAGGAAGAAGGGAAGTGGTTGGGAGGAAGGAAGAAGGGAAGTGACTGGGAAGAAGGAAGAAGAGAAGTGTGAGGAAGGAAGAAGGGAAGTGGTTGGGAAGAATAAGAAGGGAAGTGGTTGGGAAGAAGGAAGAAGAAATGGGAGGAAGGAAGAAGGGAAGTGGTTGGGATGAAGAAGAAGGGAAGTGGCTGGGAATAAGGGAAGTGGTTGGGAGGAAGAAGAAGGGAAGCTGTCAGGAGGAAGGAAGAAGAGAAATGGTTAGGAGGAAGGAAGAAGAGAAGTGGTTGGGAGGAAGGAAGAAAGAGGAGAAGCTGAGAGCTGAGTACTGGGGCTGGGTCTGTGCTCCCCAGCCCAAGAGAGGCAGGGAACTGCTGGAGAGAGTCCAGAGGAGGCTGCAAAGCTGCTGAGGGGTCTGGAGCAGCTCTGTGAGGAGCAAAGGCTGAGCCCTGGGGCTGAGAGCCTGCAGAAGAGCAGCCCCAGAGGGCAGCTGAGCAATGCTCAGCAAGAGCTAAAGGGTGGGGGACAGGAGGCTGGGGCCAGGCTCTGCTCAGTGCTGCCTGTCTGCAGTCAAGGTAATGAGCTCAGTCTGGAGAAGAGAAGGCTGAGGGGAGACCTTTCTGCTCTCTGCAAGTCCTTGAGAGGAGGTTGGGGTGAGGTGAGGGTTGGTCTCTTCTCCCTAGTAACTGGCACTAGGACAAGAGGAAATGGCCTCAGGCTGCACCAGGGCAGATTATTCATCTCCTAGATTAAGAACAACTTCTTTGCTGCAGGAGTGGCCAGGGACTGGCACAGGCTGCCCAGGGAGGTGGTGGAGTCCCCAGCCCTGGAGGCCTGGAAGAAATGTGGGGGCATGGCCCTTAAGGACATGCTTTAGTGGCCATGGTGGTGTTGATGGTTGACTTGATGGTCTTGGGGGCCTTCCCCAACCTCAGGAGCTCCACAATAACTTGTCCTTGTGCTGCAGAAGGCAAACCTCAGCTGAGGTCGGGGCCCCTTGTGCCAGATGCTGCGTGGGTGCACAGCGCAGCTCCTGCCTGGCTCACTGCAAGATGATAGCTGGGAGTGGCAGGAAATAATGCTGGGGGAGAGCAGAGAAGAGTTTAGCAGAGCCTGTAAGAGTTGCCTTGCTTTGAAGGCTGCTGTTTAATCCTGTGGCACTGGAGAGGATTCTTTATCCTTAGAGGCACTCCCAAGCACTCCCCTGGCTGCGGGCGCTGGAGCTGGGCACGCACAGGGCTTGCCTTGCTCTTGGCTGCTGCTTCAGCTGGAGCTGCTGTTGGGGAAAGCCTTCCTGATTTGGGGGCAGTTGCTGCTCAGTCACGTTTTATTTTTGGGGGGGGGGGGAGTGTGCCAGGCTTCTCTTTGCACCCCTCAAAGTGGGTCACTGTGCTTACGTACCCGAGCCGAAGCCGTCGTCGGGCGCATCCGTGCGTGCTGGCTGCTGGCTGGCACCGGGTGCCAGGCTTTGATGTGCCAGGCTGTGCAGCATTTGGGGCTTCTCAGAAGGAAGAACAGGAAGAAAGAACAAAGCAAAAGCTGTTGGCATGGAGAACAGTGTGGGGTGAGGTTTTTTTTTTACCCCCCCCTTTTCAGTTTCCCTGGAAGTCAAACCCTGCGGTGTAACTGATTCATCAGCTGAAGCCTCCTGCTTCAGAAGTCTAATAATAGAGCACAGAAGAGACTCATTCAGTCAGTCTAGGACTTCCCTGGGACTATTTTAAGCAGGGTTGGGGGTGCCAGTGGGTTCTGCAGCCTCTCTGCTCCACTTGGGCCTTGCTGTTGGAAGGTTTGCTGCAGCACAGTTCCGCCCCGATGAGTCCCGGAGGCTTTTGGGGTGCTGGGGAGCTCAGTCCTACCTCCCCTCCCAAACTGGGGAGGGCTTTAGAGGTGGGAAGCCTCAGCACAGAGGTTTAATGCTGTGCCCTGAGTGGCATTGTAAGTTGTTGACAACCTGGGGGTGATGACTTAGTCTCTGACTCCCTGTGGTGGTCTGACTTGCTTTCAGAGATCCATAGAAGGGGTTGGAAGGGACCTTAAAGTCCATCCAGCTCCAGCCCAGCCCATTCTGTGGCTCTCTGGAAGCAAAGTAGACCATCACAAGGAGCCAGAGACTAGGTCATCACCCCCAGATTGTCACCCAGCAGGGACATCTCCAACCAGAGCAGGTTGCTCAGAGCAAGAAGCAGTTTGGAAAGGCAGGAGAGGGCTGATGCTGGGTTGGTGCAGAATCATGACATGGTTTGGGTTGGAAAGGGACCTTAAAAAGGGCATCCAGATCCATGGGCAGGGACACTTCCTACCAGCCCAGGCTGCTCAAGGCCTTCTCCAGCCTGGCCTTGAACACCTCCAGGTGGGAGGCAGCCACAACCTGCTCCAGTGTCTCCCCACCCTCACTGTAAAGAATTTCTTCTTCATCTCCAGTCTCTCTCTCCTCTGGCTGCTCCTGGCCTGTCTGAAGGCAAAGCCAACCTGGGTCAAAATGGCAGTGTGAGATGGCAGAGTTTGGAGCAGGATCTGCTCCAGGGCAGTCCTTAAGGAGCCTCATGTGTGCATCCTCTCAGCACCTTAAGGAGCCTCATGTGTGCATCCTCTCAGCACCTTAAGGAGCCTCATGTGTGCATCCCCTCAGCACCTTAAGGAGCCTCTTGTGTGCATCCCCTCAGCACCTTAGGGAGCCTCTTGTGTGCATCCCCTCAGCACCTTAAGGAGCCTCATGTGTGCATCCCCTCAGCACCTTAAGGAGCCTCATGTGTGCATCCCCTCAGCACCTTAAGGAGCCTCATGTGTGCATCCCCTCAGCACCTTAAGGAGCCTCTTGTGTGCATCCCCTCAGCACCTTAGGGAGCCTCTTGTGTGCATCCCCTCAGCACCTTAAGGAGCCTCATGTGTGCATCCCCTCAGCACCTTAAGGAGCCTCATGTGTGCATCCCCTCAGCACCTTAAGGAGCCTCATGTGTGCATCCCCTCAGCACCAGCCTGGTGCTTGCATGTCTCTTGCAGCAAGGATTTGTATGGATCTCCTTGATGTGGCTCTGATTGATCTGGGATGATGCTGTTGGAGGCAGAGAGGCTTCAAGTGCTGAAAGCTGTCCCAGGAGAGGAGTCAGGCACTCACTTAAGACACCTTCTGCCCTGGCTGACTGATGTGAAGGTGACTTAGCAAGGCAGGGAGCATCCCCTCAGTCAGCCCCTGATGGTCCTGGACAGCAGGGGCTGCTCCAAAAGTCCTTTCTCTGCCTCCTGGGTGCTGGCATCTCCAATCATTCCAGTGCATGGGAAACCAGTCCCAAACCATCAAGTTTAGGTTGTTTGGGGTTTTTATTCAAGCTAGCTTTGAAATAATTAGTATGAGCAAGAGTGAAACACAGAATCAGAGAAGGGGAGGGGTTGGAAGGGACCTCTGGAGATCATCCAGACATGGTTTGGACATTAGGAAGAAGTTCTGCACAATGAAGGTGGTGAAACAGTGGAACAGGTTGCCCAGAGAGGTGGTGGAGGTCTCATCCCTGGAACCAGTTGAGGTCAGGTTGGTTGGGGCTCTGAGCAACCTGCTTTGGTTGGAGATGTCCCTGCTGAGTGCAGGGAGTTTGGACAAGATGAGCTTTCAGGCTCCAACCTGATGTGCTCTCTGAGTCTGCCTTCTCTATCTATAAGGGACTGAACCCTTTCTTTGTCATCCCTGAAAATTCCACATAGCAATGAAAGTTTCTATCAAGACTGAGAGTTTTCAGCCCAAGCTTTTGGTTTTGCTCCTCCTGAGTGTGAGGCTGATGCTCATATTTTGCTGTTGAGTCACTTCTGGCTGCTGGCTGCCAGAGAAGGGCGAGGGTCTGCACTCACCTCTGACAAACAGATGATGCATCTTGGTTGAAATGCAAGAAGTCAAAACCATTCTGGTCTTGGCAAGCTTGCCTGGATAAGATCATTTGGTGTGGGGAGAGATGAAAGGAGTTGTAAAAGCCTCTTGTGAGAGCAGAGAAAGTAAGAGGGCTTTTCTGCAGGGCTTCCCAGTGGTGCTTTGAACCTGTTGGGGCAGGTCTTGGATGTGTGATGTGAGTGGTGAGATGGAGTTGGCTTGGGGGATGCTGGTGAGTGGATGCCTTGAAAGTTGGGGATTTGCCACCAGGAGAGCAGTTGGGCATTGGAATCAGAGAACCAGTCAGGGTTGGAAGGGAGCACAAGGAGCAGCCAGTGCCAACCCCCCTGCCATGCCCAGGGACACCCTACCCTAGAGCAGGCTGCACACAGCCTCAGCCAGCCTGGCCTCAAACACCTCCAGCCATGGGGCCTCAACCACCTCCCTGGGCAACCCATTCCAGCCTCTCACCACTCTCCTGCTCAGCAACTTCCTCCTCACCTCCAGCCTCACTCTCCCCACCTCCACCTTTGCTCCCTCCCCCCGAGTCCTATCACTCCCTGAGAGCCTCAAAAGTCCCTCCCCAGCTTTCTTGTAGCCTTCAGATCCTGGAAGGCCACAAGAAAGTCACCTGGGAGACTTCTCCTTTCCAGACTGAGCAGTCTCAGTCTCTCCTCACAGCAGAGCAGCTGCAGCCCTCTGCTCATCCTCATGGCCCTTCAGCACCTCCACATCCCTCTTGTCCCAGGGGCCCCAGAACTGGATGCAGCACTCCAGGTGAGGTCTCAGCAGTGCTGAGCAGAGGGGCAGGATCACTTCCCTGGCCCTGCTGGCCACACTTCTGCTGCAGCCCAGGGTCATCTGCCAAGGGAAGCAGAGGAGTGCCCTACATGAGGCAGTTTGAAGACTCAGCTTGCCAGGGTGCTGGGCCAGCTCGTTTCAGCTGGACTGTGACCTAGAAAGGTTGCACCAGATGCTCCTTGGGGTTCCTTCCACCCTGGCATTCTGCAGAATGGGTTACTTAGGGAGGTGGTGGAGTCCCCATCCCTGGAGGTGCTCAAGGAATAAATGTGTGGATGTGATGCTTGGGGCCATGGTCTGGTGGCCATGGTGGTGCTGGGCTGATGGTTGGACTGGATGACCTTAGAGGCTTTTTCACCCTGCTGGTTGCACTGGATGATCTTAGAGTTGTTTTTTTCTCCCCTGCTGGTCAGACTGGATGATCTTAGAGGTCTTTTTCCCCCTGTTGGTTGGACTGGATGATGTTAGAGTTGTTTTTCCACCTGTTGGTTGGACTGGATGATGTTAGAGTTGTTTTTTCCCCCTGCTGGTTGCACTGGATGATCTTAGAGTTGTTTTTCCTCCTGTTGGCTGCACTGGATGATCTTAGAGGTCTTTTTCCCCCTGTTGGTTGGACTGGGTGATCTTAGAGTTGTTTTTCCTCCTGTTGGCTGGACTGGATGGTCTTAGAGTTGTTTTTCCCCTTGTTGGTTGGACTGGGTGATCTTAGAGTTGTTTTTTCCCCCTGTTGGTTGGACTGGATGATCTTAAAGGGTTTGGTGGCCATGGTGGTGCTGGCTTGCTGGTTGGACTGGTATGATCCAACCAAAACAGTTCTCTGCTATCACTTTGCAGCTCAGTGTCAAAACTAAAAGCAATGTTTGCACTGATGGTGCCCTCCAAACCCTGCTGGTGATGTGGCACTGATGGTGGTGGGGGGGGTCAACTGGAGAGCATCCATTCCAGTGGGTGCTCAGGTGCTTGAGTTCCACCAAACCTTCCTCTGTCTCCAGCATCTCTTCTCCTCTCATTTCCAGGTGATCTCTGCAGTATCCAGACTCTCCTTCCACAGTATTGCCCAAACCAAAGGAATCAGGTAAGAGCCTTTCTCCAATAGGATGCTGTAGAGAATGAGCTGAAGCTGCTGGAGGGGGGAGTGGGAGCAGCTTCTCATGTGCAAAACAAACCTGGAGCCTTCCCATCTGTTAGACCCAGGTCTGACAGCTCCCACCAGGGCTGGGGAGGGGACTCAGGGGGTGAAGGTTGGAGGGATGAAGATGAGCTGTGAAGGTAAGGACTGGTTGTCATTAAGGGTAGCCCCAAGCCCTGCACTGATGGTTGTTTCAAGGGACAAGAGGCATTTGGAGGCAGGGAGTGCTGGGGGACCCGAGGTGCACAAGGGTTGGGGTTGAGTCTTGGGGCCTCAGAGGAGGAGGCTGAGGGTGTGTCTTCTCTAGCAAAGGCCTTCCTGAGGCAGGGAGGTCCTGGTGTCACATCAGGATGGATGAGCTGATGTCCTCTGGGAAGCCTTGGGCTGGATCCCTGCTGCCAGGGGTGGGTTGGGAGCCAAAGGGAGGGAGGCTTTGCTATTCCTGGGCATCTGTGGCTTTCCCTCCTCCATTTTCCAACCAGCATTTGCAGTCCCCACTCAGATCCTTCATCTTGGGAGCCTTTGGCACCATAATTACACAAGAATAGCACAGAGCTTAGGGAGCCTTTGCTTCTAACTCTGCTTTTCCTGCCTATTAACTCTGCTTCTCCTCCCCACTGCCAGCTCTGCAGGAACAGAAAAGGCTGCAGAACCCCCACCCAGCCCCCCTGCAGAAGGAGAGCTCTCCCTTTGGCACAGAGCCATAGAATCCAGCAGGTTGGCAGAGAGCTCCAAGCTCAGACAGCCCAAACTAGCACCCAGCCCTGCCCAGTCAACCAGACCATGGCACTAAGTGCCCCAGCCAGGCTTGGCTTCAACACCTCCAGCCACAAAGACTCCACCACCTCCCTGGGCAGCCCATTCCAATGCCAATCACTCTCTCTGCCAGGAACTTCCTAACAACATCCAGCCTAGGCCTGCCCTGGCACAGCTTGAGGCTGTGTCCCCTTCTTCTGTTGCTGGCTGCCTGGCAGCAGAGCCCAACCCCACCTGGCTACAGCCTCCCTGCAGGCAGCTGCAGGCAGCAATGAGCTCTGCCCTGAGCCTCCTCTGCTGCAGGCTGCACACCCCCAGCTCCCTCAGCCTCTCCTCACAGGGCTGTGCTCCAGGCCCCTCCCCAGCCTTGCTGCCCTTCTCCAAACACCTTCCAGCACCTCAGCATCTCTCTGCAATTGAGTAGCCCACAACTGGACACAGCACTCCAGGTGTGTCCTGAGCAGTGCTGAGCACAGGGGCACAAGAACCTCCCTTGTCCTGCTGCCCACACTGCTCCTGAGCCAGCCCAGGATGCCATTGGCTCTGCTGCCCACCTGGGCACTGCTGCCTCCTCTGCAGCTTTCAGATTTCACCTGCAGGAGCCAGCAGCAGCTCTGGCTCCTCAGGACTGGCCACGTTGGCCACCACTACTCAGCTCCCTGAGGTCTACACTGATGGTTTGAGGCTCTTCCCTCCCTCCCCTCTCCTACATTGAAGATGCTGCCAGGGAAACAAATGGGAAATAATCCTGTTGGCTTTAGGCATGGTGCTGAGAGCCATGGCAAAGACAGGGCAGGTAGGGTGCCAGATGGGTTGTGTGGTCTTCAACCCCCACAGCCTGAGTGTGGCTCTGCTCCAACCTCTATTTTGGGGTCTAAAGAATCAGGGTCATGCAAATGAAGAGGACAATAAATCCTATTACTTGGAATCCTATTACTCAGGATCATAAAATAGAATCATGGAATGGTTTTGGTTGGAAGAGCCTTTGGAGATCAACAAGGCCAACCATGAACCCAGCATTGTTAGGTCAGCACTAAGCCATGGTCCTCAGCACCACATCTGCTTGTCCTTGAGTCAGTTTGGTGGCCTCTAAGGGTTGAAAATCACAGCTCAGTCTTGTGTAAAAATACCTCAAACCACCAAAACACCTAAAATTCAGCCTCTGTGTCTAACAATGTGAGGCTACATGAACCTTGCCAGGGAAACTCTGCTGCACAGAGAAGCAGAGTGCTGTGAGGACAGCTCTGGGCAGGTGGCAGAGTGCTGCTCCCAGGAGACAAGCTGCAAGCAGCAAAACATGGCAAGAGATGAGCTCAGTGTATTTCTGGGCCACTCCATTTAAGAATGATGCTGAGGTGCTGGAAGGTGTTGAGAGAAGGGCAGCAAGGCTGGGGAGGGGCCTGGAGCACAGCCCTGTGAGGAGAGGCTGAGGGAGCTGGGGGTGTGCAGCCAGCAGCAGAGGAGGCTCAGGGCAGAGCTCATTGCTGTCTGCAGCTGCCTGCAGGGAGGCTGTAGCCAGGTGGGGTTGGGCTCTGCTGCCAGGCAGCCAGGGACAGAAGAAGGGGACACAGCCTGAAGCTGTGCCAGGGCAGGTCTAGGCTGGATGTTATTAGGAAGTTGTTGTCAGAGAGAGTGATTGGCATTGGAATGGGCTGCCCAGGGAGGTGGTGGAGTCTCTGTGGCTGGAGGTGTTGAAGCCAAGGCTGGCTGGGGCACTTAGTGCCATGGTGTGGTTGGTTGGGCAGGGCTGGGTGCTGGGTTGGGCTGGCTGAGCTTGGAGCTCTCTTCCAACCTGCTTCATTCTCTGATTCTGTGCTGAATGAGGCACTTAGTGCCATGAGTTAGTTCATTAGCAGGCTTAGGTGAGAGGTTGGACTCGATGATCTCAGAGGTTGATTCTGTTTTTGCTCACAGCAGGCTGCTGAGGCTGCCCACCAGCTGAAGCTGAGCTGGGGCTGCTGGGGACATGTGGGGTTTTTATCTCCCCAAGATATGTTTTTCCTGGAAGCAGGAGTTCTGCAAGCAAAGCAGGAGGCTGAGGAATATTGGCTGGTGCTGCCTGCCTGCATTTTTAATGTGTGCACAGTGAAAGCAGCTGGAAAGGGGAAGGAGTCAGCATGTTCAAAGGCCTTAATCTAAGGAAATCCTTTCTATATGAGCTGCAGCTCAAAGTCACTTCCTCCAGAAGGTACTGCAGTTAATAAACCAGATCTAGAAACCTTTGCCAGTGGAAAGGAGGAGTGAATCCTCTTTGACCAGAGGAGGCTTTCTCCTGCAGGAGCAGTGGAGGAGGGAAGCAGAAGGGGATGGGTTCTGCTTTCCCCATCCTGAGGACTAAGGGAGGACCCCAGCTGGCACTGCACAGCTACCTGGGGGCAGTTGGTTGGATGAATAAGTGACATTGGTGGCACCTCCAGGCCAAGGCAGGGAGGTGAGCTCAGCACCCTGGGCTGCAGTGTCCCTTGCACTGCAACAGATCCCAGAATGCCAGCATGGTGGAGTTGGAGATGATCCATGCAAGCCCCTGCTCAGGCAGGGCACCCCCAGCAGCTTGCCCAGCAGCACAGTGGCCAGGTGGAGTTGGAAGTTGTCCAGAGAAGACTCCACAGCCTCTCTGGGCTGCTCTGTCCATGCTTAGGTTATCCCAATGGATTCCCATCCTGCCTCTGCCTTATAGTTGGGCTGTTCCAGCAGGTTTGGAAGCTCTGCAGAGAAGGAGACTGCACAACCTCTGTGGGCAGCCTGCTCCAGGCCTCCAGCATCCTCATACCAACCAGTTACTCCTTCTGGAGGTTCTTGCTCTTCCCTGAAGGGATCTGAGCAATGCTCAGCAAGTTTGGGGGTAAGAGGCTGGAGCCAGTTTGTGCCCCTTGTCCTGTTGCTGGACACCACTGAGCAGAGTCTGTCCCCATCCTCTTGCCCCCCACCTTTTATCTCTTGCTGAGCACTGCTCAGCTCCCCTCTGGGGCTGCTCCTCTGCAGGCTCCCAGCCCCAGGGCTCTCAGCCTTTGCTCCCCGCAGAGAAGCTCCAGACCCCTCAGCATCTCTGCAGCCTCCTCTGGCCTCATTCTGAGAAAGATATCTGTGGCTTCCCCTTTGGATTTTCTCCATCTGCTGCCCTCAGCCAGGGGGAGGAACTCCTTCTGCTTTCCCGAGCAGGGCAGCGCTGTGCAAGGCTTCATTAAAGCAGCCCTAATGTGGCGCAGCAGCAGCAGATCGCAGGAGCTGCTATTTGCCTGGCTCCTGAAATGCTCAGCTCAGATTTGAGGTGGGAGCTGGGAGCAGGGCATGCAGCTCACCCCCCCTGGGCACTGTGCACTCAGCTGTGCTAAATGCTGGGCTGTAAAATCATCATCTCCCTGTTATCTGCTGATGCAGCTTGGCTGTTTTCCCCACCGAGCTGCGCTCCGCGTTCAGCTCGGGAGGTTTGATTTGGATGCCTGTTGGGTTTTTTTTCTTCTCATAAGCAAGTTCCAGCCCACAAATAAAAGCAAATCATCATTTTTTTTTCTTCTTTTCTTTTTTTTTCCAGAGGACCTGTCTAAAATCTGGCAGGGCCTGAGATGCTTCTTTTCCAGGGATGAGTAATGGAACAGGAGGGTCTGATTTTAATGGAGCCCAGCGGCTTTGGGTGCGCTCTGATGTGTCTGGTTCTGGAGGCAGAGGATTGAGTCCATTCTGCATCGTGCAGGCAGCTGGGGGATGTGGAGGGGGTGAGGGTTTTATCCATCTCATACCACTCTGCCAGGAGAGGGAGAGAGGGAATGGGATGAAGCTTGAGGAGGGTGCATTCAGACTGGAGATTGGGAAGAAATTCTTTCCAGCCAGCGCTGCTGACTCCCTCTGGGGCAGGAGATGGTCTCTGGTGGTGCTTGAGTGGCAACAGTTTGGAACTAGAAAGGACATTCATAGAATCATAGACTCAAGCAGGTTGGAAGAGAGCTCCAAGCTCAGCCAGCACAACCTAGCACCCAGCCCTGCCCAACCAACCAGACCATGGCACTAAGTGCCTCAGCCAGCCTTGGCTTCAACACCTCCAGCCACACAGACTCCACCACCTCCCTGGGCAGCCCATTCCAATGCCAATCACTCTCTCTGACAACAACTTCCTAACAACATCCAGCCTAGACCTGCCCTGGCACAGCTTGAGGCTGTGTCCCCTGCTTCTGTCCCTGGGTGCCTGGCAGAACCAGCAACAGAACAAGGGGACATCAGGAAGAAGTTCTTTATCACCTTGCAGCTGGCTTGGTTTGGGTCAGGAGATGCTCTCTGGTGACACTCAAGGGGCAATGGCTTGAAACTAGAAAGGACATTAGGAAGAATGAAGGTGCTGAGACACTGGAATGGGTTGTCCAGGGAGGTAATGGATTCCCCCTCCCTGGAGGTGATCAAGACCAGGTTGATGATCTCAGAGGTCTTCTCCAACCTGGTTGATTCTGTGTTTTGTTCTCAGCAGGCTGCTGAGGCTGGCTTTAAGCTCTCCTAGCTGGAACTGCCCCTCAAGCTACATCTTCCCTTCTCCAGCTCTGCTCTTAGTTGCAGATTCCAGAAGTGCTGCAGCAAATGGAGTCACCTCCCAGCTTTGTGTGTTGCTGTCCTGGTTTGGGGCAAGAGATGGTCTCTGGTGATGCTCAAAGGGCAATGGTTTGAAACTAGACCCAGACCTTGAGCCACATTGCTCCACTTCTCCCAGGGACTGGCACTGACATTTCTTTACTATGAGGGTGGTGAAACACTGGCACAGGTTGCCCAAGGAGGCTGTGGCTGCTCCCTCACTGGAGGTCTTCCAGCTCAGGTTGGATGATGCTTTGAGCAGCCTGGGCTGGTGGGAGATGTCCTTGCCTGTGGCAGGAGGGTTGGAACTGGATGAGCTTTAAGGTCCTTTCCAACCCAACCCATTCCATGTACCTGTGACCATCTCCTGGTGCTGTTACCATTTCACAGATGGGAAGCACATCTTGGAGGTGAAGAGCAGGGCTGGAGAAGCAGCTCTAGGGTCACCTCTTTGCTCCTCCCTGGTAAGCTTGCAGCCACCTCTTGGTCCATCAGTAAATGAAATGCTGCTTTAATCTGCCTTAATCCCACCAAAGCCAATGCTGAAGGTATTTTCAGTTGCGTGTCAAGGGCTTGTAGAATCAAGAGGAGTGTGGCCAGGTCAAGAGAGGTGATCCTGCCCCTTAGCTCTGCTCTGCTGGGACCCCACCTCAGCCACTGTGCCCAGTTCTGCTGCAAGGTCTAAGTAATTCAGGGCCAAGTGCAGGGTTCTGCACTTTGGCCACAACAACCCCAAGCAGTGCTACAGGCTGGGGGCAGAGTGGCTGAGAGCAGCCAGGCAGAGAGGGAGCTGGGGGTGCTGGGAGAGAGGAGCTGCAGAGGAGGCAGCAGTGCCCAGGTGGGCAGCAGAGCCAATGGCATCCTGGGCTGGCTCAGGAGCAGTGTGGGCAGCAGGACAAGGGAGGTTCTTGTGCCCCTGTGCTCAGCACTGCTCAGGACACACCTTGAGTGCTGTGTCCAGTGCTGGGCTCCTGAATTGCAGAGAGATGTTGCAGTACTGGAAGGTGTCCACAGGAGGGCGACAAAGCTGGGGAGGGGCCTGGAGCACAGCCCTGTGAGGAGAGGCTGAGGGAGCTGGGGGTGTGCAGCCTGCAGCAGAGGAGGCTCAGGGCAGAGCTCATTGCTGCCTGCAGCTGCCTGCAGGGAGGCTGTAGCCAGCTGGGGTTGGGCTCTGCTGCCAGGCAGCCAGGGACAGAAGAAGGGGACACAGCCTGAAGCTGTGCCAGGGCAGGTCTAGGCTGGATGTTAGGAGGAAGTTGTTGTCAGAGAGAGTGATTGGCATTGGAATGGGCTGCCCAGGGAGGTGGTGGAGTCTCTGTGGCTGGAGGTGTTGAAGCCAAGGCTGGCTGGGGCACTTAGTGCCATGGTGTGGTTGGTTGGGCAGGGCTGGGTGCTAGGTTGGGCTGGCTGTGCTTGGAGCTCTCTTCCAACCTGCTTCATTCTCTGACTCTGTAGTGCTGAGGGCCATGGCTTAGTGGTGCCCAGGCAGTGGTGGGTTAATGGTTGGGCTTGGGGATCTGAAAGGTTTCTTCCACCGAAACAGTTGGTTGCTGTGCTGAGCCTCTCTTCCCTGTGGCAGTACCATGGAGGGGGACAGCTGGCTTGGGTAGCCAGGGCAGGGTGCTCAGGTGCTGCACTCTCTTCATGGGGAGCTAAACCTTCCTGCTCATGGCTGTGAGGCTCAAAGCCTGCCTGGCTCTTCCCATTCAGTAACTGAGAGAGCAGCCAGGCAGGGCAGGGCTGTGTCCTCTGCAGAGGGAGGATGGCTGTGGGGGTGGCATGGATCATGAGATGGATCATGGGATGGATCATGGGGCACCCTGAGTGACCACTGGGAGTGGGGGAAGGGCTTTGCATTAGGTGCCTCAGGAAATACTAAGTTGGTTTGTCCCCCTGTGTGATGTGGTCTGGCTACAGCCTGCTCCTGGCAAGGTTTAGAGTAGATGTTAGGTTGAGAGGTTGATATCCAGTGGGATCCTGGGGGGCATTAAGCAGAGTGTGCCCAGCAGATCAAGGGAGGTTCTCCTCCCCTTCTACTCTGCCCTCCTGAGACCTCATCTTGAGTGCTGCCTTCAGGTTTGGGCTCCCTAGTTGAAGAGGGACAGGGATCTGCTGGAGAGGGTCCAAGGGAGGGCTGTGAGGATGATGAGGGGACTGGAGCACTGCCTGGTAAGGAGAGGCTGAGGGCCCTGGGGCTGCTTAGTCTGGAGAAGAGAAGACTGAGAGGGGATTGAATCAATGTCTGTAACTATCTGAGGGCTGGGGGTCAGGAGGGGGGCACAGGCTCTGCTCACTGCTGCCTGGGACAGGACAAGCAGCAATGGATGGAAGCTGCAGCACAGGAGGTTGCAGCTCAGCACAGGGGGCAACTTCTTGCCTGGAAGGGTCCCAGAGCCTGGCACAGGCTGCCCAGAGAGGTTGCTTGGTCTGGTTGCTTGGGCAGGGCTGGGTGCTAGGTTGTGCTGGGTGAGCTTGGAGCTGTCTTGTAACCTGTCTGATTCTGTGGTGTAGGAGCTGTGTACAGGGAGGTGTGGTCCTCTGGCTGGACTCAATGATCTTAGGATCCATTCCAAGCAGGTGGTTCTGTGTTTCTCCTCCTGAGAGCAGATTTGCTCTGCACCTGTGAGCTCTCCCACCCAGAAAGCAGCCCAGAAGGGTTTGGGGTGACCAAGGGGGTGCTGTGCATCACTTGTCAAGAGCCATCAGCAGCTCAAAGCCTTGTCCTCAAGAGGAGAAGCTCACTCTGAAGCTCTCTAACAGATTATTTGGATCTCTCCTTTGCAGGCTCTAAACCAAACACTTCAGCTCAATGCTTCTCCCCTTTGATCTGGGGAAGGGCTGCTGCTGGCTGCTGTGAGCTTGCTCTCTGAAGGAGCCTACTCGGGGAGGTTTATTATCTCTGAGAGCCTGTTCCAGTGGTGTTTGATGTTGCTGGAGCCTTTCACTCTTCCTCTGAGCAGGCTGGGGCAGGGGCTGGGAGGATAAGTGGCTCAGCAGGTGGTTTGTCATGATGGAGTGGAAAACAAATGGTGGTGCTTGACTGAGGCTGTTAAATCAGAGGCGTTTTTGCAGCTGAATGGTCATGAGCTGGGATCCCTGCGGACCCGTGGGGCTTCAGGGGGCTCTGCCTGCTCCTTAGCTGTTGGGGATTCCCAGCTGGAACCCTGTGTGAAGTTGCAGTGCTCCCAGAGATCAAGGTGGGAGAGTTTCCCAGGGCATCCAGAGCTCTTAGTCCCCTTCCAATGTTTCTGCTCTCGTTGGTTTTCCTTAAATCATGGCACAGAAACTGGTCCCCAGCAGTGCAGCAGCTCCTGGGGAAGCTGATGGCTGGGAAGGTGCAGAGCATGGCCCAGCCTGTGCTGCACAGAAAGCTTTTGGGGAACCACAGCGTGGTAGGGAGCTCTGGAGAGCATCCAGTGCAACCCCCCCTGCTCCAGCAGGGCACCCACAGCAGCTTGCCCAGCAGCACAGTGCCCAGCTGGGCTTGGAAGCTCTGCACACAAGGAGACTCCACAGCCTCTCTGGGCAGCCTGCTTGACCAGAGGAGGCTTTCTCCTGCAGGAGCAGTGGTGGAGGGAAGCAGAAGGGGATGGGTTCTGCTTTCCCCATCCTGAGGACTAAGGGAGGACCCCAGCTGGCACTGCACAGCTACCTGGGGGCAGTTGGTTGGATGAATAAGTGACATTGATGGCACCTCCAGGCCAAGGCAGGGAGGTGAGCTCAGCACCCTGGGCTGCAGTGTCCCTTGCACTGCAACAGATCCCAGAATGCCAGCATGGTGGAGTTGGAGATGATCCATGCAAGCCCCTGCTCAGGCAGGGCAGCCCCAGCAGCTTGCCCAGCAGCACAATAGCCAGGTGGAGTTGGAAGTTGTCCAGAGAAGACTCCACAGCCTCTCTGGGCAGCTCTGTCCATGCTTAGGTTATCCCAATGGATTCCCATCCTGCCTCTGCCTTATAGTTGGGCTGTTCCAGCAGGTTTGGAAGCTCTGCAGAGAAGGAGACTGCACAACCTCTGTGGGCAGCTTGCTCCAGGCCTCCAGCACCCTCATACCAACCAAGTTACTCCTCCCAGTCAGATGGAACCCCCTGGGTTCCAGTTTGTGCCCCTTGGCCCATGTGCTGTTGCTGGGCACCACTGAGCAGAGTCTGGCTCCAGCCTCTTACCCCCAGCCTTGCTGAGCATTGCTCAGATCCCTTCAGGGAAGAGCAAGAACTTGTGAGCAAGAGCTGCCCAAAGCCCTTGGTGGCACAGTCCCAGCCCTGGGTGGCTTCTGCTGCAGGCTGGGGGCTGGCACTCTTCTGGAGGGGCACAGGACAGGCATTTCTTAGCTCCTGTGGGCTTGCAGAGAGGCAGAGGAGCCTGGCTGGAGCATGAAACCATCCTGCTGTGTGCTGGGCTCACCTCCTGGCTGTGGGTTGAAGTGAGCTGGCTGCAGGTCTGAGCAGGAGTTCAAGACCCTTGGTCTGAAGCTGCTGGTGGAAAGAAGGTGAAGTGTGGCCAGGAGGGACAGCAAATGGATGCTGGGGAGAGGATCCAAACATAGCAACCTGAGGGGTAGCCAGGCCGTGCAGGAAACCTTGCAGGAGAGCCAATCTGCTGTGAAAGAGGGAGGGCAGGAGGGGAGGGGAGCAAATGCCTCTTGGGGGCAGTTAAAAGTTCATCTGCATCCAGGCTTGCTCCCATGGGCACCCCCCAGCTGCCACCACTGCGGTGCCCTTGGGGGCAGCCCCAGCTGCCATGGCACATGCCATGTTCCCAGAGCTCTGTGCCCACCAGGAGCCCCCCACAGCCCTCCTCACAAGGTGCACCCAGCCCAGGCTGGCCTCCTGCCAGCACTCCTAGGCTCGAATTGAGGCAGTGCTTTTCATCTCCTTCATGCCTTATTTGCTTATGACTCCAGAATGAGCTGAGCAGTTCCTGCATTGCCCTCCCCACGCCCTCCCTGCTCTCTCTTTTAATCTGCTTTCTGCCCTTTTGGTGTCCTTCCCCTCAGCCCCAGGGTGTGATCTTTGTTCAGCTCTCACAGAGGTGTGGATTTGAAAGGACTCCATTCTGCTGGGCATAGGCTGAGATGCTGTTGGGATGCAGCTTGGCCTGTCCTGCTCAAGCAAGGAAGGAGCTGACTGGAGCAGAGAGCAGCAAGGAAGGAGCTGACTGGAGCAGAGAGTTTATCTCTGCCTCAACAAGTCCAACATCAGACTTCAAGCACAGAGGACCCTCATGAAGTTCAGCAAGGCTAAGGGCAGAGCCCTGCACCTGGGGAGGAGCAATAAACTGCAGCAGGACAGGCTGGGAGGGGACTGCTGGAGAGCAGCCCTGGGGAGAGGGAGCTGGGAGTGCTCACCACCTGCTCCCTTCTTCCCTGCCCTGCCAGCAGTGCCCAGGAGAAGCAGCTGAGATGGCAGTGGACTGAGAGCTGATGCAATGAATGTCCCAGAACACCTCCTGCCCCATGGGATGCCTGGGCAGGGGCTGCAGGGAGTGTGCTGCAGGGGTGAGACACCACTAACCTTGGCCTTCTTCTCTCCTTCCCCAGGCCCTTCCCATCAGAGGAGACCACAGAAAATGATGATGATGTGTACAGGAGCCTGGAGGAGCTGGCAGAGTAAGTGGCCTTGTCGTGCCCTGGGGAGGGGGCACAAGGAGGGAAAGGTGGCAGTGGAGTTCCAGCAAAGCCAGGCAGGCTGCTGCCAGTGTTCTGCCAGGCTGGCTGCTGCCAGTGCCTTGCCAGGCAGGCTGCTGCCAGTGTCCTGCCAGGCAGGCTGATGCCAGTGCCTTGCCAGGCTGGCTGCTGCCAGTGTCCTGCCAGGCAGGCTGATGCCAGTGCCTTGCCAGGCTGGCTGCTGCCATTATCCTGCCAGGCTGGCTGCTGCCAGTGCCTTGCCAGACAGGCTGCTGCCAGTGTCCTGCCAGGCTGGCTGCTGCCAGTGTCTTGCCAGGCTGGATCTTTGGATCTTTGGCCGAATCTTCAATCCCATTCTGTGCTTCTGTGCTCCACAACCTCCCTGGAGCTGTTCAGGCCCAGGCTGGATGGAAACTCAAGCCCCCAGGTTGTTTACAGTGAGGGTGGTTGAGGCCCCATCCCTGGAGGTATTCAAGGTGAGGCTGGACAGGGATCTGGGTGACCTGAGCTAGTAGAGGATGTCCCTGCTGAGTGCAGGGGGAGGGGGTTGGGCTGGTTGAGCTTTGGAGGTCCCTTCCACCTGAGCTGATTCTATGATTCTGTAGGTGAAGGGTGAACAGAATCCACCCATAGCTGTGGACCCCCAGGAAGAGCCCAGAGAACCTCTCAGCATCACTGCTGCTGCTCCTTCTGACACAGCAGGAGCAGGCTGCCCAGAGAGGTTGTGGAACCATAGAACCATAGAATCAGGCAGGTTGGAAGAGAGCTCCAAACTCATCCAGCCCAACCTAGCACCCAGCCCTGCCCAACCAACCAGCCCATGGCACTAAGTGCCCCAGCCAGGCTTGGCTGCAACACCTCCAGGGAGTCTCCTTCTTTGCAGGCTTTCAAGCCCCATCTGGATGTGTTCCTCTGTGACCTGCCCTAAGGGAGCCTGGGGTTGCATTCAGTGATCTCTGGAGGGCCCTTCCAACCCCCACCATTCCCTGATTCTCTGACCAACCACAGTTTCCCTTCCTCCCTTTGACAAGGAGCATCTCTTTCCATGCTGGACAAGGAAACTTTGACTGGGAATGTGCTGGTGCCAGTGGTGCATAATGGGCACCGATGCTGGGTGCTGGCAAACTGCAGGGCTGCATGAGAAAGCTCTTTCTTAGCTGCTGCTGATCTTCCAGCAGCTGAACAAGGACATCATTCATCTGCTGGGAGTGATTCAGTCCACCCAGCATCTTGGCATTGAATGTTGCTGATGATCCAGCAGCCTTGGGAAGATCCCAGAGAATCCAAAAGGCTTTGTTGGAGGCCAGGAGCTGATTGGGTTTGTTCTTTGGGTCACCTTGGAGTGATGCAGAGCTCCATACCAGGTGGATTTGGAAGCTGTCCAGAGAAGGAGACTCCACAGCCTCTCTGGGCAGCCTGCTCCAGGCCTCCAGCACCCTCACACCAAACAACTTTCTCCTTCTGGTCAGATGGAACCTTCTGTGTTCCACTTTGTGCCCTGGGGGCAGTTGATTGGGTGAATAAGTGACATTGGTTGCACCTCCAGGCAGCCCTCTGAGCATCCTCCTGGCCCTGCTCTGGACACTCTCCAGCATCTCCACAGCCCTCTTGTCCCAGGGGCTCCAGGGCTGGATGCAGCACTCCAGGTGGGGTCTCAGCAGAGCAGAGGGGCAGAATCCCCTCCCTGGCCCTGCTGACCACACTTCTGCTGCTGCAGCCCAGGCTCTGCTTGGCTTTCTGGGCTGCAAGTGCACACTGCTGGCTCCTGCTGAGCTTCTCCTCCAGCAGCATCCCCAGGTCCCTCTCCTCAGGGCTGCTCTCCAGCCTGGCACTGCCCAGCCTGGATCTGTGCTTGGCATTGCCTCCACCCAGCTGCAGTACCTTGCACTTGGTCTCATTGAAGCTCCTGAGGTTGGCTTGTGCCCACCTCTGCAGCCTGTGCTGCTCCCTCTGGATGGATCCTGCCCTCCAGCCTGGCTGCTGCACCACACAGCTCGGTGTGGGCAGCAAACTTGCTGAGGCTGCACTCAGTGCCTCTGTCCATGGCACCCACAGAGATGTGCAGCTCCCCAGTAAGTGCAGCTGCCCAGTGCTGGCTCAGCCATCCAGCAGAGCCAGGCAGATGATGGCCTGGAAACAGCAAACCTCCCTCCCGGGGAAAGAAACCCCCAGGAAGAGCTCTTGGTGATGAAAAGGGAGAGGGGAAGTGAAAAGGGTATCAGGGGAGCTAGAAAGTGCTCAGACTGCCTGTCCTCAACCCACTGGCCCCCCAGGCTTGCTTGGCCAGATGGTGGCCTGCAGAGGGGCTGGGCAGATGGGGAGGGCTGGGCAGGGTGCAAGTGGTGCCCAACCCGTGGTGGGAGCAGCAGGCAATGGAGGTTTGGCCTCTGCTGCCTGATTTATTTCTGCAGGCCCTAATGGCACAGCCTCGAGCAGCAGCTGCATTTTGGGGGGGGAGGGGAAGTGCCCTGGACACGTGCAGGGCTTTGTAATTGCCTGGAGCCTGTGTCCCCCCCCCCAGAAAATCAAAGGCAGCCTCCTCCTGGAGGGCTGTGAGTTGCTGCTTGCCTCTTGGCAGTTATCTACCTGCTGCTGGGCATCTTCCCTGCCAACTGCTTCTCCACCTCTCTTGCTGGCTGTGTCAGCTGTCCCAGGCCAGAGCTAGAGCAGGGTAGGTTTAGGTTGGACATTAGGAAGAAGTCCTTTACTTATGGGAGTGGTGAGACGCTGCAATGGGCTCCCCAGGGGAGCTGTGGATGTCTCACCCCTAGAAGTGTTCAGGACAAGGCTGGATGAGGCTTTGAGCAACCTGGGCTGGTGGGAGGTGTCCCTGCCCATGGCAAGGGGCTGGAATTGGATGAGCTTTAAGGTCTTTAACAACTCAAGCCAGTCTGTGACTCCATCATGACTTCAAACAGAGATTTCTCTCTTGCATGAGGCTGTTTGTGCCAACTGCTTAAAGCTACCCTGAGGGGAGTGGAACATTGGAACAGGTTGCCCAGAGAGGTAGTTGAGGTCCTCACCCTGGAGATCACAGAATCAACCAGGTCCCACCTAACACCTTCTAATTAACTAAGCCATGGCACTAAGTGCCTCATGCAGCCTCCTCTGAAACACCTCCAGGGATGGGGACTCCACCACCTCCCTGGGCAGCCCATTCCAATGCCAATCACTCTCTCTGCCAACAACTTCCTAACAACATCCAGCCTGAGCCTGCCCTGGCACAGCTTGAGGCTGTGTCCCCTTCTTCTGTTACTGGGTGCCTGGTGGCAGAGCCCAACCCCACCTGGCTACAGCCTCCCTGCAGGGAGCTGCAGACAGCAATGAGCTCTGCCCTGAGCCTCCTCTTCTCCAGGCTGATATTGTGAGAGGCTGGAATGGGTTGCCCAGGGAGGGGGTTGAGGCCCCATGGCTGGAGGTGTTTGAGGCCAGGCTGGCTGAGGCTGTGTGCAGCCTGCTCTAGGGTAGGGTGTCCCTGGGCATGGCAGGGGGGTTGGCACTGCCTGCTCCTTGTGGTCCCTTCCAACCCTGCCTGGTTCTGTGATTCAAACCCAGTGCTTTTGCCTGCCATTGCCTTTGGCTCTGAAGAGCTTTCTCCTTTTTTTGCTGGCTGGGCAAGGTGCTGCCAGCCCAAAGCTGGTTACATCCATCCTAATAAGACTAATTGCAAATGCTGGTGTTAAGTCTGGAGGGTGGAGAAAATCCTCCTCCTAAAGCCAGAGCTGTCAGCAAATCTCCTAATCCCAGCAGCAGATTGGAGGCTCTGATACCCACAGGGAGCTCACAGGCTCTGCTGCTGCTGCTGCTGCTGCTGGAGGAGGAAACTGCTTCTCTGTGTGACAGACAAGGTGAGGACCTGGCCAGCCTGGCTCAGGTTGCTCAGGGGCAGGCTCGGGGTGCTCAGTTGATTGCCTCCAGCAGCAGAGGGCTTGTGCTGCACCTGGCAAGTCCCTGCCCTGCTTTCCTTCCCCTCCTGGCAGTCAGGATTTTAGTGTCTTCAGAGGTTGCCACTGGTTGCAATCAGCCCAGCAGCTGCTTCCTGCTGGGCAGGGGGCACCTTTCCAGCTCTGCCAGACAGAGTGCAGAGACCCATGAAAAGCAAACCTGTGTCAAGCAGCGACAGCAGCAGCCCTGGCACACACCAGTGGAGGCTGAGCTGCAACTTGTGCTGCTCCCCATCGAGCTGGCAGCCTCTGCTCTTCCTCAGGGCTGCACTGGGGATGCCTTCAATAAATAAGGGTCCAGTGGGCAAAGGGTTTTGTTGTTTCAGCCCCACCACAGCTGTTGGCTTTGAGCATCTCTGCTGCCTCTCCCCTGAGCTCTCCAAGGAAGGGGTCAGGATGCCCTCAGGATAAGGGAGTTGTCCTCTCTACCCTGCCCTACTGAGCCTACTTCTGGACTACTGGGGCCAGGGCTGGGCTCCCCAGCTCAAGGGAGGTAGGGAACTGCTGGAGAGAGTCCAGAGGAGGCTGCAAAGCTGCTGAGGGGCCTGGAGCAGCTCTGTGAGGAGCAAAGGCTGAGAGCCTGCAGAAGAGCAGCCCCAGAGGGGAGCTGAGCAATGCTCAGCAAGAGCTAAAGGATGAGGGGCAAGAGGCTGGGGCCAGGCTCTTGTTAGTGATGCCCAGGGACAGGCCAAGGAGCAGTGGGCACAAACTGGAAGCCAGGAGGCTCCATCTGAATGGAGCTTGAGGCTGTGTCCCCTTCTTCTATCCCTGGCTGCCTGGCAGCAGAGCCCAACCCCACCTGGCTACAGCCTCCCTGCAGGCAGCTGCAGACAGCAATGAGCTCTGCCCTGAGCCTCCTCTGCTGCAGGCTGCACACCCCCAGCTCCCTCAGCCTCTCCTCACAGGGCTCTGCTCCAGGCCCCTCCCCAGCCCTACTGCCCTTCTCCAAACACCTTCCAGCACCTCAACATCTCTGTGCAATTCAGGAGCCACAACTGGACACAACACTCCAGGTGTCTCCTGAGCAGTGCTGAGCACAGGGGCACAAGAACCTCCCTTGTCCTGCTCCCCACACTGTTCCTGAGCCAGCCCAGGATGCCATTGGCTCTGCTGCCCACCTGGGCACTGCTGCCTCCTCTGCAGCTCCTCTCTCCCAGCACCCCCAGCTCCCTCTCTGCCTGCCTGCTCTCAGCCACTCACTCAGAATGTGAGATGTCCCAGAACCCCCTCAAAATGCTCCTCCTTCTGTACCTACCCCAAAACCCAGGCTCTTGGTGCTGGTGGTGAGCAGCCAGCAGGCAGAGCAGGTTCTGCTCCAGCTCTCCCCATGCTCCTGTCGCACCCAGCCAGGCTCATCCTCGTAGCATTACCCCAACCATACGTTTCCTAACACCCCTGGTGCCAGGGGAATGATGTATAGAGAGGCAGGCAGCAGTCTGAGAGGTGTGGGGAGGGAAGATTAATCAGGAAAGCAGGAGTTGGTAGCTCTGGATAAGGAGTGGAGGAGAGAATATAAATATTGGTGCAGATAATGACGGCGGCAGCAGCGCTTGGGAGGGGGAAGATGGATCACCAGCTATTAGTGGGCATTATGAGAGCAGCTGTAATGCATCACTCTGCAGCAACTGGAGATGGAGAGTTCCTGCCAAGGTGTTTAAAATCCACACACACACATCCCCCTCCAAAAAATAGGATTTGATTCAGTAGGGCTGGTTTTAAGAGGAGGAAGAGAAAGCCAACCTGGTGGCACCGCCTGATGCTCTCCCTGCCAAGCCAAGGGTCCCTGTTGGATGGAGCAGAGTTTGGGCAGCTCACAGCATCCCAGAATGGCAGGGGCTGGAAGGGACCTTCAGAGCTCAGCCAGTCCAACCTCCCTGCCAGAGCAGCAGCACTCAGAGCAGATCACACAGGAACACATCCAGGCAGGGTTTGAATATCTCCAGAGAGGGAGACTCCACAGCCCCCCTGGGCAGCCTGTGCCAGGCTCTGTCACCTTCACAGGGAGAAAATTCCTCCTCATGTTTCCATGAAGCTTCCTCTGCCTCAGCTTCCCCCAGTGTCCCTTGTGCTGGCACTGGCATCCCCCAGCAGAGCCTGGCTGCAGCCTCCTGCCACTCACCTGCACACATTGATAACCACTGCTGAGTTCCCCTCTCAGTCTCCTCTCTCCCAGCTCCCAGCCCCAGCTCCCTCAGGCTCTGCTCCTAACAGAGCTGTTCCATTCCCTTCAGCATCTCTGTGGCTCTGTGCTGGACTCTCTCCAGCAGTTCTGTGTCTCTCTTGAACTGGGGGGTCCAGAGCTGGACACAGTGCTCCAGATGTGGCCTCAGCAGGGCAGAGAAGAGGGGCAGGAGAACCTCTCTCGACCTGCTACCCACAGCCCTTCTAATCCAGCCCAGAGTGGCATTGCCCCTCCTGGCACCAGAGCACATTGCTGGCTCTTGGTCACCCTCCCACCCACCAGGACCCCCAGAGCCTTTTCCCCTTCGCTGCCTTCCAACAGCTCAGTGCCCAACCTCTGCTGCTCCCTGGGGTTGTTCTTTCCCAGGTGCCAGACTCTCTTGCCCTTGTTGTTGAGCAGGGATTGTGCTCTCTGGGATCTGGTGGATCACCAATACAAAAGGAATCCAGAATTTCCAAACCTGGATGTGGTGCCTGTGGGGCCATGGCTGGAGGTGGCTGCCTGAGCCAGGCTGAGCTCTGCCCATGGCTGCTTTGTGTCTGAAAGAAGAGAGGCAGGAGATGCCCAGGAGGCTGTGGGCATGCTGGGGGGCAGGTGGAGCTGGAGTTGGTTGCCTGTGGTGGCTCAGGTGGTCCTGTTGTGGCTCTTGGCTGTCAGATGCCTCTCAGCTGAGCCCATTAGCAGCAAGCAGAATCTCTGCAGGGGCAGAGCAGGCAGACCATGGCAGAGTGGGCATCACAGGCACACTTGGCATGAGGCTTGGAGCAGGTCTTGGCTGGAATCCCTGCTCATGGCAGGCAGTTGGACTTTTCCAGCCTCTGGCAAACAGGAGGAGATGGGCAGCAAGTGGGAAAAGCAGAGACTCCTGGTGCAGGGGGAGGAGGTGGATTGACCACTCTGGAGAGACCTCATCTTGAGTGCTGCCTTCAGCTTTGGGCTCCCCAGTTGAAGGGGACAGGGATCTGCTGGAGAGGGTCCAAGGGAGGGCTATGAGGATGCTGAGGGGACTGGAGCACTGCCTGGTGAGGAGAGGCTGAGGGCCCTGGGGCTGCTTAGTCTGGAGAGGAGAAGACTGAGAGGGGATTGAATCAATGTCTACAACTATCTGAGGGCTGGGGGTCAGGAGGGGGGGACAGGCTCTGCTCACTGCTGCCTGGGGTAGGACAAGCAGCAATGGATGGAAGCTGCAGCACAGGAGGTTGCAGCTCAACACAAGGGGAACTTCTTGCCTGGAAGGGTCCCAGAGCCCTGGCACAGGCTGCCCAGAGAGGTTGTGGAGTCTCCTTGTGTGGAGCCTTTGCAGGCCTGTCTGGATGTGTTCCTGTGTGCCCTGAGCTAGCTTGGATGGTCCTGCTGTGGCAGGGGGCTTGGATTTGATGATCTCTTTGGGTCCCTTCCAACCCCTGACATCTGTGTGCCTGTGCCCATGCCAGTGCTGTGGGGCAGGAGAGCTTCCTCACTGTGGTGGTTGCCCTTGGTGTGAGGGCAGTGCTGGGGTGGTCTGATCAAGTTCCAGTGGGGGTTGTCACCACTAAATGCCTCTCTCCTTCTCCTTGCAGCGAGCATGACCTGGGGGAGGACATTTACGACTGCGTCCCCTGTGAGGATGAAGGTGATGACATCTATGAAGATATCATCAGAGTGGAAGTTCAGCAGCCCATGGTAACCATTCCTGTGCAGCTCTGAGGCTGCACCTCGGGGGGAGGGGATGGGAGGGGGAGGGGGGAGAGGAAGGGTGACAGTGCTGGTGGAAGGTCTGGAACACAAACCCTATAAGGAGAGGCTGAGGGAGCTGGGGGTGTGCAGCCTGCAGCAGAGGAGGCTCAGGGCAGAGCTCATTGCTGTCTGCAGCTGCCTGCAGGGAGGCTGTAGCCAGGTGGGGTTGGGCTCTGCTGCCAGGCAGCCAGCAGCAGAAGAAGGGGACACAGCCTGAAGCTGTGCCAGGGCAGGTCTAGGCTGGATGTTAGGAGGAAGTTCCTGGCAGAGAGAGTGATTGGCATTGGAATGGGCTGCCCAGGGAGGTGGTGGAGTCTTTGTGGCTGGAGGTGTTGAAGCCAAGCCTGGCTGGGGCACTTAGTGCCATGGTCTGGTTGCTTGGCCAGGGCTGGGTGCTAGGTTGTGCTGTCTGAGCTTGGAGCTCTCTTCCAACCTGCTTGGTTCTCTGATCTCTGTGTGCAGGATCCAGCACTTGGCTGTGCCTGCTGCTGCTCCAAGCCTGCCTCTCTGAGCAGGTAGCTGCTGACAGTGAAGCTTTCTGGGGCAGTAGTGGAGGCTCATGTGGCTTTAGGGCCAAGCAACTGAGCCCATTCATCATCCCTAATTACCTTTTGGTGATAGAGAAATCCTCCATGAGGAGCATTAACTCCACAGCAAGCTCTGGTGCAAAACTCATGCTGCATGGATGAGGCTGGGGGGTGCTGGTCGCTCTTGAATCTTCCCAGAGGTGACCACAGCCCCCCCTTGCTCTCTGTGTCTGCAGTGCTGAGCAGCTGAGCTGCCCTGGCTTCTGCAGGGACCTTTCCACCAGAGCATGACCTTCTCCATGTCCTCCTGGCTTGCTCTTTGCCACCCCTCAGGCTTTGTGCAGGCTCTAATGCCAGCCTCCTGGCTGCAGACAGCTCTGGCACTGGTCCATATCTCCCCACAGCAAAGAAGGATCACTGGATAAGCTCAGTGATGAGTGAAATCCCCTGGGGCAGGGTGCATGGCTGTGCTGGATGAGGTGCTGGGAAGCTTCACCCCCTGGTGAACAAGCCAAGCTGTGCAGCTCTGATGCCCCCATGCTGCTTTCTCACCCATCCTAAGCCTGGCTGCAAGTGGTCCCCAGACCACCTTGATGGTGCTTGAGACATTTGCTCCTTTCCTCTCTTGTCTGCAGCCTGAGTTGCTCCCAGTGCACCAAAATCCTGCCTGGATCAAGGAATCAGGCACAGACTATTCCCACTCATCCTGCCAAAGGGCTTGGAGCTGTCTGCAGACACTGGTGGCAGTGCCAAAGTCAACACAGCTCCCTGGCCACCAGCTCCTCTGCTGTGTGCCATCAATTGCAGAAGCCATTTGGCCCCAAACCTGCCCCTTGGGAAGGCTTTGGGTAGGAATTCCTGGCATCAGTGGCAAAAACTGGGAGGAAAACTCCCACCATGTGGGTGTCCAGCAGCTGGGAAGGGCAGGGCAGGATTTTAGGGTCAGTGGAGCTGGCATTTTTTCACTGCCCCTCCACAGTGTTTCCTGTGTTCTTGGATGTGCTGGGAAGTGATGGAGCTGATGGCTCTGACTCCTTTTCCTCCACTGCCCAGGGCCAAAGAGTCTGCTTTTCATCCAAGCACTAAATGTGTGCTGGCAGCCCAGAAGCCAAAAATGTCCTGGGCTGCATCAAAACTGGTAAGAGGAGCAGGACAAGGAGAGGATTCTGCCCCTCTGCTCTGCTCAGACCTCACCTGCAGTGCTGCATCCACTTCTGGTGTCCACAGCACAAGGAGGACCTGGAACTGTTGGAGCAGGTCCAGAGGAGGCCACAAAGAGGATCACAGCAGCTCTGCTATGGGGTTAGGCTGAAAGAGTTGGGGCTGCTCAGCCTGGAGAAGAGAAGGCTCTGGGGAGACCTTAGAGCAGCCTGGCAGTGCCTGAGGGAGCTACAGGAGAGCTGGGGAGGGGCTTTTGGCCAGGGCTGGGAGTGATAGGATGAGAGTGAATGGATTGATCCTGTTCAGCCTGGAGAAGAGAAGGCTCTGGGGAGACCTTAGAGCAGCCTGGCAGTACCTGAGGGAGCTACAGGAGAGCTGGGGAGGGGCTTTTGGCCAGGGCTGGGAGTGATAGGATGAGAGTGAATGGATTGATCCTGTTCAGCCTGGAGAAGAGAAGGCTCTGGGGAGACCTTAGAGCAGCCTGGCAGTGCCTGAGGGAGCTACAGGAGAGCTGGGGAGGGGCTTTTGGCCAGGGCTGGGAGTGCCAGGACATGGGACTATGGCTTTAAGATGGAAGAGGAGAGACTGAGAGAGGAGATGAGGAAGAAATTCTTTAGAATGAGGGTGGGGAGACACTGGCACAGGCTGCCCAAGGAGGCTGTGGCTGCTCCCTCCCTGGAGGTGTTCAAGGCCAGCTTGGATGAGGCCCTGAGCAACCTGGGCTGGTGGGAGGTGTCCCTGCCCTTGGCAGGGGAGTTGGAACTGGATGATCTTGAAGATCTCTTCCAACCCAACCCATTCTGTGAGTCTAAAAGGTGCCTGAAGGTTGGGATTTCTCTGCACGGTGTCAAAGTGTTCGATGCTAATTGGTTTGTTGTGTTCCTGCATGCTGCAGATCAGATACATGCAGGTAAGAGCCATTGCTTTCCACCCCTGACCTCCTCTCCAGCTGATAGATCCTCTGAGCTGAGAGAGCTCTGAAGGGCTGCAGAAGGTGCCCATGGCTGTGCATGATAACTCAGCCTCCATCTAGGAGTCCCCTGCCAAGTGCAGAGCCACTGATTTCAACCCCTGATCTCCTCTCCAGCTGATAGATCCTCTGAGCTGAGAGAGCTCTGAAGGGCTGCAGAAGGTGCCCATGGCTGTGCATGATAACTCAGACAACATCTAGGAGTCCTCTGCCAAGTGCAGAGCCACTGATTTCAAACCCTGATCTCCTCTCCAGCAGATAGAACCTCTGAGCTGAGAGAGCTCTGTGTGCATGATCTAACTCAGACCCCATCTAGGAGTCCCCTGCCCAGTGCAGACCCACTGCTTTCAACCTCTGATCTCCTCTCCAGCTGATAGAACCTCTGAGCTGAGAGAGCTCTGTGTGCATGATCTAACTAAGCCTCCATCTAGGAGTCCCCTGCCAAGTGCAGAGCCACTGATTTCCACCCTTGATCTCCTCTCCAGCAGATAGATCCTCTGAGCTGAGAGAGCTCCGAGGGGCTGCAGAAGGTGTCCATGGCTGTGCATGATAACTCAGACAACATCTAGGAGTCCCCTGCCAAGTGTAGAGCCACTGATTTCAACCCCTGATCTCCTCTCCAGCTGATAGAACCTCTGAGCTGAGAGAGCTCTGTGTGCATGACCTAACTCAGCCTCCATCTGGGAGTCCCCTGCCAAGTGCAGAGCCTGCCCTGACCAAGTGCAGCTCTCCCCAGGGCTTGCTCTCAGCTCTACCTTCCAGACACCAAAGCAAGAGAAGTGACTGCAGGAGCTGAGCACTATCAGCTTCAACCTAAAGCCAGGCAACCCTGGCAGGGCATCTGTGGGAGTCTCACATAATATTTGTGACCCATTTTAGGCTCTGTTGTGAATTTCATCACAAGCAAAGGCAAAAAGACTTTGGGGGAAGGCAGCAGCTGGCTCCCATTTGTGCTTCTTGAGCTGCTGGTGATGGCTGCAAGGCTGCAGAGCTTGATAGGTTGAAGCAGATTGAACAGTCCAGCACCAAAGCAGGTTTGGGGCTGATTGTGGAGGCTGAAAATAGCTCTCTAGAACATAAACTGGGAATGTCTAGGGAGAAATGAAGACATTTCTAGGAAGGAGCTAAGAATTCCTAGGAAGAAGCTGAGAATTTCTTAGGAAGAAGCTTAAAAATTTCTAGGAAGCAGTGAAGAAAATCCAAGAAGGAGCTAAGAATTCCTAGGAAGAAGCTAAGAGTTCCTAGGGAAAAACAAAGAATTCCCAGGAAGGAGCTAAGAATTCCTAGGAAGAAATGAAGAATTTCCAGGAAGGAGCTAAGAATTCCTAGGAAGAATCTAAGAATTCCTAGAAAGCAATAAGGAATTCCCAGGAAGGAGCTAAGAATTCCTAGGAAGAAGCTAAGGATTCCTAGAAAGCAATGAGGAATTCCCAGGAAGGAGCTAAGAATTCCTAGGAAGAAGCTAAGAATTTCTTGGGAGAAACAAAGAATTTCCAGGGAGGAACTAAGAATTTCTAGGAAGAAGTTAAGGATTTCTAGGAAGCAATGAAGAATTTCTAGGAAGGAGTTAAGAATTCCTAGGAAAAAGGATTCTTATTTCTAGGAAGCAATGAGGAATTCCCAGGAAGCAGCTAAGAATTTCCAGGAAGGAGCTAAGAATTTCTAGGAAGAAGCTAAGAATTTCTTGGAGTCAATGAGGAATTCCCAGGAAGAAGCTAAGAATTTCCAGTAAGCAGTGAAGAGTTTTTAGGAAGGAGCTAAGAATTCATAGAAAGCAGCTAAGAATTCCTAGAAAGCAATAAGGAATTCCCAGGAAGGAGCTAAGAATTCCTAGAAAGCAGCTAAGAATTCCTAGGAAGCAGTGAAGAATTTCCAGGAAGGAGCTAAGAATGCCTAGGAAGAAGCTAAGGATTCCTAGAAAGCAATGAGGAATTCCCAGGAAGGAGATAAGAATTCCTAGGAAGAAGCTAAGAATTTCTTGGAATCAATGAGGAATTCCCAGGGAGGAGCTAAGAATTGCCAGGAAGAAGCTAAGGATTCCTAGAAAACAATGAGGGATTCCCAGGGAGGAGCTAAGAATTCCTAGGAAGAAGCTAAGAATTCCTAGGAATCAATGAGGAATTCCCAGGAATGAGCTAAGAATTCCTAGGAAGAAGCTAAGAATTCCTAGAAAGCAATGAGGGATTCCCAGGGAGGAGCTAAGAATTCCTAGGAAGAAGCTAAGGATTCCTAGGAAGCAATGAGGAATTCCCAGAGAGGAGCTAAGAATTCCTAGGAAGAAGCTAAGGATTCCTAGGAAGCAATGAGGAATTCCCAGAGAGGAGCTAAGAATGTCTAGGAAGAAGCTAAGGATTCCTAGAAAGCAATGAGGGATTCCCAGGAAGCAGCTAAGAATTTCCAGGAAGGAGCTAAGAATTCCTAGAAAGCTCCAGGAAGGAGCTAAGAATTCCTAGGAAGCTCCAGGAAGCAGCTAAGAATTCCTAGGAAGAAGCTTTGAGTTCCTAGGCAGAAATTGTTCACAGTGAGGGTAGGGAGAGCCTGGCACAGGCTGCCCAGGCAGGTTGTGGCTGCTCCCTCCCTGCAGGTGTTCCAGGCCAGGCTGGATGAGACCTTGAGCAGCCTGGGCTGGTGGGAGGTGTCCCTGCCCATGGATCTGGATGCCCTTTAAGGTCCCTTTCCATCCCAAACCATTCCATGACTCCTCACCAACCCAACATCAGCCCTCTCCTGCCTTTCCAAACTGCTTCTTGCTCCCAGCTTGCTGTCTCCAGAGGCAGAGCTGGAGCTCTGCAGGTTGCTGCATCACCAAGCAGCATCTGAGCAGGATCATTTCCCCCTCCTGCCTTTCCAGAAAATGGGAATGACAGAAGATGACAAAAGAAACTGCTGCTTGCTGGAGATCCAAGAGACAGAGGCCAAATACTACAAGACACTTGAAGACATAGAGAAGGTAAGCACCCAGCCAGCATTTATGCCCCAGCACCTTCCACCTCCCTGCTCCAGCTTGGTCTTCCCTGCCAGAGCTGAGGCAGGATCAGTGCACTCAGATGTGAGACCTCTGGGAGATGTCACTGCTGTCTGCAGCTGCCTGCAGGGAGGCTGTAGCCAGGTGGGGTTGGGCTCTGCTGCCAGGCACCCAGGGACAGGACAAGAGGGCACAGCCTGGAGGTGTGGGCATCACCCAGCAGAGCCTGGCTCAGTCCTCCTGGCACTCACCCTGCACATCTTTAGCAACACGAATGAGGTCACTCCTCAGGCTCCTCTGCTCCAAGCCCAGGTCCCTCTGCCTCTCCTCCTAGGGAAGATGTTCCACTGCCTTCAGCATCTGCGGGGCTGGAGCAGAGCCCTGTGAGGAGAGGCTGAGGGAGCTGGGGGTGTGCAGCCTGCAGCAGAGGAGGCTCAGGGCAGAGCTCATTGCTGCCTGCAGCTGCCTGCAGGGAGGCTGTAGCCAGGTGGGGTTGGGCTCTGCTGCCAGGCAAGCAGCACCAGAAGAAGGGGACAGAGGCTCAAGCTGTGCCAGGGCAGGTCTGGGCTGGATGTTGTTAGGAAGTTGTTGTCAGAGAGAGTGATTGGCATTGGAATGGGCTGCCCAGGGAGGTGGTGGAGTGGCTGTGCCCGGGGGTGTTCAAGAGGAGGCTGCATGAGGCACTTAGTGCCAGGGGTTAATTAGCAGGGTCAGGTGCTAGGTTGGACTCAATGATCTCAGAGGTCTTTTCCAACCCGGTTGAGTCTGTGGATGAAGTTGAAGTGAGGCTGAGTGGAATGAGGCTGTGAGTGGAGTGAGTCTGTGAGGCTGTGAGTGAAGTTGGAGTGAGTCTGTGGGTGAGGCTGTGAGTGGAGTGAGTCTGTGAGTGAAGTTGGAGTGGGTCTGTGGGTGAGGCTGTGAGTGGAGTGAGTCTGTGAGTGAAGTTGGAGTGGGTCTGTGAGTGAGGCTGTGAGTGGAGTGAGTCTGTGAGTGAAGTTGGAGTGGGTCTGTGGGTGAGGCTGTGAGTGGAGTGAGTCTGTGAGTGAAGTTGGAGTGGGTCTGTGAGTGAGGCTGTGAGTGGAGTGAGTCTGAGTGAAGTTGGAGTGGGTCTGTGAGTGAGGCTGTGAGTGGAGTGAGGCTGAGTGGCAGGAGCCTGTGCCTGCGCAGCTGCAGAGCAGGATGCTCCAGCGGGGCCAGGGGGCCAAGCAGGGAGGTGAGCTGGCAGAGGAGGCAGCAGCTTGGGTCAGAGCCAGCTTGCTGTGCTCCCCCTCCCCAAGCCCTGCGGTGAGAAGCTCCCAGTCTGGGCCAGTCTCCCTGCTGAGAGCTGTGCCTACAGATCTCTTATCACTTCCATTGCTTTGGAATCCTTTCTTTAGCCTGGCTGTGCTCGCAGCCATCCCTTGGGATGGCTGCAGAAGAATTCCTCTCCTCTGGCTTTTGGGTTGGTTGCTTTGGTGGTTTTTTCCCCCCCTCGGCTCTGCTGAGTTGTCGTTGAGACTAATTGGATTAAAAGGAGCATTTTGCTGCTTGAGTCCCAGGGGGTTTAATTGCTTTTGATCGTTTCTTGTGGTGCCTTTTGCTTTTCAAGAAGAAATAAAACGAGCACCTGAGCAAGACAGCAGAGCAGCAGCCAGGGCTGGGAGCCTGGAGGTGGTTTCTGCCCCGAGGAAAAGCAGCAGGAGGGAAAGACAGCAGTGAAAGTGCAGCTGAAAAGGCAGCTGCCATTTCTGACCACCCCAAAGCTTTTGTTCCCTCCTCTTCTGCAATCATTTGCCTCTGTCTGCTGGAATAAGAAATCCCACGAAGAAGCTGTGATGGGATAACATTCCCTGTTTCCCATGGAATTGTCCCTAGTGTGCATGTGGGGAAAGAAAAGCCTCAGGTTGGGAAAAAAACAGCCTCAAGTTGTGGAAAAACAGCCTCGAGTTGTGCCAAAGGAGGTTCAGGTTGGACAGTGAGGGTCAGGAGACTCTGGAACAGGTTGGCCAGGAAGGACGAGGATGTCTTTTCCCTGGGGGTGCTCAGAGGCTGTGGATGTCTCTTCCCTGGAGGTGCTCAGAGGCTGTGGATGTCTTTTCCCTGGGGGTGCTCAGAGGCTGTGGATGTCTTTTCCCTGGGGGTGCTCAGAGGCTGTGGATGTCTTTTCCCTGGGGGTGCTCAGAGGCTGTGGATGTCTCTTCCCTGGGGGTGCTCAGAGACTGTGGATGTCTCTTCCCTGGAGGTGCTCAGAGGCTGTGGATGTCTCTTCCCTGGGGGTGCTCAGAGGCTGTGGATGTCTCTTCCCTGGAGGTGCTCAGAGGCTGTGGATGTCTCTTCCCTGGAGGTGCTCAGAGGCTGTGGATGTCTTTTCCCTGGGGGTGCTCAGAGGCTGTGGATGTCTCTTCCCTGGAGGTGCTCAGAGGCTGTGGATGTCTTTTCCCTGGGGGTGCTCAGAGGCTGTGGATGTCTCTTCCCTGGGGGTGCTCAGAGGTTGTGGATGTCTCTTCCCTGGGGGTGCTCAGAGGCTGTGGATGTCTCTTCCCTGGGGGTGCTCAGAGACTGTGGATGTCTCTTCCCTGGAGGTGCTCAGAGGCTGTGGATGTCTCTTCCCTGGAGGTGCTCAGAGGCTGTGGATGTCTCTTCCCTGGGGGTGCTCAGAGACTGTGGATGTCTCTTCCCTGGGGGTGCTCAGAGACTGTGGATGTCTCTTCCCTGGGGGTGCTCAGAGGCTGTGGATGTCTCTTCCCTGGGGGTGCTCAGAGGTTGTGGATGTCTCTTCCCTGGGGGTGTTCAAGGCTAGATTAGAACTTGGGCAACCTGTGCTGGTGGGAGGTGCCCCTGCCCCTTGCCAGCAGAGTTGGAGCTGGATGATGTTGAAGATCTCTTCCAAGAGACTCCTGCAGGTCCCTTCCTGCCAAACCATTCCATGGATCTCTGAAATATCCAAGGGTGGGTGTCAGGAAGATGGGGGCCAGACTCTTGGTCCCCAGTGACAGGAGCAGAGGTAATGGTCACAGAGTGGAAGTTCCACCTAAACACGAGCAGGAACTTTCCTTAGAGGGTTGGCAGAGCACTGGGGCAGGCTGCACAGGGAGGTGGTGAAGTTGCAGCCTGTCAGTGCCCACCTGGGGCACTGAACTGGGCACACCCAACACCTGGGGGTGTTCCTGTGTGACCTGCTTTAGGTGATGCTGCTCTGGCAGGGGGGGGCTGGGCTTGGAGGATCTCCAGAGGTCTTTTCCAGCCCCTAGCTGCTATGCTGTGATTTGAACCTTCTCCTCTCTCTCATCTCCCTCCCTTTCCCCTTCCCCTCCTGCAGAACTACATGAACCCCCTGCGCCTGGTGCTGACTCCCCAGGACATGGAAGCTATCTTCATCAATCTGGAGGTACCAGCCCAGGCTTCAACCTTTGCTCTCCTCCTGGCAGCTCAGCTGCCCTCCTGCTTGGCAGCAAAGTCACATTTCCCTGTCAACTGGCCACACTGCCCTTTAGATTGGTCACATTTCCCTTCAGATCTAGCCTGGGTTTGGGGGAAAGGAGGGGAGGGGGAAACGTGGGGTAGGGTGGGAAAGGGGCAGATAGGGTGGGAAAGGGGAGGTGATGCTGATAGGAGGTGTCTTAGGGCTCCCTGAGAGGTTCAGCCCTTGGTGTGCTGAGGAGCTTGAAGGAGATGCTCTTTGAGACTCGGTTTTAGAGCTGGGGGTTAGATGAACTCTAGGTAGGAAAAAACCCTTGTGGAGGCTGTTCCAGGGGCTGGAGCTGTGGGGTTTAGTTGCACCTGGGAGGTGGTCTGGGCACACTGTGTTGAAGGGATTCGTTGTGGTCACTTCTTGGCTCCTCACTCCAAGGATATTGAGGGGCTGGTGTCCAGAGAGGGCAGCAAAGCCTGGGGAACAGGGCTGGGGGGGTTAGCGTGGAGAAGAGGAGGCTGAGGGGAGACCTTGCTCTCTACAGCTCCCTGAGAGGAGGTTGGAAAGAGGATGGGGGTTGGGCTCTTTTCTCTAGTCTCAGGTGATAGGAGAGGAAATGGCCTGAAGCTGTGCCAGGCTTCAGGTTGGGCATGAGGAAACATTTCTCAGCTGCAGCAATGGTCAGGGGTTGGCACAGGCTGCCCAGGGAGGGTTAGGTTGGGCATGAGGAAACATTTCTCAGCTGCAGCAATGGTCAGGGATTGGCACAGGCTGCCCAGGGGGGGTTAGGTTGGGCATGAGGAAACATGTCTCAGCTGCAGCAATGGTCAGGGGTTGGCACAGGCTGCCCAGGGAGGGTTAGGTTGGGCATGAGGAAACATGTCTCAGCTGCAGCAATGGTCAGGGGTTGGCACAGGCTGCCCAGGGAGGGTTAGGTTGGGCATGAGGAAACATTTCTCAGCTGCAGCAATGGTCAGGGATTGGCACAGGCTGCCCAGGGAGCAGCCCTGGAAGTATTCAAGAACCCTGTGACCATGGCACTTGGGGCCATGGTTTGGTGGCCGTGGTGGTGCTGGGTTGGCCTCAAAGAGCTTTTCCAACCCAAATCGTTCTGTGATTCTATTTCCCTGCTGGGTTGCAGGGCCCGGGGCAAAGCTTGGTCCATCTTCTCTCCCTCCACAGCTGCAAAAGGGACTTGAACTGCCATGGCAATCCCAGGGCATTTATCCCTGTGGAACTCACTCCTGATAGAATTCCAGCCCTGCTGGACATCTGGGGCTGCATCTCGCTCGCATGACTGATTTTAGCTGGAGGGGAAGACAAAGAGGTGGAGAAAGGCAGAGCAAAGGAGTGCTTGATGAGGTGGTGAATGTGTGCTTGGCTCGGCTTTGTTTGCCCTCCCGCTTGGGCTGTGTTTAAAGTATTGATTGTTTCTTGCTGTTAGGACCTAATTAAAGTGCACTTCAGTTTCCTGAGAGCCATCGATGTCTCCATGATGTCTGGAGGAAGCAGCCTGGCAAAGGTGTTTCTGGAATTCAAAGAGAGGTAACAGACTCCCTGGAAGTGAAGCAGCTGCAGCTGGAGCAGATGTGGGTTCACACCTGGAACAGAAATGCCTGTCGCAGCTGATCAGTTTTGGGGGGGGGGGAATCTTCCACAGCTGAATGTTCTCAGGCAGCTGAAACATTGCTCAGGGCCAACATTTGAGCAGCCAAATCCAGCCACAGCCCTGCCAGGCTGCCCAGGGGCAGAGGCTGAGCATCTCTGGGACCAGCTCGGCTAAATCAGTGTGACTGCTGGGGGGGCTGCTTCCTGCAAGGGCATGGATGCACCTGAGCTCTGCTGGGCTCAGGCTCCCTTGAGCTGCTGGAGGGTCAGGAGGGCTCTGCAGAGGGCTCTGGGCAGGCTGGGTTGATGTGCTGAGCTTCAGCAAGGCCAAGTGCCAGGTTCTGCAGTGGGATCACAACAACCCCATCAATGCTCCAGGCTTGGAAACTGCCTGGAAGGAAAGGACCTGGGGGATGCTGGTTGGCAGCAGCTGAAGATGAGCCAGCTGTGTGCCCAGGTGGCCAAGAAGGGCACCAGCAGCATGGCTTGGGTCAGCAATAGTGTGGCCAGCAGGAGTTGGGGAGTGATTGTGCCCCTGTGCTGGGCACAGATGAGGCCACACCTGGAATAATGGGTTCAGTTTTGGGCCCCTCGCTTCAGGGAGGTTGAGTGGGTCCAGGGAAGGGCAACAAAGCTGGTGAAGGGTCTGGAGAACAGGGCTGAGGGACCTGAGGGTGTTCAGTGTGGAGAGGAAGAGGCTAAGGGGAGACCTCATTGCTCTCTACAGCTCCCTGAGAGGAGGCTGCAGCGAGGTGGGGGTTGAGCTCTGCTCCCAGGCAACAAGCATCAGGACCAGAGGAAACAGCCTCAAGTTGCACCAGGGCAGGTTTAGGTTGGCCATGAGGAACAGTTTCTTCCCCAAAAGGGTAGTCAAGCCCTGGAACAGGCTGCCCAGGGCAGTGGTGGAGTCCCCAGCCCTGAGGGGCTTGCAAAGCTGAGGAGATGTGGTGCTGAGGGCCATGGGTTGGTGGTGCCCTGGCAGTGCTGGGTTGATTGTTGGGCTTGGTGACCTGAAAGATCTCTTCCAAGCAAACCCATTCCCTGGCTCCACGTGAGACTGGCTGCTGGCTGTGTTCACAGGGATGGCTCAGAGGGGACAAAGATGAGATCAGTGCAGTCGTGGTGAGTCAGAATGAAGTCAAACCTCCCTCACCCTCAGGGGCTCATTCAGTGTCCTCTTCTGAGGCAAGCAGCAGGGGGGCTCTGAGGAGCTGGGATGTGGGAGGATGACTCCTTTGCAGGGCAGGCTTTGCCCTGCTTACCTCAAAGTGATGGCTCAGGCTTAAAAACTCTCCTCCTTGGCACAACTCCTGCCCCTCACCTACTGCATGAGGAGGAAGCCTCCAAGTCCCTTCAACAGCCAGCAGCCAGTCTGTGTTTTGGCAGCTGCAAAGCAGGAGGACCCCCAGCAGCAGAGAGGTAGAAGGTTAATAAGAGCCTTTAATATCCTGAATAGTAATCAGAGGCCTGATTCAGAGTGGAATGATGCCAGGTTGTGATTTCACTGGGATGAAACCAGTGTCTAGACACAGGAATGCCAGGCAGGAGCTCCAGGGGTGCCACCTGCATGAATAAGGCAGTGTGAGGTCTGCTGGCCCAGCAGCCACGGAGCCTCCTGGAGAATGGGGAGGGGGTTCTGGGTTAAAAACCTCAACAAAAGAATGCAGCTCATTGACAAAATCATTCCTAAAGGTCACCCAGGGGAGGTGGAGCCAAAGTCCTGGTTGACTGGATAGGGCTGGGGGATAGGTTGGACTGGATGATCTTGGAGGTCTCTTCCAACCTGGCTGATTCTGTGATTCCTGACTTGGCTCCATGCATGCTGGGGGCAATCCCTGTGCACACAGGGAGCAGGGAAGGGATGTGGGAGGGTCGTGGAGGTGGCATTGCTCCCCTGGAAGGTCTTTCCCCTTTACTCACCTCCAATCCTGCCCCCAGGTCTGGTGTCCCCTCCACCTGCTCCTAGCTTGGTGTCATCTGCAGACTCACTGCTGCTGGACTCAATCCCCTCTGCTCCAGTTCATCAATAAAGAGATTGAGCAGGCCTGTGCCCAGCACTGATCCCTGGGGCACAGCACCAGTGCCAGCTGCCAGCTGCCAGCAGCACCATTCACCACCACTCTCTGGTCTCAGCTCTCCAGCCAGTTCTTGACCCATCTCAGAGTGAATCTGCCCAAGCCAGGAGCTGCCAGCTGTACCAGGAGCTGCTTGTGGCAGGCAGTGCCAAAGGCTTTGCTGCAGTCCAGGCAGACTCCATCCACAGCCTGCCCCACATGCACCAGGCAGGGCACCTGATCATCCTTTCAGCAGTCAGTGACTGCTCCTGGGCTTTGCAGCTGGGGTTGGGGTTGCCTTTTTTCTGTCTTGGAAGGTGGAACCATTGGTAAATCTCTTCCTCCTGAAAGCCAAGGTTTGGGTTTATGCTCCTGAAGCCTCTTTGCCTGAGTGCTGGCAAGGTAGATGCTGTTGTGCACCTCCAGAAGCTGTCAAGGGGGAACAAAGGCAGAAGGAAGAAGCTGAGTTGGCTGCTGCTGGGCTGGGGACTGCAGCTCCCATAAATCTTCCCTCTTCAGCTTCCCAGTGGCAGCTCAGAGTCCCACGTTTATGGAGTGACACCAGGTCAGCTGCTTCCAGGTTGTCTGCATCCAGAATAATGGATGAGCTGCAGCTCCTGGTGGGCTTTGTGTCTTATCAGCAGCAGGCCAGGGAGTGGTGGGGAAGGGGAGGGGGAAAGCCTGCCCTGCCGTGCAGCATTAATGAGGGCAGTGGAGGGAAGGGGGGAAACTCCAGAGCAAAGCTGCTCTGCCTGGGGCAGGAGGTGCAGGGCACAGCCCGAGGCTTCCAGAGGCTCTTGTGACAACCTGCTGGTCCCACATCCCCCTAGCTGCCTCTGGGCCAGCCTGCAGGGGGCAGGGGGCTTTGTGAAAGGTGTCCTTGGGCTCTCTGAGAGGTGTCCTTGGGCTCCCTGAGAGGTGTCCTTTGGGTTCCCTGGGAGGTGTCCTTTGTGCTCCTGAGAGGTGTCCTTTGTGCTCCTGAGAGGTGTCCTTGGGTTCCCTGAGAGGTGTCCTTTGTGCTCCTGAGAGGTGTCCTTGGGTTCCCTGAGAGGTGTCCTTTGGGCTCCCTGAGAGGTGTCCTTTGGGTTCCCTGAGAGGTGTCCTTTGTGCTCCCTGAGAGGTGTCCTTTGGGCATCCCTGAGAGGTGTCCTTTGGGTTCCCTGAGAGGTGTCCTTTGGGTTCCCTGAGAGGTGTCCTTTGGGCTCCCTGAGAGGTGTTCTTAGGCTTCCTGAGCCCTTGGGCTTTCTGCAAGGTCTCTTTGGGGTCTCTGAAAGGTCTCCTTGGGCTTTCTGCCAGATGTCAGGCTGGGAGGTGATCTGCTGGAGAGCAGCCCTGGGGAGAGGGACCTGGGAATGCTGGGGGAGAACATCCATGGCACAGCAATGTGCCCTGGAGGCCAAGGGTGTCCTGGGGAGCATTAAGCAGAGTGTGTCCAGCAGATCCAGGGAGGTTCTCCTCCCCTTCTACTCTGCCCTGCTGAGACCTCATCTTGAGCACTGCCTTCAGGTTTGGGCTCCCCAGTTGAAAAGGGACAGGGATCTGCTGGAGAGAGCCCAAGGGAGGGCTATGAGGATGATGAGGGGACTGGAGCAGTGCCTTGAGTCTTTTGGAGCCTCTTGTGACTGCTGTGGCAGTTGCAGCTCTTGGAGAGCTGCCTTGAAACCTGCTCTGGGAAGGAGTTTTCCATGTGGAGCTGCCTTGTATCCTGCTCTGGGAAGGAGCTTTCCCTGTGGAGCTGCCTTGTATCCTGCTCAGGGAAGGAGCTTTCCCTGTGGAGCTGCCTTGTATCCTGCTCTGGGAAGGAGCTTTCCCTGTGGAGCTGCCTTGTATCCTGCTCAGGGTAAGAGCTCTCCATGTGGAGCTGCCTTGTGGTGATGCTCCCAAGGCTGAGCTCCTGGGCAGTGGCGCTTGCCTATGGCACACTTGGCACTGGAGGGATGAGCCTCTGCACCTCCAGAAGAGGCTCCTCTGACCACTCAGCTCCTTCTGCTCATCTTGAGCTGAGATCCACCCCGATAGGGCCCCAGTTCTGGAAACTGGGAATGGCAGAAGTGCTGCAGAGCCAAGCAGCCAAAGGCTGTCAGTGCTTTGCTGGGCACTCCCTGGGCAGCAGGAGGGGGAAGAGCTGCTTGCTGTGTCCTTAACCCTGCATTTTGATGTCTAGATCTTTCCCAGCAGGATCTCCAGGACTGCCAGCAAGGGTCTCTGATGAGCTCTGTGATTTCCCTCTTGCAGGCTGCTGATCTATGGCAAGTACTGCAGCCACATGGAGTATGCCCAGAACACACTCAACCACCTCCTCGCCAACCGGGAGGACGTCAGGCAGAAGGTGGAGGTGAGTGGGCTGGGAGGGTGCAGGAGGAGAGCCTCTTGTCCCCTCCTTCTGGGCTTGGGAGTTGCCTCAATCCCATCCTGATCATGGCTTTGGAAAGGACTTGCTGGAGATAGGAATGGTAGAGTGGTTTAGGTTGGAAGGGAGCTCAAAGCGCAGCCAGTTCCAACTCCTCTGCCATAGGCAGGGACACCTCCCACTAGGACATGTTGCTCAAGGCCTCATCCAACCTGGTCCTGAGCACCTGCAGGGAGGTTGTGGAGCACAGAAGCACAGAATGTGATCTTTGATCACATTCTGTGCTCCACAACCTCCCTGGGCAACCTGTGCCAGTGACTCACCACCCTCAACCTGTGCCAGTGTCTCACCACCCTCACTGCAAACAGCTCCTTCCTCCGAGTTACACAAGCCAGGTGGCTTTAGTAGAGTGGTAAAACATTCCTCAGTGAGTGGTACAGGGAGACCCAAAAGCACCAAACCTCCCTGTGCCAGGAGCCTGCTGGCTTCCCAAGGTCAGGCACAGGCAGAAGCCAGCGCACGTCGCCAGGGAACGCCTGGATTAGTGCCCTGTGCCCTCCTCCCCCAGCAGCAGGGCTTAGTGTAAATTGGGGCTGAGCCTGATATTAAGGAGCCCTGGAAGGGAAGCATTGTTCGAGCTGCTGCTTTCCCCCAGCTTGGATCCCTGCTTTGCTCTTGATGCTAATCTGGCTTTGCTGAGCTGTCTGCCTGCATTACCTCGGCTGCTGCAAACCCTCTTTGATTTCCCTGCAGAAGCAGCAGCCCAGGCCAGGGAGCAAACTGCATTTAGTGATCTTTTCAGCTGTGCTTTCTGCCTCTCACATCAAGCCAGTGCCTGCAGCAGCCAATTGCTGCTGTGGTTTTCCCCTTCTGTTAGCTGTCAAGCTTTGGGACAGGCTGCCCAGGGCAGCGGTGGAGTCCCTGTGCCTGGAGGGGTTTGGAGGCTGGGGAGGTGTGGTGCTGAGGGACCTGCTTTCATGGAAGCACAGAATGGGTTGGGTTGGAAGTGACACAGAATCACAGGATGTCAGGGGCTGGAAGGGACCTTGAAAGGTCATCTAATCCACCCCCCCTGCCAGAGCAGGACCAACTCTTTGGTTTGGGTGGTTTTTTACAGCCCAGGTTTCAGGTTTATGGTGTTTTTAGTCCTCCTCCTCCTCCATCTCCTTCTTTTCCTCTCCATCTATTTCTCCCCTCCCCATCTTTCTCCTTTTCTTTCTATCTCCTTCCTTTCCTCTTGTACCAGGGGAGGTCTAGGCTGGATGTTAGGAGGAAGTTGTTGTCAGAGAGAGTGATTGGCATTGGAATGGGCTGCCCAGGGAGGTGGTGGAGTGGCTGTGCCTGGAGGTGTTGAAGCCAAGGCTGGCTGGGGCACTTAGTGCCATGGTCTGGTTGGTTGGGCAGGGCTGGGTGCTAGGTTGTGCTGGCTGAGCTTGGAGCTCTCTTCCAACCTGCTTGATTCCATGATTCTTCATCATCTTCTTTCCCTCACATCTTCCTATTTTCCTTTCCTTACCTTCATTTCCTCCATCTTCCTCTTTTCATCTCCATCCTTTTCCTATCCATAGAATCAAGCAGGTTGGAAGAGAGCTCCCTTCAGCCATGAGGTCTCTCCTCAGTCTCCTCTCCCTCACGCTAACCATCCCCAGCTCCTCATAAGATTTATTCTCCAGGCCCTTCCCCAGCTTCATTGCCCTCCTCTGGACCTGCTCCAGCACCTCCACATCTCTCTTGAGATGAACACAATACTCAAGGTGTGACCCCACCAAAGCCAAGTCCAAGGGCACAATCCCCTCCCTGCTCCTGCTGCCCATAGCACTTCTTATGCAAGCCAAGATGCCTTTGGCCTTCTTGGCCACCTGGGCAGGCTGCTGGCTCCCATTCAGCTGCCTGCCCCCAGATGCCTTTCTGCCTGGCAGCTCTCCAGCCACACTGCCCCAAGCCTGTAGCATTGCTTGATGTCTGCTCACTTTCTCTCTAGGAATGCACCCTGAAGGTCCAGGAGGGGAAATTCAAGCTGCAAGATCTGTTGGTGGTTCCCATGCAGAGAGTCTTGAAGTACCACCTGCTGTTAAAAGTAAGTCTTCCAGCTTTGCCACTTGTCTGCAGCTGCCAGCTTTGCTTGTGGCATCTCTCATCTTTTCTAGTGGAGAGTGAATCAGTGCCAAATGCAGAGCAAGAAGCCTTTTTTTCCCCCCCCCTTCTCTTTTTTTTCCCCTCCCTCCCCTCCCCTCCTCTTTCAAATGAAATAATGACAAGAGCTACTTAACAGGACACAATATTTGTGCTGTCTCCTAAAGCAGAGTGACCCAGGCTGATTCTCCACCCATTAGCCACAAGAGGCAGTTGATGAATGGAAAATAAGCCTGCATATCATCTGATGACTTGTGAAGTTCCTCCCCTCAGCTCCTTGGAACAGAGCAGCACCAGCCACAGCCACCTGCTCTGGCATCCCCCTGGCAGCAGCCATCCCTTTTGCCCCAGGGGTCAGAGCTTGCCCAGTGTAGGCAGGGGCTGGGCAGCTTTCCCAGCAGCATTTCCACCTCCTTTTGGGTTTGATTTGGGTTGTTTTTTTCAAGCTGTGGTGTGTTCCTTCCAGGAGCTGCTCAGCCACTCCTCAGAGCGACCAGAGAAGCAGCAGCTGAAGGAGGCTCTGGAAGCGATGCAGGTACGGGAGGGTGGTGAGGATGTGCTGGGGTTTGGCATGCAGCAAGGCCAAAAAGAGAGCATGGATGGGCAACTCAGCCCAAGGGAAGGCAGCATCTCCTCTGGGTGTGTGTTCATGGAATCACAGAGTGCTTTGGGTTGGAAAGGACCTCTAAAGTTCATCCAGCCCAAGCCCTCTGCAGTCAGCAAGGACATCACAGGACATTAGGGGTTGGAAGGGACAAGGAGATCATCCAGCCCAAGCCCTCTGCAGTCAGCAAGGACATCACAGGACATTAGGTGTTGGAAGGGACAAGGAGATCATCCAGCCCAAGCCCTCTGCAGTCAGCAAGGACATCACAGGATGTTGGGAGTTGGAAGGGACAAGGAGATCATCCAGCCCAACCCCTCCTGCCAGAGCAGGACCACACAGTCTAGCACAGATCACAGAGAAACACATCCAGACAGGCCTTGAAAGTCTCCAGCCCATCTATGACCAGAGCAGGCTGCTCAGAGCCCCAAGCAACCTGCCCTGGGATGGTTTCTCAGGGAAACCATCAACAGAAGTTAAATGACTCAAATGTTTTCTGAGTTGGATGCATCACAGAGTCCTTGGGACCAGCAGCAGCACAATCTGACTTGAGGATGCTGAGAGGGCTGCAGCAGCTCTGCTGTGAGCACAGGCTGAGAGAGTTGGGGTTGTGCAGCCTGGAGAGGAGAAGGCTTAGAGGAGACCTTGGAGTGGCCTTGCAGGATCTGAAGGGAGCTCCAGGAGGGCTGGGGAGGGACTATTGACAAGGTCTGGGAATGAGAGAAAGAGAAGGAATGGGTTTGAAGTGGCAGAGGGGAGATTGAAATGGATGTTAGGAAGAAGTTGTTTGCAGTGAGGGTGGTGAGAGACTGGCACAGGTTGAGGATGCTGAGACACTGGCACAGGTTGAGGATGCTGAGACACTGGCACAGGTGGAGGGTGCTGAGACACTGACACAGGTTGAGAGTGCTGAGACACTGGCACAGGTGGAGGGTGGTGAGACACTGGCACAGGTTGCCCAGGGAGGTTGTGGAGCCCAGAAGCACAGAATGTGATCAAAGCAAGTTCCCAGCTCCACAGCCCCCAGATTGCTGCTGCTTTCCATCATGGAATCACAACTGTTGTGATTGGGAAAAGCCTTCTGAGATCATCCAGTCCAAGCCTTCACCCAACACCCCCAGGGCCATCAAACCGTGTCCCCAGGTGCCAAGTCTAGAGGTTTTTTATACACCTCCTGGACTGGGCACTCCAGCACCTCCCTGGGCAGCCTGTTCCAACCCCTGACTACTCTTGCAGTGAAGATATTGTTCCTCATCTCCACCCTACACCTCTCCTGCCGTGGTCAGCTGGGGGCTTGTTTCCCCTTTGCAGAGGAGATGACCTATTCAGCAAGAGGGAACAAAAGCTCAGGAGGATGCAGCTTCCCAGAGCTCTTGGTCTTGTCACTCTCCATAACCATCCCTGCCAGGCTCCTGCTGGGCTGTTGTGTGATGTTATCAATATTGTCATGCAGATTTGTGATTATCAGCTGTGATTAACTCTTCTGCTGTTGGGAAGCTGAGGAAGGGCTGACCTAGAGGGGATGTCTTACAAAAATCCCCTGTTCAGCTTTAATCCAAGCTGACAAGAGCTGTTCTAGAGGACAAGGAGGCAGGGGAAGAGGTAAGAAGCAAACAGGCAGAGAAAATCCTCTTGGAGAGTGTAGGAAGTTGTTTGCATGGCAGGGATGGAGATCCCTGGCTTTGAGGGGGGTGTCAGGGGCTGGGCAAGCAGGGGGTCTTTCAGGGCAGGACAAGCCCCGTCGAGTGTGTCCTTGTTTTACAACGCAGCCTTTGTGTGGGGGAGATCAGAGGATGACAGAATTGGGTCTGAGATCACTCAGTCCAACCTCCAGCCCAGCCACTAAACCCTGTCCCCAAGTGCCATGGCCACACAGTTGTTGAACCCTTCCAGGGATGGGGACTCCACCACCTCCTTGGGCAGCCTGTGCCAATCCCTGACCACTCTTGCAGCAAAGAAATTGTTCCTCAGCTCCAACCTAACCCTCCCCTGGCACAACTTCAGGCCATCTCCTCCCTTTTTATCACCTGAGACAAGGGAGAAGAGCAACCTCCACATCCCTCCAACTCCCTCTCAGGAAGCTGTAGAGAGCAGTGAGGTCTCTCAGCCTCCTCCACAACTAAACACCCCCAGGTCCTTCAGCTGCTCCTCCCCAGCCCTGATCCCCAGACCCTCCCCCAGCTTTGTTGCCCTTCTCTGGACACACTCCAGCCCCTCAATGTCCTTCTTGGAGTGAACCCAGGATTTGAAGTGTGCCCTTACCAGTGCTGATGTAGGAGGTCCAGAGGTGTTGGAGCTGGGCTGTCACCTGGGAGGACAGAGCATGAGCATCCCATTGGTCTCACCTGCTCAGGAGTGATCCAGAGCACCAGGGCAGGTCAGCTGGAAGCAAGCAGAACAGAGTGAGGTCCAAAATGATGTTCAGGGATCCAGCAGTGTGTCCAGAGCAGTGATTTCACAAGAATGGATGTTCTGCCAGCAGAGGCTGGAACTGGCTGCTTGTGCTGCTCGAGCTGGACTGCCCTACCCTGGTTCTGCTGGGCTGCCCTAGCTGGGCTGGGCTGCCCTAAGCTGTCCTGGCTCTCATGAGCTACTCTGGAGGCTGTGCTTGGGCTGTCCTGGCTCTCATGGGCTGCTCTGGAGGCTGTGCTTGGGCTGTCCTGGCTCTCATGGGCTGCTCTGGAGGCTGTGCTTGGGCTGTCCTGGCTCTCATGGGCTGCTGTGGCTCTCATAGGCTGCTCTGTAGGCTCTCATGGGCTGTCCTGGCTCTCATGGGCTGCTCTGGAGGCTGTGCTTGGGCTGTCCTGGCTCTCATGGGCTGCTCTGTAGGCTCTCATGGGCTGCTCTGACTCTCATGGGCTGCTCTGGCTCTCATGGGCTGTCCTGGCTCTCATGGGCTGCTCTGGAGGCTCTCATGGGCTGTCCTGGCTCTCATGGGCTGCTCTGACTCTCATGGGCTGTCCTGGCTCTCATGGGCTGCTCTGGAGGCTGTGCTTGGGCTGTCCTGGCTCTCATGGGCTGCTCTGGAGGCTCTCATGGGCTGTCCTGGCTCTCATGGGCTGCTCTGACTCTCATGGGCTGTCCTGGCTCTCATGGGCTGTCCTGGCTCTCATGGGCTGCTCTGGAGGCTCTCATGGGCTGTCCTGGCTCTCATGGGCTGCTCTGACTCTCATGGGCTGTCCTGGCTCTCATGGGCTGCTCTGGAGGCTGTGCTTGGGCTGTCCTGGCTCTCATGGGCTGCTCTGGAGGCTCTCATGGGCTGTCCTGGCTCTCATGGGCTGCTCTGGCTCTCATGGGCTGTCCTGGCTCTCATGGGCTGCTCTGACTCTCATGGGCTGTCCTGGCTCTCATGGGCTGTCCTGGCTCTCATGGGCTGCTGTGGCTCTCATGGGCTGCTCTGTAGGCTCTCATGGGCTGCTCTGGAGGCTGTGCTTGGGCTGCTGTGGCTCTCATGGGCTGCTCTGGCTCTCATGAGCTACTCAGGGTTCGTTCATTGCCATCTTCTGGGTGATGCTCACAACTGCAGCTCCTGCCTGGCTCAGCACAGCAGGCACCAAAGAATGTGTGCAGAGTCTCCTGGGCTGCTCCTTGAGCCTCGGTCTGACTCCCGAGAGCAGCTCTGGGAAGCAGGGCCCTGCGTCTCCTGCTTTGGCAAGGGGCCAGTTCCCCCTGGGACATAAAACTCAGCCTTGACTTTGCTTTTCAGGACTTGGCCATGTACATCAATGAAGTGAAGAGGGACAAAGAGACCCTGAAGAAAATCAGTGAGTTTCAGAGCTCCATAGAGAATCTGGTGAGTTGGAAGATGCTTTTGCTCCCAGCTTGGCTTTCATTCCCATCTTGCCTTTAGTTTTTTTGGTGAGCAATTGCTACCCAAGAAGGTTTCCCTGAGTGTTTGGACCCTCCTTGATCATGGACAGTGATTCTGCTGATGGTCCAGAAGTGGTTGCTGCCTCACAAAACTAGTTGGCCATGCTGGAGGAAGGCTTCTTTTGGGGGCTGGCAAGACTGGAAGTGCTTCTCCAGCTTCTTCTCATGGTGTTAGTGTGGGGAGGACCCAAGAATTCCTCAGACAGATACCTCTTGGCTGTTTCAAGTGGGGTTCCTTCTGCTGTTGAGAGGTTACCTGAATGTTCTGGCACTTGGAAGTGTCCCCAGCCCACCTGGAGGGGAAGGGCACTCAGGCTAAGCACCTAATGCCCCCAAATCCCAGCTAGCTTTTTTAAGGAGCATCTCATCCTCCAGACTCCAGAGGTATCAGACACTTGGTCCCTTTACTGTGCTTCACCCTACCCTGAGCAGCTCATGGCTCGCTTCAGCCCTGAAGAAGCTCATTAATTAATACTGAGAGGCCAGGTTGGAGCTAATGAGCTATTTTCCAGGCTGGCTGGAGGGTGGAAGGGGGAGGGCAGGTCAGCTGTGAGTGCAGCTGCTCCTCTGCCAGCCTTTGTGCTGGGGGAATGCAAGCTGGAAGCTGACACCTGAGATGGTTCAGAAGGGCTGATGGAGAGAGATCACAGAATGGTGGGGGAGGGAAAGGGACAACTTGAAGATCATCCAGGCCAACCTCCTGCTCAAGCAGGGCACCCACAGCAGCTTGCCCAGGAGCACAATGCCTGGCTGGGGTGGAAGCTCTCCAGAGGAGGAGACTCTACAGCCTCTCTGGGCAGCCTGCTCCAGGCCTCCAGCACCAAACAACCTTTTTCTCCTGGTCAGATGGAACCTTCTGGGTTCCAGTTTGTGCCCAGTGCCCCTTGGTCTGTTGCTGGGAACCACTGACAAATTCTGGCCCCAGCCTCTTGCCCCCCACACTTTAGCTCTTGCTGAGCATTGCTCAGCTCCCCTCTGGGGCTGCTCTTCTGCAGGTTCTCAGCCCCAGGGCTCTCAGCTTTTGCTCCTCCCAGGTTCTCCAGGGCCCCCAGAAGCTTTGTAGCCTCTTGTGGACTCTCTCCAGCAGTTTTCTGGCTCTTTTAAACTGGAGAGCCCAGAACTGGACCCAGTCCTCCAGGTGTGGGCTGAGCAGAGCAGAGTGGGAGGAGAACCTCCCTCGACCTGGCCACACTTTTCTCTATGCACCCAAAACCTGCAGCATTGGTTCAGCATGGGGATGAAGAGCTCTGGTTCTGGTGCTGTAGAGACCCCTGGGAAAGAGCTTATTTTGGGGATCCCATTTGGGATCTGCACCCCAAACTTTGCAAAGAGCACTGTGACTGCTGAGGTTTGCCCTGGGAAGCCAATGCCAGAGCTCCAGGGGACCTCCCACGGTCCCATTCCTGATGCCAGAGCCACGCTCAAGTCCAGGCATCCCTCGCCGAGGATGCTGCTGTGCCCAGGAGCTTCAGCAGCTCAAGGCAGAGCTGGAGGGGATGCCCCTATTGATGTGGGCAGGTTTGGGCTGCCTCTCTCCAAAGCATCATCCCAGCCCTGGCTGCAGATCTCAGCCCTGCTTTGCTCCCTGCAGCAAGTGAAGCTGGAGGAGTTCGGGAGGCCGAAGATCGACGGCGAGCTGAAGGTCCGCTCCATAGTCAACCACACCAAGCAGGACAGGTGAGCAAGCAGCAGCACTCAGACCTCTTCCCAAACTCACTGTCCCTTCCTTTGGTGATGCCTCCCTGTGCTCCTTCAGTTAACCATCACCTAGAAGCCAGCACCAGTGTGAAATGAGAGGCAGGGGCAGAGCGCGGAGCTGTGCCGGTCGGGGGAGCTCTGCAGAGCTTCCCCTTGAGCCAGGGCTTGCAGGAGATGTTTGAGTTGGGTTCCTTGTTGCTTTGCTTGCTTTGGGCAGGTATTTGTTTTTGTTTGATAAAGTGGTGATTGTCTGCAAAAGGAAAGGCTACAGCTATGAGCTGAAGGAGATCATTGAGCTGCTCTTCCACAAGATGACCGACGACCCCATGAACAACAAGGACATCAAGAAGGTAGGTGGAGCAGGGAGGAGCTCTGCTGGAGAGCATTTTGGGGGCCTGCCCTTGGGTTGTGCATTCTCAGTAGCCTTTGAAAAACAGCAAGAGGGCTTGGGAATAAAAGCTGGAAAGTAAGTGCTCAGCTCTCAGGGCAGCCTTGCAGAGCGCTGGGGGATGTTCGTTAACCTGGGGCTGGGCTCGATCCTTGGCCTTGGAAAACAGCCCTGAAGAGGCTGGGATGGTTGGAGTGAGGAAAGAGGAATGATAGAATGGGTTAGGTTGGAAGGGACCTCAAGGATCAGCCAGTTCCAACCCCCTGCCATGGGCAAGAACACCTCCCACTAGAACAGGTTGCTTGAGGCCTCATCCAGCCTGCCCTTGACCACCTCCAGGGAGGGAGTTGTTCATTAGGTTGGACTGGATGATCTTAGAGGTCTCTTCCACAGCCACAACCAACCTGGCCAACCCTGTTCCCTGTGTTCTGGTCCACCAGCAAGGAGCAAATATCAGTTGGGAGGAGGAGGTGAGGGAGGGAAGGTGCATCTGGATGCTCCTGGTGCCATGAGTTGTGGGGTGGAGGAACCTGGCAGGGTGGGCAGCATGAGAGCTGTCAGCCAGGAGCAGCACTCAGCACTGCTGCAGCATCTCTGCACTGCTGCTCTCAGGCTTGGCCTGCAGCCCACTTAGCCACTTAGCAGAGAGCCATCAGCTTAAGCATAGAACTCTTTGGGTTGGAAAAGAGCATTAAGATCATCCAGTCCAAGCATCATCAACTCAAGACCACCACTGCCCCAAGGTGCCATGGCCACAGGTGTCTGGGACACCTCCAGGGATGGAGACTCCACCACCTCCCTGGGCAGCCTGTGCCAATCCCTGACCACTCTGACAGCAACTAAACTTGTCCTAATCTCCAACCTAAACCCCCCTGGCACAATTCCAAGCCATTTCCTCTCATCCTATCACCTCATATTAGAATCACAGAATCAGTCAGGGTTGGAAGGGACCACAAGGATCATTCCAGTTCCAACCCCCCTGCCATGGGCAGGGACATCCTAGCTCAGGGTAGAGGATTAGAGAGATTAGATTAGAGAGCAGAGCCCAACCCCCAGCTGGCTCCAAACGCCTTTCAGGGAGCTGCAGGGAGCAGTGAGGTCTCCCTTCAGCCTCCTCTTCTCCAGATGAAACACCTCCACTTCCTCAGCTGCTCCTCACCAGCCCTGTTCTCCAGACCCTTCACCCTCCTCTGGACCTGCTGCAGCCCCTCCATGTCCCAGTGACCCACTGATAACCCACTTAGATGCCAGGGGAAGAGCTGTTGTGATGGGTGACAGTGGGTAAGAGTGGCCCAGTTTGCCTCTTGGGTGCTGCAGAAGTGCTGCTGCCTTTGTGTTCTAACCAAATATGTTTCCACTTTGCTCTCCTCTGCTTTCCAGTCTCATGGGAAGATGGTAAGCAGAGCACTCCCTTTCCTCTCCCCTTTCTGCTGCGTGGGGTGGTAATGAGCCAGGCAGAACATATGTGCAGTGGGCAGGTCAGATGTTCCTCCTGGGCTGTCAGCTGCTGTCAAGGAGAGAGAGAATGGCCAAGGGGGGGGATCCAGTGGAGCAGAACAAATGTAGGCTCTCTCTCATCTGCCACCATGAAATCCTGGCTGGCCTTAGAGAGCAGCACGAAGCATCATTAGCTGTGATGAGTTGGACAAACAGGGAGGTCTCCATCCTCCCTCCCTGCTGCTGTTACCTTTGCAAAGGGTCAGTGGTGCTGCAGAAGGGGGGATGGGGCAGGCACCCAGAGCAGTTCCTCAGTGCTGTGTTTTGCTGCCCAGGTGCCACCAGCTCTCTCCTGTTCTCTTGCAGTGGTCCTATGGCTTCTACCTGATTCACCTTCAGGGCAAGCAGGGCTTCCAGTTCTTCTGCAAGACAGAGGAGATGAAGAGGAAATGGATGGAGCAGTTTGAAATGGCAATGTGAGCCCCAGCAGGTTGCCAAGCCCCGGGGGGAAGAGTGCCCTGTGCCAGCAGGTTGCTGGAGGGCAGCTCTGATAGCAAAGCCTCTGGTGGGGGAGCTCAAGTGGGCTTGTGGGATTGGGTCCCTGTGCAAAGGGAGCTTGGGTCCAGCAGGAAATCCTCTGTCCTGAGCATCTGCCCCAAAGCATGGGTGGGACAGCTCTGCAGCAGGGTCAGGCCCCAGTGTGGAGCACCTGGGGCTGGAGGAAGGGGATGCTGCTGCCTCTGCAGGGAGCTGAGCAGAGCAGGACTTGGCCCCCACGCACCGGCAGGTCTGGGCTGTTGACTGAGTCAAGCAAGGGCCAAATCCAGGAAGGTTGTCCCAGGGGAAGGTTGATGAGCAAAATCCTTCCCCTGCAGAGCCAAGCCCTGAGTCTGCTGTCACACTTGATTGTGCTCCTGTCCCTCTGGTGACCAAAATGCAGGCAGCAGCTGCTGTGGCAGGGCAGGAGCAGAGTGTGGCTGGCAAGGACAGGTTGGTAGCTCCCACCCTGGTCCTTTCCCTTAGGTCCAACATCAAACCAGAGAAAGCCAATGCAAACCATCACAACTTTCAGATGTACACCTTTGAGAAGACTACCAACTGCAAAGCCTGCAGGATGTTCCTGAGGTGAGCAGCCTCCCTCCAGCTTTTCCACCTCTCCCCTCCAAACACAGCAAGGACAAAAATCTCCAAAGCTGAGGCTGAATTAGGACTTTTCTGACTTCTTTCCTGCAGAGGAACCTTCTACCAGGGCTACCTTTGCCCCAAGTGTGGAGCAGGTGCTCATAAGGAGTGCTTGGAGATCATTCCTCCCTGCAAGATGGGTGAGTTACTCCACCCCACGAGCAGCTTGTGCCCAGGAGGTGAATGCCTGGGGATGAGCTGAGGGCTTTGCTCTGCACAGCACTGACAGTTGGTGATGCACAGCAACATCCAAGTGCAGAGCCAGAGAATGGGTTGGGCTGGAAGGGATCTTTTCAAGCTCATCCAGTCCAAACCCCCTGCAGCTAACAGAGCAGGTTGCTGAAAGCCCCAAACAAGCTGACCTGGGCTGGTTGCAGGGATGGGGCAGCTCTCACCTCTCTGGGCAACCTGGGCCAGGGTCTCACCACTCTCAGTGTTAAGAATCTCTTCCTTCTCTCTTTTAGTGTCAAACCATCACCCCTTGGCCTGTCACAACAGGCACTGCTCAGAAGTCTGCTCCCAGCTTTATAAGGGGGACCTTAGAGCTCAGCCAGTCCCAACCCCCTGCCCTAGGCAAGGACACCTCCCACTAGAACAGGTTGCTCAAGGCCTCTTCCAGCCTGGCCTTGAACACCTCCAGGCAGAGGGCATCCACAACCTCCCTGGGCAACCTGTTCTTCATCAGGAGGTGTTGGTTGCTGAAAGCCTGAAGGTCAATGCCAGGTTTCCAGTGAGGAGACCTCTCACCCCCAGACCCCTCACAGTACAGCAACAGATAATGCCTGTGGTCTACACAGGCAAACCTCTGCTCTCCTGGGTCTGAGTCCTGACCCTGCATGGTGCAGGCAACTGTCACAGGGAGGATTTGGGTGGGGAAGGGATGGAGGAAGAAACAAAATCACACAACTTCATGCAGGTGTGTAAAACATCCTTGTCTGGCTCCAGCCTGTCCAGTTCTTGCCCACCCACTGCAGGGTGATGACTTTGTGCTTCCTCCATCACATCCAAGCACTGCTGCTGGTTTCTTGATGCTCACAGCCTCAAGAGAAGCAGAAACTGGGGGTTGTGGCCTGTTAAATTAACCTCTCACTTCACCATTTCTCTTGCAGGTTCTTCAGCAGACCAGGTATGCTGTTGGAAGGCACTTTCCTGCTTCTCCCCCTCCCTGCCTTGGGCAGAACCTGCTTCCTTGCTCAGTCTGGCTGTGAGCAGCTCTGGGGAAGACCCAGCACTGACCTTGGGGGTCCTAGCAACCTGGGCTGGGAACAGAACTGGAGACCAGTGGCTGCTCCAGCATAAAACTGGCCCAGTTTAGCAGCACCACAGCCAGCACCCAGCTGGGATAAGTACCATGGGATGGGGAGGTACCAGGGAGGATTCAGGACAGGGTTTCTCATCCCAGTGGCTTCAGGTGGGGGCTCATGGAGAGTGCTGAGACTGCCATGTCCTCATGGAGACTTCTTCCTCTCTCTTTGCAGGATTCCCTGGGTGCTGGACCTGGTAAGGACATCACTGTGTTGGAGGGGGGCAAACAGAGTCAGCATCTTGACTGTGCCTGCTGTTGGCCCTGGCACTGAGCAGGTTGCAGGGGGGGGGAAGCTCCTTCTGAAACCAGAAAGGAGCATGAGCAAGTGATGGGACCTTGAGGTCCCTTCTGTCCCTGCTGAAAGACTCAGCTCCTCTCTGGGCAAAACCCTCACCCACCTTGTGCCTGTGGCTGTTCTCTTGCCCCTGGTCTGCCCTGCCCTGTGACTAAAGCTTCTGGACATCACAGGAGCAAGGAAAGAGAGCCTGGCAAATCCTCTCAGGCAGAATCATCCTTCAAAGCAGACCAAAGCCCTCCTGGCAGAGTGGTTTGTGGCTGAAGGGGAGCATCTTCCTGCCCCTGTCCTTCCCTCTGCTGGGGCCATTGGGTGTGGTGATTAGCACAAGATCTTGGGTTGGGTTGGGTTTTTTTTTTGCTTCAGGAGTAGCCTGGACAGAGTGCAGGACCTGCCCTGCCCATGCTGTGCCTCAGAGGAGAAGGAACAGTTTGGGTTTGTGCTTCTTCCAAGGAGAGGGAAGCCAAACCTGGCAGCAAGAGACCAGCAGGACAAGGGAGGTTCTTGTGCCCCTCTGCTCAGCACTGCTCAGGCCACACCTGGAGTGCTGTGTCCAGTTCTGGGCTCCTGAATTGCAGAGAGATGTTGAGGTGCTGGAAGGTGTTTGGAGAAGGGCAGCAAGGCTGGGGAGGGGCCTGGAGCAGAGCCCTGTGAGGAGAGGCTGAGGGAGCTGGGGGGGTGCAGCCTGCAGCAGAGGAGGCTCAGGGCAGAGCTCATTGCTGCCTGCAGCTGCCTGCAGGGAGGCTGTAGCCAGGTGGGGTTGGGCTCTGCTGCCAGGCAGCCAACAACAGAACAAGGGGACACAGCCTCAAGCTGTGCCAGGGCTTGGATGTTGTTAGGAAGTTGTTGTCATAGAGAGTGATTGGCATTGGAATGGGCTGCCCAGGGAGGTGGTGGAGTCTGTGTGGCTGGAGGTGTTGCAGCCAAGCCTGGCTGGGGCACTTAGTGCCATGGTCTGGTTGGTTGGGCAGGGCTGGGTGCTAGGTTGTGCTGGCTGAGCTTGGAGCTCTCTTCCAACCTGCCTGATTCTATGAATCAAAGCTGGTGGCTGCAAAAGAGAAGAAGTCAGAGTGTGGTCTGCCCAGGCAGGCAGAGGCAGAGCTGGGGAAGCACTTTGAAGCTGAGCACTGAAGGTTCAGTGCAGCTGGAGAGGGTTATTTAATGTGCAGTCCTTGGCCAGGCAGCTGGACTTTGCCCATCAGCTTCCAGGGCTGTTTGGGTCCCAGGTCCAGCTGAAGCTCAGTGGGAGCCAAGAGCTCACTGATCCCTTTGTGCAATCGTGGGGGTCAGCACTGAACCCTGCTGCCCTGGCAGGGTTCAAGTTCAGGGGCAGAGCTGGGAGTTGGGAGCCTCAGCTTGGCTCCTGAGTCTTTCAGGGCTTTGATTTTCACTTGGAGAACTCATCCATGCATGGAACTGCAGGAGCCAAGGCTGTGGGCACCAAAGCCTTCCTGCTTTCATGCTCCCTGCCCCCATTCGCTGCCTGCTGGAGCTGTTGGGTTGGTGGCTCAGGGTGTGAGGCTCCAGAGGCTGCAGGAGGGCAGGGGTGAGGCTGGGACTAAGGGCTGCAATCTCTGCTTCTCTCCCAGGGCCCAAGATGGTGGCTGTGCAGAACTACCATGGGAACCCAGCCCCCCCCGGGAAGCCAGTGCTGACCTTTCAAATGGGGGACGTGATCGAGCTGCTGAGGGGGGACCCTGACTCCCCGTGGTGGGAGGTGAGAGCAACTCCCAGGGAGTGACTTCTACACCAGCAGGCCCTGGCACAGGCTGCCCAGGGAGGTGGTGGAGTCCCCATCCCTGGGGGTGTTGGAGCAATGTGTGCCCATGGCCCCTGGGGACGTGGTGTGGTGGCCACAGCGGGGTTGGGTTGATGACCCTGGAGGACTTTTCCAACCCAAACAACTCCATGATCCTATGATCCCTTTTTATGGGTTTGGAGCTGAGGGTGGGGGATGACTGTGAGGGAGTTTAGAGCCTGTCCCCATGGCTGTGTGACCAAACCTTTGGTGGCAGTGCACAGCCCAGACTGACCCCCAGCTTGGCTTTGCAGGGCAGGCTGCTGCAGACCAAGAAGTCAGGTTACTTCCCCAGCAACTCAGTGAAGCCCTGCCCAGTGGATGCAAGGGTGAGTGCCAAGGAGGAGATGCAACTGGGAGCACTGGGGGCTGCCATGGGAGGTGCTGCTCTGCTGGTACCAAGCATCCTGGCGTGGCTCAGGAGCAGTGTGGGCAGCAGGACAAGGGAGGTTCTTCTGCCCCTCTGCTCAGCACTGCTCAGGACACACCTTGAGTGCTGTGTCCAGTTCTGGGCTCCTCCATTGCAGAGAGCTGTTGAGGTGCTGGAAGGTGTTGAGAGAAGGGCAGCAAGGCTGGGGAGGGGCCTGGAGCAGAGCCCTGTGAGGAGAGGCTGAGGGAGCTGGGGGGGTGCAGCCTGCAGCAGAGGAGGCTCAGGGCAGAGCTCATTGCTGTCTGCAGCTGCCTGCAGGGAGGCTGTAGCCAGGTGGGGTTGGGCTCTGCTGCCAGGCAGCCAGCACCAGAACAAGGGGACACAGCCTCAAGCTGTGCCAGGGCAGGTTCAGGCTGGATGTTGTTAGGAAGTTGTTGTCAGAGAGAGTGATTGGCATTGGAATGGGCTGCCCAGGGAGGTGGTGGAGTCTTTGTGGCTGGAGGTGTTGCAGCCAAGGCTGGCTGGGGCACTTAGTGCCATGGTCTGGTTGGTTGGGCAGGGCTGGGTGCTAGGTTGTGCTGGCTGAGCTTGGAGCTCTCTGCCAACCTGCTCCATTCCATGATTCTATGAATGCCACTGCCATGGTGCTGCTGTGCTCCACTACCTCCCTGGAGGTGTTCAGGACCAGGCTGGATGAGGTCTCGAGAGCCATGTTCTAGTGGGAGGTGTCCCTGCCTGTGACAGGGGGGGTTGGAACTGGATGATCTTTGAGCTCCCTTCCAACCTAAACCATTCTGTGACTCATTCTGCAGCCTGGTGGGGTGCTGCTGGGTGGCCATCAGTAGTAACCAAGGCTCTCTTTGCAGCCCCCCAACAGCCGTCCACCCTCACGGGAGATCGACTACACAGCCTACCCATGGTGAGTCCCTGCCCACCCCTGGGCACAGCCCTCCTCTGCCCCAGAAGGGACAGAGGAGCTCTGAAGCAGGCTGTCCAGAGACCCTGTGGAAGTCTTCTTCCCTGAAGACAATCAAAACTCACCTGGGTGCCTTCCTGTGTGATCTGCCTTCGGTGATCCTGCTCTGGCAGGGAGCGGGGTTGGATTTTGGATGGTCTCTGGAGGTCCCTCCCAACGCTGAACCATTCTGGCATGTGGCAGCCTTGTGCCTGGGGCAGGAATCCACTCTGATGCTGAATGCAGAGTAGCCATGATTCATGCCCCACCTGTCCCAGGGCTGTGATGATGGCCTGCCCGGGGAGGTGCTGGAGTCATTGTCGTCTCTGGAGGTGTTGAAGCCAAGCCTGGCTGGGGCACTTAGTGCCATGGTCTGGTTGCTTGGCTGGGGCTGGATGCTAGGATGGGCAGGATGAGCTTGGAGCTCTCTTCCAACCTGCTGGATTCTATGGCTCTATGATCTCAGGGCACTTTCTGCTCAGGAGCATTTGGGATGAGACCTGGAGGAGGCTTTTCCTTCTCACCCTTCACGCCTCAAAACCAAAAAGCTTCCTGTTGGGTGGCTGCTCCATGCCTGTTTTAATGCCAGACACTGATTGTTTTAGTGGCCTGGATTAACTCCTCAACCTCTGGGCTCAGGTTTGCAGGGAACATGGAGAGGCAGCAGACAGACAACCTGCTCAAGTCTCACGTCAGTGGCACCTACCTGATCAGGGAGCGCCCAGCCGAGGCCGAGCGCTTTGCCATCAGCATTAAGTGAGTTGCACCTTGGCAGTGAGGCTTAATTTGCTAACTGGGGGCCATGGAAGGCAAGATGAGGCTGGAGCACACAGCTACGTTGTCTTCACTGCCTTTGCTCCCGTTGGCAGGTTCAACGAGGAGGTGAAGCACATCAAGGTAGTGGAGAAGGACAACTGGATCCACATCACGGAAGCCAAGAAGTTTGAAAGCTTGCTGGTAGGTTTCTGTAGCCTCCTTCTGAGGGTGGCCATCACCCTTGTAAGTCTTGCAGAGGGTGGCAGGGACAGCCAAGAGCCTCTCCATCCTTTCCCAGGAGCTGGTTGAGTACTACCAGAGCCATTCACTGAAGGAGAGCTTCAAGCAGCTGGACACCACCCTCAAGTACCCCTACAAGTCCCGAGAGCGCTCCACCTCCAGGACCTTCACCCGCTCCCCAGGTAAAAAACAGCCCAGCACTGCAGGTGGGCAGCCCCTAAGGCCCCTGGAGGCATCTCTCAGCCTCTCAGCAAGCAGTAGGAGAGATGTTAGGAGCTTTGCTGTGGGGTTGGAGCCTCCCAGTTGGCAAACGAACCTTCTGCTGGTGGTGTTGTGGGGATGGGTTTTAGAGAAGGGCTCTAATTGGAGGTCCAACCCAGAGAGGTTGTGGAGTCACAGGCTCTGGAGGCATTCAAACCCTCCCTGGAGGCACCTTTCAGCCTCTCAGCAAGCAGTAGGAGAGATATTAGGAGCTTTGCTGGGGGGTTGGAGCCTCCCAGTTGGCAAACAAACCTTCTGCTGGTGGTGGTGTGGGGATGGGTCTTAGAGAAGGGCTGTAAGGAGGGGGGGTCAACACAGAGAGCTTGTGGAGTCTCACTCTCTGGAGGCATTCAGCCCCCCCTTGGACATGTTCCTGAGTGATTTAGTTTAGGTGATCCTGCTCTAGCAGAGATGTTGGACGAGATCTTCAGAGCTCCTTTCACAGAGGTGATTCTGTGAGCTGAGCCTTGCCACTGCGCTCTGAGCTCCTGCAGCTCCACAGGCTGGGTGCAGCCACTCAGAGACAGCTTTTGCTGGGGGGGATAGGAGAAGGATGGTGTCCTTCCTTCTCTGCTCTGGGGGTGCTTTTCCACCCCCTGGTCCTGCTGGGAGAAGAGCTGTGGCTGGAGGAGCAGCCCAAGGGGCAGTGAGCTCTGTATCGTGTCTTACTGCCCAGCTGAGCCTCTGTGCCTGTGTTGTAATGGATCCAGTGCCAGTGGGGCTTGGGATGGTTGTTGGAGTCCCAGCAGGACTCCTTTAGTGGAGAGGATGGGAGACAGAGCAAGTCTGGAGCCCAGAGTAAGAGCTGGGAAAGAAATGATGCCAGCAGGTGGAAAGCAAAAGGAGCATTGGTGCAAAATGGCTCATTTGGTGTCAGGGATAGGCAGCTGGCGGGGGAAAAGGAAGCAGTTTGGGGGGGGGGAAAGGAATCAGTTTGTAGGGGGGGAAGGAATCAGTTTGTGGTGGGGGAGAGGAATCAGTTTGGGGGGGAAGGAATCAGTTGGGGGGAAAGGAATCAGTTTGTTGGGGGGAAAAGGAATCAGTTTGTGGTGGGGGAAAAGGAATCAGTTTGGGGGGGAAGGAATCAGTTGGGGGGAAAGGAATCAGTTTGTAGGGGGGGAAGGAATCAGTTTGTGGTGGGGGAGAGGAATCAGTTTGGGGGGGAAGGAATCAGTTGGGGGAAAGGAATCAGTTTGTTGGGGGGAAAAGGAATCAGTTTGTGGGGGGGAAAAGGAATCAGTTTAGGGGGGAAGGAATCTGTTGAGGGGAAAAAGAATCAGTTTGTGGGGAGGAAAAGTAATCAGTTTGTGGGGGAAAGGAATCTGGGGGGGGGAAAGGGATCAGTTCAGGGCAGGGAAAGGGATCAGTTTGGGGGAAAAAAGTATTTGTGGGGGGAAAGAAAAGAATCAATTTGAGGAAGGGAAAGAAAATCAGGTTGGGGGGTGGAAGGAAAGAATCAGGCTGGGGGAAGGGAAAGGAAAAGAATCAGTTTGAGGTGGGGGAAGGAATCATTTTGGGGGGAAGCACTTTGAGGCTGAGCACTGTGGGTCTAAGCCCTTTTCCCAAGGGGTGTTTGAGAAGAACACCAAAGGGAGGTGGATTTTAGGAGCTGCTGAAACTTCCTTTTGCACAAAACACAACTGTAGGAGTGACAGGAGCAGAGGGAATGGCCTCAAGTTGCACCCGGGGAGGTTTAGGTTGGGCATGAGGAGCAGTTTCTTCCCCCAGAAAGGTTTGTCAAGCTCTGGGACAGGCTGCTCAGGGCAGTCCCCAGCCCTGGAGGGCTTCCAAAGCTGTGGAGATGTGGTGCTGAGGGCCCTGGTTTAGTGCAGGGTTAATGGTTGGAGCTGATGAGCTGAAAGGTCTCTTCCAACCAACCTTGATTCTGTGACTTTTGGCTGTGGCTGGAGCTGCTGCCAGCTGTCCCAGCCCCAAGCCTGTGTGCAGCCTGCTCTAGGGTAGGGTGTCCCTGCCCGTGGCAGGGGTATTGGAACTGGCTGCTCCTTGTGGTCCCTTCCAGCCCTGGCTGATTCTTTGAAGATCTCCTGCATGCTTTGCTCTTAGCTTTTTAAAACCTGCTGCATTCTAATGCTTGATTTTACTTTGATTTCCCTTTTAATGCCTCTTCTGCCTCTTTCTGTTTCTCTCTAACCCCTTGCAGCCTCCTGTGCTTCCTACAACTTTTCTTTTCTCAGTCCTCAGGGCCTCAACTTTTCTTCTCAGAGCTCCTCCAGTCCCTTCTGGTCAGGTACCAGTGGCAGAGAGATCTGCTGCCATCCCCCGGGCTGCAGCATCCCCAGCTTGAAAGCCATCACCAGCAGGACCCGTGGGGTCCCTGCTGTCCCTGCATCACTCACAGGCAGTTCAGAGGATCTCCAGTGGGGGACCAGCCTGGAAATGAGTTAATTAACCAACGCTTGGCTGGCAGCAAAATGCACTCCCCCCTCTCCCCAGCGTCAAGGCAGGGAGGAGATGGAGTTGCCACTATTTGAGCAAAGAGGCTAAAATGAACCCAAAAGTGAATCCTGGCACCTTGGGGTCTCATGATGTACTTCAAGCTTGACCTGTTTCTCCCATGTGTTTCACCAGACCAGCACTGGCATCTCACCATCCTCCAGACCATTCCTCCTTGCTCCACAAGGAGACCATCTCAGTGTCCAGCAGTTGTTGAGCTCTGGTATCTGAGGCTGCTCAGGAGCCCCTTCCTGAGTACCTTGGTGGGGTGGGGGGAATCAAATGTGTTTTGGGGCTCAGGCTCCCTGCAGAGAGTGCTGTGCTGCTCCAGCTTTTAGAGCCCATTACAGACTGGTGCCTTCCTGCCTGCTTGGCAGGGATCAGAGCAAAACTGTGCCAGTTTGGCTCTTCCCCTTCTAAGTTTGTTGTTCAAGGTCGACAGGGGAACCTGTGGGCAAAGCCAGAGCTGCTTTCCTTGCTGCCCTCTTTGGGAAGAACGTTTTTTGTGATGGGATTAGGCCAAAACTGGGACTCTGGGATGCTTGAGCTGCATAGAAAGTCTCACAGAAGGGAATCTCTGCAGCAGTGGGCTCTGGGCAAGCTCCTGATGAAGGAGCTCAAAGCTGCTGTGGTTCTCGCTCTGCTCTCCAGCCCAGTGAGGCTGGATGAGCTCTCTGGTGACTGCTCATTGTGTGTCTGCCTGGAGCATCTCCATCACCATCCTCATCTCCTTCCACACTGAGAGCTGAAAACCTGGGCAAAGCTTTCCCTCCAACTTCAGTTCAACCTTGGTTTGCAAACTTTTCACCCTGGGACAAGAGGAGGAGCCTCACCCAAGCTTGGCCTGCCAGGGTGGGGGGTTTCTGTTGCAGACTTCAGAGGAGCTGCATTTTACCTCCTCCTCTGCCCATCCCATCCCTTCCCACCGTTGTTCTCCAACCTCCTTCCCCTCCCATGCCCAGTCCCTGGGGCAGGGTTGCTGAGCACTGGCCCTGCCTTCCCCTCCTACTGCTCCTCTTGTGCTGAGCATCCCCTGCCTGAAGTGATGGAGATCCGTGGTGCTGGTGGAGGTCTGGAGCTGGGATGGCTCCTGGGACAATGCTGCTTATCCCAAGCTGTTGGTCAGCATTAGGGTTTGCAGGCTGCTGGTCTATTAGGGAAGCAGGTTTCCAAGGCTCCTGGTTGCTCCCTGGCAGGGACAGGAGCAAGGGAGGGCAGCAGGTTTGTGACTTGTTCCTCTGTCTGGAGATTTTGCTCAGCATCTCTGGGAGAAGACAATCCCAAGAGGTCACTTCTTTGGAGTAGTTTAAGTAGAAGCTGCCATGTGAAATCTTTTCTCAAGCTGGTCCCATCAGGTGCTGGGAGCTGTGCAGCAGCCAGACCTCATTTTGGTAGTGGGGCAGGATTTTCCCCATGCTTTATTTGTGTATTCCCTCGAAACCTTTCACCATCTTCTCACAGAGGTGGCTCTCACCCCAGCAATCCTTCCACCAAGCCCCTCCTGGACTTCCCTCCTCAGCAGAGAGAGGCTTCCCAAGCCCACAGAGCTGATTAAAGCCCAGCAGAGACCCACTTTTAACCCCAGGCATCCTGGGCTGGCTCTGGAGCAGTGTGGGCAGCAGGACAAAGGAGGTCCTTGTGCCCCTGTGCTCAGCACTGCTCAGGCCACACCTTGAGTGCTGTGTCCAGTTCTGGGCTCCTGAATTGCAGAGAGATGTTGAGGTGCTGGAAGGTGTTGAGAGCAGGGCAGCAAGGCTGGGGAGGGGCCTGGAGCAGAGCCCTGTGAGGAGAGGCTGAGGGAGCTGGGGGTGTGCAGCCTGCAGCAGAGGAGGCTCAGGGCAGAGCTGATTGCTGCCTGCAGCTGCCTGCAGGGAGGCTGTAGCCAGGTGGGGTTGGGCTCTGCTGCCAGGCAGCCAGCACCAAAAGAAGGGGACACAGCCTCAAGCTGTGCCAGGGCAGGTCCAGGCTGGATGTTAGGAGGAAGTTGTTGTCAGAGAGAGTGATTGGCATTGGAATGGGCTGCCCAGGGAGGTGGTGGAGTGGCTGTGGCTGGAGGTGTTGCAGCCAAGGCTGGCTGGGGCACTTAGTGCCATGGTCTGGTTGGTTGGGCAGGGCTGGGTGCTAGGTTGTGCTGGCTGAGCCTGGAGCTCTCTTGCAGCCTGCTTGCTCTGTGACTCCAAGCAGACATCTCCATTGGCTTCCTTTTCCCAGCCTATAATCTTAATTTCTCTCACTAAGAGAATCCACTTAGCCTCAAAGTAGCACACCCAGGTTGAACCTTCCCCAAGCTTTCCCCAGGCTTTGGCTGGTGCCCTGTGGTGGGGGCAGCTCCCGAGCTGGCCTGCTTTGTGCCCTGGCAGTGTTCACCCCGCGGGTGGTGGGGACGGCGGTGGCTCGGTACAACTTCGCGGCGCGGGACATGCGGGAGCTGTCGCTGCGGGAAGGAGACGTGGTCAAGATCTACAGCAGGATTGGTGGGGACCAGGGATGGTGGAAAGGGGAGACCAACGGCAGAGTAAGTGCAGCTGGGCCATGGCCTGGCCAGTGTCTTCAGCTTCTGCTCCCCTCCTGGCTCTCCACCTGCCTGGCTTTAGGAGGAGGCGGAGGGGAGACCTCTTCAGCTGTCTCCAAGGAGGCTGGAGCCAGCTCGGGGTTGGGCTCTTCTCCCGAGGTGGGATGGAGAGGAAGTGATCCCAGGGGAGGCTTAGGTATCACAGTATCACAGTACCACAGTGTCACAGTATCACCAAGGTTGGAAGAGACCTCACAGATCATCAAGTCCAACCCTTTACCACAGAGCTCAAGGCCAGACCATGGCACCAAGTGCCACGTCCAGTCCTGCCTTGAACAGCTCCAGGGACGGTGACTCCACCACCTCCCCGGGCAGCCCATTGGACATGAGGAACTACATCTCCCTGAGAAGAGGCTGCAGCCAGCTGGGGCTTGAGCTCTTCTCCCTAGTATCAGCTGATAGGAGAGGAAATAGTCTCAGGTTGCCCCAGGGGAGGTTTAGGTTGGACATGAAGAACAATTTATCCCCAGAAGGGTTGTCAAGCCCTGGAACAGGCTGCCCAGGGAGGTGGTGGAGTCCCCAGCCCTGGAGGGGTTTCCAAGCCATGGAGATGTGGTGCTGAGGGCCATGGGTTGGTGGTGCCCTGGCAGTGCTGGCTCAGTGGTTGGACTGGGTGAGCTGCAAGGTCTCTCCCAAACAAAGCACTTCCCTGGTGCAGTTCCCTGGTCTCCAGCTCACCCTCTGCCACTTCCCCCACAGGTCGGTTGGTTCCCCTCGACGTACGTGGAGGAGGAAGGAGTGCAGTGAGCGAGGGATGTCTGATGGAAAGGTCATCAAGTGCCCAGAGCAAGCCACTGCAGACCCTGCACACTCGTCCCCATGCCCACAGCTGCTGCTGAGCCATGGCTGGACACCTCCAGGACTGCTCCTGCAGCCTCTTTAGCAACCTGTCCCTCTGTACAGTGTGTGTGTGCCGGGGCCAGCGCCGGCCTGGCCCCTGCTGCCCGTGCAGGAGGTCGATGCTCTGCTGGCTCACGGTGGTGTGGCAGCTGCAGAAGGTCCCAGGAAAGCCACATCCTCCTGCATGGACAGAGCTGAGAGACTCTGTGCGGTGCCCACCAGAGGATGGGGGGGGCTTCCAAACCCCTTCTAGCAAAGGTAGATGGTGGTGGAAGGGTGAGGCTGAAGGTTGGTACCTGGGTGTGCCACGGTGAGAATTTGGAGTGGGGGGGGGGTTCAGAAGGGAGGGAGTGACTTGGCCCTGAGGAGATGAGGTGGACTTCCTGCCGTGCTGCTCCCCTGGGCTCCTCCAGACTGGGATTCTGACAGCCTCCGTGGATGCAACTGGGATGAGAAGGGAGAGTGGGGATGCCCAGCCCAGGAGGAGGAGGAAAGGGCTGTTGCTCGTCTCTGGAAGATGCCAGCTGTGACACCAGGAGCATGAAAGACTGGAAGTGGATCTCCAGGTCAGACAGGAGAGGAAAGAGCCACTTTGGAATCCCAAGGCCATTTCCTTCACACACCTCCCACCTCAGTGCCACCAGCCTGGCTGCAGGCAGAGCAGGCAGCCCGGGGGGCAGTCTGGTCCCACTGGTGTCAGCACACTGCAAGACTGGAGATGCACTTTGCCACACGAGGGCTTTGGAGGCCACCAAGGCACCAGGTACATGCAGAGGAGTGGCCAGGAGGGTGCATCCATGGGTCTGCGGTGCCCTCACTGCCTGCTTGGCACCCTGAGCCAGGCTGCCTCCTCCTGCAGCTGTGACACAAGTCCCACCCCGCTGAGCTCGGGGGTGGGGGGATGCACCCACCTGAGGAAGGGCTACACCACAGACTCCTCACTTCTCTCACCGAGCTGTGAAAGCTTCCAACTCTCCATCCTCAGCTGTCTGCACTTTGAGGGGGGGCTGCCAGCATTGCCCCCTCCTCCCCCTCCCACAGCCTGTTACTGCTGCTGTCAAGGTCCGTCTGTCCTGGCATTGCCACCGTGTCCTGAGCACCTTCCATCCCAGTCTGTCCTTGCCCACAGTTGGTGGGCAGAGCTGCTGCTGAGTGGAGACCCCAACCATCATCTTCTGCCAGGCACTGGCTTCGCCCTCCAGCTCCACACTTTCCTTCCAGAGTGCAAATACAAAGAAAGATGTGTGGCAGGGAACAGCCTCCCAAGACCTGAGCCTCCAGGAGATGCCCTCCAGCCTCTCTCTAATAAAGTGGCATTTTGAGCTGCTTCTTCCTGATGTCCTTCCCCTGGGATTTGGAGGTGGTCCTGCTGTGGGGCTCTGTGCTCTTGGATCACTCTGGTGCAGGTCTGGGAGATGCCAGCGTAGGGTGGGTGAGCAGTGTTGATGCCCTTGGTCCTTGGCCTGGAGGGGTACCATGGTTGCCTCCCAAGCTGTGCTGTGGTGCTGTGCTTGGGATGAGAAATGGAAGAGTTTGAGGCTCTGATGGAGAAGTCCTGAAGCTGGAGATCCTAAGCTGCACAGTGATGAGCCCAGAGCTGCCCTGCTCAGCTGCCTTCTTCCTCCTGGAGCCTCCCCAGTGCCCAGCTCTTGGTGCCACAGGGGACTGGGCTGAGTGCAGCTGGGCTCTGACCCGGACAGACGCCTCCCAAGGCTCTGCAAGGTGCCAGGGACACGGAGGCTGCTCAGAGCTTGCCAAAGGTACTGTTTAGTGCTAACCTCTCCCAACCAAGCCCTCAGGGGAGTTGGCAATGCCCTGCTCCTGCTGGGCAAAGCAAAAGACCCTGCTCCAATTCCTGGAGCAGTGTTGGGCCTGAGTGCTTTTAGAGGCGGGGGGGAGAGGTGAGGAGGGATGAGAGAAACTCACCCAACACCCTCCCCCCTCTCACGTTCACCTTCTGCCTCAGCTCTCTAAGCCCTCCCTGCCCCTCCTGTCTCCCCTGGTTGCTTGTGGAGAGGTGCCCAGGGCATCCCTGCTGGAAAAACCACACACCCTGTCACAAAGGTCCATGGCCCCATCCCTTCCAGGCTCTCACCACACCCTCATGCTGAACAACTTCCTGCTCACTTCCAGTCTGAATCTCCCCATTTCCAGCTTTGGTCCATCCCCCCCAGTGCTATCACTCCCTGACAGCCTGGAAAGTCCCTCCCCAGCTTTCCTGTAGGCCCTTTCTGTTTCCTGCCACAGATCCTAAGTGTTCACACCCCTTCCAAAACTCACAGAAGGTCCTTCCCACAGTGCCAGGTTGTGCTCACTGGACATGTTCCACCAAACTGGGCAGGAGTGTTGGATCTGCTTGAAGGTAGGGAGGCTCTGCAGAGGGATCTGGGTAGTCTGGAGCAATGGGATGAGCTTCAGGTGCTGGGTTGGAAGCTGAGAGCTCTGCTGTCAGCAGTGAGAAGTTGGCTCAGAGCTGAGCAGGTCAAGGGTGGCTGCAGGATGCCTGCAGTGGAGCCTGGAATTGGCTGCAGGATGCCTGCGGTGGAGCCTGGAATTGGCTGCAGGATGCCAGCAGTGGAGCCTGGAACTGGCTGCTGGCTCTAGGAGCAAGTAAGTGCAAAGAGCTGGACAGGGAAGTTCCACCTACACGTGAGGAGGAAATTCTTTACTTTGAGGGTGCTGGAGCAGACTGTCCAGAGGGGTAGTGGAGTCTCCACCTCTGGGAGAGGTTCCAAACCCACCTGGACATTGTGATCCTGGGTGAGCTGCTGTGGTTGCCCTGCTTGAGCAGGGCTGGATGATCTCCAGAGCTCCCTTCCATCCCCTGCCCTTCTGTGATCTGTAAACATTTGCATGTCCTGCCCCTGGCGACATCCCTGCCACTGCAGGGGCTGGCTCCTTAGTGGCACATGGTGCCATCTGACCCTTATGGGGTGGCTGGTGCCAGCAGCATGCCAGCCTGGGCCAGGTGGGTGCTTCCACAGCTGGTTTTGCTCCACATCATCCCACCCTGGGATGTGTGTAGTGAGGAGGGGCTGACACCTCAGGGATAAAGGGGGCAGGATGGGGCTGGGGCCATCTGTGCACTGGGGAGGGGCTGAGATCTCAGGGATAAAGGGGGCAGGATGGGGCTGGGGTCATCTGTGCACTGGGGAAGGGCTGAGATCTCAGGGTTAAAGGAGGCAGGATGGGGCTGGGGTCATCTGTGCACTGGGGAGGGGCTGACAGGGTTAAAGGGGGCAGGATGGGGCTGGGGTCATTTGTGCACTGGGGAGGGGCTGACAGGGTTAAAGGGGGCAGGGTGGGGCTGGGGTCATTTATCCACTGGAATCAGAGCAGGAGCAGCATTCCCGGGGGAGCAAATCTCCAGCCATGGCCAGCACAGGTGGCTCCAGCCCTGTGGGGGCTCCAGGCTGCCACAGGATGGGGATGCACCAGCACAGCTTAGCTTTTCATTTATGATGACTTTTGTTTTTCCCCCAGCAAGAGCAGCTGCTGACCTGACCCCTCCCTCCCCCCAGGAGCTAGGCTGGCCAGGACACTGCCTCTGCTCTGAGCAAACACAGCCCAGGGGGTGGCATTTGCTGGCTGCCCTCTGCAAACAGCAGGTCCTGCTCCAGGCTGAGGCATGTGGCAACCACCCCAGGGTGTCCCTGTGCTGGGCCTTGAGCACACCCCCACCACGGTCCTGGTGGCCTGTGGCTGGTCAGTGTGGTCACCTCCCTCTGCCACCTGGGCTGGTCCATGCTGTGGGCAGCAGGGTTGGCTGAGTGTGAGCTCCTGTGCCACCACCCAGCTTGGTGGGCACCAAAACTGCTGTTCAGTGAGAGCTGCACTGGATGGAGAGTTGGGTGGAGGGGAACCTCAGGAAGCTGAACAAGGGCAGGTGGAGTGTCCTGCACCCCAGCACCAGTGCAGGTTAGGAGGTGACCTGCTGGAAGGCAATGCTGCAGAGGAGGACCTGGGAGTGCTGGGGGGGAAGAAGTTCACCATGAGCCAGCAATGGACCCTCATGGCCAGGAAAGCCAATGGTGTCCTGGAGTGCAGGAGGAAGAGTTCTTCTCATTCTGCCCTAGTGAGGCCACATCTGGACTGCTGAGTCCTGTTCTGGGCTCCTCAGCTCAGGAGAGGCAGGGAACTGCCAGAGAGAGTCCAGAGGAGGCTGCAGAGCTGCTGAGGGGTCTGGAGCAGCTCTGTGAGGAGCAAAGGCTGAGTCCTGGGGCTGAGAGCCTGCAGAAGAGCAGCCCCAGAGGGGAGCTGAGCAGTGCTCAGCAAGAGCTAAAGGGTGGGGGGAAAGAGGATGAGGCCAGGCTCTGCTCAGTGGTGCCCAGGGACAGGACAAGGGACAATGGGCACAAACTGGAACCCAGAAGGTTCCACTTGAGCAGGAGGAGAAAGTTGTTTGTTGTGAGGGTGCTGGAGGCCTGGAGCAGGCTGCCCAGGGAGGTTGTGGAGTCTCCTTGTGTGGAGAGCTTCCACCCCCAGGTGGACATTGTGCTGCTGGGCAGGCTGCTGTGGGTGCCCTGCTTTAGCAGGCAGGATAATCTCCAGAGGTCTCTTCCAACCCCAGCATGCTGAGATTCCAAGGCTGGGAGTTACCAAGAGCAGAGCTCAGAGAGGCTCTGCCCCAGCAGGACTGTGCAGGCTTGGGGCTGTTTCAGGCTGGGGTTGTGGATCACATTCAGACTGTGGTGCAGAGCAGAGCACAGCCTGCTTGTGTGGACAATGAGAGCAGAGATGGGGATGGAGATGAAGATGGGAATGGGGCTGAGGATGGGACATGCTGGCAGCCTGGTGCCCACAGTGATCAGCTGCAGTTCTGCATCATGCTTGGTTACCTCATTCCTGCCTAAGCCATCATCTTCTCTGTGACCTAGAAAACTCCACCTGGAGCCTGCAGACCTCTCTGCTGCTTCATTTTAGGATTAATCTAAGCTAGAAAGGACAACAAATCAAATGGGTTTAGGCTCCCTTCTCCATTGGACTCACCACCCAAAAATCAAACCATCCCCATCCCAGCTTTGGAGCCAGAGGAGAGCCTGGGGACTTTGGGCAGAAGTCACCACTGCTTTCTCCACTCTCCATCCTGAGCTCAGCCTGCTGAATATCTACCTGGGCTCCTCTGAATGTTTTAAGCCTGGTCTAACACAAAGGTCATGTTGATAATTAGTGCCTGCTGATGAAATGGTCCTGGCCTGTCAAACAGAAAGACTCCCTTGCAAACAGGAGTTTAGACTTGTTTGCCTCTCTGTGGTTAGTGTGAGCACTTAAATCCCTGGAGAAGTTCAGGTTGGACAAGAGGAACAATTTCTTCCCTCAAAACTTTGTTCAAGCCTTGGAACAGCCTGCCCAGGGCAGTGGTGGGGTCCTGATCTCTGGAGGGCTATCAAAGCTATGGAGATGTGGTGCTGAGGGCCATGGTTTGGTGGTGCCCTGGCAGTGCTGGGTTAGGGTTGGACTGGAAGAGCTGAAAGGTCTCTTTCAACCAAAACACTTCTGTGAGCCTGCAAAACGCTGTCTGGGACAGGGGCTGGGGCTGGACCAAGTGAACCACTCCACTTCCAAACCAATCCTTCCCAAACTGGGGTGGGGGGGTGGGGGTGGAGGGGGGTGTGGGGAGAGGAGGACTGGGATGCAGACTGGGTATGGTACAGGTAGCCAATACAGGTGGGGAGCAGCAGGGAGGCACTTCCCAGGTCCCTGGCACTGTTGAATGCTGCAAGCCCCCAAACCACCATCCCTGGGCTGCTCCATGGGGCCACAGATAGGTGATGCTGCCCAAGGGCACAGTGCAAGGATCAGCAGCATGCTGCTTCAGACCCTGGCCCCACCCCAACTTCTGCTGCTCTGAGATAACCAGACCAGACCCTTCAGAGTTGCCTTCAAAGGAGAAGAGAGCCAAAGGCATCCTGGGCTGGCTCAGGAGCAGTGTGGGCAGCAGCACAAGGGAGGTTCTTGTGCCCCTGTGCTCAGCACTGCTCAGGCCACCCCTGGAGTGCTGTGTCCAGTTCTGGGCTCCTGAATTGCAGAGAGAAGTTGAGGTGCTGGAAGGTGTTGAGAGAAGGGCAGCAAGGCTGGGGAGGGGCCTGGAGCACAGCCCTGTGAGGAGAGGCTGAGGGAGCTGGGGGGGTGCAGCCTGCAGCAGAGGAGGCTCAGGGCAGAGCTCATTGCTGCCTGCAGCTGCCTGCAGGGAGGCTGTAGCCAGGTGGGGTTGGGCTCTGCTGCCAGGCAAGCAGCAACAGAAGGGGACATAGCCTGAAGCTGTGCCAGGGCAGGTCTAGGCTGGATCTGAGGAGGAAGTTGTTGTCAGAGAGAGTGATTGGCATTGGAATGGGCTGCCCAGGGAGGTGGTGGAGTCTTTGTGCCTGGAGGTGTTGAAGCCCAGGCTGGCTGGGGCACTTAGTGCCATGGCCTGGGTGCTAGGCTGGGCTGGCTGAGCTTAGACCTCTCTGCCAACCTGCTTGATTCTGTGATTCTATACCCCCAGTCTCCTGCACATCTTGCCCAAACAGGCAGTAATTTCAGGGGAGAGTCCTGAGCAATAAACCCTTCAAGTTGGGAGGCTGAAATCAGATGTGGTGAGTTGCCTTAATGAGTTTTTCCCCACCCCCTACCTTGCCATTAAAATGTTTTGGCTGTGTTCTCACCTTCCCTTTCAGCTCTCTGGCTTAAGGGATTTTGCCTCGGTTCACTTTTTTTTCCTCTTTTCTTTTAATTCTGCCCTTCCCACTGGAAGCAGCTGTCAGGAACTGGCAGCAGGAGGGTCAGATGGTGCCGTTCCTCACCGTGTTTGCTCTTCTGGCATCCAGCTGACAGCTCCAGCCCGGGAAAAGGCTGCAAGTCCCTGCTGGCCCCCCCTGGGCTGTTTGTTCTTTGCTGGGCACCGAGCCGGGCAGAAAAGCAGCATTTCAGCTGCGTTTGCCTCCCTCTTTTCAATTCCTCCCTCCTGCCTGAATGGTCTTCTTCCTTGGGAAGCTGCAGGGCTGCAGGACGGTCTGAGAGGGGAGGGCAAATCCTTGTTTCCCTGCTGCCCGGGATGGTCCTGCCTGCCTTCAGCGCTGGTTAATGTGCTTTTGTGGCAGGGGCACGCAGAGGAGAGGAGCACTGGACGAAGGTAGCGGCTGGAGGGGCAGCTGCGTGCAGAGAGGAGGAGGAGAGCATTGGAGCAAGGCAGGGGCTGAAGGGGCAGCTGTGTGCAGAGAGGAGAGCATTGGAGCAAGGCAGGGGCTGAAGGGGCAGCTGTGTGCAGAGAGGAGAGCGTTGGAGCAAGGCAGGGGCTGAGGGGCAGCTGCGTGCAGAGAGGAGAGCATTGGAGCAAGGTAGGGGCTGAGGGGCAGCTGCGTGCAGAGAGGAGAGCATTGGAGCAAGGCAGGGGCTGAGGGGCAGCTGTGTGCAGAGAGGAGAGCGTTGGAGCAAGGTAGGGGCTGAGGGGCAGCTGCGTGCAGAGAGGAGAGCATTGGAGCAAGGCAGGGGCTGAAGGGGCAGCTGTGTGCAGAGAGGAGAGCGTTGGAGCAAGGTAGGGGCTGAGGGGCAGCTGCGTGCAGAGAGGAGAGCATTGGAGCAAGGTAGGGGCTGAGGGGCAGCTGTGTGCAGAGAGGAGAGCGTTGGAGCAAGGTAGGGGCTGAGGGGCAGCTGCGTGCAGAGAGGAGAGCATTGGAGCAAGGTAGGGGCTGAGGGGCAGCTGCGTGCAGAGAGGAGGAGGCGAGCAGGGGGGGAAGTCACGGGCTGAGGGGGCAGCTGTGTGCAGAGAGGAGGAGGAGAGGACGAGAGGAAGGCAGGGGCCGAGGGGGCAGCTGCGTGCAGACTGGAGGAGAGCATTCGAGCAAGGTAGGCGCTGAAGGGGCAGCCGTGTGCAGAGAGGAGGAGTGGACTAGGGGAAGGCAGGGGCCGAAGGGGCAGCCGTGTGCCGAGGAGGAGGAGGGAGCGTTGGAGGAAGGCAGGGCCCTGGAGCCGTGCGCGCAGCCCGGAGCGAGCCTCGCCGGTGAGTGGGGCACGGCCGGGTGGTGGCTGCGGGTGGCGGGGCCGTGTCGCGGGGCGCTGCGGGAGCTCCTGCGGGTCGTGGGACTTGGCGAGTGGGAGCCTGCAGCTTGGCTGGGCTGTGGGGGGTGCGGGGGGTGCTGCGGCAGCCACGTGGCACCCGGCAGAGGGGTCCCGGTAGGGTAAGCTTTGGGGCAGCCCCCGTGGCTTGCGTGGAAGGGGGTGGTGCTGAGCTGCCGGCCCCCCCCACTGCACCCCAGCTTGTGCCGCCCACCCCCCCAAAAACCACGCACCCGTGCAAGCCGCGGAGCGTGTGCCACGCCAGCAGCCCCGTGGGCAGGAGCTGGCCCTGTCCCCCCCACCCCCTGCACATAAGGACAAACCTTCTGCCTGCCTTGTGGCCACACAGCTCCTGGGGACGGGACGGGAGGGGGGAAAGAGGGCACAGTGGCAGGCACCAGCTGGCACAGCCCTCTGCTTGCCTCCTGCTTTTCTAAGCCCCTTCCCCAAGTGGGGCCTCTGCAGGGGGCTGGGAGCTGCACACAGGTGCCGCTGGGGTCCCATTTTGCTGCTGGCAGGGGGGATTGCAGCAGTGGGCTCTGAGATGTGCCCCAGGGCTTGCTCCAAGCTGTCCAGGGCTGCTCAGCTGCTTGCACAGCTCCCACACGTTGGGTTGTGAACCCCAAGCTTGACCGAGGGTCTCCTGTCCGTGCCAGCAGGGTGGGTTTGGGGCTTTGCAGGTGGAGATGTCCCACGTGAGCTGCACACAGGTGCAGCTGGGATCTGATTTCATTGCTGGCAGGGGGGATTGCAGCAGTCGGCTCAGGGCTGTGCCCCAGGGCTTGCTCCAAACTGTCCAGGGCTGCTCAGCTGCTTGCACAGCACCCAAATGTTGGGCTATGAGCCCTAAACTTGACTGGGGGTCTCCTGTCCGTGCCAGCAGGGTGGGTTTGGGGCTTTGCAGGTGGAGATGTCCCACGTGAGCTGCACACAGGTGCAGCTGGGATCCCATTTTGCTGCTGGCAGGGGGGATTGCAGCAGTCGGCTCAGGGCTGTGCCCCAGAGCTTGCTCCAAGCTGTCGAGAGCTGCTCAGCTCCTTGCACAGCTCCCACATGTTGGGTTGTGAACCCCAAGCTTGACTGGAGGTCTCCTGTCCGTGCCAGCTGTGTTGTCTCGGGGCTTTGCAGGTGGAGATGTCCTACCTGAGCTGCACACAGGTGCCGCTGGGATCTCATTTTGCTGCTGGGAGAGGGGGTCCCAGCAGTCGGCTCAGGGCTGTGCCCCAGGGCTTGCTCCAAGCTGTCCAGGGCTGCTCAGCTCCTTGCACAGCACCCGAATGTTGGGTTGTGAGCCCCAAGCTTGACTGGGGGTCTCCTGTCCGTGCCAGCAGGGTGGTCTGGGGGCTTTGCAGGTGGAGATGTCCTTCGTGAGCTGTGCCCTGAGGGTGGCCACCCCCCGCTGCCTGCCAGCCCCCTGGCGAAGCCCCAGGCCCTTGAGCAGTGCCGCGGGCCCCACGGCTGAGAAGAGTGTCCCGTACCAGAGGACCCTGAAGGAGGAAGGCTCCGGGGAGCCCAGCCGGCCCCCGCCCTCCTCAGCCGAGGTGGTGGTGGTGGGAGGGGGCAGCCTGGGCTGCCAGACCACCTACCACCTGGCCAAGCAGGGGGTCACCAACGTCGTGCTGCTGGAGAGGGACCGCCTGACCTCGGGGACCACTTGGCACACGGCTGGTGAGGTGCTGGGCACAGCGTGGGCGACGCCTGGGGTGGGGATGGGGGTGGCTGTGGGCGACGCCTGGGGTGGGGCTGGGGGTGGCCGTGGATGACGCCTGGCGTGGGGATGGGGGTGGCCGTGGGCGACGCCTGGCGTGGGGATGGGGGTGGCCGTGGGCGACGCCTGGCGTGGGGATGGGGGTGGCCGTGGGCGACGCCTGGCGTGGGGATGGGGGTGGCCGTGGATGACGCCTGGGGTGGGGATGGGGGTGGCTGTGGGCGATGCCTGGGGTGGGGATGGGGGTGGCTGTGGGCGACGCCTGGGGTGGGGATGGGGGTGGCCGTGGGCGACGCCTGGGGTGGGGATGGGGGTGGCCGTGGGTGATGCCTGGGGGGGGGATGGGGGTGGCCGTGGGCGACGCCTGGGGTGGGGATGGGGGTGGCCGTGGGCGACGCCTGGGGTGGGGATGGGGGTGGCTGTGGGCGACGCCTGGGGTGGGGATGGAGGTGGCCATGGAGCGGGTGTGTTGCCCAGGCAGGTGTGCTGGAGGGGTTTGGCTCTGAGGGTGGAGGGTCCTGCTGAGGGCTCCTCTTTGCCCATTTGGCATCCCTTTGTGTTAAAAAACGCCCCCAGAAGGTTCTGTTGTGTGGCCATGAGCAGGTGGAGCAGTTTCTCTTCACATCTTCCCCCACTCCGTTCTTTAAGCCACTTGTCTTTGGCGGGGGGGGGGGCGTGGGGGGGGTTAGTCTCTTCTGGGGATATCTGCTCCAGAAACCTTCCTTCCCCCTTGCTTTAAATCACAGAATGGGTTGGGTTGGAAGGGACCTTCAAGATCATCCAGTTCCGACCCCCCTGCCACGGGCAGGAGCTCCTCTTGCTAGACCAAGTTGCTCAAAGCAAAGCCTCCAAAGAGGAGGCTCCCAGGGGACCCTCTTGTGGCCTTCCAGCATCTGAAGAGGGCCACAGAAAAGCTGAGTAAGGACTTTTTAGGCTATCAGGGAGTGACAGGACAGGGGGGAATGGAGCAAAGCTGGAGGTGGGGAGAGTGAGGCTGGAGGTGAGGAGGAAGTTGTTGAGCAGGAGAGTGGTGAGAGGCTGGAATGGGTTGCCCAGGGAGGTGGTTGAGGCCCCATGGCTGGAGGTGTTTGAGGCCAGGCTGGCTGAGGCTGTGTGCAGCCTGCTCTAGGGTAGGGTGTCCCTGGGCATGGCAGGGGGATTGGAACTGGCTGCTCCTTGTGGTCCCTTCCAACCCTGCCTGATTCTATTCTATGAAAGCCTCATCTAGCATGGCCCTGGAGGGTTCCACATCTTCTGTGGGTAGTCTGTTGCAGTCTCACCAGCATCATGGGGGAGAATTTTTTTCCTTCTCCCTAGCCTAAATCTCTCCTCTCGTAGTTAAACTCTCACCCCTTGTCCTGTCACTCCAAGCCCTTGTAAAAAGTCCCTCTGCAGCTTTCTTCTGATTGCCTTAAAGCACTGAGGAGCCACAATAAGCTCTCTCTGGAGCCTTCTCCAGGCTGAACACCTCCAACTCTCTCAGCTGTTCAGAGCAGAGGTGCTGCAGCTCCTTGACCATCTTCATGACCACTCCAACCTGCCCGTGCCCCTTATGATGTTGGCAGCCCCAGAGCCGAAGGCATTGCTCTTGGTGCCCAAGGGAAACAGGGAAGGACAATTTGTGTCTCTCCACATCACCACGAGATGGAGCAGGAGCCCTGGCAGGACAACCCAGACCACCCTGCACAGGATCTTAGGGGTTGGAAGGCAGCTGCAGGGATCATCCAGTCCAGCCCCACTGCCAGAGCAGGATCTTTGATCACATTCTGTGCTCCTGTGCTCCACAACCTCCCTGGGAAACCTGTGCCAGGGTCTCACCACTCTCCCTGCAAACAACTTCTTCCTAGAAGTTTCAGTCTCCCCTCTGCTAGTTCAAACCTACTCCTGCTCCTCCTATCTTTCCCAGACCTTGTCAATAGTCCCTCCTCAGCTTTACTGGAGCTCCCTTCAGATCCTGCAAGGCCACTCCAAGGTCTCCTCCAAGCCTTCTCTTCTCCAGGCTGCACAGCCCCAACTCTCTCAGCCTGTGCTCACAGCAGAGCTGCTGCAGCCCTCTCAGCATCTTGGTGGCCTCCTCTGCACTGGCTCCAACACTTCCATGTCCTGCTTGTGCTGGGGGCTCCAGAACTGCCCTCAGGACTGCAGATGGGGTGTGAGGAGATCAGAGCCAAGGGGCAGAATCCCCTCCCTTGCCCTGTGCCCACACTGCTCTTGCTGCAGCCCAGCACAGGGTTGTGTCTGGGCTGCACTCCCACTGCAGGCTCCTCTTGAGCTTTTCCTCACCCCAGACCCCCAGGTCCTGTTCCTCAGAGCTGCTCTCAGCCATTCCCCACCCAGCCTGGAGTTGTGCTTGGGATTGCACCCACCCAGGTGCAGGATCTTACACTTGGCCTTGTTGAATGCCATGAGGTTGGCCTGGGCACACCTCTGCAGCCTGCCCAGCTCCCTCTGGATGGATCCCTGTCCTCTAGCAAGTCTCCTGTGCCACACAGCTTGGTGCCATCTGCACACTTGCTGAGGCTGCACTGATTGCTCTGTCCACATCCCTGACAAAGATGTTCCACAGCACTGGTGCCAGCACTGACCCCTGAGGGAGCCACTTGGCACTGTTCTCCAGGTGGTCATTGTGCCCTTGGGTGCCACCATCCAGCCCATTCCTTGCCCAGCAGTGCTCCACTCATCCAGGCTGTGTTTTCCCAGCTTGGTGACCGGGATGCCCTGTGGGACAGAGTCAAAACGCCTTGCTGGGGTCCAGGTGGGTGATGTCTGTTGCCCTTCCCTTGTCCCCTCCTAGGGCTGCTGTGGCAGCTGCGTCCCAGCGACGTGGAGGTGGAGCTGCTGGCACACACGCGGGAGGTGGTGAGCAGGGAGCTGCCGGCAGAGACAGGGCTGCACACGGGCTGGGTGCAGAACGGAGGTCTCTTCATCGCCTCCAGCAAGCAGCGCCTGGACGAGTACAAGAGGCTGATGTCGGTAGGGACCGGCCCCTGGCCGGGTGGGCTGCAGGAGCTGGGGTGTGTCACCCGTGCCTTGGGAGCGGGGCTGAGGGCTGTGGAACCTGGAGCAGATGGTCCCCAGCTGTCCCTTACAGCACCCAGCAGCTCCCAGAGTGGATGGGTGGGGGCAAGGATGCAGCAGGTGGCTTTAAGGGAGTGCCACGGCTGCAGCCACTCCTTGCTTTGGGGCAAGGATGCTGTGAGGGTCTCACATCAGGCACAGGATGGCAGGGGTTGGAAGGGACCTAAAGAGAGCATCCAGTGCAACCCCCCTGCCACAGCAGGACCATCCAGTCTAGCTCAGGGCACACAGGAACACATCCAGACAGGCTTGGAAAGGCTCCAGAGAAGGAGACTCCACAGCCTCTCTGGGCAGCCTGTGCCAGGGCTCTGGGAGCCTTATGGAAAAGAAGTTCCCCCTTGTGCTGAGCTGCAACCTCCTGTGCTGCAGCTTCCATCCATTGCTGCTCATCCTGTGCCAGGCAGCAGTGAGCAGAGCCTGTCCCCCCCTCCTGACCCCCAGCCCTCAGATAGTTATAGACATTGATTCAATCCCCTCTCAGTCTTCTCTTCTCCAGACTAAGCAGCCCCAGGGCCCTCAGCCTCTCCTCACCAGGCAGTGCTCCAGACCCCTCATCATCCTTCCTTGGGCTCTCTCCAGCAGATCCCTGTCCCTCTTCACCTGGGGAGCCCAAACCTGAAGGCAGTACTCAGGATGAGGTCTCATCAGGGCACAGTAGAGGTGGAGGAGAAGCTCCCTGGATATTCTGAACACACTCTCCTTAATGCACTTCTCTTCCTCCTCCTCCTCCTGCAGCAAGCAATGAGCAAAGCTTTTGTTGCCTGCTTGAGTTCCTTCTTTGCTTCTCCCTTGGCAGCTGGGGAAGGTTTATGGTGTGGAGTCCTACGTCCTGACCCCAGCACAGACCAAGGACCTGTACCCACTGATGAACATCAACGACCTCTATGGCACCCTCTATGTGCCCAAGGATGGCACCATGGATCCAGCTGGTACCTGCTCGACTCTTGCCAGGGCAGCAACTGCCAGAGGCGCTACGGTAGTTCCTAATCAGTAATTGCTCATTAGTGCCTGTTGGTCCTGGGAGGAGGCTTCAGCTTCTGCCCTCCTCATCTCCTCCTTTCCCACTGGAGCCAGAGTTGTTCCAGCAGTTAGGTCTTTGCCCAAGAAAGGTCTTGGCTTTGAGGGCTGCTTGCGTGGTAGCCATCAAAGCTGGCAGGAGCCATGGGGTCCAGGGGAAGTAGAGGGCAAAGCTGGCTCCTAAGCTGGCAGGAGCCATGAGATCCAGGGAAGGCAGAGGGCAAAGCTGGCTCCTAAGCTGGCAGGAGCCATGAGATCCAGGGAAGGCAGAGGGCAAAGCTGGCTCCTAAGCTGGCAGGAGCCATGAGATCCAGGGAAGGCAGAGGGCAAAGCTGGCTCCTAAGCTGGCAGGAGCCAGAGATCCAAGGAAGGCAGCCCCAGAGCAGGTTCCCTGGGCAGTTGTGGGGTCAGGCAGCAGGTTGTGCTGTCACCACCCTCAAGGCAGGGGCCAGCAGCCCCTCCTTGTGCCTGTGTGTGTCAACAAGAAGCGTGCCAGATGTGGGGTGCAGATGCCAGGCCAGCCAGGCTGTCCCCCATCACCCTTCTGCCCCTGCCATGACTCTGCTGCCCTCCTCCTGCCTCCAGATCATCGAGAACTGCCCAGTCACAGGCATCCAGGTCCGGACTGATGATTTTGGGGTGAAGAGGGTGTGTGGAGTGGAGACAGCCCACGGGACCATCCAGACTCCCTGCGTGGTGAACTGTGCAGGTACAGGGGTGCAAAAGCCTGGTGAGGAAGGTGAGGGCCTGGGGCTGTGGCCACAGGGCAGGAGGTGATGCTGCCCCCCAAGAGCTGGAGGGTCGCCAGCAATCCTCATCCCCTCCCTCCCATCTGGCCATCACCTCCAGACCACCACAGGTCTGTGTGGGGTGTGAAGGGTGGAGAGGTGCTGAGCAGAGGGTGGTCTCTTGGCAGGTGTGTGGGCACGAGCCCTGGGCAAGCTGGCTGGCGTGCAGGTGCCGCTGGTGGGGATGCACCATGCCTACGTGGTGACCGAGCGCATCGAGGGCATCCAGGTCAGCCCTGCTCAGCTGCACTCCAGCTCCTCTGCTCTGCTGGCCACTGCTGGAGGAGCAGATGGGACAGACCCCCTGGCACCCACCCCCCAGGCCTGCACCTCAAATACTGGGTTCAGTGTTTGGGCTTCTCACTCCAACAAAGGGCATCGAGGTGCTGGAACAGGGCAACAAAGGTGGGGAAGGGTCTGGAGGGCAGAGCTGGGGAGAAGCAGCTGAGAGAGCTGGGAGGGTGTAGTGGGGGTAAGGAGGCTGAGGGGAGGCCTCATTGCTCTCTACAGCTGCCTGGAAGGAGGGAGGTAGAGGTTGGTCTCTTCTGCCTAGTATCAGGTGATAAAATGAGGGTAAGAGGAGGCTGAGGGGAGGTCTCATTGCTCTCTACAGCTGCCTGAAAGGAGGTTGGAGGGAGGTAGAGGTTGATCTCTTCTGCCCAGTATCAGGTGACAAAATGAGAGGAAATGGCTTGGAGATGAGGAAATTTGCTGCAGGAGTGCCCAGGGATTGACACAGGCTGCCCAGAGAGGTGGTGGAGTCCCCAGCCCTGGAGGGGTTCAAGAAACCTGTGGTCCTGGTTTAGTGGCCATGGTGGGGTTGGGTTGAAGGTTGACCTCAATGACTTTGGAAAGCTTTTCCAGCCAAAGCAGTTCTGTGGTTGCTGCCTGCAGCATAACCCTGGGCCAGGATCTGCAGGCAGGAGGAGGTGCACACCCAGCAGCTTCTCCTCCCTGGCATCAGCCTGCCCTGCCCAGAGTCGTGGTGAATATTTAATGCTGTTATGACTGGCAGGATCATTTCCTTCATGGTTTTTTCATCTCAGCAGAATGGTTGCAGGGTCTCCTGTGTGCTTGCTGTCTGACAGCAGCATTAATAAAGACAGCAAACACTTGCTGAACAAGCCCCAGCAGGCAGAGGTGTAGCTCTCCAAGCATCTCTAAGCTCTTCCAAGAACTCCATAGCTGCATCTGCCTGTAGAGCATTGCTCAGGAGTAAAAGAGCATTTTGCTGCCTCTGGCAACAAGGCTGTGAGGGCAACACATTATTAAGTGTCCATCCCACTGCCACAGCTCAGGTCTGACTTTCCAGGCTGAGATGCCAAGTGTTGGTGCCCAGGATTACACATCTGGGGTGCTAGGTCCAGTTCTGGGCTGCCTGGATCAAGGGGGGCAGGGACTTGCTAGAGGGGGTACAGCAAAGGGCTACAAAGATGCTGGGGAGAGTGGAACAGGTCTGTGAGGAGGAAAGGCTGAGAGAATTGGGGCTGGTTAGTCTGGAACAGAGCAGCCTGAGAGGGGATCTGATCAATGCTGATCCATACTTCGAGGGTGGGTGTCAGGAGGATGGGAGCAGGCTTTGTTCAGTGGTGCCCAGTGACAGGACAAGGAGTGATGGGCACAAGCTGGAACATCAGAAGTCCAACCTAAACATGAGGAGGAACTCCTTGAATCTAAGGGTGGCAGAGCCCTGGAGTCTCCTTGCCTGGAGAGCTTCCAACCCCACCTGGGCGTTGTGCTCCTGGGCAAGCTGCTGTGGGTGCCCTGCTTGAGCAAGCTGGGGGTTGGGCTGAATGATCTCCAGAGGTCCCTTCCAGCCCTCACCATGCTGGAAGAGTCTGCTCCTGCTGCCCAGAGCATCCCTGGCACTGCTGCTTGTGCCACGGAGGAGCAGCTGGGAGCCAAAGACTCATGCAAGACTCAGCTTCCAGTTTGGGTGCTGGGGTCAGGCTTGGTGAATGGACACTGCCTTGTGGCATCCCTGCCTGTGATGACACTGCCCTGCCTGTGGCATCCCTGCCTGTGATGACACTGCCCTGCCTGTGGCATCCCTGCCTGTGATGACACTGCCTGTGATGACACTGCCTGTGACATCCCTGCCTGTGGCACCCCTGCCTGCATGAGCCACTTGGCCCATGGTTGGAGGGGGGTTTGCTGCAGCTGCCCTTGATGCCTTCTTCCTGGCTCAATTCAGGCACTCAAAAGTGAGGGCTGAGGGAACATCCCTGGAGCCAGCATTGCTGCCAGCCTCAGTGGTCATGCCGGACCCCTCCAGTCGATCCCCCTCAGTGGCAGCAGGGCGATGTTGGGCTCTCCCCACAGCCCTCAGCCCCCTGCTGGCCCTGGCTGTGTTGCAGAACATGCCCAACGTGCGGGACCACGACGCCTCGGTGTACCTCCGTCTCCAGGGAGATGCCCTTTCCGTGGGCGGCTATGAGTCCAACCCCATCTTCTGGGAGGAGGTGAGTGGTGCAGAGAGCCTTTCCTATAGGCAATGAGGCAGGTTTCCAGGGAACCCATCCCTGAGCACCTCAACCCCCAGCTCCTGCAGGTGCCAACCTCCCCACAGCCAGAGGGGGAAGCGCAGCAGAGCATCTTCTGGTTGGGTCTGTCTGTGGTGCAGAGAGGAGATGCAGGGACAGCAGGAATAAGGAGGGCTGTGAGGGGACTGGAGCACTGCCTGGTGAGGAGAGGCTGAGGGCCTGGGGCTGTTTAGCCTGGAGAAGAGAAGACTGAGAGGGGATTGAATCAATGTCTATAACTATCTGAGGGCTGGGGGTCAGGAGGGGGGGACAGGCTCTGCTCACTGCTGCCTGGGATAGGACAAGCAGCAATGGATGGAAGCTGCAGCACAGGAGGTTGCAGCTCAGCACAAGGGGGAACTTCTTGCCTGGAAGGTCCCAGAGCCCTGGCAGAGGCTGCCCAGAGGTGGAGTCTCCTCCTCTGGAGCCTTTCCAAGCCTGTCTGGATGTGTTCCTGTGTGCCCTGAGCTAGATTGTCAGGCTACAAGAGTTGTGGCTCTGCAGCCTGGAGAAGAGAAGGCTTTGAGGACACCTTGGAGTGGCCTTCCACTAGTTGAAAGGGGCTACAGGAAGTCTGGGGAAGGACTAGTGACAAGGTCTGGTAATGACAGGAGGAGGAGGAACTGCCAGAGGGAGAATTCAAACTAGATGTTAGGAAAGGGTATTTGGAAGTGAGGGTGGTGAGACCCTGGCACAGGTTACCCAGGGAGGTTGTGAAGCACAGAGGCACAGAATGTGATCAAAGATCACATTCTGTGCCTCTGTGCTTCACAACCTCCCTGGAGGTGTTCAGGACCAGCTTGGCTGAGTCCTTGAGCAACCTGTTCTAGTGAGAGGTGTCCCTGCCTATGGCAGGGGGGTTGGAACTGGCTGAGCTTTGAGGTCCCTTCCAACCTAAACCATTCTCTGATTGCATGGAATTGTAGCATCAATCAGGGTTGAAAGGGACCAGGAGGATCATCCAGTTCAGGGTTGGAAGGGACCAGGAGGATCATCCAGTTCAGGGTTGAAAGGGACCAGGAGGATCATCCAGTTCAGGGTTGAAAGGGACCAGGAGGATCATCCAGTTCAGGGTTGGAAGGGACCAGGAGGATCATCCAGTTCAGGGTTGAAAGGGACCAGGAGGATCATCCAGTTCCAACCCCCCTGCCATGGGAATTCTATGTCTTTGGGTCCCTTCCACCCCCTGACATCTGTGAGCCTGTGAAGATGCTGAACTTCCCTGGGGGGGAGGAGTTGGATTTTTGAGGCCACCATACAGCCCCTGCCCTGCTGCATCATCCCTTTATCCAGGTTGTGCTGCTTGGGTGCTAATTGGTATATGTTAATGAGAGAAATGAGGTTATTGGCTATGAAAAGCAAACAATGGGATGTCTTTTCCACTCAGAGCTGTGCTTTGTCCCAGCCCTTTAGCTTGGGCTGTTGGTGAAAGCCCAAAGAACCCAGAGGTGATTCCCTGGGGTGTGTGAGGCTGTCAGAGCTGAGTTCTTCCTCTGCCAACTCTGCTCTCTTGTGTGTCTTGGTTCCTTCTTTCCCACCTTTCAGGTCTCTGAAAAGTTTGCTTTTGGCCTTTTTGACCTCAACTGGGATGTTTTCATGCAACACATTGAAGGGGCCATCAACAGAGTCCCTGTGTTGGAGAGAACAGGCATTAAATCCACTGTCTGTGGGCCAGGTAACGTGGCAGGGGTGGCACCTTGGTGGCACTGTGCTCAGGGAGGCACAGGCTGGATGTTAGGAGGAAGTTGTTGTCAGAGAGAGTGATTGGCATTGGAATGGGCTGCCCAGGGAGGTAGTGGAGTCTTTGTGCCTGGAGGTGTTGAAGCCAAGCCTGGCTGGGGCACTGAGTGCCATGGTCTGGTTGGTTGGGCAGGGCTGGGTGCTAGGTTGTGCTGGCTGAGCTTGGAGCTCTCTTCCAACCTGCCTGATTTCTCTGTGGGTTGTGCTGGAGGCAAGAGGAAGCTTCCTGACTTGGGGAGAAGAAAAACCCTTTGAGAACAGAGCAGGCAGCTCTGGTGTGGCTGCAATGGTGCCATCGTCCAAGGGGTGGCACCCCAGGCTTAGTCTAGCTGGAGACCTTGCACTTGTTCGTATGGAACCAACCTCAGGAGGTTCAACAAGACCAAGTGCAAGGTCCTGCAGCTGGGGCGAGGCAATGCCAAACACAGATCGAAGCTGGGCAGTGCCAGGCTGGAGAACAGCCCTGAGGAGAGGGACTTGGGGATGCTGCTGGAGGAGAAGCTCCACAGGAGCCAGCAGTGTGCACTTGCAGCCCAGAAAGCCAAGCAGAGCCTATGAACCCTGCTCCTAGTGGTGTGGTGTGTCCCCAGAATGGCACTCCTGGCCCTGCTGGCACATCCCTCTCTCTCTTGCAGAGTCATTCACAGCTGACCACAAGCCCCTCATGGGGGAAGCCCCAGAGGTCAGAGGCTTCTTCCTTGGCTGTGGCTTCAACAGTGCAGGTAAGAGAGTCTTGAAGGGCTCACACCTCAGCTGCCCCAATGTGGACGTGGCAGCCCGGGCAGAGCCTGGCACCCACAGCCACCCTTGGGCCTCCTGGGCTCAGCTGGCTGCTTGCCTCTTCCCCCAGGGATGATGCTGGGAGGTGGCTGTGGGAAGGAGCTGGCTCACTGGATCATCCATGGGCGGCCAGAGAAGGACATGCATGGCTACGACATCAGGCAAGGCACCCTGGCTGCCCAGCTCCCCAAGGGCTCCTTCCCTGGCACCCCTTGTCCTCAGCTGGTCCTTGGGGAGGGGTTTGGAGGCAGGGCTGGCAGCTGACATCAGCAGTGGGTGCCACCCTGGCTGCCCCAGCTCCCCAAGGGCTCCTTCTCTGACACCTCTTGTCCTTGGGTGGTGCTTGGGCACGGGGTTGGAGGCAGGGCTGGCAGCTGGCATCAGCTGTGGGTGCCACCCTGGCTGCCCCAGCTCCCCATGGGCTCCTTTTCTGACACCTCTGGTCCTTGGGTGGTCCCTGGGGACGAGTTTGGAGGCAGAGCTGGCATCAGCAGTGGTGGTCACCCTGGCTGCTCCAGCATGCTCTAGCTCCTCATGGGCTCCTTCTCTGACACCTCTGGTCCTTGGGTGGTCCCTGGGGACGGGTTTGGAGGCAGGGCTGGGTGTGGGTGTCAGGCAGCCCCAGGCTGTGCCCCTCTAAGGAGCTGCTGAATGGCTTCAATGAATTTGCACCTGGGGCCTATCTCATTTGCCTCAGCCCAGCTTCTACACCAGCAGCTTCCAGCAGGCAGGAGATGGCAGCCATGGGAGAGGGCAGAGCAATTACCTTTGGGTCCTGTTGTTGTTCAATTAGTGCCCTGCCTAATCCTCTAAGTTAAGTGTGTGTGTGTGATGATTTCCACAGCCCAGAGATTGGCTTCCCCCCATCTCCCACCCCCCCTCTCTGCAGCACCACACGGGGCAGGAGTTTGGGCTGTGCAGATGTTGGCTCAGCAGTTGCTGTTGCCTTGCTGCGTTGTGGTGATTAGGTTTGGGCTTTCTCCTAGGACTGGTAGTGACAGCAGCCACCTAGACAGGGACAAAGCTGTGGCAGCCAAGTTGCTCTCCTGGCAAGGCTGCTGCACAGCTCATTGATTGTGTAGCCTGGGGAAGAGGAGGCTCAGGGCAGAGCTCATTGCTGCCTGCAGCTGCCTGCAGGGAGGCTGTAGCCAGGTGGGGTTGGGCTCTGCTGCCAGGGACAGAAGAAGGGGACACAGCCTCAAGCTGTGCCAGGGCAGGTCTAGGCTGGATGTGAGGAGGAAGTTGTTGCCAGAGAGAGTGATTGGCATTGGAATGGGCTGCCCAGGGAGGTGGTGGAGTCTTTGTGCCTGGAGGTGTTGAAGCCAAGCCTGGCTGGGGCACTTAGTGCCATGGTGTGGTTGGTTGGGCAGGGCTGGGTGCTAGGCTGGGCTGGCTGAGGTTGGAGCTCTCTGCCAGCCTGCTGGATTCCATGGTTCTATGGTTCTCCTCTCCAGGCTGCACTGCCCCATCTCTCCCAGCCTTCACAGGATAGGTGCTCCAGGCTCTGCCATGGCCAGTGCCAAGCCCTGCTTGGTCCCTCTGCTCTGCTGCCCACCAACTCGTACAGGAATATCACCTCGACCCCACAGCAGCTGCAGCCACATCTGGCCCCTGCCCGCAGGGAGCAGCCAGCCCAGGGGCTGCTGGGCTCCCCCTAACACTGCCCTCTCCTCTCCTGCCTTCCAGGAGGTTCCACCACTCCCTCACGGACAACAACCGCTGGATCCGGGAGCGCAGCCACGAGTCCTACGCCAAGAACTACTCCGTGGTCTTCCCCCACGACGAGCCCCTGGCAGGACGCAACCTGAGGAAGGATCCTCTGCACGAGGTGAGGGCACTCGCTGCCAGCTGGGGCTGCTGGCTGTGAGCACTCGCTGCCAGCTGGGGCTGAGGGCACTTGCTGCCAGCTGGGGCTGCTGGCTGTGAGCACTCGCTGCCAGCTGGGGCTGCTGGCTGTGAGCACTCGCTGCCAGCTGGGGCTGAGGGCACTCGCTGCCAGCTGGGGCTGAGGGCACTCGCTGCCAGCTGGGGCTGAGGGCACTCGCTGCCAGCTGGGGCTGCTGGCTGTGAGCACATGCTGCCAGCTGGGGCTGAGGGCACTCGCTGCCAGCTGGGGCTGCTGGCTGTGAGCACTCGCTGCCAGCTGGGGCTGCTGGCTGTGAGCACTCGCTGCCAGCTGGGGCTGAGGGCACTCGCTGCCAGCTGGGGCTGCTGGCTGTGAGCACTCGCTGCCAGCTGGGGCTGAGGGCACTCGCTGCCAGCTGGGGCTGCTGGCTGTGAGCACTCGCTGCCAGCTGGGGCCGAGGGCACTCGCTGCCAGCTGGGGCTGCTGACTGAGGGCTCAGCTGATCCAGCTGCAGGCTGTGCTGCCATCCAGCAAGACCTGGGCAGACAGAGCTGGGCACAGAGGAATCAAATGAGGTTCAAAAGGCCAAGTGCAGAGTCGTGCACCTGGGAAGCAATAACAAACTGCAGCAGGACAGGCTGGGAGGTGACTGCTGGAGAGCAGCCCCAGGCGAGGGAGCTGGGGGTGCTGGGGGAGAACATCCATGGGGCAGCAATGTGCCCTGGGGGCCAAGGCCAATGGGGTCCTGGGGAGCATTCAGCAGAGTGTGTCCAGCAGATCCAGGGAGGTTTTCCTCTGCCTTCACTCTGCCCTGGGGAGACCTCATTTTGACTACTGCCTACAGCTTTGGGCTCCCCAGTTGAAAAGGGACAGGGATCTGCTGGAGAGAGCCCAAGGGAGGGCTGTGAGGATGATGTGGGGACTGGAGCACTGCCTGGTGAGGAGAGGCTGAGGGCCCTGGGGCTGCTTAGTCTGGAGAAGAGAAGACTGAGAGGGGATTGAATCAGTGTCTATAACTATCTGAGGGCTGGGGGTCAGGCTCTGCTCACTGCTGCCTGGGATAGGACAAGGAGCAATGGATGGAAGCTGCAGCACAGGAGTAAAATGGAATGGAATAGGATAGAATTCTGTTCCTCCTCCTGTCCAGGTGGAACCTCCTGGGTTCCAGTTTAGATTGGAATAGAATGGAATGGGGTAGAATGGAATGGAATAGAATTCTGTTGCTCCTCCTGTCCAGGTGGAACCTCCTGGGTTCCAGTTTAGAATGGAATGGAGTAGAGTAGAATGGAAAGAAATGGTGTGGAGTGGAGTAGAGTGCAGTAGAATGGAATGGAGTGGAATAGATGGAATGCAGTGGAATGGAATGCAGTAGAATTGAGTGGAGTGGAATGGAGTAGAATGGAATGGTGTAGAATGGAAAGGAGTGGAATAGAGTAGAATAGAATGCAGTAGAATGGAATGGAGTGGAATGGAGTGGAATGGAATGCAGTAGAATGGAGTGGAGTGGAATGGAATGGAATAGAATGGAGTAGAATGGAGTGGAATAGAATGGAGTAGAGTGGAGTGGAATAGAATGGAGTAGAATGGAATGGTGTAGAATGGAAAGGAGTGGAATAGAGTAGAATGGAATGGTGTAGAATGGAGTGGAATAGAATGCAGTAGAATGGAATGGAGTGGAATAGATGGAATGGAGTGGAATGAAATGTAGTAGAATGAAATGTAGTAGAATGGAGTGGAATAGAATGGAATGGAGTGGAATAGAATGGAGTAGAATGGAAAGGAGTGAAATAGAATGGAGAAGAGTAGAATGGAATGGAATAGAATGAAGTGGAGTAGAATGGAATAGAGTGGTGTAGAATGGAGTGGAATAGATGGAGTGGAATGGAATGGTGTGGAGTAGAACGGAGTGGAGTAGATGGAATGGAGTGGAATAGGATAGAATTCTGTTTCTCCTCCTGCCCAGGTGGACCCTGCTGGGTTCCAGGTGAAACTGGCTGATCCCTCCCAACCCATCCTGTAGTTGATCCTTCCACCGGAGAGCAGGAGGTGAAGCAGTGGCAGAGCCCTCCCCTGGTGCTCTGCTGACAGCTCGAGCACTTTCCTGTCACTGGAGGCTGCAATTCCTTTTTCAATAGCACATCTAATAAGCAGTGCCCACTTGAGTGGCAGCCTGGTATTTATACACACAGCTCCAGAGCAGGGGGGCTCTGCTTTATAAATAGCCAACTCGAATCACTCCTCAAAATCTCCCAGCAGCAACAAAAAAAATATTCAAAGCAAGAAGAATAAAACAACAACAGAAAAAAAAACCACACCCAACCCACAAAACCTCCTCACAACCCAAATCTTCTCTGTTCTGAAAGGAGGCACCAAACAAAACCCAAAAACTCCCTTAATGGAGCCCTAATTAATTGCCTGCTGAGAGCTTTTTTATCCTGAGAGCAGAGAGGGAAGGTTGCACTCTCCACAACTCAAAGGTTATTATATAATTACTCTTGGAAACATCAGGGGGGGAATTTTCCTGGCTGGATTGAACATCTCTGGGGCAGTCATTCAGTGGAGCTGGGATGCCAAGAGCCCTGCCCAGGGCTGGGGGTGGGGTGGAACCCAAAAATAATCAGCGTGCAAAAGCAACTGGAGCTTGGCTCTGTGCTAAAAGCCAAACCACTGAGCTGCTTTTGGCTGCTGCTTAGGCGAAGCCCAAGGGGTTCATAAGTTGGGGTTTGAGCTCTCTCTCAAAAGGGCAGCCCTGGGCACTGCTCAGACAGCAGGGAAAAGGCTCTTTTGTTTCAAAGAATGGTAGGGGGTTGGAAGGGACCTCTGGGGGTCATCCAGCCTGACCCCTGCTGCCAGAGCAGGGTCACCTAGAGCAGGTTGCACAGGATGGGATCCAGGTGGGTTTGGAATGTCTCTGCAGATGGAAACTCCACAACCTCTCTGGGCAGCCTGCTCCAGAGCCCTGCCACCCTTGAATTCAAGTTGTTCCTCCTCATGTTCAGATGGAAGTTCTGATGCTCTGGTTTGTGCCCATCACTCCCTGTCCTCTCACTGGGTACCGCCGAGCAAAGCCTGGCCCCATCCTCCTGACACCCCCACCTTGAAGTATTGATCAGATTCCCCCCTGCCTCAGTCTTCTCCAGGCTAGGAACCCCAAGTTTCTCAGCCTTTCTGCCCCAGACAGATGTTCTGGGCCCCACTTCACTGACTCATAGAATTAACCAGGTTGGAAAAGACCTCTGAGATCACTGAGTCCAACCTAGCACCTGACCCTGCTAGTTAACCTCTGCAACTAAGTGCTTCTTGCAGCCTCCTCTTGAACACCTCCAGGCACAAAGACTCCACCACCTCCCTGGGCAGCCCATTCCAGTGCCAATCACTCTCTCTGCCAGGAACTTCCTCCTAACATCCAGCCTAGACCTGCCCTGGCACAGCTTCAGGCTGTGTCCCCTTGTTCTGCTGCTGGCTGCCTGGCAGCAGAGCCCAACCCCACCTGGCTACAGACTCCCTGCAGGCAGCTGCAGACAGCAATGAGCTCTGCCCTGAGCCTCCTCTGCTGCAGGCTGCACACCCCCAGCTCCCTCAGCCTCTCCTCACAGGGCTGTGCTCCAGGCCCCTCCCCAGCCTTGCTGCCCTTCTCCAAACACCTTCCAGCACCTCAACATCTCCCTTGAACTGAGGAGCCCAGCACTGGACACAGCACTCCAGGTGTGGCTTGAGCAGTGCTGAGCAGAGGGGCAGAAGAACCTCCCTTGTGCTGCTGGCCACACTGCTTCTAAGCCAGCCCAGGATGCCATTGGCCTTCCTGTTAACCTCTTGTTCCCTGTCCTGTGGCTTTGCTTCTGCAGGAGCTGCTGCGCCAGGGCTGCGTCTTCCAGGAGCGGCACGGCTGGGAGCGGCCTGGCTGGTTCAGCCCTGGGGGGGCAGCCCCGGTGAGTAGGGATCCTCTCTCTTTTTGGGGTGAGGCATTCAGCCCAGAGGGCTGCCACATCACAGCAGCTGTGTGGTGTGCTGCAGGCAGCTCTGTGTGCCCAGCAATGGTTCCATAGAAAGGTGTTTGGCTTCAGTTCACTCTGAGAGTGGTAAGAGGGAGATCTGTGTCTGTCTGTCTGCCCTTCTGCGAGGGGCAGCATCTGCCTGCAGTGCCCTTGAACCACTTCTAGATACTGAGGAGAGCAGTAGGCAGGGATGCTGGTGTGGGGTCCCTTCCCCAAGAGCAGGGATGGGCAGGGGTAGGGCCCATCACTGTGGGCAGGGATGCTGGGATGAGGACTCATCATCGCAGGCAGGGATGCTGTGGTGCATCACTGTGGGCAGAGGCTGTGGTTGTGACCTGTCATCACAAGTGGGAATGCTGGGAGCAGGACCCATCACCATGGGCAGGGATGTTGGAGTGAGTACCCATTGCTGTGGGCAGGGATGGCAGGGACAGGACCCATCACCAGGGGCAGGGGTGCTGGAATGAGGACCCATCACTGTGGGCAGGGAAGCTGTGGTCATCACCCAGGGATGCTGGGGTGGGCACCCATCACTGTGGGCAGGGAAGCTGTGGTCATCACCCAGGGATGCTGGGGTGGGCACCCATCACTGTGGGCAGAGCAGCTGTGGTCATCACCCAGGGATGCTGGGGTGGGCACCCATCACTGTGGGCAGAGCAGCTGTGGTCATCACCCAGGGATGCTGGGGTGGGCACCCATCACTGTGGGCACGGATGCTGGAATTGGGAGCCATCACCATGACCAAGTCCTGCAGGGACCCATTCCTGGCATGGAGTGAATGCAGCTGGGAGCAGCACCTTCTCTTCAGCCTCACATCACCTTCCTCACTGCCCTCCTCCTCTTGCTTGCCCCTGCCCAGGTCCTGGACTACGACTACTACGGTGCCTACGGGCGGGAGCGCCACAGGGACTACATCTACAACAGGCTGCTGGGGGATGAGTACACCTTTGACTTCCCCCCACACCATGACATTGTGAGTTGGGGGGCCCTGGGGGGAGGTGACCTCCTTGGGGCTGCTGTTCTCCAGGCTCAAGAGCCCCAGAGCTCCCCTCACTCACATGCTCCAGGCCCCTCAGTGTCTCTCCTGAGCTAGGAAGCCCAGAACTGATCTCAGTACTCCAGACGTGGCCTCACTGGGGCAGAGTAGAGAGGGTGGAGAACCTCCCTCAGCCCTCTTCTTAGTGCACCCCAGGATGCCATTTGCTTTCTTGGCCACATTGCTGGCTCATGGGCAAGTTGTCCCCTGGCATCTCCAGGTCCTTCTCTGCAGAACCCAGCCCCTCAGCTGCACTGCTGCAGGGAGCTGTTCCTCCCCAGCTGCAACATCCTGCTCTGGTGGCCTTGCTCTGTTGTTTTGCAGCCTTGCAGCCTCTGAAGGCACCAGGGGAGCATCCTGGTGGTGCTCCCCTTTACAGAAGTGGTTTGGATGTCTGGCTCCACGTGTGGAGTGGGGCTGTGGCTGCAGCCCAGCCCTGTGTCTGCTCCCCCTGCAGATCAAGAAGGAGTGCCTGGCCTGCAGGAACGCCCTGGCTCTCTTTGACATGTCTTACTTTGGCAAGTTCTACCTGCTCGGGCCTGAAGCAACCAAAGCAGTCAACTGGCTCTTCACAGCTGATGTCAGCAAGGCACCAGGTACTGGCTCAGCCCCAGGTTGTGGCTGCAGGCTGAAGTCTGCCCTGGGAGATCACAGCTGGCATCAGGCTGAGCAGCAGGGACCCAAACTTGGCTTTTCCTTTGCATTATGGAATGCATCAGGTTGGAAGGGACCCTCAAAGGTCATTTTGTCTGAACCCCTTGCAGTCAGCAGGGACATCTTCAGCTAGAGGTTGCTCAGAGCCATGTCAGGAGTGTCCCCAGGGATGGGCTCTCAGCCACCTCTCTGAGCAGCCTGTGTCAGGGTCTCCCCACGCTCACTGTGCAGAGCTTCCTCCTGATGTGCAGCCAAAATCTCCCCTGCTCCAGTTGCAGTCCACTACCCCTCATCCTGGCACTACAAGGCCTTTTAACCAGTCCCTCCCCAGCTCATCTGTAGCCCACTTCAGGTACCAAAATGCAGCTCTAGGGCATCCCTGGAGCCTTTTCTTCTCCAGGCTGAGCAGCCCCAACTCTCCCAGCCTGTCTTTGTGCCAGGGCAACGTTTCCCTGTCCCTGCTGGGGGCTGGCTTCTGCTCTCATTTACCCTGAGACAGGTGTGCTTGGAGCTGAAGGGGTGGTAGAGAGGAGGGGTCTGACCCTCTGGCTTCCAGATGTGGCTCACATTGCTCACAGCTGGCAGTGTGATGGGTACCAGAGTGAATCAAACCCCAGCCATGGTTTGCAGAGGAAGAAGCTGCCTCTCCTCCAGGGCTAGCAGGCAAGGAAGCAGCTTTAGCTCCTCCTACAGAAGCCCAAGTCCTGTCTCCCTCCTGGTGCTGGGCTCTCCAGAGCTGGCCAAGGGTTACCCAGGCAGTAGCAGCAGCTGTAGTGATGAGGACTCCTATTCCTGGTGCCCCTCTTCCCCCTGTCACATCCATGCCTCTGTGCCCATCTCCTTCCACAGGCTCCACGGTGTACACCTGCATGCTGAACAAGCAGGGGGGTGTGGAGAGCGACCTGACTGTCAGCAGGATCAGCCCTGAGCACCCAGCCTCCCCCCTGGCCCCTGCCTTCGAAGGTAAAGCCCCCAGCATGGGCATCATGGAATCACAGAGGGGCTGGAAGGGACCTCCAAAGCTCAGCCAGTCCAACCCCTGCCAGAGCAGCAGCACCCAGAGCAGATCACACAGGAACACATCCAGGCAGGTTTGAACATCTCCAGAGAGGGAGACTCCACAGCTCCCCTGGGCAGCCTGTGCCAGGGCTCTGCCACCCTCACAGTGACAAAAATCCTCCTCAGGTTCACATGGAACCTTCTGTACCTCAGCTTCTAACCCATTCCACCCAGCAGGGAGAGGCTGGAGCTGGGCATGTTCTGCAGCTGCCATGGGGCTGGGGGTGTCTGGGTGGTTTCACCCTGCCAGCAGCCCCTGCTGCCTTCTTCAGCTGTGTCACTGCACACAAAGACATCTCCAGCCCCAGCCAGCCTGGGGTGCTCCTCAGCATCTCCTCCAGCCCCAGCAGGCTCAGGGCCCTGGGGCACAGAGGTGATTGCATTTACCTAATGGCAGCTGCCTGGGTTTTATCCACCTGCACCCCCTTGGTTCCTGTAACCTGATTATGCCCCCTCCTCCCCTGGGGCCTGCACTGCTCACTGCTGTGATTGGGTTTGTCCAGTCCCAGCTGGCAGCTCTGACCTTCTCCCCAAGTCCTTATCAACTGCAATAAAGAGGAATTGAAAGGGAGCAGAGCAGTCAGCCCCGGGGGCAGAAATGGCATTAGGCAGCAGCAGCAGCGACAGAGGGGAGGAGGACACTGAGCTGACTGCTGACAGCACTGCCAGGCACCATGCCCGGTGCCAGCAGGGCTGCCACCAGAAGGAAGAGTAACTCACAGTGCCCACAGAGCCCCATTCTCATGCCCCAGCATCCTTCCAGTGCCCAGTGAGCCACATCATCCTTCCAGTGCCCACAGAGCCCCATTCTCATGCCCCAGCATCCTCCCAGTGCCCACAGAGCCCCATTCTCATGCCCCAGCATCCTTCCAGTGCCCAGTGAGCCACATCATCCTTCCAGTGCCCACAGAGCCCCATTCTCATGCCCCAGCATCCTCCCAGTGCCCACAGAGCTCCATTCTCATGCCCCAGCATCCTTCCAGTGCCCACAGAGCTCCGTTCTCATGCCCCAGCATCCTTCCCAGTCCCCACTGAGCCACATCATCCTTCCAGTGCCCACAGAGCTCAGTTCTCATGCCCCAGCATCCTTCCAGTGCCCAATGAGCCACATCATCCTCCCAGTGCCCACAGAGCCCCATTCTCATGCCCCAGCATCCTCCCAGTGCCCACAGAGCTCCATTCTCATGCCCCAGCATCCTTCCAGTGCCCACAGAGCTCCATTCTCATGCCCCAGCATCCTTCCAGTGCCCACAGAGCCCCATTCTCATGCCCCAGCATCCTTCCAGTGCCCAATGAGCCACATCATCCTCCCAGTGCCCACAGAGCTCCATTCTCATGCCCCAGCATCCTTCCAGTGCCCACAGAGCTCCATTCTCATGCCCCAGCATCCTTCCCAGTCCCCACTGAGCCACATCATCCTCCCAGTGCCCACAGAGCTCCATTCTCATGCCCCAGCATCCTTCACAGTGCCCACAGAGCTCCATTCTCATGCCTCAACATCCTTCCCAGTGCCCACAGAGCTCCATTCTCATGCACCAGCATCCTTAGGGCTGCTGCTTGGAGGATCAGCCCCACAATGGGGTTCTGGGTCCTGGGGGTGCTGGCTCCAGTGGGTACTGAGTGCTGTGTCCTGTGGGTGCTGTGTCCTGTGGGTGCTGTGTCCTGTGGGTGCTGTGTCCTGTGGGTGCTGTGTCCTGTGGGTGCTGTGTCCTGTGGGTGCTGTGTCCTGTGGGTGCTGTGTCCTGTGGGTGCTGTGTCCTGTGGGTGCATACTTTGCCCCAGCACATCAGAATCATAGGAGCACAGAATGGGTTGGTTTGGAAGAGACCTTCAAGCTCAGCCAGTTCCAACCCCACTGCCATGGGCAGAGACACCTCTCACCAGTCCAGGTTGCTGGAGGCATCATCCACCCTGGTCCTGAACACCTCCAGGGAGGTTGTGGAGCACAGAAGCACAGAATGTGATCTTTGATCACATTCTGTGCTTCTGTGCTCCACAACCTCCCTGGGCAACCTGTGCCAGGGTCTCAGCACCCTCAGCCTGTGCCAGGGTCTCCAAGCCCTTATCAAAAGTCCTACTTTAAGGTCTTCCTGGAGCCTTCTCTCCTCCAGGCAGGGCTGGATGAGCTCTTTCCTTCCCGTGGGAGAATCCTGCATCCCTGTGTCTGGGGTGGCAGAGCTGGAGGCCTTGTTGGGTTCTGGAGGAGTTTTAATTGCAGCCAGGTCTATTGTTCCAATTACAGTAGGAGGCTGCACTCATTGTGGGGATGACAGAGACTCAGAGAGGAGCCTTTGTAGTGGCAGGGAAAGAGAGAGGGGGGAGATGGGGAGAGAGAGACAGGGGGAGAAGGGGGGAGAGGGTGAGGAGAGGGAGGGGAAGAAGGGAGGGGAGAGAGAGGGGGAGAAGGGAGGGGAGAGAGAGAGGGGGGAGGAGAAGGGGAGAGAGGGGGAGGAGAAGGGGAGAGAGAGAGGGGGAGGAGAAGGGGGGAGAGAGGTGGGAAGAAGAGGAGGGGGGGAGAAGAGGGGAGGAGGGGGGGGAGAGGGGGGGAGAGAGGGGGTAGAGGGGGGAGGGGGGGGAGAGACGGGGAGAAGGGGGGAGGAGGGGGGAGGAGGGAGATAGAGGGGGAGAAGGGGGGAGAGAGAGAGGGGGGAGAGAGGGGGAGGGGGGAGAAGGGAGATAGAGGGAGGGGGAGAAGGGGGGAGAGAGAGAGGGGGGAGAAGGGGGGAGAGAGAGGGGGGAGAGAGGGGGAGGAGGGGGAAGGGGGAGGAGGGGGGAGAAGGGAGATAGAGGGAGGGGGAGAAGGGGGGAGAGAGAGAAGGGGGAGAGAGGGGGAGGAGGGGGAAGGGGGAGGAGAGGGGAGAAGGGAGATAGAGGGAGGGGGAGAAGGGGGGGGAGAGAGAGTGGGGAGAGGGGGAGACAAGGGAAGAGGGGGAAAGGGGGGGAGAGAGAGAGGGAAAGAGTGGGGGAGGAGGGGGAAAAAGGGAGAGAGAGGGGGAGAGGGGGGGGGAGAGAGAGAGGGGGAGAAGAGGGAAGGGAGAAGGGGAGAGATAGAGAAGGAGAGAAGGAGAGAGGGAGAGAGAGAGAAGGGGAGGCAGGGAGAAGAGAGAGGGAGAGAGAAAGGATTGGTTCTGGATTTCTCAGCTCCCAGCCTCTAGGGACTCTTCCATCCAGGGCTGCTGAGAGCTGAGGTTCCTCCCTGCCATCACAAGGGGCTGCTGGCAGCGGCGTCTCTGGGTGGCTTTTGAATCCATCAGGGATGGGCACTCAAACCCCTCCCTGGGCAGCCTCTCCCAGTCTTTGACAACCTTCTCAGTCAAAAAGTTTCTCCTGATGTCCAACCTAAACCTCTCCTGCTGCAACTTGAGGCCATTTCCCTTTGTCCTCTGGCTTGTGCCTTGTGAGCAGAGACCAAGACCCAACCTCTCTACACCCTTCTTGACCTAGAACTACTTAATCCTTTCTTCTTGATGATCCCCACTGGGCTGCACAAGCTGGAGAGGCTCAGGGCTGCAGCTCAGGCTCTAGAGAGCAAACTCAGCCCTGGGTTGAGCTGGACACTGTCCTCAGCCCAACATCCCTGAGCCTGAAGGGCTGCTGGGGGTTGTCTTCCAGGGGATGGCTACTACCTGGCTATTGGTGGGGCTGTGGCCCAGCACAACTGGTCACACATCACCACCGTGCTGCAGGACATGAAGCTCAAGTGCAAGCTGCTGGACTGCTCTGAAGAGTTGGGCATGATGAGCATCCAGGGCCCCCTGAGGTGAGCGTGGGGTGAGCATCCTTGTGCCATGACCAGGGAGGGATGGAAGGATGGAGGGGGAGGGATGCAAGGATGGGGAGAGGGATGCAGGGATGGGGGGAGAGATGCAAGAGTGAAGAAAGGGATGTCAAAGATCACATTCTGAGCCTCTGTGCTCCACAACCTCCCTGGGCAACCTGTGCCAGTGTCTCACCACCCTCACTGCACAGAACCCTTTCCTGTCATCCATTTCAATCTCCCCTCTGCCATTCCAAACTCATTCCTTCTCTTCTTCTCACTCCCAGACCTTGTCAGTAGTCCCTCCCCAGCCTTCCTGGAGCCCCCTTCAGATCCTGCAAGGCCACTCCAAGGTCTCCTCCAAGCCTTCTCTTCTCCAGGCTGCACAGCCCCAACTCTCTCAGCCTGTGCTCACAGCAGAGCTGCTGCAGCCCTCTCAGCATCTTGGTGGCCTCCTCTGGACTGGCTCCAACACTTCCATGTGCTGCTTGTGCTGGGGGCTGCAGAACTGCACCCAGGAGTGCAGGTGGGGTGTGAGGAGAGCAGAGCCAAGGGGCAGAGTCCCCTCCCTTGCCCTGTGCCCACACTGCTCTTGATCTTTGAGGTCTCTTCCAACCTAGACCTTGCTATGATCTCCAGAGGTCCCTTCCACCCCCCTACCCCTTCTGTGGAAGCACAGGTTTTGGGATGCCCTTCAGAGGCTGCTGCTGAGCACTGTCCCTTCAGCACAGCCTCTTCTGCTGTCTCCCCCCAGCCGTGTGGTCCTCCAAGAAGTGCTGGACACCGACCTCAGCAACGAGGCCTTCCCCTTCTCCACCCACAAGCTCACCACAGCTGCAGGGTGCAAGGTAGGGTCGGTGCTGCCTCTCCAGTCCTTACAGGGTTGACCTCCTGGCTGGCCAGCCTCTGCCAGGGGACCCATCTTGCCTCCTCTACATTGCTGCAGGAGGCAGCAGGGAGTTTTTTGGGGGTGATTTGAGGGTTTTTTGGATGGAAAAGCTCAATTGCCAAGGCTGGGAGCTGGGTTTTTAACTCCCCCAGCTGCCAGCCTGCCCCAGTGATGTCGTAGCCCAGACTGAGCTTGGGGAAGGGATGTTAGAGGAGGAGGAGAGGCCTTGCATGGCTTAAGGGAGGGGCAGGAGGTTTATCTGCCACTTTAGACATTTTGCATCCCTTGCTGCTCACTAGAAGAGGAAATCCAGCCTAGGGGTGGTTGAGTGTGCAGCCTGTCAGGGAGTGCTTGGGCAGGCTGCAGAGCTGCTGGGTTTGCTGACAGGAGAAGCCTGACAGCCCAAAGCTTCCTGCCCAAGCTCAGCTCACCCTGCTTTGGTCCAGGCCTCACATCAGCACTTAGGCAGGGAAAGCACAGAACTGGTGGTGCTCAGCATCAGCCCCTCAGAGGCGATCCCATTCTGTGCTTCTGTGCTCCACAACCTCCCTGCAGGTGTTCAAGGCCAGGCTGGATGAGTCCCTGAGCAACCTGTTCTGGTGGGAGGTGTCCCTGCCTATGGCAGAGGGTTGGAACTGGCTGATCCTCGAGGTCCATTCCAACCTAACCCATTCTGTGACCAGGGACAAGGAAGCCTTTGGGGTGCTGGTGGAAACCAGGCTTGGATGCCAGGGGGAGCTGGCTGCTTTCTGCTCCTGGTGCATCACCTGGGGAGGTAGTGCCAGGGAGGTGCTTGGCAGATGGAGGGGAGCTCAGTTTGCAGAGTATGAGGCAGCCACATCATAGAATCAAGCAGGTTGGAAGAGAGCTCCAAGCTCAGCCAGCACAACCTAGCACCCAGCCCTGCCCAACCAACCAGACCATGGCACTAAGTGCCCCAGCCAGGCTTGGCTGCAACACCTCCAGCCACAAAGACTCCACCACCTCCCTGGGCAGCCCATTCCAATGCCAGTCACTCTCTCTGACAACAACTTCCTAACAACATCCAGCCTAGACCTGCCCTGGCACAGCTTGAGGCTGTGTCCTCTTGTTCTGCTGCTGGCTGCCTGGCAGCAGAGCCCAACCCCACCTGGCTACAGCCTCCCTGCAGGCAGCTGCAGACAGCAATGAGCTCTGCCCTGAGCCTCCTCTTAGTTTGCCTTTTGCCTGACTTTGGGGGCAGACAACCTGATCCCCAGGGCAGCAGGGGCCTGGCAGGGATTCTGTGGATCCCTTTGGCTGCAAATGTCCTGACTGCAGGGCAAAAAACTCCCTGCCCAAAGGGCTGTGGCTCCTACCAGCTGCCAGGACCCCTCTAGAGGCATCCATCAGCAGAGGGAGACTGCATCCCACATTGGCATGGGAGCAGGAGAGTTGCTGGAGGGGAGTGGAGGGAGCAAAATGAAGCCTTCAGTGATATTATCACCTTCCAGGGGAACTAAACTGAACCCAGCATCTCTTGAGAAGCTGTTGCTGAGATTTTCCTGCATTAACTCAGTGGTGGAACAAAATCAGCTGGAGTGAAAGGAGAGCCCCAGCAGAGTTAATGACCCTGGAAACGACTGCTGGGTTTGTGAGTTTATTTATAGGGTCTCTGGTCGTGGTGAGCAGCAGAGAAAGGTTCCCCCCTTTTGAATTGCTCTGCTGGAGGCAGGGGAAAATGCAGGTTTTCATTTGCCAGGAGCCTTAAAATGCTTTTGGAATTGCTCAAAGAATCGATGCAATTTCCTAGCCCCAGTTGCAGTGTAGCAGAAAAAAAACCAACCCATAACTGTTGTGAGGGAGATTCAGCTGCAAGCTGGCAGGAGAGGCTGAGCCCAGCCCCTGACACCCACCTCAGAACCATAGAATCCAGCAGGTTGGAAGAGAGCTCCAGGCTCAGCCAGCACAACCTAGCACCCAGCCCTGCCCAACCAACCAGACCATGGCACTAAGTGCCCCAGCCAGGCTTGGCTGCAACACCTCCAGCCACACAGACTCCACCACCTCCCTGGGCAGCCCATTCCAATGCCAATCACTCTCTGACAACAACTTCCTAACAACATCCAGCCTAGACCTGCCCTGGCACAGCTTAAGGCTGTGTCCCCTTCTGCTGGCTGCCTGGCAGCAGAGCCCAACCTCACCTGGCTACAGCCTCCTTTCAGCAGAGCCAATGGCATCCTGGGCTGGCTCAGGAGCAGTGTGGGCAGCAGGACAAGGGAGGTTCTTGTGCCCCTGTGCTCAGCACTGCTCAGGCCACCCCTTGAGTGCTGTGTCCAGTTCTGGGCTCCTGAATTGCAGAGAGATGTTGAGGTGCTGGAAGGTGTTGAGAGAAGGGCAGCAAGGCTGGGGAGGGGCCTGGAGCAGAGCCCTGTGAGGAGAGGCTGAGGGAGCTGGGGGAGTGCAGCCTGCAGCAGAGGAGGCTCAGGGCAGAGCTCATTGCTGCCTGCAGCTGCCTGCAGGGAGGCTGTAGCCAGGTGGGGTTGGGCTCTGCTGCCAGGCAGCCAGGGACAGAAGAAGGGGACACAGCCTGAAGCTGTGCCAGGGCAGGCTCAGGCTGGATGTTAGGAGGAAGTTGTTGTCAGAGAGAGTGATTGGCATTGGAATGGGCTGCCCAGGGAGGTGGTGGAGTCTCTGTGGCTGGAGGTGTTGAAGAGGAGGCTGCAAGAGGCACTTAGTGCCAGGGGTTAACTAGCAGGGTCAGGTGCTAGGTTGGACTCAATGATCTCAGAGGTCTTTTCCAACCTGGTTGATTCTGTGTACAGACCCAAGCCTGGAAGCCTCCTCCCAGCTGTTAACTGCTTTCTTAAGCCTGGCCTGAAGCTCTGCACTTACTCTGCCTCCCCCAGCGAGGTTTGAGGCTGCAGTTGATGTGCATCTGAAGGGATGAGCCAGAGAGGGGTCTGTGGGGGAGGAAGTGGAGAAATCCCAAGGGTTGAAGCAGAGGGAAGTGCAGCTCAGATGAAAGGGACATCTCCAGGGAAGGTGCCCAAGCTGAGGTGTCCTCAGCTAGCCTGGAAAGCTTTGGGAATGAAGATTGTTCCCATAGGGACAACGGGAGGATGCAGGCAAGCCTGTCTGGCTGAGAAGTGAGGAGGGGGAACATGGGCAGGGCAGTGCCAGCATGGCCAGGAGGAGCTCCCAGGAGTGCAGGAGATCTCCCAGGGATGAGGCTTCCCCTGAGGAGCACCAAGATCCCTGTGCTGATCCTCTTTGGAGCTTCGTGCATGGAATGTGGAGCTAATTTGGCAGCAGCCAGCAGTGCTTTGGGGCACAGCCTGCACTGGGGCAAACCTGAGCATCCTCTGGGATGAGCAGGGTGTGGGTTGGGATTCTGGGCTCAGCCCTGCCTGGGAATGCAGGGCTTTGGGGTGCTTCTGCCAGGGGAGCACCGTCCCAAATTGGGGACAGCCTCGGGAGACATCCACCATGCTGGAGTCTTACTGCAGAGCATCTTGTCTGCCCGAGGGGCTGGGCTGGGGAGGGGAAGGGCTGAGGCTGCCTGCGGGCTCGTTGTTCCCTGGAGCCGCTGGGTCAGCAGAGGGAGACAAAAGCCCAGCCGGAGCTGGAGCATCGCAGCCCACCCGGGCACAGCCCTGGCATCCCTGGGCAGAGGGTGCTGACCCCCTGCTGGCCGTCCCTCCTGGCAAGAGCTGGGTTTGAGGTGCCAAGCTGAGGGCACAGAAATGCCTTCCAGCCAAGCAGAGCCTGGGCACAAGGCTCCAGGGCGAGCTCCCTGTGCCCCGGCCCGCAGCGGCTCCTCCTGCAGCACACAGCCCAGCTCCCTGCCCGGCTGCCTGCCCACTCTGCCCTCTTGCCTCCCGCAGGTCCGTGCCATGAGGCTGTCCTTCGTGGGGGAGCTGGGCTGGGAGCTGCACGTGCCCCGGGCAGACTGTGTGAAGGTGTACCAGGCGCTGATGCGGGCAGGCGCCCGGCACGGCATCGCCAACGCCGGCTACAGAGCCATCGACAGCCTCAGCAGCGAGAAAGGTCTCTGCCTGCCCTGGCAGCAGCTCCTGCTGCCTCCCCTGGGGCTGCTGGGCCACTCTGCAGCGTGCCCAGAGCAGGGCCACCGGGAGGAGCAGAGGGCTGGAGCTGCTCTGCTGGGAGGAGAGACTGAGGGAGTTGGGGCTGTGCAGGCTGCAGAGGAGAGGGCTCCCAGGGGACCTTCTTGTGGCCTTGCAGGATCTGAAGTGGGCTACAAGAAAGCTGGGGAGGGACTTTTGAGGCTCTCAGGGAGGGATAGGACTGGGGGGAATGGAGCAAAGCTGGAGGTGGGGAGAGTCAGGCTGGAGGTGAGGAGGAAGTTGTTGAGCAGGAGAGTGGTGAGAGCCTGGAAGGGGCTGCCCAGGGAGGTGGTGGAAGCCTCATCCCTGGAGGTGTTTGAGGCCAGGCTGGCTGAGGCTGTGTGCAGCCTGCTCTAGGGTAGGGTGTCCCTGGGCATGGCAGGGGGGTTGGAATTGTCTGCTCCTTGTGGTCCCTTCCAACCATGCCTGCTTCTCTGACAACTGAGTAATCCCCAGCTTGGAGGGTGGGTTTGTGTGGCTGCAAGTCTGGCAGCTGCTGGCAGAGATGTTGGCAGCCCCAGAACTCCTTGGTGAGACATCCTCAGGGTGCTTTGTCCAGAGCCAAGTGAATTGAGGGCAAGAGGAGTGTCCAAGGAGCAGTGGTGATGCCTTGGTCTGCTGTGAAGGGCATTGACATTGACCTGGAACTGGTGAGCCTGCAGAAGAGCAGCCCCAGAGTGGATCTGAGCAATGCTCAGCTAAAGGGTGAGCCAGCAATGTGCTCTGATGGCCAAGAAGGTCTCCTGGGGTGATTAAGAATATGAGCAGCAGCTCAAGAGAGGTTCTCATTCCTTCTACTCTGCCCTAGTGAGGCCACAGGTGGAGTACTGGGTCCAGTTCTGGGTTCAGGAGAGACAGGGAACTGCTGGAGGGAGTCTAAAGAAGGCTGCAAAGCTGCTGAGGGGCCTGGAGCAGATATCTGAGGGGCAAAGGCTGAGAGCCCTGGGGCTGAGAGCCTGCAGAAGAGCAGCCCCAGGGGGGAGCAGAGCAATGCTCAGCAAGAGCTAAAGGGTGGGGGGCAAGAGGATGGGGCCAGGCTCTGCTCAGTGGTGCCCAGGGACAGGCCAAGGGGCAGTGGGCACAAAGTGGAACCCAGGAGGTTCCATCTGGAAAGGAGAGGAAAGTTGTTTGGTGTGAGGGTGCTGGAGGCCTGGAGCAGGCTGCCCAGAGAGGCTGTGGAGTCTCCTTGTGTGGAGAGCTTCCAGCCCGAGCTGGACATTGTGCTGCTGGGCAAGCTGCTGTGGGTGCCCTGCTTGGGCAGAGGGGGCAGGGCTGGGTGACCTCCAGAGCTGCCTTCCAAGCCCTGCCTGCTGGCACTGTGCCTGTGCGATGCTGCCTGCCCTGGGCTCGCAGGCAGGGCAGGTGGAGCTGGGTGCCCCATGCTGTGTCTCTGCAGGGTACAGGCACTGGCACGCAGACCTGCGCAGCGACGACACCCCCCTGGAAGCAGGCTTGGCCTTCACCTGCAAGCTCAAGTCCAACATCCCCTTCCTGGGCAGGGAGGCTGTGGAGGCTCAGAAGGCCAAGGGCATCTTCCGCCGCCTTGTCTGCTTCACCGCCGAGCAGTGAGTGCACTGCCAGGCTCTGCTTGGCAGCACCCCCGGCCCTGCCCAGCCCCCCTGTGCCCGGGGAGCCTGCCTGCAGCTCGCTCCCAGCCTGCTCAGCTGATTGCCATGCTCTAATTCCATCTCTGATTTAAATCCCACCACCAATTCCCTGCAGGCTGGGTGCTGGAAGCAGCGTGACAGGGAGTGGGTTTGTCAGCTCTGTGCCAGTCGGGCTGGAGGGGCTTTGCCAGCAGCTGGCATCAGCACGGGGAGGGGAATGAACCTGAGGGCAGAAAGAACCTGGCCCAGGGTGGAGCCGGGGCCGGGGTGTGTGGGTGGGGAGGGGATCCTGACTGACCTCAAGCCCCCTCTACCCCGTGGGGTCCTGCCGTGGGGCTCTGCCAGTGGCAGCTCTGCCTTCTCCCGGCAGGAAGGTGCCAATGTTCGGCCTGGAAGCAGTCTGGAGGGATGGCAAAGTGGTTGGCCACATCCGGCGGGCAGACTTCGGCTTTGCCATCGACAAAACCATCGCCTATGGCTACATCCGAGACCCCGCGGGGGGCCCGGTGAGTGCAGAGCCCCTCTGGTCATGGAATCATGGCATGGAGCAGGCTGGCAGAGAGCTCCAAGCTCAGCCAGCACAGCCTAGCACCCAGCCCTGCCCAAGCAACCAGACCATGGCACTAAGTGCCCCAGCCAGCCTTGGCTTCAACACCTCCAGCCACAGAGACTCCACCACCTCCCTGGGCAGCCCATTCCAGTGCCAATCACTCTCTCTGACAACAACTTCCTAACAACATCCAGCCTGAACCTGCCCTGGCACAGCTTGAGGCTGTGTCCCCTTGTTCTGTCCCTGGCAGCAGAGCCCAACCCCACCTGGCTACAGCCTCCCTGCAGGCAGCTGCAGGCAGCAATGAGCTCTGCCCTGAGCCTCCTCTGCTGCAGGCTGCACCCCCCCAGCTCCCTCAGCCTCTCCTCACAGGGCTCTGCTCCAGGCCCCTCCCCAGCCTTGCTGCCCTTCTCCAAACACCTTCCAGCACCTCAACATCTCTCTGCAATTCAGGAGCCCAGAACTGGACACAGCACTCCAGGGGTGGCCTGAGCAGTGCTGAGCACAGGGGCAGAAGAATCTCCCTTGTGCTGCTGCCCACACTGCTCCTGAGCCAGCCCAGGATGCCATTGGCTCTGCTGCCCACCTGGGCACTGCTGCCTCCTCTGCAGCTCCTCTCTCCCAGCACCCCCAGCTCCCTCTCTGCCTGGCTGCTCTCAGCCACTCTGGCCCCAGCCTGTAGTGCTGCTTGGGGTTGCTGTGGCCAAAGTGCAGAACCCTGCACTTGGCCTTGTTCAGTCTCATCCCCTTGGCCTCTGCCCACCCATCCAGCCTGGCCAGGTCCCTCTGCAGGGCTCTGCTACCCTCCAACAGCTCCACAGCTGCCAGGGAGGGGGTGTGTGTGTGGTGCTCGTTTGGTTTCGGTGCTGCATGCAAGGAGCTCCTTGCAAACCCTTCCGCGGAGTGGGCACCAGGGTGGGATTGCCCCTGCGGTGCTTCCCCACCCCCGCCCGCGGTGGAGGCTGGCAGGGGGGAGAGGTGGCAGGGGTGGTGCCACCAGCCGGTGGCCTGTGCCGATGCTCTGCAGCTCCAGCCCTGCCTCCGCTGCTAATTGCCAGCGAGCAGCTAATTGCAGCAGTGAATTCACTTCTGGTGCAGGCGGCAAGGGCCAGTGGGAGCGCAGCAGGTTCCTAATTAACCCTGGGAGGCTCCCGCCTGCTTCATCAGATGCCCTCATTAAGCAGCAAGCTGTAGGCAGAGGCCAGGGAGCCCATGTGGGGACAGAGGGTTGTGGATGACGTCCCCAAGGACCTTCCCTGCTGCAAAGCAGGAGCTGAGCTTATGTTCAGGCTTTCATCCTCTTGCTTGCCTTCACCTCTAGTCCTGCTCCAGCCTGAGACTCCCACGTGGAGTGCTTTGTGTTCCTCTTGCCCCCTGGAGACCACCTTTGCTTCCCTGCACTTCCAGTCCTGCTCCAGTGGAAGGCTCCCACGTGGAGTGCTTTGTGTTCCAGTTGTCCCCTACAGCCCCTTGAGACCACCTTTGCTTCCCTTCACTTCTAATTCCATCTTTGCTTCACTTCTAATCCTGCTCCAGTGGAAGGCTCCCACGTGGAGTGCTTTGTGTTCCAGTTGTTCCCTACAGCCCCTTAAGACCACCTTTGATTCCCTTGACTTCTAATTCCATCTTTGCTTCTCTTCACTTCTAATCCTGCTCCAGTGGAAGGCTCCCACATGGAGTGCTCTGTGTTCCAGTTTCCCCCCTCAGGCCCTTGAGAACATCTTTGATTCCCTTCACTTCTAATTCCACCTTTGATTCCCTTCACTTCTAATTCCACCTTTAATTCCCTTGACTTCCGATCCTGCTCCAGTGGAAGGCTCCTATGTGGAGTGCTTTGTGTTCCAGTTGCTCCCCTCAGCTCCTTGAGACCACTTTTGCTTCCCTTCAGTTCTAATCCTGCACCACTACAGGACTCCCACATTGAGTACTTTGTGTTCCAGCTGCCAACCCCCAGCCCCATGAGACCTTTTCTCCCCACAGTGAATGTTCCATGCCTAAGACCTTCCTTTCCATTCCCCCTTTCCCATTCCTGGCCTGCCCTAGGTGAACCTGCTCTGCCAGGAGGGTTGGACTGGATAACCTCAGACTGGATGTGGCCCTGGACAGCCTGCTCTAGTTGGTGTCCCTGCTGACTGCAGGGTGGGGGTTGGACAGATGAACACCATTCCCATTTCAGCCCCTTTGGGGGGGTCCCTTCCAACCTGATGCAATCTGTGAGTCTCCAAAGGTCCCTTGAACCCCTCCCATGCTGGCATTCCGTGGCTCTCCCTCTCTCATCTCTGCCTGCCCGAGGCAGCAGCATGGAGCTGGGGACACACACATGGTCCCCTGCTGCCTGCAGCGAGGCAGTGATGAGGAGAAGCTCTGCTGAGCACATCCCCACCAGCTCCATCCGTGGCAGCATCCTCAGCCCTGTTTCCCGTAGCTGCTGCTGCAGGCAGAGCTCTGCCGAGGGCTTGGCAGCAGGCAGCTGCCTGCTGGGCATCCATGGGAGCTGAAGTGGGAATGGTGGGAAGCAGGCAGCAGGTTGTGGCCTGGGGGAAGGGCCTGCAGCTCCTTCCCATGGCTGCTCTGGCTGGTTGCAGCTGGGGAGCAGCACTCCTTAGGCACTTGGAATCAGTCAGGTTGGAAAAGACCTTCAAGGTGCACTGAGTCCAACCTCGAACCCTGCTCTGCCAAGGGCACCACTGGTCCATGTCCCCAAGCTCCACATCTGCAGGGCTCTTAAACACTTCCAGAGCTGGGGACTCCACCATCTCCCTGGGCAGCCTCTTCCAATCCCTGACCACCCTTTCATGTAGAAGCTTTCCCTCATCTCCAACCTAACCCTCCCCTGGCACACTTTTCAGGCCATTTCCTCTCCTTGTACCTGCTGATAACCAGGGAGAAGAAACCAACCCCCACCTGACTCCAGCCTCCTTTCAGGGAGCTGTAGAGAGCAATGAAGTCTCCTCTCAGCCTCCTCCACACCAAACACCCCCAGCTCCCTCAGCTGCTCCTCCCCAGCCCTGCTCTCCAGACCCTTCTCCATCTTTGTTGCCCTTCTCTGGACCACAGCTCCAGCCCCTCAGTGTCTGGAAGCTCTCTGCCAATCCAGGCAGTTCTGTGCTCTGAGGAGGGCTGTGGGGGCTTGCCCAGTGACCACAGAATCCCAGGCTGACCTCCAAAGCTCATCCAGTCCAACCCCCTCACCCTACCAGAGCAGGCTCACCTGTACCACATCACCCAGGAATGCATCCAGGTGGGATGGAGCTGGGATGGTGGCAGTGGGGCTGGTGCCTTGCAGCACCTAAGAGGCTGGGGGAGGGTCTCACTGTGGCTTTGCCTTGCAGGTCTCACTGGATTTTGTGAAGAGTGGCAGCTACCAGCTGGAGAGGATGGGGGAGACCTTCCCTGCCCAGGCACACACCAAGTCCCCGTTTGACCCAGACAACAAGAGAGTGAAAGGCTTTTACTGAGGGGCAGGAGCAGAGCTGCAGCTGTGTCTGCTGGGCTGAGGAGAAGAAAAGTTGCCCCTAGGAGCTGCCAGCTGAATTCCTGGCCCCTGGGTCACCCCAACTGGATCAAAGGTCTGCTGGGAGAGATGGGCAAAACATCTGCAGTGAACTCACCGAGCAGATTTGGGTCAGATTAAAGGAGGAGAAGAGGAGGAAGAGAACCCAGAGAGTGCAAGGATGTTGCTGCTCTGTTTCCTGAGCAAGGCAGTGCCATGACAGCAATCATTCTTTCCCAGGGGTTAATTGGCCTGCAAGCTGTGCTTTGCTGACTGCAAATGAAGTGGAGTCCATCTCTGCCTTTGCTGAAAACTCTTTTTATTCCTCCCCCCCCCCCTCCAAAATGTAGTTTCACACTGCCTGGAAATGAATTCTTGTTTTGTTGAACAGACTCTGCTGTTCAAGCAGCAGTAGCCTCCCAGGCTGCTTTCCCTCTGCTCCCCTCTTGCTCCTCTCCTTGCTCTGATGGATGTCACCTCCCCTGCCTGGGATGGGAGCACTCATGGGGACCGTGGACGAAGAGGGCAGAGGGCCCAAAGCTGTTGTCCAGGCTCATGCCAAGGATGCTCTGCTCCCTGCAGGGTTCTGCCTTTACCCAAGGACATGCTCTCTGCAAGCACAGCTTCATCCCTTCCTGCCTCCATCTCATCTCACCCCAGCCACAGCTGGAGCTTCAGGTCCCAGCTTGGTAAAATGCTTCCCTGTGGCTCCAAAGTTCAGAGGGAGTTTGAGGCACCAACTTCTGTTGGCTTCAGTGGGAGCTGGCACCTGGTGCCCTCCAGAAAGTCACCCCTGGGGTGCAGAGCATTCAGTGCCTGCTCCCATTTTGGTCATGGCCATGGCTTGGCAGCACATGGAGAGGGTCAGTCTTGCCCAGACCTGCACCATGACCTTGACCATTTGTGGTAAGGAGAGAGTGAAGGCAAGTGCCAGTTAGTGGCCATGCCCTTGGGAGTGTGTTGGTGCCCTGAGGGTGCTGCCAGCCTGTGCCAACCCTGTGGGTTTGAAATGAAGAGAACTCTGTGGTGCTGCACAGGCCTTTGGTGCTGAACTGGGGAGAGATTCTTGTGTGGTCCCTCAGAGAGTGAAAGGAGCTCCTGCAGGCAAGTGCTGGTGGAGAGGGGGTCCTTGCTGCCCATCTCTGTGCAGCCTCAGGATTCAAAGGAGGAAAAAGAGCTGCTGGAAGTGTTTGGGGCCATGGCTGCTGTGCTGCTAGTGTTTGAACCATGGAATCATCCTGTGAGCACAGCCTGAAAGAGTTGGGGCTGTGCAGGCTGGAGCAGAGGAGGCTCCCAGGTGACCTTCTTGTGGCCTGCCAGCATCTGAAGGGGGCTACAAAGAAGCTGGGGAGGGACTTTTGAGGCTATCAAGGAGTGGCAGGAGTGGGAGGATGGAGCAAAGCTGGAGGTGAGGAGAGTGAGGCCGGAGGTGAGGAGGAAGTTGTTGAGCAGGAGAGTGGTGAGAGGCTGGAATGGGTTGCCCAGGGAGGTGGTTGAGGCCCCATGGCTGGAGGTGTTTGAGGCCAGGCTGGCTGAGGCTGTGTGCAGCCTGCTCTAGGGTAGGGTGTCCCTGGGCATGGCAGGGGGGTTGGAACTGGCTGCTCCTTGTGGTCCCTTCCAACCCTGCCTGGTTCTGTGATTCTGTAGAGTCAGCCTGGTGTTGGTGCCAGAGTGAACTCACACCACAGTGCTGAGCTGGATCAGCCCAGAGGACACACAACAGCCTGGCTGGGCACTCAGTGCCATGGTCTGGGTGATTGGCCAGGGCTGGTGCTAGGTTGGACTGGGTGAGCTTGGAGCTCTCTTCCAGCCTGAGTGGTTTTATGGTTCTGTGAGGGTCTGGAGGAGGAGCAAGGAGCATGCTGCCTGCCCACTGAAGCAGAGCTCTGCTGTGTGCCTTGCTTCCAGGCAAAATCAGCTCCTTTCTGATCAGTGTCCTGACCTGAGGTTCTTCTCTTAAGCTCAAGGTGCCAGGTAAGGGCAGGTTTTGGCTGCTGCCTTACCCTGGGTGCCACCTGTCCCAGGGCAGTGAGGATGGAGAGGTGATCCTTCAGCACCTCCAGCTTTTCCTCTGTTCCCTTTGGAACTCAACACCAGAACCCCCCAAAAAGAGCTTTTTGTTTTGTTTTATTTCTTCACTGATACAACATTTAGGTATTTAAGGGAGCCATTTCCTGCCAAGAGCTTTGTCTTTCCCTCCCCACCATCCTGTTCCCTTTCCAAACCCCCATCCCAGAGGTGTCATCTGTTCCTGGCTGGTGGCGTTTGGTGGCCTCCAGGCGACTAATCCTCAGGCTGGAGGAGTGGGAGGAGGAGCAGCACAGTGGGGAGCTGAGTCCCTGCGGCGGGAAGGCGAGCGCTGGGTGGGCGTCACAGCATCCCTCCCTCCATCCCTTCATCCCTGCCCGGCTACCAGTGTGGGAGAGCACCTGGATGGGGCCACAGGACACCGGGGAAGGGTTGAATGCTGCTCCCACGCAGATCTTTGCTTCGTGCCTCAGTTTTCCTGCTGGCAGCCAGGCTGCTTCCCCCCACCCTTACCCCTCCCCGGGGCCATGCTGGGTTCCACACAATAGCAAACCCTCCGCGTTGTGGTTCTGGGGGTGGGAAGCAGCATTACTCAGAGCCAGGATTGCTAATAACACACTAAATATAGCACTTGCCAGCTCCAGAGCACTTGCTGAACTCTAGCTCCTGAACCCTGAACCCTTCCAGAGACAGGGGCCAGGGCACCGGGCACAGGCTGGCATATTGTTGTGTGGGCAGGGATGCCAGGGAGAGCAAAGAGCCAAAGTTCCCCAGGGGTGCTCTGCCTGGAGGTGCTGCTGTTGCTGCTGCTTCTGGTGGAAGGTCATCTTCTTGCGATGGATTTCAGTCCCTCCTGAGCTTGCCCAGGTCGAGGGGGATGGGAGCAGCTGGCTGAGGTCTGGGGGTGGGTGGGCAGGGAGGGACTGGCTCCGGCAGCCTCTCGGTGACGGTGGGAAGTGGCTGCTTCTCCCACTCACCCTGCAAGAGAGATGAGCACCGCCAGGCTGAGTGCGAGTTGCAGGCACTGGGGAAAGCTCTGCCTCTCTCCCTGCTTCTAAAAACGAAGCTCTCTGGACTATTTAAAGTGTTTTTAGCCCCAAACAGGATGTTTTCTTAACCAGACACGACCAATTATTTGCATTGCAGGAGCACCTACGCATCCCCCTGGCGCTGCAGATGCCTGCGGTGCCACCCAGGTTGCACAAACCTACCACAGCGAGGGGAATTTCCACCCCAGGAGGATAGAACCCACCAAAAGCAGATGGAGGGAACTCAAACCAGGGAGTCCCACCAAGCCACCACCTTCTCAGGCCAGCCTTGAAAGAGGCTCTCCGCCAGAAAGGTTGGTTGGAAGCAACATTTGCAGCCTGCCAGCCTGGATGTTGGTGTGTGGCAAAGCTGGAAGGATGCAGCAACCTGGGTGAGATGTTGCAGGGCAGGTCCTGGGAAGGATGCAGCAACCTGGGTGAGATGCTGCAGGGCAGGGCCTGGGAAGGATGCAGCAACCTGGGTGAGATGCTGCAGGGCAGGTCCTGGGAAGGATGCAGCAACCTGAGTGAGATGCTGCAGGGCAGAGCCTGGGAAGGATGCAGCAACCTGGGTGAGATGCTGCAGGGCAGAGCCTGAGAAGGATGCAGCAACCTGAGTGAGATGCTGCAGGGCAGAGCCTGGGAAGGATGCAGCAACCTGGGTGAGATGCTGCAGGGCAGGGCCTGGGAAGGATGCAGCAACCTGGGTGAGATGCTGCAGGGCAGGTCCTGGGAAGGATGCAGCAACCTGGGTGAGATGCTGCAGGGCAGAGCCTGGGAAGGATGCAGCAGCCTGGGTGAGATGCTGCAGGGCAGGTCCTGGGAAGGATGCAGCAACCTGGGTGAGATGCTGCAGGGCAGGTCCTGGGAAGGATGCAGCAACCTGAGTGAGATGCTGCAGGGCAGAGCCTGGGAAGGATGCAGCAACCTGGGTGAGATGCTGCAGGGCAGAGCCTGAGAAGGATGCAGCAACCTGAGTGAGATGCTGCAGGGCAGAGCCTGGGAAGGATGCAGCAACCTGGGTGAGATGCTGCAGGGCAGAGCCTGGGCAGGGCTGTCACAGCCATGGGGGTTCAAGGTGACCACAGGCAGGACAGAACTGGCTCTGTGCATGGGCTGGGAGCAGGTCTTGGAGATGCTCCCTGTGAGGAGTCAGACAGTGCCAAGGGCTGAGCCTGCTGGGCAGGATCTAGCTCATTTTGGTCTGGGTTAGTGGCTGGGTGAGGTGCTGGGGGGCTCAGTTTGGGCTGAGCTCTGGCTCGGTGATGCTCCAGTTTGGCTGCCGGCTGCACGCCGATGCAGAAATGTCAGCGAGCAGCAGGAGGAGGGAGGTCTGGAGAGGAGAGGTAGAGCTGTGAGTCATCAGGGAGAGACTGAATTTATGTTTACAGATGAAATTCCTTGTAGTGTGGCAAGAGAAATGGGCCAGAGTCTGCACCAGCACCAGGCAAACCCTGGGGAAAGGTGGAGGGGAAGGAGGGACCAGCCCAAAGCTCACGGGGAGCAACCAGAGAGGGGACAGCATCAGTGGGGAGCACCAGGTGGAGAAATGACTCTTTTACTGTACCTTTATGGCTGCTGAGCATGTTTAGGGCCCAGCTACTGCAGGGCTCAACCCAAACCTGATTCTGTCTCTGTGGTGCTCAACCCTTATGGCTTAAGAGAGCAGTTAAACATCTCTAAGGTCCACTTACTGCAGGACTCAGCCCAAATCTGAGCCCATCTCTATGGTGTTCAACCCTGATGGCTTAAGAGAGCAGTTAAACATCTCTAAGGTCCACTTACTGCAGGACTCAACCCAAATCTGAGCCCATCTCTATGGTGTTCAACCCTGATGGCTTAAGAGAGCAGTTAAACATCTCTAAGGTCCACTTACTGCAGGACTCAGCCCAAATCTGAGCCCATCTCTGTGGTGTTCAACCCTGATGGCTTAAGAGAGCAGTTAAACATCTCTAAGGTCCACTTACTGCAGGGCTTGATCCAAATCTGAGCCCATCTCTATGGTGTTCAACCCTGATGGCTTAAGAGAGCAGTTAAACATCTCTAAGGTCCACTTACTGCAGGACTCAACCCAAATCTGAGCCCATCTCTGTGGTATTCAACCCTTATGGCTTAAGAGAGCAGTTAAGCACATTTAGGGCCCATCTACTGCAGGGCTTGAGCCATTCTCTGTGGTGCTTAACACATCCCAGCACCTGTGCTCCTTCCCCACGACCACCACCCTGCTTTTGGGGTAGATCAGAGGCATTTGGAGGGCCTCAAGAGTTGCTGTTTTCAGTGCTTTTGAGTGGAAATCTGGATGGAGAAAGCTTGCTACCAACCCAAACAGCTGCAGGAGACTTGGGGAGAGTCCTGTCCCCACATCCACTCACAAAGTGTTGCCTGCAGATTTTGCTGAGTAATTAACAGCTCTCAGTCCTTCCAGAAATCTTGTCAGGCTTGAGCTTAATTATGAGCTGGTTGGGTTGGGTTTTTTCCCCCTCTCTTGGCAGAGTGTGCAATAAATGAGATGTCTTCAACTCGGGCTCACTCTGAGGGGCAGATTCACTCCTTCACCCTCCCTGCGATGCTCCTGACCCACTTTGTGCTGGTGTTGGAGCTCCTCTGCTCAAATCACTTCTTGGCTGTCCCCCCAGACCTCTGAAATCAAGAGAGTGAGGGCCTGGACCGTAATTAAGGAGCTTAATTCTGCTGCTGTACAAATCTTCTGCATGGCTTCTGTGCCTGCAGCAAGGCTCTGCATGGCCCAGAGCTGCTGGGTCTCCAGTGCAGGAAGGTTTCTGCCCCTCCAGAGTGGGTTTTGCTGAAGGGGATTTAGCAGGAGAGAAAGAATAGAAGCAGTCAGGGTTGGAAGGGAGCACAAGGAGCAGCCAGTTCCAACCCCCCTGCCATGCCCAGGGACACCCTACCCTAGAGCAGGCTGCACACAGCCTCAGCCAGCCTGGCCTCAAACACCTCTGGGGATGAGGCTTCCAACACCTCCCTGGGCAACCCCTTCCAGGCTCTCACCACCCTCATGCTGAAGAACTTCTTCTTAACATCCAGCCTCACTCTCCTTACCTCCAGCTTTGCTCCATTCTCTCCACTCCTGCCACTCCCTCACAGCCTCAAAAGTCCCTCCCCAGCTTTCCTGTAGCCCCCTTCAGATGCTGGCAGGCCACAAGAAGGTCACCTTGGAGCCTCCTCTGCTGCAGCCTGCACAGCCCCAACTCTTTCAGTCTGTGCTCACAGCAGAGCTGCTGCAGCCTCTCAGCATCCTCCTGGCCCTGCTCTGGACACTCTCCAGCATCTCCACATCCCTCTTGTCCCAGGGGCTCCAGAGCTGGATGCAGCACTCCAGGTGGGGTCTCATCAGAGCAGAGCAGAGAGGGAGAATCCCCTCCCTGGCCCTGCTGGCCACACTTCTGTTGCTGCAGCCCAGGCTCTGCTTGGCTTTCTGGGCTGCAAGTGCACACTGCTGGCTCCTGTTGAGCTTCTCCTCCAGCAGCATCCCCAGGTCCCTCTCCTCAGGGCTGCTCTCCAGCCTGGCACTGCCCAGCCTGGATTTGTGCTTGGCATTGCCTCGCCCCAGCTGCAGGACCTTGCACTTGGTCTCCTTGAACCTCCTGAGCTTGGCTTGTGCCCACCTCTGCAGCCTGTGCAGCTCCCTCTGGATGGATCCTACCCTCCAGCCTGGCTGCTGCACCACACAGCTTGGTGTGGGCACAAACTTGCTGAGGCTGCACTCAGTGCCTCTGTCCATGGCACCCACAGAGATGTCGACCAAGACTGGTGCCAGGACTGATCTCTGAGGGACTCTGCCTGTCACTGGCCTGCACTTGTGTATGGACCCACTGCCAGCCACTCTCTGGGTGCAGCCATCATCTCCTGGTCCTCCAGTGCTGCAGTGGATACCAAGTTGTGTGTGTTGATTACCCTGATAAATGGTGGTGATGAGGAGTAGCAGTGGATTGAGGTCTTCATCACCATCATGCCTGAGCCTGTTCTTGCTTCAGAGCTCTCAGAGCCCTTGTGCTGGGTCAGGGTGTTTGGAGCCTGCCCAGCTGCCTCTGCTGGGGTTTGCCAAACTCCTGACAATCACCTCACATTTTCTCCTTGCTTCTGGAGCTAGCCCTGCAGAGAGCTCAGCCAAAGCAGCCTTAACATTGCTGTATGCAAATGCATCTGCTGAGTGAGTCTGGCCAAGCACAGCCCCAGCCAGCTCCTCTCTGCTGTGGGCTCAGCTCAGTGTCATGCTCAGCTTCCTCACCAGCTTCAGCTGCTTGCTCTGAGCCCACCAGGTTCAGGCAGGCCTTGAGCCATCAGCATCTTGACCAACCTCATCAGGGTGATAGAATCATAGAAGTCTTGAGGCTGGAGACCTCCAAGATCATCAAGTGCCACTGCTTGCCTGGAGCTCACAATCCTGCCACTGCTGCCAAGCCACCACCACTAAGCCACATCCACACATCATCCAGATGCCTCCAGGGATGATGACTCCTCCAGCTCCCCAGGCAGCCTGTTCCAGTGCCTGACAACCCTTGCTGGCAAGAAATCCTTCCTAATATCCAACCTGAACCTCCCTTGGAACAATTCGAGGCCATTTCCTCCTGCTCTGTCACTTGCTGCATGTGAGAAGAGACCAACCCCCACCTGGCTCCAGTCTCCTTTCAGGGAGCTGTAGAGATGATCCTCTCTCCCAGCACCCCCAGGGCCCTCTCTGCCTGGCTGCTCTCAGCCACTCTGCCCCCAGCCTGTAGTGCTGCTTGGGGTTGTTGTGGCCAAAGTGTAGAACCCTGCACTTGGCCTTGTTCAGTCTCATCCCCTTGGCCTCTGCCCACCTATCCAACCTGGCCAGGTCCCTCTGCAGGGCTCTGCTACCCTCCAACAGCTCCACAGCTGCTCCTAGCTTGGTGTTGCCTGCAAACTTACTGCTGCTGGACTTAATCCCCTGGCCCAGATTATCAATGAAGAGATGGAAAATATGATCTCTGAGGGTCCCTCCAACCTGCTTTGGACAAGATGATCTTCCAGGGTCCTCCACCCCACTGGGGTTGGACAGGATAATCTTTGAGGGTCTCTCCACCCCACTGGGGTTGGGCAGGATGATCTTTGAGGCTCCCTTTACCCCACTGGGGCTGGGCAGGATGATCTCTGAGGCTCCCTTTACCCCACTGGGGCTGGGCAGGATGATCTCTGAGGCTCCCTTTACCCCACTGGGGCTGGGCAGGATGATCTCTGAGGCTCCCTTTACCCCACTGGGGCTGGGCAGGATGATCTTTGAGGCTCCCTCCACCCCACTGGGGCTGGGCAGGATGATCTCTGAGGCTCCCTCCACCCCACTGGGGCTGGGCAGGATGATCTCTGAGGCTCCCTCCACCCCACTGGGGCTGGGCAGGATGATCTCTGAGGCTCCCTCCACCCCACTGGGGTTGGACAGGATGATCTTTGAGGCTCCCTTTACCCCACTGGGGCTGGGCAGGATGATCTCTGAGGCTCCCTTTACCCCACTGGGGCTGGGCAGGATGATCTCTGAGGCTCCCTCCACCCCACTGGGGCTGGACAAGATGATCTCTGAGGCTCCCTCCACCCCACTGGGGTTGGGCAGGATGATCTTTGAGGCTCCCTCCACCCCACTGGGGCTGGGCAGGATGATCTCTGAGGCTCCCTCCTCCCCACTGGGGCTGGACAAGATGATCTTCCAGGGTCCCTCCAACCTGCTGCATTCTGTGATTCTATGAATGCCTTTCTTGGAGCGTGGGACCAAAAACTGAAGGCAGCACTGGAGGTGTGGGCTCAGCAGTGCTGAGCAGGGGGTGCTGGCAGCTGTACCCACCGGGAACCGGACGGCTGAGGACTTGTTGCAGTGCATGGAGATGGGAGCGAAGCGGTAGAGGGACTTCAGGACGTCTCTGTTGAAGGCATTCCAAGGGACAGAGGTAAACTGCTGTGGGATGGAGACCTGTGGGCACATGCAGACCTCCTCGTCGTTAAACCTGGGGCAGGAGAAATGCCAGGCTGGAATGCCAAGGTGCAGCTGGCCCCTCTCAGCTCTGCCTGTGGCTAAATGCCGACAGCTCAGCTTGGAGCGGCTCCGAGGTTGATTGCTGGGAGCAAGGAGGAGCTCAGCACAGCCAGACATGGGACCTACCTGTGGCTTAGGACACCATGTGCAAGGTCAGTGTCTCACCCTCCCCTCATAGATTGATAGAATGGGTTAGGTTGGAAGGCATCTTAAAGCTCAGCCAGTTCCAACCTCCCCTGCCATGGGCAAGGACACCTCCAACCAGCCCAAGTTGCTCCAAGCCTCATCTGAGCTGGTCCTGAACACCTCCAGGGAGGTTGTGGAGCACAGAAGCACAGAATGTGATCTTTGATCACATTCTGTGCTTCTGTGCTCCACAACCTCCCTGGGAAACCTGTGCCAGGGTCTCAGCACCCTCAACCTGTGCCAGGGTCTCAGCACCCTCAACCTGTGCCAGTGTTTTCAATCACAGAATCAACCAGGTTGGAAGAGACCTCAAAGAGGGAGTGAGCTGCAGCCTGCTTCTCTGGCAGGGATGCTCAGTCTCTGCCTGGGGCTTTGAGTGGTATTTTAGAGTCATAGAATGGTTTAGGTTGGAAGGGTCCTCAAAGTTCATCCAGTTCCAACCTCTCTGTCATAGGCAGGGACACATCCCACTGGAAGAGGTTGCTCAAGGACTCATCCAAGCTGGTCCTGAACACCTCCAGGGAGGTTGTGGAGCACAGAAGCACAGAATGTGATCAAAGATCACATTCTGTGCTTCTGTGCTCCACAACCTCCCTGGGCAACCTGTGCCAGGGTCTCACCCCCCTCAACCTGTGCCAGTGTCTCACCACCCTCTCACTGCAAACAACTTCTTCCTCACATCCACTTTCAATCTCCCCTCTGCCAGTTTAAACCCACTTGGGCATGCCCTGAATTCAGCTGGCAAATCCCTCCCTAGGAATGTTCTCTCTTCCCAGTGGTTCTCACCACACAACCACTTCTGTGCTCTCAGGGAAGTTTTGGTAGGTCCTACCCAAAAGTAGTTCTTGGATGGACTGAAATGACCCCAGGGGAGGGTTAGGTTGGAGATGAGGAACGATTTCTTTGCTGCAAGAAGGGGTCAGGGATTGGCACAGGCTGCCCAGGGAGGTGGTGGAGCTACTACCCCTAGAGGGGTTCAAGATAAGTGTGGCCATGGCCACTTGGGGACATGGTTTGATGGCCATGGTGGGGTTGGGTTGATGTTTGGGCTGGATGACTTCAGAGAGCTTTTCCAACCAAACCCATTCTATGACTCTTAAGCACAGGAGAGTGCTCCAGCACATAGCCACCCCTCCCTGAAAGCCAGGTGCACCCCTTCCTAGGTGCACAGCCAGCACCTCAGAGCCCACTTTTGGGGCTCTTTTTGCCATTGCCACTTGCAGAAGGCTCAGGGAGGGTCCCCCTCAGCAGGGGCTCAGTACCTGTTGACGAGGTTGAAGTATCTGTGCAGGTAGCCTGGGTCCATGGCACTCTTGCAGAGCTCCAGCTGTGTCTGGGGGTAGTAGTGCACGTAGTTGACACACATCTCCTCCATGATGCCAAACCCACCCTGGGCACAGACACAGACCTGTTGGCAGTGGGGTCCAGCTCTGCCCTGCCAGGAGCTGTGCCCCTGGGAAGGGCAAGAGAGGCTGCAAAGGCAGGAAGCTCACAGACAGATGTACAGACACAGACACAGAGGTGCTGGACAACAAATGCACCATGAGCCAGCAGTGTGACAGGCTCCTGGGGTGCATTAAGAATGTGACCAGCAGCTCAAGGGAGGTTCTCATTCCTTCTGCTCTGCCCTAAGTGGGGTCACAGGTGGAGTACTGGGTCTAGTTCTGGCTTCAAGAGAGACAGGGAACTGCTGGAGGCAGTCTAAAGGAGGCTACAAAGCTGCTGAGGGGCCTGGAGCAGATCTCTGAAGGGCAAAGGCTGAGAGCCCTGGGGCTGAAAGCCTGCAGAAGAGCAGCCCCAGAGGGGAGCAGAGCAATGCTCAGCAAGAGCTGAAGGATGGGGGGCAAGAGGCTGGGGCCAGACTCTGCTCAGTGGTGCCCAGGGACAGGCCAAGGGGCAGTGGGCACAAACTGGAACCCAGGAGCTTCCACTTGAGCAGAAGGAGAAAGTTGTTACTTGTGAGGGTGCAGAGTCCTGGAGCAGGCTGCCCAGAGAGGTTGTGGAGTCACAGGCTCACAGGTGTCAGAGGTTGGAAGGGACCCAAAGAGAACATCCAGTCCAAGCCCCCTGCCAGAGCAGGACCACACAGTCCAGCTCAGGGCACACAGGAACACATCCAGACAGGCCTGGAAAGCTACAGAGCAGGAGACTCCATAACTTATCTGGGCAGCCTGTGCCAGGCTCTGGGACCCTTCCTGGCAAGTCTGGTTGGTTGGACAGGGCTGGGTGCTACGTTGGGCAGGGCTGAACTTGGAGCTCTCTTCCAACCTGCTTGTTTCAATGATTCAAGTTCCCTCTTGTGTTGAGTCTCCTTCTGTGGAGAGCTTCCAACCCCAGCTGGGCATTGTGCTGCTGGGCAAGCTGCTGTGGGTGCTCCTATTTTAGCAGGGGAGGGTTGGCCTGGGTGGTCTCCAGGGGTCCCTTCCATGCTGGCACTCTGATGTGCACCGTTCAGCTGCATGGGGTGGACTGCACTCTGCCCATCACAGCCCTTATGTAAGGACAGATTAGTTTAGAAGAGAAGGCATGGAGACCACCCAGGCTTGGTCTGGGTCATCTCCAGAGGTCCCTTCCACTCTGGCACTCTGATGTGCACCCTTCAGCTGCGTGGGGTGGGCTGCACTCCTCTGCCCCTCACAGCCCTTACGTAAGGAGAGACTTTCAGGCTAGATCCTGTGCTTTACATTAAAATGCAGCTTCCCTATAATCCCTCAGCTATATTTAGCTTTGTCCCTGTTGCTGCTACCTCTGACAGGCTCCTTTGTTGCTGCCTGTGTGAGGCAATAACATGCACTGTCAAAAACTTGCCACCTCTCTTGAATTGCAGCGAGTCCCCGGTGGAGCAGCCTGCCCTGGCACCAGTGACACACTCCACATCTCAATTAGCACCTTCCCAGCCCCTCTGCAGCAGCACAGCCTCCTGGCTCCTCTTCTTTGCCACCCTCCCTCTGCTTTCTGGCTTGGCTTCAGGCAGGTGCCCACATCCCTGGGGTGCCAGCCCAGCTCAGCCCCGCACTCACCACGGTGGCTCTGCTCCGGTCCTCCGTGTTGTAGGTGCAGGTTGTGATGAGTTCGTCCCCCTGAGGGGTTCAAAGACAAGACATGGGGAAGGTGTCAGTGTAGTTTGCACTCTCCAGCCAGCAAATCTGGGATCAGGGAGCTTGAAAGATGGCAGAGCTCTGCTCCCGTGGGCAGCTTGTTTTCCCACCAGCCCCAGGTGCCACGAGAGCTCCTGCTAAACTTGCAGCTCCTGGGGAGATTCCCCGGGGCTGGAGCCCAGGGAGGGGGTTTCCTGCTTTCCTCACTCTCTGAGCATTTCTGCACAGCTGAAGAACCTAAAAAAAGCCACTGAGGCAACACTTGGAATTGCCAAACCTGCACCCAGCTCAGTGGCACAATTGGCTCTCCGTCACAGGCAGTGCCAGGGCCCACAGGGACACCCTGGACATGGGTTTGGGTGGGTGCTGAGCCTCTGGAGGAGCCTCCCAGGACACAGAGCTCCCAGAGCTGACCTCCACTTTGCAGCCAGGGCCTTCATCACTCATACAGCCTTCAGCCTCACTCAGCCTCTCTTTTACCACCCACTCCCACCACGTTTGCTGCCAGATCTCTCTCCCTTGTCCTGCCAAGCAAGGCAGGAAGGGGCACCTCCAGTTTGCCCTCACCCCCTGAGGAGCCTCCCTCTGCTAGAGGAAGCCCAACTAAATTAGAGGCTTTGTTTAGCTCCTGGCAGGCTTTGGTTGCCCACACACTGGTTTTGTGCCATGCTAGATGAGTCCCAGCATCTCTGAGGCATCTGCAGGGGGGTGGCAGAGAAGACCTGGGGCCCGTGGGGGGGGGTGTGTGTCCTCCTGCAGCCCCTCAGGCGGTCCCAGATGGCAGCTGGTGCCCAGGCATGGGCAGGGGCTGCCAGCAGCAGAGGGGATGAGGTGATGTAAGGGATGCAGAGGGCTCAGGGCAGGCTCTTGTGCTGTTTGGAGCCACTCACTGGGAACACTGCGACCACCTCCTTGAGCATGCGGATCTCCTGCCAGGGAAGCAAAGGGACTGCGTCAGGACAGCACCTGGGGACGGTGCCCAGCATGGACCCCCCCCTCCTCCGTGGCCCTGCAGACCCCTGTACCTGGAAGTGAGGGCTGTAGTGCCCATCAGCATTCACCACCTGCTGCTCTCTGCCGGCCCGGGACAGCACTGTCACCACCTTCCTTCCTGCCAGGTGAGTGTGGAGCTGGGAGGCGAAGATTCGGATGCCAGCGGCAGGGAGAGCCTGTGGGAGCCACAGAACGGGGTGGCTTGGGAGGAACCTTCAAGGTCATCCAGCTCCAACCCCCCCTGCTATGGGCAGAGACACTTCCCACCAGTCCAGGCTGCTCAAAGCCTCATCCAAGCTGGCCTTGAACAGCTCCAGGGAGAGGCATCCACAACCTCCCAGGGCAACCTGTTCCAGTGGCTCACCCCAGCCCTGTGCATCCCTCTCCCATCCTGCTCATCCCTTGCTGCATGCTCAGGATGGGGGTCCCTGCATGTCTTCAGGGAGGGGGTTTCAACCACCCCCCTGGGCAGCCTGTTTTAGTCTTTGAGAGCCCTTTGGGTGAAGAAGTTTCTTCTAAGACCCAACCTAAACCTTCCCTGGTGCATAGAATTGGTTTGGATGTAACTGGTCTCTGAGATCACTGAGCTCAACCCAACCCCACCATGGCCACTAAACCATGGCCACAGGTTTCTTGAACACCTCCAAGGATGAGGACTCCAGCACCTGCCTGGGCAGCCTGTGGCAATCCCTGACCACTCCTGCAGCAAAGAAATTGGTCCTAATCTTCAACCTAACCCTCCCCTGGTGCCATTTCAGTCCATCCTTTGGATAGGTCCTACCAAAACATCCACCAGAGCTTCCCTGGGAGAGCAGGGTGGGCACTTGGAAACCATCTTAAGGGCAGCAGGGCTGGGGAGGGGCCTGGAGCACAGCCCTGTGAGGAGAGGCTGAGGGAGCTGGGGGTGTGCAGCCTGCAGCAGAGGAGGGTCAGGGCAGAGCTCATTGCTGTCTGCAGCTGCCTGCAGGGAGGCTGTAGCCAGGTGGGGTTGGGCTCTGCTGCCAGGCAGCCAGCACTAGAACAAGGGGACACAGCCTCAAGCTGTGCCAGGGCAGGTCTAGGCTGGATGTTGTTAGGAAGTTGTTGTCAGAGAGAGTGATTGGCATTGGAATGGGCTGCCCAGGGAGGTGGTGGAGTCTTTGTGGCTGGAGGTGTTGAAGCCAAGCCTGGCTGGGGCACTTAGTGCCATGGTCTGGTTGGTTGGGCAGGGCTGGGTGCTAGGTTGTGCTGGCTGAGCTTGGAGCTCTCTTCCAACCTGCTTGATTCTGTGGTCTTTGAGAGAGCTCTTAGCAAGCTCCTTGGCAGCCAAGTCCAATCTTCCCTTCTCCAGAGCTGGGGGCAGAACACCACTGGGACACATCCAGCTCCACAGGAGTTTTTGTGGGAATGGTCCCCCTGGGGAGCTGGAGCAGATGGCTCCCCAGGAGAGCTGCTGCTAGAGGGATTCAGAGCATCCCAAGCAGCTGCTCACTCTTTGTTTTCTACAGCAGATTTGTCTTTCCAGCACAACCTCCTGATAAGTGGCTTGGAGATTTTCAAGCTGGGAATTGGGGAGCCTGGAGCTTGGTGCAGTATCCCTGCTGCCTGCGAGCTGGGAAAAGCCATTTGAAACCTCTGCTGCTTGGGGAGGCACCAAACTGTTGGAGAGAGTCCAGAGGAGGCCACCAAGATGCTGAGAGGGCTGCAGCAGCTCTGCTGTGAGCACAGGCTGAGAGAGTTGGGGCTGTGCAGCCTGGAGAAGGGAAGGCTTGGAGGAGACCTTGGAGTGGCCTTGCAGGATCTGAAGGAGGCTACAAGAAGGCTGGGGAGGGACTATTGACAAGGTCTGGGAATGAGAGGAGGAGGAGGAGGAATGGGTTTGAAGTGGCAGAGGGGAGATTGAAAGTGGATGTTAGGAAGAAGTTGTTTGCAGTGAGGGTGGTGAGACACTGGCACAGGTTGAGGGTGCTGAGACACTGGCACAGGTTTCCCAGGGAGGTTGTGGAGCACAGAAGCACAGAATGTGATCTTTGATCACATTCTGTGCTTCTGTGCTCCACAACCTCCCTGGAGATGTTCAGGACCAGGCTGAATGAGACCTTGAGTGACCTGTTCTAGTGGGAGCTGTCCCTGCCTATGGCAGGGGGTTGGAACTGGCTGAGCTTTGAGCTCCCTTCCAACCTAAACCATTCTGTGATTCCATGAAGGGGCAGGCACTCACCAGCTGGGTGCATTTGTCAGTGCAGTAGCCTGTGAGGAGGAAGCTGTCCTCTCCTGGGGGAATGGCCATCACTGGGGTGTAGACCAAGCCCAGCTCCATGATGCCAGCATCATAGGGGCGCAGGGAAGCTGTGTAGTAGAGACGGATGCCTGAGGAGTCTCGGCGGCCTGCAGGGGGCACAGGACAAGGCTGAAAGTCACTGTGAGAGAGGTCATAGAATCAACCAGGCTGGAAGAGAGCTCCAAGCTCAGCCAGCACAACCTAGCACCCAGCCCTGCCCAACCAACCAGACCATGGCACTAAGTGCCCCAGCCAGGCTTGGCTTCAACACCTCCAGCCACAGAGACTCCACCACCTCCCTGGGCAGCCCATTCCAGTGCCAATCACTCTCTCTGCCAGGAACTTCCTAACAACATCCAGCCTAGACCTGCCCTGGCACAGCTTGAGGCTGTGTCCCCGGGTTCTGCTGCTGGCTGCCTGGCAGCAGAGCCCAACCCCACCTGGCTACAGCCTCCCTGCAGGCAGCTGCAGGCAGCAATGAGCTCTGCCCTGAGCCTTCTCTGCTGCAGGCTGCACACCCCCAGCTCCCTCAGCCTCTCCTCACAGGGCTGTGCTCCAGGCCCCTCCCCAGCCTTGCTGCCCTTCTCCAAACACCTTCCAGCACCTCAACATCTCTCTGCAATGGAGGAGCCCAGAACTGGACACAGCACTCCAGGGGTGGCCTGAGCAGTGCTGAGCACAGGGGCACAAGAACCTCCCTTGTGCAGCTCTCCTCAGGAGCTGGGGAAGAACTGGTGCTGGTGGGAGCTGCTGGGAGCTGGAGAAGACCTTGTGCACCATTCAGGAGCTGGGGAAGACCTCATGCAGCTCTCCTCAGGAGCTGGAGGGAGCTGGAGAAGATCCTATGCCCATGATGTGAGCAGGCAGAGGAGGCAGCAAGATGCAAACCAAGGTCTGGCTCCCAGTCACCACCCAGCTCTGTTAGCAGAGGCAAAGGGCAGGTTGAGGAGGTCAGGAGGGGTTCAGGCTGGCTTTGATCTGCCTGCCTGTGGCTTGGAGCCCACCAAGAGCTGGGGTCAGCAGGGGAGACACCGTTGGCTAAGCAGCAAGAGCAGAGGGAGGCTGAGAGCCTGGAGCTCTGTATTTATAGACTTGTTTCTTCTGGAGCTGCTGAATGTGCTGTGATTGATCTGCAGCACATATGCTCTGGCCTCCTAAAAATACCCTTGGTTAGTCAAGGGGCTGCTTGTTTTTCTGGGGAGGAAGGAGCTGGCTTGGTTGTTTGGAGCCTTCTCATTTAGCTGTGGTTGTTTTGGGGTGGTTTTTTTTCATGTATCTCCTGACAATGTTATCAAAGCAGAAGGAGCAGGAAGACAACATCTGAGTTCCCCCCTAGCCAGCCTGCTGCTGAGTCCTTGGTGACTTCAGCTCTCAGCTCAGACCCATCACCACCACCAAACCTGGAGGGACATTTCCCATTCCACTCAGAAGTTCTCTGCTGTGAGCCCTGGAGCAGGCTGCCCAGAGAGGCTGTGGAGTCTCCTTGTCCTGGAGGGATTCCAAACCCACCTGGACATTGGGATCCTGGCAAGCTGCCCTGGCTGACCCTGCTTTGGAAGGAGGCTTGGGCTAGGTGGTCCTCAGGGGTCCCTTCCAAATCCCACCACGCTGGGGTTCTGGGCATGCACAAGGGTGAGGTCCAGCCTCTGGTGAGGGTGGAGAAGAGGAGCCCTGTGAGGAGAGGCTGAGGGAGCTGGGGGGGTGCAGCCTGCAGCAGAGGAGGCTCAGGGCAGAGCTCATTGCTGCCTGCAGCTGCCTGCAGGGAGGCTGTAGCCAGGTGGGGTTGGGCTCTGCTGCCAGGCAGCCAGCAGCAGAAGAAGGGGACACAGCCTGAAGCTGTGCCGGGGCAGGTCTAGGCTGGATGTTGTTAGGAAGTTGTTGTCAGAGAGAGTGATTGGCATTGGAATGGGCTGCCCAGGGAGGTGGTGGAGTCTCTGTGCCTGGAGGTGTTGAAGAGGAGGCTGCAGGAGGCACTTAGTGCCAGGGCTTAGTTAATTAGAAGTGCCATGGCCACAGGCTTCTTGAACACCTCTAGGGATGGGCACTGCACCACCTCCCTGGGCAGCCTATGCCAATCCCTGAGTCAGTTGGAAGGGTTAGGTTGGACTCAATGACCTCAGAGTTCTTTTCCAACCTGCTTGGTTCTGTGATGCTCTGATGCTGTGCCTTTGCTGAGAGCAGGAAGGCAGCAGCAGGGGAGGCTTGAGGGAGTTCTTCCTCTAGCACAGATCTGCCCCCTCAGGTCTCCAGCAAGTTGCCTATGGGGATCTGACTGGAGCCAGGAGGGTTGGTTGGTTGCTTTTCTGGATGAACCCTGGATCCATGCCCAGGCAGCTGCTGGTGTTTGCCTCCTGGGGAGGCACTGGGAATCACTCACCTTGGAGCACCAAGGGATTGTGGTAGTGAACCTCGAGGCGCAGATACCTGGAGGAGCCTGGGCCCCCAAAGGCCAGACCTGCTTCTTCAGGGTAGTAGAAAGCCTGGAAGCAGAGACAGAGGTGCTGAGAGAGCAGTGGGGGAGGCTTTCCTGGGGAAAAGGCTCCAAAGTCTGGCCATAATCTGGGCACCCCCACACACACACACCATGGGCTGAGGGAGTGAGCGAGGCTGTGCCTGGGGAGCTGGGCTGGGTTGCAGAAGCTTCCCATGTGCAGTGGCACAGCCAATGAGTAGGGCATCACATTGCTTTATGGCACCAGGGGCTGAGTTGGGCAGAGGCTGAGGGAGCTGGGGGTGTGCAGCCTGCAGCAGAGGAGGCTCAGGGCAGAGCTCATTGCTGCCTGCAGCTGCCTGCAGGGAGGCTGTAGCCAGGTGGGGTTGGGCTCTGCTGCCAGGCAGACAGCAACAGAAGAAGGGGACACAGCCTCAAGCTGTGCCAGGGCAGGTCTAGGCTGGATGTGAGGAGGAAGTTGTTGTCAGAGAGAGTGATTGGCATTGGAATGGGCTGCCCAGGGAGGTGGTGGAGTCTTTGTGGCTGGAGGTGTTGAAGCCAAGCCTGGCTGGGGCACTTAGTGCCATGGTCTGGTTGGTTGGGCAGGGCTGGGGGCTAGGTTGGGCTGGAGGAGCTTGGAGCTCTCTGCCAGCCTGCCTGCTTCTATGGGTCAGTTAATCAGAAGGTGTGAGGTGCTAGGCTGGACTCAGTGATCTCAGAGGTCTTTTCCAACCTGTTTGATTCTGTGATTCTGAGGTGGGGACTCAGATACAGCCAGGAGGAGGCTGTGGAGCTCAGCCAGGGCTGAGCCCAAATGCCAGCAGAGAGTGGGGTTGGGGCAGCCCCCATGGGGTGATCTAAAGATGGGACTGGGACGGGTGCAGAGGCAGCAGGGCAGTGCCCAGGAGCAAAGCCTCCAGGCAGGGTGGTGGGTCCCATCCTGCACCCACCTGTGCTCCCATGGCCCATGCTGCCAGCACATGCCTGCAGTAGTTGAGTCTCTCTGGCTTCATCTTGGAGTCGCAGGGGCCGCTGTAGTGGGGGAAGCTGTCGACCTCAGCAGCACACTGGAAGACCTCCATGTGGTGCACCAGGGCCTCGTTGCCAGCTGTGATCACTGCCTCGTACTGCAGGGCAGCACCCACAGGGAAGAGGCTGTTCACTGAGAGCTCCTCCCTGCAGGCTGCTGCCCAAGGCAGGCACCTCTGCTCCCCAGCACTGGATTGACCTCATTCATGCTGATAAAGACATGCAGGATGAGTGCCAGGAGGCTGGGGCCAGGCTCTGCTGGGTGATGCCAGTGCCAGACCAAGGGGCAGTGGTGGAAGCTGAGGCAGAGGAAGTTTCATGCAAACAGGAGGAGGAATTTTCTCCCTGTGCAGGTTGCAGAGCCTGGCACAGGCTGCCCAGGGGGGCTGTGGGGTCTCCCTCTCTGGAGATACCCAAACCCTGCCTGGATGTGTTCCTGGGTGATCTGCTCTGGCAGGGGGGTTGGACTGGATGAGCTTTGGAGCTCCCTTCCAGCCCCTGGCATTGTGATTGGGACTTTGTGCCTGGTGGTGGGGTGGGGAGGTTGCTCTGGGCATGAGGCACCAAGGGTCAGGAGCTCTTGATTGGCCTTGGGAGCAAGCCAGAGTCCAGCACAGCTCTCAGAGGCATATCTCCAGCGCCAGGGGCACCTGATCCAAGGCACATCTTGGTCTGCTTTGTGCTGACTGAATCCTGTGCCAGCTTTGCAGGGCTGAGGTGCCCCTGGAGCTGCTCTCTCCTGAAGGTAGCCACATTATGGTAGCTCCAGCTGCAGCTCTGGGGGGTTGTTTCTAGCCAACAGCTGCTCAGGGCGTGGGGAGGAGGATTTGGGAGTAAGAAGAATGACTCCAGGCAAGGCTGAGGAACAGCTCTGGCTACAAGTGCCAGCTGTAGGAAGGGTCTGCAGCAGCAGGAGCTGTGCACTTCTTGCTTGCACACAGATGATTCACCTCACACCATCTGCTGGGGGAAGATCCTCCTCCAGAGTGTTCATCTGCAGCAGCATCCCTCCCCTCTGCACCACGGAGCTTGGGCTCCTGTGCCAGGTTTCCCTTCTCCTGGCTTTCACTCAGGGTGTGCCAGGTCACCTGCTCAGCCAGCTGCAGGGTGATGCCCTCCCAGCAGCTGGTGATGGGTGGTAGGGCTGGTGGTGCACTGCCTTCCCTTGGCACCTCCCAGGCTGCCTGCAGATCCCCTTTGAGGGAGGGGACCCAAACAGGTTGTGTTTGTGTCTGCAACCTGGAGTGATCCTGATCTGGGTTCCCAGCCCAGCTCACCCTGCCCTGCTCTCCACCAACCCTCCCTCTGTTCCCCACGCTCCTCGTGGCTCTCTGTGTGCCATCATCCTGCCTCTCAGCTCTGCTCTTGATGGCCACAGCTCTGCCTTCTGCTGGGGGTTCAGCTCTGCAAAGGAGCTGCTCTCAGCCTGCCCTGGTACCTTGATTGATTTGCTGGGTGGAAAGTCAGCAACCTGCTGAGAAACCTCTGGTGTGAGGGTTCTGTAAGAGGCATGGGGATGCCACTGGCTGCTGGGGTGGCCTTGGCAGGTGTCTTGGGGATGATGTGTGGGCCTGGAAGCCTCCCTGTGAAAGGGCAGGGAAGGGGTGGACTTTGCAGAGGGGCTGAAGTTGCCTGCAGCCCTCTTCTGCTTGCCTCTCACCTTGATGATGTGATGCTTGAGGAAGCCATCTGGGAGCTCTGCCATGTAGCACCAGTAAGTGGTCTCCTGGCTGGGAATAACAACGTCAGGAGCTGTTATCTCCATGGTCTCCACATTGCTGGGCAGTTGAGGGATGCTGATGTTGGGCTTGAGCAGCTGCACCCTCTGCAGTCCCCTGTGGAGGGCAGAGATGTTGATGGCCTGCAGGGAGTGGACTGGCTTCTCCAGGATGCCATAGATGAGGTGCACGGTGCCATCCTGCAGGGAGAGCAGAGGGACAGGAGCTGCATGGGCTGGTAGCAGCAGCAGTGGTGGCATGCAGCCAGGAATGGGCCTTCTGACCCGTGCCCAGGTGGGTGCCAGCCTGACTTCACCAGCAGCCCACTCTGCAGTGCTGTGCCAGGAGGGCTGTGCATCTGGGGGCGTTTCTCTGCCTGCTGTGGTCACAGCTGCCAGCTGGGACAGCCTGGGAAGCTTTCCCTGGGTGGCAGCACTTCCAGAAGGGTCACATCTCTCTGCTCCTTCAGGCCCCCTCATCCTGGCAGCACTTCCAGGAGGGTCACATCTCCTCTCTGCTCCTTCAGGCCCCCTCATCCTGGCAGCACTTCCAGGAGGGTCACATCTCCTCTCTTCTCCTTCAGACCCCCTCATCCTGGCAGCACTTCCAGGAGGGTCACAGCTCCTCTCTACTCTTTCAGACTCCCTCATCCCTCCTGAGCTCTGTGCTGGGACACAACCATGTTGGGTCAGGGCTCACCCCACCCTCCCATGGCCATGGGCTGCAGTCTGGGAAGGAGCAGCAGAACCAAAACTTCTCCCTGCAATGCCTCCTTTCTCCCAGCTGATTTTGGAGGGCTGCCTCCAGAAGCTCTGCTGAGAGGCAACCACAGGTAAGAAAGCTAAACCCAGAGAGCTCTGGACAGGAGAGAAGGCAGAAAGCAAAAGCAGAAGATGTTGTTTTCTTCCAGGCTCAGAGAATAAAGCCCTGCAGTTCTCTCCCTGGTGCACAACAGCTTTTTGTCCTCCAGGGCTCTCTCTTTTGGCAGCCAGAAGAGATTTCTCAAGCTCTTGAAAGCCAGGAAGAAAACCTGAAGGACTTTGTGTGCCCACATTGGCTTTAAAGTATCCTTCCCACCAAAGGCTCTCATCTGAAATGAGCCTTGCACCAGTTCCTGCACCCCACCTGGGTCCATGGCTGAGACCCAGGAGCTCTACAACATCTCCACTGGGAATGTGTCCTCAAAATCCCATCTCATGGAGGAGTGGGGAATGAAGACCCAGAGAGGCTTCACCCAGATCTCATCTCATGGAGCTGTGGTGAATACAGACCCAAAGAGGCTTCACCCAGATCCCATCTCATGGAGGAATGGAGAATGCAGACCCAGAGAGGCTTCACCCAGATCCCATCTCATGGAGGAGTGGAGAATGCAGACCCAGAGAGGCTTCACCCAGATCCCATCTCATGGAGGAGTGGAGAATGCAGACCCAGAGAGGCTTCACCCAGACCCCATCTCATGGAGCTGTGGTGAGTACAGACCCAGTTTGACCTCACCCCAGTAGAGCACAGCAGCTCCATTTGCCATCCCTTTGCTCCAGCTCCTGCCACAGCCTTCTTCTTTGCCTCTCATTGAGCAACACCAACAGCTCCCAGGGCCACTTCCAACAGTTGTCTCCAGAGGCATCTGGGAGGGTATGGATATAGCCCTAACACATCCTTGAAGGGAGTGGATGATGCAAAGGAGCTAAAGGCTCTGCTTTCTAGAGGCTTACAAGGGGTTGTAAATGGATGGTGCCAACCATTACTCACGTCCCAGGATCTGTAGTATGCTTCCCTTCTGCCTTAGCACCCACACCTGATGCTGCCCCCAAACCAAAGCACTGCTCAGGTGTAAGCAGGCAAGCTGGGGGTCAGAGCTCTGCCCCAGGGCTGGCAGCAGTTGCTGCAGTGCAGTCAGGATGGTGCTGTACCTCTATAAGGTAGTCCTTGGGGTCACAGGTGCTGAAGGCTCTTCTGAAGAGGAGGTAGAGCCCCTCAGGAGCCTTCCGAGCCCCCAGGAGCTGGTAGTCCTGCTGTGAGTCCATGTGCAGCTGCCCCTGGGCATCACTCCAGGCATCCTGTGGGAAGAAGAGCACCTTGCTAAGCTGGGAGGCTGCCCTGGCCCCAGCCAGCCCAAAGAGCCCAGGGTGGTGACCTTCAGCAGTCCCATGAGCCACAGCATCCTCCTTGGGTTCAGCATCCCACTTGGGTCAGCTTTCACACTGCAGAGGTCTTGAGACTCTGGGATTTGGTTGCCCTGTGCCATCAGGACAGGTTCTGTGCCTGCACCTGCAGCAGCCCACGGGCAGAACATGGGTGCTTGGCACAGGCAGGCATGGGCATAAGTGGCTCAGTGTTAATGCTCTGCAGAAAGAGCTTTGCAAGCTAAGACGTGGTGGGGCAAGAGGATGCAAAGGGCACAGGGAAAAGCTTGCAGGGGGCACAGGGAAAAGCCTGCAGGGGACACAAGAAGCTGTTGCATTTCTCTGATGTGTTTTGAGTCTATGCTTGCCTGGGAGGAACCTCCTGGGAGGGTTGATGAACTCTCCAAGAGTCACTGTGTGACCCTTGCCACAAAGCAGCTGCTCTCAGCAGCAGACCAGAGCCATGCTGGGCTGGTAGAATCCTAGACTCAGTCAGGGTTGGAAGGGAGCACAAGGAGCAGCCAGTTCCAACCCCCCTGCCATGCCCAGGGACACCTTACCCTAGAGCAGGCTGCACACAGCCTCAGCCAGCCTGGCCTCAAACACCTCCAGCCATGGGGCCTCAACCACCTCCCTGGGCAACCCATTCCAGCCTCTCACCACTCTCCTGCTCAACAACTTCCTCCTCACCTCCAGCCTCTCTCTCCCCACCTCCACCTTTGCTCCATTCCCCCCACTCCTGCCACTCCCTGATAGCCACAAAAGTCCCTCCCCAGCTTTTTTGGAGCCCCCTTCAGATGCTGGAAGGCCACAAGAAGGTCACCTGGGAGCCTCCTCTGCTCCAGCCTGCACAGCCCCAACTCTTTCAGGCTGTGCTCACAGCAGAGCTGCTGCAGCCTCTGAGCATCCTCCTGGCCCTGCTCTGGACACTCTCCAGCATCTCCACAGCCCTCTTGTCCCAGGGGCTCCAGAGCTGGATGCAGCACTCCAGGTGGGGTCTCACTAGAGCAGAGCAGAGGGGGAGAATCCCCTCCCTGGCCCTGCTGGCCACACTTCTGCTGCTGCAGCCCAGGCTCTGCTTGGCTTTCTGGGCTGCAATTGCACACTGCTGGCTCCTGCTGAGCTTCTCCTCCAGCAGCACCCCCAAGTCCCTCTCCTCAGGGCTGCTCTCCAGCCTGGCACTGCCCAGCCTGGATTTGTGCTTGGCATTGCCTCGCCCCAGCTGCAGGACTTTGCACTTGGTCTTGCTGAACCTGGTAGAAACCTCTTCAAACATCACAGAAACACAGAAGGGTTTAGATTGAAAGGGACCTCAAAGATCATCTAGTTCCAACCTCTTGCCGCAGGCAGGGACACCTCCTAAGTCCTGCAGTCATTGTGAGCCCAGCAAGACCTCCCACAACGTTGGTGGTGGTGGTGAGGACAAAGCCACCCCAAGAAGTGAAGCAGTAGGGATGTGAAGGTCTGGAGTCTGAAGCCCCTGCAGTGATTTGGAGCTGAGCAATGATGCTGCCTCCACCTCCTGCATCTCCTCCTGGCGCCTTTTGTGCGCTGAGAGGAGGCAGTCAAGAAGGACCTCTGGGTACATGGATGAGTGGCATTGATCCTGTTAGCTTGGAGGGGGTGGGGGGAAGAAATAGAAGAATGAAGAACAAGAATCAAGCAACTTGGAGCTGTTTCAGCCAGAAGCAGGGAGTGATGTTTTGAGAACATGCTGTCCTCGAGAGGAGGAGAGCAAACCCAGTGCCACGGAGCTGGCAGGGCATTTGCCTTCAGAGCAGCATGGTGTGTGAGGGAATCTCCTAGGACAGGGGGGGGCTGAGCAAATTTGGAGCTGGAATTGGGCCAGGGGAGGGTTAAGTTGGAGATTAGGGGGGGAAAAAAATCTTCCTTGCTGCAAGAGCAGTCAGGGACTGGCACAGGATGCCCAGGGAGGAGCTGGAGTTGTTCAGCCTGGAGAAGAGGAGGCTGAGGGCAGACCTCATTGCTCTCTACAGCTCCCTGCAAGGAGGCTGCAAGCCAGGTGGGGTTGGTCTCTTCTCCCTGGCAGGAGAGTGAATGGCCTGGAGTTGTGCTGGGGGAGGGTTAGGTTGGAGGTTGGGAACAATTTCCTCGCTGCAAGCCTCTTGCAGCAGGGATTGTAAGATGCTGCCCAGGGAGGAGCTGGAGTTGTTCTATCTGGAGAAGAGGAGGCTGAGGACAGACCTCATTGCTCTGCTCCCTGAAAGGAGGCTGCAGCCAGGTGGGGTTGGTCTCTTCTCCCTGGCATCATCTGATAGGAGAGTGAATGGCCTGGAGTTGTGCTGGGGGAGGGTAAGGTTGGAGATTGGGAACAATTTCCTTGCTCCAAGAGGGATCAGGGATTGACACAGACTGCCCAGGGAGGTGGTGGAGTCTCCAGCACTGGAGGGGGTTCAAGAAACCTGTGGCCATGGCACCTGGGGACATAGTTTAGTGGCCGTGGTGAGGTTGGGTTGAGGGCTGGGCTGGATGATCTTGAAGGTCTTTTCCAATCAAAACAGTTCTATGACTCTGATCTTTTCTTTTTTAGCAGCTGAAGAGCACTTGCTGGGATGTCAAAGATCACACTCTGTGCTTCTGTGCTCCACAGCCTCCCTGGGGGTGCTCAGGACCGGGTTGGATGAGGCCTTGAGCAGCCTGTTCTAGTGGGAGCTGTCCCTGCCTGTGGCACAGAGTTGAAACTGGCTGAGCTTTGAGGTCCCTTCCAACCTAAACTATTCTATCATAGAATCAAGCAGGTTGGCAGAGAGTTCCAAGCTCAGCCAGCCCAACCTAGCACCCAGCCCTGCCCAACCAACCAGACCATGGCACTGAGTGCCCCAGCCAGGCTTGGCTGCAACACCTCTGAGACAGAACCCACCACCTCTGAGACAGAACCCACCACCTCTGAGACAGAACCCACCACCTCTGAGACAGAACCCACCACCTCTGAGACAGAACCCAACACCTCTGAGACAGAACCCAACACCTCTGAGACAGAACCCAACACCTCTGAGACAGAACCCAACACCTCCACCCAAGCCCTTCCGAACCCCTTCCAGCTGAGCAGCAGAAGTGAAACAAGCACATGCCATGCTCTGGAGCAGCCCCACTCTTTCAAGCCATGCTCCCCCCCAAAAGAGGTGACCCCCCAAAAGAAGCAGGCAGCAAGCAGAGGAGTGACTCACCCCAAAGTAGGAGCTGTGCCCATCGCTCCAGAGCACAGCCAGGTCTGCGTTCTCGAACTCGCCCCTGTCCGACATCCCGAAGAGGATCCCTGCCCGCAGCTCCCTGACCAGCAGCTGGAAGTGCACAGTCCTCTCGGGATAGCTGACATTCCAGGAGAGCTCCAGCAGCCCTTCAGGATCGAGGGGCACCTTGTAGGGAAAGTCATTCCCACGAGGAGCCGAGCCCTGCAGAGCCACCACCAAGATGACCAAGAAGACGGCGACCAGGGTGAAGTACATGGAGGCCACTTCCCGCAGCTTGAAGCTGGGGCAGGAGCAAGGGCAGGACTTGCTGGAGCTCTGCATGCTGCCCAGGACAGCAGCCACCCTCCTGGGCTGTGCCCATTTATGTACTGGCCCTCCTGGGCAAGCTGGGTAAGTGAGACCCTTTAATTGCATTTGGCTGTTGGGAAATTGGCTTGGTGCATTGACCCCCCCCCTGCCACCACCCCTCCCTACCACCTTCTGGCCAAACACTTGTCATTGGCTGCCTCCCCTTAATTGCCTCTAATTGCACATGGACATCATCAATAGCAATTGAATTCGACTGGGCTGATGTTATTTGCTCTTCAATCTTGCTTGGTGGCTGCAAAGAGCTGTTTGTTCCTAAGTGGCTCTGGCTGAGCCCTTCCTGGACATGCTCTGCCCTGCCTGAGGAGCCTCTGGCCCAGCGCTGCAGCTGGTTCCTGCCTCTGCTCTGCCAGGCAGAAGCCCCAGGGTGGCTCCAGGAACAATGCCAGCCACAGGTCTCCATGACCCACAGCTTGGAGTCACAGCAGCCAAAAGGTGGCCAGACTTGGGGGGGAGCAAAGCCTGGGGTCTGCTGCCAGATAGCCCCAGAATGCCAACCCTGCTCCCTTCCCAGGCTTTGTGAGGCACAGGCTGAGGCTACCTCCATGGCTGCCCCTACTTTGGGCAGTTTTAAGTCTCAGTTTGGCAGGGCCCTGGGGGTGCTGGGAGAGAGGAGCTGCAGAGGAGGCAGTAGTGTGCCCAGGTGGGCAGCAGAGCCAGTGGCATCCTGGGCTGGCTCAGGAGCAGTGTGGGCAGCAGCACAAGGGAGGTTCTTGTGCCCCTGTGCTCAGCACTGCTCAGGCCACACCTTGAGTGCTGTGTCCAATTGTGGGCTCCTGAATTGCAGAGAGATGTTGAGGTGCTGGAAGGTGTTTGGAGAAGGGCAGCAAGGCTGGGGAGGGGCCTGGAGCACAGCCCTGTGAGGAGAGGCTGAGGGAGCTGGGGGTGTGCAGCCTGCAGCAGAGGAGGCTCAGGGCAGAGCTCATTGCTGCCTGCAGCTGCCTGCAGGGAGGCTGTAGCTAGGTGGGGTTGGGCTCTGCTGCCAGGCAGCCAGAGACAGAGCAAGGGGACACAGCCTGAAGCTGTGCCAGGGCAGGTCTAGGCTGGATGTGAGGAGGAAGTTGTTGTCAGAGAGAGTGATTGGCATTGGAATGGGCTGCCCTGGGAGGTGGTGGAGTGTTTGTGCCTGGAGGTGTTGAAGCCAAGCCTGGCTGGGGCACTTAGTGCCATGGTCTGGTTGGTTGGGCAGGGCTGGGTGCTAGGTTGTGCTGGCTGAGCTTGGAGCTCTCTGCCAGCCTGCCTGATTCTATTCTGTGATTCTGTGGGTGCTGGGGCAGCTGATTTCACCTCGCCTATGACGTGAGGTTGGCCCAGATGATGCTTGGAGTCCCTGGAACTGGCACTCTGTGATCCCTGCACCAACCACACAGGAGGGTGGCTTGCAGACAAGCTGAGCCAAGCACAGCCAGGAGATCCCTCATCTGCCCCCAGCCCCCCTGCAACGTGCCCAGCCTGTGCCAAGGTCTGGGCAGAGATCCATCCAGCTGCACATTGCCTCCTGGGCACCTCACCGATGGCACCAAGCCCATGGAGCTGTCTCTGTGTTTGTTTGTTGACAGAGGCTGACCTCCCTGGGGCCACATTTGCATGAGATGCTGCTAAAAGCTGAGCTGAGTGATCCAGAGCCCTGCAGTGATCCTTTAGTTGCTGCTGGATTTCAAACCAGCCCCCTCTGAGCTGACTCTGCTGTCGTTTGCTGGAGCCTCGTGGGGGTGGGGGGGGGGGTCACAGCAGCTCCTTCCCATGGTTTTGGCTAGGGGCAATGATGCTTCCTGCCCCAGAGAGGCAGGCTGATGGCTCAGCTAGGGACAGTGTGGCTGGGCCATGGCTGCTTTCTGCCCATCTCAGCCTTCACTCATTGTTTTAGCCTCTTCATAGTAGTTGTAGCACAGAGGCACAGAATGTGAAGGGCTGGAAGGGACCTCTGGAGGTCATCTAATCCCACCCCCTCCTCGAAGGGACATCTTCAGCTGGATCAGGTCGCTCAGAGCCCCATCACACCTCCAGGACAAGGCTGCAGGGCCTTACAAGGATGCCCATGCAATGCCCAGCTTCTTCCCCACCTAAATGTGCCTCCCACTGAAGCTTCTCCTTACCTGGAACCCTCGGAGGTGTTCGGTGTTTGTTAGCTCTTTGCTTCCCCAGCAGCTGCCACCTCCTGCGCTCTAAAGATACCTTTTGGCTCTCCTCCCCTCTCCCTCTCCCTCTCCTCCCCTCTCCCTCTCCCTCTTCTCCCCTCTCCCTCTCCCTCTCCCTCTCCCTCTCCCTCTCCCTCTCCTCTCCTCTCCCTCTTCTCCCCTCTCCTTCTCCCTCTTCTCCCCTCTCCCTCTCCGTCTCCCTCTTCTCCCCTCTCCCTCTCCCTCTTCTCCCCTCTCCCTCTCCCTCTTCTCCCCTCTCCCTCTCCCTCTTCTCCCCTCTCCCTCTCCCTCTTCTCCCCTCTCCCTCTCCCTCTTCTCCCCTCTCCCTCTCCCTCTTCTCCCCTCTCCCTCTTCTCCCCTCTCCCTCTTCTCCCCTCTCCCTCTTCTCCCCTCTCCCTCTTCTCCCCTCTCCCTCTTCTCCCCTCTCCCTCTTCTCCCCTCTCCCTCTTCTCCCCTCTCCCTCTTCTCCCCTCTCCCTCTTCTCCCCTCTCCCTCTTCTCCCCTCTCCCTCTTCTCCCCTCTCCCTCTTCTCCCCTCTCCCTCTTCTCCCCTCTCCCTCTCCCTCTTCTCCCCTCTCCCCTCTCCCCTCTCCCTCTCCCTCCCCGCGTTAGTTAAGGTGCTTTGAGCCTGGCTGCAGGCTGTTCCAGATGCGTTGGGTTCTGGTGAGCTGCCTGCAGCTCTTGCCACAGCTCTTGCCTCGCTGCAGGGCTCGGAGTCTCTGAGTGCCAAGCGATGCCCTCGCCCGCGGAGTCCCCTCTGCGGCTCGGGTTTCACTCGTGCTCCTTGCGGCAATGTCACGGGGCCAGGTCGGCGTTTCCCAGCCCCCCGTGTAACGAGAGGCAGTGGATGCAGCTCAGGGCTCGGCTGCTTCTAGTGAATCATCACCGGCTGCAGCTCGATGCTGAATCGGAGGAGGTTTGCCTGTCCTCTGCAGCCGCTGCTCAGGCCATTGATCCCCAGTGCCTCTCCTTGTGGGGTCACCCTGCTGCTCGGGGGGGTGCTCTCATCCAGCAGCACCAGGCAGAAAGCCAAAGCAGACAGAGAGAGCAAGCTGAGCTCTCCCCAGGCAGGCACAGCCCAGAGCTGAGCTCTCCCCAGGCAGGCACAGCCCAGAGCTGAGCTCTCCCCAGGCAGGCACAGCCCAGAGCTGAGCTCTCCCCAGGCAGGCTCAGCCCAGAGCTGAGCTCTCCCCAGGCAGGCTCAGCCCAGAGCTGAGCTCTTCCCAGGCAGGCACAGCCCAGAGCTGAGCTCTCCCCAGGCAGGCACAGCCCAGAGCTGAGCTCTCCCCAGGCAGGCACAGCCCAGAGCTGAGCTCTCCCCAGGCAGGCTCAGCCCAGAGCTGAGCTCTCCCCAGGCAGGCTCAGCCCAGAGCTGAGCTCTCCCCAGGCAGGCACAGCCCAGAGCTGAGCTCTCCCCAGGCAGGCACAGCCCAGAGCTGAGCTCTCCCCAGGCAGGCACAGCCCAGAGCTGAGCTCTCCCCAGGCAGGCACAGCCCAAAGCTGAGCTCTCCCAGGCAGGCACAGCCCAAAGCTGAGCTCTCCCCAGGCAGGCACAGCCCAGAGCTGACTCCATGGTTCTATGGTTCTGTGACTCCATGGTTCTGTGACTCCATGGCTCTGTGACTCCATGGTTCTCTGACTCCATGGTTCTCTGACTCCATGGTTCTCTGACTCCATGGTTCTCTGACTCCATGGCTCTGTGACTCCATGGCTCTGTGACTCCATGGCTCTGTGACTCCATGGTTCTCTGACTCCATGGTTCTCTGACTCCATGGTTCTCTGACTCCATGGTTCTCTGACTCCATGGTTCTCTGACTCCATGGTTCTCTGACTCCATGGTTCTCTGACTCCATGGTTCTGTGGTTCTCTGACTCCATGGTTCTGTGGTTCTCTGACTCCATGTTTCTATTGTTCTATGGTCCTGTGGCTCCAGAGGTGTGAGCTGAACCCCTGCACTCCCTGGACTCCCTGCCTGAGGAGCTGGTTCTGCCTCTCAACCCATCCAAGGCTCTTCCTGAAGAGGACAGCAGTGTCCCAGCCTTTGCCTGAGGCTCCTCCTGGACAGGCTGTGCTGCATCCCTGCCTGAAGGCATCAGGTGGCTGTCCCTCACCCTCCAGGCCTGGCTGCTCAGGTAGGTGTCTGCTGCCTTACAAAAGGCCCTGAGAGCAGATTTTTGCTTCCCCCCCGTTTCTGACACAGCCTCACCCCCTGCTCCTCCTCCCTTGGCTGTGCCTCCCCTGAGGTGCCAGCGTGGCAGGAGGATGCTCCCCGGAGGGTGGGAGGGAGCCTTTAGCTAACGAGTTCAGCTAGGAGAGATGAAGCCCCAGGCTGCTGGCATGTGCAAGTGGAGCTCCTGAGCCTTCCTGTGCAGGAGGAATTTGCAGTGGCACAGCAGAGCAGGGGCAGGTCAGGCTGCAAACAGCTGAACCTTGCAGATAAGCAGGGAGAATTTAGTTAAAGAGGGGAAAATTCTGTCTGGTCTCTCTGCTCCTTTCTGTCCCTCCCCAGCTGTCACTCACAAACCCAGGCGAGGAGCAGGGATCCAGCTCTGCACTCCGTGCTCAGGCTGTGGAATTCAAGACTTCAATGAGCTGCAGAGCTGTCACCTCCCTGACACCAAAACTTCAACCCCTCCAAGGCTGATGCAGAGTAGATCCCCTAAGATGGCTGCTGGGAAGGCTGTGGGATGTCAGCTGTGGGATGCCAGCTGTGGGTTCAAGGGTTCAGCCTCCTCCTTGAAGGCAGAGCAGCAGCAGCAGCTTTGGAGCCACAAAATGGTAGGGCTTGGAGGTGACCTCTGGAGATCATCAAGTACCAACCTCCCCCTGCCAAAGTAGGATCACCTAGGGCAGGTCATGCAGCCCAGCTCATGAGGTCATCTGGTCCAGCCTCCCTGCCAGAGCAGGATCAGAGAGCCAAGCAGGTTGGAAGAGAGCTCCAAGCTCAGCCAGCACAACCTAGCACCCAGCCCTGCCCAACCAACCACACCATGGCACTAAGTGCCCCAGCCAGCATTAGCTGCAACACCTCCAGGCACAAAGACTCCACCACCTCCCTGGGCAGCCCATTCCAATGCCAATCACTCTCTCTGACAACAATTTCCTCCTAACATCCAGCCTAGACCTGCCCTGCCACAGCTTGAGGCTGTGTCCCCTTCTTCTGTCCCTGGCTGCCTGGCAGCAGAGCCCAACCCCACCTGGCTACAGCCTCCCTGCAGGCAGCTGCAGACAGCAATGAGATCACCCAGGGCAGATCACACAGGAACACATCCAGACTATCTCCAAGAGGGAGACTCCACAGCCCCCCTGGGCAGCCTGTGCCAGGGCTCTGTCACCCTCTTAAGGAAAAGATTCCTCCTCAGATTCACATGGAACCTCCTCTGCCTCAGCTTCCACCCATTGCCCCTTGTGGCAGTGGGAGCATCCTGTGCTGGAGGTGAGACTCAGATGTCCCCACACACCAAAGGTAGAGCCTCTCAGATCTCCCCAGCAGAAAAGAGTTAAGGATACCTGGGAAGTTGTGGATGCATTATCCCTGGGAGTGTTTAAGACCAGAGGCTGTTAAGTCTGGAGAGGAGAAGGCTCTCAGGTGACCTTCTTGTGGCCTTTCAGTATCTTAAGGGGCCTATAAGAAAGCTTGGAAGGGACCTTTTAGGCTGTCAGAAAGTGACAGGACTGGGGGGAATGGAGCAAAGATGAAAATGGGGAGATTCAGACTGGATGTTAGGAAGAAGTTCTTCAGCATGAGGGTGGTGAGAGGCTGGAATGGGTTGCCCAGGGAAGTGGTTGAGGCCCCATGGCTGGAAGTGTTTGAGGCCAGGCTGGCTGAGGCTGTGTGCAGCCTGCTCTAGGGTAGGGTATCCCTGGGCATGGCAGGGAGGTTGGCACTGCCTGCTCCTTGTGGTCCCTTCCAACCCTGACTGATTCTAAGATTCTGTGATTCTGTGACTTTGAGTCTATGAGTCTATGACTCTGTGATGCTGTGACGCTGTGATGCTGTGACTCTATGATGCTGTGATGCTGTGACTCTGTGATGCTGTGACTCCATGACTCTGTGATGCTGTGACTCTGTGATGCTGTGACTCCATGACTCTGTGATGCTGTGACTCCGTGATGCTGTGATACTGTGACTCTGTGATGCTGTGACTCCATGACTCTGTGATGCTGTGACTCTGTGATGCTGTGACTCCATGACTCTGTGATGCTGTGACTCCATGACTCTGTGATGCTGTGACTCTGTGATGCTGTGACTCCATGACTCTGTGATGCTGTGACTCTGTGATGCTGTGACTCCATGATTCTTTGATGCTGTGACTCCATGACTCTACCAGGCTGGATGAGCCTTTCAGCAACCAGATCTTAGTGGTTGCTCATGGTGCCATGCACCCATGGCAGCAGGGGTGGAACTAGATGATCTTTAAAGTCTTTAAGGATGATCTCCAGAGGTCCCTTCCAACCTCATCATGCTGAGATTCTGGGGTTAACCCTCACTGAGTGTTGCTGGTCCTGTCCTCTGCAGAGCTGCACGTCCAAACCCTCCTGCTGATGTGACTCTGGAGGCTTTTCATTGCCACTGATAACTCTGGCTGCAGTTCCAGCCCTGAAGACAGATAAAGTTCAGTTTCCAGAGCCCTGAAAGCAGCAGTGCCTGACATTTGTGGTGAGGAGGTCGAGGAAGCAGCTGCCTCCATGGGCAGGAACAGAGCCTGGCTTACAGGTAAGTAGGTTTAGACACAATTGATACACCAAATGAGGGATTGAAGCAGGCAGCAACCCCCCCCCCTCCAGCTATAATCCATTGCCACTAACAGAAATGGAAATTCAATTTGGGTGAGGGCAGGGAGGGAAGGGAAGCTCAATGTCTGCTGGTGCAGCTCTGGGTGCCCTGGGGGCTCTGCCATTCACAGCCCCCATCCACATCCAGCCAGCACCAGGATCGAATTTGCCTGCGTGCTGATGAGGTTAGGCAGTGTCTGACTCCAGCTGGACCCCACGTGGGATGAGAAGGGTGTAGAGAGGGCTGACAGGTGTGGGAAATGCTCATGGGGTTGTGTAGAGGGTCCCAGGGACCCCTGCCCTGAGTGATGCTGTGTGCAGCTTCCCTGGGTAGATCCAGATCTCACCCTTCATGCCTGAGCTGCAGAGTCTGGGCCAGCCCATGGCTCACAGGAGCCATTCAATGAGTGCACCAAGGAGGGGAGAACTTTGCCCTTTTAAAGTCAGGGAGCCTTGGAATTGTTTGCATAGAACCATGGAATGGTTTAGGTTGGAAGGGACCTCAAGGATCATCCAGTTCTGCCCACCCCTGCACACAGGCAGGGACAGCTCCCACTAGAACAGGTTGCTCAAGGCCTCATCCAAGCTGGTCCTGAACACCTCCCTGGGAAACCTGTGCCAGGGTCTCACCACCCTCAACCTGTGCCAGTCTCTCACCACCCTCACTGCAAACAACTTCTTCCTAACATCCAGTCTGAATCTCCCCATTTCCACCTCTGTTCCATTCCCCCTACTCACCACAACTTCTTGACATGGAAGCCCTTTGCCTTGCAAAGCTCCTGGCAACCTTACAGGGGTCACCAGGGACTGAAGGTGATGCTGGAACACTGCAGCCCATGGCAGGGCCAATGGATCTGTTGTGTGGGACTTGATTCTACAGCTGTCTGCAGGGAGGCTGTAGCCAGGTGGGGTTGGGCTCTGCTGCCAGGCAGCCAGCACCAGAACAAGGGGACACAGCCTCAAGCTGTGCCAGGGCAGGTCTAGGTTGGATGTTAGGAGGAAGTTGTTGGCAGAGAGAGTGATTGGCATTGGAATGGGCTGCCCAGGGAGGTAGTGGAGTTGCTGTGCCTGGAGGTGTTGCAGCTAATCCTGACTGGGGCACTTAGTGCCATGGTCTGGTTGGTTGGGCAGGGCTGGGTGCTAGGTTGTGCTGGCTGAGCTTGGAGCTCTCTGCCAACCTGCTGGATTCTATGACTCTATGATCATTTGCTCTTTGGGAGGTGCTGTGTCCACATGGGCAGCCAGACCTCCTCCCACCAAGCTGCCTGTGCATGGCTCCTCATGCTTCCCAAAGAAATTCCCTCCCCAGTGCTGCTGCAGCTGAGGCACCTAATGAGATGGAGTTGCCTGTGCATGCTATATTAGGGTTACCATGGATATGGTGTCACAAACACTGGGCTCTGGCTTTGTTACATAAACAGGAGAGATTGTCACAACCACCCAAAATATCTGAGAGGGACAGGAAGAGACAAAAGCCTTCGCAGGGTCTGTTGGTACCAGGTTGGGTGATCCAGTGGATGGTGCCAGTGGGAGGTGGGAGAGATTTGTGTGAGCTTGGAGAAGTGGAGCAGAGCTGAGCAGTGGCCTCAGACTCAGTAGTTTTTGGGGACTGCCTCTGATCTTCAACAGGAGCTTTCTGAAATGCCCACAGAGGCTGCCTGCTGGCCCTGCTCGTGCCCAGGAGCTGGGCTCCCTGCAGCTGATGGTGTGGTGTGCACCCTTCTTCATGCCCCAGTTCATCCCAGCTGAGCTCCATGTGGATCTTGGCTCCTCTTGAGTCTGGCCATAGAATCAGAGAATCAGGCAGGTTGGAAGAGAGCTCCAAGCTCAGCCAGCACAACCTAGCACCCAGCCCTGCCCATCCAACCAGACCATGGCACTAAGTGCCCCAGCCAGGCTTGGCTTCAACACCTCCAGCCACAGAGACTCCACCACCTCCCTGGGCAGCCCATTCCAATGCCAATCACTCTCTCTGACAACAACTTCCTCCTCACATCCAGCCTAGACCTGCCCTGGCACAGCTTGAGGCTGTGTCCCCTTGCTCTGTTGCTGGCTGCCTGGCAGCAGAGCCCAACCCCACCTGGCTACAGCCTCCCTGCAGGCAGCTGCAGACAGCAATGAGCTCTGCCCTGAGCCTCCTCTGCTGCAGGCTGCACCCCCCCAGCTCCCTCAGCCTCTCCTCACAGGGCTGTGCTCCAGGCCCCTCCCCAGCCTTGCTGCCCTGCTCCAAACACCTTCCAGCACCTCAACATCTCTCTGCAATTCAGGAGCCCAGCACTGGACACAGCACTCAAGGGGTGTCCTGAGCAGTGCTGAGCACAGGGGCACAAGAACCTCCCTTGTGCTGCTGCCCACACTGCTCCTGAGCCAGCCCAGGATGCCATTGGCTCTGCTGCCCACCTGGGCACTGCTGCCTCCTCTGCAGCTCCTCTCTCCCAGCACCCCCAGCTCCCTCTCTGCCTGGCTGCTCTCAGCCACTCTGGCCCCAGCCTCTAGTGCTGCTTGGGGTTGTTGTGGCCAAAGTGCAGAACCCTGCACTTGGCCATGTTCAGTCTCATCCCCTTGGCCTCTGCCCACCCATCCAGCCTGGCCAGGTCCCTCTACAGGGTTCTGCTACCCTCCAACAGCTCCACAGCTGCTCCTAGCTTGGTGTTGCCTGCAAACTTACTGATGCTGGACTCAATCCCCTGGTCCAGATCATCAGTAAGGAGATTGAACAGGCCTGGGCCCGGCACTGGTCCTTGAGATCCACGTGCAAGGGGATCCTGCCACCTGCAGCTTTTGAGGCCAGGGCTGCTGCTGCTGCTGGTGGAGACTCAGACTCAGCAGCTCAGCCAGCCCTGCCCACTCCTGCCCTTGCTCAGCAAGGCCATCCAGCTAATCTTGTACCATCTCAGGTACAGCAAGTCCCTCGTGCAGTGGTGTCATCTGCAGGAAAAAACCTTCTCAGGCAATGGAGGTGGGATGGAAGGGAGATGGAGACATCAGAGTGGCTAAAATTGTATTGCACTCCCACTCCCCTGCCAATAAAACCACCCGAAATAAAGTGGCTTTGCACTACCCAGCTCCACGCACTGTGCACAGATCCATGTGTCCCTGCTGGAGATCTCCAGGCAGCAGCAACCCTGCTCCAGCCTTGCTGGGCAGGAGAGGCATGGCAGAGCCTGCTCCAGTCCTGTCACCAGCATGGCTCTTCCCAGCAGCTGCCAGCCCAGGAGCCCAGGCTCTGTCAGTGCTGCATCCTGTGGTCACCTCTGGGTGATGCTGCCAAACCAACCTTCCTTCCTTCCTTCCTTCCTTCCTTCCTTCCTTCCTTCCTTCCTTCCTTCCTTCCTTCCTTCCTTCCTTCCTTCCTTCCTTCCTTCCTTCCAAATTCCTTCCTTCCTTCCTTCCTTCCTTCCTTCCTTCCTTCCTTCCTTCCTTCCTTCCTTCCTTCCTTCCTTCCTTCCTTCCTTCCAAATTCCTTCCTTTCTTCCTTCCTTCCTTTATTCATTCCTTCTAAATTCCTTCTGAATTCCTTCTGAACTTCTTCTTTCCTTCCAAATCCCTTCTGAATTCCTTCCAAATCCTTTCTGAATTCTTTCTTCCTTCCTTTCTTCCTTCCTTTCTTCCTTCCTTTCTTCCTTCCTTTCTTCCTTCCTTTCTTCCTTCCTTTCTTCCTTCCTTTCTTCCTTCCTTTCTTCCTTCCTTTCTTCCTTCCTTTCTTCCTTCCTTTCTTCCTTCCTTTCTTCCTTCCTTTCTTCCTTCCTTTCTTCCTTCCTTTCTTCCTTCCTGCCTTCCTTCCTGCCTTCCTTCCTTCCTTCCTTCCTGCCTTCCTTCCTTCCTTCCTTCCTGCCTTCCTTCCTTCCTGCCTTCCTTCCTTCCTTCTGAATTCCTTCCTTCCTTCTGAATTCCTTCCTTCCTTTATTCCCTCCTTCTGAATCCCTTCTGAATTCCTTCCTTCTGAATTCCTTCTTTCCTTCCTTCTTAATTCCTTCCAAATCCCTTCCTTCCTTCCACTGCTCTCCCCAGTGAGTCCCAGAAGGCTCTTTCCACGCACTGTGGTGTCTACCAGGCAGCCTGGCAAGGAGAGCTCTGCCATGCAAACCCACACAGCTCCAGGTGTTTGCTCACCAGCTGCAGGACCTGGCAGTGCCCTCCCTCCTCACCTTTCCACCCCTCCTTTTGCAGGGTTGAGCCTCAGCTCCACGAAGTGATCTCTTCCCCACTCCAGGGCGTTGGGAAGAGTTCTTGGGCAGGGAACAACAGCAAAAGGAGCTGGAGTCTGCTGTGGGCACAGGTCCAGGGGAAGGGCTGCCTGCCATGTGTGCTCTCCAGGGGGGGAAGGGTGGGTTGGTGCTGAGCCCTTCTGCGTGGGACTCTGCTCTTTGATGCCAGCCTTTCTTGCTGCTTTTCCTCCAGCCATTGCTTTCTGGCACTAAGCTGCTTCCTGAAGATTACGCAGCGAGCCAGGATCAGCATCAAGAGGAGCTGATCCAGGAGAGGACACGAGGCCAAAAGAGCCTGAGGAGGCTGAAGATGGAGCTTTAGCATCTTAGCAAATGTGTTGGTGTGCTGAACCACAGAGGCTGCAGGCCCTGCATGCTTCAGGTTTGTAGCTGAGCCTTCTGAGTTAGCAGAAGGGCTCACAAAGGGTGGGAATAGTGGATCAGGGTGATTCATAGAATCCTAGCACCAGTCAGAGCTGGAAGGGACCACAAGGAGCAGCCAGTTCCAACCCCCCTGCCATGCCCAGGGACACCTCACACTAGAGCAGGCTGCCCACAGCCTCATCCAGCCTGGCCTTAAACACCTCCAGGGATGAGGCTTCCCTGGGCAACCCCTTCCAGGCTCTCAGCACCCTCATGCTGAAGAACTTCTTGCTAACATCCAGGCTGAATCTCCCCATTTCCAGCTTTGTCCCATTTCCCCCACTCACCACAGCTTCTGTATGGGGAGCACCTTGCCCTGCACAGCTCCTGGCAACCTTACAAGGGTCACCAGTGCTGAAGGTGTCTAGGAGATGTCTTTCCAAGGCCATAGCAGAAAGTGCTGCACTATCCCCACCACGGTTCCTCCAGCTCCTCTCATGCCTCTTTCAGTCCAGCAACCCCCCCAGGTATTTATGCCTCTGGGGTGAGGACTGACCTGTGTGCAGGAGCATGAGGCAATCCCTGCTCAGCATCCCCAGACCCAGCCCTGTGCCTCTCCAAGCCCTTTGTTGTCACTGGCACCCGAAGCTGTGGCTGCACAGGATCGTGTTCCAGCCACGCCACCCTGGGTGCAGGGGCAGGAGCTGATGAGACATGGCATGCCACCCTACCTCAGAGCTGCCCTCCAGCACACTGTGCTTCAAAGCAGCTCCAAGCCATGTTGCTCTGGCTGGAGCTGATCTCTGGTGAGGTGAGGCTGATGAGCCTTGGCATACGGCGTCGGTAACGGGCTGGAGATGTCAGCACAGTGAGCATGGAGCATGTTGGCTCCTGGCATGGGGTAATTCATCTGCCCAGGTTCAAACCACTGCTTGAAGAAGCAGTTTCTCTCTCTCTTTTGTTGCTGTGCTTATTCCTTCAAGCAGATGCAACTCTTGGCACTCTCTGGAGGGCAGAAATGTCTCTGGCACCTTCAGCTTCTATCTGTGGCCCCAGAGCATCTCAGGCTCCAGGCTACGACCCCAGAGCATCTCAGGCTCCAGGCAATGACCCCAGAGCATCTCAGGCTCCAGGCAATGACCCCAGAGCATCTCAGGCTCCAGGCAATGACCCCAGAGCATCTCAGGCTCCAGGCAATGACCCCAGAGCATCTCTGGCTCCAGGCTACGACCCCAGAGCATCTCTGGCTCCAGGCTACGACCCCAGAGCATATCAGGCTCCAGGCTATGGCCCCAGAGCATCTCAGGCTCCAGGCAATGACCCCAGAGCATCTCAGGCTCCAGGCAATGACCCCAGAGCATCTCTGGCTCCAGGCAACGACCCCACAGCATCTCAGGCTCCAGGCTACGGCCCCAGAGCATCTCTGGCTCCAGGCTACGACCCCAAAGCATCTCAGGCTCCAGGCAATGACCCCAGAGCATCTCAGGCTCCAGGCTACGACCCCAGAGCATCTCAGGCTCCAGGCTATGGCCCCAGAGCATCTCAGGCTCCAGGCTATGGCCCCAGAGCATCTCAGGCTCCAGGCTACAACCCCAGAGCATCTCCAGTTCCATGCCTGCCTGAGTCACTGCTACAAGCCACAGCAGCAGGGAGCAGTAGGATGCAGCCCTTGGAGGTTGTGTCCTTCAAAGAGGAAACCTCTCAGGGTAACGTGAGGCAGGCCATGGCATCTTCAGCTTCAGACCGTGGCCCCACAGCAGCTCCAGCTCCATAGCTGGCTGTAAGGGGAAGCAGTAGGAGCAAGAGGGACACCAAAGAAGGTCCTGGTTCTGTGTTTATAAGCCAGATGGTTTCTATGTGGTGGGTGATCAAGGCAGGGGGAAGAAAGGCTGCTAGGGAAGAGCAGGAGCCTGGAGCTCAGGCTGCTGTTCCCAGCCAGACACAAAGCTGGCATTTAAATCCAGCCAAGGGGACTGAAGGGCTGTGAGTGCCTGCCCAAAACCCAGTGAGAAGGCCAGGAGGATGCAGTGGAGAACTTTCAGGCTGCCATCAGGAATATTTGGGATCAGCTTGGAGATTATCCAAGGGAAGACACCTCCATAATGGTGGGGAAGAGGCAGGGGAAAGTGCCTGGGAGCAGCTGTCAGGGTGAGGGGCTGAGCCTTCTGCAGAGTTCCTTGCGTGGGGACCTCTGCTGCTGGGCAGCTTCAGATGCCAGAGAGCAGCACAGGGATGGTAAAAGGTCAGCATCTGGCAGGTGGTGACAAGGTTGTGTTGTCACTCTGCCTTGGGTGCTGCATCCAGACTTTCTCCCAGGGCCTGCAGAAGGTGCAGGATGTGTCCCTACCAAACGTGCCAGGGTGGTTCATCAGAGCCCTGATGCTCTGTTTCCGTGTTGGAGGAAAGCAGTGGCAGAAGCAGTGGGATCCTGAGCGATGTTGTGTCCTCAGCTGCCCCATCCCAGGTGGATGTGTGCTCTGTGGCATCCCCCAGAGGCCAAGCACTTGGTGTGTGTCTTGTCCACCGTGCTGCAGCTCACAGAACTGCAGACTGGGCTGGGTTGGGTGGGACTTTGCAGCTCAGCTAATCCAACATCTCTGCCAAGGACAGGGGCACCTGCAACTAGAGCCAGATCCAACCTGACCTGCTATGGTTCCAGACATCTCCCACCTGCCTGGGCAGCCTGGGCTGGTGTCTCACCACCCTCACTGTGAATTACTTCTTCATTCTCTCTAGACTGAATCTCTCTCTTTTAGTTTAAAGCCATCGCTCCTTGTCCTGCTGTAACAGACCCTGCTGGAACTTCCTCGGTCTAGGGTGGATATTAGGAGCAATTTTTTTGCTGCCAGAGTGGTCAAGGATTGGCACAGGCTGCCCAAAGAAGTGGTGGAGTCCCCATCCCTGGTGGTGGTTGGGAAACCTGTGGCCATGGCACCTGGGGTTTAGTGGCTGTGGTGGTGCTGGGCTGATGGTTGGTCTGGATGATATTGGAGGTGTCTCCCACCCTTAATGATTCTGAGCTAATTAGCACTTTCTGCCTGTAAAAGGCTGTGCTGCCAACTCAGGGGATCACAGCTGTGTGCAGCCCCTAGCAGGACCAGGCCATGCTCACAGCAGAGGTCTTGCACACCACTGCAGTGCACAAACACATCACAGACCCACAGGACTGCTGGGGTTGGAAGAGACCTCTGAGGTCACCCAGCCCAACCTTCAGCCCAGCACCACCATGCCCACTACCCCATCCTCAAGTGCCATGCCCACAGCTTTCTTGAACCCCTCCAGGGCTGGGGACTCCACTGCCTCCCTGGGCAGCCTGTGCCAACCCCTGACCACTCTTGCAGCAAGGAATTTCTTTCCTAGTCACCAACCTAACCCTCGCCTGGTGCAATTTCAGCTCCAAAACCAAGCTCTAAACTGACTCCAGGCACCCTAAGTGCTTGCTGAGTCCTTCCTCTAACATTGCTGCTTCTCCTGGCTGCTGTCCTGGGCTCTGATGAGTGGAGAACTGCTGTGACAGGTTTGCCACCAAGCATCGAGGCTGGTTGTTGCCAGGAGAAGCCCAAGCAAAGAGACCAAAATGAAGAGCCTGTGCCAAGATTCCTCCAGCCTGCATCTTTCTGAGCAGAGGCACAGTGACAAATCACCAGACCATGACCTTTGAGCCACACAGGTAATAGAAAGCTAAAACTGGAGGTTTGTTTCTTCAGTGTCTTTGCCACGTGGTGCAGGCAGCCTTGAAGCAAAAGTGCAGGGAAAGCCCTGGCAGGGCCAGCTCAGCACGGAGCACCCCCCCTGCCCTGTGCTAATTAAACACTAATCATCTTAAGCAGGCTCGTTAAAGATCTGCTAGATTTCATCTCCTTGCTTCCATTCAGCTGCCTGTCAGCGAGGTGCCCTGGAGTCAGTGGGCAGCAATCAGTTTGTTTAGGGAGCAACTGATTCGATGCAGCTTTGTTTGCCTCTCTGTAGGTTAAAGGAGAGCTGGAAGTGGTAAACGTCTCCCGCGGAGCAGAGGTGCTGTGAAGGGACCACGGAATGCCTAGAAGGGACCCTCCTCAGGCAGGGGCATCCACAGCAGCTTCCCCAGGAGCACGATGCCCCAGGTGGGTTTAGGATGTGTCCACACAAGGAGGCTCCACAGCCTCTCTGGGCAGCCTGCTGCAGGGCTCCACTGCATCCTCACACCGAGTGACCTTCTCCACCTGGCTTCCAGTTGGTGCCCATTGCCCCTTGGTCCTCTCAGCCAGACTATGGGTGGTGCCCCCCTGCTCCACAGGGAGCAAACCAGCTCCATGGAGAGGTGACCTCCTGCTCTGCTGGTGACCCAGCCCTGGGGAGGGTAGCCTGGATCAGTGGGGAGGTGACCTGGCTCTGTGAGGGGGTGATTTACCTCTGTGAGGGGGTGGCTTTGCTCCTTAGGGGGTGACCTGGCTCTGTGAGGGGGTGGCTTTGCTCTTTAGGGGGTGACCTGGCTCTGTGGGGGGGGGGCTTTGCTCCTTAGGGGGTGATTTACCTCTGTGAGGGGGTGGCTTTGCTCTTTAGGGGGTGACCTGGCTCTGTGAGGGGGTGGCTTTGCTCTTTAGGGGGTGACCTGGCTCTGTGGGGGGGTGGCTTTGCTCCTTAGGGGGTGATTTACCTCTGTGAGGGGGTGGCTTTGCTCTTTAGGGGGTGACCTGGCTCTGTGAGGGGGTGGCTTTGCTCCTTAGGGGGTGACCTGGCTCTGTGAGGGGGTGGCTTTGCTCTTTAGGGGGTGACCTGGCTCTGTGGGGGGGTGGCTTTGCTCCTTAGGGGGTGATTTACCTCTGTGAGGGGGTGGCTTTGCTCTTTAGGGGGTGACCTGGCTCTGTGAGGGGGTGGCTTTGCTCCTTAGGGGGTGACCTGGCTCTGTGAGGGGGTGGCTTTGCTCCTTGGGGGGTGACCTGGCTCTGTAGGGGGGTGGCTTTGCTCCTTAGGGGGTGACCTGGCTCTGTGGGGGGGTGGCTTTGCTCCTTAGGGGGTGACCTGGCTCTGTGAGGGGGTGGCTTTGCTCCTTGGGGGGTGACCTGGCTCTGTAGGGGGGTGGCTTTGCTCCTTAGGGGGTGACCTGGCTCTGTGGGGGGGTTGCTTTGCTCCTTGGGGGGTGACCTGGCTCTGTGGGGGGGTGGCTTTGCTCCTTAGGGGGTGATTTACCTCTGTGAGGGGGTGGCTTTGCTCCTTAGGGGGTGATTTACCTCTGTGAGGGGGTGGCTTTGCTCCTTAGGGGGTGACCTGGCTCTGTGAGGGGGTGGCTTTGCTCCTTAGGGGGTGACCTGGCTCTCTGAGGAGGTGACCCCACTTCATGGGAGGTCACTCGTGTCCCTAAGGTGTGATACCTTTGTAGGAGGAGTCCTTGCTCTATAAGGGGGTGTCCTACCTCTATGAGGAGCTGTCCCATCTGCAGGGGGGGGTGTCCCAGCAAAATGTGGAGCAGACCTATCTGCATGGGGGGGTCCTGGCTCTATAAGGGAGTGTCCTGCCTCTATGAGGAGCTGTCCCATCTGCATGGGGGGGTGACCCAGCTCCATGGGGGGTGACCCTTCTCTGTCTGGGGGGTATCCCAGCTCTGTGACGAGCTGACCCATCTGCATGGGGGGTAGCTCATCTCCCCTGGGGGAGGGAAGGGTAGCCCATCTCCATGGAGGGGGGAGGGGATAGCTCACCTCCATGCGTCCAGCTCCACTGTCCCTCCTGGCACAGCCTCCCAGCCCTCGGCAGGGGGGGAGGGGGGGTCTGGCTGTCCGCTGCGTGTACAGGCAGGGTGGGGGGCAGCAGTGAGGGGCACGGAGGTGGTGGCAGTGGCGGAGGGGGGGGGAGGCCTCGCACCGCCCTGCTCGGCTCCTGCCGCCGTCATTGGCGGCCCCGGCGGCGCTGGGGGAGCGGAGCGGAGCGGAGCGGGGCGGGGGGAGCGGAGAGGAGCGGAGCGGAGCCGCCGCTGCTGCTGCTGCTGAGGCTGCTGCTGCTGCTGCTGCCGGGCCCCAGCCATGTGCCAGGCAGAGAAGGTGCCTGCTGCCTGCTCCGCACCCTCGGCTGCCTCCCTCCGCTGTCCTTCCCCGTGATTATCTCCGTTATTTTCATTGCTTTCAGTCATTAATCGTTTTTTTCTCCTCGGTTTCGAGCCGCTGTGAGGTTTAATTCATTTAATTCATTCCTTTCTGGTGGTGTTTTCTCTTTTTTTTTGGGGGGGGGGGGAAGGCATTGATGCTCTCCCAGCTGGAGACTTGGGGAGACACCATCCTGACCTGGGAGCTCCAGCACGATTCCCCAGTTTGAAGGTAAGTAGAGATAGGGGGACACCCCCCCCAAGTCCTACCTCCCCCCCCCCAATATCTCTATGCACCCCCCTGGCTTTGCTTGAGTGCCTTCTCCCCATTCCTCGTAGCCCTGGGGGCTTCCCCCCCCCTCTATTTACTTCTCTCCCATCCCCTCCCCGCATCCCGGTGCAGCTTTAACTGCCTTTACGCAGCGATAGGATTCTGCTCGGGGGGGATCGGGCAGCTGCCTCCCCCCTCCCCTTCCTCCCTTGCATCCCAAAGGAACGCCGGCAAGGAAAGGAGCAGGCAGAGGATAGCCCCGGCTGGGAGACTTGAGGCTGGGAAGGGATTTGGAAGGGGGAAGCAGAAGGAACGAGGGACGTGGAGAGCTGCACAGCATCTGCTCCCCAAGAGCTTGTCTGAGGAGAGGGGGGGGCTGGTCAAGTCCCACCGCTGTAGACCAGGATGGAAAACACCAGGATGCTCCAGGCTTGGCTTTCCTTGGACCTACAGCATCTTTAGTTCCAAAGCTCTGCCCGTGAAGGAGGGCATGAAAGCATCTGGCAGGGATGGGGTGGGAAAGCTGCCCCCATCCCGTGCCCTGCCCGGGTGTGTGGGTTGGGTCGTGCCCTTCTCAGCCCTGGGAACAGCTCAATCCTCCTTAGGACCACGCAACTGCTGAGCCTGGGGCTGAAGCTGTCCTCTCTTGGTTACCTATGTGAACATCTGCCCTGGAGCCATGCCCCTGAGACAAAGCTTTGTTCCTATCTCACATCCTGACCCCGAAGGACATAGAAACCTCTTCTCATTCCATCCAGGTGAGTTTGCAGCCCCAGGTTAGGCAACAAACCACCCCACTGACACCCCACACCACGAAGTAATGGTGGTGGAGAGGAACCAGTGGGGTGGGGGGGTGACACGAGATGCTTGGCACAGTTCTCTTTGGGTTGTTTTTGTCCCTTGTTAGGGTAGAAAGCAGCCACCCAGCTCTGTGCTCTCAGGAGTCCATGGATGTTGTGCAGTACAGTGTGGGCTGAGGGACTTTGGGGTGGGGGGAGAAGGAGGAATGTGAGAGGGAGAGAGAAATCCCCCCGAGGGGAGATGGCTTTTGGTTTCCCCACATCGACTTGGTTTCAGACAGGATTATTTATACTTGACAGAGCAGATCAGCAAAGTTGGAAGGGAGTGGGGGTGTGCTGGTACTCATTAAGGTAGACAGTTTCCTGACAGAATACATTAAAGGTAAGAGAAGGCTGCACTGTGAGGTTCAACAGATTGTCTGCTAGCCTGGGAAGAAACAAAGCCACACAGAGCACTGAAATCCTCCTCCAGCCTGGCTGCTGGAACTCCTCTGCTTTGGGTTTGCCTGAGGGCTGCCTGGCCTTTGAGGAGTCCCAACGCCAGGGTGCAGAGAGTGGACCCTGGGTGGCCTCCTGGGAGCAAAAGCACTCCTTGTGATGGGAGTTTTGTAGGCATTGGAGCCTGTCTCCACTCAGTAAAGACCTTGGTGATGGAAGGAAATAGTCAAGGGGAAAGAGTGTCCTTAAACTGTGCATGAGCCAAGTGCCTGGAGTCTCCCTGCACCTGGCTTTAGGTGCTTGCCCTGTTCCCATGGGGTGTGAGTAGGTGGAAGGCTGGCAGCAGCCTCTTCTGCCTGCTTTTCACCTGGTGTGAAGGAGCAGAGAGAGGCATTGGTGCTGGCAGGGGCTGAAGAGATGTTTCAGACACCTTAATGACCTCGTGGCTGTAATTGGAAGCGTGACCTCCCTCCTGTGTGTGTCAGGATGGCTGTGCAGGATGATGCCAGGACCTCTCAGGGAGCAGGTCTTGGTGCTCAGCAGACAGAAGGATGTTTTGAGCACCCTATTGACCTCGTGGCTGTAATTGGAAGTGTGACCTCTCTCCTGTGTGTGCCAGGATGGCTGTGCAGGATGATGCCAGGACCTCTCAGGGAGCAGGGCTTGGTGCTCAGCAGACAGAAAGAGCTTCAACAGCACCCTCCCTCCCCTTCAGAGAGGGGCTGGTGGTTGATGTCTCGACCCTCAGCATCTTGGTTCTCACTTAGGGAGGCTGTGGAGATGCGAGGGGAGATTTTGTCCCTTGCTGCTGCCTTGTCGGCGAGCACAGATGGCAGAGCCAGGTCGTAAATAGCTGTGCACAGAAGAGTTGTAGAGCACCAGCAGCACCGTGGCTGCTGGCTCTCCCTGCACTCTGTTTCTCTGGTCTCCAGCAGAGCCTGGTGGATGAGCTCAGCTGCCACAGCTCCTCTTAATCCTCCCCCATTGCAACCGCGGCGGTCCCCCAAACCCTCACGCAGGTGACGCAAGAGTCAAGGCTGAAGGTTTGGGTTCAGGAGCTTTGCAGTCTTAAGGAGAACATGTTGAGAAGTGGCCAGGTGACAGAGGACCTGCTCACCCTGGTGCCAGTGGTGACCCAAGTCTTCCTAAAGGTATTCTCACACCTTAAGCTGAAGAAGGTGACAAGAGCAGGTTCAGCTGCTGCAGAAGTGAGGCTTGGTCAGAGAAGAGGCAGCACCGAGAGCTGGCAGGGTCTTGGGAGCAGGGGCATAGGGAGGAGTTTGGAGAAGGAAAAAGGAGATTTGGATCTACTAAAGGTCTATAAATATCTGAGGGCTAGGGGCCAGGAAGGAAAGGACAGGGACAGCCTCTGCTCACTTGTGTCCTGGGGTAGGACAAGGGGCAAGGGATGGAGGCTGCAGCCCAGGAAGTTCCACCTCAACAGGAGGAAGAACTTCTGACTATAAGGGTCCCAGAGCACTGGAGCAGGCTCCCCAGAGAGGCTGTGGTGGAGTCTCCTTCTGTGGAGCCTTTCCAGACCTGTCTGGATGTGTTCCTGTGTGCCCTGAGCTAGATTGGATGGTCCTGCTGTGTCAGGGGGGTTGAACTTGATGCTCTCTTTGGGTTCCTTCCAACCCCTGACATCTGTGAGCCTGTGATCTCCAGAGGTCTCTTCCAGCCCCTAACATCCTGTGATTTCCAGAGGTCCCCTCCAGCTCCTAGCATCCTGTGATCTCCAGAGGTCCCCTCCAGCTCCTAGCATCCTGTGATCTTGTGGTCCTGTGAACATCTGCTGACCAGAGCAGATGTTGTGAGCAGATGTACCTGAGCATCCCCTTTAGGCTAATCTTAAAGTGTTGCTGGGCACCAGATTCAGAGACAGAGATGCTGAATTCCCTCAAGCATCTATGTGCAGCCCAAGGAGCTGAGCTGCACCTCCCCATGCTGAAGGAGTCAGTGCCACTGTCCCGTGGGCATGTCAGGATTTGTCCTCAGTGCCCCGTGCAGGGGTTTTGCAGCTCTGAGGTTGTTTGTGTCCCCCAGAAGCTTATTCCCACCTGGCTGCAAGAAATGGGGATGCCTCGGTGCTGTCTGACTGGTGAGGTCCCTGCTCTCCTGTTGTCATGGATATGGACAAGGATATGGCCAGGGAAGAGGAGCTTGGTGCTGGCAGGGCTCCCCCCATGGCTCGTGACGCAACTTGGAACATGGGAGCAGAGCAGGGAAGGGCTGGAGGAGAGGGGGCAGGTGTTGGGGCTGAGCATGCAGCTCGTTCCCATGCTGATTTACACTTCTGCCCATCTTGTCTCCTTCTCTCCTCCTCATCTGATTTATGAGGGTAGGCAGCAGTGGTTCACCCTTTGCCCGAGTAAAGAGCAGCTATCCCAGCGCTGCAGATTGGCAGAGGGATGACAAATAGGTTGGGGGATGGACTCTGACTCTCTTCAGACCTTTCAGCCACACTCAAAGCACAGCTGAGGCCAACCCAGGCAAGGCTGGCACCCCAGGACCCTGTGAACCCTGCAGTGCCCCTGAGGACAGCCCTGGGCAGAGGTCAGCTGGAAGGGTTGGGGAGCAAAATTTAGATTCACCACAGCATTTCAAAACATCCTTGAAAGCTCCCTGGAAAGCTTAATAGCAGCCATGACCCAGTAACAGCAGCTGAGGGCATGAGGAGGGCCTGTCCCCCGGGGGCTGTGTGGGTCTCAGGGTGGCTGTGTGCAGGCAGAGCTGGTTCAGGCTCAGATCACAGTGGCAGTGGGTTTGCTGCATGCTGCGTGGCCAAGAGGACAGAGTCCTTGCTGCAGCTGGGGGGGCATCAGGGTAAGCTGCAGCCAGGGAAGCTGTGGGGTGCTGGTGTCTCCCCCAGTGTGCACTGGTGGTCCTCTTGGCAGGCTGTGGAGTGGGGGCAAGAGATGAGCCAGGAGCTGGCAGAGTTTTGTTTGCCCTCTTGCTGCAGACAGAGCTTAAAGCAGGGCACCCCCAGCAGCTTGCCCCAGCAGCACAATGCCCAGCTGGGCTCCAGGCAAGAAGACTCCACAACCTCTCTGGGCAGCCTGCTCCAGGCCTCCAGCACCCTCACATCAAACAACTTTCTCCTCCTGGTCAGGTGGAACCTCCTGGGTTCCAGTTTGTGTCCATTGCCCCTTGTCACACAGCCGCAGAATCAACCAGGCTGGAAAAGACCTCCAGGATCATCAAGTCCAACCTAGCACCTAACCCTTCTAATTAACTGCCCCATGGCACTGAGTGCCTCATCCAGCCTCCTCTTAGACACCTCCAGGAATGGGGACTCCACCTCGTCCCCAGTCCTGTCACTGGGCACAGCTTGCCCAGGAGCACAACTCCCAGCTAGGGTTGGAAGCTCTGCAGGCAGAGAGACTCCACAACCTCTTTGGGCAGCCTGCTCCAGGCCTCCAGAGACAAAGAAATTTCTCCTCCTGTTCAAATGGAACCTCCTGGGTTCCAGTTTGTGCCCACTGCCTCTTGTCCTGTCCCTGGGCACCACTGAGCAGAGCCTGGCCCCAGCCTCTTGCTCCAAACCCTTCAGCTCTTGCTGAGCATTGCTCAGCTCCCCTCTGGGGCTGCTCTTCTGCAGGCTCTCAGCCCCAGGGCTCTCAGCCTTTGTTCCTCAGAGAGAGCAGCCTTGTAGCCTCACCTGGACTCTGTCCAGTAGTTCCCTGCCTCTCTTGAGCTGGAGAGCCCAGGACTGGACCCAGTGGCCTCCCTAGGGCAGCGCAGAGCTGGAGGAGAACCTCTCTTGACCTGCACCAGTCACACTTTTCCTACTGCACCCAGCAGGGCAGCTCAGCTCCTCTGTGTTTATCTCCCCACTCTCATCTCCAGGACAGAAGCCACCCAGAGTGCCACACCACCCAGCGTGGCAGTTGGTGACTTGGCCAAGCCTTGCTGAAGAGCAGCACTCAGTTCCTCCCCAGCTTCCTCTGGTACCTGTCCATGAGCTGCGAGGGCTGGCCGCAGGCTGCTGCGCGGGGCTGAGCTGTGCTGCCCTGGGAAACAGCTCCTTGCACCACAGCTTGCATCAGAGAGGTAGACTCCTGTCACATTCTCTCTGCAAAAGCCTTCTGACATGATCCAAGCAATTTGCCCTTGGTGGGTTTCCAGAAATAGTTGGACTTAGAGCAGACCCTGGGTGCATTTACCACCGAGCCCAGGAACATGCAGCGAGCAAGGCAGGATCCATTGTTCAAAGGTTATTAAAGAGGACTCCTCCTGACTTAGCTGCCATGCAATGGGGGGGGAAGAAACCCTAATAGCACTGTGCTAATTGCCTTTTTGTGAGGGAGGTTTTAGAGGCAAGTCACTGGAAACAGGCTGAAAGAGTTGGAGCTGTTCAGAGAAGGCTCCGGGGAGACCTCGAGAGCTGCGTTTCTGTAGCTGAAGGGGACCTGCAGGAAGGCTGGGAAGGGACTGGCTTGGAGGGCTAAGACAAGGGGCAGTGGTTTGAAACAAGCAGGAGAGATTTAGGTTTGGCCATCAGGAGGAAGTTCTGCACAATGAGGGTGGTGAAATACTGGGACAGGTTGCCCAGGGGTGTTATTGAGGCCCCATCCCTGGAGACATTCAAGATCAGGCTTGCTGTAACCTTCAGCAGCCTGAGCTAGTTGGAGGTGTCCCTGCTGAGTACAAAGTGGGGCTGGACAAGATGACCTCTGAGGGTCCCTTCCAGCCCCAAGCAATGCATGAATCTCTAAACCCCAAAGCAAGTCTCAGCCCTGCCCTCTCCAGGCCAAGGACCTGATCCAGCCTAAAAACCTGAGTTCCTTCAACATCAAAGCTGGGAAATGTGCTTCTGGCTGTGGAGAGAACAGACCCAGGGGCGTAGATGGGAGGTGGGGGTGAGGTGTGGAGGAGACCACCAGCAGTTCAGCAACCAAAAAACCAAGCAGCAGAGGCTCAGCTGAGTATAAAAGGGCAGCAGGAGTTGCATTCAGCAGCGAGGGCAAGAGAAGGAGCCCTCCCCGAGGGCTCTGCAAAGGAAATCAAATGTCATTAGTGGATAAAGCCACAGCCTCTGAGCACCTGAGAGGGGGGGTGGGAGGCTCTGCAGGGGGGGTTGCTGGTGGGGGGTGAGGGCTGGCAAAGATTGCTCAGTGCAGCGAGGTCGCTGCAGGAGACAGGCTGCAGCCCACAGCTTTATTCATCGTGTCCCACTTCAGTTAAAAGCCTCCTTAGAATAAAGGAAGGGAAGAGGCAAGGCAAGGGAATTTTTGGCAGGAGCCAAGTGCCAGTCATCACCCCCTCACCCCCCCTCCACCCCTTTCCCTCACTTGGGTGGCAAGGATGCTGCTGGCATGGGGCAGAAGGGGAGAGAGGAGGCTTTGCTGTCACTCACACCAGCTCAGAAAACACTCCTGGCTTCTTACCTTGGCCCCGGGGCAGACAGAATTAATTCTCCCTGTTCATTCCATGCTCCCCAGGGAGCTGGGAGGGGAGGCAATCACCTCGCAGTCTCCTTCAGCTCCTTTTCACTTTGGCCACTGATTTCCTCTGGGAAGGAGGAGGATGTGCGGGGGAAGCAAGATCGAGGGGTGCCTGCAGTGGCCTGGAGCCAACCAGAGCCCACAGTGGCACCATCCCATCCTGGGTGCTGCTTCCAGCCCTCCCCTGCCTCATGCAGAACGATCTTGGTGGTCAAAATTCAAGTAGATGTGGCACTCTGGGACATGCTCTAAGGGTCATGGAGGGGCTGGGTAGAAGGTTGGACCTTGGTGATCCTGGAGGTTGTTTCCAACCTTGATTCTCTGATTCTGTCATCTGGTGCTGCCATGAGGCTGTGTCAGAGCTGCAGAGGAGCTCTGGCAGTGGGTGCTGCAGCTTTCAGAGCTGCTTTGGGCTCTTCAGGGCTCTTCAGGGCTGTTTTGAACTCTTCAGGGCTGTTTTGAGCTGGTCGGGGCTGTTTTGAGCTGTTCAGGGCTCTTTTGAACTCTTCAGGGCTGTTCTGAGCTGTTCAGGGCTCTTTTGAGCTCTTTAGGGCCGTTTTGAGCTGTTCAGGGCTGTTTTGAGCTGGTTGGGGCTGTTTTGAGCTGGTCAGGGCTCTTTTGAGCTGGTTGTGGCTGGTTTGAACTCTTCAGGGCTGTTCTGAGCTGTTCAGGGCTCTTTTGAGCTCTTCAGGGCTGTTCCGAGCTGCTCCCTGTCTGCTTTCTCCCTTCTGCTCACCTCCTGGTTGCTCCAGCCCTGCCCTCCCTGTAGGTCAGTCCATGAAAGCTCAGTTACCAAACCCTGGCTGGTGACACAACCAGCAGAAGCTGCCAGCCTGAAAGAGAGGCTTTGGTGACCAATCTTTGCTTCCCTTCTTCTTTAAATCACCACTAAACTGCAGCTTAGGCTCTTCCAAGGCTGCACTGCTTGGCCTCTCTTGGGCAGGGGATAAAGGAGATGATCTTCTTGCTGGGTGGGGGGGGATGTAGCCCTCCACACTGCCCAGCTTTAGGCATGGCTTTGAGGCCATGCTGTGGCTTTTCTCTAGCTACAAGTTCATCACAGTCCTGAGCCACAAAAGCTCATAAGCTCATTAGAGTGGGGGGAATTGCAAGTGTAGGTGCACCACACAGCTGGGATTTCCTTCCTGCCTTGCTGCTGGAGGGGACTGGTGGCAAACTGGGAGGAGAGGTCTTTGGGGGGGGGGTTGTGTTTGCCCTGTGTGAAGTGGTCCCCTGCTTCTTCAGCTGCCTGAAAGAATCCAGGCTGGATCCTAATGAGCCAAAGTGGCCTCCTGTAGCACTGCCTGTAGCTGCTTGTCCCATCAGTCACAGCCAGGCTGGCTCTTTATTCAGGGCGAGTTTGGGGCTGTTTGAGGTTAAAGAGGAAAACACATCAGCAGTAATGGAAGTGGCTGCTGGAAGGAAGATAAATACCTGGTTACTGGGTGATGTGGCTGCTTTGAAACCCTCTGGGGACTTCCACAGCCTTGTGATGGATTCAGAAGCTGGCATCTCCCTCGACCTCTCCTCAGCTCGGGTCGCTTCAGCTGAAGAGCATCAAAACTGCCTTTGAGATTCAAAGGCTGTCAAAGGGACACTGATCACAACAGAAAGATGCCTGGGACAGACCTTGCTGTGGAGGCTGATCCGTGGCTCCACGGAGCAGGTGTTTGCTGTGATGCTGCAGGAGTGTGCTGGGAGGCAGAGGAGTCCACAGGCAAGTGCCAGACGAGTTCCCAGAGCGGCTGCGTGGCGGTGTGAAAATCACAGCTCTGCTCCAGCTCCTCTTACAGACACCACGTCCTGGGAGAGCAGCAGCTCCTCTGCAAGCAGTCACAGCATCAGTCAGGGTTGGAAGGGACCACAAGGATCAGCCAGTTCCAACCCCCCTGCCATGGGCATGGACACCTCATGCTAGATCAGGCTCTCCAGAGCCTCATCCAGCCTGGCCTTAAACACCTCCAGGGATGAGGCTTCCACCACCTTCCTGGGTAACCCCTTCCAGGCTCTCAGCACCCTCATGCTGAAGAACTTCTTGCTAACATCCAGTTTGAGTCTCCCCACTTCTTAGGTGAGTTTGATGCTTTTGTTTCATTTGCACAGAGGAGGGGCTGGGGGAGTCATCCAAATAAATGCTTGTCTCGGGGGTTTCCTTTGAGATGCATTCCCTGTGCAAACAGGGAATGCATGAGAGGGCTCAAAAGGGGGTCCTCAAAGCCCTTCAGGTGACATCTCCAAGCCAGCTGCCTCCAAAACCGTGTTCTGAGTGATTGCATCAGAGCCAGAGGTGTCCCTGGAGAAGGCAGCTCTGCTCTGCCGCGCTGGGTGCTGGCACCGCGGAGCTTGCTCTGGCTCGGACAGGAGCTCCCAGGGCATTTGGCACCTCGGGGACATAACCCTCCCTGTGCCTAAGCCTGGCCTGGGAGATGTGCTGGAGGTGCCAGGCACTGCAGAGCAGAGGAGTGGGGGACAGGCTGAGCTGCAGCTGGAAGGAGCTCCTGCCCTGAAGCCCACTTCTAGCTCCCCCCTTTAAGCAGAGGCTGATGCGTGGGCTTTGCCCTGTGGTTTCCATCCAGATTCCCTTTGCTCTCAGTGTGGATCTTCCTGCCTGAGCTTTGGCAAACCATTAGCTCTCTCCTGAGGAGCTGCCACATCTTTCCAGCTCCTTCAGTCTGGCTTTGTTGAGCAGGATGATGCCAGCTGCTTTTCTCTGCAGGACAGACCTGGCACTATCCCCTCAGGCCAGCGCTGTGACATGCCACGGGCAGGCAGAGCCTGCTGAGATCCAGGCAGGCACAAGGTGTGTGCAGTTAGAGGGTTCCAGCTTGCTTCTGCTGAGCTGCAGCAGTTTGAACGCTGCTGTCTCCTCAGGAGCTGTTCCTGATTCACACAGCAGGTCGTGGGAGCAGGTTCAGCCCACGGAATGTGGGCTTTTGGTGGTTGCACAGATTTCTGCCTTGTGTTGCTGGCATCACAGCTTTGCTTTTGTTGTCTTTTTGGGTTTAAGTTAAACAACAGAGGTTATAGAAAACACAAGGAGGGGAGGGAGAAGTGGTTTTGACAAGGGCTTGTGGTGATAGGATGAGGGGGAATGGATTTGAGCTGGAAGAAGGGGGATTGAGACTGGAAATGAGGAGGAAATTCTTGGCAGTGAGGGTGAGGAGACACTGGCACAGGTTACTCAGGGAGGTTGTGGATGCCACATCCCTGGAGGTGTTCAAGGCCAGGCTGGATGAGGCTTTGAGCACCCTGAGCTAGGGGGCAGGTGTCCCTGCCCATGGCAGTGGGGTTGGAACTGGATGAGAACTGGATGAGTTTCGGGGTCCCTTCCAACCCTTCCCAGGATTCTATGATTTTTGAGGAACCAAGGATTTCCAGGGAGGAGCAGAGATGAGATCCCTTCCAGGAAGCAGAAAAGCAGAGCTGCTGTGATTGCCAACCTTGCCCTGTATCCCCAGCAGCACTGTTTCATCCTAACCCTCATCCAAACAACTGGCAGCAGAACCGAAGCCTCCTGTGATGGCAGCAGAAGCTGCTGGGCTGCCACATGCTGCCCACTCTCTCTGCAGGCTGCAAGGTGGTGTATTAAAGCAGCTCTGTGCTTTGGGGCAGTGGTGAATGCATTCCCAGTTCCCAGGGGAGCCCTGTGGGCTGTTTTTACCTTGCAGAGGGCACCTCCTGCATGCAGAGCTCTGCGGTGAGCCGAGATAGGCTCTGCTCTGCTCGCCACAGGGCACTGAAGGTGCTCACAGTTGCAGGTCAGAGTTGTGTAGGGTTTAAGACATCTCTGAAGGGCTTTACCTTTGAGGTTGGCTGTTGCTGAAGTGCTTGTTGTGGTCCTAGAGCAGCAGGGTGGTGCCTAGAGAGCTCCAAAAATCAGCGTGGGTGCAGTGAGAGGTTTTGCTATCAGTCCCTCAAGGGAGGTTGGCATAAGGTGGGTGCTGGTTTCTTCTCCTGAGTAACAAGTGACAGAACAAGAGGAAATGGCACCAGGGGAGATTTAGGCTGGACCTGAGGGTGATTTTTCTTCACTGAAAGGGTTGTCAAGCATTGGAACAGGCTGCCCAGGGTGGGTGATGGAGTCACCATGCCTGGAGGTGTTCAGAAGCCTTGTAGGTGTGGTGCACATTAGTGATGGACCTGGAAGAGTTAATGGTTGGACTTGAAGGTCTTTTCTAACCTAAACGATTCTGATGCTGTGATTCATCACAGCTGCTCTGGGGCAGAAAGTGGTGGTTAGCAGGACAAGCAGATTGACAGGATAACCAGTTTAGCTGGGCAGCCAACTGAACTGGGTAACCAATTTAATAGGGTAACCAATTGAACTGGGTAGTCAATTCAACTGGGTAAGCAATTGAACTGGGTAACCAGTTTAAGAGGATAGCAAATTTAACTGGATAACCAGTTAAACAGGATAACCAGTTTAATAGGGTAACCAATTGAACTGGTCAGCCAACTGAACTGGGTAACCAATTTCACTGGGATGCCAATTGCACTGGGTAACCAACTGAACTGGGCAGCCAATTTAACTGGGATACCAGTTGAAGTGGGTAACCAACTGAACTGGGCAGCCAGTTTAACTGGGATACCAACTGAACTGGGTAACCAACTGAACTGGGAAGCCAATTTAACTGGGATACCAGTTGAACTGGGTAACCAACTAAACTGGGCAACCAATTTAATAGGATAACCAATGGAACTGGGCAGCCAGTTAAACTGGGTGGCAACTTTATCTGGATAACCAATTTAACTGGATAACCAACTTAATAGGATAACCAATTGAACTGGGCAGCCAGTTTAACTGGGATACCAATTGAACTGGGTAGCCAATTGAACTGGATAACCAGTTTAATAGGATAACCAATTGAACTGGGTGGCAACTTTATCTGGATAACCAATTGAACTGGATAACCAGTTTAATAAGATAGCAATTTTAACTGGATAACCAACTTAATAGGATAACCAATTGAACTGGGTAGCCAACTGAGCTGGGTAACCAATTTAACTGAGTAGCCAATTGACCTGGGTAGCCAATTGAACTGGATAACCAATTGAACAGGATAACCAATTGACCTGAGTAGCCAATTGAACTAGATGACCAATTGAACATGATAACCAATTGGCCTGGGTAGCAAATTGAACAGGATAACCAATTGCACTGGGTAGCCAATTTATCTGGAGAAGCAGTTGAACTGGATAGCCAGTTTAACAGGATGGCAAATTGAAGTGGGTAACCAGTTTAAGAGGCTAACCAGTTTAAGTGGCTAACCACCTGCTCCCCAGTGAGCTCCAGCAGGCGTTCCATCAGAGTGAGCTCACCCTGCGGGTGCAGAGAGGTGGGACTCGGCTGGCATTTGGAGGGTGGAGTAGGGCAGCACTGGTGTGTGACTCCCCTCCTGCTTTCTGGGATGGATGGAGACATTTCCAGGTGCACACCCCTGGAGGATGATCTGATCTGACCCTCCCAGGGCTGCTGCACAGCCCAGCCCGTGGCAAGCACAGGTGTTGGCGGTGCCCTGCTCTGTCCACCTCCAGTAAGGACAAGGAAAGTCTCAAATGCTCAGGGCTGCTGCAGGATGCTGGTTTGAGGCTTGGCTTTCAAAGGTGCTGGTTTGAGGCTTGGCTTCTGAGATCCTTTGAGGTGCAGCGAGTCAGGGATCACTTAAAGCAGGGAGGCAGAAAGCGCAGCCCGCTCGGGAAGCTGCTGCAAAAACAAGGAGCTGGAGCATGCAGAGCATGAAGCTTGCAAGCACCAAACACCACCAGAAGCTGCCCTGCCAGCCTCTTTCTGTTTCCCCTGCTGGCAAGGGGCACTGCTTGGGCTCCTGAAGATGGAAGAGTCAATATGTGGGAAGCAGGAGGCTCCCGAGGGCTGCTCCAGCATCAAGGAGTCATTTCAAAGGCAGGGCTTGCATCGCCCTGCTGCTGAGGCGAGGCAAGAAGATCCCTCACACGTGTTCTGATGGCTGAGAGCTGCTGTCCCTGGGAGCAGTCAGTATTTCAAGCATCTGATCCCAGCAGCACTGGTAAGCCCACATGGTTTTGAGTAGAGCAATTTGGCTGAAGGCTTTTCTCACTTTCTTTCTTCCCCTAACGATGGTTTTCAGCTGAGCTCCACAAAGGATTTTCTCTTTGCCTCCTTTTTTTTGCTTCTGGTTTTGTTGTTGAATTTTTTTTTTCCTCCCCCTCCCCAACCCTCACCTTGCAGGAAAAGCTGTGACAGAATTAAGGTGATGGAGGGAAATTTACTGGAAGTGGTTCAGTGTAAGTTGCCAAGAATCTGGAAATTCCCCTCCCAGACAGTCTGTGCTAATTCCCCTGCTGCAGCAAATGATAAATCCTCATTAAAAAGGATAACATAAGGAGATTTTACTGCCTGGAGGGAAACTCGTGGGCACAAGCCATGAGGAAGCCCAGCTCCCTCTTGTTGATGATCAGGGAGGTTGGCAAATGCCTGTGTCCTTCCCCGTGGTGCTGACACCAGCCTGGCACAAGTGGCATTAATGCTGTGCAAGGTGTGGATGGGAAGCAAGGGAAGCCTCATGGTCCCCAGGTCCCATGGGCAGTGATTCTGCACTGGCAGCAGCAAAACCCTCTGCAGATTCACTGCTTGTGCCAGCTCCTCATAGACAGTCCCAGAATCCCAGCAGGGTGGGGGTTGGGAGAGACCTCTGGAGATCATCCAGGCCAGCAGGGCACCCACAGCAGCTTGCCCAGCAGCACAATGCCCAGCTGGGGCTGGAAGCTCTGCACACAAGGAGACTCCACAGCCTCTCTGGGCAGCCTGCTCCAGGCCTCCAGCACCCTCACACCAAACAACTTTCTCCTCCTGGTCAGGTGGAACCTTCTGGGTTCCAGTTTGTGCCCCTTGGCCCCTGTGCTGTTGCTGGGCACCACTGACAAGAGCCTGTCCCCAGCCTCTTGCTCCAGACCCTTTAGCTCTTGCTGAGCATTGCTCAGCTCCCCTCTGGGGCTGCTCTTCTGCAGCCTCTCAGCCCCAGGGCTCAGCCTTTGCTCCTCACAGAGATGCTCCAGGCCCCTCAGCAGCTCTGTAGCCTCACCTGGACTCTCTCCAGCAGTTCCCTGCCTCTCTCAAACTGGCATTTCCATCCCTCTGTAAGTCCAGCCCTGGGAGCACCTCACAGGTGAACATTTTAAAGCTGATTCTGTTCCCTCACAACATCTTCATGCTGCCTGATGTGGGGAGAGGTCTTTCCCTCTCTGCTTGCCAATGCAGCTCATGCTAGCAGCAGCTTCATGTGCCAGCCCTTAACACTGATGTGTTCCTTCCACAATCCCTGAGCTCTCTCCTCTCCACTTCTCCAGTCATTCACTGTGGTGCCTTGCTGGGCTGGAGTGAGAGAAACGCTCTGCTTGCTTCTTGTTCCATGGGCTGCACCTGAGCTTCCACCAGAGCAATGTAAAGCTGTAGCTATGGAAACTCCAGACCCTTTCCCATGACTTTCCCTCCCCCCCACCTCCCTGTTTTTAAGGCAGCAGCATGTATCTCTTGGGAGATCCCAGGTGGGATCTAAGTGGTTGTTCAGGATCCCAGGCTTGTCACAGGAGATGTTGGGAGGTCATAGCCAGCACCCAGGGATTCACCCAGTGTCATGCAGCAGACAGAGATGGAAGCAGGGTCCCAGGGGGTCAGTGTCCCAGGGGCAGAGGAGCAGCATGGACCCAAGGAGTCAGTGCCCAGGGGCAGAGGAGCAGCATGGACCCAAGGAGTCAGTGCCCAGGGGCAGAGGAGCAGCATGGACCCAAGGAGTCAGTGCCCAGGGGCAGAGGAGCAAGGACTGGTGAGGACTAAGGAGGCTGCCAGGAGAACTGGAGCCCAGGAAATGGTGTGTCCCAGTGGAGTGCTGGGAGGGACAATGTGGGGCTGCTGGAGGTGGCATCAGCCATCAGCTACCCACTCCCAGCTGGGGGGACAGGGACAGAGAGGTGCTGGTCCCCCTCCTGCTCGTTACTGTGGCCGGCAGGAGGAGGAGGGTCCCTGAAGCTCTCGGGTTGCTGCCTTTAACGAGCACCAAGGAGCAGCATCTCTGCTGCCTCCGCCGCAGCCTGGCTCCGGGAATCCTCAGCAAATGAGGCCGAGTCGTGCAGCTCGCAAAGACTTTAATCTGCCAGGGATCTTCCCGGCCCACGGAGCTGTGCTGGGAGCTCCTGGAAACGCAGAGCTGCTGGATTTGCTGCTTGCTGCAAACCTACCCTGGCCGTGCCCTTCCCTGCCCAGCCCCGGGTCGATGGCTCGTCCGCATCCCGGGATCGATGGCTCAGCTGCGCCTCCGGACATCCGCAGGGGCCACCGGATCAGGGCGTGGGCGTGGAGGGGTGGAAGGAGGCTGCAGCTGATCCCAGCTCGGTGCTGACCCAGTGCCTGGCCTAGGAGAAGCTTCTTTGGTCTGGGAGTGTGCTGATGGCTGAGAGGTTTCAAGCAGAGCCTTCCAAAGAAGAGTCTCTCCCATCCCAGGGCTCATTTTCATAGAGTCCCAAACTGGTTTGGATTGGAGGGGCCTTCAAAGCTCATCCTTATCAGTACTGATAGCATCTATATTGATAGCATCCTCATCAATACTGATAGCATCTGTGCTGATAGCATCCTCATCAATACTGACAGCATTCATATTGATAGCATCCTTATCAGTACTGACAGCATCCATGCTGATAGCATCCTTATCAATGATAGCATCAATGCTGATGGCATCCTTATCAGTGCTGATAGCATCCTTATCAATACTGGCAGCATCCTTATCAATGATAGCATCCATGCTGATTGCATCCTTATCAATGATAGCATCCTTATCAATGATAGCATCCACGCTGTTAGCATCCTTATCAATGATAGCATCCATGCTGATAGCATCCTTATCAGTACTGACAGCATCCATGCTGATAGCATCCTTATCAATGCTGACAGTATTCATACTGATAGCATCCTTATCAATACTGACAGCATCCATGCTGATAGCATCCTTACCAATGCTGATAATGTCCTCATCAATACTGAGAGCATCCTTATCTATGCTGGTAGCCTGCTTATCAATGCTGAGAACATCCTCACTGATACTGATAGCTCCCCTATCAATCCTGCTAGTGTCCCTTTTGGTCCTGACAGCATCCCCGTGGCTGGCACCACCACCCCCGAGGACGCAGTCTGGGCTGCGGCAGGGTCGGGAGGGCAGCGCAGTGTCTGTGTCCTGCTTCATTCCAGGGGACGCTGAAGCTCCTGCACGCTCCTTCCCCTGTGCCTTTGGGAAGAGGATGGCAGCACCTTGAGTGTGGCCCCAGAGGGACTGGGAGGGACCTTCCCAAGGTCAGCACACAGCTGCCCAGGTGACTCAGCGTTTTCCCCCAGCCCTCCCTCCCTCCCCAGTGGCACCACCGCGCTCCGTGCGGCATCTGCAGTCCTTCCAGCTCCCGCCCGGGGTTGTGCTCAGCGAGCCCCAGCGCTGCTCTGCTGAGCTCTGCAAATGCTGCATCTCCTGAGGCCTGCTGTGCTTCGCCCGGATGACATCAGTGCCTCCTCCCTGCAGAGCTGAGGCTCCCTCCTGCTGCTGGGGCAGGCACCCCCTGGCTCCATGTGCCTTGCAGGCAGCCTGCTTCAGTGTGCTGAGAGGCAGAGGGGTCCCCACGCTCCGGTCTGGGGGTGCAAACTGGTAGTGGCAGCTGGTGGGAGGAGGTCTTAACTGGGTGCGTTAAGAGTGTGGGCAGCAGGTTGAGGGAGGTTCTCCTCCAGCTCTGCTCTGACCTGGTGAGGAATGGATACTGGGTCCAGTTCTGAGCTCCCCAGCTCAAGAGAGACAGGGGACTGCTGGAGAGAGGCCAGAGGAGGCTGCAAAGATGCTGAGGGGCCTGGAGAAGCTCTGTGAGGAGCAAAGGCTGAGAGCCTGCAGAAGAGCAGCCCCAGAGGGGAGCTGAGCAATGCTCAGCAAGAGCTAAAGGGTCGGGAGCAAGAGGCTGGGGCCAGGTGGTGCTCAGCAACAGGCCAAGGGGCAGTGGGCACAAAGTGGAACCCAGGAGGTTCCATCTGACCAGGAGGAGAAAGTTGTTTGGTGTGAGGGTGCAGAGCCCTGGAGCAGGCTGCCCAGAGAGGCTGTGGAGTCTCCTTGTGTGGAGAGCTTCCAGCCCCAGCTGGGCACTGTGCTGGTGGGCAAGCTGCTGTGGGTGCCCCCTGTGGGGGCTTGGACTGGATGTCCCCCAGAGGTCCCTTCTTAGCCCCAACCATTCTGTGCTGCTGTGAAGCAGAGGGCTTGGACTGGATGTCCCCAAGAAGTCCCTTCTTAACCCAAACCATTCTGTGCTGCTGTGAAGCAGAGGGCTTGGATTGGATGTCCCCCAGAGGTCCCTTCTTAGCCCCAACCATTCTGTGCTGCTGTGAAGCAGAGGGCTTGGATTGGATGTCCCCCAGAGGTCCCTTCTTAACCCAAACCATTCTGTGCTGCTGTGAAGCAGAGGGCTTGGATTGGATGTCCCCCAGAGGTCCCTTCTTAGCCCCAACCATTCTGTGCTGCTGTGAAGCAAGGAGCCTGCAGGCACCGAGCCCTCCTGTTCCCCTTCCCCAGCCCACCCATGGTCAAGCTTGGCTGTTTAAATCCCTCCAAAAGGGATCAGCCCCCAGGCCAGAAGAGCTACTGCCAGGAGAGAGAGAGAAAGAAAGCAGCCCCAAGTGCTGCAGGCCTTCTGCTTCAAGTGTTTTCCATATGGAAAGCCACGTTCCCAGCCTGTGTTTCTGGCAGCTGCCCTGTCCTCTGGCTCCACCAGTGTGAAGTCTTCTGCTGGCACCTTGCCTGGCTGTTCCTAGCAGCCCAGCTCTTATTCATTGACTGGGTAGGATTACAGGAACTGGGAGTGGGGAATGCAGGAGGAAGGCTCTGACAAACCTGTGGCCATGACACTCTGGGACATGTTTTCGTGGCCATGGTGGTGCTGGGCTGGATGATCTTAGAGGCCTTTTCCAGCCTAGGTGATCCTGTGGATGATTCTGTGCTCCTGTTTTGCTTCTCATTTGTTTGCTGCTTTGCCACCTGCCAGGCTGGTGGCTGGGCAGTGGCTGTGCCCTGAACCAGTGCTCCCCAGGCTCTACCCTTCTGACACTGAGGTGGCACTGAGCGGGGAGAGGGGAAGGTGAGCCAGGCTTACCCAAAGCTTTGCAACATCAAGGGCTCAGATCCAGGCTGCTCTGCCCCAGCCAGCTTATTGCAGAGTGATTTCTTGTTGCTCTGGGCCAGGGTCTTGGGTCTCAAGTGCTGCCTGCCCCCAGCTCTGGGGTGGGAAGCAGCAGCAGCAGTAGCTTAGGGAGGTGCCACCTCAGCCAGCCAACATCACTCAGCCTCTTGCTGAGCTCTTCTCCTTTCTTCTTTTCCTCTCTTCTCTCTTGGCCAGGAGCATCAGCATCAGGGTTTGTGGTGCACAGGCAAGCTGGGAAATGGCCTCATTTGCCACCCAGGGCAAAACCCATGAGGCTTTCCTGACCCTCCAGCACAGAGGATCAGCTTCACATTCCCCACAGCCACAGCTGCTCAGCTCACACTTTCCATGCAGCACTTAATCTTCCCAACCTGCACATCCTCCCCATCCAGGATTCCCCCTTGGGTGTTCCTCTCAGAGTGACCCAACAAGCTGAGCCACCAGCAGCCATCTTATGGTGCTTGAAGGATGATCAGCCTGGGGGCTGTGCAGGGTCATCCTCCCCCCGCCCCCCCACCTCCAGGGGCCTTTCCCGGGTGCAGGAGGACACCCACGTGGAAGCATCCTGGCCAAGCAGACAGCAGAGGCAGGGATGTGCTGGTGCAGAGCCAGGATGTTACTTCAGGACACGGTGCTGGCCTCCTCTGCTCCCGGGGAGGGGTGGGGTTGTCTTTTCCTCTTGTTTTTCCCTCTCCTTTTCCCATCTTGGCCATTTGGAAGCACAGGGCAGAGCTGATCCTGCTCCCCTCCACTGCAGAGGGTCAGCAGCAGGGCTAGGATGGGGGCCAGGGGTCTCACACAGGAGGTTTTCAAGTGCTCCTCAAGTGTGTGTGTGGGGGGGGGGAGTTCTGGCTGTGGCTTTAGTCCTGTGTCTTTATTCTGGCGTGGTGCAGGGTCCTGATGATAGAATCAGTGAATCAGGCAGGCTGGAAGAGAGCTCCAAGCTCAGCCAGCCCAACCTAGCACCCAGCCCTGCCCAACCAACCAGACCATGGCACTAAGTGCCCCAGCCAGGCTTGGCTTCAACACCTCCAGCCACAAAGACTCCACCACCTCCCTGGGCAGCCCATTCCAATGCCAATCACTCTCTCTGACAACAATTTCCTCCTAACATCCAGCCTGAACCTGCCCTGGCACAACTTCAGGCTGTGTCCCCTTCTTCTGCTGCTGGCTGCCTGGCAGCAGAGCCCAACCCCACCTGGCTACAGCCTCCCTGCAGGCAGCTGCAGGCAGCAATGAGCTCTGCCCTGAGCCTCCTCTGCTGCAGGCTGCACCCCCCCAGCTCCCTCAGCCTCTCCTCACAGGGCTGTGCTCCAGGCCCCTCCCCAGCCTTGCTGCCCTTCTCCAAACACCTTCCAGCACCTCAACATCTCTCTGGAATGGAGGAGCCCAGAACTGGACACAGCACTCAAGCAGTGGCCTGAGCCACACCTGCAGCCCCTAGGAACTGGCTTAGCTGGGCACCTCGGGGTGGTCTCCATAGCAGCCCCCAGGTCTCCTTCTCTCACAGTAGGCAGGCTCAGGCCAGCCCACATGAGCCAGCCATGGCTGGAGCACTCCAGCACTTCTCCCTAGACCTCAGCATCTCAGGGCTCTGGTTGGCTGGGTGTGAGCTGGAACCTTCTGAGGAGCTGAGCTCAGCCCAACCCACCCCGCCCCCCCCCCCCCCCCCCCCCCCCCCCAGTTGCTCTGGAGCTGCCTCCCACGCAGCCATCCCTGGAGGCTCTGGCTGTACATCCAGGCCCCTCTGAGCTGCTCCAGGAGTCAGATGCAGCTGTGAGCAGCCTCTCCCTGCACTGGGCACCCTCAACAGTCCAAGGGTCATGCTCAGCATGCTGGGGTGATTCCTCACCCCCTCCTTCTCCTCTCTGCACTGTCAGTGCCCTTCTGTGCTGTATCTTCATCTGTGGTTCATCCCTCAGCCCCTCTCCAGGCTTTTCCTGGGCTGCAGGTGTTGGGAAGGTTGCATTGGTCCCTCCTGGCAGTGCCCAAGTGGGCTGCAGATGTTGGGAAGATGCATTGGTCCCTCCTGGCAGTGCCCAAGTTAAGTGAGGAGCAGAGGCTGATGCAGACTGGGCTTTAAGTGGAAGTGTGACCTCCAAGTGCCCTGTCCTCAGCCATGGCAGGACAATGCAGTGGGTGTCAGCAAGGAAAGAGATTTCCAGTCTGGGCCTGGGACTGGTGGGAGAGCTCTGCTGGTGTCTTCTCCAGGCTGCAAGCAGTGGCAAAGGCTTTCTCCTTGCAGCCTGGCACACCCAGCTAGTAGGGGACTGCAGGGATGGTGCCACTGGGGCTGCAACAGTGGATGTCCTGGCAGGAGCAGGCACAGGGTTGTGCTCTCTTCCAACCTGCTTGAGTCTGTGATCCTATGACTCCCACATGCTGCATGAAGCTTCTTTCACACCCCCCTGCACCCCCAAGGTGGGAATGGGAGCTCCCACAGCTGCCCAGCGCCAAGACCTGGCCTGATTCTGCTCATCTCCTCCCACAGGACCCTTTTGGCTTCCAGCCTGCTGAGCTGAGGGTTGGGGGAGCTGCAGCCTGGTGCATTGCCAGGGGCCAGCATCAGCCCAGCCACACCAGTAACTGCAGGTGCTCCCTTTTCCAGGCTGTTAATGGAGAGGAGGGCGGATGACAGCCGGGACCGTGGTCATCACAGGTGGAATATTAGCAACTGTCATCTTGCTTTGTATCATCGCTGTCCTCTGCTACTGTAGGCTCCAGGTAAGGCTGGGCTTGGGCTTCAGCCTGAAGGAGAGACCTTAGAGCAGCCTCCCACTACCTGAAAGGGGTTAGAGGAGAGCTGGGAAGGGACTTGTGATAAGAGTATGTAGTAATAGGGTGAGGGAGGGTGGATGAGAGACCTTAGAGCAGCCTCCCACTACCTGAAAGGGGTTAGAGGAGAGCTGGGAAGGGGCTTTTGATAAGAGTATGTAGTAGTAGGGTGAGGGAGGGTGGATGAGAGACCTTAGAGCAGCCTCCCACTACCTGTAAGGGGTTAGAGGAGAGCTGGGAAGGGACTTGTGATAAGAGTATGTAGTAATAGGGTGAGGGAGGATGGATGAGAGACCTTAGAGCAGCCTCCCACTACCTGAAAGGGGTTAGAGGAGAGCTGGGGAGGGGCTTTTGGTAAGGGCTTGTAGTAAAAGGGTGAGGGAGGATGGATTGAAGCTGGAAGAGGGGAGATAGAGACTGGAGACTAGGGAGAAGTTCTTGACAGTGAGAGTGGGGAGACACTGGCACAGGGTGAGGGTGGGAAGACACTGGCACAGGTTGCCCAGTGAGGTTGTGGAGCACAGAAGCACAGAACGTGATCAAAGATCACGTTCGGTGCTTCTGTGCTCCACAGACTCCCTGGAGGTGTTCAGGACCAGCTTGGATGAGGCCTTGAGCAACCTGTTCTAGTGGAAAATAATCCTGTCCATGGCAGGGGGTTGGAACTGGCTGAGCTTTAAGGTCCCTTCCAGCCCAGGCTCTTCTGCACTTCCATGAGACGTAGCCCCAGAGGGTGTTGCAGCATGGAGGGAAGCCTGCAAGCAGCCTGCTGTGCCTTGCCTGCCTTCCCCCAGGGCTGGGATTTGGGGAGGAGCCCCTTGGAGGCAGGCAGGGTGGGTTGGGATGCCCTTGGGATGCCATCTGAGCCCTGGCTCTCTGGGGCCATCCCATTTCACACAATCAAAGAGTCATAGAATCAGAGAATCAGGCAGGGTTGGAAGAGAGCTCCAAGCTCAGCCAGCCCAGCCTAGCACCCAGCCCTGCCCAACCAGCCAGACCATGGCACTAAGTGCCCCAGCCAGTTCAGAGAATGGTTTGAGTTGGAAGAGCCCTTAAAGCTCATCCAGTTCTAACCCCCCCCCCCCCCCCCCGCCCCCCATGCCGTAGGGACACCTCTCACCAGCCCAGCTTTGCTCAGGGCATCACCCACCGTGGCCTCGAACCCCTCCGGGGGTGGGGAGCATCCACCGCCTCCCCGGGCCAACCTGTTCCCTTTCCCCTTTCAGTACTACTGCTGCAAGAAGGATGAGTCCGAGGAGGATGAGGAGGAGCCCGACTTCGCCGTGCACTCCCACATCCCTCCGCTGCACTGCAACCGCAACGTAGTGCTGACCAACGGCCCCTCCCTCTACACCTCCTCCCCCTTCGCCAAGAAGCCCACCCCCAGCCGCCAGAGCTGCCCCAGCTGCACCCCCTACGAGCCCCCAACCTTCTTCCTGCAAGAGCCTCCCGAGGAGCTGCACAACGGCGGGGACCGAGTGAGCTTCCAGCCGGCGAGCCCGGAGGAGCTGGAGCTGCCGGTGAGCGTCGGCAACCTGCAGGCGCTCAACCCCAACCGGCTCTCGGCCATGCGGGAAGCCTTCTCCCGCTCCCGCAGCATCAGCACCGATGTCTGAGCTCGGCACCTCGCAGCTCCCCCGCCGCTGCGGGGGGTGCGGGCTCTAACCGGTGAGCAGAACGCTCGGACAGGCGTGGGAGAAGCAGAAAAGCCCCGGAGTGGGCTGAAGGTAGAGGTGAGCCAAAGGGCAATAGGAAAAGGGGGAGGCTAAAGAGCAGCCCCGAGCGGGAGGGGCAGAGGGGAGGATGCCTGCAGCTGCGGTAAGAGGTTGGGGGTTTGGTTTTTTTTCTCTCTTCCCAGAGCTGAGCTGAGGTTTTTTTGCCTTTTCTAACGTGGGGCTGAGTCCTTTTCTGCGGCGTGAGAGCCTCTCCTCCACGTCCTGCTGGAGCAGCCGGGGATGACAAGCAGCTAATCCCAGCCTCCCAGCATCCCAGCACGGTGGGAAGTTGAAATGGACCTCTGAAGATCAATCCAGTCCATCCCTCTCATGCCCAAGCAGGGCACCCACAGCAGCTTGCCCAGCAGCACAATGCCCAGCTGGGGCTGGAAGCTCTCCACACAAGGAGACTCCACAGCCTCTCTGGGCAGCCTGCTCCAGGCCTCCAGCACCCTCACACCAAAAAGGTTTCTCCTCCTGGTCAGCTGGAACCTCCTGGGTTCCAGTTTGTGCCCACTGCCTCTTGTCCTGTCCCTGGGCACCGCTGAGCAGAGCCTGGCCCCAGCCTCTTGCCCCCCACCCTTTAGCTCTTGATAAGAAGTGCTGTGGCACACTCAGCTGCCTGCCAAGTGGCTCATGCTGGGTGTCTGCTGCTGCATGGTGGGGCCAGGCTGCAGCTGATAGCTCCTGGGCCTAGTTTGCAATGTGCACACACTCCCCCCCCCACCCCACTCACCCCTCACACTCCCCACACCATGGTCCCATAGCACCCACAGCAAAGCAGGGCTGCTGTTGCCCACCCCTCTGGCACTCTCCTCATCCCGTAGCCCTGTGTGTGCACATCCCTGCCCTCCCTCCCAGCCACCTCACTCCTCACATTGGCCATTCACTCCTGGGTGACCCCCACCGTGGCTAGGCTGGAGCATGGCTGCAGAGCCTGGCCGTGGAGCCCACCTGCTGGAGCAGGGCTGGCAGGTTTGCACAGCCTGGCTGTGGGAAGGACACACAGAGCACAGCTTGGGCTGGAGCAGTGCACCCAGTCCCCGGCTCAGCAGTCAGCACCCTGCTCCAAATAATGCCACATGTGCCCTCTGGCTGAGGCTTGTGCCATGTGTGTGCCCACCCTGCCCTGCATGCACCTTTTTTTTTCCATGCATTTAAGCTTTTTCTCCTTTAAACCACCCCCCCACCTCCTGCCACGACACTTCCCCCTCCTTCAGGAACGGGGCAGAACATTTTTTGGGCTCAGGCCAAGCCTCTTTTGGTCGTTTTGCATTTTGGAGCCATTTCCCACAGCTGGACACCAGCTCCATCAGCCCCACAGTGGGCACCACACACCCCCACACAGAGAGACCCTGCCCTGAAGGACCTGTTTGGCTCATCCAGCCCTTGGAGAGGCAGAATCACAGGGTGTGGATGTGAGGACTCTCTGGTGTCTCCTGGCTGGCTCAGTTCCTCCTCTCTGACTCCCACTTTGTCCTGCAAAGCCTCCCCTCTCTCTCTCCCCCACGTCCTGCATCATTCAGGTTAACAGCATCGTGCTGGAGTTGGGGACTCGACTGGTTGCAGAGAGCCTCAGGGCTGTGCTCTGGGTCAGTTCTCCTTTCTCAAGGACGTGGGAAGCAGCAGCAGCTCCCCCCCACCCCCCTCACCCCCTTTTCCCCCCTCCCAGCTCCCCAGGACTGTCCACAGCCCGGTTGGATGTTTGCCTCCTGACCATGAGGGCTTTGAACCCCACAGGAACCCTTTTGAAGTCCAAGTCAAGTCTTTGCAAATGAGTATCTTTGATTTTCGGGGGGTGGGGTTGGCTGGGGTGGGGGTGGGGAGGGGGACTGGGGCTGGTTTCATACCTGTTTAATACTCTGGGCTGGGTCTCTGTGGGGCTGTGTCTAGGAGCACCATGGCCCTGCTCCAGGGGCACAGCAGCCGCTCAGGCTTTGCTCCTCTGTACAGTTCTCACCGGGGTTTCTTCCCACGCGTCAAACCCTCCTCTTTGCCGTCCTTGTGACCTTCTCTCCCCAGGGGCCTGCCCTCTCGCCTTGCCTTTTCATTGCCCTCTCTCCTTTCCTTTTTTCCCCCTTCTCCTTTCCTTTTCCCCCCTCTCTCCTTTCCTTTCCCCCCCCTCTCTCCTTTCCTTTTCCCCCCTCTCTCCTTTCCTTTTCTTCCCTCTCTCCTTTCCTTTTTTCCCCTCTCTCCTTTCCCCTTTCCTTTCCCCTTTCCTTTCCCCTTTCCTTTCCCCTTTCCTTTCCCCTTTCCTTTCCCCTTTCCTTTCCCCTTTCCTTTCCCTTTCCTTTCCCTTTCCTTTCCCTTTCCTTTCCCTTTCCTTTCCCTTTCCTTTCCCTTTCCTTTCCCTTTCCTTTCCCTTTCCTTTCCCTTTCCTTTCCCTTTCCTTTCCCTTTCCTTTCCCTTTCCTTTCCTCCTTTCATTTTCCCCTCCTCTCTCCTTCCCCCCCTTTCCTTTCCCTCTCTCTCCTTTCCTTTCCCTTCTCTCCCCTTCCCTTTTTCTCACCCTCTCTCCTTTCCTTTTTACCCCCTCTCTCCTTTCCTTTTTTCCCTCCTCTCTGCTTTCCTTCCCTCCTCCCTTTCCTTTTTCTCCCCCCTCTCCTTTCCTTTTTCCCCTCCTCTCTCCTTCCCTCCCCCCTTTCCGTTTTCCTCTTTCCTTTCCCTTTCCTCCCCTTCTCCTGTCCTTCCCCCCCTCTCCTTTTTCTCCCCCCTTTCCTTTCCCTCACCTTTTTCCCCCCTACTTTCCTTCCCCCCTTTCCTTTCCTTCCCCCCTTTCCTTCCCTTTCTCCCTCTCTCCTTCCCTTTCTCCCTCTCTCCTTCCCTTTCTCCCTCTCTCCTTCCCTTTCTCCCTCTCTCCTTCCCTTTTCTTCCCTGTCTCTTTCCCCATTTTCCCCCCGTCTCCTTTCCTGCCTTAGCTTGGAAACTAAGCAGATGGTTTGCTTCTCCCTGCCCTTCACCTGGTGGTCTCTTGTACAGGACTTGGGCAATCACAGGGAGGGGGGAAGCCAAAAAAGGAAATAAACTCCTTTGAGGTGGGTTTGGAGGTTGCTCTTTTTGGCCCTCTGCCTTCAGACACAGGGATCCTAAGGAGCCTCAGTGAGTCTTTGCTGTGGAAAGAGAGCAGTGACCCCCATGGGGCATGGAAAGGCTCTTTCCTTGCTGCTGCACCAAACTTTTTTGCTTGCAAGCTCCTGAGAAGCCTCAGAGCTGCAGTTCCTAAAGCCACACACAATAATCCTCCCTCCCCATCAAGAGCTCCTGCTTCTGCCCCACTGCTGGGACTTTTCCTTGCATCTCTCTCCCAACATTCACAATTCCCTTGGCTTAGAGCTGCTCACTTACCTCTTGGGCAGCAGGAAACTCAACACTGCTGCTTCCCTTTATTCCCAGGGCCAAGCTGTTGACAGAAGTGGAGGACAAACCAAGGTAACCACCATAAATATGACAACTTTATTACAATGGCCAGGAGGAGTACAAATTGACTGAGTAATGTGGATAAACTTCACTGTCTGTCAACAAATATATTAAAACCCAAACCAACCCAACACCCCCCCCCCCAAAAAGAAGAGCATTTCTGGTGATATAAAGTGCAGTTATGGTTCCATATTATATACAAGATGTCAGCATTATGGGGGGGAGGGTAGGAAGGGGAAGGGGGGTGAGGATTATGGAGCTACCACTTGGTTAAGATAAAACCCTCTGAGAAAGTGTACACCTACATATTACACAGGAAGGGCTCAGGCTTTGAGATCATTCAGCAAAGAGGAAGAAATCAGCTCCCCACCCTGCTCAAGGCAGCTAAGGAGAGCAGCTCAGGGCTTGGGAAGAAAGCAGGAGGCATCAACCCAACCATCTCCCCCCTACACACACACACATCCCCCTGGTGAAGGGAGGCTTGGGCTTGATGCTCAGACCTTCATAGGGTCACAGAAGGCATCAGGCTGGGGGTGGGGGGGTGGGGACATGACCCTCAAAAGTCATCCTGTGCAGCCCTCCTGCAGGCAGCAGGGACAGCCCCAAGCACAGCAGGTTGCTCAGGGCTGCCTGCAGCTTGAATGCCTGCAGGAATGGGGTCTCACATATCCCCCCCCAAGCTGTGCCAGCGTTTTACCACCCTCACTGTGCAGAGCTTCCTCCTGCTGCCCAACCTAACTCTGCTCCAGTTCCAAACTGTTGCCCCTCATCCTATCACCACAAGCCCTTCTGGACAGCCTCTCTCCAGCCTTCCTGTGGATCCCCTTCAGACAGTGAAATGCAGCTCCAAGGCCTTTTCTCCAGGCTGAGCAACCCCAACTCTCCCACCTGTCCTCGGAGGAGAGGTTCTCCAGCCCTCTGATCATCTTCATGGCCTCTTCCAGCAGGTTCACATCCCTGTGTTGGAGGTTCCAAAGCCAGACACACAACTCCAGGTGAAGTCTCACCAGAGCAGAGGAGACAAACGAAGGAGAAGACCTTGTGAACCACATGTGTGTGGCTGCAGGCTTGGAGGGGGTTGGGGAACTCTGCACCTCCAGTCATGGGGTGCAGCAGGACCAGCCAGCAGCCTTCCTCTGCACCAGAGAAGGGGCAAGGAGAGCAGTTCTGCATGGGTGGGAACAAACTCAAAACCAAACCAAAAGCCAAGCCCAGAACACCCTGAAGCTGAGTCTGGGGGATGTGTGGTGCTCACTGGATGGCAGAAGGAGCCCAGGCTAGGGGAGGTGCAGCCCAGGGGTGCCCTAGGAGTGGGGCGCACGGCAGGAGCGGCAGCAGGCTTTGCTGTAGTACCAGTGGCTGCACAAGTTGACTTTGATGGCCAAAGCACAGTTGGTTCCTGCCTGGTCTTGGCAGCTGTCATCTGGGGGACAGAAGGTGAAAGGTGTTGGGAGAGAAAAGAAAAAGAAATGGGGAGGCTGGGAGGTGGTTTCCCCCCACAGCACAGAGCAGCTCCTCACTGGCACCTTGCTACCAGGGGACCAGCAGGCTCCTCACAGGCACCTTGCTACCAGGGGACCAGCAGGCTCCTCACAGGCACCTTGCTACCAGGGGACCAGCAGGCTCCTCACAAGCACCTTGATGCCAGGGGACCAGCAGGCTCCTCACAAGCACCTTGATACCAGGAGGCTCCTCACAAGCACCTTGATACCAGGGGACCAGCAGGCTCCTCACAAGCACCTTGATACCAGGGGACCAGCAGGCTCCTCACAAGCACCTTGATACCAGGGGACCAGGAGGCTCCTCACAAGCACCCTGCTACCAGGGGACCAGGAGGCTCCTCACAAGCACCTTGATACCAGGGGACCAGCAGGCTCCTCACAAGCACCTTGCTACCAGGGGACCAGCAGGCTCCTCACAGGCACCTTGCTACCAGGGGACCAGCAGGCTCCTCACGAGCCCTGTGCCACATGTTGGAGCCTGCAGAAGAGGTCAGCTGAGGCCAGCCAGCAGTTCCAGAGCTGAGCCAGGAGCCACCCCAGATCTGTCTCCCATTCTCAGGCTGTTTCTGCCACACCATCCTTATTCCCAAATCCTATTAGGGAATTAGAACCTCGTGTTCACTAAAGATCACAGAGGCTGAGAGCCAGCAGACGAGTCAGATAATGAGATGGTTACAAACCCTGCCAGGACATTTGGAGGCCCAAAAATCATTAGAAGAATGGCAGAGATGAAACATCCCTGACGTCAGCTGGAGCCCACAGACCCAGCACCCAAAGCAGCTCTCCAAAGCTCCCTTTTTATTTTCTCCTAAAGGCCACAGCCTGCTTCTTTGAGAAGGTTCTGCTTCATTTCATGGGTTTAAAGAATCCCAGCATGGGGAGGGTTGGAAGGGAGCTCTGGAGATCATCCAGTCCAAGCCCCCTGCCTCAGGCAGGGCACCCACAGCAGCGTGCCCAGGAGCACAGTGGCAAGATGGGTTTGGAGTCTCTCCACATAAGGAGACTCCACAACCTCTCTGGGCAGCCTGCTCCAGGCTTCCAGCAGCCTCACAACAAACAGCTTTCTCCTCGTGGTCAGATGGAACCTCCTGGGTTCCACTTTGTGCCCCTTGCCCCCTGTCCTGTCCCTGGGCACCATTGACAAGAGTCTGGTCCCATCTTCTTGCCCCCCACCCTTTAGGTCTTGCTCCCCTCTGGGGCTGCTCTTCTGCAGGCTCTCAGCCTTTCCATAGAATCAACCAAGCTGGAAGAGACCTCCAAGCTCATCCAGCCCAGCCTATCTCCCAGCCCTATCCCACCAGAACATGGCACTAAGTGCCTCACCCAGGCTTTGCTTCAACACCTCCAGAGCTGCTCCAGGCCCCTCAGCAGCTTTACAGCCTCCTCTGGACTCCTTCCAGTAGTTCCCTGCCCCTCTTGAACCAAGGAGCCCAGAACTGGAAGCAGTACTCCAGATGTGATCAGGGCAGAGCAGAGGGGAAGCAGAATCTCCCTTGTCCTGCTGCTCACACTCTTCCTCACGCAGCCCAGGACAGCATTTGCCTTCTTGGCCATGAGGACACACTGCTGGCCCACAGGGAGCTTGTCCACTAGCACTCCCAGGTCCCTCCCTGCAAAGCTGTTATCCCTAACCTGCACTGGTGCACCCAGCCAGGACACAGTGCCCCACAAGCAGGGCACAGAAGATGACCTCTCCCCTGAGATCACTGTCAGAGGGGGGATTGGTGGGAGCTAAGATGCTGGACAGTGCTGCTTTGGGGTGGAGAGGACCAGTGGCAAATCAGTGGTGGTGGTGGTGGGGTTGCTGCCAAAGGCAGGGCTCACCTGGGGGCTCAGTGGGGCAGGGCTGAAGGTCACAGGTTTGTTTGCCCACAGGCTTCACCAGGGGGTCACAGCCCCGGACGATGTCCTTGCCTTGGTAGCACTTCACATCCCTCATCCTCACGCCGATGCCACAGGTTTTTGTGCACTGGGGAAGAGAGAGAAGGGCTGAGGTGAGCCCCACCCCAACCACAGACCATCCCAGGGGGCTGTGCCAAGCCAGGACCTGCTAAAAAGCCTGGAGATGTCAGGGCAAGGAGGGGACCTCTCCCACTGGCTTATTTTCATGCCTCAGCCCCCACGCTGCTGGTCTCTTGTTCCACCTCTGCTTCCAGCCCCATCAGCTGCTTCTGCCCAGGGACATGTGGATGTTGCCTCACCCTTGGCTCTGCCATCCTCCCTCCTCCCACTGCCCTACAAACAGACTGTCCCAGTCCATAGGCAGCCCCATGGCACACAGGACCACCCCCCAAGCAACACCCCAAGCATGGGGCTGGGGGGTGAAACACTTCTGCACATCCTGCCAGGGGTTTGCAGAGCTGCTCCAGAGCCTGGCAATTGCTGCTGCTGCTGCTGCTGCTGCTGCCCCTTGGATGCCTTCTCAGGCTGGGATTACAGCAGGGCTGCTCTGGCTAATTATGGGCTGCAAGGAAGGTTTCTGCAAGACTAAACAAAATGAAGTGCCTGGAGCATGGAGGAGGAGGAGGAGGTTTGTGGTGGGGAGGGCTGGCAGAGAGACCTTCACAGCTCCTCACTTGCACTTGCTAGGCTCAGACCATGGCTGCTGAATCCCAGCTGCCTGTGTGGACTGTGCAAGGTGCTGGGGGCAACCTCTGCTCCCAGACCTGCAGCCCTCTCCAGCATCTGCATCCCCAGGGGTGCTGAGACACTGGCACAGGTTGAGGGTGGTGAGAGCCTGGCACAGGTTGCCCAGGGAGGTTGTGGAGCACAGAAGCACCCAACGTGATCAAAGATCACGTTGGGTGCTTCTGTGCTCCACAACCTCCCTGGAGGTGTTCAGGACCAGGCTGGATGAGGCCCTGAGCAACCTGGGAGATGTCCCTGCCTGTGACAAGGGGTTGGAACTGGATGATCTTTGAGCTCCCTTCCAACCTAAACCACTCTACGCTTTTCCCCACCCCCACTTCTGCCTCCTGTGCATCCCCTGAGCTACCTTTGGCTCCCTCCTTGCTCACCTCTGACCAGGGGGTGGTGTACCACTTGAAGCAGGGCCTCTCGAAGCAGGTTGTCTCCTCTAGGGGCTTCTTGGCAGCGTCGCAGTCGGCAGGGCTGCGAGTCTTGATCTTGCCGTTGACGATCTCCAGGCAGAGCACAATCCTCTTCTTCACCCCCCGGCCACAGGTCGTGTTGCACTGCAAGGGTAGGGGGCGGGAGCTGGCTGGGACCCCAGCACAGGGCATCCTTCCTCCATAGTGCCACCCCCCACCCCCGCCTCCTCCAAAACGAAGCCCAGGGTTGGGGCTGCACTTACCCTCTCCCAGTCCTGTGCCAGCCAGTGCGAGGGGCAGTTCTTGTCCCCGCAGGGGTGGATGGCCAAGGGCTTGCTCTCCAGGTGGCACTGGGACTCGGGCACCACTCTCCCGTCGCTGGTCTTGCAGTAAACGTGTCTGATCATCCTGCCCTGCCCGCAGCCGCCGCTGCACTGCAACCACAGCGGGCACGGCGGGCACTCAGCGCGGCGGAGGCACCGCCGCTCCCTCCTCACGCCGCCAGGGGGCAGAGCTGACGCCCCTGGGGCTCAGCCACCTCCCCAGCACTGCCTTCCCCAAGCCATGGAGGAGACTTCGAGGCCAGGCTGAGGCTTTAAGCAGGATGCTTTAGTGGGAGGTGGCTCTGCCCCTGGAAGGGGAGTTGGACCTGGGTGAGCTTTAAGGTCTAATCCAACCCAAACCATCCACAAGTCCTGGAGGAGACTTCGAGGCCAGGCTGGGTGAGGCTTTAAGCAGGATGCTTTAGTGGGAGGTGGTTCTGCCCATGGCAGGAGGGTTGGAACTGGGTGAGCTTTAAGGTCTCTTCCAACCCAAACCATTCACAGTGACTGAAGCTTGGGGAAGGGCACCTTGTAGGAGGCCTTCCAGTATCTGAAGGGGATCTAGAGGAGGGCTAGGGAGGGACCATTGACAAGGTCTTGTAATGGCAGGAGGAGGAGGAGGAATGGGTTTGAAGTGGCAGAGGGGAGATTGAAACTGGATGTTAGGAAGCTGTTTGCAGTGAGGGTGGTGAGACACTGGCACAGGCTGCCCAGGGAGGTGTTCAGTACCAGGTTGGATGAGGCCTTGAGCAACCTGTTCTAGTGGGAGGTGTCCCTGCCTATGGCAGGGGAGTTGGAACTGGCTGAGCTTTGAAGTCCCTTCCATTCTAAACCATTCTATGATTCTATGACCCCTCCTTGAAGGTGTTCAGAGCAAGCTTAGGTGAGGCTTTGAGCAACGTGGGCTAGTGGGAGGGAGGTGTCTCTGCTCATTGCAGAGGGGTTGGAATTGGATGCTCTTGAAGCTCCCTTCCAACCCAAAGCACTCTGTGACTTGGGGTTTAGCTTAACGCAGCTGGAGGGAAGCTCAGCACATCCTTCCCTAGGCAGTCCCATCACAGCCAGCACATCCCATGGTCTCATCACACAGGTGATGGGTAGAGCTCAGCAACTCATGGAGGTCAGGTAGGAGTGAGGAGCCCTGGAGTGGCTCAAGACCAAAAGAGGTGAAGGCCAAGGGGACCATGTGAGGGGCTGCAAAGGGCTGAGCAGGTTCTGCTCTGAACAGTGGTGGAAGCAGCCAGGACTCCTCAGCTCCTTGGTGGAGCTGTGAGGAGTTTGATGTGCTGCTGCTGCTGCCATGGAAACTGCTTATTTTTAGCTGCTGCTAATGTAGCAAATCTGGGTAAAAATAGCTGGGGCTGGAGGGGAGTTCTTGGAGGAGAACTGGGCAGGAAGGGGGAAACTAAAGGAGAAAGGAGGGGAAAGGGAAGTGGGGGAAAAAAGGAGAAAGGAGAGGGAGGAGGAAGAAAAGGGAAGGGAAGGGAGAAAGGAGAGGTGGGGAAGAGAAAAGGGAAGGGGGGGAAAAAAGAAAAGAGGGAAGGGGGGAAAAGAGAAGGGGTAGAAAGGAAAGAGGGAAGGGGAAAAAATTTTAAAAAAAGAGAAGGAAATGAAAAAGGGAAAGAGAAAAATAAAGAGCAAAGGGAAGGGAGGAAGAAAGAAAGAAGGGAAAATAAAGAAACAAGGAAAGGGGGGTGGGGATAAAACCAGTAAGGGAGAAATAAAGAAAAAGGGGAAGGGGAGGAAAAAGAAAAAGGGAAGGAGAAAAATAAAGAAAAAAGGAAGGGAAAAAAGGACAAAAGGGAAAGGGGGAAAGACAAAAATGGAAAGGGGGAAAGACAAAAGAAAAACAGAAGGAAAAACTAAAGAGAAAAGGGAAGGGAGGAAAAAATGGAAGGGGAAAGTAAAAGAAAAAAAGGAAGAGGAGGAAAAGGGAATAAAGAAGGGGGAAAGGAAAGGACTAAAAGGGAAAGGGAGCTGCCTACAGGCCTGTTGGAGCTAGGAGCTGCTGGGAAAGATGAACCCAGTGGAGACCTCCCCGAGCCCCATCAAGGCTGCGGGCGGTGGCAGCCGCTGCGGGCGGGGCGGGCGCTGGGCCAGCAGCCGCAGGCTCTCACCGGGCCCCAGTCGGAGACTGTCCACTGGCGGTCGCAGGGGGGCCCTGTGCAGTTCTTCTCGGCCAGGGGCCGGGCGCTGGCGTCGCACAGCTTCTCCTCCTCCGAGCAGCGGATGTCCCTCGTCACCACGCTCCGCTCGCCGCACCGCGCTGAGCACTGCCGGCAGGGCACCGAGAGAGGGCATCAGCGAGGGGCATCAGCGAGGGGACCGGCATCTGCTGCCTGCCCCTTTGGGGACGCATCTTAAACACGAAACAGGACACGGCGGAGGCAGCATCCCCGCAGGGGCTCAAACATGGTGTGGGCGCTGCCGTTTGGGGACGTGGTTCAGTGGGCGAGGTGGTGGTGGCGTTAGGGTGATGGTCTCAGGGTTGCCAACCTGAGTGAGGCTGTGGGTCTAAAGACTCAGAAGAGACTGTGCCAAGGAATGGGTGGCTGTAAAACACTCCATAGCAAACACAATCCATGTGGGAGGTAGGATCTCCTTCCTGGCACCTGGCAGGTTGAGGAGGCTGCCAAGCCACTGGCAGCAGAGAGATCTCAGCCGTGGAGTCCCTCCCGATCTGGGCTGGCAATGCCTGCACTGGATGTGCAGGCAAAGACTGGCAGTGACTTACGGTGAGTGGGGACCTGAAAGGGATCCAAGGCTTCATTTGAGGGGAAGAAAAGTTAATGGTGTTTGCTGCTGCACACTGGGCTACTGGTGCACGCTGGGCTACTGGTGCACATTGGGCTACTGGTGCACATTGGGCTACTGGTGCACGCTGGGCTACTTGTGTATGTTGGGTTACTGGTGCACACTGGGCTACTGGCATATGTTGGGTTACTGCTGCACACTGGGCTACTGGTGCACGCTGGGCTACTTGTGTATGTTGGGTTACTGCTGCACACTGGGCTACTGGTGCACGCTGGGCTACTTGTGTATGTTGGGTTACTGGTGCACGCTGGGCTACTGGCATATGTTGGGTTACTGCTGCACACTGGGCTACTGGTGCACGCTGGGCTACTTGTGTATGTTGGGTTACTGCTGCACACTGGGCTACTGGTGCACGCTGGGCTACTGGTGCACATTGGGCTACTGGTGCACATTGGGCTACTGGTGCACGCTGGGCTACTTGTGTATGTTGGGTTACTGGTGCACACTGGGCTACTGGTGCACACTGGGCTACTGGTGCACACTGGGCTACTGGTGTATGTTGGGTTACTGGTGCACACTGGGCTACTGGTGCACACTGGGCTACTTGTGTATGTTGGGTTACTGCTGCACACTGGGCTACTGGTGCACGCTGGGCTACTGGTGCACATGGGATTACTGGTGCACTTGGGGCTGCTGGTGCACCCTGGGCTGCTGGTGCATGTTGGGTTACTGGTGCACACTGGTTGGCTGGTGCACTTGGGGCTGCTGGTGCACATGGGATTACTGGTGCACACTGGGCTGCTGGTGCACCCTGGGCTGCTGGTGCATGTTGGGTTACTGGTGCACACTGGTTGGCTGGTGCACGCTGGGCTGCTGGTGCATGTTGGGTTACTGGTGCCCAATGGGCTACTGGTGCACACTGTTTCATGTGCAACATCTAGAGCTAGTGTCCTGTCTCCAGCGCTGTAACTCAGAACACAGCGCAGCACTCATGGCGATGGCGCTGTTGGGTCAGTGGTTGGACCTGACGACCTTAGAGATCTTCTCCAGCCCTCACACTTCTACGCCGAGGGCAGAGAGGCGCAGTCCTCTGTGCCCGCCCTCAGCACCGCCACGCCGGCAGCCCCGGGGGGACTTACCTCTGACCACTCTGACATCTCCCACTGGGGGCCACAGGCGGGGTTCTTGCAGACCTTGCGCTCGTCGGGCCGGGCGATGTCGGCAGACTCGCAGAGGTCGCTGTAGACGGAGCTGTCGAAGCCTGGCGAGATCATCTTCCAGCAGCGCACGATGCGGAACTGGTAGCCCTCCCCGCACGTCCGAGAGCACTCGCTCCAGCTGCTGGTCTCCCACCTGCAGGCAAGAGAGGAAGGGCACGGCTGGAGCAGGGTTGGAGGAGCAGCTCATGGGCAAACCTTTGCCTTGCTGTCAGCTGGAGGGAGGTGCTTGCGGTAGGAAGGAGTCAGGCTGACGGCAGGGAAGAGGTCTTAGAATCATAGAATCAGTCAGGGTTGGAAGGGACCACAAGGATCAGCCAGTTCCAACTCCCCTGCCATGGGCTCCATCCAGCCTGGCCATCGTCCCTTGGGGTGGGATGTCTTGAGCAGTGTCTGAAAGGGGGCTGCAGGAAGGCTGGGGAGGGACCACTGACAAGGTGCTGTAATGACAGGAGGAGGAGGAGGAATGGGTTTGAACTGACAGAGAGAAGATTGAAACTGAATGTTAGGAGGAAGTTGTTTGCAATGAGGGTGGTGAGACACTGGCACAGGTTGCCCAGGGAGGTTGTGGAGCATAGAAGCACAGAATGTGATCAAAGAGCAACCTAAACATGAGCAGAGCTCTAATACTTGTGCTGAAAAACTGCCCTGTTAATGCAGGGCAGGCAAGGGTCAGAGTGCTTTGGCTTAGAGGGACCTTTCAAGCTCATCCAGGACAACCCCTCTGCAGTCAGCAGCAAGATCAGCTGCTCAGAGCCCCAAACAACCTGACCTGGAGTGTTCCCACAGCAGCACCATCCACCTCCCCACGCTGCTCTTGCCCCTGTTGCCTCCTGTCCCAGCTTTCAGCCTTACCATGCAAGGTTCAATGAGACCTTAGCCTGGCAAGATTCTCCTTCACAGCTACCCAAGGTGAAAGCAAACATTCTCCACGGACCAGGCACCATTACTGGTCGCTGCCATCACTCTGGTCTTGCTTTGAATCATAGAATAGAATCAGAGAATCAGGCAGGCTGGAAGAGAGCTCCAAGCTCAGCCAGCACAACCTAGCACCCAGCCCTGCCCAACCAACCAGACCATGGCACTAAGTGCCCCAGCCAGCCTTGGCTTCAACACCTCCAGCCACAAACACTCCACCACCTCCCTGGGCAGCCCATTCCAATGCCAATCACTCTCTCTGCCAGGAACTTCCTAACAACATCCAGCCTAGACCTCCCCTGGCACAGCTCCAGGCTGCGTCCCCTTCTTCTGTTGCTGGCTGCCTGGCAGCAGAGCCCAACCCCACCTGGCTACAGCCTCCCTGCAGGCAGCAATGAGCTCTGCCCTGAGCCTTCTCTGCTGCAGGCTGCACCCCCCCAGCTCCCTCAGCCTCTCCTCACAGGGCTCTGCTCCAGGCCCCTCCCCAGCCTTTGCTGCCCTTCTCCAAACACCTTCCAGCACCTCAACATCTCTCTTCAATTCAGGAGCCCAGAACTGGACACAGCACTCCAGGGGTGGCCTGAGCAGTGCTGAGCACAGGGGCACAAGAACTTCCCTTGTCCTGCTGCCCACACTGCTCCTGAGCCAGCCCAGGATGCCATTGGCTCTGCTGCCCACCTGGGCACTGCTGCCTCCTCTGCAGCTCCTCTCTCCCAGCACCCCCAGCTCCCTCTCTGCCTGGCTGCTCTCAGCCACTCTGGCCCTAGCCTGTAGTGCTGCTTGGGGTTGTTGTGGCCAAAGTGTAGAACCCTGCACTTGGCCTTGTTCAGTCTCATCTCAAGGTTGCACTGTTGGCAAGTGACACCATGCCAGGCTATGCACCAAGCAGTTGCTCTTCTTCCTTTGCACTGTTCCTAGTCTGATGCTGTGAGAGTCTTCCTCCCTTTGATGGTGCTGCTCTGCCCTAGCCATAACTGCTGCTCCTTGCAAACCCTCCAAGCAGCTCATGTTCCAAACCAGCATGGAGCTGCCCCAAGCCACACAGCCTGGCTCTGGCCTGCAGTCATACCTCTGAGATAGAGCCACAGCAGAAGGAAAACCTTCTGAAGGACTTCCAGCACCAGCTCCTGCCTTGCCACCAATAAGCCTCAGGGATGTCCAGGATGCTGAAGGAGCCAGAGGGCTGGCCCCATGGTATGGTTTGCAAGCCCAGGCCAGCAAGACACTGCCTCTGTGGTTTGAAACTGGGCTTGACCTTGGTGGGAACCCCAGGATTTATGGAGGCCTCAACCTGGCATCTTGAGCTGGAGCACTCAGAAGGAAGGTCCTGGGCAGACGCAGCTAGAGGAGGAGGGGTGAAGGTGCTGCAGTCCATCCCTACTGCCTCCTCCCAACAAATCCACCCCCAACCCCCTCCCCAAAACACATCCAACAGCAGAGCAAGCTCAGAGCCCTCCCCAGGAGCACCCTGGCGAGGTGGTACCTTGGCTGGCACTCTCTCCCAGCACAGAACTCATGGATGGGCTCGGGACGGGTCATGGCATCACAGTACGTATCGTCCACCTCGATCCCATCATAGCGAACACACATCGCATATGTGGACATCACTCCTGGTTTCAAAGAGAACACACACACCCCCCAGAGGGTGCTTGGTGATTGTCACAGCCAAACTCTTTGGGGTTTCCCCTTTCTCTTTGTGGGTTTTTTTTTTTTTTGGGTGGTTTGGGTTGGTTTTAAGTTCCCTTCTCCACAGCTTCCTCCCGCCAGAAAGCGGCGAGCACAAACCTTCTGGCCCGTGGGGTGGATGCTGCCAGGAAAGGGAGGATGGTGGTGGCCACCCAACCAACACTGGGCAGTGTGGTTGAGTTTGGCTGGCTCTGAAGGTGGGCAAGGCCACCCCCGCCAGGGCTTGGCAGCAAGATCAATGTGTGACTAAAACCTCTGACAGGAAACACTCAGGGCAAGGACTCTGCTTGGCAGCTGCCTCCATCTCATGACCAGCACAGAAAACAGCCCCCAAGCCTCTCCATCCACCCACTCTCTCTCTTGTCATTGCCACCCCATTTATGCCCAGGTGCCCCCCAAGTGCAGCCAGCACTTGGGGCCAAGGAAGAGCTGCTGGGGGGGGAAAGGGTTGCAAGGAGACACTGACCCCTCCTGCTCCCCCACCAAAAGCAGGCAGTGCCAGCATCATCAGACCCAGATCATTCCCCCTTCCAGCCTGCTGTGCCAGAGTAAATGTTGTGAAGTCCATTCTGGGACCTGGCTGGAGACCAAGAGGCTGCTCTGGCTACAGGTAAGAGGAATTGCAGCTCTCAAGAACACATGAAACTGAAAAACCCCATCAAAACAGAGAGCTCCAGCTCCTGCCACGGCTCAGCTCCTCTGCACTGTGCCATTCAGAAAAGGCAAGGGGAAAGGAGAAGCTGAACTCAAACCTCTCCCAGCAGGGCAAAGCAGCCTGGCCAAGGAGGGAAAACTGTTCAGAGGGGATCAAACCTCTCTCAGCAGGGCAGAGCAGCCTGGCCAAGGAGGGAAAACTGTTCAGAGGGGATCAAACCTCTCTCAGCAGGGCAGAGCAGCCTGGCCAAGGAGGGAAAACTGTTCAGAGGGGATCAAACCTCTCTCAGCAGGGCAGAGCAGCCTGGCCAAGGAGGGAAAACTGTTCAGAGGGGATCAAACCTCTCTCAGCAGGGCAGAGCAGCCTGGCCAAGGAGGGAAAACTGTTCAGAGGGGATCAAACCTCTCTCAGCAGGGCAGAGCAGCCTGGCCAAGGAGGGAAAACTGTTCAGAGGGGATGAAATCTCTCTCAGCAGGGCAAAGCAGCCTGGCCAAGGAGGGAAAACTGTTCAGAGGGGATCAAACCTCTCTCAGCAGGGCAGAGCAGCCTGGCCAAGGAAGGAAAACTGTTCAGAGGGGATGAAACCTCTCTCAGCAGGGCAAAGCAGCCTGGCCAAGGAGGGAAAACTGTTCAGAGGGGCTCAAACCTCTCTCAGCAGGGCAGAGCAGCCTGGCCAAGGAGGGAAAACTGTTCAGAGGGGATCAAAGAAGTTCAAAACCAACCCAGAATGTGTGGCTGGTGAGATGCCAGGGAAAGGGACAGCTTGTGAAGCTGCTGCTGCTGCTGGCACGCTGCAGGTTTGTGTCTGCTGGATGAGGACAAATGCTTAAGAGCCCCAAATTCTCACCTTTGTTCTTTTAGGTGATTGCACCTCCCCTCTCCTGCCTTTTTCCTTCTTTCTAACTCCAGAAGCACCACAGGACCTGGAGTAATTCAGGCATGGTGCAGGCAAGTGCAGACCCACACTCAAGCTTCATTAGCAAGCTTGCAGGGGCTGGGAACCCCCTGACCAAGGGCTAAAGAAAGAGAGGCCTCAGGGTGGCTTGAAGCTTTTCCAGGGACAAAAAAAGGAGTTGAAGCAAAACCAAAAAGAAGAGAGGCTGAGGTTTGGTATCCCTGGCATCTATGTTGCTGCTCCAGATTTCCACCCTCGCACTCGAGATCAGGCTGCAGGGTGGAAGGAGTGGGAGAAAGAACACAGCTCAAAAAGCCAACTGCTATTTTGTTTCCTGCCAGAGCTGAACAATCTTCAGACCTCTGCAGGGAAGCAGCTGAGCTTTTCAAACCCCTCTGAACAGTCAAAAAGGGGAAGAAGGCAAAAAACCCCACCCCACTAATTGGAGGCACTATGGTCTAGTATCAGGAGATAGAACAAGAGGAAATGGGCTCAGGTTGTGCCAGGAGAGGTTTAGGTTGGAGATGAGGAACAATTTCTTTCCTGCAGGGATTGGAACAGGCTGCCCAGGGAGGTGGTGGGTGTTCAGGAAACCTGTGGCCATGGCACTTGGGGCCTTGGTTTGGTGGCCATGGTGGTGCTGCATTGGTCTGGATGACCCAAGAGGGCTCTTCCAACCCAAACGGTTCTATGACTCTGTGCTGCAGCTCAGCAGAGGTTGGGGATCCTGCTGAGCCCCAGCTCACCCCCACTGGGCTGGGAAGCAAAGATGATGCCCAGAGCACAGTGGAGGGGCTGGGAAGCAAAGGTGATGCCCAGAGCACAGTGGAGGGAAGGTGGTTTGCAGGATGCTGGACATGAAGCCCCAGTCCCCAGTGCGCCTCTGAGGTCAGCAGGCTTTGTATGCTCCCAGCCCCGTTCCTCTCCCCCTCCTTTGCACCCAGGCAGAGAGCACATTTGGGGTGATGCTAAGCCAGCTCCAGAGCCCACAAGCTCCCCTAGACATCAGCAGACTCCTTCCCATCCCTAACAGACATAAAAGTGACTCACAACACCAGGTGACGCCAGCAGTGGTGCAGAACTGGGCTGCTCCTTATAACTACCTGTGGTGCATGTAGAGCTGCAGGGTTCGTGGGAGGAAAGCTTCCACCTGTACATGTCAGCAGCACTCACACCTTGGCCCTTTCTTAACAACTTCAGTCTGTTTCTAGCGATAAGCAAAGGAAACAAAAGCAAAACAAAACAAAACCAAAACAAAACAAAGCAAAACCAAAAAAAAGGCAAAACAAAAAACAAAGCAAAAACAACAAAAAAGGCAAAAATAAAACGAAACAAAAGCAAAGCAAAAATAAAACAAAAACCAAAAGCAAAGCAAAAGCAAAACCAAAGCAAAACAAAACCAAAATGAAAAAGAAACCAAAATGAAATAAAACCAAACCAAAACAAAAAAACAAACAAAAACAAAAATAAAACAAAACAAACAAAAACAAAAAACCCCAAAAAAAAACCAAAACAAAAAGGCAAACCAAAAAACAAACCCAAAACAACACCAAAACCAAACCCAAAAACCAAGCCACAAAACAAACCAAAACCCAAAAACCAAACCAAAACCAAACCAAACCCAAAAACCAACCAAAAAACAAAGCACAACAAAAATCCAAAACCAAGAAACAAAACCAAACAAGAAAAAAACAAACAAAAAGACTCAAAACAAACAAAAAAAAACCCAAAACCAAACAAAAAACCCAAACAAAACCCCAAAACAAACCCAACAAAATCAAAGCAAACCAAAACCAAACCAAAACCAAACCAAAAGACAAAACCAAAGCAAATCAAAACCAAACCAAAACCCAAAACAAACCAAACCCAACAAAATCAAAGCAAACCAAAACCAAATCCAAAAGACAAAACCAAAGCAAATCAAAACCAAACCAAAAACCAAACCAAACCCAACAAAACCAAAGCAAACCAAAACCAAAAGCAAACCAAAACCAAACCAAACCAAACCCAAACCAAAAGAAAAACCCAAAGCAAATCAAAACCAAAACCCAAAACAAACCAAACCCAACAAAACCAAAGCAAACCAAAACCAAACCAAAGCAAACAAAAAACAAAACCAAAGTAAACCAAAACCAAACCAAAAGACAAAACCAAAGCAAACAAAACCAAAGCAAACCAAAACCAAAAGCAAACCAAAACCAAACCAAAAGACAAAACCAAATCAAAACCAAACCAAAACCCAAAACAAAACAAACCCAACAAACCCAAAGCAAACCAAAACCAAACCAAAAGACAAAACCAAAGCAAATCAAACCAAAATGAAACCAAAGCAAACCAAAAGACAAAACCAAAGCAAACCAAAACCAAACCAAAAGACAAACCCAAAGCAAACCAAACCAAAACGAAACCAAAACCAAACCAAAAGACAAAACCAAAGCAAACCAAACCAAAACGAAACCAAAGCAAACCAAAAGACAAAACCAAAGCAAACCAAAACCAAACCAAAAGACAAAACCAAAGCAAAGCAAACCAAAATGAAACCAAAGCAAACCAAAAGACAAACCCAAAGCAAACCAAAACCAAACCAAAAGACAAAACCAAACAAAACCAAAACCAAACCAAAACCAAACAAAACCGAAACCAAAAGACAAAACCAAAGCAAACCAAACCAAAACGAAACCAAAGCAAACCAAAAGACAAAACCAAAGCAAACCAAAACCAAACCAAAAGACAAAACCAAAGCAAACCAAAACCAAACCAAAAGACAAACCCAAAGCAAACCAAACCAAAACGAAACCAAAGCAAACCAAAAGACAAAACCAAAGCAAACCAAAACCAAACCAAACCAAAGCAAACCAAAAGACAAAACCAAAGCAAACCAAAACCAAACCAAAAGACAAAACCAAAACGAAACCAAAACCAAACCAAAAGACAAAACCAAAGCAAACCAAACCAAAACGAAACCAAAGCAAACCAAAAGACAAAACCAAAGCAAACCAAAACCAAACCAAACCAAAGCAAAACCAAAAGACAAAAGCAAAGCAAACCAAAACCAAACCAAAGCGAAAGAAAAGAGGGAGGAAAGGAAAGGAAACAAAAACAAAGAGGCATTTACAAGGCGAGCGGTGAAAGGCCACGGTCAGACGCGCAGGCAGCAGGCTGCAGTTTTGGTTGGGTCTGGGCGTGGGAGGGGGATGTGCTTTGGGTGTGCTGTTTGGCAGGTTGGGTTTGGTCGTTTCAGTTTCTGATTCGTTGGTTTGGTTTCGGTTTCGTGTCGGTTTTTTTTTTTTTGTTGTTTGCTGTTGTTCAATGTCTGGTTTGGTTTGGTTTTTGGTTTGGTTTGGTTTGTTTTTTTTTTTTGGTGGGGTTTATTCGTTCGTTGGATTTGGTTGATTTCACAACATACCTGTCCTGAGCCCCAAGTAGAATCCCCAGCCCGGTTAGAGGCAGAGCTTCCACTGTCTAGAAATAGAGAGAATGGGATAAAAATACCCACAAGTAGCAACAGTTCAGAATTTTAAATCAATAAAAAAGAAGAAGAAGAAGAAGAAGAAGAGAAAAAAAAAAGAGAGAGTTTGCATTTTCTTCTCTGCTCAGATACTCCTGGCCCGTGGCAGGCAGTGCCTAAAGGCGCAGTATCTCCTCCTCCCCTCGCCTCTCCAGGAGGCTTGCTCAAGGTGCCTGAGCTTGCTCAAGGTGCTTGAGCTTTGCTTTTGGTTTGCTCTTTGGGGGGCAGCTCCTCAGAGCGTGCTTTGCTTGGCAGCCCTGCGGGCAGTGCCTCCTGCCTGCCCTCTGCGCCTGCTGCACCTGGCGCTCGGTGAGGCTGCAGCTGCGCTGGAAGCAGGGAAGTGGCAGTGGGAAAGGAGGGGTGGGGGGGATGCGTGTAGGGGTGCGTGGGTGTGGGTGTGGGGATGTGTGTGGGTGTGGAGTGTGTGGGGGCTGGTTGTGGGTGGATGTGTGTGTGTGGGGATGTGGGGTGTGTAGATGTGTGTGGGGGCTGGTTGTGGGTGGGTGTGTGTGGATGTGGGGAGTGGATGTGTGTGTGTGGGGATGTGGAGTGTGTGGATGTGTGTGGGGGCTGGTTGTGGGTGGGTGTGTGTGTGTGGATGTGGGGAGTGGATGTGTGTATGGGGATGTGGGGTGTGTGGATGTGTGGGGGGGCTGGTTGTGGGTGTGTGTGTGTGTGTGGGGATGTGGGGTGTGTGGATGTGTGGGGGGGCTGGTTGTGGGTGGGGGTGTGTGTGTGGGGATGTGGGGTGTGTGGATGTGTGGGGGGGCTGGTTGTGGGTGTGTGTGTGAGGACGTGGAGTGTGTGGGTGTGCGTGGGGGCTGGTTGTGGGTGGGTGTGTGTGTGGGGATGTGGGGGGTGTGGATGTGCGTGGGGGCTGGTTGTGGGTGGATATGTGTGTGGGGGGGATGTGGGGTATGTGTGTTTGGGGGGGGGTGTGAGGGATGCGGGGGGTGTGTATGTGTGTTTGCGTGTGGGTGGCGGTGTGTGGGGTGTATGTGTGGGTGTGTGTATGTGTGTGGGTGGAGGTGTGGGTGTGTGTATGTGTGTGGGTGGGTGTATGTGTGGGGTGCATGTGTGGGTGGGTGTATGTATGTGTGTGGGTGGAGGTGTGGGTGGGTGTATGTGTGGGTGTGGGGTGCATGTGTGGGTGTGTGTATGTGTGGGTGTGGGGTGTATGTGTGTGGGTGTATGTGTGGGTGTGTGTATGTGTGGGTGTGGGGTGTATGTGTGGGTGTGTGTATGTGTGGGTGTGGGGTGTATGTGTGGGTGTGTGTATGTGTGGGTGGGGTGTATGTGTGTGGGTGTATGTGTGGGTGGGTGTATGTGTGGGTGGGGTGTATGTGTGGGTGGGTGTATGTGTGGGTGGGTGTATGTGGGTGGGGTGTATGTGTGGGTGGGGTGTATGTGTGGGTGGGGTGTATGTGTGGGTGGGGTGTATGTGGGTGGGTGTATGTGTGGGGGGGTGTATGTGTGGGGGGGTGTATGTGTGTGGGGGTGTATGTGTGGGTGTGGGGTGGGGATGTGTGGGGGTGTGCGGGAGGGTGGAGCCCACCGCCTGGAAAAACCCCTCCACTTGGCAAAGCCAGAGTCAAGAGCTGCTCCCAGCCCGGGTGCCAGCGGCCCTGCGGGCAGGTGAGAAGGCACCAGGGGACACTGCACCTGCACCGCAAGAGCCTGGGGTTCATCCTCCTACCTTTGCTCAAGCCCTCCACACCGCTACACTGCCATAGCGCCCAGGGGTGCAGCCTGCCCTCCGCTTGGCTCTGGCCTGGCAGATAATGCAGCTCGTGTGATTTCTAGGCAGCAGAAGCTCTGAAATTGCCTTATTTAGTTGGAAATGGTAAGAAAAAAAAAGGGAGGGGGAAATAAAAACCAACAAACAAAAAGTTCAAGTCCAGCCCTACCGAATCAGCCTCTGTGAAGGACACTGGTGGGAAGCCAACCGCTTCCCTTCCCACCCACCCTGCTCCTTCCCCCGCCAGCACTCAGCCTCCAGAAGGATGGGAAACAACAGCAAGGCTCCTTTTCCCTCTGCTTTTGCCTCTGTCCGTTTGGCAAGTGCTGGCTGCCTGCCTTTGCAGGGGCACCGGAGCCACCGTGCCTGATGCTTGGGCAGAAGCAGCCCCCGCAGCTCCCTGCCGCCGCTGCAGCTCTCACCCTTGCCTGCGGGGCCAGCCTGGGCTGCTGCCCTTAGCCACCCCAGCAGGAGAGGGCCCCCAGGAGGAGTTTTCCAAACATGGACAAAGAGCTGCTTTTTTTTTCGGGGTGGGGTGGAACTTGAATTTGCCTGGAGGGGGAATAGGACAGCACCTAGAGCCTGGGTCTGCATCCTGCTCCAAAGGCCACTGCCAGCACCAGGGCTTGGGCTCCCTGGGAAGGAGAAAATCGTCTTCCAAATAAGCTTTAGTGCACATTTGAGGACAGAAACCTTTCAACAGGGGCACTTAGTGCCATGGTCTGGTTGACTGGATAGGGCTGGGGGATAGGTTGGACTGGATGAGCTTGGAGGTCTCCTCCAGCCTGGTTGATTCTATGATTCTTGTGATGTGCCTGAGCCTCAGTGAAGAGCTCCACCTGCGTGTAGTGAGGACTCAGGGGCGAGTTCCTTCCGCACGAAGCAGGCGTTTGGCTGCAGGGCAGTGCTCAGCTCTCTTGCCACTGCAGAACCAAACCTGTCGTTTTGATCCCCTCTCACAGCAAACAGCAGCACTTTGGCCCTCAGAGCTGCTGGGCTTTGCTCTCAGCTTTGGAGTTTTCCCTTTTGTTGTGAGTTTCATTCTAGAGTCAAATCTTTTCTCCCCTTGCCTGCTCCTGGCTTCTGCTCTTCAAGCGACGGCACCTAAGAGTTCACAGCAGTTCCTCACCCCCAGCCCGGGGCTGGGCTGCTCAGCTTCCCAAAAACCACCCCCCCAAGCAGAAGAGCAAACCTAAGCAGTGCACAGGAACACCACAGACCAACATCCAGACAGCACAAGGGGTAATGAGCACAACCCTGGGGGGAAATTCCACCTAAACATGAGGAGGAGCACTGGAGCAGGCTGCCCAGAGGGGTGGTGGAATCTCCATCCCTGGAGAGATTCCAAAGCCACCTGCATGTGTTCCTGTGTGATCTTCTCTAGATGGACCTGCTGAGGCTCAGTGATCTCCGAAGGTCCCTTCCAGCCCCTACCATTCAGTGATTCTGCCCCTGGCATCACATTTCTGAGGTTCACTGCAGCTGTTCTTTTTAAAGCCAAGCAGGAAATTCCTGGCTCCTGGTGCAGGATCATCCCTGACCACGCAACATGGTATGGGACAAAGGATGAAAGGTGCTTGGATCTGCCCTGGCATGCCACAGAAAGGGTTAGCTGCTCCAGGAGAGGAAAGTCAGCTCTTTATCCCTACTGTGGCACCACAGTCACCCACCTTTCCCTGTCCTAGGGAGGACCTAGAACACACCACACTGGTGCAGAGTGCTCCCACAGCTGGAAAACTCCATCCACACTGAGGACTAGCACAGCTCAGAGAGAAAGAAGATGCCCCACATCTAACCAACACTGTCCCACCTGTGCAGACTGGCTGGTGGCAGCCAGCAAAGGGAGCATCTTCCCTGGCTTCTTCACTGACAGGGAATGAAAAGGAGCAGAAAGCCAACATCCATTCCAAAAATCAGCCTGGGAAGGATGTAGGTCTCAAATCCAAGGTCCTGCCCAGATCTAGGCTGATCTCAGTTAAGAGACTGAGTCCCACTTAGTTTTGCTCATCTCCAAGGATGGAGATTTCCCCTCCCTGCCCCATGCCCAGGGCAAGAGGTTTTCCCTTGTGCCATTTCCTCCAGTGAAGCTTTTGTTTGTCCCTCTCCACCTCTCTCTACTCCTGGAGGAACAAGTCCAGTCCCCAGGGCTCCTTACATGCCCCCTGCTCCACCACCCTGCCACACCAAACCCACACCCTGCTGCCAGCATGGGCTTTGTCCTGCTGTGCTGGATGCCAGCAGGAGCTGTAACCTTGGCCTCAGTAAGCTGAGCTGAGGCTCCTCACCCATTATTCCCACCCAGGAGATGCAGTTTAGTGTTGGGATTGGAATTGGGCTCAAAGCTTTTGCCAGGAAAGGTTGGAGCAGATGAGCCTTGAGGTCCCTTCTGCCCTGGGATTCGATGGTTCTGTGGTAACCCAAAGCTGGGGGGAGAAGCACTGAAGGCCTGGGCACACACAGGCTGTCCCAGCACACTCCCTGCTGCCCCATCCCCTCAGACCACTCAGCTCTGCAGTGGTGGCAGAACAGCCAGAACCCCCCAGCCCTGCCAACATGCCCACCTCTGCCTCCTCCACAAGTGCCCACACAGTGACAGGACAGGACCTCCTGAGCTGCCAGAAGGAGAGCACTGCCTCCATGCAAAAGGCACCTTGAAATGAGGTGCAAGGGCTTTGGGTGCCCTTTCTTCTCCCCCTCTCTGACATGCTCCCAAACAGCAGGGCTCCTGCAACCCTCCTGCCCTACACCTGCCTTCAGTGGTCTTTCTGCTGCCCCACAGCAAGGGATGGAGCCAGCAAGGAGCTGAGCATCTCTCATCTGGAGGGGAGATTTGGAGCAGGATGACAAGACTGGAGATAAGGAAGGCTCTTTTGACACTGAGGGTGGTGAGACCCTGACTCAGGTTGCCCAGAGAGGTGGCAGCTGCCCTGGGACCATCTCAGGTCAGGTTGTTTGGGACTCTGAGCAAGCTGCCCTAGTTGCAGATGTCCCTGCTGACTGCAGGGGGTTGGACTGGATGAGCTTTAAAGGTCCTTTCCAACCCAAACCAGTCTGGGATTCTAGGCTATAGTCCCAGCTGGACCTGGTTAGGGCTAAAACCTTTTTGGACATTAATGTTTGGAGCTCAGAAGTTCCTGGTTTATCCCAGAGAGAGGGAGAGGAAGAAGAGGGAACACTGAAGAATAAAGCCAGGGCAAGAAGGGTGGGGGGGAAATGGCAATTCTGAGTGGCCTTGCTGAAAGGCTTTAAGCCCCTGCCCTGTGTCACCACAGATGGGTAGGGCAAGGAGATTTTTAGCACTAAAAAATCTGCCCTGGAGCCACTTGGGAGTCTTTTGGGATCGTGCTGTAAAAGCCAAGCTGCTCTGAAATCCAAATCATGTGAATGTCCCTGCATTCCCAGGAGGTAGGGAAGCACAAGCCCCATTTATCAGCTACTGGGAAGGAGGTTTGGGGTACAGGGTGCCAGCTGAGGCCACCTTGGGAGCATGCCAGGGACCAGGGGGGCCCCAAGGGCTGGGCAGCCCTTCCTCAGCAGAGCTAAGGCCATGTTTGCTTTGGCAGCTGAAGGCAGAGTTTCCAAGCCAAGCCACAAGAAGAGATGATAGACTCAAACCCTTGGCAGTGTTTTGATGTTCTTATCATTAAGAAGTTTGTTGATATGTTTGGCTTCGTGGCCATTTTCTTGAGCAGAAGTTTCTTTAAGCTTAAGCTCCTTTAAGGTCTGGGTAAATCCAGCTAATGACAACCAGAGAGCCTCTGCTCAGGGCTTCACATCTCCCACAGCTCAGCATCACCATCTGCACTTTGCTGGGAGGCAGAACAATCAGGAGACCCCCACGAGGGAGGTTTGGGTACTCCAGGTCCTGAGCAAGCATTGAGGGGTACACAGTGAGGAATGAACCCACAGCTGTGTGCTTGTGACCTGGATGACTCTCAAGATCAGGCTCTGGGGAGTGCACCCATGTCTGGCTACACACAGAAGGGAGCTGACCTCGACCCACATCTGAAGGTCCCACCTCAACCCACATCTGCCCACACTGGGAATGAGCTCTCCTGGGCTGGGAATAAAGGTGGCTCTCAGACAGCCCTTGGGCAGCTCCAAAGAGGTGGCCCCTTTGAGGCCACATCTGGAGTGCTGGGTCCAGATCTGGGCTACCCAGCTCAGGAGACACAGGGAACTGCTGGAGAGAGCCCAGAGGAGGCTGCAAAGCTGCTGAGGGCTCTGGAACACATCTGTGAGGTGGAAAGGCTGAGAAATGCCTGGAGGAGAGCAGCCCCAGAGGCAATCTGAGCAATGCTCAGCAAGAGATGAAGGCTGGAGGGCAAGATGGGGCCAGGTTCTTGTCAGGGGTGCCAAGGGGCAGTGGGCACCAACTGGAACCCAGCAGGTTCCATCTGACCAGGAGGAAAAACCTGTTTGGTGTGAGGGTGCTGGAGGCCTGGGGCAGGCTGCCCAGAGAGGTTGTGAAGTCTCCTTGTGTGCAGAGCTTCCAAGCCCAGCTGGGCATTGTGCTGCTGGGCAAGCTGCTGAGGGTGCCCTGTTGGGGCAGGGGGTTGGACTGGATGATCTCCAGAGTTCCCTTCCAACTTGCCACCAGTCTGTGATAGAGCCTAGACAGAGTCAGGGACAAGCACCAGCCTGAGACTCCCTTTTAGCCAGCCCATCCTTGCCTGGAGAAGCTCTGCTGCTGAAGACAGCAGAAGCCCTTTTTTCACTGCAGTTTCTAACTCTCCAAACCAGCCATTAAAAGGAATCCTGAAGGGATGGTCCTGCCAGCAAGCAGTGAGCTGCCACTTGGTGTCCTTGTCAAAGCAGGGACTAATGGCACTGCATCAAACCCAGGCTATTCCTGCAGCTCCTACAGCACAGCTCCTGCTGTCCTGCTCTGCCTCTCCAGCAGCAGCTTTAGCGTTCAGGACCATGCCTGGGAGCTGCTGGAAGCATCTTCCTGCCAACACAAGTGAGGAGGATCGTGGATGGCAGTCACAGGGTGGGTACAAAGGGGCCAGGACCAACTTCTGCTGCATTAGAGCTGGAAGGAAGGGGCCTGGGGAGTCGGAGCAGAACATCAAGAACAGGCCAAAAGAGGCTTCTTTACAGCCACAGCTCTCACAGCCAGGCAGAGAGACATGCACAAGCTGGCAGCCATCAGCATGGACCTGCCAGCATCCCCCAGCAAGGAAGGGGCAGAGTTTTCCTCTTGCTCAAATGCTCTCCTGACTTTCTGCTCCCAAACCTCTGGCCCTTCCTTGCAAAGCGATCCCCAACCAGGAAGCTCTCACATCCAGCATCCTACCCCCACTTACCTTCAGGCTTCCAAAGCAGGGGGAAACCATGCAATGGGGTCTGCACTGAGTGCAGGGCTATGCTGAGGGGAGAGCAGCAAGCAATAGGATTTAGCATCATTAAAGAGGTGCCCCCTACCTTGCTTTGTGGGTTCTGTTCCCCTGGGGGCTGCTGATGGTGACGGTGGCGTTGGGGAACGGCGTCTCTGCAGAGCTGTTGCTGGCTTTGCTGTTGCTCAGCTCCAGGTAAGTGCTATTGATGGTGTAGGTCACCACCCCATCAGTGTCCTCGTAGTCAACATAGAGGCTGTCAATGTGTGGCCCCACAGAGTTGATTGGGTCTCCCTGGGCAAAAATGCTGTTCATGGTCATGTTGAGCACCAGCTCCTTGGAGTCCGAAGTCTTCTCCAGCAGCTTGTCCGTGATGGCATTCTCCAGGAGGAACTCCCTGGAGGTCAGCCTGGGGTCGAGGCCTCTCTCCTCGTGGTCTGTCTGGTGAGTCGACCTGGTAACGTTTGAATCTAGATTGGAGCCAACAGGGGGGAAACAACAGTGACAACCACAAAGTGCATTCAGGCTGGCAGGGGAAAGCAGCCTGGGGCAGCGGGGACGTGCCAGAGCCTGAGCAGCCACCTGGGAGCCTAGAGGCAGGAGCTGGGGGCTTGGGAAGGGGGACTGTAAACCCTCTGGGAAGGGGGTGAAGCTCTGTGGGTCACACCCACGGTCAGAGGAGAGCTCAGCACCTGCCAGCACTGCCCCAAGCAATAGCAGAGGTCAGGAAGGAAGATGCTCTCCTGGCCCCGGAGCCCATGCAGCCATGCTAGGAAAGCACTCAAGGCACTTTGGTGGTGAGCTGACCAAGGGACTGGAGGGGGGAAGGAGGTTGCTGGGGGCAGTGGAGAGGTGGGAAGTGATGGAAGATGTGGTGGAGGGGAGACTTGTGCACGCAGGGCCCCCTCCTGCCCTTGGCGTGAGGCAAAGCACAGCAGAGGACCAGCAGGGAGACCTTACCCGTGGCCACCCCCCCAGAAACCAGAACCTGAAGGGCAAAGAGGATTTCTGAGCAGAGCTGTTTTAAAAGAACTTTCCAAGGTTTCCAAAACACAAAACCAGAGGTAGGAACAGAGCATCTCTCAACAAGAGCTCTGGGAAGCAGAAGGGTGAGGCCCAAGTCTCCTCCTTACCTTGGGGGGGTTTGCCCTTCAGTTTTGGCTCACAGTCAATTGTTTCTGCTCTTTCATAGACCTCATTGGTTTCCTGACCTTTGCTCAGGTTTAACTCTTCCTCGGTGTCCTGCCTTCCAAACACTTGGTTCTCCAAGTCCAGCCTTTCCCTGGAGAGCTTCCCAAAGTAGGTGGCATTGTGCTGGATGAACCCCAAGGGCACATCTGCGCCGAACTCTCTGCTTTCTTCGCTCTCCGACTCGGAGAAGGTGTAGTAGATGGGCTGCAGGCTTTGGGAGTGTGGCTTCCTCAGCAGGGTGTACTCAAAGGTGATGGAGGGGTTCTTGCCATTTTGATTCCAGACCTAGCAAACCAACCATGAGCTCAGCAGGGGCAGTGAGTAGCTGGCATGGACAGCTTGGGGTTCGATTTGGGCTTGGCTCTGGTCAGGCTCTGTCCCCCAGGCAACTCGTGACAGGACGAGAGGGTATAGAATCAATCATGGAATCAGGCAGGCTGGCAGAGAGCTCCAAGCTCAGCCAGCACTACCTAGCACCCAGCCCTGCCCAACCAACCAGACCATGGCACTAAGTGCCCCAGCCAGCCTTGGCTTCAACACCTCCAGCCACAAAGACTCCACCACCTCCCTGGGCAGCCCATTCCAATGCCAATCACTCTCTCTGACAACAACTTCCTAACAACATCCAGCCTAGACCTGCCCTGGCACAGCTTCAGGCTGTGTCCCCTTGTTCTGTTGCTGCTTCCCTGGCAGCAGAGCCCAACCCCACCTGGCTACAGCCTCCCTGCAGGCAGCTGCAGGCAGCAATGAGCTCTGCCCTGAGCCTCCTCTGCTGCAGGCTGCACCCCCCCAGCTCCCTCAGCCTCTCCTCACAGGGCTGTGCTCCAGGCCCCTCCCCAGCCTTGCTGCCCTTCTCCAAACACCTTCCAGCACCTCAACATCTCTCTGCAATTCAGGAGCCCACAACTGGCATAGTTTGAAGCTGTGCCAGGGGAGGTTTAGATTGGCTACTAGGAAGCACTTCCTCACAGACAGGGTGATTAGGCACTGGAATGGATTGCTCAGGGAAGTGGAGGAGTCACCATCCCTGGAGATCATTAAGAAAAGACTGGCTGTGTCCCTCAGTGGGCATGGGTTAGCTGATGCCATGGGGTTAGGGCATAGACTGGACTTGATCTCAGAGGTCTTTTCCAGCCTCAGTGACTGTGATTCTGTAATCAGTGAGCAATTGCCCTGCTGTTTCCAGCCTGCTTCCCATCCCATTGCCACCCTCTTACAGATGGAGCCCAGCAGAGTTTCCAAGGGTTGTTTTGCAGCACTGCCCTGGGGCTTAGTCCCAGCTGTGGGAATGGAAGCCATAGGTCAAACTTCCTCCTCTGCTGCTGGAGAGCCACAAACAGGAGACACTCTGCTCTTATGCCCACCTCTTCCTCAACTCCTTCTCCACTATGTTATGACCTTGAGAAGTCAAAGCTCACCATGATACTCAGTCTTGGTTGGTTGGTCATTGGGCCACAATATGCTCTCTGCCTGTCTCAGACAACCCTGGACCTCCTTCCCATCACCTTATGGCCTTGAGAAGTCAAAGCTCACCATGATAGTCAAACCTTGGTTGGTCCTTAGGCCACAATATGCTCTCTGCCTGTCTCAGACAACCCTGGACCTCCTTCCCATCACCTTATGGCCTTGAGAAGTCAAAGCTCACCATGATGTTCAAGCCTTGGTTGGTTGGCCCTTGGGCCACGATGTACTCTATGCCTGTCTCATAGACATCCATGGGCCTGCGGTACTTGAACACTGTGCCTGCAATGTTGAAGTTCTTGGGGCTGTCCACCTTGTAGTTCCCATTGAAGAAATAGTAGCCAGCTTCATCAGCCACAGCTTCAAAGGAGAGAGGCAAACAAAGCACTGTCATCACTGGGCCATTAAGGGGGTGAGGCTGTGAGAATGCCACAACGATAAAAGCAGGGCAGCATGGGCAAACTCCAGCCATGGCTGCAGTGCTGGGACCAGCTCTGGGCTCCCCAGCTCAAGAGAGACAAGGAACTGCTGGAGAGAGTCCACAGGAGGCTACAAAGCTGCTGAGGGGGCTGGAGCAGCTCTGTGAGGAGCCCTGGGGCTGAGAGTGTGGAGAAGAGCAGCCCCAGAAGGGATCTGAGCAGTGCTCAGCAAGAGCTAAAGGTTGGGGGGCAGGAGGATGGGTCCAGGCTCTGCTCAGTGCTGCCCATTGGTGGGCAGCAGCAGACAACTTCTGGCACCCAGCATGAGCCACTTGGCAGCAGCTGAGTGTGCCACAGCACTTCTCATCAGGAGCTGGGGGGTGAGAGGTTGGGGCCAGGCTCTTGTCAGTGGTGCCCAGGGACAGGGCAAGGGGCAGTGGGCACAAACTGGAACCCTGAAGGTTCCATCTGACCAGGAGGAGAAAGTTGTTTGGTGTGAGGGTGCTGGAGGCCTGGGGCAGGCTGCCCAGAGAGGTTGTGGAGTCTCCTTGTGTGCAGAGCTTCCAAACCTGCTGGAACAACACAGCTACAAGGCAGAGGCTTTATGAAAGCCCAGTGGGATACTCTCAGCATGAAAAGAGTCCTAATGCTCCTGCTGAGAGACTCCCCTGTGAGTGCAGCTAGACAGGACTGGGGGGGATGGAGCAAAGGTGGAGGTGGGGAGAGTGAGGCTGGAGGTGAGGAGGAAGTTGCTGAGCAGGAGAGTGGTGAGAGGCTGGAATGGGTTGCCCAGGGAGGTGGTTGAGGCCCCATGGCTGGAGGTGTTTGAGGCCAGGCTGGCTGAGGCTGTGTGCAGCCTGCTCTAGGGTAGGGTGTCCCTGGGCATGGCAGGGGGTTGGCACTGCCTGCTCCTTGTGCTCCCTTCCAACCCTGACTGATTCTATGACTCGAGTGAGGGCTTTCATCTCTGCTGGTGCAGGGGAGGTTACTCAGGTTACAGCTTCAAGCAGAGCAGGTTGCTCATTTCTGCAGTAAAAGCCAAGCTGAAGTCCACCCTGGAGAAAGCATCAGGTGGTGCAGGCATGTGTGAGGGAAGCGCCAAGAGGTCATACCCACCCAGGACGTCTGCAGACTTCTTGCGTTCCACTATCTGGATGTCCCTTGCTCCAGCAGGAATGTGAGTTACCAGGGAATAGCCTGTGGGAGACTACAGATTAACGAGAGGAACTTGTGACACAAGGCTCTGGAGCAAGCCCTCGGTGGTCAGGACTGCAGCACAGCAAGCAGGGTGGCCTTGGGCCAGAGGTCTGCTCAGCAGCTATGGATGGAAACAGCCCCCAGTGCTGGCAGCTGTGTCCAGCTGTGGGCTCCTGAATTGCAGAGAGATGTTGAGGTGCTGGAAGGTGTTTGGAGCAGGGCAGCAAGGCTGGGGAGGGGCCTGGAGCAGAGCCCTGTGAGGAAAGGCTGAGGGAGATGGGGGTGTGCAGCCTGCAGCAGAGGAGGCTCAGGGCAGAGCTCATTGCTGCCTGCAGCTCCCTGCAGGGAGGTTGGAACAGCTGAGGGAGCTGGGGACATTCAGCCTGGAGAAGAAGAGGCTCAGGGCAGAGCTCATTGCTGTCTGCAGCTGCCTGCAGGGAGGTTGGAACAGCCGAGGGAGCTGGGGGTGTGCAGCCTGCAGAAGAAGAGGCTGAGGGGAGACCTCATTGCTCTCCACAGCTCCCCGAAAGGAGGCTGTAGCCAGGTGGGGTTGGGCTCTGCTGCAGCAGAACAAGAGGACACAGCCCCAAGCTGTGCCAGGGGAGGTCTGGGCTGGCTGTTAGGAGGAAGCTCTTGCCCGAGAGGGTGACTCTAGGCTGGGTGAATTGCTAAGAGCGGAGGGGGACAGGTAACCGCCAAACCACCACCCAGGGCAGCTGGGAAGAAGCAAAAGCGACTTAAACCCATTCCAACAGAACCCCAACCCTCCAGAGAACAAACCCAAGAAGAAAACCCAAATCAGACCCTCCCCACGCCCCACTCCAGCTGCTTACCCAGGTGAGAGTTGCCTCTGCGGTAGCTGCCGGTGACGTGCGTGCAGCTGCTGCCGTCCCCCCGGCACACTCCGCACTTATCCAGGGTGTGGGTGGAGAAGAGGACTCCGTCGCAGCCGATGGGCTGGAGGGCAGGGGGGCACAGAGAGGCAGAGGGTGAGGCGCCAGCCCCGCGCCCACTGCAGCTCTCTGCGTGCTGCTGACAAGAATTTTGTGCTATAATGTTTAACAACCTCACATTTTCCAGACACGCAAACCCCTCGGAAATCAGTGTATTTGCAGGATGTTCCATCCCGAGCCTGAACCATTAACTGTCTCTGACCATCCACCGTGGTGCAATGGAGGTCACAGGGCTTGCTAGAAATGTGAACATAGTCATCTGAAGGGGAAAGGATATAAAGACACATTCAAAAAGAGCAGCGACCCCACGGCTCCTCCCCGACCCCAACGCCAGCCAAAGGCTCTGTGCCCAAGCGAAGGCGCTTCGGGAGCTGCCACCCTTCCCTGGCGCTCCAGGCGGCACTTCTGCCAGCGTGACAGCTCACTGCTGCAAGCCTCTGCACAGCCAGGCCAGCCCTCCACGGAGGAGGAGCCCTGTTTTTAAAAGAGGAGGTTGTGCGGGGAGGTGGTGGAGTAGACATCCCCAAAGGTGTTCAATGAAGTGATTGAAAAGCCTGATTAAGAGTTGGCTAAACATCAGAAGCCTGAGACCAAAGTGGCAGCCACTGCCAGAGTCAGCCAGGTTGGAAGAGACCTCCAAGCTCATCCAGTCCAATCCATCACCCAGCCCTAGACAATCAACTAGAACATAGAATCAAGCAGGTTGGAAGAGAGCTTCAAGCTCATCCAGTCCAATCCATCACCCAGCCCTAGACAATCAACTAGAACATAGAATCAAGCAGGTTGGAAGAGAGCTTCAAGCCCATCCAGTCCAATCCATCACCCAGCCCTAGACAATCAACTAGAACATAGAATCAAGCAGGTTGGAAGAGAGCTTCAAGCTCATCCAGTCCAATCCATCACCCAGCCCTAGCCAATCACCCAGACCACAGAATCAACCAGGTTGGAAGAGAGCTCCAAGCTCATCCAGACCAACTTAGCACCCAGCCCTGCCCAACCAACCAGACCATGGCACTAAGTGCCTCATCCAGTCTCTTCTTGAACAACTCCAGGGATGGCAACTCCACCACCTCCCTGGGGAGACCATTCCAAAGGCAAATCACTCTCTAAGTGCCATGGCACTAAGTGCCTCAACCAGTCACTGCTCTTCTGCCTGCATCCTTTGGGCTAAACCCAAAGGAAGCTGCTTCTTTGTCCTCCTAATATGCAGGAGCCTGTGGCTGCCACCCTCCCTGAGATGCAGGAGACCCCAAACCCTGCTCAAGTCATAGAATCATAGAATGAAGCAGGTGGAAAGAGAGCTCCAAGCTCAGCCAGCCCAACCTAGCACCCAGCCCTGCCCAACCAACCAGACCATGGCACTAAGTGCCCCAGCCAGGCTTGGCTGCAACACCTCCAGGCACAAAGACTCCACCACCTCCCTGGGCAGCCCATTCCAATGCAAATCACTCTCTCTGCTGACAACTTCCTCCTAACATCCAGCCTGAACCTGCCCTGGCACTAATGGCACTTTGGGATGTGGTTTGGTGGCCTTGGGTTGAAGGCTGAGCTCAATCTTGCAGGTCTCCTCCAGCCAAAAACGCTTTGGGAGTCTCCTGACAGCTGTGTGCAGGCAGATGTTAAGCTATGGTTGACATAGAATCACAGAGTGGTTTAGGTTGGAAGGGACCTCAAAGATTGATCCTGTGATCATCTAATTCCAACCCCCCACCACAGGCAGGGACACCTCTCACTAGAACAGGTCACTTGAGGACTCATCCAACCTGGTCCTGAACACCTCCAGGGAGGTTGTGGAGAACAGAAGCACAGAATGTGATCAAAGATCACATTCTGTGCTTCTGTGCTCCACAACCTCCCTGGGCAACCTCTGCCAGTGTCTCAGCACCCTTAACCTGTGCCAGTGTCTCAGCACCCTCAACCTGTGCCCAGTGTCTGAATGCCCTTATTGTAAGAATTTCTTCCCAATATCCAGTCTAAATCTAGAGAGCATCTTAAAAGGTCTTTTCCAAGCAGGCAACAGGGTTGCACAATTCAGTGCCATCAGGAATGGTGATGCCAGAGAGCTCACCAGCAGCAGGGCTGTGCCAGCCACCTCTCTGTGCAGGGCCTTGCAGCAGTGATGCCCACACGCATCGCACAAGCAGCATGCACGGTCCCCTAGCAGCACCTCCTGAGTTGAACCAACACAGATCCATCAGCACCAATCCAGGTAGGAGGCTAAACTCAAACCCAAAGCAGCTTGAAAACAGGTGAAAAAGCAACACCTCCACCCAGAGTTGAACTCAATTCACCTTTTGCTTCCTGCAGGCAACCAGTTGGCTGCATCCAGCTGGCACAGTGGAGCCATCCTTTAGGATAGCCACAGGGGAGCAACCAGAAAGGATTCATTCATCTCATTTCCCCCCCCAACCCCCACCAGAAACCCCAATGCTAAGGGTTGAACTTCGACTAAGGAGCAGTCTTATACCCACTGGCCAAGCAAGGCAGCATCAATGGCAAAACATTATCTGCAAATCCCCCAGGGAGCCACTTGGACGCCTGCTAAAACACAAAACAATTCACTGTAATGCTTCTGGTGAGTCAGCCCGAGGAGCAAAGAGCTTTAAAGAGGTTGTCACCTCGCCAGAGGGAAGGGACAACATCAGCCAAGGGGCTGGAAGTAGGCATCCTGCTCGGGGGGGATCACTTCTACCATGCTGACCAAGGAGGCTGGTGAGGTAGGGGCTTGCTTCATACAAAAGGAGCAATGAATTTAAGGAAGGGTAATTGTTCTTAGGGATGTGCAGAGAGCCTCAAAATAAGAAGGTTGCATTAGATCCTGGCAGACCCAAGTGGCACTGAAGAACCTTCTGGAGCCTTCTCCTCCTCCTCCTCCAGAGGAGAAGGGTCCTGGGTTCGCCAGCATCGATGGAGATTGTTGTTTAATCTTTGATTTCTTTTTAATGGAGCTTAGAGGAGGGTCTAAAAATCCATCAGAATCTCAGCCCCTGAGCTCCTGAGATCTTTCAGCAGCTCTGTGTCACCTCAGGTGGCCAAACTGCACCTTGGGGTCGTTTGACCCAGCACACCGAGGCTGTCGGTGTGGCACCGAAGCACCACACGGGCAGGAAGAGTTTCAGCTCAAAGGACACCTGTTTGGGTGAGCAGGACCCTCCCTGCCATCACCCCTCACTCTTGCATCCTCCTCCAGCCTCTCTAGTCCTTGGCCAGGCTGGAGCCCTCGATTCATCTTGGGATTGTAACGTTTAAGCTCTTCTGCAGCTGCAAAGCAGCACCTTTGAGCTCGGGGAGGAGAACTGATTGTGTCCCTGAGCAGAGACAGCGGAGGAGGAGCCTTCCTGCCGGCTAGGAGCATCCTAACCACCCAAATATTTTGGCTTGAGCGTGATGAGGCAGCCACACAAAGAAGGTCTTGTTACCAGGGTATAAAGGTTTCCATTGATAGGTCCTGCCGTTGTAGACGTGGGAGTTGAAGGATGAGCACTGCTCCTCGCGAAAGCTCCTTCCGTTGGCAGGGCACTCCTAGAAGGGGACACATTTTAGTAGCCTGACGAGAACAAAATGTGGGAAAGGCTTCTGGCACATCTCCACCAGCTGCAAGGAGTGTTTTCTGTCCTCTGCCCTGGCCTCCTCCTCCTCTTCCTCCCACTGCAAGGGTCAGCCAAGGAAATCCCCAGCCCGCGGGGAGAACGGTTGCAAGGTTGGAGATGATCACAGAATGGGTTGGGTTGGAAGGGAGCTTAAAGATCATCCAGCTCCAACCACCCCTGTCATGGGCAGTGACACCTTCCACCAGATCAAGCTGCTCAAAGCCTCATCTTAAACACTTCCAGGGATGAAGTGTCCCCAGTTTCCCTGGGCAGCCTGTTCCAGTGGCACAGGTTGAGGGTGGTGAGACCCTGGCACAGGTTGCCCAGGGAGGTTGTGGAGCACAGAAGCACAGAATGTGATCAAAGATCAAAGATCACATTCTGTGCTCCACAACCTCCCTGGAGGTGTTCAGGAGCAGGCTGAGACCTGTTCTATTGGAGGTGTCCCTGCCTGTGGCAGGGGAGGTTGGAACTGGCTGAGCTTTGAGGTCCCTTCCAACCTAAACCATTCTATGATTCTCTGGCTGCCCTTATCCTATCACCACAGACTCTTACCAGAAGTCCCTCCCCAGCTCTCTTGTAGCCCCATTCAGGTACTGGAGGCTGCTCTTAAGGTCTCCCCAGGCTCTCCTATTCTCTAGGCTGAGCAGCCCCAACTCCTTCAGCCTATCCTTGTAGGAGAGGTGTTGCAGCCCTCTGATCATCTTTGTGGCCATCTCTGGACCCTCTCCCACAGTTCCATGTCCTTCTTGGACGATGATGCAAACAACCACTGGAGTTTATGGCACCCCAGAGCAGACAAATGGCCCAAAGCCCCTGACACAGTGGTGATGTGCACCAAAGAAGGCAACTTTGGCTGCTGGGAGAGGTAGCAGGGGTGGCAGTCACAGGGGCAAATGGTGTCTCCTCTCCAAACCACCAGAGGAAGCAAGCACAACTTCCCACACCTCACACTGAGCATTCCCAACAGGAAATAGGATATCCTTACTTGGACTTTGCAGAGCTGGTATCTTTTGGATGTTCCAGTGCAAGTTTTATTAGCCAGCCCACTCACTGACTTCCTTCTGAATAAAGAAATGATGGTTAGACAGGGTCAGGAGCTCTTCTTTGCCCTTCTCTAAACCCCTTTCCCCCCCTTGCTTCTGTGAGGTTCATTGGTCTGCACACAGCAGAACCAGAGATCCATCACAGGCTCACTGGAGCTGGCAGCAAAGATCTCTCTGGGTTTGCTACCAGCAGCATCAACTATTCTCATTACAGCATCCTAGAGGAGGTATCCTGGGGACAAGGTTTGCAAGGTGCCTCCTGGCAACCAGACAGCCAAGAGAAGGCAGAGCCATGCAGTTGGGATCAGCAGATGCTCAACCCTGCCCCACATTGTCCTCACTGCTGCTCCCAAGAGCCTTGAGAAAGGGCTTCCTGCTGCCCACCTGCACTAATCTCCACAGGAGGAGCTCTGGGGACAGCACAGGAATAGTTTGGCTGGTTCTCCCGGCAGGGATGCCCAGAGCATCCTCCTGGCAGCATGCTTGGGGCATACTTACCTTCTACACCCACAGGGTTTGCCAGCCAGCACCTTTGCCCCAGCATTCATCTACTGAGTGATGCCCTTCCAGGCTAGGTTTACCTCCAGCAAGCTGGAGATGCCCGCAGGGACCCTGGCAGGCAGGTGCCATACCTCTGCCGCAGGCAGTGCCTCTCTTGGGACTTGACTCCTCCTCCACAGGTCCTGGTACAGGCTGTCCACTTGGTCCACTCTCCCCACCAGTATGCAGTCACATCTGCCCCTTCCTCCAGGCTGTTGGAGGTCTGTGTCAGGTCCTGCTGGAAGGAGCAGGAAGGTGGGAGTGGAGAGAAGGAGCAGTCAGCATCCACACCACAGCCTGTGTGGGATGATCTCTTTGTGTCCCTTCCAACCCCTGACATCCTGTGCTCCTGTGGGTGGACCTAGGCCACCAGCACTGGATATAGTCCCCAGCACTGGGCAGCTCTAAGATTTAGCTGGGCAGGGTTGTTGGCCTACAGGAAAGCTGGAGGAGGAAAGCTGGAGGAGGAAAGCTGGAGGAGGAAAGCTGGAGGAGGAAAGCTGGAGGAGGAAAGCTGGAGGAGGAAAGCTGGAGGAGGAAAGCTGGAGGAGGACTTCACAAGGGTATGTAGAGATAGGATGAGGGATTATGGGTTACAGAAACTGAAAGAGAAGAGGTTTAGGTTTGTTACAAAGAAGAATTCCTTCACTGTGAAGGTGCTGAGACACTAGAATAAGGTGTCCAGAGAGGCTGTGGAATCTCCATCCCTGGGAAGTTTGAGCAGGCTGGATGGGGACTGAGCAACCTGGCCTAGTAAGAGGTGTCCCTGTCCATGATCCTTAAGGTCCTTAAGGTCCCTTCCAACCCAACCCATTCTATGATCTTGCCTAGACCATGCTTTTCCCCACAAGAGCTTGGTCCAGATGATCCTTGGGGTCCCTCTGAGCCTGCTGTTCCCCAGTTCCATGACTTCCACCATGCAAGAAGTCCTGCATTTTTCCAGTTGTGTTTTCATTACCAGTTGGAGTGAAATAGCAATGTCTGGGAGCCCTCCAGGAAGGAAATGTTCATTGTTCTGCTCTGCTGGCAGAGCCCTAAGCCCTCCAAGCCTTTTTGGTGCTCTTGGACTCTTGTCCCGCAGTGAATTCAGGGAGCTGAAGAGTCAGTGACAGCTCAGATCTTGACTGGGAGCTTCAGCAAAGCCTTGCCAAAGCACTCTGCAGCAGCAGAGCATGTCAGGGGATGCTGGCAGGGTGGAGGAGTCCATGTGGCCCCTTTGCAAGTACAGGATGGTCGTTTCAGGAGGATGTTTTACCACCCCTACCTCATAGCCCTCAGCCACTGCTGGAGGGTGGCAAGGGAGCTGCTCTGCCAGCAGAGTCACCGCCGTGTGCCTGTGCTAAGGCATTCACATCCCTTCACATGAGCTCAGAACCTCCAGGGAGGTCCCAGCTATTGCTCATTGTGAGAGGGGAGATGCATTTTTCCACCAGGAGTCTCCCACTGGTTAGGAGAGTTGTATTAATTCCATGTTTCCTGGGAGAAGCATAGAAATGTCCCATGCAAAGTAAGTGGAAGCTGCAACCCCTGACTGGGCCAAGGAAGTGCTGCTCACCCAAGAGCAGGGCTTGGCCTCTCAGAGCCTTGCAATGATCTGTGCATGCCTTTATCCCCAGAAAGGACAAGTCAGGTGAAGCTCAGACTAAAGAGCTAAGCCAAGTCATAGGTCCTCACACTTGCTGCAGCCCTGAAGCATAAAGAGTCCTGTGCTGCAAGCCTCAGTGCCAACCCATCTCAGCCACCTCACCATGCTAGCACCCAGAGAGGCCCCAGCAAGGTGATGCACTCACCTGAGCCATCACAAAGGCAACGTTGCCCACGAGGAGCAGAGCCAGGGTGCCCTTCAGCTGGGATCGTGCCCTGATGGAGATGCTGCTCCACCTCCACTTAGATGTCTTCATCCTAGGAAGCAACCAAACACCACACTAAGCACAACTCCCCTCCAGCCCCAGTGCCCGTGGAGAGCAGGGGCTGCTTTGCAGCCTGGTTCCACAGCAGCTGTCTTCTCCAGCACTCCTGGCCAGCTGCATGACATCAGCCACTGCAAAGGGCTTGATCCTCAAGCTGCATTTAATCAGTGGAAGCATTATCAGGTTCAGATCCCTTCTTAGCTCTTCTCTTCCAAACCACAACTCCACACTGGTTCCCAGTGGCTGCACCTGAGACCAGCAAGTGCGAGCTGAGGCTCCAAGCCTCTCTTGGCAGAGAGGATGGTTTCCACCAAAGGCAGCAAGAAACATCCCTGGATCTACAAAGGCAGTGCACTTAAATATCCTCATTTACAGATTCACTCCTGGAAGAGTGAGATGAAAGGCTCCAGAAACAAAAAAAAAAAGCAATTAACAGCCTTTAGCTTCCCTTTTTTCCTCCCTCTCTCTCCTTTCATTTGTTCCACTCTAATTCCCTCTGGTTCCCAGGGAAGAAGCTTGTTCTTATAGAAAAGAAAGCACCTCCAATTAAAGAGCAGAACGGGAGGATCCCAAGTGTCAGCCTTTCATCTCCCTCTCCATCTGCCTCATGAAAGAAAGTTAACCCAGAAGGGCATTTTTACTGAGCTGAAAGCCACAAAGCATCTGATTGTGAACCTCCCTGCAAGAGCCAGAAAGGAGCAGGTTCAGGAATTGCTGCTTCCAGGCAACCAAAGCAGCTCATGTCTGAAAGAGAGGAAAAGGAGAGAGAGAGGGAAAAAAAAGGAGAGAGGGAAAAAAAAGGAGAGAGGGAAAAAAAAGGAGAGAGGGAAAAAAAAGGAGAGAGGGAAAAAAAAGGAGAGAGGGAAAAAAAAGGAGAGAGGGAAAAAAAGGAGAGAGGGAAAAAAAGGAGAGAGAGAGAGAAAGAGAGAGAGAGAGAGAGAGAAAGAGAGACAGAGAAAGAGAGACAGAGAGAGAGAGAGAGAAAGAGAGAGAGAGAGAAAGAGAGAGAGAGAAAAAGAGAGAGAGAGAAAGAGAGAGAGAGAGAAAGAGAGAGAGAGAAAGAGAGAGAGAGAAAGAGAGACAGACAGAGAGAGAGACAGACAGAGAGAGAGACAGACAGAGAGAGAGACAGACAGAGAGAGAGAAAGAGAGAGAGAGAGAGAAAGAGAGAGAAAAAGAGAAAGAGAGAGAAAAAGAGAAAGAGAGAGAAAAAGAGAAAGAGAGAGAAAAAGAGAGAGAAAGAGAGACAGAGAAAGAGAGACAGAGAAAGAGAGACAGAGAAAGAGAGACAGAGAAAGAGAGACAGAGAAAGAGAGACAGAGAAAGAGAGACAGAGAAAGAGAGAGAGAGAGAGAGAGGAAAAAAAGAGAGATACAGACAGACAGACAACCTCCTGCTCCTGTGAGGTTCTCCCCTGAGCTAATTGCCCTTGAAAACGAGCGTTTGGCGAGCAGGGAGGTGGGAGAAGTGCTGCTCCTGGAGAGAGGGAGGGCCTGGACTGCAAACCTGCAAGATAAAGAGCTGCTTTCCTGCCACCCTCCTCCCTCCCCCCTCTTGGTTTTTCTTCTTGCAAAAGCTTTTGTAGCACTGTTTCGTAGCACAGAATAATGGTAGGGGTTGGGAGGGACCTCTGGAGATCATCAAGTCTACACCACCCTCCCCCCCGCCCCATCCTCCCATCCCCTGCCAAGGCAGGTTCACCTAGAGAAGGTCACACAGGAATGCATCCAGACGGGCTTGGAACCTCTCCAGAGAGGCAGACTCCCTGCTCCAGAGCTCCATCACCCTTAAATGAAAGGAGCTCCTCTTCGTGTTTAGGTGGAGCCTCTTACGTGCAGGTTTGGACCTGTCACCCTTTGTCCTGGGCACACTGAACAAAGCCTGGTCCCATCCTCCTGACACCCACCCTTGAGTTATCAGCCAGCATTGATGGGACCCCCCCTCAGGCTGCTCTGCTCCAGACTGTAACTCCCCAATTCTCTCAGCCTTTCCTCCTCACAAAGATGCTCCAATTCCCTCGGCGTCTTTGCAGCCCTTTGCTGTGCCCTCTGCAGCAAGTCTCTGTCCTGCTTAACGCGGGGAGCCCAGAACGTGACACAGCATCCCCGATGTGTAATCCTGGACTCCAACGCTTCTAAAATGAGGCATCCCGGGCTGAAAAGCCAGCCCCAGACTGTGGCAGCAGGATGGGCACTAAACAATGCCAGCACAGCGTTGGCAGCTGGCTTAGAGAAACTACCGAAGGGTTTTGCAGGTCCCCAGCTCCACTTCGTGATCACCCCAGGGTCCAATACGCCAAAAAACAAGAGGCAGATCCATTGATTAATGGGAGCCCAGAGCTGTTGGCTGGGGCTGCCGGGGACAGGTGGCTGGGACTTGCCTTGCACTTGGTTTTCATTAAGGCATCCAGACACTCCTGACTCCAAGCCAGTAACAGAGCTCGCTCGGGGTTTATCCCAGACTCGGGCAGAGCTGCGTGCTTAAAGAGAAGAAAAATTAAAGCAGGAAGGTGGGGTGGGTGGGGGATGGAAGGAGATGGGGAGAGGGGTGGCTGGGTGGATGATCGCCACAAGCATCGCGGAGCCTTTACCGGAGGGACCCCCGAGCAGCAGTCCGCAGAGCTGTGCGTGCAGAGGGGGAGATGCTAGGAGGCAGAACAGAGCCGGGAGGGGTCCGGAGGGGACCGAGGAAGGACGAGGGGAACGGGGCCGGGCCGTACCTGGAGGCGGTGGGGTCGGGCTGTGGAACGGAGAAGGATGCTCCGAGAGCGGGAGGTAGCGGAGGCGGCGGCGGCAGCTCGGAGCAGCAGCAGCCTCAGACGCTCCCTCCCTACCTCCTCTTCTGACTTCAAAGGGCAGCCAAAAGCGTTTGGGGCTTCCAGCGAGGAGGAGTCGCCGCAGTGGCTCCCCCCAGCCAGAGCCGAGCGCTCTTATAGCGGCGGGGGGGTGGGAGTGGGCTGGGAGGATGGATGCGGAAGGAGGAAAGGGGGGGGGTGGGGGTGCGGAATTCACACCTCTCGGCCCGGGATGCCCCCACCCCGGTTAACCCCTCGCCTCCCCCGGCGCCGGTCCGCGGCCGCCAGCCGGTTTCCTGCGGCGAGACCGGGGAGGAGGTGGGGGGGGGGGGGGGGGGGGGGAAGGGGGGGCACAAGCTGGGAGGGGGGGAGCCCGTACGCATGCGTTCCGCTACCGCTCGACCGGCCCCGAAGTGCCGGAGCCACCCCGGAGGGAGATGCTGCGGTCCCCACCTCGAAAGGGAAAGGGCTACCTGCAGCACCGGGCCCCCGCAGTGGGTTCCCACCCACTGTAGCACCGGGAGACCCCCAGGAGATGCTGCGGTCACCCCCGGGCTCAGGGAGATGGTACCTGCTGCCCCCACCCCCAGCATCACCAGCGCGAAGCGAGGTGGCCAAAATACTTAGCGGGCACCATGTGGCCACACCCTGGCTCCGGTAAGGCTCGGACAGGGCGGGGGGGATGTGAACCCCATCTGCCAGGGCCTTCATTCAGCACTTTCTGCTGCAGAATAAAGCCCCCACTCCCTCCCCTCCTCCCCCGCCCCGCGATCCTGTGCTGTTGGTGTCAGCCGGTGAGGCTCAGCACCAGACGCACAGCCTGGAATGGTTTTCTGCCAGGCAGGAGAGCAGCGGGGCCCAAAAAAGTAGCTTTGGTGCACGTGAAGGGCCTCTTGGGGTGGGAATGCCCCCCCCAGCCAAGTGCCAGCCGTGCATGGGCTGTGTCTGACCTGCGTGCGGCAGAGAGCACAGCCCCCGGCGCAGGGAAGGGCGCAGCTAGGGAGTGGATGCCACCTCCGCAGCAGGGCTGTGGTCTTCACCTGCAGAGTGGGGCTGAGGAGGACCTCGCCTCCACGGGGACCTGTCCCTCAGCACCTCCTCCCTGCACAGGCAGGTGCCAGCAGCTCTGAGCAGCCAACCTGAATCAATTCCTTCACCACATCACAGAGACCTCACCTCAAACCTTTTCTCCTTCCCCTCCGGAGCTGTCCCACACAGGGCAAGCCCAGCGCTGCCAGCAGGGCACTGCACCCCACAGCTGGCTCTGCACCCAGGGACACGGCTGTGGTCTGGGGTGGTTGTCACCAGCAGCTGCTCAGGGTCCTTGGTGTGGCAACACTGAACCCCAACACCATTTGCCACCAGCCAGGAGCTCCCATCTGCAGGTTCTCAGGTTGTGCTACCACCCCGGCATGGCATGGCATGGCATGGCATGGCAGCTGCTGTGGTTCCCCTTGGGGTGAGTCTTGAGCTAAGAGCCCACCCCTTGGGGTGGCTGCTGAGGTAAGAGCCCACCTTTTGGGGTGACTACTGAGGTAGGAGCCCAACCCTTGGGGTAACAACTGAGCTAGGAGCCTACCTCTTGGGGTGACTACTGAGATAGGAGACCACCTTTTGGGGGAGCTACTGAGATAGGAGTCCACCTCTTGGGGTGGCTACTGAGATAGGAGACCACCTCTTGGGGTGGCCTAATGAGATAGGAGCCCACCCCTTGAGGTGACTACTGACATAGGAGCCTACCCTTTGGGGTGACTACTGAGACAGGAGCCCACCTCTTGGGGTGGCAGCAGCTGGGATTGGTCCAGCCCTGCCTCCAGGGGGTGCATTTTGAGGGTCGTGTGAGCTGGGGCTGGCCCAACCCTGCGCTGGAGCTGCAGGGCAGTGGCTGCTGGGAAGCTGGATGGAGGTTTTTGGGTCTTGCTCTCCAAAGGGTCTTGTTCCTTGAGGCTGATTTTGATCCCAGCCAAAAGGGAGGCAGCAAACCTGTGGGGATGGCTGCGGGTCCGTGGCGGTGTTAGCTTGGACCTGGCCTTCCTAGGGCTGGTTGTGTGGAAGCAGAGCAGAGAATCCATCCTGAAAGGGAACCAAAAAAAGAAGCCCAACTTTACATGGGAAATGAAGTCTCCTTTTCTGTTTGGCTAAACGTCTGCCAGCCTGTTCTAATTTACCCAGCTCGGGTGATTTGCAGCTTTCCATTTTCCATCGGTTGGCTGTGACCAGGACACTGGGAAAATTTAGCACTTGAGTTCACCCAATTCCTGCACTTCAAAATATCCCAGCCCGAGACATGCAGGAGGAGGGGAAAAAAAAAAAAAACCACCACCTTTTCCGTTTTGGAACAAGCAGGAGGGAAAAGTCTGAACACGAGAGGCTCGAAAAGCATCAAAATATTTGGCGTTGAAACAGACAGAGCAGCCCTGCAGGGGCTGGGTGAGTCCCCAGGGCTCCTCCACACAGGGCTCCCCCACCCAGGTACACACTCAGGAGACCTCATCCTGGGCTTGACTCTGCACCCCAAGGATGCTCCCACACACAGGGCTCCCCACCAGCATGGGATGCATCAGGAGACTTCATCGTGGGCTTGACTCTGTACCCTAAGGATGCTTCCCCAACAGGGTTCCCCACCAGCATGGGATGCATCAGGAAACTTCATCCTGGGCTTGACTCTGCACCCCAAGGATGCTCCCACACACAGGGCTCCCCACCAGCATGGGATGCATCAGGAAACTTCATCCTGGGCTTGACTCTGCACCCCAAGGATGCTCCCACACACAGGGCTCCCCACCAGCATGGGATGCATCAGGAAACTTCATCCTGGGCTTGACTCTGCACCCTAAGGATGCTCCCACACACAGGGCTCCCCACCAGCATGGGATGCATCAGGAAACTTCATCCTGGGCTTGACTCTGCACCCTAAGGATGCTCCCACACACAGGGCTCCCCACCAGCATGGGGCACATCAGGAGACTTCATCCTGGGCTTGAGTCTGCACCCTAAGGATGCTCTCCCCTACAGGGCTCCCTCACCCAGGTACACAACAGAAGACCTCATCCTGGGCTTGACTCTGCACCCCAAGGATGCTCCCTCACACAGGGCTCCCCACCAGTCTGGGACACATCAGGAGACCTCCTTCTGGGCTTGACTCTGCACCCTAAGGATGCTCTGGGGATGGGGTGGAAGTGCTGGGGGAGCTGGCAGCAAGAGAGACTTGTTGGGCTCTGTTCTTCCCCAGAAGTTCAAAGCCAAAGGTTTTTTTCCCCTTCTGTTCTTTCTTTTTCCTTCTTTTCCTTCTTTCCCTTATTTTCCCTTCTGCTCTTTCTTTTCCCTTCAGTTCTTTCTTTTCCCTTCTTTTCCCTCCTTTTTTCCTTCCCTTTTCTTTCTTTTCCCTTATTTTCTTTTTTTCTTTCATGTTTTCCCTTCCTTTTTTCTTTCCTTTCTTTGTTTTTCTTATTTTAATTTTTTCTTATTTTTCTTATTTTCTTATTTTCTTTCTTTTTTTTCTTCTATTATTTATTTTTTCTTCTTTTCTTTTTCCTTTTTTCTTTTGTTTCTTCTTTTATTTATTTTTTCTTCTTTTCTTTTTTCTTTTTTCTTTTGTTTCTTCTTTTATTTATTTTTTCTTTTCTTTTTTCTTCCTTTCATTTTTTTCTTCTTTTCTTTTTTCTTCCCTTCATTTTTTTATTCTTTTCTTTCTTCTTCTTTTCATTTTTTTCTTCTTTTCTTTTTTCTTCCTTTCATTTTTTTCTTCTTTCTTCTTCTTTTCATTTTTTCTTCTTTCTTCTTCTTTTTTCTTTTTAATTTTTTTCTTTCTTTTTTCTTTTTTTATTTCTTCTTTTATTTTTTCTTCTTCTTTTCTTTTTTCTTCTTTTCATTTTTTGTCTTCTTATTTTCATTCTTTTCTTCTTCTTTCCTTTCTTCTTCTTTTTTTTTCCTTATTTTTCTTTTTTTTTTCCTTCTTATTTTCATTTTTTCTTCTTTTCTTTCTTTTTTTTTTCCCCCTGCAGCCCTGGAGATGACTCAGCGGTTTCTGACGCAATCCTCATTGCATCGGAAAATTCCTATCCGGCTCCCAGTGGCAACTGATTGCTCTCATAAATCAGGCAGTGTTATCCCTGGCCACAAGCAGCCCCTGCTTGTGCAGCCCTGACCCATGCTGGTGAGATCAGCAGGAGCGATGCCACCTCCCTTTCGGCTGGCATCAAAATCAGCCTCAAGAAACAAAACTCTCTGGAGAGCAAGACCCAAAAACCTCCATCCAGCTTCCCAGCAGCCACTGCCCTGCAGCTCCAGCGCAGGGCTGCACCAGCCCCAGCTCACACGGCCCTCAAAATGCCCCCCTGGAGGCAGGGCTGGACCAATCCCAGCTGCTGCCACCCCAAGAGGTAGGCTCCTGTGTTAGTAGTCACCCCAAGAGGTAGGCTCCTGTGTCAGTAGTCACCCCAAGAGATAGGCTCCTATCTCAGTAGTCACCCCAAGAGATGGGCTCCTATCTCAGTAGTCACCCCAAGAGGTGGGCTCCTGTGTCAGTAGCCACCCCAAGAGGTGGGCTCCTGTGTCAGTAGCCACCCCAAGAGGTGAGCTCCTGTCTCTGTAGCCACCCCAAGAGGTGGGCTCCTGTCTCTGTAGCCACCCCAAGAGGTGGTATCCTATGTCAGTAGCCAGCCCAAGAGGTGGGCTCTTACCTCAACACTCACCTCAAGGCTATCACACAGCTGCCAGGCTTGCCATGCCCTGCCCTGCCCTGCCAAGGAGAAAACCTTTTCCAGTTTGGAAAACCATGAGGGAAAAAAAAACCTGACCATGAGAGGTTTAGAAAAGCACCAAAACACCTCAGGTGGAAAAAGCCAGAGCAGCTTGGGGCTCCCATCCCCACTCCTGCCATCCCATGCTGTGCCACCCCCAAAGCCCAGGGCTGTGGATGCTGCTGCTGCTGCTGCTGCCCAGGCTGCAGGCAGGTCCAGCATCAATCATGGAGCAGCAGGCTCAGACAACAGCAGTTTTTTTATCTCCCACTTTCTGGCAGGAGCCTTGGAAATGCTTTGCAGATGTTATTTACTGCTCTTGGGCTTGCAGTAAATTGAGACAAGATGCACCTGCATGGACAGCAAGAAGCTTTCCCACCCCGGGATGGTGTCTGAGGGCTTGTCTTGGACTTTCCCAGGGAAATTTAGGATTTGGGGGAAGGTTCCTGAGCCAGCCCTGCTCCCTTGGGCATCTCATCCATCTTGGCATTCACCTGGCACCACACGAGATGGGCTCTTGCCCCAGGGCAATCACAGCAGCTGTTCAGCAAGCAGCTGCCAGGCTTGCCATTCCATGCCATCCCATTCCATCCCATCCTGGGCCCATGCCCAATGCAGAGTGCAAAGGAAAGGAGCCACAGAGAGAGTCCAAAATAACCTCCTCCAGTGGAGGAGAGGGGACAGGGACTGGTTTGGCTGGGGAAGGGCCTGCAGAGGACAGGGGTTCCCTTGGCTGAAGTGAGCTCAGCAAAGTGCTGGGCTGGCCACTGGGGACTGCCTGAAGAGAGCCTGGACTGGGCAGGATCAGGCCCTCTCTCACCTGGGAAGCAGTGGGGAGATCCCTTTGCTGGAGTTGAGGGACCCCCATCCCTGACCTGGAGCACAGAACAATGGCAAGCCCTGATCCAGGCTCAGGACCACCCATCACAGAAACACCCAGGGGGGCAAAGCCCCTCAGGAGCACCAAGTCCAACCTAGAACCCCACTCTGCAAGGTTCACCTTAAACCATAGCCCTAAGCACCACATCCAAACCACCCTGAAACACAGCCAGGCTGGGGGACTCAAGCAGCTGTGCCCCACCCATCTGTGCCCCATCCATCTGTGCCCCATCCTGGAACATCTCCCCAGCCTGACCCACACACCAGCCCTGGGACCTGCTGGAGGTGACACCAGCCCCAGACATGTCCCTGGAGCAGGTCCCACATGACTGATCCTAGAACCAGAGAGTCAAGCAGGTTGGCAGAGAGCTCCAAGCTCAGCCAGCACAACCTAGCACCCAGCCCTGCCCAACCAACCAGACCATGGCACTAAGTGCCCCAGCCAGCCTTGGCTTCAACACCTCCAGCCACAAAGACTCCACCACCTCCCTGGGCAGCCCATTCCAATGCCAATCACTCTCTCTGACAACAACTTCCTAACAAGATCCAGCCTGAACCTGCCCTGGCACAGCTTCAGCCTCTGTCCCCTTCTTCTGGTGCTGGCTGCCTGGCAGCAGAGCCCAACCCCACCTGGCTACAGCCTCCCTGCAGGTAGTTGTAGACTGAAGTCCTACAGGACAGAGCCACAGCCCTGCCATGGGCTGCAGAGCTCCAGCATCACCTTCCCAGCAAAATGAATCCTTTTCTGGCCCAGCCATGGGATGACTTTGTCACAGTCACCCACTCAGGGCCAGGAGGAGCCAGGCAGGAGAGTGGTCTGGAGTCTGCTGGCCCAGGACCCTCCAGCAGCTTCCCCTTTGCTCAGGGCTGGCACAGCTGTCTGATTTGCCTCCTTTCTTTTTTCAGGCTGCCTCCAGAACTGACCCTTTCCTCCAACACATCTGCACAGCTCCAGGCAGCATTTCCAGCAGAGCCCAGCGTGACATGGGCACATCTAAGCCAGCCACAGAGCTAGCGAGGTCCTTGCAGGGCCAAGACATTGCCAAGGGTGGTGAAGCCCCCCCCAGAAAAAAAAAAAAAGCCCTGGCAGCCAGCCCTGACTTCTTCTCAAGAGCTGTGGCTATGGCCTGCCACCGGGCAACTGAGCCATGCAAGAGACCAAAGGGAAGAGAGCCTTTTGGAGACAGTCCTGGTCCCCTGCAGAGCGAGCCAGGGGCAGTGTTGGGCAAGGTCCTGCAGCTCTGCCCGCACGGCAGTGATCTATGGCAGGTCGGCAGCAGGGCTTGCTCCGTGGGGAGCTGCAGCCAAAGCCACCAGGACTGCTCCTGCCCCTCAGGTCCCTGTTTAACAAAGAGCCAAACCAACAAAAGATCCGCAGGTGACCAGAGCCAGCCCAGGAGCAGCCACGGGCAGCGCCACAGCCGCTGCAAAGGATGCGCTCCGCCCTTCTCTCCCTGCCTCTTTCTTGCTCGCTCTTTCCTTCTCTCTTTCTCACTCTATCTTTCCCTCCTTCTTCCTCCCTTTCTCTTTCTCTCCCTCTTTCTCTCTTTCCCTCTCTCATTCTCATTCTCTCTCTTTCTTGCTCTTTCTTTCCTTCTCTCTTTCTCTTTTCCTCTCTCATTCTCTTTCTTCCCCTCTCTTTCTCTTTCTTTCTTTTCCTCTCTCATTCTCTTTCTCTTTCCCTTTCCATCTCTTTCTCTTTCTTTCTCTCTTTTCCTCTTTCATTCTTTCTCTCTTTCCCTCTTTCTTTCTCTCTTTCCCTCTTTCTTTCTCTCTTTTCCTCTCTCATTCTTTCTCTCTTTCCCTGTCTCATTCTCTCTCTTTCTCTTTCCCTCTCTCATCCTCTCTTTTTCTCTCTTTCCCTCTCTCTCATTCTTTCCCTCTTTTTCTTTCTCTCTTTCCCTCTTTTTCTTTCTCTTTCCCTCTCTCTCTCACTCTTTCCCTCTCTCTCTCACTCTTTCCTTCTCTTTCTCACTCTGTTTCTCTCTCTCTCTTTCTTTCTTTCTTCCTTCCTTCCCCCCTTCCTTCCTTCCTTCCTTCCTTCCTTCCTTCCTTCCTTCCTTCCTTCCTTCCTTCCTTCCTTCCTTCCTTCCTTCCTTCCTTCCTTCCTTCCTTCCTTCCTTCCTTCCTTCCTCCCTTCCTCCCTTCCTCCCTTCCTCCCTTCCTCCCTTCCTCCCTTCCTCCCTTCCTCCCTTCCTTCCCCCCTTCCTTCCTTTCTTTCCCTTCAATTTCAGTTGTATCAGTCCCCAGAGAGTACAAAACCCCCCTAAGAGAACCTGGGGCAGAAGTGTCAGGCAGGGCTGAAGTTTCAGCTATGCAAAGATTTAAGACACACACAAACCCCCCAGAAACGCCCCAAGTTTGCTCTCCTGCATGGGAGGAGGCTGAGCCTTGCAGGGGAGCTGGGCAGTGCTGTGCTGAGGGGCAGCAGCTCTGCAGCACTGCCAGCCACAGGCATTCAGAACTCATGACTCAGACTCCCCTAAACCCAGCGACTGGTTTTGTTCCCTTCTGCACTTGGAGCCCTGAAGCATCACAGCTCCAAGCTTTTCTCTCCCAAATAAAACATGACATTTTTGACCAAGAGAAGACCTCCACAGCAGCTCTGGGCTCTAGGCTTTGTGGCTGCTGAAAAAGATATTAGTGGAGCTTGCAATGAAGCTGGGGAAGGGTCTGGAGAACAGGGCTGGGCAGGAGCAGCTGAGGGAGCTGAGGGTGTTTAGCCTGGAGAAGAGAAGGCTTGAAGGGAGATCTCATGGTCTGGTTGACTGGATAGGGCTGGGTGCTAGGTTGGACTGGATGATCTTGAAGGTCTCTTCCAACCTGGTTGATTCTATGATTCTCATTGCTCTCTACAGCTCCCTGAAAGGAGGCTGGAGGGAGATGGGGTTGGGCTCTTCTCCCTAGTCTCAGGTGATAGAATGAGAGGAAAAGGTCCCAAGTTGTGCTAAGGGAAGCTTAGGTTGGATCTTAGGAACAAGTTCTTGACTCCAAGAGTGGTCAGGGATTGGCACAGGCTGCCCAGGGAGGTGGTGGAGTCCCCATCCCTGGAGGTGCTCAAGAAACCTATGGCCATGGCACTTGGGAACATGGTTTGGTGGCCATGGGGGTGCTGTAGTGATGGACTGGATGAGCTTAGAGGTCTCTTCTAACCTCAATGATTCTATGAACACCATGAAATGAACTACAAGCCCTAGCACCACACTCCCACCTCAGATTTAGCAGCCATCCTCAGGACTCCCCAAATGGTACCAACAAAGGTAATCTGGTGACAAGAAAAGAGAGGTCCATGCCATTCCATGCCATCCCATCCTGGGCCCATGCCCAATGCAGAGTGCAAAGGAAAGGAGCCACAGAGAGAGTCCAAAATAACCTCCTCCAGTGGAGGAGAGGGGACAGGGACTGGTTTGGCTGGGGAAGGGCCTGCAGAGGACAGGGGTTCCCTTGGCTGAAGTGAGCTCAGCAAAGTGCTGGGCTGGCCACTGGGGACTGCCTGAAGAGAGCCTGGACTGGGCAGGATCAGGCCCTCTCTCACCTGGGAAGCAGTGGGGAGATCCCTTTGCTGGAGTTGAGGGACCCCCATCCCTGACCTGGAGCACAGAACAATGGCAAGCCCTGATCCAGGCTCAGGACCACCCATCACAGAAACACCCAGGGGGGCAAAGCCCCTCAGGAGCACCAAGTCCAACCTAGAACCCCACTCTGCAAGGTTCACCTTAAACCATAGCCCTAAGCACCACATCCAAACCACCCTGAAACACAGCCAGGCTGGGGGACTCAAGCAGCTGTGCCCCATCCATCTGTGCTCCATCCTGGAACATCTCCCCAGCCTGACCCACACACCAGCCCTGGGACCTTGCCATCAAGAGGGAGGAAGGCAGGAAGGCAGGAAGGGAGGAAGGGAGGAAGGGAGGAAGGGAGGAAGGGAGGAAGGGAGGAAGGGAGGAAGGGAGGAAGGGAGGAAGGGAGGAAGGGAGGAAGGGAGGAAGGGAGGAAGGGAGGAAGGGAGGAAGGGAGGAAGGGAGGAAGGGAGGAAGGGAGGAAGGGAGGAAGGGAGGAAGGGAGGAAGGGAGGAAGGGAGGAAGGGAGGAAGGGAGGAAGGGAGGAAGGGAGGAAGGTGCAAGGAACCCCCACAATCAGTTTGCTCAACAGGGAGATGGGAAGGGTGAGGATTTCTTTAGCCTCAAGCTAAAGCTGCCTCAGATGGGGCCAGGCCTGATGGAGAAGGGAGATTTCAAGTGGCAATTTACTCCACCAATAAAAAGAGAAGGCTGCAGGTGCTTTGGCAGGGCTGGGAGCAGTGCCTGAGCAGATCTGGCTCCTCAGCACCAGCTGTGCAAGGGGCTCAGACACAGCTGGTGGCTCTGTGTTTTATTGGGCTCCTGGCCCCCTGGTGCCAGGGCCCACGTGTGAATTTCAGCTCTGCAGAAAGCATTGCCCACCCTTGGACTGCTAGGGAATGGCTCTGATCAGAGGCTGTGGTAGGTAAGGAGAGGAATGGCATCCAGATGCTGCAGCCTGGTTGTGCCCATGGGCTGCAGAGGGGAGCACAGGTTGAGGGTGGTGAGACCCTGGCACAGGTTGCCCAGGGAGGTTGTGGAGCACAGAAGCACCCAACGTGATCAAAGATCACGTTGGGTGCTTCTGTGCTCCACAACCTCCCTGGAGGTGTTCAGGACCAGCTTGGATGAGGTCTTAGGGCTGACTATGCTGCTCCAGAGCCATGTCCCTTGCAGATGGAATTGGTTTGGTTGGAAAAGACGCCCCTGAGACCACCAAGGCAAACCATCAGCCCAGCCCCAGCATGGCTTTTCAATCACGTTCCACACCCACAGGTTCAGCATCCTGCTGAACCCAGGCAACCTCCAGGAACCTTCATTCCTAAATCCAGATTGCATGAGACAAAAAGTTGTGGAGGTGAAGAGTGAGATTGAGAAGTAGCAGAAGTGGCAAGCAGCACTTTGAGGTGAGCACTGAGTGGCACAGCTGCCCCTGTAGCCCTGCTCCACAGCCTTGCTTGGAGTGCAGCACTGGCAGATGCCAGCCTGTGTAGAAGCTGCAGCCTTGACTCTTCATTTTGATGTCACAGACTCACACAGTCCCACCATGGTGGGGGCTGGAAGGCACCTCTGAAGGTCATCCTGTCCACCACCCTTCCTCAGGCAGGGGCACCCACAGCAGCTTGTCCACCAGCACAATGCCCAGCTGGGGCTGGAAGCTCTCTGCACAAGGAGACTCCACAACCTCTCTGGGCAGCCTGCTCCAGCAGGCCTCCAGCACCCTCACAACAACAAAGTTTCTCTTCCTATTTAGATGGAACCTTCTGGGTTCCAGTTTGCACCCCTTGCCCTGTCACTGGGCACCGCTGGCAAGAGCCTGGCCCCATCCTCTTTCCCCCCCACCCTTTAGCTCTTGACGAGCATTGCTCAGATGCCCTCTGGGGCTGCTCTTCTGCAGGCTCTCAGCCCCAAGGCTCTCAGGTGTCACTGCCATCACTACTTCCAACCTGGGGAAAGTGAGCAGGTCCCAATTCCAACCCCATCTACACCACACAGAGAAGGGAGCCCACCCCATGCTTCACCCCCAAGGGGCACATTCTCCACGCTGCCAGCTGGCACAGATCCCTCATCCTCTGTTCCCCTTTGCGAACCATCACCCTCGGATTCCAAACAAACCAGAAGTGTCTCTCTCTCCTTCACTGCAGTGTCTGAGCTGAAAGGGTGGAGGTGCCTGCAGAAAGGCATGGTTAATGTTACCCTGGAAGGCTCCAGGACAGCATACCAGAACCTGGTTTTGGCATCTGGGAGCCGCTTTTCAGCCATCTGTATCACCGCTGCTGCCTGAGCTCTGGTCCACACGAAATTAGCCCTGTGGAATGTGGATTCCAAATTTGCTTTCCAGAAGCACTTAAAACTGCAGGAGCTAAAATTTGCTCCTTCTACATTTCCTACCTGTTTAGGAGAGGAGGAGAAGCAAAGTCCTGGCCCTTTGTTCTTTGGGTTCCTTCCCGGGAAGGTTTGCAAAGCTCCCGTCTAGAGCTGCGCTTTTGTTTGCAGCCTTGAACAAAGAACTTTCAAGCAGCAGCTCGCTCCAGGAGCTCACCACCTGCCTGCCCCTTGCCTCCGGCTTGACTTTGGGGGTCTCTTTCTCAATCATAGCTACAACAACATCTGCAACCTGGACGGAGGGGGATTTATTCCCTCCCACCCCCCCCAGCCCCGTCTGCCTAGAACGCTGGCTGCAAACCAAACGCCAGCCCAGGACGTGCAGCTGGGAGAGCTAAAAGAGAAAACAACTCCAGAAAACAACCTCAAAACCCCCCATAATATTAAAAAAAAACCCACCCCACACACAAAAAAAAGCCCAAGAACCCCAAACAAGCCCCAACCAAACCCCAAACCCAACAACCTGTGGAATGTTTTCTCACTCCTGAGAGCTGCAACACTTCCCTGCTGCAGGGAACACTTGCTGAGCCTGGCGCTTGCTGCAGCCAGCAGCCAGTGGGGTTTCCTTTGCAGAGGGATCCAGCTCAATTTTGGGCACAGGATGAGGGTGAGGATGGATTTATCAGCTGCTTGATCCTGTTTTTCAGCTGATGCCATCTGGCTTCTTGCACAACCACCACCCTCACAGGTCCTTGTGGCACACAAGCAGCGCGTCCCTGCGGAGCGGTGCCGTGAAGGTGAGCGGAGCTGCTTTGCACCCAGATGTGGGCTTCTGCCCTCACCAACCTCCTGGGCACAAAAGCAAGGTGGAGGTGGTTTGCTCAGCCAGGAATCCAGAGCAGTTTGTGCAACCAGTTAACCCCAAGCTCACTGGGATAAAGGATATGGGACAGGATGAGAAGAGGGCACTGGGGGTGAGCTGTTCCCACTGGGGCTCTGCTTCCCACTTAGGGCTGGAGACTTGAGGAGAAGAGAAGTACTTATGGGCTGGCCTGGGATCAATTTTCATAGCAAACAGGGCCACCAGAGCTTCCCACTATTTGGTGGAGGAGATTCAAGTTCTGAAGAACTCATTTTGCTTGGAATTGACCTTTCAGATGACCAATTCCAACCTTGAGCCCAGCACTAATCTGTGGCCATCAGCTCCACACCTACACAGCTCTTAAATCCCTCTAGGGATGAGGACTCCACCACTGGCACAGAGCAGGACTTGGCAACACTTTGGGTGAAGAAACTTCCTGTAATGTCCAACCCAAACCTCTCCTGGCACAACTTGAGGTCATTTCCTCTCATTCTATCACTTCTTTGCTGGGAGAAGAGCCCAACCCCACCTGGCTGCAGCCTCCTCTCAGGGAGCTGTAGAGAGCAATGAAATCTCCCCTCAGCCTCCTCCTCTCCAGACTAAACAACCCCAGGTCCTTCAGCTGCTGCTCCCCAGCCCTGTTCTCTAGACCCTTCCCCAGCGTTGTTGCCCTTCTCTGGATCTGCTCCAGCCCTTGGATGTCCTTCTTGGAGTGAAGAGCCCAAGAGTGAACCCTGAATTCAAGGAGTGCTGAGGTCAGAGGGTCTGTGGGGTCTGGGGTAAGCTCACAGCTCACCCAGGCAGGAGATGTGCTGTGGAGCATGGGGATGGGGACAGTTCCTGCAACAGCAGCTCACAGCAGGAGCCCTCAGCAGCTCATCTCAGCCATGCCTGGGGAAGGCTCTCAGCAGGACCCTCTCGGGTCAGCGCTTTCGTGCCATTCCCACCGTGCACACATCAGCCCTGCACTTACCCCCCCCCCCCAACACACACCACACACACCCCCCCGGAGCCTTTTCCAGCTTTGGCTGGAGCAGTTGGAAGAGCATTTTTTTTCTCTCCTTGCATTCCTGCTTTTCCACCAGCCCCCTCCCTCCTTCTCCCTAGGGGTCAGGCAAGCCCATCCCACCAGCCTCAGGAGCAGACGGGGGCTGGGATCACCACCCCAAAGCCGCAGCCACAAAGGCTGTTGTTGCTCAAGCCCAACATTCCTGCTCCCTGCGTCCTGGGAACAGCTGTACCTTAGCAAAAAAAAAACACAACAAGGGATGCTGAGAATCCCTGCGAGGCTCCAAGGAAAAGAAATTAACCCAGGAGGGGAGCAGCACTGATATCATAAAGCAGCATCATAAAAGAGAGCAGCCACTGAGTGGATTAGCAGCCCAAAGGCTGCTTGGCTTTGGGTTTTCTTTTACCTCTCAGCCTTCCTGCGCCTCATGGTGAGCTGCTCAAATTCCTCCACCCTGGAGACATTCAGCTCCTCGATTCCAGACACAGCTCCTGGAGGTGTCCATGCTGAAGGCACGGCTGAGAAACTTCACCTGCCTCTGCCCTCCTGCTTGGTGTGAGATGCTGCATCCTGTGAGCTCCTCTGGAGCAGGACCAGCCACTGCAGGTCTGCTTTTCTGGGGGAATAAAAGGCAGATTTAGAGCTTGGTTTGTAAGTTGTTGGCAGAGAGTGATTGGCATTGGAATGGGCTGCCCAGGGAGGTGGTGGAGTCTTTGTGGCTGGAGGTGTTGAAGCCAAGCCTGGCTGGGGCACTTAGTGCCATGGTCTGGTTGGTTGGTCAGGGCTGGGTGCTAGGTTGTGCTGGCTGAGCTTGGAGCTCTCTTCCAACCTGCTTGATTCTGTGATTCTCAGGTAGAGCAAAAGCAATCTGCTGCTGCTTTAAACCCTCCTGGCACCCGCTCTGTCCCATTTCTTCCCTGCTTTGTGCCAATATGGATCAGCAGAGAGTGTTTCTGTGCCACCTTAGAATCACAGAATGGTTCAGGGTGGAAGTGACCTCAAAGATCAACCAGTTCCAACCCCCTGCCTTAGGCAGGGACACCTCTCACTAGAAGAGGTCAGTCAAGACCTCATCCAACCTGGTCCTGAACACCTCCCTGGGCAACCTGTGCCAGTGTCTCACCACCCTCAACCTCTGCCAGTGTCTCTCCACCCTCACTGCAAACAACTTCTTCCTAACATCCACTTTCAATCTCCCCTCTGCCACTTCAAACCCATTCCTCCTCCTCCTGCCATTCCCAGACCTTGTCAATAGTCTCTCCCCAGCCTTTCTGTAGCCCACTTCAGATCTTGGAAGGCCACTCCAGGGTCTCCTCCAAGCCTTCTCTTCTCCAGGCTGCAGAACCCCAACTCTCTCAGCCTGGCCTCATAGCTCAGCATGGAAGAGCAATCAAATCCCAGCATCCTCATAGGTCCAACACCCAGCACCAATCCTGCAAGGACAACATTCCCCTTCTCTCCTTTGCAGGCTGTGTGGAGGCACAGAGCATCTGCTGCCAGGAGCCACCAGCTGCCTCAGGAATTCCTCTGCTGGGGAGAGACAGGAGCCAAGGGGGTGGCTGTGGTGCTGGTGGTGGCAGCAGCAGCAGCTGTTCCCTGCCTGCAGCCCTCTTGGCCACGCAGGGCATTTAAATTTTAAAGCACACCCAACACAGTTGATCTTCTCCACTGCCTTCTTCCAGCTCAGAGAGAGAGAGAGACCCACCCCATCCCTGGAAGCCACCAGCCTGGAGAAGCACCCATGGGTTCCCTGGTAGCCAAGCTCCTTCTGCCTACCATCAGCACCTTGGTCTTCCTCCCTGTCATCAGCATCGCGGCCAAGCGGCGCTTCCACATGGAAGCCATGGTCTACTTCTTCACCATGTTCTTCACGGTGGTAAGGTGCCTCTCTGCCCCCCCCTGCCCCCTGCATGTTTCTCCCCCCACCCTGAATGCTCTCTGCAGCAGATCCCCACCAGGAAAGGCAGCTGGAGCCCACCCAGCAGCAGCAAGCATGACCCTCCAGAACATTCATGCCCAGTTATCTCCCACCAGGTGTCAAAGGAGAACATGAAGCCATAGTGAGGCTCTTTCCTCAGCACCAGGAGAGGTTTAAGAGGATCAATTTCTGCCCCCAAGAGAGTTGTTAGGCCCTGAACCAGGCTGCCCAGGGCAGTGGTGGAGTTCCTATTCCTGGAGGGGTTTAAAAGCCATGGAGAAGTGGTGCTGAGGGACATGGTTCAGCCCTGACCTGGCAGTGCTGGCTTAGCAGTTGGGCTTGATGATCTTGGAGGTCTTCACCAAGCTGATCAGCTCTATGATTCTTTGTGTGGTGCTGAGCAGCTGGTTCTTCAGGTCAGGATGTCCTGTGGGGTGGCCTCACCTGAGTGCTTTGTGACTGTGGGGTTAAGGAGTGGGTCTGGGCACAGGGACTGGGTTGCCTCGCAGGGTTTCAGTGCTGCTTTTCCTCTCTGCTTTACAGCTGCTAACATAAATCATAGAATCATGATCTGCTAAGGGGTGAGCAGGTTGGGATTGGGGCTTTAATTTGCCTCCAAAGTCTCTTTGCTGTGGTGCTGCTGCTGTTTGAGCCCAAAGCATGCAGTGGAATTATTGATTTGGCAGTTGGTGATGGGAGCGGTGCTGGAGTCCAGGGGAGATTCTGCACAGGGCAAGGAAAGACCTAAAGGTGGTGCTGAGCTATCAAGATAAGTAATGATTTACCCTCCCCCCTGGCAGAGCACTTTGCAAGCCTACCTTCTACCAGGCTGAGGACTTCTCTGCCTTTCCTGCACGTGGGAATAACGAGGGGGAAATCCAGTTGGCTGCACAGCCACAAAACCTCGTTTGGAGTCCTGCTGCCAGCAGTGAGCCCCTCTCTGCTTTGCATCTCTGCTCAGTGCCTCTGTACACACACAAGCAGCATTCCCACTGGCATCATTCCCACTGGGGGAAAAACTGCTGTTCTGTCTTGTGGAAGTGCTCTGCTAAATATGACCTAGCAGCAGTGGTGAGACTGTGAGCTCCAGGTGAGCAGCTGGACTTGGTGACGATCTCAGAGGTCTCTTCCAACCTCAAGAGCTCTGTGCTTCTAAGAGGGAAACATCCCAGCAAGCCAAACAGTGCTCATAAGGATCATGGAGTTGTTTGGGATGCAAAAGATCTCTGAGATCATCCAGTCCAACCATCACCACAACACCCCCATGGCCACCAAACCACGGCCCCAAGCAGCCATAGGTTTCTTGAACACCTCCAGGAATGAGGACTCCAGCACCAACCTGGGCAGCCTCTGCCAATCCCTGACCACTCTGGCAGCAAAGAAATTGTTCCTCACATCCAACCAAACCTTCCCCTGGCACAGCTTCAGGCCACTTCCTCTTACCTGATGCTAGAGAGAAGAGCCCACCCCCCACCTGGCTCCAGCCTCCTTTCAGGGAGCTGTAGAGAGCAAAGAGGTCTCCCTTCAGCCTCTTCTTCTCCAGGCTGAACACCCCCAGCTCCCTCAGCTGTTCCTTCCCAGCCCTGTTCTCCAGACCCTTCCCCAGCTTCATTGCCCTTCTCTGGACCTGCTCCTCAATGTCCTTCTTGGAGTGAAGAGCCCCAAGCTGAACCCAGGCTTTGAGCTGCAGCCTCACAGGTGGGACACAGGCAGACAATCGCTTCCCTGCTCCATTTACCTCTCCTCCAGGCATCTCCTGAGGATGTCTTCCACACAGAGAAACTGAGACAGAGATAAAGACCTTCCCAGTGTGAAAAGCTCTTCCCTGGTGGCAGGGATCAGCAGGAGGCCAATCTCTTATTCCTAAGGATCCGCCAGCTGAGTCCCTAAGCGAAGCACAACTCGGGGGAGGAACTTCTGCCAGCTCCACACAAATCTACAGGAAGAGCCAATAAAATGAGATTTTAAAATCCCAAGGAGGTCTCTCCCCTCCCTCCCAGCCCCCCAGGGGAGGCAGACATCCACCGTCTCATTTCACATCACTCTCCTGTCCGCTCCACCTCCCCAGAGAGTCCATTGGGAAGTTCAGAGGGGCAGGGCTGGACCAGGTCCTCGCCCAGGGGATGCAAGAGGCAAAATCTCTGTGCATGGGGAAGGGAAGGCAGCTGCCAGCGTGGTTAGGGGGGCAGGAAGGGCAGCAGCTGCTGGTGTTGGCTTTCTTGCAGCACCCCACTCCTCCTCAGAGAGCTCAGCAGAGCAGGGGCAGCATTTGTCCAGCACAGACAAGTGCTGCGACGTCGGCCAGAAACAGGCTCTTTGTCTTTCACCCTTCCTTTCCCCTCCCCACTCCCTGGGGACCTTCCAGGCAAGAAGTTCCCCCTTGTGCTGAGCTGCAACCTCCTGTGCTGCAGCTTCCATCCATTGCTGCTTGTCCTATCCCAGGCAGCAGTGAGCAGAACCTGACCCCCAGCCCTCAGATAGTTATAGACATTGATTCAATCCCCTCTCAGTCTTCTCTTCTCCAGACTAAGCAGCCCCAGGGCCCTCAGCCTCTCCTCTCCAGGCAGTGCTCCAGTCCCCTCATCATCCTCACTGCCCTCCCTTGGACCCTCTCCAGCAGATCCCTGTCCCTCTTCAACTGGGGAGCCCAAAGCTGAAGGCAGGACTCAAGATGAGGTCTCCCCAGGGCAGAGTAGAGGAGAAGCTCCCTGGATCTGCTGGACACACTCTGCTTAATGTCCCCCAGGACCCCATTGGCCTTGGCCCCCAGGGCACATTGCTGCCCCAGGGATGTTCTCCCCCAGCACTCCAAGCTCCCTCTCCCCAGGGCTGCTCTCCAGCAGTCACCTCCCAGCCTGTCCTGCTGCAGTTTGTTTTTGTTCCCCAGGTGCAGGACTCTGCACTTGTCCTTTTGAACCTCATTTGGTTCCTCTTCTTGTGGCCTGCCAGGATCTGAAGGGGGGTACAAAAGCACTGGGGAGGGACTTTTGAGGCTGTCAGGGAGTGACAGGACTGGGGGGAATGGAGCAAAGCTGGAGTTGAGGAGGAAGTTGTTCAGCAGGAGAGTGGTGAGAGGCTGGAATGGGTTGCCCAGGGAGGTGCTTGAGGCCCCATGGCTGGAGGTGTTTGAGGCCAGGCTGGCTGAGGCTGTGTGCAGCCTGCTCTAGGGTAGGGTGTCCCTGGGCATGGCAGGGGGGTTGGCACTGCCTGCTCCTTGTGCTCCCTTCCAACCCTGACTGATTCTCTGTGCCCAGCTCTGCAGCCTGTCCAGTGCTCAGCCCCTGGCCATGCAAGCCCTGTTCAGCCTGGGCAGTGACCTGGCACCCAGACACCTTTCACCAGCCCACTCCTTTGGAACTGCCTGACAAGAGCCTTCCCCCATCAGAACCACAAGCCCCAAGTTCCTCTGCTGGAGAGGACAACCCAGCACAGCTCATGGCTCAGCTGGAAGCAGCTTGCTCATCAGATTGCAAACCCTGGCGTGGCCCAGGAGGCAAACCAAAGCTTGTCCACAAGGAATTTGTGCTATGCTGATGCTCAGGCAATTGGCAGCTGGGAATGGTGACTTTTTATCTCCCAAAATACAGTCAGGGCTGCTCTGTCCTGCCTGGAGAACCTCTCCACAGCCACAGAAAGGCTGTTTCAAAGCAGGTGAGAAGTTCCTTGCTGGTCCATGGGTAAGGGAGGAGGTTTCTAATGCTTTCCTTTGTGGGGTTGTTTCTCCCTGGGCAGTTCTACCACGTGTGTGATGGTCCTGGCTTGTCGGTGCTGTGCTTCATGCGCTACGACATCCTCGAGTACTTCAGCATCTATGGAACAGCTCTGTCCATCTGGGTGTCCCTGATGGGTAAGCACTGGGCTCTTTGGTTCCTGCTGAGCACCAGCAGGTCAGGAAGGGGCTGCTGGTATCACTGGTGGGATGGTTAGTTGGGGCAGGCCCCAGGAATGATATGGTCTTTGAGGTCCTGCACCTGGGTGGGTGCAATCCCAAGCACAACTCCAGGCTGGGTGGGGAATGGCTGAGAGCAGCCCTGAGGAACAGGACCTGGGCTGATGGAAAGCTCAACAGGAGCCTGCAGTGTGAGTGCAGCCCAGACCCAACCCTGTGCTGGGCTGCAGCAGGAGCAGTGTGGGCACAGGGCAAGGGAGGGGATTCTGCCCCTTGGCTCTGCTCTCCTCACACCCCACCTGCAGTCCTGGGGGCAGTTCTGGAGCCCCCAGCACAAGCAGGACATGGAAGTGTTGGAGACAGTCCCAGAGGAGGCCACCAAGATGCTGAGAGGGCTGCAGCAGCTCTGCTGTGAGGACAGGCTGGGAGAGTTGGGGCTGTGCAGCCTGGAGAAGAGAAGGCTTGGAGGAGACCTTGGAGTGGCCTTGCAGGATCTGAAGGGACTCCAGGAGGGCTGGGGAAGGACTATTGACAAGGTCTGGCAATGAGAGGAGGAGTAGGAATGGGTTTGAAGTGGCAGAGGGGAGATTGAAAGTGGATGTTAGGAAGAAGTTGTTTGCAGTGAGGGTGGAGAGACACTGGCACAGGTTGAGGGTGGTGAGACACTGGCACAGGTTGCCCAGGGAGGTGTTCAGGACCAGGTTGGATGAGGCCTTGAGCAACCTGTCCTAGTGGGAGCTGTCCCTGCCTATGGCAGGGGGTTGGAACTGGCTGAGCTTTGAGCTCCCTTCCAACCTAAACCTGATCCTGTCTAAGACTCTGAGTCTGAGATTATCCTTTGTGCAATCCCAGACTCCCAGCATGGTGGGGTTGGAGGTTTCATTTCAACATGAGGAGGAATTTTTTTTCCTCTCTGGGGGTGGCAGAGCCCTGGCACAGGCTGCCCAAGGGGGTTGTGGAGTCTCCCTCTGTGGAGATATTCAAAAGCCACCTGGATGTGTTCCTGTGTGAGCTGCTCTGGCAGGGAGGTTGGACTGGATGAGCTTTGAAGGACCTTTCCAGCCCCTGAGGTTCTGTGATTCTATGTGAAATGCCCTCTGGAGATCATCCAGTCCAACCTCCTTGCTCCAGCAGGGCACCCCCAGCAGCCTGCCCAGCAGCACAGTGCCCAGCTGGGCTTGGCAGCTCTCCACACAAGGAGACTCCACAACCTCTCTGGGCAGCCTCCTCCAGGCCTCCAGCACCCTCACACCAAACAACTTTCTCCTCCTGGTCAGGTGGAACCTCCTGGGCTCCAGTTTGTGTCCATTGCCTTTGTCCTGTCCTGGGCACTGCTGCTCCTCTTCCTTCCCCAGGCTCTTACCCATCTCCTCCCAGCAGCAGTTCCTCATTTCAGACTGGCAAGCAGCACATGCAGCCTGCTGCTTCAGTGCAAGGCAGGACAGGGCCACAGAATGCCAGCTTGGAAGGGGCCCCAAGGATCATCTGGTCCAAGATGACTTAGTTTGAAACCTCCTCTGTCAGGAAATCTCCCATTTCTCTTCATTTTTCCCCAGGCTGAGCCCATCAGAGTGTCCTGTCCTGACCCTGGGGGCATTAAGAGATGTAGAATCTGACACTTCTCTTGGCCCAGCAAATCAAAGAGGTTTAGTCAAAACAAATCTATCTTCCTAGTTTACCAAAAACCAGTCTGGGCTGATGGGAAATATTAGATCTGCTTAGGAAAAAAACCACCCAGACATTTATTTCATTTCCTTTCCCCTGAGCATCCTGACCCTTGCATCTCACTCACTGTTTCTAGTCCCACATTGCCTTCACTTTAGTCCCCCCCCACTCCATTTTATTCCTCATTAGCCACTGAAATGAGGCACAATAGGAATGGGGAGGGGGGAAATGGACAGAATTAAAGAGGATGAAAACTTTAAATCTCTTCTTTCCCCTCCTCTTTGGTAGGATGTGGCTGCTTCTGACAGGAGAGGAGGGTAGGGTGAGCAGAGAGGGATGAGAGGATGTGATGGTTTGGGTGGTATCTGCACCCCTACTCTGATGGAATCACCCAGACTAGACTCAGCTGGCTGGAAATGAAAGAATGAAGCTTTATATTCACAGCTTAGCACAATATAGAATCATAGAATCAGGCAGGTTGGCAGAGAGCTCCAAGCTCAGCCAGCACAACCTAGCACCCAGCCCTGCCCAATCAACCAGACCATGGCACTGAGTGCCCCAGCCAGGCTAATGGTTTGGGTTGGAAGGGGCCTTGAAGATCATTCAGTTCCAACCCTCCTGCCACGGGCAGGGACACCTCCCACCAGACCAGACTGCTCATGGCCTCGTGCAGGGAAGGATGAGTGAGAAAAATATCAACCTTGGAAGTGTCTCTTTGCCCCCAGGGTGAGCTCCCAAACTGCCCTGAGCACATCAGTGCCCACTTGGCTCAGCTGGAAAAGGCAATGAGGCAAATGATAGAACCAAGCAGGCTGGAAGAGAGCTCCAAGCTCAAACAGCCCAACCTAGCACCCAGCCCTGCCCAACCAACCAGACCATGGCACTAAGTGCCCCAGCCAGGCTTGGCTTCAACACCTCCAGCCACAAAGACTCCACCACCTCCCTGGGCAGCCCATTCCAATGCCAATCACTCTCTCTGACAACAACTTCCTAACAACATCCAGCCTAGACCTGCCCTGGCACAGCTTCAGGCTGTGTCCCCTTCTTCTGGTGCTGGCTGCCTGGCAGCAGAGCCCAACCCCACCTGGCCACAGCCTCCCTGCAGGCAGCTGCAGGCAGCAATGAGCTCTGCCCTGAGCCTCCTCTGCTGCAGGCTGCACCCCCCCAGCTCCCTCAGCCTCTCCTCACAGGGCTGTGCTCCAGGCCCCTCCCCAGCCTTGCTGCCCTGCTCTGGACCATCCCCTCCAAAGGGCACTTTCAGGTTCAGCTGACAGCAGTGTCAGGGCAGGTCAGAGCCGAGCCAGACGCTTTGGCTCCTCGCAGCAAAAATCCAACTTGATTGCTTCATTACTGCACTCAGAAAGCTTGCAAAAAAAAAAAAGGGAAAAAAAAAAGGGGGGGGAAAAAACCCCAACCAAACAACAACAAAAAAACCCAACCCAAATCCTGGCCTGCACCGTTTGAAATATGGACCCAGAGGGAGACAGTGGGGATTAAAATGCGGACACGATCCCTTAGCCAAGCTGCCTATAAAACCACAGTCCAAGGACAGGGGGGGGAAGGTGGTGGTGCCTGAAGGCCAGGGAAGCCTCTTGCTGTGGCTTGTAAAGCCCCAGAGCACATGTGTGGACACAGCCCCTCGGGCAGGCTTCCCGGAATGCAAATCCAGGACAGCCATAACACAGCTGTGCGAGCTGGGGGGAAAGAAACGAAGCAGGGAGCCTCCCGGGAGCCACAACTTTTATCAGTTATTATCCCATCCTGTGCTAAACAAAAGCCTCTCCTAATTTACTCAGCCTGGTGACTTCCAGCTTGCAAAGCCCGGGGCAGGTGTGGAGCAGCCTGGTCCCTGTCGCGCCACCCAGCGCGGAGTGAGCTGTGCTGGGAAGGGACCCTCTGAGGTCAGCCTGTCCAACTTGCCCTAGGTCAGGCTGTGCAGGGCTCCAGCGAGTCTCAGCTTGGATGGCTGCAGGGATGGGGGCTTCCAACAGACCTCTGGGCAACCTGTTGCAGTGGTGAGGGTGAGAGAACCCTGGAACAGGCTGCCCAGGGGGGGTTGTGGAGTTTCTCTCTCTCTCTGGGGTTATTCAAGACCCTTCTGGATGTGTTGCTGTGTGGATGATGCTGCTCTTGGTGGGGTGGGGGTGGACTGGATGAGCTTTGGAGGTCCCTTCCAGCCCTTGACATTGTGTGATTCTGTGTGATCCTTTGACCCCACCACCCTCATAGAATCACAGAATCAACCAGGGTGAAAGAGACCTCCAAGCTCATCCAGTCCAGCCTATCACCCAGCCCTGCCCAATCAACCAGACCATGGCATTGTGAAGAGCTTCCTCCTAAGCCAAGCTTTTTTCCCTGTTCAACAGCAATAAGCCAAGAAGCAACAGCAATAAACCAAGGAGCAACAGCCACAAACTGGAACAGAGAAGGTTTCACCTCAATGAGAGGAGAAACTCCTTTCCAGTGAGGGTGGCAGAGCCCTGGACCAGGTTGCCCAAAGAGGTTGTGGAGCCTCCTTCTCTGGAGGCTTTCCAAACCCACCTGGATGTGTTCCTGTGTGACCTGTCCTGGGTGATCCTGCCTTGGCAAGGGGGCTGGACTGGATGATCTCTGGAGGTCCCTTCCAATCTCTAAAGCTCTGCAATGCCCAACCTAAATCTCCCCTGCTCTAGTTTCCAACCTTTGGCCCTCATCCTGTTGCTGCCTGTCCTGCCTGAGGTGGGGTGAGCCAGCAAGTTTGGGAGGGTTGGAGAGGAGAGATGAACCCAAAAGTTGCTTGCAGGCTCCCCAAGTGATCGTTTAGAACACTTGAATCATTGTAGAGTCTTGGAATGGGTTTGGGTTGGAAGAGACCTTTAAAGGTCCCAACCCCCTGCAGTCAGCAGGAACATCCCTAACTAGAACAGGTTGCTCAAGGCCTCATCCAAGCTGGTCCTGAACACCTCCAGGGAGGTTGTGGAGCACAGAAGCACCCAACGTGATCAAAGATCACGTTGGGTGCTTCTGTGCTCCACAACCTCCCTGGGCAACCTGTGCCAATGCTCCACAACCTCCCTGGGCAACCTGTGCCAATGCTCCACAAACTCCCTGGGCAACCTGTGCCAGGGTCTCACCACCCTCAATGTCAAGAACCTCCTCTCTGCCACTTTAAACCCATTACCCCTCATCCTGTCACTACAAGACCTTGTCAATAGTCCATCCCCAGCCTTCCTCTAGGTCTCCTTCAGCTCCTGGAAGGTCACTCCAAGGTCTCCTCCTTCTCTTCTCCAAAATCTCCCTCTTTTAGTTTAAACCCTTCACTCCTTGTCCTGTCACAACACAAGACCTCTAAAATCAGCTCCTAGACCCAGCACTCAGATGTCTCAGGATGGTTTGCTTTGCCTCCACCCCCCTCTCCCATGCCTCAGTTTCCCCAGCTGTGAGGCAGAAGAAGGGCAAACCAAACCCAGCTGCGACACTAAGGGTCCCCAGCACAGGTAGGGCAGAGCCCAATAAGTCTTTAGGGGAGCAGCCAAGGAAAAGGGGGGGGATGGGTGAACTGATGTCCCCTGTGCTTGATGCCACACAGCCCTGGCAGAGTTTGATGAACCCAAGAGGTCAACCTTCATCATGTTTGGTGTCCTCACCATCGCCGTGAGGATCTACCACGACCGCTGGGGCTACGGCGTCTACTCGGGACCCATCGGCACGGCCGTGCTGGTGATCACTGTCAAATGGGTACGTGGGGAAGGGCACCCTGCTGGGGCCCACTCTGAGCAAAGGGGCTGAGGTCTGCGTGGGTGGGGTCCAACTTGTCCCATTGTCTTCCTCCTCGGGGGGATCCAGCCCTTACAGCCCAGCCCAGTAGGAGCAGAGCTTCTCCTTCAAGCTGCGCAGCCAGCGGGCAGGCGGTGAGTGGCCAAAGGGAGGACCACCAAGTCTGGTTGCTCTCAGCAATCCACCACAGCTCCTGGCCTTGCATTTTGCAGCCCCAGCGGTACCCAGACTGGAAAAGCCCTTTAAAATCATCCAGTCCAACCATTCTCCAGCTGTACCAAACCTGCTGCTAAGCCACATCCCTCAGCACAACAGCTCTGCGCCTTCTAAACGCCTCCGGGGATGGGGCTCCAACCACCTCCCTGGGCAGCCTGTGCCAGGCTTTGAGAATCCTTTTAGCAGAGGATTCTCTTCTCATGTCCATCCTAAACCCACCCTGGTGCAATCTCAGGCCATTCCCTCTCATCCTACCACTTCTTACCTGGGAGAAGGCACCAACATCCACCCAGCTCCAAGCTCCCTGCAGGGAGTTGCAGAGAGCAATGAGCTCTCCTCTCAGCCTCCTTTTCCCCAGGCTGAACAAACCCAGTTTGCTCCCTCAGCTGCTCCTCCTTATGATCAGGACTGAAGGGAGGGCCCTTTGCAGCACACAGGTGGAGATGATTCCCACGTGCAGATGGATCTCACAGCCTAGGGCACCTGGTCTGGGGGGTTGGGTGGCTTTATTTCAGCACTCATGGGAGCCTTTGGCTGCTCCTAAATGCAGGTGGCCACACTCAGTGTGCTCTCTCTTTCCTTCCAGCTGCAAAAGATGAAAGAGAAGAAAGGGCTCTACCCAGACAAGAGTGTCTACACCCAACAGATTGGTCCTGGCTTCTGTTTTGGGGCACTAGCACTGATGTTGAGGTTCTTCTTTGAGGTACCTGTCTCTCTTCCAGCCTGGTTGATTCCATTCCATTCCATTCTGTTCTATCCTGTTCTATTTGCCACTGGAATGGGCTGCCTGGGGAAGTAGTGGAGTCCCCATCCCTGGAGGTGTTCAAGCAAAGCCTGGACAAGGCACTTAGTGCCATGGTCTGGTTGATTGGTCAGGGCTGGGGGATAGGTTGGACTGGAGGAGCTTTTAGCCTGGTTGATTCTTTTCTCTTCTGCACTCTCCATCACCACAGCTTTACAAGGTGGAAAGGATGTTACTGAGATAGGAAACCTTCCTTCACACCACTGGGCTGCATCCAGCCTTAGGCAACACCCAGCTCAGGTGCAGGTCTCCAGGGTTGGTGTGCCAGGATCTGGTGGCAGGGACTAGGATTGCTCTCTGCCTGCTCATCACCAGCCCCTGGGCCATTATCTGTGCTGTAAGCAGGGGTGGGTGTGACAGTGACTGACACACAGGGTGGTGGCCACTCTGTTTTTCCCCTGGGAAATGAGTTGGAAGGACATGGAGCACTCTTCCTTCAGCCATCAAAGAATGGCAGGGGTTGGATGAGACCTCTGAGATCATCAGTGCAGGTCTCCAGGGTCGGTGTGCCAGGGTCTGGTGGCAGGGATAAGGATCCATCCCTCCCTGCTCATCATCACCCCCTGGGCCTTTATCTGTGGTATGGACAGGTGGGTGTGTGACAATGGCAAGGGTTAGATGAGACCTCTGAGATCATTGGTGCAGGTCTCCAGGGTCGGTGTGCCAGGGTCTGGTGGCAGGGATAAGGATCCATCCCTCCCTGCTCATCACCATCCCCTGGGCCATTATCTGTGGTGTGGGCAGGGGTGGGTGTGACAGTGACACAGAATGGCAGGGGTTGGGTGAGACCTCTGAGATCACCAAGTCAAGCAGGGTCACCTAAAGCAGGTCCCTGAGGAACACATCCAGCTGGGGCTTGAAAGCCTCCTGAGAAGAAGACTCCACAGCCTCTCAGGCAGCCTGCTCCAGGGCTCCAGCACCCTTGCAGCCCTCGAAATGACTCTGTCCTATCCGAGGGGAGGTGGAGGGGGGAGGTTAGCTGGAACTGGGACGTGGGTGACTTAAGGACACCTCATGGAAGCGCGGCAGGGACTGGACACAGCCCAAGCGTGGCCGGATCCAGAGCTGGCTCGCAGCAGAGAAAAGCCTCTCAGCTGACTCTCCCAGGAGCACTCATCCTCATCCTCATGACCTTCTGCTCTCAGCACTGACCAGTCCACCCACCCTGCTCAACTCAAACCCATCTGTCCCACACGGGGTGGGGGACAACAATAACCTCCCCCCCTCCCCCCCAACACCCTCCCTCCTTAACCCACATCCTTCCTGCTCTCAACCCTGCCCTTACAACCGCTCTGTGCATTGGGAGCTGCTGGCTACAACCTCCCGACCTTCCCCGGGGGGATTCGTTTTCAAAGCATTTGGTAATTGCAAATTCTAGCAGAACATAAAAACGTCACTTAGCAGCCACCACCTCCCTCCTTCCCCTTCTCCTCTCACCACCCTTCCCTCCTGCCCCCTCCCAACCTCTCCCTGAGCCCCTTTCCCAGCGCCGCCACTGCCTCTTCCGCAGGGGTAATGAAACACTTCATGCACAGAGTGGGGAACGTGCAAATTGGAACCTGCTAAACCCACCTGGCTTTGGGGGCTTTGGTGTGCTTAAAGGCTGGGGAGCAGAGGGCCACAGAATCACACAATCAAGCAGGGTTGGAAGGGAGCACAAGGAGCAGGCAGTGCCAACCCCCCTGCCATGCCCAGGGACACCCTACCCTAGAGCAGGCTGCACACAGCCTCAGCCAGCCTGGCCTCAAACACCTCCAGCCATGGGGCCTCAACCACCTCCCTGGGCAACCCATCCCAGCCTCTCACCACTCTCCTGCTCAACAACTTCCTCCTCACAAATCCTTGTTGGGTCCCTGTTTTCTGTGACAGAGGCAGAAATGGCAGCAACTGCTGCTGGGTTTGGGGTTGGTCTTTTCTTTAATTCCTTTCTCTCTCTCTTTTTTTGGATGCTGGCAGAAAGCTTGAGAAGGGTTGGTTGAGATTAGAGATTGGAATTAAGACTGAGTATTGGGATTAGAGTGAGTGGTAGGGTTAGACTGGTTGTTAGATTGAGACTGGAGGTTAGATTTAGGCTGGATACCAGATTTGGACTGGATGTTAGATTTGGACTGGACACTAGACTTAGGCTGGATATTAGACTTAGGCTGGATGTCCCCATCCTCTTGTCCCCCAGCCTTTAGCTCTTGCTGTGCATTGCTCAGCTCCCCTCTGGGGCTGCTCTTCTGCAGGCTCTCAGATCAACATTCTGTGCTTCTGTGCTCCACAACCTCCCTGGAGGTGTTCAGGACCAGGTTGGATGAGGCCTTGAGCACCCTGGGCTGGTGGGAGGTGTCCCTGCCCTTGGCACAGAAGTTGGAGCTGGCTGATCTTGAAGGTCCCTTCCAACTTGACCTGTGCTGTGTGTCCCTGAATCCGATGCCTTGCAGCCGGCGCAGGTCTCACTGCATGCTCTGCCCTCTTGCAGGACTGGGACTACACCTACGTGCACAGCTTCTACCACTGTGCCTTGGCCATGGCCTTGGTGCTGCTGCTGCCCAAGGAGAACAAGAAGGCTGGCAGCAGTGGCACCCCTGCCAAGCTGGACTGCTCCACGCTCTGCTGCTGCGTCTGAGCCACCCGCCGGGCGAAGGAGGGCACTCCACTTGCTGCTCCTAGGGTGATGCAACCCCCAGCAGGTCGTGTTTAACACTGGGAGATCAGCATCTGCCCCCACCAGCTCTGTGCACACACCCAGCTTTTCCTCCCCTGGCAACTGGTCACTCTTTGCACCGCCAGCCCGAGCAGAGGCTGCACTTCCAGTCTGCTCCGTGCCCATTCCTCTGCCTGCAGATGCACTCAGCTGGGCTGCAGCCCTCTGAAGACCTTCATGTTCTCAGGGCATGTCACCATCCAGGCCATGTCACCAGCACCAGACCAGGAGGACCCAAGGTTTTCTCCTGCTCAGATGGCTTCCAGTTTGTGCCCACTGCCCCCTGTCCCTGGGCACCACTGAGCAGAGTCTGGCCCCAGCCTCTTGCCCCCCACCCTTTAGCCCTTGCTGAGCATTGCTCAGCTCTCCTCTGGGGCTGCTCTTTTGCAGGCTCTCAGCCCCAGGGCTCAGCCTTTGCTCCTCACAGAGCTGCTCCAGGCCCTTCAGCAGCTTTGCAGCCTCCTCTGGACTCTCTCCAGCAGTCACTCTTGAACTGGGAAGCCCAAAACTGGACCCAGTACCCCAAACGTGCCCTCACTAGAGCATAGCAGAGGAGGATAAGAACCTCCACTGACCAACAGGCTGCACTCCTAAGCACCCTACGAGACCACAGAATCATAGAATCAATCAGAATTGGAAGGAAGGGACCACAAGAACCATCCAATTGAAACCCCCTGCCATGCCCAGGGACACCTCACACTAGAGCAGGCTGCCCACAGCCTCATCCAGCCTGGCTGTGAACACCTCCAGGCATGAGGCTTCCACCACCTCCCTGGGCAACCCCTTCCAGGGTCTCCATGCAGGCTTGCCCAGCATGGGCACACAGGGCTGCAGCTGTACCACCCAGCTGGCAGGAGCTGTACTCTTGTGAGACATTCACTGGTTAATTTATGCATTCTCTTGGTGTAAATAATCTCTGCTAACAAAGACCTTTGTGCAGCAGCATCTGCTAAACACTGCAAGAAACTCTTCCCAGCTCAGGTCCTGCTCAGCTGAGGGCAGATGCCAGCCCCAAAGCAGAGCTCTGGCCAGAGAATGAGAGAAATGCTTTGGTTGGAAAAGGCTTCTAGGAGCACTGAGTCCAGCCACTGACCCAACCCCACCATGGCCACTCAACCATGCCCCCAAGTGCCATGGCCATGTGTTCCATAGAATCATAATCAGGCAGGGTTGGAAGGGAGCACAAGGAGCAGCCAGTGCCAACCCCCTGCCATGCCCAGGGACACCCTACCCTAGAGCAGGCTGCACACAGCCTCAGCCAGCCTGGCCTCAAACACCTCCAGCCATGGGGCCTCAACCACCTCCCTGGGCAACCCCTGCCAGCCTCTCACCACTCTCCTGCTCAGGAACTTCCTCCTCACCTCCAGCCTCACTCTCCCCACCTCCACCTTTGCTCCATTCCCCCCACTCCTGACACTCCCTCACAGCCACAAAAGTCCCTCCCCAGCTTTTTTGTAGCCCCCTTCAGATGCTGGAAGGCCACAAGAAGGTCCCCTGGGAGCCTCCTCTGCTCCAGCCTGCACAGCCCCAACTCTTTCAGGCTGTGCTCACAGCAGAGCTGCTGCAGCCTCTCAGCATCCTCCTGGCCCTGCTCTGGACACTCTCCAGCATCTCCACAGCCCTCTTGTCCCAGGGGCTCCAGAGCTGGATGCAGTACTCCAGGTGGGGTCTCAGCAGAGCAGAGCAGAGGAGGAGAATCCCCTCCCTGGCCCTGCTGGCCACACTTCTGCTGCTGCAGCCCAGGCTCTGCTTGGCTTTCTGGGCTGCAAGTGCACACTGCTGGCTCCTGTTGAGCTTCTCCTCCAGCAGCACCCCCAAGTCCCTCTCCTCAGGGCTGCTCTCCAGCCTGGCACTGCCCAGCCTGGATTTGTGCTTGGCATTGCCTCCACCCAGCTGCAGGACTTTGCACTTGGTCTTGTTGAACTTCCTGAGCTTGGCTTGTGCCCACCTCTGCAGCCTGCCCAGCTCCCTAGGTTTCTTGATGACCTCCAGGGATGGGGACTCCAGCACCTCCCTGGGTAACCTATCCCAGTGCCTGACCATTCCCCTTCCCCTGTTCACAGCCCCCACCCCAGGCTGGAAGGATCAGGGCACTTTGCCCTTGCAGCCATGGCTGGGCAGCAATGTGCCCTCACTGAGAGCTTCATCAAGATGGAAATGGCATAGAAAATCAGAGAGACAGGGCAAAGAAGGCCCTGGCAGGGGGGTGGAGGGCTGTAAGCCTCCACCCTCTCCTCTAACAGAGTGTTTACTACAGCAGAAGTGGATGATTGATTTAGGCTGCCTGGGAAGAATGCCAAGCCCATGTGTCAGGGGCAATTAGAGCAGTGCTGATACCCAGAGATGGCCACAGAAAGCCCACGTTAAGCCTGGCTTCCTCTGGAAGAGAAATCCATCCTGGTCATTCATCAGAGCAACTTCCTGCAGAGGGGCAACAACCAAACCCAAAGGAGCTTCCAAGCAAAGCATCGGTGAGTGATGAAGCCCTGAGCATCCAAGAGCCACTGATGAGGGGTGGCACAGCCAATGCAGCAGCAAGTGCCAGCAAAGAGCTCTCCAAGGGCTCCTCAGCACCTAAACCAACACAGCACACCAAGGTCCTTCTGAGCCCCCAGGGGGGGTTGCAAGGTGCTGGGAGGGTTTGTGTGCAGCTCTTGGCCTTTTGTTTGCACGCAGCTGCAGCACTTTGCCACCCGAGGGGGAAACAGTCCCCAGTGCTCCTTAGTCAGAGCTGGGAGCCAGAAGAACCTTCTTTAAGTGACCCTGCCCTGGCAGGGGGGTGGGACTTGATGATCTCCGGAGGTCCCTTCCAACCCCTGCCACTCTGTGACTGTGTCCCCATGTGCTCAGGCTCTGAGGGTATGCAGCCACTTCCCAAGGGATCACCCAGGTGAGTGTCCCATGGCCAGGGCCATGCTGAGCCACCCCAAGCACCCAGAATCACAGAATTAACCAGGCTGGATAAGACCTCTGAGATCACTGAGTCCAACCTAGCACCTAACACCTGCTGATTAACTCACCCCTGGCACTGAGTGCCCCATGCAGCCTCCTCTTAAACACCTCCAGGCACAGAGACTCCACCACCTCCCTGGGCAGCCCATTCCAATGCCAATCACTCTCTCTGACCAAACAACTTCCTAACAACATCCAGCCTCGACCTGCCCTGGCACAGCTTCAGCCTCTGTCCCCTTCTTCTTTTGCTGGCTGCCTGGCAGCAGAGCCCAACCCCACCTGGCTACAGCCTCCCTGCAGGCAGCTGCAGGCAGCAATGAGCTCTGCCCTGAGCCTCCTCTGCTGCAGGCTGCACACCCCCAGCTCCCTCAGCCTCTCCTCACAGGGCTCTGCTCCAGGCCCCTCCCCAGCCTTGCTGCCCTTCTCCAAACACCTTCCAGCACCTCAACATCTCTCTGCAATTCAGGAGCCCACAACTGGGCACAGCACTCAAGCTGTGGCCTGAGCAGTGCTGAGCACAGGGGCAGTACACATCTCTGGGTGTGCAGGACCCCACAGGCAAATCCTGAGCACCAACCCTCCCCAGCAGCCAGACCAGCAACCTCCCTCCCTCTGCACACCCTTTGTTGCTCATCAGAGGTGCTCCTGCCATGGGGTCAGGTATTCATACCGTGGGTTCAGGTGCTCCTGCCAGGGGTTCAGGTACTCCATCTAAGGACCCCCCCAACATTCCATTGCACACAATAAAATCCCAGGTGAAGTTCCCTTTTCCCTCACCCCTGCTGATGCCCATGGATTCTTCTCCCACCCTGCCAACACCCAGCCCTTGGCACCCTGCTGCAGAACCAGCCCCCACTGGGCACAGGCACAGAGCCCCTCTGGTGGCAGCACTCGAGGCTGGAACAGACAACTGAAGGTTTGATGACCCTTGAGGGGGGTCCCTTCCTACACCCAGCCCTTGGCACCCTGCTGCAGAACCAGCCCCCACTGGGCACAGGCACAGAGCCCCTCTGGTGGCACCACTCAAGGCTGGAGCACACAACTGAAGGCTTGATGACCCTTGAGGGGGGTCCCTTCCTACACCCAGCCCTTGGCACCCTGCTGCAGAACCAGCCCCCACTGGGCACAGGCACAGAGCCCCTCTGGTGGCACCACTCAAGGCTGGAGCACACAACTGAAGGTTTGATGACCCTTGAGGGGGGTCCCTTCCTACACCCAGCCCTTGGCACCCTGCTGCAGAGCCAGCCCCCACTGGGCACAGGCACAGAGCCCCTCTGGTGGCACCACTCAAGGCTGGAGCAGACACTTTAGAGGCTGGAGCAGACAATTGAAGGTTTGATGATCCCTAGGGGGGTCCCTTCCTATCCAGCACGCTTCTGCCATCCCTTTGGTGGGTGACACCACACCTCAGGCACCCTAAAACCTAGGAGAGAGCGAGGTGCAGGGCCAAAATTAGCTCTGCCTGGAGCAGGATATCCCCAGGGATAGACAAGCAGGGCAATACTCTAACCGCTGAGAGCAGGGTAGACAAAACAGTCTCCTGTAACCTTTTAGAGCTGCTGAGAGCTTTGCCTGTGAGAGCTCCTGAGCCCCTGCCAAAAATTCTTGCTGTTTTCATAAGAGGAGGTGTTTTTGTCTAAGGTGCAGTCTGAGTGCTGTGACCTTTGTCATGTCTGCTACTGAAATTTCCTGCTTCTCTGTTATTCTCTTCTTGGGTAAGATGAGCTGAAACCCAAAACTTTTATTGCCCCTTTTAAAGCGTCTTTATAGCTCCCTGTCTACTCCATATACTGTCTTACTCTGCAGCCCTGGGATAGTACTTAGGGGATCCAGGCTGGATGCTGCAAAAGGCATTTTTTGGGCTGCATGAAGCCCAAACTGAGCTTTTTCTTTTTTTTTTTCCCCTCAAAGATCAGGCAGGGAGGAGGAGAAGGAAAAAGAAATGAAGAGGAAAAAAATGGAATGAGAGAGAGAAGGGATTGGGTTTTCCAGTCTGGAGGCATCAGCATCTCAGCAACAAGGGTGAGCTGGAGCCCACAGCCTCCCTCCTGCTCCCTGGGGGCTTCTCCAGGCAGAAAGTTGTCAGTCAGTGGCACAGGCTGCCCAGGGAGGTGGTGGAGCCCTCACCTCTGGAGGTGCTCAAGAAACCTATGGCCATGGCACTTGGGAACATGGTTTGGTGGCCATGGGGGTGTTGAGGGTGATGGTTGGACTAAGTGTTTAGCCCAGAGAAGAGGAGGCTCAGGGCAGAGCTCATTGCTGCCTGCAGCTGCCTGCAGGGAGGCTGTAGCCAGGTGGGGTTGGGCTCTGCTGCCAGGCAGCCAGCACCAGAACAAGGGGACACAGCCTCAAGCTGTGCCAGGGCAGGTTCAGGCTGGATGTTGTTAGGAAGTTGTTGTCAGAGAGAGTGATTGGCATTGGAATGGGCTGCCCAGGGAGGTGGTGGAGTCTTTGTGGCTGGAGGTGTTGCAGCCAAGCCTGGCTGGGGCACTTAGTGCCATGGTCTGGTTGGTTGGGCAGGGCTGGGTGCTAGGCTGGGCTGGCTGAGCTTGGAGCTCTCTGCCAGCCTGCTTGAGGCTCTGGTTCTATGTCTCTGTAAGTCTTCTCCAACCAAAACACTTCTCTGACTCTGGGACATCTCCACTTGCTTTGTGTCTGGGCCACTGCCAGGTGCCCACTGCCCCCCTGGGGCTGGCACCACATTGGCTTTTCTTCTGTCCTCTCCCAGCTCTGCCCCACAGCCAGCAGCTCAGATGGGGCTGGGGATGTGGCCAGTGTGTGCCAGCTGGAGCACATCTGCCCCAGAGCTGGCACTGGGGGAGGTCATCTTTGCTTGGGGGGGCTCCCCCACACCTCATTTCCCTGCTCAGTGCTGAGACAGACCACGGACAGGCCGTGAAAGTCTCCTCTAGAGCCTCCCAAGGCTTACCTAGATGAGTTCCTCTGTGATCTGAGCTAGACTCTGTGGTCCTGCTCTGGCAGGGGGTTGGGTTTGATGATCTCCTTGGGTCCCTTCCAACCCCTGACACCCTATGAGCCTCTGCTCCTGTGACCCCAGGACCTGTGGCCCCAGGTGAGGGCTGATGTGCTGCTGCTGAGGCTCCTTGCTCTCATCCCAGCCCCTGGGCTGTGGGGCACCACCTTCAGAGGCAGTGGGGGCAGGGAGCCCCCAGGCCCTGCTCACCTCTGCATGCTCTCCATTACCCCACCAAGGCAGAAGCCAGGAGCTGGGGGTGCCAGCAGCTCCTGGCAGGCTGCAGGCAGGGCTCAGGCAGTGCTGGGGCTTTGGGGTGGCAGGGCTGCACCACCCCTTGCAGGAGCCACACGTTCCTCCACACACCTACAGCAGGGCCAGGATGAGAGGGGAATTAGGACCTCCTCCTGCTCCAGGGGAAGCTTCCAGAGATGTCTGGTCGGGCTGGGTGCCAGCTAATCTTCCAGGCAAACCTTATCCAGATCCCTCTGGCTGCAGAAAGCACAAAACTGGCCAGACCCAAACACAAAAGCCTGTGGGGCTGCTGCCAGCTGCATGGGGCACTCCAGAAAGGGCCTTATCACCATGGGGTTCTGGAAGACTGCTTCAGGTTGGTTGCCAGATGCTGCTCTTCCCCCCCCCCTCACCATCACCCCACTCTTCCTCCCTGCATGGTGCAGCCATGAGCCAGCCCTGCCAGGCTACCTCACAGGCCCTGAGGCCAAAATCTTCCTTCTAACCATCTCCATGCCCTTTGGACCACAGCAAAGCTGCCCTGCTTCAGACCCTGGGGCACTTACAGGATGATTGGGAGCAGTGAGAGACAGACCAAGGAGATTCACTCACCAGAGCCACCAGAGAAGCTGCTGCCTCAGGTCCCCATTCCTCTGGAAGTCCAAGAGTGCTGATTTCACAGGCTCACAGGATGCCAGGGGTTGGAAAGGACCCAAAGAGATCATCAAGTCCAATCTCCCTGCCAGAGCAGGACTTCTTGCACAGGTGGAACTGGAGCTCTACAGGGAGTCCCAAGCAGAGGTTTTGCCCTGGTGTCCTCCATCTGCCTGCTGGGGCACTGGGGTGGCACCAGCATCGTCCCAGCCACAGCTCCATAGCCCTGGAACTGGGTACAGGTGTGCCATGAGAAACCAGCCCCATCCATCAGCCTGGGAGAAAGGGAAAAGGAGATCAATCCTAGAATCATAGAATCAAGCAGGCTGGAAGAGAGCTCCAAGCTCAAACAGCCCAACCTAGCACCCAGCCCTGCCCAACCAACCACACCATGGCACTAAGTGCCCCAGCCAGGCTTGGCTGCAACACCTCCAGCCACAAAGACTCCACCACCTCCCTGGGCAGCCCATTCCAGTGCCAATCACTCTCTCTGACAACAACTTCCTCCTAACATCCAGCCTAGACCTGCCCTGGCACAGCTTGAGGCTGTGTCCCCTTGTTCTGGTGCTGGCTGCCTGGCAGCAGAGCCCAACCCCACCTGGCTACAGCCTCCCTGCAGGCAGCTGCAGGCAGCAATCAGCTCTGCCCTGAGCCTCCTCTGCTGCAGGCTGCACCCCCCCAGCTCCCTCAGCCTCTCCTCACAGGGCTCTGCTCCAGGCCCCTCCCCAGCCTTGCTGCCCTTCTCCAAACACCTTCCAGCACCTCAGCAGCTCTCTGCAATTCAGGAGCCCACAACTGGGCACAGCACTCCAGGGGTGGCCTGAGCAGTGCTGAGCACAGGGGCACAAGAACCTCCCTTGTCCTGCTGCCCACACTGCTCCTGAGCCAGCCCAGGATGCCATTGGCTCTGCTGCCCACCTGGGCACTGCTGCCTCCTCTGCAGCTCCTCTCTCCCAGCACCCCCAGCTCCCTCTCTGCCTGCCTGCTCTCAGCCACTTTGGCCCCAGCCTGTAGTGCTGCTTGGGGTTGCTGTGGCCCAAGTGCAGAACTCTGCACTTGGCCTTGTTCAGTCTCATCCCCTTGGCCTCTGCCCACCCATGCAGCCTGGCCAGGTCCCTCTGCAGGGCTCTGCTACCCTCCAACAGCTCCACAGCTGCTCCTAGCTCAGTGCCATCTGCAAACTCACTGTTGGAGCAAGTGAAACACCTGAGACCCATTGGTGCCTGCCAGGCTCACTCCAGCCATCCCAGCCCCCATGCACATCTCTTGCTGGGGTACATTGAAGGTCTCCTGCACACCAGGGGAGTCAGGGGGCAGCCAGCAAGGGCAGGGTGAGCTTTGCCACGGCTGCTGCTGCCCTGCACCAGCAGGATGGGGTTAAAACAGATGCAATTGGGGTGAGTGGGTCAGTGAAGTGGTACCTGCTGTGTGGGTGCAAAGCAACCTCAGCCAGGACCCAGAAGAGAACAAAAGCATTGATGCCTCAGGGCTCTGCTTAAGCCCTGCAACGTGCCAGCAGGGTTCTCTTCTCCTCCTCTCTCACAGCATCATTTTGGTTGGAAGGGACCTTCCTGATCCTCCAGTCCAGCCACTCTCTAACTCTACCAAGGCTGCTGCTAAGCCATGTCCCATTAGCACCACATCTCTGCAGCCTTTAAACACCTCTGGGGATGGGCATTCAACCACCTCCCTGGGCAGCCTGTGCCAGGCTTTGAGAGCCATTTCAGGCAAGAAATTCCTTCCAAGATCTCCAAGCAGACTTCCTACCCCAGCTGGCATTGACAGGGCAGCCCCATCCCTGTGCCACTCAGCAGGAGCTGGGGATTTGGGGGGCATGGAGTGGCTTGGTTGTGGCTTGGATCATCCCTGAGGGGGTCAGGAACACCTTGCAGGGGCATGGAGGGGCTTGGCTGTGGCTTGGATCATCCCTGAGGGGGTCAGTAACACCTTGCAGAGGCATGGAGGGGTTTGGCTGTGGCTTGGATCAGCTCTGAGGGATCAGACACACCTTACAGGGGCATGGAGGGGCTTGGCTGTGGCTTGGATCATCCCTGAGGGGGTCAGGAACACCTTGCAGGGGCATGGAGGGGCTTGGCTGCAGCTTGGGTAAGCTCTGAGGGATCAGACACCTTACAGGGGCATGGAGGGGCTTTGCTGTGGCTTGGATCAGCTCTGAGGGGGTCAGGAACACCTTGCAAGGGCGTGGAGGGGCTGGGCTGTAGCTGGCATCACCTCTGAGGGGGTGAGGCCCACTCACAGGTGCCCTCTCCCCCCAGCAGCACCAGAGTAGGTGGACTCAACCCAAGCCCCCCTAGCAGGGAGGGGCAGACGCGCCCCAGCCAGGCTCGCTCAGGGATGTTTCACAGCTGCAAAGCAAACCAAAAAAACCCTGCTCCAGCTCCAGGTTTGGTGTCTGCAGCCTCTCTGCTCCTCCAGTGGAGCAATCCCAGGGAGCAGCAGGCCAAGGGCTTTGGTTTGGGCCAAGCTGCCAGCAGCTCTGTCATCATGCAGTGCATCACGCAGGCTGCCGGAGCCGCAGCGCACAGAGGTGGCCCCAAGCCAGAGCCTGCTCAAGGCAGTGGAAAAACCTCCCCTGGCCACGCCGGGAGCTGGCTCAGGCCCTGCATGCTCTGACAGATACCACTGGAGTGGTTTGGAGCTGGGGGAAGAGCCCCAAAGCTGCTCGAGGCAGCGTGTCCCTGGAGTGGGTCCTCCTGCGGGAAGGTGCCAACCTCGCCGCAGCCTCTGGGAGAACTGCACTGCTGTGGGAGGCTGGGGTGAGGTGGGGGCTGGTCCCTCCTGCCTGGTGGCCAGTGCTACAAGGAGAGGACACGGCCTGAGATGGTGCCAGGGGAGGCTGAGGGTCCCATCTGCCTCCTTCTCTGCCTCTCATTAAAAACCAAGGGGTTACAAAGAGAGGATGAGGTGCGGAGAGCAAGGACTTAGAAGCAGGGAATGGTTTCAGTTGGAGAGCACCTCTAGGACCACAGCATCACAGGGACACAGGATGTCAGGGACCCAAAGAGATCATCAAATCCAATCCTCTGCCAGAGCAAGACCATAGCTAGACCTGAGCCAAACCTGAGCTAGGTTGTCTGGTCCTGATCAGGCAGGAGGGTTGGACTCAACGATCTCTTTGGGTCCCTTCCAACCCCTGACATCCTGTGAGCCTGTGAGACAACCTAGCTCAGGGCACACAGGAACACATCCAGACAGCCCTGGAAGGGCTCCAGAGGAGGAGACTCCACAACCTCTCTGGGCAGCCTGTGCCAGGGCTCTGGGACCCTTCCAGGCAAGAAGTTCCCCCTTGTGCTGAGCTGCAACCTCCTGTGCTGCAGCTTCCATCCATTGCTGCTTGTCCTACCCCAGGCAGCAGTGAGCAGAGCCTGTCCCTCCCTCCTGACCCCCAGCCCTCAGATAGTTATAGACATTGATTCAATCCCCTCTCAGTCTTCTCCTCTCCAGACTAAGCAGCCCCAGGGCCCTCAGCCTCTCCTCACCAGGCAGTGCTCCAGACCCCTCATCATCCTCATAGCCCTCCACTGGACTCTGTCCCTCTTCAACTGGGGAGCCCCAAACCTGAAGGCAGGACTCAAGATGAAGTCTCAGCAGGGCAGAGTAGAGGAGGAGGAGAACTTCCCTGGTTCTGCTGGGCACACTCTGCTTAATGCCCCCCAGGATCCTCTCGGCCCCCAGGGCACATTGCTGCCCCATGGATGTTCTCCCCCAGCACTCCCAGGTCCCTCCCCGCAGGGCTGCTCTCCTGCAGATCACCTTCCAAGATCACCCAGTCCAAGCAGCAACCCAACCCCACCACAGCCATTCAGCCACATCCCAGAGTGACTTTGCTCTCAGCAGTGCCTGGGGAGCTGTGCAAGGACCCACAGCACTTCCAGAGACAGGGATGGGGACAAGGGGAGTGGACACCTCACCCCCATGCTGCCCACATCACCTGTAGCTGGGTTTCAGCTCATTCAGCAGCAATGTGCCCCAAAGGCTGCCCTGGATCTGCACCCAGGTGCCACTGGTGATGTTGTCATGAGTGCTCACAGAACTGACAGCCAGAGTCACCTACCCAGCACCAGCCAGGGCACATCCAGCTGTGCATCCCTGCTCCTGGTTTCTCTTCTCCCTGCTATCAAGCAATAGAACAAGAAGAAATGGCCTCAAGCTGTGCCAGGGGAGGGTCAGATTGGAGAGGAGGAAAAATGTCTTTGCTGCAAGAGTGGTCAGGGATTGGCACAGGCTGCCCAGGGAGGTGCTGGAGTGTCCCCCCCCCTGCAGGTGTTCAAGAAACCTGTGGCCACCCAGCAAAGCAAAGGTTCACTGATCACAGAACTCCAGCATGCTGGGGTTGAGAGGGACCCAAAGAGATCATCCAGTCCAATGCCCTGCTCCAGCAGGGCACCCACAGCAGCTTGCCCAGCAGCACAGTGCCCAGCTGGGGCTGGAAGCTCTGCACACAAGGAGACTCCACAGCCTCTCTGGGCAGCCTGCTCCAGGCCTCCAGCACCCTCACACCAAACAACTTTCTCCTCCTGTTCAGATGGAACCTTCAGGGCTCCAGTTTGTGCCCAGTGCCCCCTGGCCTGTCCCTGGGCACCACTGACAAGAGCCTGGCCCCAGCCTCTTGCCCCCAGCCCTTTAGGTATCAGCACTGAGCAGATCCCTCTGGGGATGCTCTTCAGCAAGCTTCTTGACCTCCACCCTTTGGATGGCTACACCTCAAGATCTCCTTATAAAGGCAGGATCAGTTTTGCCTGTAAAAGGGAAGCTTTGGGGCACTTTCAGGCTCTTCTCTCCCTGTCTTTGAGGGCTTTATTTGCATTTCTGCTTCCCCAGTAGTGGAGCTGATCTGAATGGAGCAGGAGTGAGGGTGCAGGTTATAAGCAGAGTATCAGGTAGCACCTTCACATCTGGAAGGGATTTTGACCCAAGTCCTCCCAGACTGTTACAGACAGTTTAAAAGCAAAACCTGATAAATAGCAAATGTTTAACAAGTCAATAGGAAGCTGCATTCAGGAGAACATGTGGCTCTGACCAGCCTAGCAGGGCTGCAGTGCCAAGGCCCTCCAAAGGCACACACACACCTACCTGCTGCATGCAGGCAGGCTTTGCTGGGGCTCTGCCTGCTGCTGGTCTCAGTTACAGAGGGAAGGATTAAAGACAGATGTGTCTTTGTATGCCCAGACATGTCCCACAGCCTGCTTCAAAGGTCCTGTGCCTCCCTGCCTCGGTGGCAAGGGGCTGCCTTCTCCTTCCCAGCCTAAACTGAGTCCCCTTTGTTTTCTCTCTGTCTCCTGCCTAATGATTAAGGTGGGAAGAGGATAAGAGGAGCTGAATAGCTCAGGGAAAGACCACAGAGCCCTCCCCGTGGACCTGCTGGCATACTGGGCACTGTGTCTCCTGGCACAGCACAGGCTGCTGAGGACCCACTCAGGTGGTTCAGAAGCACACAAGGTCTCACCTCAGTTGTGCACAGCTTGGGGTCCAGCAGAACCCCAGCCCAAAAGCACCTCTGAAGCCCCCTTGCCAGCCTTTGAGAGCCACAAGCCCCCTCAGGGCAGAGGCCACCAGCCTCATGGGCAGCCTCCTGCTGCTGCCAGCTAAACATCCTGACACCAAAGCTCTTGCAGTGTTGCAACCCCTGCCTGGGGTTTTCTTGGGGGGCAGGGGAGGACACTTCATAGCAACAAACAAAAAGCTGCCCCAGGTGTGGGGAGAGGCCTTGAAACAGAGAGAGTTCTGCACGGAGGCAGGGGGAGCAGAGGAGGAGATGGAGCCAGGAGAAGTGACCAGGAAAAGCACCAGAACCCCTCTGGGATGCCTGCCTATATTTAAAGATAATGTGTCCAGCTGTCTTGCCAAGTCCCACTCATCTGGAGCTGGGCTCATGGCTTGGATTCATTTTAAGGCAGTTCCTAAAGCATCTCACTCGTGCGAGGAAGAATTTTTGCCTCCTTGGCCAAGGTGAGCTGCAGAAAAAAGCCTCTCACTCACTGCTGTTCTGCCTCCCACTCATCTGCAGCCACAGAACCAGAGACTCAAGCAGGTGGGAAGAGAGCTCCAAGCTCAGCCAGCACAACCTAGCACCCAGCCCTGCCCAACCAACCAGACCATGGCACTAAGTGCCCCAGCCAGGCTTGGCTGCAACACCTCCAGCCACAAAGACTCCACCACCTCCCTGGGCAGCCCATTCCAATGCCAATCACTCTCTCTGACAACAACTTCCTAACAACATCCAGCCTGAACCTCCCCTGGCACAGCTTGAGGCTGTGTCCTCTTCTTCTGTTGCTGGCTGCCTGGCAGCAGAGCCCAACCCCACCTGGCTACAGCCTCCCTGCAGGCAGCTGCAGACAGCAATGAGCTCTGCCCTGAGCCTCCTCTGCTGCAGGCTGCACACCCCCAGCTCCCTCAGCCTCTCCTCACAGGGCTCTGCTCCAGGCCCCTCCCCAGCCTTGCTGCCCTTCTCCAAACACCTTCCAGCATCTCAACAGCTCTGCTGCCCACCTGGGCACTGCTGCCTCCTCTGCAGCTATTTTGATCACATTGGGTGATTCTGTGCTCCACAACCTCCCTGGGCAACCTGTGCCAGTGTCTCACCACCCTCACCTCCAGGGATGGGGACTCCACCACCTCCCTGAGCAGCCAGAGGAGGGTTAGGTTGGAGAAGAGAGAAAATCTCTTTCCTGGGATTGGCACAGGCTGCCCAGGGAGGTGGTGGAGTCCCCCTCCCTGGGGGTGTTCAGGAAATGTGTGGCCATGGTGCTCTGGGGCATTGTTTGGTGCTGCTGGGTTGGTGGTTGGAGGTGACAGGAGGCTTTTCTAACCCAAACAATGCTGTGCCTCTGAGGTGTCCCTCAGCCCTGACACTTTGAGCCCCCACAGGGACTCAAAGAGCTTTGGGTGCTGTAGGGCTGCTCAGGGTGCAGTGCAAAAGCTTTCTTTTGCTTCTCCAAAACCTGCTTGGGAGTGCAGCAGGCAGGGCCAGACAACTTCTCTCCCTCACACCTCATGCCCTGAGGGTCCAGTGGCAATAGAGAGTGACAGCAGGGATCCAAAATCCTCATCTGACCTGGAAAACAAAAATCAAACCACGAGACCTTGCTGCTTCCCAGGTCCAAAGGTGCCAGACACAGCATGAGGACATCCTACCCACAGCAGCTTTGCTACAGGAGCGTCCAGCCCCGGCAGAAGCAAGGCAGGAGAGAGGCAGCTGCAGAAACGAGACAGACAATTGGGGCTTCAGCTAAGCAAATCTGCTCCAAGCAGCAGGAACATCTTGGCTGAGTTGGGGAGGTGCAGTTTTTCTGGGGGCAGCTGCCTGGTTTGCTTTCAAGCAGCCATTGTATAACCTCATCCCGCCAGGGGAGCACAAGAACCTCAAGGTGCCTCTTGTGCAATAGATGCTGCTCTCTACCCGAAGCAGGTCTGGGATAGTGCTCAAGAGTTTTGCTCCCTTCTCTGTCCAGGCTAAAAGGAAAAGACCACACACAAAACGGTGTCAGGATGCCAGCAGCTGTGCACAAAGCATTTGGTTTACATTAATTATGTCTGGACACAAAGGGGAAAAAAAAGGAGAGAGAGAGAAGCTGTGGAGGGAGAGAAAAGGAGAGCAAGAGAGTTGAGAAGACAGAAGGGATGGGAGGAAGCCTCTGCATCATCCTGATGTGGTCTGCTCATCCTGACCAGGTCTGCTCTGAACCCAAATGCCAACTGCAGCACAAGGGACGGTGTCTTACACCTCCTGCCCCGAGCAGCTTCTGCCACCCAGAGCATTGTGCTTCTGCCTGTAAAGGTCTTGGTGAACAAGAAGGGCAAGCAGCCTGAAACCCTCTCAGAAGTCCCAGTGGGATCCTTTCCTCCAAGTTTTTCTCCTCACTCCACTTCCCTCTGCCTCCTTTCCTGAGCAGAGAAGCTCCCAGGAAAGACAGGGGAAGGTAAAGCAGAAGCTGCTGCTGGCAAGGGCAGGTGCTGGTAGTTACTGGGGAGGGAGGCAGCAAACTAGAGAGAGAAGTAAATAAGGAGAGGAGGAGGAGGCAGATGGTAAATGGAGTCACTAAACCCAGAAACCTCCTGCTTGGCTTCTCAGCAGTGCAGAGCCCCCAGGATCAGCTTTGCAAAGCCCTTCACTGTCTCCTCTCCCCCAGCAGAGAGGACTCTTCCAGGGTCAGTGATCATCACTGCCCAGGGATGGGCACCCTCATACCAGTGCTTGCTGTTCCAGGAGCTGCACCAGTCCTAAGCACATCCTGATCTACCCAGGGCCACAGAGTGAGGCAGCCCAGCCAGGACCTGCTCTACAGCAGGCAATGAGCACAGTGGAGTTGTGGCATCACCAGGCACAGGAAGCTGGCAAGAGGCACAGAATCCCAGCACAGTGGAGGCAGAAAGGGACCTCTGAGGATCATCCATCCAACTCCCTTGCTCGAGCAGGGCACCCACAGCAGCTTGCCCACGACCACAATGCCCAGCTGGGTTTGGAATCTCTCCACACAAGGGGACTCCACAGTATCCCTGGGCAGCCTGCTCCAGAGCTCCAGCAACAAAGAAGTTTCTCCTCCTTTTCAGATAGAACCTCCTGAATTCCACTTTGTGCCCACTGCCTCTTATCCTGTCCCTGGGCACCACTGACAAGAGCCCAGCCCCATCCTCTTGCCCTTCACCCTTGAGCTGAACATTGCTCAGCTGCCCTCTGGGGCTGCTCTTCTGCAGGCTCTCAGCCTTTGCTCCTCACAGACCTGCTCCAGACCCCTCAGCAGCTTTGCAGCCTCCTCTGTATTCACTCCAGCAGTTCTCTGCCTCCCTTGAACTGGAGAGCCCAGAACTGGACCTAGGACTCTACAGTAAGGCACAGCAGAGGCGGAGGGAAACCTCCCTCAGCTTATTGGTGAGTTCTCTCCAGCAGTTCCCTGTCTCCTCGAACTGGGCAGCCCAGAGCTGGACCCAGCAGCGCAGCTGTGGCCTCCCTAGAGCAGAGCCGAGCGGGGGGAGCAGAACCTGCAGGCAGTTTTGCCATCGCTTCTCCCATCCCGGGGATGGGAGGGGAGTCTCAGTGGTCAAACCCCTCACCGGCAGTGCCTGCCTGCCCTCTCCCATCCCAGCCAAACCTCCTCCTCTGGGGCTCTGCGCTGAGCGTCGCCCTTGCGGCAGCAGCAGCAGCAGAGCCGAGCAGGGGGAGCAGAACCTGCAGGCAGTTTTGCCATCGCTTCTCCCACCCCAGGGGGGGTCCCAGTGGTCAAACCCCTCACCGGCAGTGCCTGCCCTCTCCCATCCCAGCCAAACCTCCTCCTCTGGGGCTCTGCGCTGAGCGTCGCCCTTGCGGCAGCAGCAGCAGCAGAGCCGAGCGGGGGGAGCAGAACCTGCAGGCAGTTTTGCCATCGCTTCTCCCACCCCAGGGGGGGTCCCAGTGGTCAAACCCCTCACCGGCAGTGCCTGCCCTCTCCCGTCCCAGCCAAACCCCCTCCTCCGGGGCAGCCTTGGCTGTGCGCTGAGCGTCGCCCTTGCGGCAGCAGCAGCAGCAGAGCCGAGCGAGGGGAGCAGAACCTGCAGGCAGTTTTGCCATCGCTTCTCCCACCCCAGGGGGGGTCTCAGGGGTCAAACCCCTCACCGGCAGTGCCTGCCCTCTCCCATCCCAGCCCCCTGCTCCGGGGCAGCCTTGGCTGTGCGCTGAGCGTCGCCCTTGCGGCGGCAGCAGCAGCAGAGCCGAGCGGGGGGAGCAGAACCTGCAGGCAGTTTTGCCATCGCTTCTCCCACCCCAGGGGGGGTCTCAGGGGTCAAACCCCTCACCGGCAGTGCCTGCCCTCTCCCATCCCAGCCCCCTGCTCCGGGGCAGCCTTGGCTGCGCGCTGAGCGTCGCCCTTGCGGCAGCAGCAGCAGCAGAGCCGAGCGGGGGGAGCAGAACCTGCAGGCAGTTTTGCCATCGCTTCTCCCACCCCAGGGGGGTTCTCAGGGGTCAAACCCCTCACCGGCAGTGCCTGCCCTCTCCCATCCCATCCCAGCCCCTTGCTCCGGGGCAGCCTCGGCTGTGCGCTGAGCGTCGCCCTTGCGGCGGCAGCGGCGGCAGCGTCTCCGCTCGGCGGCTCGGGGGGCCCAGGGCTGCGCACGCCAGAAGCTGGACTGACCCATGTCAGAGGTGATTAATTTATCAGGCTTTTGGCACCCTCCGCTCCCCGCCAGAAAAACAATATCCCGAATTCCAGGCCCTCCCTCCCAGCAGATGTGTCTGCGGCGAGCGCGGCCGTTCCAGCGCTGTCTCGCAGGAGCTGCCGCAGGGATGCAGCAGCCGCAGCCTCCCCGAGCCGCCCGCAGCCAGGCCAGCGGGACACGGGCAGAGGCTGAGCGCCTCCGTGCTGGGCGATGCTCAGGGCACAGCGCGAAACACTGAGCTCAGTTTTGGGCTCCTCACTCCAAGAAGGGCATTGAGGGGCTGGAGAGGGTCCAGAGAAGGGTAACAAAGGTGGGGAAGGGTCTGGAGAACAGGGCGGGGGAGGAGCAGCTGAGGGAAGGGTTAGTGTGGAGAAGAGGAGGCTGAGGGGAGACCTCATTGCCCTCTACAGCTCCCTGAGAGGAGGTTGGGGTGAGGTGGAGTGGGTCTCTTTTTCCTGGTATTAGGTGAGAGGAGGAGAGGAAACGACCAGAAATTGTGCCAGGGTAGGGCTGGGATGGAGGTGAGGAAAAAGTCTTTCCTCCAAGAGTGGTCAGGGATTGGAGCAGGCTGCCCAGAGGGGTGGTAGAGTCCTCTGCCCCTCAAAGTGCTGAGAAGCCTGTGCAGATGGCACTGTGGGACATGGTTTAGAGGCCCTGGTGGTGTTGGGCTGATGGTTGGACTCAATGATCCTGCAGGAATTTTCCAGCTGAAACCATTCTCTTGATTCTATTCCCCATCCCTACTGTGCATCCATGGGAAAACCCCCACTGGGAGCAAAGCCCAGAGGCTTTGTCCCTGGCTGCCATCCCATCTCTTGTCCCAAGTAGATGTTCATACTGCTGAGGCATCGAGGAGCACTGGGATGGGGAGAACTGGGAAGGCAGCAGGGGCTTGGATGCTGCCCCATCAAGCCCTGGCACCCTGGGCAGGAGCAGCATTGACTTCTCCTGGTGCTCAGCAGCTCATGGAGCTGCCTGGCACTTGGGAAGTGTGTCTGGGTTTAAACCAAGCAGACACTAATTAAGACCTAATTAAACTGGCATTAATCTGTACCATCAAGGAAAGATGCCAGGCCTTTAAAGGGCCAGATGAACAGTGGTTCTCATTAGTGAGGAGCTCAGAGCATGGGCATGGGGAGCAGCAGCTCTGCAAATGCCAGCTGGGCCCTGTGGGTCATCTCTGCCAGGGTTTAAAGTGAGGAACTGAGAGGGGGCTGATAACATGGGGATAAAAATTCCCTGCCCAACTGTGCAGGTTTGGATGTTCCCTGCCCACCCCCTCCAAGGCTAGGAGCTCACCCAGACTGAACCCAGCCAGCTGGAAGTCAGGGGATGAACTCTGCACAACTGGCAAGCCAAGGCTACATAATGTGTGCAGGTACATTGGCAACTGCAGACACCAACATGCAAGCAAAGAGTAACACACAGAGACACCAAACGCCTCCCAGCAGCCAGGCTGCCCAGGAGGGAATCCCAACCACCCTCACACCTTCCTTCACAGAGGCATAGAATCAAGCAGGTGGGAAGAGAGCTCCAAGCTCAGCCAGCACAACCTAGCACCCAGCCCTGCCCAACCAACCAGACCATGGCACTCAGTGCCCCAGCCAGGCTTGGCTTCAACACCTCCAGCCACAAGGACTCCACCACCTCCCTGGGCAGCCCATTCCAATGCCAATCACTCTCTCTGACAACAACTTCCTCCTAACACCCAGCCTAGACCTGCCCTGGCACAGCTTCAGGCTGTGTCCCCTTCTTCTGTCCCTGGCTGCCTGGCAGCAGAGCCCAACCCCACCTGGCTACAGCCTCCCTGCAGGCAGCTGCAGACAGCAATGAGCTCTGCCCTGAGCCTCCTCTGCTGCAGGCTGCACACCCCCAGCTCCCTCAGCCTCTCCTCGTAGGGCTGTGCTCCAGGCCCCTCCCCAGCCTTGCTGCCCTGCTCCAAACACCTTCCAGCACCTCAACAGCTCTCTTCAGCTCAGAAGCTCACAACTGGACACAGCACTGTGTCATAGAATTGTGTCTGTTGGAAAAAGCCTCTAAGACCACCCAAGCCCAACCATCAGCCTGACCCCACCATGCTCACTGAACCACATCCCCAAGTGCTGTGGCCACACATTTCTTGAGTACCTTCAAGGTGGTGACTCCAGCATCAACCTGGGCAGCCTGTGCCAACACAGAGCACTTGGACATTGGGCAGCTAAGCAATGAAAAGGATTTTTCTTCTTCTCCCTCAACTCCACCATCTCCCCCTGGATTTTGATGAGTAATTGGAACCCACCAGAGCACAGGACCAGCCAGCCCAGCATGGCCACTGGGCAACCTGCTGCCTGGCCAAGACCTGAGCTCACCTCAACTTCAGGGCGAGTCATGGATGGCAGGGAGATGATAGGCAAATAGCCTCTTCCTTCTCCCAAAAGGCTACAACTACCTTGGAAGGGAGCTGGAGCTGGATCCCCACAGGCTGGAGCTGGATCCCCACAGGCTGGAGCTGGATCCCCACAGGCTGGAGCCGGATCACAGGATGTTAGCTGATTGAAAGGGACCCAAAGAGAGCATCCAGTCCAACCCCCCTGCCACAGCAGCACCATCCAGTCTAGCTCAGGGCACACAGGAACACATCCAGACAGGCCTGGAAAGGCTCCAGAGGAGGAGACTCCACAACCTCTCTGGGCAGCCTGTGCCAGGGCTCTGGGACCCTTCCAGGCAAGGAGTTCCCCTTGTGTTGAGCTGCAACCTCCTGTGCTGCAGCTTCCATCCATTGCTGCTTGTCCTATCCCAGGCAGCAGTGAGCAGAGCCTGTCCCCCCCTCCTGACCCCCAGCTCTCAGATAGTTATAGACATTGATTCAATCCCCTCTCAGTCTTCTCTTCTCCAGACTAAGCAGCCCCAGGGCCCTCAGCCTCTCCTCACCAGGCAGTGCTCCAGTCCCCTCATCATCCTCACTGCCCTCCCTTGGACTCTCTCCAGCAGATCCCTGTCCCTCTTCAACTAGGGAGCCCCAAGGCTGAAGGCAGCACTCAGGATGAGGTCTCAGCAGGGCAGAGAGCAGAGGTGGATGCCCAGGGGCTGCAGGAGGGGGCCAGGATGCGCCGGCAGGGGAAGCTTGCCCGGGGCCCCGCTCTGCTCGCTGGGGCACTCTCCCCACGGTAGTTCGACTTATGCAATTACACACAAAAAAACACCCAGTGAAATCTTGGTGACACAAAACATGAACGTTTATGTTGGCCTCCCCGTGCCGTGGAGTTGCTCTTGGCTGGGCTGTCCAGACAGACATTCTGCATTCTTCAGAGATTAAGCACTGAAACGCTCCGGAGAAACCCAGCTGCCCGCTCCCCCTGCAGCCGCTAATTCCAACCACATGCTCGCCGCCCGGGGAAGGGGAGCACTCTACCTTAGACGCACACACAGAGGCAGGCACACGTGGAACAGCTTGCCCAGGGACCTGGTGGAGTCCCCATCCCTGCAGGTGTGCAGCAAAACCTGGGGAGAAGGCACTCCGGGACAGGGCGGTGGGGCTGGGGTGGTGGTTGGGCTGAAGAGCCTTAGAGGGATTTCCCAACTGGAATGGTTCTATGGGGGGAGTGCTGGTGCTTGGCAGGAGGCAGCAGTGTGCCAGAGAAGGACCTGGGGATGATGGTGCTTGGCAGGAGGCAGCAGTGTGCCAGAGAAGGACCTGGGGATGATGGTGCTTGGCAGGAGGCAGCAGTGTGCCAGAGAAGGACCTGGGGGTGCTGTGCTTGGCAGGAGGCAGCAGTGTGCCAGAGAAGGACCTGGGGGTGCTGTGCTTGGCAGGAGGCAGCAGTGTGCCAGAGAAGGACCTGGGGGTGCTGTGCTTGGCAGGAGGCAGTAGTGTGCCAGAGAAGGACCTGGGGATGATGGTGCTTGGCAGGAGGCAGCAGTGTTCCAGAGAAGGACCTGGGGGTGCTGGTGCTTGGCAGGAGGCAGCAGTGTGCCAGAGAAAGACCTGGGGGTGCTGGTGCTTGGCAGGAGGCAGCAGTGTGCCAGAGAAGGACCTGGGGGTGCTGGTGCTTGGCAGGAGGCAGCAATGTGCCAGAGAAGGACCTGGGGGTGCTGGTGCTTGGCAGGAGGCAGCAATGTGCCAGAGAAGGACCTGGGGGTTGGTGGTGCTTGGCAGGAGGCAGCAGTGTGCATGCACAGCCCCCAAAAGCCAGTCCTGTCCTGAGCTGCATCAAAAGGAGCCTGGCCAGAAGGACAAGGGAGGGGATTCTGCCCCTCTGATCTGCTCTGGTGAGATCCCCACTTTGGGTACTGCCACCAGTTCTGGTGCCCACCACACAAGAAGGACATGGACCTGTTTGAGAGGGTCTGGAGGAGGCCACAAAGCTGATCAGAGAGCTGGAGAACCTCTCCTACAAGGACAGAGTTGGGGCTGTTCAGTCTGGAGAAGGCTCTGGGACAGAGTTGGGGCTGTTCAGTCTGGAGAAGGCTCTGAGGAGACCTTAGAGCAGCCTTTGACTACCTGAAGGGGACTACAGAAGGAGTGATAGTATAAGGGCCATGGTTTGAAATTGGAGCAGGGCAGATTTAGATTGGACATAGGAAGAAGCTCTTTGCTGTGAGGGTGGTGAGACACTGGACCAGGTTGCCCAGAGAAGTTATGGAGCTCTCCTCTTGGAAGTGTTTAAGACCAGGCTGGATGAGGCTTTGAGCAGCTTGGTCTGGTGGGAGGTGTCCATGCCCATGGCAGGGGGGGTTGGAACTAGAAGATCTTTAAGGCCCCTTCCAGCTCAAGCTATTCTGTGGGTACCATCACTGGGGGCTCTGCTCTGCAGCCCAGACAGCCCCAGCAGCACCACAAGCACCCCTGGCTCTCCATGGATAAGCACAGACACAAGGCAGGGTGCCTGGTGGGCATGGCACTGGGCATGGGCAGTGGGCATTGTGCACGGGCAAGGTGCTGCAGCAGAACTGCCATTGAGTGAGAGGAGCAAAGAGTAAGCTGGAGTCAGGGCTGCCTGGCTGTGGTGCCAGCACTACCCAAAGAGCATCTCACCACTGCTCCTGCTTCACCAGCACCACTGAGCTGGCAGGTCCCTGCCAAAACCAACCAGCCTGGAAGCTCTGAGCAACAAAACCCTCATCCTGCTTTGGTTCCCAGCTGCCCCCTCTACAAACTCTTCTGTCTCTCAAGGGCATCATTCAAAAGAGGAGAGAGGAGAGGATGAGGTGTGGAGAGCAGGCACTCAGGATTGTGGAATTGCTTCTGTTGGAAAAGCCTTCTGAGATCCTCCAGTCCAACCTTCAACCCAGCACCACCATGGCCACTAAACCATGTCCCCACGTGCCATGGCCACATGGTTCCTGCACACCTCCAAGGATGGAGACTCCACCACCCCCCTGGGCAGCCTCTGCCAATCCCTGGACACTCTTGCAGCAAAAAAAAATCTTTCCTCCTCTCCAACCTGAGCCTCCCCTGGCACAGTTTCAAGCCATTGCCTCTCATTCTATCACCTGAGGCTAGAGAGAAGAGCCAAGTCCCCACCTCCCATGGAGCTGCAGACAACAATGAGGTCTCCTCTCAGCCTCCTCTCCTTCAGACTGACCAAGCCACACAGACTGGTCTGGGGGACAGGGATCAGCACCAGCCCAGATGTGGTCCCCAAGCTCTTTGCCCTTAACACCAACTGCAGAGACGAAGCTCTTGAAAAGCCTCCAACTGCCTCTTTTTCCCCCCAAGGATAAGGAGTCTGAAGCACAAAACCTACCAGGACAAGCCCCCAGGCCCCCTGTTGGTGCCCTCATTTGAAGGGCAGAACATTGCTGACAGCCTCCAAACCAGCAGCAAAAACAAGAGGTCAGGGCTCTGAGTGCTGCTGGCAGCCATCCTGCTGGGACGTGGGACGGGTCCAGCACTAACAAAGGGGAGGGAGAGGGATTGCAACAAACAGCATCTCCTCTCCACCCCTGCACCCCCCACCTCCATCTTCTCTCAGGTTGCACCTGGGGCTCCACATCAGCTGTTTGGATGTCTGCAAAGGCTTGAGGGGTTGATCTCTTTGCATAGGAAAAGGAGGAAAGGTGAGATAGGATAGAATAGAATCAGAGCACAGAATCAGAGGCTCAAGCAGGTTGAAAGAGAGCTCCAAGCTCAGCCAAGCACCCAGCCCTGCCCAACCAACCAGACCATGGCACTAAGTGCCCCAGCCAGGCTTGGCTTCAACACCTCCAGCCACAAAGGCTCCACCACCTCCCTGGGCAGCCCATTCCAATGCCAATCACTCTCTCTGACAACAACTTCCTAACAACATCCAGCCTAGACCTGCCCTGGCACAGCTTCAGCCTCTGTCCCCTTCTTCTGGTGCTGTCTGCCTGGCAGCAGAGCCCAACCCCACCTGGCTACAGCCTCCCTGCAGGCAGCTGCAGGCAGCAATGAGCTCTGCCCTGAGCCTCCTCTGCTGCAGGCTGCACACCCCCAGCTCCCTCAGCCTCTCCTCACAGGGCTGTGCTCCAGGCCCCTCCCAAGCCTTGCTGCCCTTCTCCAACACCTTCCAGCACCTCAACATCTCTCTTGAATTGAGGAGCCCAGAACTGCACACAGCACTCAAGGGGTGTCCTGAGCAGTGCTGAGCACAGGGGCAGAAGAACCTCCCTTGCCCTGCTGCCCACACTGCTCCTGAGCCAGCCCAGGATGCCATTGGCTCTGCTGCAGAGGAACAGCAGCTCCTTGCTGGACTTCCCTTAAGGAAGCACCCAGGCATCCAGCACACCAGAAAAAAAAACCCCAAAGCCAACAAAACAAAGTCATTTACTGTCATACTTTAGCAAGACAAAAACAGCTGCTGTGGTACTTTGAGGGCTCAGCATATTTTGGCCAGGGCTGCTTGTTGTGGATATTGGCTGAGTCAAGGTTAGCTGTGAGGAGGCAGAAATTCTAGACCCATAGGAAGAGACAGGGTGTTCCTTTCTGTCCTGACAATGTTTACTTCCCAGGCCTGCTTTTGTTTGCTTGGTTTGTTGGGTTTTTTCTTTTCCCTCCCCTCCTGGAGTGGGACCTGACCCCAGGGCTTTGGCTGCACCTCCTGGCACGGCTGCTCTGTAGGCAGGGGAAGTGATAGGGGTGGGGAGGATGGAGCTGATGGGGAAAAGCTCTGCCTGGCACCTCCAGCTTGAGGTTTGCCCTCCAGTTGTCAGCATTGCCTGGCTTTGAGCCATGCCTTGTGAGTGAGACAGCAGGGTAGGAGCTGGGGGGTGGCTGTGTGGAGAGAAGCGATGAGGCCATGCCAGCTGCACAGGCACTGGGAGGGGCTGGATGCTTCCCTATGGAGCTAGAGAGGAGAGCAGAAGGGTGATGGAGGCCCCATCCCTGGAGACATTCAAGATCAGACTTGGGCAGCCTGCTCTAGTTGGGAATGCCCCTGCTGAGAGCAGGGAGGGTTGGACCAGAAGACCTCTGAGGGTCCCTTCCAATGCAATCTCTGAATGCAATCTGTGATTCTAAGATGCCCACCAGTCTAGTGGCACAGCACCCACACCCCTGCCACCCTTCAGACTGGGTCAGGTTCCTGTTCTCCCCAAAAAGGATAAGGATGGCAAGAGACCTATGGCAGGAAAAGAAGAAGCAGGGAAGCTGCTGTGCCACCACACCAGTGCCACCCTGCCCTGACATGGGCAGCTCCATGGCAGCTAAGCTGCCAGCACGACCACAAAACTCCACCACAACATTACCCACCCACACCCCCCCCACATTAAGTGCAGTTATCATAGTGGTTCCCAGCTTTATCTTTGACAGGCTCCCAGCATGCTGGGGTTGAAAGGGACCCAAAGAGATCATCCAGTCCAATGCCCTGCTCCAGCAGGGCACCCACAGCAGCTTGCCCAGCAGCACAGTGCCCAGCTGGGCTTGGAAGCTCTGCACACAAGGAGACTCCACAACCTCTCTGGGCAGCCTGCTCCAGGCCTCCAGCACCCTCACACCAAACAACTTTCACCTCCTGGTCAGATGGAACCTTCAGGGTTCCAGTTTGTGCCCACTGCCCCTTGTCCTGTCCCTGGGCACCACTGACAAGAGCCTGGCCCCAGCCTCTCACCCCCCAGCTCTTGATGAGAAGTGCTGTGGCACACTCAGCTGCTGCCAAGTGGCTCATGTTGGGTGCCAGAAGTTGTCTGCTGCTGCCCACCAATGGGCAGCACTGAGCAGAGCCTGGACCCATCCTCCTGCCCCCCAACCTTTAGCTCTTGCTGAGCACTGCTCAGATCCCCTCTGGGGCTGCTCTTCTGCAGGCTCAACACCCCCAGGGCTCTCAGCATTTGCTCCTCAGTGATGCTCCAGCCTGTTAGAACCTATCTGTGGGTTTCAAGCCATGCCCCATTTCTACACCCATGTGTAATGCCAGTCCTCAGCCAGCCATGCCCAGCAGCCCCCTCCACAAGGGTCTCTTGGAGAGCCATGGCTTCTTCCAGCTCCCACTCACACTGTGACACAAGAGCAGAGTTCCTGGGGTGAGAAAGGTGAGCTGTGGGGTTGCATTTACACTGCCTTGAAGTGAAGCCACCCAAAACTATGCCCCCAGACTGAACCAAGAGCCCTGGAGGCTCCACAGCCCTGTGCCCAGCACGATGCCACCCAGGCTGTAGCCGTGACTCATCTGCTCGTAAAGCTGGAGCAAGAAGAGGCCTTGCCCCAAAACAATTCCTTGGTGCTTGCCAAGCTCGGCAGGAGCAATCCATGCAGCTTCCCTGCTTCTCCAGAGCCACTTCCCTGCTCCTCCAGAGCTCTTTCCCCTGCTCCTCCAGAGCTCTTTCCCCTGCTCCTCCAGAGCTCTTTCCCCTGCTCCTCCAGAGCTCTTTCCCCTGCTCCTCCAGAGCTCTTTCCCCTGCTCCTCCAGAGCCCTTTCCCCTGCTCCTCCAGAGCCCTTTCCCCTGCTCCTCCAGAGCCACTTCCCCTGCTCCTCCAGAGCCACTTCCCCTGCTCCTCCAGAGCTCTTTCCCCTGCTCCTCCAGAGTCACTTCCCCGCTCCTCCAGAGCCCTTTCCCCTGCTTCTCCAGAGCTCTTTTCCCTGCTCCTCCAGAGCCACTTCCCTGCTCCTCCAGAGCTCTTTCCCCTGCTCCTCCAGAGCTCTTTCCCCTGCTCCTCCAGAGCCACTTCCCTGCTCCTCCAGAGCCCTTTCCCCTGCTTCTCCAGAGCTCTTTTCCCTGCTCCTCCAGAGCCACTTCCCTGCTCCTCCAGAGCCCTTTCCCCTGCTCCTCCAGAGCCCTTTCCCCTGCTCCTCCAGAGCCACTTCCTTGGTTCTCCAGAGCTCTTTCCCCTGCTCCTCCAGAGTCACTTCCCCGCTCCTCCAGAGCCACTTCCCTGCTCCTCCAGAGCTCTTTTCCCTGCTCCTCCAGAGCCACTTCCCTGCTCCTCCAGAGCTCTTTTCCCTGCTCCTCCAGAGCCACTTCCCTGCTCCTCCAGAGCCACTTCCCTGCTCCTCCAGAGCTCCTGCACCATTCCCCCCCTACCCCCATCGTGGTGCCACCACCAACTCCAGCAGCCACCTCAGCGCTGGGGCTTTCCTCTTCACCTCCTGCCCTTACCAGACCTGGAGCCTCCAAACACAACTGCCCACATTGCACTAACCTCAGCCACTTGCATAGGGAAGGATCAGGAGGGGGAGGAGAAGAAGAAGAAGAAAAAGGGGGGTCGGTGGTGGTGGGTTGGAGGGAAAGGAAAGAAGAGGCAGAAGCAAAGGCAGGCCAAGGTGGAACCGCAGTGTTTGTGAAATGGGTCACTGAATTATACACACAAATATTTTCCTTGGGGCTGCAATTACTTCCTGGACTTGTTATTGCACAGATGCTGCGCCTCGAGCAGCTCCCAGAAACGCTTCACAGTCTGCGAGCTCCACAGTAGCAGAGCTGGAGCGAAGCGAGCAGCCCCTGCTTCGAATTTGTCACAGCAAAACCGCAGGCTGCTTGCAGCCGCAGGCTCCGCACGCCCAAGCGCAGCCCTGCCCTGCCGCGGGGATCCTGCCCTGCCTGCCCTGCCTGCCCTGCCTGCCCTGCCTGCCTGCCGCGGGGATCCTGCCCTGCCTGCCCTGCCCTGCCTGCCCGCCGCGGGGATCCTGCCCTGCCTGCCCTGCCTGCCCTGCCTGCCCGCCGCGGGGATCCTGCCCTGCCTGCCCTGCCCTGCCTGCCCGCCGCGGGGATCCTGCCCTGCCTGCCCTGCCCTGCCCTGCCTGCCCGCCGCGGGGATCCTGCCCTGCCTGCCCTGCCCTGCCTGCCCGCCGCGGGGATCCTGCCCTGCCTGCCCTGCCCTGCCTGCCCGCCGCGGGGATCCTGCCCTGCCTGCCCTGCCCTGCCGCGGGGATCCTGCCCTGCCTGCCCTGCCCTGCCTGCCTGCCTGCCGCGGGGATCCTGCCCTGCCCTGCCTGCCCGCCGCGGGGATCCTGCCCTGCCCTCCGCGGGGATCCTGCCCTGCCTGCCCTGCCCTCCGCGGGGATCCTGCCCTGCCCTGCCTGCCCTACCTGCCGCGGGGATCCTGCCCTGCCCTGCCCTGCCTGCCGCGGGGATCCTGCCCTGCCTGCCTGCCTGCCGCGGGGATCCTGCCCTGCCCTGCCTGCCTGCCCTGCCGCGGGGATCCTGCCCTGCCCTGCCTGCCTGCCCTGCCGCGGGGATCCTGCCCTGCCTGCCTGCCTGCCGCGGGGATCCTGCCCTGCCTGCCTGCCTGCCGCGGGGATCCTGCCCTGCCCTGCCTGCCTGCCCTGCCGCGGGGATCCTGCCCTGCCCTGCCCTGCTGCGGGGATCCTGCCCTGCCCTGCTTGCCCTGCCACGGGGATCCTGCCCTGCCCTGCCCTGCCGCGGGGATCCTGCCCTGCCCTGCCTGCCGCGGGGGATCCTGCCCTGCCCTGCCCTGCCTGCCTGCCTGCCGCGGGGGATCCTGCCCTGCCCTGCCCTGCCTGCCTGCCGCGGGGGATCCTGCCCTGCCCTACCCTGCCTGCCCTGCCGCGGGGGATCCTGCCCTGCCCTGCCTGCCTGCCGCGGGGATCCTGCCCTGCCTGCCCTGCCTTGCCCTCCCTGCCCTGCCTGCCCGCCGCGGGGATCCTGCCCTGCCCTGCCTGCCTGCCCGCCGCGGGGATCCTGCCCTGCCCTGCCCGCCGCGGGGGATCCTGCCCTGCCCTGCCTGCCCTGCCGCGGGGATCCTGCCCTGCCCTGCCTGCCTGCCGCGGGGATCCTGCCCTACCCTGCCCTGCCGCGGGGGATCCTGCCCTGCCCTGCCTGCCCTGCCGCGGGGGATCCTGCCCTGCCCTGCCCTGCCTGCCGCGGGGATCCTGCCCTGCCTGCCCTGCCTTGCCCTCCCTGCCCTGCCTGCCCGCCGCGGGGATCCTGCCCTGCCCTGCCTGCCTGCCCGCCGCGGGGATCCTGCCCTGCCCTGCCTGCCCGCCGCGGGGGATCCTGCCCTGCCCTGCCTGCCCTGCCGCGGGGGCTCCTGCCCTGCCCTGCCTGCCCTGCCGCGGGGATCCTGCCCTGCCCTGCCTGCCCGCCGCGGGGGATCCTGCCCTGCCCTGCCTGCCCTGCCGCGGGGATCCTGCCCTGCCCTGCCTGCCCGCCGCGGGGGATCCTGCCCTGCCCTGCCCTGCCTGCCGCGGGGATCCTGCCCTACCCTGCCCTGCCTGCCGCGGGGGATCCTGCCCTGCCCTGCCCTGCCTGCCCGCCGCGGGGATCCTGCCCTGCCCTGCCGCGGGGGATCCTGCCCTGCCCTGCCGCGGGGGATCCTGCCCACGGCTCCCGCAGCACCTCCCCCGTACCCGAGCACGGCCCCGGGGCGTGCAGGATACCCCTCCAGAGGCGAGCAGTGTGCAGGAAGGGATGAGGACCTAGAAGGGATGATCATAGAACCAGAGAATGAAGCCGGTTGGAAGAGAGCTCCAAGCTCATCCAGCCCAACCTAGCACCCAGCCCTGGCCAACCAACCACACCATGGCACTAAGTGCCCCAGCCAGGCTTGGCTTCAACACCTCCAGCCACACAGACTCCACCACCTCCCTGGGCAGCCCATTCCAATGCCAATCACTCTCTCTGACAACAACTTCCTCCTCACATCCAGCCTAGACCTGCCCTGGCACAGCTTGAGACTCTGCCCCCTTCTTCTGGTGCTGGCTGCCTGGCAGCAGAGCCCAACCCCACCTGGCTACAGCCTCCCTGCAGGCAGCTGCAGGCAGCAATGAGCTCTGCCCTGAGCCTCCTCTGCTGCAGGCTGCACCCCCCCAGCTCCCTCAGCCTCTCCTCACAGGGCTGTGCTCCAGGCCCCTCCCCAGCCTTGCTGCCCTTCTCCAAACACCTTCCAGCACCTCAACATCTCTCTGCAATTCAGGAGCCCAGAACTGGACACAGCACTCCAGGGGTGGCCTGAGCAGTGCTGAGCACAGGGGCAGAAGAACCTCCCTTGTCCTGCTGCCCACACTGCTCCTGAGCCAGCCCAGGATGCCATTGGCTCTGCTGCCCACCTGGGCACTGCTGCCTCCTCTGCAGCTCCTCTCTCCCAGCACCCCCAGCTCCCTCTCTGCCTGCCTGCTCTCAGCCACTCTGGCCCCAGCCTGCAGTGCTGCTTGGGGTTGCTGTGGCCAAAGTGCAGAACCTGCCCTTGGCCTTGTTCAGTCTCATCCCCTTGGCCTCTGCCCACCCATGCAGCCTGGCCAGGTCCCTCTGCAGGGCTCTGCTACCCTCCAACAGCTCCACAGCTGCTCCTAGCTCAGTGCCATCTGCAAACTCACTGCTGCTGGACTCAATCCCCTGCTCCAGATCATCAATAAAGATATTGACCAGGACTGTGCCCAGCACTGATCCCTGGGGCACACCACTGCTGCCAGCAGCACCATTCATCACCACTCTCTGGGCCCAGCCCTCCAGCCAGTTCTTGACCCATATCAGAGTGAATCTGCCCAAGCCAGGAGCTGCCAGCTGTGCCAGGAGCTGCTTGTAGCAGGTAGTGCCAATGGCTTTGCTGCAGTCCAGGCAGACTCCATCCACAGCCTGCCCCACATGCACCAGGCAGGTCCTGCTCAGCAAGGGGGACTGAGGGACACCAACCTGCCCACCACAGGGTCACAGCCCCAGCCCAGGACACAGCCTTGCCCCAGTCTCTTGTCCCAGAAGGTGAAGGCAGTAGCAGATTGTCAGCAGTTGCTCTGCAGCATGACAGTCCCCTGGGACCTAAGAGAGCCTCATCCTCCTCGGTGAGGCCATCTCCAAGCCTCCAGTGGGACAAAGCACTCATGAGCAGTCTCCACCCCACACTTTGCCACAGGGAAGAGGTGGTTTTGCCTCTGCCTCTTGCTCCCTGCTCCAGGTTTGGGATCATAGAATCATGGAACAGTTGGAAGGAAGCTTTAAATGTCATCATATCCAACCCCTCTGCACTCAGCAGGGACATCCCATGGGGATGTGTCCCACATCCAAGCCATGCACAAGGCTTCAAGAGCCACCTCAGAGGTTAAGCCAAAGGGACAACAGCTCACTGCAGCCCTCAGCACCCCATTGTAGAACCTGGCACCCCCCTGCAGACCCCCCAGTATCCCACTGGAGATGCCATTGTCCCATTGTGGATGCCCCAGCACCCCCCTGAGTATCCCAGGATCCCATTGCAGATCTCACACAGCACCCACCCAAGCCCTGGCCATGGCCATGCCTGCCTGCTGGTGCAGTTTAACCCCACTGGCCTCTACCCCAGTCCCCAGCAGCCAGCCCAGCCCTCCAGATTTGGGCATTTTGGGGGGTGCTGGAGGCAGGCTGCAGCTCTCAGCTGCTCCCATCTGCTCCTCATTAGAGGGGCAGACAGCCCAGTGTGGGAGTCAGAGCCCTGATCTCCTTTCCAGTTGGTGTCCACCAGCAGATGCACAACAAGTGGCTGGATGTTTCAGGGGGCATGTGCATGGCACAGCCATTCCCTTTTTAGGTTTTCCTTTTCCCAGCTGGAAAAGGAGAATAAAACACCAGGAGTGGAGCTGAGGGTTTGCTGGTTGCAGGGTTCCAGCTCTGCTCCACTGCTCTGGGAGGCTCTTTGTTGGCAGAAGTGGGTTGATGAAGTTAACAGCCTGGGAGCCATAATTGGCTGGCATTAAATCAAGCAAATGATCTGGTTTGGTTTGCCCTTTGAAAGGAAGAAAGGGGGTGGGGGGAGGGGGGGAAAGTCCTGATATCAGATTAAAGAGGACAGGACCACAGAGAGCCAAGGCAGGAGCAGGCAGCAGCTCTCAGGAATTTGGGGGGAGAGGAGGGAGATTTGTCCCCTCAAGCATAAAGGAATCCAGCAAAGGAAAAGCAGCTTCACTTCAATCCTCGTGGGCAAGGCATGGGGCACCCAAAAAAGCCCAGGTTGTGGCACAGCAAGGGGCACCGCTTCAGAGCCCATCCCCAGCAGCTCATGAGGCTGAACTGGGCTCACTCCAAAGAGAGCTCAGATTCACTCAAACAGCCTTCAGGGAGAATTTCTTCTCCTTATCTCTCCACCTCTCAACCAACAGAGAGTGTCTGAAAACTCATTGGTGACCTTTGCATGGCTCTGAACCACAGAATCAACCAGGTTGGAAGAGAACCTCCAAGACCATCCAGTCCTACCTACTTAAAGGTAGGATCCAAGGAAGGGAACTCCTTGGATCCCACTCCCAGTCTGCTCTCCCTCATCATGTCACTAACAAAGCCTTGTCAAGAGTCCTTCCCAGCTCCCCTGTGGCCCCCTTTAGGCTGCTCTAAGGTCTCCCTGGAGCCTTCTCTCCCCCAGACTGAACAGATCCAACTCAGCCTATCCTCATAGCAGAGGTTCTCCAGCCCTCCATCTTTGTGGCCTCTTCTAGACCCTCTCCAACAGCTCCACGTCCTCCCTGTGTTTGGAGCTCCAGAGCTGGACACAGTACTCCAGGTGGGGTCTCACCAGAGCAGAGCAGAGGGGCAAGCATCACCTCCTTTGAGCTGCTGACCATGCAAGTCCTTCCCTCAGATGAGTGCAAACACCACAGGTGTCCTCCAGACTCGTTTGGAGGCCAGAATCAGCCTGTCCCAACACACTGAGAGAGAGTTCCTCAGAACCAGCCCCATCCTTTTCTTCCTGCCAGAGCAGCACGGCCGCAGCAGCCTCTGCTGCCCAGCCCAGCAGCTCCCCAGCACTCAGCACCACCGCCTCAGACCCTGCTCCGCCTCCACTTCTCACTCTATTAGGCAGAGTCTTGATACTTCCAAAGCCATTACCATCCCTCACAGGCACATCCATCATCAGGCCTTCAAACCCCCAGAAAGCACCCCCCTAAAACCCAAATCTATTTTCCATCCCCGTGCAGCCTGCCAGGCTCTGTTCTTCCACTCTGCTCTCCCCCATCCATCGCAGGACATTTCAGCAAGTCCTGAGGCCAGCCCAAGAAGCAGATGGCAGCCTGAAGAGGTGGTGATTTTTTTACTGTCAGGGGGGAGTGGGGTGGGGGGATGCAGCAGACAAGAGCTGATTTCTGTCTGCCTGCTTGGAAATGCCAACCTGAGCTCCAGGCACCGATGCCCACCCAGAGCTGGGGGCGCAAGGCAGTGTTGTACAGAGCCCTGAGGTCTGCAGTGCTGCAGGGGGAGCAGCAGGAGCTGCCTGCTCAGCTGGGAAGCCACAAGTGCCATGTCACAAAGGTGCCCCCAGGCTGGGCACAGACCCCACCTTCACTCCACATGCCTCCAGCACCCTGCACTCACCAACCCCCCTCTGCATGGCTCTGGAAATGGGACAGGTGCCACTTGCCCAGGCTTGGCAAGGAGCTGCTTCACAGAATCACTGAATGCCAGCTTGGAAGGGATCCCGAGGGGCATCTGGGCCAACCTTTCCAGGTGATGGTGCAGCTGAAGTGAGCTGCCCCAGCACCCTGGCAAGCTGAGCATTAAAGCTGCTCAGTGTAGGGGGATCCACTGCCTCCACTGGGAGATGATTCTGGGAATCTGCCCAACTGCTCTCATGGGGAACAATTTTCCTTTGGAGTCCAATAGGAATCTCTCAAGAGTGACTTGGGTCACCTACCATGCAAGGAGATGGCTCACCTGCCATGGGTCACCTACCATAGGTCACCTACCATGCAAGGAGATGGCTCACCTGCCATGGGTCACCTACCATAGGTCACCTACCATGCAAGGAGATGGCTCACCTGCCATGGGTCACCTACCATAGGTCACCTACCATGCAAGGAGATGGCTCACCTGCCATGGGTCACCTACCATAGGTCACCTACCATGCAAGGAGATGGCTCACCTGCCATGGGTCACCTACCATAGGTCACCTACCATGCAAGGAGATGGGTCACCTACCATGGGTCACCTACCATGCAAAGGGACGGTTCAAGTGCTGTGGGTCACCTACCATGGTCACAACCACACCTCTGCACCACCCCAATGGGGACCACACACTGCCCAGAACCCCTCCCCAAGCAGCACCACGCTGCAGCCCAGCAACTCTGCTGCAGCCCCAGGAGCTGCAAGCCTGAGGGTGATGCAGAGTTCAGCAACCCTGCCCCAGCCCGGGGTGAGCCAGCCCCGGGGCTGTCCCTGAGCCCACTGCTCCTGCACCCTGCCCCAGCCATCAGCAGTTAGGGGAAGATTTATGGGAGGATGTGGCCAGCTGAGCGATGGAGATGGATGGCCCTGAGGAGTGACTGATTTCTCCCTTCCAAGAGGAGCAGGAGTTAATTTATGGAGCAGGTTCCTTGGGTTTCCAAGTGGCTTTGATGCTGCTCTGTTTTCTTTCCCCCCCCCTGCCCATGCTCGTGATCTATTGCACAGCTGTTGGGGGTGGGAGGAAGGCCCTGTTGAGCCTGAGCAATGCATCACCCCAGGCAAGGCAGCCAACAGCTCTCAGCACAAGCAGATTGCCCTTTAATTGGCACGGGGCTGGTTTGGTGCCTGCCCAGAGCAGGAGCTTCTCTCCTCCCTGCTTCACCTTCAAGGCTCCAGAGCCCTGTTACTTGCCACAGAGAATGGGTTTGCCTGGAAAACACCTTTCAGACCAACCACTAACTGCCAGGGCACCCCCAAACCATGGCCCTCAGCACCACATCTACACAGCTTTGAAAACCCCTCCAGGGATGGGAACTCCACCATTGGCCTGGGCAGCCTGGGCAGCCTGGGCCGCCTGGGCCAGGGTCTGGCAACCCTTTCAGGGAAGAAATTGTTCCTCATGTTCGACCTAAACCCCCCCTGGTACAGACTGAAGCCATTTCCTCTTACTCTATCACTTGTTCCAGGAGAGAAGAGGCCAATCCCCTCCTCACCCCAACCTCCTGCCACCTTGCTGCATGACTCTGGGACAGCACAGCCCTGAGTCAGCTGTAAATCCCCAGCACACATCAGATGCTTCCAGGCAGCACTCGGGGGCTGTGGAAGAGGAACCAGACTGCACACAGAAGGAAGAGAGTGGCAAGTCCTGGCTGCCACCAAAATGTCACTGAAGCTCCCACGCAGGCTTGGCGGGGGGGTGGGGTGCAGAAACCATTCAGGAGGTCCCCAAAGCACCAAGATGAATGATGGCAACAAGAGGAGCACCACAGGCAGCATCACCTTCAGCTGGTCAAACCCAAGTTCAAAGGCAGAAGTGGCCCCAGCCCTTTCCCTGCAGCCTTGCAGTCCCCCGAGTCCTGCAGAGCCCCAGCACAACGCTGCCCACTGAGCTCTGCAGGGCTGGGGGCACCAGGCTGAGGGGGCAAAGGCACCCACAGGCAGCCCAGGGCCCCCAGCAGCTGCCCCCAAAGGGGCAGAGAACCTGCCCTCCCCTTTGCCATCCTCATCAGTGCCCTTCATGCCCCTCAGCTGCTCCCGGCTCCCCCTCCACCTTCACCTACCTCTAGTTTCTTCTTCCTCCTCCTCCTCTTCAGCTCCGGTCTGCGTTGAAAGCCTTTGCCCAGAGTGGCTTTGTGAAGAGAAGCAGCTTTTGAGATCCTCAGCAGGAGAGCTGGAGCCTGAGCAAGTCACCGCTCTGCCGGGGGGGAGGGTTTGGGAGCACACAAAGGGTGGCTGCCGGGGGGGTGGGGGGAGACTCCCTTTGAACCAGGGCGGTGGGGACAAGGCACTGCTGGGGAGTGCCTTCAGCCATCTCCTTGCAGGGGAGGTGACCCAAGTCACTCCCGGCGAGATTCCCACGGGACTCCAGAGGAAAACTGTTCCCTGGGAGAGCAGTTGGACACCAGAATCACCTCCCAAGGGAGGCAGTGGAGCCCTCTGCACTGGGCAGCTCATTTCACGTGCTGGGGGCAGGTGATCTCAATTCCACCGTCAGGTGCAGGTGCTGGGGCAGCTCATTTCAATTCCACCATCATGTGCTGGGGCAGCTCATTTCACGTGCTGGGGCAGCTCATTTCAAGGGCTGGGACAGCTGATTTCAATTCCACCATCAGGTGCTGGGGCAGCTCATTTCACATGCTGGGGCAGCTCATTTCAGCTGCACCATCACCTAGAAAGGTTGGCCCAGATGCCCCTCGGGGTCCCTTCCAAGCTGGCATTCAGTGATTCTATGAAGCAGCTCCTTGCCAAGCCTGGGCAAGTGGCACCTGTCCCATTCCCAGAGCCATGCAGGGGGGGGTTACAGAGTATCAGTATCATCAGGGTTGGAAGAGACCTCACAGATCATCAAGTCCAACCCTTTACCACAGAGCTCAAGGCTAGACCATGGCACCAAGTGCCACGTCCAGTCCTGCCTTGAAGTGCCCCAGGGACGGCGACTCCACCACCTCCCCGGGGTTGGTGAGTGCAGGGTGCTGGAGGCATGTGGAGTGAAGGTGGGGTCTGTGCCCAGCCTGGGGGCACCTTTGTGACATGGCACTTGTGGCTTCCCAGCTGAGCAGGCAGCTCCTGCTGCTCCCCCTGCAGCACTGCAGACCTCAGGGCTCTGTACAACACTGCCTTGCACCCCCAGCTCTGGGTGGGCATCGGTGCCTGGAGCTCAGGTTGGCATTTCCAAGCAGGCACTTGTGGCTTCCCAGCTGAGCAGGCAGCTCCTGCTGCTCCCCCTGCAGCATTCCAAGACCTAAAGGCTTGGCCCAGCTGTGCCTTGGAGTCCCTTCCAAGCAGGCACTCTGGGGTCGGTGCGATGGGGTCGGGGGGGCCGGGGCTGGGTGCAGCAGCAGGGCACCATCATTCAATCGCCTGCTGGCATTCTGCCCCCTGCCAGCTTCCTGCCCGGAGGCTGCCTGGGTGTGAGCCCACGGGACAGATTGCTGTGATTAGGCAACGGCCTCGGCAGCCTCTCCCCTTTCGTTTTCTCCTGCCTCTTCCTCCCTGGCGGGCAGCAGCACCCCCAGCCTGGCAGCGCCATGGAGCCCAGCGCCAGGGAGCCTCTGCTCAGGAGGGGCAGCTCCTCGTACCGCACCTTCCCCGGCAGCACCGCCAAGAGGCTCGACCAGCAGTACCTGAGGTGAGGGCTGGCACCCTGGGCTTGGCTCTCCCTGTCCTGAGAGCACTGGGCTGGGAGATGCTGGTGGAATCACAGAGCTGCTTTGCTTGGCAGGCACCTCTGAAGTCACCAACCCAGCACCACCCTGCCCCGAGGTGCCACAGGAGCTCTTCGTGCTGCCAGCACTGCTGAGCTGCCTTCAGGTGCGGGATTCATCCTGCCCGGGGTGGGTGAGCCCACCTGGGAGGGCTGCAGGTGTGGCTGCTTTAGGGCATTCAGCTCTCAGAGGGGCACAAGGTCCTGCTGGAGGGCAGGGGCAGCTTGACCTTTTTGCTCTCTACAGCTCCCTGAAAGCAGGATGGAGCTGGGGGGGGTTGGTCTCTTCTCCCAAGGAATGAGCAAGAGGACAAGTTGCATCAAGAGGGATTTTGGTTGGACAGCAGGAAAAAAAGCTGTTGTCCAAAAGGCCTGGCCCAGGCTGCTCAGGGCAGTGGTGGGGTCAGGAACCCTGGAGGGGCCTCAAAGCTGTGGAGATGTGGTGCTGAGTGCCATGCTTTAGTGGTGACCTGGCAGTGCTGAGCTGATGGTTAGGCTGGATGGTCTGAGAGATGTTTTCCACCCAGACCAGTTCTGAACTGGGCAGTCTGAGAGATGTTTTCCACCCAACTGGGTAGCCTGAGAGATGTTTTCCACCCAGACCAGTTCTGAACTGGGCAGTCTGGGAGATGTTTTCCACCCAGACCAGTTCTGCACTGGGCAGTCTGAGAGATGTTTTTTACCCAGACCAGTTCTGAACTGGGCAGTCTGAGAGATGTTTTCCACCCAGACCAGTTCTGAACTGGGCAGTCTGGGAGATGTTTTCCACCCAGACCAGTTCTGAACTGAGTAGCCTGAGAGATGTTTTCCACCCAGACCAGTTCTGAACTGGGCAGTCTGAGAGATGTTTTCCACCCAGACCAGTTCTGAACTGGGCAGTCTGAGAGATGTTTTTCACCCAGACCAGTTCTGAACTGGGCAGCCTGAGAGATGTTTTCCACCCAGACCAGTTCTGAACTGGGCAGCCTGAGAGATGTTTTCCACCCAGACCAGTTCTGAACTGGGCAGTCTGAGAGATGTTTTCCACCCAGACCAGTTCTGAACTGGGTAGCCTGAGAGATGTTTTCCACCCAGACCAGTTCTGAACTGGGTATCCTGAGAGATGTTTTCCACCCAGACCAGTTCTGAACTGGGCAGTCTGAGAGATCTTTTCCACCCAGACCAGTTGTGAACTGGGTGGTCTGAGAGGTGTTTTCCACCCAGACTGGAAGGTCTAAAGGTGTTTCCCACCCAAACCTACTCCCTGGCCCCAGGAGAGGAGCCCACTCCCTGCTCCACAAGCACCACTGCCCTGCTGGCTGGGTCCATGGTGCCACCCAGCTGCAGCTTCTGCTTTTCTCAGCTGAACCCACTGAAAACCACCCAGCACAGAGGAACAAACACTGGTGATGCCCAGAGGGAGGTCTCTCAGGCCCTCACCACAGCGAGGAGCAGCTTGCAAACCCCAGCAGCCTGGGGCTGTGCTGGGCCATTCCCTGGGGAAGTTCCCCCAGGGGCCTCAAGGGAACCTCAGCAAAGGCTGGAGGAAGCCACACGACAGACTTAGAGCTCCTGCTGGCTGTGATCACAGGGGGGTGGGAGGGACTCAAAGAGATCCCCTCGGAGGCAGGGTGGGCTGGGATACCCTTGGGATGCCAGCTGAGCCCTGGCCCCATCCCATTGCACAGGGGCAGAGATTCACAGAACAGTTGGGGTTGGAAGAGATCTCAAAGGTCATCCAGACCCAAACCCCTGCCATGGGCCCAGAGCCCTTCCACTAGCCCAGGTTGCCCAAGGCCTCACCCATACAACCAGAGAATGTCAGGGGCTGGAAGGGACCTTGAGAAGTCATCTGGTGCAGGGAGGGAGCATCCACAACCTCCCTGGGCAAGCTGCTGCAGTGTCTCCCCTGATGATGGCAGGGAGAGGTTCTCCAGCAGCAGCTGCACCCCAAAGCATGGCTAGAGGAAAGCACAGCCTCAGGGAGGCAGAGTGAGGTGAGGCTGCAGCTCCACCTGCCCCTTCACAGGATGGCAGGGGTTGGAAGGGACCCAAAGAGAGCATCCAGTCCAACCCCCCTGCCAGAGCAGCACCATCCAGTCTAGCTCAGGGCACACAGCAACACATCCAGGGGCTGGAAACGTCCTTCAAAGCTCATCCAGTGCAACCTCCCTGCCAGAGCAGCAGCACCCAGAGCAGCTCACACAGGAACACATCCAGGTGGCTTTTGAATATCTCCACAGAGGGAGACTCCACAACCTCCCTGGGCAGCCTGTGCCAGGGCTCTGGGACCCTTCCAGGCAAGAAGTTGCCCCTTGTGTTGAGGTGAACCCCACCACATCCTTCTCACTCCCTCCCCACCCCCAGGAGCCTCCACAACCAGCGGCTCTACCTGGCTGCCTTTGCTGCCGTGCTGGGGAACTTCAGCTTCGGCTTCGCCCTGGTGTATCCCTCCCCTGTCATCCCTGCCCTGGAGGCTCAGCCCGACCCCGCCCTGCGGCTGGACCAGCACTCAGCATCCTGGTTCGGGGTAAGCAGCTGAGGCTGCCCAGCCGGGGGGCAGGGAGCCGGTGTGCGGGCAGGGGGGCAGCTGCACCCACCCAGCGCTCTCTGCTTGTGTGCCCGCAGTCGGCGTTCACGCTGGGAGCGGCCGCGGGGGGGCTCAGCACCATGCTGCTCAACGACCGCCTGGGCCGCAAGCTCAGCATCATGTTCTCGGCGCTGCCCTCGGCGCTGGGGCTGGCACTGCTGGCTGGTGCCCAGGGCTTCACCATGCTGCTGCTGGGACGCATCCTGACCGGATTCGCCGGCGGCGTCACCTCCGCAGCCATCCCGGTAAGGGGCGGCGGGGCGGGAGCCTGGGGGGGGCTGCGGGGCGGGACAGGGCTGGAGGGCAGGCTGGGGAAGAGAAGGCTGCAGGAGAGCTTAGAGCAGCCCAGCAGTACCCAAGGGAGCTGCAGGAGAGCTTAGAGCAGCCCAGCAGTACCCAAGGGAGCTGCAGGAGAGCTCAGAGCAGCCCAGCAGTACCCAAGGGAGCTGCAGGAGAGCTCAGAGCAGCCCAGCAGTACCCAAAGGAGCTGCAGGAGAGCTTAGAGCAGCCCAGCAGTACCCAAAGGAGCTGCAGGAGAGCTTAGAGCAGCCCAGCAGTACCCAAGGAAGCTGCAGGAGAGCTTAGAGCAGCCCAGCAGTACCCCAAGGAGCTGCAGGAGAGCTTAGAGCAGCTCAGCAGTACCCAAGGGAGCTGCAGGAGAGCTTAGAGCAGCCCAGCAGTACCCAAGGGAGCTGCAGGAGAGCTTAGAGCAGCCCAGCAGTACCCAAAGGAGCTGCAGGAGAGCTTAGAGCAGCCCAGCAGTACTCCAGGGGGGCTGCAGGAGAGCTTAGAGCAGCCCAGCAGTACCCAAGGGAGCTGCAGGAGAGCTTAGAGCAGCCCAGCAGTACCCAAAGGAGCTGCAGGAGAGCTTAGAGCAGCCCAGCAGTACCCAAAGGAGCTGCAGGAGAGCTTAGAGCAGCCCAGCAGTACTCCAGGGGGGCTGCAGGAGAGCTTAGAGCAGCCCAGCAGTACCCAAGGGAGCTGCAGGAGAGCTTAGAGCAGCCCAGCAGTACCCAAGGGAGCTGCAGGAGAGCTTAGAGCAGCCCAGCAGTACCCAAGGGAGCTACAGGAGAGCTTAGAGCAGCCCAGCAGTACCCCAAGGAGCTGCAGGAGAGCTTAGAGCAGCCCAGCAGTACCCCAAGGAGCTGCAGGAGAGCTTAGAGCAGCCCAGCAGTACCCAAGGGAGCTGCAGGAGAGCTTAGAGCAGCCCAGCAGTACTCCAGGGGGGCTGCAGGAGAGCTTAGAGCAGCCCAGCAGTACCCAAGGGGGCTGCAAGAGAGCTTAGAGCAGCCCAGCAGTACCCAAAGGAGCTGCAGGAGAGCTTAGAGCAGCCCAGCAGTACCCAAGGGAGCTGCAGGAGAGCTTAGAGCAGCCCAGCAGTACCCAAAGGAGCTGCAGGAGAGCTTAGAGCAGCCCAGCAGTACCCAAGGGAGCTGCAGGAGAGCTTAGAGCAGCCCAGCAGTACCCAAGGGAGCTGCAGGAGAGCTTAGAGCAGCCCAGCAGTACCCAAGGGAGCTGCAGGAGAGCTCAGAGCAGCCCAGCAGTACCCCAAGGGGGCTGCAGGAGAGCTGGGGGTGGATTTTTGTAAGGTCCTGTGTTGACAGGACAAGGGAATCACAGAATGGTTTAGGTTGGGAGCTCAAAGATCAGCCAGTTCCAACCTCCTGCCATAGGCAGGGACAGCTCCCACTAGAAGCTCAAAGCCTCATCCAACCTGGTCCTGAACACCTGCAGGGAGGTTGTGGAGCACAGAAGCACAGAATGTGATCAAAAGCATTAGGCAGAGCTCCAGGGCTGCAGCCTGGAGCTGGGAGCTACACCCCCAGAGCAGCCAGGGCAGGGCAGGGGCTCTGTGCCTGCCCTGTTCCCTCCAGCAGCTATTTCCTCCCATGTTTACCAAACCTCCTGTTGCATGCAGAGGGGAAGGCAAGAATTGAGTAACCCTGGGGCAAGGCTCCACAGTGATGGGAACCTTTGTGCTGGAGCACTTCTCCTAGGCCAGGGTGAGAAAGGGAAGCAGTGGTGCCTGCAAGGCTGTCCTGTTCCCTGCCAGGACCAGCCAGCCCAGCCAGGTTTCCACTCCCAAAGGCAGGTTTGGGTGACTGCAAGGTGGCAGAGGCCAGGTTCTGGTGGTGATGGCTGTGTGTTGAAGCTCTGCTAAGTGTGAGTTGTCCTGCTCCAGGTCTACATCTCAGAGATCTCCCACCCTGGGGTCAGGGGAATGCTGGGTGCCTGTCCTCAGATCATGGCAGTGCTGGGCTCCCTCATCCTGTATGCCCTGGGCAAGTATCTGTGTGTGGAGAGCTCCAACCCCCCCCCCCCCTCCAAAGGCCTTTCCACCCTCTCACCAAGTTGATGGATCCCTTCCCTTTGCTGCCAGCTCACCACCACCACGGGTGGGTCTGGACAGGGTCACCAATGCATAACCCACTCCTGTTTGGGTGTGCTCAGAGGGGATGAATCCAGGACCCCCATGGCCACCACCGTGCCTCAGACCTGGGTCCTGCTGAGGCTTTGCCGAGGCTGAAGGGCAGCACATGGTGATGTGTGTGCACCTGCCAGCATCTGCCCTGGCTGCTGCAGCATCTCCCTGGATCCTCTGAGATTCACAGGATCCCAGCGGGGTGGGGGTTGGAAGGGACCCCTGGGGATCATCTATGGCACCCACAGCTAAAGCAGGGCACCCACAGCAGCTTGGGGTTGGAATCTGCAGAGGAGGAGACTCCACAACCCCTCTGGGCAGCCAGGGCTCCAGCACCCTCACACCAAAGGCTCCTGTTCAGATGGAACCTCCTGGGTCCCACTTTGTGCCCCTGGGTCCCACTTTGTGCCCCTGGATCTCACTTTGTGCCCCTGGGTCTCACTTTGTGCCCCTGGGTTCCACTCTGTGCCCCTGGATCTCACTTTGTGCCCCTGGGTTCCACTTTGTGCCCCTGGATCTCACTTTGTGCCCCTGGAATTGCCCCAAACTGCCCAGCTGAAAATGCTTCTCTGCTGAGAGAAAAGTGCCCAATCTCTTGAGTTTTAACTTTCCCCCCACACACACTGGATTTATGCAATTAAACTCTGGGGGCACCCACTCGAGGACGAGGCCAGGACCCCCTTCCCTGGGTGCTTTCTGCCCCTGACTGTGCTGCTCCCGCAGGACTGGTGCTGGACTGGCGCTGGCTGGCCGTGGCAGGGGAGGTGCCTGTGCTCATCATGATCATCCTGCTCTGCTTCATGCCCAACTCACCTCGGTTCCTGCTCTCCCAGGGTAAGGAGGATGAGGCCCTGAGGTCCCTGAGCTGGCTGCGGGGCAAGGACACAGACTATGCCCAGGAGTATGAGCAGATCAAGGACAGTGTGAGGAAGCAGGTGAGGAAGGCTCAGCTCCAGCACTGGCAGCCTGCAGAACCCAGGCAGCTCCTAGGTCACATTCTGGGTGCTGTGGTGGTGACACTTGGGGATGTGGTTTAATGGCCATGGGGGTCTGAGGTTGAAGGTTTGACTCGATGGTCTTAAAGGTCTTCTCCAAGCAGCACAGCTCCATGATCCTACAGAAGGTTGGACTTGAGGAGCTCAGAGCTCTTCTCCCACCTGGTCAGTTCTATGCCCAGAGGTGGTACCAGCCTTGGCTGTCTGCCTTTGTCCCCCTCCAGAGCCAGAAGGTTTCCTGTGCTGAGCTCAAGGATCCCTTCATCTACAAGCCCATCCTGATAGCCGTGGGGATGAGGTTCCTGCAGCAGCTCTCAGGTGTCACCTGTGTCCTCGTGTACCTGCAGTCAATATTCAAGAAGACATCTGTCATCCTGGTGAGCCCTGGGGTCTGGCCTGGCCTTGGCCTCTCCTGTCTGCAGTGAGGGCTGCACAGGGTTCCAGTCACAGAATCATCACAGAATGGGCTGGGCTGGGAGGGACTTCCAAAGGTCATCAAGTCCAAGCCTCTTCTGCAGTAAGCAAGAGCATCCTCAACTAGATCAGACTGCCCAGAGCCCTGTTGAGCCTCACCTAGAATATCTCCAGTCCTCTGCAGCTGCAGGACCCCAGCTTTGGAAGTCTCTTCTAAAGCAGCTGGCAGGAAAAGTCTGAGCAAGGATGGGCAGCAGGAGTGGTCCAGGTGCTGAGGTGCTGGAAGGTGTTTGGAGAAGGGCAGCAAGGCTGGGGAGGGGCCTGGAGCACAGCCCTGTGAGGAGAGGCTGAGGGAGCTGGGGGGGTGCAGCCTGCAGCAGAGGAGGCTCAGGGCAGAGCTCATTGCTGCCTGCAGCTGCCTGCAGGGAGGCTGTAGCCAGGTGGGGTTGGGCTCTGCTGCCAGGCAGCCAGCAGCAGAACAAGGGGACACAGCCTCGAGCTGTGCCAGGGCAGGTTCAGGCTGCAGGTTAGGAAGAAGTTCTTCAGAGGAAGAGTGATTGGCATTGGAATGGGCTGCCTGGGGAGGTGGTGGAGTCTTTGTGGCTGGAGGTGTTCAAGAGCAGGCTGCATGAGGCACTCAGTGCCAGGGGTTAGTGGGACTCGATGAGCCTGCAGGTCCTTTCCAACCTGACTGGTTCTGTGATTCTGCTCTCCTCCTCTGAGCCCTGCTCTGGTCTCTGGCTGTAGGAGGCCAACTTGACAAAGGCATCAGGAGCATCAAGCACCACATGCAGGAAGCTGCCCTCTCCCTGGCTCTCCCCTCTCAGCTCCCCTGCTCTTGTCTTTGCAGAGCCCAGAGTACGACGCAGCTCTGGTGGGCTTGGTGCGGCTGCTCTCGGTGGCCATCGCCGCTGTGTCCATGGACAAAGCTGGGAGGAAGATCCTCCTCTTCGTGTCAGGTGTGTCCCTCTCCACTGCTCTGGAGGGGAAGCTCTGGTCTGAGGCTTTCCAGGAGCTTCAGGCACACAGGCAGCAGGGGAGGTCTCTCTCCTTCGGTGGTGGCACAGCTCCTGGGCAGAGATGTTCTGGGAGCTCAGTCCCTGCCACAGAGGGCACCACTCACCCTTCAGCCCCGCTGAGATGCTGCCTCCCTCCACAGCTGGTGCCATGTTGGCCTCCAACCTGACCATGGGGCTCTATGTCCACTTCATGCCAGCTTCTCAGAATGGCACCGCCGCCAACAGGACCCTGGTGAGCTCTGCCAGCCTCCCTGCTGAGCCAACGAACTACATCACCCTCATCCCTCTCCTGGCCACCATGCTCTTCATAATGGGTAGGTGCAGAGAGGAAGCTCAGGACCCACAGCACTGGGCTGGGTACCTCCCTGGCATGGGGGAGGGGAGGAACATTTCTCATTTAAAGTAGAGGGGCATGGAACAAGGAATTTGGGCTTGGAGGTGGAAGGCAGGCAGATGGCCCTGGAAGACCAAGAAAGATGACATCTGAAGTCACTTTGAGGGCTGGCTGAGGGCTGAGTCACTTTGAGGGTCAAGGACTGAGTCACTTTGAGGGCTGAGTGCATGACCGAGGGGAATGACGACCACTGGGGGAGCAGGACAGCATTGCACAGGGGCTCCTCACCCTCCTTCTCCTGCAGGCTATGCCATGGGCTGGGGCCCCATCACCTGGCTGCTGATGTCTGAGATCCTGCCTCTGAAAGCCCGTGGGGTGGCCTCGGGCCTCTGTGTTGTGGTGAGCTGGCTGACAGCCTTCACCCTGACCCAGTTCTTCCTCCGAGTCGTGGTGGGTACTGCCCCAGCAGAGTGTCCAGCAGCTCCTCCTCAGACCTCCTCTGCACCAGCTCATAGCTGCTTTCTGTCCCACCTGGCAGGATAACTTTGGCCTGGAGGTGCCCTTCTTCTTCTTCGCTATCATCTGCGCTGGGAACATCTTCTTCACAGGCTGCTGCGTCCCAGAAACCAAAGGCAGGTCCCTGGAACAGATCGAGGCCTTCTTCAGGACTGGCAGGAGGTCCTTCATGAGGTAGAAGCCACCCTCTGCCCAGTCCACAGGCTGCAGGGCAAGAGGGCAAACCGTTGTGCAGCTGGAGTGGGTGCTGGGGCTCTCTGCAAAGGCAGTGGCAGAGGTGGCAGCGACTTTGGGTGTAGAAGTTGCCAGCTGGAACTCTACCTTCTCCTCCCATCACTCCACACTACCTGTAGCTCCCTGGGAGCATATCAACCTGAGGCATGGGAGCAGGCAGCCAGTGCCAGGCTAGAGATAAAGGTGTCCTGGACAAGCAGAAGTGTGGCTGCAGACCAGAGAGAGACTAAGAGCATCCTCTGGTCAGCAGCCACCAAAGCAGCCCAAGGCTTTGGCCAGAGCTTGCAGCTGTGAGCACTTTGGCCAAAGTCCATCACCCAGCTGCAAGAATAAAACAGTTCTGCCTCCAAGCTCGAGCTGTTGTCTTGATCTGCAGAGAAGGGTGGGGTGTGAGAAGCAGACCAGGCTTGTGACAAGGGGACCACAACAGCCTGAAGCTTCCCTGATGTACTTCAGGAGTGTGAAAGAGGCAGAGCCAGGTAGAGGGTAGAAAAAAGCTGCCAGGTTTTATTGCTCTAACACCCACACATTACACAAGGAACAAGACCAAATGCAGCTGACAAAGACACTCCAGCAGCAAACAAGCAAGAGGAACAAACATTCAGCTGTAGTGCAAGTGATCCCCTGCAGGACAGACAGGGTGGGGGCTCACAACACCTTCTACCCGGGTGGCTCCTTCCCACCACAGGGGTTTTGCTCACCCCCAGAGAGGAAGGTGGATGCATCTCCATCACTGCTGTGTGTGGAGCTTCCCAGCTCCACCACTTGGAGATTTCAAGTGCATAGTTGGTAGCAAAGCTCCTCCCTGCAGGTGGGCAAGGCCAGGCTGGATGGGGTCCTTGAGCAACCTGGGCTAGTGGAAGGTGTCCCTGGTGGAACTAGGTCATGCTTAAGGTCCCTTCCAACCTGACCCCTTCAGTGACAAACTGCTCTTCACCCCTTCTCTGGCTGCCCTGCCAGATGAAGGACTCCTGCAATGCTTTTGTTTGAGAGCCTAGCCCGAAGTAAAGCACAGCTGCAGGAGGTGGAACCAAAGGCCTTGCTGAGCATCACATCCAACCTGCCTCCTCCCAGAAGGGCTGAACAACAAAGGCTGAGCTGGGAGATGGTTTCCCTGACCTCCTGAAATGCCCTCCCAGGGCTGCTGGGGACGTTTGTGTCCCCCCAGGGCTGCAGCTTTCAGCCTGCTGTGCCAGGAAGCGTGGGCTGGAATAGCTGACCCAGATCCCAAGAGGTGCCCTGCAGCACGAGAGAAGTCACCTCCGAGGAGCTGAGCTCCACCAGAGGGTGAAGTTAAAGCAGCCTGGGACAGAGGCAGAGACCAGGGCCAAACAGCACAGAAAAAGTTCACCCTCAGACTGCACCTTTGCAGCTGAGACTCATCTCCAGAGAGCTGCTCAGCCCTGCCTGGGGCCAGGCAGCTTCTAAGTGTGGCCTGATTAGGAGAGGTCTCAAGAGCCTCTGCTTTCCACTGACCTGCTGAAGATCAGGACCTCTGGCAGCCTTGTGCTGGAGCATTCTCCATCTCCCATGGCTCCAGAGCATTCTCCATCTCCCATGGCCCTAGAGCATTCTCCATCTCCCATGAAACCCTTCCCTGAAGGCAGGAGATGGTTTTTTTGCCTGTTTGTTTCCTGAGGAAAAGAAGAAAATGACAAAGCTGAAGTCAGCTTCCCAGGGCTCAGCCTAAGGAGGGAATGCCCAGACCAGAGATGAGCTCTTGGGCTCTTGGGGCCCTGCAAGGAGCTCACTGGAGGAGCATTCTCTGAGTGATCTCCTCCCTGCTGAAGTCTCAAGGGTTTTGCTGGGCCATTGAGAGGCTGAGGAATCACAGTGGCTCTGTCCAGAGGTAGCAAGGTCTTTTTATTCACAGAGATCCCTGTGGTGGTGCCAAGGCAAGGAGGCCTGGGCACACAGCAGACAGTGAGCCTCTGCTCTGCCCTTCACACCCAGTGGGGCACCTCCAGGGCAGAGTGGAGCTGATACCCACAGGTGCTGCCAACTTCATGACTGACTGGGAGGTGCAAGAGCTGCCCACAGCACAGCTGCATGTGGGGAAGGAGGGCAGAGCCCAGGCAGGGGATGGTGGAATCCAATGCTAAGTGCAGTGCTGCCAGCACCCACACCTGGTGCCAACAGCTCGCTGCAGTGACCCTCTCCTGAGTGACAGAACTCCTGTCCCACTGTCTCCCAAGACCTGGCAAGCAGGAGGTTAGCCTGGGTGCCACCAGCAGGGCATGGCTTGGGCCCACAGCATCTCCAGAGCAGGGCTTTGTACTTCAGCTGTCCTCACACAGCTCCAGGCACCCTCCAAACACAACTATCAACCACCATGCCCCATGAATGGGCACATAGCTGCTGTGATGCTGCTGCTCTAGAGGTCCCCTCCACCTCCACAGTGATGTCTCTTGCCCACAGGGAGGTTACAGCACCCACTAAGTGTCACAACATCTCCTAGAAGCCATGGGTGCTGTCCCCAAGCCACAGGCTGCAGCAATGACAGCATCTGGCTTGGTTTCTGCTGCACCACAAATCCCCAAGAGCTCCCACTCCAGACACCCATCCCCAAGAGCTCCCACTCCAGACACCCACCTGCAGGAGTCAGCACCCCTGGAGCATGGCTCTGAGACCTCTCCTGTTGCAGGAGGCACAGAAACCTTGCCCAGCCCTGGTGTGCTGTGGATTGCAAGCCCAAGGTGAGCAGCTGGACTTGAGGATCTCAAAGGTCTCTTCCAACTGAGCAGTTCTGTGGTTCCATGATCATCACACAGACAGGCAGGTGGGCAGAGCCCCTCAGGAGCACCAAGTCCAACCCAGAGCCCTGCTCTACAAGATTCACCTTAAACCACAGCCCTAAGCACCACATCCAAACCACCCTGAAACACAGCTGGATGGTTCCACCACCTCCCTGGGCAGCTCATTCCAGTCCCTGACCTCTCCCTCTGTGAAAAACTTTGTCCTAATGTCCAATCTAAACCTCCCCAGCCTCATCTCGAGGCCATTCCCCTTTGCTCTCTCTCCCATGACCTGTGAGCAGAGCTCAGCTCCAGCCCCTCCACAATGCAGCTGTAAGTAGCTCCACAATGTAGTTTCAGGTAGCTCTAGACAGCAGAGAGGTCTCCCCTCAGCCTCCTCTTCCTCAGACTAACCATCCCCAGCTCCCTCAGTCACTCTAGGCCCTTCCCCAGCTTGTTAAGGCTCAGCTCTTGCAGAAGAGTCCCTGAGGCCCATTCCCAGCACCAGTGCTGGGCTCGGGGCTGAGCTCTGCAGCCTGGCAGAGCTGGTGCAGGTTGGTTGCTTGCCTTAGCCACAGGGCCAGATCCACCTGCCACAAAACACAGCAAGACAGAAGTGCTGGTGCCCAGGGGACTTCTGCCCTTGGTGCCAAGGGAGCAGAGTGGACCTGTCCATGCCAACAAGCCCTCCAGGAGGCCCAGAGCAGTTATCTGCCCTGGGGACTGCTGCTGGTCTATGGCTATAGGGGCTTGGATTAGATGACCTTTAAAGGTCCCTTCCAACCTAAAGCATCCTGTGACTGGGACAAGCAAGGCTCTTCCCAGCTCTGTGGTTCCCCAGGGTGGACACAGATCAGCCTCAAGTGTTACTCTCTCCACTCTGCTCTGCCTTGTGCCTCCTGTCACTAAAGCTACCGAGCCAAGCAGGCACTATCAAAGACATGCATCAGCCTGCAACATTCCTCTACTAACCACTACCTAACCCCAACCCCCACCCCTGAAATCAAAGCAGATGTCCTGCCTGCTAGGCTGGACTCTGCCCTCAAACCAGCCCAAAGGGCACTGCAGAGAGCCACCACCAGCTCCAGCCCAGGGCACCCGAAGCAGCTGGTGAGCTGCAGCCTGCTCCTCCTGCAGCATCTCAGCACCGTGGCCAGGAGCTGTGGTCCCTGCACACACTCACACAGGGAAGCTCAGCAGCCCACGGAGTGCCTGCAGCTGGGGGGACCAGCCCAGAGCTGGAGACTCTGCAAAAGCAGGGCCTTGACTGGAAGCTGCTGGTGCCTGCTCTGTGTCCCAGACAAGCTGGGGTCAGAGTCCTGGGTGGGGGAGGAGGAGGCTCAGCACAAAGTGGCTGCCCCAGCACCCAGCTGTGTGTAACTGAGCCCAAGCCACCTTCCTGCCTGGTGTAAATCCTCACACCTCCCTCAGCTCCAAGGAGCAAACATCAGCTTAAGGCTGGCTGGAGGGCAGCTTAGCTCCCTGATCTCCAGGCACACACTGCAGCTGTCCCCAGCCCCAGCTCCACCCCAGGCTCTGCCAGGAACGCGCTGGTGCTGCTCAGCTAAGGGCAGAGACACCACAGCAGCAGGGAGATCCTCTCCTCCAGACAGCTGCCAAGCCACCAGTGCTCAGAAGCCAGAGAGCAGCTGCTGGGCAGCCCCAGGCCTCAGCCAGCCTCCAGCAGCCTTTCTCAGCCCACAGCACAAGCCCCCTGGTGCCCCAGAGACTCAGATGGGAGCACAAAGTGCTGGTGGCAGCAGCAGCTCAGCTGCCAGGGCAGGAGGGTAAGGCCAGGCTGCAGTCCTCACTGCCACTGCTCAGCACAGCTGCTGCCTGCCTTGGCTGCTGAGTACAACCCCCCCAGTGCCAGCCCAGTTCACCTCCCAGGAGAGAGGAAACCCAGAGGGGAAAAGGCAGAGAGGGAACCCAAACTCTGCCATGGCTGTGGCCCAGAAGAAGCCCAAAGGGTCAAAGGACTACAGGAGAACCATTCTGAAGGCTGAGAAAGGATTTCTGCAGTGCCCCAGGCACAGCAGCCAGGACTCAGCCTGGGTTTAGAGACCCCCCCAATGACATGAGGCAGCCCTTTGAAGGACAGGATCCAGAGCACTCCTTTCTCCTGTGCCCAGAGAAAATGAGTCCCATCCAAATGCTGCAGGAGCTAAACCCAAACCATTTCCCCTCCTTCCTAATCAAAACTAAAAGCAGCTATGTAAAAATCCAATAAGTTAACACCCCCCTGCAGAAGTCACAATGAGAAGAGGGAGCTCTGGACTCAGTTTTGGTCTGCCTGACACAAAGCAAACAGAAAACAGGATGCAAATCCCACTGGTGGAGCCTGGAATGAGCCTGGAATAAGCCATCCCAGCTACCCACAGCTCTGTCTGCTTGCAGTGGAAGCAGATTTCATCTCCCCATACAAAACCAGTCCAGAACTGGTCCAGGACAACACAAGCCCACAGAATGGACCAGGCAGAAGCAAAGAGCAGGTCCCTTGTGTGGAAGCAGGAGCAGATGCAGGGGGTGAGAGATAAGAGGACCGAGTCTGAGGCTCACAAGAGAAGGATGCTCCTGCACAGCAGCACACCCTTGGCTCAGGCAGCAGCAGCCTCCTCCAGCTGAGCTGAAGCAAACTTCCCTTCTGCCCCAGGAAAAGAGGGAAGCAGAAGCAAATTCCCCTTTAATAAGCCCAAGTCCTTCATTCTTGTAATTCAAATAGATCACAGGAGCTGCCTGAGGCTGCCTCCAGAGGAGATGGAGCCTGTGCTGTGTGGCTTGCAGGAGGTGCCCCAGCACCTCTGGCAGCTCCCCTGCAGCTGGTTCTTGCCTCTGCACTGGCAGGTCCCCTGCAGATGGCTCTTACCTCTGCACTGGCAGCTCCCCTGCAGCTGGTTCTTGCCTCTGCACTGGCAGCTCCCCTGCAGCTGGTTCTTGCCTCTGCACTGGCAGCTCCCCTGCAGCTGGTTCTTGCCTCTGCACAGGGCTTTTTGCTGAGGTCCTTTCCCATGCAGCAGAGCCTGGCCTAACTGGACACATCCTCAGAGGAACAAGACCAAGCTTAGGCATCACCACCTGCTGCTAGAGCCCGGATTAGTGGTTAGACCTGGGAAGGGCCTGCGAAGTGCAGGCTACCCCCAGGCGTGAAGCAGCAGCTCCCTGAGTCCTATGAGCCCAGCACAGAGGCAAGGAGCTGGCACCTCAGCTCTGTCCCTGCTCAAGCCACCCAGGAGCAGCAGCTCCCTTGGCTGCCTTGTCCAAGGAAAGGGTTTCCTGGTCAGGCTTGGAAAGCAGGCAGCAAAGAGCCAGCACCTCTAGGGCCAAACTAACTCACTAAATTAAAAGGCATGAGGCCCTGTGGGAGACATCTGGGTGAGGGTTGAGGAGGAGAGAGAGACCAACACTCTGAGGTCTGGCTGCTGGTGTGAGGAGAGGGCACAGCCTGCCCCAGCCCCTGAGACTTCCAGTGGCTGCAGTGTCCAGGGAAATCATGGAGTAAGAGGGAGGGGAGTGGGCAGAGGGGAGGGCAGAGTGGATCTCCACATCTTCAGCGCCCCAGAGGTCCAGCAGAGGTTACCCCTAGCTCCTGTGCCTCAGAGAGCCTGCCCCTCCAGGGGCCCTGCCAGCTTCTCCTCCTCCAGCTGCTTCTGCTGCTGCTGGATGCGGGCATAGGTGATGGCATCTCCCCTGTGGAGAGAAGGGGCAGAGTGGGCATGCAAGCTCCCCATGCCCACCCTGCTGCCTACTGCCCTTGCAGGAAGGGCTCCCAAGCTGGGCTAGGGCTCCCTCTCATCCTAAGGGTTGCCAGCAGAGACAGGAGACTTGCTGAACACCTCCAGCTCCACCAAAGCTGCTCCCTGGCCCCAGAGGTGGGTCCATAAGTCCAACAGCTGCAGAAAGAGAGCCTGGGACCCACAGGGCAACCAAGGCTGAGCTCCCAAGGAAAAGCTCTGAGCTTCAGCAGACCCTGGGAGGGTTTGGGACTCAGAGAATGGGTTGGCTTGGAAGGGACCTTAAAGATCCCCTCGGAGGCAGGGTGGGCTGGGATACCCTTGGGATGCCAGCTGAGCCCTGGCCCTCTGGGGCCATCCCATTGCACAGGGGCAGAGATTCACAGAATAGTTGGGGTTGGAAGAGATCTCAAAGGTCATCCAGACCCAAACCCCTGCCATGAGCCCAGAGCCCTTCCACTAGCCCAGGTTGCCCAAGGCCTCATCCATACAACCAGAGAATGTCAGGGGCTGGAAGGGACCTTGAGAAGTCATCTGGTGCAGGGAGGGAGCATCCACAACCTCCCTGGGCAAGCTGCTGCAGTGTCTCCCCAGGCTGACTGATGATGGCAGGGAGATGTTCTCCAGCAGCAGCTGCACCCCAAAGCATGGCTAGAGGAAAGCACAGCCTCAGGGAGGCAGAGTGAGGTGAGGCTGCAGCTCCACCTGCCCCTTCACAGGATAGCAGGGGTTGGAAGGGACCCAAAGAGATCATCCAGTCCAACCCCCCTGCCAGAGCAGGACCATCCAGTCTAGCTCAGGGCACACAGCAACACATCCAGACAGGGCTGGAAAGGCTTCAGAGGAGACTCCACAACCTCTCTGGGCAGCCTGTGCCAGGGCTCTGGGACCCTTCCAGGCAAGAAGTTCTCCCTTGAGTTGAGGTAGAACCTCCTGCGCTGCAGCTTCCATCCACTGCTGCTTGTCCTATCCAAGGGAGCAGTGAGCAGAGCCTGTCCCCCCTCTCCTGACCCCCACCCCCCAGCTGTTTCCCCCTCCCCTCCAGCAGCAGGCAGAGCTCTCTTACTTCTTGCCGAGCGCCGAGAGGCCGTAGAGCACTCCGGTGCCGAAGGCGATGGCGTTGCCGAAGAGCGTGGTCAGCGTCAGGCTGAGCAGCACTGGCACCACTGCCATCCTGCAAAGACACAGGCAGCCCTCAGAGCCAGGCTCTGCTCCTCAGGGCTGTAGGCATCCAGCCCAGCCTGCCCACATGCATCCCTGTGTGCCCCCTGAGACAGCTTCAGAGGAGCAGAGAATGGGTTGGGTTGAAGGGAGCTCAAAGCTCAGCCAGTTCCAACCTCCTGCCATAGGCAGGGACAGCTCCCAGTAGAGCAGGTTGCTCAAGGTCTCAGCCAACCTGGTCCTGAACACCTCCAGGGAGGTTGTGGAGCACAGAAGCACAGAATGTGATCTTTGATCACATTCTGTGCTTCTGTGCTCCACAACCTCCCTGGACAACCTGTGCCAGGGTCTCAGCACCCTCAACCTGTGCCAGTGTCTCACCACCCTCACTGCAAACAACTTCTTCCTAACATCCATTTCAATCTCCCCTCTACCACTTCAAACCCATTCCTGCTCTTCCTGCCATTCCCAGACCTTGTCAATAGTCCCTCCCCAGCCTTCCTGGAGCCCACTTCAGATCCTGCAAGGCCACTCCAAGGTCTCCTCCAAGCCTTCTCTTCTCCAGGCTGCACAGCCCCAACTCTCTCAGCCTGTGCTCACAGCAGAGCTGCTGCAGCCCTCTCAGCATCTTGGTGGCCTCCTCTGCACTGGCTGCAGCACTTCCATGTCCTGCCTGTGCTGGGGGCTGCAGAACTGCCCCCAGGACTGCAGGTGGGGTGTGAGGAGAGCAGAGCCAAGGGGCAGAATCCCCTCCCTTGCCCTGTGCCCACACTGCTCTTGCTGCAGCCCAGCACAGGGTTGCTGTCTGGGCTGTGGGCAGACCTTGCTGCCCCATGTGCCATCTCCCCAGCCCAGGACAAGGCTGGCTGTGAGCAGACCTTGCTGCCCCATGTGCCATCTCCCCAGCCCAGGACAAGGCTGGCTGTGGGCAGACCTTGCTGCCCCATGTGCCATCTCCCCAGCCCAGGACAAGGCTGGCTGTGGGCAGACCTTGCTGCCCCATGTGCCATCTCCCCAGCCCAGGACAAGGCTGGCTGTGGGCAGACCTTGCTGCCCCATGTGCCATCTCCCCAGCCCAGGACAAGGCTGGCTGTGGGCAGACCTTGCTGCCCCATGTGCCATCTCCCCAGCCCAGGACAAGGCTGGCTGTGGGCAGACCTTGCTGCCCCATGTGCCATCTCCCCAGCCCAGGAGGTTCCTCACCCACAGTAGAAGGCAGCTTTGTGCCAGGGCCGCAGCCTGTCCGCCCTGGCCGCGACGGCGTTGGCGAACTCGATGAACTGGCAGCAGAAGGGAGCCTCACACAGGAACAGCACAAAGGCATTGAGCCTCCAGAGAGAGCAAAGCAGAAGTCAGTCCCACCTGGCTCACAGCCAGGGTCAGCCATGCTCCCCCCTGCCCACCCCCTGGAGGCCAAGCTGCTGCCACGGCCAAAGGCAGGCGGAAGGGAATGGTGAGGCCAGAGCCTGCTGTGCTCCCTGTCCACTGCTGAGTGATTCACAGATGGATGGAATGGGTTGGGTTGGAAGGGATCCTGAAGAGGATCCAGTGGCAACCTCACTGCCAAAGAATCATGGAATCAGTCAGGGTTGGAAGGGAGCACAAGGAGCAGCCAGTTCCAACCCCCCTGCCATGCCCAGGGACACCCTACCCTAGAGCAGGCTGCACACAGCCTCAGCCAGCCTGGCCTCAAACACCTCCAGGGATGAGGCTTCCACCCCCTCCCTGGGCAACCCCTTCCAGGCTCTCACCACCCTCCTGCTGAACAACTTCTTCCTAACATCCAGGCTGCATCTCCCCATTTCCAGCTTTGTTCCATGTAGGGACACCTCCCACCAGCCCAGGCTGCTCAAAGCTCATCTGTCCTGGCCTTGAACAGCTCGAGGGAGGTGGCACCCACAACCTCCCTGTTGCAGTGTCCCCAGCTCTGGTCCCCCAGGGTGAGGGTACCCCAAGACTTACCTAAAGATGTGTAAGAGAAGACAAACAGAACGAACCCAGCAGCTCGACCCACCCCACGGGAGGAGATCTGGCAAGTCACAGATCCTGATGGACATTTCCCTCGTGTCCACTGCCCAAGCAGGGCAGCTCTGCCCCTTGCCTGGTGCCATTTGTCATCTGAACCCCACCCCTCACCCCCCCCCCCTGCAGAGAAGAGAACAGAAACTCTGCTCACATCATCCAGACGCCAGCAGCGATGTTCAGGGGGTTGATGGTGACACAGTTCCAGAGACCAGCAAAGGCACAGGCTGGAAAGCAAAGAGGCTTTCAGTGACCATGCAGACCAGCCCAGAGCTTCCCCCCCAGCTCCACCCTGCACCAGCACCTTGCACCCACACCAGCTTCATTCTGCCCTCCTCTGATTTGGGCTGTCTGCAGAGCACAGACTGCCAAGGGGAGCCTCTGCCTCGGCCAACATCTCTAGGGGCTGCAGCACAGGAGGGTGGGTGAGGAGAAGGCTCCCAGGTGACCTTATTGTGGCCTTCCAGCATCTGAAGGGGGCTACAAGAAAGCTGAGAAGGGACTTTTTAGGCTGTGAGGGAGTGCCAGGACTGGGGGGAATGGAGTAAAGCTGGAAATGAGGAGATTCAGCCTGGATGTTAGGAAGAAGTTGTTCAGCATGAGGGTGGTGAGAGGCTGGAATGGGTTGCCCAGGGAAGTGGTGGTGGAAGCCTCATCCCTGGAGGTGTTTGAGGCCAGGCTGGATGAGGCTGTGAACAGCCTGCTCTAGGGTAGGATGTCCCTGGGCATGGCAGGGAGGCTGGAACTGGCTGCTCCTTGTGGTCCCTTCCAACCCTGCCTGATTCTATCATTCCATGAAAGGTTTGATGGCCCTGGAGAGGTCTGATGCCCTGAAAAGAACTTACACCCTGGAAATGTATGATGGCCCTGGTGAGATCTGGTGGCCCTGGAGAGGTCTGATGGCCCAAAGAGGAATCCAAGATGCAGAGGAGAAAAGTCCTTCCCTGCTCCTCCAGCTGGCCACCCTTTTCCTCCAAGAACTTGGTGTCCCAGCAGGACACCTGCACCACTATTCCACTGGTGTGGAACGACAGAGTGTTTGCTTGCTTGGATGTGCAGGGAATCACTGCTATGTCCTGGGGTGAGCACAGAGGTCCCAACAGGCCCCCATCTCTGAGCAGCAGAGGAGAAGTTCAGCAAAAAGCTGACTTGCAGCAGCACCAAGAGATGAATGAAGCAGAGGCGAGGCTGGGCTCTGCCACACGGTGCTGGCTCTGTACTAGCAGTGGGCAGAGAAGAACCAGGTTTGGGTCTGCACTAACAATGCCCACAGGTGGTTTGTTCTCCAGAGCTCACCTCTGGGGCCAGCCCTGGGTAGTATCTTTGTCAAAGAGGGTGAGGATTCAGCAGTGGCTGAGGAGAACCTTGCAAACCTGTGCCAGGCTCCTGAAAGTCAGGACTGGGAGACATTCCCTGGGAGAGCTTCTTGCTCTCTACAGCTCCCTGAAAGAAGGCTGGGGTGAGGAGGGGGTTGGACTCCTCTCTGCAGGAACAAGTGACAGAACAAGAGCAGACAGCCTCAAGCCACACCAGGGCAGGTTTAGGATGGACATGAGGAAAAAAAATCATTGCTGCAAGAGTGCTCAGGGATTGGAAGAGACTGCCCAGGGAGGTGGTGGAGTCCTCATCCCTGGAGGTCTTCAAAAGCTGTGCAGACACAGCAGCTGGGGGCTGGGCTGACAGTTGGGCTCAGTCACCTTAAAGGTCTTTTCCAAGCAGAACAACACTACCACAGAGGTGGAAGTGGAGCCCAGAAGTGGCTCTGTAATGAAGGAGAGGAACCAGGCAGCAGTGCCCAAGCCAAGCTGGACTTGTCTCCCCCCTGCCTCATTAAACTTGCAGAGAGCTGCTGGCACTTGATACAGCCTCATGCCACCGACACCAGCGAGCTGCTGCTGCTGCTGCTCAGCTGGAACCTGAGCCCATGGCAAACAGCTCCCTGCAGAGCCCCGGCTGAAACTGCTCAGCCCTTCACAGCTGCCCCAGGCTGATCAGCAGCATAACCAGGAGCAGCAGAGCACAGCCCTGAGAACAGCAGCAGCCTGGGGCTGGGCAGTTCAGGTGTCTGCTGCTGGTTTGCTATGGAGATCCCTGAGCAGAGCTGCTGTGAGCAGTCCTAGGACCCAGGCACCCAGAACAGAACAAGGGGACAGAGGCTGAAGCTGTGCCAGGGCAGGTCTAGGATGGATGTGAGGAGGAAGTTGTTGTCAGAGAGAGTGATTGGCATTGGAATGGGCTGCCCAGGGAGGTGGTGGAGTCTCTGTGCCTGGAGGTGTAGAAGCCAAGCCTGGCTGGGGCACTTAGTGCCATGGTCTGGTTGGTTGGGCAGGGCTGGGTGCTAGGTTGGGCTGGCTGAGCTTGGAGCTCTCTTCCAACCTGCTGGATTCTGATTCTATGGCCCCAAACCCAACCCCTGAGCGCTGTGCTCCTGCAGGAGGCTCAGCTGAGCACCCAGCTCAGTTGCCAGTGGACTCATGACCCAGCAAGCCTCTGAGTCAGCAGAAGGACTCACAGGTTTGTGATGGCAGCGACACTGAGCCTGGTGGTGGCTGCCAACAGCCACAGAGATAAGGACTGGGTGACCTTCAGTGCAAAGCAGTGCAGCCCACAGCAGCCAGCTGCATCCCTGTCCCACCGGGATGGGATCAGCTCCTGCCTCAGCAGCCAAAAGGGCATGGAGCTGCCAGCCCAGGGACTTCTTCTTGCAGCCCAGAGGCCTAGTTTGAAATGCAGAGGATGGCTTTAAACAGCAGAAGGGCAGAGTTGGACTGCAGATTAGGAAAGAATTCTTTAGAGTGAGGGTGGGGAGGCACTGGCACAGGTTGCCCAGGGAAGGTTGTGGATGTGTCCTCCTTGGAGGTGTTCAAGGTGAGGCTGGATGAGGTCCTGAGCAAGCTGAGCTGGTGGGAGGTGTCCCTGCCCATGGCAGGGGGTTGGAGCTGGATGATCTTTAGGGTCCCTCCCAGGCCAGCCCAGCCCATGGTGTGATGCTGTGGCAATGCCCAGTGGCACACAAGGCAGGGCACCTCTGCCAGTTCTTTAACTGCTGTCCCATCCTGAACCCCTGAGGAAGCACAAAGAGCTGGGAGCCAAAATGGAGTGGGGAGGACACTACACCCTACCAAGGCTCTGCTGACTGCCAGCAGCTGGTCAGTGTCCTCACACGAGCCTGGCTTTGTCCCTAGAGCACTCTGCAGAAGCCACAGGCCCTTCTCGTCCTCCTACCCACAGGAACACGAGGGAGAGAAGAGACTTGGCCAAGGTTACCAAGCCAGAAGCAGATCCTGGATGTTGTTTGTCTTGTTTCTGCTCCCACCCCTGGACCTTTCTGGCTTCAGCAGGCTGTGAGCTGCAGGTGCCTGCCCGGGGCAGATGCTGTCTGTCAGTCTCACCTCCTCGAGCAAAGTTCCTCATCCCTTCTGCAGGGAATGTTTTTCCCTGCTGCAGGAAAGGAGCCAGGCCTGCAGCAGGGCCACATCCCAGTTGTTCCAAATGCTTGCAAGTGAGTTCTGCCCTTTTGTAGCAAGCTCTGCAGGCAGCAGCAGGCTCCAGCCTTGCCCTGCTAGCAGCCCCCCCTTTTCCACACTGTTCACCTTCAACGAGGTGATGCTGAGCAAGGAGCACTCTGCAGAGGGCCATGACTAGCATGGGGCATTGGAGGGTTGGCTCCTTCCACAGTCCTCCACTTCCCTGCTCCTAAGAGGAGTCAGTGTCTCATGCTGCCTGGAGAACCTCCTGCAGGGGACTGTCAGGGCTAAAGAACAAGGAAGCTCAGGGAATCATGGAAGGCAGAGGCTGGATGAGGCACTTGGTGCCATGGGTTAGTTAATTAGGTGTCAAGTGATAGGTTGGACTCCATGATCTTGGAGGTCCTTTCCAACCTGATTCTGTGATCAGGTTGAGAGGGACCCTCAAAGGTCATCTCATCCAGCCCCCCCTGCACTCAGCAGGGACACCTCCAACTTGAGCAGGCTGCTCAGGGAAACATTAAGTTTCACCTTGAATATCTCCAGGAATGGGACCTCCACCACCTCCCTGGGCAACCTGTTCAGGTATTTCACTCCCCTCACAGTAAAGAATCTCCTCCTGCTGTCCAACACACATCCACCCTGCTCCAGTCTCCAACCACTGCCCCTTTGGCCTATTGCTACATGCCCTTGGAAAGAGAACTCCTCCAGTCCTGCTGAGGTCCTGGCTCTCCCAGCAGCTTCTCCTCCCAGAACTCACCCAAACACGTCAAACTCTCAGCTGTGCTTTAAAAACAAGCCCTGAGCAATCAGAGCTGTGAACAAAAGGTTGGGGAAATAATCCAAGCATAGCTCAGCTGCTGTGAAACAGGAAGACAGAGGAAAAACAGAGCTTCAAGACTTGTCTTTGGAAGCCCCTCCTGAGCTGCTGTGGCAGGAGGTGAGCGATGCCTCTGGCCTGACCCCTCTCTAGCTCTTCACCCTCCTTCCCTGCCCCCTCTGAGGTCAGGGGACATGCTGGAGAGTGCCCAGAGCAGGGCCAGGAGGATGCTCAGAGGCTGCAGCAGCTCTGCTGTGAGCACAGACTGAAAGAGTTGGGGCTGTGCAGGCTGCAGCAGAGGAGGCTCCCAGGTGACCTTCTTGTGGCCTGCCAGGATCTGAAGGGGGCTCCAAAAGAGCTGGGGAGGGACTTTTGAGGCTGTCAGGGAGTGCCAGGACTGGGGGGGATGGAGCAAAGGTGGAGGTGAGGAGGAAGTTGCTGAGCAGGAGAGTGGTGAGAGGCTGGAATGGGTTGCCCAGGGAGGTGGTTGAGGCCCCATGGCTGGAGGTGTTTGAGGCCAGGCTGGCTGAGGCTGTGTGCAGCCTGCTCTAGGGTAGGGTGTCCCTGGGCATGGCAGGGGGGTTGGCACTGGCTGCTCCTTGTGGTGCCTTCCAACCCTGACTGGTTCTATGAGGTCTGCATGGGCCAAAAGGTGCAGAAAAGGCATGGAGGCTCCAAGTGCAGCCCCAGTCCCTGGGCAAGATGCTGCTGCACTGCAGCCTGAGCCGGGACCTGCACCGGAGACATGTCCCAGCTGCTCTCCTGGCCGCCTGCCGCCACCAGAAGCGCAGAGGCCCCAGGCAGAGCAGGCTGAGGCCAGGACGCTTTGCCCCAGCAGAGCAGCCCCACCAACTCTTCACACCTCCAGATTTTCAGCCCCTAAGCCACAACGCAGTGAAATCAGCACCACCACCACCCCCCCCAAAACCAAAACCCCAGCCCGGGGCTGTAAGCAGCCTGCCTGACCATAGCAGCCTCCAAGGTTGGCTCAGAAAGCTCCAAGGGCTTGTGCAGGGAAGTTTGGAGGGAAGGAGGAGACGTGGAAAGGAGGCAGGGACAGAGGGGGGAGGACCAGCTGAAGCGCTGCAGCCAAGGGAATAAATCAGGGCTGACTGCACTGGCTGAGAACCACTCTGCTTTTACTAGAAGTGGTGGACCTGAAGCAGAAGACATTCTGCATCCTGTGCTCTGCAGGAGATCAGCCGAAGCGGTCGTAACAGTCCCTTCTGCTTCTAAGAGCTATTCATCTCCCCCCAGAACGCAGCAAAACAGCACTGCAGGACAGGCTGATCCCTGGCAAAGCTGCAAAGCCTCTTTTTTGTTGGTTCCCCCACCCCGGGAAAAGGTTTTGAGGTGGTTTCTCTTCCAGCAGCAGGTAACAGAGCTCAGCCAACTCACTTTGCTGCTCGTCGGCTCCTGCTGCTCTGTCTGCAGGACTAAAACCCCCTCAAAACACAGCACACAAACCGAGCCCGGCAGTCCCCAAACCCAAAACACCTCCCCAGAGCCACAGGCAGGCTCTATGCAACCCGCAGGAGCAACAGCAAACAGCATCTGGGACCGGGGAGGGGGGGGGGAACCAAGCCGCAGGAGCGTACAAACACCTGAGAGTCAAACCAGGGCGAACCAAACCGCAGGGCCCCTCCTCGGGCCCAGAGCCTGACCCTGCCGAGCGCCCTGGGTCGAAGCGTTCTCAGGCTGAACCTGCCCGCACCCCTCTGCAGCACCGGCGGCTGCCAGCTGCGGCTCCCGGCGCTCGCAGGAGCCAGGCAGCAGCGCACGGACTGGCAGGTGTGCGTGTGTGTGTGTGCGTGTGTGTGTGCATGTAGGTGTGTGCGTGTGCACATATCTGTGTGTGTGTGCATGCGTGTACGTGCATGTGTGTGCATGCATGTGTCTGTGTGCATGCCTGTGCACTGGTGTGTGCGTGTGCACATATCTCTGTGTGTGTGCGTGTATGTGCATGTGTGTGCATGCACGTGTCCGTGTGCATGTCTGTGCACTGGTGTGTGCATGCCTCTGTGTGTGTGCACGTGTCTGCATGTGTGTGTCTGTGTGTATGTGCATGCATGTGCATGTGTGTGCAGGTGTGCATGTGTACGCGTGTGTCTGTGTGCATGCCTGTGCACTGGTGTGTGTGCACATATCTCTGTGTGTGCATGCGTGTACGTGCATGTGTGTGCATGTGTGTGCATGTGTGTGCATGCATGTGTCCATGTGCATGTCTGTGCACTGGTGTGTGCATGCCTCTGTGTGTGTGCACGTCTGCATGTGTGTGTCTGTATGTGCGTGTATGTGCATGCGTGCATGTGTACGCGTGTGTCTGTGTGCATGCCTGTGGACTGCTGTGTGCATGCCTGTGCACATATCTGCGTGTGTGTGCGTGTACGTGCATGTGTGTGCATGCATGTGTCCGTGTGCATATCTGTGCACTGGTGTGTGCATGCCTCTGTGTGTGCATGTGTCTGCGTGTGTGTGTGCGTGTACGTGCATGCCTGTGCACGTGTGCATGCCTGTGCACTGGTGTGTGCATGCCTGTGCATGCATGTATGTGTGTACATGTACGTGCATGTGTGTGCATGTGCATGCATGTGTCTGTGTGCATGTCTGTGCACTGGCGTGTGCGTACCTGTGTGCATGTGCACGTGTCTGCGTGTGTGTGTGTGCATGTGTGTGCGTGTGCATGTGCATGCATGTCTGTGTGCATGTCTGTGCACTGGCGTGTGTGTGTCTGTGCATGCATGTGCCCGTGTCTGCGTGTCTGTGCATGTCTCTGTGTCTGTGTACGAGTACCTGTGTGTACGTGTGTGTACATACGTGTACGTGTGCACACGTGTGTATGCGTTATGTCTGTGTGTCCCTCCTCCAGCGATGTCCTCTCTCTCTCCCAGCTGCCACAGTTCACAGCGCAGAGCGCGGCCTGGGGCTGCCGGCTAGGACCCCCCACCCCCTCTGGCCACGTCCATGACTCTCCCAGCCGCACCCCAGTGTCTCGGGCAGCCTCAGCCCCACCACCCCAGGTGTTTTCCGTGGCCACCCCCCCCTTACACCAAGGTGACCCCAGCAGGAGCCCGGCGGGTGCCGGGCACAGGCTCCCCGCCGCCAGGAGCGACGCCGAGGAGAGGGCTGGGGTGGCAGGGGTGGGGATACTTACAGAGGCCCCCGATGACCCCCGCGATCCTGCAGAGCCACCTGTACCACCAGGTCATGCCATCGTCGCTGGAGGACGCTGCTGGCTCCGGGGGTGCTGCTGGGAACTGCTCGTCCTGAGCGCTCATGGCAGCCCAGCTCCCGGGGGGCCAGGAGGGAGCCCCGGCAGCGCAGGACGGGACCCCACCACCACCACCGGCTCACAGCCAGCCCTGCGGACACCCCCTAAGGCCAGCCTGGTGGCTGCGGAGCCTTTACCCGAGGCGCCATAGAGGCCCCCGCGGCGCTGACAATGGAGCGCTCTGCCCGCAGCGGCGATGCCAGCGCCCGGGCTCGCTCCGCTGCCGCCTGCGTACTGCATTGTGGGTCCCCTCCTCCAGCAGGCTCCGCTTTGATGTCAGCGCTGCCAGCAGAGCCTGCCGGGCACAGCTGCCTCCTGGCTGCACGGTCAGCAGCGGCCGGGCAGGCGCCGAGCCCACGCCGGGGGCTGGGGGTGCAGCCCAGCTCCGCGCCCGCTGCCCTCGGGCGTTGCCCAGGCTGGCAGCGGGCACTGGGACGAAAGGGAAAGGTGAATTTGGGGATGAATGGGAAGCGCTGCCCTTCGAAGAAGCGGGACGAGCTCCCCTCGGCCTGAGCGCAATCTGCTTTCCCTCCACGAAGGAGTGGGAGGAGCTGAGTGCAATCAGGTTTTCTTCCCTAAAAAAAGTGGGAGTGAGTGGAATTAGGTTTTCTCCCTAATATGTGGGAGCAGTTGCATGGAATAAGGTTCTCTTCCCTAACAAATGGGAGTAGCTGCATGGAATCAGGGTTTCTTCCCTAACAAATGGGAGTAGCTGCATGGAATCAGGTTTTCTTCCCTAAAAATTGAGAGTAGCTGCATGGAATCAGGGTTTCTTCCCTAACAAATGGGAGTAGCTGGATGGAATCAGGGTTTCTTCCCTAAAAATTGAGAGTAGCTGGATGGAATCAGGGTTTCTTCCCTAAAAATTGACAGTAGCTGGATGGAATCAGGGTTTCTTCCCTAAAAATGGGAGTAGCTGGATGGAATCAGGGTTTCTTCCCTAAAAATTGAGAGTAGCTGCATGGAATCAGGGTTTCTTCCCTAACAAATGGGAGTAGCTGGATGGAATCAGGGTTTCTTCCCTAAAAATTGAGAGTAGCTGGATGGAATCAGGGTTTCTTCCCTAAAAATTGACAGTAGCTGGATGGAATCAGGGTTTCTTCCCTAAAAATTGAGAGTAGCTGGATGGAATCAGGGTTTCTTCCCTAAAAATTGAGAGTAGCTGCATGGAATCAGGGTTTCTTCCCTAAAAATTGAGAGTAGCTGCATGGAATCAGGGTTTCTTCCCTAACAAATGGGAGTAGCTGCATGGAATCAGGGTTTCTTCCCTAAAAATTGAGAGTAGATGGATGGAATCAGGTTTTCTTCCCTAAAAATTGAGAGCAGCTGCATGGAATCAGGGTTTCTTCCCTAAAAAGTGGGAGTGGAATTATGTTTTCTCCCTAACAAATGGGAGCAGTTGCATGGAAAATCAGCTTTTCTTCCCTAAAAATTGGGAGTAGCTGAATGGAATCAGAATTTCTCTCCTTAAAAAATGGGAGTAGGTGAATGGAATCAGGTTTTCTTCCCTAAAAATGGGAGTAGATGGATGGAATCAGGTTTTCTCCCTAACAAATGGGAGTAGCTGCATGGAATCAGGTTTCCTTCCCTAAAAATTTGGAGTAGCTGAATGGAATTAGATTTTCTCCCCTAAAAAATTGGGAGTAGCTGGATGGAATCATGTTTTCTTCCCTAACAAATGGGAGTGACTGCATGGAATCAGGTTTTCTCCCCAAAAATAATCAGAGTGACTGCATGGAATCAGGTTTTCTTCCCTAAAAATTGGGAACTAGCTGAATGGAATCAGATTTTCTCCCCTAAAAGAAATGGGAGTAGCTGCATGGAATCAGGTTTTCTTCCCTAAAAATAGGGAGAAGCTGAATGGAATTAGGTTTTCTCTCTAATAAATGGGAGTAGCTGGATGGAATCAGGTTTTCTTCCCTAAAAATAGGGAGTAGCTGAATGGAATTAGGTTTTCTTCCCTAACAAATGGGAGTAGCTGCATGGAACCAAGTTTTCTTCCCTCAAAAGCTGGAAATAGCTGAATGGGACCAAGTTTTCTCCCTAAAACAGGAGAGTAGAAGTGGGAATTTGCAAGTCCCATTGGCAAGCTGCTGGAATGCAGACCAAGGAAGAAGCCTCCTTGCCCTGCCCTGATAAAGCAAACAGCAGCTTGGGGCTTTTCTCCCCCACCTTGAAGACAGAGCAGTCGGTAAGCAGAGCCCAGCCCTGCAGCCTGCCTGATCCAGGACAGTAAAGAGCAGCCAGACTTGGGATCCAGAGCAGGAAGACAGATCCCATCTGCTGGAAAGGCTTCAGAACAAGGATGGCTCTGCCTGAACATCTCCTGTCAGACAGGAAACGAAGGCCCAGAGCCTGCATCACCCACGCAGTGCAGAGGGAGAGCTGCTGCGGTCAGCTCCTCCAGGGGCTTGCTTCAAGAAGCTGCTCTCTGCCTCTTCCAGGAACAGAATGGAAAGCTGGAGGCTGGCAAGAGAAAAACTCCAGGCTGAAGCAGCCACAGAAGCAGCTCTTGGGAAGACAGAACAGAAAGGGCTGTGTTTGTTGAGGTGTCAGAGAATTCAGCTGAAAGAAGACAGAAAAGGAGGGAGAGTGCCCAGGCAGGAGCATTGATTGCATCCAGAGTGAGAGCAAGGGACCCCTCCCTGGGGGGGTTGTGTCCTCCCTGGGGGTGTTCAAGGTCAGGCTGGATGAGGCCTTGAGCAGCCAAATCTAGCTGAGAGACCCCACCTCAGATACTGCCTCCAGTTCTGCTGTCCCCAGCAGAATCATGGAATGCTTTAGGTTGGAAGGGACCTCAAAGATAAGGACACAGAGCTGCTGGAGTGAGCCCAGGGGAGGCCACAAAGATGCTCCAAGGGCTGGAGCTGCTCTGCTGTGAGCACTGGCTGAGGGAGCTGGGGGTGTGCAGCTTGCAGAGAAGGCTCCAGGGGGACTTTAGAGCTGCTGCCAGTGCCTGAAGGGATCCTGCAGAGAGACTTTTGCTGAGGGTGTCTAGAGACAGGCCAAAAGAAATGGTTTGGAGTTGAGGGAGAACAGGGTTGGACTGGAGCTGAGGAAGAAATTCTTCAGTCTGAGAGTGGTGTGAGTCTGGCACAGGCTGCCCAGAGAGGCTGTGGCTGCCTCCTGCCTGGGGGTGTTCAAAGCCAGGCTGGATGGAGCCTTCAGGAACCTGATCTAGCAGCAGGTGACACTGCCCATGGCAGGGGCTTGGAACTGGATGATGTCTGAGGTCCCTTTCAACCCAAACCATTCTGTGAGTCTGTGAGTATTTGCCTCTGCTCTGAAAACCTCTTTCTGCCACAGCCTGCACCGTGCAGTCTCAACAATCTCTCCCTGCATGGTTCCTGTGAGAAAGCACAAGCAGGTCACCACCACAGCTTCTCTTCTTATCAGGCTCTCAGCAGCAAACACATCTTGGCACCAAAGCCATCATTAAGAGACAGAACTCTTTTATTTGTCCAGAGGAAGCAGCACTGGAGCCATCAGACAGACAACCAAAGGAGCAGTGGCTAGGGAGGGACCTGTGAGTGTCATTTAGTCCTCTCACACTGCCACCAAGGCTTGACCAGATCTGCAAACACCCAAGGATGGTGATTCCATCAGCTCTCTGGGTGGACCTCTCCTAGTGTTGCACCACCCTCCTTGGGCCAAGAAACTGCCCTGCTGTCACAGCTCTCAGGTCATCTGCTAGCAGCTCATCCTCAGACAAGGCTCTGCCTTCTTTCTAACCACCCACAACTTCAGTGGGGCTCTGTTTTAAGGAGCATCGAGACTGCAAGAGAGTCAATTTAAGGGTAAAACCATAAAGCTGTGGTACAGAGAGGGTTGGAATGGGACACTGAGCCACTGAGAAACTAAATGACAAGGCCAAAAGGGCAGAGTGTGTTACAGGAGCAGGGCACTGAGACCTCAGTGACTAAGTCACTAACTGCAGACACACAAAGTGCACTCATGGCAAGCAGCACAGAGAGAGAAGCCACAGGAGGACTACTTGCTACATCTTTGGGAGTTAGATGTCTTCTGCACAACCTTCATAGATAGGAAGGGAAGTCCCAGAGGAGTCACTCAGTAGATGAGTTGCAGATGTCCCTGCTGACTGCAGGGGGGTTGGCCTAGATGGCTTGGAAAGGTCCCTTCAACCCAAACCAGTCTTTAACAAATGAGGGTTGGTCTCTTCTCCCTAGTATCAGGTGACAGGAGGAGAGGAAATGGCCTGGAACTGGGCCAGGGGAGGGTTAGGTTGGAGATGAGGAAAAATTTCTTCACTGCAAGAGTGGTCAGGGATTGGCACAGGCTGCTCAGGCTGGTGCTGGAATCCCCATCCCTGGAGGTGTGCAAAGTAAGTGCAGACATAGTACCTGGGGCCATGGCTTAGTGGCCATGCTGGGGTTGGGTCAGTGGCTGGTGGGTCTCAGAGGGCTTGGCCAGATGAAAGAATTCTGTGAGGGCTGCAGAAGGTGAAAATGCCTCACATGACCTGGAGCAGTGAGCAGACAGCAGCAAGGGACTGAGCTGTGGCCTCTCTCAGTGCAGTGAGCCTGCTCCCCCCTTTCACTTGGGCTCCACAGCCTGGTATTCAGCCCAGAAGCTGCTCTGGTGAGCCCCCACACTGTCATGGAACTCAATCTCAGCCTGGCTCCCTGTGGACTGCCAGAAGAACTGCTGCCCGCCACGGAACACCACAGTCCTCATGGTGCCGACGTCTCGGACCTGCAGCAAGAGAGACCAAACCATTCCAGCACAGCAGCCTGCCAGGGGAGCAGCCACAGGGGGCTGGGGCCTTGCAGATTGGGCACTCAGGGGCAGAAGGTGTCCTGCACAAGGGCTGAAAAACAACAGCAGTGCTCATCCCGAGCTACACTAAGGCTGAGAGACCTGGGGCTGTTTAGCCTGCAGAACACTGAGAGGAGATCTTAGAATCACAGAATCCAGCAGGTTGGCAGAGAGCTCCAAGCTCCTCCAGCCCAACCTAGCACCCAGCCCTGTCCAAGCAACCAGACCATGGCACTAAGTGCCCCAGCCAGCCTTGGCTTCAACACCTCCAGCCACAAAGACTCCACCACCTCCCTGGGCAGCCCATTCCAATGCCAATCACTCTCTCTGACAACAACCTCCTCCTCACATCCAGCCCGGACCTGCCCTGGCACAGCTTGAGGCTGTGTCCCCTTGCTCTGTCCCTGGGTGCCTGGCAGCAGAGCCCAACCCCACCTGGCCACAGCCTCCCTGCAGGGAGCTGCAGACAGCAACAAGGCCATGCCTGAGCCTCCTCTTCTCCAGGCTGCACACCCCCAGCTCCCTTATTGATGTTTATGAGTATCTGAGGGGTGGGTGCCAAGGAGAAGGTGCCAGGCTCTTCTCAGTGGTGCCCTGTGATAGGACAAAGGGCAATGGATACAAACTGGAATCCAGGAGGCTCCACTTCCTCATAAGGAGAAATGTGTTTGGTGTGAGGTTGCTGAAGGCCTGGAGCAGGCTGCCCAGAGAGGTTGTGGAGTCTCCTCCAGAGACTTTCAATTCCCACCTGGATGTGTTCCTGTGTGACCTGCCCCTGCTCTGGCAGGGGGGTTGGACTGGATGATCTCTGGAGGTCCCTTCCAGCCTCTAACATTCTATGATTCACAGAACAGAGTCCAACCCTCTAGGACCTGGGATTGAACTTTGCATCTGGATGGAAATCCCTGATGAGGAGAGATGAGTCCATTCCCATCCAAATCATCCCCCTGAGGGTTCTGACTCACCAGGATGTAATTGAAATGGGTTTGGTTGCTCTCACTGCCCAGGTCAGTGTAGAGGGCACGGAGAACAATGCGGTGCTGAGGAGCCACATCGATGAAGGTCCTGCAGACTCCTCCTTGCCTTTGATCAGGCAACTGCACAGGGTTCACTATTTCACCTTGGGGACCAAACAGCTGCTTGTCACAGTCTGAGATGGGGAGGGGAAAAGGGAAACAGGAAAAACACATGATTTAGAGAAGTGTCCAGCATCTCCAGGAAAGAAATCACTGAAATGAAACACAGGCAGAGAAGCTGCTCCAAGGAGTTCTGCCTGGGGATCTCCAAGCATCAGCAAACACCTGCAGGGGCCTCTGGAACAGAGGGGCAGGGAACAAGTCAGAGAATCACAGAACCATGGTCAAATGCTTCAGGTTGGAAGGGACCTTTAAAGCTCCTCAAGTCCAGCACCCCTGAAGAGAGCTATCTGCAGCTAGAGGCTGCTCAGAGCTCTGAACAACCTGACCAGCAATGTGCCCTTGGAGCACATCCCGAGAGGGCCAATGGGATCCTGGGGTTGTACTAAGAACAATGTGTCCAGCAGACCCGAGGAGGTTCTCCTCTGCCTCTGTTCTCTGCCCTGCTGAGACCTCATCTTGAGTGCTGCCTTCAGGTTTGGGCTCCCCAGTTGCAGAGGGACAGGGATCTGCTGGAGGGAGCCCAAGGGAGGGCTGTGAGGATGAGGAGGGGACTGGAGCACTGCCTGGTGAGGAGAGGCTGAGGGCCCTGGGGCTGATAAGTCTGGAGAAGAGAAGACTGAGAGGGGATTGAATCACTGTCTGTCAATATTTGACAGCTGGGGGTCAGGAGGGGGGCACAGGCTCTGCTCACTGCTGCCTGGGATAGGACAAGCAGCAATGGATGGAAGCTGCAGCACAGGAGGTTCCAGCTCAACACAAGGAGGAACTTCTTGCCTGTAAGGGTCCCACAGCCTGGCACAGGCTGCCCAGAGAGGCTGTGGAGTCTCCTCCTCTGGAGCCTTTCCAGGCCTGTCTGGATGTGTTCCTGTGTGCCCTGAGCTAGACTGGATGGTGCTGCTGTGGCAGGGGGGTCGGACTGGATGAGCTCTTTAGGTCCCTTCCAACCCCTGCCATCCTGTGAGGGCAAAGCCTGCAGGGAGGTACCTTGGTGATATTTTTTGGTGGCAGTTCTGCTGCTGTACTGAAGAACAACCCCATGGCCTGGCAGCAGAACTCTCTGCTTCACCACCAGGCTGTTTGTCCTGGAGTTGATCAGGGCCAAATGCAGCTTCCTGCAGCCTGTCCTCCACATCATGCGCCCAGAGAAGAGCAGCACCTCACCTGCAACAGATGGGCACAGAAATGGGTTTGCTGTGAGTGAAAGGCCACAACATCTCTTACAGAGGACTGGGCATAAGGAATTCCTGCAGCTTAGAGTCATAAGATCATGGATTTGGTTTGGTTGGAAGAGTCCTCTAAGCTCATCCAGTCCAACCATCAACCCAGCACCACCATGGCCACTAAGCCATGTCCCTGAGCACCATGGCCACGGGTTTCTTGAGCACCTCCAGGGATGGGGACTCCACCACCCCCTGGGCAGCCTCTGCCAATCCCTGACCACTCTTGCAGCAAGGAAATTTTTCCTCATCTCCAACCTAATCCTCCCTTGCACAATTTCAGACCACTTCTGTTGCTCATCTCTGGACACACTCCAGACCCTCAATGTCCTTCTTGGAATGAGGAGCCCAGAACCAAACCCAGGAGTCATGGTGTGGCCTCACCAGTACCCAGCACAGGGAGGCAATCACTGCCCTGGCCCTGCTGGCAGTGCTGGGCTCCCCTCACCCTCCTCTCCCCCAGACTAATCTTACCCAGATCAGTGAGGAAAAGAGCCCAGTTCACTGACCCAGCTCTTCTGATCCAGCAAGAGGCTGCACTGCAGAGAGAGTTTGTAATAGCTCCCCTAACCCCATCATCTCCTTTCACCTCCTGTCTATCAACCAAGCAGGTCAGAAACCATTCTGTAGGGGGAGGAAAAGCATCACAACCTCCTTCAGACCCCTCTGGTGACAGCCTGGAGGGACAGAACCGCTTGTAAAATGGTTTCAGAGTGGACACAAGCTCTGAGGCAGCCAGAACCATCCAGGGCACCACCAAAGGCAGGTGGGCAAGTGAGGTGCAGATGTCCCCAAGGGCCAGGCTGGGGTCCCCAGCTCAGCCTGGGCAGTACCTGCACTGCAGTTGAGGGAGCTCTCCAGGACACTGACTGTGATCTCCTCCCCCAGAGGACGGCCGATGGCCACGGTACAGTCGCTGCTCCCCACCCCTGTCATGTTGATGACTCCAGTGGCATTAAGAAAGAGCTTTCCACAGACACCTGGAGAGCAGAGACAGGTGAGAAACACACCCAAAGGAGCTATAGCTGCTGAAAACCCAGCTCCTGTTCCCTTGGTGGCACAAGGCATAAGTGCCAGCTGGGTGGGGCACAGGAAGGGTCAGCAGCTGCCCCAAGGAGTCCCAGGTGGAGAGAGGAGGGGAGAGACTGCTCCTAGCTCATGGTGTGCTGGAAGGAACAGAATGTTGTCCCTCCCACCATTGCCTTCCCCTGCTCCTTGTCCCTGTGTGGCAGTGTCCCCACATCACCTGGGGAGTGTCCCCCTCACCTCCACTGCTCTTTGCCTGCTGCTGCGGCACAGCTGATGGGGGAAGATCCAGGGCCCTGTAGCTGCCCTCCTCGGCAGCTGCAGTTGTCACAGCTGGTGTCAGGCTCTGCAGTCCTGCTCCATGGGGCCTGGTCCCCAGCACTTGCTCAGGACAGGGCCCTGCAGAGCAGCCCCTGACCACAATGGCCTTGGGGAAGTGCCTGCAGAAGATGGGGTTCACCCTCTGGCGGGTCAGGGGGTTCAGGCAGAAATCCTGCCGGCTCTGGATGCCGTTGCCACAGGAGGCTGAGCACTGCAGGGGGGAGAAACACACAGGCCTTTAGCAAGGGTTCCAGCTGCTGTTCAGAAAGAAGCACATCTGTTGGCTCAGTTCTGCAGCCTCCAACACAAGAAGGACATGGAACTGTTAGAGAGAGTCCAGAGGAGACCATCAAGATGCTCAGAGAGCTGCAGCAGCTCTGCTCTGAGGGCAGGCTGAGACTCTGCAGCCTGGAGAAGAGAAGGCTTTGAGGAGACCCTGGAGTAGCCTTCCAGGATCTAAAGGGGGCTCCAGAAGGGCTGGGGATGGACTACTGACAAGGTTTGGGAATGACAGGAGAAGGAGGAATGGATTTGGACTGGCAGAGTGGAGATGGAAAGTGGATGTTAGGAAGAAGTTGTCTGCAGTGAAGGTTGTGAGAGACTGGCACAGGTCGAGGTTGGTGAGACACTGGCACAGGTTGCCCAGGGAGGTTGTGGAGCACAGAATGTGATCTTTTATCTCCCTGGAGATGTTCAGGACCAGCTTGGCTGAGGCCTTGAGCAACCTGTTCTAGTGAGAGCTGTCCCTGCCTATGGCAGGGGGTTGGAACTGGCTGAGCTTTGAGCTCCCTTCCAACCTAAACCATTCTGTGACTCTCTGATCACCTGGAGATCTGCTGCTGTGCTGCCATTTGCCCCTGCAGTGCTCTGGTTTTGCCAGCCCTACAATGGCCCACACCTCTTGGAATTGCAGAGCCACTTCCTCCCAACAGATCTGCATCCCAAGGTCTTTTGTAACTCCCAGCCAAAGACTCCAGTGAGGAAGGTAGGAAGCAGACTTCCAGCTCCCAGAGACAGGGCAGTGGGAATGATGGAAAACATAGAATCAGGCAGGGTTGGAAGGGACCACAAGGAGCAGCCAGTTCCAACCCCCCTGCCATGCCCAGGGACACCTCACACTAGAGCAGGCTGCCCACAGCCTCAGCCAGCCTGGCCTCAAACACCTCCAGGGATGAGGCTTCCAACACCTCCCTGGGCAACCCATTCCAGCCTCTCACCACCCTCATGCTGAAGAACTTCTTCCTAACATCCAGGCTGACTCTCCCCATTTCCAGCTTTGTTCCATTCCCCAGGTCCTATCACTACCTAAAAGTCCCTCCTCAGCTTTCTTGTAGCCCACTTAAGATACTGGAAGGCCACAATAAGGTCACCTGGGAGCCTTCTCCTCTCCAGACTGCACATCCCCAACTCCCTCAGTCTCTCCTCACAGCAGAGGTGCTCCAGGAACAGTTCAGCATCTGCGTGGGAAGTCAAGCCCCGAGGCAGGAGTGCTGCAGGGAGGCAGATGCCTACAGACCCATCCCCCTGGCCAGCAGGTGCTGCACCTGAGCGGCAGCCAATACCTCTGTCCACTCACTGAAGCTCCACTCGTAGGAGCAGGTTCGGATGACACAGGGCACGCTGGTCAGAGGCTTCTCTGCCGCAGGGCACAGACGCTCCTCCAGCAGAACCTCCTTGCCTTGGAGCACCTGCACGCAGCTCACCAGCTGCACAGCCAAGCCAAGCCCGCAGCTGGAGGAGCAGGGGCCAGCGGGGGTCACCTTCCACCTGACAGAGGACAAGGGGGGCAGAAAGTCAGTCAGTGATGAACCCTCTGCTGGCTCTCACCGCACAGAGCACACTGCAGCTCCTCCCTCCTGCTGCTCAGCAGCCTTCTCCACCCCTCTGCCTCGCACTCAGAAGGCAGCCTTTGAAACAAGGCTCTACCATCAGGCTGCTGGAACACTGCAGCAGGTTGCCCAGGGAGGTGTTTGAGGTCCCATCCCTGGAGATATTCAAGGTGAGGCTGGACAGGGCTCTGGGCAGCCTGATCTAGCTGAGGATGTCCCTGCTGACTGGATGAGCTTTGGAGGTCCCTTCCAACCCAGAGCACTCCATGGAGTCTGGAGCAGGTCTGGAGCTGGACCCAAGCAGAAGGCATTCTCACACTGCAACAAGCCCAGAGACTCAAAATGCTCCTCAGAGTAGCTTCACCCACACTTGAGCATGTCCTGGGGGCAGAGGGAAAGGAAAGGGCTCTCACTGCTTGTTCTCTCCTGGTGACTGCTTTACCTTGGTGGGCAGGGCCTGAGATCACAGACTGCCACGCTGCCCTCTGGCTTTGGCACTGGGTGGCAGTTGTCTTCTTGGGTTTGTTCCTTGGTGTCAAAAGCCACACACACATATTGGAGCTGAGTCTGACCTAGAAAGGGGAAGTGATCTTACTGCATGGCATGCTTGGAAGGGCTGAAAGTAAGCCAAGCAGTGTCAGTTGTGTACTGAACAAGCAAGCCCCAGGGCACACTTACTGCGTCCATCCCTCCCCAGCTCTGAAGCAGCAGCCAGACAGTCCCACACAAGCTGGTCCCAGTCTGAACCAGGTCTCAGCCCTCCAAGCTATCCCCAGTCTGAACCAGGCCTCAGCCCTCCAGGCTGTCCCCAGACTGAACCAGGTCTTAGCCCTCCAAGCTGGTTCCATTCTGAACCAGGTCTCAGCCCTCCAAGCTGGTCCCAGTCTGAACCAGGTCTCAGCCCTCCAGGCTGTCCCCAGTCTGAACCAGGTGTTAGCCCTCCAGGCTGTCCCCAGTCTGAACCAGGTGTTAGCCCTCCAGGCTGTCCCCAGTCTGAACCAGGTCTCAGCCCTCCAGGCTGTCCCCAGTCTGAACCAGGTCTCCTTGCCTCTTCCAGACTCACAAATCATGAGCACAGCTACACAGGCACTTTGAGCTGTAGGGGGGAGATGATGCTCCTGAGGTTCCTGGGCACTGAGCTCACACCTACAGCCAAGCCACACTTCCCTGCAGCAGTGAAGGATCTCACCTCTGCCACAGGACACAGAACACTCTCCAGCCAGAGGGCTCCAGACAAACAGGGTCCGATTTTCCAGCTGGATCTGCCCAGGTGTCTCAGGAGTCTGAGGTAGGTGTGCATCTTCCTCCTCAGAAGAGAGCAGAAAGGCCCAGGCTGACACTGACACCTGCTTGCCATGCTGCTGCAGCTGGGGGACACCTCTAGCCTACAAGATGCTTGCAAGTCACTGAAGACAGAGACTCATTGAAGCACTTTCCCCACTTCTGCAGAGGTACCTGGGACTGGAAATGCCTGAAGCATTCCCCACCTGCAAATGTGGCTCCCTAGGATGGATGTGGCCCAGGGACTCTGTGCTGAGAAGCTCTCTCCCCTGCTACCAACCCTCCCCACCATGCCAGAACCACTGTTGGTCAGTGAAGCATCTCCCAAGCACCAGGGCTTGATTTCTGGCTCTGCTTTTGTTGGGCTCTGCAAGGAGTGGGAACAGCAGCAGCAGCTTCTCTAAACAAACCATCACTAAAACTGATGAATCCAGCAGCATAAATGAAGAGGGACAGAGCTGTCTAAGGGCACAGGATAACCTCTAACCCTGGTGTAAAGCACCCTCCCAGGCCCCAGCAGGAAGGTTAGTGATGGCAGTTCTGAACTGGTAACCTCCTGTGCATCACAAGTGCAAAGGTCCCAGACTCCTGAAATAAGCCAGGGCATAAACTCACTTTGTCCCAGCCTAGAGGGCAGACACTGACCACACATGGCACAGTGGAGAGAGGTTTTTCTTCTGCTGGGCACAAGCTGTCATCCACAGCAGCCTCCAGGCCACCACGGGACTGAACACAGGTGAGGTTCTGCTGGGCAACTCCAGCTCCACAGAGAGCAGAGCACTCCTCTGCCCGAGAGATCTTCCACCTAAATGGGATGCAGATGGCTCACAGTGAGGGCTTATTACTCACCCACCCCCCCAGGACACAAATGAGTCACACAGAGCACTCAGCTTCTCCACCTCAAGAGCCCAGGCTGGGGGTGACTGGGAGGACAACTGCTGGCAGCTGTAGTCTTTGCCCTGACAGCTCTTGAAGACTAACAGCACCTAAGATAAAGAGCTCCAGCACACAGGGACAGCACTGAGATGGCTGTGAGATCCATGTCAGGCCAGGCTTGGCTCTTGGTCCTCCTTCCAGCCCAATTAACACAAGGCCTCCTCCAGGGTGAGATCAAATCTTTGCTGGCACAACCCTGCAGAGGATGTGAGCAGACATCTCTGGGCCAAGCCCTCAAAAGTCCTGCTGTAAAGCACTGGAAGGACCCAGCTGCTGTTCATGCAGCTGACAGGCCCTTGGGATCTGATGCACCATTAGGATTAGGAAGCAACTCCTTCACACCTCTCCCTTTCTGGTGGTTTCTTATACCTTGCACAACGTCAATGAGACTGCAGAGAGTGGCTTGGCTGGCAGAGGGAGGACAAGCTGAACTTGCAGGGACACCAACCTGTACAGGCATGGCTGCATGGCACAGGGCTTGTGCTCTGCAAGGGGCTGTGGGAGCTGCAGGCACCACTGATCCTCTGCTGTTTCGTTCTTTGCCTGGTCAAAGCACACATGATGCACTGCTTGTGTCCCTAGGGTGCAACAGGAGGGGAGAGGAGGTTACAAAGTGAGCAGTTCACCTCAGTTATGCCACCAAGGTGCAGCCATTTCACTTTACTCAAAGTCCCTGCAGATAGTCAGGGTGAGGCTGGACAGGGCTCTGGGCAGCCTGATCTAGAAGCACAGAACCAGTCAGGGTTGGAAGGGACCACAAAGATCACCCAAGGAGGTGTTTGAGGCCAGGCTGGCTGAGGCTGTGTGCAGCCTGCTCTAGGGTAGAGTGTCCCTGGGCATGGCAGGGGGGCTGGAACTGGCTGCTCCTTGTGGTCCCTTCCAGCCCTGACCGATTCTATGATTCTACTGCTCTGAGCAAGATCCATAGTAACACTGAGCCTAAACAGGTGGAACTCCAAACTCACAAACAGAGCTGTGAGGAGTCTCTTGTGCAGCTAATGAGCTGTGAGGAGAGAGAGGAACTCCTCAGCCTCAGAGCATGACCCTGAGAAGCAGGAGTCAAGAATCTATCAGCACAGTATCACAGTATCACCAAGGTTGGAAGAGACCTCATAGCTCATCAAGTCCAACCCTTTAGCACAGAGCTCAAGGCCAGACCATGGCACCAAGTGCCACGTCCAGTCCTGCCCTGAACAGCTCCAGGGACGGCGACTCCACCACCTCCCCGGGCAGCCCATTCCAGTGTCCAATGACTCTCTCAGTGCAGAACTTTCTCCTCACCTCCAGCCTAAATCTCCCCTGGCACAGCCTGAGGCTGTGTCCTCTCCTTCTGGTGCTGGCCACCTGAGAGAAGACAGCAACCTCCTCCTGGCCACAACCACCCCTCAGGTAGTTGCAGACAGCAATAAGGTCTCCCCTGAGCCTCCTCTTCTCCAGGCTAACCAATCCCAGCTCCCTCAGCCTCTCCTCGTAGGGCTGTGCTCAAGGCCTCTCCCCAGCCTCGTTGCCCTTCTCTGGACACGCTCAAGCATCTCAATGTCCCTCCTAAACTGGGGGGCCCAGAACTGAACACAGCACTCAAGGTGTGGTCTAACCAGTGCAGAGTACAGGGGCAGAATGACCTCCCTGCTCCTGCTGGCCACACCATTCCTGATGCACTGTTAACCTTCCACTGCCCTCTTTGCTTTCAGGTGATGCCTGCTGGGAAGGAGGACCTGACAGCCACTGCAGCTCTGCCCAGAGGGGTGGTGGAGTCGCCATCCCTGGAGGAGCTCAAGCCAAGCCTGGCTGGGGCACTTAGTGCCATGGTCTGGTTGCTTGGATAGGACTGGGTGACAGGTTGGGCTGGCTGAGCTTGGCTGATTCCATGATTCAGCTCAGGTTCACATTTTAAGCCCCAGATTTCATTTTTGAGGGGTGCTGGCTTCAGTCTCAGCGAGGCCCTGGAGCATTCTGGGTTCATTTCTTTGAGGTTTCAATCAGTTTGCCTGAGGAATCTGCTGCAGAAAAGCTCTCCAGACATAACTGCTCCTATAAATTGCCTTCAGTAAGGATTCATTTCCAATTCCTTTGGCATAACAGCCTGGAGAGGCTTGGCAGTGTCATCTGCATTAGCTGTTAAACAAGATGTCAGCCCAGCCAAGGTGATCTGCTACAGCCTGCACTGTGATTTCTCCAGGGAGACAGAAAGGATTAACCTGGGCACAAGAATAGAATTCTAAGAAGGAAGCTTCAAAATTAGCCCTGAGGCTTTAGTCAGACACCAGTGGTGTGCCATAGGGATCAGTGCTGGGCACAATCCTGTTCAGTATCTGCACTGATGATCTGGAGCAGGAGATTGAGTCCAGCAGCAGTGAGTCTGTAGATGACACCAAGCTAGGAGCAGCTGTGGAGCTGTTGGAGGGTAGGAGATCAAGAGAGATGTTGAGGTGCTGGAAGGTGTTGAGAGAAGGGCAGCAAGGCTGGGGAGGGGCCTGGAGCACAGCCCTGTGAGGAGAGGCTGAGGGAGCTGGGGGGGTGCAGCCTGCAGCAGAGGAGGCTCAGGGCAGAGCTCATTGCTGCCTGCAGCTGCCTGCAGGGAGGCTGTAGCCAGGTGGGGTTGGGCTCTGCTGCCAGGCAGCCAGGGACAGAACAAGGGGACACAGCCTCAAATGTGCTGTGCTCCACAACCTCCCTGGAGGTGTTCAAGACCAGGCTGGATGAGGCCCTGAGCACCCTGAGCTGGTGGGAGGTGTTCCTGCCCATGGCAGGGGGTTGGAACTTGATAACCTTGCACCTCCCCTCCAACTCAGCCCAGACTATGAATCTATGACTACCAGCCAGGCCCACATCCCCACAAGAAGTAAAGATGAGCACTGCTGCCTCACCTTCCCCACAGGTCACTGAGCATGGCCCCTGCTGAGGGATCCATGAATATGTCAGATTCTCCTTGGGGACAAAGTAGCTGAAGGTGATGTCTGGGTTGGTGACATTGCCAAACTCTCTTGCGTACCTTCGGTAGACCTGGTGAGGGAAAGAGCTGTGGTCAGTGCAGAGATCAACTCAGACTCAGTTCTTCAGACAGGTAGGAGGAACCCAGTCCCACTTTGGATCCAACCTTCAGCCTCACTCTGTGCCTCTCTGTTCTTGCCAGACACAGTCTGTGTCACAGAATCATAGAACCAAGCAGGTTGGCAGAGAGCTCCAAGCTCAGCCAGCACAACCTAGCACCCAGCCCTGCCCAACCAACCAGACCATGGCACTGAGTGCCCCAGCCAGGCTTGGCTTCAACACCTCCAGGCACAGAGACTCCACCACCTCCCTGGGCAGCCCATTCCAATGCCAATCACTCTCTCTGACAACTTCCTCCTCACCTCCAGCCTCACTCTCCCCACCTCCAGCTTTGCTCCATTCCACCCACTCCTGACACTCCCTCACAGCCTCAAAAGTCCCTCCCCAGTTTTTTTGTAGCCCCCTTCAGATGCTGGCAGGCCACAAGAAGGTCACCTGGGAGCCTCCTCTGCTCCAGCCTGCACAGCCCCAACTCTTTCAGGCTGTGCTCACAGCAGAGCTGCTGCAGCCCTCTCAGCATCCTCCTGGCCCTGCTCTGGACACTCTCCAGCATCTCCACAGCCCTCTTGTCCCAGGGGCTCCAGAGCTGGATGCAGCACTCCAGGTGGGGTCTCAGCAGAGCAGAGCAGAGGAGGAGAATCCCCTCCCTGGCCCTGCTGGCCACACTTCTGCTGCTGCAGCCCAGGCTCTGCTTGGCTTTCTGGGCTGCAAGTGCACACTGCTGGCTCACCCAGAGCAGATCACTCAAGAACACATCCAGACTACCTCCAGAGATGGAGACTCCACAGCCCCCCATGGCAGCCTCTTCCAGTGCTCTGTCACCCTCACAGGAAAGAAAGTTCTTCCTCAGGTTCACATGGAACCTCCTCTGCCTCAGCTTCCTCCCACTGCCCCTTGTGCTGTCACTGGGCATCACCAAGAGGCTGGCTCCAGCCTCCTGCCACTCACCCCTTACAGATTAATAAACATTAACGAGGTCACCCCTTAGTCTCCTCCTCTCCAAGCTAAAAAGCCCCAAGAGAAGGCTCCAGGGAGATCCTGGAGATGCATTTCAATATCTGAAGGGGACCTGGAAGAAATGTGGGGAGGGACTGCTTGGAAGGGCCTGTGAGGATAGGAAGGAGCAATGGTTTGAAACTGGAGCAGGGCAGAGCTAGGTTGGACACCAAGAAGAAGTTCTGCACAATGAGAGTGGCCAAATGCTGGAACAGGCTTCTGTGACCACTCTTACTGAACACCACCTCCACAGGCCTCAGACATGAGGCCTGCTACACCCTCCCTGGAGGTGATCAAGGCCACGTTGGATGGGACCTCGAGCAGCCTGGGCTAGTGGAAGGTGTCCTTGCCCACAGCAGGGGGTTAGAACTGCATGATCTGTAGGGTCCCTTCCAAGCCAAACTGTTCTGTGATCCATGACCCTGCACTGCAGCAGAGCTCCACAAACTCAGCCTGGCCAGTTCTGACTGGCCCCTTTCCAACCCTGCTCTTCTCATTTACCTGTATTTCAATTTCTTCCTGTGTGGGCCCATCTACATGGACCTCCTCCAGGCTTGGCAGGTTGTCCTTGGTGAGAAACACTCTGTACCTGATCTGGCTGTCCTCCAGAGCTGATGGGTAGGTGACATTCAGGGAGATTTTTCCTTTCCCAGCAACTATGTACTCTCCTCTAACCTTCACAGCTACAGGAGCAAAAGTAGAAGTGAGGTTGAGAGATATGATGTGGTCTCCAGGGTCCCCTGGTGCTGCCAGCTGCAGGCTGCCCATTTGCCAGCAGCCAGCTTGATGTAAGTCAGAGACATCCCAAAGAACATGGCAGGACAGCACAATGGACTGCATCCCACAGACTAACTCCAGCACTGAGACCTCTCCTCCTGGACTGCATCCCACAGACTAACTCCAGCACTGAGACCTTTCCTCCTGGACTGCATCCCACAGACTAACTCCATCATTGAGACCTTTCCTCCTGGACTGCATCCCACAAACAAACTCCAGCATTGAGACCTTTCCTCCTGGACTGCATCCCACAGACTAACTCCATCATTGAGACCTTTCCTCCTGGACTGCATCCCACAAACAAACTCCAGCATTGAGACCTCTCCTCCTGGACTGCATCCCACAGACTAACTCCATCACTGAGACCTTTCCTCCTGGACTGCATCCCACAAACAAACTCCATCACTGAGACCTCTCCTCCTGGACTGCATCCCACAAACAAGCTCCATCATCAAGACCTTTCCTCCTGGACACAAACTAACTCCATCACCAAGAATTTTCCTCCCAAGTTCCATTTTCTTGTGTTTTTCACAAGCTTCCTTTGCCCTCCTCTCCTTTTTATTCAACTCACCCAAATGTGTGAAGAGAGGTCTCCAGTTGGTGACATGGACTGAGGTGGTGTTGTGAGGCAGGGACAGGAATGTAACATACTCTGGAGGGATGGAGAGGAAGCAGAAAACTTCAGTCTTACAATCAGAAGTTTGAGTAAAGCCCATTCCCAACTCCTCTTCATGATCAAACAGAGCATTCTGATGATTGAGCTGAACACAGCAAACAAAGCTCAGCTGAACTCTGTGTCCTGTTCTCCTCTTTCTTCTGTTCCTCCTTATGCTCTCTGCCAATGCCTAAATGTGATTCTGCAAGAGCCAGAGTAGTTCCCAAGTGGGCTGTTGAGCACCTCAGGAAGCATCTGACACAGCTCCCCAGCTCCCAGGAATTTGCTAGACTTCTGGGCCATGTCCAGAGCAGAGTCACTCTGCCTGCACAGCAGCTACCACCCTGCCACAGATCCCAGCTGCCTGCTCTGTCATCACCCCAAGCCCCAGCACCAAACCCTCCATAAGAAGAAATAAGTCAAGCAGAAGCTGAATCGAGAAGCCCCAAGTAGAAGGTGATGAACACTGAACATGCAGCACACAGACAGTGCTTGGAGGGTGAGGGCTACACACCTTTAGCTTTTCCTTCTGTGTAAGACCCACTCACTTTGGTGCAGGAGCTGTTATCACCCCCACAGACCTGGCAAGAGTCCAGTCTCTTCTGGGAGTCCATCTGCCCATCGCAGCCGAAGGCCTGAGCAAAGGGGAGAGACTGTCATGGCCTGTCTGCTCTGGGCAGGGGCAGAGGGAGCCAAGGGGGACATGGAGGCAAGGGGGAAAGGAAGGCAAGGGGGAGAGGGAGGCATCCCAGGAGAACAGGGAGGCATCCCAGGAGAACATAAACACGACTGGCAGCTTCTGAAGGAATCCTTAGCTCCCCCAAGCCCAAATCCAAGCCTATCTCACATCCTCCAGCCCAGCCTTCCATCCCACAGAGCTCAGAACAGGGCTTCTGCCCTCTTTCCCATGGAGAAGCCTCGCAGGGAGCTGCAGGAGGTTCTCAGCAGGCTCAGCAGCAGAACACGTGCAGGTGCTGGCTTGCTGCTGGAGGCACCGAGCCCAGGCTCTGGCTGCTGCCATAACGCAGTCAGCGGCGCTGCCAGCAGCAGAGCAGCAGAGCGGATCGTGCCCACCCCCTCTGCTGTCGGTTAGCTGGAAATGCCTTAAAGCCATCGGGAACAGGGAGATGATGAGGAAAACATCCCAGGCTGGAAGTGTGCTCTGGGAATGTCAAGAAAACAGCAAACATGCAGCGAGCAGCACTCACATGGAGAGCACAGGGAGCTGTCTTCAAGTGCATGGCAGCATTACAGCAGAACTGAGTCGTTTGGGGTGGAAAAGACCTCAAAGCTCAAGTCCAAAATCACTGCCCCAAAAGCCTGCTAAGCCATGGCCCTCAGCCACATCTCCCCAGCTCTGAAACCCCTCCAGGGATGGGCATTCAACCACTGCCCTGAACAGCCTAGGCCAGGGCTTGACAACCCCTTTGGGCAAGAAACTTTTCCTCATGTTCAACCTAAACCTGCCCTGGTGCAACTTGAGGCTGTTTCCTCTTGCCCTGTCACTTGCTACATAGGAGAAAAGACCAACCCCTTCCTGACTCCAGCCAGAGAGCTGTAGAGAGCAATGAAGTCTCCCTTCAGCCTCCTCTTCTCCAGACTAACCAATCCCAGCTCACTCAGTTGCTCCTCTCCATCCCTCTCCCCTCTTCTCCAGCTTTGCTGCCCTTCTCTGGACCAGCTCCTGCCCCTCACTGTTCTTCCTGGAGTGAGGGCCCCAAAACTGAACCCAATATTCCAGGTGTGACCTCACCAGTGCCAAGCTCATGACAATGCCTTCCTCACCTCCCACCCAGGAAACCCAGCAAAGCTCTGCTCAGTGATGCTGCAACAATCCATTCTTCGAGACACACTCCCCAGGTTCCACTCTGTATTTTGCCACTCAGTCTAAGTTCTCTTTCTCCAGAGCTATCATTTCCTGGGGCTACTCAGACCATGCAGAATGAGCAGCTAATGATGTCTCTTCAACCAACTCATAAACCAATTGCTTCTGGGGCCAGGGCTGAGCAGCTTTGCTTCCTGCATGGTTAGCAGGATGTCTTCCCTAGAGGGCCCAGGGTGCACAGAGAGAGGAGCTGATTTGTTGGATTCCACTCAATAAGCTAGGAAGAAATTGCCCTTCTTTTGAGCAGAGCTCACTCTGTTGTTTGCCCTGGGACAAGGGTTTTTTGCCCCTGCTCTTGGTAACCTGATTCTTGGTGCAGATGAGATAGGATCACAGGTTGGGGTAGCAAGGGACCTCCAAAGGTCATCCAGGCCAACCCCACTGCAGCCAGCAGGGAAATCTTTCACTAGATCAGGTTGCTCAGAGCCTTGTCCAGCCTGACTCTGAGCAACTCCAGGGATGGTGCACAGCCCTGTGAGGAGAGGCTGAGGGAGCTGGGGGGGTGCAGCCTGCAGAAGAGGAGGCTCAGGGCAGAGCTCATTGCTGTCTGCAGCAGCCTGCAGGGAGGCTGTAGCCAGGTGGGGTTGGGCTCTGCTGCCAGGCAGCCAGCAACAGAACAAGGGGACACAGTCTCAAGCTGTACCAGGCCAGGCTCAGGTTGGATGTTAGGAGGAAGTTGTTGTCAGAGAGAGTGACTGGCATTGGAATGGGCTGCCCAGGGAGGTGGTGGAGTCCCCACCCCTGGAGGTGTTTAAGAGGAGGCTGCATGAGGCACTTAGTGCCATGGGTTAGCTAATTAGAAGGGTTAGGTGCCAGGCTGGACTGGATGATCTTGGAGGTCTCTTCCAACCTGGTTGATTCTGTGACTCAAACACCTCCCTGGGTAACCTGTTGCATTGTTCCAGCTCCCTCATAGTGCAGACCTTGCTCTAACGTCCAACCTAAATCTACTCTGCCCTAATTTCAAGTCCTTGCCTCTCCTCCTATCCCTGCAGGCCTTTGGGAAGATGTCCAGAGGCTCACCTGCATTCCCCAGTTACTTACTCTGCAGCTTCCCATCACACACAGATTGAAAGGCTCCTGGTGCTCAGCCTCATCCTGCTCACATCTGGTTCCATCTATGAAGCTGGCTTCACGGCTTACCATGAACTCCTTGCCAAGGGCCCTGCACATGTGCTTGCACTGCATGTCCCCTGGAGGAGGCAGACAGGAGCAGAGAGGAGTGGTGAGACAGTGAGGGTGAGGAGACACTGGCACAGCTTACCCAGGGAGGCTGTGGATGTGCCCTCCCTGGAGGTGTTGAAGGCCAGGCTGGATGAGGCCACTTGGTCTAGTGGAAGGTGCCTGCACCCATGGCAGGGGGGCTGGAACTGTATGATCTTCAAGGTCCCTTCCTACCCAAACCATTCTATGGTCAGCAATGATTAGAAGTCCAAAGGATCTGACAAAGGGTCCAGGTTTGACATGAAAGCTCCACCAGTGAAGGAGCCTTTTGACTTCACAACAGACAGCTCCATGAGCTCTCCCCCTTCAGAAAGGATCCAGGGCTCCTGTTTCACAGATTGCATTGGGTTGCAGGAGCGCCTCCAAGGTCACCTTGTCCAAGCCCATCCTTCCTCAGCCTTCCCTTACCTTTGGCAAAGCCAACAGCAGAAGTCCAAGCATAGAAGGCTGGTGCCTCTCCAGAGACATACAGTGGCTTCACATTTGTTGCTGCACATTGCTCAGCCATAAAGTCCTGCTGGGTCCTTGAACAGGCCTACAAGATCCCAGAGAGAATTGGAGGGGGAAGGAGAGGAGGTTACTGAGCACAGAACCTCAAGCAGCATTTCACTCACCAGCTACAAGCAGAAGCCAGGGGCTGCTAAAGCAGAACACCAGAAAAGCAACCCCAAATCAAGCAAACCACTGGAAAGGGAGGTTGTGGGATATGCAGAGAACTGTGTTTGAAAGCTGCTATCAGCAACACAAATGGATAAGGAAAACAGGAGCAGTTTCAGAATGTCCCTCTGCAGAAAGCTATCATTAAGTGAGTCACTGTTTTCTCAGCATCTGCCCTGCTAGGAAGGCACAGAGGAAAATGCTTCATTAGACATGAACAATGCTATTGAACAGCACTGCTGTCTCCAGACAGAGTGGAGCAAACACCTCTCCTGCTGTCAGACAGATGGAAGCTGCATGCCAGCTCCCTGGCTCTGCTTCCCTGAGCAGCCAGCTGTGAAAAGGACAGTCCCAAACCAAACAGCTCTCAAAGGGTTAAAGGGCATTTAGAAACATCTCAGCTGTGAGGAGCTCCATTACAGGCTCATAGGATGGCAGGAGTTGGAAGGGACCCAAAGAGCTCATCCAGTCCAAGCCCCCTGCCACAGCAGGACCACACAATCTAGCTCAGGGCACACAGGAACACATCCAGACAGGCCTGCAAAGGCTCCAGAGGAGGAGACTCCACAGCCTCTCTGGGCAGCCTGTGCCAGGGCTCTGGGGCCCTTCCAGGCAAGAAGTTCCCCCTTGTGCTGAGCTGCAACCTCCTGTGCTGCAGCTTCCATCCATTGCTGCTTGTCCTATCCCAGGCAGCAGTGAGCAGAGACTGTTCCCCCTTTCCTGACCCCCAGCCCTCAGATAGTTATAGACATTGATTCAATCCCCTCTCAGTCTTCTCTTCTCCAGACTAAGCAGCCCCAGGGCCCTCAGCCTCTCCTCACCAGGCAGTGCTCCAGTCCCCTCAGCATCCCCGTGGCCCATACCTGAAGATTGCACATCTCTGCTTGGATGCTGGCACCAGGGCATTCCTGCCCCCCAAAAGCAGGCCTGGAAATGACAGGAGAACCCTTCAGAGGCAGGTTTGTCCCAAGCAAAGAGTCCCAAAGCTCAGCCCTGCTGTGGCCCTGAAGCAGCACAGGGACACTGCAAGGCACTCAGCTCCCCACCCTCCTACCTGGGGTTGTTACAGAACCGCTGCCTGCTGACAACTCCACCTCCACAGCTGCGGGAGCAGGAGGAGAAGGGGCTCCAGGCTGACCACTGCCCGTGCACAACAGCCATGGGGTTCAGCTCCTCCAGAGAGCTGCACTGTCCCTTGGAGCACCACTGAGATCAAGACAACACAAAATGGGCAGCAGCAGCAGCAGAGAGAATGCAGCAGGGCTGAGACGTTAAGGCTGCCACAGGCCCTCAGCATCTTTGTGCTGACAAGCCCAGGGTGAGGGAGGTAAAGCTCAGGGTGAGGGAGGCAAAGGTCAGGGTGAAGGAGGCAAAGGCCCAGGGTGAAGGAGGCAAAGGCCCAGGGTGAGGGAGGCAGAGCTCAGGGTGAAGGAGGCAAAGGCCCAGGGTGAAGGAGGCAAAGCTCAGGGTGAAGGAGGCAGCTTCTCACAAGAGCCTGGAAGAGTCTCATTTCTCATTATGGCCTGAGGCAAGGTTGAGGTTAAAACAAAGAGCTGAGAGGTCATTGCAAGTGGAAGGCAAAGCCTGAGGAGAGCTCAGATAGCAGAGAATCACAGAATTGGTTTGGTTGGAAAAGGCCTTTAGGATCATTGAGTCCAACCATCAACCATGGCCACTATACCATGTCCCAGAGTGCTGTGGCCACTAAACCATGTCCTATAGTGCTAGGACCACTAAACCATGTCCCAAAGTGCCGCAGCCACTATACCATGTCCCACAGTGCCATGGCCACTAAACCATGTCCCAGAGAGCCATGGTACCTCCACATCAAGCTACACAACTGCAAAGCAACTCCAGAGCTACAGACAAGGTGGAAACAGCAACATGAGCTGATCTTGTGACTGAAGTCTGGCCTTAGGTTCTCAGCCAAGAAGCAGTGAGTGCCATGGACCTTCCAGGCACTGGCAGTGTCCTGCTGTCTAATGAACCCCACAGCAGCCAAACCCACTTCTGACTGCCAGGCCAGCAGCCTCCTTACCTTGTTGACTCCACACTCAGTCCCATCCAAGAGGGGAACAAGGAGCCGAGTGCAGCTGGATTTGTCTGCAGGCTGCACATGGCAGGAGAGCACTTTGCAGATGTCCTGGGGTGACAAGAAAAGCAGAGGCTCACTGTGGCTCAGCAGCACAGCAGTCCCAAAAGCTGCTCTGCTTAAATGGTGCATGTCCCTGATGTTTAGCTTCCTCACAGCCACCCAACAATGCAGTCAAGTCTCTTCATTTCTCCTGCTACCAAGCAGAAGCTGTGGCCATGGCCAAAGATCACTGCTGCCATGCTAGAAGATGAAGCAGTCCAAGTTTTACCCACCTCAGTGCTCCCTCATGAACACAACACATCCAGACAGCAGCTGTTAGGCAGGCTGCACTTCTCAGACTACTTGAGCAAGAGGGAGGAAGCTGAAGGACTCCAATGAACCTCCCTAAAGCAGGACCCTGAGTAGCTGTATTCATGACAGATCCCTCTTTAGATATGGAGTCATGGATTCAGAGAATGAGTTGGAAGAGACCTTAAAGCTCATCCAGCTCCAATCCCCTGCCATGGGCAGGGTCACCTTCCCCTAGCCCAGGTTGCTCAGGGTCTCATCCAAACTGGCCTTGAACACCTCCAGGGAGGTTGTGGAGCACAGAAGCACCCAACGTGAACTTTGATCTTTGATCAGGTTCGGTGCTTCTGTGCTCCACAACCTCCCTGGGCAACCTGTGCCAGTGTCTCACCAACCCCAACCTGTGCCAGTGTCTCCCCACCCTCACTGCAAATTTCTCCCTCATCTCCAGTCTAAGTCTCTCCTCCTGTTTAAAGCCATTGCCCCTCCTCCTGTCACAAGCAGCCCTTGTAAAAAGGGCTTACAATAGAATCAAGCAGGTTGGAAGAGAGCTCCAAGCTCAGCCAGCCCAACCTAGCACCCAGCCCTGCCCAACCAACCACACCATGGCACTAAGTGCCCCAGCCAGCCTTGGCTGCAACACCTCCTGCCACAAAGACTCCACCACCTCCCTGGGCAGCCCATTCCAGTGCCAATCACTCTCTCTGACAACAACTTCCTAACAACATCCAGCCTAGACCTGCCCTGGCACAGCTTCAGGCTGTGTCCCCTTCTTCTGTCCCTGTCTGCCTGGCAGCAGAGCCCAACCCCACCTGGCTACAGCCTCCCTGCAGGCAGCTGCAGGCAGCAATGAGCTCTGCCCTGAGCCTCCTCTGCTGCAGGCTGCACCCCCCCAGCTCCCTCAGCCTCTCCTCACAGGGCTGTGCTCCAGGCCCCTCCCCAGCCTTGGTATTGAGAGACAGAGCAGGGTAACAGAGCCAGTGGTAGCCTGGCAGATAAAGAGAATCACAGAGGGCTTTGGGTGCTGTGCAAACCTTAAAGGGAGCTCTGTGGTCAGAGGAGCTGATGGAGACAATGGAAGCCCCTCTGAATGTCTGTCCTTTGCCAAGCAATCCGTGGCAGGCAATCACCAAACATCCCTTTGCAAGAAACCTCCTCAGTTCCCTTTCCCCAAACCTTGGCTCCAGAGCATTTCTTTACTGCCCCTGTAGCAAGACAGACAAAAACTTTCTACCTACAACATTGCTGTCTGCAAAGGTGCATGCTGTGGCAAGGCTCCCAAAGGCTATTTTACACTGCTCATCTGCTCCATAGTACAAGCCAGGCTTCCACCCAGGGATGCTGCCCTCCGTCGCCGGGAGGTCATTCAAGCAGTTTGTTTGGCCTGTGCTGATAGAAAGAGCAGAAATGCATCACTTTCCCAGCTGTAAGGGCAAGGCCATGTCTGCATACTTCTGCTGAGCCTCTTTCTGGGAGCTGGCTGTTGTTTTCCCAGACAACACCTGCTTGCTGGGGGCTGGATTTAGCTGCAGCAGCTGCCTGGAGGTGCTCGCAGTCGCCTGCTGCCGAGCTCGCAGCAGAAAGCTGTTCCTGTTCCTCCCCCCCAGCCAGCTCCCAGCCCACAGTGCCAATTTCAGTCGAGATGCTCTGGCATTTGAAATCAAATTCCCAGGCTGAGCTAGTGGCTGAGAAGTCCAACACAGCCCAGGCCTGTGAGCCACTAACCAAAGTCATTTCCTGCTACTTGAGGCAAAAACTGGGTTTAAGTTCAGTCACAGACACAAGGGCTAAGAAATAAACAAGCCTCAAGCTGCCACAGTTCCTCATTTCCCAGCAGTTTGGTTGTTTTTCATTCCCTCTCTTCCCCTGCTCTCTCCTAAGCCCCAAAGACAGGGAACTGCTCCCACAGGAGCACAGAACTGCACCATTCCCTTACCTGGCAAAGGTCAGGAACTCTTCTCGGCTGCACTGCGACCAGGAGAGGTCGATGCTGTTGTGGCTCCCTGCTGACCCCATGATGTAGCCACTGCTGCTGCACACATTCCCCTCACCGTCGTGGGGGATTCCAAGGCTGCAACACAAGAAGCACATTGCCCCGAGGAGAAGAAACCCAGAGGCTGGGTTCCCTCAGGGCTTCTCTCCTCTAAGCGAGGTCTGAGCTCCCTCTGCAGCCTTTCTCCTGCCTGTTGTCACAAAGGTTTCCTCTCCTCTTTGCTGCTTCTAACTGCCACAGAGCAGGCAGCAATGCAAGAAAAGCCAAAGTTTTCACTCATCTGTGGGAAACTCCTCCTTATGCCAATACAAATCCTTTTCTTTCTTCAGAATCCCTTAAACTGGGGACTGGTTTTACCTGAATAAAGCAGAGGGAGCTGTCCTGGGGCTCTGCTACTGACCTGTGCCCAATCTCATGGGCTATGGTGACTCCAAGGTCAAAGCCAGTGTCCTGGGTAATAACACAGCTCCAAAAGGAGGAGCAGACTCCACCTAACTGAGTCACTCCACGAAGCTCTTTGTTCCCATCAGGTAACTCCAAGTCAAACCTAAAGTCAGGGAGACAGAGGAAAGAGCAAAGAATCACTGCAGCTAGAGTCAGGCCTAGACAATCAGCTGAAGTTTTGCACCTTCCTGATCTAACTTTGCCAGCAACCCAATATTGCTTCTGATACATGGAGCTCCCTGGGGCAAGATGGTAGCAGGAGGGTCCCAGGAGTGGTCACTGTTCACGTTGAAGGACATGGAACTGTTAGAATGAGTCCAGAGGAGGCCACCAAGAGGGCTGCAGCAGCTCTGCTCTGAGGACAGGCTGAGAGAGTTGGAGCTCTGCAGCCTGGAGAAGGCTTGGAAAAGACCCTGGAGTGACCTTTCACTATCTGAAGGAGGCTACAGGAAGGCTGGGGAGGGACTATTGACAAGGTCTGGGAATGACAGGATGAGGAGCCCACAACTGGACACAGCACTGCAGGGGTGGCCTGAGCAGTGCTGAGCACAGGGGCACAAGAACCTCCCTTGTCCTGCTGCCCACACTGCTCCTGAGCCAGCCCAGGATGGGCTCTGCTGCCCACCTGGGCACTGCTGCCTCATCTGCAGCTCCTCTCTCCCAGCACCCCCAGGGCCCTCTCTGCCTGGCTGCTCTCAGCCACTCTGGCCCCAGCCTGTAGCACTGCTTGGGGTTGTTGTGGCCAAAGTGTAGAACCCTGCACTTGGCCTTGTTCAGTTTCATCCCCTTGGCCTCTGCCCACCCATGCAGCCTGGCCAGGTCCCTCTGCAGGGCTCTCCTACCCTCCAATCTAGCTACCTACCTACTCCTACCCTCCTTCCTAAATAGAATATTCCAGCTCCTTCAGAAACTGCAGAAGGAAGACCTCTGACTCCCTGTGTTACACAAAGGGCAGCAGAACCAACCCCAACCAGGAGAACCAACCCATCTGTGTGATGGACAGCCCCAGTGCAAAGCACTGCCCTGTGTCCAGTCCTCTCCCAGGGCAGGGGAGCTTCAGTACCTGGTGATATAGAGGACAATGTCAGCATGCTGAGGGTCAGAGTCGTTCTGGGGGTTGACCTTCTTGCTCCACTCACAGACACTGATCAGTGAGGAGGTGATGTTTGTTGTGATGTTTACCTCTGCCTGGAGGGAAGGCACAAGTTTGGGTGTTTCACACAGCTTGGCCACCACTGGGACACAGCCCCTCCCTGCTTGCTTACCTCTGGTTCTCTCAAGATCAGCATCTGCATAAGATGAACTCTGAAATGGGCACCCAAGGAGGCATCTCTCAGCAGCTCTGCGCCCTGGTGAGATGGGAGGATAAAGAAGGCAACTCAGAGACTCCCATTCCCAGTCCCCAACATCAGGGCTGCATTCACTGCAAAGGTACCACACTGGTGCCCATGAGGTGAGTATGGGCAGTGGAGCAGAATCACACAGAGTAACATAAAAGCAAGGACAAAATCAGCTGGGAAGTGCATTAAAGTGAAGATCCCAACTGCAAATCAGCCAGCAGATGAGAACTGCTGCCAGGTTTGGCAGATGCTAAGAAGCAGAGAGGGGAGAATCTGCATGGCAAAGAGTTTCACAAGGTAGGAGAGGGAATGTTAAAGACCTTTCTGCATTATACACACAGAGAGAATGCCCAAAGAGATGGTTAAGGAGAGCTAAAGGAGGTGCTTAGAGAAATCCTGTAATAGAGAGAAGGAGGGAAGGGAGAAGGAGGGAAGGGAGAAGGAGGGAAGGGAGAAGGAGGGAAGGGAGAAGGAGGGAAGGGAGAAGGAGGGAAGGGAGAAGGAGGGAAGGGAGAAGGAGGGAAGGGAGAAGGAGGGAAGGGAGAAGGAGGGAAGGGAGAAGGAGGGAAGGGAGAAGGAGGGAAGGGAGAAGGAGGGAAGGGAGAAGGAGGGAAGGGAGAAGGAGAAAAAAAGAGAAATAAAATAGAAAAGAAAGCAGAGAAGATAACAAATACAGAAATTAGAAGAAAATAGAAATATAGAAATAGAATTAAATAGAAATAAATAGAATAAAATTTCAAAATAATAGAAATAGAATAATAGAAAATAGAATAAAAATATAGAAACAGAACAAAATAGAAAAATAGAAATACAAAAAACAGATACAGATTAAAGCAGAAATAGAATGAAATAAAAAAAATAGAAATTAAAAAACAGAAACAGACTAAAATAGAAATGGAAAAAAAATAAATTGAATAAAATAGAAATAAAATTAAAATAAAATAGAAAGAAGAAAAGGGAAAGGGAAGAAAAGGGAAAGGGAAGAAAAGGGAAAGGGAAGAAAAGGGAAAGGGAAGAAAAGGGAAAGGGAAGAAAAGGGAAAGGGAAGAAAAGGGAAAGGGAAGAAAAGGGAAAGGGAAGAAAAGGGAAAGGGAAGAAAAGGGAAAGGGAAGAAAAGGGAAAGGGAAACAAAGGGAAAGGGAAACAAAGGGAAAGGGAAACAAAGGGAAAGGGAAACAAAGGGAAAGGGAAACAAAGGGAAAGGGAAACAAAGGGAAAGGGAAACAAAGGGAAAGGGAAACAAAGGGAAAGGGAAACAAAGGGAAAGAAAATGTAAAATAAACCCCAATGAAATAAACAGAACTAAATCCAGAACTGCACTGGGAATCAAATGGAAGATGAATTCAGTGGATCTTGTTTCATGTCCCTGGAGGCTCTGGTGACAAAGCTCTGGCTGCTGTGTTTGAGATGCAGCAACAGCAGCAAAGAAATGAAGAGCTGCATTCTCTACAGGGGCTTTAAGGCTACAACCTCAGAGCTTCTAAGATCCCTTCTCCTCCTGCAGCTCCTGGTCCCAGGCAGAGCTTGCCCTGCAGTGCCCAGGGAAGCAGAGAGGGGCACCCTGCAGCGCCCTGTACAAGGAGCAGGTAACCACAAGCCACCCTGCAAGCGCACCCAGCGAGGTGCAGCTGCGGTTGGCACAGCCTGTGGCACTGTGAGCTCCCACCCTGGGGCAGCAACCCAGACAGAAAGCTACTCACAATGTTCAGGTTGGTGAGAATGTAGCGCTCTGTGTCCTCTCTGTGGTATGAGTAAACATCTGGACCTGCTACAACCATCAGCTCCAGGTGTTTGACAGTTCCCTCAGCCCTCTTCTGCAGGCGAGGAGGAAGCCACCCTGCTGAGCAGCACAGAGGGACACAGGGAGTTTAAGACAGGACAAACAGGAAAGGTCTTACAGAGCCACTCCCTTGTCCTGAGAGAGTGGCACAATCCAGCTGGAAGACCTCTCCTCCAGCTGCTCCTCAGGATTCCCTCTTCTCTTTGTTTCTGTCACCTGCCAGCATCCTCAGCACCACCTCTGTGCCATGGGAATCACAACCACACACATGAAAAGAGGAGGCTGTGCCCCAGTGAGGTGAGAAATGGCACAGGAACACAGAATCAGGCAGGGCTGGAAGGGACCACAAGGAGCAGCCAGTTCCAACCCCCCTGCCATGCCCAGGGACACTTCACACTAGAGCAGGCTGCACACAGCCTCAGCCAGCCTGGCCTTAAACACCTCCAGGGATGAGGCTAACAACACCTCCCTGGGCAACTCCTTTTGGGCTCTCAGCACCCTCATGCTGAAGAACTTCTTCCTAACATCCAGGCTGACTCTCCCCATTTCCAGCTTTGTTAGACTCTCTCCAGTCCTGTCACTCCCTGACAGCCTCAAAAGTCCCTCCCCAGCTTTCTTGTCGCCCACTTCAGATCCTGCAAGGCCACAAGAAGGTCCCCTGGGAGTCTTCTCCTCTCCAGACTGAACTGCCCCAACTCCCCCAGTCTCTCCTCACAGCAGAGCATCTCCAGCCCTCTGACCACCCTCGTGGCCCCACTCCCTTGTCCTGAGAGAGTGGCACAATCCAGCTGGAAGACCTCTCCTCCAACTGCTTCCTCAAGTTTCCTACTTCTCTTTGTTTCTTTCACATGAAAAGAGGAGGCTGTGCTGGAGTGAGGTGAGAACTGTCTGTCAAGCAGACACAGGACCTCCCTCTGAGCTCACCCCAGCAACCCCACCAGCAGCTGCCAGCTCTCCCAAGCAGAAGCCCTCTAGCACTTTACCTTTTGCTCTGTTTTCTCCTCTTGTAGCACTTCTGAAGAGAATGTGGGGTCTGGAGAAGCCAAGATCCTTCAGCAGGGCCACATCTTTGCTTCTGACAGGCTTGATATGAATCTTTTCCTCACCTGCACTGACAACTCCTTGCTATAGAATCACAGAATGGTTTAGGTTGGAAGGGACCTCAAAGCTCATCCAGTTCCAACCCCCTGCCACAGGTGACTCAAGACCTCAACCAACCTACAGAAGAGGAAATTCCACCTCTGGGTTATTCTAAACACTTCTGCTATCAATGCAGAACTGTGTGACAGGAGAAGGATGGGCCAGGTCCTTCCTGCCCCCTCTTTGTAATGCTCAGAGTGATTAAATCATAGTTTCTATGCTCATGGACAGCTGCTCTTCCCCAGCCCATGCTCTGGTGGCTATTTTGACCTTGGAGGTCCTCTTGAGCCCTCACACAGGGATCACTGGAGTCAGGAAGTTCCACATGAAACACAGAATCACAGGATCAGAGGATGTCAGGGGTTGGAAGGGACCCAAAGGGATCACCAAATCCAAGACCCCTGCCAGAGCAGGACCATACAACCTAGCTCAGGTCACTGATTGGTTTGGATTGGAAGAGACCTTAAAGATCATCTAGCTCCAAGGCATGGGCAGAGACACCTCCTGCCAGACCATGCTGCTCAAGGCCTCATAGATGGTTCACATCTGCTTGGGGCAGCAAGCAGCAGAGCTACAAAGGCTGCAGGCACTTGAAGGAAGAAGTTGAGTGCACACTCACCAGCTGCCCTTCACAGTAAGTGACTCTAGAGGCAGCCCCAGGAGGCTGCAGAGGATTTCCTCCTGCAAAGCAGTTGCCTGAGAATCGCTTCAGCAGGTGACAGGAAGAGTTCACCACTTGGTGGCTCACGAAGGAAGGGGAGAGGAGGGCATGGTCCTCTGAAAACTCAAAGGCATAGAGCTCTCCCCAGGCCTCGATGGAGCAGTGCTGGACACGACAAGATGCCAGCTCAGGCCCTTCTTCTTTACAAGGGCAACTTGGCTCAGCAACAACGAACTGAGGGACTGAAAGGAACAAGAGCAGAACTAGGAGAAGAGTTATGAATCATAGAACCCCAAAAACACAGAACCACAGAGTCAGTCAAGGGTGGAAGGGACCACAAGGATCAGCCAGTTCCAACCCCCCTGCCATGGGCACGGACTCCTTGCACTCGACCATAGAGTCATGGAATCAAGCAGGCTGGAAGAGAGCTCCAAGCTCAGCCAGCCCAACCTAGCACCCAGCCCTGCCCAACCAACCACACCCTGCTTCCACACTGGGACATGGATCACAGAACCTCAGAATGTCAGGGGTCGGAAGAGACCTCCAGAGTCAAGTCCAACCCCTCCTGCCAGAGCAGGATCCCCCTGGGCAGGTCACGCAGGAACACATCCAGGTGGGTTTGGAAAGCCTCTGGAGGAGAAGACTCCACAACCTCTCTGGGCAGCCTGCTCCAGGGCTCCAGCACCTTCACAGCAGAGAAGCTTCTCTTCAAGTTGAGGTGGAACCTTCTGTGCTCCAGCTTGTACCTACTGTTCCTTATCCTACCATTGGGCACCACCAAAAAGAGCCTGGAGGCCACATCTGCACTGCTGTGTCCAGCTCTGGACCCCCCAGTTCAAGAGAGACACAGAACTGCTGGAGAGAGTCCAGCACAGAGCCACAGAGATGCTGAAGGGAATGGAACAGCTCTGTTAGGAGCAGAGCCTGAGGGAGCTGGGGCTGGGAGCTGGGAGAGAGGAGACTGAGAGGGGACCTCAGCAGTGGTTATCAATGTGTGCAGGGGAGGGGCAGGAGGCTGCAGCCAGGCTCTGCTGGGGGATGCCAGTGCCAGCACAAGGGGCACTGGGGGAAGCTGAGGCAGAGGAAGCTTCATTTAGACATGAGGAAGATTTTTTTGAGTGTGAGGGTGGCAGAGCCTGGCACAGGCTGCCCAGGGGGGCTGTGGGGTCTCCCTCTCTGGAGATATTCAAACCTGCCTGGATGTGCTCCTGTGTGATCTGCTCTGGCAGTGGGGTTGGACTGGATGAGCTTTGGAGGTCACCTCCAGCCCCTACCATTCTGTGATTCTCAACACCCACCCCTCAGTCATTCAGAGAAGTCACTAAGGTCTCCTCTGAGCCTTCTCAGGACTATAAGGGCCATAAGGGAATGTGAAAGGGAGATGGATTTACAGCACCAGGCTCTGCAGACCCCCTTAGCAGAGGGAGGTGACCCAAGAAACAAGGGAGAATGCACACAGGTGCCCATCAGAAGGGCACCTTCCAGCCTCCCTCACCTCCTCAGTTGCCCTTGCAGAACAGGTATGGGGCACTAGAGGCTGAGGTGGTTCTGGAGGCAAAAGCATCACCACCTTGGGGGGCTGAATGAAGTGCATCAGTTGTGAGCCTGCCAGGGCAGGGGTCACTGCTCAGTGCTCTCAGCATTATCAGACATCCAGGGTGAGAAACAACCTGGCAGGCACGTTCTAAACCCCAGGAGGCAGGAGCCCTGCATACCATCAGGCACTGAGCTGGTTCCAAAATAAGAGACCACATCTTCTGCATCCAAAGCCCCCAGAAATGCCTGCAAGAGGAGGAAGAAGAGGAAGAGCTTTGTCAGAAGGACAACTGGATACAGGATCCATCACTTAGCTCACCCTGGCCTGGCAGGAATAGACTCACTGAATGGTTTAGGTTGGAGGGGACCTAGTGAGCACCTGCAGCAGCTCTGCTGTGAGCACAGCCTGAAAGAGTTGGGGCTGTGCAGGCTGCAGCAGAGGAGGCTCCCAGGTGACCTTCTGGTGGCCTGACAGCATCTAAAGGGGGCTCCAAAAAAGCTGGGGAGGGACTTTTGAGGCTCTCAAGCAGTGCCAGGAGTGGGGGGAATGGAGCAAAGCTGGAGGTGAGGAGGAAGTTGTTGAGCAGGAGAGTGGTGAGAGGCTGGAATGGGTTGCCCAGGGAGGTGGTTGAGGCCCCATGGCTGGAGGTGTTTGAGGCCAGGCTGGCTGAGGCTGTGTGCAGCCTGCTCTAGGGTAGGGTGTCCCTGGGCATGGCAGGGGGTTGGAACTGGCTGCTCCTTGTGCTCCCTTCCAACCCTGCCTGATTCTACGACCAGTTCCAAGCCCCTGCCCTAGGCAGGGACACCTCCCGCTGTGCCAACCAACAACTGCCCAGGTCCCAGTGCCAAGCCCCTGACCAAGGATCACAGGATCAGCCCGGGCAGGGCACAGCCGCCCAGAGAGCAGAGCTGTATCTGCCTGCCGAGTGCGCTGCGGTGGGTCGGGGCTCAGAACACGCTGTCCTGTCTGCTCCTCGGGCTCTGTCCTGCTTCCCCCCTCCTTTTCCTGGAAGCAGCAGCACTGAGGCAGCCTTCCTGGAAAGCCTGGCGCTGGCGGGAGGTCAGACTCACCTCTCGGGGAGCCGGCGGCCAGCAGAAGCCCAAGGGGAGCATCACCAAGAGCCGGAGGGCCGAGCCCAGCGCCATGCTGCCGGGGGGGGGCTCGCAGGCGCCTCTGCCCCGGGCCCGCTCCAGCGATCCCAGCGGCGCTCGGCCCCGGGCGCACCGCGCGGAGCGGGAGGGAAGGGCGCAGGGGTCACACAAACAGCGCCGGGGGGGGCAGGCCGGGACGGGACGGGGGCGGGCAGGGCCTGCAGGCCAGGCTGGCCCCGAGCCGCTGCGGGGAAGCTTTGCGCAACCCCGGGGCGAGCCAAAGAGCCAGCCCGGAGCCAGCCCGGGCAGCGCCGGGGGTGCGGAGGGGACAGGGGCTCTGTGCCGCTCGGCAGGGGCCCTGCCAGGCGCCGCCACGGCAGCAGCGTGAGTCCGCTCGGGGCAGCTCCGCAGTGCCCGGGGGCAGCTCTCCGGTGCCCGGGGGCAGCGGCGGCAGGCGGAACCCAAGCGCGGCTGCCCGTTCCCCGCCGGCCCGGTGCGCTGCTGCGCAGTTCCCCTCCCGGCGTGGCCGCCAGCGCCCACCCACCCCGGCCCCGGCTCGCCTCAGAGCCGCTCCCTCCGCCCCGCCGAGCCCCGCATGGCGAAGCAGAGCCCCGGCGAGCCCCAGCCCCGCGAGAAGGGCAAGAAGAGGAGGAGGAGGAAGAAGAAGAAGAAGGGCAAGGCCGGGCATGGCGGCGGGGAGGCGGCGCAGAAAGGCCCCGGCCTGGCGGCAGCTCCCCCCCGCAGCCCAGGGGAGTTCTCCTCCAACTGGAAGGCGCTGCAGGAGGTGAGGGGAGCCGGGGAAGGGTCGGCTGGGGAGAGATGAAGGAGTGGGGAAGGGCGCCGGGGCCACGCTGCGGATCTGCGGCTGCAGCCCCACGTTGGACACAGCAAATGTCCACACACAGGCAGGGACTAGAACAGGTCACTCAAAGCCTCATCCAGGCTGGTCCTCAACACCTGCAGGGAGGTTGTGGAGCACAGAAGCACCCAACGTGATCTTCGATCACGTTGGGTGCTTCTGTGCTCCACAACCTCCCTGGGAAACCTGTGCCAGGCTCTCACCACCCTCACTGCAAACAACTTCTTCCTAACATCCACTTTCAGTCTGCCTGTCCAGGTCCCTCGGGATGGATCCCTGCCCTCTGGCAAGTCGACTGTGCCCCCTGCAAACCTGCTGAGGCTGCACTGATTCCTCTGTCCATAGCACTGCCTTTGTATCAAGGAATGAAGTGCTGCAGGCAGGGATCAGGCGTAGACTGAAGCAGGTTGGCAGAGAGCTCCAAGCTCAGCCAGCACAGCCTAGCACCCAGCCCTGCCCAACCAACCACACCATGGCACTAAGTGCCCCAGCCAGGCTTGGCTGCAACACCTCCAGCCACAAAGACTCCACCACCTCCCTGGGCAGCCCATTCCAATGCCAATCACTCTCTCTGACAACAACTTCCTAACAACATCCAGCCTGGACTTGCCCTGGCACAGCTTGAGGCTGTGTCCCCTTCTTCTGTTGCTGGCTGCCTGGCAGCAGAGCCCAACCCCACCTGGCTACAGCCTCCCTGCAGGCAGCTGCAGGCAGCAATGAGCTCTGCCCTGAGCCTCCTCTGCTGCAGGCTGCACACCCCCAGCTCCCTCAGCCTCTCCTCACAGGGCTGTGCTCCAGGCCCCTCCCCAGCCTTGCTGCCCTTCTCCAAACACCTTCCAGCACCTCAACATCTCTCTGCAATGGAGGAGCCCAGAACTGGACACAGCACTGCAGGGGTGGCCTGAGCAGTGCTGAGTTTGAGTCCTTGCAGCTAATTCCCATAGAGCCAGCTCGAGAGTGCAGGACCCCTGGGCACTGCCACACCTTCCAGCTGGCAGGAACCCTGGCAGGGTTGAGATGCACCAAAATAATCCTTCTTCCCATTCTGTGTTTTTTAGCTGCTGAAACAGCAGAGAAATAGCTCCAATGAGTCCCTCTCTGCATGTCAAACAGACACCAAAAAGAAGCATCCAGTCAAAGCTGGGACCAGCCACGAAGGCTCAGCTGTCAATGGGAAGGTGAAGGCCAAATCCTCACCTAAAGTGGACCATGGTTCTGCTAAGGAAAAACCTCCTCTGGCTAAGGCAGAACCCAAGGAGGTTGCAGCTGAGAGGATTTTAAATGGTACCAAAAGCAGTGGGAAAGGCTGCAAAGAGAATAAGAGAAATGGCAACACTGGAGAGAAGAAAAAGGAAAATGGCAACACTGTAAAGGAGGGAAAGAAAAATGGTCAAGCTGCCAAGGAGAAGGAAAAAAGGCAGAATGCCAACACTGTCAGGGAGAAAGAGGATGTAAAACACAAGAGGAGGAAAGCTGAAGAAGCTGTGGAGCAGCCCCCCAAAGAGTGAGTAGAGTCACAGAATGGTTTAGGTTGGAAGGGACCTCAAGGATCAGCCAGTCCCAACCCCCTGCCATAGGCAGGAACAGCTCCCACTAGAGCAGGTTGCTCAAGAACTCAGCCAACCTGGCCTTGAACACCTCCAGGGAGGTTGTGGAGCACAGAAGCACAGTGAGGCAGAGCAGGCAGGCAGAAGCAGCACACACTGAGGCAGAGGCATCTCAGCTGCTTGCAGCTTAGCTCCATTTCTATTCCTTTGGCCACAGAGAGTCACCAATCAGATGGCAGTTGCCAAACTGACCATATGAGGTGACCCCAGGGCTTGCTCACCCTTATTTGGGCAAGACACCAACAAGTGCCTAAACCCCTGTGGGTCCCTGTTTATCACTTTGGGAGAGGATATAGTGGGCCCAAGCCTTTGTTTTCCTCCCATCCTTGCTTCCCCCATCAGCAGAAGGATGGGACAAGCCAGGACATCTCCTAGGCCTGCCAGGATAAGGCCTCAGCCATCTGTGTGAGTATTCCTTCTGGGAGGTGTGCATCCAAGCCAGCTGGACTCTTGCAGACTGAATCTGAGGTGAAGTAAAAGGCATGCTGACCTTGCTCCTCAGAAGCAGCAGACCTGCACAGCTCACACCACCAGACTCATCCTCACAGAGCTGATGGCCTGATTTAAATGCTAAATGTCCTTTTCTTATCCTGTTATAATCCAGGGCTTGGCTGAAGGCTCCTCAGTGTAATCAAATCTCTGCTTTAACAGGCCTGAAATCTGGTTTGATGACGTCGATCCCAAAGACATTGAAGCAGCAATAGGACCTGAAGCAGCCAAAGTTGCTAGGAGAAACCTAGGGCTGGAAACAGACCAATCCAAACTGTCTGTGGAGCAAGTGCTGGTGAAAGAAAAGGCTTTTGAAGGGTGAGTGGCATTGCAGGAAGGGGCACTGAGATGATCTTCTGCCAGCTGTAATTTGCAGGTGGCACAGCACAAGCTGGCATCTCCCCTCAGCCTGCTGGCAGGCAAGACTGCACTTTGCCCTGTTCTGGTGGCAGAGGTGTCATAGAATGGTTTAGGTTGGAAAGGACCTCAAAACTCATCCAGGGACACCTCCCACTGGAACAGGTCACTCAAGGCCTCATCCAAGCTGGTCCTGAACACCTCCAGGGAGGTTGTGGAGCACAGAAGCACCCAACGTGATCAAAGATCACGTTGGGTGCTTCTGTGCTCCACAACCTCCCTGGGAAACCTGTGCCAGTGTCTCATCACCCTCAACCTGTGCCAGTCTCTCACCACCCTCACTGCAAACAACTTCTTCCTACCATCCACTTTCAATCTCCCCTCTGCCACTTTAAACCCATTCCTCCTCCTCCTCCTGTCATTCCCAGACCTTGTCAATAGTCCCTCCCTAGCCCTCCTAGAGCTCCCCTTCAGATCCTGGAAGGCTACTCCAAGGTCTTCTCAAAGCCTTCTCTCTCCTCCAGTGTCACTGAGCTGTCTTTTTGTCTTGCAGGCTGACACAAGCTGTAGCCATGGACTGTGAGATGGTGGGAGTGGGGCCCAAGGGGGAAGACAGCATCGTGGCTCGAGTGTCCATCGTCAACCAGTTTGGGAAGTGCATTTATGACAAGTATGTGAAGCCCACAGAGGAGGTGACAGACTACAGGACAGCTGTCAGTGGCATACGCCCTCAGAACATAAAATCAGGTAGGAGGCTTCTCCCCCAGCACCCCCAAAAAGTGTGCTTTAAGGAGGGAAACATCTTAACAGGCTGCCATGGAAATCTCAGAGAGGTTTCAGATCTGTTTTGAGAACTGGGACAATCAAATGCAGCCTGGATGCTAAGAAAAGCTTCTTGCAGAGTGGTCACTGATGCACTAGAACCAAGTAACTTGTGGGTTCTGCTCCTTGGCTTTGCTCTGCTGAGAGCCCACCCCAAATCCTGCCTCCACTTCTGCTGTCCCCAGCAGGAGGAGGAAATAGAGCTCAAAGTGAAGGCAAGAGACACATCTGTAGCCCTGGGGCTCTGCATGGCAGTGTCAGCTCTGGGTGGCTGGCTGCTTGTTGTCCAAATAAGCTTTAGCAGGGCAAGAGAGGGGATTTTGCCCCTTGGCTCTGCTCTGCTGAGACCTCACCTCCAATCCTGCCTCCAGTTCTGCTGTCTCCAGGATAAGAAGGACACAGAGCTGCTGGAGAGAGTTCAGAGGAGGGCACAAAGATGATCCAAGGGCTGGAGGAGCCCTGTTGTGAACACAGGCTGAGGGAGCTGGGGGTCTGCAGCCTGGAGAAGGCTCCAGGGGCACCTCAGAGCTGCTGCCAGTACCTGAAAGGATCCTGCAGGAAGGCTGCAGAGAGACTTTTGCTGAGGGTGTCTAGAGACAGGCCAAGGGGGAGTGGTTTGAAGCTGAGGCACTGCAGGGTTAGACTGGAGCTGAGGAAGAAGTTCTTCATTGTGAGGGTGGTGAGACTCTGGCACAGGCTGCTCAAGGGGGTTGTGGCTGCCTCCTCCCTGGGGGTGTTCAAAGCCAGGCTGGGTGAGTCCTTGAGCAGCTGAGTTTAGTTGAGATATGTCCCTGCTCATGGCAGGCAGGTTGGAGCAGATGATCTGTGAGGTCCCTCCCAACCTGAGCCATTCTCTGATTCTATGATGATGGTGTGAGAATAACAGGAAGTTTATTTCATAGAAGGGCTTGTGAGGGACCTTAAGGCTCAGCATTCCCTTAGAGTGCTCTGAAATTCTCCTGTAGCAAGCAGAGGATTTGGTGAACTGTGCAAATTAGTCCAGCTCCAGGCCCAACGCTCCTGCTGCCTTCACTGAAAGAGATGCAGAGCTTTAGCTGCAGTGTTCTGGCCACAGAGGGTCGAGTTGTTTGGTGCTTCTAATGCAAACTGTTTCCTCCTGTGGCCTTTTTTTAGGGGAAGACTTCAAAACAGTTCAGAAGGAGGTTGCCAACATCTTGAATGGAAGGATTTTAGTGGGACACTCCTTACGCAATGATCTAAAGGTACAGGGCTGCAGCTTTCTTCTTCTGAAGGCTCAAAGGTTGATTCAGTTCCTAATCCAACTGCCTGGGGCTGCTGAGCACCCCTAACCTGAAAACTTCCTCAGTGTCTGCTGCACCTAGGACAGCCACAGTTACCTGCCCAGTTCTTCAGCTTCCAGACTCTTCCTCACGGCACTGGGGTGCTCCCCACGGCACTGGTGTGCTCACTTGCAGAGCCAGGAAGGAAACAGTGATGAGAAAAGTGTTTGCATGCTTTGCTTAGCCCCCAGAGCTCAGCAGCCTGGGCCCCCTCACCAGAGACAGGTGTCTCAGGGCGTGCTACACCAGCACTGCAGGTCATGCTGCCAGCTTCAGTTCTGGTTCTCCTGCTAAGGAGGCACCAACTGGTGTCTGAGTGGATCTTGGGCTTGTCCATTCATGGTTTTGAACTCTATTTCATAGTGGGTGGAAGGGAGCAGCAGGAGCTGTGCACTCAGCTGCATCAGTGTGCCAGCTGCAGGAGCTGTGCACTCAGCTGCATCAGTGTGCAAGCTGCAGGAGCTGTGCACTCAGCTGCATCAGTGTGCAAGCTGCAGGAGCTGTGCACTCAGCTGCATCAGTGTGCCAGCTGCAGGAGCTGTGCACTCAGCTGCATCAGTGTGCAAGCTGCAGGAGCTGTGCACTCAGCTGCATCAGTGTGCAAGCAGCTGCAGGAGCTGTGCACTCAGCTGCATCAGTGTGCAAGCAGCTGCAGGAGCTGTGCACTCAGCTGCATCAGTGTGCCAGCTGCAGGAGCTGCGCACTCAGCTGCATCAGTGTGCCAGCTGCAGGAGCTGTGCACTCAGCTGCATCAGTGTGCCAGCAGCAGGAGCTGTGCACTCAGCTGCATCAGTGTGCCAGCTGCAGGAGCTGTGCACTCAGCTGCATCAGTGTGCCAGCTGCAGGAGCTGTGCACTCAGCTGCATCAGTGTGCAAGCTGCAGGATGGTTTGGACTGGCAGTTTCTTTTCTTCCAGGTCCTCTTCCTTGATCACCCCCAGAAGAAGATCCGTGACACACAGAGGTACAAACCTTTCAAAGAAAGGGTCAAGGTAAGGAACTGAGGGGAAAGTAGCCCTCTAGAAACTGACTGCCAGCTGCCAGCACCTCCTGCACTGGCCTCTGCCTGACCCTTTCCTTCTTTGCCCCCAGCCACAGGGATCCCTGCTTTTCCACCTGGAAGCACCAGGCTAGCTGAACGCTTGCCTGGTGTTTGAGATCCATCAGTGAGTTACTTAGCTGAGTACAAGCACTGCTGCTAATATCTGCACAAAATTCAGTGGCTTTTCCACTCTTCAGCACTTCCATGGTCTTCATAATGCTTTTCTGGGCTGCAGGACAAGAGGACAGAATCCCAGAATGGGCTGGAAGAGATCTTAAAGATCATGGAATCCTATTCCCCTGCCATGTGCAGGGACCCCTTCCACTAGACCAAGCTGCAACTTCCAACCTGGCTTTGCAGGCTTGGAGCCTCCATGACTTCTCCAGAGTGGTACAGTTCCACTTGAGTGAGGCTGATCCTCACTGGCATCATTTGCACAGGGATATAAAGCAATGGATGGCTTCATGCTTCTGCTTAGACTGCTGGAGTCAGACTGTTCACAGACTGCACAGGGGTGGAAGGGACCTTCAAAGCTCAGGGACATGTCCAACTTGCAGGGACACATCTAACTTGAGCAGGCTGCCCAGGGCCACATCAAATTTGATCTTCAGTGTCTCTAGGAGTGAGGCCTCAGCCACATCCTTAAGCAACCTGTTCCAGTATTTCACCACCCTCATTGTGCAGAACTTCCTCCTGATGTCCAACCTAAACATTTCCTGCTCCAGTTTCAAACCATTGTCCTCCTTATATCACTCCAGACCCTTCTAAAGGGTCCTTCCAGCAGTGGCCACAGCATAGAATTAGTCAGGGCTGGAAGGGAGCACAAGGATCAGGCAGTGCCAACCCCCCTGCCATGGGCAGAGATACCTCACACTAGAGCAGGCTGCCCAGAGCCTCAGCCAGCCTGGCCTTAAACACCTCCAGGGATGGGGCCTCAACCACCTCCCTGGGCAATCCCTTCCAGGCTCTCATCACCCTCATGCTGAAGAACTTCTTCCTAACATCCAGGCTGACTCTCCTCATTCCCAGCTTTGTTCCATTCCCCCCAGTTCTATCACTCCCTGACAGCCTATAAAGTCCCTCCCCAGCTTTCTTGTAGCCCCCTTAAGATACTGAAAGGTCACCTGGGAGCCTTCTCCTCTGCAGACTGAATAGCCCCAACTTCCTCAGTCTTGTCATAGCAGAGCAGCTCCAGTCCTCTACTCATCCTGGTGGCCCTTCTCTGGACACCTTCCAGTACATCCATAGCCCTCTTGTCCCAGGGGCTCCAGAACTGGATGCCTGACTCTGTGTGTTGTGCTTGCAGAGTTCCAGGCCATCGCTGAAGCTGCTCTGTGAGAAGCTGCTGAACGTTCGTGTGCAGACGTCAGAGCACTGCTCGGTGAGTGCACTCCTGGCTGGGGGTCAGGGCACTGCATGAGAGCTCAGAGCACTGCTCAGTGAGTGCACTCCTGGCTGGGGGTCAGGGCACTGCATGAGAGCTCAGAGCACTGCTGGGTGAGTGCACTCCTGGCTGGGGGTCAGGGCACTGCATGAGAGCTCAGAGCACTGCTCAGTGAGTGCACTCCTGGCTGGGGGTCAGGGCACTGCATGAGAGCTGTGGGGGCTGGGTTCATTCCAGAATGCTGAGGCTTCATTCTAGCATCTCAAAGTCATTAAGCCATAGACTGGCTGAAGTTGGAAGGGACCTCACACATCATCTCCTCCAACCTGCCTGCCACAGGCAGAGACACCTCTCAGCTAGACTCAGCTGCTCTCAAGGCCTCATCCAACCTGGCCTTGAACACCCCCAGGCAGGAGGCAGCCACAGCCCCCCTGAGCAGCCTGTTCCAGAGTCTCACCTCCCTCAGACTGAAGAACTCCTTCCTCAGCTCTACTCTAACCCTGCTCTCAGCTTCAAACCATTCCCCCTTGGCCTGTCTCTAGACACCCTCAGCAAAAGTCTCTCTGCAGCCTTCCTGCAGGCTCCCTTCAGGCACTGGCAGTGTTCTCCAGGCTGCACACTCCCAGCTCCCTCTGCCTGTCCTCACAGCAGAGCTGCACCAGCCCTTGGATCATCTTTGTGCCCTCCTCTGGACTCTGTCCAGCAGCTCTGTGACCAGGACTGGAGGCAGAATTGGAAGTGAGGTCTCAGCAGAGCAGAACCCAGGGGCAGAATCCCCTCTATTGCCCTGCTGCCCACACTTCTCTGCCTGCAGCCCAGCACACAGCTGCCTTCTGGGCTGCATGAGGGCACTGCTGGCTCCTGGAGAGCTGCTCAGCAACCAACATCCCCAAAGCTTTCTTCAGAGCTGCTCCCAACCTGCTCTGCACCCAGCTTGGATTTGTGCCTGGGACTGGCCAGAGTCAGCAATCTCTGCTTAGGCAGCAGCACACAGCAGGATTGCCATTTCCATTTGCTTGCTGTTACACAGCTCACAGCACTTGGATTCTTTCCTTCTAGTCATAAACTTGTGCACAAGTCATCTGTGTTCTGTTTCAGTATTAATTCTTGTTACTCTGAGATCCTCAAGGGGGAAAAAAAAAGGTAATTCTAGATATTGCTTCAGCTTACCTTAAAAGCAGCATAGCATAAAACACTGAGCCTGCTGCTGAATGGCACCAGTCAGTGCCTTTTCCTTCAGGGGGGGATTCAACAGAGGAGGGAACTGACCAAGGCAAATTCTAAAGGTAGCTTCCATGATGAATGAATCCAAATGCGTTTTTAAATCCTTCTGGTCTCCCAAGTTACAATGAGAAAGAGAAGAGCATAGCCTGCTGGTGAGCTGTGCTCTGAACCCGTAGGATCCAGCAGGATGGAAGAGAGCTCCAAGCTCAGCCAGCCCAGCCTAGCACCCAGCCCTGCCCAAGCACCCAGGCCATGGCACTAAGTGCCCCAGCCAGGCTTGGCTTCAACACCTCCAGCCACAAAGACTCCACCACCTCCCTGGGCAGCCCATTCCAATGCCAATCACTCTCTCTGACAACAACTTCCTAACAACATCCAGCCTAGACCTGCCCTGCCACAGCTTCAGCCTGAGGCCCCTTCTTCTGTCCCTGGCTGCCTGGCAGCAGAGCCCAACCCCACCTGGCTACAGCCTCCCTGCAGGCAGCTGCAGGCAGCAATCAGCTCTGCCCTGAGCCTCCTCTGCTGCAGGCTGCACCCCCCCAGCTCCCTCAGCCTCTCCTCACAGGGCTCTGCTCCAGGCCCCTCCCCAGCTTTGTCGCCCTCCTGTGGACACCTTCCAGTACTGCAACATCTCTCTTGAATTGAGGAGCCCAGAACTGGACACAGCACTCCAGGGGTGGCCTGAGCAGTGCTGAGCACAGGGGCAGAAGAACCTCCCTTGTCCTGCTGCCCACACTGCTCCTGAGCCAGCCCAGGATGCCGTTGGCTCTGCTGGGCACACAGGCCCCTCACCTGCTCAGTCTCTTTCCACTAGTCACAGAACCTAAATCTAGGAAGAAACTCTGCAACATTACTCGAAAGGAAGGAAGATTTTGCTGTTTATTAACACTTCAAGCATGGCAGCTACATTTCATTAAGCCTCCTGTTCTGTTCTCTCTCAGATTCAGGATGCACAAGCAGCTATGAGACTCTACACCTTGGAGAAAAAGAAATGGGAAGCTGCTATCAAGAACAAACCTAACAACAAGAAACCTAAAACCTGAATGCTTTTTATCTGCAGCATTTGCTGGTTTCCTGCCACATTCTAGGGCACATTTAGAGATAACCAAGAACTAACAGCAGCTGCTTGATAAAATCAGTCAAGATAATGCTTCTGACCTGCTAAGTGAATGCTGCCAGTGTCCCCTCTCTGAATGGGACCCACAACCCAATGCCTGCTACTGTGTTTAAACAACATTTGTAACAAAAACCTGCACATGTGAAGTGCTTCAGTTTGGTTTCTGCAAAGGAAATGGACTGGGAAAGGGTTGTTTAAAAAAACACAGTAGATGAAAGGGGAAAAAAAAACCTGCCAGGACTCAAATCTTGAAAGTATAAAGTCTCAAAGTAAGGCAAACTCCTCATTATTGCTGTTAATCTCTGTCGTGGTACCCAAACCCTCCCAGTTTAGAGCTGTTTATCCATTACTAATGGCCCAGTGTGAAAGTTTCTGAAGAGAAAAAGCTTTTGCCAACCTATTTGGAGGATCCAAACTTCTCTGTCTGAACCAGAAGTGGACAAGTCCTGTTCTTGTACAAAAAGGTTTTCATTTATACTTCTGCAGTTTCAAGAGTGTTGCATCCACAAGGCTCCTTATCTCCTGGAGAGAAACAGGAGATTTGTCCAGCCCAGAACTGGGTTTGCTCCACTTGTTTTTATATTCCTCTATTAATAAAAACAGTGTCTAAAAAAAGTCTTTTGTGGAAGCATAGAATCAGTCAGGGTTGGAAGAGACCACAAGGAGCAGCCAGTTCCAACCCCCCTGCCATGCCCAGGGACACCCTACCCTAGAGCAGGCTGCACACAGCCTCAGCCAGCCTGGCCTTAAACACTTGCAGGGATAGGGCCTCAACCACCTCCCTGAGCAACCTATTCCAGGCTCTCACTACTCTCATGGTGAAGAACTTCCTCCTCACATTCAGTCTGAACCTACATCATCACAGAATGGCTCAGGATGGAAGGGATCTCAGATCATCTACTCCAACCTGTCCAGGGCAGGGACACCTCTCAGCTAGCCTCAGCTGCTCAAGGACTCATCCAACCTGGCTTTGAACACCCCCAGGCAGGAGGCAGCCACAGCCTCTCTAGGCAGCCTGTGCCAGAGTCTCACCACTCACTGAACAACTTCTTCCTCTGCTCCATCTAACCCTGCCCTACCTCAGCGTCAAACCGTTCCCCCTTGGCCTGGCCCTAGACACCCTCAGGAAAATTCCCCTCTGCAGCCTTCCTGCAGGATCTCTTCAGGCACTGGCAGGCAGCTCTAAGGTCCCCCTGGAGCCTTCTCTCATCCAGGCTGCACACTCCCAGCTCCCTCAGCCCTTAAAATGAGGTGAGGGCTGATCCTGTGAAATCCAAAGCAACTCTTAACCACCTGATTAAATGGAATAGATAAGCTTTAGAGGTCCCTTCCAACCCAAACCATTCTAACCCCTCTGCAGTGAGGGGCTGACAAAAATCCATCACCAGAAATACATGAAGCATCCAGCCTGTTATCACAGTGACTCCTACATACCATGCTAGAAGGGAAGTGGCTCTTTATGTCAGACAGCAGTTCTTCCATGTTCAGGGACAGCATCTCCAGCAGAACATCATCTGTGGTGTAAACAAGCAAGGGCATTTATGGTTACAGTTGCCAATGGAGCTCAAAGAGCAGAGAGAGAACAGATCTACACGAGGAGAGGGCAAGAGGAGGGGAATTGGAATGAACATCCCAGAGACATTTGTAATTGCCCAAGAACAAATAGATGAGCTCTCAGTTCTAATTCATAGACTGGGTTGGAAGAAACCTCAAAGCTCAGCCAGTTCCAGCCCCCTGCCATGGGCAGGGACACTTCCTACCAGCCCAGGTTGCCCAAGGCCTCATCCAACCTGGCCTTGAACATCTCCAGGGAGGAAGCATCCACAACCTCCCTGGGCAACCTGTTCTTGACAGTGAGACACCAGAATTTCTTCCTCATCTCCACTGTCAGTCTCCCCTCTTCCAGCCCAAAGCCATTGTCCCTCTTTCTGCCACTCCCAAGTCTTGTCAGAAGTCCCTTCCCAGCTCTCCTGTAGCCTCCTTCAGGCACCGGAAGGCTGCTCTAAGGTCTACCTGGAGCCTTTTCGCTCCAGGCTAAATGCCCCCAACTCTCTCAGCCTGTCCCCACAGGGGAGGCTCTCCAGCCCTGGAATCATCTTTGTGGCCTCCTCTGGACCATCTCCAGTAGCTCCATGTTCCTGTCACAATGGGGACACCAGAGCTGGATGCAGTGCTCCAGGTGGGGTCTCAGCAGAGCAGAGTAAAGGGGCAGAACCCCCTCTCTTGTCCTGCTTTCATCACACATCCTCCTGGCTCAGGCACAGTCCTCCCTGATTGCTGCTAACACAGATCCATGGAATTGTTTTGGCTGTAAAAGACCTTTTCAGATCATCCAGGCCAAACATTCTCTAACTCTATCAAGCCTGGTGCCAAACCATGTCCCTCAGCACCACAGCTCTGTCTCTTTTAAAGACCTCCAGGGATGGGGATTCAACCATCTCCCTGGGCAGCCTGTTCCAGTGCTTGGGAACCCTCTCATGTCTCTGCAGCAGCTGCTTTTAGGCATTTCTTCACTATGTTTTGGGGGTGAGGGAGAGGAAGAGGCTCAGCAAATATCCATCTCACCATACTGAACCATCTCATTCATCAGCATGCAGATAGTTTCCACCACTTGTGGATCATGGAAGTGCAGGTGGCAGGTGTCTGTGAGCAGGTTTATTCCACTACCATTTGAATCAGTTACCAATCTCAGAGCTGGTATCTCTGAAAAGGAGACAGAAACACTGCTGGGCAGCTGCAGACTGCAGGATCTGCTTCCCAAAGCCCTGCTCCCCCTAGCACATCTGTGAGAGTCTTCCAGGAAGTCATTCCCATTATTTGCACTCCTCCTAAAAGCTGTTCTGAGTCCTAGAATGGCTCAGGTTGGAAAGGACCTCAGATCATCTACCTCACACACACCCCCCTGCCATGGGCAGGGACACTTCCAACTAGACTCAGCTGCCCAAGGCCCCATCCAACCTGGCCTTCAACACCTCCAGGGAGGAGGCATCGACAGACTCCCTGGGCAACCTATTCCAGAGTCTCACCACCCTCAGACTGAAGAACTCCTTCCTAAGCTCCACTCTAAGCCTGCTGTGCCTCAGCTTCAAACCATTCCCCTTGGCCTGTCTCTAGACACCCTCAGCAAAAGGTCCCCTTGGAATCTTTTGCTCTCCTGGCTGTACACCCCCAGCTCCCTCCACCTGTCCTCACAGCAGAGCTGCTCCAACGCTTGGAGCATCTTTGTGCCCTCCTCTGAACTCTTTCCAGCAGCTCTGTGTCCTTCTTATGCTGGGGACAGCAGAACTGAAGGTATGATTGGAGGTGAGGTCTCAGCAGAGCAGAGCCAAGGGGCAAAATCCCCTCTCATGCCCTGCTGAAGCTTATGTGGACAACAAGCAGCCAGCCACACAGAGCTGACACCACCATGCAGAGCCCCAGGGCTACTGAAGTGTCTCTTGCCTTCACTTTGAGCTCCACCTTTTGGCACAGTTCCAAGATCACAAAACACCAAACCATTTCAGTTACTGCTAGATCAGACTGTACTGCTCTGATGCTTCTCAGGCCCACTGGGTCCCATGGGAAGAAAACACCAAATTCACACCTCCAGTGTCACGATTTCCTCTCCTGCAAGAGAAGGTTAACTCAGGAGAGCAGATGTCAATCCCCTCTCACTGGGAACTTCTCAACTATCCACAACCCTCCCAACTCCTGAGCTGCTTTGCAATGAGTAGGAACTGCTGAATGGTACCAGACAGCCTTAGAAGGCTTGCTAAGGCCAGGCAGACATTCTTCACCAGCACTGCTCTTCCTGGGTTCTCTCTGAGTGCATCCAACAGAAGCACAGTTGTGGGCTCAAACTCATCTTCACTTAAGCAACCTGAGGAAAAACAAAGCCCCCAAAACTTCAGAAGCCTTTAAAAACAATCAGCATTTCAACTTCTGCTTCCTGATTCTCAAATCACCTTAACTATGGCATGGAAGTTAAAGGAAGCAGGTGAAATCTTGTATCACAGTAAAAACAAAGACCCAAAGAGGTCTTAGCATGAACTGATCCAGAGCTTTAAATGTCTGACAGACCTTCTGTGCCAAGATTCCCTTTCATTCTCCAAGCCACAAGGACTGGAGAGCCCTGAACACTGAACTGTCCTGCTGGTGGGGACTAGAAATGAGACTGCTCAGGGTGATTTAATCAGCTCTTGCTAGTGGAAGGATGGCAGAAGCACAGGGCAGTAGGTGATCACAAAGCAATATCCTCACAGGAGGAAGAAACAGAGACACAAAGCAGCACTGCACAGGGCAGCAGGTGAGCACAAAGTAATATCCTCACAGGAGGAAGAAACAGAGACACAAAGCAGCACTGCAAGGATGAGCTGGAGTGCACAGGTTGATGAAAATCAAACAGCTTTGCCTTTTGTCTTTTTTATTCTGGACTATTGTTGTCAGTTTCCAAAGCAAAAGGCATAAACCCAAACCTCCCAGTGCCTGCTGTGCTCAAAGGAGCAACACAAATGGGATTCTTGGTCTTAAGAGATAAGCCAGAGATCAAGTTCTCACTCTGCACAGGGTTCCTGTAGCTGCCCATCATTACAGAACCCATCTGCAGCATCTCGTCAGCTAATTGCCAGAGCTCATCAAAAATAGCTTCACCGGGAGGTGAGGAGCAAGTGCGGGGAAGATCGGCTAAGAGAGGCTGCAAGATCCTAACTCTGCTGCCATCTGCAGAGCCTGCTAAGGCCAAGCAGCCTGCATTTAGAGGGTCAGCACCGACAGACACACGTCTGGCACTCTCTGTGCACAAGGGAGGAGAGGAGAGGAGGGGCAAAACACACCTCGGAGTGACAATGCCCATAGGGCAGAGCAAGCAGACTCTGCCACTGCGCCGTTCTGGAGGTGCTCTTGCAGGACTGCAGCGGTCACAGGCACAGCACTTCTCAGCAGCGCTTGGTCTGCACTCTCTGCTTTAGAATGACAAAGAGGAAAGGGAGTTACTGAACCAGGTAATGGCAGCCCGAGCACACTGCACGTTACATGCCAGGGGGGGTGACAGCATGGGAGCAATGCAGTGTTGCTTGAAGAGGAACAAAAGCAGAGGGAAGGAATCTAAACACAAAAACCCAACCCAAACCTCACAGGCAGAGAGCTGAACTTCTGCAGGAGTTCCTTTTCTGTGCCATTTAAATTATACAAAGGGATCACAGCAAGAAGCCTCCCAAAATAGCCTCTTTTTGACAGATTTAGGTCTGAGGATGGATATTTAGCTGGTCACAGAAACCAGACTGCTGCTTGCTTGTACAGAGAGAATAAATCCCAGCAAGTGCAAGCAGACAGACTCACATCCCAGCACTCCACAACTCTCTAAGAATACTTCAGGCTGGAAGGGACCTCAAAGATTGTCTCCTCCAACCTCCCCACCATGGGCAGGGACATCTCTCAGCTAGACTCAGCTGCTCTCAAGGCCACATCAAACCTGGCCTTGAACAACCCCAGGCAGGAGGCAGCCACAGCCTCTCTATGCAGCCTGTGCTGGAGTCTCACTACCTTCACATTGAAGAACTTCTTCCCCAGCTCCAGTCTAGCCCTGTGCTGCCTCAGCTCCAAACCATTCCCCCTTGGCCTGGCTCTAGACACCCTCAGCAAAGGTGTCTCTGCAGCCTCCCTGCAGGATCCCTTCAGGCACTGGCAGCAGCTCTAAGACCCCCCTGGATTCTTCTCTCCAGACTGCACACCCCCAGCTCCCTCAGCCTGTTCCTCAGCAGAGCTGCTCCAGCCCTTGGATCATCTTTGTGGCCTCCTCTGGACTCTCTCCAGCAGCTCTGTGTCCTCCTGCTGAGGACACCAGGACTGAAGGTGAGGTCTCAGCAGATCCAAGGGGCAGAATCCCCTCTCTTGCCCTGCTGCCCACACTCCTCTGGCTGCAGCCCAGCACACAGCTGCCTTCTGGGCTGCAGGAGGGCACTGCTGGCTCCTGGGGAACTGCTCAGCAACTACCACTCCCAAGTCTCTTTCTTCAGAGCTGCTTCCAACCCTCTCTGAACATGCCACAGAAACAAATCCTCTCAAATCTCCCAAAGCAGCCTCATGAGAAGGGGTCAGCTCAAGCAATCACTCGTGCCCCTGCTCTCCAGCACTGTGGGATGCTGCTGCTGCTTTGTTCCCAAGGCAAGGGCAGGAGCACAGTTGCCACCTTGTCAATCACATTCCTTTTGGAACAGAAGTCTCTGGGAGATGTTCAACTCAGGATTGAGCCCAGCTCTGCCAAGAGAAGCTGGGCACAAAGAAATAAGCTGCTGTTAATCCCAAATGCTATTCTGATAGCTAAGAGGCTGTTTGCACTGCACTGCCTCTGCTAAGGGCAGAGCAAAAGCACATGACTGTCACCCCAGAAGCTGTCTGCAGCCTTTGCTTTCTGACACCCTTCCCAAAGCAGCTCTTGGCCTAAGCAGACAGAGTTTTGTGACAAGGTGTCAAAGTAAAAAGGGCTGCTAGGAGATCTGCACTCATTTCCTCTCCTTTAAACCCGGATCCCTTCAGCTTATTCTGGCAGTGCTGTAGAGAGATCTCTCCAGCATGGGAGAAACAATCCAGCCTCAGCAAGAGGAATGTTTGGACTCAATTAGGCACAATACCTGCTGCCTCCCAGTCACATGAGCCTAGGCACAATACTTGCTGTGTTCTGCTCACCGCTCACAGCCAGGCTCCAGAGCACTCCACAGCAAGAGAGGCAAATGTTGCCGTTGGGAAGGAAACATCTTACAACTGACAGCAGGTCTGGAATGACTCCAACTTTCCAGAGATTCTCTGCAGCAGTTTCTGAAAAAGAGAGGGGGGAAAAGAAAAAGAATTCCACAGAATCTGTCCTTTTTGTCCCTCTCACTGTCAGGCAGCACCAGCAACGACTCAACTGGTGACAAACCAGCAACAGGTCACCAGCTGCTGGGCAAAAGGAAGTAAACCAGACCCAAGATGCAGCAAGCACAAGGTTCAGCACTTGTAACCCTTTCAGAAGGCTGTTTGCCCAGCCTCCTCCCTTCCAGATCTGAAATCTACAGTGCAGGAAAGGAACTGAAAGGGTAGAAGTTGTCTAGTTTGCAAATGCTTGCAAGGTGGCAATTCAAGCAGCTTCAGATTTGGAGTCCATAGAATAAGGCAGGTTGGAAGAGAGCTCCAAGTTCAGCCAGCACAACCTAGCACCCAGCCCTGCCCAACCAACCAGGCCATGGCACTAAGTGCCCCAGCCAGGCTTGGCTTCAACACCTCCAGCCACAAAGACTCCACCACCTCCCTGGGCAGCCCATTCCAATGCCAATCACTCTCTCTGACAACAACTTCCTCCTCACATCCAGACTAGACCTGCCCTGGCACAGCTTGAGGCTGTGTCCCCTTCTTCTGGTGCTGGCTGTCTGGCAGCAGAGCCCAACCCCACCTGGCTACAGCCTCCCTGCAGGCAGCTGCAGACAGCAATGAGCTCTGCCCTGAGCCTCCTCTTCCCCAGGCTGCACACCCCCCAGCCAATTCCTGGTGTGATTCCGTTACAGCAGTAGAGAAGTGGGGCTTGTACAAGCTGTGTGTGAGCCCTGAGTAGCAAGAAGACAGCCTCCTCCCAGTTCACCCTTGCCTGGGGGTGTTCAAGGCCAGGTTGGATGAGTCCTTGAGCAGCTGAGTCTGGATAAGAGGTGTTCCTGCCCTGGTGCAGAAACCAGAAGTAGAAACAGAAGAACATTCCCCCCAAAATGAAGAAGGTGACTCACCACTGGTTGCAATCAACATCAACAACCTGCAGGCCAATGAGATGAACTCCTGGTTGTGAGAGTGTTTTCTCACTGTCTCTACCAGGGAGCTGGTCACATTCTCATCCAGGGGCACCACCACATCCTGTTCCAGAGCTGTCCAAAGCAAATATTTTAACAGAGAAAAGACACTTTAAAAACCCCATTTCAGTGGTGCTGAATGAAATCTGCACCTCCTTTTGACATTCATTGGCAGCATTTCTTGAGGTAACACAGGAAAAGTTTACATCTTGTTTTCCTGAAAGAGAATTCTTCCTACTTGCAAGCTTGCAGCATTATCAGGGTGTCACTGGGGTCAATCTGCCAAGGAAGTGACAACAGAGATCATGCAAGAAGCTAAAAACCACTTGGATGGTTTAAACTGAAAGAGCAGAAGACTGAGACTCTCTCATTTCATAGACTCATACAACTGTTTGGGTTGGAAAAGACCCAGAAAAGATCATTAAGTCAAATCATTCTCTAACTCTACCAAGTCTGGTGCTAAATCATGGCCCTCAGCACCAAAGGCAGTTTAATAGCACCACACAGCAGGAAAACAAATTTGGTAGCCTGAGGTCAGCAGCTTGCATTTAAAAACCAACACAGAACTGCAGAAGCACAGAAGGATTCAGGCTGGAAAAGACCCTTGGGACCATCAAGTCCAACCCTACCCTTATAGAGTTCAGCAATTCAAGTCTGCTAGCCCTGAGGAAAGTCCATGACAGTGCAGACTCTTATCAAAGCTGCTCACACTCTTCTAATACCTCCAATTCATGCCCTACAGCCACTGCTGAAGCCATTTCAAACCTCATCTGCCACATCTGACTTCACAAGAGAGAGGCTGCATCATCCAGCACAGAAATGGGAAGGCTCAGAACTGTACCTTGACTAAGAAGCTGAAGCAGCAACCTGCAGCCATCTACTTGTAACTGCAGAGAATCCAGGTGAGTCCTCATAGCACAAGTGGTCAGTTCTACCACTGTCAGCAGGCAGGGCAAGGCTGCAGGGAAAAGAAATCATTTGAGACACTCCTCAGTTACTCAGCTTCAATGTTCAACGAGGATCTATCCTCCAAGTGTTGCAGTTTCAACTCAATTTGAGTCCCTGTGGCTGATGTGATAGGGCAGGACAACATTCTTGGATCAAAGAGAACAAAATGCAAGTAGAGAAGGAACAATGCTGAGAGGATTTTGTAGTCTCTGTGGGGAATCTCTTATGAAAGGCAGCTGCAAGGTTGTGCAAGCTAAAAGTAGTCAGCCACAGTGGCAGTGTTCCCTGGTCAGACAGCAAGTTGTGGGGGAGAACAATCTGCACGGGCCCAGAGCTTTTCAGGACCTGTGGAGGAAAGCATTTCAGCAGGAATCCTAGAGTTAGGAATCACAGAATCCAGCAGGCTGAAAGAGAGCTCCAAGCTCAGCAAGCACAACCTAGCACCCAGCCCTGCCCAACCAACCAGACCATGGCACTAAGTGCCCCAGCCAGGCTTGGCTTCAACACCTCCAGCCACAAAGACTCCACCACCTCCCTGGGCAGCCCATTCCAATGCCAATCACTCTCTCTGCCAGGAACTTCCTAACAACATCCAGCCTAGACCTGCCCTGGCACAGCTTGAGCCTCTGTCCCCGGCTGCCTGGCAGCAGAGCCCAACCCCACCTGGCTACAGCCTCCCTGCAGGCAGCTGCAGGCAGCAATGAGCTCTGCCCTGAGCCTCCTCTGCTGCAGGCTGCACCCCCCCAGCTCCCTCAGCCTCTCCTCACAGGGCTGTGCTCCAGGCCCCTCCACAGCCTTGCTGCCCTTCTCTCAACACCTTCCAGCACCTCAACATCTCTCTTGAATTGAGTGGCCCAGAACTGGACACAGCACTCAAGGTGTGGCCTGCTTTTGGGATAGCTCATACAGCTCCTGAGTGACCCCACAGCTCTCAGGGAAAACAGGATGGGTTTGAAGGGTCTATTCTGAGCACCTTCAGTGATGTGAGCAACAGTCATGGTAAGCTGTGGTGCAGAGATGCCAAACAATCAGCCAGATGAGTGCAAGGCCTTGCACTGCTGTCAATAGGATTGACTGAGGCTCAGAAGGAGCCTTTCAGTTTGTTATTTAGAAGCAAAGCCTGCTGTGTTATTGAGTAAAGATTGCTTCAGGAACAGAGCTCCAGACAGAGATTACCTCAATGAAAGCAGCAAATCATTTTTTCCTTATTGATTACAGATCTGGACACCTCTTGTGCTTTAACACCACAAGCAAAGTGGCAGCTCAAATGGTCTTTGAGCTGAACCTCCAGTGAAAAACGTTCAGGTGCTGGGAGAAAATGAAGTCTTCACACACAGCTTGCAGCTTTGCTAGACACAGAGTTTCCTCTTGCTCCATCACTGACCCCCAGGCTGCCTTCAGTTACTTTCCTCAGAGCTCAGTTTGCTGATTCATCTTAGGTATCAGTTATCAGAAGTGGTGGTGAATGATGCCACATCCAGCTGGCAGCTGTCACTAGCACTGTCCCTCAGGGATCAGTGCTGGGCCCCATCCTCTTTAACAGCTTCATAGATGATCTGGATGAGGGCATGGAGTCAGTCATCAGCAAGTTTGCAGATGACACCATGCTGGGGGCAGATGTGACTGAGCTGGAGGGCAGAAGGGCTCTGCAGCGGGACCTTGACTGCCTGCACAGATGGGCAGAGTCCAATGGGATGGAGTTCAATAGCTCCAAGTGCAGGGTGCTGCACTTTGGCCACAACAACCCCACGGAGAGATACAGGCTGGGGTCAGAGTGGCTGGAGAGCAGCCAGACAGAGAGGGATCTGGGAGTGCTGATTGATGCCCACCTGAACATGAGCCAGCAGTGTGCCCAGGTGGCCAAGAGAGCCAGTGGCATCCTGGCCTGCATCAGGAATGGTGTGGTCAGCAGGAGCAGGGAGGTCATTCTGCCCCTGTACTCTGCACTGGTTAGACCACACCTTGAGTGCTGTGTTCAGTTCTGGGCCCCCCAGTTTAGGAGGGACATTGAGATGCTTGAGCGTGTCCAGAGAAGGGCAACGAGGCTGGGGAGAGGCCTCGAGCACAGCCCTACGAGGAGAGGCTGAGGGAGCTGGGATTGGTTAGCCTGGAGAAGAGGAGGCTCAGGGGAGACCTTATTGCTGTCTACAACTACCTGAGGGGTGGTTGTGGCCAGGAGGAGGTTGCTCTCTTCTCTCAGGTGGCCAGCACCAGAACAAGAGGACACAGCCTCAGACTGTGCCAGGGGAGATTTAGGCTGGAGGTGAGGAGAAAGTTCTTCCCTGAGAGAGTCATTGGGCACTGGAATGGGCTGCCTGGGGAGGTGGTGGAGTCGCCGTCCCTGGAGCTGTTCAAGGCAGGACTGGACGTGGCACTTGGTGCCATGGTCTGGCCTTGAGCTCTGTGGCAAAAGCCTGGACTTGATGATCTGTGAGGTCTCTTCCAGCCTTGGTGATACTGTGATCACTAAGCTGGTGAGGGGTTCTCCAGAGCCCTTTTTTCTGACCTCTGCTGTTCAAAGGTACGTACAAAGCACCAGCACAGCCACAAGAGGCAAAAAGGAGAACTGGGAAGAGTAATTTCTTCTTATTTATTGCCATGAGAAATTGTTTCCTCTTCTCATTATCTAAAGAAAGAGCTGAACAAGTAAAGGAACAAACCAATGCCTTACCACTTCCATCTCTCCCAAGGCTGGCAAGGTGCTGGATGGCTTTAACCTGTGCTGCTTCTACATCCTGGAAAAACTGCATGAATTCTGCAGAGAGCAAGAAAAGTCTAAGCATTGGCTACAAACATTTCCAGCACCTCAATTCTCTCTGGTTTTGGGCAAGATGTGGTTTTATATGAGGGGAACTAATGTCATCTGTGGTTGTTGAAGAGCTAATTCAAGGAGGAGAGGTCATTAAAGCAGTTTAAGCTGTCCCCATGACACATCAAGCAGTTCAATATGAGGAAGTGCTGTGGTTCACCTCCACATTCTGGAGGTGCATTCCATGCATTTGGCATGATGGAATTTGGGGACCTGTTGGGATATTAGAGCAGGGTTAGGGGCTCTAAATGCATTATTCCAAGAGGCTTTTCAGATTCTCTGGCTTAGGGAGAATATAATGGAGCAGATCTTTTGCTGGCATCACAGGATCAGAGTGGTAGGGGCTGGAAGGGACTTCTAGAGATCATCCAGTCCAATCCCACTGCTGAAACAGGATCACTCAGGGCAGGTCACCCAGGAACACCTCCAGGTGGGTTTGGAAAGTCTCCAGAGAAGGAGACTCCACAACCTCTCTGAGCAGCCTGGCCCAGGCCTCCAGCAGCCTCACACCACAGAAGTTTCTCCATGTGTTGAGGGGGAACCTCCAGCTTGTACCAGGGGTTTATTTCCTAGGAGAATCACCATGAAGCTTCTTTTCCTTATTACCTAGAACACTTTCAACTCCTCCCTGAAGGAGCATATCTATCACTGCAGGAGGCAAAGTCCTTTTCAGCTTTACTGAGGTGGCCTCAGCCACAGTCAAACATTTCCTGATGAATGGGACATCAGTCAGCTCCCTAAAAGGACAAGACAAAAGCAGCAAGCAGTTAGAGCAGGGAAGTTACAAAGACAAATGGTTCTCCAAGCTCTTCTTTTCATTCTGCCATCAGAAGCTAATCACATTTCTTTGAAGACTGGATTCCTTCTGACAGAACTCGAGCAATTTGCTTCAAAATGACTAATGAAAGAGCTGACTCTGAGCAAGCCATGCTGAGGCTTCAACTTAACGGCTTGGGAAGTGGTGTGTGATGGAACTGTGCCAAAAAGAGCACCTCCAGGTCTGAGAGCCCACTGCTGAGTGAGCAGCAAGCCTCTGCCTTCAACGAAGCAGTTTGTGAGATGACTCACACACAGAATGGCTTGAGCTGGGAGGGACCTTAAGAGATGACCTAGTCCCAAAGCTCTTTCAAGGAGCAGCGAACATTCCCAGTGTTGTGGGTGCAGGACAAGAAATAAAGCATCCAGAACTCACTCTGCTGTGGGTCTCATGCTGGGCTCAACCTGCAGCATCTTGCTTAAAACTGGCAGTAAAGGCACAGAGCTGCTGTCTGCCTCCTGCATTAGTGTCAGAACCCCCTCAAGGCGGCCAGGATCCTCTCTGATAGCCTGCAGCAGGGAGGTTATCTCTTCTGCCTGTAAAGAGCGTGGGACCAGAGGAGTTTTCACACACTCACAGCCAGCCTCTGGGGGCTGAGGGATTTTCACAGAATCACAGGTGGTTAGGGGTTGGAAGGGACCTCCAAAGATTGAGTCCAGCCCCACTGCTAGAGCAGGATCACCCAGAAGCACATCCAGGTGGGTTTGGAATGTCTCCAGAGAAGGAGACTCCACTTCTCTGGGCAGCCTGCTCCAGGCCTCCAGCACTCTCCCAAGGAAAAAGTTTTCCCTCACATTCCTGTGGCACTTCCTCTGCTCCAGCCTGCCCCCAGTGTCCCTTGGCCTGTCCTTGGCCATCCCTGAGCAGAGCCTGGCTCTGTCCTCCCCACACTGCCCTGCACGTCCTTAGCTGCAGCACCGAGAGCAGCCCTTAGGTTGCTCTGCTGCAAGCTCCAAACTCCCTTAGCCTGTCCTCATAGATGTTCCACTGCCTGCAACAGCTTTGTGGCTCTCTGCTGGGCTCTCAAGCAGTTCTCTGAAGCCCTTCTTGAACCGAGTGACACAGAACAGGACACAACATTCCAGACTTGGCCTCGCCAAGGCAGAGGCGAAGGACAGAAGAAGCAATTTGGAGCTACTCACCCCCCCCCCTTCCAGTACCCCCCAGGATGCCATTTCCAGTCTCCAATGCAGCACCCATTACATACATTCAGAAGCAAGCAGGTCATCATGTCAAGCAGAACACAACCTAGGGACCAGATGTCAGATTTCTCAGTAAAAGAAAAGAGGAAGGTTTCTGGAGCCATCCAGGCCTTGCTGTCTGTTGAAGCAAGAAGCAGAGAGTGAGGTGGCTGACACTGTGCTGGACACAGCTTTCTCTTGCACATGCACAGAACTGCAGGGAATTGGTTTACCTCTAAAAATAACATGGAGATATCCTGCAGAGATTAGTCACTTTTCACTGGTGATAGGCCACAAAAGACTGAGAAACACACTTGGGCTAATGCACAGTTTCCTGAGGTGGTACTGCACATGTCTCAGGCTAAAAAGGGGCTCCAACTGTGCCCCTGTCTGAGTTCCCAGGCTTAGAGATATTTATAACTTCCAGCTGTGAACCCAATTAATGCTGCAGGCAACTGCCCATGAATATCCCATTCACACCTTAGAAGGCAAACAGCAGAACATGGAGAAGGAGAGGGGAGATAATTTGTTCCTCTTTGGTATTTCCCTGAGGACTGTAAACCTCACAGAGCTGTAGAATGTGAGGGATTGGAAGGGAGCACTGAAGATCATCAACTCCAACCCCCCTACCAAGGTAGGATCAACCAAGGCCAGGTTGGATGAGGCCTTGAGCAACCTGTTCTAGAGGGAGGTGTCCCTGCCTATGGCAGGAGGTTGGAAGTGGCTGAGCTTTGAGGTCCCTTCCAACCTAAACCATTCTATGACTACCTAGGGCAGGCCACACAGGCACCAATATTCACCATAACTGAATCTATTGCAAACAAAGTGAAAAAAAATAACCCAAATACCTACTTTCTTCCACTCTTCTCTTCCATTTCATCTCATCTCTCATAAGTGCTGCTGTGCTGAAGTCACTGAGCATGAAGGATGCTTCTCCAGTCACAAGGATGTTGGATGGCTTGAGATTTCTGTAACACAAATGTTCTCTGTCAGCCTGTGAAGCCAGGAAGCCACAGGCTCCAGCATCTTCACACATCAGATTTGGGGGTGCATAGAATCACAGAATGGGTTGGAAGGGACCTTAAAGATCATCCAGTTCTAACCACCCTGCCACAGGCAGAGACACCTCCCACTACCCCAGGTTGCTCACAGTCTCATCCAAACTGACCTTGACCACCACCCACAACCTCCCTGGGCAAGATGGACATCAGTATTTCAGCACACTCAAAGAAGCAGAGAGAAGATCTCATTCAGATGGATAATTCTAAAGCAAACTCAAGAAATAAGAGGACTTCAGCAAACCAATCCATAAATCAAGTCCAGAACCTCTACCTCCTGTTCTCCCTTTTGGAACAATAAAATTCACTGCCTCTAAGCAGCTTGTGCAGGACCAATTGCCACTGCCAAGTGACAGAGAAGGAGATTTCTGCTCACCTGTGGAAAATGTTCTGTTTGTGGATATAAAACAAAGCATCCACCATCTGTCCCAGGAACTTCATAACCACCTGGCCAAGGGAATACACAAGAAAGGGGAACAGAAAGAGAATCACTTCCAAATGTCTTTTGGAGGAAAGCTTCCAAAGCCACCCTTTAGCAAAACACTGAGAGGGCTTTCATAGAATCACAGAATGAAGCAGGTTGGCAGAGAGCTCCAAGCTCAGCCAGCCCAAACTAGCACCCAGCCCTGCCCAACCAACCACACCATGGCACTAAGTGGCCCAGCCAGCCTTGGCTTCAACACCTCCAGCCACAGAGACTCCACCACCTCCCTGGGCAGCCCATTCCAATGCCAATCACTCTATCTGACAACAACTTCCTAACAACATCCAGCCTAGACCTGCCCTGCCACAGCTTCAGCCTGGGGCCCCTTCTGTTGCTGCTTGCCTGGGAGAAGAACCCAACCCCACCTGGCTACAGCCTCCCTGCAGGCAGCTGCAGGCAGCAATGAGCTCTGCCCTGAGCCTCCTCTGCTGCAGGCTGCACCCCCCCAGCTCCCTCAGCCTCTCCTCACAGGGCTCTGCTCCAGGCCCCTCCCCAGCTTTGTCGCCCTCCTGTGGACACCTTCCAGTACTGCAGCATCTCTCTTGAATTGTGGAGCCCAGAACTGAGCACAGCACTGCAGGGGTGTGCTGAGCAGTGCTGAGCACAGGGGCACAAGAACCTCCCTTGTCCTGCTGCCCACACTGCTCCTGAGCCAGCCCAGGATGCCATTGGCTCTGCTGTCCACCTGGGCACTGCTGCCTCCTCTGCAGCTCCTCTCCCCCAGCACCCCCAGCTCCCTCTCTGCCTGGCTGCTCTCAGCCGCTCTGGCCCCTGCCTGTAGTGCTGCTTAGGGAGGTCTTGGAGAAAGGAATATAGAGAAAAGAAAGCAGAGAGGCTCTGCCAATTCTGCAGCTGCCTCTTATCTACTTTTTACCATGTCTGTTATTTTTTCTGCCTTCTGCCTTTTTTCCTCAATTACAGCTGAAAGATCTCCTTGGCCTGAGTGCTGCATTACCAGACAAAGGAACACAGATGATATCTGGAATAAAAGAAGGTGTTCTGAGGGGATTCAGCTCTCCCAGAGATGACAACATTGAATCACAGAATCAACCAGGTTGGAAGTGACCTCCAAGAACAACCCCAGCTCCCTCAGCCTCTCCTCACAGGCCTTATGTTCCAGGCCCCCTCACCAGCTTTGTTGCCCTTCTCTGGACACATTCCAGCACCTCAGTATCTCTCTTGAATTGAGGAGCACAGAAATGGACACACCACTCAAGGTGTGGCCTGACCAGTGCTGAGTACAAGGAGAGAATAACATCCCTTGTCCTGCTGGCCACACTGCTCCTGGGCCAGGCCAGGATGCCATTGGCTGCCTTCTGTTAAGACTAGAGCCTGCTGGCCAGAAATCCACACAGCCTCCACCACAGGATGGAATCAAATCTGCAGGTAAAACCCAGAATCCCAAAGTGGGGTCTGGAAAGGACCTCTGGAGATCATTTAGTCCAACCCCCACCTAGAGCAGCTTGCCCAGGAGCACAACACCCAGCTGGGGTTGGAAGCTCTCTAGAGAAGGGGACTCCACAACCTCTCTGGGCAGCCTGCTCCTGGCCTCCAGCACCCTCACAACACAACCTCTCTGGGCAGCCTGCTCCTGGCCTCCAGCACCCTCACAACACAACCTCTCTGGGCAGCCTGCTCCTGGCCTCCAGCACCCTCACAACACAACCTCTCTGGGCAGCCTGCTCCTGGCCTCCAGCACCCTCACAACACAACCTCTCTGGGCAGCCTGCTCTTGGCCTCCAGCACCCTCACACTAAAGAAGTTTCTTCTCTTGTTGACATGGAACCTCCTGGGTTCCAGATTGTGCCTCTTGCCCCTTGTCCTGTCACTAGGCACCACTGAAATGGACTCCAATCCCCATGTCCTCACAGCTTCTCAGCAGGTCTATTCAGGAGCTCAAAAGCAGCCTTGACCTCACTCAAACTCTCTTCTTCCTTTTTAGCAGCTCATCAATGACCCCAAATTCAAACCTGAAAAGAGGCTGACAGAGCAGCATCAGCCACTTGTCCCAGTTTAAGCACTTCTGTTTCATTCTCACCTCACTATCCCAAGTCACAAACAACTCCTTGTAAGCACAGATGTTGGAGTGCTGAAGTTGGAGCAGATCCACTGCCTACAGGGAATAAGAATACAATATCATAACAGTCAGATTGTGTAGGATAGGAGGGAATTGGTTGAAGCTTGAGGACAGATTTGGACCAGAGATTAGGGAGAAATTCTTTCCAGTGAGGGTGGTGAGACACTGGCACAGGTTGCCCAGGGAGGTTGTGGAGCACAGAAGCACCCAACATGATCAAAGATCACATTCTGTGCTTCTGTGCTCCACAATCTCCCTGGAGGTGTTCAGGACCAGGCTGGATGAGGCCTTTGAACAACCTGGGCTAGTAAGAGGTGTCCTTGCCCATGGCAGGGGGGGTTGGAAGTGGATGATTTATTTAAGGTCCCTTCCAATCCAAACCATTCTATGGCTTAACAGGGCCTTGAATAACATCCTAAGCTGGTCCCTGACTTGTTCATGTCACATATCTGAATCAAGCCCCTTCCTTGTGCAAGCTCTGCTGCTTATTTGCATGCACAAATGGCCCATGAAGGGAAAGATTTCACCAAGCTCCTACTCACAGCAGCCTTGAGAGCTTCATGGATATAGAATCCTAGAATGCTCTGGGTTGGAAAGGACCTCCACAGCTCATCTAGCCCAACTCCCTCAGCTCCAGTCTAAGCCTGCCCTGCCTCAGCCTATTCCCCCTTGGCCTGTCTCTAGACACCCTCAGCAAAAGTCCCTCTGCAGCCTCTCTGCAGCTATTGGCAGGCAGCTCTGTGGTCCTCCAGCAGTCTTCTCCTCTCCAGGCTGCACACCCCCAGCTCCCTCAGCCTGTGCTCACAGCAGAGCTGCTCCAACCCTTGGATCATCTTTGTGGCCTCTTCTGGACCCTCCCCACCAGCTCTGTGTCCTCCTCCTGCTGGGGACAGCAGAAGTGGAGGCAGGATTGGAGGTGAAGTCTCAGCAGAGAAGAGCCAAGGGGCAGAATCCCTTTTCTTGACCCCATAAGTTCACAGACTGGTTTGGGTTGGAAGAGACCTCCAGAAGCCACCTGCCCAAACGCCCCGCAGCAAGGAGGGACATCCTCAACTAGATCAGGCTGCCCAGAGCCCTCTCCAGCCTCACTCTGAATACCTCCAGGGACATGGTCCCAGTCTTTAGGCAGATGACATGGAAACAAGCCCCCTTCCACACTTCCCAAGATCCCAAACTGCAACCACACCCTAGAACATCCAAGTCAAGCTGATTTATCTACCACAGCCACTACTTCCAGGAACCCTTCTGCAACGCTCATGAGATGCTTATCTCCTGCTGAGATGTTTACCTCCTCGAAGCTGCTTTCCATGTAGGGCTCTCTAGGACATCACCAAATTTGCTGATGATATGAAAAGGCAAAAAGAATTCAAATTTCAGCTTCCTCTCTCCTAGGGTTGTGGCTGCGTGGGCATGACAGGAGGACTGAGCAATGCCACACTCCCAGCTGGCACAGCTGCATTTATTTGACTCGAGGTGACCACCAGCAGTAAAAAATGGATCCATGTTTATCAGTAAAGATAGCCTCAGTGCTTAAAGAGGTCAACTCTCCTGAGCAGGATGAGGTCTCTGTTCAGAGATGCATCCTCCCCCAGCTACAGCAGCAGACAGCATGCAGACTGGGTGCTGAGAGACCAACCCAGCTTGTGCTGCTTCACACATATCTTTCAACAAAATGTGTGCACTGAAACTGTATTTTTTTGGGTGCTGCTTCTTCCTCCAGGCATTGCAAGAAGCTTACAGCCAAATAAAGCACAGCACTCAAGCCATTCCCAGCCAAAACCGTCTGAGAGTTAACTACGTAACAAAATGCTAACCAGAAATTGAGTTGCTCATAATAAACCATAAACAGATCAAGAGTCTCCTCCAGCTGAAAGGCCAAAGAGATGAGCTTTGCTCTGTGTCTTCAGCTCAAAAGGAGGACCCCCCCACCGAGAGCCAGCAGCCCATTTGAATTTGCATATTCAAATACAAGCCCCAATTAACACCAATCCTGACCTGAGTTCAGAGGGGCAGGGAGAATGCCCCCCAGATGGCCCTACTTAACTGAGATCTCCACTGTTTACTCAGTTAATCTTCCCAGATAAAAGGCTTGGAAGAGTTTGGGCTTTGTAAAGTGAAGCAGTAAAGAAAAGCTGCACTCATACCTCCTTCAAGGCCTCATTTGCCTGCGTCTCATCAATGCACTCAACCTGCACCAAACAAAAGACAAGGATGAGGCTGTACCACAGAGACAGGAGATCTTTAGGCCAGGACAATCTTGCCAAGCTGATTAGAACTGCAAATTCGTGTATGAATTGGCCTACATTTCCAATGATAGCTCAACCTCTGATGGTTGGAGGAGTCCTGTGGTCGGGAGAGGGCCAGAAAGAGAGTTTTAAATGAGTCTGCAGCAGCCTTCCCCTGCACCATCAAAGCAGCAGCAGCGAGCTCAGGTGAAAACACACTGGATGGAACTAAATAGGCTGCTTCCCTTTCACACTTTTAAGCTCAATATTCTAGGAAACTGATCTAAATCTTCCAGTTCCCAAGCCAGCAGCACAGTAAGATGCAAACATACTGTTGCCCAGTGGCTCAGCTGCCTAACATGTTTGTTACTGTCAGAAGGGTCCATGGAGATGATAAACACACTAATGGACTCTTGTTTACCCAGCAACTACCTCCTCACCTGCTTTATTATGTATTTCTTCTCCACACCCTCTTCTGTTTTCAATGCAACCACCAGCATAGAGCCCAGTGCCCCAGGCTGAAGCTGCTCCAGCACCTGTGGGGCAGAGGAGAGAGGGTAACAGGCTCACAGGACGTCAGGGGTTGGAAGGGAGCTAAAGAGAGCATCCAGTCCAACCTCCCTGCCATAGCAGGACCACACAATCTAGCTCAGGGCACACAGGAACACATCCAAGGCTCCAGAGGAGGAGACTCCACAGCCTCTCTGGGCAGCCTGTGCCAGGGCTCTGAGACCCTTCCAGGCAAGACGTTTCCCCTTGTGTCGAGCTGGAACCTCCTGTGCTGCAGCTTCCACCCATTGCTGCTTGTCCTATCCCAGGGAGCAAGTAAGACACTTGCTTAGCACCAAGTGGCAGAAACCCCAAGCCAGGAAGCTTCTTCCACCCACTCTCCCACGGCCTCCACCCAGCACACCCCTCCCGTTCCCCACGGCCAGCCCAAAGGTGCCCCAGCCACTGAGAGGCACACAGGACGTTCCCTCCAGCCGAGCAAAACATCCCTGTGTCCACAGGGCCACACACACCACGGCGCTGCCCACCCTGGGACCACGCAGGCCACTTATCCCCTCCTCAGGCCGCACAGTCCCTTCCTCGGGGCCACCTGCAGCCACACATCCTCCAAGGGCTCCTTATGCACTCCCTCTTCGTAATCACAGACTACCCCCCGGGCACCTACGCTCCTTTCCCAGACCACAACCCCCTCCCCAGGACCATGCACTCCTTTTCAGGGCCACCCCGTGGTACTCGCAGCCCCTCCCGAGCTCCGCACACCCCCACTCCAGCCACCTCTGCTACCTCCTCGTTGCCATATACCTCCCACCAGCACCCCCACGACGACAGCCATCCCCTCCCCACCAGGCAAGGCCTGACCCTTGCAGGCAGCACCTCATATTTCTCCATGGCGGGACAGAGCTCGGTGAGCTGAGGCAGAAGAGGGAGCAGGTGCGAAGGGCCCCCTCAGGCCCACAGCCACACCTTCAGGTGCTACCCAACACCCGCAGCATTAAGGACGCTTCCCTTTCCCTCAAGCCACGCTTTCAGCCCCAACACCACCCTCACAACACTCGCCAGACAAGAGACAAGCTAAAAAGCAGGAAGACGAACTCCCGCACGCAGCCCCCCGGCACCATTCCCCTCTGGCCGGGGAGCGGCGGTGCGCAGCGGCCGCTTTAAGGGCGCGGGGCCGTGACGTAATGCTGGGCGGGGCCGGGAGCGCTGTGGGCGGGGTCGAGAGCCCTGTGGGCGGGCTGCGCGCACTGGGGGCGGGGAGATGGGCGGGGCGATGGACGCTGCGGGGCGGGGCGATGCCGCGGCGGGGCGGGGCGATGTGCGCTGCGGGGCGGGGCGATGCCGCGGCGGGGCGGGGCGATGTGCGCTGCGGGGCGGGGCGATGCCGCTGCGGGGCGGGGCGGCCCCGCCCCGTGCGCGCCGGCGCTGCCGCCCGCGCGGCGCCTTTAAGGCCTGGCCTACGTGGCAGCAGAGCCCAGCGGCGGCGCGGCCCGGCCCGGCGCTCCCTCGGCTCCTTCGCCCGCCCGCCCTTCCCGCCGCCGCTCCTTAGCGTGAGGCTGGGCTACAGGCGCTTAGCAGCCGGCAGCGTCCTCTGCTTTCCCCTCCCTTTCTTCTTCTCCTCTCTGCAGCCGCCATGGGTCAGAACGACATCATGGGCACCGCTGAGGACTTCGCGGACCAGGTGGGTGCCTGCCTGGCTCCTCCGGGCGGCCTTTGTGCGCCGGGCCGCTCCCCTGGGCAATGGGGCTGGCGCTGAGGGGCCGCTCGCTGCGCTGGGGAGGGGGGGAGGCCGTCGCCCGGAGGGGCTGTGCTGAGCTAGGCCGGGATGGCGGCGGGACGGTGCGGGGGCTGCCTGTCTGCCTGCCCCTCCGGTGGGGCTCTGGGCTCTTTCTGTGGGGGGCTGGGGTCTGGCTTCCCGCAGGCCCAGCGGCCACGGCCCTGCGGGAGTGGCAGCCCCTTGCCCTTACGAGAGCTCTGTGGAACGAAGCAGGCCTCTCGTTGGGGAGCTGGCCATCTCCGTAAGAGTGAGTAAATGGAGGGAGAGTAGGAGGTTGAGAAACTCTGGTCTGCTTGTAAGCTGTCCCAGGTGGCAAACAGGGCACAAAGGGGTGTGGGAACCCAGGGTGAGCGATGGTGAGGGGAAAGCAGACATCAACGCCTCGGCTGCCATCTGAACATCCAGGTTGGAAGAGGTTTGCGAGCAGCATAGATCTGGGGCAGAATGAAAACAACCCAAGCTGATGCTGTCTGGTAACCCTTTTTACTTCTGTTTCAGTGGAGGCCCTTTCAGATTCCACTGTTAAAACGAAGTTTGAGGTCTCTTTTTAATATGAGAGCAGAGGTTTTTTTGAATGTAAGTAGTTGATCAGCTGGTGATGGTGTTGGAAAGCTCTCCACTGTCATGGTGATTCATCTAATTGATAATACGAGGCAGTGCCTAATCATATTTAGCAAGCTTTCTGGAAAACCTGATTCAGCCTCGCTCTACTACTGCGAGTATGGAGTTGTGTGGGGCATGGTAAGACGTCAGGGCGCGGAGGGGGCTGTGCCGCCTCTGTGTGAAGGCAGAGGAACTGAGTTTCACCGGGAAAACCTGTTCTGCACTGCTCCCCCACCCCCAGATGGAAGACTCTTGGCGACAGAGCTTCTTATAGTGTGTGGCATACTCAACGTGTGGGGCGTCTGGATCGTCTTTGTCGTTCTCTCCTCTCCTTTTAGAGGAGGGAACCAACTCTCGCTGTGGTGTTCAGATGACTTGCCAAAATTTACCAGGCTTCTGCTGACCTTTTTATAACACCTTTCTGTTTGTTCCTGTGGGACTATTTCTAGAGGTCTTGAAGATCCCTCAAAGCTCTCTTGTCCAGCTGAAATGTGCTTTTGCTTCCTCCCTAAATGAGCTTTAAATGGCACAACTTCATTTAGGCTTGGCCACGGTCTATTTAAAGATGAGGCTTTGCCTTCACCCACAGAATTTGGGGTGTTTGTGTGCCTTTGCCCATCAGATTGCAAAACAATTTTTATGGCTTTCCAAGTAACTAATTCCTTTGATAGCTCCAAGAAACTGCCTCCTAGCTCAACAGGATACTTTCAGTTCTGTGTGTGTGCAGCTGAACCACTCAGCAGTGTAGGAGTGAAGAGATTTGCTGAACAATAACCTTTGGTATATATTGCAAAGTTAACACTTGGCATTACAGAAACTTTGTTCATCACAGCTTAGGAAAAGCCAAACAAGCCAGCAGCTCTTAGAACATTTGGGCTGAAATTATGTTGAAACTCCCTTTGATGAAGGCAGTGGAGTTGGACACTCTCTTTTTTTCTGGGAGCTGTGTGCATGTCTGTGTGACAACTTTACTTTCTCCACTTCCTGTATTAGACTCATTAGGTCTTGAGCTCTTTAAATTTTGTAGCCTAAAAGCCCTGTGGGGAAAATGCTAAAGCAAACTTCCATAGCTGATCAGTCTTACAAAAGCAAGAATCATCTGTTCCTTGCATTAAAGCTTAATTACCCTCAAATATTATCATTTGTAATGGTAAATTATGCCCTGAGTGGCCAAGCTGCTCTTGGAAGTCTGTCCCCTGAAGCAGTAACAAGTGGTTGTTAATGCAGAGGTGAACTGCTCCACTGAAGGCATGATCTAACAGGGCAGCTGAGCTCTCCTGGCAGCTGGCTACCACTGAGAGGGGTTGGCCTACTTCTTCCAAGGTGATGCTCCCCTTTTCTTTCTCACCACCAATCTTCTCACTGAGGTGAGCAGTCAGGGTGGAAAAAAGAGGAGTTGATTTTTCTGTTGTCTGCAATTATCTCACCGTTTGGGTCAAGTGAGCAGCAGTGCTGCTGGTGTGGGGTCACTTGTGCTGAGAGGGAGCTGTTCATTTACTTTGGCTGTGGCTTAGGTTTGCAGCCTGCAGGTGCAGAGCGTGGCTGCTGAGTGGTTCTGCTCAGTGCTTGGCACTTGGCAAGAACTGCAGCTAAGGAGACAGCTCCCAGGTGGGTGCTGGGGGGTGGTCCTATTGATTTCTGGAGAAAGCAGCTGAGTAGGTATTGGGGAGAGTGGGGAAAGCTGTTGAGGGTTCTTAAAATCTCTGTTGAGAGCTCTCAAAGTCTGAGTGGGGAGCAGTGCCAAGCAATCAGGATCTGGGTTCAGAGTAAGCAGAAGTCTTGGTGCAGTGATGCCCACCTGCAAGCTTTATGGGTTGGTTTTAAGCCCTGTAACACCAGCCTAGTGTAATTGACTCACCTGTAAGTTAGGCCCTTTTTAAAGTGTGTTTTGGTGAATTTATTAGATGCTAAGAGCTTTACTGCAGTCACCACATACTAGCACTGAAAATAGCTGTGTCTGGGGCCTGTGCTGGTTGTTTGGAGCTACAGAGCTGCTGGTTTCTCCTCTGTAACCCACAGAAGAGGGAGCAGATCTCAAGTAACTTTTCTAGGGTATGACATAATCTCTAGGAATGTGGGTGCCTGCTCTTGCTGTCATTCTGCAAGTAAATTATGGACAAACAGGACAAGAGATTGAGTCACTGTGCTGCAGGCAAAGGACTCTAAGGGAGACCCAGATCCTGGGGTTTTTATTTTTCCAACCTAAATGCTGATGCAGATTGTTCATCTGACTCCTTAACATCTCTGTACTCTATTTTGCAGCAAACAGGAGGGAGAAGAAAACATCCCATTGTTAATCTGAACTTCTTTTTTTTTGTGCTTTGGATTAAAAAAAACTTAACTTGGAAGCTCTTGGTGATGTAGTCATGACTTAGAGGATCAGAGCACTGACAAATGGCCTGCTCTGGTTAGGCTGAAACAGAATTGTCCCCTGAGGAGAGCTAACAAAATGCAACACACAGTTCATAAATCCCATTTTAAAGGTTTGGGTAACAAATAGACTTTTGGAAGAGGACATTAGTATAAAGCACACTTGAGAGGGAGAGGGGGAAGCATTTTCCAAGGAAGCTGTCCTGCAGTTAGTAAGCTGTTTGAGATCACTGGCAGTGTTCTAGTGGGCCAGAGATCTCTTCCTGCCTCTGAAAGAAGTGGGAAAGGCCCTGTTCCTGATTTTTGTAGCCATTGGTTAGCTCAGTGTGATGTTACTGTCCCTGGGATTATGAAGTGGGATCTCCTTAAGTGGAGATACAGGTGGAAAAGGGAAGGGATTTTTTTCCCCTCTGGCAGAGGATTGAGCATCCTGCTCCAGGACAGCTCACTGGTGTCCTGGGCTGCTGGAGGTCTCTGCCCTCCCAGAGCAAAGCAATCACAGGATATTAGGGATTGGAAGGGACCCATTGAGTCCAACCCCCCTGCCAGAGCAGGACCACACAATCTGGCACAGATCACAGATGAACTCGTCCACACAGGCCTGGAAAAGTGCTCAGAGGAGATGACTCCACAACCTCTCTGGGGAGCCTTTGCCAATGCACTGTGACCCTTAGAGTAAATAAATTGTGTTGTGCTGGAACCTCCTGTGCTGCAGCTTCCATCCATTGCTCCTTGTTGTATCCCAGGGACCAAGTGAGCAGAGCCTGACCCCCCCCTCCTGACCTCCAGCCCTCAGATAGTTATAGGCATTGATTCAATCCCCTCTCAGTCTTCTCTTCTCCAGCCTAGGCAGCCCCAGGTCCCTCAGCCTCTCCTCACCAGGCAGTGCTCCAGTCCCCTCATCATCCTTGCAGCAATCTTTTGGATATTTGGGATACAATTTACCACAAATTCCAGACTGTGCAGCCCTCAAGAGGGCTTTCAGCATGGCTTAGCAGATCACCATGAGCACAGCTTCCCTGATCCAAGAACTCACACATGTACAAACACTGGAGAGGCTTCTCTGTTGCTTTGTGTTGAATACACCTAGGAGACAGCTAAAATTGCCAGCTCCTGGCTGTGTGTTGATCATAAAAGGCCTATAATGATGCCATGCTATGAGCACTGGACAGAAGGATGGGGTTTGTAACAGAGATGAGGCTGCTGGAAGTGGGGATATAGTTCAGAAAGCTGAGGGCTAAGTCAGAATCATTTTAACTCTCCTTGGACAGACCTTTTTATGGGCTTGAATATTTCAATCCTTTTCAAGCCAGGTTTGAGCAGAGATTTGAATTTTTTGGAGATCCTTACATCCTCTTGTGCAAGATGCTTGGTAAACTGAGAGGAGTGTTTGAATCTATCTTTGCCTTTCTAATCCTGTTAGAGGGGGAAGTGGCAACACAAAGCCCTTCTGCTGCCTGGTAGGGAGTTGGCTGCCAACACAGAACCAGCTGTTCTTTAAAATAGTTTTACTTGAGTGGTTTGTTGTCTCTCCTCAAGATGTTTTGCCTCTTTGCAAGAGGCAGGATGTGCTGAGAAGAGTTGATGCAAAGCCTGTGGCAGAATAAGTCATCCAGTTCCTTGATGCCACGAGTCTAATGCTGCCCCCTCCACCAATCTCAACAGCATTTGTACTTAGCTGAGTGCCTCTTTCAAGTCCCACGCTGGGTTTATTAACTGCAGCTACTGCTGCTTTTGTCTGTGTGAATCAAAGGAAGCAGGAAGTGGTCTCAGGGTACATCATTTGAGCCACATGTTGTGATGTGTAGGGGCAAAACCAGGATGTGTGGTGCTAGTAATTCAGTTCACTTCACTTCCAGAGATCTCTTTCTTCTAAGTTACTCTGTCCTTAGTTCATTTACTTGAGTGATTAATCCCTGGCCTCTCAATTGTCAAATCACTTGATGTGTGTTATGCTCCTCTTGTAGTTGCTATCTATTATTCATAGAATGGTTTGGGTAGGGAGGGGACCTTAAAGATCATCCAGTTCCAGCCCCCTGCCACAGGCATGGACACCTTCCACTAGCCCAGGTTGCTCAAAGATCTGTCCAGCCTGGCCTCAAACACCTCCAGGGAGGGAGCATCCACAGCCTCCCTGGGCAACTTGTTCCAGTGTCTCCCCACCCTCACTGGAAAGAATTTCTTCCTAATCTCCAGTCTCAATCTCCCCTCCTCAAACTTCAGTTCTTGTCCTTTCTTTCTGGATCCCCGTGGCTAGTTGGGGTTTTGTTCACATAATCTGTTCCTGAAGCTTATTTACTTCATCCTGGCTGTGTGCAGGGGTTTCAGCTTGTGTGCAGCTCAGCAAATGCAGCCACAGGAGCTCAGGATGACCAGAGATGTGTCTCAGAAGGTTGCTTAGCACTGCCGCTGCCTCGGGCTCCAGAGCCTCTGACTTGTCTCAAGCTGATTGGATGTGCACAGCCGTGGTTAATGGGTAGTGTTCAGTTCCCTCTGTGCCACGGGAGCAGGTAAACCTTCACTGCCTTCCTGCCTCCTGCAGCTGGTGCAGGGGAGAGGAAGAGATCATCTCGTGTGACCCACATCAGAAGCAGCAGAGCTGAGGCCAGAAGGCAGACGATTCCCTCTCTGCCATTTGCTGCTTTTCCTTAGCCTTCCCCCAGCAGTGTTTTTACTTTCTTATTTCTAGAGATGCCCACCACTTGTCCTCATCCCCTTCCAGCCTCAAGGCACTTCACAAACCACTTCAGCTTTCATACCATTTCTGAAACACCTTTACCCTTGGCAGTCCCCAGGCAGAGGGTGAAACCCAGGAGGGAAGAAAGCTGTAAACCACGATGTGTCTCCTTCGGTGACAAAGATCACCAATCTTCTTCTGACTCATTCATCCAACTGTTGACACGGTGTAAAGCAGCCTGGAGAGCAGCCCTGAGTCAGAGTGCAGCTGCCCTTCAAACTGCCTCAATTAGCTGTGGTCCTGACCCTTAGACTCTGGATGCACAGAGTACAACTCGGGGAGTTTGTTCCCATATTAACTGTTAATTAACTATTAAGCAGGCTCGCTGGGTTTCCTGTGCTAATCTTCAGTTGCTCACAGGGCTTTGCATTTGCATAGGGTTTGGAACAGCCTTTAGTGGTTGTTAATTGCTGTGGCCAGAATATGAGGACGTGGCACTTCAGGATGTAGTTTGATGGGCTTGGGTTGGTGGTTGGACTCAGTGATCTTATCTTGGAGGTCTTCTGCAACCAGCTCAGTTCTATGATTCTGTGGTGATAAACTCTCAGAGCTGGCTGTAGTCTCCTTTCTCTCTGTGCTCCTCTAGGCACTGAAAGCCTGCAGTGCTGCCATGCCAAGGTTGTGCCCAGGCAGAAGCCCATCAGCTGTGCTGTCTCACCTGAAGTCAAACTCCTCAAGTCTGTGCCTCCTCTTGCCTCCCCTACCTGTTTCTCTGGACACAGTTCATAGAATCATAGCCTGGTTTGGGTTGGAAGGGACCTCCAAAGCTCATCCAGTCCAACTCACCTGCAGTCAGCAGGGACATCCTCCACTAGTTCAGTTTGCTCAGAGCCCTGTCGAGCCTGACCTTGAATATCTCCAGAGATGAGGCCTCAACTACCTCCCTGAGCAACCTGTTGCAGTGTTCCATGACTCTCCTAGTGTAGAACTTGTTCCTAACATCCAATCTAAAGCTGTCATTTCAGACCATTGCCTCTTGTCCTGTCACTGCAGGCCTTTGGGAGGAGTCCCTCTGCAGCCTTCTTGTAGCCCCCCTTCAGCTACTGGAAGGCTGCTCTAAGGTCTCCCCAGAGTCTACTCCAGGCCCAGCAGCCCCAGCCCCCTCAGGCTGTCCTTGTAGGAGAGGTGCCCCAGTTCAGTGCTGTCTGGAGGACACCAATACAAGGTCCCCTCACCCCTTGACTAATGCTGCCTGACCCCACTGTTCCTTGCAGCACTCTGAACTGTGTGTGGGATGATGAGGCTTGTTCAGCAGCTCCTTCTGAGTGCCAGTGTAGGGATCACTGGAGTCAGGCAGTTCCACATGAATCAGACAGGCTTGGGTTGGAAGGGACATAAAGATCATCTGCTTCTGACTCCCTACAACGGGCAGGGACACCTCCCATTACATCAGGTTGCTCAAGGCCTCATCCAGCCTGGCTTTGAACACTTGCAGGGCTTCTCTGGGCATTCTGTTCCAGTGCCTCACTACCCTCCTGGGGCAGAGTTGCTTCCTCGTGTCCAGATCCATCTCTGAGCAGGCTGAAGCCATCGCTGCTCATGCTGTTGCTGCCTGCCTTTGTAGGGCAGTCCCTCCCCGGCTCTCCTCCAGGCCTGCAGCATGGGCAAGTGTCAGCCTGCCCAAGCAGCTCCTGTCACCTGAAGCAGAAATCCCTTGGATAATCTTGTAGTCAGTTTTGGATTAAGTTTGTGTTTGTTTCTTACTGAATTGCACTCACTGGAGCAGCAACATCCCCTGACCCCAAACATGACCTTGTAGTGATCTGCCTGAGCCGAAGCCAGACACGAAAGGGGCCCTTGGCATTCCGAGTGACTGCAGGTCCTGGGGGAAGGCTCCTCGGGGTAAGAACCTCTGAGTAGGAGTCTGCCCCACACAGTCAAGCACTTGGCATGATCCAGAGGCAACAGACTTCTCCTGGGCACCACCTCTCAGCCTTGTTCCTTTAGAAGTGCTTTAATTGCACAGTGAGTTTGAGGATTTGGGGGGGGGGGAGTCTGTGGAACCAGATCCAGTGGTGCTGGTGCCCTCACCTTAACAGCTGCACAAGTGCACAGGCTTTACACTGCTGCTTTTCAGGGTGGTAGAAGGACCTAGGCTGGGCAGAAAGCTCTTTAATTTGTCCACAATTGGTCTTCTGTCAGCCTGACTCCCCGAATCATTTCACTTAGTGAGTGCCTGAGCCTGTGGGTGGGAGCAGGATTGCCCTTTCAGCTCCTGGCTGGCTGATAGCTGAGCTGTAACACGAAACCCTGAGATAGACAAACTAAACCCAAGGTCAGCCTTCCCTAGTAAGAGCTCCATCAAAACACAGCTCTTGTGACATGGAAAGGGGCAAAGAAGGATCCTGCTCTTTAACAAACCCTTGCCCAGGTGAAGCCTGGCAGCAGGTCTCCCCCCACTGCTCCCGAGTGTTCTCAGGTGAGGGGAGGACATTGCTTAGACTTGATGATCTCAAAGGCTTCTTCCAGCCTCAACACTTCTCTAGTTCTAGGAAAGGCTTCTCAAACACTGGAACAGGGCACCTGGGGAGGTGGTTAAATCTCCATCCCTGGGGGTGTTGAAAAGAGGCAGAGATGTGGTGCTGAGGGTCATGTTTTAGCAGCAGCCTTGGCAGAGTTAGGGTCTGGTTGGACTGGATGATCCGGGAGGGCTTTTCCAACCCAAACAACTCGGTGATTCCAGCAAGTGCATTCAATCCAAGAGCCAAATCTGTCTTTCTGGATGCTGGTGATGCTGTGTGCATGAGAACTGCTGGCCTCTGTTGTGCCCTGGGTGTCACCTTGCCTTCCTCCCTTGTAGTTCCTGCGGGTGACCAAGCAGTACCTGCCCCACGTGGCGCGGCTGTGCCTGATCAGCACCTTCCTGGAGGATGGCATCCGGATGTGGTTCCAGTGGAGCGAGCAGAGGGACTACATCGATGGCACCTGGAACTGTGGCTACTTCCTGGCCTCCATCTTTGTCTTCATCAACCTCTTTGGACAGCTCAGTAAGTGACTCTAAGGCTGGTCAGGTGGGTGGCAGAGTGCTGCAGTGTGTCTGCCAGCCTGGCTGGTGTGAGCATGGGACACACATGGTTGCTTCATAGCCCCTGACAGCTCAGCACTGATAAGAGGCTGCAGGAAAGCTGGGAGGGACTTCTGACAAGGGCTTGTGGTGACAGAATGAGAGGCAATGGCTTTGAGCTGGAAGAGGGGAGGCTGAGGCTGGAGATTAGGAAGAAATTTCTTTCCAGTGAGGGTGGTGAGACACTGGACCAGGTTGCTTAGGGAGGTGGTTGAGGCCCCATCCCTGAAGATATTCAAGGTCAGGCTGGACAAGGCTCTGGACAACCTGATTTAGTGGAGGATGTCCCTGCTGACTGCAGGTGAGTTGGACTGGATGACCTTTGGAGGTCCCTTCCAACCTAAGCCATTCTGTGGTGGTTCTGAGCAGAGCTGTGTAGGTGTTTTAGGTGGACTCAGGGCACTGGAAACAGAGAGCAGTAAAGCTCTTTTCTGTTTGCATTATGTCAGTGATCTGCTCTTATTTGCTCTGCCAGCTCCTTGTCCTGTGCCTGGGTGTTTTTACTCTCCTATTTTTGTGTAGAGTCAGCTTAATGTAGTCACCACTCCTCCTGTCAAAGGCTGTCAGTGTTCTGTGGCAGAAGACTCAAAGCAGAAGCTTGGAGGGAAAAGGAGTGCAGTGTGTTTGCCCTAACAGTTCTCTCAGCTCAAAACAAAAAGGGCAAATCCATAATGAATCGAGTTTCTTTTGAACTTCTTTTGATGTTTTCACACAGGTAGCTGCTGCCCAGCACTGTGTGCTCTGGCCTGCATTCAGCATGTGCTTCCCCTTTGTGAAATGCTGATTGCTGGAATGATAAAGTACCTTAAAAACACACTTAAAACCTTTGGCTTCTCTGAGTGGTTTGTGCCAGTGTGCATATTAAAATGTCCTGCCTGGTGTTCTCTGTGGCACAGCTGGGAGAAGTGGGGGTCTGCTCACTTCAGAGTCTGCACTCTTGCAGTGTCTTTTGCCTCTGTGAGCACAGGGTTCTGCACTTTGGCCACAACAACCCCAAGCAGTGCTACAGGCTGGGGACTGAGTGGCTGGAAAGCAGCCAGGAGGAAAGGGACCTGGGAGTACTGATAGATAGTAGGCTGAAGATGAGGCAGCAGTGTGCCCAGGTGGCCAAGAGAGCCAATGGCATCCTGGCCTGGATCAGGAACAGTGTGGCCAGTAGGACAAGGGAGGTTCTTCTGCCCCTGTACTCAGCACTGGTCAGGCCACACCTCGAGTGCTGTGTCCAATTCTGGGCCACTCAATTCAAGAGAGATGTTGACATGCTGGAAGATGTCCAGAGAAGGGCAACAAAGCTGGTGAGGGGCCTGGAGCACAAACCCTGTGAGGCTAGGCTGAGGGAGCTGGGGGTGTGCAGCCTGGAGAAGAGGAGGCTCAGGGCAGAGCTCATTGCTGCCTGCAGCTGCCTGCAGGGAGGCTGTAGCCAGGTAGGGGGTGGCCTCTTCTGCCAGGCAACCAGCAACATAAGGGGACACAGTCTAAAGTTGTGCCAAGGGAAATCTAGGCTGGATGTGAGGAGGAAGTTGTTGTCAGAGAGAGTGATTGGCATTGGGATGGGCTGCCCAGGGAGGTGGTGGAGGCACCGTCCCTGGAGGTGCTCAAGAAAAGACTGGATGAGGCACTTAGTGCCATGGTCTGGTTGACTGGATAGGGCTGGGTGCTAGGTTGGACTGGCTGAGCTTGGAGGTCTCTTCCAACCTGGTTGATTCTATGATTCTAAGTGTAACCATGTTCAATTTCCCCAACTCAGGTGGCTGCATCCTGGTGCTGAGTAGGAACTTTGTGCAATATGCCTGCTTTGGACTGTTTGGAATTATAGCATTACAGGTAGGAAGCTTCAATCTCCAGCCCTGCTAAACCATGGCTTGCAAATCTCTCTTAGCCCCAGCACTACCAACGTTGAAACACAAACTCACAGCCCTGCAATATTTCTTCCACCCTGGCCTAGTGCCAGTCCTTGATGGCATTGAACTATTTTGCTGCTTCTGTTCTGATACACCCAACAGATCCTTGGCTGTAATTGCAATTAGTCAGCTGGAGGAGTCCTTGATTCAAGACTTGCCCTTGACCAATTTTAGCAGAAGTGATTCAGATTTACCTGGGTGTCAGGAATGTGCCAGGTGTGGAGCCTGAGAGCTGCAAGTCGCTAGGGCAAGGGGTGATGGTGTGAAGATAAGAGATAAGGAGGGTGGTGGGAGCGAGGCCCAGGTTACCCAGAGAGATGAGAGATATCCCCATCCCTAGAACCATTCCAGGTGAGGTTCTTTGGGGCTCTGAGCAACCTGCTGACTGCAGGGGGGTTGGACTGCTGACCTATAAAAGTCCCTTCCCATCCAAACCCTTCCATGATTCAGTGATTGATATTTCAGCACCCAGCTGCTGTAAGGGATCCAAGCCAGTGGCATCCTTCCTGTTCCAAGCCAGGGAAGTTTTGTGAGAGCTAAATCACAAGTCAGATCCTGGCTTCTGATCCCTCTTTAACACTGACTGCCCGAGCCAGGCTCATGTGAGCAACTTCAGTGGAGCACACCTCCCAGCCTGTACTGTCCATAGCAGAAGCTAAGGGAGAGGAGTGGCATAAACCCAGATCTCTGATGTGCTCTCTGTGATCTTTTAACCTGCTCTCTTCTTTTCCCCAGACTATTGCATACAGCATTCTATGGGACCTGAAGTTCCTGATGAGGTATGGAGTGAGAACTTGGCACTGCTGCTTGCTGGCAGAGGAAATTATCTCTGCACCTAGGAAGATTTCACAAATGATGCATTTACACTGAGTCCCAGGAAGGACAGCCCTTGAAAATCAGCAGTCTGTGTTACAGCACAGGCAGCAGGCTCAGCAGTGCAGAAGGGAAGGCCTAATCCTCACCCACTGGCATCTGAGTGCTTTGCTTCCCTGCTGAGAGCTCCCAGACTGGCCAGACTGGGTCAGTGAGTTGCTGTCACCACCGAAATGGCCAAAACAGAGCAAGGCTGAAGCCACTTGTCAAGGGAACTGCAGCATGTGGGCTTCTGGGCTTCTAAACCCCTTCTCAAAGTAGAAGACAGAGCTCTGTTGTCACCCCCTGAGTGCTGGCTGGCTGCTAGCTTGTCACTGCTCCGAGAGGAGAGCAGGGGCCCAGCACAGGAGCTCTGACCTTCCTGCCAGCCTGTCAATGTGTAACTTCTAGCAGCACTGCTCTTCTGTTTTCTCAGTGCAACCTCTGAACTACTTCTGGCCTCTCTGTCAAAACCTGGGGTACAGAATAACTTCAGCAAGACCAAATTTGGGCTGGTGCAGATGCTGAGCAGCTGTGGGTGCTGGATTTCCCTGGCAGGCTCTAGGCCTGTTGTGCAAATCGTTGTACACTGCTGCTGTTTCAGCTGGCAGCTTGGATGCAGACACAAATCACAAGGGCCAGAGCAGGGCACTCCTCATCAGTGTCCAGTGTTGGAAGGGGGCTACAGGAGAGCTGGAGAGGGACTCTAAAATAAGGTGTGGAGTGAGAGGATGAGGGATGATGGCTTCAAAGTGGAAGAAGCTGGATTTAGTTGAGACTTTAGGAAGAGATTCTCCCCCATGAGGGTGGTGAGGCACTGAAACAGGTTGCTCAGAGAGGTTGTGGAGCCTCCAAACCTGGAATTGTTCAGGGTCAGATTGGATGAGGCCTTTAGCAACCTGCTCTAGCGGGAGATGTCCCTGCCCATGGCAGAGGGGTTGGAACTGGATGAGCTTTAAAGTCCCTTCCAACCCATTCTGTGGTTCTGTTTGAGTTGAAATTGCCAGAGAAGGCTTTCTAGATGGGTGCCAAGTGTAGTAAACTGCTTTTTTTTTTTTCTCCCCCCTCCTTTCTGTCTTTCTGTAGGAACCTTGCCCTTGGGGGAGGCTTACTGCTGCTTCTGGCTGAGTCACGCTCCGAGGGGAAGAGCATGTTTGCTGGGGTCCCCACCATGAGGGAGAGCTCTCCAAAGCAGTACATGCAGCTGGGGGGCCGTGTGCTGCTGGTCCTCATGTTCATGACACTACTGCATTTTGACATGAACTTCTTTTCTGTAAGTATCTGTCAACAGAAGGATGAGTTAGGGACCCAGAGTGTCAAAACAACTCCCAGAGCACCTGCAAGGCTTGCTCAGTGCTTGCTTAAATCTCTCTTTCTTTTTGGTAGCCTTAATATTGAAATCCATTTCCATGTCCCAGTACATAAAGGGTGGCTGCCAGAAGTATGGAGACTCCTTGTGTGCAGGGAGTCTCATGGAGAAGGCAAGGGGTGATGGGGACAAGGAGCTGCTGGGGAGACTCTCCTTGGCAAGGGGTGATGGGGACAAGGAACTGCTGGGGAGACTCTCCTTGGCAAGGGGTGATGGGGACAAGGAACTGCTGGGGAGACTCTCCTTGGCAAGGGGTGATGGGGACGAGGAACTGCTGTGGAGACTCTCCTTGGCAAGGGGTGATGGGGACAAGATGCTGCTGGGGAGGTTCCCCTTGGCAAGGGGTGATGGAGACGAGGAACTGCTGAGGAGATTCCCATTGGCAAAGGGTGATGAAGACAAGGGACTGCTGAGGAGATTCCCATTGGCAAAGGGTGATGAAGACAAGGGACTGCTGAGGAGATTCCCATTGGCAAAGGGTGATGAAGACAAGGGACTGCTGAGGAGATTCCCATTGGGCTGCCACAGAAATTGTTCCCTATGAGAACAGTTGGGACTCATCTCCCAAAGGAAGTGGAGGATTCCCCTGCGTGGGCCAGTTGTAAGACTCAGCTACCGGGGTGCTGGGCCAGCTCATTTCAACTCCACTCTCACCCAGAGAGACTGGACCAGGTGCTCCTTGGAGTCCCTTCCAAGCTGGCATTCTGTGATTCTTGGATCATCTGTGCCACTTGGATCATCTGTTGTGCTGAAGTGCCCACACTCTGCCCTCTTCCTATACCCATGTAAGCAGCAGATGTAAGCCTGTGGATGGTTGTTCTTTTTCTTTCCCTCTCTTGCAGATCCTGCAGAACATCGTGGGCACAGCTCTGATCATCTTGGTGGCAATTGGCTTCAAGACCAAGCTGGCTGCCTTGACTCTTGTCATCTGGCTCTTTGGCATCAACATCTACTTCAATGCTTTCTGGACCGTCCCAGCCTACAAGCCCATGCACGACTTCCTCAAATATGATTTCTTCCAGACCATGTCTGTCATTGGAGGCCTTCTCCTTGTGGTTGCACTGGGTCCTGGTGGAGTCTCCATGGATGAGAAGAAAAAAGAGTGGTAACAGGAATAGCAACACTTCTTGGGACATAACCTATTAAGTCCAGAACTGATTCTCTATGGATTCAACAAAAGCTGCCAGCATTTGACACGTACATGCCCCCTTCCTATCAAAGGCACAGATGTTCTGAATTTGATTGCCAGTGGCACCAGTAATATGATAGTTAAAAGTCCTCTTTTCTTCAAGGAATGTTGCCTAGGCTTATTCTAACTTCCTAGATTTTGGAACTAACCCAAGGAACCTGCAGTTTGCTGCTGCCTTAGTGAGCTGCAGTTAGGAGAGTTGCTGGCTTTTAAGGTCAGCAGTGGTTTAAATTGGAGATACTGTGAGCAGATACAGCTGCATCTCTCTCTGTGTGCTCTTGGGGTCTAGCTAGAACTCAAAAACCAAACCAAGTGCATCATCCCCTTCCTCACCCTCCTGCAGAAGGAGCTCTGTGGCATAGCATTGCTTAGCCAGGTGGAAAGCAGCATCACACACAACAAATCACTGTTATTTTGCTGCTCAGAAACCTCTCATGTTTTTCTTTAAGAGGAGGAAAGGTCTTTTCCTGCCTCCAAATAGAAGGCAAAAAGAAAACCCTGACAGCAGTTGTACCTCCTCTCTAGGTAAGAAAAGGGAGAGGGGTTTTAACATGTCCCAGTTCTGCTCTTGAGGGCAAACAAGGGAGAACTTAGGATTGCTAATCAGGAGTCCTGTGTGGCTAATGATGTTTCAAGAAACAAATGGGAGGAGATAGTCCTAAAGAGACAGAATGTTCAATTCTGTCAGAATTCTGTGCCAAAAGAACTCTTTATTCAGCATTCTTTCCCCAGTGTTGCCCCTCCTGAATTCCCAAGAAGGGAGCCAAGATGTGCTGTAGGTTCCATAATAAATGCTCCTTTCTGTTAACCAGCTCTCATCCATCTGTCCCCCAGATTGCTGTCTGAGCTGCAGGTTATTGGTGAAAGCCTCTTCAGAACTACAGAAGCTCCCTTTTATTTCCCCCCCCAGCTCAGTCCATGCAAGTCAATCTACTAATCTGTAGTCTTTTTTGCTTCTTAGATTCACTTCTGTCAGCCTCTCTGCTGGCCCAGCCCCAGCTGGCTGGACAGTGAGAGGAGTGGGTGCTGTACTCCTGAGTGCAGCCCCTTCCCTCTGCCCTCTCAGACCAGCTGGAGGTGTGCAGGGAGGAAAGGTGGAGGTCAGCCCCGTGCTGCCCCTTCTCATCTCTGCAAGCAAGTGGTTGTGGCTGAGGAAAGAAGAGCAAAGCCTGTGCAGTGAGTGAGCAGCCAGGGATGCAGCTTGCCTGTGCTGAGGAGCAAATCCTCAGCAGGGTGGTGAGGAGAGCTGAAGGCTTCTTTTTCACCTCTTGGGGCCGTGCCCACGCTTAGTGCTGCTCAGAGGGGACACTTTGTCCTCTGCTACTCACCAGGTGAACTCTCTTCCACTAGATGATGAAAGCATGAGCCCTGCCAGCCTGCCCTTGGCTCCTTGCACTGTTGCCTTCTCTCTTGAGAAAGCTGCTCAGCTCTTGCTCCAAGGAGTAATTCAGCTGCAGAGCAGGAGCTGGTGCCCAGGGTCTCCTGCTGAGGACACTAACCTGGCCAGTTCAGCTGAACCAGTTGCTTTTTAGGAGAGAAATCATGCTGAAAGAGCTGCTGAGGAATACAAGAGCACTCTTGACCATGAAACCAGTTCAACCAGGGATTGCATCCAGGGAAGGGGCAGATGGTCTGGGTAGTAGCAAGGTGTGCTGCTGCTGCTGAAGGAAACCAGTTGGTGTGTTGGGGTGGAAGCACTGCAGGTCATAGAAAGTTTTGGTTGAAGTGGGGTTTGAAGGAGAAGGTTTCACCTTGTGTTCACTGTGCCTCTGACGGAACTGACCCCTCGAGTTAGGGATGTGCAGCACAAGGTGCTGAGCTCCATCTCACTGCAGCTTCCAGGCAGAGCCATTCTCAGATCCCTGCTGCTGCTGGTGTTCACTATTTATAAATGGAATTATGGAAACAAGCCCTTAATTGGACTTTTTCCCCCCCTCAACTTCTTTGTGTCCTAAGGAGCTGGATGCTGGAGTAGGCTGAAAGCCTCTCAGTTTTCTCTGTGAAAATCACCTAAAGAACCCAGAAAAGGAACTGATCCTGTCCCTTGCAGCAGCAACAGCGCTGAGGGGGACAGAGGTAGGTGGAGGGCATTACATGTCACAGGCAGCCCAAGATGCAGACTTAGTGCTGCGAGTCCTGAGGTGGAAGGTTCTGGTTTCCTACGTACACTGCTGTATTTGTGCATCTCCCCACCACAGAGCAACCTCTTCCCTCGTGGCTGAGAAGCTCTCCCAAGCAGGATGTCAGCTACCAATTGGCTCTGCAAAGTGTTCTGGAATTCATTCTCAAGATTTTATTATTTTTATTCTTTTTTTTGCTTTCTATGTGGAGAGAAAAAGAAAAAAACCAAGTCAAGGAAAAAGTCTAAATTCTCCTTTTATGCTGTATTTTGTACCTTAGTTGTGTTTGAAGATGTTCTGATTTTTTTTGGAAACAATCAAAATAAAACAATGGCATCTTTGTATCCAGCTGGCATGTGTGGCTGGTGGCACTCTGGTGGCCTTCTGCTTGCTTTGCCACCTCCTGCAGCCTGACATTCCATGAAGAGGGTGAGCCCTGGGAGGTGAGGCATGGTTGGAGGCTGTTAGGTTGGAGATGAGGAAAAATAGTCTTTGCTGTTAAGAGTGGTCAGGGATTGGAACAGGCTGCTCAGGAAGGTGGTGGAGTCCTCCATCCCTGGAGGTGTTGAAGCCAAGCCTGGCTGGGGCACTTAGTGCCAGGGTGTGGTTGATAGGCCAGGGCTGGATGCTAGGTTGGCCTGGCTGAGCTTGGAGCTCTCCTCCAACCTGGCTGATTCTATAAGAAAGGTGTGGCTGTGGCACCCTGGGACATGGTTTAATGGCCATGGGGGGGGGTGGGTTGGATGATCTTAGAGGTCTCTTCCAACCAAAACAATTTTGATGATTGCTTCACGTTGCAGTTCCCTTCCCAAGCTGGAGTGGGGCCCTCTGAAGTGGTTACACAACAGCCTCCAAGCCACTCATTGCTCATAAAGTTTATTTGCCATTGCTTGTTTTCTTGAAGTTCTTGGGCTTCCGATGGTGACTCTTGAACCTCTTCTTTGAAGGGCCTGACTGCTTCTGGAGAGGAAGAAAATCAGCTCAACTCCAAAGCCCACATCTAGCCCAGTCTAAGAGCTTAGAAAAGGAGAAACTGAGCATGGTCTCCTCTCTCAAGACAGAGGCCTGGGGCCAGAGCCAGCCATGGTGTCTTGTCAGGCAGCTGGTTTCAGGAGATACAGACAGTGATGGCCTCCCTCTGGAAATGAAGCACCTTCACTGCCCACTTTGGTGTGGTTATAAAGGACCCAGCCCCAGCTCTCAACAGGGACTTAGAGAGGACAGCCTTGAATGGGTTGCCCAGGGAGGTGGTTGAGGCCCCATGGCTGGAGGTGTTTAAGGCCAGGCTGGCTGAGGCTGTGGGCAGCCTGCTCTAGGGTAGGGTACAGTATACTGTGATACTGTATCCCTGGGCATGGCAGGGGGGTTGGAGCTGGCTGATCCTTGTGGTCCCTTCCAACCCTAACTGATTCTGTGATAAGCCTCTGTCCCTTCTGCCAGCTTCCTAGACAGAAGTAGCAGGGCCTGGGCAGCTCCTCAGAAGCAGGAAAGGGGTCTGGAAGGACCTTATGGCTTCAAAAGGGGTCTGGGGAGGAAGGTTACTGAACCTTCCAACCTCTTCCTGCTTGCCCTCAACGATCTTAAAGGTCTTTCCAAACTCCACTGGTTCTGTGAACCCACAGCACACACTTCAGGCTGCCTGTGCAGACAGCATGCAGCAGCATCCCACCAAGGGCAGGCTCTGTAGGGGCAGGAACATCCCCAGTTCCACAGGCAGGATAAACATTTCCTGCCAGGAATTCACACCCCGGGATGCGAGCGGCTGGCACGCAGGGGGAGTCTGTTCTGAACAGCTCTGCACCTTCTGCTGCTTCCCAGACACAAATAGCTCAGACAGACACCTACAGGATGGGATCCCAGTTCCACACTGCTCCTGGCAGCACAACTCCCACCTTTCCCCTTTTGCTGCCAGCTGCTCTGCTGGCACCTGCCCTTCCACTGTGCCCTCCATTCACGTCGCCGTTCTGCTGGACCCCATCGTCCTCGCTGTCCATTGTGTAGTCGTCGCTGCCCCTTGTGGCCTGTGCAGCTGCTGGGCTTTTTTCTGGGAAGAGTGCAGCTGGAAGAGAAAGCTTTAGCTCAGAGTCAGCTCCCTGTGCACACAGGCTCTGCCTGCCCCCACCTCGACTCTCAGGACATCTTAAGGGTCCTGTCCCCAAGCAGAAAAGTGTCACTGCTGAAGTACCTGGGAAATGATCTCAGGATGTTTCAGCAGGGAAGTGTCTGCTGCTGTCTCTAGTCCTGGCCTGGTCTCTGCTCAGCACAGGCTGTTGTGGTGCCACAACTCTGCTGAGAGCCTGGCCCAGGTTGCCCAGAGAGATGGGAGCTGCTCCATCCCTGGAACCATTCTGGATCAGGTTGGTTGGGGCTCAGAGCAGATGTTGCAGCTGTCCCTGCTGGCTCCAGGAGGGTTGGACTGGATGAGCTTTAAAGGTTCCTTCCAACCCCTTTTGTGATCCTGTGACTGCTTTCCTACAGCAGGGCAGCCTGACCAGCTTCTGAGTCAGGGACTTGATGAGAAGCAAGCAAAGCAGAGATACCTAAAGCAGCAAATCCCAGTGGCTCTTGCCTCAGCTCCCCTCACACCTCACAAGGTCCAACTCTGCTGTAAGCTTTCCTGCAACCCAAAAACCCCCAGCTGGATGAAGTCACCTGCCACAGCCAGGATCAGTATAAAAAAGGCAGGACAAAATTTGCCAACAAAGTCCCCCCAGGACACAGGTGACACCAATGTTCTTACTCACGTGGGTACAGGTCACTCATGCTGTCATCTGTCTCCTCTCCATCCTCAGCACTGGACCCTGGCTCCCAGAATTCCTCTTTTCCAGAAGGCCTCCTGCTTCCATTCATCTGCTCCTCAGGCTGCTGCGTCCTCTGCTGCTTCTTCTGCCGCAAGCAGGCAGGGACAAACTCCAGCCCATCCTTCTGGCACTGCTCATCTAACAGCCACGGGGCAGGCAGCTCTCAGCAAGGTCACTCTGCCACCTGAGTCCTTTTCATTCCCACCCTAAGCTCATACTTGAACACAACTTGCAAGTGTATGAAGCTCCACCACTGAAACACATTCATGTGATCTACAGCCATGCTATGGACCATGAAGTGGTGTCCTGTGACAGGACAAGGGGCAGTGGACACAAACTGGAACCCAGGAGGTTCCACCTCAACATGAGGAGAAACTTCTTTGCTGTGAGGGTGCTGGAGCCCTGGAGCTGCCCAGAGAGGTTGTGGAGTCTCCTTCTCTGGAGCTGGCGCTCTCCAGCCTGGAGAAGGCTTTGAGGAGACCTTGGAGTGGCCTTCCAGGATCTGAAGTGGACTACAGGAAGGCTGGAGAGGAACTATTGACAAGGTCTGGGATTGACAGGTCGAGGAGGAATGGGTTTGAAGTGGCAGAGGGGAGATTGAAAGTGGATGTTAGGAAGAAGTTGTTTGCAGTGAGGGTGCTGAGACACTGGCACAGGTTGCTCAGGGAGGTTGTGGAGCACAGAAGCACAGAATGGGATCAAAGAATCCAGCCTGGTCCTGAACAACTCCAGGGAGGTTGAGGAGCACAGAAGCACAGAATGGGATCAAAGAATCCAGCCTGGTCCTGAACAACTCCAGGGAGGTTGTGGAGCACAGAAGCACAGAATGGGATCAGAGAATCCAGCCTGGTCCTGAACAACTCCAGGGAGGTTGAGGAGCACAGAAGCACCCAACGTGATCAAAGATCACGTTGGGTGCTTCTGTGCTCCACAACCTCCCTGCAGACGTTTAGGACCAGCTTGGATGAGGCCCTGAGTGACCTGTTCTAATGGAAGGGGGAGTTGGAACTGGCTGAGCTTTGAGCTCCCTTCCAACCTAAACCATTCTATGACTTTCAAGCCCCACCTGGATGCATTCCTGTGTGACCTGCCCTGCTTGATCCTGTTCCAGCAGCAGGGTTGGACTGAATGACCTCCAGAGGTCCCTTCCAACCCCTACCATTCTGTGATCCTACATCCCTACGCTTGGGATCTCCTTCCCCAGGTGAGGAATGCACACAGCAACAGCAGCACACCACTGTCACTCTAAAAACCCTCTCCCTTCACGTGGAGCTGCTGGAAGCTCAACAGCTGAGGGCAGAAAATGCTCAGGCTCTACCTCCAGGAAAGCTACTCACATCTTTTCAGGGCCTTCTGGTAGCGCTTCCCTTGGACGTGGCGCAGGACATGCTCTGGGAACTTGTTGATGTGCCTGAGAGTGAGCTTGCAGAACAGCTGGTGTCTGACAGAGAGAAAAGAGCCAACAGAGCCTAAGCCAGCTGCTCCTTAACGCCTTCACACTCACACAAGCCCCCTGCTCAAAGCTGACCCTCTGGAAAGCCTCTCCCAGTCTCCCCCAAAGCCACAGAGACTCAGCAGCTTAGCAAAGCTCAACCACTGTGGGTCTGGGAGCAAAGGAAGGGCACAGTGCAGCACGGGGGAGGGAAAACACCTACAGATTCTTGGTGCTGGGCACTATGTGGGGCTCGAAGTTGCCATAGTCAAACTCTCTGGCTGTCTTGAGCAGCCGCTGATACTTCTTGCCGTTGGTGTAAGCCTGCAGCTCCGACAGCCGACAGGGCAACTCGTGGCCTGTCAGCCTGCACCGCACCTGCAGAACAGCAGTGCCAGCTCAGGGGACTGCCCCGGGGCTGGGGAGGGCAGAAGGGCCTTCCATCTCCCACCGACAGCCTCCTCCATCTCCCATCAACAGCCTCCTCCATCTCCCACCACCGACAGCCTCCTCCACCTCCCATCAACAGCCTCCTCCATCTCCCACCACCGACAGCCTCCTCCATCTCCCATCAACAGCCTCCTCCACCTCCCACCATGGACATCCTCCTCCATCTCCCACCACCGACAGCCTCCTCCACCTCCCATCAACAGCCTCCTCCATCTCCCACCACCGACAGCCTCCTCCACCTCCCATCAACAACCTCCTCCACCTCCCACCATGGACATCCTCCTCCATCTCCCACCACCATCAGCCTCCTCCATCTCCCATCAACATCCTCCTTCATCTCCCACCACCGTCAGCCTCCTCCACCTCCCATCAACAGCCTCCTCCATCTCCCACCACCGACAGCCTCCTCCATCTCCCATCAACATCCTCCTCCATCTCCCATCAACATCCTCCTCCATCTCCCACAGCCGACATCCTCCTCTTTCCCGGCGCTCCGACCTCCACAGCAGGAGAAACCCCTCCGGGCCAGAGAGCTCCCAGGAGCCGAGCCCATCTGCCGGGGCACCTTCCCCAGCCTGCCACACAGCGGCCTCGGCATCCCCTCACGAACCCCTCAGGGAGGCGCCCCCTGCTCCCCGCACGGTCCCCAGCCCGCAGGCCCCCTCGGCCCCTCCCGGCCCCGGCCGCACCTTGCCGTGCTCCCCGAGGCAGAGGAGCGGGTGCTGCCGCAGGAAGAGTCGCTCCTCCTCGGGCACCTCTGCCATGGCCACGCCGCCAGCAGGCCCCGGACCCGCCATAGAGAGGCACTACCGGAGAGGAGCCGCCGCCGCTTCCGGTGCCGGCCGCGCCGGGCAGCCGCCGGCACCATAGAGAGGAGAGGCCAGGAGGGAGCCAGTCCGCACCGGCGCGGCCCGGGCCCGAGGCGGCCTGGCGGAGCCGCGGAGGCGGCGGCGCTGCTATGGCCGTGGCGAGGCTGCTGCTGCGAGCGGGGCCGAGGCTGCTGCGGGAGCGCCGGGGCCGGGTAAGGGCCGAGGGGAGCGGGAGCAGGACTGGGCCCGGGCTGAGGCGAGTGGGGTTGGGCCGGGGCCAGGCCGAGCTGAGGGGAGCAGAAGAGCAGTCGGAGTTGGGCCAGACCCGGGCGGAGGGTGCAAGGCTCCGCTGCTGTCCAGGGCAGTCCACCTCGGCGCTGTACCAGTGCCCGGCCGGGCTCTCCCGTCCGCCGCCCTTCCCTTCCCGGGCCCCGCGCTTTGGCCGCCGTGGGTCGGGGGCACCCTCGGCGCCGCCGCGTAGGGAGCGGTTTAGCTGCACGGGGCAAAGCGATGCTGGAAAGTGAAAGAATTCGGTGACAGAAAGGCCGTAAATGTGCTGGGGCTGCTCCGGTGTGGCTGGTGGGGATGAGGGAGCAGGAAGGGCAGGTCCCAGGCACAGCTCCAGGCTGGGTGGGGAATGGCTGAGAGCAGCCCTGAGGAACAGGCCCTGGGGGTCTGGGGTGAGGAAAAGCTCCACAGGAGCCTGCAGTGGGAGTGCAGCCCAGACACAACCCTGTGCTGGGCTGCAGCAAGAGCAGTGTGGGCACAGGGCAAGGGAGGGGATTCTGCCCCTTGGCTCTGCTCTCCTCACACCCCACCTGCAGTCCTGGGGGCAGTTCTGGAGCCCCCAGCACAAGCAGGACATGGAAGTGTTGGAGACAGTTTGGAGGAGGCCACCAAGATGCTGAGAGGGCTGCAGCAGCTCTGCTGTGAGCACAGGCTGAGAGAGTTGGGGCTGTGCAGCCTGGAGAAGAGAAGGCTTGGAGGAGACCTTGGAGTGGCCTTGCAGGATCTGAATGGGACTCAAGGAAGGCTGGGGAGGGACTATTGACAAGGTCTGGGAATGAGAGGAGGAGGAAGAATGAGTTTGAACTGGCAAGAGAGGAGATTGGAACTGGCTGTTATGAAAGGGTTCTTTGCAGTGAGGGTGGTGAGAGACTGGCACAGGTTGCCCAGGGAGGTTGTGGAGCACAGAAGCACAGAACGTGATCAAAGATCACATTATGTGCTCCACAGCCTCCCTGCAGGTGTTTAGGTCCAGGCTGAATGAGCTCCCTTTGAGCAACCTGTTCTAGTGGGAGCTGTCCCTGCCTATGGCAGGGGTTTGGAGCTGGCTGAGCTTTGAGGTCCCTTCCAACCTAACCCATTCTATGATTCTATAAGGGCAGATGCTGGGTTGGCATTTTCTTTGAGAAGAAATTGAGATGATGTGTGGAAAAGAAAGGAAACAATCAACAGTTGAGCTGTAGTCAGCTCTGTAACTGGAATTTGATCTTAGCTTGGTTGGTTGGTTTTCATTATCAGAACCTAACCCATTGTGTTTCACAGGCAGTTGCTCAGGTGAGACTTAAATCAGTGGGGCACCAAATTTCCTGCAAGCAGGGAGGCAGCTGCTGTCAACTGGGAACTCTACAAAGCAGAGACACTACAAAGGTTCTTCCTTGTTTTGTGTAGGTATCAGAGTGCTTGGTCAGAAGAACAGTTTTTGGCTGTCCCCTGAATAAAGCAAGTTCTGGTCTGGTCCAGCAGGCTAAAGGTGAGAAAACATTTCCTTGGGTTTCTGCCTTCTTTCAGCCTTATACCAAGAGGAGGCATCTCAAGTTGTGCCAGGGGAGGTATAGGCTGGATATTAGGAGGAAGCTCTTGCCAGAGAGATTGATTTGCATTGGAATGGGCTGCCCAGGGAGGTGGTGGAGTTGCTGTCCCTGGAGGCGTTGAAGCCAAGCCTGGCTGGGGCACTTAGTGCCATGGTCTGGTTGCCTGGCCAGGGCTGGGTGCTAGATTGGGCTTGGTGAGCTTGGAGCTCTCTTCCAACCTGCTTCACTCTATGATTTTATGATTCCCATCATCCCAATTATTTCTGCACAGGCAGATGACTTACTCAGATTATGGCAGCTTCTCTCCAAACAGCTGGAATCTCCTGTCTCTGGGAACTGGTTTGGAGTGCTTCTCCTCTCCTGTACAAATCTTAATCTGTACTCTCTGCTTCTCCAAGATGCTGGTTTGAGGTTCTGCAGACCAAGAAGTTCCACAACAACAGCTGCTGATGCCTCAGGAGAGGACACTGTGCTCAAATGGGGCCTTCTCCTGGTCCCGGTGACCGCCTTCTGCCTCGGCACATGGCAGGTACAAGTAGCTCATGTCCTCAAGAGCTGAGCACTTGAGGGTTCTAAGGCTTTTCCATCTGTGGCTATTTGGGTTCAAATCACACTTGAGGTAAAGATTTGCTCTTATTTTGTGCTTCTGTTTGCCAAGTGTCCATTTGTAAGTCTTTAAAGGGTTCTTACGCCTTACCCTTTTATTTCAGTATCCACATTTTCTCCAAGTTAAAGTCAGTAGCCTTCTTTGCCAAATTATTACCTTGTTTTAGACCAGCTCTGAGGATGGACTTGAGACAAAGAGTTTAAGCCTTGCTGTGGTTAGGTTGTTGCTTTGTTCTACCACAGAGACTCACTCCTGTCTTTGTGCTCTTTCAGGTTCAGCGACGGAAGTGGAAATTAGATTTGATTGCCCAGCTGGCATCAAGAATTACATCAGAGCCCATCCCTCTGACATTAGAGTAAGGACAATGGGATCATTTCTTGTCTGCAGAGCACTGGCAGGGTGCTGGGGAGATGCAGATCTATCTGATCCCTGCACTGATGAGCTTTTGCTAAAGGAAACTGGGTGAAAATGAAGGAATGTGGTGGGAATTGGGATGTGCAGGCAGGTCAGGAAGGCAGCCAGCCTGTTAGAGTTCTTCTGTTTAAAATCATGGAATGGTTTAGGTTGGAAGGGACCTCAAAGCTCAGCCAGCTCCAAACCCCTGCCGTAGGCAAGGTCACCTCCCACTGGGTCACTCAAGGCCTCATCCCACCTGGTCCTCAACACCTCCAGGGAGATTATGGTTCACAGAATGTGACTGAAGATCTCCAGATCAGCCTGGAGAAGAGAAGGCTTTGAGGAGACCTTGGAGTGACCTTTCAGGATCTGAAGGGGGCTACAGGAGGAGGAGGAATGGGTTTAAACTGGCAGAGGGTAGCTTGAAACTGGATGTTAGGAAGAAGTTGTTTGCAGTGAGGGTGGTGAGATCAAAGATCACATTCTGTGCTTCTGTGCTCCACAACCTCCCTGGTGGTGTTCAGGACCAGGTTGGATGAAGCCCTGAGCAACCTGTTCCAGTGGGAGACGTCCCTGCCTATAGCAAAGAGTAGAAACTGGCTGAGCTTTGAGATCCCTTCCAACCTAACCCATTCTATGATCTGATCTGCCTATAGCAGCCTTGATTTTTGGTTTCCATCTTGTTCCACACAGCCCTATGGAGCTGAAGGAGCTGGAGTACAGACCCGTGAAGGTCCGAGGGCGCTTTGACCACTCCAAGGAGCTCTACATCCTGCCCCGGTCGCTCGTGGACCCCGAGCGGGAGGCCAGGGAAGCCTCGCGGCTGACATCCCACCCGGAGAACGGAGCCAATGTTGTCACTCCCTTCTTCTGCACAGAGCTGGGGTGGGTTAGTGAGGGCTGAGGCTTGCCTGGGGAACTCAGTCCTGGTGTTCAGCTGAGCTGTGGTGGTTGAGCTTGTAGGAATAAGGAGCGCTGCTGGATAAGGAATTGGTTGGGTGGTGGCATGCAGAGAGCGGCGAGCGAGAGCACAATGTTCAGCTGGAAAGCAGTCTTTGTAGGAGAAGTACTGCAGCCCTCTGATCATTGCTCCCTCTCAAAAGCCATCTTGCAGTCACTGAGGCTTGATTTGAAGCTGCAGTTCTGCTTCAAGGTGCCCTCAGCTGACAGAAAGCAGCAGCAGCAGCCACAGGAGCTGTTTCTTTGGCAGAACCACATTTCCTTCCACTCATGAGCCACATTTCTCTCTCTTAACTCCAGGGTCACCATTTTAGTCAACAGAGGATTTGTACCTAAAAAGAAACTGAAGCCAGAGACCAGACTGAAGGGACAGGTAAGGGTGATCCAAGAAATGCTTTACATCACTTTGTGCCCTGGCATTGCCCAGAGGCACCGTGACAAACCCAAAGGGCAGAGGCCATGGGAGGTCACTTCAAGCCAATGTGTTTGCAAAGGCAGCAAACGTTCCTGTTTTGTACAAAGGAGGAGCTGCTGCTTCCCCTGCTGTGATACAGCACTGCCTACTACAGGGCAGGACCACTTGGTGTGGACAGGACAAGGGGTAATGAATTAAAACTGGCAGAGGGAAGAGTCAAACAGGATGTTAGCAAAGGGTTCTTTACAGGGAGGGTGGGGAGACACTGGCACAGGTTGAGGGTGGGGAGACACTGGCACAGGTTGCCCAGGGAGGTTGTGGAGCACAGAAGCACAGAATGTGATCTTTGATCACGTTCTGTGCTTCTGTGCTCCACAACCTCCCTGCAGGTGTTCAGGACCAGGCTGGATGAGGTCCCCTTGAGTCCCATGGCCTTTAAACCATGTCCCATAGTGCCAGCTCAGTTACCTGGAGTTACTTCACAAGTTGTGCCTGTTGAGATCCAGGAATCAGAACTGTTTTGGTTGGAAAAGATCTTGAAGATCGTCTAATCCAACCAGCAACCCAACCCCACCATGACCACAGCTTTTCACAGACAGAAAAGTGCTAATTAGCACAGAATCAGAATCATTAAGGGCCATGTCCCCAAGTGCCATGGTCACATGTTTACGGAGCTCCTCCAGGGGTAGGGACTCCACCACCTCCCTGGGCAGCCTCTGCCAATCCCTGACTGCTCTGGCAGCAAACTTGTACAAAGCTTGATCCTCTTTGTTCTCCTCTGCCCTTCTCTTCAGATTGAAGATGAAATTGAGCTCACAGGGGTGGTGAGGTTATCAGAGAAGAGGAAACCTTTTGTGCCTGAAAATAACGTGGAGAAGAACCGCTGGCACTACCGCGACCTGGAGGCCATGGCCAGGGCGACAGGAGCTGAGCCCATCTTCATCGATGCAGATTTCAGTAAGTCACAGAGCAGCCCAGCCCCAGCTCCACTTCACACTCATCTCGTTTCCCTTCACTTAGTTACTCTCCCATGGCACTTGGAAGTGTAGTCTTAGAGTCAGGTTGGAAAAGGCCTTTAAGGTCAGTCCTAGAGTCAGGTAGGTTGGAAAAGGCCTTTAAGGTCAGTCCTGGAGTCAGTTAGGTTGGAAAAGGCCTTTAAGGTGGTGCCTCATTGGACTTGACATCTTTCTTTTGGGCACTCTGCTTGCTCTGTGAAGGGGATGGGCAGCCAGCACCAGGAGCAGTGGAGGTGCAGGTGGTGTTTGGTGCCTTGAACACCACCAGTCCCACAGCCCTGGCAAGTTGGGCATACCAATACCTGAGGAGGAGCAGGATGCTCACCTCACTGCCAGGGCAGCTTCTGCACTGCGCAGACTCCACTTCTCTGTGTTATACCTGTAGGAAGCACAGTCCCAGGGGGACCCATTGGGGGGCAGACAAGAGTGAGCCTGAGGAACGAGCACATGCAGTACATCATCACCTGGTAAGTGCCCAGCCACTGCTCGACAGGCTTCTGCCATGGAGTGTAAAGCTTTGCTCAGTGCCCTTGTGCCTGGCTGAGCTCTTGAACTCAAGTTTTAATCTAACATTTATGGCGTGTGCTTTGTTGCACCCCAGCTGAGGCAGGGGGAGGCCCAGGCTGGCCCAGAACCCCATCATGTGTGGCCTTTTCTCTTTCCTAGGTATGGTTTATGTGCTGCAACTTCATTCTTGTGGTACAAAAAATTTGTTAAGATCCCTCTGTGAGGGAAAGGCTGAGCACTTCTGCACTGCAGCCGAGAGCAGGCTTTGGAGGAGACAACAGCCTGGCCAGCTGAAGCACCCAGTTACTTTCAGGGCAAGATGTGCAGCCATTGAGGTGCAAATAGACTTCAGACTGGTGCACACTGAGCTCCTGCCTGCAGCCTGCACTGCTGAGCTTCAGAAGTGCAAGTGGCTGTTTAGACTACAGCAGGAGTGAGCTGCACTGGAAAGCTCAAGGGTGCAGTTTTCTGGGGTGGTTTTAACTTCTGCACTGCTGTATTTTCCTTAAAGACAGGCAGGGATTTTGTGAAGCAGTCATTCCTGAAGTCAGGAATGGTCCTCAGCAGCTGCAGCAGAATAAAGAGTGCATCTTAAGTGCTGCCTTGTGACTTGCATTGTACATTTTCTCTCAAGAACAGACCCAAATTCAGGGCTCCAGGTGGGGAGGGCAGCTGTTTGTTTGCCAGGCCCCACTGAACTCTTGTCCAGCTTGCTAGCCTCCCATGCTGCCATGAGACAGTCAGTAAGGAAGAGGAAAGGTCTGGCTTCTTCTAACACTTCAGCCTTGCCTTCCCTGACCAGTCTTGGCCTGGAAGAGGCATTACAGGCCTCATAACCAGCTTAACTAGGCAGGGACTTGCTAAGTCTTGAAAGACCTTGGAAACCCTATACTAACTCCATGGAGATGACCTAGAGCCATTCTCAAGGGAGAGAGATTTGCACAGCCAAGGTAGGGCAAAAGCCAGGCCTGGCCTAGGCCAAACAGCTCTCTGATGACCCAGCAGGAGTCAATGAGCTGAGTGTCCAGAGAGGAGTTAGCAGGTAGGAGCAGAGGTCGAGGGCAGGGTTTCCAAGTAAAGCACTAGTGTGGCACACTCCCATGGACAGAGCACTGAGACAACCACTCTGGGGGTTTATTCTCTTTATGTACAGAAAGGTGGTGGCACTGCAGAACAGCTTCAGCCCAGCTTAGTAGCCAGTTCTTTAGCCTTGGCTTTCTCCAGCTTGGCGATGCGAGCCACCGACTTGGGCCCCAAAACGTTCCCGCCCCAGTGGCGACGAATCTGCAAAGCAAGCAGAGCTGTTAGGGCTTTCAGCCAGCCACTGCTAGGGCACTCAGGCAGCCTGCTGTGTTCTGGTCCCTTCTGGACACGGGGAAGAGCTTCCTCAACTACAAGTCTCCCACATATTTCAAGCAGTAAGCTGCATCTCAGGGCAGCACAGAGAGTGGGCATTTAAAGTCTTCCAATGGTGCTGGATTTAGCCGTCCCTTAACTTCTGGATGTGAGGGATGGAGTTGAGCCCAACAGGAGCTGCTGCCCTCTGCAAGCCTCCTCCTCTGATAGTGCCATTTACTTGTCACTGAGTGACAGGGTTCACATTTTACCCAGCCTCGGGTTCTAGATACACTGTAACCCAATCAAGATAGCAGCTCATAAAACGATGCTCCTGTGTCTGAAACAATTCCCATCTCCCTGAGCAGCTCTGGGGACATTAAGAGCAGACTGAAAAAGAAGGTCAGCAGCAGAGAATCTTACCTCATCGTATCTGTCATTGTAGTTGGTCTTCACAGCCTCCACCAGCTTTGCAAGGGCTCCCTTATCCTCCCTGTTGGTGAGAGATTCATTTCCTTCAGACCTTCAATTTTACTCAGTACCCCTTTTGCCCCAGGATTCCAGAGGTCACAGTGGCAATGTCACTTTCAGCCTAACCATCACAGAATGGCTTTCAAGATTGAGTCCAACCCCCACAGCCAAACCAGCATCACCCCAATGCATGTGGTACAGGAACCCATCCAGATGGGGCTTGAGTTTCCAGACAAGACTCCACAACCTCTCTGGGCAGCCTGCTCCAGGGCTGTAAAGTTTCTCCTCCTGATCACATGGAACCTCCTGAGTTCCAGTTTGTATCCATTGCCCCTTGTCCTATCACAGCATAGCACTGAAAAGAGCCTGGTCCCTTCTTGACACCCACTCTTCACCTACTTAGGAACATTAGCAAGATCCCCTCTCAAGTCTTCTCCAGACTGAACAGCCACAAGTCTCAGCCTTCCCTCATGAGACAAGGGTTAGCCACTCCACCCACCAACTTGGGGAGGGACTTTTTAGGCTCTCAGGGAGTGACAGGACTAGGAGGAATGGCGCAAGCAAAGCTGGAGGTGGGGTGAGTCAGACTGGACGTGAGGAAGCTGTTGAGCATGGTGAGAGCCTGGAAGGGTTAAGGCCCCATCCCTGGAGGTGTTTAAGGCCAGGGTGGAGGAGGCTGTGGGCAGCCTAATCTAGGTAAAGTGTCCCTGCCCATAGCAGGGGGGTTGGAACTGGGTGGTCGTTGTGGTCCCTTCCAACCCTGACTGCTTCTATGAACTCCTTAGGGACCTGCACTGCTCAGACTAAGGTCAGTAATTCCATCTGTATCTTTTAGAGTCATTACTCATTTTGTTAAGCCAGAGGAATCACTGATCTCCTGGATCTGACAGAGCTCTTCACACCAGAGCAGATCTGTGTTGTTACATAGGTAGTATTTCAGTTGCTTTTACTACCTGTAGAGCCCCAAGGTTGCTGCTCACCTGCCCTACACCTTGGGCTTAGGGAGAGTTTGCTTTTCCCACCTCAAAACCAAGCCAGCACACCAAGTACTCACGGGTTAACCTGAGTGAAGGCCACCGAGGTGCAGGTCTTCCTGTGGACCAGACGGCCCAGCCTGGCCTTGCCCTTGATGATGCAGTAGGGCACCCCCATCTTGCGGCATAGAGCGGGCAGGAAGACCACCAGCTGAAAAGCAAAGGCAGTGTGCTGGGTGAGAACAGTGCTGTGTAACTGAGGGAGAACATCTACCTGCTCGTTCTTCAGCTCAGCCTGGGCTGTGGCAGTTGCTCAGTGTTAAAAAGCTCATTTTGCACTTCACTGTTGCTTCAGGTGAAGAAATTCATCCATCATCGCAAGGGCCAAGCCTCAGGGTAATGCCAGGACAACTATGGACATGCAAAAGTGTTCCAGTTCTGGTCAGTGCCTCTCAAGCATTCTCTTTTCATGCCATCAGTTTGTCCTACAATGCATCTGCACCCCCAAACCCAGTTGTGACCCTAGGTGGAATAACCCAGGTATCTTAGATCAGATGCCAGTTAGCACCCTTACCTCAATGGGGTCCACATCGTGGGCAATGACCACAAGCTGAGCTTTCTTGTTCTCTACCAGAGTTGTGACACTGTTAATACCTGAAAAACAACAGCACAGGTAAGCTCTGACTCCACTCAGTCCACCTGCAGAGCTCACACAACCAGCTCAGACTCCACAGCACAGACTTGCCATGAAAGCTGTGCAAACCTTTCACACACACTCAGTAGAAAGAACAATCACCTATGGACAATCTGCTAAAGCTCAGGGTTAAAAAGCTCGTCTGTTTTTGCTCTTCACTTTGAGCTCAGGTGAAGAAATTCATACATCATTGCCATAGCTTGTCCAGTCCATCAGTTCCCTCTCTCCCACACACACCAGCAGCCAAGGCCATGGACAGAGATACCTGCTCGGAGCACCGGCGGTCGCTTGGTCGGAGCATCTCCCTTTCCAGCAGCCTTCTGCTCAGCACGAGCCAGCAGCCTCTGCTTCTTCTCTTGTTTATTTTCTGGCCTGTATTTGTGTGCCAGCTTCAGAAGCTGTGTGGCTGGAAGAGAACATCTGCTCATTAGTTAGCTGTGTGATCTGAACAAGCCTGAGCATTGCCGTGAGCCTGCAGCGCATCAGCGATCTTGGTGGTTGTCGTCAGGGGTATTTCGACAGCAAAGAGTCAACATCATTTGCACAGTGCAAGAAGAGAGCCCTCTGGAGCCACAGTTACCTCTACAGGCACCTCCATGGGCAGAAAGAGCTCCTACACTGGGTAAGGACATGCTCAGGGACCCACTCAGCCATTACAGTTAAAGGTGCTGTGCTTTCTCCTCTAAAGCAAAGTATTTGGCAACACCTACAAGGGAGTTGCTCTGCACAGGCTGGAAGTCTCTTGCATACACCTGGGAAGGACTATTTGCTCCTTCACAGGAGACCCCGACCTGAAAGCCCTTCTCGCCCTGTTCTGATGTCAGCCTGTGGGATGCTGCTTTCCCCCTAACACTCACTCCCAGAATCCCAGCATGATGGGGGTTTGGAAGGGACCCCTGGGGATGAGCCAGTCCAACCAATCTGCTAAAGCAGGACCACTCACAGCAGCCTGCCCAGGATCACAGTGACCTCCATAGAAGGAAGCCCCACCACCTCTCTATAGAGCCTGCTCCAGGGCTCCAGCACCCTCACAGCAAAGTTAGCCTCACAGATTTCTCCCTCTCTCATTTACAGTTAAAAGAGCCCTGCATGGTTCTCCACCAAGCTGAGTAATGGACTGTGAGGGATATGAGCTGCCAGTGTTGAGTGCAGCCCAGATAGCAACCCTGTGCTGGGCTGCAGCAAGAGCAGTGTGGGCAGCAGGGCAAGGGAGGGGATTCTGCCCCTTTACTCTGCTCTCCTCAGACCCCACCTGGAGTCCTGTGTGCAGTTCTAGAGCCCCCAACACAAGGACATGGAACTGTTGGAGCGACTCCAAAGCAGGGCCACAAAGATGCTCAGAGGGCTGCAGCAGCTCTGCTGTGAGGACGGGCCAAGAGAGTTGGGGCTCAGCAGCCTGGAGAAGAGTAAGCTTTGAGAAGACCTTATAGTGGCCTTCCAGTATGTGAAAGGGGCTACAGGAAGGCTGGGAAGGAACTACTGACGAAATCTTGTAATCACAGAAAAAGGGGGAATGGGCTTAAAGTGGCAGAGAGGAGATTCAAACTAGATATTAGGAAAAGGTTCTTTGCAGTGAGGGTGGTGAGACACTGGCACAGGTTGCCCAGGGAGGTTGTGGAGCACAGAAGCACAGAATGTGATCTTTGATCACATTCTGTGCTTCTGTGCTCCACAACCTCCCTGCAGGTGTTCAGGACCAGCTTGGATGAGGCCTTAAGCAATCTGTCCAAGTGGGAGATGTCCCTGCTTATGGCAGGGGGTTGGAGCTGGCTGAGCTTTGAGGTCCCTTCCAACCTAAACCATTCTATGATATACAGAGTTATGGTAACCTTGAGTTTGGATCATGAAGTGGGAGCTCTGGCATGTTCCATGCCCCTTTTTAGGGTACACAGCAGCTATCAAGACTTAAGCCAGCAGCTGGCAGTCACTCTAAAATGCTTCCAAATGAGCTTGTCTTTTAAAGCCTCTTTTTGATTACTTCTTTCTTCTCTGAGGAGTATCCCATTGAAGAACCAACCCAGGGGAGCTTTGGGAGCTCATCCTTACCTGTCTGGCGGTCCAAAGCCTGAGTGAATTGGTTAATGGCAGGAGGAACCTTCAGGCGTTTGTAGAGAATGGACCTCTGGCGCTGCAGCCTGATGTAGCGAGGCCATTTCACAAAGCGGGTGAGGTCCCTCTTGGGCTGGATATCCTGTCCTGAAAACACAGCCTTTTAACTCAAAACTCTTTCAAACCCCCAGAGTAGCAGCTCTGTGAAAGAGGCACGGGGTGCATCAGCGATCTTGGTGGTAATTGTGTCAGCACCACGGCTCAGATAGCAAATATTCTTTCACATCATCTGCACGCCGCGTGGAAAGGGCACCACATGTGGTGATCGATCCAGATCCCAGCCACGTTCAGACAAGGACGATCCATCCCAATAGAATCCTACAAGGAACCTTCCTCGGGTGGAAGATTCAGCCTATTCTCCGCAGCCACCTTCAGACACTTAGCGAAAAGCAGCTCACAAATGCAGGCAAAAAGGCAAATGCCTTCACTGCTCTCTCTCCAACTCATTAAAACACCTTTCCGGTCGAGCGTCTGTCCACAAAACCAACCCCCTGAAGCCAGTAGCCCAAGTAGTCACTCACCGATGCCAAAGTTCTTGGGCCTCTTCTCGAAGAGTGGATTGACAACCTTCTTGGCCTCCTGCTTCTTGACTACAGCAGGGGCCGGCGCCACCTTCTTCCCCTTCGCCTTCTTTCCTTTCGGCTGTAAGGAAGACACTCAGCATTCTCTTGCTTCAAGCCATTTTCAAACCCACCTGAGAAACGTTTTTCACCAGCCCGGCTCTGCTCTGCTCTTGCAGGTACGGCAGAATCACCTCACTTTAAGCGTTCATGACCCTTCCCGAGCGGAACAGCAGGGAAAACAGCACGCTGCTCTCCTCGGCCAGGCTGCGACCCTCCAACCCAGCCTTCTCCCATACTGAACCACCCCCACCGGCCTCGGCTGAGCCCTACACCGAGAGCAACGCTGCGGCCTGGCCGGGCTGCCCCTCTCGCAGCACCCCGCGCCGGACAGCGCCGCACTGCGTGGCCGCCCCGCGGCGGGCGGGCAGGCCCAGCCCCGGCCTCCCTCCCAGGTCACGGCAAACTGGGCACGAAACACCACCCAGACAAGCCCCTAAGCTACCGAGCACCCGCAGGACCCGAATGGCCGAGCCGCGGCCCAGCGATGAGGGCGGATGACGATGGATGAGCCGAGCCACCGCTTCCTCCTCGGCCGCAGCCACTCACCATCTTGGAGCCAGGAAGAGAAAGGCGGAGCGCTGCATGCTGGGAAATATCTACCGGGCGCCAGACTTCTCGCGAGAGGACGGCGGCAGGGCGGGGCGCGGGCGGAGCCGGGGGGACGGAGCCGTGGCCGGGGGGCGGAGTCGTGGCAGGGGGGCGGAGCCGTAGTAGGGGGGAGGAGCCGCGGCCGGGGGGAGGAGCCGAGGTCGGGAGGAGGAGCCGCGGCCGGGGGGAGGAGTCGCGGATGGGGGCAGGGGCCGGAGCCGGAGCCGGGGGGAGGAGCCGCGGCAGGGGGAGGAGCCGCGGCAGGGGGAGGAGCCGCGGCAGGGGGAGGAGCCGCGGCCGGGGGAGGAGCCGCGGCCGGGGGAGGAGCCGCGGCCGGGGGCAGGGGCCGCGGCGGGCAGGCGGCGGGCGCCATGGCGCAGCAGAGAGTGCTCCCGCAGAGCAAAGAGACCCTGCTGCAGTCCTACAACAAGCGCCTTAAGGATGACGTCAAGTCCATCATGGACAACTTCACCGAAATCATTAAAACGGCCAAGGTGGGGCTGGGTCCCGGCTGAGCTCTGCGGGGGTGGGCGCTGTGCTCTTGGTAGCATCCGGGCTGCTGCGCGGGAGAGGAGCCGGTTTGCACTGGGGGCACTTGAGGAGAGGGCAGGGGCCTAGAGGGAAGGCAGAGACCGTGTGGGAAAAGGAGTGAGCTTTCCCCGGGGATTAGCTGTGAGGAGGAACAGGGAGGCCTGAGCGGTGAGTGTGGGCGCTGCGAGGAGGGCAGGGCCCCTGAGGGGACAGCGAGGCCCTGAAGCGTGCGTTCTGGTTCCCTCCAGGGCAGCCAGGCGACAAGAGGCCTCCTTTGGCCACAACAACCCGAAGCAGCGCTATAGGCTGGGGACTGAGTGGCTGAGAGCAGCCAGGAGGAAAGGGACCTGGGGGTACTGATAGATAGTAAGCTGAAGATGAGGCAGCAGTGTGCCCAGGTGGCCAAGAGAGTCAATGGCATCCTGGCCTGCATCAGGAACAGTGTGGCCAGTAGGACAAGGGAGGTTATTCTGCCCTTGTACTCAGCACTGGTCAGACCACACCTTGAGTACTGTGTCCAGTTCTGGGCCCCTCAATTCAAGAAAGATGTTGAGGTGCTGGAACATGTCCAGAGAAGGGCAACAAAGCTGGTAAGGGGCCTGGAGCACAAATCCTATGAGGAGAGGCTGAGGGAGCTGAGGTTATTTAGCCTGGAGAAGAGGAGGCTCAGGGATGATCTTATTACTGTCTACAACTACCTGAAGGGGCATTGTAGCCAGGTGGGGGGGTGGCCTCTTCTCCCAGGTAACCAGCAATAGAACAAGGGGACACAGTCTCAGGTTGTGCCAGGGTAGGTCTAGGCTGGATGTTAGGAAGAAGTTCTTCACAGAGAGAGTGATTGGCATTGGAATGGGCTGCCCAGGGAGGTGGTGGAGGCACCGTCCCTGGGGGTCTTCAAGAAGAGACTGGGTGAGGCACTTAGTGCCATGGTCTGGTTGATTGGATAGGGCTGGGTGCTAGGATGGACTGGATGATCTTGGAGGTCTCTTCCAACCTGCTTGATTCTATGATTCTATGATTCTATTCCTCAGGGTGGGCTGCAGTTAGTTGTCCCCAGCTGCTGCAGGCCTCCCTGCCTCTGCCCCAAGGGGAGGGAACCACAGAGGCAAGACGTGAGGGTAGCAAGGATGAGATGCAGGTGCCGTAGCGTTCAGAGCGATCCCAGCTGAAACGAGCTGCCTTACGCCGTTCTGATCACCTGTGAGGGCTATTGTGTGTAAAGGTAGATATGTTTGCTTCTGCTCTTTAGATTGAAGATGAAACTCAAGTCTCTCGAGCAACCCAGGGTGAACAAGACAACTACGAGATGCACGTCAGAGCTGCAAACATCGTGAGTAGCACTTTGCTGTTCAGATCAGTGGGCAGCACATCCTCCAGGAGCTGCTCCAGGGCAGCCTTTGGGACCCTCACAAGGACTGGATGCTAGAAGAGTAACCTCATTTTTGAGGTGGCTGCCAAAGCTGGGTGGCCTGGCTTGTCAGCTACAGGCTTTGTCTGAATCTTCATCTGATGGAGGAGTTTTTACTTCGTTCACAGCTTGGACTGAAAGAGCAGCTTTGGGAAGTGTTTGCTCTATCATATAGATGACAGGGGAAAGGGTAATGAATTTAAACTGGCAGAGGGAAGATTGAAACTAGATGTTAGGAAAGGGTCTTTACAGTGAGGGTGGTGAGACACTGGCACAGGTTGAGGGTGGTGAGACACTGACTCAGGTTGCCCAGGGAGGTTGTGGAGCACAGAAGCACAGAATGTGATCAAAGATCAAAGATCACATTCTGTGCTTCTGTGCTCCACAACCTCCCTGGAGATGTTCAGGACCAGCTTGGATGAGGCCTTGAGTGACCTGTTCTAGTGGGAGCTGTCCCTGCCTATGTCAGGTGCTTGGAACTGGCTGAGCTTTGAGGTCCCTTCCAACCTAAACCATTCTATGCTTTGGGATTTCTTTCCTCCCTGTTGCAAGGTTCGAGCTGGTGAGTCCCTGATGAAACTTGTGTCTGACCTGAAGCAGTTCTTGATCCTGAATGACTTCCCCTCTGTGAATGAAGCTATCAACCAACGCAACCAGCAGCTGAGAAGCTTGCAGGAGGAATGTGACAAGAAGCTGATTGCACTGCGGGATGAGATCTCCATTGACCTGTACGAGCTAGAAGAAGAATATTACTCTTCCAGGTACAAATAGGGCAGTGGACTTCTGCCTTAGGGCTCCAGCTCTTTTGGGGTAGTTAGTCCAGACAGTCCTGAGAAGGTTCCAAACAGAATTTCACTCCTGTTTTTAATTAGGTCAACCTCTTCTTCTTTCTTTCCTGCAACTAAAGTGACTGCCTTTGTGTTTTGTTTTGTTTTTCTCATGTAGATAACACTACAGGGTATAAATGTTATGGTCATGGTGAAGGAGATCTTCGTAGCATCCAGTTCTAGGTGCCTGCTTTAGCTAGATTTGACAGCTAATTTGGTTTGACTTTGGTATGGTCATTGTAAAAAGAGACTCATTTCCTTAGGGTACAAGCTTCAGCCTCAGTATCCCTCTCCTCTCCCTGGAGAGACTGAGCTAGCCTGGATCCTCCTGTTAGCTGAGAGCACCATGTCTTGATGGTGAATTCTTTCACAAGTGACCTGCTTCCACAGCTGTGCCTTTTCCCTTGTCACCCCCCAGCTGCCAGGAGTTGTGTGCCTGGGGTTGAGTTTTGAAGTGAGCAGAAAAGCCTTGCTTAGTTTTATTGAGGTATTGTGCTAGGGTTTTCTGTGGAATAATGACTTTGGATAGGCCTCTCTGTGGGGGGGGGAGGGGTTAATATTTGACAAAGACACTCAGAAAGAGGCTGTAGAGGATTCAGACACTTTATTTTTTTATTTGCTGCCCTGCACTCCAGCACTTCTTGATGATGCAGAAAGGGAAAGCAGGGGAAAACAAAAAAGAGAACCTGAGCTGAGTGGAGTCAGTGCCACAATGCTGTGACTTCTAACCCAAACCTTTCTTCCCCTTGCAAGAGCTTTTGTCAAGTTTTCATGGCCAGGTTTTCTACTTCTGCCTTTCTCTTCTCTCTAAAAATGCTGACTGCCTCTGAGCCCAGCTCTCAGCTAACCCCCTGATTGCTCAGCAGCTTGGCAAGTCAGGCCCTTGTTAATGAGTAATAGATGTGTTTTAAGAGTCAAAAGGCATTGACAGAACTTAGTTTAGCAACTGCTATGACATTAGGACACTAGAGGTAGAAGTTTGGAGCTGTTGTTGAGACTTTACTCGGTTTTTGGAGGGTGGGAAATGAAAAGTGACAGGCACAAAGCCCAGCACCAGTCCAGGCTCTGGCAGGTAAGGGCTGTGGTGGCTGCACAGGCTGCACACAGCAGAGCAGTGAGCAGATCCAGGGCGATGCTGTGTGGGGTGGTAGTGCCTCATGTGCCAGGTGTGCTTCTCATGCTGGCACCAGATTGCCAGCACTGTGTGTAGCTTTAACTTCTGGACTGGGTGGGAGGGCTCTGACCATGCTGGCATGGTCTGTTCACCTGCCTGGCACCAGATGCCACGTAAAGGAGATTCCTCCTGAGAGGAGGTTGGAGCCAGGTGGGGGTCAGGCTTTTCTCCCAAGCAACAAGTCATAGGACAAGAGGAAACTGCCTCAGGTTGTACCAGAGGAGGTTTAGTTTGGACATAGGAAAAAAAAATCTCCCCTGAAAAGGGTGTCAAGGCCTGGAACAGGCTGCCCAGGGCAGTGGTGGAGTGCCCAGTGCTAGAGGGATTGAAAAGCCAGGTTAGATGTGATGCTGAGGGACACTGCTGTGGACTTGAGGATCTGAAAGGTCTTTCCCAACCTAAACAATTCTGAAGCAACTCTTGGTCACAGAAGTGACATCTAAGGACACCTAAGCAAGGCCATGTACCAGATGGATCTGCTTTGGTGTTCTTTCTTCTGAGGATGGTCACAAGGTGAGGGCACTTCAGAGCTCTGCTCCCTCCACTGGAAGCTGTTGCCATGTAGCACTTGGTCGTTTGCTTTTAGCACTTTTATCCCCTTCCTGTGCTCTTTCCTTTCTCTTTCTGCACCAAAGAAAATTGTGTCTGTGTAAATACAGAAGCAGAGATTTGTTCATAGCTCTTTTATAATTAGAGTACTGAGATATTTTTAATGAAATCTGATTTGGGGGGAGGGGAGAGGTTTGTTATGTCACTGGGTGATAATTGTCTTTAAATGGCTCCAAATCCAGCAGCTGGCTTATAAAAAACTAATTCTGGGCTGTCCTGGGAGCCCAGCTGGGGCTTTGCACCAACTGTTAGGTACCTGTGGGGCTCGATCCTGTGAGATTATAAATACAAAGAGGTTTGCAACCCTCTGAGGCCAGGACACAGGTCTCACACCCTGCCACACTGCTCCCTCACACTCCAGTTCCCCTGAAGGTCGCTGCTTGGTTTATTTTGGGTTGCCCCTCTAGGAAAGGCAGTGTAAAGTGAGCTCCCTGCAGCAGCAGCACAGCTCTAGGTGCTGCAAAGCATGGTTGGTCCCTCTGTGCTACTCCCAAGGGTTGGAGAAGCCTGTGGAAGGGACAGTTCTCCTGCCTCGTGTTTGTGCCACTGTCACACCTGTCCTGAGCAGCTGATAGGATATGCCTCAGTTGTAGGCTCAGGCTTTTTGTGTGTGCCTGGGGGCTTGGTGAGACCTGAAAGCAGGATCTTGAAACCAAAGCTGAGGAGATTGCTCTGAAGCAATCTTTGCTTTTGGTCTCTGTGCTCAAGGAGTTTTCTAGAGCTGTTCCTCTGTGTGCCCCGAGAGGGAGTAGTGAAGCCCCTTCCTCACACCGAGGAACCCTGAAAGGATGGAGCAGCAGGTTGGGCACTGCTGCTGTGAGCTGGGCAGCAGCCAAATGTGAGCTGCGCTACCTGAGTAGCAAAGTTTAAGCTTTTAGAGCTGTTGTGAGGCAGCAGCAGAGTGGCTGTGCTGCTGAGGCAGGTAAATAACTCCCCTGCCAAGCTGTGGTGGGTGCTGTGGGCAGGTTTTCCTTGCAGCCCGTGGCCTGAATGTAAAAGTGCCAGAAAAGGATTTGTCGTTCAGGTTGAGCCCTGAGGGTCTTTGCTAATTGATCCCAGCTCTGCTGTCTTGAGGACTGTAGGGAAGGGATGAACCTCCCAGCCAGCCTCAGGTATAGCACCTGCTGTCCGTTCACTGCCACTGCAAAACCAGCTGTCAGAAGAGCTCAGAAGCAATTCCTTGCAGCTGGTGCTTTGTGTGCTTGTTCCCCACGGCAGTAACCCCAAGCCCAGCTTGCCTGCTCTCATCCTAAACCCCCAACTTGCATTTGTGTTCCGTTGCTCCCTCTTCCGAGTTCCCAGGAGCTGTCTTGAGTGTGGGGGCTTAGATCTTGACGTGTTTCATGTTTGTGCAATTTGAAGTGTCTCCTCTTTCTCCCCTTTAAATATTTCCCTAAGCATCTATTCAAGTTCTTACCCTAAAAGTGTAAATAAAGCTGCAACAACAAAACCACTGGACCCACTGGGTTTGTTTTACTCTGAACACAAGCTGCTCTCTGCTCTAGCACTCATTTTGTCTTGGGTGTCTCTTGTGTGTGCAGCTCCTTCCTCTCTTTGGAGTTTGTCTTGGTTTTGTTCCAGTTTCTTCCATCATTGTTTTTTGCTCCTGTTTAGTTTTGGTCTTTCCCCATGGTGTTTTCCCCAGAGCACGAGCAAGAATGAACCAGTTTGGAAACATCCTTTTTCCCCACACTGATGGTTCATCCAGCTCTACAGCACTCAAAGCCACCAAAGCTGCTTTGAGAATGGCTAGCTCAGGTTCTGCTGGCAGTGGTGGAAGCCATCAGTGCCTTTACCATCAGGTTGGGAAGCTTCAGTAGCAGACTCAGACCCTCTGTGGGGCACTTTATGGTAAGGGTGCAGGTGGCTTTGTTGTTTATCACAGCAGAGGCAGGCCCTAAAACCATTATACTAGCTTCAAAATCTAGAGCAGGACTTCTGGGTTTTTTCCTCATGCAGGTTGTGAGCTCATTTGAAGTAATTCTGGCTGAGGTCCTCCTTGGCTCACCCTGGTCAGGAGCAGAACTCCTGTCTTTGGGGTGCCAGGACCTTCCCAGATCTCTTCAGGGACCTAACGTACCTGGGTTAGAACTGAGCCTCAGTTGTTGCAACAGTTCTGTCTCACACTCCCCTGGTGTCCTCACCAGGCCCTTGTAGCTGTCCCAGGACTTGTGAGGAATTTTGTCACCTCAGACCTTGCATCCATGAATGTGTTTTTTGCCATTTTCTTAACGCTTTGCTTCTGTCTTGCTTCCCTCTCCCCCTTCCCCCTCCCACCCTTTCCTTCCCTCCCCTCTTCCCGTGGCACCTGCTGTCTCTCCTTACTGGGGTTGTTTGTTCTGGAAAGCTACAGTCTGTGTGACAGCAATGATCTTCCACTGTGTGAAGCCTACTGGAGACAAGACTTTGCCACGCTGTCCCCCGAGAGCCTCTGCATGCCCCTGGCAGCTGCCACGGCAGAGCCCAGCCTTGCTCCCTCCCAGAGCTCCACCCCGGCGCACCCCCACGTCAACGGGCATGGGGCAGCTGCCCCAGAGCACCCCTGAAGAGGATCCTCTGCTGCCCAATGCCTTCCTCCCGGCTCTGCTGCACTGCTGCAAGTCTTCCACCTGCTGTATGAGGAGTGAGCATGTCCTGCTGTTGGGAGAAGGCACTGGAGCTATGCTGGCAGGGTTGTGCTCATGGGATGGCCACGGTGCTTCCTCCACCCCTGGGACACTGCCAGGAGCAATCCTCTCCCTTAAGAGATAGTGATAAGTAAATAGCAAGCTGATTGTTCTAACAAAGTAGAGTTAGGTTTGCTTTAGCTCGATGGTTGCCTGTAGAGCTCAGTAGAAATCCACTCTGTTTTCATGTGAATCTCTAACTCCACACAGGAGTGTTGGGTGTTGAATTTGTTTGGGATAAACTTGAGCCAAGTCTTGGGGATAGTGAAGTTTTGGGGGGTGTTTTCCCACACTTACTGGCGTTCTGTCTGCTTTAAAGCTCTCTCAGGATGGCATCTGACAACCTCTGTTCTACTTCAGAGTAAGAGCCTTGTAGTATTTTGTACACAGCACTGTCAGGAGTGCTCCACAAACTTGAACTGGTTGCAGGATGGGCTCTCAGGAGACCCTTTCCCAGGAGCAGTGTTATGCCTTGGGAAGAGGAAAGGGCCAGCTGAGGAGTCAGACTTGGGTATTGATGGTGCCACTTGCTGGGGCTGCAGCTGGAAGCAGCAACAGAGTTTGGTTCATTCTGCAGTGTTCACACAAACTGTTAGCACACCTGAGCTAACACCACCACAGTGTTTACTTTGGCTGATTCTTTGGTCTAACTGGAGCTGACTGGGCTGGATGGGGCAGAGGGTGGCACTCCTCTCTCTCCTCCAGAGTCCCTTCTGAAGCAGCATCTTGGGTGCTTGGTGGCTGCTCAGCAGCTTGGTGCAACTGCTCTTCTTTCCCTGGGTGGTGCTTCTGCTGTGTCTCCAAGCAAGCTGGGGCTGGAGCTGGATTGGAACACGCTCAGAACACCTCAGTGTTGAAGCCACAGAACCGTGGGTGCAGCCCAGCAGCTGAGCCAAGCTTCCCCAGCTCTCTCCTCTCTTAGGATGTGAATTTTGCTCTGTTCTGGTTTAGTTTTTCTTCCATTCCATTGATTTTCATTTGGTTTGGGTTTTTTTTTGTAATGAGGTGGTGTAATAAAACTAACCCTTTTGTATCGTTTTTAAAGTGTGTGTTTTCAGCCCCAGGTCCGTGAATCTCTGCTAACGTGAGCAGGCACTAGGAGAGTGGTTTGGGGACAACCCTGCTCCTTGCAGCCATGGCTGTGCAGGGGCCGTGGGCCTGCCCCTGAACCCATTGGCATCGTCGGATCCGCCAGAGCCTCCTGCGCTGCTCGGGCGGCAGCCACAGCGCTGTCTCCTCCCTAAGAAAGGGTTTGGCATCTCTAGACGGGAGCTGAACCGAGCGGGAGTGAATCGGAGCTCTACCTGGGGCCGTCTCGGGGAGGCAGCCGAGGCGGCCCGCTCCTCAGAGGGCTCCGAGCAGCCCGAGGCTTGCGGGGCCCTCGGTGTCGGCCCCGTGGCCGTGCCACAGGGCGCTGCGCTGAGCCTGCCCCGCCGCGGCGGCGTCCTTCCCTCCCGGCTGCGGCTGCATCCTTCCCTTCCCTTCCCGCCCGGCTGCAGCTGCATCCTTCCCTTCCCTTCCCTTCCCTCCCGGCTGCGGCTGCATCCTTCCCTTCCCTTCCCTTCCCTCCCGGCTGCGGCTGCATCCTTCCCTTCCCTTCCCTCCCGGCTGCGGCTGCATCCTTCCCTTCCCTTCCCTTCCCTCCCGGCTGCGGCTGCATCCTTCCCTTCCCTTCCCTTCCCTCCCGGCTGCGGCTGCACCCTTCCCTTCCCTTCCCTTCCCTCCCGGCTGCGGCTGCACCCTTCCCTTCCCTTCCCTTCCCTTCCCTTCCCTTCCCTTCCCTTCCCTTCCCTTCCCTTCCCTTCCCTTCCCTTCCCTTCCCTTCCCTTCCCTTCCCTTCCCTTCCCTTCCCTTCCCTTCCCTTCCCTTCCCTTCCCTTCCCTTCCCTTCCCTTCCCTTCCCTTCCCTTCCCTTCCCTTCCCTTCCCTTCCCTTCCCTTCCCTTCCCTTCCCTTCCCTTCCCTTCCCTTCCCTTCCCTTCCCTTCCCTTCCCTTCCCTTCCCTTCCCTTCCCTTCCCTTCCCTTCCCTTCCCTTCCCTTCCCTTCCCTTCCCTTCCCTTCCCTTCCCTTCCCTTCCCTTCCCTTCCCTTCCCTTCCCTTCCCTTCCCTTCCCTTCCCTTCCCTTCCCTTCCCTTCCCTTCCCTTCCCTTCCCTTCCCTTCCCTTCCCTTCCCTTCCCTTCCCTTCCCTTCCCTTCCCTTCCCTTCCCTTCCCTTCCCTTCCCTTCCCTTCCCTTCCCTTCCCTTCCCTTCCCTTCCCTTCCCTTCCCTTCCCTTCCCTTCCCTTCCCTTCCCTTCCCTTCCCTTCCCTTCCCTTCCCTTCCCTTCCCTTCCCTTCCCTTCCCTTCCCTTCCCTTCCCTTCCCTTCCCTTCCCTTCCCTTCCCTTCCCTTCCCTTCCCTTCCCTTCCCTTCCCTTCCCTTCCCTTCCCTTCCGGCTGCAGCTGCATCCTTCCCTTCCCTTCCCGCCCTGCTGCGCCGTTCCCGCCCGGCCGCGGCCGCACCGTCCCTGCCCTCCCCCCTGCAGTCACTTCCTACCCGCCGAACTCAGCCCACTTCCGGTCCGCTGCGCCGTCGTCACTTCCTGCCGCCGCTCGCCGTCATTTCCGGAGTGCCGCACGAGGAGACTGCTGCGCTCCGAGCAAGGAGCGGCTCAGGCCCGCCCGGGGCTCCGCGGCCTGTCCGCGCTGAGGGCGCCGCGCCCGGGGCTCCGCGGCCTGTCCGCGCTGAGGGAGCCGAGCAAGGAGCGGCTCAGACCCGCCCGGGGCTCCGCGGCCTGTCCGCGCTGAGGGCGCCGGGCAGGGAGCGGCTCAGACCCGCCCGGGGCTCCGCGGCCTGTCCGCGCTGAGGGCGCCGCGCCCGGGCGGACATGGCCAGCCTGGCCGCACAGGACTCCTACCTGCAGGCCTTGGCGAGGAAGGTCTGCGCGCAGCAGCCCCCAGAGTCGCGGAAGAGGAAACTCGGCAATGGTGCGGCTGGGCCGCCCCTGGCTGGGCTGTGGGAGCGTGGGCTTGGGGCAGGCTTGGTCTGACGAGTGCGAGGCGTGACGCAGTGACCTTTAAAGACGAAGTCTGAGCTGAACTGTGGGGCTCCTGAGCACAGCCTGCGCGCTGTGCCGTTGGCCCGGGGAGGCGGTGACCTCCCTGCCCTTTGTGCAGTTGGTGCCTGGGCGCGGGAGAGCCCTGCAGGCCTCTTTGGTCCGGTTAGATCCGTTCTAAACTGAGGGGGTTTTGAAGGTTGAGATGTGCCATTGCAAGGCTGAAACTTTAGTCTGCAGTGCTAATTGAACGTTATGAAGTGGAACTGTGATGTTGTCCCATCTTGTGCAATTCTTCTTTTGTCTTCCAGCGTCTAAGCCAGGGCAGCCCAAAGATGCTGGTGGGCAGCCCAAGAAAAAGAAGAGAAAGAAACCCCAGAAGCAAGCTGAGAAGGGAAATGCTCCTTCAGGCAAACAGGTGGTCTCCAACACTGGTAAATCTACTCCAGGACAGAAAGCAGCTCCTCCAGCCCGCAAATCATCTCCACAAGGTGTTAAACAGAGCAGAGATGAGAGTTTGCAGACAGGTAGGAATGCCATGGTCTGGTTACAGTCACCTGAGCTTCAGTTGCTTCACAGGGGTCTAGTTTGGAAAGAGCTCAGTGAATTGAAAACATCTGTGCTTAATCTGTGTGCCCTAAAAGCTTTTGTATGTGTATAGAATCAGAGAATCAAGCAAGTTGGAAGAGAGCTCCAAGCTCAGCCAGCCCAGCCTAGCACCCAGACGTGTCCAACCAACCAGACCATGGCACTAAGTGCCCCAGCCAGGCTTGGCTTCAACACCTCCAGCCACACAGACTCCACCACCTCCCTGGGCAGCCCATTCCAATGCCAATCACTCTCTCTGACAACAACTTCCTCCTCACTTCCAGCCTATACTTCCCCCAGCACAACTTGAGACTGTGTCCCCTTGTTCTGTTGCTGGTTGCCTGGGAGAAGAGCCCACCCCCCACCTGGCTACAGTGTCCCTTCAGGTAGTTGTAGATGAGTTTGTAACGTCACCACTGGGTGGCTCTGGAAGCAGCGCTTAAACCGGAGAGCAGAGTTTGAGTCTATGTTGGGAATGCCCACGTGGATGCAGGATGCAACCTCTGGCATGCCAGGCCAGCTTCCCGGTCTGAATCTGAAAAGCCTGATCAAAATAAAAGCTATCCCTGGTGTCCTTGTTTCCACCATCTTCATACTTGTCTTCTGGCCTGTTGGGCAGCCGGAGGGCATGCCAGGCCAAGCTGGCTGGTGGTGATGAGTGATAACACAAAGAGAAAAGGGACAGTGCTAAGGAAACCAACAAAATGGAAACTCTGGGGCTTTTTATGTGGTCCAGTTCTATTCACAGCACCTAAAAAGTTCTTGGAGCTTTTCCTGTGCCTGCAGAAAGTTCTTTCCTTTAGCTATCTCTTTGTTTTCTCCCTCTGACTTTCAGGGAGCAAAAGTGCCCTGGGTTCCTCCTCCTTTTCTGCAATGAACCTCCTGCGTCAGAGGCTGCATGAGAAGATCAAAAAGGCTTCTGGACAGGTCTGAGAGCCCTTAGTCTGTGTCCATCTGTGTGGTTGTGCACTATAAACTCTCTCCACTTCATTGCAGTGTTATTTAGGCTGGAAAAGACCTTTTAAGACCATGAGGCCCATCTGCTAACCCAATACTGGCAGGTCACCACTAAACCATGTCCTTCAGCACATCATCTCCATGGCTTTGAGAACCCTTCCAGGAATAGGGACCCTGCCACTGCTGTGGGCAGCCTTTTCCAGGGCTTGAGAACCCTTTGCAGGAGGAAATTTTTCCTAATGTCCAACTTAACCTCCCCTGGTGCAACTTCAGGCTATTTGCACCTGTCACTTGTTCCTGGGGTTAAGAAACCGACCCCCACCTGGCTTCGACCTCCTTTCAGGCAGTTGTAGCGAGCAATGAGGTCTCCCTTCAGCCTCTTTTTGCCCAGGCTGAATAATCCCTGCAGCTGCTCCTCATAGGACTTGTGAGAATTAACCCTTTAAGGTTTCTAATGCATGTCCATCCTTTTTAGGATGATGCCAAAGAGTTACCTCCTGCAGTCCTGGAGAAGAGGCAGCGAAGGAAATATGAGAGAGAGAGGAAGAAGCGCCGAAGGAAGGAGTTGAAGATGAAGGCAAAAGCGGAGAAGAAGGAATCTGAGGAAGTCCCAGCAGAGCCAGAAGTCAAAAAGGAGAGCACAGCTGAGGTTGTCTTCAACAAGGTTGAAGTCCATACAGAGGATGAGTTGAACAAGGTGCAGAAGAAGAAAGAGAAGAGGAAAGCAGTGAAAGGCAACATCACCCCTCTGACCGGCAAAAACTACAAGCAGCTGCTGAGCAGGCTGGAGACCAGGAAGAATAAGCTGGACGAGCTGAAGGAGAAGGACCAGGAGAAAGCTGAGGAGCTGGAGAAGAAAATGAAGTGGACAAACGTTCTGTACAAGGCAGAAGGAGTGAAGATCCGGGACAACGAGGAGCGTCTGAAGGAGGCTCTGAAGCGCAAGGAGAAGCGCAAAGCGCAGCGCCAGCGGCAGTGGGAGAAGAGGACGGAGAGAGTGGTGGAGAAGATGCAGCAGCGGCAGGAGAAGCGGCGCAAGAACATCCAGAGGAAGAAGAAGGATCGTATCGAGAAGAAGAAAGCCAAGGCCCGCAAGAAGGGCAGGGTTCTGCCAGAGGACTTGAAGAAAGCTGGACTGAGCTGAGCCTGTGGGGGTAGGTCCTCAGCCTGGCTCTGGGAGTGCTGTCTGGGGCAGTTGGTGCTGGACTGGGACACAGCTGCTGTGCCACCACCCTCTGGGGCCCGCAGAAACCAGGCTGTGGGGCAGCCACTGCTGTGGATTTCAATTTAAGATGAACAAAAAAGCCTTTTGTATCTTTGTTCATTAAATTTCCTATCCCAGAGTAAGCCCTGCTGATTGGTTGGTTCTGATAGTAATGATTGTTACTGTTTTCCTGAAGGGTGCATGTCGCAGAGACCCAGCGTGGTGGCAGCTGGAAGGGACCTGTTGGGAGCATCCAGTCCAACCTCCCTGCTAAAGCAGGGCACCCACAGCAGCTTGCCCAGCAGCACAATGCCCAGGTGGGTTTGGGATCTCTGCAAAGGAGACTCCACAGCCTCTCTGGGCAGCCTGCTCTAGAGCTCCAGCACCCTCACAACAAACACATTTCTTCTCTTCAGATGCAACTTTTGGCTTCCAGTTTGTGCCCACTGCCCCTTATCCTGTGGCTGGGCAGTACTGAGAAGAGTCTGGCCCCATCCTCCTGCCCCTCGCCCTTCAGCTCTTGCTGAGCATTGCTCAGATCCCCTCTGAGGCTGCTCTTCTCCAGGCTCACCAGCCCCAGGGCTCTCACAATGCTGCTCCAAGCCCCTCAGCACTTTGTAGCTTCCACTGGACTCACTCAGGCAGTTCCCTGTCTGTCTTGAACGGGAGAGCCCAGAACTGAAGTAGGCATGCCAGAGGTGGCCTTGGTAGTGCAGAGGCGGTGGGCAGGAGAACCTCCTTGGCCTGCAGGCGATACTTAACGCCGCCGCCCCGGTAGCGCTCAGCCCAGACGCGCTGCCAGCGTCCCGAAGCCCTCGTCGCGGCCGCCCTGGCACCGGCCTCCCCTTGTGGGCGGGGCCATTGGTCGATGGGCGGAGCTTTATGTGACCCCGCCCCTCCCGTGGCTAACGGCAGCCTCCTGTGCCCTGCCCCCTTCCAGTTACCATAGCGACGCCAGACGCGGCTGGGCCCGGGCCCTGCCTGCGGGCAGCGCCGGGCACGGAGGGCCGAAGGGTTCGGCCAGCGCCCGCTGCCGCTGCTGGATCGTCACGGAGAGTGTTTTGACCTCCGCTGTTGCTCTGCCTGCCTGCGGGGGATCAGGTAAATACACCTACTGCGAAGCCTCTGCTCCAGGCGCCGCGGTTGCCCTGGGCCCTTCGTTATCGTTGTGGCTGTTGGCAACGCTCACTCCAGTAACTCGCTCCACTAAGTCTGTGTTATCCTTGTACTGGCAAACCCAGAGCTGGGCCTAACAGTCCAACTAAAGTGGAACAGGTTGCCCAGGGATGTGGCTGGGGCCCCATCTCTGGAGATATTCAAGACTGAATTTGGCCCCCCGAGCAGCCTGGTCTCGTTGGAGATTTCCCTGGTGACTGTAGGAGTGCTGCACAAGATGACCTTTGAGGGTCACTTCCAACCCGATGCACTCTGTGAATCTGTGCAGTGTTTCAGCAGAGCAGGCAGCTCCTCCCCCCTGGTAGGAGTTGGGTTTCCTTGTGATGAACTCCAAGACATGCCTCTCCTAGCATTTCTCCAGCCTGCTTGTCCAGAAGGACTTTCTTTCAGAAGCCTTCTCCTTCAGAAAGACCTTAAACTCTAAAGCTTTTTTTTTTTCCTCCCCTCAGCCTGTAGCTTTTAAATCACAATTCTGGAATCAGAGCTGGGATTTGGCTGTGCTGGGCAGGATGAAGCCAGTGGGAGCTGTGCGTGTCGTTCCTGCTGGGCAAGTCTGCAAACAGATGTTCCAGGCTCAGGTAATAGAAACACCACCAGAGATAGGCTAAGAGCCAAATGTGTTGGTCAGTTGATAAAGTGGTTGCTTGAAAGCAGAGGTCAGTTTCAGGCTTCCTGGGGTTTGTTTGCTTCAGTAGAAAGTATTTGTGTTTGTAGATTCATAGATTGGGGTTGGGTTGGAAGGGAGCTCAAAAGGTTATCCAGTTCCAAGCCCCCTACCATGGACAGCTCTCACTAGCCCAAGTTGCTCAAGGTCTCATTCAATGGAGGATGCTGTAGAAGTGATGCAGAGATGGCTCTGACCTCCTGAGTTGATGTCATTTGGGTGGAATTGATGCTCTTGGCCCCTTGTAGAAATGAAATGCAAGATGAGCCTTAAGATCCTGCCCAAAATTGGGGATTAATACTGCTGGGAATTGAGAATTCTCATTATCACCACCCAGAGCAGCACTGCATGGTCTGTGCTTATCAAATAACAGAGAGGGAGCTGCTTCTGCCCTCTCAGGTTCCTCCTGTTTTTGAGGAAGATGGAGAAAAGCCACTCCTGGTCCTGTAGCCCAAAATGGAGATGAGCAAGGAGGAGAATGAAATGGTAGCTGAAGTGTGGTTTGAAGGATGAAAGGTAGAAAGAAATTCTTTCCACTGAGGGTGGTGAGGCACTGCAACAGGTTGCCCAGAGAGGTTGTGGATGCTGGAGGTGTTCAAAGCCAGGTTGGATGAGGCCTTGAGCAACCTGGGCCAGTTTAAGATGTCCCTGTCCGTGGCACTGGATGATCTTGAAGGTCCCTTCCAACCTAAACCATTCTTGGATCCTCTTAATCATAAACAAGGCACTCAGTGCTTCAGCTCTCCTCTCTGAGGTAAGGGCTAGCTGATTTTGTGTCTCTCTGAAATGATTGGGCACATTCCAAACAGTGTTCACTGCTTCACTTTTCTGCCCCTTTCCCCCTCTGTCTGTAGCAATGGTTTTGTTGTGGCTGGGAGGAGTTGTAACCACTGTGGCCATGACTCTTTGCAGGCTCAGTTGGTAAGCTCTTTGGAGAAAGTGAGGAACAAAACTAAGGTTTCCATAAGGAGTGAAAAGATCACTTTGGATAGAAATGCAACAACTTCCACTGCTGCCAGGCAGCTACCAGGTGACAAGCAGAAGTGTGTGGATCAGACACCTTGCAACAAGCCAATGGAGAAGTCACTGTTGTGCAGGTAGAGAACAGAAGCACAAACCCCCAGTGAGATATTTGTGGCTGGAGGGCTGAGGCTGTGAGGTTTGCACTGAGGGCAAGATACTCCTGAATAACCCCAGCATAAGAAGGGCACAGAGCTGCTGGAGTGAGTCTAGAGGAGGGCTACAGAGATGATCCAAGGGCTGGAGCAGCTCTGCTGTGAGCACAGGCTGAGGGAGCTAGGAGTGTGCAGCTTGGAGAGGAGAAGGCTTCAGGGGGACCTTGGAGCTGCCTGCCAATGCCTAAAGGGATCCTGCAGGAAGGCTGCAGAGAGACTTTTGCTGAGAGTGTTGAGACAGGTCAAGGGGGAATAGTTTGAAGCTGAGGCAGAGCAGGTTTAGAGTGGAGCTGAGGAAAGAGCTCTCCAGTCTGAGGGTGGTGAGACTCTGGAATAGGCTGCCCAGGGAGGCTGTGGCTGCTTCTTCCCTGGAGCTGCTTTGAGGCCAGGCTGGATGAGGCCAGGTTGAGGGGTGTCCCTGCCCATGGTGGGGAGGTTGGAGCAGATGATCTCTGAAGTCCCTTCCAGCTTGAGCCATTCCATGATTTATTGCTTTTATGCCATCTGAGTTGAGGCTGTGATCATGCAGGGGAGGTCCTTCAACTCAAGAGAAGCAGTGTTGGTTTATTGAATCACATCCTTTGCAGTTACAGTTGTGTTTGTGCCCACTTCAGGGTTATGGTTTGCCTATTAAACTGAACATTAGAGCTCTTGCAAGGCTCTCCTCTATACTCAGTGCAAATCAGATGTTTATTCTCTCTCTCTTTCAGAGAAGTCCCAGCAGTTCAGAAGGCTTGGGGAAGCCCAGCTATGACTGAAGCTGAGGAAGTCAGAGGCCTGCCTGATGTCGTTGGTAAAATGTGGTTCCCTTGACAGCAGAGGTTTTAACTGTCATTGTTAGGAGCCACCATGCAGAGTCTCCAGAGAAGGAGACTCCACAACCTCTCTGGGCAGCCTGCTCCAGGGCTCCACTACTCTCACACCAAAGAAGTCGTGGTGAAACCTTCTGGGGGGAGCTTGTGCCCATTGCTCCTTGTCCTACCACTGGGCACCACCACAAGGAGCCTGCCCCCTTCCTCTTGCCTCCCACCCCTCAGGTGTTCATAGACATTGATCAGATCCACTCTCAGTCTTCTGCTCTCCAGACTAAACAGCCCCAGGGCTCGCATCCTTTCCTCACAGCAGAGATGGTCAAGTCCCTCAATCATCCTTGTAGCTATGATAGACTCTCTCCAGCAGGTCCCTGTCCCTCTTGAGCTGTGGTGGCCAAACCAGGACACAATATTCCAGCTGTGGTCTCAGCAGGGCAGAGCAGAGGAGAAGAACCTCCCTAGCCCTGCTGGCCACACTTTTCTCTCTGCACTCCAGGATGCCATTGGCTCTCTTGGCCCCAGGGACATTTTGCTGACCCAGTATGAGGGGCTTTGTGTGTGTGGTGTGTTCTGCAGCACCAGCTCCAAGCTCCATCATCCTCCTTTCTTTGCTGGCAGCTTCTGAGACCCCAAGGAGTGGTATTCTGGCAGCCCTGTCAGAGCGCCGGCAGCGCCGCCACGATGATGCCCTGGCCTCAATGTACCATGAGCTGGGTTGCATTGCCAAGGTATGACTGGAGTTTGCCATCCAGGTGCTGTACAGCAGGAGACTGAATCATAGAATCAGCCAGGTTGGAAGAGAGCTCCAAGCTCAGCCAGCCCAGCCTAGCACCCAGCCCTGCCCAACCAACCAGACCATGGCACTAAGTGCCCCAGCCAGCCTTGGCTTCAACACCTCCATGCACAGAGACTCCACCACCTCCCTGGGCAGCCCATTCCAATGCCAATCACTCTCTCTGCCAGGAACTTCCTCCTAACATCCAGCCTAGACCTGCCCTGGCACAGCTTGAGGCTGTGTCCCCTTGTTCTGTTGCTGGTTGCCTGGCAGCAGAGCCCAACCCCACCTGGCTACAGCCTCCCTGCAGGCAGCTGCAGACAGCAATGAGCTCTGCCCTGAGCCTCCTCTGCTGCAGGCTGCACCCCCCCAGCTCCCTCAGCCTCTCCTCACAGGGCTGTGCTCCAGGCCCCTCCCCAGCCTTGCTGCCCTTCTCCAAACACCTTCCAGCACCTCAACAGCTCTCTGCAATTCAGGAGCCCAGAACTGGACACAGCACTCAAGCAGTGCCTGAACAGTGCTGAGCACAGGGGCACAAGAACCTCCCTTGTCCTGCTGGCCACAGGCCCTGGTGTTTGAAAGTTCAGCCTGACCTCCTTACCTTTCCAGGAGATGGAACTCCTTGTTTTGGAGCCTCAGCAGTCCCTTCTGGCCAAACTGATGGAATCTGATAGAAAAGTGGAACTTCTGCTCCAGAAGGTTGAGGCTAACACTGCTCTGGGAAGCTTCTCCTTTGAAGTAAGTCAGCTCATGGCATTGGCTCAGACACTTGCACCTTGTCTGCCTGATGTAGCTCCTTGTGCCTTGGTGTGGTTTTAACACTAAAATGTGCTCCTTTCTCTTCTTTGTGGAGCTCCTTTTATTCTTTTGAACATTTCAAGCAATTTAACAGCAAATCCTTCTTGCAGGAACTGGAGGAACTGTGGAACAGCATCCATCAGGAATCCTTGAGCAGAAAGAAGTGGATTAGGGAAATGGATGAAGCCCTAAAAAAGCTTGAATGGAGTCGAACTGACAGAGTGAGTTGTCCTCTGAGCAGCTGCTAATAAAGCAGGAGGTCAGGATTTGCTGGGCATGGTGGCTGCAGTGCAGAGGATGGTTTGTTTCCACAGGGGCTGAGAGGGCTGCAGGGGGTCCTCTTGTGTAGGTGATCACTGCCTGCTCACCAGCAGATCCATCCCTCCTCTTACACCCACACAGTCAGAAGCAGATCCTCCTTTTTGCCAGTTCCCAAGTGTCCTTTTTGTTCTTTCCTTCCACATTTACCTGTGCCAAAGATGCAAGGACTCAGTGAGCTGCTTTTATTGTTCTGCAGGGTTATTTAGGCCAAATTGCTCATCAGATCTGCTTTGATTTTGGTGGAACATGCTGCAGCTGAGAACAGGCACTGGGTGATTACTGATATTAAAGAGAGTCAGTTGAGGAGTATCAAAATGGATGTGGCTCAGTTACTGCTTTTGTCAACAGGTTAAACACAATCAGTGTGTTAAGACACTTAAGTTGGGTATTTAAAGGTTCAGTTCTCAGGCAGCAAACTCAACTTATGAAGAAAAATTGTCTTGTTCATATCATTGCTTAGCTTAGGAAACTGACATCGGAGTTGGGCAAGGGTCAGGGTTGGGCCAACCACTAGATGGGTGCCAGAAGCTCTCTGTGAATCCCTCTCCCTTTCCAAAGTGCCAGAAGCTCTCTGTGAATCCCTCTCCCTTTCCAAAGTGCCAGAAGCTCTCTGTGAATCCTTCTCCCTCTCCAAAGTGCCAGAAGCTCTCTGTGAATCCTTCTCCCTCTCCAAAGTGCCAGAAGCTCTCTGTGAATCCCTCTCCTTTTCCAAAGTGCCAGAAGCTCTCTATGAATCCCTCTCCAAAGTGCCAGAAGCTCTTCCTTTCCAAATGGGAGAGAGTCTGATGGGTTGGGAAATAAACTAACCCAGTTGGGATGGAAAGAAGAACAATAAAATGAAGTAGGTACAAATAGATTCAAACCCACATGGAACCAAAGTTTGGTCACCATCACCACTGATACTGTGGCAGCAGTCTCAGACTGGGTTCAGGTGCAGAGGGGAGCTGGACTCAGGAATACACAGTTTGGGATCAAAGGCTGGATGGACAAAGTCCTTGGACACTGGGTATTGAAGAAGAGACCTGACCCTGCTGACTGAATGTGACACCCATGGGATAGGATCCCTTGCTGGTCAGTCCAGGGTCACCTCCTTGTCTGCTCCTCCCTGCAGCTGCCACCTCTGACTTAGTGCACCCCAATGTGAGGCACAAGACATAGCAGTGACCTTGCTCCCCATAGCAGCAAGTCCTAAGCCAGAGCCTTCCTGCAGCTCAAGCTTTGGCAGGGTCTCCCCATCAGCAGTATCACCTCTGGGGCAGCCCCTGGCTGTGCAAACCTGCCCTGAACTTCAGAAAGGGCCTTGACTGAGCTGAGAAGCCAAATCCCTGCCACAATTGGTTCTGTTCTAGCTCAAAGCAGGGCAGAGTTAGGAGAGATTTAGTTCTTTGTTGCTCTTTATCCTTTGCTTGCACAGATCACTGCTGTGCTGAGGAGCTACACTGGGAGACTGGAGGAGATCTCCTACTTCTTGCCACCTGATGTGCACAGGCTGATCAATCAGGAGGCCATGGTGAGTCTCTCCCTGCTTTATCTGCTAGAAGACTGCAGTCTCAATATTCCCAAATGTCCTTTTCTTTCCACCTGGAATTCATTGACTGGAACCCAGGGAGACTGTGGATGGCCCTTCCTGGGGATGTTCAAGGCCAGGTTGGAAGCCTTGAGCAACCTGGGCTAGTGGTAGATGTCCCTGCCCATGGCAGGGGATTGGAGTAGATGATCCCTAAGCTCCCTTCTGTGGTCCTGTGCCCCTCTCCTCCCTGTGCCCCTCTCCTCCCTGTGCCCCTCTCCTCCCTGTGCCCCTCTCCTCCCTGTGCCCCTCTCCTCCCTGTGCCCCTCTCCTCCCTGTGCCCCTCTCCTCCCTGTGCCCCTCTCCTCCCTGTGCCCCTCTCCTCCCTGTGCCCCTCTCCTCCCTGTGCCCCTCTCCTCCCTGTGCCCCTCTCCTCCCTGTGCCCCTCTCCTCCCTGTGCCCCTCTCCTCCCTGTGCCCCTCTCCTCCCTGTGCCCCTCTCCTCCCTGTGCCCCTCTCCTCCCTGTGCCCCTCTCCTCCCTGTGCCCCTCTCCTCCCTGTGCCCCTCTCCTCCCTGTGCCCCTCTCCTCCCTGTGCCCCTCTCCTCCCTGTGCCCCTCTCCTCCCTGTGCCCCTCTCCTCCCTGTGCCCCTCTCCTCCCTGTGCCCCTCTCCTCCCTGTGCCCCTCTCCTCCCTGTGCCCCTCTCCTCCCTGTGCCCCTCTCCTCCCTGTGCCCCTCTCCTCCCTGTGCCCCTCTCCTCCCTCCCTCCCAATCACTACAGCACAGGAAATGTTGCTATTTTTCAGCACATCCTTTACATTTGGTGTTGTTTGCCCTTTGCTTCACACAGAACAAGCAATATTTATGTGTTATTTCATTTTTTTCCTGCTCTGTGCTGGTTTTTTTTCATGTTTCTGTTATTGTTTTTATTGATCTGCAGTTGATTAACAGAGCACTGTTGGCTAATCAGAGGGCAATGGCTCAGCTGCTCTTTAAGCTGCTGAAATCAGAGCTGAAGTGGAAATTATCCCATCAGCTGAAATGGCAGGATGCAGTCAAGGCCTGGAGGCTGATCCAGAGGAACTCCATAGTTCACAGTTTCAGGTCAGAGGTGGAGGGTGGCTAACACAAGGTGCCAAGTGTGCAGTTCTGCTTTCTACCAACAGCAGCATTTAGCACTTTGCCATTCTAAAGCTAAAAAGCTAAAGGCATTTAGCAAGCTGCTTTTACCTAGGAAGTAGAAATCATTTTGTGTGCTGGGCTGCAGCCAGAGCAGTGTGGGCAGCAGGGCAAGAGAGGGGATTGTGCCCCTTGGCTCTGCTCTGCCAAGACCTCACCTCCAATCCTGCCTCCAGTTCTGCTGTCCCCAGCAGCAGAAGGACACAGAGCTGGTGGAGAGAGTCCAGAGAAGGCCACAAAGATGGTCCAAGGGCTGGAGCAGCTCTGCTGTGAGCACAGGCTGAGGGAGCTGGGGATGTGCAGCCTGGAGAGGAGAAGGCTCCAGGGAGACCTCAGAGCTGCTGCCAGTGCCTGAAGGGATCCTGCAGGAAGGCTGCAGAGAGACTTCTGCTGAGGGTGTCTAGAGACAGGCCAAGGGGGAATGGTTTGAAGCCGAGGCAGAGTAGGGTTAGCCTGGAGCTGAGGAAGGAGCTCTCCAGTCTGAGGGTGGTGAGAGTCTGGCACAGGCTGCCCAGGGAGGCTGTGGCTGCCTCTTCCCTGGAGCAGTTTCAAAGCCAGGCTGGATGAGGCCTTGAGCAGCTCAGCCTAGTTAGGAGGTGTCCTTGGGCATGGCAGGGAGGTTGAAGTGGATGAGCTCTGAGGTCTCTTCCAGCCTGAGCCAGTCTGTGATGTCTAAGATTCCATTTGTATTTCCAACGTGGCATTTTCCCAGCTGGACATTGACATCTGTGTATTCTCCCATCCCACAGAGAATTTATGGCCAAGGAAGAAATTCAGAGGCCTCCAAGTGTGAAAAGAGAAATGGAAAACATGATAATGGATCAGATTTTACTTCAGGACAGGAGATTGGAGTTCTTGCAGCGCTTTGGGTATGACAAAAGAGAAGAGAAATGAGAAAATGGATTTGTTTCTGGAGTTAGTCAGGGCCCAGGTCTGGGCTCCCCAGTTCAAGAGAGGCAGGGAACTGCTGGAGAGAGTCCAGAGGAGGCCACAAAGCTGCTGAGGGGCCTGGAGCAGCTCTGTGAGGAGCAAAGGCTGAGCCCTGGGGCTGAGAGCCTGCAGAAGAGCAGCCCCAGAGGGGAGCTGAGCAATGCTCAGCAAGAGCTGAAGGGTGAGGGGAAAGGCTAGAGCCAGAATCTTGTCAGTGGTGCCCAGCTACAAGATAAGGGCAAGGGGCACAAACTGGAACCCAGGAGGTTCCACCTGAACAGGAGGAGAAAGTTGTTTGGTGTGAGGGTGCTGGAGGCCTGGGGCAGGCTGCCCAGAGAGGTTGTGGAGTCTCCTCTGCAGAGCTTCCAGCCCCAGCTGGGCACTGTGCTGCTGGGCAGGCTGCTGTGGGTGCCCGTTCCAACTCCCACCATGCTGGGATCCTGTGGCTCTGTAGCTTGACTACCAAATGGCCTTTGCTTGCTTGCAGTCTGTGCTTGTACACTGCAGCAGCAAGGCAGAGCCTAAACTTCTGTAAAGCTCTTTTTGATGTGAAAAAAGCACCCCTGGGTTCCACTGCAGCAGTCACACTAAGCAGGGCAGGGTGATCAAGAGCCAGAAATGCAGAGCCACAGATTTGAAACAGAGTGAAAGGGGCTGGCAGGAGACATTGGTGATCTTGTCAAGGTGTTATTGGGGTGGGGGGAGGGAGTGGACACCTTGGGAAAGGAGCTTTGCTAGAAATGCAGCACAGCTGTGTCTGGAGAGGATCTGGGGAGCCATCGTTTTATCCTCGCTGCTGGCTGACTCTTGGCTTTCTGTTTCAGCAGGGATTTGTTGCCTCCAGCACACTCCAAAGCTGAGCTGAGTGAGTGGCACAGGTCTCTGGAGGATTTCAATGATAGGATTGGTGAGTTGGGAAATCATAGAAGCAGGACTGAGGCAATTCTTTATTTCCTTCCAGGCAGCACTGAGTCAAATGGTGGCTTTGAAAGGATCTGTGCTGTAGTCTTTGCTCCACGTGCTCCCATGGTACCCTCTAACTTGCTTTGGGCCCAAATCATGCTGCTGCATCACCTTCCCCTTGCCAGCAGAAGCATTTCTGCATGGGGAGATCTAGGAGGAGCTGACCTGGGTGTACTGAAGGTCAATTATAAAGCAGGTCACTGCCCAAGCAGATAAAAATGCTCCATTTTACTTGCTGGAGAATGAGAGGGGAAATGTTTGAGCTGCTTCCTTTCTCTGGGCTTCCTCTTCTCCAAGCTGCACACCCTCAGCTCCCTCAGCCTCTTCTCAAAGGGCTGTGCTCCAAGGCTGGTGTGGGGCCTGGCAGCAGAGCCCAACCCCACCTGGCTACAGCCTCCCTGCAGGCAGCTGCAGACAGCAATGAGCTCTGCCCTGAGCCTCCTCTGCTGCAGGCTGCACACCCCCAGCTCCCTCAGCCTCTCCTCACAGGGCTCTGCTCCAGGCCCCTCCCCAGCCTTGCTGCCCTTCTCCAAACACCTTCCAGCACCTCAACATCTCTCTGGAATGGAGGAGCCCAGAACTGGACACAGCACTCAAGCAGTGCCTGAGCAGTGCTGAGTACAGGGGCAGAAGAACCTCCCTTGTCCTGCTGGCCACAGGCCCTGGTGTTTGACAGTTTAGCCTGACCTCCTTACCTTTCCAGGAGATGGAACTCCTTGTTTTGGAGCCTCAGCAGTCCCTTCTGGCCAAACTGAGGAGATCTAGCAGGAGCTGACCTGGGTATACTGAAGGTTGATTTTTAAAGCAGATCACTTCCCAGGCAGATCAAAATGCTCCATTTTACTTGCTGGAGAATGAGAGGGGAAATGTTTGAGCTGCTTCCTTTCTCTGAGCCCTGCCTTGTGCCTTCCCTCTCTGTGTCCATCTTCTTTTCCTCCAGGGCACAGCCTGCCTCAGTGTTTGCAGCCTGTGTAGTAGCACAGAAGTTACTCATGGTAGTAAAGAGCTCAGTGCTTCTAAGTGTAATGATAAAAGGATTTGTGTTAAAGCCTTTTGTGCTATTGGTTGGTAGCTTTCTACAACTGGGGAGATGCTACTGGGTTATGTTACCTGTGCTGAGGCTCAGCTCAGGTCCTCTGTCAGCTTCCCTGACAGCTGTGCTGGGAAATCATTGAGCCATAGAATGGTTTGGGTTGAAAGGGACCTTCAAGATCATCCAATTCCAACATCCCTGCCATGAACAGGGACACCTCCACTAGCCCAGGTTGCCCAAGGCCTCATCCACCCTGGCTTTGTACACTTCCAGGGAGAGGACATCCACAGCCTCCCTGGGCAACCTGTGCCAGTGTCTCCCCAACCTCACTCTAAAGGATTTCTTCCTAACCTCCAACCTAAATCTGTCCTCTTCCAGCTTCAATCCATCCCCTCTCATCCTGTCAGAACAAACCCTTGTGGGAATCACAGAATAGAATCATAGATTGGTTTAGCTTGGAAGGAACCTTAGAGCTCAGCCAGTTCCAACCCCCTGCCATGGTGAGAGGGGTTCCAACCCCTCTCACTAGAGGTGGAGGGAAGGAAGTCCCTTCCCAGCTTTCCTGTAGGAGCTCTTGAGGTAAATACCTCCCCCCTGAGCTGTTACTCCTTGTCCTTCAGATGCCCACAACATGCAGTGTCTGAAGAAGATGCACATCCACTATCAGCTGGTCCAGCAGAGATGTCTGGCAGAAGTGGAGCACTGCAAGGTTGGTGTCAGAGCTTTGGGGACTGCAGGGACTGTTGGTAGTGCATCCACTGTGGGGTTAAAGTAGAATCATAGAATGGTTTAGATTGGAAGGGAACTCAAGGATCATCCAGTTCCCACCCCCTGCTATAGGCAGGGACAAGTAGTGTGAGTTTGATGAGCCACCAGAGGCTGAGGGAAGTGAACTTCCTGACTCAGCTGTCTTCTTCTCTTTGCATATTCTTTCACAGCAGACTGTGGCATTTGAGCTTGAAATGTGCAAGAGCAGTGATGGAAGGAGAACAGCCTCGTTAGGCAAAGGCCTCAGGGCCAGAACCTTCTCAGCCTTTGTACTCCATCTCCTCCTTTCTGCCTAATCTCTCCCTTTGTGCCCAACCAGAATTATCCTGGTGAGATCTAAGAGCTTCAATCTCTCTCCAGAGGCCTGGAGCACAGCCCTGTGAGGAGAGGCTGAGGGAGCTGGGGGTGTGCAGCCTGCAGAAGAGGAGGCTCTCAACACCTTCCAGCACCTCAACATCTCTCTGGAATGGAGGAGCTCATTGCTGTCTGCAGCTGCCTGTAGGGAGGCTGTAGGCAGGTGGGGTTGGGCCCTGCTGCCAGGCAGCCAGCACCAGAAGAAGGAGACACAGCCTCAAGCTGTGCCAGGGCAGGTCTAGGCTGGGTGTTAGGAGGAAGTTCCTGGCAGAGAGAGTGATTGGCATTGGAATGGGCTGCCCAGGGAGGTGGTGGAGTCTTTGTGGCTGGAGGTGCTGAAGCCAAGCCTGGCTGGGGCACTTAGTGCCATGGTCTGGTTGGTTGGGCAGGGCTGGGTGCTAGGCTGGGCTGTCTGAGCTTGGAGCTCTCTTCCAACCTGCCTGATTCTGTGATTCCATTCACAGGAGAAGCAGCAGCACCAGAAGTATCCAGGCTCTGCACCCTACACTGTTTGTTCCAGCAGAGGCATGTCAGTAACTCAGGCTCTCTTCACTCAGGGTAACCTGCTGAAGCAGAATGTTTGCACAGACCAAGAGGCTGAGGAAATTGTCAGTTCTGAGTTCCTTCAGTTGACTGAGAAGCTGCAGAGGAAGTTTGAAGCAGAGCTGCAGCACTTGGCTGTATGTTGATGGCATTTATTGTTCTTGCTCCCTGGGCTCTCTGCCCTTCCTGTGCTGCTCTCTGATAAGAATGCCTTTGCTAGGAGACAGGGACCTCCTCTGCTCTGCCCTGGGGACACCTCATCTTGAGTACTGCCTTCAGTTTTGGGCTCCCCTCTTAAAATCCCCCTGGAGCCTTCTCCTCTGCAAGCTGCACACCCCCAGCTCCCTCAGCCTGTGCTCACAGCAGAGCTGCTCCAGCCCTTGGAGCATCTTTGTGGCCTCCTCTGGCCTCACTCCAGTAGCTTCTCAAGGCCTTTTGTGATTCCATGCACGAGGATGTCTGGGCAGCTTTCCCATTCTGTCATGTCCTAGGCTTCTAGGACAAAAATGCCCTTTCTTCTCCAGCTTCCTTGGGCTCTTTTCCCCTCTCCCACTAGAAGAGACCATGCTGAATGCTGATAGTGTACTTCCAGACAGCCTTGTGTCATCTCCTGTGTCCCCTGGTTGTTTATTTCACCTTCCAGCAACCACTTTAACAACCATTTCCCTTCAATGTGTTTCTTTAGAGTGACTTTCAGGAGCTGGCTGAGGAGAACAAGCAGAATTGCAGAGCCTTGTACAGCTCTGCTGAGGAGGTCCTGGGTCTCTGGGATGTCCATCAGCTCCGAGTGTCCCAGCAGCAAGCTGAACTTCAGAAGAGATTGGATGAATGCAGCTTGAGGCAAGACAGATTGCTGCAGGTACAGAGAGAAAAATCAAGGTGGTAGAGAAAGCTTAATGCAGAGAGCCCTCTGGAATTCCAGATCCCTGCTGTCAGATCTGCAGTGGAAGCTGTGACATTCCTGCTGGAAGTTCTGAAGGGTAGTTTCAGCTACAAGGGGAGCTTCAAGGCTGGAGTGAGACTTACAAAGTGATAGGACAGGAGGCAATGGCTTCAAATCAGGGAAGAGGAGATTTAGGTTGGATGTTAGGAACAAGTTCTGCTGGCACACTGCAGCAGGTTGCCCAGGGAGGTGTTTGAGGTCCCATCCCTGGAGATATTCAAGGTGAGGCTGGACAGGGCTCTGGGCAGCCTGATCTAGCTGAGGATGTCCCTGCTGACTGCAGGGGAGGTTGGACTGGTTGAGCTTTGGAGGTTCCTTCCAATCCAGAGCACTCCATGGAGTCTGGAGCAGGTCTGGAGCTGGACCCAAGCAGAAGGCATTCTCACTGCAACAAGCCCAAAGACTCAAAATGCTCCTCAGAGTAGCTTCACCCACACTTGAGCATGTCCCTGGGGACAGAGGGAAAGGAAAGGGCTCCCACTGCTTGTTTTCTCCTGGTGACTGCTTTAGCTTGATGGGCAGGGCCTGAGATCACAGACTGCCACCCTGCAGGCTGCAGGAAGGCTTGGACTGGGGCATAGAATCAAGCAGGTTGGAAGAGACCTCCAAGCTCATCCAGTCCAACCTATCCCCTAGCCCTATCCAATCAACCAGACCATGGCACTTTGGAGGTCCCTTCCAGGCCTGCCAGTTCTCTGATCTTGTTAGGTCCATTTCTGGCAGAGCCATGCCTGGTTCTTGCTGTGGCAGTGGAGCTGAAGATTGTGTTTGCTGTGTGAAGTGGCTGCAATGCAATTTTCTCTTCCTCCCAAAGCCTTGGCCCTGTATAGAGCCTTGTTTGTGTGTTAAGCTCACAAAATGCTTTGGGTTGGAAGGGACTGTAAAGATCTTCTCATTCCAACATCCCTGCCATGGGCACCTCCCACCAGCTCAGGCTGCTCAAGGCCTCATCCAACCTGGCTTTGACCACATCCAGGCTTGGAGCCTCCACAGCTTCCTCTTGCAGTTCCTCAGCACCCTCTTGGGGAAGAGTTTCTTCCTAATGCCACATCTAAACCCAGCTGCTTCCAGTTTGAAGCTGTTACCCCTTCTCCTGTCACTGCCTGCTACCCCTCCAGCTATCACACTATGGGCACAGCAGGGCACTTGGAGTGGCAGTGGCAGAGATGTTGTTTCATTCTCTGGGATAGATCTTCATAGCAGACAAGGTTTGTAAGGTGCCTTCTCCTCTTGGCATAGAACAGAGCTGCACAATCAAATCATCTGCATCCTAAATACTTAATGAAGCATTTCAGTAACCACCACATCACTTTCCCTGGGTTCTTTTTGTGTGGCCTTAGATGAAGGAAGTCAATCTGGATGTGATTATGGACCAGATGAGAACAGCAAGCTCTGAAGAGAAGCTGAATCAGTATTTGGAGCAGGCCCTTTCCTCTTTAGATGACCTTCAAGCCAGGTATGAGTTCTGTAGTGAAGAAGGAAAGCAAGGTTGGGTGTTGGGTGCACTGCTTAGGTCCTGTCCATGCTGTGGTGTGCAGGGGTGGCAAACCCCCTGCTTGCTGCTGCCCTTGGGAAGGTAGCAATAAACCAGAAAAGCTTCAGCTGCAGCTGAGTGTGGTGAGCAAACAACTTGGCAGGCAGTCATTTGGCCTCTCCCTTTTAATATTCCTCCTGCAAACACAAGTCTTGAATGTGTCCAGTCCAAAATGAAAGAGCTGCAATCCTTTGTTGGGAGGATTTCTTCCCTTGTGGGCACTTACAGGTTTGTAGTGCAGCAATGATGTCAACTAACTGAGCCAGGAGGAGCTTGTTTGTGCTCAGGCTAAGCAGAACCAGCACAGGCTTTAGCCTGAAAGGTTTTTAGGAGAGTGGTCAAGGAGTTAGGATTGAATTTCAAGACTTTGTAGTCCTATTTACCTTCATTTCTATGCACACCTGAGTCTCTTGGCCTTGGTTTTGCAGATATGAGACATTCAAGCAAGATCTGATGGATGAATTCATGACTTACCCAGAAGCTGTTTTGCAGGAGCTGATTTCTTACAGCACATCTCTCAGCCAATATTTTGGTGTCAAGGAAGTCTTCAAACAGGTCCAAAGAACACAAACCTCTTCTGGTTTAGAACCCAACTGATCTGTGAAGTATTCAGTTGGGGAGGGGAATTTACACTGGCTTCAGCACTGAGGTTATCAGAGAACCACAGAATGCCAGGTTGGAAGGGATCCCAGGGATCATCTGGTCCAACCTTTCTAGCTGGCAGTGTGTTTAGTTTTATACATCAAAGCACTGCTTTGGCCATAGGACTGAAGTTGTTTTGAGGGGAGCACAAATCTTTTCCCTGTCCCACTCCTCAAGCTCTGTGTTTGGTACAAACTGAACTTCAGCAAATTTAACCACCTGGGGAAAAGGTCCTGGGAGTCCTGGTGGACAACAGGGTGCCCACAGGCCAGCACCATGCCCTTGTGGCCAAGAAGGCCAAAGGCATCCTGGGGTGGATTAGAAGGGCTGTGGTGAGTAGGTCCAGAGAATAGGTCCTCCCCCTCTCTACTCTGCCCTAGTGAGGCTGCATCTGGAATATTGTGTCCACTTCTGGGTCACTCAGGTCAAGAAGGACCTCAGGGAACTGCTTGAGAGAGTCCAACAGCGAGCCACAAAGCTGCTGCAGGCAGTGGAGCATCTCCTGTGAGGCCAGGGGCAGAGGAGCCTGAGGGCTGCCCTCAGTGCTGTGCTGAATGTGTGCAGGGCAGTGCTGGGAGGACAGAGCCAGGCTCTGCTCAGGGATGGCCAAGGAGCACTGGGTGCCAGCTGGAGCAGAAGAGATGCCACAGGAACAGAAGGGAAAGCTTTTTCCCCATGAGGGTGCTGCAGCCCTGGAGCAGGCTGCCCAGAGAGGTTGTGGAGTCTCCTTCTCTGGAGACATTCCAAACCCACCTGGATGTGCTCCTGTGTGCCCTGCCCTGGGTGATCCTGCTCTGGCTGTGGGGTTGGACTGGATTTCCAGGAGTGACTTCCAACCCCTACCCTTCTGTGACTTTGTGAGGTTAATCACTTGGAGTATCACAGCTCCTTTAGAAGCTAAGGGATCCACTCCAGACTCTCATACCCCAAGGAAATGGTTACCTTTGCAGGAGCAGTATGGATTTGATTCCTCTCTATCTCTTTGTCTTTTTGTTGTTGGTTTGGTTTTAGGACTTGCAAGGAGAGACAGGCTCAAACTCCACAGCTCCAGATCAAGGTAATACCTCCCTGATCCAAACAGGTAGTTTTGCTTGCTTGGTTTTCAGTCTGCATCTCTTTAGATTCTGACCAGCAAAACTCTGCTTTACCTGGCAAGCAGCAGGTGGGGCTTCAGGAGCTGAACATCTACAGGAGCAACAAGCTGAGAGCATCATGCAAGGAGAGGAAAAGGTGGATGGGTGTCAAGGAGAAAAAGAAGAGCCAAAGCTAGCTGATAATGAGGAGACCCTTGCACAGGGAACTGGAGGAAGAGAGAAAGAAGAAGATGGGCAAAGCATTCCTCATGAGAGGGAAGAAACTGAGCCTGCAGGGCAGGGGGTAAGCATTGCACAGCTAAGTGAGCAGAGAGGGAACTGGGAGGTGAGGGAAATCATGATAAAAGAGTCTTTTTGTGCAAGAAATTGCATACCAGAATGGTAAGAAAGCTCTCTGCTGAGCCTGGATCCCTCAAAGCAGCTTGGGTTCAGTTTGTACACAGAGGACTCTGTGGTTGCCATTCAGCTCTGGACTGTCAGAGCTTTACCTGGGCTGGTTGAGTGTCTCATTGCCATTCCCTTCTGGACAGTCAGAGCTTTCCCTGGGCTGGTTGAGTGTCTCATTGCCATTCCCATCTGGACTGTCAGAGCTTTCCCTGGACTGGTTGAGTGTCTCATTGCCATTCCCTTCTGGACAGTCAGAGCTTTCTCTGGGCTGGTTGAGTGCCTCACAGAGTTTAGAACCATTCCTTTTGCACTGCTTCAACCCTTGTCAAAACCTTCAGCACAGAATTTCTCATTTAATGTCTGTCTTTCTTCCTCTCATCACCACACTCCTAGCTTGTGGTGGATGTTTTAAGCTGTAATTGTAGCTGAATGTTAGTGGAATGGATTTATCACTGTGCCAACAGCCTTTTAAAAGCTTCATGACTGCCTGTTGAGCCTTGCAAGGATGTTCTCTGTGTGAATGCTATCCAAACCCAGAACATTATTCTTTACCACCTCAGCATTCTTCCCTTAGCTTGGGCCCTGCTGTTGCTATGTTTGTACCTTTCAAGATGCTGATTTCCAACTCCTTCCTAGGCTGTGCTCAGCAGCAGTGAGGCAGGAAGCTCTGGAACTGCCTTTGAGACCTTTTCCACTTCCAGTGGGAACTCTTACACAGTTCTTCAAGTCGAAGAGGCAGGAAGGACTGACACCCCAGGGACTTCTCTTACCAAATGTGGGGAAGAATCACTTCCTGTGCACCTGAAACATGTACTGATCAGAGAACCTGTGCTTGCAGAGCTGAGGAGGAGGTCAGCAGAAAACAGTTGATGCTCTTTCTCTCATTGCCTTTAGGCAACAGATAAACCTCAGCTCCCTGAAAGAAACATGAGACTGAAGGGGGAAACATGAGACTCAGGGGGAACTTCTTTACTGGAAGGGTCCCAGAGCACTGGCACAGGCTCCCCAGAGAGATTGTGGAATCTCCTTCTCTGGAGACTTTCAAGGCCTGTCTGGATGTGTTCCTGTGTGTTCTGTGCTAGATTGTGTGGTCCTGCTCTGGCAGAGGGGTTGGACTAGATGATCTCCTTGGATCTCTTCCAACCCCTGACATCTGTGAGCCTGTGAAGGTGCAAAGATTGTGACATTATTTGGACACATCACACTCTGTGCTTCTGTGCTCTGCAACCTGTGCCAGTGTCTCACCACCCTCACTGCAAACAACTTCTTCCTAACATCCACTTTCAATCTCCCCTCTGCAACTTCAAACCCATTCCTCCTCATCCTGTCATTACAAGGCCTTGTCAGTAGTCCCTCCCCAGCCCTCCTGTAGCCCCCTTTAGACACTGGAAGGCCACTCCAAGGTCTCCTTGAAGCCTTCTCATGCCAATGCCAACAAAACCATCACACCTTGTGGTTGGATCCTTAGAACGAGTAGATGCAGTCAGTTCTCATTTATTCCTCACTGGAATGTTTCTTTGTTCACTCCCAGGCTTCGCCTCTCCTGCTTTGAACACTTGGAGCAGTGGTTTGCAGAGTCCTTGTCCAACTGCCATGGCTTTGTAGCTGCCAAGAAAGAGGAGCTGAGCTCAGATCTTGAGCTGCGTCTTCGAGCCCATCAGGAGATGAAGGAGCAGATAGAGACAAAGATCTACAATCTTAGAGCTGGTACTGGCTTGGTTCTTACTCTGAGCATTGCATGCTCTCAGCAGACCAAAAACTGGCAGTGTCAGGCAGCTCAGTAGCAGAGATGTGGTCCTCTGAGTGTGTGTGTCTCTGCTTGTGTATTGTGCCAAGCTGTGAACATAAAGCTTCATTCCTTAACTTCACAGAATCAGTCAGGCTTGGAGGGGACCACAAGGATCAGCCAGTCCCAACCCCCCTGCCATGCCCAGGGACACCCTACCCTAGAGCAGGCTGCCCACAGCCTCAGCCAGCCTGGCCTCAACCACCTCCCTGGGCAACCCATTCCAGCCTCTCACCACTCTCCTGCTCAACAACTTCCTCCTCACCTCCAGCCTCACTCTCCCCACCTCCAGCTTTGCTCCATTCCCCCCACTCCTGGCACCCCCTCACAGTCTCAAAAGTCCCTCCCCAGCTTTTTTGTAGCCCCCTTCAGATGCTGGCAGGCCACCAGAAGGTCACCTGGGAGCCTCCTCTGCTGCAGCCTGCACAGCCCCAACTCTTTCAGTCTGTGCTCACAGCAGAGCTGCTGCAGCTTCTGAGCATCCTCCTGGCCCTGCTCTGGACACTCTCCAGCATCTCCACAGCCCTCTTGTCCCAGGGGCTCCAGAGCTGGATGCAGTACTCCAGGTGGGGTCTCAGCAGAGCAGAGGGGGAGAATCCCCTCCTTGGCCCTGCTGGCCACACTTCTGCTGCTGCAGCCCAGGCTCTGCTTGGCTTTCTGGGCTGCAAGTGCACACTGCTGGCTCCTGTTGAGCTTCTCCTCCAGCAGCATCCCCAAGTCCCTCTCCTCAGGGCTGCTCTCCAGCCACTCACTGCCCAGCCTGGATCTGTGCTTGGGTTTGCCTTGCCCCAGCTGCAGGACCTTGCCCTTGGTCTTGTTGCACCTCCTGAGCTTGGCTTGTGCCACCTCTGCAGCCTGTCCAGGTCCCTCTGGATGGATCCTACCCTGCAGCCTGGCTGCTGCACCACACAGCTTGGTGTGGGCAGCAAACTTGCTGAGGCTGCACTCAGTGCCTCTCTCCATGGCACCCACAAAGATGTTGAACAAGACTGACTCCAGGACTTAGAAGCACCCAGCTGAGTCTAGTCTGGGTGATTTAATTGTGTGTTGGGTGTGGCTGACTCTGAAACCATCACACCAACCTGTTCTGACGTGGAGCAACACAAGATACTTGAGATTGGAACAGATTAGGAGCTGCCAGGGCTAGAAGTCAGTGCAGATAACTCAATGAAACTGAATGGAATTCCTTTTACTTGGATGTTTTATCCCCTCTGAGGTCTGGCTGCCTTGATTTGCCTCCTGCTCTGATTGTGGGTTGCCTGCTGGCTGTGCCAGCCCACAGCAAAGGGGGACCCATGGTATACAATGCTCACCAGGGTGCACAACTTCTTCTCTTCCCAGCTGAGCTGTTGCTGCACAAAAAGCAGCTGGAGTGCCACTGTGCAGAGGTGGGGGAAGCTCTCCAGAAGGAGAAAGAAGACTTTCTGCTGTTCTGTGATCAGCAAAAGAACTTCAGCAAGCTCCTGGAGGCGAGGATGCAGGACATAGAGTCTGTCTTCTGCAGTGCTCCTATGAATGAGAAGTGAGTGAGCCAGAGGTGCTGCTGCTGGCAATGTCAGCCTCACAGATTGCCTTGGGCTGGAAGGGAGCCTCAGAGGCCATCTTGTCCCTGCAGTCAGCAAGGGCACCTCCAACTAGATCAGGCTACCCAGGGCCACGTGAAGTCTGATCTTGACTGTCTGCAGGGACAGAGCTGGTTTTGATGATGCTCCTTGATGATGTCTCCTTTGTGAGACACTGCAGCAGCTTGCCCAGGGAGCTTGTGGATGTCCCCTGCCTGGAGGTGTTCAAGGCCTTGAGCGGCTTGGTCCAGTGCAAGGTGTCCCTGCCCATGGCAGGGAGTTAGAATTGGGTGATCTTTAAGGTTCCTTCCAATCCAAACCATCTATGGCTCCATGGATGATACCTTCCCAGTGACCAACAGGACTCTGAGCTGCTTTCAGGATGCTTTCAGCATACAAGATCACAGGATTTAGGGATTGGAAGGGACCTCTGGAGGTCTAAAGTCCAAACTCCTTGCCAGAGCAGAATCATAATCTAGTGCAGGTCTCACAGGAACACATCCAGATGGGTCTTGAAAGTATCCAGAGAAGGAGACCAAACCACTCTGAAGTTCTGTGTGCAGTTCTGGAGCCCCCAGCACAAGCAGGACATGGAAGTGTTGGAGCCAGTGCAGAGGAGGCCACCAAGATGCTGAGAGGGCTGCAGCAGCTCTGCTGTGAGCACAGGCTGAGAGAGTTGGGGCTGTGCAGCCTGGAGAGGAGAAGGCTTGGAGGAGACCTTGGAGTGGCCTTGCAGGATCTGAAGGGGCTTCAAGAGGGCTGAGGAGTGACTATTGACAAGGTCTGGGAATGCCAGGAGGAGGAGGAATGGGTTTGGACTGGCAGAGGGGAGATTGAAACTGGATGTTGAGAAGTTGTTTGCAGTGAGGGTGGTGAGACACTGGCACAGGTTGCCCAGGGAGGTTGTGGAGCACAGAACCTCCCTGGAGGTGTTCAGGACCAGGCTTGATGAGACCTTGAGCAGCCTGTTCTAGTGGGAAGTGTCCCTGCCTATGGCTGGGGGTTGGAACTGGCTGAGCTTTGAGGTCCCTTCCAACCTAAGCCATTCTGAGATTGATTCTCAGATGTTGATCAGCTATTTCCAGCCAGCAGGCTCTGAATCTGTGCTCCCCTTTCTAAGTGTTTCCCCTGTGGTTTATTATCTGCCTCCAGGTTGGTTTCCTTCAAGGCCAATGTGCACTCTGAGCTGCAGATCCTCCTGAAGGTCATCCACGTCTCCATCAGGAGCTACCGCAGCTACCTGGAGGAAGCTTTAGGAAACATAAGGGATTCAAATGTGGATTTCCTCAAAGCCTGCAGGTAAAGTGATGTGATCTTTGATCACATTCTGGGCTCCTCTGCTCCACAACCTCCCTGAAGGTGTTCAGAATCAGGTTGGATGAGGCCTTGAGCAACCTGTTCCAGTGGGAGGTGTCCCTGCCTATAGCAGGGGGTTTGGAACTGGCTGAGCTTTGAGGTCCTTTCCAACCTAAAGCATTCTCTGATTCTAAGACTGGTGGCCAATTGCTTTTCCCTTGCAGGTTATTTTCAGAGGGAGGAACCTTTTCTCCTGAGGAGGTGGAATTGTTCAGCAAGCATCTTCAGGAGCAAAGCAAACACATTGACTCGTTTGAGAGCTTAACCAAGGCAGAACTGGACCAAGTGGAATCAAAATGCTTGGAGGAGGTGTGCAGAGCTTCATTCCTTCAGCTGACCTACCACAGTGGCATATTTCTAGACTCATAGAATGGGTTGGATTGGAAGAAACCCCCAAAGGTCACCCAGTTCAACCACCCCTGCATTCAGCAGGGACATCCTTCACTAGAGCAGGTTGCTCAGAGACTTTTCTAGCTGTGATTTAGAAGCTTGCTCCCAGACTGGCACTGGAAGGCTGCTGTGTGTGAGCTGATGGATCAAATTAAACACAAGTGGTGAAGTCTATTACTTAAGTGTTGTTAAAAGGTGGAAATGAATTGCTTCTGTCTCTTGTCTCTGGCATCCCTGCAGGCTACTGAAGTGATCAACCAGACTGATATAAAGTTTCACTACATCTTTATGGACCGAGAATTCATGGAGAGTGTCCAAAGGTTTCTGAGGCATCTACGAGTGCAAATCAAGTCAGAGGTACATAGAGAGACATCAGAACTGGGTTTAAATCAGTTCAAATAGACTCACTGAATGGCTTTAGGTTGGAAGGGACCTCAGAGATCACAGGCTTGCAGGATGTTAGGGGTTGGAAAGGAACCAAAGAGAGCATCCAGTCCAACCCCCCTGCCAGAGCAGGACCATCCAATCTAGCTCAGGGCACACAGGAACACATCCAGACAGGCCTGGAAAGGCTCCACAGGAGGAGACTCCACAACCTCTCTGGGCAGCCTGTGCCAGGGCTCTGGGACCCTTCCAGGCAAGAAATTCCCTCCTGTGTTGATCTGGAACCTCCTGTGCTGCAGCTTCCACCCATTGCTGCTTGCCCTATCTCAGGGAGCAGTGAGCAGAGGCTGCCCCACTCCTCCTGACCCCCAACCCTCAGAGGGGGACATTGATTGAATCACAGAATAGTTTAGGTTGGAAGGAACCTCAAAGCTCAGCCAATTCTGACCCCCAGCCATAGGTAGGGACAGCTCCCACTAGAACAGATTGCTCAAGGTCTCATCCAGCCTGGTCCTGAACACCTCCCTGGGCAACCTGTGCCAGTGTCTCACCACCCTCAACCTGTGCCAGTCTCTCACCACCCTCACTGCAAACAACTTCTTCCTACCATCCAGCTTCAATCTCCCCTCTTCCAGTTTAAACCCATTAGTGAGGGTGGTGAGACCCTGGCACAGGTTGCCCAGGGAGGTTGTGGCTGCTCCCTCCCTGGAGATATTCACGGCCAGGCTGGATGAGATCTTGAGTGACCTGTTCTAGTGGGGGTTCTCTGCCTATGGCAGGTGGTTGGAACTGGCTGAGCTTTGAGATCCCTTCCAAGCTAAACCATCCTATGGCTCCATGATTCTCAGGCAGGGGCACAGACTGCCCGGGGAGGTAGTGGAGTCACCAGCCCTGGAGATGTTTTCAAGAGGTGTGGATGTGGTGCTGAAGGCTGTGGTTTAGTGGCAGTGGCTTAGCAGCAGTGGTGGGATTCTAAGCTCTGGATGAGGATTTGGACTTGATGATCTCAAAGGTCTCTTCCAACCTCAGCAGTTCTATTATCAGCTTAAACCTGCTGCAGTTGTGCTGGATCCCTGTGGCTTTCCAGCATGCTGAGTATGTACATGTGAAGAGACCACCCAGTGTGGCTGTGTGCTGCAGTAAAGGACACAAAGGGTTGCTTTAGTCAATTGTCCTCAGCCTTTCCTCTGAGAAGTGCCCACTGAGTGGTTTTTAGTAGTGAATTTAGTGGTTTCAAAGTAGAACTTCTCCAAATCCCTTGCTTGCCTTGATTCACCTCACCAATATCTGCTTCTTCAGGTGGCAAATTCCAATCTGCAGGCACAGACACTGAACTCTTACCTGGAGAAGCTCCAGCAGAAGACAGATGCTTGTGCTCATCCTGCTGCAGATAAAGAAGTGAGTTCTAATCAGTGTTTGGCACTCATTTAACTCTCTATGCACCTTTGGGTAAGGTGTAAAGGAATCATTTGGAGGTAGACTCATGTATACACCTAAGGAGGTGGAAGGAAAGAGGTTTGACCACAGAACTTTTTGCTGTTAGCCAAACAGAGCTCTCAGGCTCTCTGCAATCACTTTGACTCCATGGGTGTGTAGATAAAATGGTGACAGAACAGAGTGAAAGGTTGTTGTAAGCAGCAGGCAGTGTGCTTGAGAGGTGTGAAATGAGCCAGCAGTGTGTCCTTGTGGCCAAGAAGGCCAAAGGCATCCTGGGGTGGATTAGAAGAGATGTGGTGAGTAGGTCCAGAGAGGTTCTTCTCCCTCTCTACTCTGCCCTGGTGAGGCCATATCTGGAATACTGTGACCAGTTCTGGGGCCCCCAGGTCAAGAAGGACCTCAGGGAACTGCTTGAGAACCCAGCCCAGACCCCCAGGCTGCTGCAGGCAGTGAGTATCCCCTGTGAGGCCAGGCTGAGGGAGCTGTGGTTGGGAGCAGAGGAGCCTGAGGGCTGCCCTCAGTGCTGTGCTAAAGATGTGCTGTGTGGGGAGGACAGAGCCAGGCTCTGCCCAGGAGTGACCAAGGACAGAACAAGGGGCACTGGGTGCCAGCTGGAGCAGAGGAGGTGCCACAGGAACAGAAGGGAAAACTTCTTCCCTGTGAGGGTGCTGCAGCCCTGGAGCAGGCTGCCCAGAGAGGCTGTGGAGTCTCCTTCTCTGGACACATTCCAAACCCACCTGGATGTGCTCCTGTGTGCCCTGCCCTGGGTGATCCTGCTCTGGCTGTGGGGTTGGACTCAACCTTTTGAGGTTCTTTCCAACCCCTTCCATTTGTGATTCTGGAGAGCAGCTGGGTCAGTAAATAAAGGGAATGTCACCTGCCTTTTCATGTCCTCCAGGCTTTGACCTCTGAAGAGCTGTATGAATTCATCAAGGAAGTATTGGCAGAAGTGAAAAAGAGGAGCCTGTACCTTGACTGTCTGCTAGGAAAAGCAACAAGCCTGCATGTTAGTGTGAGGAAGCATCCAAGTTCTCTGATTTCATCTGGGAATTACTCTTGGGTGCCTCAACATTACTGTCAGAATTACAGACAGCTTCTTTACAGCCTCTGGAGCAACAGAGTGCTTGGGAGGAGTGCTTCAGTGATCACTAACTGCCTGCTACAGTCAACAGAGGCCTGGAGCACAGCCCTGTGAGGAGAGGGCTGAGGGAGCTGCGGGGGGTGCAGCCTGCAGCAGAGGAGGCTCAGGGACAGAGCTCATTGCTGTCTGCAGCTGCCTGCAGGGAGGCTGTAGCCAGGTGGGGTTGGGCTCTGCTGCCAGGCAGCCAGCAAACAGAAGAAGAGGACACAGCCTCAAGCTATGCCAGGGGAGGTCCAGGCTGAATGTTAGGAGGAAGTTCCTGGCAGAGAGAGTGATTGGCACTGGAATGGGCTGCCCAGGGAGGTGGTGGAGTCTCTGTGCATGGAGGTGTTTGAAGCCAAGGCTGGCTGGGGCACTTAGTGCCATGGTCTGGTTGGTTGGGCAGGGCTGGGTGCTAGGTTGGATTCATGAGCTTGGAGGTTACTGAATCCAGTTCTGGAACCCCCATTACAAGAGGGCTGTGGAGATGCTGGAGAGTGTCCAGAGCAGGGCCAGAAGGATGCTCAGAGGCTGCAGCAGCTCTGCTGTGAGCACAGCCTGAAAGAGTTGGGGCTGTGCAGGCTGGAGCAGAGGAGGCTCCCAGGGGACCTTCTTGTGGCCTTCCAGCATCTGAAGGGGGCTACAAAGAAGCTGGGGAGGGACTTCTGAGGCTGTCAGGGAGTGCCAGGAGTGGGGGGAATGGAGCAAAGCTGGAGGTGGGGAGAGTGAGGCTGGAGGTGAGGAGGAAGCTGTTGAGCAGGAGAGTGGTGAGAGGCTGGAATGGGGTGCCCAGGGAGGTGGTTGAGGCCCCATGGCGGGAGGTGTTTGAGGCCAGGCTGGCTGAGGCTGTGTGCAGCCTGCTCTAGGGTAGGGTGTCCCTGGGCATGGCAGGGGGGTTGGCACTGGCTGCTCCTTGTGCTCCCTTCCAGCCCTGCCTGGTTCTATGACTCTCTGTCTCTTCCAACCTGATTGATTCTATGATTTTCCTTCCTCTTTCAGGAAGACTTTGCCCCTCCTACAACAGATGCTGGACAAGGTCCAGTTGCTCCTGCAGAGCACCTCGGGGGTGAGAAGAAAATGCTGCTGATGGGGCTGGACCCTGAGCAACATCCTTTGTTAATGCCAAGCAGAATGGGCAAGCCTGCACTTGATGATTTAGCTCTGGGTGTTATCCAGAACTTACTGGAGTAAGTACTTGTTTGCCTGAAGGGATCTTCCTCTCATGGTCTTTGGTTGCCTTTGCTATACAGAACTCTTCATGAGGCTCTGGAGGAGGCAGCAAAAGGAGCTTCACCTGGAGGATTGTTGCTTTTGCATGCCAGGAGCACATCAGGATTTTCCTGAAGTCCTGCTTGGTAGTTCAGCTTTGTGTACAGACAACAGCTGCACGCACTGCTCGCAGGGGATGCTGCTCTAAGGCAGCCTGGCAAGGTTTAGAAATCATTCTTATTGAGCCTTGCTTTCTAAAAGCACCAATTCTGGCCAAATACACCACCCTGGAGGGATATTAGGGATGCATGAAGAAATCCTTGCCTGAAGCTGTGCCAGGGCAGGTCTTGGCTGGATGTTATGAGAAAGTTGTTGTTGGAGAGAGTGATTGGCATTGGAATGGGCTGCCCAGGGAGGTGGTGGAGTCTTTGTGGCTGGAGGTGTTGAAGCCAAGGCTGGCTGGGGCACTTAGTGCCATGGTCTGGTTGGTTGGGCAGGGCTGGGTGCTAGGTTGGGCTGTCTGAGCTTGGAGCTCTCTTCCAACCTGCTTGATTCTATGATCCTTTCAGTGCAGGTGGGGAGACACTGGAACAGGTTGCCCCAGGGAGGTTGTGGATGCTCCCTGCCTGGAGGTGTCAAGGCCAGTTTGGATAAGGCCTTGAGTGACCTGGGCTGGTGGGAGGTGTCCCTATCCATAGCTGCTGAGCTCTTCTTTGGTTTTGTTTTGTTTCAGGATTCAGCCATCCCAAAAACACTCAGGCCTCAATCAGATGAGAAGTCATCGGTCACGGTCAGGTGTGTCCCTCCAACAGCTGAGGGAGCCTGCAGGAAGGCTGCAGAGAGACTCTTCCTGAGGGTGTCTAGACATAGGCCGAGGGGGGATGGTTTGAAGCTGAGGCAGAGCAGGGTTAGAGTGGAGCAGAGGAAAAAGTTCTTCAGTGTGAGGGTAGTGAGACCCTGAAACAGGCTGTCCAGGGAGGCTGTGGATGACTGCTGCCTGGGGATGCTCAAGGCCAGGTTGGATGAGGCCTTAAGAGCAGCTGAGTCTAGCTGAGAGGTGTCCCTGGGCATGGTGGGGAAGTTGGAGTAGGATGATCTGTGAGGTCTCAAGTTGTGCAGGGGGGAGGCATAGGGTGGATGTTGTTAGGAAGTTGTTGTCAGAGAGAGTGATTGGCATTGGAATGGGCTGCCCAGGGAGGTGGTGGAGTCTTTGTGCCTGGAGGTGTTGAAGCCAAGGCTGGCTGGGGCACTTAGTGCCATGGTCTGGTTGGTTGGGCAGGGCTGGGTGCTAGGTTGTGCTGTCTGAGCTTGGAGATCCCTTCCAGCCTGCTTGATTCTATGATTCTATGAATGAGAGCACAAACTACAAGCACATCAGAACAGCCTTCAGGTGGCATTTATCCAATGTTCTTCCTCTTTCCTTGGCATCCCTGAAGCAGTTCTCTCCTCAAGGAAGCATTTTCCCTCACGTGTGCACAGTGAAGCTCCTCAGAACGTTGCTGCTTCTGGCTCTGCAGCTCCAAGCAGCAAGAAGTCAGCTAAGACAAAGATGCCAAAAGGAAGGTAAGAGTCCTGAAAGGAGGAATTCCACTTCAGCTATTCCTGGGTAGGATTCTTCCTAAACTTTGGCCACTGCCTGTCCCTTGTGAAATTCCTATTGCTGTTTCTGTCAGCCTTCTTCCCAGCTCTGCTGATCCTCTGGGATCTTCCCCCTGTGTCTGTCCTCATGACCAGCTCTGCTTTTTATCTTTGCAGATCTGGGCTGGGAAAACCTTTTGCTTTGATCCTTCATCTGCTCTTGTTTTGTGTTCTGAAGGTGTTGGACTATAGACTAACCCCACCCTTAGAAACACTCAATCATTTCAGTTGGAAAAGACCTTTAAGATCATGGAGCCCAAAAAGCCTCTAACATTTCCAAGGCTAAACCATGGCTCTCAGCACCACTTCTCTGCCTCTTAAACACCTTCAGGGGTGGAGAAGTGTTTAACATCTTGAATTGGTATGGCTGAAAGGACAATAGCTGAAGGGATCCTGCAGGAGGGCTGAAGAAAGACTTTTCCTGAGGGTGTCTGAAGACAGGGCAAGGAGGAATGGTTTGAAACTAAGGGAGAAGTTGTTCAGTTGTTCAGCCTCTCCTCACAGGGTGGTGAGACTCTGGAACAGGCTGCCCAGGCAGGCTGTGGCTGCCTCCTGCCTGGGGTTATTCAAGGCCAGGTTGGATGAGGTCTTCAGAGCAGCTGAGTCTAGTTGAGAGGTGTCCCTGGGCATGGCAGGGAGTTTGGAGCAGATGATTCCTGAGGTCCCTTCCAACTTGAGCCTTTCCAGGATTCCATAATTCTACTATGGCTGAATTTTAAGGCCTGGGGTATGAGCAGCACATCCTCAGCTTAGTCCATAAATGAAATGAGCCACTGTGACAGTGGAAACAACAGGAAAGTTTTGAGGAGCCATGAAGGAGACAATCCAGAGAAGTATTTTTTCCATCCCCCAAAAAAAGTATTTTCATAGGAGGGTACAAGAGAGCTTAGAATGGAATAGACCAAATAACAGCCAGAGAAGAGAAGTGCTGCTGGATAGTCTCAAAGGTAATGTTTTGCCTATCTAGGAAGCAGAAGCACTCCAAACCAGTTCCCAGAGACAGGAGATTCCAGCTGTTTGGAGAGAAGCCTCCAGAATCTGAGTAAGTCATCTGCCTGTGCAGAAATAATTGGGATGATGGGAATCATAAAATCATAGAGTGAAGCAGGTTGGAAGAGAGCTCCAAGCTCAGCCAGCCCAACCTAGCACCCAGCCCTGCCCAACCAACCAGACATGGCACTAAGTGCCCCAGCCAGCCTTGGCTTCAACACCTCCAGCCACAAAGACTCCACCACCTCCCTGGGCAGCCCATTCCAATGCCAATCACTCTCTCTGACAAACTTTCTCCTCACATCCAGCCTGGGACTTGCCCTGGCACAGCTTGAGGCTGTGTCCCCTTCTGGTGCTGGCTGCCTGGCAGCAGAGCCCAACCCCACCTGGCTACAGCCCTCCCTGCAGGCAGCTGCAGACAGCAATGAGCTCTGCCCTGAGCCTCCTCTGCTGCAGGCTGCACCCCCCCCCAGCTCCCTCAGCCTCTCCTCACAGGGGTCTGCTCCAGCCCCTCCCCAGCCTTGCTGCCCTTCTCCAAACACCTTCCAGCACCTCAACATCTCTCTGCAATTCAGGAGCCCAGCACTGGTCACAGCACTCCAGGTGTGTCCTGAGCAGTGCTGAGCACAGGGGCAGAAGAACCTCCCTTGTCCTACCCAGGCAGAAACTTACAACAGTTCAGGCTCTCTGCTGCTTCTGATTTATGTATTTTTGAATGTTTTCTTTGTTTTCAGTACATTTAAGGGAATTGTTTCTGAATTATTCTCTGGAAGGGCCAATGACAGCCTCTTGTGCCTGGCTGAGGTAAGGAAACACAGTGTTCATGGATCCCTGAATTCATGGAATGCTTTGGGGTGGAAGGAACCTTAAAGAACATCCAGATCCAACTCCCCTGCCACAGGCAGGATACCTCCCACTAGAACAGGTTGCTCAAGGTCTCATCCAAGCTGGTCCTGAACACCTCCCTGAGCAACCTGTGCCAGAGTCTCAGCACCCTCAACCTGTGCCAGGGTCTCAGCACCCTCAACTTCTGCCAGTGTCTCCTCACCCTCACTGTCAAGAACTTCTTCCTCTTCTCCAGTCTCTCACCTCCTCAAGTTTCAAACCCATTCTCTCTCATCCTATCACTACAAGCCTTTCTCAAAAGTCCCTTCCCATCTTTCTTCAGGTACTTCAGGCCCCTTCAGGTCCTGGAAAACTGCTCTAAGATCTCTCCAGAACCTTCTTTCCTCCAGGCTGAACAGCCTCAAGGGATGAGGCACTTAGTGCCATGGTCTGGTTGATTGGCTAGGGGCTGGGGTGCTAGGTTGGGCTGGATGAGCTTGGAGAGCTCTTCCATCCTGGTTGATTCTATGATTTGCCTCAGTCCTTTTTGTTTCCACAGCTCTGGTCCTGTCAGATAAATCATTTGGTTGTTTGTAGGGCTTGGAGGACCACCCAAATTGCTCCTATCTTCAGCAGTGCATCTGTTTTTAACTAGCATTGGGCACTGCATTTTAACAACCCTTTTCTGTACAGATATTAACCTTCAGAGGAAGAAAACTGATCTCAAAGAAGAGGGTGGTTGATAACCTTTGTGTATCCCTGCTGCTGCTACATGCCTAGCTGGGGCTTGGTTGAATGTGTAATCTACAACTTCTCTGTGTGGTTGTGTTTTTACCTCCTGAAGAAGTTCTACCAAGAGCAGAAGCCTCAAAGCACAATACTTGAAGACCTGCCAGAGACATTTGAGCACTGTGCAGATGTATTTGAACAGAATCTGCTGTCCTTACCAAAGCCAGGCAGAAGAGTACCACAGCTCCTGCCTGAGAGGTAAATTCACTCAGTGAGAACTTTGGATTTCTTCTGGGGGTCATTTTTCAGTGGTGTAAACTGGAAAATGGAATTTTTGTGCCATCTTAATCCTTCAGAAGCAGTGTGGAAGCTCCACTGGATGGGATGTTCAGGTTGGGTTTTCCTGGCAGAAGGGCAAATAGTCTCTTTTTTTTACATTATGAGCTACTATACCCAAGGCAGAAGGGCTCTGAACTAAGGTGAAAGTCCTCTACAGGCTCGCAGCTTTTAGCAAATGTGTGCTTCTCAAAGAACAAAGGCATGGCAGGACAGAACCTCTGTGAGAGGTTGTGCAGCCTGCAGCAGAGGAGGCTCAGGGCAGAGCTCATTGCTGGCTGCAGCTGCCTGAAGGGAGTTGTAGCCAGGTGGGGTTGGGCTCTGCTGCCAGGCAGCCAGCACCAGAACAAGGGGGACACAGCCTGAAGCTGTGCCAGGGCAGGTCTAGGCTGGATGTCAGGAGGAAGCTGCTGGCAGAGAGAGTGATTGGCATTGGAATGGGGCTGCCCAGGGAGGTGGTGGAGTCTTTGTGGCTGGAAGTGTTGAAGCCAAGCCTGGCTGGGGCACTTAGTGCCATGGTCTGGTGGTTGGGCAGGGCTGGGTGCTAGGTTGTGCTGGCTGAGCTTGAGCTCTCTTCAGCCTGCCTGATTCTATGAGAGAAACCTCCGGCTGTCTGCCCCTTGCAGTGCTGAGGTGGGCTTGCCCCTTGCACTGAGCACTTGTGTCACATCCCCACCTTGTCCTTTCTCCACCAAGAATTCCAGGATCAGTGAAGCTGTTTGAGCAGGAGCTCTCTCATGTCTCCAAGTTGGCAGTTGACACTCTGCTGAAAGAAACACAAGCAGAAGCTCAGCTCTTCCACTGCTCAGATCCAGCAGCAATTCAGCAAAACAGCTGGAAGAGTGGGGAGAAGGCAAAGGTATGGTCATGGACACAGTGGAATCCTTCCAGTGTGAGCAATGCTGCAAGGCATCAGAGCTAGAGGTGGTTTATTAATCTCACTCTTTGCTTTCATTGCTCTCTGTTTGAGCCAGCCACAGGTTTAGGTTTCTGCATTTTTTTAGGTGGGGGGGGGGGGGGAGGAAATAACCTTTTAAGATCTCTGGGGAGATCTTAGAGAGGCCTTTCCAGTATCTGTAAGGGGGTCTACAAGAATGCTGGGGGTGGAACTTTTGGCAAGGGTTTTGGAGTGATAGGATGAGAGGGAATGGACTGAAGCTTGAGGAGGGGAGATTTAGGCTGGAGATGAGGAAGAAGTTCTTGACAGTGAGGGGTGGTGAGACAACTGGCACTGGTTGAGGGTGGTGAGACACTGGCACACGGGTTGAGGGTGGTGAGACACTGGCACAGGTTGAGGGTGGTGAGACACTGGCACAGGTTTCCCAGGGGAGGTTGTGGGAGCACAGAAGCACAGAAGTTGATCAAAGGATCACTTCTTTGCTTCTGTGCTCCACAACCTCCCTGGAGGTGCTCATGATCAGGTTGGATGAGGCCTTGAGCAACCTGTTTTAGTGGGAGGTGTCTCTGCCCGTGGCAGGGAAGTTGGAATTGGATGATATTAAAGGTCCCTTCCCCCCCAAACCCACTCTATCCATCCCTGATTTTTTAGGCAGCCCAGCAACACACTGGAATTTTCTTTGCCTTTGTGAATGCTTTAATCCAAAATGTGGGGGGAGGTTTCTCTGGTTCTTACTGCATCTCAGACACACATTCATCACTGAAGCCATTTCTGATGTTGGTTCCTTCAAGGCTGTGCACAAGAATCAGTTACATCCTCTCTGGGACACCCAGACAACTTCACTCAGCTGGAAGCTTTGTGCCAAAGAGAAACAAAATGGCAGAAGAGGAACAAGCTGGATGGGATTTGTCTCCACACACAGAAGCTGCAGGTGACTGGATTGTGGTGTCCTGTGTCATTCACAGCACACACTGAGGATGCAGGTGGGTCGAATCAGTGGAGTTAGTTTTACCTTTGGAGGAACAGTGACATCCTCTGGTTGGTGATTTTACTCGCAGACAGCAGAATGCCTGGAAGGGATTCTTCTGTGTGCAAATATTTGGTGTGGTTCTAGGTGAGATTAAGAACTGCAATAAGCAGGAATTTATGGGGGAGAATCAGAATCAAAAGAGTTTTTTGCTGCTCCATCCTTTCAGGTTACCAAGGGTCAGTTCTCCAGCATTAAAGGCTCTGTGTCTGCTTATAGATTCACAGGATGGCAGGGGCTGGAAGAGACCTCCAAACTCATCTTGGTCCAACCCCCTGCCAGAGCAGATCACAAAGGGAACACAGCCAGATGGTTCTTGAATATCTCCAGAGGGAGGGGAGACTCCACAACCCCCCTGGGCAAGCCTGTGCCAGGGCTCTGTCACCCTCACAGGGAAAAATTCTTCCTCAGGTTCACATGGAACCTCCTCTTCCTCAGCTTCCACCCATTGCCCCTTGTGCTGGCACTGGCAATCACCCAGCAGAGCCTGCTCCAGGCAGGGACTCACCAGCTTGAGTCAGGGCTTGACAACCCTTCTGAGAAAGAACTTTCTCCTCATGTCCAAGCTAAACTTTCCCCTGGAGCAACTTGAGGTCACTTCTTTGGGCAGGAGGATGCACTTCCTGCTTTGTATCAGGAAGAGATGCCTGAAGCTAATAACTGCTGGCAACTCTGCTCACAACTCTGGGGCTTGCTGTGCTGCAGGGCAATAGGTGGTGTTCAGAGTACTGCAGAGAGGCACTTGAAAAACCCTTTCTGTGCAGCTTGCAGCATTGTGCCTGTTTGCAGCTGTGGCAAAATGTCAAGCTGGATTCTTAAGGTAGGGAGATCAATTGATCCCAGGAATCCTCTCTCTTGTCTCCAATATCCCAACAGGCTCCACTGCTGAGTGTGCACAGGAGTTTTTTGCTTCATTAGCTGCCTCACTGAAAAGCTGCTCCTGAATTGGATGAAACTATCACTATTGATGATGTGCAAGTAGCAAGTAAGTAAAGAAGAGACTCCTTGTTCAGGCCTCTGCTTCCTCCTCAAGGACAGCAGCAGACTTTTGCTGCAGAAGATGTTTATATGCCACAGTACCTCGAAGCAGAAAGATTTGCCTGTAAGAAGATGCAGAGCTGTGAGCTGAGAGTGAAAAGCTGTTAGCTGCACACAGTTACTTCCCAAGGTACTGCTGCTGTTTTAGTGCTGCTGTTGCTCTGTGCTGCTGAGTCTGTCCACTGTTACCTCACAGGAAAGGGAAGTGCCCAGAGAGCAGACATCGACTCTGCTGCTCGGCCTGCAAGCGGGCTGGGCTGCCTCTGGTAGCCTGTGAAGTTCAACAGCTCATTGAACGTGGGAGCAGGTGAGGTTTGAAGACACCTGAACACTGTCTTGGGTCCATTTCTCTCCTCTAAACTGCTCCACTCATATTATTTCTGCCTCTTGCAAGCTGCTGGAGTGCTCTGCTCTTCATTGGGATTCCCTTTAATGAGTTAGGGGGGGCAGGGTTTGTGTGGGTCGTGGTCTTAAAGAGAGGGGACAGTGACACAGAAGGGGTTGGATTGGAGAGGACCTTCAAGCTCATAGAATCAGCCAGGTTGGAAGAGAGCTCCAAGCTCAGCCAGGCCCAACCTAGCACCCAGCCCTGCCCACCCAACAGACCCATGGCACTAAGTGCCCCAGCCAGGCTTGGCTTCAACACCTCCAGCTACAAAGACTCCACCACCTCCCTTGGGCAGCCCATTCCAATGCCAATCACTCTCTCTGACCAAACAACTTCCTCCTCACATCCAGCCTAGACCTGCCCTGGCACAGCTTGAGGCTGTGTCTCCTTGTTCTGTCCCTGGCTACCTGGCAGCAGAGCCCAACCCCACCTGGCTACAGCCTCCCTGCAGGCAGCTGCAGACAGCAATGAGCTCTGCCCTGAGCCTCCTCTGCTGCAGGCTGCACCCCCCAGCTCCCTCAGCCTCTCCTCACAGGGCTGTGCTCCAGGCCCCTCCCAGCCTTGCTGCCCTTCTCCAAACACCTTCCAGCACCTCAATATCTCTCTGCAATTCAGGATCCCAGAACTGGACACAACATCCAGTTCCAGCCCCTCACCATGGGCAGGGACAACTCCCCATCAGCCCAGGTTGGTCAAGACCTCATCTAGCCTGACCTTGAACATCTCCAGGGTGCATCCACAACCTTCCTGGGCAACCTCTGCCAGTATGAGATCAAATTGTATCCAAATGAATAGAAGTGAAATTAATACTGCCCTGCAAGGGCACCCAATGCCGTGTTCCTTGTTATGGCCACTTTGTCAGCCACTGCTTACCAGTTCAGCACTTTGAAGGCCTGGGAATACACTCTGGATGTTCACTCAGAAGACAGGGAATTGAGCAACCTGGGCTTAGTGGGAAGTGTCCCTGCCCATGGCAGGAGGGTTGGAAACTGGGTGATCTTGAAGGTCCTTCCAACTCGGACCCATTCTGGGAGGGGTCCCCTTCCAAGCCAGTGCACTCTCTGAAGTTGGGAACTCTGTTTCCCATGCAGAGGGTCTAGAGTTTGGAAACAGAGAGGTGGTGGTTGCTCAGTGAGGTCAGTTCTGTGCAGGACTCCAGAAAAAGCCCATTTCATCTTTTGCATTTTAAGTACATGCAACGATGAAGTAGTTGTCCTCTGCTCTTTGCTCTCTCCTATGCTTCTTTGGTTTGACTTTTAAAGGACTTGGCCAGGGAATACCCAAGACTACTCTTACAGACCATTCAGACCCACATCCTCTGCAGAGAAACTCCACCAGTTCACAACTGCTAAGACTACACTGGGCCATGCAGCAGCAGTAGAAGCAAGAGATGCTGCCTATGAGGGTTGGTTTGTGGGCAAGGACTGTGAGGGCTGCTGCTGCTGTTGTGGGTTTGGGTTGTTCAAGAGGAAAATGGGCAGCTCTTGGAAGTTGGTATTGGCTCAGAGTGTTCTCAGAGCCTAAGCATGTGTGGGAAATCCTCCTCTCTGTTTCTTGTTGATGTTGCCAGAAGCAGGCAGAGGTTGGGTTCCTCAAGGAGGCCTCTCATTCAGGTGCATCACAGCAGGGAATTGTTTTCAGGAGAGGAGCACAGATGGTGCCAGAAACAGGACACTTCAGGCATTCCAGGAACATAGAATCAGTCAGGGCTGGAAGGGGACCACAAGGATCAGCCAATTCCAACCCCCCTGCCAGTGGCCAGGGACACATCACACTAGATCAGGCTCTCCACAGGGCACCTCATCCAGCCTGGCCTCAAACGCCTCCCTGGGCAAACCCTTCTAGGTTCTCAGCACCCTCAGGCTGAAGAACTTTCTTCCTAACATCTAGCTGAATCTCCCCATTTCCAGTTTTGCTCCATTCCCCCAGTCCCTCTGACAACCTAAAAAGTCCCTCCCCAGATTTCTTGTAGCCCTCTTAAGGTACTGAGCATTCATAATAAGGTCCCCTGGGAGCCTTCTCCTCTCCAGACTGCACATCCCCAACTCCCTCAGTCTATCCCTCACAGCAGAGCAGCTCCAGGCCCTTGCTCATCCTCATGGCCCGTTCTCTGGACACCTTCTGGCCCAATCCATAATTGCCCTCTTGTAATAGTGGCTCCAGAACTGGAAGCAGTACTCCAAGTGGGGTCTTCACCAGTGAACATCACAAACCATCACTCACAGGAACATATCACAAACCCAAACCCCTTGCTGCCACAGGGCATTTCTGCACAGTTTGCTTTTTACTCACCTTTCTAAAGCCTCCAAGCTCTAACCTTAGATCCACAAAGGGCTGATTTTTGTTAGGAGGTGAAGGGCTGTTGAGGCACTCGGATCCTATCTTGCATCGCTGAACCCATCACAGATCATTGTTTCCACTGCAGAAGTGATCACTCCTGTTCCCTTCCTTCCTCCTAGAAGAATGAACACATTCCAGGACAAGTCTGAGACTCAAGAGTTGCACTCAACAGGCACTCTTGAGCAGTTAGGAGAGTATTCTTATGTCTGATCATTTGGAAATGAAAGCTCAGTGTCTATGCTCCTGTCCTGGAAGCAGTCATACTTAGAATCATAGAATCAAGCAGGTTGAATGAGAGCTGCTAAGCTCACTCAGTCCAACCTAGGCACCCAGCCCTGGCCAATCAGCCAGGGACATGGCACTAAGTGCCCCAGCCAGGCTTTGCTTCAACTCCTTCTCTCTGAGCAGCCCCTTTTCTAGTGAGCTCAGTGGATGAGATGTATTTTTACCAAGGAAATGTAAAATTGCACTTCCAGCAAGCACCTGCAGGTCTGTGTTTGGCTGAAGCAGCAGCTCGAAACAGTTCACACTCGTGACTCGGGTTGCTCCAGCAAGAGTCCCATCCTGTGGTTGGATGTGAGCTTTCCTCCCTCTGCTCTGCAGCAGGCAGCCTCGCAGTCTTAGAAGCTAAAGGAAGTCAGATGAAGATCTCTGTGGCTTTAGCAAGAGCTTCAATAGTGCTGCTAGTTTAGCTTCAGAAGCCTTCTAAAGGGAACACAGGAGGAGGCAGGGGAATGATTCCTTGTTCACATAGAGGAATGGATTGAAGCTGGGAGAGGGGAGATTTAGGCTGGAGGTTAGGAAGATATTCTTGACAGTGAGGGTGGGGAGACACTGGCACAGGTTGCCCCAGGGAGGTTTCAGGGCCAGGTTGGATGAAGCCTGGAGCAGCCTGTGGCTGGTGGGGAAGTGTCCCTGCCCAAGGCAGGGGGTTGGAACCAGATGATCTTTAAAGTCCCTTCCAAACCCATTCTGTTGTCAAAGGCAGGAAAACTAAGTGGGGGCTGTGGTGCAGTCTTCTAACCAGGAGTATCTGAACGTGGGGTTAGGCCAAGGCAATGACATTTCATCACACACAGACCTGTCCCTTGTTTGTTTACACAGAAATACAAAGGTGAAGGAGACGCAGCTTGCCCTGATCGGGGAGGAAAGCAGAGCTCAGCTGCTGAGTGCTCAGCGCTGGCAGGGCTGGTGGGGAAAGGACCATCCAGAAGATCAAGCAACTCTATAACCTGAGAGCAGTCACATCCTGCTCCTCCTTGCTGTGAACTGATGAGTTTGGCTCCTCTTAGTGAGTATCTCCACTTAGTCCTGAGAATTTCCTCCTCTGCTTCTCCTCCTGTTGCACTGAAGGAATGCAGTGCAAAAGGATCTATTTTCTGCCTCTTGAAATAAACCAAAGTCTGACCTGATGTGGTGTGAATGAAATGGAGGACTCTGGGCAGTGCTTCCTGCCTGGATCCCACTGGAGTCCTGTAGTGCAGTTCTGGAGCCTCCAACACAAAAAGGATATGGAAGTGTTGGGAGCCAGTCCAGAGAAGGCCACGAGATGCTGAGAGGGCCTGCAGCAGCTCTGCTGTGAGGACAGCTGAGAGAGTTGGGGCTGTGCAGCCTGGAGAAGAGAAGGCTTGGAGGAGACCTTGGAGTTTCTTTGCAGGATCTGAAGGGGGCTCCAGGAGGGCTGGGGAGGGGGACTATTGACAAGGTCTATGAATGCAGGGAGAGAGGAATGGGTTGAAGTGGCAGAGGGGAGATTGGAACTGGCTGTTATGAAAGGGTCTTTGCAGTGAGGGTGGTGAGACACTGGCACAGGTTGCCCAGGGAGGTTGTGGAGCAGCAGAATGTGGATCAAAGATAGAAGAATACTCAAAGCTCAGCCAGTTCCACCCCCCCTGCCAAAGGCAGGGGACACCTCCCACTAGAACAAGTCGCTCAAGGACTCATTCAGCTGGTCCTGAACACCTCTAGGGAGGATGTGGATCACCAGATCACATTCTGTGCTCCACAACCTCAGACGTGATTGGGGTGAGTTTATGGATTGCAGGGGGCATGTGCCTGAGCTGAACACCTGCAGAGGTTCACATCAGAACCTGACCAGAGAGGGTCCCCAGGCACTCCAGCTGTGCTTGGATCTTGCTGCAGCAGAGAACTTTGCAAGTGGTTTACAGGCACTGCACCAGCAACTACATCTCTGGGGTCTTGCAGTCCTAGGCCTTCCATCTTCCTGCCTTCCACAAGACTGAATCAAAATGCAGCTGCTTGCAAGCCTCATGCTGCGGTGGACAAAGTCCCCCCCATTTCTCTCCTGGTGAGATGGTTTCATGGAATCAGTCAGGGTTGGAAGGGACCACAAGGATCACCTAGTTCCAACCCCTCTGCCATGGGCAGGGACACATCTCCCATCACGTTAGCATCTCCCATCACTTTAGCATCTCCCCCCAAAATTGTAGCATTTCATCTCAATTTACATCTTGCCTCCATTTTATATCTTACCCTAAAAATTCAGCTGCTTTCCCTCCTTTTTTTGTCTTCCTTGTTTGTTGCAGGTGGAAAGCTGCTGGGAATGAGAAGCTGCCCTTCCTCCTGCTGCTCTACAGGCTGTGGTTTCCAGGAAGGGTGTTGGGATCTCTGCTTGTTGTTGCTGCTGCATTCACCTGGTAAGCAACTGCTGGAAGCACCTGCTGGCAAGCTGCCCTTCTTGCTTAAAGCAGCCTCTCTCTCTGGGTACCGTGGTAGAAAGCAGAGCAGCAGTAGCAAAACAGGAGGCAGTGCCTTTGCAGGGAGTCCCTGCTAGAGCTGTGGAAGGAGCAGTAGTCTGTGATAGATAAGCAGTGCTGGGAGGGGGAGAAGCCTCTGAAGGGAGTGAGACAAAAAGACCACTGTGTCTAAATCAGGCTGCTCATACCCTGCCTGGCTCACAAACAACCCTTCAAGTACAGAATTTTCCAGGTTCCATTTCAGCTCAGATGATTATTTGCCTCCTCAAACACTCCAGACCCCTTCCAATGTGACCAGGATGGCTGCTGTGGCTGTCCAGCACTGATTGCTTTCCAACACTGAGAGGTCTTTGTAGCCTTCAGTGTCCTCTTCAGCAAATGAGGGCCACGAGGATGAGCAGAGGGGCTGCAGCAGCTCTGCTATGAGGGCAGACTGAAAGAGTTGGAGCTGTCTGTCTGGAGAAGAGGAGGCTCCCAGGTCACCTTCTTGTGGCCTTCCAGGATCTGAAGGGGGCTGCAAAAAAAGCTGGGAAGGGACTTTTTAGGCTGTCAGGGAGTGACAGGCTGTCACTGGCAGGGTAAGTAGTCACTCAGTCCTTTCTCTTGGGGCTCTCTAATCAGTCACTCTCCTAAAACAAAACCATAGATCAAGCAGGCTGGCAGAGAGCTCCAAGCTCAGCCAGCACAACCTAGCACCCAGCCCTGTCCAGTCAACCAGACCATGACACTAAGTGCCCCAGCCAGGCTTGGCTGCAACACCTCCAGCCACAGAGACTCCACCACCTCCTGGGCAGCCCATCCAATGCCAATCACTCTCTCTGACAACAACTTCCTAACAACATCCAGCCTAGACCTGCCCTGGCACAGCTTGAGGCTGTGTCCCCTTTGTTCTGCTGCTGGCTGCCTGGCAGCAGAGCCCAACCCCACCTGGCTACAGCCTCCCTGCAGGCAGCTGCAGGCAGCAATTGAGCTCTGCCCTGAGCCTCCGTCTGCTGCAGGCTGCACACCCCCATCTCCCATCAGCCTCTCCTCACAGGTGCTCTGCTCCAGGCCCTCCCCAGCCTTGCTGCCCTTCTCCAAAACACCTTCCAGCACCTCAACATCTCTCTGCAATTCAGGAGCCCAGAACTGGACACAGCACTCCAGGGGTGGCCTGAGCAGTGCTGAGCACAGGGGCACAAGAACCTCCCTTGTCCTGCTGCCCACACTTGCTACTCTGAGCCAGCCCAGGATGCCATTGGCTCTGCTGCCCACCTGGGCACTGCTGCCTCCCCTCTTCAGCTCCTCTCTCCCAGCACCCCCAGCTCCCTCTCTGCCTGGCTGCTCTCGGCCACTCTGGCCCCAGCCTGTAGTGCTGCTTGGGGTTGTTGTGGCCCAAGTGCAGAACCCTGCACTTGGCCTTCTTCAATCATGCCAATCCCTTTCTTTTCCCACCCTGCCATGCAGCTCCATGAAGCTCCAATATACAGAGGAGAAGCCAATTCAGCTTTCCCCCCAGCAAGTCCTGGCTTTTTGTTCCTGCCCTTTTTAAAGTGCTGTTCCTCTCTCCCAGCCACATTCATGTATTATTCAGTGGCTGCTTCTGCTTTCTATTCTTTCTTCCCCAGACTACTTTATCAGCAGCCAAGAGTTCTGGCTCCCAAGTAAGTTTCTTTGTCTGAACTCTGTCATTTGTTCCTGCTGACTTTGGTTGGAGTGCTCTGTGGCACTGGCTTTCCTGCTGCCAGACTGGCCAGTGCCAAGAGTGACCCTATGGCTGTGTCTGCAGCTGTCTGTGGTGCTGTGAGCTTGGCTTTATATCACTCTTGTACTAATTAACACTCATACCTAATTAATACACCAGTGCACACCCAGCCTGGCTGCTGCCAGGGAGCTCCTTGAGATGGGAGATAGGTAACAGCTGGAAGATGGTGAGAAATAGTGCCATGGTCTGCTTGATTGGCCAGGAATGGGGGATAGGTTGGACTGGAGGAGCTTGAGCTCTCTTCCAACCTGCTTGATTCTATGAAATACCTTCTGGAACTCTCCTGGAATGGTAGGGGGTTGGAAGGGACCTCTGGAGTCCATACTCCCCTGCCAAAGCAGGTCCCACAGGAACACATCCAGGTGGGTTTGGAAAGTCTCCAGAGAAGGAGACTCCACAGCCTCTCTGGGCAGCCTGCTCCAGGGCTCCTGCACCCTCACAGTGAGGTTTCTCCTCATGTTGAGGTGGAATCTCCTGGGTTCCAGCTTGTACCTGTAACAACAGGTTACCAAAGAGAGCCTGGCACCTTCATCCTGGCATCCACCCCTCAGGTGTTCATTGCAATTGATCAGATCCCCTCTCAGCCTTCTCCAGCCCTAAGCAGCCCCAGGGCTCTCAGTCCTTCCCTCGCAGCAGAGATGTTCAAGTCCTTTCATGATCCTTGTAGCTCTCCCTTGGACTCTCTCCAGCAGATCCCTGTCCCTCTTGATTTGGGGAACCCAAGACTGGGCACAGACTTCCAGATATTGTCTCAGCAGGGCAGAGCAGAGGGGGGAGGAGAACCTGCCCAGACCTGCTGGACTGTGTGGTAGCTGTAAGGAGCTGTGGGAAAGCTTTGAATCCCTTTCAGGTGCCTTGCATGACCTTCAGCAATGATTTCTAGCCAACCTGCTGGATCTTGCACTGGAAACAAATTGCAGCACTCCCATGGCCCAACCTCTAGGAGAAGCAATCAAAGCAGGGATCTCAAACAGGCGTGGAAGGTTCCAGGCAGCAGCAGCTAAGCAGGGGCTGAGGCAAACGCTCCTTGTCAGCTCCTGTTTGTTATCAGTCTGCTTTGCTCCTGCCTCTTATCTCTAGCAGTTCACCTTTCAACCAGCCACCATTCTTTTCCCTGTTAATAAACACACACCTATGAGCACACAGCTCTGGGGGCTTTCTCCCCCCTTCTCCTATTCCAGCAGGATCTGTCTGGCCTGAATCTTTCCCCTCTTCTGCACTGGGATCAGTGACTGTGTGAAACCCATCTCGTGCCCCTTGGACTAAAGGAGGAGAGGCTCTTGGAGCTTTCAGTGCTCTGTGGCTTCTGAAGGGAGCTCACAAGCAGGCGCTGGGAGGATGCATACCACGGAAATGAGTCACTGGGAAGCCCTGAGCAGCCCTTGAAAATGAAATGAAGGAGGGGAGGGAAAGCTCTGCTTGGAGAAACACACTTGCAGATTGAGTCTCTCTCTCCTCCATCATAAAAGAAGGGGGGAAGGGTAATTCACACCAGTAAAGAGACAGCTCAGTCGGTGCCTGTGCTACAGAGCTGCTGGTGGGGACTGGAGACCCTGGCGAGGAGAGGCTGAGAGGCTTGGGGCTTTTTACTGTGAAATGAGCAGCCATGAGGGGGGAGCTGATCAATGCTGATCAATTCTTTCAAGGGCGGGGGTCAGGAGGATGGGACCAGCCTTTGTTCAGCGGTGCCTGGTGACCGGGGCAAGAGGTAACAGAAGTTCCGTTCAAACAGGAGGAGGAATTTCCTTTAAGGGTGATGGAACCCTGAAAGGAGCTTGCCAGAGAGGTGATGGAGTCCTCTTCTCTGGAGAGCTTCCAAAAGCCCTCTGTGTGGACCTGTAGGTGACCTGCCTTGGCGGGGGGGGGGGTTTGAACTGGGTGTCTTCAGGTGCTTTCCAACCCCCAGCACTCTGTGACTGCTGCTGTGTAACTCACCCTCTATTGCTATGCATTTCTAGAGGGGGCAGTGAAATGGTTCTGCTGATCGCTGCTCAGACTGAGAGTGCTAAGCCCGGGCTGAAAATGTGCCACTGCCTCAGCCATCAAACTGCTCCCCACAGGCCCCTGGGTTTGATTCCTGTGCTGTCATTGCCTTGGGAAGTGTCAGATGGGAGATGCCTTCAGCCCCTGAGCCGTGACCCTGTGCCACCTGTGCCAAATTTCATTAGCAGAACTCTGCAGCTCCTGGGGCTGGGGTGAATGTGAGGGGGCCAGGGTAAAACACACAGCACAACTGACACTTTGGCTTTAAATCAACAGGGAGAGGAAGCAGGCAGGCCTGGAAACCAAGGAGGAACTTGAAACAGCATTGCCTAGCTGTTAGCAGAGCATAACCAGACCCTGTGCAGCTACCCTGGAGGTGTTCAAGCAAAGACTGGATGGGACACTAAGTGCCATGGTCTGGTTGGTGGGATAGGGCTGGGAGATCATAGAATCATAGAATCAACCAGGCTGGCAGAGAGCTCCAAGCTCAGCCAGCACAACCTAGCACCCAGCCCTGCCCAACCAACCAGACCATGGCACTAAGTGCCTCAGCCAGCCTTGGCTTCAACACCTCCAGGCATGGCCACTCCACCACCTCCCTGGGCAGCCCATTCCAATGCCAACCACTGTCTCTGGCAAGAACTTCCTCCTGACATCCAGCCTAGACCTGCCCTGGCACAGCTTCAGGCTGTGTCCCCTTGTTCTTGTCCCTGGCTGCCTGGCAGCAGAGCCCAACCCCACCTGGCTACAGCCTCCCTGCAGGCAGCAATGAGCTCTGCCCTGAGCCTCCTCTGCTGCAGGCTGCACACCCCCAGCTCCCCTCAGCCTCTCCTCACAGGGCTGTGCTCCAGGCCCCTCCCCAGCCTTGCTGCCCTTCTCCAAACACCTTCCAGCACCTCAACATCTCTCTTGAATTGAGGAGCCCAGAACTGGACACAGCACTCCAGGGGTGGCCTGAGCAGTGCTGAGCACAGGGGCACAAGAACCTCCCTTGTCCTGCTGCCCACACTGCTCCTGAGCCAGCCCAGGATGTTAGGTTGGACTGGAAGATCTTGGAGGTCTCTTCCAACCTGTTTGATTCTCTGATGATTTCCACTGCCCACAGAGCAGATGAAGGCTTTGCTGTAGCTTAGCCACACACTCAAGTGTTGGCTCACACACAGCCCTGCACATTATATCAGAATGTGTTAAGAGCTCTACATAAATACTGGGGGGGGGGAAGAAATGAAGTGTCATGCTGCAAGCTGTGTTTTAATAACACAGCCATGGGGGGATGTTGGAATAGGAATTTTCATACTGTGACTTGGGTTTTAGCCTGTATGTAGCAATCTACATCACACTGATAGCAAAGATGCATAGCTGCTGGTTCTGGGAGTTCAGCAGTCATTAAACTCTCCTTAGCAGAACAAGAAGTCCTGTGAGCTTAAATGAGATTTGAGTAGAGCCTCAGTTTTAGGGCAATACATTAAGCAGGGCTTGATTTCATCCCAGGAACTGAAGTGTGATGTGCTCAGTAACCTCGAGTAAAAGGGCAGAGAAAAAAAGGTCCTGAAGATAACCTCCCTAATGAGTGAATGCTGCTGCACAGACTCTTCCAGCTGCCTTTTCAGTCTTTCTTTCTCCTGTACTGGCCTTGAAACCGAAAGCAACAGCTCATTAGCATTCCCTTTCCCTCCCTTCAGGGAGCAGGATGTGTGAGACTCTGGCACAGGTTGCCAGGGAAGGTTGTGGAGCAAGGTACCCATGAGGAGTGTGCAGCTTGGACCTCCTCAGCAGAGAGCAGGTGCCAGGACAAGCAGTGTGAGTTCATACAGCAGTTGTCTTCCAGGTCGTTGAATTGGATGATCTTGGAGGTCTCTTCCAACCTGGTTGATTCTATGAAGTCTAATCTGTGCTTTGCAGACCCAAGCTGAGGCAGAACTGGCAGAGCTCAGCCCCAGACTGAACCTCTTTGGGTTTGTTTCGATCAGAGATGTGCTCTGAACCTTTTCCCTGGTTCACACATCTCTCTGCATCGTGTAATCTTTTCCAGCACAGAAATCTGGTGCTGAGAAGTTCTTGTTCCCATCCTTTGCTTCAATCCTTTCCAGCTTTCCTAAGCTCTGTGAAATAAATGGCTGGAAGGTGCTGGAACTGCCGGGGCTGATGCAGTGCCAGCAACCAGGGTGACTTCATTTCATCCTCAAGTGCTCAAGTGAAAACCCTTGAGCTCAGCCTGGGCTGGGGTTAACATTTCTCCCTGCACGAACCGGGCAGTTTGCAGCCTTCAAAGCCTGACAGCCTATTCAGGAGGGGCAAGGGGGGAGGATGTCCAGAGCCAGGGGAACAGCCATAGCTCGCTAATGACGGCTCCGTGATTGTCATCTGAGGTCACAGCACGGATGGCTCATGTGCCACCCCCCTTGCCACAAACATCTTCTCTGTTACCTCCTGAGGCTGCTAGCAAAGGGCTGTGCAAGCCTGTGTCATGTCTCGTTTAAGCGAGCAGGGAGAGGGAGCAGCAGGGAACGGCAGTGCTGGGGCCAGGGGTGAAAGGGCTAAGCTGAGCTGTTTCTAAGGGAACAGCTGAAAAAAAAAGAGAGAGAAAATGAAAGGAAGAAAGAAACAAGGCTCATTTGGCACAGAGAGAGAGAGAGAGAAGGAGGGAAGAGTTCCCTGACTGCTCTTGCTTCTCTTCAGATGAGAGAATTGCTGTATGGCAGTGCCTCAAGTATGCAGAGCTTCGGGGCCCCCACCGCTGATTGCTGATGATTTTAAAGAGCCATTTCTGCTCCGTGTGAGCTAGGCTGAAGATGGCACTCGCTGGTGTCCATTGCAGGCACTTCCTCTGCCAGCCCTAGCAGTACCCGCAGAGCAGGCACAGAACCTCCAGCCCAGAACCCCCTCCTGGCAGCTGTTGTTTTGTGCTTTAGCCAGCAAAGGGTCTGGAGGAAGACACCTTCCAGTTAGGTAATGGTTAGATTTGATCTTAAAGGTCTTTTCCAACCAAAACGATGATTCTATGATCCCTCACCTTGACTCTGCTCTGCTGAGACCTCACCTCCAGTCCTGCCTCCAGTTCTGCTGTCCCCAGCAGCAGAAGGACACAGAGCTGCTGGAGAGAGTTCAGAGGAGGCCACGAAGATGCTCCAAGGGCTGCAGCAGCTCTGCTGTGAGCACAGGCTGAGGGAGCTGGGGGGGTGCAGCCTGCAGAGGAGAAGGCTCCAGGGGGCACCTCAGAGCTGCTGCCAGTGCCTGAAGGGATCCTGCAGGAAGGCTGCAGAGAGACTTTTGCCTGAGGGTGTCCTGAGACAGGCCAAGGGGGAATGGTTTGGAGCTGAGGCAGAGCAGGGTTAGAGTGGAGCTGAGGGAGAAGTCCTTCAGTATGGTGAGACTCTGGCACAGGCTGCCCATGCATGTAGTGTATTTATTTGTAACCAGCTGTGTCTGAGGGCCAGGAGTGCAACCAGGGCCTCATTCTGCCAGTTGCTGTATCTGTGTGTCTGGATTCCTCCACAAGGCAGAAGGAGCTGTCTGGTCTGATCCTGCACAGAGAAATTTTCTCTCCTGCTGTCAGTACCAAGCTGGGCTGTGCATATCTCTCAGAGCAGCATTCAGACCCAATAAAAACATCAAGTGATGCAGCAGCCATGGATCCATAATCAGCTGTGCCAACAGCTAATTGCCCTCATGCCTTAATTATGCTCTAAATTGGTCTGTGGTTGCAGCCTGGCTCTGCAGCCATTTGGCTTTGCTCTGCCATACTAAATGACTCGAATTCCTGGGCAGATATTCATAGCCTGCACTAAATCCACCACGGAGGAGCTCCTCCAGCTCAAATAGAGCATGACAGAGGGTGGGGCTGTGTTTCTGGGGTACCTGTTCTGGAAGGTTTGGTCTTCAGCTGTCCCTTCAAAGCCCACCTTCGCCTGCTGCCACTGAGATGCTAAGAGCCTGATTTGTGCAGTGCCAAACATGTTTCTCTTCCTGGCAGTCCTGTGGCTTCTCCCCAGGGGAAGGTCTCATGTCACATGTTATGTGACACAGTTCTGCTCGACAGGGCTGTGATTTGAAGCAGCACCTCCAGGCTCCCTGTGCCTGCAGGGAGCAGAAGGATGTGACTGCAGAAACACTCCCCAGAGCGGTGTGGGAGATGCTCCCTGAATCAGCTCCTGCCCTCCTCTCATTAGTGAAAGCTTGGCCTTCTGTTCTTGTCTCCTGCTGATTAATCCCCCTCCCCCAGCAGCAAGCTTGCCTGCTCTCACTTGGGCTGTGCATTTGGAGGCTTGCGTGGCAGCTTCGCCAGGACCTACTTCCCCATCCCAATTCCCCACCTGAATTCCCCACCCGAATTCCCCACCAGCTTCCATTGCTCCCTGGGGCAACTGAGGCAGGGGGCAGTGAGGCAGCAGTGGTGCTTTTCCATGGGAGACCTTCCTCTGCCCAACTCAAGGGACAACCTGTCTCACATCTCCTCTGCATAGGCAAGATCATAGAATCAAGCAGGTTGGAAGACAGCTCCAAGCTCCCTCCAGCCCAACCTAGCACCCAGCCCTGGCCAAACACCCAGGACCATGGCACTAAGTGCCCCAGCCAGGCTTGGCTTCAACACCTCCAGCACAAAGACTCCACCACCTCCCTGGGCAGCCCATTCCAATGCCAATCACTCTCTCTGACAACAACTTTCTCCTAACATCCAGCCTAGACCTGCCTGGCACAGCTTGTGGCTGTGTCCCCTTGTTCTGTTGCTGGCTGCCTGGCAGCAGAGCCCAACCCCCACCTGGCTACAGCCTCCCTGCAGGTAGTTGTAGACAGCAATGAGCTCTGCCCTGAGCCTCCTCTTCTCCAGGCTAAGCGACCTGGCAACACACACAGCAGAGCAGGAGAAGTGAATCACCAGATGTAAATTAATCATCAGCTCTTTCACGGTGCCTGAGGACCTTGCAAGGTGCTCCTGCCCCAAGCCCTAGGTTAGGAGCTTGTTGCCTTCCCCAGGGCCCCATTCTGCTCAGCTGGCACAGGTTCACCACTCGTTGTCCATCTCATTTAAGAACACATCAGACAGGCTGCTTCTTTCCTGGGCCCAGCTGGTGGCTTGCATGGCACAGGGGAAACTCCTCGGGGCAGGGGGGGGCAAGAAACAGAAACTTGCAGCACTGGAGACCAGTCCTAGGTGGGGCCAGGCAATGATCCTCTCCTCTTCACTGGCAGGACACGAATCACTTCCACTAATTCCCTTTTTCATTCCTATTTGGATGTTCCTTAACCCTCCCACAGGTCATGTTCCTGCCATTACTGCCCAGAAATGTCACTTTAAGCCACTCTGATCTGCGGTGATAGCTGAGAAAGGGTTGGTCTGGTCAGACCTTCTCTGTGTGAGAGCTGTGCCTGGGGGCCAGGGAAACGAGCTGGTCCTCGAGCAGACCAAGGGTAGGAACAGCACTTCCACACTCCCTGCACAAAACCGGCCCGGGGAGCAGCCAGCTGTGTGCATCTGCCTGCTCCCAGGTGGGAAGGAGCTGGAGGGCTGTGAGCTCCTGCCGGTACAGCTGAGTTTAGTCCTCTGCCCTTGGTCGTGGACTCCTTAAGGTCGCTAAAGAGCTACGAGATCACCTCACCTTCTCCAGCCCCTGCCTTCTGAAGCAAGAGGCTATCTCTTGTTCTGTGTCCTCACAGGGACAGTCTCGGTCACTCGTGAGAATGAGATCCACAGAGTGAGCTGCTTTCTCCCTGCGCATTTGCTCTGCTCTCAAAGGGCAGCTCTGAGCACCAGAGCTGCTGTTCTCTTGCTTGGATTCCCCCAGCCCCTGCTTCACCTTCTCCTTCCTTCATCTTCATCTTCTCCTTCCTTCATCTTCATCTTCTGCTTCCTTCACCTTCACCTTCTCTTCCTTCATCTTCACCTTCTCTTCCTTCATCTTCACCTTCTCCTTCCTTCACCTTCTCTTCCTTCATCTTCTCCTTCTCCTTCCTTCATCTTCACCTTCCTTCACCTTCACCTTCTCCTTCCTTCATCTTCACCATCTCTTTCTTTCACCTTCACCATCTTCTTCCTTCATCTTCACCACCTCCTTCCTTCGTCTTCACCTTCTCCTTCCTTCATCTTCACCCATCTCTTTCCTTCACCTTCACCATCTTCTTCTTCATCTTCAACCTTCTCTTTCCTTCACCATCTTCTTCCTCCACCTTCACCTCCCTGCCCCAGCAAGTCCCCGTGGGATCCCCAGGGGTGAAACAGGCAGAGGGCAGCAACAGCTCCCCAGGTGAGTGACAGGGGCAAGAACAGAAGGGATTTACAGCAGTGGGCTGTGATTTACTCAGGTCAGATCCCCAGCCGTGCCATTCTGATGCACACAACCAAACGATTTAGGGAACAAAACCCAAGCAAGTAGTGACTTTTAAATGTCCTGCCTACCCACCCGACTCCCTCCTGGAGCTGAGTGATGCTGCACTGCCTTGGCTCTCCCCTGGGCTATATTTAGATCCAACACAGATCCACCAAATGTCACTGCTTTGTGTGGAGCTAAAGCCCTGTGAGCAGGAAGGCAGATTGGAGCAGGAGCTCTGCTGCTCCTGTGCCCACCTTACCCTCCCTGCCCCTCTGCTGAGCCTTCAGCTGATTTAAATCACCAGATGAGTACAAATGACTTTTGTTAAGTGCCTCATTCTGTTGGTTTTCTTTTTGTAGGGAGTTTTGCCAGCACCTGATTGCACAGCTCCAGACCTTCTGAAGTCTCTATTTTCCCCTCTGTTCAGCACTGACAGTTACTATAATTAGAGGGATGTTGCTCTGTAGCAGCATCTAGTGCCAGAGCCAGAGGCCTGGCAGCACCTTTTCCTTTCTGGCTGTCCTCCCAGCCAGAGCTGCTGCTTCTGCTGGCCTGGAGCCACCAAGGGGCAGGATGGTTGGATGCCATGGGCTGATCCTGGTCACCCATTCCCACTGTCACCCTGCCAAAGGTGGTTCCTTTTGTTTTCCTAGAGTCACTTCTTCCATGAGTTTTGTTTCCTCAATTGTTTGGTTGTGTGTCCTGTCACTCACCTGGAGAGTGGCTGCTGCTCTCTGCCTCTTTCGTCTTGGGCATCCCATTGAGACTTACTGGATGGGGGAAGGGAGAGGGGGAAGGGGAAAGAGGAAAGGGGGGAGGGGAAAGAGGAAAAGGGGGAAGGGGGAAGAGGACAAGGGGGAAGGGGGGAAGAGGAAAAGGGGGGAGGGAAAGGGGAAGAGGAAAGGGGAAAAAGGAAAGGGGGAAGGGAAAGGGGGAGGAAAGGGTGAAAAGAAAGGGGAAGAGGAAAGAGGGAAAAGTGAGGGGAAGGGGAAAGAGGAAAGGGGAAAGGAAAAGGAAAGTGGAGGGGGGAAAGGGGAAGGGGAAGGGAAGCAGAGCAGGGGCCAATTCAAGTGAGGAAACAGCTACTCTGGTGCTTGACATGGGGTGTCCCCCTGGTGCCCAGGGGTGCAGTGGCTGTCTCTGCTGCCGTGATGTGGGAAAGGTAACACCAAACCCGGCGCCAGTGGGACAGGGCGGGGGTGATGGAGCCTCCTCTCGGCTCCTGCCGTCCCTGACCACCACTCTGCAGTGGCACATGTCACCAGCCTCATAAATATCAACTGTGGGTAACTGGAGCCTCTCTGTTTCCAAGGGCAACCACCGCTGGCTCAGCGCCGCTGGCTCACCAGCTCCACGCTCCAGCACACACAGCAGCACCCACCCACCCCCCAGCAGCCCTCTGCTGGGGTCCTTCTGCGGTGTTGGGTTGGCGTTTGGGTGTTGGGTGAGGCAGCCCGGGGGGAGGGGAACATGTGGATGGTTGTGGGCTGGCTGCAGGGTGCCAGGCTCGCCTCATTTGAGGTGTCTGCCTGGGCAGAGCCTGGCAGCAGCACAGGCAGGGGGGCTCTCACCCAGCAAGTGACCTGCTTCTGTGCCCTCAGGCCTCTTCTATTTTAGCTTGTGCAGCAGCACCCGAGCCAAACCCCTCCGACCCTCCACGCGCTCCCTGCACGGGGGCCTCCAAGCTGCTTTCGCGTGGCTCCTGCTTGCCCCCATGGGGCACCACAGCACCCACATCCTCCCACCCACACACAGCTAGGGGTGCCCGAGGCACCATCTGCACCTGGAGAGCTGTTTGGGGGTACCCAGGGGTGTGGGTGCCCGCCTGCGTGTGTACCCAAAAGCGTATTGTCTGTGCACCCAGGAGTGCTCCTCTATGAACCCAGAGGTTCAGGGGCCCTTGTGTGCACACCGAGGTGTTTGTGCGCCCCAGAGGGGACGGTGCCCGTGTGTGCGCCCAGGGGTTCAGGCACCTGTCTGTGCACCCGGGGGTGGCTGCAGATGGCCACGTCTGCATGCGGGTTGCCAGTCTGCGAACCCAGAGGTGCCAGTCCGTGCACCCGCGGGGCGGGTCCCGCGTGCACAGCCGCACTCCCGCAGCTGCGCACCCACCTGCCGGCGCCGTCCCGCGGCCGGGGGGCGGCCAGGCCGGGCGGAGCCGAGCCGAGGCCGAGCCTCCGCCCTCCCGGTAACGTCGCTGCTGCCGCCCCAGCCCGCACGGTGCCGCCCCGCGCTCGGCTCTCCCGGCCGCGCTCGGCGCTGGCGGCTCCCCGGGGCCCGATGGCCGGCGGCGGTGCGGCCCCGGCCGCCGGGCTGGCGCGGGGGGGTGTGAGCGCGGCCAGCGCGGGACCCCGCAGCTGGGGGCCAGCGGCTCTCCGTGCGCGGCCGGCGGCGGCTATGAGCGGGGCACGATGATGATCGACACTCAGGTGAGTTCCGCCGCTCCCCCGTCGGCTCCGGGGCCGCCCCCCCCCCCAGCACTTTCCCCGCGGCTCTCCAAAGCCTCCCCCCCAGCTCCGGTGCGTAGCTGCGGCTCGGTCCCCCCCAGCAACCCGCGGCCGGGTGCGGGGGACGGGGACGGGCTCAGGGCGGCCCACGCGTGTGTCCGCCACGGGTGCCTAATGCGTGTGCGGTGCCAGGGAGGGGGGTTCTCAGTCGGGGGTTGTCCTGGGGGGGTCTGTGACTGCAGGTGCCCGTTTCCCTCGCTGCCTGCTGGCGGCGGGGGGCACCTGGGTGTCAGCGGACCCTGAGCCTGCGCTGCAGCGGGGACCTTGGGCAGAGCGGAACCAGGAGCTCTTACCGGGCGGGGGTCGGTTTGCTTTGCTTTCTGGCTGTGATATGGATAAGTGCGGCCCGTGGAAGTGGGGATGACGGCTTGGGAAGGAAAACAGGACAGTTTGGGATGGGATCTGGCTCCTGGTGCGATGCTGCAGCCGTTCCTGAGCTGCTGGCAGGCTGTGAGCTGCTGCGTGTGGTGCCAGCCAGGGCTGCAGTGCTCAGGCCAGGTGGCACCTGGAGGTTCCTTATCTCTGCCTGGGACGTTCGTGAGGTGAAGTGGAGCTGTATTGAAGAGAGGTGGGCAAAGCCTCCACGTTCACAAACCCACTCGGGCTTTGGGGGCAAGGGGGGGGGTGAGGCCAAAGGCAAGAAAATTTGGGGGGGGTTGTCTCATCAGGATGTGGCTCTCTGTTTGGTCCTGATTCTCCTGGGACTTTGTCCTTGCTATTTCTCTTCTTGTATTCCCTTCCTGATCTCAGCCCTGGGAAGGGAAGAGAAAGGAATGGGAGGGGAGGATCTGCGCCGCTGCCCTTGTGGGGGTGGTGGGAAGGTAAGTGGGCAGCGGTGGCTCCTGGCAGCCCCAGAATGAATGAAGGGGAGGGCTGGTGCTGTGGTGGAGCAGTGGGCTGGGACCCATTTTTGGACTGGAAACCGGATCCACCCCCTGCACCCAGCGGGTCTTCATGGTCTGGGGCCTCCTTTGCCTTGATCCAGCCCTGTTGGGGGTGAATTAGCTTTGTTGGGGGTGTGGGGGGGCAGCAGCTAGTGCCAGCGTGCCTCAGTGCTGGCTTGTGGCAGAGCCTTTTGGACGAGAGGACTGGCAACCAAAGTATGGGATCCTGACCCCGGCAAGGGATCAAGAACAGGAATGCTCCAGAACCACGGTGGTGCACTGGAGAGAGTAACCTTGCTGGGAGACCCAGCTAGGTGCAGAGCTGCCTGGAGGTGATGTCCAGAGCTCAGCCACCCGTGCTGGGGCGTGCACAGGAGCAAGTCTGTAGAGAGCTTTGCAGTCAGGTCCTGGCTTTAACCTGCCCATCGCTCGTTACCCTTCCCCCCCTGTTATGCCTGGGGAAGCTGAGGGCACGTCGAGGCGTTTGCTCAAGCGCGGAGCCCTGCGTGGCGGAGAGCACAGCTCGGAAGCCTCCGTTCCTCCCGCATGTTCCCGGCTGGGGAGGAGGAAGGCTTTGCTGTTTAAGGGGTGCAGTTCATCCCGGTCCTGTCACTTGTGACTCCCGGTTCAGAGGAATTTCCAGCTGCGGCCGCACCCTGCCGGCTCTTCGGGCTGTACGGCAACATTTTTCATGCCTCGTAAATGTTTCTCTCCTTGGTTGCTAAGGGAAAGACCCACACAAACAGCGGGGAAAACAGAGTGCTGCTAAGTAAATATGCTGAGCAAACAAGGGAGATCTCTTCCCTTCCTTTTCCATCCCTGACCTAGCTGCAGGTGTGCCGTGACGTCGGAAAGCAAAGGTTCACGTGCAAGGCTGAACCCCAGCCTTTCGAGCTGGAACCTGCCAGGGAGCTGGGGCAGAAGGTGGCTTCCCTCCCGGACCAAGCTCCCAGAGCTGCAGGCTCATCCCTTCTCTCCCGTACTGGCCGCTCGGGCTGCGGAGAGCAGCACAGATGGTGGACAAGCGGCCCTGGGGCTGGCGGAGGGCAGCAGGCAGCGAGCCTGAGCGCAGGCTGGAGCAGGGTTCCTTCTGTCTCTGTCGTCTGCTGCCAGGCACGGGAGGGAGAAGCGACTCCCAAGGACAGGAGTTGGCTCCTGGTGGGCGCTGCTGTGCGTAGGAGTTGACTCCTGCGCTGCTGTGGGTAGGAGGGCGAGCTGGCAACAAGTGATGGCGAGCGAGAGCCCAGGTGGCAGCAGGGGCTGGGAGGAAGCGGGCGGAGAGATGTGAAGTCCCTCCTCAGCGTGGTTCAGCTGCTCCATCTGGAGCTCCCACTCAGGCGTGTGTGTGCCCGCAGACAGGGCTGGAGAGAGGCGAGCAGAGGATGCAGCGACTGCTGCAGGCTCCAGAAGAGATCTCTGGGCTGCTGCCATGATTGATTTGACGTCCTGTGGCTCAGCACAGTTCATCTGCGGGGTCAGTTTGCTCGGAGGGGACTCTTTCTGTGAAGAGAGGAGGTGTTTTTTTCCCCCCCAGGGCGTCTTTGGGGTTGTGCTTTTCAGTTCCCGGCGGTGTTTCGTCTGTGCCGTTCCCTACGTGGTGCCAGGCTGCTGGACCCTGAGGGGCAGAGGTCCTCCTAGTTTTGTGTGGTGATCGGGAGAGCAGCCTGTGCTATCCATCAATCAATGCTGCTTCTGACACCTTTCCCATTGCTATAGCAACACATGGCTGGGGAGGATGCCAGCAGGCTCCCCGAGCAGTGCGTGCAGAGAAACTGCTTCACCTGCCCCCAGACCACAGTCACCTGTGCGGCAGGGGGAGGCTTAATTGGCAACTGCCCACAGCTGCTGGGCTGGGGAGGGGCAAAGAAACTGGGCTGGGCTGGCTGGGGCTCGCCCTGTGCTCCCAGGTGTTCCCACTCCTGGTGATAGGGTGACAAAGGGCATCCATGGTCTCCAGTGCTGGGGTCTGGGATTTGTCTCCAGAGGTGACAACCACTCAAGGTGGTTGGACAAGATGACCTCTGAGGGTCCCTCCCAACCCTTCTGTGATGCTAAGGCTCCAGGAGTGTTAGGGGCTGTTTGTCTCTGCCCCCTGGCCCTGCCTGTAGACGTTCTTCACTGCAGGGTGCTGATGGGGGAGGTGTTGCCTGGCGTCTTCCTCCGTCTCCTTCCCCCCCCGTGCTCACCGAACGGCTCCGGGACACTCTCGTCCTGCTCCACCCCCCCAGCTTGCTGTTCTTTGCTTGCCCCTGCGAACCGGAGCCCTTCCCCAGTCACTCAGCTGCGGTGGCCGTCAGGACTGATGTGGTGCTGCCTTCCCTCTGCAGAGCTGCTGCTGCCTCCCTGCCTGGCTTGCTGCTGGCTGAGGATGCATTTTACGTGCTGCCGTGGCCAGTGGGAGCTGTGGAAGCCCTGCGTGGGCTGCCCAGCCACTCGGGACCGGGTGGGGCCGTGCAGCAGATGGCACTGTTGGTTCCCCTATGAGCTGCAGGCTTCTGCTCTCGGCAGAGCTGAGAAGGGGCAGTGGTGAGGAAGCTGAGGCATGGCGCAGACCAAGCTGGGCTCTGCCGCGGGCGGCAGAACTGCTCAGCAGAGGTTGCTGCTTGCATCTTGCTCACCAAGGAGGAGCTGTTTGGCTGCTTGATGATGAGTAGCAAGAGACAGCTCCATCCTTGGGGACCTGAGCTCCAATCGCAGAGCCACTGCGGGCTTGCTGCGAGACCTCAGCAAGGGCCACAAGAGCTCAGCAAGGGCCACGTCAATCACCGCATCCCTCCGGTGAAAAGAAAGCTCCAACCCACAGCTCCCTTTTGTGCTTGTTCCCGCTGCCACCAGTCGGCCCATCCCCCAGCCTTCCCCAGCACCCTGTCAACAACAGGCAAAGCTGTGACCTTCCGTCCCTGGTGGCTGGGAGAGCTGCCTCTGCTGCTTGCAGGCTGCCACATCCACGCTGCTAGCGTCGGGGGAGTGATGTTTAAATGCATCCATGGCTGGATGTGCTCAGCTGTTTCTGCAGTGGCTGGAGCCAGGGCAGTGGAGCCCAGTTTGCCCCTCAGTTTGCTCTGCCTGGAGTCAGCCCTCAGCCACTGCGGGATCCTCTCTGGCAGTGCTGCAGCCTCCAGATGTGAGGAGGTTTCCCTGCAGGGATTGCCCAAGTCCCTCCAGCCTGCATGACCCGTGGTGAGGGTTCATCCATCTGTGCTCCTTGGGGATTTGCATTCTAAACCAGCTGATTTCTTGGGGACCTTTTGGCCACCCCCAGGCCCCTGGGAGCAGGCTCTCTGCAGGCTGTCCCTGTGAATATTTGGTTTCTGCACTGTTCCCCCCCCCCCTTCCATTGTAAGTTTTGGCCTCGGGTCAAAGACAACGTTTGTAGACATGAGCTGACGTCAAAGGCAGCTTGGTGGTGGCCTGCTGGGGGCTGACAGGCTCCCAGGCCAGAGTCCCTGCTCCCTCCAGGTCCCAGCAGCACAGTAGGAGTTCCCTCACTGCCAGGATTCACAGCTGAGGTTTGCTGAGCTGTGCTCCAGCCTGACCCCCTGGCTCCTGCCTTCCTGTGCTTGGGGCTGCTGGAGGTGGAATGCTCCCTGGAGCAGCTGGAGCTGCCTGCAGCACACTCTCAGAATGGGTTGGAAGGGACCTTCAAGATCATCAAGTTCCAATCACCCTGCCATGGGCAGGGACACTTCCCACCAGCCCAGGGTGCTCAAGGCTTTGTGCAGCCTGGCCTTGAACACCTCCAGGGAGGGGACATTCATGACCTGCCTGGGCAACCTCTGCCAGTGTGTCTCCACCCTCACTTCAAAGACTTTCTTCCTCATTCCCAGTCTCAGAGCCATTCCCCTCCTGTGCCCTTAGCAGGGCTCCCTCCTGTGCCCTTAGCAGGGCTCCCTCCTGTGCCCTTAGCAGGGCTCCCTCCTGTGCCCTTAGCAGGGCTCCCTCCTGTGCCCTTAGGAGGGCTCCCTCCTGTGCCCTTAGCAGGGCTCCCTCCTGTGCCCTTAGGAGGGCTCTCTGCTGTGCCCTTAGCAGGGCTCCCTCCTGTGCCCTTAGGAGGGCTCCCTCCTGTGCCCTTAGCAGGGCTCTCTGCTGTGCCCTTAGCAGGGCTCCCTCCTGTGCCCTTAGCAGGGCTCCCTCCTGTGCCCTTAGCAGGGCTGGCTCCTGGTGCTACCAGAGATGTGCAGCTGTGCAGCAGCTGTCAGCACAGCCTGGGAGTGATGCTCTGCCCAGAGTTGATGCTGTGGCCACCTGATCCTTCACGCAGTCTCCCCACAGACATGTGCTGGCTGAGGTGGCCCTGGGGGCTGTTTCTTGGCTTGCAGCCTCAGGACATCCTTTGTTGCTCTTTATCTTCCCTCCTCCATGCACTTCCCACTCTGTTTCCCACTGGGCTGCTCTGAGCACCCTGCCTGACCCGGAGGCAGGAAGCAAACACTGCAGAGGCCCCGTCCAGAAGTCTCCTGGCTCCTTGCTGCCGCTGGCACAGGGTGGGGAGGTCAGGGACACCTCACAGGGCAGCCTGCAGGCCCCTTTGAAATCTCTGGCAGCCTCCCTGCCCTGCTCTCCTTGGCTCCACAGCGGATTTCCCACTGTGTGCTTCCTGCCCGTGCTGCTCCTGTGCCCCTGGCTCCTCGCCCCCCGGGCAGCGCTGTGGAACACAGCCACGAGTGGCCCAGGTGGCACGGGAAGGGCCAGGGCAGGAGGAAACGCCCCGGTCAGGCTGTCTCCTGCGCTGTGATGTGCTGTGGGTTGCAGGGAACAGGAGCTCAGGCAGCCCTTGGCTCTCTCTAGCTGCTCTGCAGGGCGGTTGGGCAGCCGCTGGAGCCGGTCCGGTTTGGCGGGAGGAGGTGGCGAAGTCTTCTCCTGGCGGTGCTGATGGAGATGTGCAGAGGCAGAAAACCACTGCAGCCTGAGCCGTGGGGTGCCCGTGGGGCAGGCCTGGGGGTCGCAGAGCAGGAGGCTGGAGCAGCAGGGGGATGTCCTTGCCCCGGGTGGCTTTTTCCCCTGGGAGAAGTCTCAGCTTAGCTGCCTGATGCCCGAGGAGCACCATTCTCCTCCTCCTACAAAGCCTCTCTGCTCCTGGCTGCTGGAGGGCCCCGTTTTGCTTGGCAGAGGTTGAAAGTCTCAGCAGGCTTCAAACCCTCCCGTTCAGCATTGCCATGGTGACAGGCAGGCGCTGCTGCTGCTGCTGCTGCTGGCCCTGCTGTCCTCGGTGGCACCAGAATAGCAAGGCTGGGGCGAGTGGGGCTGGCAAGTCAGGGAGCTTTGTGCCCCACAGCTTTACCCCAGCACAGGGGAGCCCCCAGCACGTTCCTCTCCTGGTGCTACTGGCAGGCAGTTTGCTTTCCCCTCGGCGGGGTGAGCAGCAAGAGGAGGCAGGGTTTGGTCTAGGGCGGCTGTGCCCAGCCTCCTGCTCTGGCACCACGCATGGCGCTGCTGAGGGGTGCCTGCAGCATGGTGTGCCCTGACAAAGAGCCCATCCTATGCCTCTGCACTCATAACCTCCCACCCCCACCCGGAAAATATTAGGGCTGGCAATTTGCAATGCTGTGTGAAGAGCTCATTGAAGGGAAGTGAGGAGGAGATGGCTGCTGGATGCTGCCACAGGCTGGGGAGGGCAAGGGAAGGGACATTTCTGCAGCTGGAGACATTTATCTCCCCAGTGCTGCAGCACAGACACGCCTCAGGCTGACCAGAATCCTGCAATGGTTTGGGTTGGAAGGGATCTTAAACCTCATCCAGTTCCAACCCCCCTGCCAGGGGCAGAGACACCTCCCATTGGAGCAGGCTGCTCAAAGCTTCATCCAGCCTGGCCCTGGGAGCATCCACGACCTCTCTGGACAACCTGTGCCAGTGTCTCAGTAAAGAACTTCTTCATGTCTAAGCCCACCCCTGGTCAGTGTCAAACCATCCTCCCTTGTCCTGTCACCACAGACCCTTGTAAAAAGTCCCTCCCCAGCTTTCCTGTAGCCCCCTTCAGGTGCTGGAAGTCTTTTTCTCAGCGGTGCCAAGTGACAAGACAAGGGACAGCAGGCACAGACTTGAACACAGGAGGTTCATGGGGAGGATCTTCACTTTGAGGGTGGTGGAACACTGGAGCAGGCTGCCCAGAGAGGTGGTGGAGTCTCCATCTCTGGAATCATTCAAACCCTGCCTGGGTGCTGCCCTGTGCAGGCTGCTGTGGGTGTCCCTGCTTTAGCTGGGTGCCTGGACTTGATCTCCAGAGGTCCCTTCCCAATCCCTACCATCCTGTGAAGCCACCCAGCTCCTCCTGGAGGTGGGCACTGCACTGGGTGGCTCTGCCTGCTTATACAAGTCCCCTTTGCAGTGCTCCCAGTGCTGCCTGCAAGGGTGTTTAGTTAATAGGATTATGGAAGCTTTCCTGTTGTTAGGCAGCAGAAATCAATGGTGGCTCTCCAGGGCTCAGCTTCATCCCATTTGCTGCACTGTCACTAGATGGCTGTGCTGGCTGTGTGGCCAGAGACTGGCACGGTGCTGTGTGCCCCTGCAAAGGCAGAGGATGCTCTTGGTCCACCAGCACTATCCACATGCAGAGCTTGTGCTTGGCATTGTGCTGGCTTGATTGCCCAAGGAGGTTGTGGATGCTCCCTCCCTGGAAGTGTTCAGGACCACAAGGTCTTGTAATGACAGGAGGAGGAGGAGGAGGAATGGGTTTGAAGTGGCAGAGGGAAGATTGAAACTGGATGTTAGGAAGGAGTTCTTGACAGTCAGGGTGGTGAGACACTGGCACAGGTTGCCCAGGGAGGTTGTGGAGCACAGAGAGTGAGGGTGGTGAGACACTGACTCAGGTTGCCCAGGGAGGTTGTGGAGTACAGAAGCACAGAATGTGATCTTTGATCACATTCTGTGCTTCTGTGCTCCACAACCTCCCTGGAGGTGTTCAGGGCCAGCTTAGATGTGGCCCTGAGTGAGCTGTTCTAGTGGGAGGTGTCCCTGCCTATGGCAGGGGGGGTTGGAACTGGATGATCCTTGAGTTCCCTTCCAACCTAAACCATTCTATGATTTCCCTTCCCAGGTTACTCTGGCAGCAGAGTGGCTGCAGGTGAGGTGGGGAGAGCCAGGGAGGATCTTGTTCCATAGGCTCAGTCTGGTGGGAAGCTGAAATGAGAGTTGGGATGAAGTAGGAAAGGGGTGCTGGGGGCAGCTGTGGATTGCAGGGGGTTAGATGGTGCCTCTCCTCCTTGCCCTCTGGCAGTGTGCTGGTATTTGGGGCAGGAGGGAACTGGGAAGCTGCTCTATGAGGTCTGTCCAGGGATGGGGTCCCTGGAGAACCACCTGGTGCAGTGGTGGCTGCTGGCATTGTGGTCAGAGCAATGGGTGCCCTTCCTTGAGCAGTTCTGCCCACCCTGGGCACCTGGGGGGTGCTGTCTTGGTGTCTTCAGCCTGGCCTCTGTCTCTGGGGGGAAGGTGGTTATGGAAACTCAATCAACTGTTGCCATGACAGCCTGGAGCTGGGCTGGCTGCCGGCCGGCAGCTCGATATCTCCTGCTCCCCTGGGACTGATGTCACCAGGATAAAGCACTTCCAGAGCAGGATCACAGGCAATAGAGCTCTTTTATCCTGCTGATGCAGGGAGATGGTCTTGGAAGCAGGGAGGAGGAGTGTGGCTACCTGATGATCTCTGTCCTAGGAGCCAGAGGAGGTCCTCAGTCTCATTTGCATCCCCACGAGCTGCACCTCTGGTCCCCGTTGCTGCGGTGACTGTCTCCATGGAGACTGGTCCAGCACAGCCACATCGTGGGGACCACAGAGGGGGAGGCCACAGGGAAGCTTCTCTGCTAAAAAGGTTCTCAAAAGTGGAGCAGGCTGCTCAGGGAAGTGGTTGAATCCCTGTGCCTGGAGGTATGTAAAAGCCATCCAGATGTGGTGCTCAAGGTGTGGTGTAGCAGCGTCCCCAGTTAGTTAGATGCCATGGGGAAGCTTCTCCAAGGGTTACCAAAGGCTGGAGCAGGCTGCTGAGGGGAGTGGTTGAATCCCTGTCCCTGGAGAAGCCATAGAGATGTGGTGCTGAAGGAGATGGTGTAGCAGTGGCCTTGGCAGAGGCAGGGCTTGGTGCTGTGGATCTTTTCCAAGCACAATGGTTCTGTGGAGCATCCCCATCCCCAGTGGGCCATGCTGGCTCCCAGGGTGCCCTCTCAGCTCCCAGGGGAGTGTGGAAATTGAAAATCCCTCAAGTGGTGAACGTGTGGAGGAGTCCCAAGAACACTATTTGGCTTCCCTCCCCCCCGAATGCTTGTTGGCTTTCACTCCGTGTTGGTAGCTGCTGCTCTGCACCTGTGAAAAGGCCTCACAGGGGCTTGGTTGCAAGGTAATTTTGCATCTGTGTCTGTTCTGGGGGCAGGGGACTTGATTCAGCTCAGGGTGCTGGGTGCCAGGTGAGCTTTCCAAGGGCATGAGGCTTTGTCTTTACCGAGGGAGCAAGAGAGGCTCCTTCAAACAGAGCCCTAAACCCAAGGCTGCAGGTCCTGGCGGTGTGGTTTGGTCTCCTCACTCAGCTGGGGCAAGGCAGGTGGATTTCAGGAGGGCTACAGGGAAGCAGCCATGAGTTTAGGTACCAGGGTGCCTTTCATTTTCTCTGGGAATCATTTTGGTTGGAAAAGACCTCTGAGGTGAAGGGAGTTCTTCCCAGGGCTTGTTGTGATGGGGTGAGAGGGAATGGATTGAAGCTTGAGGAGGGCAGGCTGAGACTGGAGGTGAGGAAGAAATTCTTTGCAGTGAGGGTGGGGAAACACTGGGAGAGGCTGTGGATGTCCCCTCCCTGGAGGTGCTCAAGGCCAGGCTGGATGAGGTGTCCCTGCCCATGGCAGGGAGTTGGAACTGGATGAGCTTCGGGGTCCCTTCCACCCCAAACCATTCTATGAACCTATGGACCACTGAATCCCACCACAGGCACGGCAGGATTTGTGTTCTCCCTGCTCCCAGCCTCCTGGAAGCCCTGTGGGGGACTCCACACCTGTGCCTGTCGCTGCCCCTCTAAGCCTTCCCATAGGCTTCTCCAAATGCCAGCCTGCTTCAGAGGGATGCTGTCAGGTTGGGATTTCTGTGCTTGCAGAAGCAGATTTCCTCTTTCTGCTGCTGAGAAGCATCAAAGGGGAAGAGCTGCTGGGATTTTCCACTTGCCTTTCACTCCCCACGCAGCTTTGTTTCCTCTTTGCCTTTCTGTCAGCCTCACACAGTGGCAATACAGCAGCGAGCTCTGTGTCCTTCCTCTCGGAGAGCAGCATTCCCAGGCATGAGCAGGATGCTGAGGGCTTTGGAGCTGCAATTTCCTTTGACAAACAAACTCCACATTGTTCCTGCTGGGGAATTTGCTTTAGTTTTGTGGAAGTCTTTGATGCTGAACTGCATCAAGGGTTGGAGTCAGCCTTCCTTAGGTGGACCTTTGTCCTCCTGAGTCACTTGGGGGGATACAGGAGTGACCCAGCGTGGTGAGAGAGGTTGGTCACTGGTTCTTGGAGCGTTCTGGGTGCTTGTGCCACGTACTGAGATCCTCCTGGGTGTGAGTGCCTGGAGAAGAGTGTGGCCAGCAGGTCAAGGAGGGTTCTCCTCCCCTTCTACTCTACCCTGCTGAGACCACGTCTGGAGCATTGGGACCAGTTCTGGGCTCCCCAGTTCAAGAGGTTCAGAGAACTGCTGGAGAGAGTCCAATGGAGGCTATGAGGATGATGAAGGGACTTGAACATCTCTCCTGTGAGGAAAGCCTGAAAGACCTGGGGCTCTTGAGCCTGGAGGAGGCTGAGAGGGGATCTGAGCAATGTCTCTAAATACCTGAGGGGTGGGTGCCAGGCTCCTGTCAGTGGTGTCCTGTGACAGGACAAGAGGCAATGGACACAGACTGGAACCCAGCAGGTTCCACCTCAACACGAGGAGAAGCTTGTTTGGTGTGAGGGTGCTGGAGACCTGGAGCAGGCTGCCCAGAGAGGTTGTGGAGTCAACTCCTCTGGAGACATTCAAGCCCCACCCGGATGCTTTCCTGAGTGACCTGCCCTGGGTGACTGCTTCAGCAGGGAGGTTTGGGCTGGCTGCTCTCCAGAGGTCCCTTCCAACTCCCACCACTCTGTGAGCCTGTCAGTGAAACCTGCACCCACCCCTGGAGAGGTCCAGTCGTGATCCATCACCTGCCCAAGGCCATGAGCTTGCAGGGTAGCTGAGGCTGCTCAGACCTCCTCCGTCAGGGGCTGGATGCACTTCCCAGGGCAGGAGTCAGCCTCTGCCTGAGGCAGCAGCAGAGCACTTGGGAGCAGGCTGCATCCAGCTCAGGGGATCACGACTGTATTTGCCCTGCAGTTGCTCTGCTCCTGCCAAGGCTGTTACTGGAAGACAGTGTTTTTCCAGCCATGGTTGCCAGGCAGTGAGGTCCCATGATGAGCTTTATCTGCTCAGCTGGATCTGTAGGAAACAATAAAGCCCCAGTGCCAAACGCAACGAAGAAGAATCAGTGGCTGTGCTGGGGCTTCCCTGTCTGCCAGGAGTGGGCTGAGGTGATGCCAGGGGCAGATTTCTCCTCCTTCACCCCTTCCAGGGCTTCTCCACATCTTGGGCTGGCAGGTGGGCTCCAGGGGTGAGTTAGTCCTGTGCTTGTGGGGAGGGACCTTCTGCTAGCCAGGCAGTGGTGGGGCTGAGGTGCTTGGCTGCTGTTGCTGGAGGATCTGGGGTCGTGGCATGGATTGCACAGCCAGGCTGGAGGAGGAGGAGGAGGAGGAGGAGAAGGAGAAGGAGAAGAAGGAGGCTGTCCTTCAGCAATCTGCGTGGGATGGTCCTGTCTGGGCTGGTTGTGTGCTGGGGGAATCTTTGCCTTGCACCTCTGCTGAAGAAGCTCCTGGGGGGAGACTGTTCCAAACCACTTCACCAAGTTCCTGTTGAAGGACCCTTACGGTCCCCAGTGCCTCGGGCAGGTGTCTGAGGAGCCTGGTGGGAGGACAGGCATGAGCTGGCTCCTGGTGAGGAGGGGAAGGTTCCACACTGCCTCTGGGGCTCTTTGGGTGGTGACAACATCTGGCTGGTTGCCTCTGGCCAAAGTCCTCCATGCACAGTAGCTCTCGTGTCCAGGCAGCCCCTGCCTGCTGTATCCCATTGCTGCTTGGTTGAGATGGTTCTCTGGGGCAGCTCTTCATCTTCTCTGCTGCTCTGCCTGGCATCTCCCCTGGCACTCTGCTCTCCATCACAGTCTGCTGGAGTGGTTTTGACTCTTCCAGAAGGATTGTCCCTTTTGCACTGCCTGGTGGGGATCTGGGGGCTCTGGGGACCAGCAGAACAAACTGAGCCCCTGCCAGAAGTGTGTGCTCTGTGGCAGCAACCTCTGCCATCTGTCCCTTGCTGTTACCCTGAGGTCCAGGGGAGCCCTGCAGACCCAGGCACCAGCAGGTGATGGGACTCCCACACCTCCACACCACCTCTGCAGAGACTCCTGCTCCCATGGGAGAGATCAGCCACTGAACAGGGTGGTAAATGGCTTGCTGGGGATGTTCTCCATGGAAACTCTGGCACTTGGGTGTGAAATTTGTGTCCTTCTCAGGCTGCTGATGCAGTCTCTTAGGCTGGTTGGAAGGTGCAACCCCAGCTGGCCAGGCCCAGCTTGTTGCTGAAGGTGGTTATTGGAAAGCTGTGCTGTGGCAGCCTGTTGCTGCAGGGAGGTGAGCAGCCTGAGCTGGGGCCAAAGCACAGCTCTGAGTCACCTTTCCTGGAACCAGAGCCGTTGGTGCTGCCTCTGCTGGGGGACAGATTCTGCTGTGGCTGCAGCAGTGTGAAAGGTGGCACTGTCCTCCGGGGGAGCACACGTTGGGTTGAGTCAGCAGGACACCGTGGATGGAGAGGGACAGTGACCAGCCTTGCCAGGCTGTTTCCCAGGCTATGGCACTGCCTCTGCCATGAGAAGAGTCAGGCACTTGCCAGAGTACTGTGCCAGGGTCCCTGGATATTGGGAACTATTTCTTCATTGCAGTAGTGGTCAGGGATTGGCACAGGCTGCTCAAGGAGGTGGTGGAGTCCCCACCCCTGGAGGTGTTCAAGAAACCTGTGGCCATGGCACCTGGAGACATGGTTTAGTGGCCATGGAGGTGTTGGCTTGACTGTTGGACTGGATCTTGGAGGACTTTTCCAGCCCAAACCATTCTGTGATTCCATATTGCTTTGTCCATGTGCTGTAGCTGTCATCTCCCTTCTCTGCTCCCCACTGAAGCCATTCCTGGGGCTGCTGCAGTGCTGCCCCCTGCATGCTGTGCTGCTGCTGCTCGTCCCAGCCATAGGCTAGCTGCAAAAAAGGATCTAATTTCGAGTCAGAACTTGTTTTCTGGAGGGCTTATCCTTACCTGGGCTTGTGGCAGGCTTGCCCATTAGCTCCCATTCCCACAGCATGCCAGCACTGGCTGTTCTCAGCCGTGTGTTTCTCCCGGGAGCAATGGGCTGGACCCCTCTGTGTGTGGAGAAGGTGCCCAGCTCCTTCTGCCAGTGGCACGAAGGACCCACGTGTGTCCATGCTGCTCCAGCATCTCTGCCCTCTCTGGCTGCTGGGGGAATGCCTCAGCCCAGGGGGAGGCCAGGCTGGAGCAGGGCTGGTGCTGGCTGGGTGCTGAGCAGGGCTGGCCAAGCCCAGCTTACCTAACGCCGCAGGAATGCCTGGCTCAGCCCGGCTCAGCAGGGCTCCTCGGCTCTGCTCCCAGGCCCAGGCACGCTCTGAGCCAGCCTTGTGGCCTCGGGCAGTGCCTGCCTTTGGGAAACTAGGACAGGGCTGAGCCACCCCAGACTTCTGCCCTGCATGTGGCAAGGGACAGCCCCAAGATAAGACCTGCTGGTGCCTGCAGGTGGTGGGAAACCTCCCCCCAAAGCCTGCCTGGAGCAGGGTCTGCTCCCCCCATTTGTGTCACTCCCAGGGAGAAGGTGCCAGGCTCACCTGGGCAGAGCTTCCCATGCAGAACTGACCTGCAAACAACCAGAGAATGGCTTGAGCTGGAAGGGACCTTAAAGCTCATCCAGGTCCAACCTCCTGCCATGGGCAGGGACACCTCCTGCTAGAGCAGGCTGCTCACAGCCTGGTCTTCACTTGCTGGGGTGAGATGCCCACAGCTTCTCTGGACAACCTGCTCCTGTGTCTCACCACCCTACCAGGGAACAATTTCCTCCTAATGTCCAACCTAAATTTCCTCTGCTCCAGTTTCAATCCATTCTCCCTTGTCCTGTCTCTACAAGCCCTTACCAAAAGTCCCTCTCCAGCTTTCCTGTAGCCCCTTTGAGGTACCAGAGAGCTGCTCTAAGGTCTCCCCAGAGCCTCCTCCAGGTGTCCCACCCATGCCACTTGTCTCACCACTCTCATAGCAAAGGGCTGTGGCACTATCGTTTCGCTGCCTTCAGCACCAGGCTGCAGTCGCAGTGCCACAAGCTTCCCAAGCGCTCTCTGGGGGTGAACTATTTAAGCCTCGCCGTGCTCCTTGGGAGCAGAGGAGGGCATTGGGCTGCGGCTGCCTTACAATGGGGAACAGGGATGGAAGAAGAGCAGGAAAGAAAAGGGGGTGTGGGGGTGTACGTGCGTGAGGCTCTAGCCGGGATCGCTCCAGCCCTCTGCCTCACACCCTCTCATCCTTCCAGCTCTGCCTGTTTGCCTGCACAACCGCCGGAGGCAAACGCCGTAGCCGCTGCGGGCAGGGTCTGATCCTCACCAGCCACCCGGCAGCAGGCAGGACCTGTTGTGTCCGGCAGAGACAATGCGAGGAGGCTCTTGCGAGTGCCACGCACGTAGATGAGGCTGGGAAAAATAAAACCCTCCAAACCCAAACCAACCCTCCCCTGCCAGCCCACTCCTCCCCCCCTCCCCCAAACAGCTGGAGCCTCTCTGTGAGGGTAGCCGGGAGGGAGCGGAGCGGCTGCGGCGAGGCTGGCGGAGCGCCGTGGGAGCCAGCGGGAGCATCGCCGGCTCGGCGCACACAGGCGCACTGGCGCACACAGGCGCACACCGGCGGCTCTCGGTGCAGCTCCTCCAGCTCTTCTGATTCACGAGGAAGGAAATAAGAACCTCCGAGAGCAGCAGCAGCAGCAGCAGCAGCTCCTGGGGAGATGTGCTGACCGAAAGAAAAAAAAAGAGACATTAAAGATCGAGCGAGGAGTGGAAGCTCCGAGCTGTTCTTTTCTCCCTTTTGCTGCCTTGGGCTGGAGCTGCTCCTAGAAAAGGGAGTGGTGGAGGAGAGAGAGAAGAATGAGCAGCCCCTCCGTGCCTGGGAAGATGGAGGCAAAACCTTTGTTCAACGTGCAGAAGGCTCTGGTGCAGCCCGTGCAGATGTGCATGTTGGATATCCCCCTGAGCGTGCAGGACGATGATGTGAGTAGCAGGCAACCCGAGCCACCGGCCCGGGGGTGGGGTGGGTGTGCGAGGGGCAGAGAGAGGTGGCCTGACCCCACCCCGCTGCTCTCTGGGGCCCGTGAACTTCTGGTGAAGTTAAGGAAGGCTGCCAAGAGCTGGCACCGCCTTCAGAAGTGACTGTTTCCTCTTCCAGGCAGTGTGTTTTGAGGCAGACCGTGTCTGGCACTCGCCAAATCCAGGGCACCAAAACGAAAGGAGGAGTTTGGGAGGGAGGGGGAAGCCTTCCTGGGTGGGAAAGGACTCGCGTTGTGGCTCGGTGCGGGAAGGAGCCTTTGCTGGCTGCGTCCTGGCTCCGCTGGCTGTGAAAGCCTGGGAGGCGATGGATGGGCTGCAGGGCTCAGCTCTGCTTCTGGACACCTCGCAGGTTGCCCTGCCCGGTATTGCCCATCCGTGTGGGCATCCATCCTGCCCTCTCGCTCCGCTGCTGTGCTGCAGCTGGGACCCGGTGCAGGGTTTGCTCCGTGATGCAAAAATTAGCATCGGTTGCAGCAGTGAGGAGGAGGTTTCCTGGCTGCTCGGCTCAGGGGATTCCTGCTGAGGGCTCCTCTGGCCACCTTAACTCTGCCTCTGGCAGAAACACACCAGCAGCCTGGCCGTGCAGGCAGGAGCCCTGTGGAGAGCCCAAACCAGGGGCTTGGCAGAGCCTGGTGGGTGCCGAGCAGTCAGTGCCTTGCCTGTGCAGGGGCTCTGGGTGTGATCCAGGTGCTGGCAGGTGGAATTGGAGGCAGAACTTGCTTCGATTTTGGAGCAGGGAGAGCTCATCCCCTTGCTGTGTGTGTCCAGTGCTTGCAGTGGCACTGCAGGAGCCTTACACTCGGGTTTTCTCCGCGGCTCACAGCCGATGTGCCACAGTCAGTGCTTGCCTTCTCCTCCACTGTGTGCTGCAAGGGGTGAAACGACAGCACAGGAGCAGGCTCCCCTCCCCGGGAGGAGGGAGGACTTCTCCTGCAGGGTGCTGTGTTGGATCTCAGCAGGGGTGGGAAGCCCCAGCTCAGCAGCCTGCAAGTGTCTCTGCAGGGACCAGGGGACTTGCGGGGAGCTTCCTATATTTAGAAGCAGCCCAGGGCTTTGCCGGGATCCGAGGTGTCGCTGCGCTAATGAGGATGGATACCTGTGGCCACTGCGGAGCCGCTGGGCTGTGCTGGGGGTGGGAAATGCACCTCAAAAGCACCGGTGGGAAGGTGGCTGGAGCGGGGGCTGAAATGGCCGAGCCGGTGCCTGGATGCTTTATCCTCCTCAAGCTTCGTGTTTTCGTGGCAGGTTTCTCAAGGCTGTCGCCGTGCAGTGTCCTCGGCACTGCGACCTGCCGCTGGGCTTCCCTGCGGCCCCCTGCTGCAGCCCTGGGGATCCTCAGGCTTTGCCTGACCCTGCAGGGGGGAAAGCTTGGGCTGGAGACCTGGCTAGAGGGATGCCCTGGCCTGGGGGGCTTGGAAATGACCTCCACTCGCTAAGCTCCTCCCGAGCAGAACAAACTCCTTTGTAAGGTGGCTGAGCCCTGGCTTGGGGGGGAGGCGTTTTTGGTTGGGTGGGTTTTTAACAATCCCTGCACGGCCTCTGGCAGCTGCTGGGTCACAGCCAGCGCTGGGAGCTGGGTCACAGCCAGGCACTGCTCACCGGTGTGGTGCACTGGGGCGTCCCCAGCTGCAGGGTCAGCCCTGGGGCGGTAGCTCCATTGTGCAGGGCAGGCAGGGTCAGTCCTTTCCCGTGGAGACTCGAACTGCCATGAGGTCAGGCTGGCCCCCAGCACCCTCCACTGGCACCGACCTCGAGGCTCTGCAGGTGCACAGGGTGCATTTCCCAGCTGTGAGCATCCATCCCAGCACAGGTGCTTTCATCCTCTGCCCTCTCCTGCGTTGGGCAGAGTAGGATGGGACCCCCCCGCCAAGGGTGGGCATTGGCTGGCAGCAGCCATGAGCAGGAGGTGGGTGAGGGGCTGCTCTGCCTCTCTGTGCTTGTGCACCTCTGCTTCAAGGCTGAGGATCTCCATCTCATTTTCCATTCCTGGAAAGCGGGGGCGTAGTGGCTCGGGTGGCCCCACCAGGCTGGCACCTCCCTCTGCTGCAAAGCTGCAGCCAGTGGGGAAATCCCCAGCGGCATTTCTGCCAGTGGAGCGATGGGGAAACTCCTCTGGCACAGCTGAAAAGATTCCCCCCCCCCCCTCCCCCCCTCCCAGCCAGGCAGGGGCTGGTGTCTCACACCCACCCGTGTGCAGGTTCCTGCTCATCTCCCCACCATCTCTTCTGCCACTCTGCCTGGGCATGGCAGAGGGAGCCAGGCTGGCATTTCCCCCTCCACCTCAGGGCTTGCAGGCTCAGGAATTGCCCTTTTCTTCCTTTCTGGAGATGGCACAAGCAGGTTGGGAGGAGTTTAGGAGCTGTGTTGTGCGGGGATCTTTGGATGCTCATGGCCAAAGGAAGCTGTGCTGAGGGATGGGGGAGCAGGAATTGGTTTGTGTGGGGAGGTGCTAAGAAGCAGGCAAACCCTGCTCAGAAGCCTTTTCTCCTCAGGACCCCCTTTGGTTTGGTGGGTGAGGAGCCAGAGGAGTGCTTTCAAGAGGGGTGAAGCAAAGCCAAAGATTGTGGGGTCAGAGCTGTGCTGCCTCGGGAGGTGCTTTGATGTGGCCACAGGAGCATCTGGGCACCTCAGTGTGTGCTCCTGCTGAGACCTGGCACGCCTGGGCTGCTGCCAGCTCTGTGCCATCCCCAGAGGACAAATGGCCTCAGCACACAAGACACGGTGTGGAAACAACCTCTGTGGAGCTCTCCTGCAGGACCCTGTCCAGCAGTCTCCATCAGCAGTTGGCCTGGAGCTGTGGGAAGGCCTGGCTCTAGAAATGGCTTTCCTCATGCTGCAGATCCATCCACTGAGCACACAGCTGCCCCCTCTCCAGGCTGGCTCCCAGCAGGAGCAGGGCTTTGGCCTCAAAAAGGGGCACAGGAGCCAGGCAAAGCCCAGACTGGGACAACCCACAGTGACCTGAGCCCCCACAGCTCGAGGCTGTTCTCCCTGCACAGCAGCTCTGTTGGGTTGGCTTCTGATGCTTCTGTGTTTGAGAGCTGCTTTGCCCCAGCATGGAGCAGGGCCCTTCTGGAGGGCATTTCACCAGCAGGCAGTGGACCATTGGAGGTGGTGGAGAGACCATGCTCAGTGAGTGTTGAGCTGGAAGGGGAGCATCCTCCCTGGCTGACTGCACCGTGGGTGCAGAGGACACTCATTACTGTCTCACTCACCACTTTCTGATGGAGCTCTCAATCCCTTTCATAATTCACCCACAGCAGTTGCAAAACTTCCCAGGGTGCTTCTATTGCTGCTCTGGGGAGAGATTTCCAAAGCCTTGCTAATGAAAGAGCAACAGTTTCTGTGCCTGGGGAGTGAGGAAACCCATGAAGGGGCTGTTGCAAGTGCTACAACAGCTTCTTGTAGCATCTGGGGCAGCTCCTGGAGATGGTGGAGCTTTGTGGCAGGTTTCTCAGATTAACTGTCCCCCAGGAAGGACACTGAAGGGCTGGAGTGTGCCCAGAGAAGGGCAACAAAGCTGGGCAAGGGTCTGGAGAACAGGGCTGGTGAGGAGCAGCTGGGGGTGAGGAGGCTTAGGGGAGACCTCATTGCTCTCTACAGCTCCCTGAAAGGAGGTCGCAGTGAGGTGTGGGTTGGGCTCTTCTCTCTAGTCTCAGGTGCTAGGAGATGGCCTGAAATTGTGCCAGGAAAGGTTTAGGTTGGACATGAAAAAATTCTTCTCCAAAAGGGTTGTCAAGACTTGGCCCAGGCTGCCCAGGGAGGTGGTGGAGTCCCCATCCTTGGAGCTGTTCAAGAACGGTGTGGCCATGGCACCTGGGGACGTGGTTTGGTGGCTGTGGTGGTGTTGGGTTGCTGGTTGGACTCAATGATCCTGGAGGTCTTTCCCATCCCAATCAATTCTGTGATTCTGTGTCTGCTGCCTGTGAGTGGGAGCTGCAGGCTGGCAGGGAGCAGCGAGCTGGTGTCCTAGGGTGCTGCTGAAGCAGCTCCCTGGGGAGTTGTTCCACTCCTGGTTGTGTATGCCAGCACATGCCAGCCCAATGCCATGCATGACCCAGCCCTGGGAAAATGACATCCTCATCATCAGGAGAAGCTTCTTTGGCGTGAGGGTGCTGGAGGCCTGGAGCAGGCTGCCCAGAGAGGTTGTGGAGTCTCCTTCTCTGGAGCCCTTCGAGCCCCACCTGGATGCATTCCTGTGTGACCTGCCCTGGGTGACTCTGCTTTAGCAGGCAGGTTGGACTGGATGACCTCCAGAGGTCCCTTCCAACCCACCTGTGATGCCATAGAATGGCTTGGGCTGACCAGAAACCACTGGGAAGTGTCCCCTTGTTGCAGTGCCCAGCAGATGGGCACTCAGAGGGCAGTGCAGCTCAGCCCTTGGGCTCCTCCAGCTCTGCAGTGTCGGAGCTGAACACAGCACAGCTTGGGAGTGAGGAGAGAAACGATCTGGGGAACTTCTCAGTGTCCTGCTTAGACACCTGGCATCCTTCAGAGCCTGTCCTGGCCACCTCTCCATCTTCACCTCCTCCTTTTCTCCTCTGTGCCATCCTACTAAGTGCAGGGGGGAGGTGGGGGGGTGACTTCAAAGTGGTTTGCAAGTATTTTCCACTCCAATGGGCTAATTAGTGAAATTACATTTCTCATGCTAATTTATTCCCATCATATAATTCATTTTTTGGTCCCTGTGTCCTGGAACACTGGAGAAGATAGAAGCTTGGTTTGACCTTAAAGCCAGGCTCAGAGGAGCTGGTGATGGGAACAAAGGCTCAGTGCCCAAGTTTGCTGTGGCACATTCGAGACCTCCTTCAGCTGAGCTTTGAGTGCCTGCGACCGGTGGGTGGAATGTGGTCCTCTGGCACACAGAAGAAAGGTTCAGGTCAGCAGTAATGAGCTACTAATCCCTGTCTGCAGCGCCGCTGTCGCCTCGGAGTGCTGTTGTCAATTGGCGGCTAATTGATCCTCCTGGGAGTGGGACTGGTGCCGCACCCCATGCACCAGGGGGCGAAGGGGTCAGGGGGCACCAGAGCTGGCACTGGGATTCAGTGTGGCACTTGAGGATGGTGTCCCTCAAGGCTGAACCCCCAGAACTAGGGGGGAGATGTTCCCCACCCCTGCTGGGTCGGTGAGGCTCAGCATCCCCCTGGGGGCTGCAGCAGGCGGCTGTGGGCGATGGGGGGCAGCTGGGCAGGGGGTGGGTGGCACAGCGTGAAAGCTTCTTGTCTGGCTGGCAGCTGAGCTCTGCAGAGGCTGAGACACTCGATGCATCCTGCACCCCAGCAGCAGCCCTCGGGGTGTGCGTGGAGGGTGCCAAAGCACTCCAAGAGCCGAGCGGGGCTGGAGCTTGGCATGGAGCAGAGGCCGAGGCTGTGCGGCTGCAGCCAGCCTCGCCCTGAGTCAGGCTCTGCTGCGCTGCTCTCAGAGGCTGCTTCTTTGCCTCTGCCTGCCTGTGCGAGATGTTATCGAGAGGGAGGAGCTGAAAATGAGCGCTGGGACTGCTTCCTGCCCACAGCTGCAGTCAGAAACAACAGAGCCACCCCTGCCCCTGCCCAGACTCCTCTTCCCCGGGTGAAGGGCTGCTGGGGCTCCTTGGGGAGTTGGAGAAGCTAGGGAAGAAGTCTCTCAGGTTGAACTCTCATCCATAAGAGCAGAACTTCAGGAGCGTGCTTAGGGTGTCTGGGAATCACCCTGGCAAGGCTGAGGAGCCCATCCAATGCCTTGTGTCTGTGCCCAGGGCAGCTTCAAGGCTGCCTGTGCTCCCTAGAGGTGCTGTGCGGTCCCAGGGCAGCATCTGCAGCCCTCTGCTGTGTCCTACCTGTGGCTTTAGAGGGTTCATTTGCCTTGGTGAGGATGGGGCAGCATCTGCAGCCCTCTGCTGTGTCCTGCCTGTGGCTTTAGAGGGTTCATTTGCCTTGGTGGGGATCTGACCACTGCTAAACCCCCAGGAGCTGTGAGCATGCAAGGCTTTGGCTCTTGGGTGTGGCTTTGGCTAGCTGATGGCACAGGCAGTGTCTTTGTCAGTGGCTGTCCCAGGAGCATTTTTTGGGGGGGAGAGGGCATCTCTCCTCATTTCCAGCCCTTGGTGAGGCTTCAAAGGGGGCATGGTTGATGTGCTAGGTGAGTGTTTGCATTGGCTTGAAGAGGTGGGAGGTCACAGGCTGCTGCTGCAGTTGGTTCACTGGTACTAAAGAGAGATGGAGGAATCTCCATCTCTAGAGTCATCCAGAGCCCAACTGGACACCAGCCTGTGCTGCCTGCTCTGGCAGGTGTTTGGGATAGAATTCCAACCTGGCATTCTGGGATTTTTGGGTGCCATTACCACCTATCTGTATCTAAGGACATGAATCCATGCTCAAGGTGGCATCCCAGAGCATTTGTCTGTGGCTTTGCACTTTCTTCCCATGGCTCAGCACCAGCTTCCCTGTCAGAGGTCTGAGGGCAATGTGAGAACTTCCTCCTCTTGCAGCTTCATAGAATCAAGCAGTTTGGCAGAGAGCTCCAAGCTGCTCCAGCCCAACCTAGCACCCAGCCCTGGCCAATCAACCAGACCATGGCACCAAGTGCCTCATCCAGGCTTTGCTTCAGCACCTCCAGGGAGATGCCTCTGGCCCAGGCCCAGGCTCTGCCTCTTGCCCTTTGCCTTTCCTAGCTGAAATGGGAACTCTGAGCCTCCAGCTTCCATCCTGGTGATGCCATGAGGGCCCTCCAACCCAACCCAGCATTTTTCACTGCTCTGGGCACTGCCACAACAGATGCTGCATGGTCAGGCCCTGGTGCCCACATGCTGCTGGTGGTACTTGGCTCCATCCCTGCACCCTGGGCACCCCTGTGAACGGCAGATTGGCAGTGGAGCAGCTGCCCCCTGATGGTTTGGCTCAGTGAGAACCTGTCAGTGCAATTTGCTGTCACCTGTCACGTTGCACTGGGGCTCAGAGTGGTGCCTGCAGAAGCAGCTGTCACAGGACAGCTCATACAAGGCCTGTCCAGTTTACAGGCAATCAAAGGTGGGCTGTGATGCCCACTTGGGGCACTCTGGCTCTGTCTGTCCTGCCCTCCCTAAGAGGGAGCTGGTAGGTGTGGGTATCTCCCAGTGCGCCCCCAGCATCAGGTGATGGAACAAGAGGCAATGGTCTGAAATTGCACCAGGGCCAAGAGGTTTAGGTTGGACATTAGAAAAAGGTTTTTTTTTTCCTGCCAGAATGGTCAGGGATTGGCAGAGGCTGCCCAGGGAGGTGCTGGAGTCCCCATCCCTGGAGGTGTTCAAGAAACCTGTGGCCGTGGCACCTGGGGACATAGTTCGGTGGCCGTGGTGGTGCTGGGTTGATGATTGGGCTGGATGAGCTTAAGGTCTCTTCCAACCAGGCACTTGTGTGATTGATTCTCTAAGGACTGGCTCCATCTCCCCCTGAGGAGACAACTCTCAGCAGAGCCTCCCGGGCGGGTGTGGAGCTGTTTGCTCCATCACATGCTGCTGCCGTGCAGAGCAGAGGGAGCTGTTTGCTCCATCACATGCTGCTGCCATGCAGAGCAGAGGGAGCTGTTTGCTCCATCACATACTGCTGCCGTGCAGAGCAGAGGGAGCTGTTTGCTCCATCACACGCTGCTGCCATGCAGAGCAGAGGGAGCTGTTTGCTCCATCACACGCTGCTGCCATGCAGAGCAGAGGGAGCTGTTTGCTCCATCACATACTGCTGCCATGCAGAGCAGAGGGAGCTGTTTGCTCCATCACATGCTGCTGCCATGCAGAGCAGAGGGAGCTGTTTGCTCCATCACATACTGCTGCCATGCAGAGCAGAGGGAGCTGTTTGCTCCATCACATACTGCTGCCATGCAGAGCAGAGGGAGCTGTTTGCTCCATCACATACTGCTGCCATGCAGAGCAGAGGGAGCTGTTTGCTCCATCACATGCTGCTGCCGTGCAGAGCAGAGGGAGCTGTTTGCTCCATCACATGCTGCTGCCGTGCAGAGCAGAGGCTGGCTGCTGCCTCAGCCCGGGCAGCGCTTGTGATCTGTGGTGGTTTTGACTGCTGGAGTCATGTGCTTGGGCGCTGGAGAGGGGAGCAGAGAGCAGGGGCAGCACTCTGCACCCTGCCGTTGTCATCCCCAGCTCCCAGGTGTTGCCTCCGCGCAGATGCTGGTCATGAGCAGCATCTCAGGTGCATGTCCTCCTCTGTGCCTCTATGGTAAGAACCTTCCTCTCTCTTCAGGTGGGGTCCTGGCTTGCTGAAGCCCAAGGGCTGTTTATCCCCAGAGGCTGCTTTGTGGATTCCCCTGTGTGATCTGGTGTGCAGGCATCAGCTCCGTGCCGTGGCCTCGCCTCTCTGAGCTCCTGCTGGGCTGGTGCTGGGGCACTCAGCAGTTGGACACCTCAGCTCTCTGCTGGGGAACCTCCACTCCTGTCCTGCTGACTGCTGCCTTTGTGGGTTGAGGCTCGATGCTGTGGCATCCAGGAAACATCGAAGAGCTGTTTGGGCTGTGCTGGGTGGCAGTCTTGGTGGTGTCTGGCTGTGGCATTGGTGACAGAGAAGCGAATCTGGTGACCCAAATCAAGGGGACTTGCTCTTCTGCTTGCCGGGAAAGGGCACCCGAAAAACCACCCATCTTAAAAGAACCTCTTCCTGCACATCCTTTTCTTCTCCCTTCAGACTCCCCCAGGGTCTGGGGGGTTTCCTTTCATCACACTTCCCTCCCCAGCACTTCTGCTTCCCGTGCTGGAGACCAAGTACAAGTTAGGAACTGCAACCCAGTGAGGAAAGAGGGGAAAAGTGGACTGTGGTGCCAGCCCCTAGGCTGAGTGGCCAGAGCAGCTGGGAGAGGCAGGGCTGGGGGCTCTGGGGAGTGGTGCTGAGGCTGGGGGAGGCAGGCTGGGGGCAGCTGTTCCAGCGATGAGGGATCTGGCAGTGTTGTGGTCATGAGTCAAGGAGCCCCTGATCAGGGGGGGTCCCTCCTGCCCAGGCAGCCCTTTGAGCTGGCTGGAGCCAGGAAACGGAGATTAATCCCTTCCCACCCTGCTGCGTGCAGAGCCAGAGGGAATCAAAGCAGCTGAAAACCCTGGATTTCCCTTTCTGTTTGGTGGAGGAATGAGGGAAACACAGGGGAGGAGGTGCACAGGCTGCGAGGATGCAGCTCCACCTTTTCCCACTGCACAGGGCTGGGTGAGTCAGCCTGACACCAGCACTGCCACCGAGCTGCCTCCCCAGGTGCCATGGCCACACAGGTATGGAACACCTCCAGGGCTGGGGACTCCACCACCTCCCTGGGCAGCCTGTTCCACTCCCTGACTGCTCTGGCAGGAAAAGAAATTTTTCCTCATGTCCAACCTAAGCCTCCCCTGGTGCAACTCGAGGCCATTTTCTCTTCTCCTCTCACTTGATTCGAGACTCGCCTGGCTCCAGCCTCCCTTCAGGGAGCTGTAAAGAGCAATGAGGTCTGCCCTTAGCCTCCTCTTCTCCAGACTAGACACCCCCAACTCCCTCAGCTGCTCCTCAGCTCTTCTCCAGGCCTTTCCTCAGCTTTGTTGCCCTTCTCTGGCCACACTTCAGCCCCACAGAGTCCTTCTGGGAGTGAGGAGCCCAGAACTGACCTCACTATTTGAGGTGCAGCCTCACCAGCACCCTGCAGCCCTCCTGCTGCAGGCGAGCAGGGACAGAGAGAGCTCTGCAGAAGGTGAATCCCTGCTGGGGCTCCGAGCTGAGAAGGGGAAAAGGGAAGCAGTCTGAGGGTTGGGTTGGCACAGAGGTGACTCAGAGCATGCCCAGGGTGACGTAGCACCTGCGTACCTCCGCACTACACACCCAGGGGTCATGGAAACACTGACAGGGCTGCTGGGCAGCACACTGCAAACAGCAGTGGGGATGAGCCAGCACTGACTCCCGAGTGCTCAGGGCTGGGAGTCAACAATCCTGACCCACCTTGATGCTCCCTGCTCAAGAATCATAGAATCAGGCAGGTTGGAAGAGAGCTCCAAGCTCCTCCAGCCCAACCTAGCACCCAGCCCTGCCCAACCAACCAGACCATGGCTTCAACACTGGGGCACTTAGTGCCTTGGTCTGGTTGGTTGGGCAGGGCTGGGTGCTAGGTTGGACTGGCTGAGCTTGGAGCTCTCTTCCCACCTGCCTGATTCTATGATTCTGTGATTCTAAGGTGCTGCAGGATGTCTGGGTGAAGCCCCTCAGCAAGCAGCTCCCATCGCTGCCCCTCTGGCCCCTGACCCTGCTGGGGAAGCTCAGGTCTTGTTTTCTAGCTGCTTTCTTTGCAGCTAAGGGAAGGCAGAAAAAGATTCAAATCTAATTTCCTCCCAGAATAAGGCTGATGCTGTCACAGTGTCTGTTTGCCTGTGTCCTCTCTCCCCAAATGACTCTTGGACCTGCTGCCCTGCTTGACGGAAATTTGGCTGAGAGCTCTCAGCTAATTAAGTCTGCACAACTACAACGAGATGAGCTGGCTGAGAGGGGGAAAAGAACCTTGTAAATGCCCCAGAACATCTGTAGCAGGAGTTCCTGTATTGTCAGACACCAGAGCATCCACGTGGGAGATGCTTCGTGCAAACACTTCAACCACAAAGACATTTTCAGTCTCAGTTTGTACATTTTTAGGCAGCAGAGGTGGGCTGGAGACACAAACCCATAGGAAATGGCACTAAATGACACTAAATTCAGGGCTGCTGGGGGGGGCTTTTTCATTTGGGTGAAAGCTGAGATCCTTCAGCACTCAGCAGGATGTCTGGAACCAGGACTTGGAGACCTTCTGGCTCTCTACAGCTCCCTGAATGAGGTCGGAGCCAAGTGGGGTTGGTCTCTCCTCCCCAGTAACAAATGATAGGATGAGAGGACCTGGCCTGGGGAGGTGCAGGTTGGGCATTAGAAGAAACCTTTTCACTGGCAGAGTGATGCCACTTTGGTGTGCTGCTGGACTTGGTTTCACTTGGCTTGAACTGGAGATTAGGAAGAAACTGAGACCTTGGAACGGGTTGCCCAGGGGGGTGATGGAAGCCTCATCCCTGGAGGTGTTTAAGGCCAGGCTGGATGAGGCTCTGGCCAGCCTGATCTAGCCCATGGCAGTGGGGCTGGCACAGGCTGATCCTTGTGGTCCCTACCAACCCTGATTGATTCTGTGATTGTGTGTTTCTGTGATCCTGTGCTTCTGTGATTCTATGAAATCCTTAACAGTGAGGCTGGGGAGACACTGGCACAGGTTGCCCAGGGAGATTGTGGATGCCCCCTCTCTGGAGGGGTTCAAGCCCAGGTTGGATGGGGCTTTGAGCAACGTGGGCTAGTGGAAGGTGTCCCTGCCCATGGCAGGCAGGATGGAGCTGGATGATCCTCAAGGTTGCTTCCAACCCATCCCCTTCTGTGATGCACCACCTTTCACTGGCAGGGTGATGCCACTTTGGTGTGCTGCTGGGCTCTGTTTCACTTGGCTTGAACTGGAGGTTAGGAAGAAACTGAGACCTTGGAACAGGCTGCCCAGGGAGGTGCTTGAATCCCCATCCCCAAAGCTGCAGAGGTGTGGTGCTGAGGGCCACACTTTAGCCCCAGCCTTGGCAGAGCTAGAGAATGGTTGGACTGGATGACCTTAAAGGTCTTTTCCAACCAAACCAACTCCCTGCTCCTGCGAAAAGCAGCATCAATCCTGGCCCTGAAGGTAGAAGAGGCAGGAGGGGTGAGCGGCGCCGCGGCTGGGCTCAGCCCCACGCTGTGACTCAGCGACTGTCACCAAGTTTGCTGCTGTTTGTGCCGCTGTAACCAAGAGATAACCCTGGCCCTTGGCCACCACTGTACAGTATTGTTTGGGAGAGGTTTTTTTTTGCTGCTCCATGCCAAAACAACCCCCACGACAAAAAGAGTCCTGCGAGGCATGGAGAGGGGCCCCGGGAATAACTTCCCCCCCTGAAACAATGCGGAGCGGAAACCTTTTCAAGTGCTCACTGCTGAAGGGAAAATGATTTGGGGGTTTAGCTGCCTTAAACATCCTTTGTCTGGGGGGGGGAAGGGGTGTCTAACAATACCTGGGAATGCTGGGAGGCTCCTGCAATTCCTAATGGACTTTGCAGCCTGTTTCATCTCTCTGCTGCTCGGCTCAGGGCTGGCTGATGACCCTTTCTCTTGCCAGCCTCTGTTCCTGGCTCCCTTGTGGCCAGCACCACCAAGTGCAGAGTCAGGCAGTGAAAGTAGACTGCTTTCACCTCCACTCCCTGCAGCCCAGCCCAGCCTGAGGTGAATTTGGCCCGAATGGCTTGGCAGGGGCTGCAGGGAGTCACCCAGCACCGGGCATGCTGGCTGCTGGTCCAGCTGCTGGATGTCTGTCTCCCACCACGCTCCTCCTGCAGCTCCTCTGCCTCATCCCTGCAGCTGCTGCAGCCCTCTGGCTCCTCTCTCCTGGGCTCACTTTCAGTCATATCAGCTCTCTGCCGTGCCAGAGCCTGGCTCCAGGGTTTCACTCCTCACTCCCAATCAAGTCAGCTTTCCTGTGGCTCTCACAGTGGCTTTCCGACGTGTCTGGGCTTTGATGGATGCTTTCCCTGATGTTCCTGCAGCCAAAGGAGACACAGGACCATTGTTGGGACATCCTTTTCCATGGCCCTCGTTAAAGGGCTTGGTTCCTGTTGGAAAGGAGTTCTTACTTCAAGTGACCTTGGGGCTTTAGTTGTGGTGTCAGTGTGATGTGTGCTAGAACTTCCCGCGGCTTTGCTTCTCGCCAGGACCTGGGCATTTAAATCTCTCCTGCTGGTCCAAGCTCCCTCTCCCTCTGGTGCAGGTGGTGCTGGTGGCCACCTCACTGTTGTGGCTGCAGCAGCACAGCCCTGCACAGGCAGGCAGGGCAGGAGTGGGAGCAGGGCTGGGGGAGGTGCTGGGCTAAGGGAGTCAGTGTCCTTGGAGCTGTTGAACGCGTGGCCATGGCACCGTGGGACGTGGTTTAAAGGCCATGCTGGTGTCGGGTTGGGAGTTGGATCTGATGATCTTGGAGCTCTTGTCAAACACAAACGATTCTGTAGTGAGGGTGGTGATGATGGCAGGCACTCTGCAGAGCACATTCCTTTGTTACCCACTGGGATTTCTCTATGGATCACTCACCAGAGCCTCATGTTTCCGAGTTCTCCTTTTACACAACTCAGCTGAAGATGTCATTTTGGCTGGTTGCTGCTGGTGGAAAAGGCACCACCTGCCCTTGGGTGTTTGGAAGGTGAACAGAGCCTTTCCTGCTGCTCTTCTTCCACCTAAGCTCACGAGCCTGGCTCTGGAGAGCATTTGCTGCTGTCCAGGTGATTTGGAAGGAGGTCTGGGGAGGGACGCTGCTGCTCAGCCCTGCACAAGCATTCCCAAAGCCATGAGGCTTGGTGATGCTGCTCCCTGGGCAGCCACCAGCCAGTACATATCTGTGACATCCACCAGAGCAGTGTTTTGGACTCAGCTGTTTCTTGCCCCCAGTCTGGCCCCAGCAGCATGGTACAGAAGTGCTGGAGGGAGGAACAACCACGGGCACAGAAAATCCAGCAGGGAACTTCCCTCACCAAAGGCCTTAATGAGGGCAGTAAATCTTAGCTATTAAAGTCCTTGATAGGTTGAGTTTCTCGTGGGAAGTGATGCAGATGGGGGGCAGATGAACTTTCCTCTGCCCATCTGTGTAACCCCCCGGGGTAGGGTAGGGGCTGGCAGCACTTGGGGGGTGCCCACCAGGAAGTGAGGGGCTGGGGGTGCTGCATTGGATGTGGGGAAGTGACTCCAGCTGCTGGGAGACTTGTTGGGGGGGAGCCTGCAAGGCTCAGGGTGCTTTGCCAGTGGAAGTGGCACTGCTGGACCTTGCCCAGCACCAGCCATGTGTTTCCAATCTGCCATGAAACCTCTCTGGGTCGTTTGGGTTTTCTTTCTGCTGGATGAGAAGGGCTGCTTGGGTTCCAGAAGGGAGTTTCCCCTCCCTTCAGGGGCTACACCCATCCCCTTCTTTCCATGCCACTTTCTTTCTGGCCTCATAACCTTTCTTCTCTTCCCTCCCAGAGATTTCTCTTTGCAGAAAATCACAGACTTGTTTGGGTTGGAAAAGCTCTCCAAGACCATCCAAGTCCAACCATCAGCCCAGCACCACCATGGCCACTAAACCACATCCCAAAGTGCCAGGTCCACAGGGAACACCTCCAGGGATGGGGACTCCACCACCTCCCCTGGGCAGCCTGTGCCAATCCCTGCCTGCTCTGGCAGGAGAAACATATTATTCCTAAGCTCCAGCCTAACCCTCCCCTGGCACAACCTGGAGCCATTTCCTTTCCTTCTATCACCTAACACCAGGCAGAAGAGCCCAACCCCACCCCACTGCAGCCTCCTTCCAGGGAGCTGTAGAGAGCAGTGGGCTCTGCCCTCAGCCTCCCCCAGACTGAACACCCCCAACTCCCTCAGCTGTTCTCCAGACCCTTCCTCAGCTTTGTCACCCTTCTCTGGCCACACTCCAGCCCCTCCAACTGTTCTGCAGAGGACTCGTTGGGAGCTGGGCTGTCTCTGAGCACCTGGGAGGCTCAGGCTCCTGCACTGAGCACCAAGCAAGACAGATAACCTGTTTTGCCTGGGGCTCTCCCCCTCCCTTTTTGGTTCCAGGCAGCTGAGGTGGTGTTCTGTTCAAAGAGCTGGCTGAAACGCTCTGGCAGCAAGGTGAGAGGGAGAGAAAAGCTGCCTTTAAGGGCAAGCAGCTCCAGGCAGAACAGCCTTCAGCAGAGGAGCTCTGGTGTGTCTGCAGCCTGTCAGCCCACAGCAGCCTAATGCCTGCTGCACTCTGCGCTCCCGGCGGCGCTGCGGCCAGCCTGGGGAAGGGGAGGCTCTGGTGCAGAGCTGCAGCCCCCTCTCCGTGTGTAGCTAAGCTTGCCGAGTGCTCTGTGGTCCTCTTGAAAGGGTGAGCTCTGCAAGAGGGTGGCCAGCAGGTCAGAGGAGCTTCTCCTCCTCTACTCTGCTCCTAGAGAGGCCACATCTCGATTGCTGGGTCCAGGTCTGGGCTCCCCAGTTCAAGAGAGGCAGGGAACTGCTGGAGAGAGTCCAGAGGAGGCTGCAGAGCTGCTGAGGGGCCTGGAGCAGCTCTGTGAGGAGCAAAGGCTGAGAGCCCTGGGGCTGAGAGCCTGCAGAAGAGCAGCCCCAGAGGGGAGCTGAGCAATGCTCAGCAAGAGCTAAAGGGTGGGGGGCAAGAGGATGGGGCCAGGTTCTGCTCAGTGGTGCCCAGGGACAGGCCAAGGGGCACTGGGCACAAAGTGGAACCCAGGAGGTTCCATCTGACCAGGAGGTGAAAGTTGTTTGGTGTGAGGGTGCTGGAGGCCTGGGGCAGGCTGCCCAGAGAGGCTGTGGAGTCTCCTTGTGTGCAGAGCTTCCAAGCCCAGCTGGGCACTGTGCTGCTGGGCAAGCTGCTGTGGGTGCCCTGCTAGAGCAGGGCATTGGACTGGATGATCCCCAGAGGTCCCTTCCACCCCCAGCATTCCATGGCTCTGTGTCCCTGCTGTCTGTGACCTGCTGGACACATTTTCATGTTAGTGGTTCCATTTTGCCTCTTCCTTCTCTGAGTGCTTTCACCCTGCAGGGCTGTGCAGCACTTTGCTGTGCAGGTCTCAAGGTGCCTGTCCCCAGAAATGCTCACACAGAACATGCTGTGGTCATTGGCTTCTTAGCAGGTAGCTTCATTTCCCCCCCACCCCCCTCATGTTGTCCTTTCCTGCTGACTTTTGAGAGGTCAGCAAGCTCAAAAAGCAGGGGTTTGGGTAGTCATTTGCTGGAAGATGCTCAAGTATTATGTCCAAGCTGATAGCACTGAAGGTAGGATTGAGGAGAGGCATTCCTGCAGCCTCTGCAAGGCTTCTGGCACAGCTGCATTTGCTGTTGCTGAGCTGCAGGAGCCTGCAGGCTCTGCAGGAGCTGCTGTAGCCCAGCTGTGTGCAGGGGCTGCAGGAAATGAGACCCAGGATGGCTGGTGGAGACTTTTAGATCCTAACTGCCATGGGATTTGGTTGTGCTTCCTCTGCCAGGAACTGGCAGTAATTAGGAGCCTACCTTTGCTGTGTTAGATGTTTGCTGTGCTTTGGAGAGGCTGGAGGGGAGCTGTGTTCCTGGATTAACCCAGGGCTTAGTCGGTAGTTGGCCACGGGAGGGCTGGAGGAGGGGGAAGAGGAGGAGGAATAGGAGGAGGAGGAGGATGGGTGGTTGTTGTTGTCGCTGGAGAACAGGTACCTCCAGCAGAAGGGACACAAAGTGCAGGAGAGCCTGAGTCAGCCTTCCTCCAGCCAGCACGAAGAGTTCACAGTGCCTGATCCATCAGGAAGGGATCCCAAGAAACACCCAAAACCCGGAGGCAGAGTGAGTGATCCAACTGCCCTGGATCTGAAATAACTTGGCAGAGGCCCTCCTAAAACCCAGGCTTGCTGTAAGCTGTAGCAAGTGGTGTGTGACTCAGCCCTGAACTCCAGTGGAGCAGGGGCTCTGGTCGTGTGTGCAGGAGAGGATTGGCTCTGAGAGCTGGCAGGGACCTGCTGCACTCCCAGATTTTGGGAGCAGCTGCTCTGATCTGACATTTGCAGCCCAGAAAGCCAACCAGAGCCTGGGCTGCAGCAGCACAAGTGTGGCCAGCAGGGCCAGGGAGGTGATTCTCCCTCTCTCTGGTGAGACCCCAGCTGGAGTACTGCATCCAGCTCTGGAGCCCCTGGGACAAGAGGGCTGTGGAGATGCTGGAGAGTGTCCAGAGCAGGGCCAGGAGGATGCTGAGAGGCTGCAGCAGCTCTGCTGTGAGCACAGCCTGAAAGAGTTGGGGCTGTGCAGGCTGCAGCAGAGGAGGCTCCCAGGTGACCTTCTTGTGGCCTGCCAGAATCTGAAGTGGGCTACAAAAAAGCTGGGGAGGGACTTTTGAGGCTGTGAGGGAGTGTCAGGAGTGGGGGGAATGGAGCAAAGCTGGAGATGGGGAGAGTGAGGCTGGAGGTGAGGAGGAAGTTGTTGAGCAGGAGAGTGGTGAGAGGCTGGAATGGGTTGCCCAGGGAGGTGGTTGAGGCCCCATGGCTGGAGGTGTTTGAGGCCAGGCTGGCTGAGGCTGTGTGCAGCCTGCTCTAGGGTAGGGTGTCCCTGGGCATGGCAGGGGGGTTGGCACTGGCTGCTCCTTGTGCTCCCTTCCAACCCTGCCTGGTTCTATGACATCTCCATGCAGACTGCAGTGAGTGAGGCTGTGGCATCCTTTCCCATCTTACACAAGCTGGCAGGGTTGAGGTTTTCCCCCCCTCTCATCCCAAAGCAGAAACAGCAACCATAATAATTAATCATCATTAACATTACTGTTAATTGTTGTCAAATCATCTTCCAGCTGAGCCTGGGCAGTGGCTCAGCTTTAGAATCTGAATGTCCAGAAAGTTTTGGGTTAGGACTGGGTGTGAGGGTAGCAAACAGCCTGACTGTTAGCTACTAATCCTGTCCTCTCAGTAGTGCCTTTCCTCCACATCCCTTACAAGCAGGAGAGGGCTTCCCCAGCCCCTACAATAGCAGGAAGTGTTCTCATCTCCATTCTCCAGCCTGACACGGAGCACTGCAGGGATTTGCTGGACGTGCCTTGTGAGCTGATGCCAGAGGCTGGATAATGTTGCAGCTCCCACAGAAAGCAGCTCAGTTCCCAGCAGAGGATGAACTCCAGCACAGGAATTTCCATCTATGCATGAGGATTGTAGTGAGCTGGCAGTGGTAGGATGAAAGGGAATGGATTGAAGCTCGAGAGAGGTAGATTTGGACTGGGGTTTAGGAAGAAATTCTCTACAGTGAGAGTGGTGAGACACTGGCACAGGTTGAGGGTGCTGAGACCCTGGCACAGGTTGCCCAGGGAGGTTGTGGAGCACAGAAGCACAGAATGTGATCAAAGATCACATTCTGTGCTTCTGTGCTCCACAACCTCCCTGGAGGAGTCCATGAGCAGGTTGGATGAGGCCCTTGAGTGACCTGTGCTAGTGGGAAGTGTCCCTGCCTATGGCAGTGGGGTTGGAACTGGCTGATCTCAAAGGTCCCTCCCAACCCAAACCCTTCTACTAATCTGTGAGGTGTTGGGGAGGCACTGGGGCAGGCTGTTCAGAGTGGTGGTGGAGTCTCCATCTCTGGAGTCCTTCAAACCCCACCTGGCTGCTCTTCTGTGCCCTGCTCTGGGTGACCCTGCTTTAGCCAAGGAGGGGTTAGACTAGGATGATCTCCAGAGGTCTGTTCCAACCCCTATCATTCTGTTGTTGTTGTCACTCTGTGATGCTGGTTTGGGTCCTGGGTCACTTGCTTGTGGAGCAGCAGGAGCTGCTGGTGGTGTGATGCTGGAGATAGAGGCAGCTGGGGCTGCTTCTTGCTTTCTCTGGTTGCAGCTGAGATCAGCTTTTCTCAGTCCTCTGACGTTGTCCCACTGGAAGCTCACTGGGTTATGTGAGGGGGTTGCCAGTGCGTGCTCCAGGATGGTGGCAGGAACATGGGGGTGGGGGTTGCAGGCAGCCCAGTGCCATGCAGGAGGCAGCAGCCCCTGCGAAGGTGTTTCTGAGGGATGCTTTGGAGTGGGCAGCCTCACTGGAAGGAAGGAAGGAAGCCAAAGCAGCTCTACTGAGCACGGGAAGTGGGTCACTCTGAGTGGGTCACTCTGAGCTCTGTCCTGCTGGAAACGCTCTGCAAAGCCCTCCTAGGAAGTGGAGCAGTGAGATGAAAGCAAAGGAGAGCCCTTGCTGGGAGGGCTGCAGGATGGAGCTGAAGGAGATGCTCCAAGGCTGCATGTGCAAGCTTGTATGTGCTGGGAAGAGGTGACCCGGGGTGGGGAGGGTCTGTGTTGAACCCTGTTACTAAGAAACAAGCTGAAGTCTCAGTCTGTAGGTCCTTACCCCAGATGGATTGAGCTAAAGCAGGAGACTGGCTTAAAGCTTGCCAGAGCCCTCCAGGGCCACCCACTCTGTGTTAGCGACCACGCAGGGCAGGCTGCGGGCTGGAGGCTGCAGCTGTGGGGCAGGGAGCTGTGCTCTGTGCATCCTTCCCGTGTTGGCTCTGTGGGTTTGGCTTTCTTCAGCCAAGTGCAGAGGGGCAGAGAGAAAAGGGAGCCAGGGGTTTGCTGCAGCACCCAGCTCCTGTGCCCTCCCGTGCCCTCCCGTGCCCTCCCGTGCCCTCCCGTGCCCTCCCGTGCTCCCGAGCCGGAGGGGCACCGACAGGCTGACGTCAGTGCAGGTCGTGCAGAGCTTCTGCTGAGCTTGCCAAGTGTAAGGTGATCTTCTTAGGGTATTTTTTTAATTGCTTGCTGAGTGCTTGATGGTTTCCTTCAGCCCCCTGCCCCCCGAGGCATGTGCCTCCCAAATGACTGCCTCTGCCAGCCGCCTTCAGGCTGCCGAGGGTCCTAGTGGGGACAAACCCCGGGGGGTGATCCTGCCTGCTCCCTTCTGGCGCTCTGCTTAGAGGCCACCAAGAAGCCCTGCACAGTGATTTGTTTGGAATGTCAGGATTTTCAAGAGCCTGGCCCCTGACAGCTGAGTGTTTGGGGTTAGCTACGCTGAGCAAACATCCTGAACTTGGGCTCCTGACCCTGCTCTGAGTGTTTTGCTTTTCAGGCCCAGAAGGTTCCCAGGAGAGCAGAGAGGAAACTGCTTGGCTATTTTTAAACCCTCTCAATTGCCTTCCTGCTTTATATTATTTATTACCCATTATCAGAAGTGTTTTTCCCCCCCCCCACACACACACCACCCCAAAACCATCTTTAGTGGTCAACCAAGGGACTGATGAAAATTGCTCATCAAACAGCTGCATCTTAGCTAGAGGTCAGACAGAGCTGGAGGGCTTTGAAAGGGTTTGAGGACTGTGAGCAGTGCTGCTGTTTGTCCTGTGTGCTCCAGCAGTGCCAGGCAGCTCCAGTGGTGGGCCAGGATTGCACTGCTCAAAGAGCTCAACATCAAAGGGCAGCACAGGCTGCATCCCAAAGGCAGCCCCGAGAGGCAATGCTGGTATCTGAGAGGCAACTGGGAGCTGCCTCTGGTCTCTGCCCATCCAGGCAAGGTGAGGTGATGCACAGCACCCATCCCACGTCACAGCACATCTTGCAGTGCCATGCAGTTCCCTCATGACCTGCTGGTGGGTCTGAGGACAGCCCTGTGCAGAGCAGCATCACATCCTTCCTGCACCAGAGAGAGCTGAGAGAGCTTTCCTGCCAGCATGGCCAGGGATTGGCACAGGCTGCCCAGGGGGGTGGTGGAGTCCCCAGCCCTGGGGGTGTTCCAGAAAGCTGTGGCCATGGCACCTGGGGACATGGTTTAATGGCCGTGGTGGTCTTAGGTTGATGTTTGGATATGATCTTAAAAGAGTCTCTTCCAACCAAAACAGTTCTGTGAGTCCATGTCCTGACCCAGCACCATGGGGTGACCAGGCCAGGGGTGAGGACTGCACCTCTGTGCCTAGGCAGGGTTAAAGCCCACACCCAGCAGGCACAGGGCTGCCTTGGGCAGTGTGAGGTCCTGCTGCAGGGCTGGATTCCCTTTCACAGGGTGTCCCAGGAACTTCCCTTGACCCTTCTTGGCTCCTGATAAGCAGGACAATAGCTCACATTGTCCTTGCTCATCCTCCTGCCTGGTAAACTTGCAAGTTTGAGGCATGTCTGGCAGCTGAGCAGGCAGGAGGCTCAGGCCAGACCTCACTGCTGTCTACAACTACTGGTTGTAGCCAGGTGGGCTTGGGCTCTGCTGCCAGGCAACCAGCAACAGAACAAGGGGACACAGCTTCAAGCTGTGCCAGGGCAGGTTCAGGCTGGATGTTGTTAGGAAGTTGTTGTCAGAGAGAGTGATTGGCACTGGAATGGGCTGCCCAGGGAGGTGGTGGAGTCTTTGTGGCTGGAGGTGTTGAAGCCAAGCCTGGCTGGGGCACTTAGTGCCATGGTCTGGTTGGTTGGTCAGGGCTGGGTGCTAGGTTGTGCTGGCTGAGCTTGGAGCTCTCTTCCAGCCTGGTTGATTCTCTGATTCTGTGGTGCCCTCAGCAGAGCTGGAGCTGGGAGCACCAACTCCGTCTTCTCCCTGGGAATGAAGCCGGAGGGGCCGGGCGGCTGCGGGGAGCTGCGGGAAGCTGCTGTTATTTCAGCTGCGCAGGGAGCTGAGGCGTAAAAGTCTGCGTTCTGGTGGTGTCAGCAGCAGCTGCCTGGCCCCTGCGATAGGGTTTTATCAGCAGCCTGCGAGCGGGGCAGGGGAAGAGCCAGGGCAGGGGAAGAGCCAGGGCAGGGCGAGCACCCGCGGTGCCCGGCGCAGGGCAGGGGGGAGCACAAGCAGCTCTGCTTGTCTCTGTTTGCGTCCCAAAGCAGAACTACACTGTGGAGGTTCAGCATAGTCTTGGAGGCTCAAGGCGTCTGGGGGTCCCTGCTGGGCTGGGCAGCGGTGCTCTGGTCCCCGCTTTCCCCCTGCACATCAAGGACTTGGCACAGGGAAGGAGTCAGCCACAGCCCCTGGCACTGACTCGCTGCATGGCCTCGGTCCCAGCCTTTCATCTCCCCCAGGGATGCTGCGTGGGGACAGTGACTGTGGCACCCCCATAAAGGCCAGCTGTGGGGAGCAGAGGGCTGGGCACTGCTCTGGACCCACGGGGCACTGCTGGCCAGGGCTGAGCTCATGGGATGAGATCAAACTTGTCTGTTGGGCTCAAAACCTGCACTGGTGATATTCATGGGCTGGGATTTAGTGCTTCTGGGGATTGTTTAGTGTTTGGGGTTTGGGCTTGGTTTTTTTGGGGTGGTGTATGTGAACCTTACTGCTCTGGAAAACTGGCTGTGAGGAGGCTGGAGTGGGCTGGGACTTGGTCTTCTTTCAACTGACTTAGAGAGGAAATGGCCTCGAGTTGCACCAGCGGAGGTGTGGGTTGGATATTTGGAAACATTTCTTTGCTGCAGAAGTGGTCAGGGACTGGCACAGGCTGCCCAGGGAGGTGGTGGAGTCTCCATCCCCGGAGGTGTTCAAGAGCCCTGTGGCCATGGCACCTGGGGACGTGGTTTAGTGGCCAGGGTGGTGCTGGCTTGATGACCTTGGAGGTCTTTTCCGACTGCAGCAATCCTATGAACGCCAGACCTAGGAGCGGCAGGGAGACCTGGTGACACCAGCACCCTCTCCCAGAGCCACTGCCACCGTTCGGCTTCCCTCCCACCCACTCACCCCCTCACCCTCCAGTGCTCATCCCCAGTTCTAACTGGGACTCAGCAAGGATTCCCCATCCCAGTGCCTCCTCCGGGCTCGCAGCCTGTCCCCTCCACTCCGCTCTGTGGGGTTTTTTCCCTGTGTTTTCGGTTTGGTTTCCTTTTTGCTCCCCTCAGCTCGGTGCCTCCCCCCGCGGCTTTTCCCCTCCCTTCCCAGGGGCCGTGCCGAGCCGAGCCGGGCCAGCCCCCGGGGCGGGCGGAGGCTGTAAGAGGAAATCCAGTGCCTGGTTTTACAGCCGCGCTGGCTCCGTCCCGGCCCCTCGGTGACATCAAGCAAAGCTGCTCGGCGACGCGGGGGCGGCTGCGGGCTCCCGGTGCCTGCCCCGGTGGCTGCCCCGGTGGCTGCGGGTTCCCGGTCCCTCCCCGCTTACCCCGCTGCGGCTTTTCCAGCCCTGGTGGCTCCGGAGCCTGGGAATCCCCTCCCCCCGCCATCCCTCCCTCCATCCCCGGACATCCCGGGGGCTGTGGCGGGGCCGGCGGCGGAGCACGGCTCCGGGGATGCGGAGGGACCGATGGTGAGCCGCCGGCGCTCCCCCGCCCCGCACCATGCCGCCGTGCCCACCCCCGAGAAGATGTTCGAGGGCTGCCGGCGGGCACGGAGCCTCTGGGGGGGCGTGAAGCTGGAGGTGGCCGGGGAGAGCAGCCCCGTGGTGCTGCACAGCTTCACCCAGCTCGACCCCGACCTGCCGCCGCTGGAGGTGAGTGCGGCAGCGGCGCGGCCGCGGCTGCTTTTTTGTCGGGGGGGGTTGTTCACCGCTGTGATAAACTGGGGGGCACTCAGCCTGCTGCAGGGTGGGAGCGTGGGGCAGACCTCGGTACACATCCCTGGGCGGTCTGGGGTTCTGAGTCTTGCCGGCAGCCAGGCCACAGCCGGAGCAGAGTTTGGGGGGGGTGGGGTGGGGTGGCTGTGCGCTGCCTGCTGCGCGTAGTTCTGGTTCGTTTCGTTTGGTGAACCTCTCCCGCTTTGGCTGTTTAGGGTTTGGGGTTGTTTCTTGCCGTGTGTCCCAGTGCCGTCGACTGGCAGGCAGGCTGCCAGGCTCCCTGCTGGGAGACACCAAGATGCTGCTCCCTGAAGACAAGAAGGGAAGGGGGCAGATTGCTACGACTCGAGGCCTTTAATAATTTATTCGAGACTCTGGCAGCTGGAGGCAAAAGTTTGCTCAGAGCTGAGCTGCTTGGAAGGGCTTCGGGCTTGGCCAAACCACAAAAGTGTCCTCTGGGAAGGTTACAGGCATCGGGAGGACTTTGCTGGAGGATGCAAAAATATTTGTGCTGCTTTCAATTCGACCTCGGGGAGGGGTTTCAGAGTCAAACTGGTCCCCTGGAGGTCTCAGCCTGAGTGGATTGTTGATGGCAGCAGCATGTGGAGGTACTGAAATAATCTGAGTCAGGGCTGTGCCTTTTTTTTCTTAGGAATGGATGATGAACTTTGGCGTGCCAGGAATGTCATTGACTCTGAACAAACAGCGTGGCAGGAGAAGTGCAGCTGGAGGGGAGTTTGGGGGCTCGCAGGGGATGCTTTCACAGGAGCCTGGCGGTGCAGGGGTTAATAGCAGCGAGGGTCAGCAAGTCTGGCTTTGCTGGGATTTAGAGCCAGCTGCAGATGTGCTTCTCAGCTCTGGATGCTTCCAGAGGAGGGGGGAATCAGCACTGAAACCTTTTGGGTTGCCTTGCAGATACCCGGGGAGGGCAGCTCAGCGTTCCGGGGGGTGCTGGCTCCCCCTCCCCAGCGCTAAACCATCTCCCCCTTAACCTGTGATGGAAAGTCTTGGTCAGGCACTGCTGGGAAGGGATTATCTCAGCTCTGGCTGTGTGGGTTCACCTCTGGCCTGGTGGCAGGGGCTCGGCAGCTCTGCTGAGAGTTCATGAAAGCTCCATCCAGCTTATTTTTCCCCTCCCCGCCTCTCTCTCCTGGGGGTGGGCGTACTGACATTGTTTGGAGAACATCATCTGGTTCGTGTTATGCCTGGCAGGAAGTCCAGCCGCTCCAGGAGGCCGAGGGGCCGCGGGGCTTTGGCAGGAAAGGCAAGAAAAGTGGGGAGGAAACGAGGGGGTGACAGGGTGTGCTGCCCCGAGCCCAGGGCACAGCCTGCCTGGCATGCGTGACCCCCCCGCGCCCCGGCTGGAGCTGCCTCCGCAGCTGCGGAGAGGGCTCGGCAGCAGCTCAGGAGATGGGGGCTGCAAAGCCGCTGGGGCTGAGGGTGGCTCCGCAGGGTGCTGAGCACAGCAGAGAGAGGTGAGTGCCCACCGGGTCTCCTCCGAAGTCGTCTTTGCCTGCATTTCTGTGCTGGGTAGTGGTCAGGGCACAGTCCTGGCGTCTCAGCACTTGGGCTTTGCTCCCAGCCCTGGGCAAGGAATGTGCAGACTCCTTGCTCCTTTCTCTCCCCCGTCCATTTGCAAGTGATGGCAGGAACAGATTCATCCTAAGAGCTGAGAAGCTCAAGGAGCTGCTACCCTCTGCTGTGTTCCCGTAATTTAGTGCTCTTAAAGGCCTCTTCCAACCAAAACGATTGTGTGGGTCTGTGAGAGACCTTCCAGGTTGCTCACTAAGTCTCACTGGGTGGGTTGTGCTTGCTGGCACAGCTGGGGAAAGGCAAAAATGCTCCAGTGTCAGTGTGGTGAAGTGTCCTGGTGTGGTTCTCCCCCTGGGGCAGAGCTGCCTTGCAAGATGCACCTGGGAGAAGGCAGAAGACCCCCTGGAGACCATCAGTGCTAAGCCCCTTTGGTAGTCCTGCAGTGCTGCTCCTCAGATCCCCCTGGGTGCCAGCTCTGCCAACGGGAGCTGTGCTTCCCAGGCTCCCCGTGTCCCCAGAGCTGGTTTTGGCAGAGCTGTGCCAGCTCAGGATCCAGTCTGGTCCCACAGGGTTGGACTGGATGATCTTGGAGGTCTCTTCCAACCTGGTTGATTCTATGATTCTATCCTTGGGGAGCTGCTGCTGGCAGGTTGCAGGGAGCGTGGGTCTCGTTTCGGGCTCCTCGGCAGAGCCACCGCGGGTGGCTGCAGGGCAGCTGCCCCCCTGGATCCCTCAGCAGTGCCATCCATCCCCCGGGCTTCACTTCGAGCTCCTACTCGAGGTCTCACGGCCGCGTGTCGCCGAAGTGTCCTCGCCGTGATTCCAGCCACAGGGAGTGGAAAACTCGAACTGTCTCAAGCAAGGGAAGGACAGAGCAGCGCTGCAGACCTTTAGCTTTGACCCTTCCAGCTCTAATCCATCCTAAATCGGCAGCAGGTGCCAATCCTTCCTGTCCGGTGGCAGCTGCGAAGTGATTTGGGTGGGCCCTGTCCTGGTCCTTGCTGGAGGAGGGGTGGGCCATAAACACCCCCGCAGATGACCCAGCCCGAACCTCTCAGGAGGCAGAGGTGCCCAAGCCGTGGCCAGCGGCCGGGCTGCTGCGTGGCACACAGTCCTGTGTGCTTGCTGCTGGGGCTCTGTCTTCTGAACAGCTCGGAGGTTTTCAGCTGCTAAACACATCCTCCAGGAGTTTAATTGCTCAGCCCAGATGGCCTTGAGGTCAGTGCTTGTTCTTTGCAGCTGGGCAGGAGGTGAGGGAGGGGCTCTTAAAAGCCATTTTCTTTTAGCTTCCTATGGTGCCTTTGGAAGCAGATCCTTTTCTCCCAGCCTGTTCTCCTCCCCCAGGCACAACCTGATATGCCCCTTGCAATCTGCCAGATGATCATCATCTGTTGGTATTTCTTGGATGGGGACCTACCTTCTGGCTCCTCTCCAGATAGGTTTGGAGCCCAAGGTGAGGCTGGGGGGGCAGGCTGAGATGCTGCTTGTGGGTGGCTGCCTCAGGGTGGGAAACAGAGAGGTGGGAAGGATATTTATGTGGTTGGATTATTGTTTGATACTGGTTAGAGAGACGTTGGAGAGAGGTTTCTATGGTGTTACTCAGAGGCTGCTGTGCCATCTTTCCACAGGGGTGGGAAACCCTCTGCTACTGGGATCATGCTGAGGTTTTAGTGGGTTTAGCACCAAACTGGCAGCCCTGGAAACTGAAATCTTTGTTTATTCACAGGCTGGATGGGTAGCAACCCCCCCAGGCCCCCTGCCAGCCACCCCCCATGCCTTGGCTTTGCTCCTGGGGCTCCCTGCAGTGGAGGAGGCAGGAGGTCCCATGCTGCAGCTCGGGGTGCTCCAGGCCCCCCCATATCACACTGTTGCTCCTTTCCAGCCATCTCTTTTCTAGGGATCAGGGCAGGGATTACAGGGCAGGAGCAACTGAATGGAGACTTGGAGGGTCTCCAGGCTTCCCAGTGCCTGGGTTTGGGGAGTGATGAGCAAGGAGAGCATCAGGCTGGTTGTGTCTGCAGGGGTGGGTCTCGTTCAGCCAGCACCATTTCAGAGTTGGGGTGTCAGCTGTGGCCACCCCACAACTAGGACCAGGGCATGGCTCTGTTCTTAGGCTTGGTGTGGCCATAGGAAGAGCTTCACCACCAGCAGCTTCTCCATCACCTTTTCCAGCTCTCTAATTGCCAGCTGCTCTGTCCCCCCGAGGGATGTGTAATTGAAGGAGCAGAGAGCTTATTTAGGTCAACTCCAGACCACACTTAAAGGCTGGGCAACCCCTGCTTGTGCTTTCTCCACCACAGTTATCTCCAGAGCTGCCTGGTGCTTGGCTTTGCAGTGGCCATGTTCCTTTTATTCCACTATGTACTTGCAGCAGAGCTCTTTCAGCTTCTCAAATACTTCTTCATCTCCCACGGACCCAGCAAGAGGGGGGGGGGAAATGTGGTTGCTAAGGAGCAGGATTTGGATACAAAGCTGGCCGAGGTGCTGGCAGGGGGCCCGGGGGGCTCCAGCACAGCTCACGGTGGGGCAGAGTTTGTGCATGGCTTTGGTGGGATGGCACTTGTGGGGTCTGCATGGGGAAGGAGGGGAGGAGGGGCAGGATTTGAAGCATCAGTTGGGCCCTGGGGAGAAAGAGCTGAGCTGTAGGGCTCATAGCTTCAATAGATTTGTTCATCCCGTGTGTGATGCTGGGTTAAACCCAACGACAGCTCCTCTGACCTGTCCAGAACGTGTGATGTTTGCTGAGGGGGTCTGAGGGACCTTCATTCTGCAGCAGAAAGCAGCTGTAGGCTGAAAAGTGAGGCTGGCAGGAGAGCTCCTATGAGGAGGAGAGAACTTGGTGCTCGGGGAGAGCTGCTAAGCATCTCACAGAGAGTTCATCTCAGCGTCTGGCTGGAGTGTGCCTGCCTGGGCGTGCTGGCAGCAGGAGAGGGATTGAGCTGTTTGGCTCCTCCAGCCGTCAGCCTGTGTCATCCCTGTCCCCACGTCAGGCATCGCAGCAGCCCCAGCCCTGCTGGCTCACGGAGCTCCACTAAGGATGGATTTGGACTTTGCTCCTGTGTCGTTAGGGAGTGCTGAGCTCCCAGTTAATCCCAGCTGCTCCCCAGCGGCTTGGCCATCTGAATGGGGACACGGAGAGGGGACTGGGACAGAGATGTGACTGCCAGCCTGCTGCAGGCTGGCACAGGAGCAGCTTTGCTCACAGGTAACCTGCTGTTTGCAGCAGAGCTTTATGTGGAGGAGCCCTTGGGGCTCTCCCAGAGGTGACAGCAAAGCCTTTTCCCAACGTGCCATGTGGGCTGCAGGGAGCACACACTGGTGGTCTCCTTTGGTCTGGTGAGGTGGTGGCTCTGCACCCCCCAAAAAGCTCTGCACCCCCCAAAAGCTCTGCACCCCCTAAAGACTCTGCAGCCCCCAAAAGCTCTGCCCCTCTCCCCCTGGTTTTGTTTGTTTGGGTTTTCTGACGTTATGCAAATAGTCCCTTCAGCTGCTGGCTGCATTCCAGGGGCCCTGTTGGTACAGGCTCTTGCAGGGCAGCGTTTGGCAGTAGATAACCACCCAGAGTTTCTCTCTGCCATACCTGCGAGTCATTAGTTAGGTGCCAGCTAAATGTCAGCCGAGATTAAGCAGAGGCAGAGGCACAAGCGTGGCCCTTTTCACTCGCATAGCTGGGCAGCAGCGAGGTTGTGCTCGTTGCACAGTTGGTATTTGGATGAGCCCTGCTGTCAGGAGCGCGCTGGGACACGGCAGAGCCTCTTCCTGCCCCGCATCTGGGGTGCTGGGTGCCCCCCATGCAGCAGGAGAGCAGCTGGGGAGACAGGGCAGAGATGGCTGCAGCTGCCAGGTACCAGCCAAGTCCTCAGAGCTGACAGAGTTGTTGTTTTAACTTGCAAACAAAGCAGATTGAAGAGGAAACTCATCGGAGGCAACTTCATCTGGAATGCTGAGGCATTATTTTTAGAGTGGCTTTTCTCTCTGCTAACCACCCTTGAACAAACAGCAGCTGAGCTGAGGGCCTGTGTAGGAACCTGCTTTTCAAAGGGCTCTCTGCCTGTCTTACCAGGACTTCTTCCCGTGTGATGGAGCAAAACCACCACAGAGCCTCTCCTTGGCTCTTTGCAGTGCTTGGGTCTCCATGGGGACTCACAGGCTGAGAGCTCTCAGCCCCCGGCTCAGGCCAGGCTGTTGGCTGGTGAAATGAGATGTTTGGGTTGGGTTTGCCTCTTAGGGCTGCAGCTAACCTCAGGAAACCATCGTTTAGCCAAGCTGGGCAAAGCAAAGCATGGCATGCTGCTGAGACTGGCACCTCAGCTGCGGGAGGTGGGCAGCTCTCGCCTCGGTGTGGCTGGGCTGTGTGTGGGACCTCGCTTTTCACTTCAGGCTAAGAGCTCAGGGGGGTTGTTTCAAGACTCTTGCCTAAAAGGCTCAGCTGCTGGGTGCTGCTGGTGAGGTCTGGCTCTGTGTATTGGCGCAGCAGCAGAAGGCAGTGTGGGGTGTGAGGTGGGACTGGTGGTCTCAGCCCCATTCCTTCCCTGCTGTGACCCCGAAGGTCACTGCAGGCTTATCAGAGCAAGGCTGCTGCTTGGTTTGGTTTAGCACCTTAAAGCTGATAGAGGTGAGCAACTTTTTTTTTGCCAAGCTTTGCTCTCTGCCTGCTTTTGATTTGTTTTTCTTTAAGGTATGTGTGGCCCCAGCTGCCTTTCTGCTGCCCAGGAGTGCTGCTGGTGCTGAGCAGTGCAGTGCTGGTGCCTGTCGCTGGTTACTGAGTTTCTAGATGTGGTTTACTCGATGCAGTCCCAGTTGCAACAGTGAGAGCTGGCACGAAGACAGGCCTGGCTGCTCCCTCCCTGGCAGCATGCTAGGGGTGACTCAGGCTGTAGCTATGGCTCATAACACACACATACTCCCTGAGGTGCTTCTCGGAGAGGGGGAGGTATCCCACAAACTCCATCTCCCGTGCATCTTCTTGTGTTCCTCAGCAAAACTCAGCTCTGGGTTGGATGTGATGGTCTTAAAGGTCTCTTCCAACCCAAGTGATTCTCTGATCCCATGTGGCTGTTTGAAGCTTGAGCTGTCTTAGCCCAGGCAACATCAAAGGAAAGAGACAGAGAAGGGAGGTGGGCACCTCTGCCCTCTCTGCGCTGCTGCTGCCCCATGGTCATTGTGCACACCAGTTTTTGGGATGCCCACACAAAGTCATTTTAAATGGGATGTTGAGCTGCAGGAGTGCTCCCAGGGGATGAATTAGGCAGGGTGGCAGGAGCAGATGGGGCAGAGTGGAATCATGCCTGTGCTGGCTCACCAGAGTGCCATGGCCATGAGGAACAGGCTTGCTCCTGTGGTGTTCTACCTGCCATGAAGGAGCTCCTAGTGCATGAGGGAACGCTCACCTGGCAATGCCTGTGGTGACCCAGCACTGGGTAGAAATCCCAGTGCTTTGTGTCCCTGATGCTGGCACACCAGCCATCGGTGGAAAGGGGCAGGGGCCCAAAACATAGTCCCAACCCCTGCCCTGAATCAGGGTGGGTGGGAAAGTGGAGGAACCCTGCGTGAAGCTGCCCGTCCTCTCCCTGCCACTTCCCCAGGGTTTGCCTAACCCCCGACGGAGGTTGGCTGCCTGCAGGTCACACTCTGCCTGATGGTCAAACAGACCTACAAGTGCAGGGCTGAGGGTCTGGGGAGGGAATTCATCCCAGCACCCCACTGCCCTTCCTGGGCACCGCGTTCCTTGTGCCACAGTCGCTCTCCGCCCTCTGCGTGCGCAGGATCCGGCACACCCAGAGCTCGGGGCAGAGCCAGGGTCCAAACCTCCCTGCTTGGGCTCTTGGCATGTTCAGGCATCTGCCAGCAGCTGGCTCGTTGGGGGTTTAAGGGGGTTTGTTGTTCCAGTCATTTTCTCCTCAAAGGTGCCAATTACACTTAAGCTCTCAGGTGCTTTAGGGGTGGGAATCAGCCTTTGTTGCCTGAGCATCCTGATTGCAGCCCCCCCCCCCCCCCGCTCAGCTGTCAGCTTGTTGACTCCTGCCTTTGCATCTGCTTCGATAGCACCTCCTGCTTCCTTGGCACCTACTTAGGGAACGCTCTGAAGGTGCAATTTTCTTGATTACAAAGCAAAAGCTCTCGCTTTTCCCAATCCCTGCTTCCCGCAGGAGTCCCAGGGAGAGCATCAAGTCGGGGGCAACCATCCGAGAGAAGGAGAAAACCCTCTCCCCGGGCAGGGGATGGATGGCTTGAGCCCCGCAGCCGGGCCGGGCTGTGCCGGGCTGGGCTGTGCCGCGCCGGGGCCGCGGGTGTCAGGAGCGGGCTGGGAGCGGCGGGGCCGAGCCTGGCGCTCGGCGCAGGGCAGCGCGCAGCGAATGGAGCCGCCGGACGTCATCCCGGCCGGGGTGGGAGCTGGACGCGAGGGGCACGGCCGCGGAACAAAGGCTCGTATTTATTCCTCTCATCCTTTCTCTGGCAGCCCCTCGCTGCCTCCCTGCACTGGATTGTTCCTGCATTTTCTCTGCTTCAGCTGTTTACTGGGTCACCCCGCAGCAGACACGCACACAAAGAGCCTGCCAGCCCAGCCAGCCTGTTCCGGTGCCACCGGCACCGAGAGCCCCGCTCCGGCCCCGCCGAGCACAGTGCTGGCATTGAACCGGGGCTGGGCGAGTGCCCGAGCCTGCCCTGCTGCGGGGTCAGGCTGGGCTGGGGGCATCCGGAGCCCCCCTCCAGGCGTAGGAGCACAGAATGGTGGGGGTCGGAAGGGATCTCTGAAGATAGAGTCTTAGGATCATAGAATCACAGAATCTTAGGGTCATGGAATCTTAGGATCTTAACATCTTAGACTCTTAGGATCATAGAATCTTAGACTCATCAAACCTTAGGAACTTAGGATCATAGAATCTCAAGGTCATAGAATCTCAGAATCTTAGACTCTTAGAATGGTTTAGGCTGGAAGGGACCTCAAAGCTCGTCCAATTCCAACCCCCTGCCACAGGCAGGTTCACCTCCCACTAGAACAGGTCATTGAGTCCAACCCCACTGTCAGGGCAGGATCACCCAGGGGCAGGTCGCAGAGGAACAGGGCTTGAAATCTCCAGAGGAGGAGACTCCACAAGCTCTGCAGGGGCAGTGGGGGGCGTTTGGGGAGGGGGTGGGCAAGAGGTCTGGGGACGTTGGCTTTGCCCACGCTTGAAGTGCCGCAGCTTTAACGGAGGGCACAGGAGGTGATGTCAGGCAGAGGGAGCACATGGGTGGACACATTTGTTTCCCCAGGGCTCGTTTTGGTTCCTCTTATCTCAGCTGAGGATGTGTCTTGAGTTAAACTGAAATTAGCCTTGCTCAAATGGAAACAAAAGGGTGATGGCACAGCTACGGTAAGCCAGGTTGCAGCCAGACGGGGCCATGGCTCTTGGGTAGCCTCCAAGTCATCCATCCCAGCCTGTGCACCTCCAAAGCTGCAGAAAGCTGTGACTCCCTGCTTGCCTTTTTCCTTCTCTGCAAGCTGCAGCAGGTGAGCTACTGCACAGGCAGCTATTTACAGCTTAGCCAGGCTGCTCAGGAACTGGGAACATTGGCATGAGGCCAGTGGGATGGTTCAGCATGGCACAAGAGGCTGAAAGCCACCTCCCGGGTCTCTGGGCTTGGTGCTTCATGTCTGGTAGTTGCTGAAGCCATCATCAGTGCATTTCCCCTTCCGTATATTTATCACCTAGAAAGGTTGGACCAAATGATCCTTGAGGCCCCTTCCAACTTGGCATTCTAGGATCCTGTATCCCACATGCTGCAGATGTGTGCCCAGATGCAAGCTTCATTCATGTGGGACAGGTCCATGGTGGGGGCGAGGCAGAGGTTTGACAACAGAAGGTGGTTTTAGAGCAGTTTTTGGGTGCCTAGTTTGGCACATCCTTCTGGGTCCACTTCCATCCCTCTGAAGGCTGTGGGCAAGTTTGTAGGGCAGCAGTTGCTCTGTCAGCAGAGGCCAGCTGCACCCCTTCTGTGCCAGCTTGGCTCTGTGTGGGTGGCAGTGCCTGGCATGGATGGTTCTGAGCATGGATGGTGCTGAGACACAGGCTGGAGCCACCCCAGCACAAAGCTAAGGGCTGTGGAGCAAGAGCTCCAACTTGCTGTGTCAGTGGGATCTTCTTTCTTTCCATCAACTTGGAGAGGAAGCAAAATCTGCTGCCCTCAGGTTTCTTGTAACCTTCAGCACCCCGCAAAGGGAAGCCCATCCTGGCACGTCCCCTGGAGGGGAACGTGAGGGAGGTTCTGCTTTGGTGGTGTTCTCTGATAGGATGTGGGTGTCTAGGGCAAGGTCTTTGTGTACTGCAGGGTGTTGGAAGCAAGGGGTTTGGAGTTAGTGATCTGGCATCTCTGACACTGCCACTTGCAGATAGAGTTTGTTTTCCCCTGGGATGTTCCAAGCTTATCCCCCAGCACTTCCTTCACTTCCTACTCCAGAGGGGCTGATCCTGCCCTGTGGAGGCCAGGGGGGAGTGGAGAGGACATGGAGCATCTTTGCAGATCTTTGACTCTTCATTTCCAGACCATAAAAAGGACGAAAGAGTCTAGGTGTGGGCAGGCTCTTGGTTTAGTTTTCTCTCACAGCAAAACAAAAGCAGCCGGGGGAGGGATCCTGTCTGTGTGCTGTGTCTCGTTCCTGGATCCCAGCTCTGAGCTCCTAATCCTCCCTCCAGCCACTGACTCACTGAGTCACAAGATGCCTTTGTAAGCCATCCACCAGCCGCTGCTTTCTCTCCTTCCTCAGCTGTGAGGCTGCTGTTGAATATTGTCCCTAACGCCTCTGGGTCACAAACACAAGGTCAGACCTGCTGTCGGTCCCAGGCAGCCCCAGACCCCGAGGCAAGAGGAGTAAACCCCTCATCAGGTGTAAAATCGAGGTGATATGCCCCTTCCCTCTGCCTGCCTGCTCCCTGGCAGCACAGGGCACTGGGCTGTTCTCCGTGGGTGCTGGGTGCAGCTTTCCCTGCTGAAGCACCTGAAAGCCAGGCAGGGACTTTGTACAAGGGCTTATGGTGACAGGACAAGAGGGAATGGATTGAAGCTTGAGGAGGGCAGATTCAGACTGCAAATCAGGACGAAATTCTTTAAGGTGAGGGGGGGAGACACTGGCACAGGTTGCCCAGGGAGCCTGTGGATGTGCCCTCCCTGGAGGTGTTCAAGGCCCAGGTTGGATGGGGCTGTGAGCAGCCTGGGCTAGTGGGAGGTGTCCCTGGAGGTGGCAGGGGGTTGGAACTGAGCGACCTTGAAGGTCCCTCCTAACACAAACCACTCTCTGAATCTATGAGGAGTGGAGCTGGAGGCTGTCAGGAAAGTCCAGCTTCAGACCCCAGCAGCTGATGGGGCAGGAACAAGCTCTCAACTCTTGCCACTGTCTTAATGTCTTGGCAAAAACATCTCCTTCTCGTGGTGGGTGTAAGCTTAGCTTCTGGCCCTGTTTCTGTTCTTTTCCTGTTTTCCTCTTTGTCATTATGTTTTAATGGGCTCTTGGAAGCAGTCCTGAGCTGAGGCAGCTCTGAGCAGGCAGCAGGCAGGAAGGCAGAGAGTGGTGAAAACCCCAAGCAGTTGCGTCCATCTGCCCAGCATCTCTGCACCAGGAGCAGCAGCCAGGTGCAGCCAAGCTGTGGCAGGGCATTTGAGCTCCATCTATGGCAGCAGGGACACAGCTGGAGGAGAAAGGAGACAGCAGGAGGTCAACTTGCCCAAGGCCAGGCTGCATGAGGGCTTGAGCAGCCTGGGCTAGTGGAAGTTCATGGCAGGGGGGTTGGAACTGGATGATAGGCTGGATGTTGTTAGGAAGTTGTTGTCAGAGAGAGTGATTGGCATTGGAATGGGCTGCCCAGGGAGGTGATGAAGTGGCTGTGCCTGGAGGTGTTGAAGCCAAGCCTGGCTGGGGCACTTAGTGCCATGGTGTGGTTGGTTGGGCAGGGCTGGGTGCTAGGTTGTGCTGGCTGAGCTTGGAGCTCTCTTCCAACCTGCTTGATTCCATGATCTTCAAAGTCCCTTCCAACCCAAGCTGTTCTATGCATTGTGCCCCAGTGGCACCATGGCTGCCACTGGGATGGTGTTCAGGAACAGAGGTGCTCCTGCCCTCAGTGGGGTTCCCAGTCCCAAGGATGCTCTGTGTGTCACCAGGCACCAGCACAAGGCTCCTTTCCCCTTTCACCAAGCTCTGGGCAGTCTGTAGCCTTCCTGGTCGTGACAAGGGAAAGGAAACTGCTGATGAGTGTGAGGAGCCCACGGGACCATCCCAAGCCATGAAGAAACATCCACCCTGGGGCTTTTTGCCTGGAAGTCCCCGTGAGGAAGGGGTTGTGCTGCGTGTGCTTCTTTCAGAGGGGTGGCCAGAGGCTGCTTCTGCTTTCAGGGTGTCCTCCTTGCTTCACAGAACTGCTCTTGTTTCCTTTCCCTGTGGGGTTGCTTTTTCCTATTTCCTTTGGTGTCCTGTACTGTGCTTAAGAGGCCCCAAAGTTGCTGCATTGGGTTTGGGAATTGCTGCTGAGAGTGAAAGGAAAGTGAGCTCAGGGATTGTGTCACCCCTGGGGGACCTGGCCCTTGGTGGAGCTGCTTTCTTTCGTTTCTGGAAAGGCCATTTCCCATTGCTGGTGGCAAAGAGTTCTTCTGAGAAAGGGACTGGAGGTTGTGAAGACCAAGCCCCCACTTTCTGCCTTTAACCAGCCTTCAGCAAGGCCTGGCAAGGTTGTGCCAACACAGAGCTTCAGTGGGAAGCTGTGGAGACAGGCTGCAAGAGTTGGGAGTGTTCAGCCTGGAGAAGAGAAGGCTCCAGGGAGACCTTGGAGCAGCCTTCCAGGACCCCAAGCAGGGCTGCTGGAGAGCTGGGAAGGGACTTTTGACAGGGGCTGAGAGTGGTAGGATGAGGAGCAGTGACTTTGAGCTGGAAGAGGGCAGATTTAGACTGGACATTAGGGATTCTTTAGAGAGAGAGTGGTGAGACAGTGGCACAGGTTGCCCAGGGAGGTCATGGATGCCCCCTCCCTGGAAGTGTTCAACGCCAGGTTGGATGAGGTGTCCCTGCCCATGGCAGGAGCTTTGAACCAGATGGACTTGAAGGTTCCCTTCCCAAACCGTTCTGATGTTGCAATGCTATGTCTCTGAGGCTCAGCTCTGCCTTCCCTCCTCAGCCAGTGAGACCATCAGTTCTCACCAGGAGCATCTTCCTGGCTTCCCATGGGCAGGGTTAGCATCTGCTTCTCCCTCGTGGCTGGTGGCAGCAGCAGCCCTTGGAAAGCAGGATGTGGAGGAGCTCCTGGTGCCGTTAGACCTCTCTGCGGAGCAGGCGTTTGCTGTAGCCCAGCTGCGAGCGAGCAGATAAGTACCTGATCTTCAGAGCAGCTGTTGTCCAGGGAGCATCCGGAGGAGCACTTCAGGCGGTGCTGCCTCCTCCACGTGCTGAAACGGATACCTTCCCCCCACCGTTTTGTGGCTTTGGAGGCCAAGTCACTGATCCAGGGCACATGGGAGCAGAGCTGCTAAGCCCTGGTCATCGCTGGGGAGTTGTCTGTGCTGCAGGGCTGCTGCTGCCCAGCTCGGGCTCAATCCCGTGCTTTACTAAGCTCACCTGTGACTGATCCCAAGCCCTTGCCGCGATGCAGACCCCCAGCCAGTATTTTGCTTCCCACTTTGGCTTTTGTGTGTTCCCCCCCTGCCTTCAGAGGAGATGACAGCAGAATCCCTGCTGCTCTCTGCCTGGCTCCTGCGAGCGTCCCTCACACCACAGCCCTGCCTCCGGGCCGATGAACCTTGGCTGCATCTCAGAGCTCGTTGTTAAAGCCCAGCGTGAGGACGTGGGGCTGGACAGCAGGCTGGGGACTCGAACGTTTCAGCGGGGAGCAGAGGAGCTGGTTGCGGGGGGCAGGGGAGCTGGCCGCGGGGGGCAGAGGAGCTGGTTGCGGGGGGCAGGGGAGCTGGTTGCGGGGAGCAGAGGAGCTGGCCGCGGGGGGCAGGGGAGCTGGTTGCGGGGAGCAGAGGAGCTGGTTGCGGGGGGCAGGGGAGCTGGCTGCGGGGAGCAGAGGAGCTGGCTGCGGGGAGCAGAGGAGCTGGTTGCGGGGGGCAGGGGAGCTGGTTGCGGGGAGCAGGGGAGCTGGCCGCGGGGGGCAGAGGAGCTGGCTGCGGGGAGCAGAGGAGCTGGTTGCGGGGGGCAGGGGAGCTGGTTGCGGGGAGCAGGGGAGCTGGCCGCGGGGGGCAGAGGAGCTGGCTGCGGGGAGCAGAGGAGCTGGCCGCGGGGGGCAGAGGAGCTGGCTGCGGGGAGCAGAGGAGCTGGTTGCGGGGGGCAGGGGAGCTGGTTGCGGGGAGCAGGGGAGCTGGCCGCGGGGGGCAGGGGAGCTGGTTGCGGGGGGCAGGGGAGCTGGCCGCGGGGGGCAGGGGAGCTGGCTGCGGGGGGCAGAGGAGCTGGTTGCGGGGGGCAGGGGAGCTGGTTGCGGGGGGCAGGGGAGCTGGCCGCGGGGGGCAGGGGAGCTGGTTGCGGGGAGCAGAGGAGCTGGTTGCGGGGAGCAGAGGAGCTGGTTGCGGGGAGCAGAGGAGCTGGTTGCGGGGGGCAGAGGAGCTGGCCGCGGGGGGCAGGGGAGCTGGTTGCGGGGGGCAGAGGAGCTGGCCGCGGGGGGCAGAGGAGCTGGTTGCGGGGGGCAGGGGAGCTGGCCGCGGGGGGCAGAGGAGCTGGTTGCGGGGGGCAGAGGAGCTGGTTGCGGGGAGCAGAGGAGCTGGCCGCGGGGGGCGCAGGAGCTGCTGCCCGGGGCAGTCAGCAGCGCTTTGAGCTGCTGCTCTGGGTCGCTGCTGGCTCAGCCTGGAGCTGTCGGCGCTGTGCTCTGCGACCAGGCAGAGCCATCTGGTGCAGCCCTCCCGGCTCGGGTTTCAGGGGTGAACTCCCGCAGCGGTCACGCAGCGCTGCTTTCGCAGAAGCCTGCGGCTCAGGATTCCATTCCCTCTGGAGTTCCTCCTCTCGGAACCGCAGGAGCAGGCAGGTTGGCAAAGCCCCTCGGGAGCACCAAGTCCAACCTAGAACCCTACTCTGCAAGAGTCACCTTAAACCATAGAATCAAGCAGGCTGGAAGAGAGCTCCAAGCTCATCCCAGTCCAGCCTATCCCCCAGCCCTATCCAGCCAACTTGACCATGGCACCAAGTGCCTCATCCAGGCTTCTCTTGAACACCTCCAGGGTGTTCAAGCACCACATAGGATGATGGAATCATAGAACTGTTGAGGTTGGAAGAGACCTTTGAGCTCATCAAGCCCAACCACTCACCTGGAGCTCCCAAACCCACCACCACTGCTAAGCCATGACCACCAAACCGCATCCCTCAGCACCACATCCGTAGTGGTTTAACTGTCTCCAGGGCTGGTGACTCCACCACCTCCCTGGGCAGCCTGTTCCAGTGCCTGACAACACTCTGAGAAGGTTTTTCTTCCCTGTTAGCCAACCTGAACCTCCCCTGGCACAACTTGAGGCCATTTCCTCTTGTCCTGTCACTCATTGCGTGCCACAAAAGACTGATCCCCACCTAACTCCAATGTCCTTTCAGGCAGTTGTAGAGGACAGTGAGATCTCTCCTCAGCCTCCTCTTCTGAAGACTAAACAACCCTCTGCTGTTCCTCACAAGACTTGTCTTCAAGGCTCTTCAGCAGCTTAAACACACCCAGGGTGGGGGACTCCACCACCTCCCTGGGCAGCTCAGTCCTGTCCCTGACCACTCTCGCCCTGAAAAGCTTTTTCTTAATGTCCAATCCAAACCTCCTCAGCCTCAGCTCGAGGCCATTCCTCCTTCTTCTGTCTCCAGTTCCCTGTGAGCAGAGCCCAGCAGCAGCCTCTCCACAATGTCCCTTCAGGTAGCTGTAGGCAGCAGTGAAGTCTGCCCTCAGCCTCCTCTTCCTCACACTACCCATCCCCAGCTCCCTCAGTCTCTCCTGATCAGATTTATTATCCAGGCCCTTGCCCAGCTTTGTTGCCCCCCTCTGGACTGTGCAGAGCTGGGCAGCAGATATCCTTGGGACAGAGCTGTGATCAGAGGCTGCAGCAGCTCTGCTGTGAGCACAGCCTGAAAGAGCTGGAGCTGTGCAGGCTGCAGCAGAGGAGGCTCCCAGGTGACCTTCTTGTGGCCTGCCAGCATCTGAAGGGGGCTTCAAAAAAGCTGGGGAGGGACTTTTGAGGCTCTCAAGCAGTGCCAGGAGTGGGAGGAATGGAGCAAAGGTGGAGGTGGGGAGAGTGAGGCTGGAGGTGAGGAGGAAGTTGTTGAGCAGGAGAGTGGTGAGAGGCTGGAATGGGTTGCCCAGGGAGGTGGTTGAGGCCCCATGGCTGGAGGTGTTTGAGGCCAGGCTGGCTGAGGCTGTGTGCAGCCTGCTCTAGGGTAGGGTGTCCCTGGGCATGGCAGGGGGGTTGGCACTGGCTGCCCCTTGTGGTCCCTTCCAACCCTGCCTGGTTCTGTGACTTTCCTGGTGCCCCCCAGCAAGAGGCCTTTCCCTGCTGTAGGTAGGGCAGCAGGCTGCACACTGAGCTGCAGGAACCATGGCCCAGGCTCCCTTTCCTCTGCCTTCTCTTGTTTGGTGCCCCTCTGGAAATGCATTGGGCCTCACTTCCCGGGGTGCTGAGTCCCCTGTGCGAGAGGCATGGGGGAAGGTGCAAACACCATCAGGCTGCTTGCACAGAAGAGCTTTGCTGAGTCTGGTGGCAGCTGTTTGAGGAGCTGCCTGCCCCCCTTGGGCTCATCTCTTCCACCAGCAGCGTGCTGTGGGAGGGCAGGGACTGTCCAGCTGTGGCTCTGCCGTGGGGCAGTGCTCAGTTCTTGAGGCTGAACTGCCAACGGGGGAGGGCTTGCACGTGGGTGCTGGGCTCTGGTGGTGCTGGTTGGGGCCCAACTCTTGTTTCCTTCTGCTGTGAGGGACAGAAACTGCAGCAGATGTGCAGGGCAGTCAACTGTGCAGTATTTCACCACCTCTTGTGCTTCAGAGCTCTTTAGGGACCATTTGCATGGAATCATAGGACAGTTGGGGTTGGAAGGGACCTTTAAAGCTCATCTAGTCCAACCCCCCAGCAGTCAGAAGGGACATCTTCAGCTAGATCAGGTTGCTCAGACTCCCTTCCAACCTAACCTGGAATGATTGCAGGGATGTCTCCTTCTCTGGAGACTTTCTAGACCCATCTGGATGTGTTCCTGTGTGACCTCAGCTGGATTCTGTGCACCTGCTCTGGCAGGGGAGGCTGGACTCTGTGATCAAGAGTCTGCAGCAAGAGCAGTGTGGGCACAGGGCAAGGGAGGGGATCCTGCCCCTTGGCTCTGCTCTCCTCAGACCCCACCTGCACTCCTGGGTGCAGCTCTGCAGCCCCCAGCACAAGCAGGACATGGAAGTGTTGGAGCCAGTCCAGAGGAGGCCACCAGGATGCTGAGAGGGCTGCAGCAGCTCTGCTGTGAGCACAGGCTGAGAGAGTTGGGGCTGTGCAGCCTGGAGAAGAGAAGGCTTGGAGGAGACCTTGGAGTGGCCTTGCAGGATCTGAAGGGGGCTACAGGAGGACTGGGGAGGGACTATTAATATGGTCTGGGAATGACAGGAGGAGGAGGAAGGGGTTTAAAGTGGCAGAGGGGAGATTGAAACTGGATGTTAAGAAGTTGTTTGCAGTGAGGGTGGTGAGACACTGGCACAGGTTGCCCAGGGAGGTTGTGGAGCACAGAAGATCATATTGGGTGATTCTGTGCTCCACAACCCCCCTGGGCAACCTGTGCCAGTGTCTCACCACCCTCAACCTGTGCCAGTGTCTAACCACCTTCACTCTGAAGAACCCTTTCCTGACATCCAGTTTCAGTCTCCCCTCTGCCACTTCAAACCCATTCGTCCTCTTCTTGTCATTACATGACCTTATCAACAGTCCCTCCTGCAGCCCCTTTCACATCCTGCAAGGCCACTCCAAGGTCTCCTCCAAGCCTTCTCTTCTCCAGGGCTGCACAGCCCCAACTCTCTCAGCCTGTGCTCAGAGCAGAGCTGCTGCAGCCCTCTCAGCATCTTCCTGGCTCTCCTCTGGCCACTTTTGGCTTGGTTGGTTTTGAACCAGCACGCAGGGAATGCACAATCAGCATCTTGGAGAGGCAGTGGCAGGAAAGAGGAAGCTCCCCCAGAATATAAATAGGCAGATCTGAGTCTGTGGCCATGTGGCTGCTGGGCTGGCCGGGGAGCGCTGGGGAGCTGCCTCCTGCGTGTGTGGTTTGCAAAGGGGGAGCTCTGGGGAGGTGTGTGGGAGGAGGAGGTGGGGGGGGGATAGGACACGAGTCAGCAAGCCCCCAGATGAATGAATCTGACCCTTTCAGATAGGGGAAGGAAGTGGAATTTGCTTCTACGTGCATCCAAACTGGGTGTACCCTCTGCACGTGTCACCAGAGGGGACCAGGACCCCCCCCAGCCCCGGGCAGCTGTGGGGAGAGTTTCCACTGTGCTTGCACAGCAGCTGGCAGTGATTCATGGGCACAGCCTGGGACACTTTGTCCTCCAGGAGGTTTTGATTTCTTGATGAATTAATCACCTCTCTGTTGCATCTCTGTGGCCATCTGGTTTTGATGTGGGCTGGGGGGTTCCAAGCTCGGTCTCTTTGCTGAGTTAGCCTGGTGCAGGGGTCTGGCCCTGTTGGGCTCAGAGCTTTCCTCCACTCCAAAGTCAGCTTGGGTGGAAGAAGATGATGCAGAGTAAGCTTGATCTGCAGGCTGGGTGATAAATCAGAGGGCTGTAGAATTGCCACAGTTGGAAGAGACCTCCAAGGTCACTGAGCCCAACCATGGCCATTAAACCCTGTCCCCAGGTGCCATGGCCACAGGCTTCTTGAACACCCACCCCAGGGGTGGTGACCCCAGCACCTCCCCGGGCAGCCTGTGCCAGTGCCTGGTTGCTCTTTCAGCCAGGGTGGGCTCAGGGGCTTGCTGGTGCCCCCGTGGGTGTTCAGGCTTGGTGGTGCCAGCCGTGGGGGCTCAGGGCTGCCAGCCCAGCTGTGCCTGGGCCAGCTGAGCTGGGGAGAAGCCAGGCTCAAAGCTAAGCAGCAGGCAGCATCCTGGGGGGGGGTGTGGGGTGTGTGTGTGGGGGGGCAGGAGGGAGAAGTCTTTTCAGGTCAAGCTGTCTAGGATGGTGCAGGGCACACAGGGCTGGGGGGTGAAGGACTTTTCTGCTCTGGAAATTCAGACCTGTTTCTACCTGAACATAAATTGATGCCATTCTTTATCCCAGAGCAGAAGAGAGGGAGGGATGCAGGTGTCTGCCTGTCTGTCTGTGTCTGCTGCCTTGTGTGGGTGCTGGCAGGGCTGGTGTGGAAGGGGGAAAGGTTTCTGATGTTGACAGCACAGCTGAAGTTGGTCAGGAGCCTCACAAGCCCTCAAGGTCCATCAAGCCAGACCTCTCCATAGCCTGGCATGAAGTGAGGGTCAGCAGAAAGTGAGGATGGTGTCCAGAGACCCTGCCCAGGGGGACTCTGTCCTCATCCATTAGCCATCACCAAGAGGCTTTGGAGAGCTCTGCCCTTGCTCTCTGATCTGGTTGTGCTTCCCTGCCTCCATCCCTTGGCTCCTGTTCTTCTCCTGTGATTCTAACGAGCAGCACTTGGCAGGAGCAGGCAGTGATAGCTGCCCAGTGGCCATTGCTGTGTTGGTGATGATGAAGGATGTAGGTTGAAGAGCATCTGAGGTTCATGTTGGATAGATCAGCTCAGGGTCTCTTGAGATGCTGCTGCACATCTGGAGCTGAGGACCTGGGTGTGGCTGTTCCCACAGCCACAGGGAGCAGTCTGGGAGGAGGATTTTTTGCAGGGAGCAGCAATGCTCCTGGGGGCCCATCCTGGGTCACCCCACAGCAGCTTCTCCCTCAGTGGTCCCTGCGTTGTTGCCATTGCTTTGTGAGGTTTGTGCTCCTGAAGGGAAAGCTGTGGGGTGACTCTGGCCAGGGTGGTATGCAGGAGGGGACTTATCTCCAGGCTCCTGCTCCCCAGTGCCTGGCTCAGTGAGCAGCTCCTGAGCACTGGTTCTGCTGTGTGTTACTCTGTGTCTCACCACTTGGCCTGGGGGATGGGGGGTGGGGGAGATCCCCACCGTGTTTGAGAGGATCTGGAGAAATCCTCTGAAGAAAGGCACTGACTCAGCAGAGTGTGGTGGGGAGAGGAGGAGGAGGAGGAGGAGGGAACCAGGTTGTCCTTGTGGGGATGGAGTCACCCCCAGTTGCCATGCTGGCATGTGGGGCTGGGGGCAGTGTGTGCCTGGGGATGTGCCAAGGAGCATCCTCTCTTCCCTCACCAAGTTTTTAGCCCTGAGGGATGGAGACCACCTGAAGGTGAGCTGGGTCAGGCTGTGGCCTGGAGATGTTTGTCCTCAAGAGTGCAGGGACTTATCCTGCCTGTGTCCAAGCCCACCCTGGTGCTGCTCCTTGGGGGTTTTGAGCTCCCCTCCTGCCTTTCTGCTCTGTGTGCTTGGCTGCAGCTGGCAGGCAGCTTGGCTGCGCCGTGGTCAGTTGGTAGTGAAGGTGCCCTGAGGTGCTCAGTGCCCACAGGAGCAGATTGCTGAGGTTATGGTTGCACCAGGAGGCAATGTCACCTTCTGGGGAAGGGCCTGGGGAGGGCAAACCAGCCAGGAACTGGGTGCAGGGGTGGTGCTGCTGTGCCATGGCAGGGGCCCTGCTCTGCCCAGCACCTGGTGCTGGCACAACCTGGGTTTGCAGAAGGGATGAGGCACAGAGCAGACCAAGAGTGGCTTCTCCAAGTCCTGGCTGTGCCTGTGTGCAGGCTCAGGTGGCCCCAGGGTTGAGGTGGCCAGGAGGAGGAGGGTCTGCTGGCCTGCATTTGTGAGCAGGCAAGAGGGCTGCCTGCCAGCTGTAGCCTGTGGCGTGCCAGGATGTCTCAGCAGAGCGCCTCTGCCACTCTCCACTCACCTGCTGGTGTTTCTTGTCCCCCGCGCAGAGCTCCACGCAGGAGATCGGAGAGGAGCTGGAGGATGGAGTCATCTACAGCATATCGCTGCGCAAAGTGCAGCTCCACCACACGGCCAACAAAGGGCAGCGCTGGCTGGGGGTAAGCCCCGGGCTGGCTCCGGGTGTCTCCCTGCCACACACACGCTGAGCTGATGGCAGGGCTTGGCAAGCTGGAGGCCAGCCCATGCCGTGCCCTCGTTGTCATCTTCTGCCCAGGGGGGTGGTGGAGTCCCCATGCCTGGAGGTGTTCACAGAGCCACCTGGCCAGGGCACTTTGGTGGTGCTGGGTGGAAGGTTGGGCTGGGTGGTCTCAGAGGTCTTTTCCTACCTAGGGGGGGTCCTTCCAAGCCTTATCTGGGAGTCCTGTGTTTATCTGGGAGAGGAAGTGTGGAGGCTCCTGCTGGCCTCTGCCTGGCAGGAAGGGGCAGGTGGCACACGACTTGGAGGCCCATTTTGCACAACAGGGCAACTCTGAGTTGCTTCTGGATTGCAGCAGCCTTGGGGCCTGTCCTCAGCTCCACTGAGTTACTGCTCTGGGGTCTAAGGAGGCCAGCAGAGCCCCAGGCACTGTAGGGTGCCTGTGGTCCCAGCCCAGCCCCAGGAGATGCCCTCTGAAGCTGGTGGGACCGTGCTGCATGTGAAGGTGTCTTGTCTGCACCCAGCCCCCTGACTTCAGCTTCTCTCCTGGCAGTTTGAGAACGAGTCAGCCTTGAACCTCTACGAGACCTGTAAGGTGAGGACAATAAAAGCTGGCACCCTGGAGAAGCTGGTGGAGTACCTGGTCTCAGCCTTCAAGGGCAACGACTCCACCTACGTCACCATCTTCCTGTGCACCTACCGAGCCTTCGCCACCACCAAGCAAGTGCTGGACCTGCTGCTCAACAGGTGAGGCTGGCCTGGACCCCAGGCACAGCAGTGGCTGAACTCCCTCAGCCAGGGGAGCCCCAGCACCTTCTGCTGCCATGCCTTGGCAGGCTGATGAGCTTCTCCTGACCCCAGCAGCGTGAAGGGCTGGGGGCAGGACACAGCTTCTCAGAGAGCTGGAGCCCTTTCCAGCTGGCACCCTGCTGCAGGGCAGTCAATGCTGGCTGCAGTGGCAGGCTTGGGGGAGCCAGGGCAGTGCATGAGAGGTTCATCCTGACCCCACGATGTGGAGGGAGAGGAGGACTGAGGAGTGCAGGGTGCTGACTGCTGCTGTGCTCCTGCAGGTACGGCAAGCTGCACGCGCAGGCGAATGGGGACCACGCCAGGCACGCTGTGGACGAGAGGATGGAGCTGAAGAAGTAAGTCTTGACCAGCTGGGGCTGACCTGCAGAGGGCTGTCACCACCTGAGAGGCTTTCAGATCTTGCCCCAGGCTGTCCCTGGTGCCCAGGGTGTGTGTTGGGCTGCACATGGGTTTCTGAGCAGGTGTTGATCTGTTGGAAGGGAGGAGAGACCTGCAGAGGGACCTGGCCAGGCTGGGTGGGTGGGCAGAGGCCAAGGGGATGAGACTGAACAAGGCCAAGAGCAGGTTCTGCCCTTTGGCCACAACAACCCCAAGCAGCACTACAGGCTGGGGACAGAGTGGCTGAGAGCAGCCAGGCAGAGAGGGAGCTGGGGGTGCTGGGAGAGAGGAGCTGCAGAGGAGGCAGCAGTGCCCAGGTGGGCAGCAGAGCCAATGGCATCCTGGGCTGGCTCAGGAGCAGTGTGGGCAGCAGGGCAAGGGAGGTTCTTGTGCCCCTGTGCTCAGCACTGCTCAGGCCACCCCTGGAGTGCTGTGTCCAGTTCTGGGCTCCTCCATTGCAGAGAGATGTTGAGGTGCTGGAAGGTGTTTGGAGAAGGGCAGCAAGGCTGGGGAGGGGCCTGGAGCACAGCCCTGTGAGGAGAGGCTGAGGGAGCTGGGGGTGTGCAGCCTGCAGCAGAGGAGGCTCAGGGCAGAGCTCATTGCTGCCTGCAGCTGCCTGCAGGGAGGCTGTAGCCAGGTGAGGTTGGGCTCTGCTGCCAGGCAGCCAGGGACAGAAGAAGGGGACCCAGCCTCAAGCTGTGCCAGGGCAGGTCTAGGCTGGATGTTGTTAGGAAGTTGTTGTCAGAGAGAGTGATTGGCATTGGAATGGGCTGCCCAGGGAGGTGGTGGAGTCTTTGTGGCTGGAGGTGTTGAGGCCAAGGCTGGCTGGGGCACTTAGTGCCATGGTCTGGTTGGTTGGCCAGGGCTGGGTGCTAGGTTGGGCTGGCTGAGCTTGGGGCTCTCTTCCAGCCTGATTCTGTGATTCTCACAGCACCTGATCCTGCTGAGGTCGGAGGTTGCAGGAGCACCTTTGAGCTCACCCAGGCTGACCTGTTTCCCCCTGCCCCCACAGCACCATCTCCTCCATCCTGGGGGCCTGGCTGGATCAGTACTCGGAGGACTTCCGCAAGCCCCCAGACTTCTCCTGCCTCAAGCAGCTCATCTCCTACGTGCGCCACAACATCCCTGGCTCCGACCTGGAGCGCCGAGCGCGCATCCTGCTGGCCCAGTTCCAGCAGCAGGAGCAGAGCGAGGCCGAAGCAGAAGGTGGGAGCCTCTTCCCTGCTTGTGAGGCTGTTGGGTGCAGAGGGTGCCACTGGTTGGTGCTGAGGGTCTCCAGAACCTCAGGTCTTGCCATGTGGATGAACCACCTTAAGCCCTGCCTGTGTTTGTTAGCTGGAGCTGCTGCTGGAAGCCAATCAGCTGCAGCAGAAGTGGGAGATGTAGGTGGGGTAGCAAATCTGCCTTTGCTCCCTGGGACAGGACAAGCAGCAATGGATGGAAGCTGCAGCACAGGAGGTTCCAGCTCAACACAAGGGGGAACTTTTTGACTGAAAGGGTCCCAGAGCCCTGGCACAGGCTGCCCAGAGAGGTTGTGGAGTCTCCTCCTCTGGAGCTTTTCAGGGCCTGTGTGGATGTGTTCCTGTGTGCCCTGAGCTAGATTGTATGGGCCTGCTCTGGCAGAGGGGTTGGACTGGATGATCTCTTTGGGTCCCTTCCAACCCTGACATCCTGTGAGCCTGTGAATGCTCTGCAGACCTCCAGGTTGAAACCAACCTTCCTCAGCCTCGTTTCTCGAGGTGTGAAGCCAGATGGAATTAAGAGTCTGAGAGGTGGGACGTGGGTGGGTGCTTGCAGGGGGTGGCTCCTGGCAGCACTCAGCTTGGTGTCATCTCTCACAGCTGTGGACCATGGTGGCTGCACCTTCCAGCTGGTGGAGGAGAACGGGGTTGGAGATGGGAAGCCAGATTTCCTCTCCTTCTCTCCAGAGATGGTGGCAGAGCAGTTCACGCTGATGGATGCTGTGAGTACTCATTCGACAGCTGCTGGTGCCCAGCTGCCACCTGCTGCTCTGGGCACAGGCCTGCCTCTTCCCTTCTGTCTTGTCCTCCTGCCCTGTCCCCTTCCTTTCCCTCTTTGCCTCGTTGTCTGTCTCCTTCCTCTGTCTTTTCCTCCTGGGCCTTTTGTTCCTCCCCCCTTGTTCCTCCCCCCTTGTTCCTCCCCCCTTGTTCCTCCCCCCTTGTTCCTCCCCCCTTGTTCCTCCCCCCTTGTTCCTCCCCCCTTGTTCCTCCCCCCTTGTTCCTCCCCCCTTGTTTTTTCCCTTCCCTCTTTGCCTCTCTGTTCCCTTCCATCTTTTCCTCCTGGGCTGTCTCTTCCCTTCCCTTCCATCTCCTCCCCCTGGCCGGTTCCCTTCCCAAGGAGTCTCCTCTCCACCCGTCCCTTTACCCTGCAGGAGCTGTTTAAGAAGGTGGTGCCTTACCACTGCCTGGGCTGCATCTGGTCCCAGCGAGACAAGAAGGGCAAGGAGCACCTGGCACCCACCATCCGTGCCACGGTCTCGCAGTTCAACAGCGTCGCCAACTGCGTCATCGCCACCTGCCTCGGGGACAGGTCCCTCAAGCCGCAGCAGAGAGCCAAAGTGGTGGAGCGCTGGATCGAGGTGGCTCGGGTAGGACAGAGTCCTGGAGTCTTCCAGTCATACAACTGCTGAGGCTGGAGGAGACCTTTGAGGTGGTCCAGTCCAACCCCTCACCCAGAGCTCACAGTCCCAGCCCTGCTGCTGAGCCACCAGGGCTAAGTCACCTCCCTCAGTGCCACATCCCTCCGGGGATGTGGACTCCACCAGCTCCCCGGGCAGCTTGTGCCAGGGCCTGAGAATCATAGAGTCATAGAATCAAGCAGGCTGGAAGAGAGCTCCAAGCTCATCCAGTCCAACCTAGCACCCAGCCCTGGCCAAGCAACCAGACCATGGCACTAAGTGCCCCAGCCAGGCTTGGCTTCAACACCCCCAGGGGTGGCAACTCCACCACCTCCCTGGGCAGCCCATTCCAATGCCAAACACTCTCTCTGTGAAGAATTTCCTCTTTGCTGGGAACCCTTGCTAGGAAGAAGTTCTTCCTAATGTCTAACCTGAAAGTCCTCTGGTGCAACTTCAGGCCATGCAATGACAGGATGGGGAGGAGTGGGTTTAAACTGGCAGAGGGGAGATGAAACTAGATGGAAGGAAAGGGCTCTTTGCAGTGAGGGTGGTGAGACACTGGCACAGGTTGCCCAGGGAGGTTGTGGAGCACAGAAGCACAGAATGTGATCAAAGATCACATTCTGTGCTTCTGTGCTCCACAACCTCCCTGGAGATGTTCAGGACCAGGTTGGTTGAGGCCTTGAGCAACCTGTTCTAGTGGGAGCTGTCCCTGCCTATAGCAGGGGGTTGGAACTGGCTGATCCTTGAGGTCCCTTCCAACCTAAACCATTCTGTGATTTCCTCTTGTCCTGTCACTTGCACCAGTGCTCACCTCCTGCCTCCACCCAGGGCTTGAGGTTCCCAGTGGATCCCTGGGATTTCCATAACACTGAGTCCTGTCCTCTCCTTGTCTGCTTCCACCCCCAGGAGTGCCGCATCCTGAAGAACTTCTCCTCCCTCCGAGCCATCCTCTCAGCTCTGCAGTGCAATGCTGTTCACCGCCTCAAGAAGACCTGGGATGAGGTCCTGAGGTAAGCAGAGTCTTCTGCAGCCACAGCAGGGAGGTTGTGCTCTGCCTGTCACCTTTGAACGTGTAGATCTTAGAATGGTTTAGGTTGGAAGGGACCTCAAAGCTCAGCCACTTCCAACCTCCCCTGCCGTAGGCAGGGACACCTCTCACTAGAAAAGGTTGCTCAAGGTCTCACCCAACCTGGTCCTGAACACCTCCAGGGAGGTTGTGGAGCACAGAAGCACCCAACGTGATCAAAGATCACGTTGGGTGCTTCTGTGCTCCACAACCTCCCTGGGCAACCTGTGCCAGTGTCTCAGCACCCTCAACCTGTGCCAGTGTTTCACCATCCTCACTGCAAAGAGCTCCTTCCTAACATCCTCTTTGAATCTCCTCTCTGCCACTTCAAACCCATTCCTCCTCATCCTGTCACTACAAGACCTTGTCAATAGTCCCTCCTCAGCCCTCCTGGAGCCCACTTCAGATCCTGGAAGGCCACTCCAAGGTCTCCTCAAAGCCTTCTCTTCTGCAGGCTGCAGAGAATCATAGTCAAGGTTGGAAGGGACCACAAGGATCATCTAGTTCTGACTCCCCTGCTATGGGCAGGGACACCCTACCCTAGATCAGAGCCCCAACTCTCTCAGCCTGTCCTCATAGCAGCGCTGCTGCAGCCCTCTCAGCATCTTCATGGCCTCCTCTGGACTCACTGAGATGGAATCATCTCAGCTCCAGCATTGCCTCTTGCAGTGTGCCCAAAACCCAGGGCCCTTTGTAAGGTGTCAGGGACCCGAGGTGGGGCAAGGAAACGACAGCTCCATCACCTCCACCTTGCCATAGCTCCTAAACAGCAGGTCCTTGCTAGAGCTGTGATCACCCCGGCGGGGGGAGTCCTTTAAAGAGGAGTCCCCAGGGTGGCAGCGTTGCTGATTTCCCTCCCTTCTCTCCCCCCGGGCAGGGAGAGCTTCCGCACTTTCCACGAGCTCTCAGAGATCTTCTCGGACGAGAACAACCACTCGCTGAGCCGGGAGCTGCTCATCAAGGTATGGAGAGGCTCCGGTGGGGTCCCAGCCAGCAGGCTGCAGCTCTGCAGCAGGCCTCCAGTCGTGCAATGGTTGGAGTTGGAAGGCAGCTTAAAGATCATCCAGTTCCAAACCTCCCCCACCTCCAACCCCTGCCATGGGCAGGGGCACCTCCCACCAGCCCAGGCTGCTCAAAGCCTCATCCAGCCTGGGCTTTGCCCCCATACTAGGGGTGTTTGTCACAGCCTCTCTGGGTGACCTGTCCCAGTATGGCCCCATCCTCACTGGAAAGAATTTCTTCCTAATGTCAGCCTAAATCTGCTCTGCTCTAGTTTCAAACCATTGTCCCTTGTCCTGCTGCCACGAGCCCTTATAAAAGTCCCTTCCCAGCTCTCCCGTAGCTCCCTTCAGGTACTAGAAGGCTGCTCTAAGGTCTCCCCAGAGCCTTCTCCAGGCTGAACAGCCCCAGCTGCCTCAGCCTGTCCTCACAGCAGAGGTTCTCCAGCCCTCTGATCATCTTTGTGGCCTCGTGGACTCTGCACCTGAAGGCACAGGCACAGCAGCTTGCTGGGTTTGAGGAGCAGGCAGAGGGTTTGGACCAGGCTGAGCTTTCTGCTTCTCCACCCAAAATCCCATCATTGCCTGGAGCTTGCAAAACAATTGAGCAGCAGAGATAAGCAGTGGGACAGGATCCAGTGCACAGGGTGGCAGCTTCTCCCCAGAGGTTAGCTGCATTTTTGCAGCCCATGCAAAGGCCTCTTGATTTTTGGGTGGGGTTGTAGGGGTCACGAAAGGGCTGCAGCAAAAATAATCTTCCCCGTGGAGCCTCTCTCAGTTTTGAGGGCCTGTGAGAGGACAGAAAATGCAGAAGGGAACAAAACGTCCATCCCATGAAGGAGCTGTTTATGCAGAGCTGGAAATGGGAGCAGCAGTTCCCATTCACTGAGCCTCTCCTCCCTGTGAGCCATTAAAAAGCTCAGCTTTGATTTCCTCCTCTTCCCCTCCTCCCTCTTCCCCTCCACACACGAAGCTGTGCCAATACAAGCGTGGGGGGGTGTGGAATTTTAGCTCCTCTCTGAGTGCAGTTTGCCACCCACACTGATCCCCACCTCTCCCCACCATCCAGGAGGGCACCTCCAAATTTGCCACCTTGGAGATAAACCCAAAGAGGGCTCAGAAGCGGCAGCAGCAGCAGCGAGAGATGGTGAGTCTGGCACAGCCACCCCATGCCCCCTCCCCAGAGGCTGCCAGGCTGGTCCTGGCTCTCTGCTGACCCTGGCTGTCCTTTACTGTCCCCACAGGGCGTGATGCAGGGCACCATTCCCTACCTTGGCACCTTCCTCACAGACCTGGTGATGCTGGACACGGCCATGAAGGATTTCCTGGATGTATGTAGCCTCCATCTCCAGCCTCCACCTCTCTGCACAGCTACCACAGAGCCTGGGCTGGTAGATGGAGAGCCTGGTCCCTCGTGTGTCCTCTACCCGACACTGCAGCCTGGGCATCCTCTGTCTGACACTGCACTCTGGGCATCCCTTACCCACCACTGCACTCTGGGCATCCTCTGTCTGACACTGCACTCTGGGCATCCTTTACCCACCACTGCACTCTGGGCATCCTTTACCTGATACTGCAGCCTGGGCATCCTAAATGCAATGCTGCACCTCTGTATCCTGTATCCAGCACTGCACTCTCCAGTTCTGACCCTGCACCTCCATCTCTGTCTCCCCTGGAGTGGGTCACTCCTGTACTGCCCCTCAGCAGGGACACTCACACTGCAGTGGCAGGAGCCAGGGCACAGGGAGGGAGGGACAGGGGGGATATTTTTGTGCCTGCTCCCTGCTGATGTTTGGCTCCTTCTTTTGCAGGGTGGGCTGATCAACTTTGAGAAGAGAAGGAAGGTGAGAGCCTTGCCCTGGCAGCAGCACGGCAGGGTTGGGGTGGGGGGAGGAGGAGGATGGCACAAGCTCAGGCTGTGCTGCTCACTTCGGGGTTGATCCTTCTCCTTTTTCCGTTGGGTGTCTTTGGGGAGGGAGACTTTGGTCCTTCGCAGCTGCCTGTGTGTGCTGCCCGCGGGGAGGAGGCTGGCACTGCCAGCTGGGTCTGCTCTCACGGCCCTCGTTTGCTGCAGGAGTTCGAAATCATCGCCCAGATCAAGCTGCTTCAGTCTGCCTGCAACAACTACAGCTTCACACAGGAGGACCAGTTCGTGGACTGGTTCCACAGCCTGGAGCGGCTCAGCGAGGCCGAGAGGTGAGTGCCAGCAGGCTGCAGGGTGCCCAGCGCTCACCTCCCCCGGCGGCCGAGCCGCTGCTGCCCTGTGCCGCGCTCGGGGCGGTGCCGGGCTCCAGCGCGCTGCTCAGAGCCTCTCCTCTCTCTCCCAGCTACGGGCTGTCGTGTGAGATCGAGCCGCTGTCCGAGTCGGCCAGCAACACGCTGAAGGCCAAGAAGAACACAGGCATCATCAAGAGGTGGAGCGAGTGAGTGCTGCTCTCTGCTCCCTGGAAGCGGGGCTGGGCTGGGGCATCTCCAGCTGGGCATGGCAGGGGACCAGGCTGAGGTGTTCAGGCAGGGGCAACAAAGCTGGCAAAGGGTCTGGAGGACAGGGCTGGGGAGGAGCAGCTGAGGGAGCTGGGGTTGGTTAGTGTGGAGAAGAGGCTGAGGGGAGACCTCATTGCTCTCTACAGCAACCTAAGAGGAGGTTGGAGGGAGGTGGGATTTGGGCTCTTCTCCCTAACATCAGGTGGTAGAACAAGAGGAAACGGCCTCAGGTTGTGGCAGGGGTCAGGAATCATTTCTTTGCTGCAGGAGTGGTCAGGGATTGGCAGAGGCTGCCCAGGGAGATAGTGGAGTCCCCATCCCTGGGGGTGTGCAAGAAACCTGTGGGCATGGCACTTGGGGAGAGGGTTTGGTGGCCATGGTGGTGCTGGGTCGAGGGTTGGACTCGGTGATCTCAGAGGTCTTTCCCAACCCAAACACTTGTGCGGCTCTGTGAGAGGCTTCCTTGCTCTGCTCCCTTCTCACCCCCACCATGTCTCTCCTGGCAGCCGGCAGCCGCCAAGCACTGAGCCCTGTGCCAGTGGCAGCTCCCACTCCAAGTCCTTCGACCAGCTCAAGTGTGGGCAGTACCTGTGCAGTGGGGACGCCACCGACTCTGTCAGCGTCACCTCTGCCGGCTCCAGCAGCTCCGACGTGGAGGAGATCAACATCAGCTTCATCCCTGAGTCCCCTGACTGCCAGGAGAAGAAGGTAGGCAGCCTCTGGGGCTCCAGAGGCAGCTGCAGGCTGGGGTGGGGGGAGCGGGTGGGGGTCCCGGGGGGCTGCTTTTGCCCCGCCGGGGCTGGGGACGCCCCTGGCCGTCGCTGTGCAGCAGCCCGGCAGGGCTCCCGTGCCTCCAGCCGCTGTAGTCCTGTCGGTCCCCCGTTGTCACAGGTCAGTGAGACCCCTCTGGCCTCCCTCCCCCAGCGCTGGTACGCCCCGTCTGTGGCCGACGGAGAAGCTAAACCCACTGTGTCCTCCGCATCCCCTCTCCTCCCTGCCCTCCAGTTTTGGGAGTCCACCTCCCTTTCCTCCCTGGACACGTCGGGCATCGGCTCGGGCTCCAGCAGTGCCTCGTCCTCCTCTGTCTCCTCCACGCCGGTGACAGCCTCCCGCACCCACAAGCGCTCGGTCTCCGGCATCTCCAGCTACTCCTCCCTCTCGCTCCCCCTCTACAACCAGCAGGTCGACGACTGTTGCATCATCCGTGTCAGCCTGGCCGTGGACAACGGCAACATGTACAAGAGCATCTTGGTTAGTAAGAGGCCACCTCTGGCGGTGAGAGCAAAGCTTGGTGAGGGGTCTGGAGGGCAGGGCTGGGGAGGAGCAGCTGAGGGGAAAGTCTGAAAAGGAGGAGACTGAGGGCAGACCTCATTGCTGTCTACAACTACCCAAAGGGATGTGGTGGAGAGGCTGCTGCTGGGCTCTGCTCACAGGTAGCTGGAGGCAGAAGAAGGGGGAATGGCCTCAAGCTGAGGCTGAGCAGGTTTAGATCAGACATCAGGAAAGAGAGTGGTCAGGGATTGGAACGAGCTGCCCAGGGAGGTGCTGGAGTCATCCACCCTGGCTGTGTTTCAGGGTAGTGTGGATGTGGTGCTTAGGGAGATGGTTTAAGGTGAATCTTGCAGAGTAGGGCTGTAGGTTGGACTTGGTGCTCCTGAGGGCCTTTGCCCACCTGCATGTTTGCGTGGTTCTGCGAGGGACCTGGGGGTGTTCAGTGTGGAGAGGAGGAGGCTGAGGGGAGAAGACCTCATTGCTCTCTACAGCAACCTGAGAGGAGGTTGAAATGAGATGAGGGTTGGCCTCTTCTCCCTGCTATCAGGTGATTACAGGAGAGGAAGTGGCCTCAAGTTGTGCCAGGGGAGGGTTAAATTGGAGGTCAGGAATCATTGCTTTGCTGCAAGAGTGGTCAGGGATTGGCAGGGGCTGCCCAGGATGGTGGTGGAGTCCCCATCCCTGGAGCTGTTGAAGAAACCTGTGGCCATGGCACTTGGGGAGAGGGTTTAGTGGCCAGGATGGTGGTGGGTTGAGGGTTGGACTGGATGATCTTGGAGGTCTTTCCCAACCCAAGCAGCATTATGATTCTGTGACACCACAGCGAGCAGTGGCTCATCCTGCTCAGATGTGGGCAGGGTCTGCTGTGGGGGGGTGTTGGTGGGAGGCTCTGTGGAGCTGTGCAGCCCCAGGTTACCAACACTCTGCACCCACAGGTGACCAGCCAGGATAAGACCCCAGTCGTCATTCGCAAGGCCATGGCCAAACACAACTTGGATGGGGATCGGCCTGAGGACTATGAACTTGTCCAGATCATCTCAGAGGAGAGAGGTTTGTGCTGGGGGCTTGGGGAGGCTCTCTTGGGGCTCCATCCCTGCCTGCCCATGCAGCCCTGCAGCCTGGGCAGCACCAAGGTGGAGCTGGGCTGGGAGGCGACAGCAAGACGGATCCCAGCGGCTTGGGGACAGCTCTCAGCCCCCGTCTGGGCCCCGTTTTGACCCTCACCCTTGGTCAATTCCAGAGCTGAAGATCCCTGACAATGCCAACGTCTTCTACGCCATGAACTCCGCTGCCAACTACGACTTCGTGCTCAAGAAGCGCGGCTTCGCCAAGGGGGTGAAGATCAAGCATGGCTCCAGCTCCACCTTGCCCAGGATGAAGCAGAAAGGCCTGAAGATCGCCAAAGGCATCTTCTAGCCTCAGCCCCACTGCCACCCATCACCGACGGGGCCTTGGGGGGCAGGCTGCTCCGGGCTTGGCTGTGGCCGGGCCGGGTGGTGCCTGGCACAGGGAGAGGAGCCAGCTCCAGCACTGGGGCGTGACGGCAGCCGGTGCCAGCCAGCACCTCTCTCTGTGCACGCCCTTTCTATCAGGTGTTTTTTGTACGCAGGAAGGCAGCAGAGGGAGGCAGAGGCTGTGTCTCTCCTCTCCCCTTTTATCCTTTTGTAACCCCTCTGCCGCCCTGCGACGCTCAGCCCAGCCAGCCCCGAGCTGCAGCCTGCCTCTGCCGTAGGTGCCTTGTGCCCGAGCCAGCCGGGGGAGCTGGCAAAGGGGCCCTTTGCGAGGAGCAGAGCATGAGCCAGCACCCCAGGGCTGCAAAGCCCTCCCCACGCAATGTGGTGCTCTCCTCCCTGGCTTTCCCGGCGTTACCTCCGCGTCCTTCCTGGCCGGGCTAAGTGGCACTGCCACCGCCGCCCGTCTCCGCCTGTCCTGCCCTTGGGAGACGCTGTCGACGCCCCCAGGCTGGGAGGTGAGCTGGAAAGGATGGAGCCCTGCTCGGGGAGCCCCGGGCTGGAGCGGGTGCCTCAACTGGAAGCCTGCGTGGTCTCACTTCCTCTGCCCCATCCTCCAGCTGGATTGGGATGGCCACGTTCAAACCTGCACCAAAGATCCAACGCCAGCGTCTCTCTCTCTCTCTCCTGCCGTCGGGGAGGGGGGAAGCTGTGTGCCGTGCCCCCAGTGCTGCCAGCCTAGCGAGGAGGAGGAGAGCAAATTTCTGTCCTAAACTTGTGTAAATAAGAGACCTTGGGGTCTGGTGGAGGAGAGCTCAGGGTGCTCCCAGCTCCCACCACCACCTGACCCTCAGAAAGTGCCACTCACCTTGGGCTTTACCAGGACCTTCCAACACTGACCGTGGGAGCAGCAGCAATGAGACTTTCTCTTTTTTTTTGTATAAAACGAAGTTTACTGATTTCCCCCCCCCCCCCCCCCCCCTTTTCAATATTTATTGGTTGTAAATAGAAGAACTTGTACATTTTACTAATCCAGCCTCCCCCCTGCCCTGCAGCCCTCCTCTCCCCACCCTGCTTACTTAAGGCTGCTGGGAGGGACGTTGGCAGCGGCGCTCTGTTGCTCTCGCCACCCCCTCCCTTGTTTCTCTACCACTCGTTGCTCAAGCAGGGGCAGAGATGCTCCTTTTAATCGTTGTAGGAAACACTAACTGAAGGGGGACCTCGTTTTCTTCTTTGCTCCTGGCTTGCTCTCTCTTTTTTAAGCACTTCCTTCCAGCCCTTCTTCCCATCTGCCCGTGCTGCCGGGCAGGTTCAGCACCTTCCCCAGCCTCAGGAGAGGGGCCTGGGGATGCAGCAAGGCTGCAGGGCCACGCTCAAGTGGGCTGGGCTGCAGACCCCTGGCATCAGGTGGGGAAGAGGCTGCTTGGGTGTGAGCGTGGCTGGCACTGAGCTCTCCCAGCCCCGTGTCCCCATTGCTGCACATGATGGGAGCCCCTGGCTCCCTGACGCAGGGGCAGCCTCCTGCCTCCCACCCTGCCCAAAGGCCAGCCCTCAGGTACCAGCATCCTGGGTCTTACCTTTGCTCTGCACCTGCTCACCTGGGGGCCACGCTGGCCCCTGCTGCCGCCCTGCCCTGCCCTCCCACCAGTGTGGCTGGAGGGCCTGGCTGTACCATATGTATTTTGTACCACTTCAATGAAGGAGCACACTGCCCGGTGTGACTTGTACACAGCACTGTAAGTAGTCTTTGCAATAAAATACTGATGCTCAAATGCCCCTGCCCCAAGGCAGGGCTTGTCCTGGCCTCCTTCCCCAAAATGCTAGCACGTTCCTGGAGAAAGAGGGGAGCTGAGGGCAGCCAAGCTGCGTTTCCTACCCATGGAGAGATTTGGGAAGGCAGCTTCTCTTTCCTGGTGTGTTGCCAGGGCAACTTCTCATCTTTTCTGGTGCTTCTGTTCAAGCAAAGCCTGGCTGGGGCACTTAGTGTCATGGTCTGGTTGATTGGCCAGGGCTGGGTGCTAGGTTGGACTGGATGAGCTTGGAGGACTCTTCCAACCTGGTTGATTCAATGATCAGCAGTTGGTTTGGATTCTGGGCATGATCCTGGGAGCTGGTTGAGGTTGCTGGAGGGCTTTTAGCCAGCAGTGATGTAGGCAGTGGCTCCTTACCATCAGGACTGATGCCTGGCAGCAGTGCAGAGAGATTGTTGTCATCTTAGTGTGGGGTCTGCTTTCCCACACCCTGGGCACCTGAACCCTCAGCTCTCAGGGAACAAGAGCAGGGATGAATCTGTTCAGCAGCAGCCAGGCTGCTCACAGGGTTCACACGTAGTCCAGAATCTCTGTCTCCATTTCATTTTCACTCCCATCAGAAGGCTTGAAGTCCTCTTCCTCCTCCTCCTCCTCTTCATCATCCTCATCATCTCCAGATTCGTATGCCAGCTGCTCTTTGCCATCTTCACTGCTTGTTGGATTTGAGAAAAGAGCTAAATTGGGGAGAAAGAAAAGTCTTTGATGCATCTCTCAGTGGAACCTGGGGGCATTTGTAGCAGAGTTCGTAACCCAGGTGAGAGGAAGGCAGCAGCCAGAGGGGCAGAGCTGATGCTGCACATCTAATAGAGTTTGAGCAAGCCCAAAGCAGTCTCTCACACTTCAGGAGAGCAGCAGAGCAGATGTGCAGTGCTCTGCCTCCTCTCCTAGCCAATTCTGACCCAGCATTTTGGGACACTGCTCTGGTCCAGCAGCACACAAAAATTATTTCCTCACTTCTTGGTCAATTAATGATATGATTAAGTACTAAAATGTTCCAAACAGATCCATCAGGAAGAATTAAAGTCTTGATTCTCACTGGGCAAAGCCATTTAAGAGCTGAAGGTTGTGATACTGGGCAGATGAACCAAAACACCTTCACTCCCAGCCCTTTCTAATCCCAACCCAAATTCCTGCTGCAGAACAGCTTCAGCTGCTCCCACACTGTCAGGAGCTATGACAGGTGTAGCACAAAGGAGGAGGTAAATAGTACCTGAATACCTCCAAAAGGGAGCCTACAGGAACACTGGGAAGAGACTTTTTGCAAGGGCTTGTAGTGATAGGACAAGAGGGAATGGATTGAAACTGGAGGAGGACAGATTTAGATTGGAGTTTAGGATGAAATTCTTGACAGTGAGTGTGGGGAGACACTGGCACAGGTTGCCCAGGGAGGCATTCTGTGATTCTGTGCTCCACAGCCTCCCTGGAAGTGTCCAGGACCAGGCTGAATGAGGCCTTAAGCAACCTGTTCCAGTTGGAGGTGTCCCTGGCTGAACTTTGAGGTCCCTTCCAACCTAAACCATTCTATGATTCTCTGGCTGCTGGGACGGCCTTAGCCCAGGAGGGCTCAACACCATCAGGTAAGGTAGCTGTTGATGCTGAGCTGCATCCTTACCAGGCCTGGTGGATCTGATGATCTGCTTTATCATCAGGGACATGGTGTCCCGCAGCTCGTCGCTGGTCTTGGGCAGGCACCAGCCGTCCCGCTCCGTGCACTCCGCCTCGGCGCCGTCATTCCGGTGGATGATCTTCTGTAGGCTGAGAGAGCAGCAGAGAGGGCAGGTCATACACCTGGGTGGGTGCAAGCCCAAGCACAGCTCCAGGCTGGGTGGGGAATGGCTGACAGCAGCCCTGAGGAACAGGACCTTGAGGTCTGGGCTGATGAAAAGCTCCACAGGAGCCTGCAGTGTTGAGTGCAGCCCAGACACAACCCTGTGCTGGGCTGCAGCAAGAGCAGTGTGGGCACAGGGCAAGGGAGGGGATTCTGCCCCTTGGCTCTGCTCTCCTCACACCCCACCTGCAGTCCTGGGGGCAGCTCTGGAGCCCCCAACACAAGCAGGACATGGAAGTGTTTGAGCCAGTTTGGAGGAGGCCACCAAGATGCTGAGAGGGCTGCAGCAGCTCTGCTGTGAGGACAGGCTGAGAGAGTTGGGGCTGTGCAGGCTGGAGAAGAGAAGGCTTCCAGGAGAGCTTGGAGTGGCCTAGCAGGATCTGAAGGGAGCTCCAGGAGGGCTGGGGAGGGACTATTGATATGACCTGGTAATGACAGGAGGAGTAAGACCTACGCTCCCGACTTCAACCTCCTTTCAGGGAGCTGCAGAGAACAATGAGGTCTCTCCTCAGCCTCCTCCGCACTAAACACCCTCAGCTGTTCCTCCTGTAAAGGGTTAACCCTCCTGGAGGTGGTCTGAACCCGACCCCAGGTCCTCCTGACTCCTCCCTGGGGGTGGTCTGAACCTGACTCCAGGTGCAGTGCTTAGCCCACTCCCACTTTCTGTCTAGACCCCCTATAAAAACAGAGGAACTTCGGTTTCTCTTTTTCTTTGCCCTCCCTGCCAGCAGCAGCCTTGCTCCTGCTGCTCCTGTTTTTCCCACCTGGCCACCCTACCAGGTGGTGGGACAAAACCCCTTCCTCAATCTCCCTCCACCTACTGCTATCAATCTGGTTCTATTTGTACCTTGTTTCCCTTCCCTATACCTGTTTCTACCTCCCCTACCTTAAAATCTTTTATTTATGGTTAAAGCTTTTCTTCTACCTTCCCAATGGAAGCCAGACTGGTCTTTGGGTGTTTTACCCCTTTTCACTCTACATCTAGTTCCTGTCTTTCCAAAGGTGGGAAGAGGGGAAGGTGTCTTATTATTGTGTTGTTATGTTAGGTTTTCATGGAATCAGTCAGGGTTGGAAGGGACCACAAGGATCATCTAGTTCCAACCCCCCCCTGCCATGGGCAGGGACACCCTACCTGAGTTTTGAGAATCTCTGGGAAGCTTAAATTAGAACCAAGACAACCTCCCCAGCCCTGTTCTCCAGGCCCCTCAGCAGCTTTGCTGCCCTTCTGCACCTCAATGTCTTTGTAGTTGCAAGGGGAAGAAGCTGTTAAATTTCTGGTGAAGGAGAGAGAGGGGAATGGCCTGGATATAAAGAAGGCCCAGGCTTTGGAGTCTGACAGCAGCCTCGGCTGGCAGAGGGCAGTACCTGTCCACGCTGAGGTCACACAGCTGGTAGAACATCTGGCGGTAAGGGGGCAAGGCTCCTTCCCGGAAAATGTAGATGGATTCCTGAGGGGAGGGAAGCAGGGAAGGAATCATGAGCACCTCAGCTCTGGCATAACTGAGAAGTACTTCAGCCAAGTACTGGTTCAAGGCACTTCCAACACTGAGCAGTTCCAGGGTGTGGGTGTTCACGTGGCAAAGGATAAAGCTGAATGAGGGCAACATAACTGCACAGAAACACAGAACGGCTCCGGCTGGATCAGCTGCTCCAATCTCCTCACCACAGGCAGGGACACCTCTCAGCCAGACCCAGCTGCTCAAGGCCTTATTCAACCTGGCCTTGAACACCCTCAGCCAGGAGGCAGCCACAGCCTCCCTGGGCAGCCTCTGCCAGATTCTCACCACCCTCAGACTGGAGAGCTCTCTCCTCAGCTCCAAACCATTCCCCCTTGGCCTGTCTCTGGACACCCTCAGCAAAAGTCTCTCTGCAGCCTTCCTGCAGGATCCCTTCAGGCACTGGCAGCAGCTCTGAGGTGCCCCTGGAGCCTTCTCCTCTCCAGGCTGCACACCCCCAACTCTCAGCCTGTGCTCACAGCAGAGCTGCTCCAGTCCTTGGATAACCTTTGTGGCCTCCTCTGGACTCAGAGACCTCAGCCTTGCCCAAATGTAGCTGCCTGCAGCCTGTTACTGCATAACAGAGCAGCACAGCTTCCATTCCAGCAACAGCTGAAGAATTCAGACTCCTGCTTATTTGCTGTGCCCTGCTGGGTTTTGCAGGATGTCCTGATAAGCACCTCAGGGCTTTTTGCACTTCACTGCCAATAAAGTTCCTGTCAGCAGAGAAATGCAGACGGATTTGGGTGGGAAAGGTCCTTTTGAAGTTCATCCAATCCATCCCTCCTGCAGTCAGCAGGGAAATCTCCAACTACAGCAGGTTGCTCAGGGCCCCAGACAACCTGACCTGGAATGGTTCCAGGGATGGGACATTTCCCCACCTCCCTGAGCAACCTGGGCCATGGTCTCATCACTCTCAGTGAAAAAAAAAATGCCTCCTTTCTCTATTCTAAATCTTTCTCTTTTAATTTAGACTTCATTAGAGGGGTGCAGTGATGCCAGTCCCCTCAGAGGGAAACAAAACCCTCAGCACCTCTAAGGTTAGGGCCGAGATTAACAATCCCTTGTGGCATGGAAGGAACACATTTGGTGCACAGCAGCGATGTGGACAAGCAGCAGCTTCCCAGGCACACCTGAGGACATCAGCTCACCCACAAGCCTCCCCTTAATGACTGACTAAAGAGAAACCCCCCCACTTTTTCAGTCAGGTATCTTTTTTGGTGAAAGAGAGGGATGCTCACCTTCAGTTTGTACCTGCTGGAGGCAGCCTTCTTTGCCCCGGCTGCGGCAGCCATGCCCAGCCCCTGCTTCAGGTCGTGCACGCTGACTGTGTGGCTCACTGAAAGACACAAAGGGAGTCCCAGTGAGGGCTCTTAGAATCAGAGCATGGTCTAGGTTGGAAGGGACCTCAAAGTTCAGCCAGTTCCAAACCCTTGCCATAGGCAGGGACATCTCCCACTAGAGCAGGCTGCTCAAGGCCTCATCCAACCTGGTCCTGAACACCTGCAGGGAGGTTGTGGAGCACCTCCCAATCTTTGATCACATTCTGTGCTTCTGTGCTCCACAACCTCCCTGGGCAACCTGTGCCAGTGTCTCACCACCCTCACTGCAAAGAACCCTTTCCCAGCATCCAGGTTCAATCTCCCCTCTGCCAGTTCAAAACCATTCCTCCTCCTCCTCTCATTCCCAGACCTTGTCAATAGTCCCTCCCCAACCTTCCTGTAGCCCCTTTCAGATCCTGCAAGGCCACTCCAAGGTCTCCTCCAAGCCTTCTCTTCTCCAGCCTGCACAGCCCCAACTCTCTCAGCTTGTGCTCAGAGCAGAGCTGCTGCAGCCCTCTCAGCATCTTGGTGGCCTCCTCTGGACTGGCTCCAACACTTCCATGTCCTGCTTGTGCTGGGGGCTGCAGAACTGCACCCAGGACTGCAAGTGGGGTCTGAGGAGAGCAGAGCAAAGGGGCAGAATTTCCTCCCTTCCACTGTGCTGCTATCCTGGTTTGGCTAGGAGAGAATTCCAGGCTAGCCCTGGTCTGCAGATCATCAGCACTGAGCTAGCTAAGAGGGGGCAAAAGCCTGAGCAGCTGCCCTGAGCTGGCTGCTGGTGTGCCCCATGCCATCAGCATCATGCTCAGTATAGAAGGGGAAGTGTGCTAAGGATGAGGGCTGCTCCTGCTTCTCCCATATCTCACTCCTCTCCATGCCTTCCTTCTTCTCCCATCCTTGGAGGGGTTTGCTCATCAGTCTGTTCCTGAAGGCTGCTTTCCTGCTTATTGTGCCCACCAACCATTCTCTGGGCTGAGTACAACTTCAAACACTTTGAGTTTCCATCAGGATTAATCTTTGGTTTGCTGCTTCATTAAAGCTATTCTCATTTCACCCCTTGGGGCTCCTCTCTTTCCCTGATTGCCTTTCCCAGCTGGGGAGGGGCTACTAAAGCAGCTGCTACAGTTTACGCCAGGGCAGGACCTAAACTAGGGGCAGCTGGTCAGCAAAGCCCAAAGCAACCAAAACTGAGCATGTGGTGCTCCTTCAGAGGTTCCCTGGCAGAGCAGAGGAGAAGAGGTGAGTCTGGAGGCTTTGTCTCCATTTTTCTGTCTCTTTAATCTTTTCTACTCTCCCTTGACAAAGAAAACAACTCTTCCCTTACTCTGCACCATCCCTGAAGTGAGTGCTGAGCTCCCAGTGTTGCTTGCACACTGCCTGCTAGTAGCAGCTGTGGTTCAGCCAGACATACACCAGGATCATCTGGGTTAGAAAAGACCTCTAAGATCACTGAGCCCAACCATTCCCTAACTCTACCATGTCTGGGCCTAAACCATGCTCCTCAGCACCATACCTTTGCCTCTTTCCAACACCACCAGGGATGGGGATTTGACCACCTCTGTGGGCAGCCTGTGCCAGTCTTTGAGAACCCTTTCAGTGAAGAATTTTCTTCTCATGTCCAAGATAAACCTCCCCTGGTACACCCTGAGACCATTTCCTCTTGCTACCAGTGGGAAGAGAGCAACCCTCACCTCACAGCACCTCCCAACAGAGACTTCTACCACCATATTCTAACCAACTTTGGCTGAGCTGGAACACAGAAGACCTTTCCACAGCCCTTCTGCTGGTCTGTGTTTCATACCTTGCTTCTTGACAGTGATGGGCAGGCTGTAGTTGTAGGTGCTGCGCTTTGCTTTCACAGGCATATCGTTAGGGGCATAACCTAGAGGTGGAAAAGGAAAACCACTGCTGAGCTGAGGGTTGTTACTGAGCTCCTTTGGCAAGGATGGAGAGAGGAGAAGTATCAGACCAACAAACCCCTGGAATTTGGCAAGAGGGAGATGTGATCTGATGGTACTGAGGCTGCAGCTCTGTCATTAAGATATTAAATGAGCTCAGAAAGTCCTTTCCCTCAGCAAGATCAGAGCAAAGGAGTCCTGTTCCTTGGTGTCTCAAGGTCTGAGACCTAACATCAGGAAGGGATGTTGAAGCTCTTGAGGAAAAGCCTCCATGCAAGGAACAGAGGCTACTACTCAGGGTCTGCCCTGAGCAAGAGGGAAGGTGGTTTCCATCCACGTGGGCTTTGAAGACACAGAGGAGGGAAGTCAGGCAGCTCCCCAGCAGGGTGGAATGTGCCAAATGAGGAAAGGCTGCACACTACGACACAAAGCACTAAGGGAGAACCACAGCAAGCAGTGAACTTAGAAAGTGTCACCTTCCCCAGGCCAAGAGTTGGCAAAACAAGTAAGAAGAGAAGCACTGCCAGGCTTAACCAGCAAGCAGAGAGAGCATCTCTGTGGCTTGGGCCCTTTTACCATATTTCATTCCACAGCGAATTCTGAAGTCCAGAACTTGGTAAATCTTTGCTTCAGGGTGTTTCCTGGGGTCATAGCCAAACCTAACCCACAGGCTTCTCCAGGGACCTGTTAACTGCATAAACACAAGAGGGAAGATGGTTACAAAAGCCCAGAAGTGCTGCAGAGGTTCTTCAGTTCCTAGGTAATTCCAATGCTTCCCCTTGCAGAGGTTCTTCAGTTCCTAGGTGATTCCAATGCTTCCCCTTGTTGCCCAAAGATGATTTCTTTCAGCAGCTCTTTCCATGCTTTTTCACCCCCCCCCATGTTTTTATAACCTCAAACTCGGGCAGTGAGTGCAACAAAGCACAAATATTTGTGTGCTTTTACAAACTGACACACAAGGAAAGGTCTCTGCTTCCAGATGGACAGCTGATGGGAGTGCCTGACTGAACTCATGGTTAGAACCCCTGGAGTAAACAGTTACTGAAGCCTCCATGGCTTCAAAAGCAAAGTTCTTCTTCCCTTTTTCTCTTTACACAACCCTAAGCTTAGGTTCTTAGTGGCAGGACCAGGAACCATAGAATGGTTTGGGTTGGAAGGGATGTCCAGAGATCATTGGGCCCAACCCCCCTTGCCAGAGCACGATCACACAGGGCAGGCCACACAGGAATCCAGGCTGGATTTGGAAGTGTCTAGAGAAGGAGACTCCACAACCTCTCTGGGCAGCCTGCTCCAGGCCTCCATCACCCTCACAGCAAAGAAGCTTCTCCTCACATTGAGGTGGAACCTGCTGGATTCCAGCTTCTATCCATTGCTCCTTGCCCTACCACTGGCAGAGCCTGGCTGCTTCCTCTTGACACCCACCCCTCAGATATTTATAGACATTGAGCAGATTTCCTCTCAGGCTTCTTTTCCCCAGGCTAAACAGCCCCAGGGCTCTCAGCTTTTCATCACAGCAGTGATAGTTTAAGTCCCTTAATCATCCTTGTAGCTCTTTTAGGAGGAAGTTCTTCACAGAGAGTGATTTCCCATTGGAATGGGCTGCCCAGGGAGGTGGTGGAGGCATCGTCCCTGAAGGTCTTCAAGAAAAGACTGGATGAGGCACTTAGTGCCATGGTCTAGTTGACTGGATGGGGCTGGGTGATAGGTTGGACTGGATGATCTTGGAGGTCTCTTCCAACCTGCTTGATTCTATGATTCTTCACTGGACCCCCTGCAGTAGATCCCTATCTTTCTTGAACTGGGGAGCCCAACCCAGCTGATGCTCTCCTGCAGCCTCAGACAGGCACAAGGGTCAAACTCACCATGTAAAAGGCCAAATACGGCAGCAGAAGCTTCAGCTTGTCTGGGTGGACACTGATATTGGCTTTCACTGCATTCCTAGACCAGACAGGACGGACTTCAAAGAGCTAAAAGAGCACAGAAAGTGAGAAGTGAGTTAGCAATGGCAGGGCAGCTTCCCACGGGGGCTGGCTTCTGGACCAGGGCTTTTGGCCCTTCGTGTGATCTATTAGAGTGGGCGTCTGAGAAGTTATGGCCCAAAAAGGAACTTAAAGGCTCATGGCCCAAAAAGGAACTTAATGTGAGCTGGCTGCAAGGAAAGGTTCAGCTCCTGACTTGCACAGGGATGGCAGTGGCATCCAATGACACTTGCTGCACGAGTCACAATCCCCAGGGGGTTTAGGGGAGCCAAGTGGCTGCAGGCAGCTTTGCCCTGCGGAGCACACGGCGGTGTAGTGGCCAGCTCAGGGCTGAGGTACATACCTTTCTCAGCTCTTCCTCCACCTTTTTATCCACAGGGTTGGTGCAGACCTTCTTCCAGGTCTGCACAGCAGCATCCAGGGGTTTAGCTGGGATTTCTTCATCATCAAAGTTCACAAAGATAGCGTTGTGTGGGCGCCGGGCCCTGCTCAGCCCGATCAGGTTCTCCCCAGACACCTGGGGGTTGTGGTAGCCCTCCCTAGGGAAGAGGGAAAGGAGCTGCTTTACCTCCTGCCTGTGGCACACAAGAACCAGAGGACTTCACTGGAAGGAGTGAAAATGAACTTTGTGCTCCAGCACTGGGGAGGGAGGGGACTCTGCTGTAGTGACTGCAGCTCGGGGCGGGGGCAATGCAGCTACCAGGAATCTGTGTTTTGTTTAACGTGCCAGTGAAGGACAAGGACAGATGTTTCTGAGGGAGATCTGAGACTCTGCTTGGTCCCTGCTTGGTTTTTCCAGAAGGAACAGGTCTGGCAAGCATGGTCACAGGGACATTTGGCATCCACTCCTGCACACTCTCCCCTCAGCTCCAGCCCACAGCAGCAGGCACAGAGCTGGGCTCACTGTGTCCCACCCTGCACGCAGCGTGCTGGGGGAGGCAGCCACCTCCTCCACACCTCAGCTCCTCACACCTGGCAACACCTCAAGTGGACTTCAGGTTTTCTCAAGTGTGCCTGCTTCTGTTGTGCCAAATCAGGAGGGACAGAACAGAGCAGGAAGTGAAATGCATAGAGAATGGCTGTGCAGGCTGGAGAGGAGAAGGCTCCAAGTGGACCTTACTGTGACCTTTCAGTATCTTAAGGAGGCTACCAGAAATCTGGGGAGGGACTTTTTAGGCTGTCAGGGAGTGACAGGACTGGGGGGCGTGGAACAAAGCTGGAAATGGGGAGAGTCAGCCTGGATGTTAGGAAGACTTTCTTCAGCAAGAGGGTGGTGAGAGCCTGGAAGGGGTTGCCCAGGGAGGTGTTGTTAGCCTCATCCCTGGAGGTGTTTAAGGCCAGGCTGGCTGAGGCTGTGTGCAGCCTGCTCTAGTGTGAGGTGTCCCTGGGCATGGCAGAGGGGTTGGAACTGGCTGCTCCTTGTGGTCCCTTCCAACCCTGACTGATTCTATGATTCAGAGCCCTCAAGTGGAGTTCAGTTTTCCTCAAGTGTGCCTGCCTCTGTTGTGCCAAGTCCAGAAGGTGAAATGCTTGGAGAATGCATTTAGTGCTGCGTTGATGCTTTGAGAGATCAGATCCTATAATGCTGAAGTCAGAATGGTTTGGAGGCACCTTTAAGTGATGGAAATGTTAACTGGAAGACTTCTCTGCTAGAAGTATATAGCAAACAAAAAAATGTTTCCCTGCTAATCCATTCCAGAAGCCAGAGCTGCTCAGCAGCTAGAGAGATGTGGCACTGACCTGTGTTGGATATCTGGCCGATAGAAATAGTCAACAGGAGTGTCCAGACGTGAGAATATGGGTGGGGGGATGTAGAGAGGTAGTTCTCTGTTGAAGAACTCTTCCTTCTCTGGTTTGAGCATTAGGACTTTGTCATACATGGAGGTTTGTTTGCCATCAGGACCAGAGTGCATCGCCAGGTACTGGAAATCAGACATTCCTGTGAGAAACAGAAGCCAAATCATTGTGCAGTGCATGGTGAGGACAGCAGCACTCAGCATGCAGGGGTAGGAGCCTGAGAAGGTTATGCAAAGGTTTATACAGCAAAGAGACTTGATTGTCATAGAAGCATAGAATCAGCCAGGCTGAAAGAGAGGTCCAAGCTCATCCAGCCCAACCTAGCACCCAGCCCTGGCCAAGCAACCAGATCATGGCACTAAGTGCCCCCCAGCCAGGCTTGGCTTCAACACCTCCAGCCACAGAGACTCCCTGGGCAGCCCATTCCAATGCCAATCACTCTCTCTGACAACAACTTCCTCCTAACATCCAGCTTAGACCTGCCCTGGCACAACTTGAGCCTCTCTGCCCTTGTTCTGTCCCTGGCTGCCTGGCAGCAGAGCCAACCCCACCTGGCTACAGCCTCCCTGCAGGCAGCTGCAGGCAGCAATGAGCTCTGCCCTGAGCCTCCTCTGCTGCAGGCTGCACCCCCCCAGCTCCCTCAGCCTCTCCTCACAGGGCTCTGCTCCAGGCCCCTCCTCAGCTTTGTCGCCCTCCTGTGGACACCTTCCAGTACTGCAACATCTCTCTTGAATTGTGGAGCCCAGAACTGGACACAGCACTCAAGGGGTGGCCTGAGCAGTGCTGAGCACAGGGGCAGAAGAACCTCCCTTGTCCTGCTGCCCACACTGCTCCTGAGCCAGCCCAGGATGCCATTGGCTCTGCTGCCCACCTGGGCACTGCTACCTCCTCTTCAGCTCCTCTCTCCCAGCACCCCCAGCTCCCTCTCTGCCCTTCCAGTCCCCTTCCCAGTCCCAGCAGACAGGGCTCATCTTTGAGCCACGTGGGCAGCAAGCCAAACATTACCTTGAAATTTGTAAACAGTAGTGACAATCCCAAGAATTTCCATTTCAAACTCAACTTGTGGCTGGATTTGTTCTTCAGTGCCCTGCTGCTGCTGCTGCTGCTTCTTCTTTGTCCTCCTCCTCACCTTGAGCAGCATGGTGGAGGTGGGGAAGCGATTGGCACAGACAGGATGGCAGTAAGGGTCCTTGGGGCGAAAATACAGCTCCAGCCTTTTGGCAGGGTCTGCATAGATCTGTCAGCAAAGGGCAGCAGAATCTCCATTAGAAAGGTTTAGGTTGGAAGGGACCCCAAAGATCAGCCACTTCCAACCCCTTCCACTAGAACAGGCTGCTCAAGGACTCATCCAACCTGGTCCTGAACACCTGCAGGGAGGTTGTGGAGCACAGAAGCACCCAACATGATCTTTGATCACGTTGGGTGCTTCTGTGCTCCACAACCTCCCTGGGCAACCTGTGTCAGTGTCTCACCACCCTCAACCTGTGCCAGTGTCTTGCCACTCTCACTGCAAACAACTTCTTCCTAACATCCACTTTCAATCTCCTCTCTGCCACTTCAAACCCATTCCTCCCCAATAGTCCCTTCCCAACCTTCCTCTAGCCCCTTTCAGACCCTGCAAGGCCACTCCAAGGTCTCCTCCAAGCCTTCTCTTCTCCAGCCTGCACAGCCCCAACTCTCTCAGCCTGTGCTCAGAGCAGAGCTGCTGCAGCCCTCTCAGCATCTTGGTGGCCTCCTCTGCGCTGGCTCCAACACTTCCATGTCCTGCTTGTGCTGGGGGCTGCAGAGCTGCACCCAGGACTGCAGGTGGGGTGTGAGGAGAGCAGAGCCAAGGGGCAGGATCCCCTCCCTTCTCCTCTGCTGCTGTTTGGTTTGCTAGGAGAGCTCTTGTAGCCTGCCCTCACAGCTCCTCCATTAGCCTGGCTCCGGCACAACCCTTCTCCCCTGGGCTCCATCTCTCTGCCGCAGGGACACGAATCCCTCTCGCCAAAGCCAGCAGCGCACCGCGGGGCCGAGCAGCCGCTCGCAGCCTGCCCGACCCCCCCTGCCCCCCGCCGGCGGAGAGCGGCCCGGGCGAGCCTGGGCTCTGCGTGAGGCCATGCTGGGCCTGATCAGCGCGGCCCGGGGTTGGGGTTCCCTGGCTCCAGCTGCCCCCAGGCCTGGGCTCCGCGCCCCACGCCCGCAGGGCCTGCGAACCTTCCACCCCCTCCCGGCCCCGCGGCCCGGCTTACCCGCGACACCCCCTGCTCTCCTCCCAGCGTCTGCAGCACGGCCCCCACGTCCCGCACCAGCCCCGGGTACTCCACGCACACCAGCCGCGGCGTGCGGGGCAGCTCCAGCACGGCCGAGCCCCGCTCCCGCCGGCCCCCGCCCGCCGCCATGGCGCCCGCGGCCTCCTCCCGCCGCGCCGCTGCCGTCCCCCGCCCCGCTGCCGTCCCCCGCGCCCCGCGGCCGCCGGCACACAGGTTCCGCCGCACAATGGTTCCTACCGCGGCCGAGCGGGGCCGGTGCCTTCCCGGGTGGGGGCGGAGGTGGAAGCTAGGGAATGATCGTGGTCCTGGCTTTGGGCTAAAAGGGGGAGATTTAGACTAGGGAGAAGGAAGAGATTTTAGAGACTGGGAGTGGTGAAACCCTGGCCCAAGCTGCACAGAGCAGGTGAGATGCTCCATCCCTGGAGCTGCATCCCTGGAGCATCCCTGGCCCAAGCTGCACAGAGCAGGTGAGATGCTCCATCCCTGGAGCTGCATCCCTGGAGCATCCCTGGCCCAAGCTGCACATGGCAGGTGAGATGCTGCATCCCTGGAGCTGCATCCCTGGAGCATCCCTGGCCCAAGCTGCACAGAGCAGGTGAGATGCTCCTTCCCTGGAGCTCCATCCCTGGCCCAAGTTGCACAGAGCAGGTGAGATGCTCCTTCCCTGGAGCTCCATCCCTGGCCCAAGTTGCACAGAGCAGGTGAGATGCTCCTTCCCTGGAGCTCCATCCCTGGCCCAAGTTGCACAGAGCAGGTGAGATGCTCCATCCCTGGAGCTCCATCCCTGGCCCAAGTTGCACAGAGCAGGTGAGATGCTCCATCCCTGGAGCTCCATCCCTGGCCCAAGCCACACAGAGCAGGTGAGATGCTCCATCCCTGGAGCATCCCTGGCCCAAGCTGCACATGGCAGGTGAGATGCTCCAGCCTTGGAAGCATCCCAGGTCAGGTGGTTTGGAGCTGTGAGCAATCTGCTTGACTGGCAGCTGTCTCTGCTGACTGCAGGGTCAGATGAGCTTGAAAAGTCCCTTCCAACCCATACTCATTCACTGATCACCCTATGATTCTACAGCTGGGTCTCTCCTGCTGGGGGTTCCTGCAGGCAGCAAGGGGAAAGAAGCCCTGAGCCTGAGGGCTGCCAGAGCAAGCTGAGCCATGGCTCTGTGCTAGCAGCTCCACCAGGACGCTGCTGTGCCTTGGGCCAGGGGACACTCTGCACCTAGGGACTGCATGGCACTTGCTGCCTGTGGTGGCAAGGACACAAAGAAGCCAGGGGCCACAGAGCTGCAAGCAAGCTTTTAATGAATGTAGCCTCTCCTCGAGAGGTGCTCTTAGCTTCACAGCAGCTACAGGGTCTGGGTGATGTTGGCAACCTGCGGCAGGCTCCTGTACACCGAGTTCCAGAAGGTCACAAAGGGAGCTCTCAGGTCCTGCTTCACAGACTTCTTGCCAAGCTTGTTGTTGATGTCCAGGTAGTAAGTGTTCTGCTCACTGTAGGCTGGCCAGTTCACAGGCACCTTGGAGTAGCCCTCGTTGGGATTGCTGGGGAGAGGAAGACACAGGGGTTCAGTGTCATCAGAGCCGCCTGTGGGGGCAGCAGGGTTTGGGGCTTGGGCCCCATCTGCCCAAACGAGGCTTTAAGTGAGTGCAAAGGCAGGGTCTGACACTGGGAGAAGCAACTCTGCCAGCTAGGACCAGCTTGGTGACCTGCAGTCTCCTGCCTTGGTCCACACAGCATCATCCCTGGCTGCACACAGGGGGCTTAGCTCCTGCCTGCCCCCTGAGATTTGGAAACAAATCTCATCAGTAAGCTTGAGGTCTGAAAATGCTTCTGCTGTGCCTAGGGGCTCTCTGGGTGAGAAGGACCCAGAGCAAACTCTACCAGGGACAGACACAGAGGCAGGCTCACAATGCAAGGACAGGCAGAGGACACTGCACTTTTGGGAACTGCTCCTGAGAAGTTAATAGACAGAATCCCAGAGTGTCAGGGGCTGGAGGGGACCTCCAAAGCTCAGCCAGTCCAACCCCTGCCAGAGCTGCATCACCCACAGCAGATCACACAGGAACACATCCAGGCAGGTTTGGATGTCTCCAGAGAGGGAGACTCCACCCCGCCCTGGGCAGCCTGTGCCAGGCTCTGGCACCCTCACAGGGAGAAAATTCCTCCTCATGTGTAAGTGAAACTTCCTCTGCCTCAGCTTCCCCCAGTGCCCCTTGGCCTGGCACTGGCATCCCCCAGCAGAGCCTGGCTGCAGCCTCCTGCCCCTCACCTGCACACATTGATAACCACTGCTGAGGTCACCTCTCAGTCTCCTCTCTCCCAGCAGCACAGCCCCAGCTCCCTCAGGCTCTGCTCCTAACAGAGCTGTTCCACTCCCTTCAGCATCTCTGTGGCTCTGTGCTGGACTCTCTCCAGCAGTTCTGTGTCCCTCTTGAACTAGGGCAGCAGAACCAGACACAGTGCTCCAGATGTGGCCTCAGCAGGGCAGAGTAGAGGGGCAGGAGAACCTCTCTTGACCTACTACCCACAGCCCTTCTAATCCAGCCCAGAGTGGCATTGCCCCTCCTGGGGACCAGAGCACATTGCTGGCTCATGCTCACCCTCCCACCCACCAGGACCCCCAGAGCCTTTTCCCCTTCACTGCCTTCCAACAGCTCAGTCCCCAGCGTCTCCTGCTCCCTGGGCTGAGCCCCAAAGGCAGAACTAGAATCACTCACCCTGTCTTAGCAAAGTTGGTCCAGTAAGCAATCATGGCACTCGAGACAGTCCTGTGCTTGGGCAGGTAGCCCAGGGGGGTGGCAAAGGGTTTCCCAAACACATACTGCAGGTCGTCAGCGTGGTCTGCCCCCACCCAGCTCGGGTAGACAGGCATGCGGGAGGGCTGGGAGAACAGGTAGCTGTAGGTCTTGGCAGTCCTGAGGGCAGGGAACAGATTGCTGTGAGTGGAGAGCAGGGAAGGGGCTGCAGAGACATCCTCGTGCTCCAACCAGCACGAGATGGAGCTTGAGATGGAGATGAAGCTCCAGCAGAGATGGAGCTCAGCTCTGGGGGGTGCTCGCATGCACCTAGGAGGTGATCCTGGCAGAAAGCATTCTGCTAGCTGGCAATTGTTAGCTTCCAATTTAGCTTTCTGGTTCTCACCCTAAGCCTCATCCAGCTGCCATGACTCCTGGTGTCAAACACAGCCAGGATCAAGTCTGAAGCTTTTGGGAAGCAAAAACTCATTTTGATGGAAATTCATAGAATCACAGAATCAGGCAGGTTGGAAGAGAGCTCCAAGCTCAGCCAGCCCAGCCTAGCACCCAGCCCTGCCCAACCAACCAGACCATGGCACTAAGTGCCCCAGCCAGGCTTGGCTGCAACACCTCCAGCCACAGCCACTCCACCACCTCCCTGGGCAGCCCATTCCAATGCCAATCACTCTCTCTGCCAGCAGCTTCCTCCTCACATCCAGACTAGACCTGCCCTGACACAGCTTGAGGCTGTGTCCCCTTCTTCTGGTGCTGTCTGTCTGGCAGCAGAGCCCAACCCCACCTGGCAGCCAGCAATGAGCTCTGCCCTGAGCCTCCTCTTCCCCAGGCTGCACAGCCCCAGCCAATTCCTGGTGTGATTCCATTACAGCAGTAGAGAAGTGGGGCTTGTACAAGCTGTGTGTGAGCCCTGAGTAGCAAGAAGCCAGCCTCCTCCCAGCTCAGCCCTCTGAACCCCCTCCTCAGCCCCTTGTGCTGGAAGCAGCATTTTGGGCCCCTGGGTGGGCTGTGGGCTGCTGTCAGGGCCCAGATGCTCACTTGGCATTCTTTGAGTGCAGATTCAGTGCCCACTGTGTGGGAATCAGGAAGATGTAGTCAGTGGTCAGGGCCACCACTGTCTTCTTCACTGTATCCTTGTCTGGTTTTTCACCCCAGTCTTGGGTGTAGATGTTGTATGCCAGCCTGGCTCCTTCGGTCCCCCTGTCCACAGTAAGTCCTTTGACCAGAGTGTAGACCTCATCTCTGGAAAGAGAAGTGGTAGCAATTAATTAGAGGCTGACAGCTCAGGTGAGGCAGGGCCCATGGGAATGGATCCCAGCTCCTGCTGACATTCACATCCAGCCCTGTGGTTAACAACAGCTTAGAGAATCAGAGAATCAGCCAGGTTGGAAGAGAGCTCCAAGCTCAGCCAGTCCAGCCTAGCACCCAGCCCTGCCCAACCAACCAGACCATGGCACTGAGTGCCCCAGCCAGGATTGGCAACATCTCTCTTGAATTCAGGAGCCCAGAACTGGACACAGCACTCAAGCTGTGGCCTGAGCAGTGCTGAGCACAGGGGCACAAGAACCTCCCTTGCCCTGCTGCCCACACTGCTCCTGAGCCAGCCCAGGATGCCATTGGCTCTGCTGCCCACCTGGGCACTGCTGCCTCATCTTCAGCTCCTCTCTCCCAGCTGCCCCCAGCTCCCTCTCTGCCTGCCTGCTCTCAGCCACTCTGGCCCCAGCCTGCAGTGCTGCTTGGGGTTGTTGTGGCCCAAGTGCAGAACCCTGCCCTTGGCCTTGTTCAGTCTCATCCCCTTGGCCTCTGCCCACCCACCCAGCCTGGCCAGGTCCCTCTGCAGGGCTCTGCTGCCCTCCACCAGCTCCACAGCTGCTCCTAGCTTGGTGCCATCTGCAAACTCACTGCTGCTGGACTCAATCCCCTGCTCCAGATCAATAGAGAGATTGACCTTGGTGGAATAAAGTCCAGTGATCCCATTCCAGCTACTCCAGCTCAGACTCCATTCCCATTCCAGCTCAGATGTGTGTTCTTCTCAGCTTCCCCAACAGAACAGCTAGGGGCCAAAATTGCCACAAGCTCTTTTTTTCCACTAGAAAGAATATTATGGGGTGGGTGCCCAGGCTGTACTTGCTCTGGACAGAAAGCATCAGGGCAGCCAAGCCTCTCACTGGTGCTGAGTTCAGAAGCACCTTAAAGGTACATGGGGAAAACTTCTCCACTAGCTGCTTGAGGGCTCTGAGCTCGGTGTCATTATGCCCTGGGCAGCCTGGTTTGGAGTGCCATTGTGTCAGGTCTAACTCCTTGGAGTTTGGGGGCTACCTTAAAGGTGAGGCTGCTGCTGAGGGCTCTAAGAGCATCCTTTACTCACGCAGTGACTTTCACCAGGGGCCTGTTGATGGCAGGAATGTCGATGCCAGCAAAGAAGTGCCCATCCATGTCATTGACCCCAGCAATGTAGTCAATGTCAGCAGCGTTGGCAAAGAGGTTCTCTGGCATGTCTGGCAGGAAGTCTCCATCGATGACAGGAGAGAGGGCAAGGGTGTGCACCAGGGGACCTGCAGCGGGGGACAAAACGGCGCCGGTAAGGAGCAGAGAAAAGGCAGGTGAGTGCCTGGCAGCATCCCGTGGCTCAAGGAGCTGTGCAAGGAGCAGGCTGAGGGTAAGGAGAGTTTGGGTGGTGGCTTCACTGTGACCACAAGATCAGGAAACCTCGTGCCTGTGGGTGGGGGGGAGGAATTAAAGATCCAGCAGCCAAGTGCCAGCAGGGAACAGCAACAGGAGCTGGCCAGCAGGAGCAGGGAGGTGACTGTCCCCTCCACTGCAGCTGTGGTGAGGCCACACCTGGAGTACTGTGTTCAGGTTTGGGCACCACAATACAAAAGAGATGTGGAGGTGCTGGAGTGGGTCCAGAGGAGGGCAATGAAGCTGGGGAAGGGCCTGGAGAATAACTCCAATGAGGAGTGACTGAGGGAGCTGGGGATGGGTAGTGTGAAACAGAGGAGGCTGAGGGCAGAGCTCATTGCTATCTACAGCTACTTGAAGGGACATTGTGGAGAGGCTGCTGCTGGGCTCTGCTCACAGGGAACTGGAGACAGAAGAAGAGGGAATGGCCTTGAGCTGAGGCTGAGGAGGTTTAGACTGGATGTTAGGACAAAGTTTTTCACAGAGAGAGTGGTCAGGGACTGGACTGAGCTGCCCAGGGAGGTGGTGGAGTCCCCCAGCCTGGCTGTGTTTCAGGGTGGTTTGGATGTGGTGCTTAGGGAGATGGTTTAAGGTGAATCTTGTAGAGTAGGGCTCTAGGTTGGACTTGATGATGCTGAGGGGCTTTGCCCACCTGCATGGTTCTGTAGTTCTGTGACACTGGTGTTGCTTCCATAGAATCAAGCAGGTTGGAAGAGACCTCTAAGCTCATCCAGTCCAACCTAGCACTCAGCCCTGCCCAACCAACCAGACCATGGCACAAAGTGTCCCAGCCAGGCTTGGCTTCAACACCTCCAGGCACAGAGACTCCACCACCTCCCTGGGCAGCCCATTCCAATGCCAATCACTCTCTGACAACAACTTCCTAACAACATCCAGCCTAGACCTGCCCTGGCACAGCTTGAGACTCCTCACACACACCTCAGTGTCCCATCCCAGCCCTGGTGAGCCCTGGGTGGGTGCTGGACCACAAAGATGGGCCAGGGGCCTTACCAGTCAGCTCGACCAGGTCCAGATGGTAAGCCAGAGTCAAAGCCTTGGGGCTGGAGAGACGCAGGCACTCAGCCAGGGCGGTGGTGTTGGAGATGGGGCAGCCAACGTTGGCTCCAATCTGCAGCAGGAGAGAGAGGAACCTCTCAGACACTGCCCTCTCAAGCCAGGCTCCATCACTGGCTTCCCAGAGCCGCAGCTGGGTTTAGTTCAAAGCAGCAGAGAAGCCCCAAAGCCCCGTGCTGGGCAGCAGGGCTCCTCTGAATCCCGTGCTAGCCATGCTCTTCTTTCCAAAGCCCTCTCTAGCTCTGCTCTCCTAGAAGCAAGCCCTTGTTTTGTTCTCCCTCCCCTCAGAGGAGAGCCACAGGTTACCTTTTTAGCCCAGGACAGGGGGTCCTTTTGGATGGCCCAGCTGCAGAGACCCACGCCGCTCTGGCTGATGGCTCTCTTGAACAAGCCTTTGTTCTTCGGGCTCAGCATCTGCGGTGCAGAAGAGAAACGGGAAGGATTCGGGAGCTGCCAGACCTGCCCAATCATCTCACACCTCCCACACCAGCCCCGGGGAAGCCTCCAGCTCTGGTGCTGTCAACAGTCTCAGCAGTTGAGAGGTGATATGGTGAGAAGAGGAGCAAAGCAGGGGGAGGTGGCAAGTAAATGTCACCTGGCCAGGGGTGCCAGAAATGGGGACACAGGACTGCAGGGCTGGGACTGATGAAACTGAAGGAGGAGAGATGGCTACAAAGCAAAGAGGTTGAGCATTGCTGTCCCTAGCAGGAGAAGGTTAAGCAGGTGATGCGTGTGGAGCAAAGTGGTGCCAAGAGAACCATCTCTCCCACTTAGAAGTGGGCTCCACCAAGGACAGCTCACCTGCAGGGAGACACTGGTGGCACCAGCTGATTCCCCAAAGATAGTGATGTTATCTGGGTCACCTCCAAAGGCTTTGATGTTCCTCTTCACCCAGGCAATAGCCATGTGCTGGTCTTTCAGCCCGTAGTTCCCTGAGCAACAGAGAGCACCAAGCGTTGGGCAAGGGCACGGCAGAGCTGGCAGGGCCTCTGCCAGGGTGCCCTGAAGAGGGAGCAGCTGCAGTACCTGGCAGGTTTTCGTCTCCGGTGCTGAGGAAGCCCAGGGGCCCCAGGCGGTAGTTGAAGGTCACCACGATCACGTTGCCCCGCACGGCGATCTCCTCCCCGTCGTAGAGGTAGTTGTTGAGGAAGTTGGCTCCCTGGCTCCCTCCCACAAGGAAGGCACCGCCGTAGATCCAGATCATCACTGGCAGCTTGGTAGAGACTGGGAGAGAAAGATGGGAAGCAGCATGAGGCAGAGCACAGCACCACTGCCTGAGCCTCGCTCCGCCGGGCAGGGAGCAGACTTGGGCTGTGCCGTGGCTGTGCCCGAGAAGGTTCCCACAGCACAGAAGAAGCTGAACCTCCCAAGAGGCTGTAGCTGAGGGCCGTTGGTTGACAGCTCCCACCCTTCCCTCTGGCAGATCAGTGCTCCTGCAGCTGCCCACTGTGGGAACACAGCTGCGGGGAGATGCTCCGAAGGCAAGCGAGAATCCCTGCCCAGGTGCCTGCCCAGCACGTACCGTGCTTCCTGCCCTGAGGGATCCAGATGTTCAGGTAGAGGCAGTCCTCACTGCCACGGACATCATCCTGGGTGAGCGTCGTCTGCATGCAGCGGTTCTTGAAGTCCTTTGCACTCAGTGTTCCTGAGAGGGGACAGGGGAGACAGCAGCTCCTGGTTAGAGACATCAGTTCCACCCTTGGGTTGCAAACTTGCTGTCCATACATCCATCCACCTGTCCATCCATGCATCCATCCATCCACACACCCATCCACCCGTGCATCCATCCATCCATCCATCCACCCATCCATCCATGCAACCATCCATCCATGCATCCACCCACCTATCCATCCACCCATGCATCCATCCACCCGTCCATCCATTCATGCATCCATCCATCCATGCATCCATCCACCCATCCATCTATCTATCCACCCATCCACATACCCATCCATCCACCTATTCATCCACCCATCCACCATCCTATGCACCCACCCACCTATCCTCTCCCCCATCCATCTAATGCAGGGGCAGCAAAGCCTGCCCAGGCACTGTGACCAGCCCAAGGGGGTGACAAAGTGGGACCCTTATCTATGGGCAGCTAAGGCATGGGTAGAGGAGCTGAAGGTGCCAAGCTTTAGGTTTATTTCTTCATGTGGTTACTTGAGTTGCTTGGAAAGAACCTTCCAGTGCCTGAGAGGAGCTTCCAGTACCTGAAGGAGGCTACAGGAAAGCTGGGGAGGGATTTTTTTGTAAGAGTCTGTGGTGATAGGGCAAGGGACAATGGATTGGAACTAGAGCAGGGCAGATTTAGGTTGGATGTTAGGAAGAAGTTCTTAATTAAGCTCCTCACTATGAGGGTGGGGAGACACTGGAAAGGCTGCCCAGGGAAGCTGTGAAGACCTCATCCCTGAAAGCGTTTAAGACCAGGCTGGCTGAGGCTTTGAGCAACCTGGTCTAGTGTCCCTGCCCATGGCAGGGGGAGTTGGAATTGGATGATCTCTAAAGTCCCTTCCAGCTCAAGCCATGAATCTGTGGAAGACTTAGACACAGACTCTCCTACCCCCCTGGAGACCCCAAGCTTTTTGTTGATGCTGCATAGTAGACAGAAGCAGGCAATGACATCTTTGGCTTGTCAATAACAGACTCTAGAGTGAGAAAGGAAAACAAAAACCCAGAGCAAATGTGTCCAAAAGCTGGAGCTTACCTTCCCAGCCAGGGTGAGGCTGAGGATCTTCCAGAGTCCTTGTGGGAGCAGCAAAGGGAATCCCTCTGAAGATGTCGACATAGCCCTCGAAGAGTCCTACCTTCTTGTTCTCGCCTTCCACGAACCCTCCCTCGGTGAGCACCGCACCCACCTGCACGGGAGGGGACAGACACTCCATGGCACAGTCCTTCCCAGCACCTCCAACCTTCCACCCAGCACCACCATGGCCATCAGACCTGTCCCCAGGTGCCATGGCCACAGGTGGAGTTGCTGTCCCTGGAGAGGACTGGCTGAGACACTCAGTGCCACGGTCTGGCTGATTGGCCAGGGCTGGGTGCTAGGTTGGGCTGGAGGAGCTTGGAGCTCTCTTCCAGCCTGCTTGAGTCCATGATTCTTTGGGGACTCCACCACCTCCCTGGCCTGTTCTAATCCCTGAGCACTCCTGCAGCAAAGAAATTGTTCCTAATCTCCAACCTAACCCTCCCCTAGCACAGCTTCAGGACATTTCCTCTCCTTCTATCACCTGAGATTAAGGAGAAGAGGCCACCCCCATCCTGGCTGCAGCCTCCTTTTGGGGAGCTGTAGAGAGCAATGAGCTCTGCCCTCAGCCTGCTCTTCTCCAGGCTGCACAGCCCCAGCTCCTCAGCTGCTCCTCCTCAGCCCTGTTCTCCAGACCCTTCCCCAGCTTGGTTGCCCTTCTCTGGACATGCTTCAGCTCCTCAATGCCTTTCCTGGAGTGAGGGGCCCGGAACTGGCCCCACTATTTGAAGTGTGACCTCACCAGTGCCCAGTACAGGGGCAGAGTCACTTCCCTACTCCTGCTGGCCACACTCCTGCTGACTCAGCCCAGGCTGCCGCTGGCCTTCCTGGGCACCTGAGCGTGCTGCTGGCTCAGGTTCAGCCAGCTGTCAGCCTGCACTCCCAGCTCTGTCCTGCTGGGCAGTCAGAATGCCCTGCAAAGCTCCGGGACGCCCTCCTGTACTCACGGTTGCTGCTCTTGCTGCCCCCAGGCAGCAGCACAAGGCAAGGCAGAGGATCTCCCAGCGAGCCATGGTGTGCACCACCTGAGATAGAGTCCCCAGCCGAGCCCTGCCTGTTATATAGGTAGGAGTGTGGCTCTGTGTCAATGCCACAGCCCAGCCTTGGCTCTCAGCTGAGCCAGAGTAAGCTCCACGGACTTGGCCTTCAGCAGCCTGAGGTCAGCCCCTGCTGAGGTAAGACTGTGTGAGCCCTGCAGATGTTACTTCTGTGGGCTGGAGGCCAAAGGTAATGAAGTATCTCAGGCTCATGAAGCTCCAGAGAACACTAACAAGTGCTGGAGCCTTGAGAAGCTTCGAGAAGCCTCAGACAGAGCAGGCTGAGATCACAGTGACCACGCACCAGAGCTCAGCAGAAACCTGGCACTGGTGATGTGCTGGGGACCCACAGCACACCAGCAGAGCTTCCACCTCTGCCACAGCCCAGCCAGCAGTGGCAGAGGGATGAGTGGCCAACCTCTGTGGGCTGGAAGCTCTGCCCCACTGCCTGCTTCCCTCAGTCCTTGCTGTCTGCTGGAGATGCCCAAACAGGATGAAGAGCATCACCTCCTGAGGACAGCCTGCACTGCATCCTGCAGAGAGGAGTTACTCACTGCTGGCTTTGTGTCCAAGGTCACCAGCAAGAGCCAGTGCTGAAGCCAGGGCTCAGTATTGGCATTCCCCCTGGAGAAGCAGAAGAGCAGCTCAGGCCCTGGGGACTCCAGCAGCCCTGGAGTGCTCCCCCAGCACCTCCTCAGACACCTTCCCATTTCCACATGGCCCAGCCAAGGTGCACTTCCCACACCAGGCTGGGGGTGTGCAGCCTGGAGAAGAGAAGGCTCCAGGGGGACCTTAGAGCTGCCTGCCAAGAGCTGAAGGGATCCTGCAGGAAGGCTGAGAGGGACTTTTCCTGAGCGTGTTTGGGGACTGGTCAAGGGGGAATGGTTTGGAGCTGAGGCACAGCAGGGTTAGAGTGGAGCTGAGGAAGAAGTTCTTCAGTGTGAGGGTGGTGAGAGCCTGGCACAGGCTGCCCAGGGAGGCTGTGGCTGCCTCCTGCCTGGGGATGCTCAAGGCCAGGTTGGATGTGGCCTTGAGCAGCTGAGTCTAGCTGAGAGGTGTCCCTGGGCATGGTGGGGAGGTTGGAGCAGATGAGCTCTGAGGTCCCTCCCAACCTGAGCCATTCTGTGGTTCTTTGGAGAGATTTGGGAAGGAGCTGCTCCCATTTTCGGGTGCATTAGCAGCTGGTTTGGACTCTGGGCTCATGCCTGGGGGGTTGTTGTTGTGCTGACTGGGTGCCAGCTTGGTCATGGAGTTATTAGCTGGGCTCAGAAAATCCTTTCCCTCAACTTGTCCTCTGCAAAATCTGAGCCTGGGAACTTTGTGTCTCAAGACCTGGAACCTCTCATCCTGCACATGACATGAAGAAGGAACCCAGCTGCTGCTCCCCTGCTCTGCCTCCCAGCAGCCTCAGGCAGGCACAAGGCACAGACTCACCACAGAATAGGTCAACTATGGCTACAGCAGCTCCAGCCTGGCTGAGTGGACACTGATATTGGCCTGCCCTGCGTTCTGAGACAGGATGGGCTTCAAAGAGCTGGAATAAACATGGAAGCAACCACAGAACTGAGCACAGCAGCCTCGATGGCATCTCCTGACACCTCTCAATCAGGCAGGCTTGGGATTTGCCCAGCATTGCCCTCAGACAGACAGACAATGCCCACCCAGCAGCCAGGCCAGCTCCAGAGGGGCTGGTGGAGAGCTCTGCAGGAGGCACCCTGCAGGATTGCTGTTCAGAACGTGGGCATCTCTAAGGGACAGATCTCATCCCTCAGATTCCAGGTGCATGCCACTTGTGCACCTTCCTGGCGTGACAGAGTCACCCCTGGACAAGTCCTTGTCCCAGCCAACATTTCCAGGGAGCTGCAGCTGCTCAGGGCTCCCCAAATTCCTGCATTCCTGGCAGAATAAGCCAGCAGAGTCCTTCTGACCTGGGAGATTAGAGAAAAAGCAAATGTGTGTTTTGCTAAGGACATAGGGCACAGATGGTATCAACCTGGAGTGGAACCCAAAGGCCTGGATTTGGGTTCCTGGCTAATCACACAGGGCCACAGCTCACTCACTACCAAGGTTAAGCACAATCACAAAACCTTCAGAGAAGGTTACAACCACACAGAGCTTGGGTGAGGTCTGCACAACACAGTCCAGCAGCCAGCCCAGCTCAGGAATGCCCTTCTCAGCTCTTCCTCCCCTTCTGTATCCACAGGTTGGGTGTAAAACTTCTTTGAGGTTTAGTTTGGGTCACTTAAACATCAACATTCACCAAGATAGTGTTGTGGTGGGGGTGAGCCCTGCTGAGGGCAGCCAACTTCTCACCAGGCACTTGGGGCTTGTATCCCTCACTAAGAAAGACCATAGAACCAGGCAGGGTTGGAAGGGACCACAAGGAGCAGCCAGTGCCAACCCCCCTGCCATGCCCAGGGACACCCTACCCTAGAGCAGGCTGCACACAGCCTCAGCCAGCCTGGCCTCAAACACCTCCAGCCATGGGGCCTCAACCACCTCCCTGGGCAACCCATTCCAGCCTCTCACCACTCTCCTGCTCAACAACTTCCTCTTCACCTCCAGCCTCACTCTCCCCACCTCCAGCTCTGCTCCATTCCCCCCACTCCTGCCACTCCCTCACAGCCTCAAAAGTCCCTCCCCAGCCTCTTTGTAGCCCCCTTCAGATGCTGGAAGGCCACAAGAAGGTCACCTGGGAGCCTCCTCTGCTCCAGCCTGCACAGCCCCAACTCTTTCAGTCTGTGCTCACAGCAGAGCTGCTGCAGCCTCTGAGCATCCTCCTGGCCCTGCTCTGGACACACTCCAGCATCTCCACATCCCTCTTGTCCCAGGGGCTCCAGAGCTGGATGCAGTACTCCAGGTGGGGTCTCAGCAGAGCAAGGAGGGATTGGGTTTGCTTTTGCCTATAGCACACATGGAGCCTTCATTGGAACATGGGAAAGTGAAGTTTGTGCTCCAGATTTTGGAAGAGAAGGGCCTCATCCATGTGAGCAACAGGTTGGTTTGCCTCCCATGGATTCTGCTGCCCTGTAGAAGGCTCTTGTGGGCACAACTGGAGAAAGATAACTTACATCATAAAGCTAAGTCCAGTGGCCCAGGGGTCTTCTGCAGTGCTTCAGAGCAAACCCTCGGGCACTCAGCTGCTGGTTTGTGTGAGATGTGGCTACAGCACAAAGGGCTTCACCCTCTGCATGTCCTCTGCTGTAGTGCCTGCAGGCCAGCAGGGTGCAGGATCAAGGCAAGGTGGAAATGCAGCTCAGATAAGTGTGGCTAAGCTGAAGGTGCCGATGAAGGACGGCAGTGAGAAAAGTGAAAGATGCTTCTGTGGGAGATCTCACAGATTGCTCTGGAAAAAACAAGCAGGGGCCAGGAAGGAACAGGTCTGGCAAGCATGGCCACAGGGACCTTTGGCATCCACTCCTGCACACCCTCCCCTCAGCTCCAGCCCACGGCAGCAGGCACACAGCTGGGCTCACTGTGTCCCACCCTGCACGCAGGGTGCTGGGGGAGGCAGCCACCTCCTCCACACCTCAGCTCCTCACACCTGGCAAGCCTTCAAGTGGACCTTTACCGAGGTTGCTGCCTGCCAGGCAGGTTTTCAAGTGTGCCTGCTTCTGTTGTGCCAAATCAGGAGGGACAGAAGATACCAGGGCAGCAGTTGAAACAGGTGAATGTCTCCATGCCACCATCTTCCCCCTGTCCCTGAGCTCTCCTTCTCCCCTGGGTACCCCATGCACAGCAGCTGGGATGTGTGGGATGGCTCCAGCACAGCTAAACCCCACTCCCCTCCACCACCATGGGGTCCTTGGGTCAGGCTTGAGCGCACAGCTCTGTGTGTTAGTGCTTGTGTTGGGGTGTTCCAACTGCTGCTGGTCCTCCTGCTCATGCCAGCATGGTGGACAACAGGTTTGCTCCTTCTGAGAGACTGCCCAGGCTGGAGCAAAGCAGAACCACCATTCCCAAGGAGCCAGAGAATGCCCCAGGCTGGGGCAGAAGTAGAACCAACATTCTTAGGAGCCAGGAGCCAGAGAATGGCCAGGCTGGAGCAAAGCAGGAGCACCATTCCCAGCAGCCAGGAGCCAGAGAATGCCCCAGGCTGGAGCAAAGCAGGAGCACCATTCCCAGCAGCCAGGAGCCAGAGAATGCCCCAGGCTGGAGCAAAGCAGGAGCACCATTCCCAGCAGCCAGGAGCCAGAGAATGGCCAGGCTGGAGCAAAGCAGGAGCACCATTCCCAGCAGCCAGGAGCCAGAGAATGCCCCAGGCTGGAGCAAAGCAGGAGCACCATTCCCAGCAGCCAGGAGCCAGAGAATGGCCAGGCTGGAGCAAAGCAGGAGCACCATTCCCAGCAGCCAGGAGCCAGAGAATGCCCCAGGCTGGAGCAAAGCAGGAACACCATTCCCAGCAGCCAGGAGCCAGAGAATGGCCAGGCTGGAGCAAAGCAGGAGCACCATTCCCAGCAGCCAGAGAATGCCCCAGGCTGGAGCAAAGCAGGAGCACCATTCCCAGCAGCCAGAGAATGCCCCAGGCTGGAGCAAAGCAGGAGCACCATTCCCAGCAGCCAGGAGCCAGCCTCCTTCCCCGGAGGGCTGAGCCCTGCTGCGCGGTTGCGGTCCCAGGGCTCGCTGCTTGCGGGGCTCAGCCTGCAGGGCGCAGCAGTCCTGCACTTTCAGCTCACACCCTCTGAATTCTCCTGCCTCTGCCGCTCGGCTCTGAGCCACCTGCTCCTCGTTAGTGTCCAGAGGAAAGCCCCAAAGCTGTGAGCAGGTGGAAGCAATGCAGAGGGAAAGCCTTTAAAGGCAGCCGGCCTGGCTTGCCTTACACAGCATCAGTGCCTGGGGGGAGCCTGAGGAGTGAGCTTCTGCCGCGGTTGCCTCCTCCTTGCTTCACAGAATGCTGGGGGTTGGAAGGGACCTTGAAAGATCACCCAGTCCACCCTCCCCTGCCAGAGGAGCATCACCCAGGAAGGCATCCAGGTGAGTTTTGAGCCTCCAGAAAAGGAGACTCCACAAAGCTCTCTGGGCAGCCTGCTCCTGGGCTCTGGCACCTGTGAAAAAGTTTCCCCTCGTGTTCACATGGAGCCTCCTCTGCTCCAGCTCATCCCCACTGCCCCTTGGCCTCTCACTGAGCTGAGAAATGCCACGAAGCTCTCTCCAGCAATTTCTAGCTCCCATTTTCCTTAGGGTTTCATGGCATTTCTGGAAGCCTGGGCTCTGAGTGGAGCACCAGGGCTGAAAACCAGGGAGGGAAGGATTGCATCTCCCAGCTGAGAGCTGGCTCAAGTCTCTTCTTTACTTCCTAGATCTGTGTACCAGGAGCTGTTAGGGAGCAGCTGGAGCAGATAAGAAGGATGTTTATGGAGGGGAGCTCTAAAACATCAACACAGTGACCCAAACTGTCAGCAGTTAAAGTGTTGTTTCTAACTGCCCTCTTCTGCCATGCCTCAGATGCCAAATGACTGCAGAACTCTCTTGGTTTAGCAGCAGTGATGTCCAGAGAGCCTGGAACTGAGCTTCCAGGCTGCTGAGTCATGGTTATGGAAAGCAGAAATTCCTGCTGGAAATAGTTTGCTTGGTGAAACTTCATTGCAGGGCTGTGTGGGCAGCAGGGCAAGAGAGGGGATTCTGCCCCTTGGCTCTGCTCTGCTGAGACCTCACCTCCAGTTCTGCTGTCTCCAGCAGAAGAGGGACACAGAAGTGCTGGAGAGAGTCCAGAGGAGGCCATAAAGACGCTGCAAGGGCTGGAGCAGCTCTGCTGTGAGCACAGGCTGAGGGAGTGCAGCTTGCAGAGAAGGCTCCAGGGGGACCTCATTGCTGCCTGCCAGTGCCTGAAGGGATCCTGCAGGAAGGCTGCAGAGAGACTTTTGCTGAGGGTGTCTGAGCCAGGCCAAAGGGGAATGGTTTGGAGCTGAGGCAGAGCAGGGTTAGAGTGGAGCTGAGGAAGAAGTTCTTCAGTGTGAGGGTGGTGAGAGCCTGGAACAGGTTGGTCAGGGAAGCTGTGGCTGCCTCCTGCCTGCAGGTGTTCAAGGCCAGGCTGGATGAAGCTTTGAGCAGCTGAGCCTAGTTGAGAGGTGTCCCTGCCCACTGCAGAGAAGCCTCTTGAAGTCCCTTCCAACCTGAGCTGCTCTATGACTCTGTGCAGCCCCTATCAGCCCTGTGCAGATCGCAAACCATGCCTCATTTCCTTCCACCTTGTGCTCTCTTTTGCTGCTAGCAATGGCTCACCGTGTCAAGAACCCAACTCACATCCCTCTGGTCCACACTGGTGTTGCTTCCCTCCAAAAAAACCCCAGCACAGCTCTTTGCCAGCCCTTGGGTCACACATCTGGGGCAGCTTTTATCTCCCCTCCCCGAGCTGCAGGCTTTGCCTGCTCCTCTTTCTAATCTGCCATTGTGATTTGTTCCCTGCCTGCTTGTTTTTCTCCTCCAGGAAGATTTGCTGAATCATGAGGGAGGAGGCTAAAGCTCAAGAGGCAGCTGGTGGCCGGTGATAAAAGCAGGGCCACATCCAGCAGCCCTCAGGGCTTGCAGCTGACAGCCCCTTCAGTTGAAGGCTTGATCCACATTCCCTTCCGAGCTAAGATTGCTGGGGGCTTTGGGATGGAGGAGGTGAGGCTGAGGAGGTGGTGCCCCCCAGAATGTGGATCCTGACAGCCAGGAGGGTTGTGGTGTATCTCCCTGCAAGGTGCATCATTTACCTGCTCTAGTCCCTGAGCTCTGCAGAGGGGTTGGGCTAAGTGACCTTTGGAGGTCCCTTCCAAGCCCAGCAGTTCTGTGTGATGCTGCTGCGAGAGAACTTGCAGGCTCAGGGCTAAATCCTGCTGACTGTTGGTTGCTCTGCTCACTGCAGTGGGAACACACAGAAAACTAGGAATTTGGGTGGAAAGAGGTCATGGTCTGTGGTGGCAGCTTCCAGACTTGCAGTAGCAAAGGGTGGTGTGAGTAAAGATGTGCCTGAGCTGCAAGACACTCATCAGTCTGTTTGTTCAGCTCCCCAGAGTGAGGAGGAGCTTCTTTGCTCTGGGGGTGCTGGAGCAGGCTGCCCAGAGAGGTTGTGGAGTCTCCCTCTCTGCACACTCAAGACCCATCTGGATGTGTTCCTGTGTGACCTGCCCTAGGTGAGCCTCCTTTGGCAAGGGGGTTGGACTGGATGACCTCTGCAGGTCCCCTCCCACTCTGTGATCCTGCGAGGAGAGAACGCAGCAGATTCCACCTGCACAACCTCTGCAGCTGCCTGGATCACAGCAGGGCTGAATTTTGCCCTCTGCCTGATGTCTGCAGTAAGAGCTGGCAGCTAAAACGCCTTGGTTCACTTCTTGGGTCTTCCACTTGCTCTCCTCATGACCTCAGGTTCCTTTCTCTCTCCCTGGCTTGCGGTTTCACTGCAGCAGGGCAGTGGTAAGGTGTTTCCAGCTTTGTGGAGCACTCTGACAGCTTTCAGCTGAAGCTGCTGTTGAAATGCAGAGTGCCATCAGTCCTGAGCCCTCCAGCAGTGCTGTGGTGGCAGAGATGGGGACACTCTCAGATCTTCCAGCTAACTGCTTCCTTAAGTTGTACTTCGGGTGCCAGGCACGCTGACTCTCAAGCCAAAGGTCCTCTTGCTCTCTTGGCTCTGCCTCTCACACAAAGCCCCAGAAAAGGAGTTTTGTTTTCCTAAGTCACTTCCAGGACTCAGGAGTGAGGTCTTGCTGGCAGCACTTGATGCTTTTCCTAAGAAGAGAGCTTGGATTTGGGGTGCTCCACCTGCACTCCAAGCAGACAAGACAGGGAGCTGGACGACAAAGACAAGTGGGAGTTGCAGTGACCTCAGCTCCGGTTCCAGGTGTCCTGCTCAAATTTGGGCAGAAATCTGAAAGTGAAGATGAAGCTCCCAGGGCAGGGACCTCACTTGGATGCTTTCTGTGGGATTCTTCCCCACACCACTCCAGTGTAAGGTTGCAGCCTCTGCAGCAGTTCTGCCTCGTCCTCAGCCTGAGGTCTCAGTGTGTCCCTGCTGTTATCCTCACTTTGCAAGTGGGGAAACCTGAGACAGGATGGAGAGTGCCTGGCTGGGATCAGCTGACAGTGGCAGGGTCAGGAATGTGATCTTCCTCCTTTGAGCTTTGAGTCTCCTATTTAGTGCTCTCCAGGTGTGGCTTCTGGTCTCTCTTTTTCAGGTGTTGTAATTTCTGGCTGTCCACTGAGCCTGACTGATTCACAGTCAGGCTGCTGCAGGCTGGATCTGAATAAGGAGCTGGGGCAGGGATGTTTCACTTGCAGTTTAATCAGGCTGGAAGAGAGCTCCAAGCCTATCCAGCCCAACCTAGCACCCAGCCCTGGCCAGTCAACCAGACCATGGCACTAAGTGCCCCAGCCAGGCTTGGCTTCAACACCTCCAGCCACAAAGACTCCACCACCTCCCTGGGCAGCCCATTCCAATGCCAATCACTCTCTCTGACAACAACTTCCTAACAACATCCAGCCTGAACCTGCCCTGCCACAGCTTGAGGCTGTGTCCCCTTGTTCTGCTGCTGGCTGCCTGGCAGCAGAGCCCAACCCCACCTGGCTACAGCCTCCCTGCAGGCAGCTGCAGGCAGCAATGAGCTCTGCCCTGAGCCTCCTCTGCTGCAGGCTGCACCCCCCCAGCTCCCTCAGCCTCTCCTCACAGGGCTGTGCTCCAGGCCCCTCCACAGCTTTGTCGCCCTCCTGTGGACACCTTCCAGTACTGCAACATCTATATTGAATTGAGGAGCCCAGAACTGGACACAGCACTCCAGGTGTGTCCTGAGCAGTGCTGAGCACAGGGGCACAAGAACCTCCCTTGTCCTGCTGCCCACACTGCTCCTGAGCCAGCCCAGGATGCCATTGGCTCTGCTGCCCACCTGGGCACTGCTGCCTCCTCTGCAGCTCCTCTCTCCCAGCACCCCCAGCTCCCTCTCTGCCTGGCTGCTCTCAGCCACTCTGGCCCCAGCCTGCAGTGCTGCTTGGGGTTGTTGTGGCCAAAGTGCAGAACCTGCCCTTGGCCTTGTTCAGTCTCATCCCCTTGGCCTCTGCCCCCCCATCCAGCCTGGCCAGGTCCCTCTGCAGGGCTCTCCTCCCCTCCAACAGCTCCACAGCTGCTCCTAGCTTGGTGCCATCTGCAAACTCACTGCTGCTGGACTCAATCCTCTGCTCCAGATCATCACTGTATGTGTGAGTGACACCCTGGTTCACCATGCCCACGCTCTCAGGATGGGGCCCTTTCAGGAACAGGAATGCTCCATCATCTCTGGCTTCCCCTTCCTCAGCTGAGCCAAGAGATAACTTCTCTTTCACAGAGAGCAGAAACCAGCAGACTTGACCACTGCTGAACATCCCACTGAAGCTCCTAATATAGAAGGCTCTGGGATGCAAGATAAAGTCCCACTGCTTTAAAATTGCTCCAGAGGAAGGCAGAATCAATGGGGCAGGGAGCTTTAGCTCCTTGGCCTTCATGAGGAGCCTTGGCAGCTGTGCTGCTCAGTGCTGGATGTGGCTGCTGTACTTGGAGCTCTCTTAGGAGCCCTGGAGGCATGGAGGAGTGAAATGGCTGAGAGGCTGCTGGTGGCCTGGGGAGGAGCAGATTATTGGCTTGGGGCAGAAACAGCTGTGAGAAATTTGGGCTGAGAGTGGTGCAGAAACCACAGGGCTGTGACTCATCCTGTGTGACTTCAGATGTCTACAGATACCAGACTGTCTTTTCAGAAAGAGGAGTAGGTGCACTGAGGGCATGGCCTCTGTGCTGCCTTAGATATGTGCTGGAGGAGGACCTCAGTTGCTCCCTAGGTATGTTGCTTTCCAGAAAAGGACCCTCTGAGGGCCTAGCTCCCACCAGGCAGACCCTGCCCTATCACACAGAATGAGCCAGGCTGGAAGAGACCTCCAAGATTAGGTCCAACCTATCACCTTCTAATTAACTCATGCCACTAAGTGCCTCACTCAGCCTCCTCTTACACACCCCTGGGGATGGTAACTCCACCACCTCCCTGGGCAGCCCTTTCCAATGCTAAACAACTCTGGCTGTGGAGAATTTCTTCCTAATGTCCAGCCTGAACCTGCCCTGGCACAGCTTGAGGCTGTGGCCTCTTGTTCTGTCCCTGGGTACCTGGCAGAAAAGCCCAACCCCACCTGGCTACAACCTGCCTTCAGGTAGCTGTGGAGAACATGTTGCTGCTGCAGAAGGTTTCCTGCCTCATTTCAGAGAGAGTCTGGGGCAGTACTTGCCCCAGGCAGCAAACTGTGAGCCCATCCTCCCAGCACAAGGTCAGGCCTTGCACTGGAGCCAGCTCTCAGTAAATTCCTTAGGTGCAAGCAGGACCCAGGCCCCCAGTGCCCAGCCAAAGCCCCAGAGGGGGCTGAGATGCAGGATGGCATCTCTGTGTGCTGTAGGCGAGCAGTGAGCTGCTGGCAGTGTGGTCTGGCTGAGACAGGCAGCATGGTGAAGCTGCTGAGCTGACTCCAGCTCTGTCCTGCACAAAGCCAAGCTCAGGATGTGCCACATGGGCATCTCTCCTGGCCCTCCCTCTCGTGGCTGAGGGCTACAGACAGAGCTTGCACAGGGCCAGGGGAGCTCCTCCAAACGCAGGAGGACCTCCCTGCTGCAGTCACATGGAGTTGGTTATTGCTGCCCCAGGGGTGGGTGTGAAGCTCAGATGGCAAAGCTCAGGATTTTCCTCTGCTCTTCACCTGAGAGTTTTTTACTATTGGATGGAGCAGGTTCAGAAAAGGCCACAAAAATGACCTACAACTACAGGCTGAGGGAGCTGGGGTTGTTAATCCTGGGAAGAGAAGGCTCTGGGGAGACCTTATTGTGCCATTGCAGTACCTGAAGGAGGTCTAGAAGGAGTCTGGGGAGGGACTGTTTGCACAGGACTGTGCACAGTGGTTTGAACCTGGAGCAGGGCAGGTTTGGATTGGGCTTTTGGAAGAAGCTCTTTGTTGTGAGGGGGGTGGAACATTGGCACAGGTTGCCCAGGGAGGTGGTGGTGGCACTGGAGGTCAGCCTTGATGGGGCTCTGTGCACACCTGCAGCTCAGTCACAGCTGTCCCTGGGGACTTGAGGGGAGTGGGACCAGATGCTCTCCAAAGGTCCCTTCCCATCCTATGATAAAGCAGTTCTCTGCACCCCAAACCCAGTGTCTGGTGCTGCTCTCCAGTGCTGGACTCTCCTCCCAGAGCCAGGGAGGAGGCAGCCTGGGCAAGAAGTGCCTCTCCAGGCACCAGCAGGAGCAGCTCACTCAGAGAGCAGCTGAACTGCTGCCAGCCCAACTCTGCCTCCTGGGCAGCTTTCCTGGGACAACCTCATGCACTTCAGCCCCCACTGCTCGCATCTGCAGCTCTCCTGCTGCACTTCCAGGCTGTCTGCAGGGCTGGGGGCTCCCTGCTGGCTGACAGGACCTTTCCTGCCAATCTGTCTGCTGTTCGGATGAAGTGGTTGGAAAGTGCTCACTCTCCGGTTCCCTCTTTGGCTCAGGCACTCTGATAAGGCTTGGGCTGTCCTATCTCGCCCTGGGAGCTGTTCCTCCTCCCTAACAGGCTGACTTCTCCGACTGACAGTTAGCAGTTGGCAGTGCTTGATAAACTTATCAGAGCAAAGCTGAGCCCAGTGCATGCTCAGCTCCTCCCCAGCCTCAGATTTCCCCATTCCTGGGGACTTTTCTTGCCCTCTGCCCCCCTTGCCTCTGGCAGGGTGAACACAGATCACCCTTGGGCCAGCAGGTCACAATCAGCCCAAGGACCAGATTGAGAAGTGCTTGAATTGAAGCAAGACTTCTTAAAATGCCTTAACACAGGCAGAAACTTTGTCACTGGAAGGAGCTGGGACTCTGGAGCAGGCTGCACAGAGAGGCTCCCAGGGGACCTTATTGTGGCCTTGCAGTACCTGAGGAGGCTACAAGAAAGCTGGGCAGGGACTTTTTAGGCTGTCAGGGGGTGACAGGACTCTGGGGAGTGGAACAAAGCTGGAAATGGGGAGAGTCAGCCTGGATGTTAGGAAGAAGTTCTTCAGCATGAGGGTGGTGAGAGCCTGGAATGGGTTGCCCAGGGAGGTGGTGGGAACCTCATCCCTGGAGGTGTTTAAGGCCAGGCTGGCTGAGGCTGTGTGCATCCTGCTCTAGTGTGAGGTGTCCCTGGGCATGGCAGGGGGGTTGGAACTGGCTGCTCCTTGTGGTCCCTTCCAGCCCTGCCTGGTTCTGTGATTCTAATCTTCAGAGCTGCCTTCCAGCCCCTACCATCCAAACCATCTCGAGTGGGATGTTCCCAGCACCCGTCCCCAGCTCTGCTGCTCCTGTTGTTCACTGGCAGAAACCCTGCTCACGTCTGCCTGATCCTCTGTCTCTGCTCACACTCTGCTTCTCCACGCACTTGGCAGTGTGGTGCCTTCAGTGCTGGGGCTCTTGCTGTGCAGGCTCAGAGGCTTTCTTTGCAGGGCAGCTGCAGGAGGAGGTTGCTTTGCTGGACTCAGTTTCCCCCGGCGGTGGTTGGCACGGCAGCGGCGCGGAGGCTGCAGCGTGCCAGGGGTTGCGTGTGGCAGATAAGGAGGGGCAGCTCCTTCCTGACTATCTCACCCTTGAAATAAACAGGCAAAACGAAGGGCAGAGGGGGAATGATTATCCTCCCCCCCAGATGGAGGTGAAGCTTTCTGGGGGCTCCGTAGTGTGCTGAGTGACTTCGGCGCTCCTGTGGTGCCTGAGGTCAGGCAGGATGCTTGGGGCAGGTCTCAAGGCTCAGCTCTGGGGGTGCAGCCTTGAGATTGGTGTGGCCGTGGAGGCTGTCAGAGGGCTCAGGAGCTCTGCAGGGCTCTGAGTTTTTTAGCTGTCATCCAGCACAGAGGCAACTGATTTAGCTATTAGTGAAGTGCTTCGGCTGCTCTGGGTTGTCCTTGCTGCATGCCCATGGCACTGCAGGGCAAACAGCGGGGACAGAGCTCTGCTCTGCCAGCAGAATGAGTGCTGCAACAGCAGATGTGGTGTGCACAGGCAGGTCTAGCTCCCTGTCTGCTCCTGGACCAGGCCATCACCAGCAGACAGCAATGTCGGTGCAATCCCAAGCACAACTCCAGGCTGGGTGGGGAATGGCTGAGAGCAGCCCTGAGGAACAGGCCCTGGGGAGCTGGGTTGGTAAAAGCTCAGCAGGAGCCTGCAGTGGGAGTGCAGCCCAGACACAACCCTGTGCTGGGCTGCAGCAAGAGCAGTGTGGGCAGCAGGGCAAGGGAGGGGATTCTGCCCCTTGGCTCTGCTCTCCTCACACCCCACCTGCAGTCCTCTGTGCAGCTCTGCAGCCCCCAGCACAAGCAGGACATGGAAGTGTTGGAGCCAGTGCAGAGGAGGCCACCAAGATGCTGAGAGGGCTGCAGCAGCTCTGCTGTGAGCACAGGCTGGGAGACTTGGGGCTGTGCAGCCTGGAGAAGAGAAAGCTTGGAGGAGACCTTGGAGTGGCCTTGCAGGATCTGAAAGGGGCTACAGGAAGGTTGGGGAGGGACTATTGACAAGGTCTGGGAATGAGAGGAGGAGGAGGAGGAATGGGTTTGAAGTGGCAGAGGGGAGATTGAAATGGATGTTAGGAAAGGGTTCTGTGCAGTGAGGGTGGTGAGACACTGGCACAGGCTGCCCAGGGAGGTCTCCATCACCTCCAGAGGTCCTATTCTATCCTGTGATTCTGTAACCCAACCTGAAGATGAGCTCCAGCTAATGCTGTGCTGGCTGGGACCACACTCTGCTTCCTGCAGCTCTCCTGGGACTGGCTTCATTAGCAAGTGGAAGATGCATCCCATGTCCAATCTTAGATCTGCTCCTCATCGTGGTACTTCTGGGCTGCTGCTCTGAGCCTCTGAAGGCTGTCTGGAAGACACTGAGGCCTCTCTCTCTCTCTCCTCCTGGCAGAGGCCTGAGGTTATTGCTTTGCATGTCCCTCATTTGCTAACCAAAGCAGCCCAAAGACCAGGATTTTGCTTTCCCTGGTGGTAAAGGTGTGAAGGAGGAGGAGGAGTGGGGAAGTGCAGGAGCCAGGGTGTGCTGGAGAGAGGCAGAAGCAATCAGCTCTTTCTTCAGCCACAAAGATTAGTTGAGATTTTGGGGGTTTTCTTTATCTGTTTCCTTGACTGACTGAGCAGAATCGTTTGGGTTGTTGAGATGCAAGGGAAGGTGGTGGGAAAGGGCTGTCCTCAGAGGTCAGCACTGGGGAGGATTTGCATGGTTGGAGAGCAAGGCCCAAGTGTCCTTGGAGTTGGTCACAGGCATTGCCTGATGCTGGCAGGTGCTGAGCACCCTGTGTGGATTCAGGAGCCCCACGGATGAGGGATGCCCTTTGCCCACCCTGTGTAGCAGCTCTGCCCGGGGCTGGTGCCACGCTGGGAGCAGAAAGCTCTCCCTAGGCTGGTGTGGTGAGGTTTGGGTGATGCTGGCTCCCCAGAGAGGTTGTGGAGCCTCCTTCTCTGAAGCCTTTCCAGGCCTGTCTGGATGTGTTGCTGTGTGCCCTGAGCTCGATTGTGTGGCCCTGCTCTGGCAGGGGGGTTGGACTGGATGATGTCTCTGGGTGCCTTCCAACCCCTGGCACCCTGTGACCTGTGCTCCCTTCCCTGCTCCTTCATCTGCATTTCCAGAGCTTCAGGCAGCACAGATGTCTGCCCAGGGAGCTGTGCAGTGTGCTGCTGCCTGCTCAGGAGCAGAGCCAAGCTGTCCCACTCCAGCCTCTTCCTCAGGGGATGGCTCTCCCTGGTCAGGGACTGCAGTGACCAAGGGGCTGTGGGGTTCTGCCTGTTCTCCCTTCGAGCAGCTGACATCCATAGTCCCACAGGAGGGCTGGGGCTCAGGCACTGCTACGCTGAGGTCTGACAGTGGCACCAAATTACTCGAGGTAAAAACTGCTTCCAGCCTCAGTGGAAAACTCTGAAGTGGATTCCCTCTCCTCTTCCTCCCCTCTCAGCTCACCTCCTGACTCCAGTAGTTCTGTCTCACTGGTGCCTCTGCCAGCTGCCCTCCATCCACAGCCTGTACCCCTGGAGATATGCTCCCAGCCTCTGGCAATTGTTCAACCTGGACCCCCCCAGGCTGCTTTGGCCTCAGAGATGTTTTCCTGAGCAGGGCTCTTCAGCAGCACCCTGGCCAAGGCCATGCCAGCTTGTTTCTCTGCTGGCTGCCCACCCCTGCCAAGCAGCCCTTGCCTCTGCTGGGGATGTGCTCCTTGGGCTCCTCCTGAGCAAGGGTAAGGCTGGCAGTGCTGCAGGGTAGCTGCTCCTCAGCCTTTGCTGGGCTCAGTAACCACTCTCAGTGGTGAAAGCAGCTGCCTGGCCTGGGCTCCTGGGGGAGTAAAGGCCAGAGCTGAGGTGACCTGGGCTTTGGCAGGGGTGAGGAGCACAGGCTCAGGACAGCTTGCCTGGTGAAGGTTGCATGGAAATCAAAGATAGGGATGGAAATCTGCTGGCTGCCGCAGCCCTTGTTCAGCAGGCTCAGGGGAACCAGCTGCTGATTTGCTTTTATGAGCAGTTTTACAGGCAGCTTTGCCATGGTGCTGTGCCAGGATGGCTCCAACTGGGGAGGTTCAGATGAGTCAGGCACACCTGCTGTCCCCAGGACACAGACAGGGAAGTCTGTGCTGCTGTGCCAGGGTGTTTTGGGGCTGGAGGGTTGTCTGAGCAGATCAGACACTGGCATGCTCCTTAAATCTTTCTGTTTGCAGCTTTAGGATGGTACAACTGTTTTGGTTGGCAAAGATCTCTGAGGTCATCTTGTCCAACCACTGCCCTGACACCACCACTTGTGGGGAGTGGGACAGCAAACAGGGCTTGCAATTGGGTTTTGGCAGCAATTTTAATTAGCTGAGAGGAGTTTAGCTTGGGTAAGGCTTTGTGCATCTGTACCTGTGTGAGAGGGTTCAGATGTGTGCCTGGGGGCACACTGGGACCTGGGGACCTGCTTCTGTCACAGGTTACACATCCCCCCAGAGACCTTGCCCTGATTTGGGCCTGGCAGCACCCAGGGAAGGACAGCAGAGTTCTAGCAGAGGCTTTGAGAACATCACCTGCTGGGCACACAATCCCATGTCATCTGCTGTGGGTGCAGCTGCACAGCCCTCTTGCTCTGCACAGCTGCCTTGCTGCCTGTCCCCCAGCCTCTCACCCTGAAGATTCATGTCCCCTGATATCAGCCTTTGAGAGCTGTTCATCTGTCCCTGCTCCTTGAATTTAGCCTGGAGAAGAGGAGGCTGAGGGGAGACCTCACTGCTCTCTACAGCTCCCTGAAAGGAGGTTGCAGTGAGGTGAGGTTGGGCTCTGCTCCCTAGTATCAGGTGATAGAACGAGAGGAAGTGGCCTCAAGTTCTGCCAGGGGAGGCTTAGGTTGGAGATTAGGAACAATTTCTTGGCTGCAAGAGTGGTCAGGGATTGGCAGAGGCTGCCCAGGGAGGTGGTGGAGTCCTCGTCCCTGGAGGTGTGCAAGAAACCTGTGGTCATGGCACCTGGGGATGTGATTTAATGGCCACAGTGGTCTTAGGTTGATGTGATGATCTTGGAGGTCTTTTCCAACCCAAACTGTTCCATAATTCTCTAATTCATCTTCTTTCATGTCGAAGTTTGGCAGCCCTGTTCTGCCTGTGAGCTTCCATCTGCATTTCCCCTCCAACCAGCCGGGGCAGTGCTGTGTTTTCTCCCTTCTCCTTTCCCCCTCTCCATCCCCTCCACCTGCACCTCCAGAGCCCAGTATGAGCCTCTCCTGAAATGGGTGATTTGAAGATGAAGGACACTGTGTGAGCCCAGGAGCTGTGAGGGAACAGCTTTATCAGCTCAGTCCCAGCAGGTTGTCCATCTTGGCACTGCCTGATAGAGTGCAATAAACACAGACCTTAGGATAGGTTTAAATACATATTTGCAGGCTGTAAGTGAAGGCAGGAGTGCAGCCTCTGCTTTGAGCTTCCAGAATGCATATCAATGGCTAACAGCTTAGGCACAGCAGAAGCCAGGGGCAAGTACATTTTAGGTTTGGGGAGGAAGAACTTTGGATTCACAGCAGTGTAGCTGAGGGCAGGACAGATCTCTTCTGGCAATGCTTTGCTTTCCCACTTGGACAGTTTCTTCTTTGCCCATGCTGGTGACCTGCACAAGCCTTTGGAGTGAAGCTGCTGCTACAGCTCCTTCTCCAGGCTGCTTCCCACCCCTCTCACTGTCCAAGGCCGGGGGCTTAAGGATGGAGGAGAGGGCTGTGTGCTGCCACAATGCCCTGCTTGACTGGGAGCACTTTGTCCTTCCTGCTGAGAACCGGAGGGACTCTACAGACCTGAGTCAATGACTCCTCATCACCAGGAGGGTGGAGAAATAAAAGCCCCAGGCAGTGACTTGCCAAAGGTTATGCAGTGAGAACAAAACAGAGCTTGGAGAGTGACTGACTCTTGTTCCAGTGCTTTGTCTCAAACCCTAGACCTGGAAGGAGGAGGAAACTTCACTGCTCTGCTTGCACAACATTTGTAAGGTACTTGAATGCTCTGCCAACGTGCCCAGGTCATTTCCTCCTTGAGGAGAGTGGCTGGGAAGCAGAACTCTTGCTTGACTTTGATATCTAAGGGCCACCCTTGACCCTGCAGTGCCACAGGATTGCCCAGGACAGCTTTAAATTGCTGTGTCCAGCAGGCAGTGAAACACTGTGGGACACAGCAGCCTGGATTCCAAGAGCAGCACGGTGCTGAGACATGGCCAATGTTAGCTTTTCCAGGCATGGCTCTTCCTGGAGCTTGTTTGGTTGCCACTAAGCCCAGATCTTTGCAGCATGGTGCATGTGAGGAAGGCATTTAGAGACCCCTGTTGGCAGCCAGGGCTAGGAGCTGGGTTTTCAGTGTTTTCCTCCCACTCCAAGCTAAAAATACAGCACAGTTAACTTGTCACTTGAGCACAGTAAATGCTCTGCTGAGAGAAAAAGACTTGAGGTGTCTGCTGCCCAAATTTATCACCTGGGCAAGCCTCTGCCGAAGGCCTGTCCGGGTTGAACAGAATCTATTTGCATGCCTTATCTCCCCAGCCATCAAAGCAGAGCATTGCTTACAGCACCAGCCTGGCACAGATTGGTGCTGCCACTGGCCCGGGGCTTCCCACCTCACTGGGCTCTGCAGGTGGTGTAAAGCCAGAGTGAGAGTGGCCTTGGAGGAATTCCTCTGCATTTGCACTTGAGCAGAAGAGGACAGGTCTGGGCTGTTGCAGCTGGATCACAGAATGTCAGGGGCTGGAAGGGACTCTGAAAGCTCAGCCAGTCCAACCCCTGCCACAGCCAGGGTCATCCGAGGCAGATCACACAGGAATGCATCCAGGTGGGTTTGGAATACCTCCAGAGAGGGACACTCCACACCCCCCTTGGGCAGCCTGTTCCAGGGTTCTGTCACCCTCACAGGGAAAAACTTCCTCCTCCAAAGGAGGAATTTTTGGGAAGTGAGAGCTCCCACAGGTTTCTTTGTCACCTGCTGGGTCGTGCAAGGCCCTGGGGTGCCAGAACACCAAAGCCAATGACAGGACTTTGCCAGTGCTTGGGAGGCTGCAGGAGCTTTATGAAGTGGGCAGCACCATGCTGGATGGAGGTGCTGGAGAGGGTCTCCTTGCTTGGAGCATGCACTGGCAGTGGGAGCTGCAGCAAGGACCTGGAGCTGTCCCTCACTTGAGGCTGTGCTGGGTCTCTCGGTGCCTCCGCAGGTCCACCTTGCGCTGGAAGCCCTTGGCACAGAGCTCGCAGCTGAAGGGCTTGAAGCCAGTGTGCTTGCGGCTGTGAGTGATGAGGTTGGAGCTCTGGCTGAAGGCTTTGCCACACACCTGGCATTTGTGAGGCTTCTCCCCTGCAGGGCAGAGAAAATGGTGAGAAAAGCTGAGAGAGGAACAGCTGGAAATGGCCTTCAGCAGACTCAGACCTGACTGGGTACGCTTGGGCATCAGGGTGCTGCCAGCCACAGTGTCCTGCTGAAGTGTCTGCACACTGAGCCAGCACCAGAGGGGGAGAAGAGCCAGAGGCAGCCTTCTCCAGCCGTGTGACCTCATGCACTGCCTGCATCCAGGGCTGGGGACAGCCACGGCATGCACCATGGCTGCTCAATAACCACCTCCTCGTCCCACACAAGAGGGCATGAGGCTGAGTGATGCTTAGCCCTTCTGTTGTCTTGCTGTGCAGTGCCTCTGGACACTGCTTCCCAGCTCAGAATCTCTGTGTCTGGCACCATGATGGACTCCAGTTAGCATTTGCTCACTGGGAATCGCATCACAAGGACAGGCAGAGGGCTGGAGCACATCCCCTGTGGGGATAGCCTGAGGGAGCTGGGGCTGTTCAGCCCAGAGGAGAGAAGGCTCCAGGGAGACCTTGGAACAGCCTTCCAGCACCTGGAGGGGCTGCTGGAGAGCTGGGAAGGGACTTCTTGCAAGCACTTGTGGTGACAGGGCAGAAGGGAATGTGTTGAGGCTTGAGGAGAGCAGATTCAGGTTGGGTGCTAGGAAGAAATTCTTTCCAGTGAGGGTGGTGAGACCCTGGAACAGGTTGCCCAGGGAGGTCCAAGGCAAGGTTGGCCATGGCCTCGAGCAGCCTGATCACCACGGCAGGGGGGGTTGGAACTGGCTGCTCTTTAAGGTCCCTTCCAGGCCACCCCACTGGGTGCCAGTGTGACTGGTGCTGCTCCCTGCAGTGAGTGCTGCTCACCAGTGTGGATGTAGGTGTGCTTCTTCATGTCTGACTTCTGGTGGAAGCGTTTGCCACAGTACTGGCAGGGGTAGGGCCGCGTGTCTGAGTGGATCAGGAGGTGAGTGGAGAGGGTGGAGGAACGTTTGAAGGTCTTCCCACACATCTTGCACTCAAAGCTTCTTTCCTGTTAGGGAAGGAGAATCACAGGATGTCTGTGGCTGCAAGACAGAGCTGGAAGGGTGTTGAGAGAGTTAAGACTGGATTTGATAAGCAAATCTCCTGGGCTGGTGGCCTGATGCTTGGTGCAGCACAAAGCACGTGGGGATGGTTACCTATGGAAATGGGCTGCATCTTGTGATGCAGGCTCCTGTGCCCTCTAGGAGGAGGTGAGGCACAGAAGAACCAGCAGCAAAGATCCTTCCTTCCAAGGAACTCTTAAGGGCAGCCTAAGATTTGTGAGACCAAGATCTATGATCTTCAGAGGTCCTGGCACTGATGCTGAGTGCCATCACCTCGGGGACCTAGGAAATATCACTTCCTCTCCACTGGAGTGAGCAACAGCTGAGGTTGAAGCAGGCAGGAGGGCTGGGGAGCTGGGTCCCTGGAGACCTGCTGCCCACCTGGGAGTGGATGTTGGTGTGCTGCTCCAGGCTGACGGCGTGGCCGAAGGTTTTGCCGCACACGTCGCAGGCAAAGGGCCGGGTCCCACTGTGCGACCTTCGGACGTGCACCTCCAGGCCATGGGGAGTGGAGAACACCTGCAGAGCACAAGGGCAGTCAGGTTTTGTCACATGAGGTGGCTGTGTTTCCATCTCTGTTTTCAATTCCTCCTCCTTGAGTCTTCCCTCTTGTGGTCCATGGAAATGACCTCATTCCTGGTGCCCTTGTGCCCCAGTCAGGTTAGAATCATAGAACCATAGAATCAGCCAGGTTGGAAGAGACCTCCAAGATCATCCAGTCCAACCTGTCCCCCAGCCCTATCCAGTCAACTAGACCATGGCACTAAGTGCCTCATCCAGTCTTTTCTTGAACACCTCCAGGGATGGTGCCTCCACCACCTCCCTGGGCAGCCCATTCCAATGCCAATCACTCTCTCTGCCAGGAACTTCCTCCTAACATCCAGCCTAGACCTCCCCTGGCACAACTTGAGACTGTGTCCCCTTGTTCTGTTGCTGGTTGCCTGGGAGAAGAGGCCACCCCCCACCTGGCTACAACCTCCCTTCAGGTAGTAGTAGACAGCAACAAGGAGGTTCCCACTCTGAGCTGCAGGCACTGCACTTTGGTGCATCCATCTGGTGCATGCAATGAAAATCACCCCAGGCCTTCCCCACCCCTGAGGCTCTCCTCTCTGCCACACCTTGTTGCACTTCACACAGTGGTAGGTGTCCATGTCTGAGGAGTAATGCATGCTGTAGTCCAGGGGGGGGTCAGTGCTTGGCAGCAGGTGGCTTCCGTACAGGCTAACTGGGTGCTCCAAGAGGGCTGACTGCATGCTGGAGGACATCTGCCTGTAGTTGTAGGGCAGGTGGTAGGGGTCCCAGGAAAAGCCAGGTTTGTAGAAGGTAGGGGTGCTTGCTGTGTCGGTGCAGTCCTTGACCTGCAGGCCTGGGATGGCCACCTCTGAGTTTGCAAAAGGAGAAGTGAGTGTCAGACCACTGCCTGCAGCTGGGCACCTGTTAAAAAGCTCCCAGGTACCATTTAATGTCCTGCCTGACCTTGGGACTTGCAGTTCATAGAATCAAGCAGGTTGGAAGAGAGCTCCAAGCTCAGCCAGTCCAACCTAGCACCCAGCCCTGCCCAAGCAACCAGACCATGGCATTAAGTGCCTCATCCAGGCTTTGCTTGAACACTTCCAGGCACAGTGACTCCACCACCTCCCTGGGCAGCCCATTCCCATGCCAATCACTCTCTCTCTGTGAAGAACTTCCTCCTAACATCCAGCCTGAACCTGCCCTGGCACAGCTTGAGGCTGTGTCCCATTCTTCTGTTGCTGGTTGTTGGTAACTCCTCCTCCTTAGATTCAAATCCTGATCTCCATGCAAAGTTTCTATTAGGGTTTTGATTTCAAGCTGAGGAAATGTCATGGGAGAGGGGATGCTAAAGGACTCTGAACCCCCTCCCGCCCTGCTTCATGTGGTGTCCAGAGCAAGCATCACCTGGACACCTGCTTTGAGCTCCACAGGGCAGAGCTGCATTGGTACTTGAGATTTGGAGGCTCACTCATCAGGAATTGGAGCATCAACCTTCAGTGAGATGCTGACCTAGAGTAGAACCACAAAGGGAAACACAGGATGCTCTTGATGAGCCCTGCCTAGGGCACCTTGGACCACTGGCCTCAAAGTAAGAGCTGCCAACTACTGAAAACCTGGAGCCACTTTTGGGGGCTCCATAAACCATCCCAGCCCTGCCCTCTTGCAGTTGTGGGTTTGGATACCAGACCTTGAGCTGAAGGACCTTGCAGCATCCTGCTGAGGTACTGGACAGGGACACTCTCTTCCTTCAGGTCAGGAGGGTCCTTTTCTTGTTTTAGAACCACACATTCCAGATCCTGTTTCTGGATGTCCTCTGGTGTCTTGTCTCCTGTGGCTGCAATCACACAGTTAGTTTATGCTCCCTGTAAGAGCCTGTTGAGGTGGGGTTTTGCACTCAGTTATGAACTCAGGCTTGGCCATGTGAGCCCACACTCATTGCAGGGTGATGTAATCAGCAGGCAATCAAGGTCTGCCCATTGCTGACAAAGGGAAATTCCAAGCAGGATGAGATAAAGTAGAGAGGAGCAGGAAGAAATGACAGCAGAACCCTTGGTGTCTTCTAGAGGCAGAGAAAATGAAGCCCTGTGTCTGTAAGAACCATTTCCCTGCTTAAAACCACTGCCATGGGTGGGGGTAGCTAACAATCATTACCTGCTTCACCTCCTCACCCCCCTCCCAGAGGCCAGCATTGTTCACCTGAGTGTGTGGGCAGCCAAGCAGGGGAGCACAGAGGGGAGGTGACTGCTTTGCAAAGGTGGCCATGGAACCTCACCTGCTGGCACACCTCTCTCCAGGCTTGTCATAGTATCAGAGCATTGTTTGGGCTGGAAGAGGCCTCTAAGATGATCAGGCACAACCTTCAGCTCAGTGCCAGCATGGCCACCAAACCATGGCCCCAGGTGCCATGGCCACAGGTTTCTTGCACACCTCCAGGGATGAGGACTCCACCACCTCCCTGAGCAGCCTGTTCCACTCTGGCAGCAAAGAAATTGTTCCTAATCTCCAGCCTAAACCTCCCTGGCAGAACTTGGGACCATTTTCTCTCCTCCTGTCACCTGATACTAGGGAGAAGAGCCCAACCCCACCTCACTGCAACCTCCTTTCAGGGAGCTGTAGAGTGCAATGAGGCTTCCCCTCAGCCTCCTGTCCTGCAGACTAAACTCCCTCAGCTGCTCCTCACCAGCCCTGTTCTCCAGACCCTTCCTCAGCTCCCTTGCCTTAAGGAGACCAAGCAGCACTTGTCAGAAGCAGGCTTTACAGTAAGGATCAGACAGAGCTGCCTCCTTTCTGCTGGGGATGGGACTGGGCTGCTGAAGGACAACATTCACCTGTTGTCCAGACCCCAGAGACACAGCAAATGGCCAAAGGATGGCAGCAGGAATGGAAATGAAAGTCACAGAATGGTCTGGGTTGGGAAGGACCTCTGAAGGTCATCTAGTCCAAGCCCCTCTGCAGTAAGCAGGGGCAGCCTCAGCTAGATCAGGCTGCCCAGAGCCCTCTTGAGCCTCACCTCTTTCATCAAACTTTTTGTAGGGCTGGAGGCTGGTTGGACAGGCAGGGCCAGGACAAAGAGTAAACTGATCCTAGATTTGAATACAGCAAATTTGAATGGTGCCTTGAAGGCAAAAATAACTGCCCCAGCCCTGCCACTGCCTGGATGGCTGTGGGAGAGCATGGATAGGAGCAGAGGGAGGAGAGCAGGCAGAGCCAGAAGCAGTGTTTTTGGTGTCAATACAGCACACAGCAGCTGGACCTGCAGCTGGGAGCATGCAGGACTCCTTTCACAGTGTTATATTAGCATCAGTATTTTTTCACCCCAGTTCTAAGTTTCCTCCATCAGGAGGTGGTGAGGTAGACAAGACCCCACCTGCAGTCCTGAGTGCAGCTCTGCTGCCCCCAGCACAGGTGGGACATGGAAGTGTTGGAGCCAGCCCAGAAGAGGCCACCAAGATGCTGAGAGGGCTGCAGCAGCTCTGCTGTGAGCATAGGCTGGGAGAGTTGGGGCTGTGCAGCCTGGAGAAGAGAAGGCTTGGAGGAGACCTTGGAGTGGCCTTGCAGGATGTGAAGGGGGCTCCAGGAGGGCTGGGGAGGGACTATTGACAAGGTCTGGGAATGAGAGGAGGAGGAGGAATGGGTTTGAAGTGGCAGAGGGGAGATTGAAAGTGGATGTTAGGAAGTTGTTTGCAGTGAGGGTGGTGAGACACTGGCACAGGTTGCCCAGGGAGGTTGTGGAGCACAGAATCACCCAACGTGATCTTTGATCACGTTGGGTGATTCTGTGCTCCACAACCTCCCTGGAGATGTTCAAGGCCAGGCTGAGTGCGTCCTTGAGCAACCTGTTCTAGTAGGAGGTGTCCCTGCCTATAGCAGAGGGTTGGAACTGGCTGAGCTTCGAGGTCCCTTCCAACCTAAACCACTCTCAGTAGGTCCAGAAGGAATGTGGGCAGTGAACAGCACAAGCAGATGATCAAGGTGGCAGAGCTTTGAGTTTGTAGAAGGACAACCAAGTGCATAATCCACTCCCAGCTGCCAGGTGCCTGGCACTGCTGATCCTTCCCAAAGGTGAGCAACTGCACACAGCAAGCTCAGCTCTCAAATCTCCCCTGCCATGCAGCAGGAAACAAAAGAGGATCTACAGCTGGCTTCAGTGGGGCAGAGGGGATTTGGTTTAGGGAAAGAGGGCACACAGCAGGGCCTCAGCTTGTCCTTGGCCTGACATCCCTGTGTGAAGCCCTTATTGCTCTTCCCCTCCCTCATCTTGTCTGTTCCCTTGTCTCCCTCCCTTAGCTTGTCTGCTCAACTGCTGATTTGCTCTGGTGTAGCCTTGCAAGCCCCAGGGCTGGGTTGACTCACCAGTGAAGGCAGAGGTCCCAGGCTGCCAGGTGAGCACAGGCAGGTCATCCTCCAGGCAGCGGTGCCGGTGGTAGGTGTGAGCCTTCTTGCTCTTCACCAGGAAGGAGCGTGGCATTTCCCATCCACTGCTGGGCACAAACACAGCAGGTCAAGCTCTGTGCTCCAGGGGGGGAATTTCCTACTTGTTCCCCCCACAGATCAGCAGTGATGAGGATGAAAACTCTTCTGCTAGGGGCACAGTCCCTCTCAAAGGTCTCTCCCACTAGGATGGGTTGCTGGGGTTTAAGGTTGTGGTGGATCTCAGTTTAGGGACAGATAGAGGCTGTGGAGTGGGGTAACTGAAAAGCTTCCTGTGGGACAATCTGGGTCAGAGAATGCAGAGATGGGACAGAGTGAAGATGGGATTGCAGGCTACAGGCCAACCACAGAGGGGACACTTTGCAGTTTACCCTATAGGGCTGAGGCAAAGGTTATTGCTCTCTGAGTGGTAGTGGAGACACAGAGCACACTGCAATGGAGTGTTCTGCTCCAGAGCACAGCTGTGGCTGGGGCAGAGACACAGCAGCAGCCAGGCCCTCTCTGCTCTGGCTACAGGACATGGTGCATCTGATTTCACCCTCCCTGGGAGAACAGAGAGAGGGCAGCAGGCTGGAGATCACTCCCCTGAGAAAGGGTCTGCCTTGGTGTTTGTACTGCACCTAGAGGAGCAGGAGCCTAAGCCATGACATGGCCAGACAGAATCACAGGATGGTAGGGGCTGAGAAGGACCTCTGGAGATGATTGAGTGCAACCCCCCTGCTAAGACAGGGCCACCTAGAGAAGGTCACACAGCAACATGTCCAGGCAGGTTCTGAACCTTCCCAGAGATCTACCACTTCTCTGGGCAGCCTGCTCCAGTGCTCTGCCACTCTTCAATTAATGAAGTTCCTCTTCATGATTAGAAAGAACTTCTTGTCTGTGCCCCTTAGCCCTTGTCCTGTCACTGGGCACACAGAATTAACCAAGTTGGAATAGGCCTTGGGGATCATCGAGTCCAACCTGTTGACAAGAGCCTGGTCCCATCCTCCTGCCACCCACCCTTGAAGCATTGATGAGATTCCCTCTCAGTCTGCTCTTCTCCAGACTACAAAGCCCCATAGGAGAGATGTTCCAGTCCCCTAACCAAACAATAAGGATAGAAACATCAATCCTAGGAGAGGGGGAGCAGAAACTGCCCCCAGCCATGGTGTGTAGCTCGAGGATGTTGGACTCTGGGTGCAGGAGGTCACCTTTTGGATCTGACTCAAATCTCACAAACGGTTGAAACGAGGGCTGGGGAGCATCAAATGCTGACATTTAATCAGACCAAATTCTCTTGCACTGAAGCTGTTATCTCAGCTAGCCAGAGCCCAGCCCGCCCTGTGCCCGCTGCCCACGGCTGCTAACTGTTCTGGTGGAGGTGCAGGGTGACAGCAGGCTTGGGGCTTGTGTACAGCAGCATCAGCTGGCACCTTATTTGCATGCATATTTGCATTTTCCTTTGCAATTGTTCAGGATAGCAGCACTAAAAGCAAATCTGGGTGCATTTTATAGCAGAAGCCAGCAGTAAGTCCTGGCTGCATTGATGGGAAAGTGAATTGCTGCGTTTTAGGTTGCTACTGTGAGCAGTTGAAGTGGAACTGACTTACTCACTGAAAAAAACAGACCAAAACCAAGGCACAAAATTTGCTCCTGTGAAGCAAGAAGGAGCTGAAATGTCTGTGTAGAATCCTAGAATCAAGCAGGTTGGAAGAGAGCTCCAAGCTTGTCCAGTCTGACCAAGCACCCAGCCCTGGCCAATCAACCAGACCATGGCACTAAGTGCCCCAGCCAGGCTCTTCTCAATGCAGGCTCCTGCAACCCCAAGCAGTCAGGGATGGGAAAAAGATCTGCTCTGCTGCCCAGGGTACAGAAGTGCTCACACTACCCCCTCCATGCTAGAGAGAACCCACAGCCCAGCATGGGTTTGGCTTAGAGATCCAAGGGCCACGTTGCCAGGGGTGCCTGCAGCTGAAGGGCTGTGCAGTGTGGAATTCTGAGGTCTGCACTGCAGTACAAGAGGGATGTGGAGGTGCTGGAGCAGGTCTAGAGGAAGGCAACAAAGCTGGGGAAGGGCCTGGATAATAAATCTGATGAGGAGTGACTGAGGGAGCTGGGGATGGGTAGTGTGAAACAGAGGAGGCTGAGGGCAGAGCTCATTGCTGTCTACAGCTACCTGAAGGGATATTGTGGAGAGGCTGCTGCTGGGCTCTGCTTACAGGTCACTGGAGACAGAAGAAGAGGGAATGGCCTCGAGCTGAGGCTGAGGAGGTTTAGACTGGACATTAGGATAAAGTTTTTCACAGAGAGAGTGGTCAGGGACTGGACTAAGCTGCCCAGGGAGGTGGTGGAGTCCCCCAGCCTGGCTGTGTTTCAGGGTGGTTTGGATGTGGTGCTTAGGGAGATGGTTTAAGGTGAATCTTGCAGAGTAGGGCTCTAGGCTGGAACTGGTGCTCCTGAGGGGCTCTGCCCAGCTGCATGGCTCTGTGGTTCTGCTGGGACAGGTGGGCTGATGTCCAGCAGGATCAGATGCTCCCCAGCCCAGCTGCCTTTGGAAATGCAGCTGGAGCTGGCTCCTTAAATCTGGTCTCTAAGATTCCCACTGTTCATCTGGGACTTAAGGGATAACTCTTGGTGTCTACTTCAGCTTGCTTTTTCCTCTCTTCACTTGCTTTTCTTCAGCTTTTTTTTTCCTCCCCCAAGTAATTTGCATGTAACTGGAGATGAATGAGAGAAAGCAGAGCCCCGGAGTGGATTTCTTAATTTTAGAACGAGGACAAAACGATCCTGAGCACAAACCCTAAACATGCCCTTGAGGGAAGGGACACTGAAGTTTCTTGCTGTATTTGCTCTCCTGGTACTGCCTAGTGAGGCTCCTTCCATGTATCTTAGCCTGACAAAAGGCTGCGGGCACAGAAATGCCTCCAGCTTGGCACAAACAGGGGAGTGGTCATGCAGTGAGGTGGGAGTTGGTCTCCTCTCCTTAGTGTCAAGTGATAGAAGGGGAGGAAATGCAGCCAGAGGAGTGTGGGCAGCAGGGCAAGTGAGGGCATTCTGCCCCTTGACTCTGCTCTGCTGAGACCTCACCTCAAATACTGCCTCCAGTTTTGGTGTCCCCAGCAGAAGGAGGACACTGCTGGAGTCAGTCCAGAGCAGGCCACAAAGATGCTCCAAGGGCTGGAGCAGCTCTGCTGTGAGGAAAGGATGAGGGAGCTGGGGGTGTGCAGCCTGGAGAAGACTCTGGGGAGACCTTACAGCTGCCTGCCAATACCTGAAGGGAAGCTACTGGAAGGTTCTTCTCCCTGTCTCAGGTGGATGAGAGGAAATGGCCTGACACTGTGCCAGGGGAGGGTTAGGATGGAGACCAGGGAAAACTTCTTTGCTGCAAGAGTGGCCAAGGGTTGGAACAGGCTGCCCAGGGAGGTGGTGGAGTCCCCATCCCTGGAGCTGTTCAAGAAACCTGTAGACATGGCACTTAGGGACATGGCTTAGTGGCCATGCTGGTGTTGGGTCACTGATTGGACTGGCTGATCTTAGAGAGCTTTTCCAAGCCAAACAATTCTGTGATTCTTTTACCCTTCTGCATCCAGCATAACCCTGCTCAGCCTGTGCACCTCCTAGCAGGAATGCTTAGCTCAGAGGGTCTTGCTGCTCCTTGTCAGTGCCAGATGGAATATCTCTGCTTCAAGCTGTGCTCTGCAATAAAAGATGTGCCCCAAGTTCCAGTCCTGCCACAAACCCTTTCTACATGGAATTTCCACTCATGTCAAAGGGATTTTCCCATGTGGTGGGGCAGGACCAGAGTCCACAATGGAAGGCATTCATAGCAGCACACTTCAGACATTGGATTTCTTTGTGTAAGTTAACCACCTAATTTCCCTGGGCTTCCCACACAGTGGGAGGAAGAAGCTCTGGAAGCGAATTATTGAACATGGAATGAAAGCCTGCACCCAGCAATGTCTGCTGAAGAGTCACTCTCTCTGCCCACCAGCTAAAAGACCTCTTAGGATTAGCAGGGCAGCTCAGCCAGGACAGTTAGAGGCTGGAGATGTATGGCACAAGCAGAAAATCACTACAGCATCAGCCAGGACAGTTAGAGGCTGGAGATGTATGGCACAAGCAGAAGATCACCACAGCAGCAGCCAGGACAGTTAGAGGCTGGAGATGAGTGGCACAAGCAGAAGATCACCACAGCAGCAGCCAGGACAGTTGGAGGCTGGACATGGATGGCATAAGAAAAAGACCACCACAGCACCAGCCAGGACAGTGAGAGGCTGGAGATGAGTGGCACAAGCAGAAGACCACCACAGCACCAGCCAGGACAGTTAGAGGCTGGAGATGTATGGCACAAGCAGAAGACCACCATAGCATCAGCCAGGACAGTGAGAGGCTGGAGATGAGTGGCACAAGCAGAAGACCACCATAGCATCAGCCAGGACAGTGAGAGGCTGGAGATGAGTGGCACAAGCAGAAGATCACCACAGCATCAGCCAGGACAGTGAGAGGCTGGAGATGAGTGGCACAAGCAATCTTGCAGTGTTTTATGGCAGGTAGGTGAAGGCACTGGGCGCAGCTCCTCCTTTCTGAGGGTTGATGCACATGAGTGGGTGGAATTGTTTTCTGGCTGCGTTTGCCCCAGCAGATGTAAAAGTCAAATTCAGGCCAGTATCTTGCCTGCTGATAAGGGCCTGCAGCGAGCACAACGAGCTTGAATAGGCTGCTGAACGTTACAAAAGGAAGTTACCTTCCCCCACCCCACTTTAAAGAGAAAACAGGAACTGGGAGCCCAAAGCATGGTTAATTAACAACTGCATTGGGCTGTCTTTGTGATTCACGCAGCCGGCGGAGAGGAAAACTTAGAAGCACAGATTGTGAGAGGGGGGAAAAAAAAAACCCAACCACTTCACTCTCCTTCAAATTCTGATCACCAGCAGCAAAGGATCAGCTGCTGCTAATGGCTAACTGGGAAAGGAGTGCCACAAACACTCTGCTGCATCTCAAAGCCATTGAAGCTTCCAATAGGATTTAGCTTCAACCTTTAGCCAAATGTTAAACTGCCTTTTTTTGGGTTGTTGGTAATGGAATTCACTCTTGCCAGCCCTCCTGGCAGCAGTTTCCCCCTTGTCTGACAGATACCCAAGGGAATTGGTTGCTTTGGGGCAGCAGTGGCTCCCCAGAATGGAAGTGTGGTGGCATTTTGCTGGATCCAAATGAGCATTCTTATTTGTTTTGTCATTCATGTAGCTGTGCAATAATGTAGTAACCTGCCCTCAGGCAGAGACAGCCACAGGGACCCAAGGGAAAAGGCTTTGCTTCACTGTTTTGGGTACCTAACTTGAAGCACCTTAGAAGGGCTTCTTTTAACCTGTTCTGAATTCCCCAGTCAGATCTGAAAGTGGAGCCAGCAGTGCTGTGTTCCCTCCCTGGGCTCAAACACCAAATTCCTTCCTCCTCAGCCATGCTCTCTGCTGACTTTGCAGCCAATCGCCTGCAAAACTCTGAACGTGAGACCCAAACACTGCAGCTTGCACAAGAACCAAATTGCAAAGGGGCTTTTAGGGGTTGGTTTCTGACTTCAGGATCCTAATTTCACCAGATCCTATGTTCCTGGTGAAGTCTCACTTCTCAGCATGGCACCTATAAAAGGCTCTCACCCATAGGAGAATGTGAAAGCAACGACAGATTATCACAGAATCACTGGTGAAAAAGACACTCCAGGTTGGAAAAGACACTCAGGACCACCAAGTCCAACCTCTAACTCTACTCTACAAGAGTCACCTTAAACCATGGAGTTCTTCTCTCTGGTTCCTTCTGTGCCTCGCAGCACAACCCCCTGATGTTGGGACCAGGTGCTTGCAGGATTGGGCCACTTTGGATCAAGAACCCAATCTGCAGCACAAATTCCATCCTAAAGCTGATTTTCATCTTCCTCTTAATTCAAGCAGTGCCATTTTCCAATCTACAAGGTTAACTGTAGAGGTAAAACCCTTTCCCCCACTACACTGAGCTGAAATATTTCACTGCAGTTGCTGCAGAGCTTCATGTTGAGCTGAGTGCACAAAGTTTTAGGCTAAGAGGTTTATTTCCTTCCTATGGTTTAGGTTATATTTAAATCTGAATATTGCTTTTTTCCCTCCTTGTTCTGGTAAAGTTGAAGCTTCCAACAATAGAGAAGAGTTTGTCTTTCAGAAGACAGGAGGGGGAAAAAAGAGGATGAAAGAGAACACCACCTGTGTGTGGAATTGTTAAGAGCCCAACTAAAACAAGAGGGTTTATGGATTTACATCTAAAATCACTCTCAAATCTCCATTGGCAGGAAAATTCATCACCTCTCCACTGCTCCACCCCTGCAAAATTCAGGGTACTTGGGGGAAGTCATTTAAATCTGGCTTTTTCTTAGGGGCAGAATGAGCAGAACACTTAGCAGTGCTGTGGCCAGACTGGGCAGAGGGTTAGCAAATTCTGGGTGGAAATTTTGTCCCAGGAGTGGAAGGGAAGTGCTGAGACACCTGCAGCAATAAGCACTTCTTCTGCAGGAGCCTCATTTAGCTCTTCATCAAGTTGGGACAGCCACTGGCTTTAGCTAACTCTGCCTCAGCCTTCCATGGATAGATTTAAACAGAGCAACCTAAGACATTTTAGATCCTCTTAACACAGAGATGCACTTCCCGGGTGAACTTCGACGTTTGCTCTCCTGCTCAGTGCATTGGATCAACCTGGTGGTGGATGAGAAGTGTCTGTAAGGAGCTGATTCCATGTGCTGAAAGCTGTTAACTCTGATCACTAAGGCTAGAGACTGAGGGTGGAGAAAGAATAAAATGAAAGAGCATAAATGAAAGAAAAGATAAAACTAAAAGAATCAAAGAAAAGAAGTAAAAGTGTTAGAGAAATAAAATAAGCTTAAAATAAAATCACTAAAAATGAAACAAAACTAAATGAAATAAATATAATAAAATGAAGTGAATTAAGCAAAAGATAAAATGATAAAATCAAAGTGTGGACATGGAAGCATTAAAGAAATCATTTTAAAAGTAGAACAAAAAAGAAAACAAAATAAATGAAATAAAATACAATAAAATGAAGTGAATTAAACAAAAGGCAAAATACCAAAATGAAATAAAATTAAATAAAATCATTCAAGAAATAATTTTTTAAATTAAAATGCAAAGAAAAGAAATAAAATATAATAAAATGAAGTGAATGAAACAAATGATAAAAGAATTAAAGGAAATAAAACTAAAGAAATAAAATCATTCAAGAAATAATGAAATAAAATAACATTCAAGAAATAGGCTGATGAAACAAAATATCATAAAATAAAATGAAGGGAATTAAGCAAAAGATAAAATTAAAGAAATAAATCATTCAAGAAATAAAATATTAAAAAATAAGAAGAAATAAAATGAAATATAATAAAATGAAGTGAACGAAACAAAAGATAAAATAATTGAATGAAAGAAAATCCAAGAAATAAAATCATTAAAGAAATAAAAGATTTAAAAAGAAAGAAATAAACTACAATAAAATGAAGTGAACAAAAGGGAAAATAAAATGAAATAAAATTAAAGAAATAGAACAACTAAAAAAATAAAAATAAAAAAATAAAATAAAATAAGCAAAAGATAAAATAATTAAAGAAAAACAAAGAAGTAAAATCATTAAAGAAATAAAATATTGAAGAAGAAAAATAATAAAATGAAGTGAATGGAACAAAAGATCAAATAATAAAATAAAATAAAACAAACAAACAAATAAATAAATTTAAAAATCAAATAAAAATAAATGCAACAAAATGAAGTGAATTAAGCAAAAGATAAAATAATTAAAGAAAATTGAAGTAATAAAATCATTAAAGCAACAAAATAATGTTAAAAACTAAAATGAAAAGAAATGAAATAAAATAGAAGAAAATGAAGTGAATGAAACAAAAAGACAAAATAATAAAGTGAAATTGAAAAATAAAATCATTAAAGAAATCAAATAATAAAAAGGAAATGCAATAAAATGTAATAAAGTAAAATGAAGTGGATTAAAAGATGAAAGAATTAAATGAAATAAAATTAAATACAATATTTTTGAATAAATAAATAAACGAAATATAATAAAATGAAGTGAAAGAGGTAAAAGGTAAAATAATAAAATGAAATAAATGAAATAAAAGATATAAAATAATTTAAAAATAAAAAGCTAAATAAATGAAAGGCAATAGAATAAAATGAAGTGAATGAAGTAAAAGTTGAAGTAATAAAATGAAATAAATGAAAGGTAAAATAAAATAATAAAATGAAATAAGTAACATGAAAGAAAAAATAAGAAAAGAAAGTGGATAAAAGATAATAAAGTGAAGGGAACAAAAAAAATAGAAAGCAATGAAATAATAATCATTAATAAAATGAAAACATATAATCATGAAATAAAAAAGAATAAAATTACTTTTTCAAGTGTAAAATTAAGTGAATAATAAAATAAGCCAAAAGAATATTAATTAAAAGAAAAGAAAGTTGGAGGAGATGATCTCAAAGGTCCCTTCCAGGCGAAGCCACTCCATGGAAATACAATGAACGTGAAAGGAAACTCTAAACTAAAAGATGGATTTGAAGCAAGAAGTCCTCAAGAGGAGAAACTCTGAATCCTCATCTAGCAAAACTGGCAGAGATTAACTGGTTCCTGAATTTCGTGCTCTGGCCCTCTAAAAGAGCAGCTCAAAGGTAAGTGAAGTCCAAAAGCCTCCATCTAGAAGCTGTTCCTGCTGCATGGAGCTTGCCAGGACACAGGTGCCTGAGCCCACTCACACATCTTTTGTTACTGTGCTTTGGTCTTCCCATTTTTATGTGTGAGGACAAATTAGGTGCTGGGAATATCAGTGCAAAAGGTTTGAGGGAATCATTAGCACCAAGGGATCATAGAACCATAGAATCAACCAGGTAGGAAGAGACCTCCCTCGGTGGGGGGGGGAAGAAAAAGGAAAGGTGCAGCCACAATAACTGCAAAGACAAGCAAGGAGAGGGAGAAAAAGAGCAGAAAGAGCATAGGAGAGAAACGAAGGAAAGCCAAACGGGCTGAAAAGTGTTGAGAAGCATAAATGAGTCACCTGTATGAGGGACTGCGCTTGGATGGAGTCTCCTGGAAGCCTCCCAGACAAGCGAGACGTCGTCTTCTCTCTGGGCTCCTCTTCCACTTTTTCTCTCAGTTGCAGGCTGCTGAAATAGATACTTCTCCTTTTTTTTTTTTTTCTTTTTCCTCTCTCTGGTTTGTTGCCTTTTTTTTTTTTTTTTTTTTTTTTCTTCCTCTCCCTTGCCCCTGTTCCCCTCCCTGATTTTTCAATCAGATTATTTGTGTCAAAATCTGGCGGCGAAGAGCGCAGCCAATAGAGAAGCAGAGCCCAGGCTGTATTTGCTTATCAAAACTTCCCAGGACTTTGAAAACTTGAAGAGAATTCACCGTGCCCAGCTCGAAACCCTGGGGGGCAGCACCCTCCGCTTTGCCTGCTGTCATGTTGACACAGAGCATGACACCGGTGCAAGAAGGTACACCAAGAAGGAGTTTTGTTGTCTTTGCCTTTGCAAAAATACCCCCCCCCGCCCCCCGCCCCAGAAAGGAAAGAATAGCTCCTAGAAACCTGTATTTTGACACCAGTTCATGGTATCTTTCCCAAACAGACACACCATCTGTCTGACATGCACACACACTCACATCCTTCAGCCTCATAAACAAACCCATTTAGCACATATGCAGAGAATTATTTGATTCCAGAGCGAATCTTTTATCTCTCCAATTTCCAAGGAAGAAAAAAAAAAGGGGGGGTGGGGGTGGGGGGGAACAACAACAACAACCAAAACAACATCCATGCAGAGTTACCAAGTCACAAAGATGTGTGGTTAATCAGCTGTCGTTGTGCTGGGGTGGGTGTGTGTGCATTGCTCTATCGATACACAGCTGTATACAGGGGATAAATATAGATTAAGAAAGCTCATTAAGCGAGCTCGTTAACGAGCATCTTCGCGACGAGCTCGTAGAGAGCAACAATAAGAATTTGCACTTCTATCACTTGCTTTTAAAACAAAAGGGGTTTAAAAGTGGCTTGGCAACCGCGGAAGAATTGATTGCTGAACCTCTCTTCGTAAGGGCAGGTGGAAGGAGGGAGGATGAAGCAGAGAGAGGTCTCAGCTCACTGCCTTGTTCTGGAGCAGAGGTGGGAAGAGCAGCTGGAGAACAGGGAGGTTCTGGTCTAGTGAGAGGTGTCCCTGCCCATGGCGAGGGGAGTGGAACTTCAAGGTCTTTAAGGTCCCTTAAGATCTTTAGGGTCCCTTCCAACTCAACCCATTCTGTGACTCTGTGATGCTGTGATTCTTGTCAAAATCCTCCTGTTTGGGGACAAACAAGGAGCCTTGATCTCCCTAAATGCTTGGCAGCAGGAGGAATTCCTTGGTGTCACCTATTCTGTGCTAACCACAGCCTTCCTGCCTGTGCCCTCCTGTGCTCCCGGTGTGCTCTGTGCCTGGCTGGCACCTGGACAGCAAAGAGAAGTCTATAATTTAAGCCATATAGAAGCATGCACACAGCTGATGAGTGCCAAGTGCTGGGACACCACCGCCAGAGAAATGCCTTCACTTCACAGAACCACAGAATGGTTTGGGTTGCAAAACACCACAAAGATCATGGAGTCCAACCTTCAGCCACCATGGCCACTAAACCCCAACTGCCATAGCCACAGACTTCTCGCACACCTCCAGGGATGGGGCACTCCACCACCTGCCTGGGCAGCCTGTTCCAATCCCTGACTGCTCCTGCAGCAAAGAAATTGTTCCTCATCTCCTACCTAACCCTCCCGTCGCACAATTTCAGTCCGTTTGTCTTGTTCTATCACCTTTATTTCATGGAGGAGTTCTGCTCCTGGTAAGCATTTAGGGAGATCAGCTCTCTGCATTTCCCCATGTTCCACAGCCGGCTGCGTTAAAGCAGCACTCAGGTGCAGCACCCTGCTGCAGACGGGGTGGTGAGAGCAGCAAGAAGCAGTAACCCTTCCTCTGCCCTGTGCCAGGGTCGGCGGGAGGTTGGCGTTTCCCTGGGGGGAGCAGATGTGGTCCAGAGACGCTGCAGATGCAGAGCTGCGCCCTGGAGGCGGTGAGCCCGAGCGCTCTCTGCTGGGACAGCCGCAAGTCACAGCTCTTGTCACCGTGCCCTGGCATCGCCCCGTGCCACCAGCCGCGCTCTGCAACGGGGTTTGACTGCAACTTGGAGAGAGAGGAGCGAAGGCTTCACCCGCAGTGAAAAAGACTTCAGATTTTCATGTTAACCCATCTGTCACTCGGTGAGCACAATTAATTCCTGTTGTTTACAGAAGAGAACAATCCCTCTTGCCTCTCCCTCCTCCCCTCCTTATTTATCTAGCTGGGTTTTGCATGCCAGCCCCGTTCCCAAGGCATTGTGCTGGGAGCTGATTTGCATCCCCTTAAACACAGGCATTTGAGGGATCGCATTTCCCGCTCCCAAACCAAGCACTGTAACAGCAACCCCACTGTAACAGCTTCACATGAAGGCAGCTCCAGGAATTAAAGGCAACAGGAAAATGACAAGCTGCTGGAAGGGCCGAGGTGTTATTTTGTGAGAGGTTGGAGCTGGCTCCTGCCAGCCAAACCCCCTCTCCCCCTGCACCCAGCACAGACTTGCTGGTGATGCAGAGTGTGGCTCTCAAACTCCAGGCAGCAAGAGCAAGGCAGCCACGGCAAAAAACCCAACACTACAGGCAGCTCCTTGTGCAAAAATACACTCACAGGTTTGTAGATTCATAGAATGGGTTGGGTTGGAAGGGACCTCAAGATTGCCCAGTTCCAACTCTGCTGCCATGGGCAGGGACAGCTCCCACCAGCACAGGTTGCTCAAGGCCTCCTCCAGCCTGGCCTTGAACACCTCCAGGGAGGTTGTGGAGCACAGCATCACATTATTTGATCACATTCTGTGATTCCATGCTTCACAACCTCCCTGGGCAACCTGTCCCAGTGCCTCCCCACCCTCATTGTCAAGATGTTCTTCCTAGCACTACAGAGAGATGGGGACACTGCTGAGTCTGCTTCAGCTCTCACCCTCCTCTTCTCCCTTCATTTTACTTCAGGAGTTCCTACAGAGCAGGATGGAAGTGCAGGCAGTGACTGCTTTGACTTGTGCTGTTCTTTCTCTTCCCTACATTTCTGGTTAAGGCTCCTGTTAAATTGTCTCCTCTCCTCTGATGTCTCCATCCAAAGGTGACTTGTCCAAGCTGAATTTAAAGCCAGAGTGCTGGAGGTGCTTTTTGGGTTAGAAGGACCTTTGGGCTGACTCCATGTGGTCATTCTCATTTCACAGTGATAGGCTTTTCTCCTGTTTTCTCTCCTTGTTTCAGTGCCAGCAGGGAGTGGAGAGTGGCAGAGGGCTTATCTTATTCCACTTCTATGACTCTATTGATCAGGCATTGGAACCTGGGATCCAATCCCAGGATCAGGCATTGGAACCTGATCAGGATGCCCAGGGAGGTGGTGGAGTCACTGTTCCTGGAGGTGTTCAAGAAAGGTGGGGACATGGTTTAATGGGCTTGGTGGTGCTGGACTTGATACTAAAGGACTCTTCCAACCAAGACAGTTCTTCGATTCCATCTGAGCTTGGATGAGCCCATGTGGGCCGTGGTGGATGTCCAGCAAGCTCCGCTTTGGATCTGAGGGCAGTTTGTGTGCAGTGCCATGAGCCCTTCCTACACATCACATGCTCCACTGCATGCTAAGTAAATAGATTATGAATTGTACAAGCCAGTAATAACAAACAAGCTAATTACAGCTCATCATGTCCATTCTAATGCAGTCGCCTTCCCTCTCCAATCTAGCTGCAAGCCCCTCCTGCAGCATCCATGTTTTCCTTTGTCAATTTGAATGTTACGGCAATTACCCAGTAAAATAACCCAGCTAATTGCTTCCAGCTCTTTTCTGAAGCTCATCCTAATTTCCACTCTTTTCTGTGGCAGATTAAATAAACATGTCTTCTGCACAGCAGGGGGAGGGGGGGGATAATAAAAATAATACCACCACTCAGTCCAGACTGTAATAAATATTAATTGCCATGCACAAGGCAGATTAAAAACATGCTGGCTCCAAGCAGCTCCATCTCCTCCACGAGCTGGCTGATCCTACTGCAGGTGCAGCCTGAAGGATCTCGGCCCTGAAGGGATGAGAGCTGTGAAAGATCACAAGTCAGAACTCAACTACCTGCAGGGAGGCTGTAGCCAGGTGGGGTTGGGCTTTGCTGCCAAGCAGCTAGGGACAGAACAAGGGGACACAGCCTCAAGTTGTGCCAGGGCAGGTCTACGCTGGATGTTGTTAGGAAGTTGTTGTCAGAGAGAGTGATTGGCATTGGAATGGGCTGCCCAGGGAGGTGGTGGAGTTGCTGTGGCTGGAGGTGGTGGAGCCAAGCCTGGCTGGGGCACTTAGTGCCATGGTCTGGGTGGTTGGACAGGGCTAGGGGATAGGCTGGACCAGATAAGCTTGGAGCTCTCTTCCAACCTGGCTGACTCTATCATTCAATGCTTCTCAGATTGAGGTCCTCATCTGCTTTTATTTTGTCTTGTGTTAAACCCAGCCGTGTGCCCTTGTGGCCAAGAGACCAAACAATACTCTGGGGTGCATTAAGAACGTGGCCAGCAGGTCAAGGGAGGTTCTTCTGCCCCTCTCCTCTGCCCTAGGGAGGCAGCACCTGGAGTACTGGGTCCAGTTCTGGGCTCCTCAGCTCAGGAGTGACAGGGAGTTCCCTGGAGTCCAGGGAGGATCATAAAGATGGTTGTTATGGGCCTGGAGCAGCTGTGTGAGGAGGAAAGGCTGAGAGCCCTGGGGCTGGTTCGCCTGCAGAAGAGCAGCCCCAGAGGGGATGTGAGCAATGCTACAGGGTGGGGAGCAAAAGGATGGGGCTGAGCTCTTTCCAGCGGTGCCCAGGGACCACCACTCTGTGGCATGCTTTGTGTCCCATCCTTGCCCAGGGACCACCACTCTGTGGCATGCTTTGTGTCCCATCCTTGCTCAGGGACCACCACTCTGTGGCATGCTTTGTGTCCCATCCTTGCCCAGGGACCACCACTCTGTGGCATGCTTTGTGTCCCATCCTTGCCCAGGGACCACCACTCTGTGGCATGCTTTGTGTCCCATCCTTGCCCAGGGACCACCACTCTGTGGCATGCTTTGTGTCCCATCCTTGCCCAGGGACCACCACTCTGTGGCATGCTTTGTGTCCCATCCTTGCTCAGGGACCACCACTCTGTGGCATGCTTTGTGTCCCATCCTTGCCCAGGGACCACCACTCTGTGGCATGCTTTGTGTCCCATCCTTGCCGTTGAAGTTCAGAGAAAAAAAAAGGTCTTTGTCCGTGCTTTGTAGGAAGTGCTTCAGGGCCCCAGACTGGCAGAATCAGCATCCAGTGAGTCAAAAAGCAGATCGGATTCTGGGAGCCTGCCTTAAGCACCCCGGCAGGACTCCTGCAGTCAGCACACACGGAGGCACTCCAGGGAGCTTCTTCACGGAATCACAGGGTGAAACAGGCTGGAAGAGACCTCCAGGATCATCGAGTCCAAACTAATCACCTAACCAGGCTCATTAACTAACCCCTGGCACTAAGCGTCTCAGGCAGCCTCCTCTTAAACACCCCCAGGGATGGGCACTCCACCACCTCCCCGGGCAGCCCATTCCAGTGCCAAACGCTCTTTCCGTGAGGAATTCCTTCCTAATGTCCAGGCTGAACCTGCCCTGGCACAGCTGGAGGCTGTGTCCTGTTGTGTCCCTGGGTGCCTGGCACATTTGGGCGCTAAATCCCCACGTTCGGGCAAGCTCCCGGAGCCAGGATGCCCAGCGCGGGCCACGGAGCTGCCAACCTGCCCCGAGGGACAGCGGACGGGAGGCGACGGTCGCGATGCACAGCCCGGGCTGCGCTGCCGGCTCGGGGGCAGCGGGCGGAAGAGAGAAGCTCGAAAGCCCCAGCACAGGTCCCTCTGCAGCGGGGACCGAGCACCGGGAGCAGCACCGCCGCGACCACCCCTCGGAGCTCCGCCGCCCCTCAGGCCGGGCCTTGTTTATCGCCCGCGACGGTCGCGACCCACAGCCCGGACTCGGCTACTGGCTCGGGGGCAGCGGGAGGACGACAAAGAGGCTGGAAAGCGCCGGCACAGGTCCCTTGCCAGCGGGGAGCAGGGGCAGCACCGCCGCACCCACCCCGCCGGGCGCCGCCGCCCCCCAGGCCGGGCCTTGTTTACCGCCCGCGGCCCCCCCCCCCCCCCCGTGACGTCAGCGCCGCCCGGGGCCGCTTCGGCACCGCCCCCAGGATCACGCGACCTGCTGGGCCGCATCGCACCGCCACCGAGACACCTCCGCCGCGGCACAGCGGGTGGGAGCGGCGGCCCGCACCTCCCCCCTGCCAAGCCCTGCTACCCCCTATGGAGAGAAAGGTCCTTAAAGAGGGAAGAGATGAACGGGGCGGTGAGGTGCTGGCGCGGCGTCGGGCGAGAGGGGGGGCGAGCAGAAGAGGTGGGACTTGTTTGTGCGGCGGAGGGATTCAGGGGGAGAAGCGGCCTGTGAATGGGAGGGGGAGGGGGAGGCAGGGCCAAGATGGCGGCGCCCTGTGGGCTAGCGGAGCCCTGAGTGGTAAACAGCTGAGGGGAGGAGAAGGAGAGGTGAGTGCGCTGGGCCTCCTCCTTCCTCCCCCAGCGGGCCGACGAGCGGGGGCAGCCGGGGAGGAGGACGCAGAGAAGGAGACAGAGAGCAGAGCGGGGAGGCAGGGAGAAAGGGCTCGGGGAGGAGGCGGCAGGAGAAAGGGAAGGGGCCGGGGGGATGGGGAAGGCGAGAGGGTAAAGCCTGCTGGGGGGCTGCATGTTCCCTCCTCTGTCTCCTTTCCTTCCTCCCTGCCAAAACTCCGTCTTGGCCTCTCCCCACTGCGCTGCCGTGGGGCTCCGTGAGGGGAGGTGTCCGGGAGCGCTGCCCCCCTCACGGCGCCCCCCCAGCACCCCGCACCCCTCTGTAGCCTTGCGCGGGGAACGGAGAGAGGTTCACACACACACAAAGTCCTGCCCGGGACGCGACAGCCCTTGCCCTGTCTCGGCGAGCTGCCGGGGAGGTGCCCTGGGCCGGGGTGGGACGTGGGAGCAGCTGTTGGGAGCCCTTTCGGTGAGGCAGGGCTGCTCTGGTCGCTTGCTGCTGGGTCGGTGCCGGCAGCTCTGGATGCTCTTTGCTGCTGCGAGAAAGCATTTTGCTTCCTGCTAGGGCAGGGAGCTCGCAGGGCTGCCGCTCCGGAGTTCGCAGCCTTTGTTAGCCCTGGATGCGGCTCAGCCCTTGCTTTGGCAGTGCAGTCGCTGCCTCTCTCCTCGCTGTTTGTTGTCTTTGTTAAACGAGGCTTCTACAGGGCAGGCAGCGAAAGGAAGAACTTGCCTTGCAGGAGCAGTTGGTTCCCAACCCATGGCAGTGACACAGAGACCGAGACCAGGTTTTGTGTGCAGAGCTCGATTCCAGAGCTGCTGTTTCCCAGAGAACCTTCCATGCAGAAGTTGTTCATTCCTTCCCCTCCTCTGGCCCTGTAGCTTCCCGATGTAAACTCCTGTGGCAAGTCGTTAGGGATCCCTCACCATTAAAGCACTGCCCAAGCGATGCCGTTAGGTGGAAAGATTTCCTCTTCAGTTTACATGTGTGAACAACTGGAAGCTGAGTCTTGGAGAACTCAGGAAGTTTGAGTAGCGCAGGCAGGGGGGAAATGCAGGCTCTGACTGCAGCTGAGTTGCCTTTGCTAGGCAGCGGTGAGGTCCTGTGCTTGTCAGAGACAGCTGCACCAGGTCTGAGCTTAAAATCCTTTACTGGAAGCTGAATCTTGGAGAACTCAGGAAGTTTTAGTAGCACAAGCAGGGGGAAATGCAGACTCTGACTGCAGCTGAGTTGCCTTTGCTAGGCAGCAGTCAGGTCCTGTGCTTGTCAGAGACAGCTGCACCAGGTCTGAGCTTAAAATCACCAGCTTAAAGTCCTTTACTGGAAGATGAATCTTGGAGAACTCAGGAAGTTTTAGTAGCACAAGCAGGGGGAAATGCAGACTCTGACTGCAGCTGAGTTGCCTTTGCTAGGCAGCAGTCAGGTCCTGTGCTTGTCAGAGGCAGCTGCACCAAGTTTGAGCTTAAAATCACCAGCTTAAAGTCCTTTACTCAGGGAAACACTCCTTTTGGTTTGTTTTTGTTAGTGTGAGCTGGGCTTTCTAACAGCCTTGTCAGCCCAGCACTAAACTGCCTTTCTGGGGAGCTGCAGAGACTTACTCAGATGGAAATACAGTCAGAATATCTAATGTGTCATGAGATAAGCTTTAATTAAAATGATTTTATCTTTGGCTGGGTTTCATCTCTGCTCCTTAACTCTTTGTTAGTCGAGAACTTCTGGTGACTAATAAAAAGTAGCCTTATTAAAGGGTTCCCACAAGAGCTGTGCTGTCCCCTTGCAGATGTTTTGGTGTTTGAGCAAAACTTTAGCGACTGTTTGTAGGGTGAGATGAATGCTGGCCCTGTTTGAGAGCTGGACTGCTGGGCTGCTGATGTGCCAAACACCTCTTATCAGGCTGGTAATGTGATCACCAGAGCCAGGCTTTGTCAGAACTAAGCAGCCTATCACACACGTGCAGGCACACACACATGCACAAATGCATGTATTTGCAACAGATACCTTCTGCAATAAGCAAATCAAACACCCAGAGCCCTTTTTTATGGTGGAGCAGGGGAGGGGGCCCAGATTTTATGGTAGGTAACAGACAGGTGTGAGATTTTTTTTCTTGGTTTTGGTTTTTTCTTTCTTAGAGCTTGGGATTTTGATCCTGCTGTGTAGCTGCTCTGTTTTCATGTAGTTTAATACACATGATCTGGACAAGACAAGGTCTTCAAGAAAAGACTGGATGAGGCACTTGGTGCCATGGTCTAGATGACTGGATAGGGCTGGGTGATAGGTTGGACTGGATGATCTTGGAGGTCTCTTCCAACCTGGTTGATTCTATGATTCTAAGTAAGATCATTTCCCCTGTTAGCTTGAGCTTTTCATTGAGCAGCACAGAGCTTCTTGCTGTGGTGAGCTGCTATCACTTTCCTGGCTATTACTCTTTTTTTTGGCTTTAATTTAGTAAAGTTCCACTTCACATTGGGTGTTGTTCTGTTTAATGCCTGCTTTAATTCTCAGAGCAGTTAAAAGGAGTACACCAGCTAGCTCAGGGTGATTTGAACAGGCTTTTTTGGCTTTAGTTTGGTAATGTTCCACTTCACATTGGGTGTTGTTCTGTTTAATGCCTGCTTTAATTCTCAGAGCAGTTAAAAGGAGTACACCAGATAATCACCAGGTGATTTGAACAGTTATCAACTTGCAACTGAACTATTTGAATATCTTTAAAAGTTTCTCTTGGTGGCAAAAAAAAGTCCAAACCAAAACCAGTGTTGCAGAGGTTCAGGCATCCTTTTGGCACTGTCAAGCCAAGAGCTCTCTGTTTGCTTGTTCATAGCCTTAAAAACATTCCTCAGGTGAACTTACTTCCCTTGTGAACTCTTAATTAAATTGATACAGCAGCCCAGTGGTGGTTCTTACTTAATTATTTACTCTTAATACCTGCCTTTGTGTAGAAGGACGTGAAATAATCCCCTTTTCAGGTCAGTAACTGGCTTCCAGCATGGCTTCTGCCAAAGGGTTAGGTGTCAGCCCTGCCACCTTTGGGCTGTTTTTTCTCCCCCGTGCGTTGCTTTCTAAAGAGTTTTGCCTCTGACAGAAGTTTGATGGGTAGCAATTAGCAGAGTGTGGCAGCACAGAGTGGTTTCAAAAGGATCTTTAAAAATTGCTGAATGTGATTCTCTCTCTTTGTTCGGGGTTGTTGGGGCTTTGTGTGCTTCCCGTTCCTGTGCCAGTAACAAAGTACAGGAGAATGTCTGTAGTATTGAGTTAGATCTACAAATAATTAGGAATGAGGTCTTGCATCAGATCCTAAAATAGAGAGGAAAATGGGGATTGCTGGAAGCAGACACCTTCACTCTTTAGAAATGAATGAATAAATGGAGTTGTGCTGCCGGTTGTAATACGTTGAACTGAGGTTTAAAGTGGTTTAGAGTAGTTACGTCTGGGTGGTGAAAAAGAGAATCGTCAGCTGCTTACTGTCCTCTTGCCACCAGTGTTTTTTATCCCTGCTGTCACTTTTCATTCATTGCTTGTGCCACTTCTCAAATGGCAACGTTTAATTTACCTGTGAAGGGAATTAATAGTGAGCATTAATAGGAGATAGAAAGCAGGCTTGGATTCCTGCCTGTTTGGGCACAGAGTGAGGCACAACAAACATTTCAAAGAGCTGAGCTAGGGAGGGCTGCTGCTTTGTCAGTCTGAATTTTGCTTTGAAAACAATGCTGTAAAATTCTTCTGTCCTCATTCATGGCCTCTGCCCGTGCAGCACCTGAGTAGAAACGAGGTGGAAAAGTATAAGTCTTGAGGTCTGAGTTTGTTGCTGTCATCGGTGGTTTTGTGTTGCTGAAATCCTCATCTTCTCTTGGAGGGGAAATAATGACATTTGCTGGCATCCCCCAGATTTAAGTTGTGATTAATGGAGAGAAATGATGTTGATCCTCAACACACCACCTCTCAGAATTGCTGCTGGGGTCTGCATTTCTCTGTTCCAGCAAATGCTAAGGAGGTTCTGGGAGGAGTGTGTGTGGAGTGTGTCCCCCTCCACCTCTCACAGAAGCATAACTGGCACTACCAGCTGCTTTATCATTTGGCTTGAGATAAAAATACACTGAACAGAACATCTTCTCTTGACAGAAATACGTACAGAAGTCCTAATCCTCTCAAATATTCCTCTGTCTCTTTATTTAGCCTTTTCCAATGAATATTTTTGCAGCCTTTCTCTTTGCCTTGAGTTTGTAACTTAACTGTGATGTGGCTAAATTAGCTACTGAAATCTATCTATATATATTACATTAAATTGGTTCTTGGCTCATTTGCTTCTCTGTTTTCTCCTGTAAGCTGACTCCAGATTTGTGTTGATGCTTAGAATTAATATCTTTTATTAAAATGTGACTTTTTAAAAGCTCCTGAATCTGAGAATGGGAAGTTTGCATCTTCCAGTGAGATGAAAATGTTGGATTTTAACAGATACTTGGACAGATTGATTTCACTTTCTACTATCCAGTGCCTTGGGTCTTTCATATAGAACTGATTTTAAGTATTAGTGACTCAACGCACAGGCTAAAATTCCTGTGTGTGTTTTAGTCCTGTCAATTCCAAGTGCAGCTGCAGGGATGTGGAAGCCCTTCTAAGAGGGGAATGGTTGCAATAGGTAGAGATGGAAGCAGGGCAGACATTTCATCTTGCCTACTTTGTATTTGAGAAGAAAGACCTGCTGGTGGTAGGATACTGTGAAGATTTCAGGGAGGTGTGTTCAGCTCAGATATATCAATGCCAGATAGGCAATACAGTGGCATTCAGAGGATGTTCTGGCTGTTGTACAAAGTACTGGCATCTCCCCAGCCCGGCCTGTGTTCCTTACCTACCTCCTTTGCAAACTGCTGGTGGGTCTGGGTCATAAATCACACTGGCACTGCGGGCCCTGGGCACTGTGCCTCATCTAGCAGAACGCAGCGGTTGCTGCTTGGAGCTGACAGCCTGTTGCTGTGAACTGGTTACTCAGCTCTCTTTGCTTAAAGGCAGAGAGGCTGTTGCTTGAATTGCCTGCTTCCTTCATTGCTGTTGGACACTATAGATTGAAAATGATTAGAGGAACTCAGTTTTAGGGGTTTGAATCTGTTCCTCACAAATGACCTTTTACAAGAGATCTTGCACTGAGAACATGTGTGTCCAGTTCTGCAGCCCCCAACAAAAGAAGGACAAGGAACCAATAGAGTAGGTTCAGAGGATGCCACAAAGGTTGTCAGAGGGTTGAAGCACCTCAGTTGGTGTTGTTCAGCCTGGAGAAGGCAAGGCTCCAGAGACACCTTAGAGCAGCCTTCCAGCACCTGAAGGGGGCTACAGGAGAGCTGGAAAGGAACTTGTTACAAAGCTGTATAGTGTCAGGACAAGGGGCAGTGGCTTCAGATTGAAAGAAGCTAAATTTAGATGAGACATTACAAGAAATTCTTCCCCATGAGAGTGGTGAGGCACTGGAACAGATTGCCCAGTGAAACTGGGGAGACTCCAAGCCTGGCAGTGTTCAAAACCATGTTGGATAGGGCCTTGAGCAACCGGGTCTGGAAGGAGGTGTCCCTGTCTGCGGCAGAGGGTTTGGAACTAGATGATCTTTGAGGTCCCTTCCAGCTCAAAGTAGTCTGTGATTCTGTGATTTGCTTTCTTCTGCTGTGCCTGTTTGCGTGGAGCAAGCTGACAACATAACGTTGGTGTTTATGTTACTTCACCAGATAAACTTCACACCCTGTCAAGTACCTGTGTGTAATGTTGTCCTGGGTTTTTAAGACATGGCTGGAGGCTTGGACTCAAAGACCTTCCTGAGTCCCTTCCAACCCCTAGCATCCTGTGGTCTTGTGAAATCCTTCTATGAATATTTTAAATGCAGGCTTTTGGAGAGGAGATGGCCCCACTTGATATGAAGTACTTCAGTGCACGGTCTGCTGATGGACAAGTTGATTTAAACTGTGCCTGGATTTATTGGCACAAGGTCACCTGAACCATCTGTTTTAGTCCAGGGAACTTGGGAAATTATTAGTTACTTATCTGTATAGTTATTGGCAGCTCCATTTGTGTTATCAGCCTTGCTTTTATCTGATGTTTGTGTGTGCCATCAGGCCAGCAGCATAAAGTTTGAAATGCTCTTACCTGCTGAACATTTCAAGTGATTTTTTTCCCAGCTGCCTGCAAGTGTATCACAGAAGCATGGAATGGTAGGGGCTGAAAGGGACCTCTGGAATCAAATCCAACCTCCCTGCCAAGGCAGGGTCAGCTAGAGAAGCTCACACAGGAACACATCCAGGTGGGCTTTGAATGTCTCTGGAGAATTAAGACTCCACCACCTCTGGGTAGACTGCTCCAGGGCTCTGTCACCCTTAAATTCCTCCTCATGTTTATATGGAACTTTTCTGTTCAAGTTGAACCTGACTTCCAGAGCTCACATGGAGTGCCTCCAAAGGCCTGTTTCTTGGTTTCACATGCTGTAGTTTTTCCTCTGGCAATATCAGAATTAATGAAACTTGTTGTTGAGGTTTTTACTGATGTGATAAAGATGTGGTCCAAGTATAACAGTATTACTAGAGGAAAGTAATAATAAAAACATTCTTTTCACTCTGGGGAAGGGTGAGGAGCAAAAGAAAAGAGAATTGACAAGTCCTTTATCTGGTAAAAAAAACCCAGAGACCAGTGTTCACGCTGCTTTAATTCCCAAAACAGGTTTTGCTTGCAGAGGGTTTGGGGGTGTGGTCGTGGATCTCTTTTGTTAACAAGACTTTAAACAACTGTTTCATGTTGCTTAGGAAGCTGCTGGATCTATTGCTTAACCAGAGCTGAGACTCTGTCCTGCACCTACATCAGCAAACCCTTTATGGTCTTGGAGGTGGCGTTCTCAGAAAGGAAGGCTGAGGTGCTTTGTGGGAAGCTGTTGCCCCATCCAGGCTTGTGCATCTGTTCTGAGCATTCTCAAAGTAATTGTGATTTACTACACTAAATCATACAGTGGTTACCAGAAACTAAAAAAAAGGCAGCATGCTCCTGAAAATGAGGAAGAAAGTGAAAGGCTGACTCCAGAGGTGCATGGATGAGTGGCTTTAAACTGTTTTGTGAGGATGGTGGTGTCAGTCTTTGAGCTTTGCTTGTCTTCTGAACAGCAAGCTCTTCGAAGAAGTTGAAGCTTGGAAACCTGAACAATGTAGAGGGAACCCCCTGCACACACACAAAAAAACCCACAAACGACAAACCTAAACCAGAGCCCCAAACCACAACAAATCCCAGCTCTAATCTCCTTGGAAAACCGAGACCTGTTCTGGTTTTGAGGAAAACTCAAGTCTTTTCCCACCCTCCAAGTTTCTATTCTGTTACCTTTAGTTGAAAGCCTTACACCAGTAGCCAGGTTTAAATCTGCAGGTTTTGAAGTCTGCTCAGCACAGGACTTGAGAAGAAATAGCATTTAAGTGTGAAACACTTCAGTTAGCAGCCTCTGCTGAACTGAGCTTTGAACTCCTCAGCTCTGCAACTGTGACCATTGACAACCGAGTGTGGGGATGTTTTTGGGTCTTCTGAAGGGTGCTTTTTTGAGCTCTAGAGATTGTGGCTGCTGACATGCCTGTTGTGAGCATAGAGCCATATTATCACCTCTGAATTTGCAATCAGTGCCAGATTAAGTAAGGTGATGTCTTGTGGCCCTAATAAAAGTGACCTTGGGCAGTTCTGCAACCGCAGAGTGCTGTGTTGCAAATGACAAAGTTTACTGGTAGACAGGTTAACTCCTGCTGTCCAGTAACACTGTTAAAGAGGAGTCTGCAGAGAAGTAATATGTGTGGGAGCAATTACAGCATTGGGATTTAAAAGAGAGCATTGATATATGGTCCTTGGCTAATGTCTAATGATGGTTTGACTAGAATCCAAAGACAGGCAATTAGAGTAATTATTCTAGGTTCAGAATTTGGTAGAATAAGAGAAAAACTTCTTTGTGTGCCAGATTTTACCTCCCATAAATAAGACTTGAGCAGCTTATGAAGGTTCACAATACAAAATTAGTCCTGTGGAAGCTAATTTGAGACATTGCACAGCTCAGCCTGTGGAGAGTTCTGGAAAGGGCAACTGTGCAACACCTTTTCATGGAGTCATAGAATGCTTTGGGTTGGAAGGGATCATCCAATTCTGACGTGCTGCCATGGGCAGGGGCACCTTCCACTAGATCAGGTTGCTCAAGGGCCCATCCAGCCTGGCTTTGAACACTTCCAGGCTTGGAACCTCCACAAGTTCTGTGGGCAGCCTGTTCCAGTGCCTCACCACCCTGATGGGGAAGAATTTCCTCCTAGTATCTCAGCTGCTTCCAGTCTGAAACTGTTACACCTTGTCCTAGCACCACATGTCTCTGTCACAAGTTCCTCTCCAGCTGTCCTGTAGCCCCCTTCAGGTACTGGAAGGCTTCTCTAAGGTGTCTCTGGATCCTTACCTTCTTCAGGCTGAACAACCCCAGCTCTCTTAGCCTGTATTCATAGAAGAGGTGCTTCAGCCCTCTGATCACCTCCATGGCCTCCAGTGGCTGACTTTCTTCCTGCAGGAGGTCCATAGCTATTCTTAGTGAAGAGCTCAATGCTGTTCTGAATATCCAGGGTTTGATAAGGAATAAATGGTGCCTTTTGTTAACCTCTTCTTGCTTTTCTTTGTTAGTGATCATGAAAGGTGTGTGGCTGGCAGCACTGCAGACAGAAGCTCAGCTCGTCCACAGAACAGGTGCTGTATACACAACTGCAGTAAGAAACATCTTGTGTGTAAACTTGGTCTTGCTTTCCATGGAGGGAGAGAAAAATGTGTGCTAGCTGGAAGGAGGAGGAAAGAAGAAACCCTTGCTAATGAGATGAGACGTGTTGTGAAGCCAGGTTCTCTCTGCCACTGGGAAAGGTTCAGTGTAGGATTCTTACAGATGAGAAAAGCTCTGCTTCATTTTGTGATAGGTTGTTGTGGTACCTGAATCCCTCCATTGCCAGGACAGAGGAGGAGGCCATCTCTAAAGCCTGACTGGCTTAGATTTAGTCCTGGGAGGCTCACCAGTTGTGTTATGTGCACACTGTTGCATTTCATCATCTCTGAGTTTCTGCACTGCAGGGTTTTCAGTCTGCTACTCAGAGATTACACAGTGAAAGCAAAGTCTGGTGTGCTGCTGAGCTTGTGGTTTAGTGCACACAGGGTGGCTGAGGAGCAGCAGCTGTAGTGAGTGACACTGAGTTTCCCAACAGCTGCAACTTGGCCACGCTGCAAGAATGATCCGAGGGCCTAGCGAGTTTGGGTTGTTCAGCCTGGAGAAAAGAAGGCTCCAGGGAGACCTTAGAGCTGCCTTCCAGGATTTGAAGTGGCCTGTAGGAGAGCTGGAAAGGGACTTGTTACAAAGGCCTGGAGTGACAGGATGAGGGGTGATGGCTTCAAACTGGGAGGAGCTGGATTTGAGTGAGGTGTGAGGAAGAAATTATTCCCCATGATGGGGGGGTGAGGCTCTGAAACAGGTTGCCCAGTGAAGCTGTGGAGGCTCCAAGCCTGACAATGTCCAAAGCCAGGTTGGATGGGGCCTTTAACAACCTGGTGTAGTAGGAGGCATCCCTGCAGCAGTGTTGGAACCAGATGATCTTTAAGGTCCTTTCCAACCCAAGCCAGTCTCTGGTTCTCTACATTAAAGCACAAATCTATTTGTATGCAGTAATGCAAAACCAAGGGCAGTGAATTTCTAATCTAGCCACAAGAGTGCAGGAGGCTCTTGGGATTTGGATTGTCTCCAGGGTGTGGACCACTGTGCAAGGCTGGATGAGGAATGGCTGCTGTGAGAAAGCACAAATGGAGTCGTTCCAGAGAGCTATTTGCATTTTATTCAAAACTTCAGTCTTAGCTGACTGACCTGGAGAACAAATTAGAAACCATATGGTAACAGAATACTCTGCCAGTCTCTCTGTGCCAGCCAGGGTCTTCTGCGAGGCAGATCAGTGTCTGTTTTAAGAAGATGGAGAAAACCTTGCTTGTAAGGCATGGGCTTCTTTTCTCTTCCAGCTTTAAGTGCAAACTCTAACCATCTCAGTGCTAAATGGGCAATACTGCAGGAAAGAAGTAGGGGAAGTGGTGAGAGATTTAAAGTTGAAAGAGAGAAAGGAAAGTTCATTGTTCTGTGCTGTCTTCTCTCCTAGTCTGGTAGAGAGGCACCAATGAGGAACTTCCTGAAGTTTTAACCTCCACATTCATGTCAGTACTGCATCATGGCACAGCAAGGAAATGTTGGTGAGCTCCTCTCAATGCTGGATTCTCCAATTCTGGGTGTCCTGGAAGACATAACAGCTGCATTCAAGGATAATCTCATCTGTGGTATGTATCCTTTGATGTCATTTGAGGGACGTTTTACACCAATCAAGGTAGAATAATGTGGGTTTGTTGAGGCAATTTGTTTGTTTTTTCCCCTATCAAACAGTCTGTGTTAATGCAGCTCGAAAGAAACTCTTGATATTTGGGTTTGAAATTGCTTTAAGGATCGTGGCTATTCATCAGCCCATTTTGCTTAATGGCCTCTTGGAAGGTCTGTTATGTAATTGTTCAAATTCTCTTAGCAAATGACTGCCTTTTCCTGGGGCACAACCTCAAGATGTGAGCTGATGAAACTTGCTTTGTCAAGTGTGTCTAGAAAGAATTAGGTGGGAATTAGTTGCCACACTGTGGGAGCTCGTGGGATTTTGTTCCTTCAAAAATAAACAACAACGACCAAAAAACCCCACCCTAAGCCAAACAGCAGTCAGTAAAGTGATTGCTGCAAGTGAGGCATCTCTGATGCCGATAGAGCCTGAGAGCACTGGCAGTGTCCTTGGCCCTGAGCTTGCTCTGCTTTTTCTGCTGAAGGGGGAGAATGTAAAGTTGTTCCTGAACTCTACCTCTACTGAGTAGTATCAGAGAATCCCAGGGAAGGGACCTCTGGAGATCATCCAGTCCAACCCCCTTGCTAAGGCAAGGCTACCCACAGCAGATTTCTCAGGATCAAAATGCCCAGATGGGTTTGGAATCTCTCCACTCAGAGGACTCTACAGCCTCTCTGGGCAGCCTGCTCCAGGGCTCCAGCACCCTCACACCAAAGAAGTTTCTCCTCCTCTTCAGGTGGAACCTCCTGGGTTCTGGTTTGTGCCCATTGCTCCTTGTCTTGTCACTGGGCACCACTGCGCAGGGGCTGGCCCCATTCTTTTGTCCCCCACCCTTTAGCTCTTGCTGAGCATTGATCAGATCCTCTTTGGAGTTGCTCTTCTCCAGGCTCAACAAACCCAGGGCTCTCAGCCTTTGCTCCTCACAGAGATGTTCCAAGCCACTCAGCATCTTGGTAGCCTCCACTAAAGCTGGAGTCTTTCTAGCAGTTCCCTGTCTCTCTTGAATTAAGATCATTGAGTCAACCCAACACCACCATGGCCACAGAGATCTCAAACACCTCCAGGGACGGTGACTCCGCCTCCCTGGGCAGCCTGTGCCAATCCCTGACCACTCTTGCAGCAAAGACAATTTTCCTAATCTCCAACCTAAACCTTCCTTGGCACAACGTGAGGCCACTTTCTCTCATTTTATCATCTGAGACCAGGGTGAAGAGCCCATCCCTCACCTCCCTCCACACTCCTTTCAGGGAGTTGTGGAGAGCAATGAGGTCTCCCTTGAGCCTCCTCTTTCTCCAGACTGAACAAGCCCCCAGCAGCTCCTCTCCAGCCCCTTCACCTCCCACAGCTGTGTAACAGTTGTTGCCAATCTGTGCAGTGTCTCTAACCAGCTCTCTGCTTCTCGTGTCTTGTTTCCCCCTTACTGTGGCCCTGCTGACAGACCGTGGGCCTATGCTGGTGAACAACCTGGTGGACTATTACCTGGAAACCAACTCTCAGCAGGCACTGCATATCCTGTCCACGCTGCAGGAGCCTCATGACAAGGTAAAAACATCTTGGGCAGACAGGCAAATTTTAGCCAGGAATTGAAGGAGCCTTTAAATAGCATCAGTTAAACTCTGTTCTTCCGTTCTGGGGTAGAATTCCCTTGTAGTGATGTAGTATCTCTGTAGTGAAGAGTTAAATTAAAACTACATTTATTTTTTTCCCCCCCACCACTCTGCAAAATCCTCTCCCAGCATCTACTGGACAAAATTAATGAATATATGGGCAAAGCTGCTACTCGTTTACCCACCCTCTCTCTGCTGGGACACGTCATTAGGCGACAACCATCATGGAAACATAAACTTTCTCAAGCACCTCTCCTCCTTTCATTGCTTAAATGTCTCAAGGTAAGAGCTGTCAGTGTTGTCCATAGCCTGCTTGCACACCTGGTGTAGACATACTTGTCATGCAAGGCAGTTCTTTTCTGTTCCCATGTCATTTAGAAGATTTTAAACTGTTGGTTAAGATACTGAGCCCTGGTGGAATTACATCAGCTGCATGCTCTGTGGTTACTGGCAGTCTTGGGTCTAAAAGCCACTGTCACTGTAGAGCTTTGGATTAGGAAAGTTTGCTGAAACTTCTCTCAAAGTAAGTTGAAGAGAGTGGGGCCTTTGGTGGAGTTGGTGGATGGCTGGAATGTGAATTTTGAGGAGAAGCACAGTAACTTCAGGAGAATCCCATTGGTGCATTCTGAAACCTCTGCATGTAAGGTCACAAGCTCTGCTTGCCCTGGAGATGGGCTGTGCAACAGCAGACTGTTCCATGGTGAAATTACCTTGAGAAGGCTTTCCTTCTTAGCTACACACCTCCTGGATTGCAAGAGGATAGCTGCTTCCTCAGGATGGTTTTCCACCACCTCCCCCCATCTGCAAATTTCTCAGCCACAATACTGCACAGAGTTTGACAATGAATAAGGAGTGGGAAGTGCTTTGAGGCCAGGATGTCTTCTCAGTAATCTCATTTGATATGATAGTGAAGAATTCCTGTTAGTCATTTAAGTCATGTTAAAATGTGTGATGCAGTCAAGTGCCAGTCCTCTTCCAAACAAATGTGCCAAGGAAACAGTTACTGGACCTCCTGATGTACCTGACAAAGGTGTTGTTATCCCTTCCAGTTTGAGTTGTATCTGATTGTGACAGGTGTGAGGTGTGTCAGAAGGTGGCAGATATGTGAAAGTGCTGGGGATGTGTACAAAGGGGTAGAGGTGGAGTGTGCTGTGACAAGGTGTGTCTGAATGAAGGAGAGGCTGTAGATCACACAGAGGAAGCAAAATTCATACACTGAATGTGTCCAGTGAGCCCAAGTGACTCTTGGGAGGTACTAAAACCATCTCAGTGGCATCTAGCCACAGTCCTCCCTGTGCTCTTTTAGTCCTCTCCTGACAAAGCAGCCACCAAGCAAAGTGCATGGTCTGCTGGGGAAACAAGCAGGGACCCACCAGGAAAGACTTTGAATGTTTTCTGTGTCCTGTCCTCAATCCTGATTCTCTGGCATTGTTTCATCTAGCTAAAGACTGTAACTGCCCCATCGCTGTCTCAGTGTGAGCCAGGGGGTTCTGGTTATTGTCTGAGTGACTCCAGCAGCCAGAATCATCAGTCAACTTTAACAGAAAAGCTTTTGACCTTCGTGTTGGTAATTGGCCAACATCTTTGAGTACTCTGATCAGTTTTGCAGGTTTTTAGGCTCTGGATGCTGTGTTCTGGGCTCTGGGAAAGAAGGAAGGTGGTGCAGAGGATGCTTCCCATAGCAGTGTTTTTGTTTTCCTGCTCAAGTGTGGGATTGTGGTGATGTTCCTGCTTTAACCAAGAGAAGCAGCAACATAGGAGCAAGAATCCCAAATGTTTTCACTTAGAGTTGGTGAAGGAGACAAGAATCTTGGTTCTGCAGTTCTGGTAGCTTTCAAAGTAGAGAACTTTTTCCATGATGATGATTCTGTGTTGGCTTCATCCTTGGAAAAAAGAAAAAAGGAACTCAACACTTCTGAGTGACTAATTGAGGTTTTTTCCCTTCTTGCAGACTGACACAGATGTAGTAGTACTCACCACAGGTGTCCTAGTGCTAATAACCATGTTGCCAATGATTCCTCAGTCTGGCAAACAGTATCTTCATGATTTCTTTGGTATCTTTGGGCGTCTCTCAGCCTGGTGCTTGCAGAATCCAGGTGAGATTTCAACTTTGTTGCATGCAGTTATGGTTTAGTTGTATCCCCGTGACTCCTGTGCAGTTGGTGAGCACATTCTTTTGTCAGACTCTTCATGGTCTGAGATCACTGAGATGCAGAAGATGATGTGGCAAGCCCACATGCTCTTCTGGTCTTTGATAGCATCGGGGAGCACTTATCTTCTCAAGATTTGAAAGCCTTTCAGGTTCCTCCATGTGGTGCTGCTACCACATAAAGCTTCACTGGACCAAAATGCTACCCTGCTGACAGCAAAAAGCAGGTTGGCCTTAATGGATAGGGAAGGGAAAATGCTAACACTTGAGGCAGCTATCTGGGAATTTGAGATCCCAGCTATGGATGGGATGGGGGAAGAAACAACCTTTAAGAGTTTCTTTTAATGTGCAACTATCAATAGCCATGGAGGTGTTGGTAAAACCAGCCTTGTCTGTTAGAGGATTGGTTCTGATGAGTTGGTTTTGCTGAGTCTGTTGTGAGGTGTCTGATATCTAACACGAGTTAGCTCTGTGTGTCTCATGCTGTTAAGCACATGGAGATGCTATTTAGAGGACCATATTGCATTGCAAGAAGATTGGAACTTAGAAGGTTCAACTCTGGCATGATTGCTTTTGGTGGATGCAAGCTTTTGGGGTTTGCTTTTGAAGTGAAGCAAACCTTAGTTTTCACTTCCAGTCAGTCAGCCTTGCAAACTCTGTTTCACTACCTAGAAGGGTTTCAGGTTTTAACTTGAATTAGAAAAGCCACACTGTGCTGTGACAGGATACTGCTTGGAATTGATGGTCCATGTCTTAATGGTTGGCTTTGCTGTAAGCTGCTGAGCAAGTGGTGTCTGCTCTCTCACAAGACTTCACACTTTCAGTAGGCACCGTTTTGTCTCTGAAAGACTTGCTCCAGTTAACATTTCAAATGTATAAGCATCTGAGTGCTTAGAAGTTTTTGTTCCTTTCTCCCTCATAATGAAAAGAGATTTCAACTGCTTTTTCCAGGTCATGTGGCAGAGATTTATCTTGTCCATCTCCATGCCAGCGTTTATGCTCTCTTCCATCGTCTCTATGGAATGTATCCTTGCAATTTTGTCTCCTTTCTGCGTTCTCACTACAGTATGAAGGAAAACTTGGAGACCTTTGAAGAGGTAGTCAAGGTAAAACACTGCTCTCTGTTATCTGAGCCATAGAATTCAGGTGTTTGCCAGCCTGGAGAAGAGAAAGCTCTGGGGGGACCTAATAGCATCCTTCTAGTACCTTGAAGGATGCCTACAAGAAGGCTGCAGAGGGACTGTCTCCAAAGCCCTGCAGTGACAGGACAAGGGGTAATGGTTTGAGGAGTGGATTTAGATGGGAAGTTAGAGACAAGTTCTGCATCATGAGAGTGGTGGAACACTGCAACAGGTTGCCCAGGGAGGTAGCTGAGGCTCCATCCCTGGAGATAGTCAAGGTCAGGCTTGACAAGGCTCTGAGCAACCTGATCTAGTGTTGGATGTCCCTGCGAGGGGGTTGGGCTAGGTGACCTTTGGAGCTGCCTTCCAACCCAAACTATTCTATGATTTACTTGAGGGATGATCAGCAAAACAGAATAAAAAGTGGCTGTTGGGAGACTGAAATGTGAGTTTAGGAGCTAAATCCTCTCTTGAAGCTGTTTGTTAGCTTTGTTAAGTGTAACACTCTGAACTCTTGGGATCTGTGGGTTGCTCATCAGCTCTGTGCAGCTCAGTGCAATCAGAAGATGCTGTACCAGCAATACTCAACCTCTTCTTGCTCTTGTTCATCCAGCCAATGATGGAACACGTGCGAATTCATCCAGAATTAGTGACTGGATCTAAGGACCATGAACTGGACCCACGAAGGTATGTATGTAGAGATATAAATGTTCACTCTGCTCTTAGGAGAGTCCATGAATGAGCAGTTCTTAGTTCAGTTATTTCAGCATGCTTACAGCAAAACCTTTTCTGTCAGCAGCAGCTGGTGTGCCAGTGGTGCTTTGCCACTCATGTTCATAGTGAACAAGTAGACTTTCTTCATCCAAGCTGGCTGAACAAGCAAAAGCTGTTGTGAAAGGCCACTAACAGCAGTCTTGGGGCTCTAAATTCATTTTGTGTCTGGGATAGAATCTGTCTTCTAAGACTTGACTTGATCTTAATTTTATGCCTTAACTATCAAGCATCCTCATAATGTTCTAAAAGAATTTGCTTATAATCAATAAAGAGAAACTCCCACTGCCCTGCTTCATTGCCTTAAGGTTTGGGTCTGTTCCTTTCTTTGTTTTTTTGGACTGTTGAAGGATTTGGTGGGACCTAAGTGTTTAAAATGGCTTCAGTATGTCTTGTTTTGGTACCTAGATATTGGTTCAGTTAAGAGATCAATTCTTTTAACAGGTATGTCTTAACATTATCAGCTGTTATTAGTTCTCTTTAGAAATAGGCTCATTTGCCTGCAGCAGCACCACTTGCTGCTTTTCTCTTGTCTCCACAGGCCCAGCCACTGAAGAGGAGAAATTGACTCTTGTTGCTGCACAGTAGTGCTCTTGCCCTGCTTTTCAGAGCCACTAGGAAAACACTACTAAATGGGAACCTATTGAATATCACAATGCTGAATTTTGCAGGCTTCTCCCAGGCAGGGGGGAGGGTGGCACCATTAAAGGAGTACAATTGGCACAAAACTACCAGTTGAAGCCTTCTGGTTTGGTATCTTGCACATAATATCTTACGTTGAAAAGCAACTCAGCCTTTGGTAGGCAGCCTTCTGTGCTTTCTCTTTTTTCCAGTGAACTTCCACCCCCTGAAGTATTGGGCAGAACTAATCTGGCTGCTTAATTTAGTGACAAAAAGTTTTCAGAGTGAAGGAGCTAGTGGTAATAAAAAACATGCCCAAAATTTGGGAGGAAGCAACCACAGACTTGAAGCTGGCATTGCAGATGGTGATTGCTTAAGTAACCTAAGATTCCCTCACTGCTGGCATGTCTAAATTTTGACTACCAACATCTGAGTCTAATTGAGCTGATTTCTACAGCTGCTGAAGCTCAGGATCAAGCAAGCCTTCCTATGCTGTTCCTCCTTTCCAGAGTGCTCCATGGAGACCTTTATGGGTCTCTGTGTCAAAGCTGTTTGTCTCCTCTTTGAGACCCCCTCTCACAAGTCATCTGGTTGCCATTTCTGCTGGGTGCCTTGTTCCAGTTCTGGCTGCGAGCATGCAAAGCTTCCTGGAACAACCAAGCCATCCTCCAAGCCAATTCCTCCTGTCTCCAGGATCCTTTGCTTGTAACAATAATTGACTAACTTACTCTTTTGGATCCACAAACTGTCTGCAGGTGGAAAAGACTAGAAACCCACGATGTTGTGATAGAATGTGCCAAAATCTCCTTGGACCCTGCAGAAGCCTCCTATGAAGATGGTTATTACTCTGTGTCTCGGAAACTCTGCACAAGCTTAAAACATCATCAAACTGACTCCAGTGCCAGCTACTACATTGACACACAGAGCAGCTATGGTAAGGCCATGGATTCATTCTCTGCAGCTAGGAATCTGTGAATCTTATCCTATAAACCTGTCACTCTTTACAGTGAGGCTGCTGAGGCACTGGAACAGGTTGTCCAGAAAAGTTTTGGATGCCTCATAGGAGTGTTTAAGAGTGGATGAGGCTTTGAGCAGCCTGACTTAGTGGGAGGTGTCCCTGCCTATGACAGGGCTGTTGGAACTGGATGATCTTTATAGTCTCTTCCAACTCAAGCCATTCTGTGACCTGCCTGCTGGCTAATGAATGCCCAATTCAGGGAGGGAAACTGTCCCTAGAGCAAAAAAACAACTAATTTCTCCCACTTTAAAGTTCAGTTCTTAGGCACCAGAAAATAAACCATCATTTAATGAGTAATAAATAGATGCTGCAGAGGCAGAGCTGGGGTTCTTCAGCCTAGAGAAGAGAAGGCTCCAGGGGGTCCTTAGAGCTGCCTTCCAATACCTGAAGGGATCCTACAGGAAGGCTGCAGAGGGATTTTTCACATGTGTGTCTGAGACAGGATGGGTTGAAGCTGAGGGAGAGCAGGATTAGACTGGAGCTGAGAAAGAAGTTCTTCACAGAATCACAGAATTAACCAGGTTGGAAAAGACCTCTAGGATCACAGAGTCCAACCTGTCACTTAATCCTTCTAACTAACCCATGGCACTAAGTGCCTCATGCAGCCTCCTTTTAAACACCTCCAGGGATGGGGACTCCACTACCTCTCCAAGCAGCCCATTCTAATGCCAATCACTCTTTCCATGCAGAACTGCTTGCTAACACCCAGCCTAAACCTGCCCTAGTGCAGTTGGAGGCTGTGTGCTCTTGTTCTGTCCCTGGGTGTCTGGGTAAAAGAGACCAACCCCTGCCTGGCTACAACCTTCTTTCAGGTAGTTGTAGAGAGCAATGAGGTCTTCAGAGGGAGGGTGGTGAGACTCTTGCACAGGCTGCCCAGGGAGGCCATGGCTGCCTCCTCCCTAGAGGTGTTTAAGGCCAGGTTGGATGAGGCCTTGAGCAGCTGAGTCTAGTTGAGAGGTGTCTCTGCCCATAGCAGGGGGGTTGGAGCCAGATGAGCTCTGAGGTCCCTTCCAACCTAAGCCATTCTATGAGTTGTCTTTCTGCTGCCTCTTCCTCCCCTGCCCCAAAACTGACTCACCCCAAAGAAACAGAAGCTGTAATCTGTTATATATCCGATAGATGCTTGCTTGGGCTGGCAGAGAAGTCTTTGAAGTGCCAGCTACAAAGGTGGATGTTGAATAGATCTGAAATGTTTTGCTTTAAAGGTCTTTAACCCTGAATTTGTCTTTAGTGAGTTGGATCCCTCTTAATTGGTTTTATGTCTTTGTAACTTCCAGGAACTTCTACCCCATACTCCACTCCTCGGCTAACACTATCACAAATGCCAGGGCAGCTACCTCAGATTCTGAGCCCACGGTCGATACGGCTGTCAACTGAGCCACAGCAGGTAAAGCAGGAGAGAAAGCACAGCAGGCTTCTAAAGCTCTCCACTTTGCTCCTACTTTCTCATCACAGCCATAAAAATTCCTGTTTCTGAGAAGCACTCTGAGTTCTTCAGAACTTGCTCTACATTTTGTGTTTCATCTGCACCTGGTTTCCTGTGTCAGAACCTGCACACAGGTGTTTCACATCTTCCTTTTCTGTGCCCTGCTGACCTGTGTTTGTTGTGTGTTGCTTTCACACAGGTTACCATCTGGAGTCCTTCTGCAGTTTGTGGTATGACCACTCCACCAACCTCCCCTGGAATTGTCCCATCAGATTCATCCCAGTCTACATCACAACCTTACAGCAAAGCCTTTGGCACATCTGGTACGTGCTGAGTTTTGGAACTGGGCCCTCGAGGTTTGTTAGAGTAGAGGCTCTGGCTGTAAATGTTGCCATTGACTCCCTGAATGGGAATGTCACAAGATGCCATTGGGCAGGCTGAAGTCATTGCTTCTGGGATCTGAGTTTGTGGGCATCTAGAGCAGGGCTAATGCAAACACTGAGGTAGGACATGAGTTATGAGGAATTCAGTGCCAAGGTCTGAAGCAAGGCTCTTAGAAACTGCATTTTAGCTTCATCAAGAGTTCAAAGATTTACAGGATCACAGAATCACAGGATGAAAGGGGTTAGAAGGGACCCAAAGAGTTTTGAGTCCAATCCCCCTGCCAAAACAGGACCATAAAATCTATCTCAGGTCACAGAGGAACACATCCAGATAGGCCTTGAAAGTCTGCAGAGAAGGCAGTAGATGGTCGAGGCAGTGTGTAAATGCACATAAAACAGTCAGCTGGAAGGAGGAAACAGGAGCCTGCTGAGAAAGTTTTTGCTCCTCTTCAGCAGGGGGCAAAGGAACACCTTTGGGAACGCCAGCCACGTCTCCTCCTCCGCCCTGCACCTCAGATGACTTTGTGCATGTGTCACTCTCTTCAGCTGCTGCCACGCCTCCTAAGAAGGTACCACAACATTATTCTGCCAGACCAATCTGATTGGTTTTCACTGACTTGCTGTGACCATAACTGTGGGAAGAGGCAGAGTAACCAAGAGCATTTCGTTGCAAAGCCCCATTTTGTTCTCAGCTCAGGCAGCTGTTGCCACTTCCAGCTGGCACAGGCTTGTTTCTTACACAGGTTTGCTGTCAAAGCCACCTATTTGCAGGAATTGCCTTTCTATCAAACTGTCCCCAGAGGGTTGTTTCCAACAGGTGTCTGATGCAAAGAATCTATTTTAGTTTTGTTGTTGGTTGTGGTTGTTATTTTTCAGGAGGACAAACCAGATCCTGGGAGGCCTTTACTGTACCGACAGCAAAATGTCACAAACAGCGATAAATCATTGGGTGAGCTCCCATTTTCCTCTCCCCACTACAAGAACCCATTGCAAATAAATCCTGTGTTTGTTGATACTTCCAATTGCCAAATCCTTTTCCACAGGTTTTTCTCTTTCTTGTTTCTTGGTTTTCTTTCTTTTTTACCCTCTTAAGTATTATACCTCCAGGATCCTGCCCTAACCTGTGATTCAACTTAAAATCTTCCTGTGATGTTTTTGATTTTAACTCTTCTCCTTCAGAAAGGGCTTGCAGGGCTTTGATCTCTTTTCTTTAACTGGCTCTCCTGCAGTCATAAACTCATAGAATTGGTTGGATTAGAAGGCACCTTAAAGATCATCTAGTTCCAACCCCACTGCCATGAGCAGGGACACCTTCCACTAGAGCAGGTTGCTTAAAGCCTCATCCAGCCTGGCCTTGAACACCTTCGGAGAGGGAGCATCCACAACCTCCTTGAATGGTTTGGGTTGGAAGGGACCTCAAAGACCATCTAATTCCAACCTCCCTGCCATGAGCAGGGACACCTTCCCCTAGGTCAGGTTGCTCAAAGCCTCATCTAACCCCTCCTTCTTGGAGGGAGTAGCCACAACCACCCTAGATGGTTCAGGTTGGAAGGGATCTCAAAGACCATTTAATTCCAACCTCCCTGCCATGAGCAGGGACACCTTCTATGCAACCAGTTTGGTCAAGGCCTCATCTTATGTCTGAATACAGAGAGCTACATGGAGGGCTGCAAAAAGGTGGGATTTCAGTGGGGTTTTTTTACACCTGATTCTTTGAGGGTGACTTTTTTTCATTAGAAACCTCAAGTTGTATGTGAAGTTCTACTTCTTCAAGGTTTATGTTGCATGCCTGGATCAAACTGTAAGGCTGCACATAAGGACTGATTTGATGCTCCCTTTTAAAGGCTTTTGGTTTCTGTCTGCAATTACATTGCTGTACTTGAACGTTTTTTTTCAAGTCCTGTGGAGTGTTGTGAAATGAACAGTGGGTGGTTGAGGAGCTCAGCTTCTAGTAGGTAAATCTAGACTCCATTTTCTCTGTTATCTACATCTGTGACAGCTGCAGAAGGTTTTTTTGGCACTGTAATTGAGACTTCTTTACCATCCTCAAAGTGGAGATGATGGTGACTGTGAAGCTGGCTTTCCTTGGTCAAGTCATACAGCAACACTAAAAATCTGCTCTTTCTGAGTTACAGCTTCAGAACAGGTTAATTTTTCACTGGGTCCCTAACCTGTGACTCTGCTGCAAGTGTGAGGTTTCTCTCCCTCGTTCTTCAGTGCAATCTCCCTGCAGCTGTGTCTTGTTCTGATCAGTAGCCATAAATTGTCACCTTTGTGTGACATAGGTTCACTGAACTTCGTTTTTCCTTGTGTAGCCAAGGAGGCTGAAGGGGAGTTTGATGCTGATGTGGAAGTAGAATGGAGACACCACATTTGGGCCCCCTTGTGAAGTCTTAAATTTGTCAGGTTAAACTGCAGGCAGCACAGCCCTGTTCATCCAGCTGCTTGCCCACACTTGTGCAAGAGCAGATGTGACATTGTTGGAGTCAGGGCTGACCAGTGGCTGAGGTCTGAGCTGGTTTCCAGGTGGAATGGAACAGGAGCCAGCTCGCTTCCTCCTTTGAGGATACACCTGAAGGAGGGACAAGCTTTTTCTAAGGACCTTAAAGACTTCTGGTTTGTGCTGGGCTAAGAGTGGAGAAAACTCAGCAGCTGTACAACTAAACTTGTCTTGTCTCTCCTTTTCAGACACACCCGGTAGTAAAAGTTCAGTCACCTTAAGTGATCTTCCAGAGTTTTTAGGTGGTTTGTCTTTCGAAGATAGTGCTGAAAAGGACAGAGAGGAAGGTAATTGCTGTCATTTCCTTTGCTAAGGAATGTTAAGGATGTTTGTGGTGTCAAAATACAAGAGAAGTAATTGCCCTCCCATCCTCCTCAGATGCAATATCTAAAGAGATCTCCGAGATCACCACCGATGCTGAACACATGGTGCCTAGAGGAGGATTTGACTCCCCGTTTTACCGCACAAATGAAAGTCTGTCGGGCTCTCAAAAGAAGACCCATTCGGTAGTCTCTGGTGTTCAGGGCCACAGTCAGACCTCTGAGCCTTTAACATCTTCTCTGGACAAGTCTGGGCCTGAGAACGCGCGGGAAACACCCAAACAAACGTTTACTCCCATCGACAAACCCTGCGGAGGCTCGGGAGAGAGCCCTGCTGGTAACAGGGAAGGAACTTCGGGGGAGACAAATATTCTCACTCCCAGCCCTTGCAAAGTACCAGCACAAAGGAGAGTGGTGGTTGGGAGTGGGCAGCCTCCCCTATACGAGCACCTTTTTGAGGTTGCATTACCAAAGACTGCCTACCTCTTTGTTGGCAAGAAGACTGAGGAGCTGCTAAAGAAAGCCAAGGGAAGCCAGGAGGATGATTTCATGTCCTCTACTTCTCCTGTGGAAGTACTGGACAGGCTGATACAGCAAGGAGCAGATGCACACACTAAGGAGCTGAACAAGTAGGTGACTGCAAGTCTTCCTTTGCAAGCTTTGTTGTTCTTTTTTTGTGCTGCCTTTATTTTAAGAGCTGTGCCTGGCAAACAGCCACGGCTGGAAATCAAACCATGTTGTGTGAAATGCTGCTCTTAACCCAGCCAGGGGCTCTGGGTGCAGGGGTTCCATCCATGTGTGATATGAAAAAGGGACTGGGAGTGTTGTACTCTAACTGCTTTCACTGTCAGAGCTCAGGATGAGGAAGCAGGGCTGTGGGCTGTGGTGCAGGAGGGGGTTTGGTACCCCTGTTAGTGAGGTTTGGTTTACTTCGTTGGGATTAAGTCCCACACTAGATACTCCAAAGCAAACATAGAGGGCAAGGGGAGATTGATGCTTCCTTCTTTTTAAGGTACTTGAACTGAAGAACCAGATGTAAGGTTGAGGTCTCTCTGCTCTCTGTTCATCTTACTACCCTGCATAATACTTTGTCCTTTTCTTGTTGTTTTTTATGCCTGAGAGGATTTTTCTCCACATTTTAAGGCATGATGCCCTCCCACCCTGCCCTTGCAGCCTGCTGCTTGCACAGTTCCCCTTTGCCCTTTTCAGACTGCCAGACTGTAATTGTCCTTTTCTGAGGCTGTAAGCTCTTGAGGAGGGCATTCCAGTTGCAAGTGACTTTCAGAGTGGTTTTGTAGTTAAACTTCCTGGTTAATGCTGTGTTTTCATTTTTCAGATTGTCTCTGCCAAGCAAATCTGCTGACTGGACTCACTTTGGAGGTGAGGAAGCTTCTCCTGTGATTAGGAAATCTGTTCCTCTATTATTAGACCTGCTTGAACAACAACCTGCACACTCAGTTTTAACTAATGCTGCAGAACAGTGGTGGCTGCCTTCCATTAAACCATGCTTAGCAGGTAGACCTCTGTGTCCCAGTGAGAGGAGATGCATTTTCTTCTTGGAAAAGTGGAAGCTGCCTTCCCTCCTCTTCCAGATAGAATCATAGACTCAACTAGGTTGGAAGACACCTCCAAACTCATACAGTCCAACCTAGCACCCAGCCTTATCCAGTCTTTTCTTGAACACCTACAGGGGTGTTTCTGCTTTTGACCCTTTGAGACCTGCCAGCCTTCAGAGTGATGCTGGTCTAACAGATCCACCTTTTCAATACTCTTTGAATCTTAACCTGATGAGTTTTTTTTTTCCTTGCTGTAATTCTTTTTAAGCCAGAAGTTCAAAGAACTCTGATTTCAGAGAACTCTGGCCTGGGTCAGCAGTAGTGTGGCCAGCAGGAGTAGGGAAGTGATCGTGCCCCTGTACTACGCACTGGTGAGGCCACACCTCAAACACTGGGTTCAGTTTTGGGCTGCTCACTCCAACAAGGACATTGAGGGGCTGGGGAGGGTCCAGAGAAGGGTAACAAGGCTGGGGAAGGGTCTGGAGAACAGGGCTGGGGAGGAGCAGATGAGGAAACTGAGGATGTTTGGTGTGGAGAGGAGGAGGCTGAGGGGAGATTTCATTGCTCTCTACAGCTGCCTGAAAGGAGGCTGTAGTGAGGTGGGTTTTGGGCTGTTCTCCCTGGTATCAGCTGACAGAACAAGGGCAAATGGCCTGAAACTCCACCAGGGGAGGCTCACTGGAGAGTAGGAAAAATTCTTTGCTGCAGGAGTGGTCAGAGGTTGGAACAGGCTGCCCAGGGAGGTGGTGGAGCCTCCATTCCTGGAGGCATCTGCCATGTAGCCGTGGCACCTTGGGGTATGATTTGATGGCCATGGTGGTGTTGGGTGGACTTGATGATCTGTTAAGATTCCTCTCAGCAATGGCCCTGAGGGCAGACCTCATTGCTGTCTACAACTACCTGAAGGGACATTGTGGAGAGGCTGCTGCTAGGCTCTTCTTATAGGTAATTTGAGACAGAAGGAGGAGGAATGGCCTCAAGCTGAGGCTAGGAAGGTTTAGATTGGACATTAGGGAAAGGTTTTCAAGGAGAGAGTGGTCAGGGACTGGAATGAGCTGCCCAGGGAGGTGGTGGAGTTACCAACCTTGAATGTGTTTTGGTTGTGGTACTTAGGGAGATGGTTTAAGGTGAATCTTGCAGAGTAGGACTGTAGGTTGGACTTGGTGCTCCTGAGGGGCTTTGCCCACCTGCACGTTTGTGTGGTTCTGTGGTTCTTCTTCTCCAACCAAAGCAATTCTGTGGCTCTCTGACTTGCTTAGTTGATATTCCCCTGATGTGGAAGAGGGGCAGGGTGATTCAGTAACCTCTTGTGTCCCCCTAACTGCACTCCAGGTTCTCCCCCTTCAGATGAGATTCACACCCTGCGGAACCAGCTGCTGCTGCTGCACAACCAGTTACTGTACGAGCGCTTCAAGAGGCAGCAGCACGCCCTGCGCAACCGCCGCCTGCTGCGCAAGGTCATCAAAGCAACGGCCCTGGAGGAGCACAATGCTGCCATGGTGAGCAGGCCTGCAGCCTTGGCACGGGCTCACATGGGAAGGGCTGATCGTGAGCCAGCAATGTGCACTTGTGGCCAGGAGGGACAATGTCATTCTGAGGTTTATTAGAAGGGCTGTAGTTAGTAAGTGGAGAGAGGTTCTCCTGTCCCTCTGCTCTGCCCTGCAGAGGCCACATCTGCAGTACTGCCTCTAGTTCTGGGCTCCCCAGTTTAAGAGGGATGTAGAACTGCTTGAGAGAGTTTCACTGTGAGGGTGCCAGGGCCCTGCAGCAGGCTGCTTGGAGAGGTTGTGGAGTGTCATTCTCTGGAGACACTCAAAACCAGTCTGGATGTGTTCCTGTGTGACCTGCCCTGGGTCATCCTCCTCTGGCAGGGGGGTTGGACTCAATATTTCAAGGCCACTTCCAGCCCCTAACATTCTGTGATTCATTTATGTAGCCCAGGGCCCTGTCAAGAGCCTGAGTGGATGTCTGCTATTGCTCATTGTGCCTTTGGATGTGACTTTGAACTTTCAGCCTGTCCACTCTGTCACCATTCAATCTTCAGCCAAAAGAACCACCCCAACGCCCCCCAGAACCTTAAGAACATGAATGTTCTATCTATGGAACTGCTGCATGCTGTTGATTGATCGCTTTACTTAGCTAGAGGCTCAGGCCAGATGTTCTGACTGCTCAAGCAGCTGTCTTGTCTGATGCTTTGTCTGGGATTTTTAACAGAAGGATCAGCTAAAGCTACAGGAAAAAGAAATCCAGGCCTTGAAACTGAGTCTGCAGAAAGAACAGGCAAGGTACCACCAGTTTCAGGAGGAACATGAAAATATAGTGGCTCAGCTTCACAGCCAGATCAGACAGCTGCAGCACGACCGGGAGGAATTCTACAACCAGAGCCAGGAATTGCAGGTATGAAGCACAGCACTGAAGAAACTGCTCTTATCTGCTTACTGGCTTTAAAAATAACCTCCCCTAACAACGTGGCATCAAATACCTGAGAGAAAGTGAACATAGCTCTGCTGGAGAGATTGGCCCAGTTGAGAACAATACACTGGGCAAATGGAAATGGCCGACTTAGTGTCCTGCTGTAGTTCTGGTTTCTCCTGTCCTCGGTTTGGAAACAGGAAGATGCAGTTTCCTAGCTGGGTTGGGGGCGTTCAGTCTTAGTTCCATGTGCAGTGCTGCAGGTTACAGTTCTCCAGCCAGGTACCATTGCTGGTCCTTATTGAAGTTTCTGAACCCTGAGTGAGTTGGGTGTGGGTTTTTTTTTCCCCTTCACTTGAACAGACCAAGCTGGAAGACTGCAGGACTATGATTGCAGACCTGAGGTTAGAATTAAAGAAGGCTAACAACAAGGTGTGTCACACTGAACTGCTGCTCAGCCAAGTGTCTCAAAAGGTAAGAGAAGTTTTCTCCCAGAGTCCCTTTGTGTCTTTCTGTTTATTCCTGATAACTTTTTTGATCAGATGCTTTTGTTTTTATTGTTCTTAAAGAAATCTGTCCTTAGTTGCATAAAATCTGACATGATTTGTACAAAAACACCACAGAGAGATGGACTTCGATTGGAGGAAACTTGAAACTCACTTCACAGCCTTCTGAAACTTCTCATTTGGGCTGCTTTTTCCCTAGTAGGAATCTGCAGTCTTGTGTTAAAGCTTTTGTAAACCTTGCCATCTTGGAGATGTTGAGTTTTGTACCAGCAATGGTGTGGACTTCAGGTGTGAGTGTAAACATGATTCTGTGAAGGGAAGCAATGCTCCTGTGGTGAAGTTCTCTTTGGGCTCTCCCTAGCCTTAGGAAAACTAAGGCATTTATCACTTGCTTCTGTTGCATTGAATTCTTACCTTTGTCTCCCTTCCTTACACCCTGTAAACACAGTGCCTGTGAGCTCTGACTCTGCAGCTCAACATCCCAGTGTTTGATTCTGTTCAATTACTCTTTCAAGCTTTCCAACAGTGAATCGGTGCAACAGCAGATGGAGTTCTTGAACAGGCAGCTTCTGGTTCTTGGGGAGGTCAATGAGTTGTACCTGGAGCAGCTGCAGCACAAGCACACAGACACTACAAAGGTAGGGTTACAGAGACAGCCTTTTGGGAGGGCTTTGTTTGAAGTCATCATCAAACTGTTCCCATCTTTGTGTTCAGAATGAAGGAAGTGCTGTGGAACTTCACAGATGGTTGGGTCTGAAATTGTCATTTCAGGAATGGGATTTCATCTTCAGTCTTGTGATAAGTTTTTATGCTCATTGCCAGTAGGGAATCTCCTCAGTGCCTGGTGCTGGAAAGCGAAGGAGGGGATGTTAGGGAGCACTTCAGTGAGGTTTTAGCCACTTGATGGTCATTTTTTTTCTTGTCAAAGGCCAAGACTGTTGTGCTGTTGTTGTCCCTGGCAGCAGAGTTTTGCTGGTCAAGCAGCACTGGACTCTTAGATTTGTGAAAGACCAAAACCTAGGAAGGTAGTGCTGGGAAGCAGGGAAGTAGAAAGATCTCAACGAGGTTTTTCAGGGTTTGGTGAGGTGCTGTTTTGAAACAGTCTTCCTCTTCTCAGAGTTAGCATTTACTTTCACTAATCCTTCTGTGCTTCATATGGTTTTACTTCCTGACTTCAAAGGCACCTTGTTTTAATTAGAAGCAAGTAAATAGCACAACAATGTAACTGTTTCTGCGTGAGAACAAGTCATTAAAGAAGGTGAATAATAAGGCTAAAAAAAGCCTTTTTACTGGTATTTAATGAAGGTCATGTTGCAAAAATGGTTTTTAAAGTGAGGCTTTGTCTGTTCTGATCTGGTGCCCAACTGCCAAGTTTGCTTTGCTGAAAAGAGCTTTTCCTGAAGCAACGTCGATGTGCTAATAAATTCCAGTGATGCAGAGTTGTTCTCACAGTAACTTAATAGTAGAGTATCCAGTTTTCTCTATCTGTTTTTAGAAATGCTGCTTTTATTCCATCTTCCTTAAAAATGGCACCTATTTATAGCCTCCAGAACGTGTCTACTTAGTAATCAGAACAACAGAGCTGAGATGATACTGTTAACACTGTGTTCTTTCCTTCGAGGAGGTTGAAATGTTGCACGCTGCTTTCCGGAAAGAACTGGAGAAAGCAAAGCTCTGTGTTCAACAGCAAAGCCAAAGGCTTGATGCTTCCCAGAAAAGGATAGCTGAACTGGAATCTCAGCTTGCTAAAAAGGACCACCTCTTCCTGGAGCAAAAGAAATACCTGGAAGATGTCAAAATTCAAGCAAGGTAGAGGCTTCCCCTGTAAAATTGTAGCTGTGCGCTGTTGGAATGTTAAGGAATCAGAGAATCAGGCAGGTTGGGAGAGAGCTCCAAGCATCTCCAGCCCAACCTAGCACCCAGCCCTGCCCAACCAACCAGACCATGGCACTAAGTGCCCCAGCCAGGCTTGGCTTCAACACCTCCAGCCACAAAGACTCCACCACCTCCCTGGGCAGCCCATTCCAGTGCCAATCACTCTCTCTGCCAACAACTTCCTCCAACATCCAGCCTAGACCTGCCCTGGCACAGCTTGAGGCTGTGTCCCCTTGTTCTGTTGCTGGCTGCCTGGCAGCAGAGCCCAACCCCACCTGGCTACAGCCTCCCTGCAGGCAGCAATGAGCTCTGCCCTGAGCCTCCTCTGCTGCAGGCTGCACCCCCCCAGCTCCCTCAGCCTCTCCTCACAGGGCTCTGCTCCAGGCCCCTCACCAGCTTTGTCGCCCTCCTGTGGACACCTTCCAGTACTGCAACATCTCTCTGCAATTCAGGAGCCCAGAACTGGACACAGCACTCAATGTGCGTCCTGAGCAGTGCTGAGCACAGGGGCAGAAGAACCTCCCTTGTCCTGCTGCCCACACTGCTCCCGATCCAGGCCAAGATGCCAGTGCTTGGACTTGATCTTAAAGGTCTTCATAGATTCGTGGAGTGGATTGGAAGGGACCTTAAAGATCATTTAATTCCAGCCCTCCCAACCATGTTGATTAAGGCCTCATCCACCCTGGCCTTGAACACCTCCAGGGAGGGAGCATCCACAGCCTCTCTGGGTGTCCTATTCTAGACTCTCCCTAACCTCACCATAAAGAATTTCTTCCTAATCTCCAGTCTCAATCTATTCTCTCTCATCCTATCACTGCCAGCCCTTGTAAATTTACAAGTCCCTTCTTGGCTTTCTTGTAGGCTTCCTCCAGGTACACATGAGAAGGCACCCACCTGGATGTGTTCTTGTGTGGCCTGCCTTAGGTGATCCTGCTTTGGCAGGGGAGTTAGGCTTGATCTCTGGAGGTCTCTTCCAACCCCTGGGGACCTTCTGTGGTTCTGTAATGCTGAAACCTTTGAAGCAAAATAATTTTATGGTCTTAGTTGAAGCAGATTATGGAGACACTTGGCCTGATGGATTTTGGTTTCTCTTTCTGGTCAGAGGTCAGCTGCAAGCAGTGGAGAGTAGGTACAAGGCCCAGAAGAGAATCACACAGGCATTTGAGCTGGAGATCTTGGATCTGTTTGGCCGGCTGGAGAAGAGCAGCCTACTGAAAAAACTTGAAGATGATAAAACAGAAGCAGCTGAAGCAGCAGAAGAAAGGTAAAGGGTGGTGATGTGAAATGTGCTGGCCTCATGACCAGCTCCTTGGAACCTAATGGAGTCCCTAGCACTTGGATGCATCCCCTCAAAATACTTCTGTTACCCCCCCTTTTGACAGACTGAGTCTGTGTGAGGTTACTGAGAGTCACTGACAGAGCTGGAGGTGCTTGTGAAGTACTTTCCAGGCAGCTGAACCATCAGAATCTGAGGGCAAGCCCTGCTTGGGCTCCCAGCTTGGTCTCTTTAATCATCAGATTGTCAGCCTGTTGTTAAGTAGTTGTTTTGCCTCGGGTGCCTTGAGTGCTGCACTTCCCTTCAGACCCCTTGGGTGTTTCTCTGCACCAAATCCTACCACAGCATCAGGGTGATTTTGCCACCAGACTCGTGGTGATCGTGAGTTAGGGAAAAGGAAGATCTCCAAGGCAAGGAAGATCTTTACCTTAGGAGATCAGGATCCAGTTTCATTATTGTCAGTTGGGATTTCAAATGCTGGATGCTGCAAAGCTGAGTGAGTTTTCTGGTTACCCTCTTGTCACTTCTGCTTTGCTACATGACTGAAAGGAAACCTGTTTGAAGCAGGCATGTGGCAGCACTGGGAGGTGATCAAAGCCTTTGCCTCTCCCCAGTCCTTCCCCTGCCACTGGAGCCAGCTGCTGCCGTTTCCCTGACGCTGTGTCCTCTCTCTTTCCAAAACAGGCTGGATTGTGGTAACGAAGATGCTGTGGTGGGATACAGTGAAGAAACAATTGGTAGAAATGGCGAGACCAAACCTGCCAGCACTCGAGGCAGCAGTAGCAGTAAGGGGGGCAGCAGCAGCGAGCTCTCCACCCCAGAAAAACCCCAGAACCAGAGGTTCAGCAGTCGCTGGGAGACATCCGTGTTGCTGGAGCCCTCGACTGCTGTCCCACTGACTGTAGGTTCACTCCCCAGCTCCAAGAGCTTCCTTGGAATGAAGGCACGAGAGTTATTTCGCAACAAGAGTGAGAGCCAGTGTGACGAGGAGGGTGTCACCATCAACAGGCTTTCTGATGCCCTAAAGACTGAACTCTCCAGAGATCCCAGCATGGAGACGAAGGCCCCTCCGAGCCCTGATAACCTTAGCCTCTCGCCTAAGATCCAGGAAAGCAGTGTTGGACAGCTTCATATCATGGACTACAATGAAACTCATCATGACCACAGTTAAAAAGGAAGATAGTCAATCAGTGTTATTTTCATATTCTTGGCATAGAACAGGGGGTGTGAATGCAAGTTTAACTAAAAGCTTTTCTGTTTCTTTGGTCTGAGCAGCTGGCTCGTGCAGCGGAGTAGGATCCATGTCCAGGAGGCTGCTGAACGAATGCAAAGTGGATTTTGGGGGTCTGGAATTGAAATGCCCAACCTAACTTTTGCTTCTTTCTCAAACTCAGTCCTTAGCAGCGTGTACTAACCTGAAGGGACAGCTGTTAGCATTTGCAAGGTTTTCTTCTTGGGTTTTTTTTCCCCTCCCTCCCCTTTCTCCCCACCCCCAGTGGAGTGGCTGCGTTTATGAACTTGAGTGCAATATGAGGCCAAATTAACATTTGTGAGTCTCCTTTGAATGCTTTGTTATTTCCTTGCAAGCTTCCACTTTAGAGCAGTGAATTGTGCTGCCTGGTCTGGGTGACTTTGGGTGCTCTCATCCTGGAAAGAAGCAGCACTAGGATTTCTAGTGCGTTCGTCTGAAGGTCTCTCTTTTGCCTGTCCCACATCCCTCAGAGCCCAGGCTTCACTGAGGTGGACTCTGAATACCTAAACCTTTAAAGGAGAGTGTACCTCTGCAAAATGATCCCCTTCACCCTATTTCATCATCATTGTTTATATTGTCCTTAACATTTCCTGGGAAGTTCCAGTTGAGCAGACTGTGAGGCACTGGAGCTTGTAATGCAGAAGAGCCCATGGGTGCTGAAGCCTTCTTACAGCACGAGCTTCTGATGGCGATTGCCTGGCAGGCTGCTGCTGACCTCAGACTGCTTCCTGTGGGGAAGCAATTGGGATGGGAGAAGAGAGGGAAGGGGAAGCTTGACTTGAGTAGGGAGAGCATGCAGGGCCTTTGTGTGGAGTTGCAAGCTTATGAAGCTTTGCAGAGGAGCATTTGCTTTTCTCATCAGGGAGATACCTGTGCTGCCTGACCCTCCCTCCTTGTCCTGATTCTTTGGTTCCTGCTCTGAGCAAGAACAGAGTCCAAGAAATTGGCTTCATTCTTCCTGGGGATAAGTTTTCAGGCTTGACTTACAGAATGTGGTTTCCTTTGAGTGCTGTTTTGTTCAGGCTGCAGCAGGGTTTTCAGCTCAGCAATGTCAGTTTGGCTCTAAGTATCTTTTCTTACCCTCACCCTGCTTCCTTAGCAGATAAGGCTGAGGAAGAAGCCTGCTCAAGCTCTGAACTCTGCCACGAAGCCTTTCTGTGTTGATCATGTTTTAAGTCAACAATGAACCTTCTGTGAAAGGAGGATTGTGGGCTCAAGGCTTGTCAGTGGTCAGACTCCATCTCTTGTGTGAGAGAGAAGGGCCTGCTGCTGGGCAGGCAGCAAGCTTGTTCCAAGTGTTGGGTATGTGTGGGGCTGGGGGTGCTCAGGCGTATCAGGCTTCACAGTGTCCTGCATCGTGCATGGCCTCAAACCTGCAGTGGGTGGCAGCTGCTGTTGAAGAATTGTCTCAGATACAAATCAAGTCCAAGTACACTTTGCAGCACAGATCCCTCCTTAACCTGACCGGGGCAGGAGTCTGTCAGAGCAGCTGGCAGTACGCTAATGTGTGCCTGATGGGACCTGTCCTCTCCTTTCCACCCCTCCCGAGGGTCTAAATACATTTCTGCCTCTCAGAATTCTCCTCAGTGTCCCTTTGGTTGGTCAGTTCCTAACTCTGGAAGTAAAGGTGAACTTCAGTGGTTTTGTCCAAGCTTGAATCTGCATGGCATAGAAAATAGCAAGTTGGTTGTAAGTGACAGGCTGGTTTTGTCGACATGTCCCTAGGCTTTCTAAGACGTAGCAGTAGCAGACGTGGTAGAGAGTATGTTTTGGTGAGATTTGGAGGTTTCCTGCCCCTTGCCCCCCACCAGGTCCCAGCCCCAGGAGTTGGAATTGTTTGCACATTGCTCTTGAAGGCTTGGCTCAGCCTTTGGTTGGGCTGGAGGAGCTCCTTCACCTCTCACCCTTCAGCTTCTTGAGTTGCTAACTGAGGAGAGGAGGATATTTTCCTGGTCAGCGCTTCCTTGGTGGCTACCACAGAGCTTGATGCTAAAGTGACTTTTGGGCTGGGCTTTTGGCTTGGTTTGTTTTGTTCTTTTCCAAAAGGATTTTAGCACCAGGATTAAGTAACAAAAACCACTTTAGCTTTGGTTATGGACCACAAAGATTATTAGAGGAACAAATTTTGCCATTCTCTCTTTTTTTTTTTTTGTCTTAAGTCTAAAAACTTCTGGATCTGCTTTCTGTAGTTAACTTTGCAGTTTGTCTGAGGGGGAGGGTGTCCCATCAGCGAAATGGAAACAGATTGAATGTCTCCTTTCTTTTTCTGTTGGTTTTAAAACTGACTGCTTTTAGTTAAACCTCAAATTGCTGTCTTTCTTTTTTTTTTGGTCAAGTTAACCTGTTCCCTGCCTCGCTCTTCGTAAGCATGTTTAAAACAATCCACGTTAAGATGCCATAAATATGAAGTCCGAGGAAATGGTACAATCTTAAGCTAAAGAGAACTTTAAACCAAAAGGAAGTTTTGCTCTCCTTTATTAGAATGTTCTAAAATGTCAAGGCAGTTGCTTGTGTTTAACTGTGAACAAATAAAATGTATTGTTTTGCACTACTCTGTGTTTAAACCACCCCCCACCGCTGCCAGCTGCTACCGCTCCGGGATGGAGGGGACACAGGAATGAGTGAGGCACCGAAATGCCTTCTGACATGGTAGAATCAGGGTTGGAAGGGACCACAAGGATCAGGCACTTCCAACCCCCTGCCGTAGACAGGGACACCTCCCACTAGAACAGGTTGCTCAAGGCATCATCCAGCCTGGTCTTGAGTATCTCCAGGGAGGTCGTGGAGCACAGAAGCACCCAACGTGATCTTTGATCACGTTGGGTGCTTCTGTGCTCCACGACCTCCCTGGGCAACCTTGTGCCAGTGTCTCACCACCCTCGACCTGTGCCAGTGTCTACCGTTGACCTGTGTCAGTCTCTCCCCCACCCTCACTGCCCACACGAATTGGCCAATTTCAAACCCCCTGCCATGCCCAGGGACACCTCGCACCAGATCAGGCTGGCCACAGCCTCAGCCAGCCTGGCCTTAAACACCTGCAGGGATGAGGCTTTCATCATCTTCCTGGGCAGCCCCTTCCAGGGTCTCCCCACTCTCATGCTGAAGAACTTCCTAACATCCAGGCTGACTCTCCCCATTTCCAGTTTTGTTCCATTCCCCCCAGTTCTATCACTCCCTGACAGCCTAAAAAGTCCTTCCCCAGCTTTCTTGTAGGTGCCCTTAAGATACTGAAAGGTCACAATGAAGTCACCTGAGGGTGGTGTGAGTAGTTCAGAGCAGGACAGAAGTTCTGCTCTTTGTGGGTGAGGTTTGTTGTGAGAAGCTTAAGACGTTGCTGGGAGGGTGCCCAGAGGAGGGCACCAAAGCTGGGGAAGGGTGTGGAGAGCAGGACTGGTGAGGAGCAGCTGAGGGAACTCAGGATGCTCAGCTTGGAGGAAAAAGAGGCTGAGGGGAGACCTCATAGCTCTCTGCATCTCCCTGAGAGGAGGTTGGAGTGAGGTGGGATTGGTCTCTTCTCCCCAGAACCAGGTGAGAGGAGAGGAAAGGGCCTGAAACTGTGCCAGGAAAGGTTTAGGTTGGAGATTAGGCAAGTTTTCTTGGTGGGAGAAGTGGTCAGGCATAGGAACAGGCTGCCCTGGGAGGTGGTGGAGTCACCACCCTGCAGGTGTTCAGGAAACCTGTGGCCATGGCCCTTTGGGCATGGATTAATGGCCAGGGTGGTGCTGGGCTGAGGGCTGCACTCAAAGGTCTCTCCGGAGCCCAACAATTCTTTGATTCTAACAAACAATTTGATCTCATCAGGTGGAGCCAAAGCCTTTTTCTGCTGTGACAAGCACCCAGCCATGACATCTGATCCAATCCATCAGCTCGCTGCTGCAGCTGGCACTGGCCACGTAGGCTGCCGACTGCACAGCGACCAGACAAATCAATCACTGCCACCGGCCCCGGCTGCTGGTTTCAGAGCTGCGGCTGCTGCCAGGAGCTGCCCAGCTCGCTCTGCCCCTGCTCTGCTGCTGCTCGCCCCTGCCCAGCAGTCACTGCAACGGGAACCAGGGCAGCTGAGGAGCATTTTCCCACTGGTCACTGATGTGAGTGAGGGGCAGTGGTGGCGCACGAAGGGGGTCACTGCAGCGGGGCAGGCAGGACCAGGTGCTGGCCCCGGGTCCCCTCACCTCTGGCCCTGCTGCTTCTCAACCGCGGCCACTAGAGGCCCCGCGAAGCTCATCACATCGCTCGGCGGCGGCTGCAAGGTGGCTTTGGGGAGGCTGAGTTCCCTCTGTCCCTTGAACCAGCCCCTCTCGTTCTCTTCAGAGCCCCCCATCAGCTCTGGCACTTGATCTGAACCTCCTGAGCTGTGAGCCGTGCCCCATCCTCAGCCTGGGAGCTGCTGGAACCAGGTCTGCAACACAGAGAACATTTAGACCTGGCTGCCCTGACTGTCTGCTATTTTGTTTTGACCAGAGCCTGGTCTGACCCTTAGCTGAGTCAAGGGCAGCAGAGAGGTCATTTCCAGCCTGCAGATGCCAGGATTCTGTTGAGATCTTCTAGGCTGGATGTCAGGAGGAAGTTGTTGGCAGAGAGAGTGGTTGGCATTGGAATGGGCTGCCCAGGGAGGTGGTGGAGTCTTTGTGCCTGGAGGTGTTGAAGCCAATCCTGGCTGGGGCACTTAGTGCCATGGTCTGGTTGGTCGGGCAGGGCTGGGTGCTAGGCTGGGCTGGCTGAGCTTGGAGCTCTCTACCAGCCTGGGTGATTCTATGATTCTCCCACCAGCCCACGTCTCTGCTTGCAGAGTTTCCTTCCTGGGCTGGCTGGCAGCTCTCTGGGTAAGTCAGCCTGCTGCCCTGCCTGCTTTCTCACTCTGTCACCTTGCAGTCTGCTGCTCACAGAGGCTAAAGTAAAACTTTAGTGCACTTTTGTGCTTGGCATTTACATCCTGTTTATGTAAATTCTTCAAACAGCTTGATTTGTAGCAGAGAAAAACAATTCATGCTGTATCTTTTTGTCTTTTGAAGTGTCCATCCACTCTGGAGGAGGAGAACTTGTATGGAAATTAAGTAATTTGTCTCAGTGGTATTTGGCTTTTTTTTTTTTCTTTCATGAGATTTCACTTTGCAGCTTTCCAAACAGGCTCTGGGCTCATGTCATTACCAAACCTCAGGCTGCAAGTTTTATGCATTCAGGTTTTCTGCTGCTCTCTCAAATTTTTGCCTGTGTAAGGCTGACTGAAAGGATAAAGTCAGGATTAGGAATGCATAGAATCAAGCAGGTTGGAAGAGAGCTCCAAGCTCATCCAGCCCAGCCTAGCACCCAGCTCTGGCTAAGCAACCAGACCATGGCACTGAGTGCCCCAGCCAGGCTTGGCTTCAACACCTCCAGGGACAGCAACTCCACCACCTCCCAGGGAATTAATAAGTTTTGAGAGCTGATTTTTGCTGCTCAGGTACAAAGGGGCAACCTTTCTGGTATCTGGAACAGCAGAGGTGGGGGACAGGGTTGGATGGGACTGTTCTGATAAGCAATTTGTGCTGTGAGAGCTACAAACTGCAAGGATAATTTTGGTTTCATCAATTTTGGTCTCCTCAGAGTCTGTCTGGTCACACTTAAACTATATGGCAGGGTGAGGAGAGTTGGAAACAAGATCTGGGGACAGTGTCCCTTGTGTCCCCACCACTTAGTCCATGTAGCCTGTACTTGTTCTCAAAAGCTTTCCAAGGCAGCAGCTGTCATGGCCACTTGTCCCTGCAGCACGAAACACAACAGGGCAGCTGCAAGCAGCTTTGGCTTTTCCTGCCTGGAGCTGCCTCTACAAGAGAGCTCCCAAGTAAAGCCTGAGAAGTGACAGCCACATTCTGCTGGCTCTGACCCCAGTAGTGCCTCAGAGTCTCTCTCTGTGTGACCCTGGCAAACTTTGTTGCCATTTTGAGTTCACCAAGGTTTAATTCAGCTGGGTCATGAGGCCTCCTAAAAATAGGCTTCTGCCCTAGCATGGTTGGGTGTGTGGCATTGCAGTAGCAGTGGAGAGGGGAAGGAGAGAGTGCAGGAGGAGGAGGAGGAGTACAAATGCTCCTGAAGATACTTGCCGTTTCCAGAGAGCCATCATTCCTTCCTGCTCTCCCTCCTCCAGTAACCCTCCCTCCTTTTTTCTGGCTGCTTGTTGCCAAAATCTGCTCATCTTAAGGCAAAAACCTCAACTTTAGCCAACCGAGCCAGGTGTGGAAGGGGAAATGGTTTATTTCAGGAGTGCCTTCCAGCAGGAAGCAAAGAACAGGAGCTAATTTGCCTGTGGGAGGGGAAAAGAGCAGTCAGAGAGAGGGAAGGGAGCACATTATCGAGGTCTTAAGGCTGCAGTTAACAGTGCTTGGATAAAAGCACCACCAGAAAATGTCTGTCAGCTCCAAGGGCTCTGCTTGACCCACCCTGGGCAGGCTGGGGAGAAAGCTGCTCCCAGCACTGGTGGAGAAGTCACTGCTGGAACTGGGAGGTGCTGCTCCCAAAGCAGTGTGAGACCCTTTCCCATGCCCTGTGCTTTTAACCAAGATCCCTGCAGGCCAGCAAGGCAGATTGCCAGCTGCAAGAAAGGAGAGCACAGGCATTTTAACCTGCAGTCTGGAAGGGAATTAGCTGCAAATGGCCACAGCCATCCCACCAAGGACATCTGCTGGAGATGCCTTTGTGAGCTTTGCAGAGCTCTGGGGCAGGCAGAGGTGGTTTGTTCAAGTCTGGATGTTGTCAGTAACCCAAACTCAGTACAAAGTGACGTTTGTTCTCCTTTCCATCTCCAGCTCTGACAGCAAAAGTATCAGAGAGGTGTGAGGGGAGGTGTTCTGGGACATGGGTACTGGTCGTGGTGGGAGAACCTGCAAGAAGGCTGCAGCAGAGCACAGCTGGTGCAGCTAAAGCATGCTGAGCTTTTCTGCAGCCCCTGGAAAGTGAGGAGGACATCATCAGTGTCCTGCAGGCTTTGACTTCATGGTCCAAATAACCAGGGGGTGAGGGAGCTTTAGGGACAAGTCTAAATCTCAAGCAGATGTCTGAATCCATAATGAGAAGCATCCTGCAGACATGCAGGTGCCTCACACCTCCAGCTCTGAGTGAGTGCTCCTCAGAAGGGACTCTGAGGTGTAAAACCCTCATTTCAGGTGTCTTGCCCCAGTTGCTCCTGACTGTTGCATGGTGGAAGGGACCAGCTGCAGTGCTACAGCTACCTGGGCTGGTAGGAGAGTTCCATCAGCAAGAAAGAGTTTGGATCTGCCAAGGCTGGCTTACAGAGCTAACTCTTCAGAAGGTAGACTTGGACAGGAAAGGTCTCTGCTATTCATTTCACTGTCTTCAATCAGCCACCTGAGGAAAGGTGGCAAGCAGGAGAGCTTGGGTGCTTTAAAAGGCATTTCTGCCTGGTGGCTTCCAGGGCCCTTTGCATTTCCCACTGTGATGGTCTGTGTTATGTAGCTGCTTCTTCTGGCCATGCTTACCCTCCTGCCCCTGGGCATTAGCTTTGTTACTAGATGAGGTCTGAGCTTCAAGGTGTGGAGAAGCTGGTGTCTGGGAAATGGCTGCCCTAGCTGGTGCCTCCTGGGCTGCCCTTTGCCCAGAGGCAGCACTTCCACCACTCACATTATTCAGCCTGTGCTGTGGCAGCTTCTCAGCGTGGGCTACCCACTCCTTCATGTAGTCCAGCACGATGGGGATGAGGCTCACCACACCTCCATAGTGATTCCTTGCTTCATTACAGCTCAGGTGGTTCACAACATCGTGGGGGTATCTGTGGGGCAGAAGAGGCAAACAAGGGTGGGTGCAAGCCCAAGCACAGCTCCAGGCTGGGTGGGGAATGGCTGAGAGCAGCCCTGAGGAACAGGACCTGGGAGGCTGGGGTGAGGAAAAGCTCCACAGGAGCCTGCAGTGTGAGTGCAGACCAGACACAACCCTGTGCTGGGCTGCAGCAAGAGCAGTGTGGGCACAGGGCAAGGGAGGGGATTCTGCCCCTTGGCTCTGCTCTCCTCACACCCCACCTGCAGTCCTCTGTGCATCTCTGCAGCCCCCAGCACAAGCAGGACATGGAAGTGTTGGAGCCAGTCCAGAGGAGGCCACCAAGATGCTGAGAGGGCTGCAGCAGCTCTGCTGTGAGCACAGGCTGAGAGAGTTGGGGCTGTGCAGCCTGGAGAAGAGAAGGCTTGTAGGAGACCTTGGAGTGGCCTTGCAGGATGTGAAAAGGGCTTCAGGAGGGCTGGGGAGGGACTATTGACAAGGTCTGGGAATGAGAGGAGGAGGAGGAATGGGTTTGAAGTGGCAGAGGGGAGACTGAAAGTGGATGTTAGGAAGAAGTTGTTTGCAGTGAGGGTGGTGAGACCCTGGCACAGGCTGCCCAGGGAGGTTGTGGAGCACAGAGTCACCCAGTGTGACACCTGGAGGTGCTCAAGGCCAGGCTGGATGAGTCCTTGAGCAACCTGTTTTAGTGGGAGGTGTCCCTGCCTATGGCAGGGGTTGGAATTGGCTGAGCTTTGAGGTCCCTTCCAACCTAAACCATTCTGTAAGTGGCCTGGGTGGTGGCAGCAATGTGGCACTGGTGAGCCCACAGTGCCACCCTGGCAGAAAGGGCAGGAAGGTGCAGCCAGGCAGTTCCCCAGAGCCAGAAGGCATGGAGAGAACTGCATCTGGAGAAACAAGTCCTGCCTGACACAGGACAGCCTGTCCTGACTGCTGGGATCCATCTGGAATTGCTCAGGAGTACAAAGACACTTGGCCCAGAGAAAACAGCTTCATGCAGAGCAGGGACAGGAGAAACGAGGAGTTAAATCTGCCTGAGTGTGCCAAGGTGCCTTCTGTGCCCTCCACCATGGAAAAGAACCACCAAGCAGCCCCCTTTGTGGGAAAGGAGGCTGGTGATGTTTTCCCAACAGCTGGAATAGTGAACTGGGCAGCACCTCAGGAAAGCCAGGAAGGTGCTGCAAGAGAGCTGATGGAGAGAGACTGTGGGCTGTGGCAGTCCTCCAAAGGCTCTAAGCTGCTGCAGGAGCCCTTACTTGGCCCGGATGGTGCTCAGGTCGTTGCTGTGGCTGAGGAGCAGCTTGCACCTCTCCAGGGCGTCCCCGGTGGTGGTACCAGAGCAGAGAGTCTCCAGCTTGTGGCAGAGGTTGCTCAGGTCGCTGCAGATGCTTAGGAACAAGGTGAGGATGCGCCTGTCTGTGGAGCTGTGGCAGTGATGGTCCATGTAGGTCTGTACCTGTGCGTGGGGAGAGAGGCAGTCACGCCTGGGAGACAGCAGAGACCTTGTGCTGCTGAGCTGGGGAGGGATGAGAAGCTGCTTCCTCTTGTGCCTCTGCAGGTGTGAGCCAGCAGGGGAACGGCAGCACTGTGGCAGGCAGAACGCTCCTAGAGCAGGTCGGAGGTGTTTGCTCATCATTCATCACGACTGAAGAGCACTGGGGTGAGGGAGCTGCTCAGCAGCACCCCAGGGAGCCTTCCTCCCCTCTTTGAAGGTGTAGGAGTAGCACAGCCACAAGCACAGCTCTGCTGGCAGCACTGCAGAAAGGGTTTGGTGTGAGGTGGTGGAGTCTCCATCTCCAGAGACATTCAAAACCTGCCTGGATGTGTTCCTGTGTGAGCTCCTTGGGGTAAGGCTGCCTTGGCAGGGGGGCTGGACTCAATCCCCAGAGGTCCCTTCCAACCCCTAATATTCTCTAGTTCTCTGATCAGTTTTCTGCTTGCTCTGAGCAGGGCACCCACTGCCATGGCTGATGAGGCAGAGCAGAGTGGGAGGTGAGGGCAGCAACCATACTGGGACTGGAAGATGTCCCTGCCCACGGTGGGGGGCTGGAACCAGATGATCTTTAAGGTCCTGCCTACGGCAGGGAGCTGAAACTGGATGATCTTTGAAGTCTCTTCCAACCTAAACCATTCTATGATTCTAAGGTCCCTTCCAAGCCAAACCTTCCAGGACTGCTCTGGAGCAGTGTTTGCCTCACTCCTCCTTTGTGGTTTTTCATTTGGCACCACTGGAGCTGCTGTCATTTGCAGATGTCCCTCCAGACTAAGCCCATTGCACCTAAACTCGTCCTTCCTAAGCTGTCCTAGCCAGGAGAGTCTCTGTTTGCCTGGAGCATTTTTGTTACTCAGAGTGCCTGGCAGGGCCTGACAAAATGTTATGCCAAGGAGCTGAGGATCTTCTCCCAGAAAATTAGAGGCACTTCAGCCAGGAATGGGTGGAATATAAACCCCTGAGCTGTGGCTGGCACCCTCAGTGCTGCCTGTAAGACCTGAAGACAGGAACAAAGCAGCTGTTCCAGCAGGAAAGCCTCACTCTGTGCCTGGACAAATTCTCAGCTGGTTTGCAAAGGAAGATAAAAGATGGCCCCAAAGGGTCCATTTTCACTGCAGCTTCCTCCTTCCTGCTGCTCTCTGAGCCTGGAGCCCTTATGAGTGGCAGGGTTGTTTATTGCTGCTGTGAGCAGAAACAGGCCTGAAGAGAGCAGCATTTCAGCCTGCATGGTCACCAGTGGGACAGCAGCACTGCTGCTGGCCACATCAACCACAAAGTTCATGCACCCACAGGACTGGGATGGGGACCAGGGCTAAAGGAAGGAAGCTTGCAGTAGCCACCTGGTGATGAGCAGTTGAGCTGCAGCCAGCAGAGCTCAAGGGCAGACCCTGCACTGGGCAAGGCCATGGCCACAGACAGGGACTCGTGGGGGGGCTGAGTACTGGACCAGGCTGCCCAGGGATGTGGCTGAGGCCTCATCTCTGGAGACACTCAAGGTCAGCCTTGATGTGGTCTCAGCAGCCTGAGCTAGTTGGAGGTGTCCCTGTTCAGTGCAGGCAGCATGGACAAGATGACCTTTGAAGGGGACACCTCCCACCAGCCCAGGTGGCTCACAGCCTCACCCAGCCTGGCCTTGAACACCTCCAGGGAAGGAGCATCCCCAGCCTCCCTGGGCAACTTCTTCCAGTGTCTCACCACCCTCACTGGAAAGAATTTCTTCCCAACCTCCAGTCTAAATCTGCCTTCCAGAGGCTTCAATCCATTCCCTCACGTCACTGCTGGAGGTGTTGCCTCTGTGGCTGCTGCCAAGAAGCAGAGCCCAAGTTTGCTCAGTACCACTGAAACATTGGCACTTTTGCATGTGCCAGGAAGAAATGGTCCAGTGCAACAGCTGCCATGGTCCTCTTGGGTGTTAGGAGCAAAGCTCCTCTCTCAGAGACAGTCAGCCCCTAGAAAAGAAGCAGCTCACTCCCGTCCTAATCCTACTAGCAGCTTGCTTTTCACCCTGGCTTTGGCACCCTCCTGGGCTTTGTGCCTGGCTTCTGCTCACTCATACCCACAGTTCTAATTTGATTTAGATTTCCCCCTCTGCCTGCAGGTGGTCTAAGTTCCTCACACTACTCCAAACATCCCATGTTATAAAAATTCCAAGACAATTCACTTAGCAGCCCAGAAAGCCCCAGGCCCGCTGGGGAGGCTGAGCCCTCAATCCATCATCCTCCCTCTGCTGTAACACAGCCATTATTTTTAATAAGCACTATAGAAAGATACAGCAGCAGCAATACCAGGGGGAAGAGGCAAGCATGCTGGTTACTACCAGTTAAGGATTACAGATTCCATGTGTGGCTGGGGAAGGAGGCTTGGTTTGATTGTTTTCTTGTAGCCTCTATTTCTGCCTACGCCACAGCAGCTCAAACTCAGGGTGTTCAAGTGCTGCTCAGCCATCAAAGTCCTTCTCTGGCCTAACACAAAGGCATTTCCGCCCCCCCCCCGCGCTTAATCTGCCACTTAGTTTGCAGAGTTAAATGTTACCAGAGAGGTTTTTTATTGTGCATCTTCCCTCGCTCATCCCAGAGCTCGACTCGAGTGTGCAGCAGCACCGCCTCAGTCCCTCTTCTCCCCAGCAGAGGACTTCGTGCTGAAGAGTTTGTACCTGGCTGATGCTTGCCACAGGTCTGATCGTGTCATGTGCAGCCTCTCGGGTGTGTTGCAGGGCTCCAATGAACGTGAACTGCTGCTGCAGGAAGAGTTTGTACTTCTGCTCGACGTTTCTTAGAGCTTCCTTCACCTCGTTCATTTTATTTCCTCCTGGATTTGGGGAGAGGAGAGGAGGGAAGCTGCTTTTGAGCAACGATGCAATCGTACAGAGCTCTGCCTTCCCACCCGAGCTGAAATCGTGGAGGTTAGTGGAAAACTTTTAGACAGAGAAAGAAAAAGAAAGAAAGGAAAACCCTAAACAAACTCTGTTGTGTCAAAGCTCTGCAGTCCCAGAGCCCCAGGCAGTAAGTCAATGAGGTAGTAATGATGCTGCAAAAAGAGGCAGAGGACCCAGAGGGGCTCACTGACAATCAGCCACCATAAACCCAAGTGGGTCTATTGTAAGCATAATGGGGCAATGCATCAAACCGGCTGCTGCGGAGGGGCCGGGGGAGGCAGTGCCTGCTCTTCTGCTTCTAGAGCTATTGCCCAAGTGGCTTAAACACTCACATTAAATCCAGCCAGCTTGGCAGGCAGCCCTGCGGGCGTTAAGAACAGTGTGACCTGCAGGTCGAGGAAGGAGCACTTGTCCCTCTGTTCTGCCCTACTGAGGCAGTATGTAGAGTGCTGGGTCCAGTTCTGGGCTCCCCAGTACAAAGAGAGGAAGGGAACTACTGGAGAGAGTCCAGAGGAGGTTACAAAGCTGCTGAGGGGCCTGGAGCAGCTCCGTGAGGAGCAAAGGCTGAGCCCTGGGGCTGAGAGCCTGCAGAAGAGCAGCCCCAGAGGGGAGCTGAGCAGTGCTCAGCAAGAGCTAAAGGATGGGGGGCAAGAGGATGGGACCAGACTCTGCTCAGTGGTGCCCAGGGACAGGATAAGGGACAATGGGCACAAAGTGGAACCCAGAAGGCTCCATCTGAACAGGATAAACTTGTTTGGCGTGAGGGTGCTGGAGGCCTGGAGCAGGCTGCCCAGAGAGGTTGTGGAATCTCCTTGTCTGGAGAGCTTCCAGCCCCAGCTGGACACTGTGACCCTGGGCAAGCCGCTGCTGGTTACCCTGCTCTGGCCGGGACCTTGCGGCTGGAGGATCTTTAGAGGTCCCTTCCAACCTCCCCAGTGCTGAGGTTCTGCATCAGGGCGGAGCAGGGGAAGCTGCTGCCGCAGGGGGGTCGCTTGTCCCGCTCCGGTAGCCTCCCGTCCCGCGCGGCCCTCCCTCGCCCTCTCCCACTCCCCCCAAGCAGTGTTTCCCAGCCCGCCCCAGGGAGCTCTCTCGGCTCCCCAGTCCCTACCGGCCGCGTAGCCCGGCGGATGCGCAGGGGCGGCGGCAGCAGCCGGCAGAGGGGCCGGTGCGGGCGGCGGCAGCGGCAGCGGCCGGCAGAGGGGCCGGTGCGGGCGGCGGCAGCGGCAGGGGCCGGCGGAGGGGCCGGTGCGGGCAGCAGCGGCCGGCAGAGGGGCCGGTGCGGGCGGCGGCGGCGGCGGCCGGCAGAGGGGCCGGTGCGGGCGGCGGCGGCAGCGGCCGGCAGAGGGGCCGGTGCGGGCGGCAGCGGCCGGCGGAGGGGCCGGTGCGGGCGGTAGCAGCGGGCGGCAGCAGCAGCCGGCAGAGGGGCCGGTGCGGGCGGCGGCGGCTCCCCGGGGACTGCCGGTAGGACGCCGCCGTCTCCTTGGCAACGGCGCGGGCGTCGCTGCTCGATGACGTCACCCCGCGGTCCGTCCGGCGCCTGTGGCGCACTGGCGGCGGGGCGGGGCCCGGCGCTACGTGATTGCGTCATCCCTAGCAACGCGTCCCCGCTGGCTGCCGCCATGGACGCCCCCGCCCGGCCGCCGCCGCCGCCGCTGGGCTCCTACGCGGAGGAGCAGGAGGTGTTCCAGCTCCTGCAGGTGAACGAGCCGCTCCTGCCCCGGGGTCCGTCCCCACCGCCTCCTCCGGGGCGCGGGGGGACGCGGCGGGGCACTGAGGGGCACGGCGAGCGTCGTCCCAGCTCCGTTGCGGGGAGTCCGCTTTGCTCCCGGCACCTAACCCGCGGCGCTGCCCGCGGGGAAACCCCAACCAGGAGCAGGGTAGGGCCTGGGAGGAGAGAGCAGTACCGCGGTCACTTATCCCGGCGGCCGCGGCCGGGCTCAGCTGGCCAGGCGGGGGCGGCCGGCGCCGCGGGAGGGAAGGCACCGGCGAAGCCCTCTCCGACTTCGTTAACTTCTTCCCACAAGGGCCTGGCAGTCAGCGCTGCTCACACAGGGCAGTCTGTGCGAGACAGCGGCCGGCTGTGGGGGAAAGGCGCATGCAAGAACGGTTCGGGAAGGGAAAGGCTTGGCAGGACAGGGGCGAGGAGAGGGAAGAAGAGGAGAAGGAGGCTGCGGTAACAGATGAAGCTCAGGGATAAGCCGCGGTGAAGGATTTTGCCCTTCCAGAGGCACAGCTGATGAGGCGACCGCCGCCTTTCGGCCCCTTAACCGGCGCCATCCGGTTCAAACCGTTGCTGCCGCTGCTGCCGGGGCCGTTCGGCGGAGCTGAGGGCCACGAACGCTGCCGGCTCCGCCTCTGGCCCTAGCAGGGCTGGGGCCTGCCTGTACGGAAGGTAGGTTTGGCTCTGTGAGCTTGGGACAAGCTCTTCTGTGCAGGTTTGTGGCAGGGCCTGAGCGTTCTGCTGCTGTTCTGGCAGCTTGTCAGAGACTCCCCTTGCGGGCCAGCTCCTGGTCCTGTAAAGCCTTTGCCACGGGAGGACACTCAGGTGATTGTTTCTTGCTCTTTCTCGTTTGTTTGGACGGATTTTAACAGTTCTTTTAGTCTATTTTGGGTATTTTGGTTAGGTTTTTTTCCCCCTGTCACTTCAGGACCATTTGCCATGACCACTGTGGCGTAACACTTGTGGGGCTTTAACACCAAGCCTTCAACACCAAGCCTTTGACAAGGCTGTGTTTTGCAAGCCACAAGACACTGAATTCAGCTGCAGAACCTCCTCACATTGCAGAAAACACTGCCAGGGTCTGCTCAGAATCTTGCTTTTGTGCTTCAGTTTCATTCTAGCAACATAATGCCACAAACACATTGCAGCTTGACAGCCTTGTCCTATACATAAACACCTGCAAAGCCCAAAGTGTGAAATGTAAAAGGAGACCCAAACCCTGAACCTCCCCCAGAAATTAACTGGAGTTACATTGAGATAAGAGAGCTGAGGAAAATGAATCAATCAATAAAGCAAACAGATTGTATTCTGATTGGCATCTTTCTGGCCGTGCTTTCTGTCAGGCTTCCAGCATTTCAGATAGGTTTCATAGTCTCATTGGAGCCTGTTAATGGGTCCTTAAGCAATAAAGCAGCTTGTAGTGATAGGACAAGAGGGAATGGATTGAAGCTTCAGGAGGGCAGATTTAGACTGGAGATTTGGAGGCAGTAAGGGTGGGGAGATGCTGGAAAAGGCTGCCCAGGGAGGCTGGGGATGCTGCCTCCCTGGAGGAGTTCAAGGCCAGGCTGAGTGAGACTTTGAGCCACCTGTGCTGGTGGGAGGTGTCCCTGCCCTGGAGGTATTCAAGACCAGGCTGGATGAGACCTTGAGCCACCTGTGCTGGTGGGAGGTGTCCCTGCCCGTGGCAGGGATCTGGAACTGGATGAGCTTTAAGATCCCTTCCAAGCCAACCCATTCTATGAATGCATAAACTCTTGCAGACCCTCCTAGCGCTGCTGTAAGCCCCCAGCCTGTCACACCTGCCTGCCTGCCACGTTGACTCTCTCCTGTTGATTTTCAGAACATGCTTGAAGAACTCTTGATTCATGAGCCAGAGGATCCCATTCAGTTTATGATCGACCATTTAAAGCAGAACAATGATGATGGTAAGTGCAAGTGGAGACACCACAAATAGGTCCACTCCTTATTTGTAAGCAGCTGTGCTTTGCTTGGCAGAGGATGGATAAAACTTTTCTGGCTCTGTCCTGAGAGGGGGGGAGGGAGAAAAAAGGAAAGAAAAAGGTGAACATTTTGGAATAGTTATAGGTAAGCTGCTTTTAATTTTTTTTTTAGTGGGTAATCTAATCAAAAATGCACTTTAACAGTTATAACAATGCAACCCTCTAAGGGAATAACAAAGAGTTCTAGTGTATCAATTATTAATGCCTTCTGTGCCCCATCTGATATTTCCTGTTGTCTTTAAGCTTGCTAATTACTCCTTTTGTCAGGTGTAAATTTGCTTTCCTATTCTACCTGGGCTGGCAGATTCTCTGCTGCTTTTTTTTTTCCCCTGATTAGTTAGTTGCTGCTGCTAATGAGTTCCACTGCTCAGTGGCACCTCAGCTAAGGAGCACTGAGCACGTCTGCAAACTTGGGCAGTGGAATAGGATGCCTCTATTCTGTGCAAGGAAAGCAAAGCAGTGGAGACTCAGTCAAATGATTTGATTTACAAACTGTTCACCCTTAGGCAGATTGCATTTGGATGTGCAGGATGGGGCTGTGGGTTTCGTTCTGCAGGAGCTGTCAAGGGAGAGCTGGTGTCAAGTTGCTGTGATGTGTCTTTAAAATCACAGTGAACCGTTATTGTAGAGTGGCTTAGTTTGGGAGAGACGTCAGAGTTCATCTACTCCAACCTCCCCACCACAGGCAGGGACCAGTCTCAACTAGACTCAGCTGCTCAAGGACTCATCCAACCTGGTCTTCAACACCCCCCGGGCAGGAAGGAGGCAGCCACAGCCTGCCTGGGCAGCTTGTTCCAGAATCTCACCACCTTCACAATGAACAACTTCTTCCTCAGCTCCACTCTAACCCTGCTCTGCCTCACCTCCAAACCATTCCCCCTGGGCCTGTCTCTAGACACCTTCAGCAGAGTACTCTGCAGCCTTTCTGCAGGATCCCTTCAGGCACTGGCAGCAGCTCTGAGGTCCCCCTGGAGTCTTCTCTCCTCTAGGCTGCACACCTCCAGCTCCCTCAGCCTGTCCTCACAGCAAAGCTGCTCCAGCCCTTGGATCATCTTTGTGACTCTCCTCTGGATTGACTCCAGCAGCTCTGTGTCCTTCTTATGTCGAGGACAGCAGAACTGGAGGCAGTATTGGAGGTGAGGTCTCAGCAGAGCAGAGCAAAGAGGCAGAATTCTCTCTCTCGCCCTGCTGCCCACACTCCTCTTGATGCATCTCAGCACAGAGCTGCCTTCTGGGCTGCTTGAGGGCATTGCTGGCATCACTAAAATCACTGTGAGCTTGGTGGTGGTGATCAGATGGAGCTTGCTTGAGATGCTGCTAAACAGCACCACAAAATAAACCTTACAAATCGTGCCCAGCCTTTTCTGATGCAGGCATGAGAGGAATCAGTTTCATAAACCCACAGAAAACCTGCAGAGGAATTTCCTGCAGTTAGAATGCTGAGAAAAGCTCTTTGCATGGAGCTAGCATTTGTCCTTCAGCCTCAGAGCAGAGCCTGAACAGAATTAGGCAGGTTTCCATTTCATGACTTCAGTACTTAGAGGCTAAAGATAGAACTACAGCAGTTATTTGTCGAAGGGAAAATGCTGCCTTCTTTTGGCCTGGGAAACAAACAACCCCTAAACCTACTAAGAAAGGAAAGGAACTCCAATTGCAGTGACAACCTAAATGGTTTAAGAAGAATTTCCATGGAAAAATAAAGAGGGATCTGTAGCAGAGTTCATTTTTACTTAGTGACCAAGATGCTGACTACTTAGAAGGGGAAAAAACACCCCAAACCCTACTAGAACCATCAGGAAAGTGATGGAAGTTCATGATCTTGCCTTGCTTGACAGTTTTAGTCCCAGAGGAAGTTTCAAAGAGGGCTGTGTGGAAGAGCAGCCTTGCTCTAACCCAGGTGGGAAGTTAGAGAAAGCTTTTTCATTACCAGTAGGGGCCAAAGTACTCCCAGAAATACAAACACATCCAGTGGTGATCAGAGCTTAGAACTGCCCTGAAAGTCTTGTGGGTTGCAGGTGGGGCCAAGTGTGCAGAGCCTTGAGCACAAACCTTTGTGCTTTCACATGGTTCCTTCTACCTGAAGAGCCAGATGAGGCCTGATGGTTCTTTCATGTACAAAGATGCTGCTTTCCTATGCTGCATCCTAGTTTGTGCTGATAAAGAGAAGCTTTTCAGGATCCAAGTGGCCTGTCTCTGAGCTCTGCCTTTGCCATCAAACCCTTGCAGAGGTTTTCTGGAGTTCTACAAGAATATGGAATCCTTGAGGTTGGAAAAGAACTTTGAGTCCAGTGGTAACCCAACATGTACCTTAGTTAGCAGAGGTCATCTGTGGTGGTGACAGCAAAGCTTGGTGAGGGGTCTGGAGAACAGGGCTGGGGAGGGGCAGCTGAGGGAGCTGGGGGTGTTCAGTCTGGAGAGGAGAAGGCTGAGGGCAGAGCTCATTACTCTCTGCAGCTCCCTGAGATGAGGTTGGAATGAGGCGGAGTTGGTTTCTTCTCTCTAGTATCAGGTGATAGAAGGAGAGGAAATGCCCTGAAATTATGCCAGGGGAGGGTTAGGTTGGAGATGAAGAAAAATTCTTTGCTGCAAGAATGGACAGGGATTGGCAGAGGCTGCCCAGGGAGGTGGTGGAGTCCCCATCCCTGGGGGTGTTCAAGAAACCTGTGGCCATTACACTTGGGGACATGGCTTAGTGGCCATGGGGGTGTTGGGTTGATGGTTGAACTCTATGATCTTAGAGGTATCTTCCAACCAAAACAATTAAGTGATTCTGTATCATCTGGATATGACACCTGGGGACATGGTTTAAGGGCTGTGGTGGTTTTAGGTTGATGGTTGATGCTCAGGCAGTGGGGTTGGACTCGATGATCTCTTTGGGTCCCTTCCAAACCTGACATTCTATGATCCTGTTGGACTACATCATCATAGAGGTCTTTTCCAACCAAAACAATTCAGTGATTCTCTATCCTCTGGACATGCAGGGACACCTCCCACAAGAACAAGGTGCTCAAGGCCTCATCCAACCTGGTCCTGAACACCTGCAGGGAGGTTGTGGAGCACAGAAGCACCCAACGTGATCTTTGATCACGTTGGGTGCTTCTGTGCTCCACAACCTCCCTGGGCAACCTGTGCCAGTGTCTCAGCACCCTCAACCTGTGCCAGTGTCTCACCACCCTCAACCTGTGCCAGTGTCTCACCACCCTCACTGTCAAGAACTCTTTCCTAACATCCACTTTGAACCATCTAGGTTGGACTGAATCATCTCGGAGATCTTTTCCAACCCAAACAGTTCTGTGACTTTATGATCTCACTGTGGAACAAAATAGGATTCCTTACCAGAGGAAAAGACACTTTCTCCATTTTCCTGACCCCATTTAGCTGCTTCTTCAGCCCCCCCCAACCCCTGAACCCTGCCTGCTGACTGCTGGCAGCAGGTTAACCATTACACGCGGCCGTGCCCTGCTTGCGCCCTGGTGTCGTATGTTTGGGGAGAACTCTTTAGGTGACTTCTTCTGAGTGTGCAAATGAGCAAAGCAGTGAATTAGGCTGCCCCATCTGCTGCCAGCCACTAAGCAGAGAGAAAAGCAGATTTAGTACAAAGTGAGCATTTACAGTAGCCCTGGGCAATATTAAAGCACGAAGCTGCTGTATAGAATGGGCTGTTGCGTTTCTTTATCAAACGTTTGTCCAAGAAAGCTGTGTATTAAAGCTTCAATACCTAAGGGTTTTTCTTGTGAATTTTAAATCATGCTCCTAGTTAAACCTCAAAAGGATCTGTGGATGGAAAGGTTTTTTGATTTTCTTTGAAGTGGTTTGAAGAAGTTGATTAGTGTTGGCACCCCAGCACTCTTCTTATGACGCTGGTTATAAATAATTCCTGAGGACCAGGCTGCAGTTTCAAGGTGTTAGCTTAAAAAAAAAAAAAGAAATAGAAGAAGAAGAAAACCCAAACAGCCACCCTAGGATTTAATAATCACATTACAGCTGAAAGAAAAGAGCTGCTAAACCCAGCTGATGTATCCTTTTAAAGTGGTTTTCCTACATTGTGTACTTGTTCTGTTGCGCTTGCAGGAACCAATAAAGTTGGGGTGGGGGAGGGAGGTCTCTTCCAACCTGGTTGGTTCTATACTTCTGTGATTCTATGCTTAAAGCTTCCAAGTCAGGCAACTTTGTCCAGAGGAAGCTGTAATTTGGGTTTCATGTGTGCTTTCAAAATTGCACCTGCCCAGTGTGTGTAAAGCTTCATTGTTCTTCTGCCCCTGTGCTCAGCACTGCTCAGGCCACACCTTGAGTGCTGTGTCCAGTGCTGGGCTCCTCAAGTCAAGAGAGATGTTGCAGTACTGGAAGGTGTCCAGAGGAGGGCGCCAAAGCTGGGGAGGGGCCTGGAGCAGAGCCCTGTGAGGAGAGGCTGAGGGAGCTGGGGGTGTGCAGCCTGCAGCAGAGGAGGCTCAGGGCAGAGCTCATTGCTGCCTGCAGGGAGGCTGTAGCCAGGTGGGGTTGGGCTCTGCTGCCAGGCAGCCAGAGACAGAAGAAGAGGACACAGCCTCAAGCTGTGCCAGGGCAGGTCCAGGCTGGATGTTAGGAGGAAGTTCCTGGCAGAGAGAGTGATTGGCATTGGAATGGGCTGCCCAGGGAGGTGGTGGAGTCTTTGTGGCTGGAGGTGTTGAAGCCAAGCCTGGCTGGGGCACTTAGTGCCATGGTCTGGTTGATTGGGCAGGGCTGGGTGCTAGGTTGTGCTGGATGAGCTTGGAAGTCTCTTCCAGCCTGGAGTAGTGTGGCCAGCAGGGCAAGGGAGAGGATTCTGCCCCTTGGCTCTGCTCTCCTCAGACCCCACCTGCAGTCCTGTGTGCAGTTCTGGAGCCCCCAGCACAAGCAGGACAAGGAAGTGTTGGAGTCAGTCCAGAGGAGGCCACCAAGATACTCAGAGGGCTGCAGCAGCTCTGCCCTGAGGACAGGCTGAGAGAGTTGGAGCTGTGCAGCCTGGAGAAGAGAAGGCTTGGAGGAGACCTTGGAATTGCCTTCCAGGATCTGAAGGGGACTACAGGACAGCTGGGAAGGGACTATTGACAAGGTCTGGGAATGATAGGAGGAAGAGGAATGGGTTTGAAATTGCAGAGGGGAGATTGAAAGTGGGTGTTAGGAAGAAGTTCTTTGCAATGAAGGTGGTGAGACACTGGCACAGGTTGCCCAGGGAGGTTGTGGAGCACAGGATCACAGAATGGAACTGGCTGAGCTTTGGGGTCCCTTCCAACCTAAACCATTCTGTGATTCAGTGGTAGCAAACCTGTTGGGATTTTGCTCCTTTACATGCTGATATTCCCATATTCTTGTTTCATAGCTCCAAGGATTTGTGTTCTTGGTCCACCTGCTTCTGGGAAAACTACAGTTGTAAGTAGACTACCTTCAGTGTTCTGTTGCTGTCCACTTTTGCCTCCCTGCTGAGCTCCCTGCTTGGGTGGGTTTTGTTATGGGGAAATACTTTTGGGCATCATCTCATCAGAGGACAGGTGGAAGGGTGGAATTCCTAAGGGATACTCTTGTGTATTACACTGCAGAATCACTGAAGCATTCAGACTGGAAAAGACCCTCAAGATCATAGAGTTCAACCAAGAGCCCTTCTCTACAAAGCTCACCCCTAAACCATGTCCCCAAGCATCACATCTAAACCACCTCGAAACACATCCAGGGTTGGTGACTCCACCACCTCCCTGGGCAGCTCAATCCAGTGCCAGACCACTCTTGCTGGTGAAAAAGTTCTTCCTAATGTCCAGTCTAAACCTACCCAGTGGCAGCTTGAGGCAGTTCATAAAATCATAGAATCAGTCAAGGTTGGAAGGGACCACAAGGATCAGCCAGTTTTAACCCCTCTGCCATGGGCAGGGACACCTCACACTAGAACAGGTTGCTCAAGACATCATCCAACCTGGTCTTGAGTATCTCCAGGGAGGTACTCCAAGCTGCATGTGAAGCAGAGCTGTTTAGTCTGGAGAAGAGGAGGCTGAGAGGGGACCTTATTGCCCTCTGCAGCTGCTTAAAAGGAGGTTGTAGTGAGGCTGGAGCTGGTCTCTTCACCTGAATTACTAATGACAAGAGGAAATGGCCTCAAGTTGGGTCAGGGGAGGTTTAGGTTGGATGTGGGAGGAAGTTCTTTCCTGAGCAGGTGGTCAGGCACTGGCACAGGCTGCCCAGGGAGGTGGTGGAGTTGCCATCCCTGGAGGTGTTTAAAAAGGCTGTGGTGCTTGAGGCTAGGGTCTAGTGATGAAGGATGCTGGGGTGGAGGTTGGACTGGCTGATCCTGGTGGTCATTTCCAACCATAGCCATTCATAGTGATGAGATGTTGTGCTGAGGGCTTTGGTTTAGTCAAGGACTTGCCAGTGTGAAACTAATGATTGGAGTCAGTGATCTTGAAGGGCTTTTCCAATCTAAGAAATTCAGTGATGCTGTGAAAGCTGACCACAAGAAGAGCAGGGGACAGTGGTTGTGGTAGTTTGAGGGATCCTACGTCACCCTTAAACAAACTTGGATGCTGGGAGGAAATCTTTCTTCTTCCCAATCTGTATTACAGTGCAGCAGATGAAAAAGATCCTGCTCAAAGCTGGAGTCTCTTAACCATCTCTGTAAGAAGCTGCTTGCGGTCGCACAGATAATCTGCAAGGCTGGAAAAATGTTTCCTTTCTCCAGCTTCTGAGAGAAAGAAAAGCCAACCAAAAACCCCAAGCAAAAAGCTTCATTTTCTTTCCAGATATTTCAACTTGTGCTTTTTTATTGACTTTTTTTTCCCTTTCTCCCTTCCCTCCTTTCATCAGGCACTGTGGCTTTGTAAACACTTGAATGCTGTACGCATCTCTCAGGAGACTTTGTTATTCAAGGAAGTATTAGCACTGACAAAAGAAGCAAAGGCATATAAGGAAAGAAAAGAGGTAAGAGAATATAGTAATAGTCATTCTCATTTCACAGAAGAGGAATTATTTTGCATTCCCCTGCTTTCCACTGCTTTGAGTTGAGCAGATCAGAGTAAATCCTCTGCTGGCTGCTTGGTTTGTAGATTGGTTTGCGTGTCTGTAGGTGCAGGGGCTTTCAGAGAGGAGCAACCTCTGAAAAGACAAGGAATGAACAAAGATAAAGATCACAGCATTGTAGAATCATAGAATGGTAGAATGGAAGGGGTTGGAAGGGACCTCTAGAGATTGAGTCAACCCCTGTGCCAGAGCAGGTTCACCCAGGGCAGGTCACACAGAAATGCATCCAGGTGGGTTTGGAAAGTCTCCAGAGGAGGAGACTCCACAATCTTTCTGGGTAGCCTGCTCCAGGGCTCTGTCACCCTCACAGTAAAGAAGTTTCTCCTCATGTTGAAGTGGAACCTCCTGGGTTCTGGCATGCACTCACAGCCTGTCACTGAGCACCACCAGAAAGAGCCTGGCACCTTCATCCTGACACCCACCCCTCAGATATTTATGGGCATTGATCAGATACCATCTTCAGATCCCATCTCTGCCTCCTCTTCTCCAGACTAAACAGCCCCAGGGCTCTCAGTCCCATCATCATCCTTGTAGCCTCTGTTGGACTCTTTCCAGCAGATCTCTGCCTCTGTTAAACTGGGGAGCCCAAACCTGGACACAGTGCTCAGATGTGATCTCACCAGGTAGAGGGGGAGGAGAACCTCTATAAACCTGCTAGATCTCCTTTAGTTTTGGGTTGGTAAGCTCCACCCAACTCGAGGTTTGCTCCAAACAGGTTTCTAAATCCATTCCTGCTTCATTGTGGAGTTACTCATGCGTTAGGAGTTAGTCTTAGGATCGTTTTCCACTCTCTTCTCTCTGTTAACAGGTGATAGAAGGAGAGGAAATGGCCTGAAATTGTGCCAGGAGAGGTTTAAGGAACAATTTCCTTGCTCAAAAGTGGTCAAGGATTGGTACAGGCTGCCCAGGGAACTGGTGGAGTCTGTTCAGGTGGATGTGGCACTTTGGGGCATGGTTTAGTGGCCATGATGGTGTTGAGCTGAAGGTGGGACTCAGTGATCTTGGATGTCTCTTCCAACCAAAATGATTCCAGGATTCTGTGATGAGATCAACATTTCAATTGGTACCAAAGGCTGCTGACAAGGAGATCAGAAAAACAGGTCAAAAGAGTATTCTGAATACTCCCACAGAAGCATCTCTGCTGCTGGTTGCTGCCCCTTTGAGCTGATTCCTTTCTCCAGGTACCAAGGTGCTCCATGGATGGAGTCTGCCTTTCTGTGACTGACTCTAGCAAGTTCACAAACATAAGTTGAGTGGTTTTATTTCCCCCCTCCCTCCTCAGTTATTTTCATCAAAATGGAACCAGTTTCATAGCTGTGAGAATTCTACAGCCCTGCTAAATTTGGCTGGAATTGGCCAACAGAGTCACACTCTGCTGAGGTGGAAACTGGTGTGATACAGAAATTCAGGGGGGTTCCATAGAAGATTGGGCTGAAAGGTGATTAGGAGACTGAATTAGTGAATGAAGTTTAGAGATGCCTCAAGTAATGTGCTTAAAGATCTGAGAGCAAAGAGCTCATTGGAGGTGTTTCAGAGGAGGCTGCATGAGGCAGTGCCATGGGTTAGTTAATTAGAAGGGGTTAGGTGATAGGTTGGACTCTATGATCTTAGAGGTCTTTTCCAACCTGGTTAGTTCTGTGATTCTGTGATTGAACTGACTCAACCTACTGGCAAAAAGGTTTTGCTTCTGGCTGGGCTGACAGAAAAAAAGATTCTTTGTGGAGATTATGTCCTTGGAAGTCTTGGTTCTAATTCTGGCAGATTGTTTTGCTGGGTTTCACACATCCTGAGTTGGAGGGGGGGGAGAATTTCAAACAAAAATTCCCTTTGGTTTAATTACTGCAATTATTACCATATTTCAGACTATAGAGATGCACTTTCAAGGATGTCCTTTTGGGCTTATTTGATTTAAAAAGATGGATGGTGCAGAAGATGAAAGCCAGAAGTGTCAAGGCTAATCAGGTAGCAAGGAGCACCATGAAGAGCGGAAAATGATGGTGGGTTAGAAGCATAGAATCAGTCAGGGTTGGAAGGACCCACAAGAATTATCCAGTTTCAAGCCCCCTGCCATGCCCAGGGACACCTCACATTAGATCAGGCTGGCCAGAACCTCATCCAGCCTGGCCTTAAACACCTCCAGGGAGGAGGCTTCCACCACCTCCCTGGGCAACCTCTTCCAGGCTCTCACCACACTCCTGCTGAAGAACTTCTCCCTAACATCCAGTCTGAATCTCCCCATTTCCAGCTTTGTTTTGTCGCTCCCTGACAGCCTAAAAAGTCCCTCCCCAGCTTTCATGTAGCCCCCTTAAGATACTGAAAGGCCACAATAAGGTTACCTGGGAGCCTTCTGCTCTCCAGACAGTTTAGCACTGAGCAGTTTACTTTGAGTTTGAGATCTTAGATGCTGAAAGACCATTATCACTGAACCAGTTCTTTTGTTCTTCTCTATCAGCTTGATTTGCTTCTTTTCTATCAGTTGGATTCTTTAGTGCAGCTCCTAAAAATAGAATCGTAGAATGGTTTAGGTTGGAAGGGACCTCAAAGCTCAGCCAGTTCCAACCCCCTGCCATAGGCAGGGACACCTCCCACTAGAACAGGTTGCTCAAGGCCTCATCCAAACTGGTCCTGAACACCTGCAGGTAGGTTATGGAGCACAGAAGCACAGAATGTGATCTTTGACCACATTCTGTGCTTCTGTGCTCCACAACCTCCCTGGGCAACCTGTGCCAGTGTCTCACCCCCCTCACTGCAAACAACTTCTTCCTAACATCCTAATCTCCCCTCTGCCAGTTTAACCCCATTCCTCCTCATCCTGTCATTACAACTAGGAGAACTCCTTGCTTCCCTTAAATCAATGCAAGCTTTGCAGTGACTCAGAATGTAGCCAAACTGCCATCTCAAGGGCTCTCTTTCCCCTTGCTGATTCATGCCTGCTGGCTAAACCTGCTGCTGCTGTTAACTGAGCCCTGGGTGTGCTGCAGCGAGGGGTAAACCTGACTCCTTCAGCATACATCACCTCCATTAGCACTAATAGGCTTTGGATATCTCTTCTGGAGCACAACAATAGCTGTCTCTGATACACTCAGGGCACTGAAAAGTTGCAGTCCTGGCCAAAGCAATTTAATAAATGGAAAGGGGGAAAGCAGGAGCAGAGATGGTGTTTGTGGAAGTCTGGGGTGAAGATCACATAACGCAATTTGATGTTGTTAGAGGAACATTTTGTGTGTCTAAGGTTGCTGTGGCTAAATTAACCCTGTGCTAAAGGTCATGGAATCATAGAATCATAGAATAGTTCTGCTTGGAAAAGACCTCCAGCCCAACCAGTCTCCAGCTCTACCAAGTTTGGTTCCAAACCATGGCCCTCAGCACTGCAGCTCTGTTTTAAACACCTCCAGGGATGAGCATTCGACCACCTCCCTGAGCAGCCTGTGTCAGGCTTTGAGAACAACTTTGTTAGAAGAAACTTCTTCACTGATTCAACCTAAACCTCCCCTGGTGCAACCTGAGGCCATTTCCTCTCATCATGTCACTCACTGATATGGAGAAGAACCCAAACCCCACCTCTCTACAACCCTGATCAGTTTTAGGTCAGTAGGTCACTGTCACTAGATCTGCGCAAACAGTGTGGAAAGGTCTGCAAATGTTTGTTCACACAGATTGAGACTGGAGATCAGGGAGAAATTCTTTACAGTGAGAGTGGGGAGACACTGGCACAGGTTGCCCAGAGAGGTTGTGGATGTCCCCTCCCTGGAAATGTTCAAGTTCAGGTTGGGAGAGACCTTGAGCAACCTGTTCCAGTGAAAGCTGCCCCTACCCATGGCAGAAGGCTGGGATTGGATGATCTTCTGACCCAAACCATTCAATGAATATGCAGCCAAACATTTCCCTTGTGTTTCTCTCCCAGTGAACTGGAGAGCATTTAAGTTTCCCTAGCACAAGAATTCATGGAAGATGCCTTTAGAAGAGGTGATTGTTTGTCTGAGGCTCCATTTAAAAGCTGAGCAGGCAGCAATTCACTGTCACACTCCTGACCACTTCCTAACGAGCACAGCTCAGGTAGGGGATTCGAAATATTGACTGCTCAGAAGCAAATTGAGATCATTTTGCATGGGGGGAGGAAACAGTGCCAAAAAAAAAAAAGAACTCCAACAGTTTTGAATGTTTAATGCATTTGAAGAACCAGGAGCTCTCAATGAATATTCCATGAACAGAAAAAGAGGCTACATTTTGGGATAAATCATTGCAAATTATTCCCTCATCTCTACTTATTATAATGTTAATCAGAAGCACCTTCAGGTGTTTTTTTCCCTTCCTTCAGCAAAGGCTAATGATGAGCTCTTGCATGTTTCACTCTTCCTGTTAAGTGGATGAAATAAGAAGTTGGGATCACTGAACATTGTGGGTTTGTGGGGTGGGAGTGCTCTCAAGGCTGAACTAATTTGCAGGTGAGGTGTTTGCATATTACCTAATGACTTCAATCTGCCCTGGGCTTGCATCATGGATGCAGAGAATGGTTTGAGTTGGAAGGGACCTTAAAGATTATCCAGTTCCAACTGCTTTTAGGAGAAAAACTGACTAGGAAATGAGACTGGACTTGAGCCACAGAGGGCAGAAGGACCTAAAGCACTAAAGCACAGAGCCACAGAGAGCAGAAGGACCTAAAGCACTAAAGCACAGAGCCACAGAGGGCAGAAGGACCTAAAGCACTAAAGCACAGAGCCACAGAGAGCAGAAGGACCTAAAGCACTAAAGCACAGAGCCACAGAGAGCAGAAGGACCTAAAGCACTAAAGCACAGAGCCACAGAGAGCAGAAGGACCTAAAGCACAGAGCCACAGAGAGCTGAAGGACCTAAAGCACTAAAACACAGAGCCACAGAGAGCAGAAGGACCTAAAGCACTAAAACACAGAGCCACAGAGAGCAGAAGGACCTAAAGCACTAAAACACCTCCTTGAGTGGGTTTGTGCAAGAAGCTTCAGCCCATAGAGAGGACTGAGAATGCCTCTGCACTGAGAGAAGTTAGTCTGATTTTGGTTTAAATTGGCTTGGCAAGGCTTAGCAGAGTGGACCCCTGGCAGTTGCTAGCCTGTCTTGACATGACACATCAAAGCAGCAAGCAAGACGTGAGCTGCTCCTGCTAGCAGCGTGGGGCACCTTTGGAAGGTGACAGACTCAAAGCTGCAGACCCAGGCTCTGGCAGCGGGGGGCTGCAGGAGGCTTTGACACACCACCCTGCGGGACCTGCAGGAAGCTTTGACACACCACCCTGGGGGACCTGCTGACTTCCAAGAAAGTCAGCAATTCCTTCCCCTTTTTCTCTTCTACCTACTTGAACATTGCCTTAGATATTAGGAAGGCCACTGAGAACTGGGGATAGTAGAGAGAAACAAAACAAAAGCTGCTGCCAGACTAGACCACATTGGTCTGTTCCACAGCCAGGTGAGGACTTGTACCTGTGTTTTTTGGGGAGCTTTTTCCACTCTCCTCTCTAAAGTGACTTTTGTAGTAGAAGGCTGGGGAGGGACTACTGACAAGGTCTGCTAATGGCAGGACAAGGGGTAATAGGTTTAAAGTGGCAGAGAGGAGACTGAAACTGGATGTTAGCAAAGAGTTCTTCACAGTGAGGGTGGTGAGACACTGGCACAGGTTGCAGGTGGTGAGACACTGGCACAGGTTGCCCAGGGAGGCTGTGGAGCACAGAATGCAATCAAAGATCACATTCTGTGCTTCTGTGCTCCACAGCCTCCCTGGAGGTGTTCAGGACCAGGTTGGATATAATGAAGATTGTTCTGAAACCTTCCTGTGCAGGCACCCACTTGGTTCATTGTGTTTATCTCCATCCTTTAAGGCCAACACAAGGCTATAGAAATACTCTTTTAGGATTATGCCTTTCAGATTTGAGTTGGAAAACAGAGGGAAGGACCCACGAAGAGTCAAGCTCACATTGTTAGGTGAAAGAATTTTTTGAGCTGGGAGGTGGAGGAGTTGACTGCAGAATTTTTTCCTGAGTATTCATTTTACCACTAATGACCAAAGTAATGAGACTGAGACAAGGTTTAGTCAGTTAAGAGCTGCTCTGACTGGTGTGGCCAAAAGGTGTAGACTTTATCAAAGTTAAACTGACTAACACAGACTTTGTTTAACCACAGAATTGTTCCAGATGGAAAAGATCTCCAGGCTGAACAAATTGAGGCTTGAGGAGGGGAGATTTAAAATAGATATTAGAAATTAAATTCTTGACAATGAGGGAAGGTGAGACACTGGCACAGGTTGCCCCTGGAGGTTAGGGATGTCCTCTCCCTGGAGGTGTTCAAAGCTAGGCTGGATGAGGCAAGCTGGGCTGGTTGGAGGTGTCCCTGCCTGTGGCAAGGATTTGGAACTAGGAGATCTTGAAAGGTCCCTTCCAACCCAACCCATTCTATGAATCATCCATCCCAATCATCAACCTAACACCACTATGGTCACTAAACCCTGTCCCCAGATGCCATGGCCACAGAGTTCTTCAACACCTACAGGGCTGGGGGCTCCACCACCTCCCTGGGCAGCCTGTGCCAATGCCTGACATCCAGGGTGTGTGTAGAATGTGGCCCTGCTTCCATGGCAGCATGCAAAGAATCCAGAAAGGTGGATGCAGGCTTTGTGTTCAGCTTCCCTTTAAACCTGAGTTTTGTGCCCTTATTAAATCTCTGTTGCATTAACAACCTGGGACTTGAGCCAACCTGGTTCTTTAAAAGAACACTTCTGACTTCACCTTTAACCTGAATGTGCCTGAGTGGTGAAATTCCTTTTGAACTCAGTCGTGAAGATTCAGCCCTTTTGTTGTTGTTGTTGTTTTGATTTGATTTTTGGGGGGGGGTTTATTTGTTCTTTCTTTAGAAAATTCCCAATGCTCTTTGGGCCAATCTGATCCAGGAACGTCTGTCAAACGTGGACTGCATCAAACAAGTAAGAATTGCTCCTCAGAGGGCTGCTGGATAAGCACTTACACAACTCATGTGTAGTAGTTAGCATTCCAAGTCCTGAGCAGAGGAGGGAATGGGGGCAAATCATTGGGGGCTGTGGAGCCGATTGCTTTCTTGAACATCAGCAGAGGGAGTTTGGAGCTTTATTAACAGGATAAAGGGGAGGATGAGAGTATGCATATGCTAATCTTCCAGCACAGAGATGATCAAAGGCTGAACAAGCAGAGCTTTGTTGATTGCCTGGGGCAACTGGCAGAGATACAGTGGACAAAACAGATAAACAGAAAATATACCAAACCCGATCTGTTGAGTTAAAAACCTTAACTTTTAGTGGAGAAAGTGGGGAAGAAAAGAGTCTGACATGACTCAGTTCACTGTCTGCTTCTCCTTGTGTCTTTTCCCTCCCCTCCTTTTTGTGTTAAGAAGAACTGCATTTAAATAGATCCTCTGGTAGGTAATAATTAATATGTTAATGCTCTCTTACACAAACAGGCAACTCAATAGCTTTGGCTCTGCTCACAGATGTCAGGCATTGGAATAGGTTAGCCAGGGAGGTGGTGGAGTCCCCATCCCTGCGGGTGTTCAAGAAACATGTGGCCATGGCACTTTGGGACATGGTTTAGTGGCCATGGTGGTGTTATATTGATGGTTGGGCTTGGTGATCATAGAATCAGTGAGGGTTGGAAGGCACCATAAGGATCAGCCAGTTCCAACCTCCCTGCCATGCCCAGGGACACCCTACCCTAGGGTGGCCAGAGCCTCATCCAGCCTGGCCTTAAACACCTCCAGCAATGGGGCCCCAACCACCTCCCTGGGCAGATCTTAGAGGACTTTCCCAACCAGAACACTTCTGTGATTCTGTGACCTGTGAGATTTCTCACACAGTGCTAAAAAAGAAAAATGAAGTAGATTAATGTTGGATGAAATCAATGTCTGGATTGAAGGAAAGCAAAATACCTCTTATGTGTGTGCTTTAAACTCTCAGGTGTTGCTATGATTTGTTTGGTCCATAAGAAGTCATTTGTAGTTTGATAGAAAGGTTTGGGTTGGAAGGGACCTTCAAGATCATCCAGTTCCAATCCCTCTGCCATGGGTAGGGACACTTCCCACTAGAGCAGGTTGCTCAAGACCTCATCCAACCTGGCCTTGAACAGCTCCAGGGAGGTTGGGGAGCACAGAAGCACCCAACGTGATCTTTGATCACGTTGGGTGCTTCTGTGCTCCCCAACCTCCCTGGACAACCTGTGCCAGTGTCTCACCACCCTCAACCTGTGCCTTGTACTTTGTTCTCTGTCCCTATGGGTTTCAGTGTAGCCTCCAAGTTCTGCTGCAGACTGGATCCTTCCAATCCATGTAGACCAAATCCTGGTTCTGCAGACTGGATCCTTCCAATCCATGTGGATGTTTTTTGAGATGGTAGTTCTGTAGCACAGGGGTGTCTATGGGTGCAGAGAAACCTCAATCAGGCTAACAGGAGGAGCTGAGAATATTTTCTGCCTCTGATTGGAAGTTTTGTCTGTCAGAACTCAAAGTAGATGATTGCCAAATCCTTGGTGTGCTTCAGTGCCAAGTCAACTTAGCTTAAGCCACTAGTGGCTTTCAGTGACCCTGCCTTGGGTAAGCTGGATCAGATGGTCACTGAGAGGGTATGAAATGTGGAAAGGATAACTTGTTCAGGGTGGTAATGAATAGCTGGAGATGTAATCTCCTAAGTTGTACCTGCTAAGAGGCTTGCTAGAGGACATCTGTCTGTGCCTTGTTTCTGTTGGGAGCACACAGCTGCAGCAAAGTGGGTGGTGTGATGCACTCTTTGTGTGGTAGCTGAGAACTAGCAACAGCCAAACTTCCACCTGTCCCATGATCTAATCCATGAGGATTTCACTTAGAATATTACCTGCTAGAAACTGTTCCTGAGCCAGCCCAGGATGCCATTGGCTCTGCTGCCCACCTGGGCACTGCTGCCTCAGCTTCAGCTCCTCTCTCCCAGCACCCCCAGCTCCCTCTCTGCCTGGCTGCTCTCAGCCACTCTGGCCCCAGCCTGTAGTGCTGCTTGGGGTTGTTGTGGCCAAAGTGTAGAACCCTGCACTTGGCCTTGTTCAGTATCATCCCCTTGGCCTCTGCCCACCCATGCAACCTGGCCAGGTCCCTCTGCAGGGCTCTCTTACCCTCCAACAAATGGAAACTGCTCCTAGCTTGGTGTCATCTGCAAACTTACTGCTGCTGGACTCAATCCCCTGGTCCAAGATCATCAATAAAGATACTGAACATGCTCAGGCCAAGAAAGGGAATTTGTGCATTTGAATTTTCCTCCAGTTGTGGCAAATTATCCAACCAGAGCAACTCCCTGGTTCTCTGATCCTATCAACTGGAATTAAACCTGGGGGTTTTGTACCTCAGTGAGCAGATTGATGCCATTTCTTCCCACACATGAGTCAGCATGTTGGGCCTTTACTGAGAGCGTAAATGGGTCAGGAGCAGCATGCAGGAGCAATGCACCACCAGCTGTTTGGTTTATTTCTCCTTGTGGTGTCATTGGCTGGGCATTAATTGCCCAGCTTTCATCCCACAGACAGTGGGAATGCAGAAGTTTTTGGTGCCATTGCTCTGCCACTCAGAGGTTTATGGATGTCGCCAACAGTCTCTGAGGAGAACATTTGTGTTGATCAACAGCTCTGCTGAGACTCTGTGCTGTGTGTTCTCCTAATACAAATGTGGTCAGGACTGGCAGGGATCAGACAGGTGGAGCTTCCAGCACAGGCAGAAAACTTATTGCAAGCATTATGTTAGAACCTGGAATTGTGAGGCTGAGATGAAGACTTTTCATCTCCCAGAGTTAGTGCTTGGCGGCTGCGGCGTCTTTCTGACTGCTGGTGGTGTGGAGGAGGTTTATGGAGCTGGAGAAGGCTGGTGAGGAGACTACTACGTGATGGATTTGTGAGAGAGTGAGCAGAGCAGCTTCTGAGGCTGTTTAGTGTGGAGAAGAGAAGGCTGAGAGGGGATCTGATCACTGTCTATCAGTATCTGAGGAGTGGGTGTTCAGGATGAAGGTGCCAGGCTCTATGTGGTGGTGCCCAGTGACAGGACAAGGGGCTATGGGTGCAAGCTGGAACCCAGGAGGTTCCACCTCAGCATGAGGAGAAACTTCTTTGCTGTGAGGGTGCTGGAGGCCTGGAGCAGACTGCCCAGAGAGGTTGTGGAGTCTCCTTCTGAGTAGACTTTCAAGCCCCACTTGGATATGTTCCTGTGTAACCTGCCCTGGGTGATCCTGCTCTGGCAGGGGGTTAGTCCCAACGAGCTCTGGAGGTCCCTTCCAACCCCTAACATTCTGTGATTCCTGGTGCCTTAGGACCATTTAGAAGCTAAGCTTAGGCTGGGAAGTCACACAAGACATGGCAGAATTACTTTTGATTTGCATGAAACAGTTCACAGAGGTAGTGCCTGTGCTTGGAAGGGAAGACAAAGAGAGCAGTGGCTGTTGAGGCTTCTTGGTTTTACCTTGGCAGGTAAAGTTCATCATGCCCTTGGCAGGGGAGTGGGACTAGATGATCTTTAAGGTCTCTTCCAACCCAACCCACAGGCTCACAGGATGTAAGGGGGTGGAAGAGACCCAAATAGCTTATCCAGTTCAACTCCCCTGCCAGAGCAGAACCATACAACCTAGCTCAGGGCACACAAGAACACATCCAGACAGGCCTGCAAAGGGTCCAGAGAAGGAGACTCCACAGCCTCTCTGGGCAGCCTGTGCCAGGGCTCTGGGACCCTTCCAGGCAAGAAGTTCCCCCTTGTGTTGAGCTGGAACCTCCTGTGCTGCAGCTTCCATCCATTGCTGCTTGTCCTATCCCAGGGAGCAGTGAGCAGAGCCTGTCGCCCCCTCTCCTATCCCCCAGCCCTCAGATGGTTATAGACATTGATTCAATCCTCTCTCAGTCTTCTCTTCTCCAGACTAAGCAGCCCCAGGGCCCTCAGCCTCTCCTCACTAGTCAGTGCTGTAGTCCCCTCACCATCCTCATCACCCTCCCATGGGCTCTCTCCAGCAGATCTCTGTCCCTCTTCAACTGGGGAGCCCAAACCTGAAGGCAGTACTCGAGATGAGATCCCAGCAGGGCAGAGTAGAGGGGAAGGAGAATATCCCTTGATCTGCTGCCTTTGTGAAGCTCCATGCAAGGGTAGTGACGTTACAGAGCTTTGTCTGGGGAGAGACTCTGCCTCTTCACCACCTTTGCTGTCCAAGGAGAGTGCTTCTCTCTTTTTAGTAGCTTCACTCTACAAAAGCAATGTAGAGGATGAAAATTTTCTTTCTAAGAGGAAATTTGGTAGATTTTGAGCTGCTTCTGTCACTCATCCTCCTAACTGGGTCAAGCTCGACCTTGATCTAGCACAGGATGTCCCTGCTGACTGCAGGGGGGTTGAGCAAGATGACCTCGGGAGGTGCCTTCCAACCCAAACCATTCTATCAATGTTGATGGAGTTACCAACGTTGAAACAGGCTGCCCAGGGCACCAGCCCTGGAGATGTTTAAACCTGGTGCTTAGGGACATGGTTTAGTGATGACCTTGCAGTGCTGGGACTGGATGAGCTCAAAGGACTCCTCCAAGCCAAGATCCTGTGATTCTCTGACTGCAGGAACTGACCTGACAAGGTTTCTGCTGCACTCCTCAGCCTGCTGCTTTCTGAGCACTTTCAAATCCACACTGGCAAAGCTATTTCTGGTGCTGTGGGTTTGGGGCTTTTCTGCATTGTTCCTGTCCCCTTTCTTCAGAAGGCAGTGAGAGGAGTCTCTGACTTCTCCAAAAACACTGAATGAAGGCATGGGGGAAAAAACACCTTTGCTGTGCTGATTGCTTTTCCTAAAGGCAGCAGCACATTCATGATGCTTGATCCTTCTGGCTGTGGCTGAGGTTGCTTTCAGCCATGCCACATAATTCAGCATTATTTCTTTGTGCTCTCCCTTCTTGTTATTCTGAGACAGTTTCAATTTGGGATTTTATAATTAGGAAGGGGGGGGGTGGGAGAAATAAATTAAGGATGTACAGGTCAAATAACAGGAGAGAACCTGAATGCCCAAGTCATTATTATTGAAGTGGAAAGTGTGAAAGTATGTAGGCTTGGTTGGTTTTTTTTCCTAGCTGAGAGAAGTGCCAGCAAAGGAAGGAGATTTCCATCTGGGAATGACCTTGAGCGGTTCTTTATCTCTGGATTCCTTAAATCTGGAGAGGAAAGTGATGGCTTTGAAAAGACTTCCTTGTTGTTGATTTCCAGCTTGGCGTGGGTCTCTCAGGAGCACTTCACCTGGCATTCAGGCAACAGCAGAATGCTCTATTTGCAGCACTCTTCAAGTGGGAGAGGATTGAGGCTTGCAGCTGAAAGGGAGGCAGCGGTGACCACGGAGTAAAGGCAGTGTGGAATTACTCACTCCTAGCCTTTGTTCCACCCTCGATGCCAGGAGGTGCAACCCGTGCCTGGATGTAAGGTGACTGCCACCAAGAACAAAAGAGAGATGGCTTCTTAAAGATACAAATTCACCATGTGAAGTCACTAATTAGGCTTTAATGATAGTCAGGAGGGCAAAAAGAGACCAGTGTTTGCATAAAGCATGAGAGGCATATTTAAGTCAGGTCTTGCTCTGCTGTGTCTTGCTTCTTCTTGCTTCGTTCCCAAGCCACACTCCCTTTTTACTCCCTTTTTTTCCCCCTCTCTTTTTTTTCCCTTCCTTTTTTTTTCCTCTCTGTGACATCTGCTTGGAGCTTGTCCCTCCTGTGATACCATACTACTTGCAGCTGTTCAGACCTCCAGCTCTGAGCTGTGCATGGGGTGCCCTGAGCATACGGCCTTTTTGATGTGTGATAAAACAGAACCAAGCCACTGGGGGTATGGAGAGGGAATGCAGCAGAATATCAATAAACCTGTTCTGAACAAAGCTGCTGCTCTGTGGTGGAATAGACATTTCACTGAAGTGTCAAGTAGATGGATAATGTATTCTAATTAGGGACTGACTGATACCCTGCAACTCAGAGACCTTTGGAAAGCAGCTCCAAAATGCTGAACTCTTCTTCTTTTCATGGTGTATTTTTCTTCTGCCCCCTCCCTTCTTTTTTATTTCTTCCCCTTTTAAATGCCTTAAAACATATTTGTGACTGGAAGCTATTTACTGAGCTATGTTTTCCTACACTGCCAACCCTTTTAGCTGTAAAATTACTTATTGCAGTTCTAAGGACCTTTGAAATTTGTACTTAAAACCTCCTGAAGTTTGCCCTGCGTCGGTTAAAACACAACATTCTGTTCACTGCCTGTTGCTCAGGGTCTGCTGTTCAGCTTTGGAGGGTGATATTCTGCTGGAGTGCCAGCAGAAGCAGTGGGTTTGTAGGCTGGGTTTGTAGGCTGGGTTTGTGGTTTTCATTTTGCTTTAGTTTCCAAAGTGTTGCACTCAGAGAGGAGAGGATGAGCCAGATTTGTTGGCATGGATTTGTTGGCTTTGCACATCTGATGCCATTTCATAGAATCCTAGAATCAGGCAGGGTTGGAAGGGACCACAAGGAGCAGCCAGTTCCAGCCCCTCTGCCATGCCCAGGGACACCCTACCCTAGAGCAGGCTGCACACAGCCTCAGCCAGCCTGGCCTCAAACACCTCCAGCCATGGGGCATCAACCACCTCCCTGGGCAACCCATTCCAGCCTCTCACCACTCTCATTTCTCCCCAGAAGAGGATCTGGACCTTCTGTATGTGTTGTACAGGCACAAATATATTCAGAACTAGTACTGAAGCTCTGCTCAAAATGTTGTGCAGCCTCACCTGCTGCAAGTCCTGAGGGATAAAGCCATTTCTAGGCACCTGGGTGACCACAGCAAGTAGCTCAACACAGTCTGACAGAGCAAACACCTCGAGGGCCAGAATGGGTTGTGGCTGCTTGAGTCTCTTATTTTCTACAGCTCTGAGCAGCATGCTCCTGAAATGAGGCTAATTAGGGAATTTTAAATAGTCTCTATTTTCTTGTTTGATTGGAAATGTCCCAGTTTCCTTCTACAGATGTCATGGATTGATGCTTGAGGAGGGCAGATTTAGGCTGGATGTTAAAAGAAATTCTTTAGAGTGAGGGTGGGGAGACCCTGGCACAGGGAGGCTGTGGATGCATCCTCCCTGGAGGTGTTCAAGGCCAGGCTGGATGAGACCTTGAGCAACCTGGGCTGGTGGGAGGTGTCCCTGCCCATGGCAAGGGGTTGGAACTGGATGATCTTTAGGATCCCTTCCAACCCATTCTATGAATCTGTTTCCTTGAAATACTTTAAGAACCTTTGTAGTTTCTGCTGCCAGAGCTTCAGATTCATCTGGGAGATGATAGTGCTCATTAGGTAATGCAAGAGGAAAAACAACCAACCAAAGCTTCTTTATTTCAGTCATAGAATCATAGAATGGTTTAGGTTGGAAAGGACCTCAGCCAGTTCCAACCCCCCTGCCACAGGCAGGGACACCTCCCACTAAAACAGGCTGCTCAGGGCCTCATCTAACCTAGCTTTGAACACCTCCAGGGAGGTTGTGGAGCACAGAAGCACAGAATGTGATCTTTGATCACATTCTGTGCTTCTGTGCTCCACAACCTCCCTGGGCAACCTGTGCCAGTGTTTCACCACCCTCAACCTGTGCCAGTGTCTCACCACCCTCACTGCAAAGAACTTTTTCCTAACATCCAGTTTCAATCTCCCCTCTGCCAGTTCAAACCCATTCCTCCTCCTGTCATTACCAGACCTTATCACTAGTCCCTCCTCAGCCTTCCTTATAGCCCTCTTCAAATCCTGCAAGGCCACTCCAAGGTCTCCTGGAAACCTTCTCTTCTCCAGGCTGCAGAGCCCCAACTCTCTCATTCTGTCCTCATAGCAGAGCTCCTGTAGCCCAAAGATGCTTTCCAGCTTTCAGAGCTCCACTGACATCCTGTAGCCCCCTTCAGATCCTGGAAGGCCACTCCAGTGTCTCCTCAAAGCCTTTTCTTCTCCAGGCTGCAGAGCCCCAACTCCCTCAACCTGTCCTCATAGCAGAGCCCCTGCAGCCCAAAGATGCTTTCCAGCTTTCAGAGTTCCACAGAACGATTTGGGTTGGAAGAGACCTTAAGAATCATCCAGCTCCAACCTCCCATTTCCTAGAGTATCACTAAGGTATTCCAAGGTCCAGGATGCAGTGGTGAGGAGGACATGTGTGCTTAAGCAGCTAACAAGATAAATTAAAGAAGGTTCAGAAGATGCAGGCTGGAGCCTGGGAAGTGGATTAGGTTTCACACCCTGCATCAGACAGAAGCAGAGTGAGGCTGCAGCTCTCCTCCGGCATTTCACAGATCTGTAAATGTTTTTTTAAAGATGCTCAATCCAGCACTTAGCTGCCTATAACAAGGACTTTAGGGAGCAAAAAGCTCTTTTTTCTTTCTTTTCCTCTGTTGCTTCATTAGCTTTGGGAATGCTGGTTCCATTAGTGTGAGTTGTCCTGTATAATTTAAGAAAATAATGAAAGCCTGCATGCTTTCCTCACTGTTCTTGGCATTAAATCTGCCTTTAGATTTGTTTAGCCTCTTTTCTTTTATACAGCTCTCTCTCTATATATAAATATGGTGTGGGCTGGAGATCCTTTTGAATATTTCAAAACTGGAGAAATTGATTTGGGTTGGTTTGATTTCAGGCTGAGGGAACTGAGCAGCCTGCAGAAGAGGAGGCTCAGGGCAGAGCTCATTGCTGTTTACAACTACCTGAAGGGAGGCAGTGGGGTTGGGCTCTGCTGCCAGGCACCCAGCAGCAGAACAAGGGGACACAGCCTCAAGTTGTGCCAGGGCAGGTTCAGGCTGGATGTTAGGAGGAAGTTATTGTCAGAGAGAGTGATTGGCATTGGAATGGGCTGCCCAGGGAGGTGGTGGAGTCTTTGTGGCTGGAGGTGCCATGGTCTGGTGATTGGGCAGGGCTGGGTGCTAGGTTGGATTGGATGGGCTTGGAGGTCTCTTCCAACCTGCTTGATTCTCTGCTATTTAGTGCTGATTTTGGTATTTGGGTTTTTTTTAATCTCTTCCAAGATCAATAACTGTTTCATGTGGTTTTTTTGTTCATTAGGGATGGATCTTGGAAGGCTTCCCTGAAAATCAGGAGCAGGCATGGATGCTGCAGTCATCTGGCATCATTCCTAGGCATGTTGGTAAGCAGTGCACAGTTTCTGTGTGGTTGAATCCAGTAGGAAAGGTTTGGAAGTGTTTTCTTCCCCAAATCCTCAGTCATTTCAACAGTGCCTACTGAAGGCACCAGGCAGCAGAATCTTTCTTTCAGTATGGCTCAGATTCACTTAAGAACTTGAGGTGAGCTCAGAGAATGCACATCCTGGCTTCCAGACATGAACTCTTTCCTTTTCACTCATTAGACTTGAAGTTGAAGCCCACTTCAAGCAAATGTCTCTGAGCAGCTTTTGTTGCTTTGCTTCTGTTGTAGGAGTGGGTCCAAATTTCCTCTGCCTTCCCTCTCCAGAAATCAGCCTGAACATGAGTGCACCTCAATGTGCATGTATAAGCAGCAGGAGTTTGCAGTCAGCCTTTATCCTCAGACCAAAGCAATTCCTCATGCACTAAACACAAAAGCCTCCTTCTGTTGAATGAGAAAATACAAACTAGCAAGTTCCACCAAGTGCAGTGGAATGGTCTTGTTGTAAAGCTTCATCTTTCAGAGTGTGGGTGGGCTCTGCCCTGGTGTGACCACAGCTGCAATGCTGTGTCTAATTTCTCTTCTGGAGAGGAGAAAGCCCAAGACAGGGATCTGCTGGAGAGAGTTCCATGGAGAACTGTGAGGATGATTGGGAAACTTGAAGGTCTCTGCTATGAAGAAAGATTGAGAGTCTTGGGGCTGCTTAGCCTGGGGAAGAGAAGACTGAGAGGGGATGCAATCAGTGTCTAAATATCTGAGGGGTGCATCACAGAAACACAGAATGTCAGGGGCTGGAAGGGACCTCCAAAGCTCATCCAGTCCAACCCCCCTGCAGAGCAGGATCTCCTATCCCAGATCACACAGGAACACATCCAGGCAGGGTTTGCATATCTCCAGAGAGGGAGACTCCACAGCCCCCCTGGGCAGCTTGTGCCAGGCTCTGTCACCCTCACAGGGAGAAAATTCCTCCTCCTGTCTAAATGAAACTTGCTCTGCCTCAACTTCCCCTCAGTGCATGTCAAGATGAAGGTGCCAGGCTCCTTGTGGTGGTGCCCAGTGACAGGAAAAGGGGCTATGAGTGCAAGCTAGAACCTAGGAGATTCCACCTTAATCCCTAAAGTCTTTTCCAATCTGGTTAATTCTGTGCTTCTATGAAGCAAAACTTCTTTGCAGTGAGGGTGCTGGAGCCCTGGAGCAGGCTGCCCACAGAGGCTGTGGAGTTTCCTTCTCTGAAGACTTTCCAAACCCATCTGGATGCATTCCTGTGTGACCTACCCTGGGGTGATCCTGCTTTGGCAGGGAGGTTGGACTGGGTGACCTCCAGAGGTCCCTTCCAACCCCTGCGGCTCTGTGTGAACCTTCATTGCCTGGCAAATTGCTGAGAGACAAGACCTTGCAAGCTGCTCTTGCCAACTAGAAGGCATTTGTCCCAAATCAATACAGGCAGAGAATGTAAGAAATTATTATGCCTGTGTGGAATACAGCAGAAAATAATTGATGTGGAGCTTGCCAGTGGAGGCTGAACAGGACGTTAGCAAGCCATGAATTGTCACTTTGGATTTGATTTGGATGAGCTTCGACTCCTAATGAAGGGTTCAGAATCACTGCAACAGAGTTAGGCAGAAGTGTTTAATGCCTGCTACTTGCATGTATTTTTAATACAGCTAATAACAGCTCAAGTTGAGTTTTGCTCACAATTACAGCCCTGCAACCAAGACCTGGCTGAGAAGCTTAAAGCTCAGCCTGTCTGCTTAATCAAAAAGATGACTGAGAAGAGATGAGATTTGTGGGCTCCCAGTACTTTAATAGGGGGAAAAGTGCCTGAAAGAGCTGTTTGATACTGAGAAGAAAGGCAGAAGAAGAAACTTGTTTGAAACTTGTAACCAAATGCACCAAGGAAATTAATTAAATTAGAGTTTTTAAGTGCGAGGAGGCTTAGCCCAAAGCGACCCAAGGAGCTGGCAGCTGCTCCATCTTTTGATGCTTTCCAATCATCTTTGAAGACTTTTTCTTCTGTGAGGTCATCACAAACCAGCAGTTTTTCTGCTCTCCTTCCCAAAGCACCTGGGGGAAGAGTTGTTTGTGCTGTAGGAGAGGGTCTGCAGTCAGCCGTAAGGACTTCTGTGCTAGGCTCCAGATCTCATGGAGGTGAGGGAGGACCTCGGTAGGTGGTGTGGGTGCTGGGGACAGGCAGCACTCCAGAGTGAGGATTGGATTCATGTCTGCCTCAGCCCACTGTGCTCTTTAGGAGGGGAGTAAAATTCAGATTAAAAGTGAACTCAGATACTTGCAAGTGGAATACTGGGAAAAGAAAACAAGGCAAATGTGTTTGAACTGCATTAATCCACCTTTAATCCTAGGATCCATCCAAAACAGTTATAGGAAATAATGGAAGAAACTAACAAGAGCCTCCTTCCCCTCCTTCCCCTCCTTCCCCTCCTTCCCCTCCTTCCCCTCCTTCCCCTCCTTCCCCTCCTTCCCCTCCTTCCCCTCCTTCCCCTCCTTCCCCTCCTTCCCCTCCTTCCCCTCCTTCCCCTCCTTCCCCTCCTTCCCGCCCCCTTATTTTTTCCCCTTCTCTCTCCCTTGTGCCTAGTTGTGCTTTATGCTCCAGACACTGTGCTGATCGAGAGGAACACTGGCAAAAGGCTTGATCCTGTCACCAGAGGTGCAGTATCTGTTTGTTCCTGACCTCCCCAGCAGAAACTGAGCTGTTGCTTGGTCTCAGAAATGTGATTAAATGTGTTAGGAATTTTGGTTTTGTGATTAAATTTATCATTAAATCATCTTCGTAGTTCCTAAGACTTCAGTCCAGTGGGGTTAAAATTGAAATCGTTAGGCTGTGAGGGAGTGGCAGGAGTGGGGGGGATGGAGCAAAGCTGGAGGTGGGGAGAGTGAGGCTGGAGGTGAGGAGGAAGTTGTTGAGCAGGAGAGTGGTGAGAGGCTGGCAGGGGTTGCCCAGGGAGGTGGTTGAGGCCCCATGGCTGGAGGTGTTTGAGGCCAGGCTGGCTGAGGCTGTGTGCAGCCTGCTCTAGGGTAGGGTGTCCCTGGGCATGGCAGGGGGGTTGGAACTGGCTGATCCTTGTGGTTCCTTCCAACCCTCACTGATTCTGTGATTCTATGGAAGAGCTGAAGGTTAGATCTGTCCATATCAGCTTAGCTTTTGCTCTGGACCTTTGCTAGAGCCTGTTTTGTTGTTTTTTCTCCTGAGGTATGGATATACTTTTAGATATCTTCCACTAAGTGGCTATCAAACAGTTAGCTCTGTCTTGTCTGTTGAGTTTCAGTATCAGTCACCCATCACAAAATGAAATCCTGACATTGATCAGTAAAAAAAAATCACTTTGGATGTTTTAGGGAGTGGAATTAGGGAGGATGTTCCTAACTAAAGGGGTGGGTTTGATTTGCTGTGAAGGAGATTTGCTTATCAAAGGGCTTCCTTAAGGTTCAGTCTTGGAATCTGAGAGCCTATCCCCAGTCCCTGGTTCTTTCTCATTATGCATGGTTGCCCAGGGAGGTAGTTGAGGCCCCATCCCTGTCAAGATCAGGCTTGACAGGGCTCTAAGCAGCCTGATCTAGTGGAGGATGTCCCTGACTTCAGGGGAGTTGGACTGGATGACCTTTGGAGGTCCCTTCCAACCCAAGGTGTTCTGTGATTCCATGATTCTCTCTGTGCCAGCTGTCAGTAGAAGCAGTGATGCAAGGCCACAGGTCATTGCTTGTGCCACAACACAGAGCTGAAACCAAGGCCTTGATTTTGCTTAGAAAACTTTTTGGAGCTCAGAAAGACCAATTAAGTTCACTAAACCAGCTTCTCAGTTCACTAAAACCAGCTTCTTAGTTGCTAATCAGTGTCTGTCTTCTAGAGGTGTACCACACAACCTTTGGCTGGCCAAGTGACCCGGTGGTGCAGCAGCGTTTGGTGGAGCCAGATCTGTCTGAACAGGAGATGGCCAAGAAACTGCTGGAATATCACAGAAGTTTCCCTGACATTTTCCAGATCTACCACCAGGTTTTGAAATCCATCAATGCAGATCAGCCTTCCGTGGATGTCCTCTCACAGGGTGAGTGTTGGACCCCTATGGCACAGCTGAAAGTTAATGCGGTCACAGAATGGCAGAGGTTGGAAGGGATCTCTGAAGATCATTGAGTCAAAGCAGGGTCACCCAAGGCAGGTCACATGGGAGTGACATCCTTTTGAATGTCTCCAGAGAAGGAGACTGCACAACCTCTCTGGGCAGCCTGCTTCAGGGCTCCTGCACTCTCACAGTAAAGAAGTTTCTCCTCATGTTGAGGAGGAACCTCCTGGGTTGCAGTCTGTGCCTGTTACCATTTCACAGGACGCTGCTGAAAAGAGCCTGACCCCTTCTTGACACCCACCCCTCAGATATTTAGAGACACTGATCAGATCTCCTCCCAGCCTTCTTTTCTCCAGACTCAACAGCCCCAGGGCTCTCAGCCTTTCCTCATCAGACAGGTGTTTCAATCCCTTCCTCATCCTCCCAGTCTCCATTGAACATTGTAGCATGTCCCTCTTCATAGAATCAACCAGGTTGGAAGAGACCTCCAAGATCATCCAGTCCAACCTATCCCCCAGCCCTATCCAATCAACTAGACCATGGCACTCTTGGACTGGGGAGCTCAGAACTGGACAAAAATACTGCAGAGCTGATTAACTCTTCTTTAAAAAGTGGTTCCTAGGGACAGTCTCTAGGATAGGGCTATTTACAAGGACTTGTAATGACAAGATGAGGAGGAATGGATTTAAACTGGCAGAGGGGAGACTGAAGCTGGATTTTAGGAAGAAGTTGTTTGCAGTGAGGGTGGTGAGAGACTGGCACAGGTTGAGGGTGGTGAGACACTGGTACAGGTTGCCCAGGGAGGTTGTGGAGCACAGAAGCACCTCCCTGGAGGTGTTCAGGACCAGGTTGGTTGAGGCCTTGGGCAACCTGCTCTAGTGGTTTCCCTGCCTATGGTGAGGGGTTTGAGCTGTCTGAGCTTTGAGGTCCCTTCCAACCTAAACCATTCTATGATTAGTCACAGAGATGGCTCCCACCTGAGTTATGTTCTCTTTGATACAACTTTAGGGCTGCTCCCTATACTTACTTTGCAGGACAAGAGGAAGTGCAGCTAAGGAATATCTCAGTCCCAGAGCCTTTCCCAGGAACAGCTGAGATGGCTCAGTTCTTTCTGCCGAGAGTCTCTTCTAAAAGGCTGCTTTGTGACTGAATCGTTCACCTCCCCAAGGTGCAGCTACCTTCCACAAGTCTGATACCAAGACTTGGGAGCAGTTCAAAGCCAGCAGCAGCATTCCCCTTTTTAAAAGCTGTTTGTGGTGGTAGCTTTGCTGTTCAACAATCCCTTTTTACCTCTGCCTGACTCTAATGCCAGCAGTGTGCCCAGGTGGACAGTTGAGCCAATGGCATCCTGGGCTGGCTCAGGAGCAGTGTAGGCACCAGGACAAGGGAGGTTCTTCTGCCCCTGTGCTCAGCACTGCTCAGGCCACACCTGGAGTGCTGTGTCCAGTTCTGGGCTCCTGAATTGCAGAGAGATGTTGCAGTACTGGAAGGTGTCCAGAGGAGGGCGACAAAGCTGTGGAGGGGCCTGGAGCGCAGCCCTGTGAGGAGAGGCTGAGGGAGCTGGGGGGGTGCAGCCTGCAGCAGAGGAGGCTCAGGGCAGAGCTCATTGCTGTCTGCAGCTGCCTGCAGGGAGGCTGTAGCCAGGTGGGGTTGGGCTCTGCTGCCAGGCAGCCAGAGACAGAAGAAGAGGACACAGCCTCAAGCTGTGCCAGGGCAGGTTCAGGCTGGATGTGAGGAGGAAGCTGTTGGCAGAGAGAGTGATTGGCATTGGAATGGGCTGCCCAGGGAGGTGGTGGAGTCTTTGTGGCTGGAGGTGTTGAAGCCAAGCCTGGCTGGGGCACTTAGTACCATGGTCTGGTTGGTTGGACAGGGCTGGGTGCTAGGTTGGGCTGGCTGAGCTTGGAGCTCTCTTCCAACCTGGCTGATTCTATGACCCTATGAATGCAAGCTGACTTGAAACCTTGATCCTTCCAGAAGTGAAGAGGGCATCTGCCAAAAAGACCAATTGATGATGTACTTTGTAGCTGTCAGCCTGCAGCTGATTTCTTCTCTTTCACTCATTTTGCATCTCAGAAAAGGTCTTTTTTTTCCCTTTAATACCAAGTGCTGCACTTGCCAGCTAAACAAGCAGGAAGTTTACACTCTGCATCTCCCCATTAATTACCTCTAAATTACTTAATTAAATTTAAAAGTTCAATATCATCATTCATAAAGAATTCATGCCTGGAATTGTAAATAAAAATGCGGCTGCCTGAATATTAATTATTATTAATTAATAATGTAGTGAGATAAATTGGAAACTGGAATGGAGAAAAAAAAAGCCTCTCTAGATCCTTTTTTTCCCCTTTTTCCATCTGCAGTGCATCAAGCAGCCAGATCATTTTTTTCCCTTTTTTAAAAGAATAATTAGATGTGGAGACTGTCTAGGGGATCATTACTCCTAATTAACTTGGTTATTTACTGCAAATTAAGCATCATTTGTAAGCAGGGTGCTTTGCCTCTGCTGTTTGTGCTTTTTCTGTACACTGGGTTGTGGGAAAAGGCTCAGAATTAAATCCAGCACTCCTTGGGTAACTCAGACTTGGGGTTTAGGAAGTTAGGCAGCAAAAGAGCAAATACTAAGGGCCATGAGGATGATCATAGGGCTGGAGCAGCTCTGCTGTGAGCACAGACTGAAAGAGCTGGGGCTGTGCAGGCTGGAGCAGAGGAGGCTCCCAGGTGACCTTCTTGTGGCCTGCCAGCATCTGAAGTGGGCTACAAAAATGATGGGAAAGGACTTTTGAGGCTGTGAGGGAGTGCCAGGAGTGGGGGGAATGGAGCAAAGCTGGAGGTGGGCAGAGTGAGGCTGGAGGGGAGGAGGAAGTTGTTGAGCAGGAGAGTGGTGAGAGGCTGGCAGGGGTTGCCCAGGGAGGTGGTTGAGGCCCCATGGCTGGAGGTGTTTGAGGCCAGGCTGGCTGAGGCTGTGTGCAGCCTGCTCTAGGGTAGGGTGTCCCTGGGCATGGCAGAGGGGTTGGAACTGGCTGCTCCTTGTGCTCCCTTCCAACCCTCACTGATTCTGTGATTCTAACCACTTGATTTTTTTTCTGTTCTGGTTTTCCAGAGGCTTTGTTAAAGTGTTTGGGATTGCTACAGAGGTTTAAAAAAGAAAAAAAAAAGGACTAAAGAAAAAAAGAAAGAGGAAATTTCCCCTTGCTGCTGGTCTTAGTGTGGCTTGCTCCGTAGTGATTGCACAAGCGAGAATGGCTTGGAGCTTAGGCAGAGCAGAGCTAGACTGGAGCTGAGAAAGAAGTTCTTCAATGTGAGGGTGGTGAGAGTCTGGCACAGGCTGCCCAGGGAGGCTGTGGCTGCCTCCTGCCTGGGGATGTTCAAGGCCAGGTTGGATGAGTCCTTGAGCAACCTGTTCTAGTGGGAGGTGTCCCTGCCTATGGCAGGGGGTTGGAACTGTCTGAGCTTTGAGGTCCCTTCCAACCTAAACCATTCTATGATTCTATAAGTGGCCTGGGTGGTGGCAGCAATATGATGCTGATGAGCCCACGGTGCCAGTCTGGGCTCCCTGGCAGGAGCAGAAAGGTGCTGCCAGGCAGTTCCTCAGAGCCAGAAGGTATGGAGAGAATTGCATCTTGAGGAACAAGTCCCCATCAGGGGTGTGGTGGAATCCCCATCCCTCGAGGTGTTCAAGAAACTTGTAGGCATGGGACTTGGGGACATGGCTTAGTGGCTATGGTGGTACTGGGTTGAAGATTGGACTTGGATGATCTTTGAGGTCTTTTCCAACTGAAACAATTCTATGACTCTATGAACCTCAAGGTCGTTGACTCCAAGCCCAGATCTGTCCATGGACCTAAATGTATCATTTCCTCCATGCAACAAAAGGTGGGAGAATGATCTCCAGCAACCAGACACAACAGAACCAGACAGAGAGGCTCAAACATCACAGAAACATCCAGGTTGGGAAAGACCCTCAGGATCCCCAAGTCCAACCTATCCTCTCTGCCTGATGCCCAAATGATGGCCTGAAAGTTAAAATCCTCCTCAGCTGTGTGTTGCCAGTGCTGCATTGTGCCATGCCATCCTATGCTTCATGCCTAGAGTATTGTAATTAGGAGCCTGTTAATCACACAGACACACACAGAGAGCTGGATAAATGTCAGACTAATTTAACATCCCAAGTTTTTTCCTCACTTAAATATTTGTTCAGAAACTGCAGAAAGGATGAAATGTAATTATAGCCCTCCTGTAATTTGCAGGGTAAAATTGTACCTATCAAGCAAAAAGGAGAGGGGGGGGGGAAGTGACTCCTGCTAAAAACAACCCAGCAAAAGAGCAATTATTAATTGAATCTGCTCTTTAAAATGCTTTGACATCTGCTGATGAAAGAAAGTGAAGGAGTGTAATGATGGGAAGATATTTCCCCTCCCCTGCAAGCTGCTGATGAGACAATTTTAGCAGCGTCTTGATTTGGGCTGGAGCAGCTTGGATGGTTCAGTGGTAAGAGAAATTAGCAATGTGGAAAAAAAAAAAGAAAGGAAACAAAACTGAAGCAGCAAAGAGATTTGGTGGAGTTTGGAGGTGAAGAGGGGAGAAATGAGACATCAGTTGTCATCTTTGCCTCACTCTCATGTTGCAGCTCTTACCTATGTCCAAACACGGCCCCGATCAGCTGCCCCCTTCACACCGCGCATCCTCTTTTGTGGACCCCCAGGCAGTGGGAAGAGCCTGCAGGCAGCACTCATAGCTCAGAAATACGGAGTTGTCAACAGTAAGTTCTCAGTCAATATGCACTTTGCTGTCTCTCCTCCCTTCTCCCTCTCTTTTTTGACCATTTATCTTTTCCTCTCTGTCTTTCTGGCTTGCTCGTAAAGTTCCTCTGTTGTCCGTTGCTGTGGATGTCAGATTTTAGCAGGCAGGGAAAAGTGTTCTGGTGAAGAAATATAAAGCAGCAGAGCAGGTACTCTGTGACAAAGCAGCTCCAACTTTTGGGGGGGGGTTGTCATCTTTTTTTTATATATATATAACCACACTTGCAGCAGTATTTTGCCAGGTGTTAGTTTCCTGTAGTGCTCAGAATTCAGTGGAGGGATCAGTGGATCATGAATAATATCAGAGTTGGAGCTGCCTGGCCACAATGTGTGAGAGATGGAGCTGCCTGGCCACAATGTGTGGGAGATGGAGCTGCCAGGCCACAATGTGTGGGAGATGGAGCTGCCAGGCCACAATGTGTGGGAGATGGAGCTGCCAGGCCACAATGTGTGAGAGATGGAGCTGCCTGGGCACAGTGTGTGAGAGTTGGAGCTGCCTGGGCCAGGGCTGGGTGCTAGGTTGGGCTGGATGAACTTGGAACTCTCTTCCAACCTGCTTGATTCTCTGATTGCTCTCTACAGCTCCCTGCAAGAAGGTTGGAGCCAGGATGAGGTTGGGCTCTTCTCCCTAATATCAAATCATAGAACAAGGAGAAATGGCCTCAAATTGTGCCAGGGGAGATTTAGTTTGGAGATCAGGAAAATTTTTTTCCCTGAAAATGTGATCAGGGATTGGAACAGACTGCCCAGGGAGGTAGTGGAATCCTCATCCCTGGAGGTGCTGAAGCCAAGCCTGGATAGGGCACTAAGTGCCATGGTCTGGTTAATTGGATAGGGCTGGGTGCTAGGTTGGGCTGAATGAGCTTGGAGCTCTCTTCCAACCTGCCTGATTCTATGATTGCTCTCTACAGCTCTTTAAAAGGAGGCTGGAGCCAGGATGAGGTTGGGTTCTTCTCCCTAATATCAAATCATAGAACAAGGAGAAATGGCCTCAAATTGTGCCAGGGAAGGTTTAGTTTGGAGATCAGGAAAAATTCCTCCCTTGAAAATGTGATCAGGGATTGGCCCAGGCTGCCCAGGGAGGTAGTGGAGTCCTCATCCCTGGAGGTTGTTCAGGAAACCTGTGGATAGAATTTGTGTGCTGTAAGTTATTAACATTCTAATGATTTCTCAGCCCTTTAATATTGCTGTGGTTTAAAAAGAAATCTTTGCAGCTGTATTCAAAGCTGTCTTTGTAATACACAGCTGCTTGTGTTTAATATGTGTTTAATCTGTGTTTAATTATGATGCACTGATTGGAAACCCAAAATGTGCTGGAATGTGTTGAAAGAAAATGAATTTGTTCTCATCCTGTCTGATTATTTTATCATCTGACCTTTATTTCTCTAACTGCAGCTTTGGAGCTGTTTTCATCTAGGTCAAAATTTGCATTTATTATTTTTATATACATCTATATATTTTTAAGTAGCTACTAGAGAAGAGAGCTGCAGCTCTTTTGACTGACTACCATTAGCACTGCTTCACCCAGATGCTGATTTGGATTTTAAGTGTGTTTAAGTGTATCTGTTTTAAATGTTGCTTTAAGTAAACCAGATAGTAGCAGAATTATGTATTTAAATCAGAGCTGGAAGGCCAATAGCTTGCTGAAAGGCCTTCAGCATGTGCTTAATTTCCAGTTAGGCCATTGGGATTTAAGCACAGGCTTAAAAATGTAATCTTATGCTTAAGAATCACAGAGTGGTAGAGGTTGGAAGGGGTGGAAGGTGGAGTCCAACCCCTCCTGCCAGAGCAGATCACCCAGAGCAGGTCACACAGCAACACATCCAGGTGGGTTTGGTAAGTCTCCACAGAAGGAGACTCCATAACCCCTCTGGGCAGCCTGCTCCAGGGCTCCAGCACCCTCACAGGAAAGAAGCTGCTCCTCATGTGAGGTGGAACCTCCTGAGTTCCAGCTTGTGCCCATTGTTCCTTGTCTTATCACTGGGCACCACCAAACAGAGCCTGGCACCTTCATCCTGGCACCCACCCTTCAGATATTTCTAGACACTGATCAGATCCCCTCTTGGCCTCCTCTTCTCTGGACTCAACAGCCTCAGGGCTCTCAGTCTTGGGAACTGGATTAAATTTAGGCACATTAGTTGCCCTAAGTTGGGGTCTGTGCAGTGAGTTTCTGATGTAGTTTTGTACCACTTGTTGTGATTATGAATTTGCTTCTCCAGGAGAACTAAGGACTGGTAACATTTGTGTGCTTCCCTTCTCACTTCAGCATCAACTTCATCAACTTTGTCCAAGTTTGTTGGGGCTGAGCCTGCAGAAGAGCAGCCCCAGAGAGAATCTGAGCAATGCTCAGCAAGAGCTAAAGGGTGAGGGGCAAGAGGATGGGGGCAGGCTCTTGTCAGTGGTGCCCAGGAACAGGACAGGGGGCAATGGGCACAACTGGAACCCAGCAGGCTCCACTGAAGAGGAGTAGAAACTTGTTTGGTGTGAGGGTGCTGGAGCACCGGAGCAGGCTGCCCAGAGAGGTTGTGGAATCTCCTTGTCTGGAGAGCTTCCAACCCCATCTGTGCATTGTGACCCTGGGCAAGCACTGTGGGTGCCCACCTTTAGCAGAGGGTTGGACTGGATGATCTCCAGAGATCCCTCCCACTCCCACCACGCTGGGATCCTGTGACTTGTGATGCTGTGTAACTTTTCCATGCTTTACTTCCTTCTCTTTAAAAGAAGGCTCAGGACTGGTGTCTGCAACTCACACAGAGCACTTGGACTCAGTGACTTTGCTCAGCCATCACTGCCCAAGCCCACACTTGCCACCTTTCATGTCCCACTGCCTTGACTAAAGCTTTCAACAGCATCTCCTGGTGTTCTCTGGGTTTGAAGGCAACGATAATGCTGCATTAGCACAGTTTTTTAACTCTAATTCTTACATGATCATTAAATGATCCAGAGAGTCACTTCCTTGCCTGGCACATTACCTGCACCTCCAGCAGAGCAGTTCAGAGGCTGTTCAGCAGGTGTAACTTCATTCAGTCATTACAAGTTGATAAGAAGTGAAAACCTCTGCCAGTCCCTTGAGTTATTATTTCAGAAACAGATTTGATTAATATCTTTCTCCCTCTCCCTCTCTCTCTGTTTTTAATATGTTCTTTGCCAAATGTATTCTTTTTTATTCAATATTCTCCCCAGCTCAGGCTCTTTGCTTTTTATTCTGCTTGGCCAAAATCCACCTGAAATAATAAAAAACATCCTAACAACAACCCCCCCCAAAAAAAAAACCCAACCCTACAACTTTTATTTTATTCAGTGACCTTATTCCAGTGTGCAGCTTCTGGTTGCTTTGTTTTTGGTCTCTTTTCTTTGTAGCTTCCTTTTTAAAATTTAACCTCCTGCCTTTTGTGTTCTTCCTTCCCCTTAGTTTGCTGTGGGCAACTGCTAAAGGAAGCTGTTGCAGAGAAGACAAAACTTGGAGACCTCATTAAGCCTTATGTCGACAGTGGATACCCAGGTAGGGCTCCTGTTGTTGGCTCATTACTCTCCAGTTACACATTCGAGGCAACAAAGAAACTGTGAGTGAGGTTTCCTTGGCCTGAGTTACACCAGAGTAAGCTGGAAGTTGGTGAAGTCCATCCCTGGAATAAGGTCAGGCTTGCTGGAGCTCTGAGCAATGTCACCTTGGTGAGGTTGTCTTCTTCAGAAGCTTATCTGGATGCTGTAGTTTGATTTTCTTAGAGGCATAGAATCATTAAGGTTGGAAGAGACCTCCAAGATCATCCAGTCCTACCTAATTTTCTTGTCTCTGTGGAGCTGAGGACAGCCACAGTAGATGTTGGTGCTTAGACTTGATGATCTTAGAGATCTTTTCCAACCTTAATGATTCTCTGATTCTCAAAATCTCTCTTTCTGGGTTTCAGCTGTGGCTGAGATGGGAGTTTGGCTGATCTGATTGTTCAGGGAGAGATCCTTTAACAGTTTCCCTTACTAGAAGGCTTTTTGTGTAATTCATCAACTTCATCTTAACCATTGAACTTCCTTCCAGGAGGTACTGAAAGCATTCCCAGTAGAGGAAAAGAATTGCACTGCTTGTAATTTTTTAGCTAGTCCTAAAAATATCCACATCTTGAGTCCAGGGGAGCTGCTTTCATGTCAGCAAAATCAAATGCAACTTCTAATTCCATTTTTTCCCCTACAGATTAGAAACTGGTTTGGATTGAGATTATTTTTTAGTTTGGATTTAGATTACTTTTTTGTTCAGATTTGGGTTTGATTTTTGGTGCAGGGCTGGGGTTGAGTTTTGGTGCAGGGTTGGGGTTGAGTTTTGGTGCAGGGTTGGGGTTGAGTTTTGGTGCAGGTTTGGGTTTCATTTTTGGTGCAGGTTTGGGTTTCATTTTTGGTGCAGGATTGGGTTTCATTTTTGGTGCAGGTTTGGGTTTCATTTTTGGTGCAGGATTGGGTTTCATTTTTGGTGCAGGATTGGGTTTCATTTTTGGTGCAGGTTTGGGTTTCATTTTTGGTGCAGGTTTGGGTTTAATTTTTGGTGCAGGTTTGGGATTATTTTTTGGTGCAGGTTTGGGATTAATTTTTGGTGCAGGCATGGGATTCATTTTTGGCTCAGGTTTAGTGATAACATGCAAGGCTAAAGCTGCAGAGTGCTTGTGAGTGATGGTGGGGATCCAGGAATAGGTTTCTGTGCACTGTGCTGGAAAATTCTCCCTTAGTTCTTGCTTGCATGCACATAGCTTTTATTTGGTGGAACAAAGTACAGAATTAAGGGCTGCCTAAAGATAAATATTATCTAGCAATACCAGAAATAATAAGTTCTGTCATTTTTGCTAATCCTCCTCTCTCAGGGATAACAAAGAATGAATTTACATTAGTAAACACTAACAAGAATTCATTGCTGCCCTCACAAGAGGCTTGGAGGAAATGAAATGCCATAGCATAGTGAAGGGGAAAGATGGGCAAAGGATCCTTGCTTGCTGTCTTGCTACAGGGTTACAAGCAGGTTAATACAGAGGAAAGATTTCCACACTGGTGTTTAACTACATTTGGTTTCAAGCAAAAGCTCATTTGTAGAGTCAGGTTAGTCAATAGCTGAGAGTGTTATCACTGGGAAAGTGATTAGCACATCAACATCTTCATTGCTTTTCCAGTCATGCACCAAGACAGCTTAGTTGCACCTTTGAGTGAGGAATCATGCAAGGGACATTACCACAGAATCCCCTGGAGCCAAAGGTAGAGCACCAGAAATGTGCTCAAATCACAGCCAGGCAAAATGAAACCAGTCCCATAAAATCTTGAGGGCATGCCTCATGTTCCTGAAGTGCTTGCCCTGGAGGGCTGAGCTCAGTGTGGTTGCCCCTTGGCTGGACACAGTTAATTGTGTTCAATTAGCCACTTGAGATGTGCCAACTGAAAGAGTGGTTGAGCATTAGAAGAAACTGAGCTGAGTCTTGGCTGCCCAGGGAGGTGGTGGAGTCTCCATCCCTGCAGGTGTTGGAGAAACCTGTGGCTGTGACACCTAGGGACATGGTTTAGTGGCCATGGTGGTGTTGGGTTGAAGGTTGGACTGGATGATCTTGGAGAACTTTTCCAAGTGAAACAATTCTATGTTTCTGTGACAGGTGAAGCAAGGAAATGAGCTGGAATCTTCTCCAGTCTCTGGATGTGATCAAGCCTTGAGCGACCTGTTCTAGTGGGAGGTGTCCCTGCCTATGGCTGGGGGCTGGAACTAGATGAGCTTTGAGGTCCCTGCCAACCTAAACCATTCTATGTAGATTCCTATTCTTAAAGGTCTCTTCCCAGCAAAACAATTCTGTGATTGTATGGACAGGCCATGTTGTGCTGTCATAGAGAGGCTCAACCCCCAGGGTGTTCAGATCTCACTCCTTATGGAGTTATTGAGGCTGTCCTGTTGTGTTCTACTTCTGGTTGACTCACTCAGATCTCTCCTTGAGTTTAGGATTCACAACCATCCTTTGTGTTGTTTGCTCCTCTACTGCTGCTTCAGGTACACAACTTGTTTGCAAGCAGCAGCCCAGGCAGTTGTGTTATTCACCCCAGAAGGTGACTCAGAACATTCCCATTTTCTGTCTTTCCTAGGCTTTCTCACCTCCTGCTTTAGCCAGCTTCTCCATCTTGTGTATGGTGATTTATTTTGCTTAATGAAAGGAGCACAGGCAGGTTTTTTTTCCTGAGCCCATTAATTTTTTAATTCCCAGGACATCCCAGTCTACAGTTTGTGCACACTAGATATTGAAAAATGCATTTTCAGTGAAAGGTTCAGCAGCAAGGCTGCTTTCTGTCTGTCAGGAACACAGAGTTCCTCTTTGGACAGCCAGCTTGCAATGCACAGGCTTCTCCTTGAGGATATTTTGGTTTCCACTGGATGCTGGGCAATTATTGCTGAGCTATAGTGCAGGCAGCAAATTACCAGAGTTAGAGTCTCAGACCAGTTTTCTGGTCACTAACTGCAGTTAAAGCCTTGGTCAATAATGCTTCAGCATACAATATAGGCTTGGGCAGCCTAGGAGGACATCTTTTATTCTCCAGAAGGAAAGGAGGCTGAGAGGAGACTTCATTTCTCTCTTCAGCTCCATGAAAGGAGGTTGGAGTGAGGTAGAGTTGGTCCTTTCTCCCAAGGAACAAGGGATAGGATGAGAGGAAACAGCCTCGAGCTGCAACAAGAGTAGTTTAGGTTGGGGGTTAAAAGAGACTTCTTCCCTGAAAGGGTTCCCAAAGACTGGCACAGGCTGCCCAGGGAGGTGGTTGAATCCTCATCCCTGGAGGTATTGAAAAGACACAGAGCTGTGGTGCTGAGGGACTTGAGCACCAGACTTGGCAGAGTTAGAGAAGGAGTGGATTTCAGAGGTCTTTTCCCATCAAAATGGTTCTATGGTTCTGTGACTTCCAGTTGAAGTAAGAGTTGAGTGTGGTGGCCAGCAGCCTTCCACAGACAGCAAGACAAGGCACCTCAATGAATTCATTCCTTCTGGAATGTTGTGGAGTCACTGTTCCATAGGCTGCTCCTCCCCTTCTAGTAATTCAAGCAATGGGCAACTGCTGCCTGTGCAGAGAGCCCATCACAGCCCCCACAGGCTTGCTGGAGATCTTGAGGCAGAGTTTGTCCCCAGGGTGCTGTAATTCTGAGGAGAGCTGGCCCTGCCTCCTGGACCTAAGTTCCATGTGCAGGATGGTTGCTCACCATTTGAAAGGTGCCTGTCAGAGTTTGATACCATGGGAGAAAAAAATATATATGCAGCAAGGACACTTTTTCACCCCTTACATGTCCTTGGCATTTGCCTCTTGAGCTGTTTGCCTGTTATTGGTTTAATTTTATCAATGAAAATAGAAGCAGAAGCATTACACAGGTAGGAGAGGCCATCAGTCAGTCAAAAGGAGCTGTGCATGGCAGCCTTCATTTAGTTTCCCCTGTTTTCCTGGTGAAATCAGGCAAAGTGGTCACTGCTGATCACTAGATGTGTTTACAAGGCTGCTGTGAGTAGAGCCAAAGAGAGGGCAGAGGAAAACAGTATTAAGAGCAAGGAGGAGGAAAAAAACCAAAGCAGTGAGACTGTGCTTTTCAGCTGGGCAAGGTGCTGTTAGTTTGGCTAATTGAGGGTTGTTTTGCCACCAAAATGAAGATTGAGGTGGTGAAGAGAGCTGAGTGCTGGAGGAGAGAGGGCAGCACTGTTGGCAGCCTGCTAGAGCTGAACACACAGCACCTGCCTGGCTTTCCCCCCCTTCCTTTTTCTGTCTTTTTAAGCAGTGATATCTGAAGCTGTCCCCAAGGGCAGGCTGCACGTGGGGGGTGAAATCTGCAAGTCCCTAATTTCTCCTGGTTCCTAATAAAAACCATTACTGTACAAAGATTTATTATTATGAATCATTCCCCCCCCCCCCCTTAATTCAAACTGGAGCTATTTTAAAGGGCTGCTGTTTGGTGGAGCTTCTGGAAGTGCAGAGATTTATTTACTACTATTTTGTTTTCCTCCTCCTTCATTCAGTTTGGAAGGATTTTAAAGGGCTGCTTTTTGGTGGAGCTTCTGAAAGTGCAAAGATTTATTTATTACTAATTATTTTCCTCCTCCTTCATTCAGTTTGGAAGGATTTTAAAGGGCTGCTTTTTGGTGGAGCTTCTGAAAGTGCAGAGATTTATTTATTACCCTTTTTTTCTCCTCCTGCTTTTTGGTGTGGCCTCTGAAAATGTGTAGAACTATTTCTTATTATTTTCTTTTCTTCTCCTTTATTCAACTTGAAGCAGTTTTAAAGGGTTGCTTTTTGCTGTGGCCCCTGAAGGTACATAGATCTATTTATTATGATTGTCTTTTCCCCTCCTTCATTCAAATTGGGACTATTTTAAAGGGCTGCTTCTTAGTGTGGCCTCCAAAGGTGCATGGATCTATTTATTGTTATTGTCTTTTCCCCTCCTTTATTCAAACTGGAACTATTTTAAAGGGCTTCTTCTTGGTGTAGTTTCTAAAAGAGCATAGATCTATTTATTATTGTTTTCTTTTCTCCTCCTTTATTCAATTCAAAACAATTTTCAAGGGGTACTTCTTGGGGTAACTTTTGAAAGCACAGAGGTTTATTTATTTATTATTGTTGTTATTTCCTCCCTTCCTCATTGAAATTGGAGCCTGTTTCAAAGGGCTGCTTTTTGGTGGAGCTTCTGAAAGGACACAGATCTATTTATGATTATTTTCTTTTCTCCTCCTTTATTCCATTTGGAATAATTTTTCAAGGGGTACTTCTTGGTGGAGTTTCTGAAAGCACAGAGATGATGATGATGATGATGATGATTTTCTCCCCTCCTTATTGAAATTGGAGCTGTTTTCAAGGGGTACTTCTTGGTGTAGCTTCTGAAAGCACTGAGATGATGATGATTTTCTCCCCTCCTTGTTGAAAGTGCAGCTGTTTTCAAGGGGTACTTCTTGGTGGAGTTTCTGAAAGTACAGAGATCTATTTATTTTCTTAGGTTCTTTTCTCCTCCTTTATTCCATTTGAAGCAGTTTTCAAGGGGTACTTCTTGGTGTAACTTTTGAAAGCACAGAGATTTATTACTGCTGTTATTCTTATGATTATTATCTCCCCTCCTCATTGAAACTGGAGCCTGTTTTAAAGAGCTGCTTTTTGGTGTAGCTTCTGAAAGTGCCTAGATCTAATAATTATTATTGTTGTTGTTGTTATTATCTCCCCTCCTTATTGAAGCTGGAGCCTGTTTTAAAGAGCTGCTTTTAGGTGTAGCTTCTGAAAGTACCTAGATCTAATTATTGTTGCTGTTGTTATTAGTAGTAGTATTTTCTCCCCTCCTCATTGAAACTGGAGCCTGTTTCCAAGGGCTGCTTTTTGGTGTAGCTTCTGAGAGAACATAGATTTATTTATTATTCTTATTATTTTCTTTTCTCCCCTCCTTACTGAAATTGGAATGGTTTTAAAGGTCTGCTTCTTGGTGTAGCTCCTGAATGTACATAGATCTATTAATTATTATTATTATTCCTATCTCTCCTTATTGAAACTGGAGCCTGTTTTAAAGAGCTGCTTCTTGGTATAGCTTCTGAAAGTACATAGATATTGATGATGATATTATTATTATTATTATTATTATTATTATTATTATTATTATCTTTCCTTATTGAAATTGGAGCCTGTTTTAAAGGTCTGCTTCTTGGTGTAGCTCCTGAATGTACATAGATCTATTAATTATTATTATTATTATTACTATCTCTCCTTATTGAAACTGGAGCCTGTTTTAAAAGGCTGCTTCTTGGTGTAGCTCCTGAAAGTACATAGATCTATTAGTTGTTATTATTATTATTCTCCCTTCCTTATTGAATTTGGAGCCTGTTTTAAAGAGCTGCTTCTTGGTGTAGCTCCTGAAAGTGCACAAATCTATTTACTATTATTTTTTCTTCCCTCCTTGTTGAAATAGGAGCCTGTTTTAAAAGGCTGCTTCTTGGTGTAGCTCCTGAAAATACATAGATCTATTTATTGTTATTATTAATAATAATAACAAATTTCTCCCCTCCTTATTGAGATTGAAGCCTGTTTTAAAGAGCTGCTTCTTGGTGTAGCTCCTGAAAGTGCATAGATCTAGTTGCTATTATTTTTTCTCCCCTCCTTATTAAAGCTGGAGCCTGTTTTAAAAGGCTGCTTCTTGCTGTAGCTCCTGAAAATACAAAGACCTATTTTATTATTAATAATAATAATAATAACTATTTTCTCCCCTCCTTATTGAAATTGGAGCCTGTTTTAAAGAGCTGCTTCTTGCTGTAGCTCCTGAAAGAACATAGATATTGATATTATCTCTCCTTAATAAAATTGGGGCCTGTTTTAAAGAGCTGCTTCTTGGTGTAACTCCTGAAAGTGCACAAATCTATTTATTATTTTCTTTTCTCTCCTTATTGAAGCTGGAGCCTGTTTTAAAGAGCTGCTTCTTGCTGTAGCTCCTGAAAGTGCACAAATCTATTTATTATTTTCTTTTCTCCCCTCCTTATTGAAGCTGGAGCCTGTTTTAAAGAGCTGTTTCTTGCTGTAGCTCCTGAAAGAACAGATTCATTTGCTATTATTTTCTTTTCTCCCCTCCTTATTGAAACTGGAGCCTGCTTTACAGAACTGCTTCTTGCTGTAGCTCCTGAAAGAACATAGATATTATTATTATTATTATTATTATTATTATTATTATTATTATTATTATTATTATTATTATTATTATTATCTCTCCTTATTGAAGCTGGAGCCTGTTTTAAAGAGCTGCATCTTGCTGTAGCTCCTGAAAGAACATAGATATTATTATTATTATTATTATCTCTCCTTATTAAAACTGGAGCCTGTTTTAAAGAGCTGCATCTTGCTGTAGCTCCTGAAAGAACATAGATATTATTATTATTATTATCTCTCCTTATTAAAACTGGAGCCTGTTTTAAAGAGCTGCTTCTTGCTGTAGCTCCTGAAAGAACATAGATTCATTTATTATTATTCTCTTTTCTCCCCTCCTCATTGAAACTGGAGCCTGTTTTAAAGGGCTGCTTCTTGCTGTAGCTCCTGCAAGTGCCCAGATCTATTTACTCTTAGTATTTTTCTCTCCTTTTATTCCAGTTGGAACGCTTTTAACAGAGGTGCTTCTCTCTGTAGCCTCTGAAAGTTGGGGGATCCCCTGGCGACGCTGATCACAGCCTCACCGAAACCCCTCTCACCGCCGCTTTGGGTTGGGCTGTTTTGGTGGCGTTGCTGAGAATTAATATTCTCCTCACTGAGGTTGCAATAACAGGTTGGACAATGGAGGAGCTCTCCTCTTTGTTTCCAAACTGGCCAAGTTGAAAGGCTGAGTAAATCTTTCTATCTGAGGAGGTAAAGCTGAGTGGTATTTCTTGGTTTTAGTAGCGGCGAGCTGCAAGCTGTCTGAACGTTGGGAAGAGAGAGAGGGGGAGAGAGAGAAAGACCCTTTGGGAGCAGCGTTGGTTTTCAGCAAGTCTTTGCATGCAGCGTGTTTGTACTAGCTGAAGACAGCGCATGGCTCTCTAAATAATTTACCACTTGATTAATAGACTCACATGGGTATAATTAGAAGAGGGAGAGACAGCAGCTCCAGGAACGGGTACAGCGCTTGGGGGAACTAGAGACTTTCTTTTTTTGAAAGAAACTTTCTAGGGTGCTGGGCGTTTGAAGCTAAGTTGGGAAGAGCTCAGTGCCTCTTCTCTTTTGAAGTGGAAATAGGACAGTTTGAATCCGTCGAGTTTAATTTTTCACAAGCTTTAGGGGCCCTGCAGTGCAACTCCTTTTTTTTTTTTTGTGTGTTATTATTATTAGTGGGGAGGGGGAAAAAAAAAGAGAGAGGGAGGGGAAGGGGGAAACCTTCTCCATTTTCTTTCATTTTTTTTCTTACCCCCCCAACACGGAGCCCAGGCAGCACCTAATAAACAAATGAGCTTTTCTGCTTTATTTCGGTGCTTTTATCGCCGTGCTCCAGGCTCACCTCGAGCTGCAGCTCCATCACAAGCAGGCTGGGCAAACTTCCAGGGATATTTATGAATATCCCAGACTTTAATGTATGCATTTTTAAGGAACCTTCACCTCTCTTTGACAATGCTTTTGAAGTAGCTCCTGTTTTTCAAGTCAAACTTTGGACTTTTCCTCTGGGATTGCTACAAAAGGGGTTGGGAGGGAGGGGGGGAAGGAATTTTTTAATGGGAAATAGGTAGGGGTTTTTTTTGTTTGTTTGTTTTCACTATCCCCAGCTAGGAGAAAATTGATGGTCAAGAGAACAAAATGGAATTTACAGCCATTTTCTTTTCTGGTTGAGGTGTTTGTGTTTTAATGAGAGATGGAAGGTTATGGAGTAATAAGTTTTAGAATCGTAGAATCAAGCAGGCTGGCAGAGAGCTCCAAGCTCAGCCAGCACAACCTAGCACCCAGCCCTGCCCAACCAACCAGACCATGGCACTAAGTGCCCCAGCCAGGCTTGGCCTCAACGTCCCCAGGCACAGAGACTCCACCACCTCCCTGGGCAGCCCATTCCAATGCCAATCACTCTCTCTGACAACAACTTCCTAACAACATCCAGCCTGAGCCTGCCCTGGCACAGCTTGAGGCTGTGTCCCCTTGTTCTGTCCCTGGCTGCCTGGCAGCAGAGCCCAACCCCACCTGGCTACAGCCTCCCTGCAGGCAGCTGCAGATACCAATGAGCTCTGCTCTGAGCCTCCTCTGCTGCAGGCTGCACCCCCCCAGCTCCCTCAGCCTCTCTTCACAGGGCTGTGCTCCTGCCCTCTCCCCAGCCTTGCTGCCCTTCTCTAGATGAAGGCACATAGGAAATAAGTTCTCATCTGTCCTGAGTTTTTATTTGATGGATTGGATCACTGTGATATGCTACTTCAGAGTGCCCTTTTCCTCTGTTTGTAAAATCTAGAATGGATTTTTCCTGATTCTACATCCCATGCAACAATCTAAACAGCGGCATCTTGCTAACAGATACTCAGGGCTCCACTGAGGAGACTCAGTCTTCAAAGACCTTTAACAGCTGCTCCATTTAAGAGTGAAAAAATAAGAGTGGTGAGACACTGGAATAGGTTGCCCAGGGAGGTCATGGATGCTCCTTCCCTGGAGGTGTTCAAGGTCAGGTTAGATGGGACCTTGAGCAGCCTGGGTGAGTGGAAGGTGTCTCTGTTCATGTTAGTGGAGCTAAATGATCTTCAGGACCCCTTCTAACCCAAACCACTCTACGAATTCATGTTTGTAAGACCAAAGGTATCCTCTCTGACTGCTATCACTGCCCAAAAGGGACTTTGTAGGCCAGGTTCCACCCTCTCACACCCTGTGCTCTCCAGTAGAGCTGAACTAGTTTAGAAAGAAGGAGGAAAAAAGAACTTGGTTGATAATGGAAATTATGTCTCAAGTGGGTTCCGACTGCGATTGCTATCTGGTGTCTCGCTCTGCTCTCTCTGTGGAAGCTGAAGGATTACAAAGTACAGCAGACAAATGTTTTGTTCTTAGTTTTAGAAGATTTCAGTTTGGAGACATTCCTGTGAGGTCATTCAGAGCAGTTTTTGTCTTGCAGGTGAGTAGGCAGAGGCAGAAAACCTCACTTGACCAGAGCCAAGCTGCTGTCAGTGAGCAAGTGTAGGTGGAACCCAGGTGTTAGGACCTTGACCTTGGTGTCAGCCCACTCCATCATCCTGTGGCGTGCTGATGGCTGGAGCCATTAGGCAGATACACAGAGACACTGCGAGCACGGAAGGGCTGGTTTGGGGGAGAAAAGCTTTGTGTGTTTCTGTGCTGGATCCTCACTTTAGGATGAATTTCCAGTGCTAAACTGAAAAGAGGCTGGAGCCAGGTAGGGGTTGGTCTCATCTCTCTAGTATCAGGTGAGGAAATGGCCTGAAATTCCACCAGGGAATGTTTAGGTTGGATATCAAGAACAATTATTTTAGTGCAGGAGTGGTGTGGGAATGACACAGGCTGCCCAGGGAGGTGATGGAGTCCCCATCCCTGGAGGTGTTCAAGAAATGTGTGACCATGGCACTTGGGGATATGGTTTGGTGGCCGTGGTGGTGCTGGCTTGATGCTTGGACTGGATGATGTTGGAGGTCTTTTCCAACTGCAACAATTCTATGTTTCTATGTCTGGTGAAGCAGGGAAATGGGCTGGAATCTTCTCCGCTCTCCAGATGTGATCAGATGTAGGTTGCTGAATCGTGCAGGAGCCTGATGCGCTCCTTCAGTGTGCGTTGCTGAAGGTGCTGATTGATCAGGTATCATCTGATCCACCATTTGGGATCCCACCTACTTGAAAAAAAAATCACTCCCTCCTTAATGCACCTCATTCCTCTTTTAGCTGACTAAAAACCTCCCATGAAGGGGCTTCCAATGTATTCAAAGAGAGAAAAATCCTTTTAGCATGGAAATGAAACACTTTTGTCTCTCATTTTAGTGCATTTAAATGATTCGCCCAGCTAGGGGAAGCCACTCTCGGCACTGCCTGGTGAGGAAAATGAGTGATTGGAAACTAATTCTGTGTTCATTTTCCATCCGATGACATCACCACCTGCCCGCCACGGCGCTCAGCAGCTGCCGCGTCCCTGCCGCTATTTGCTGCCTCCACATAGACCCAAAACTCAGGCACTCCCAGACTCTCTCCGGTGTTCCATAACGGCCTGGCGCTCTCCGGGACGCGGAACTCCTAAACAGTACTCCAGTGCGATCTCCTTTTGGGGTGAATTCCCGAGGTTTCGGCGCGTCCGTGCTGCAGCGGAGGCTGCTTGCTTGCTGCTGCTGCTGCTTCGCAGCGGGTCGCTCCCGGCCGCCGTCGTGCCCGCTGTGGCCGCCAGGTGGCGGTAAAGAACAATCTACCGAGCGGTAGCGCAGCCGAGCACGGCCGAGTACAGCCGAGGAGCTCCGAGCGGCTCTCCGGGGAGGGAGGAAATGATCCCCTTCGCCCCGCTGCATCAGAGGACCGGATGGTTTCTGCCACTCCCCTCTGCTTGAACACGCATTTGGGTAATTGGTTATTATTTGCCGTAAGCAAAACTGGCCTGTCTGCAGAAAGCTGGCCTGCTTGCATCAATCCAGCTGGTTGGCAGGGTGAAATGAATGTATTGATCGACCTACAGGGTGGTAAACCCCTGCTAAATCAGCCCCAAACGTTCAAAACGAGAGAGTACAACCTCTGGGTGCCCGAAGGTGGGCGAGGAAATGGAATATTTTTTTCTGAAAGACTCGAAATTAAATGACCTGTTGTGAGACATGGAATTGTTAAGGTTAGAATAGACCTCCGAGGTCACCAAGCCCAACACCACCATGCCTGCTAAACCATGTCCTCGGGTGCTATGTCTCTGGTTTTTTGACACCTCCAGGGATGGGGACTCCACCACCTCCTTGGGCAGCCTGTTTCAATCCCTGACCACTCTTGCAGCAAAGAAATTCTTTCTAATATCCAACCTAAACCTCCCCAGGCACAATTCGAGGCAGTTCCCTCTCATTCTATCAGTTGTTATTAGGGAGAAGAGTCTGACTCCTGCCTCACTCCAGCCTCCTTTCATGGAGTTGTAGATAGCAATGTGGTCTTCCCTCAGCCTCATTTTCTCCAGACTGAACAACCTCAGGGCCCTCAGATGCTGCTTAGAAGTTCTCTAGACCCTTCTCCTTATCCTCCAGACCCTTCACTAGCTTCGTTGCCCTTCTCTAGACATGCTCCAGATGTTCTTCTTGGAGTGGCCCAAGATTGAGCCCAGAATTCGAGGTGTGGCTTCACCCGTGCCCAGTACAGGGAACTGATCACTTCCCTTGTCCAGCTGGCCACACTCTGAATGACACAGAGTTGCAGAGCCCTAAGATAAGCAAATCTCCAGCTTGGCTAGACTGGGGATTGACAGGATGATGCAGGGAAGGAGTCCTTGACAGCAGCTTGTACTCTGGGCAAGATGTTAACTGTCAAGCCTTGGATCAAGCCTCAGGCATCTGAACGAGCTGTGAAAATCTTCAGACCCAGCTTAAAAACCACCTCTGAGAAACGGCTGAGTGGTGGCTGGACAGTGCTGACAGCAGGACCTGGAGCTTCTGAGGGCACACAGCTGACAGTTCCTATCTGCTAAGGTATTTGTGCCGTGGTTGGAGTGGAGGTTTTGTGGTTTGGGGAAGTCAATACCCTTCAAAAGTCTGGTTTAAAGGGCAGGCTGTGGAGCAGGAATCCATTCCAATATGATAATTGTACCCCTCGGAGCGCTGACAGCACCGAAGCCACCAGAGAACGGCGCTCTGTAATCTCTCAAGGAGTGAGTTTTGCCTTTCAGCCTCTGCCTTTAATGTTCTGCTACTTTTGTCCTGAGCAGATGGTATGATTTTGTCAACTGATTGCCTGATAGGGTTCTCTATTAGTCCTGCAGATCTATGGCTTGGGTAGGAGCTAATGGGCCACGTTGCTGCGAGTTCCGCCTGGAAGTTCTTTTCATGAGGAGCACCTTGGAGCTGTGAAAGCCTTTGAAGCTCTAGGAAGCGAATTCATTTTTTAAATGGTCTGCTGGAAGGTGCTGATTGACAGGCCTGGAGATAGAAAACCTCTAGGTGTCCACGCAGCAGTTCCAGCATGAGCAGCAAGCACTTTGAGCCTCCGTTCCCTGTTCCCCACCTGAGCATCCCCTTGGATTGATTAGATCGCTCCCTAGGTCCACAGCTGCTCATTCAGCTGTGTAGTCTAGCCCATGAACAGGGTGCAGACAGGCCAGGAGAGCAAGGAGATGTGCTGTGTGGGGTGGAGGCTAGGCAAGGCTGTGTGCAGGAATGAGCCACGCTTCTGCATGGAGCTGGCTGTGGCCTCGTTCTGCCACGTCTGCCATTTCCGAGGCTCACTGTGACTTTGGTCCCCAGCTCCCTGGGGTGCTCTCAGCACAGGGCATGGCTGGAGCTCAGCAGCTCTGCAGCATTGCCTCTTAGGGGTGAATTTCACTCCTGTACCTTGGTTTCCAGCCTTAATAGAGACGTGCTTCCACATTACCTAATCTGGGTATCTCTTTGTAGCACATTGTAATTTTTACAAGAAACTTATCTTTGGACTTCTCTGATGATAAAGTAAAACCTCTCCAGAGCCTCATTTCCCCAACTTCCAGACTTGGAAACTCACAGAAGCTTATGTTGAAAAGGAATTGATTATTCAAAGCTCTTGTGCTTCATAATCTACTTAAAACATGTAGATTGACTGCCTCATCAGGAGAGCTCTACATTTCACTTTGCTGCAGAGCCCATTGGGTCATGTGCTTAAGGCCAGGAGACCTCTGGCTGGTTACTTACCAACTGTGTGCCCCTCCAATTACAGGTTATTAATTTGCTTTACATTCCAGAGACAGTTCCACATGAGTGAAAAGGAATAGTGCAGTGCACAGTCCTTCATTACCTACTCTGTCTGAACCACAGCAAAATAAGAATAATACTGATTTCATTTTTTTTCCCTTTTTCCCCCCTCTTTCTATTTTTTTTCTCCTTGCCTCTGGTCTGTGGAAGATGTTTTACAGTTTTAATGCAGCTGTTTTAAGTGTGCCTGCTCCTGTTCAAGGGCAGCTGATGTACTTTGTAATGCCACCGAGCAGCCGCCAAGCTCTGTTCCCCCATTGTGTTGAAGTGATAGGTGTGTTTGCTAATCAAGAGGAGAGCAGAGCTTGCTGTCTGACTTGTTTATGCTTTATTTCTCACCATCAGGCTTTAGAGGGAGGCACAGAAAATATGTGAGCATCTATATTACTCAGGGAGGTACAGGAGTGTGCAAACTGTCTGAAGGGTGTTGCTGATAACCTTCTAGTCAGTTACTGCTGAAGCCAGGAAGGTGTCAGGGTCACCACACAGCCCCAGGACCACTCAGAATACCCCAAACCTGACACAGAACCATAAATTCACAGAATGGGTTGGGTTGGAAGGGACCTTAAAGATCATCCAGTTCCAATCCACCCCCACCATGGGTAGGGACAGCTCTCACCAGCCCAGATTGCTCAGGGCCTTGTCCAGTCTGGACTTGAACAGCTCTAGGGAGAGGGCAACCTGTTCCAGTGTCTCCCCACCCTCGCTGCCAAGAATTTCTTCCTAATCTCCAGTCTAAATGACTTCAGAAGAGCAGACTTAGGCATTCATCTATGCTGAGCCCCAAAGCTAGGTACCCAAGTACCAGGGCTGAGCACCTTTCTCAAGCCTCTGATACTATTAACCTGAAAAATGCATTTGCAGAGAAGCCATGAGAGAAATTGTTCATTAACTGCCACTGCATCTTGATTGATTTTTTTTTCTCCCTCTCGTGTTTGCTTCAGTTTTGTTGAAAAAGAATGCCCAGAGTGGTAGATTTCAGTCACCTGGATGCACAGAAGGCTTGTGGGGAGTGAGCAGATCAAGGAGATGCTGCTCGTTGATTTCCTTACAGGCTGTGCTGTTCCTCCCTCCCGCATGCAGAGTGGCAGCACCTTGGCCCCTGCAGCTGGAGAATCTCCTGTGGTGGTGCTGGAAGCTCAGCAGCATGGGGTACACATTCTCCATCCCATTCCTGGGACTGCCCTGGTGCCCTGTTCATCCCACAGGGATGGCAGCTGGGGCCGGATCCTGCTTCAGTGCAGATTTACTCATGGTTTTGTAGGGCTTTTTTTGTCTCCCAACCCTTTGCAGAGCTGTTTTGAGCATTTGGAGAATGTTTCCCCTACAGTCCTGCAGTTTGGCATCTTTGTAAACCTCTGCTCGTGGTTCCAGTAGGAAGTGTGCTAAAATACCATGCAACAAGGCAGAAAGTTGAATGCTGCAGCCAGAAAATCCAGAGTACAGGAAAATTCCACTTGATTCTGTATGGAAAACATTTTGGGCAAAGAGGAGTGCACACAGGCAGGATACCTCCTTGTCTGTCTGTCCCCTGAAACAGGAGTGCACACAGGCAGGATACCTCCTTGTCATTGTCCCCTTAAACAGGAGTGCACACAGGCAGGATACCTTCTTGTCACTGTCCCCTTAAACAGGAGTGCAAACAGGCAGGATACCTTCTTGTCACTGTCCCCTTAAACAGGAGTGCACACAGGCAGGACACCTCCTTGTCCCTCTGTCCCCTTAAACAGGAGTGCACACAGGCAGGATACCTTCTTGTCACTGTCCCCTTAAACAGGAGTGCACACAGGCAGGATACCTTCTTGTCACTGTCCCCTTAAACAGGAGTGCAAACAGGCAGGATACCTTCTTGTCACTGTCCCTTAAACAGGAGTGCACACAGGCAGGATACCTTCTTGTCTGTCTGTCCCCTTAAACAGGAGTGCAAACAGGCAGGATACCTCCTTGTCACTGTCCCCTTAAATAGGAGCTTAGGAGCTGCACAGTAATTGTAATCCCAGTCAGCAGCTCGCTGATGTTCTCTCTTGCCCTAAAGACAAATAATAATAGAGGAAAGGGAAGTTTTCTCTCCAAAACGAGGGAGTTGTCACTGCAGTAATTACAGCAGTTGAAATGCATTTTGGAAATGCATTTTCAGTTGGAAAAGCTTCAAGCCTTTGGGCAAATGGGAGGAATGTCGCATCCAGCCTGCTGTGGAAGAACCATTATCACCTGCAAAGTCAAACACGGAGTGCTACAGCAATTCCTTCCCTGTTTTAGGGCTCCTTTGACACAAGCCAGGTCATTATTTTTGCATTTTGATAGGATTGTGTCACACACTTCATTGTGACATCAGCCCAGCGTGGCCGAGGGACGAGAAGTGCCTTGCTAAGAGAGAAAAGGGATGTAGGCATCAGATTTATCTTACCTAATGCTTTGGTTTAGTCCTGCAGCTCCTTGTGAGTTGGGGGAATGCTATCATGGAATCAAGCAGGTTGGAAGAGAGCTCCAAGCTCAGCCAGCCCAACCTAGCACCCAGCCCTGTCCAACCAACCAGACCATGGCACTAAGTGCCCCAGCCAGGCTTGGCTTCAACACCTCCAGCCACAAAGACTCCACCACCTCCCTGGGCAGCCCATTTCAATGCCAATCACTCTCTGCCAACAACTTCCTAACAACATCCAGCCTAGACCTGCCCTGGCACAGCTTGAGCCTCTGTCCCCTTGTTCTGTTGCTGGCTGCCTGGCAGCAGAGCCCAACCCCACCTGGCTACAGCCTCCCTGCAGGCAGCTGCAGGCAGCAATGAGCTCTGCCCTGAGCCTCCTCTGCTGCAGGCTGCACCCCCCCAGCTCCCTCAGCCTCTCCTCACAGGGCTCTGCTCCAGGCCCCTCCGCAGCTTTGTCGCCCTCCTCTGGACACCTTCCAGTACTGCAACATCTCTCTTGACTTGAGGAGCCCAGAACTGGGCACAGCACTCAAGGTGTGTCCTGAGCAGTGCTGAGCACAGTGGCAGAAGAACCTCCCTTGTCCTGCTGCCCACACTGCTCCTGAGCCAGCCCAGGATGCCATTGGCTCTGCTGCCCACCTGGGCACTGCTGCCTCATCTTCAGCTACTATCTACCACCATCCCCATGGCCCTTTCTTCCTGTCTGCTCTCCAGCTGCTCTGTCCCCAGCCTGTAGCACTGCTTGGGGTTGTTGTGGCCAAAGTACAGAACCCTACACTTGGCATTGGATGGAGGGTGGGTTGCAGGATAGCAAACACCCAAAAATCAACAGGAACTCCTCTCTCCAAAACCCAAACTCCAAAACAAATGCTTTCTTTTAGTCCTACAGCTCCTTATGAGCTGGGGGAATGGATGGGGGTGGGTGGGTTGCAGGATAGCAGAGTAAACACCCAAAAGTCCACAGAAACTCCTCTCCCCCAAACCTGTTAGTCACAAAGGGACAGAACTCTTTGTGTGTCAGTCCCTGTAGCAGCCTCAGCAGCAGAGGCAGTCTGCATCCTCCTTAACTGCAGAGTCAGCTTGCAAACTAAATGTCCTCTTTGGAATCCTTTTGCAGTCCCAGACAAGCTGGTTATGAAGGTGCTGGCAGGACGCCTGAGCTCACTGGACTGCATGACCAATGGCTGGGTGCTTTCTGGCTTCCCAAGAGACGTAGAGCAAGGAGAGCAGCTGCAAAAAGCACATCTTACACCAAACAGGTAAGAGAGAAATTTAGCAATCATCAAAACGTGAAGTAGATGGGAGAAAAAAAGTGGTGGTGGAAAGGTACAGCTCCCTGGGGACATGGGAGAGGCTGCTGCATCATATCTCTGTGTTCCTTGCTCAGCTAGCAAAGGGGTCTTGCTCCTGGAGAGTAGGAAATAGAGAGTTGGCCTTGCAGATCTTCCAGATGGCCAAACTGTGGGAGAGAGAAGAGGTTTGCTCTTCTGCTCATTTGTCTGAGTTGCCTCTAAAGGCAAACCATAGGAAATGGATTGAAGTTTGGATCCTGTCTGAAGGTGTCTTTTGATTTGCAGCAGGAGGAGGTGGTAGGGATGGGGATCTGCATCACCTTCCTTTAGCTTTGGCACAGAGTCCTGGAGCTGTATTAATACTGCAAGGAGCTCCTTAGGAGGCTTTTGAGGGGCTTGGTGCCATAATTAGAAGCAACCTGTGAGTGATATTTTTTTATGTGAGCTATGATAAAGTGCTTCAAAATGTAATAGAAGAGAAATGAGCATCAAAAGACAACTGCTATGACTGCCAGGCAAATAAACCAGAGTTACTCCTTGCAGCTGGTCTGAGGGTGGTGAGGATTTGGAATGTTGGTGTGTTCATCTAAGCTGAGAGGCTTCTCCATGCCAATCTGAGGGTTCTTGAGCCAGTCCATGCCACTGGTTGGTGCAGTGGCTGTGCCAAAGGCATAGAGTGGGAATTTGTGGGCCTTATGCTTCCAGGAAACTGCTTCTTATCTAACAACCAATAGCAGGAAAGGTGAATTGCCCACAGAAGGGTTTCAGGTGGCAAATCTACTCTTCTTTTGTCTCCTTTTGGCTGCCCTCAATCCACTCTCCCAGTAAGATGTAGAAGACCTCATTGCTCTCTACAACTGCCTGCAGGGAGGTTGTAGCAGGTGGGGTTGGGCTCTTCTGCCAGGCAACCAAGGACACAGCCTCAAGCTGTGCCAGGGCAGGTTGAGGCTGGATGTTAGGAGGAAGCTGTTGTCAGAGAGAGTGATTGGCATTGGAATGGGCTGCCCAGGGAGGTGGTGGAGTCTCTGTGCCCCGAGGTGTTGAAGCCAAGCCTGGCTGGGGCACTTAGTGCCATGGTCTGGTTGGTTGAGCAGGGCTGGGTGCTAGGTTGTGCTGGCTGAGCTTGGAGCTCTCTTCCAACCTGCTTGATTCTGTGATTCTATGATTCATGAGCATTTAGAAGGCAAGTCCTAAAGCATGTGTTTGAGTACCTGAGTTGAGTGTGAAAGCTCAAGCAAAGCCTGGATGAGGCACTTAGTGCCTTGATCTGGTTGATTGGATAGGTCTGGGTGCTAGGTTGGACTGGATGAACTTGAAGTCTCTTCCAACCTGCTTGATTCTGTGATTCTAAGTGTGTGCCATCAGCTCCTTTCCAGGATGGAGACCTCTGTAAGTGAGGAAGAGTATCTCATTGTGAAATGGTATGTGTGGAAATTTACAATCATAGAATCAGGCGGGGTTGGAAGGGACACAAGAATCATCTAGTTCCAACCCCCCTGCCATGGACAGGGACACCCTACCCTAGATCAGGCTGGCCAGAGGAATTTGCTGCTGATCCATCTGCTCAGGCTTCCTTTTCTTTAAAGAGCTCTGCACATTCACAGCCCAGTTAAGCATTTGGCCCCTTCTGATTTGTGCAGGGGTTGAAGAGAAGGGACAAAAATAGACTTGGTGCTACCTGATTGATTTTGGAGCTGCTGGCAACTGAAGTAGGAGGCATATAAGGCAGAGAGGGTGATTATAAACAAAAGGACATATTGCAGCAGAAGATAGCAGGGCAGTAATTCAGTTTCAGTCATGAGGCTAGTTATAAAACACTATCTGCAGAGGTGGTGTGGCTGACATCAGGAGGAAAAGCTGATAGAATTATAGCTTGAAAATCAGTCTGGGAATAGGATGCAGAAATCTATAAATCAGAGCCAGAACAATCTGCAAAGTCTCATTTTTAGGAGGGCTCAGTTGATGAAATTAGATTAAAATAAATTTACATATATATCAAGTTTATTATTAAAAGGCAGTCACATCAGGAGCCAAAATTATTGGTGAAGGAGAGAGTTACTCTGTGGTTTGAACCCAAAGTAGACCTCTTTGGCTGATCAGAACACAGAGTTATTGTCTGCTTGTCAAGTCACAAATCTATTCCTTAGAGCTAATAAATGGTTACTGTTCCAATCCTGTGTTTTATCTGACTCCTGCCTCATAAAGCTACTCCACAGAATACTAAATTATACAGCCTTGAGCAGGATCAGTCTCCTGACTCCCCTGTCTTATGGAGAGGAAAACAAACCCTAGTAATTGATGGTAGAAAAGAAGGAAAATAAAGTTATTTGGAAACAAACAAAATGGGCTATAAAGTTTCTTAAAATGGAATAATGGAAAAGAAAACCACAACCCAGCAGCACCCAACCCAAAGCCTCACACTGCCTCAGGCAGAGAAGTGGCCTGCAACAAGCAGAAGAATTTGTTTTCCATTGAAAGAAAAAGTAATGTGGACCTTCCTTCCTGCCTTGTGAATTCCTTCCTTACTAATTCCTTCTGAATTCCCAATGCCTTTGGATTTCCTGCCTTCCAAATTCCTTAACAGATCTTTGCTTCCCAAGATCCCAGTTTCTTCACTGCTTCCATTTCCTCCCTTCCCAATCCCTTCTCTCCCTCCCTTCCCAATCCCTTCTCTCCCTCCCTTCCCAATCCCTTCTCTCCCTCCCTTCTCTTCCCTTCTCTCCCTCCCTTCTCTTCCCTTCTCTCCCTCCCTTCCCCTCCCTTCTCTTCCTCCCGTTCCTTCTCTCCTTCCCTCCCCTCTCTTCTCTCTGTCCCTTCTCTTCCTCCCTTCCTCCTTCCCTCCCTCTCTCATTCCTCCCTTCCTTCTCTCCTTTCCCCATTCCTCCCATCCTCAGTTACTTCTTCTCTCACTCACCCAGAGCCCCGGTGCAGAACAAAGAGGACGAATTCCTTTTCCACTGAGAAGGTCACGTTAGGGTTCCCATTAAACCGCAGGTTGCAGAGAGCAGAGGTTTGCTCCCAGCCTGCCACAAGGAAACCTGTGCCTGTGTCAGACCAAACCTGGCTACCAGAGCCCTGCTCTTTCCCTGCTCTCTGCTGCCTGCGTTGCTCCCTGTGAAGCGGTTCCTGCTTAAGTGGACAGGATCCTAATCGCATTGAACTGTGGCAGCCTTTAGGGCAAATAAGAAGCTGAATCTATTAATGGGCTCTCAGCTCTCTGCTTAAAGAGCAGCCTTAACCACTTAGTGTCTACGGGAAGTGGGAATCCAACTCCAGTTGGCATCTGACGCTCACAGCTCCTAATGCAAAGGGCTTAATTCAGTTCCTCATCCTCAGATGGCATCGGGCTGGGAGGGGGAACTCTACATTGGTATTTTAAGCTTTCTTTTTTATTGGTGATGCCTGAGCAGCAAGAAGAAATGTATTGAATTGCCAGGGATAGATCTGATACACCAAAAGCTCTGTGTAACAGCTGCCCAGATCCTCCTACTCTCTCCCCGACTCGCAGCTGATGCGAGGTTCAGCAGCAACAGTGTCATCTGCTCTTTATCTCTTGTCATTAGCTTCAGCAGGTTCCTGACCAGCTGTCTGCTGGGTCTGGGCCAGTTTAAGGCAATCAGCAGTTTAAGGATTCCCTGAGCCAGGAGGTCATCTGGACAACTGTCTGCCAGCCCATTTGCCTCAACTTCAGTGTCTCTTTTTCCACACTGTACTTTTGGCCTCCACCAAATGCTATGGAAAGGAATTTCCCTGAGTTTTGCTTGAAAACACTTCCCATGTTCCTTTCTTCTACTGAGAAACAATCAAAAGCATTCCCTGCTTGTCTCCTAACACTCCTGATTTGCTCAGCCTCTTGTTTGCATTCTTCTGTGGCCTGCCCTAGGTATGCCTGGGTTGGACTTGGCTGATCTTTCAGGGTTCCTCCCAGCCCCTACTATTTTGTGACCTGTGGCATAGCTGTTCAGCTACCCTTTCCCCAGGGCTGTTCATACTTTCCTGTCCTAGAAGCCATTTCACTCTTCCATTCATCCAATCTCTCTCTTCTCTACCTTCCCTGCTCATTCCAGCTGGTTCTTTGCTGAGATGGGACAACTAGAGTTGAGATTTGTGTATATATATTAGCTGTAACATTTCTCTTTTGATCTTAACTCTGTTGCTTATCATTTCTGGCCCTCCATGAGATTGCTGGAAGATTCTGAGAGGCTGTCTGATGTGTGTGGTAACTCTGCAGTGCCTTTTTCACTGACAGCATCCTGAAACCTCACAAGTTGTCACAGATTTCAACTGAGTGTCAACAAACTTAGCGAGGAGCCTCAAGACCTGTAACTCGAGGTCTCTGCAGTTAAAATTACAGCCAGGTTTGTGGTCAAGCCAATGAAGTGAGCCTCTTCCACCTGTGCCCATAGCTCTGCTGCTTGGGCTATCAGAGTCAGGATAATTCTGGTTGGAAAAGACCTTCAGGATCAGTGAGTCCAACCTATCACCTAACCCTTCTAATTAACTCACCCATGGCACTAAGTGCCACATGCAGCCTCCTCATAAAACCCCCAGGGATGGGGACTCCACCACCTCCCTGGGCAGCCCATTCCAATGCCAATCACTCTCTCTGACAACAACTTCCTAACAACATCCAGCCTAGACCTGCCCTGGCACAGCTTGAGGCTGTGTCCCCTTGTTCTGTCCCTGGCTGCCTGGCAGCAGAGCCTAACCCCACCTGGCTACAGCCTCCCTGCAGGCAGCTGCAGGCAGCAATGAGCTCTGCCCTGAGCCTCCTCTGCTGCAGGCTGCACACCCCCAGCTCCCTCAGCCTCTCCTCACAGGGCTGTGCTCCAGGTCTCTCACCAGCCTTGCTGCCCTTCTCTGGACTCATTCAAGCACCAAGTTCGCAGATCATAGAATAGGAATAGAATAGAAATAGGAATAGAAAGAAAATAGAATAGAAATAGAATTAGAAATAGAGTTAGGAATAGAATAAAAATGGAATTGGAATAGAAACGGCATTGGAATAGAAATAGAATTGGAATAGAATTAGAATAGAATAAGAATAGAAAGTAATTAGAATCAAATGGAATTAGGGTAGAAAATAAATAGAATAGCCAAGGGCTGGAAGTGACTTCAAAAGGTCATCTAGTCCATCCCCCCAAGTTCCTCTGCTCCATCCTTGCCTTTGTTTTCCTCCATCTGAGTCCAGGCTCTCTAGTTTTGCATTTCACTGTTGATTAATTACCTCACAGTGGCATCTACCTGCAACACAAGTGGGCAGGCAAAGCTGAGCAGGGGTGAACTTGAGGACTGACCAAACAACAGATCTCTGTTTCCAATCCTCATTAGTCCACTTTTAAAGTTGAGGTTGGTTTTTTTTTCTTTCCCAGTAGAGAAAATAACCTGCATGAGCTCTCTCCAGGCCAAGTTTCTCAGCAGTGTTTTATTTGCTCTTCATAACCATGTGGCTGTAGCCCTGATTTTGTCATCTCCTTATATCACTATTTGAGGCACTCAGTGCCATGGTCTGGCTGTTTGGGCAGGGCTGGGTTGGACTGGATGAGCTTGGAGCTCTCTTCCAACCTGCTCGATTCTGTGATTCAAGCACATCCCTGGGCAACCTGCTCCAGTATTTTACCACCCTCCTTGTGCAGTACTTCTTCCTGATGATGTCCAGCCTAACTCTGCCCAGCTCCAGTTTCAAACCATTGCTCCTCATCCTATCACCACAGGCCTTTCTGAACAGCCCCTTCCAGCCTTCCTTGCAGGTCACAGGCTCACAGGATGTCAGGGGTTGGAAGAGACCCAAAGAGATCACTGAGTCCAACCCCCCTGCCAGAGCAGGACCATCCAATCCAGCTCAGGGCACACAGGATCACATCCAAGGTTCCAGAGAAGGAGACTCCACAACCTCTCTGGGCAGCCTGTGCCAGGGCTCTGGGACCCTTCCAGTCAAGAAGTTCCCCCTTGTGTTGAGCTGCAACCTCCTGTCTATATATTGACAACTTTCTCTCTGGTTTGTTGTGCTTCACATTACCAAGAACCTGCATTCAAAGAGTTTAGGAGGATGAAATCTCAGGTCTCTAAAGTAGAAAAGGGGAGGGGAGAGGGAGAGGAAATCAGAGTGGGAGAAGGGGAGAAAAAAAAAAGTCAAAGAGTTTTATTTATTTATTTTAAAAGTCTTTGGTCTTTACATGAGGCTTTCCTATTTCTGCAGCTGATCCCAGTGTGGATTAGGGATAATAAACAGCCTATTAATGGAGGCCTGAACTAGGAAATGGAGTTGGAATCAGCAGCAAAATTCAATGGCTGGCGAAGGTTAATAACTCCATTACTATCAGCTCTATTTTTTAGCCATTTGAAGAGCTTGGTGTTAGCCTTATCTTACTCCTCATTAATTGAGCTAATAGAACCCCACTGACCCTACCATGCTGCCATTATCTGAGAGTTTACCAGACATGGGCTGGAATATTTATCACTGAATCTCTGTTCCTCAGCTTCATTCCTCCAGCAGCAATATTTTTTTGTGGTGATTGTTGTTGTTGAGATTTTCTCAGGTTTGGTTTTATTTTGTCTTTTCATTTCCTTCCTGCCTTCTGGACCAGCTATGTATTGGGGGATGTTAAATGGAAATGACTTAATTAAAATCCTATCAAGGAACAAGCAAGGTCCCCAAATAGGGAACATAATAGTGGTTGAATTCTTCTGACAGGGGGAGAAAGAAACCCACTTAAAACCAAAGAAACTTTGGGCTCGTTGAAGTGGTGGATGTGATGTGGTTAGAAGAGATGAGAGGTTAATGAATGGCATAGGAGAATCTGATGAGTGCCAAAGAGGAAATGTTCTCATTATGTCTTATGTTCTCCTCAGGTTTAGGAGGTGGAAAAAAATAGAAACAAACCAACAAACCAGAGGGGGGAAAACTGATGAGGTAATGAAGGTGCTAAATCAGTGCAATAAAAGCTGCCTGCTTCAGGGAGAGAGGGGAGCAGTAGGAGAAGTCCAAGTGACCTAGGTAGGGTTTGGATTAATTTGTAAAGAGAGTAGGAGAAATAATAGGCAAATTCTCTGCTTCAGTCATTCTCTCTCTCTCTTTTTCTGCTGCTTCTGATTAGGAGGCAGCTTGCTCTTGCCAGAGCCATTACATGGTGGCTGCTTTACCCACTCTTGTTTTCACTAACACTAATTGGTTTCCTTTTTATTAGCACTTTACATAGTCGTGCTCCCAGCTCAGACAGTCTCTTCCTCCTCCCTCAGGTGTTCAGAGTCAACCTGAGTGCCTCACTAAAACCCAAAAGGCAGCAGTGGGAGCTAGAGGGGCAGGAACCTCTTGAGGTCAGTGGGATGCTGATGAACTACATTTCAGTACCTAAAAAGGGACAGGCTCTGCTCACTGCTTCTTGAGATAGGACAAGGAGCAATGGATGGAAGCTGCAGCACAGGAGGTTGCAGCTCAGCACAAGGGGGAACTTCTTGCCTGGAAGGGTCCCAGAGCCCTGGCACAGGCTGCCCAGAGAGGTTGTGGAGTCTCCTTCTCTGGAACCTTGGATGTGATCCTGTGTGCCCTGAGCTAGATTGGATGGTCCTGCTCTGGCAGGGGGGTTGGACTCAGTGATCTCTTTGGGTCCCTTCCAACCCCTGACATCCTGTGAGCCTGTGACCTGCAAGGAAGGCTGGAAGGGGCTGTTCAGAAAGGCCTGTGGTGATAGGATGAGGAGCAATGGTTTGAAACTGGAGCAGGGCAGAGTTAGGCTGGACATCATCAGGAAGAAATTCTGCACAAGGAGGGTGATAAAATACTGGAGCAGGTTGCCCAGGGATGTGCTTGAGTCACAGAATCATAGAATCGAGCAGGTTGGAAGAGATCTCCAAGCTCATCCAGTCCAACCTAGCACCCAGCCCTGCCCAATCAGCCAGACCATGGCACTGAGTGCCCCAGCCAGGCTTGGCTTCAACACCTCCAGGCACGGCCACTCCACCACCTCCCTGGGCAGCCCATTCCAATGCCAATCACTCTCTCTGCCAACAACTTCCTTCTAATATCAAGCGTTGAGGCCCTATCCTTGGAGACATTCAAGGTCAGACTTGATGTGTCCCCTGTGCAGCCTGTTCTAGCTGGAGGTGTCCCTGCTGCCTGCAGGGGACTTGGACAAGCTGACCCTAGAGGGTCCCTTCCAACCCAACACACTCTGTGAGTCTGTATTCTCTCTCTCTTCCCTCACCACACTAACCTGCTATTAAATAATCCAACAGATAGAGAGTTGGATGGTTACAAAGAGAAGATGATGTCACTCCTGTCACACGCTCTGCCTGTCCTGTCTTGGTACCATATGAGCCTTTCTGGCCCAGGGAAAGGTGTTAATATGCATCTTGAGCCAGGAACAGCAAAACATCAAATGCAGGTTTTAAATCCTTCCATGGGCTTTCTGTGGGGTGCTGGGTTTGCTGTCACAAGCTTATTCTGCTCCAGGTATATTTGGCTTCAGTTGTGAGAGGCTGGTAGTATTTTTAGCAGTTACCTCATCCAAATTCCTTTTGATGGCTGAGGCTTGTTTGGTGAGCTCCTGGATACAGCAATTAAACAGATCTCTGGTCTCAGCAAGCTTCCTGAGCCCCCAGGAAGAGAAAGAAGAAAAGCTTCTGCTATTAAGTCAATAATTGTGTTGTTTAAAGGACCCTAAGCCACCTGCACAATGCTTTCACTCTGTGCTGCTGAAAGGAAGGATATTCTTCTGCAGTAGCTCTCTCCCAAACAAGACATCAAGAAACCTGGAGACTTTCTGTCCTGAGTGCCCTTCTGCTGCAACCATTTTTCTCAGAAGGTGACTCCATTACCAAGGTTGCCTCTCTGAACTCAATACCTAACAGGAGAGAGAGGGAAATGTGTGAATGCAGAAGGGTCTGGGCTACTTTTCGTGTCTTTGGCAATGGCAGCAAGTTTTAGACAAGGCAAACCAAACCAGCAATGTCTCTGCTTGCTCCACATGGGAGCAGATACAGTCAAACTGTGAGAGCACTGGGCTCAAGCCAAGTTGTGCCCACGCTTTCAAGGCAGAGCTCCTGGCTCCTCCTTTGGCTGCCAAATTTAGATGCCTGTGTAGCAGCAGCAGCCTGCACAAGGTGACTTTGGGTAGGTGACATTGGGTTGCGTTCGGCTCTCGAAGAGTCGCAGGACTTTGAGTGATGTCAGGCTCAGCTTTCTGCCTGAGCAGGGAGGAGGCAGCTCAATCAGACCACGCTTTAGGAAGAGCCAAGACCCAAAAATGCCTGATTGGGGTGGCTAAACAGGAGTCCTGTGCCCTTAAGTGCTTTCAGTCACCTGAGGGTGAAGGGTTGCCTTGCATCTCTGCAGCCAGAACTTGTTTACTGTGGGCTATAATTCTTTGAGATTGTCTCTAGCAACTGGTGGGGGGAATAATTTACTGAACCTAGCAGCAAGGTCTCAAATGGTTATATTCAGATCTTTCCCATCTCACTTAAACTTCCCCATTCATTCCCTTAAACATAGGGAAAAGTACCTCAAGAGTGCTGGAACCCAGCAAGGTTGTGGAGTCTCCTTCTCTGGAGAGATTCCAACCCCACCTGGCCATTGTGATCCTGGATGTCCTGCTTGAGCAGGGGTTGGACTGGGTGATGCTCAGAGCTCCTTTCAAACCCTCTCCATGCTGGGAGTGAAATCCAAGTGCTATCCTGTACACAGCAGTCAACTCACCTGACAGAACCACAGAAACAATCAGGTTGCAAAAGACCTCTAAGATCATTATGTCCAACCTAGCACCTTACCCTTCTAATTAACTCATGGCACTGAGTGCCTCATCCAGCCTCCTCCTAAACACCTCCAGGGATGGGGACTCTACCTGTGCCTCTCCCCTCTGCACTCTCTCTGCTCAGGTTTTTCTCCCCACGTTTTGCTGGCCAAAGAGCATCCTTGAGAGCTCAATGAGCACGCAGACCTGGATTCCCTCAGCTCTCCCACTTTGCTCTCCGTGACTGCCTCTCTGGGCTGGGGTCCAGCAGTATTCCTGGTGCTGTTTGAGTGCCGTAGCATGAAGCTGAGGGCCCATCCCGCAGCTCCTCTCTGCGGCCGTTGGGTGCAGTCACCTTTAGCAATTTGCTAAGAGGGCTGCGCGGGGGGAGATGGAGCTGCACAGAGCCATGCAGCAGCAGTGCATCCCCTGGGATGTGCCACTGATTGCTCTCAGCAGGAGGAAATATGCTGTGCTTTGGCAGTTCTGACTGTTTCTGCAAGGACTAAAGCAGTCCTTTTCTGGCTTTGCCCCCTTTATTTCCTCAGTAGTTCACACAAGTGAGAACCACATCCATGCAGGTTTGGTTTCGTAGGATCGAGCTGCTTTAGGCAAGGGAGATGCTGGCTTCAGGGTCTGCCTGGAACCAGAAAACTAATGGAGGGAGGAAAACTTTACCCATAAGGATGTGGCAGCATTTTGATGTGCAGGGGGTAAGAGAGTGCAGGCAGATGGAATCAAAGTGAGTTTGGCACGTGTGAGGACAGTGGAGGAAGGTGGTGGGAAAGGAGGCCTGTCCAATGTGGCCAAGCACCTCATACTCTGTGGATCCTTTAGCATTTCCTTCAGCAGGGTGGTAGCAGAAGTTGGCTGGATGTTACTCTAAGTAAATGTCACAAGGTCAACATTACATCTGTGCAGGTTAAAGCTGGGGTGATGGAAGCCTGTTCCTGCCTTTGCTGCCTGGCAGTGGGAGCGCAGGGGCAGTGCTTTCAGAGGAGCTGCATTACAAATGTGTGCTGCCTTTGAAGTCCACCATGACTAGAATTCAGGAGTTAAAATTGAGCAGGAGATCGTGCCAGATGTGCTCTGCTTCAGCCTTCTCTGGATCTGAAGCTAATCCCAGAGTGAGGCATCACTCAGAGCTGCTGTGGCTGGCAAAACTGCCTGTGCTGAAAACCAGAGGCAGAACAGACACCACTGAGCTACAGAATGGCTTAGGCTGGAAGGGACCTCAGAGGTCACCTACTGCAACGACCCTGCCACGGGCAGGGACACCTCTCAACTAGACTTGGTTGCTCAAAGCCTCCATCCCCAGGGGGTGGCAACCACAGCCTGTTCCAGAGTCTCAGCACCCCGACTGAAGAACTTCTTTCTCAACTTCACTCTAACCCTGCTCTGCCTCAGCTTCAAACCATTCCCTCTTGTCCTGTCTCTACACACTCCAGGGGAAATTCCCTCTGCAGCTTTCCTGCAGGATCCCTTCAGGTACTAGAAGGTAGCTCTAAGGTCCTCCTGGAGTCTTCTCTTTTCCAGGCTGTTTTTGCTTATTCCCCAAGCTGAAAATCAGGGGAGAGAAGTGCATCACTCTGTAGCAAGTATAATACTGCTTGGGTGATTAAAACTGTTAAGTAACATTGGATATTGAGTTTGTGAGGCTTAGAAAGTGCAACCTGCATGAAACCATCAGTGGCTTTGCTGCTGTTTGCCTTATAACAAGAGATTTGCTCTGAATTTTCTACTAAGTACACTTAGCAAGTGCAGGGCACCTGCAGAGTGTGGAGCTGTGACTGTGTGAGCTGGATGTTGCCATAGCTGATTCTGCAGGAGGAGTGTAGGAATGATCCCTCTGTCTGACAGATGCACTGGATCCAGTTCTGCTGGCCTGGCTCACCTGCAGTCCCATCAATGTGTTAATCACCATCCCTTCAGCTGCCTTCCTTTGGCTCAGGTGTGAGTGATCAGCCAGTGGTTGGGTTTGTGCTGTGTATGGATCTGATTCTCTGTCTCCAGATGCATCCCTGGGGGTGTTTAAAAGGAGGCTGGATGAAGCACTCAGTGCCATGGGTTAGTTAATTAGAAGGGTTAGGTGCTAGGTTGGACTTGGTGATCTCAGAGGTCTTTTCCAACCTGGTTAATTCAATGATTATGTTCACAGAATTCTGCATTGCAGAGCTCTGACCTTTGCCAGGCTTGAAATGCTTTCTGAGCAGGGCTTTTCTCCAGCCCAGGGAGGCTGGGGAATGTTATCCTTTGCTGACATTTCTGAGCTCAGTGAGCCCACTGCCATGCTCAGCACCTGAGGAAAAAATCAGCCTGAAAAAGCTCTGTAGTCTGACAGTGCTCTGGTGGGGATGCTGATTAATTGTCCACTGACAGGCACAGAGTGGCCAATGCTGAGGACAGTCTCTCCTCTTCATACAACTGAGCAAAGCTCAAGGTGCAGCAGGGTAAAAAAGAACTCTTTCATTTAAGCATCTCTGTTCCTTGGATGTGTTTAAGGCCAGGTTAGATGAAGGCTTGAGCAAGCTGGGCTAGTGGGAGCTGTCCCTGCCCATGGCACGGGGTTGGAACTGGATGAGCTTCAAGATCCCTTCCAACCCATTCTATGAGTCTATGAAGTGCTGCTGCTTCTGTGGACACAATTTAAACACAATTTTAATCCTTGAGCAGCCTGTGCTAGTGGGAAGTGTCCCTGCCTATGGCAGGGGGTTGGAACTGGCTGAGCTCTGAGGTCCTTTCCAACCTAAACCATTCTGTGATTCTCAGGAATCTATCTAGGAAGAATTCCTCCTCACAGTGCAACCAAAGGATTTGTGTTGGCCATAAATGTGCCCTGAAGTGGAAGGAAAGAGAAACAAAATGAAATCATGGAGCTCCTCAAAATGAAACCATGGAGCTCCTCGGGCCTTTGAGTGCTGTAGGCTCTTCAGGTGGACAAAGCTTTTCCTTAGCAGTATCTGCAGTGAAACCCTGAGCTGTCAGTGGAGGGCATAGTGAACTTGCCACAGCTTTGCAGAGTTTATTTTCTCCTTTTCAAAGTGGTTTCCTCACAGAATTCTGACTCCAGTTGTACATTTCTAACCTCCATGGATGAGAATCCAAAGAAGCAACTGGTGTAGGAGCAAGACCTTGGCTTCCTTTCACACTTTAAAGCATAATCTCAGCTTGAAGAGCCATTTATATGCTTTGAAATGTTGCTGCCAGTCCATTGCTCTGAATCCAGGGGGAGTTATTCCCTTTCTGCTAATAAATAACTGACATGCATTTTGCTCAGAGATTATTACAGAGTTCCTTGCATTACAGCTCTGTCATTCACACAGCAAGCAGCTGTTAGTCAGGGGAGGAAAAAAATCATCCAGTAAAACACAGAAACCCAAATGATGGCAGGAGGAAAGCTTGGCCATAACGACAGGAACTAGGAACAGATTAATTTCTTGAAGCCTCTTCCACCTCCTTCTTTGGCTGTGTATTTGCATTGCAAACACAGCAAGTTTGATCAGCACAGCTTCCAAATTGTCCTCTCTGCAAAGACCTGAGAGTAGCTGCCTCTGATTTATTAAGCATCACTTTGCCTTACTGCCAGGTGGGGGAGAGCTCCAGGTTCAGGCTGCAGAGTTGGGTTTAGTTGCTGCTTTGCAGGGAATTTCTCCACTGCTTCCTAAGTTTCTCACCAGGCTGCCTCCCTCTCCTCCTCTCCCCCCCACCCCTCCCTACCCCTGCCCTGGACCTCAAACTGTTGGTTTTCCTTTGCTGATGCTTTGCTTATATTTGCTTTACCCCAGCTGCCCCTCTTTGCATGCAGCACTGGGACTCATCCCCTCTCTCCTATCAACAATAATTAGCCTTGTAAGACTAATGGAAGAAATCGTGTCTAATTACCCTGTTGAAGGCCCAATTATGTTATTAACATTTGTGGGCTATAAGCTAATGATGAGGAGAGCCTCTCATTTGCATAGCATTAAGTTAATTGAGCTGGAAGCTATGGGGTGGATAGCAGTGATGATAGCAGGATTCTATTACAGAATGGATAATGATGACCGGAGCAGGATGATTCACCTGACAGCTTTATTAATTAACAGCTATCTGATTACCTACAAGCAATGGCAAGTGGCAGCCTTCCTGAACCAGGCTGCAGGCTTTTTGGTTTGGGTTTGAGTTTTTTTTTTTTTGTCCTGGAAGATGCTGTGTCACTGCTGAAATTCCAGGGTGATTTATGGGAATGGCAGGGTAAGCTCTTTTCTTGCACAAAAAGATGCTCTGGGTCTCTTCCATGCCCTTGTCAAAGCATGCTGGGAGGGTCTGAGGTGTCTGGATGCTCCTAATTCTTACACCAGCTAAGGCTGGGCCAGCAAATTCATAGAGTCATAGAATCATTCTCGTTGGAAAAGGCCTTGAAGATCCCCCAGGGCAACCATTCATCATAAGCTGGATGTTAGGGGGAAGCTGTTGACAGAGAGAGTGATTGGCATTGGAATGGGCTGCCCAGAGAGGTGGTGGAGTCGTTGTGGCTGGAGGTGTTGAAGCCAAGCCTGGCTGGGGTACTTAGTGCCATGGTCTGGTTGGTTGGGCAGGGCTGGGTGCTAGGTTGGGCTGGATGAGCTTGGAGCTCTCTTCCAATCTTCCTGATTCTGTGATTCAAGCACATTCCTGGGCAACCTGCTCCAGTATTTTACCACCCTCCTTGTGCAGAATTTCTTCCTGATGATGTCCAGCCTAACTCTGCCCTGCTCCAGTTTCAAACCAAGTCCAACTGTCAACCCAATTAAACCTGCTTGATTCTATGATTCATGAGCATTTAGAAGGCAGGTCCTAAACCATGTATTTGAGTACCTGAGCTGAGTGTGAATGCTCAAGAAAAGCCTGGATGAGGCACTCAGTGCCTTGGTCTAGTTGATTGGATAGGTCTGGGTGCTAGGTTGGACTGGATGAGCTTTGGATGTCTCTTCCAAGGTGGTTGATTCTGTGATTCTCTAGTCCCAGCTACCTGGCTCATCCTTGCTTTATTCAAACATTTGCTTGTGAATAAAGATCATTGAATCATAGAATGGTTTGGGTTGGAAGGGACTTCAAGGATCAGGCAGTTCCAACCCCTGCCTTAGGCAGGGACACCTCCTACTAGAACAGGTTGCTCAAGGCCTCATCCAACCTGGCCTTGAGCACCTCCAGGGAGGTTGTGGAGCACAGAAGCACCCAACGTGATCAAAGATCACGTTGGGTGCTTCTGTGCTCCACAACCTCCCTGGGCAACCTGTGCCAGTGTCTCACCACCCTCACTGCAAAGAACCCTTTCCTAACATCCAGTTTGAATGATGTAGATGTAGTGTTTCCAGTGTGGAAAGGAAGAGGCAAGATTTGGGTAATAGGTTGGACTTGATGATCTCAGAGGTCTCATCCAACCTGGTTAATTCTGTGGTGCTAAACCGTGGCCCTCAGCACCGCAGCTCTGCCTCTTTTAAACATCTCCAGGGGAGGGCATTCAACCACCTCCCTGGGCAATCCCTGCCAGCCTCTTACCACTCTCCTGCTCAACAACTTCCTCCTCACCTCCAGCCTCACTCTCCCCACCTCCAGCTTTGCTCCATTCCACTCAGTCCTGGCACTCCCTGATATCCTGAAAGGTCTCTCCACAGCTTTCTTGTAGCCCCCTTCAGTTCCTGGAAGGCCACAAGAAGGTCACCTGGGAGCCTCCTCTGCTCCAGCCTGCACAGCCCCAACTATTTCAGTCTGTGCTCACAGCAGAGCTGCTGCAGCCCTCTGAGCATCTTCTTGGCCCTTCTCTGGACACACTCCAGCATCTCCACAGCCCTCTTGTCCCAGGGGCTCCAGAGCTGAATGCAGTACTCCAGGTGGGGTCTCAGCAGAGCAGAGCAGAGGGGGAGAATCCCCTCCCTGGCCCTGCTGGCCACACTGCTGCTGCTGCAGCCCAGGCTCTGCTTGGCTTTCTGGGCTGCAAGTGCACACTGCTGGCTCCTGCTGAGCTTCTCCTCCAGCAGCACCCCCAAGTGCCTCTCCTCAGGGCTGCTCTCCAATCTGAATTGTTGTGCTTGCATGAACAATGTCATTTGAACATCCTTCATGTGGAATCTGAGAGCTTTGCCCTTGGAGGAAGCAGAAGATTTGAATTTGTAAAAGGTTTGATTTTTCTTTGTTTCTTTCTGGTGTTAGGCAGGATTCTGAGCTGTAATAAGGAGGATAAAACAAACCCCAAACTATAAAGATTCAGCTTCCCACATTTCCCCAGCACATACAAAGAGTGAGTCAAGGGCAGTATCCTCCCCTTCAGTTCATTTCTAGCTACAAACAGCTCTGCACAGCTGTGGGGCCTTTTAAGGAGCAGGACTCCTTCTTATTTAATACAGTTCTGAGAACAAAAATCCATCTTTTTTTTCCACCTCCTTTTGATTCCATGTCAGATTCTGCCTCCTCCTTTCCAAACACAGCATAATTCACAACAGGTTCAGACAGAGCCTGGTTTGAACTCTAACATCTTCTAGATGGGAAAAAAATACCCAGGCAAATCACTCCTTCTGAAAGCTCTCTGTGCAATCAGGCTGAGGAACTTAGAGTCATAGAATCAGTCAGGGTTGGAAGGGACCACAAGGAGCAGCCAGTGCCAACCCCCCTGCCATGCCCAGGGACACCCTACCCTAGAGCAGGCTGCACACAGCCTCAGCCAGCCTGGCCTCAAACACCTCCAGCCATGGGGCCTCAACCACCTCCCTGGGCAACCCATTCCAGCCTCTCACCACTCTCCTGCTCAACAACTTCCTCCCCACCTCCAGCTTTGCTCCATCCCCCCAGTCCTGTCACTCCCTGACAGCCTCAAAAATCCCTCCTCAGCTTTTTTGTAGCCCCCTTCAGATCCTGGAAGGCCACAAGAAGGTCCCCTCAGAGCCTCCTCTTCCCCAGCCTGATCTTGCTATGCAGTTATTCATCTTTAGGAGCCCACCCCTCAGTTCTTAATGGAGCTGAATATCAAACACAGCTTCCAGCCAGCAGCTCTTTTGAGAGGAGTTTTGGGTTGTGGTTTATTTTCTTCAGTTGCATTGAAGAGTCCATGATTAAATCATGTGAACTCCAGAGAACCTCCTGCCTGAGATCCACAGCTCATCCTGGAGCAACCTTTGACCACAACTGTCCCAGGGGGAAGGGAAAGAGCACTGCAAATTTTAACCTTTCAGAGAATGACTTCTGATCAGTTTAGGTGGTCTGATGATTACTGCTTCTGTAGTAAGAGATTAATGAAGAGTAGAGACCTAGAGATAAAGCACAATCACCAGGGTGGCTGTAAAATAAGGAGAGCTTAGATGCACAAAAGTCTCCCTGGTGTTTGATGGCTGCAAGGGAGCTGAGGACTTTGCCTTGATCTGATGGGGAGAAGCCAACATTTTAGTTTGCTAGGTACAGGCAGATCCTCCCAAACCACCACAGCTGCTTTTGGTCAAAAGAAGAGAAGGAAAATGAAAAGTCAGATTGGTTTTCTCTGATTGCTTCCTTACTTGAAGTGACCTGGGAGAAGAGCTCCTGAATCAGCCAACAGCCTGAGCCAGTTGCTGCTTGTGGCTTGGGTTGCCAACAAGGGGAGAATCCACTCAGCAGCAGCTGAGGAGGGAATTGCTCTGTGTAGCTGTGGACACCAGTGTGGAGCAAACAGGGACAGATGCTTTACAAGAAGCATCTTCCAGCATGTGATGGTGCAGAGCCTGGGGTCTGTAGCTGTGCAGAAAGGTTGCTCAGGAGACATAAGAAAATAGATAGAGGAAATTCTAACATCATGGAATGGGTTGGGTTGGAAGGGACCTTGAAAGTCTTCCAGTTTGGACTCACCTGCCATGGGCAGGGACACCTCCCACTAGATCTGGATGCTCAAGGTCTCATCCAACCTGGCCTTCAATGCCCCCAGGGAGTGGGCATCCACAGCCTCCCTGGGCAACCTGTTCCAGTGTCTCCTTACCCTCACTGTCAAGAATGTCTTCCTAATGTCCAGTCTCAGTCTGCAGTCCTCAGGCTTCAGTCCATTCCCTCTTGTTCTGGCACTACAAACCCTTGTAAAAAGTCCCTTCTCTCTCCTGCACCAGGGCAGGTTTAGGCTGAACAGTAGAATGAACTTCTTCACCCAAAAGGTTGTCAACACTGGCACAGGCTGCCCAGGGAGGTGCTTGACTCCACATCCCTGAAGGTGCTTCAAAGAGGCAGAGAAGTGGTGCTGAGGCACGTGGATTAGCACCAGGCTTGGCAGAGTTAGAGCACAAATGGATGATCTTCAAGGTCTTTTCCCACAAAACAAATTCTATGATGCACAGAATCACAGAATCAAGCAGGTTGGAAGAGACCTCTAAGCCCATCCAGTCCAGCCTAGCACCCAGCTCTGCCCAATCAACCAGACCATGGCACTAAGTGCCCCAGCCAGGCTTGGCTTCAACACCTCCAGGCATGGCAACTCCACCACCTCCCTGAGCAGCCCATTCCAATGCCAATCACTCTCTCAGTTCCTATGGATTAGTGCCTTTGCTTGAATTTAAAGCCTACACCCTCCAGATCCTCATCAGCTTTCTGTAATCACTAACCCAGGCAGTCAGGGCTGGCCAGAAATCTCTTTGCTGTCTAAATTCATTGTTCTGTGAGGTGTTGTGCCTGGCTGTGTAAAACAGACAAGGACAGCACCAAGCCAAGGGCTGATAGCTCAGGAATTATGTATTTAATTCAGAGTTCTGCATAGAGCACTCATAAAAGCCTGATCATGATAGAGGGGGCAATAAACATTTGGGAGCATAAATATTTCTGTAGGAAATGGCTTTGTGGAACATTTAGTTGTTGAGTAATAAGAAGAACAGAGAAAATCAGAGGAGCAGAAGTCTCTGGGTGCTGATCTGATGTCTTATATATGTTGCAATGATAATAATGCTGAGAGAGACTTTTTATGGGACCAGTGGCAAGAAATACATTGAGTCCTGCTTGTTTTACTGATGTCTTCATCTTCTCATGCTTGCCCCACTTGCTGTCTCTGCTGCTCCAAGCTGCATCATTAAACCTAGAAAAGCAGTGGATGAGACCCAGGAGTGCTGAGCTGCTTCTGTGTTGGACAACAAGGTGTAAGTCAGGCATTGGAGCAGGCTGCCCAGGGAGGTGGTGGAGTCCCCATCCCTGGAGGTGTTCAAGGAGCCTGTGGCCATGGCACCTGGGGCCCTGGTTTAGTTGGGTTGACAATTGGACATAGAATCAGGCAGGTTGGCAGAGAGCTCCAAGCTCCTCCAGTCCAACCTAGCACCCAGCCCTGTCCAAACAACCAGACCATGGCACTAAGTGCCCCAGCCAGGCTTGGCTTCAACACCTCCAGGCACAAAGACTCCACCACCTCCCTGGGCAGCCCATTCCAATGCCAATCACTCTCTCTGCCAACAGCTTCCTCCTGAGATCCAGCCTGAACCTGCCCTGGCACAGCTTGAGGCCGTGTCCCCTTGTTCTGGTGCTGGTTGACTTGATGATCTTGCAGGTCTTTTCCAACCTTAATGATTCTGTGATTCTAAGATGTCTGAATCTGCATGAGCTGAGTGTTATGAGCAGGACAACTCTTGGAGTCTCAGGCCATGAGCTGTTCACCAGAGGAACGGCTCAGACTCTGCACAGCTTTTGTTGTCTGGGCTGGACTGAAAGGGAAAATCAAACTGCATGAGGATTTCAGGGCAGGTGATGCTCTTCCTTTGGATTTTGTTCTTCTGGAACATTCATTACTGGAGGATGAGCAGAGGGCTGGAGCTGCTCTGCTATGAGGACAGGCTGAGGGAGCTGAGGCAGTTCAGTCTGGAGAAGAGAAGGCTCCAAGGAGACCTTTGTGGCCTTCCAGGATCTGCAGGGGGCTACAAGAAAGCTGGGGAAAGACTTGTTAGGGTGTTGGGTGGTGATAGGACTGAGGGGAATGGAACAAAGCTAGAAACAGAGAGGTTCAGCCTGGATGTTAGGAAGAAGTTCTTCACCATAAGGGTGGTGAGACACTGGCACAGACTGCCCAGGGAGGTGATGGAAGCTCCATCCCTGGATGTTTTTAAGGCCAGGCTGGATGTAGCTCCGCACAACCTGATCCAGCATGAGGTGTCCCTGCCCATGGCAGGGGGTCGGAGCTGGATGATCTGTGTGGTCCCTTCCAACCCTGACAATTGTGTGGTTTAGGAGCCAGCCCAGCCAGCAAGGAAATGGAGGCTGGCTGAGGCACTTAGTGCCACGGGTTAGTTAATTGGAAGGGTCAGGTGGTAGATTGGGCTCGATGAACCTGCTTGATTCTGTGATTCTGTGAGATCTACTTTAGAAAAGCAGAGATGAAAAAGTGTGTTTTGAATGACCAAACTGTAGAGCAGGAGATCCTGGCAACCCAGCTGGTGCTCTTGTCAGCCTGTAGGGCTGGCAAAGAAGCTGTAAGCAAAATCAAACCAACCTGGGGACAGCTAATCAGGCGAGAAGTGACATTTTTGGCTGCGAGGATTTTGAGGGCTGTAGAGAAAAATAGAATAAGATTAGGCAATGTTTGTCCATCCTGTGTGACAGGTGTGGAAGGAGATGGAATCATTTGTTCCTTCTCTTTTTCTTTGTTGTTTTTTTTTTGCCTTTCCCCCTCTGAAAGCAGCAGCAGCAGCGAGCTGGCAGGCACCAGCGAAAACGCAGCTAGCAAAAGTAATGGGAGCTGAAAGTTTGACCTTTGGTGATGGAAATCTGCTATGAAAAAAAAGCCTTTTGATAATTTCTCCACCCAATCAGAGCTGGGAGATGCCTTGATCCCCTTGCCTCGTTTGCATGCTGACTGCTCTCATTTGAAAAGCCAATCCCTCAGAAATATTGGGGACAGCAACAGCAAGGTTAGGAGCAAGGAGCTGCTTTGTCTGAGGGGTCTGCAGGGTGTCAGCTCCTGGTTTTTCACTCCAGTGGCCTGATCTCTTCTTCATGATTCCATGTTTTTTGCTGGCAAGATAAGTTGAACATATTGGAATGCAAATAGCCTTTTCCACACTGAACCAAGAGAGAGGAGCTTGTTTTGGCTGGGTGTTTGTTTTTTGCAGGGGGGATGTGTGTGTGATTGATTGTATCCAGGGCACTTCAAAAGCAACAGAGAAAACATTTGCTGCTCTGCCTCTGATTTCTGGATGCTGTCGAGTTCTGATGGTTCCTGTTAGCAGTCACTGGCAGAAAGGGAAGTCTTGAGAAGGGACTTTCTACAAAGGCTTGTGGTGACAGGATGAGAGGGAATGGAGAGCCTGGAGATGGGAATGAGAGACTGGAGATGAGAATGAGAGACTCGAGATGGGAATGAGAGCCTGGAGATGAGAATGAGAGACTGGAGATGAGGAAGAAATTCTTTCCAGTGAGGGTGGGGAGACACTGGAACAGGTTGCCCGAGGAGGTTGGGGATGCTCCATCTTTGGAGGCATTCAAGGCCAGGTTGGATGAGTCCTTGAGCAACCTGGGCTGGTGGGAGGTGTCCCTGCCCATGGCAAGAGGCTTGGAACTGGATGATCTTTAAGGTCCCTTCCAACTTAGACCATTCTGTGAATGAAAGTAGTAGTTTAAGCCCAACTTTAGCAATTATTTAACCCAGAAGCTAGGGACAAAGTAACAGTGTTTTGTAGTTGTGAATAAAGACAATTGCTAAGATCATTTAGAGGGGGTTTGGGGCATGTTACCTTTCTTACACCAGGGCCAGGCTATGTGGGAAGTCTTGTTTTCCTTAGTACCCCAAGATCAGTTTTCCCACCTCTTGCCTCACCTGGGCTGGCCTGGAAAAAAGGCTGTTCAGCTCCTTCTTTCTGGGACTTCTTAGGCTTAGCTCTGCTTTTTAGAGGTAATTAAATGCCCTCTAGACCTAAGTTTCTTTTCTCCCGGCTGAGCACCTGCACTGAACTGCAAAGGTCTTCTGCTTTTCTGGTTTGATGTAATTCCTTGTACAAAGCAGAGCAGTTCCAACAGGAGGGCAGAGATGGATTTTCTTAGTTTAGTGTTGTGACACTTGGCTGGGAGATGTCAAAGTGAAGCTGGCACCTTTCAAAGTGTTATCCTGAGCACCAGCTGTTGGCTGCCCCTACCTAGCAAAACCTGCCTTAAACTGATGTGGTTTTGCAGCTGGCACAGCCAAACAGCCTCTTGGGTTCAATGGGCTGAGCAGGTCTGGAGAGGGGTTTTCATGCTCTCACTGGAGAGTGGAGCATGTGAGGAGGAGAGGCACCTACAATCAGCAAGGGCACACCAAAGCCAGATCGTGGAGGGAGTGAGTGAGAGGAAAAGATGAACCAGATTAGAAGCTTTACATAACAGGACATCTTGCAAGTCACTGAGCAGTGTTTGTGCAGCCCTTGGAGATGTGAAGCTCTAAATTAGAGAGGAGGTCACAGTGTTCCTCAGGTGGGTGACATTACCCTTCACTAGGGACCTCTGGAAGTTCACAGGAGCACAGGATGTTAGGGATTGGAAGGCACCTCCAGAGATCTTCAGGTCCAGCCCCAGCTGGACTGTTCATTATCTTCTACAGGGAGCATCATTACCCACCTGGTTCTTCACTCCATGGGTTTCAGGAGCTAACCACGAGTCAGTACCTCTGTGAGTGATGCTTACCTGATGGTACCTGCTGAATTCAGCAGTGTGGGTTGGGGACTTCACTGCTAGAGGAACAGAGGACAGGAGCAGCTTGTCTGAAAGGCCTCTCTGACTCAAGAGAATCTGTTTCATCAGCCCCTGTGGTCTGTCAGCTAGGGGGGAGAACTTTGTAAAGCCCCAGAAGTGGTAAATTCTTTATTCCCCAAGTTGTTGGTATGAATAGGTAGGAGGAGTTATCTTTTTGTAAAGGAGGTTGAGGGAGAGACCTTCTGGCTCCCTACAGCTTCCTGAAAGGAGGCTGGAGCCAGGTGGGCTTGGTCTAAGGTCTCAGACCAAAGGAAGTGGCCTCAAATTGCATCAGGGGAGGTTTATGTTGGATGCTAGAAGAAACTTCTTCACTCAAAGGGATCTCAAAGACTGGAGCAGGAAGCCCAGGGAGGTAGTTGGATCCTCATCCCTGGAGGTGTTTAAAAGACACAGAGATGTGCTGCTGAGGGGTGTGGTTTAGCAGCAGCAAATGGTTGGGCTTGATGCTCTGAAAGGACTTTTCCAAGCAGAATGATCCTGTGATGGGTTAGCACAACTCAGCAGCTCACTGAATCAGACACTCCCAGATGGGAAATCAACCTCCTTCATCTCTCATGTATTTTAGATTATCAAACAAGGTGAGTTACAACACTCTGTGTTACCCTGGATAACCACAGCAACCCAGCTCCTGTCTGATCATAGAGTCATAGAATGGTTTAGCTTGGAAGGGACCTCAAAGATCATCCAGTTCCAACTCCCACTAGAACAGGTTGCCTGAGTCCTCGTCCAGTCTGGCCTTGCTTTCCTCCCTGGAAGTGTTCATCCACAACCTCTCTGGTTGTGACACTGTGCCAGTGTCTCACCACCCTCACTGTCAAGAACCCTTTCCTAACATCTAGTTTGAACTCTGCCAGTTTAAACCCATTCCTCCTCATCCTGTCATTACAAGACCAAACTTCCCTGGGCAACCTGTGCCGGTGTCTCACCACCCTCACCGTGAAGAACTTCTTCCTGAGATCTTCAAGGTCTTCTCCAGCTGAACCTACTTTCTGATTCTGTGATGCCATTTTCCCCTCCCAGTGTTTCCCCCAGCTGGCAATAGAGTGTCTCCAAAAGTTGTAAAGCAAGAGACTATCATCTGTTGCACCTTTTAATCACGACCCACAACCTCCAGGGGCAACCTGTGCCAGTGTCTTACCACCCTCACTGCAAAGAGCTTCTTCCTAACATCTTTGAGATCATTGAGGTCTTTGAGATCTTTGAGGTCTTTGAGACCTTTGAGGTCTTTGAGGTCTTCTCCAACCGAACCCATTCTGTGATGCCATTTCCCCCTCCCAGTATTTCCCCCAGCTGGCAACAGGAGTGTCCCCAAAGTTGTAAAACAAAAGACTATCATCTGTTGCACCTTTTAATCATGTAATTGCTAAGTGACATTTAACTCGGAGGCTTTCAGTTACTCCTTTTGTCAGCCAAGCCTTCTCCTCCTGCTGCCCTTCTCCTTCCTCCCTCCTCCCTCCTGCTGCAGGCAGCTCTACGGTTGGGTTTTTTTTCTCTTTGCCGAGGAGGGCTTTAACTACAGCGAAGTTTGGCTGAGCTTCCAGCAGCAACACGGCAGCGAACAATCCAAGTCTTTGAGAACAATGAAATATGTATGGCTATCCCTGACAGCCCCATAAAGCAGAGCAATTAGCCGCGTAATCCGAGAAAGCCAAAGCCACCGGCAGCCCACGGTTCCCTATTAGTTAAATGCTTTTTGTACGTCCTCAGCCCATCAAATCAACTAACACTTCCTTTAATTGGTTCATGAATTATACAGCTCGGGCCGCATTATAATTTAATCAGCAGTAAACATTCCTGGGGCCCCCGCTGTAAAGTCGAGAGCGCTCATTAATTCCTTAATTTCAGCAGATGGAAAGGGAGGGAGCGGCGGGGATGAAGGGTGAAGGATGCTGGGATGAAGGGTGCCAGTACAGAGAGCCTTGGGCGATGGAAGGAGAAGAGATGCGCGGCCGGGGAGGGGGCTAAAAAAAACCTCACAATAATAACGAAAAACCAAAGGTGTGGGGGGCGAGGGTTAGGGTTTGGGCTTGTCTTTTTTTTTGGGGCTGTCAGAAACTCAATCTGTGAGCTGTCAGCAGCTCGGACCTGGAGTTTTTTCTCTCCTCCCCCTCCCTACCTCTCCCTCTCTGCCTTCCCCTGCCTGCCTTCACCCCACCTACCGCCGCAAGTGACTGACGGATTCATAGGGAGCCTTGTCAAGCCGTCTTTAAACATCAAGCCAGCGGGGGGAAACCAAGCCCGATGTAAATTAATTCTTGTCTTCGGGGCCCCCCTTTCTCCGTCCCCATGAATATTTCATGGCGGGCAGCATAAATATTAATTCTAATAGCTCTGCACAGTGGTTATTATTTCTGTTTTATGACAAATAGTCATAAAATATTCAGCAGCCTTTTTTAGAACATTTACACACTTGATTGTGAAATTTCCCTGCTTCCTGGGGGCACAGGAAACATATTGGGGTTCTCTTGATGGACTTTTTTCCTCTCCCCCCCCCTCCCCTCTTAATTAATACTATGCTGCCTTAATATTTAATGGGATTTTTTTCACTTCTCTTTTTTGTTGTTGGGTTTTTTCCCCCCTCCCCGACTTCATTTGAGGATTTATTTGCCAGTGTTTAAAAGAAGGGGGAGTTTTTATTGCCCCCATCTCCAAATCGGTTTCCTTTGACACATACATGAAGTGACACAGTAGAATCCACTCTTTCATTCCAACCTCCTCCCCCCATAACCAAATGCTTTATTTTATTCAGCTGTTTGGGTGCCACTTCTTGATTCGATTTGATTTTCCACACCAAATTGCCTACCACTACCAAAAGTTAGTATTTAAGGGATGGGGGTTTGGGGTCGGGAGGGGTTTAAGGTAGTGTTTTAGAGGGACATCATTTGCCAGCAATTGGATTCCATCTATTGACTAAAGGAAGGGAAGTTGCCACCTTCGGAGCAGGAGGTGCTAGAGAGGAGAAGCAGCAGGCAGGTAGCAGAGGCAGCAGTTCTGAGATGAGTTTGCCAGTGCTTAACCCTGGAGTTCTTGCTCCGCTCCAGATTTGCCTTGCAGAGCTCAATTATTGCAGGGGTAGGCTGCGAGGCATGGAAGGGAACACAGGGGCTGCGTTTGGGGAAGAGGGTTCGGGTCCCTGACCTCGGGTGCCTGGGGCTGCAGAGGCTGTCGATGGTCTGAGCCTGCCTCTGGTTAAGCTTGCCGGGAGTGGAAGCGGAGCCAGCCAAGTTACTCCGGAGCAGTGCTGGCTGCCGTCTTGCTCTGGGATTCGTAAGGCACCGCTGGAGCCAACTCCAGGGGGAATGCAGAGAGGCTGCAACAACAGCAGAGAGGAAGGAGGAGGCAGAGAATAGGAAGGAGGGGAGAAATGTAAAGCGGTTTGGACTGGAGGTGCTGATGCAGCTGAGCTCCTTAAGACGTCTGGGAAGAGTTACTGTTGCCTTCTGAAGAAGCTTAAATATGCGCTGGAGCCCTCAGAATGGAAACATTTGCTCTGCCTCTGTGTGCCTTTCGCTGTGCCTAGGTAGGGCTTACACAGCCCCCCAAAGCTCTTCAGGCTGCTGTGGCGTGGAATGGCTCTGGCTGCCAAAAGGCTTGGGGTTCTTCGTGGTGTGAGCCTGCAGAGGGAACAGTTTGGATTGGAAAAGACCTCTAAGATCATCCAGTCCAACCCCCTGCCCAGCTCCACCATGGGCATTCAACCATCTCCCCAAGTGCCATGGCCACTCATTTCTTGAACACCCCAGGGATGGGGACTCCACCACCTCTCTGGGCAGCCTCTGCAGGAGCTAAGGGAGCAGAGCACTTGTGCTGGTGCTTACAGAATCACCAAATTAACCAGGTTAATTAAGACCTCCAGGATCACTGAGCCCAACCTAGCACCTAACCCTTCTCATTAACTAACCCATGGCACTAAGTGCCTCATCCAGTCCACTCTTAAACATCTCTAGAGATGGGGACTCCACCACCTCCCTGGGCAGCCCATTCCAATGCCAATCACTCTCTCTGCCAGGAACTTCCTCCTAACATCCAGCCTAGACCTGCCCTGGCACAACTTGAGGCTGTGTCCCCTTGCTCTGTTGCTGGCTACCTGGCAGCAGAGCCCAACCCCACCTGGCTACAGCCTCCCTGCAGGCAGTTGCAGGCAGCAATGAGCTCTGCCCTGAGCCTCCTCTGCTGCAGGCTGCACCCCCCCAGCTCCCTCAGCCTCTCCTCACAGGGCTGTGCTCCAGGCCCCTCCCCAGCTTTGTCGCCCTCCTGTGGACACCTTCCAGTACTGCAACATCTCTCTTGAGGAGCCCAGCACTGGACACAGCACTCAAGATGTGGCCTGAGCAGTGCTGAGCACAGGGGCAGAAGAACCTCCCTTGTCCTGCTGCCCACACTGCTCCTGAGCCAGCCCAGGATGCCATTGACTCTCTTGGCCCCCTGGGCACTCTGCTGCCTCCTGTTCAGCTCCTCTCTCCCAGCACCCCCACGTCCCTTTCTTCCTGTCTGCTCTCAGCCACTCTGGCCCCAGCCTGTAGTGCTGCTTGTATAACCTGGGTCTCAGTGTTGCTGCAATGTGTTGTCCCTCTCGGTCAAAACCTAGAGGCTGAAATAGCTTCTCCAAAGAGAGACAAGCTTGCATCTTTCACCAGAAGGTAGCTCAGAATTGAAAAGACATCAAGGCCAGGTTGGATGAGGTCTGGAGCAACCTGGGCTAGTGGAAGGTGTCCCTGGCAGGAGGTTGGAACTGGGAGATCTTTATGGTTGCTTCCAACCTAAACCATTCAGTGAATCTATAAATAAAACCTCCCAACAGCTTCTTCTGTAAATGAGAGTTAAGAACCATTTCATCCATCACAGCTTCTGAAAGCAAAAGATGTGGTCAGTTTTCACAACCTGGAAGAAGGTTGGAGTGAGGTCAGAGTCCTTCTACCTAGTAAGAGGCAGCAGGATAAGAGGAAATGGCCTTGAGTTGCACCAGGGCAGGGTTGGGTTGGAGATGAGGAACAATTTCTTTGCTGCAAGAGCACTCAGGGATTGGAACAGGCTGCCCAGGGAGATGGCAGAGTCCTCATCCCTGGAGGTGTTCAGCAAATGTGCAGATGTGGTCTTTGTGGAGATGGCTTTGTGGTGGCACTGTTGGGTTAAGAGTTGGACTCGACAATCTCGGAGCTCTTTCCCAACCTCAACGATTTTATTCTCCCTCTCTCTCTCTTGCTGGCTCCTTCCTGTTTCCTTTTGCTGGGGTCCTCTCAAAGTCCAGCCAGCAAAGTTTGCTGCGAGTTGGACATCACACAGGCCTCTGATCTCCACAATCTTGGCTTGGTGGTTGGGTTTTCTCCTTTGCTCTAAAGCAGACTGCTGTGGTACTTTGTAAAGTGCCAGGAGCAGTTGCTAATTTAGTAGTTAATGACAGTCACAGAGAGTGTTTTTCTTGCCCCTGGAGAGGTTTTAGGCACAGCTGGGGTAGATTTGCCACTATCAATTATGCACCATTTTAAACAAGAATTGGCCAGCAGGGGCCTCCTTTTTTTCTACTTTTTTTTTCTTCTCTTCTCTTCTCTTCTGGCTTTTATTTCTTCTCTTTGCAGAGTGTGGAGAATTGGAACATGGCAGCTGGTACCTGCCTGAGAGGGGGGAAGGTATACAGGAGTCAAGAAGCCACAGGAAAGATGAATAGCTTGCTATGTGGAAAGTTGCTGTTTCAGCAAAAAAGTTGAAGTGCTGCAGTATGAAGTGGCTCAGTGTTAATCATGGAATCAGGCAGGGTTGGAAGGGACCACAAAGATCAGCCAGTTCCAACCCCCCTGCCATGGGCAGGGACACCTCACACTAGATCAGGCTGGCCAGAGCCTCATCCAGCCTGGCTTTAAACACCTCCAGGGATGAGGCTTCCACCACCTCCCTGGGCAACCCCTTCCAGCCTCTCACCACCCTCCTGATGAAGAACTTCTTCCTAAAATCCAGTCTGAATCTCCCCATTCTATGAGTTTATGAGTCTGTGATTCTACCTAGGGATGCATTTCTCTTGCAGACATGGCCCAAGAGGTCTACAGAGCCACACCCAACAGAGCACCAATTTCCAGCAGGTTCCAAATGGGTTTGGGTTGCTGCTGGGTAGATGCTGAGCTCGTGGGGGGAAGAAGGGAGGATTCTTGGTGCCTCCCCAGGCTGTGCCTCACGGTGCTGCTGGCTGACATAATTCACCTGTTGAGGAGCTGAGCTAACAGCTTGCCAACTCTGAAAGAGAAGCTGCACTAGATGCTAATCCAGCAGGATAATGTAGTATTCTTTGATATGAGGCTGTGTTTTCTCACCTCCCTGTCTACCAGTTCTGATGACATCTTGTTTCATATTTCCCCTTGATAGAAGTTGTGACACATTACAACATACAAAGCCTGGCTGATTCCTAAAGGGAGCTTTACAGAGGATTCCTTTGTGTCAAAAAAATTACACTTGGTATGTGAAAGGGGCCAAGCTCTGCCTGGGGATGAATCCAGCACTGGCAGGGAGCTGCTCCAGTTACTGCTGTAAATGCTAGGTCAAGGTTGTGGGTGCAGATCCCTCTCCTAAAAAGAATGTGGTGAGCAGCAGGTTGAAGGAGGTTCTGCTCCCCCTCTACTCTGCCCTAATGAGGCCACATGTGGAGTACTGGGATCAGTTCTGGGCTCCCCAGTTCAAGAGAGACAGGGACCTGCTGGAGAGAGTCCAGAGGAGGTTGTAAAGCTGCTGAGGGGCCTGGAGCAGCTCTGTGAGGAGCAAAGGCTGAGCCCTGGGGCTGAGAGCCTGCAGAAGAGCAGCCCCAGAGGGGAGCTGAGCAATGCTCAGCAAGACATAAAGGGTGGAGGGCAAGAGAATGGGGCCAGGCTCTGCTCAGTGGTGCTCAGGGACAGGACAAGGAGCAGTGGGCACAAAGTGGAACCCAGAAGGTTCCATCTGAACAGGAGAAACTTGTTTGGTGTGAGGGTGCTGGAGGCCTGGAGCAAGCTGCCCAGAGAGGTTGTGGAGTCTCCCTCCCTGCAGAGATTCCAACCCCATCTGGCCATTGTGACCCTGGGCAAACTGCTGTGGGTACCCCTGCTTGAGCAGAGGGGTTGGCCTGGATGATCTCCAGAGGTCCCTTCCAACCTCCAGCATGCTGGGATCCTGAGATTTCCAAGAGAAGTCCACCAAAGCTCTTACCTGGACATCTGGAGGGTCAAGCTTGTTGTGTGCTCACAGTGGCCTGAGAGAGGGACCTGGGTGAAATGTCACTGTGCAGTCCCGGGAGGAGCTGGAGGAGTTGTGTCATCCAGCAAGGCTCACGCTTCACAGGGAGATGGAAATAGGTTTTACCCGTGTGAGTAAACCTCCTGGGGCTGCATAATAGGCTGTGTGTGGTATGTGTCTCCTTCAAAAGGATGATAAAGCTTTTCTAATTGGAAGTATTTTAAGTCTAGACTCCAGCTCTGTCACTGCCTTTCCCCTTCATCTTTTTTTTCTCTCTTTCCCTTCCTCTTTTCCCTGCTTCTGAGCAATTCTAAACTGACAGCCTTGGGGAGTGTCGTTTCCTCTTATCTGCGGGAGGTGTTTTGCCTGGCAGGGTAAAGCATCCCACATCCCACCGGCAGGACCGTGGGATGAGGAGTCTGTGCTGCTGCAGAGCACATTCTCTGCCTGCCCAAATGAAAAGAAATAAACACAAGGCTGTCTATAGGTATATAAATAAATCCACCTTAGCAGGGATGGCTCCACTCTCCCACCACCTTCCCTCTGCACTCCTCTTTAATGGTGACACCAGGCTGGCTAATAAGAGGCGTCTGGTACGCAAGAGAAGGGAGGCTCAGACAAGCTTTTCAGAGTTCAGTTTCTTGGCAGCTTTTTTAAGTGCAGGTTTGTTGGGTTGGGTTTTGTTGGTTTGGTTTTTTTTTTCAGGCTTCCTGCCTTTCAAACAGCAGAAGACTTCTTTTTTGAGTTAGCAACTCGGGAGGCACGACAAAGCCTCCTTGATAGGGCAGGGTGTGATCCTTCAGCGGGCTGGCTTGTTGCAGGCGCTAATAGGGAGCCCTATCAATTATCAGGGCTGTGTGAACGCCGCTCCTCTCTCTGCTAGAATATTCATCTTGAGGCACATCAGCAGCCCTTACCTGTTGTGACAATCACGTTTTGGTGCCATTGTTGGGCAAGGGAAACAAAGGGAAACAAAATGTTGAGAGTGTAAGGGATAAAAGAGTCTTGAAACTGTTGTTCTTTTTCCCTGTCTTTGGAATCTCTGAGATCTTGAATGTTTTATTTCCTGGCTGTTGTTTTGTTACCACGGTGTGAAGAGAAGTCATTACCTGGAAGCATTTGAAGAGAGAGGTGATTTTCATAACTTTAAATCCTACAAGGGCTTCGAGTAATCTGCTATCTGAATGCCGAGGGGAAGCTCAGCCTTTCATCTGGTCTGATCCCACCCGGGCGGTGTAAAATGTTCCTTTGGTGATGTCGAAAGCAAACAGCATCTTCTGTGAGAGGCAGACAAAGAGGAAAAGAGGAAGGCTGGCCTTGAAGGCAGCAGGCAGGAGGAGGGGTGATGTGAAGGAGGAAGGGTTGACAGCCTGTGGGCTCTGCTTGCTGCCTGCAAGTTTCTTTTGCAAAGTTCTCAAAGGCAGCCTGGTTCTTTATGGTGATCTGATTTGTCCAGCGGGAGCAGGGAGGGGATTGTCCCCTTGGACTCTGCTCTGCAGGGGCCACACCTCGAGTATTGTGCTCAGTTTTAGGCCCCTCATTACAAGAGGGATGTGGAGGTGCTGGAACCAGTGCAGAGGAGGGCAAGGAAGCAGGGGAAGGGCCTGGAGGATAAGTCTGATGAGATGCGACTGAGGGAGCTGAGGATGGTGGAGGTTGGAAGGGATCTCTGCAGTTCATCCAGTCCAACCCTCCTGCTACAGCAGGGTCGCCCACAGCAGCTTGCCCAGGGACTCATGACCACCCTGTACTGGCCATGGAGTACCACATAGAGTGTGTGCCAAAGAGCTCCTGCCTTGATGAGCTTGAACCAGGGCAGAGAGGTCCTGTGCACACACTGCAGGTGTCAGGGTTCTGCTCCTTCCATCTCTGTGTGCTCCATTCCTCTGAGGAAGGATTAACTCACGCTCTGAAGGTCACAAGTGATGTTCTCAGGGTGTTAATGCCCTCCACTGTTCTGTTCTCCACAGGGTCTTCTTCTTCCACCTGCCCTATGAATCCATCCTGGAGCGCCTGTCTCAGCGGAGGACTGATCCTGTCACTGGGGAAAGGTTAGCCTGGTGCTGAACAGCTTCCTGCTGCCTGGTGCTGAACAGCTTCCTGCTGCCTGGTGCTGAACAGCTTCCAAGGCTGCCAGTGAGATGAAAGCAGCAGGCAGACTCCACCTAAAGGAGCTCAGAAGCGTTGGACTCTTGCTTAGGGATCCTGTAAAGGCCAAATGAAAACCTTCATAGGTACCAAGCTGCTCCTGCTCCTCTGCTCACCTTGGAGCCTGAGGTCCTCAGCAGAGAGGAGCCCAGGCCTAACAGTTTCATGGCCACTGAAGCAGTTGGTGAAATAACTCTGAGGAAAGATGTCTGAGGCCTAGCCAAAGTGCAGATGGTTTTCAGACATTCCCATGGGAATTTTGAAGGCTTCCCAGCTGGGGAAAATGCCAAACTTGCTGCACTTGACTTCCCCCAGCCCCTGTGATGGTTGTCTGCTGAGATATTAATGTTTCCTGCTCAGTAGAGCAGACTTATTTGGGTCACTGTGGGATCAGGTTCTCCAGCATGGAGCTCATCTCACTGGCAGCCACATTGCCCTGTGCCACCACTGACCTTCATGCTCACAGCCTTCTGCACCTCAGGCAACAAGTGACAGTCAAACACCTTCCTAAACACCTGCTGGGGCTGGTGTGGATTTGCAACCTGTGCTTTGTTATAGAATCGTTGAGTCACAGAATGGTAGGGCTTGGAAGGGACCTTTGGAGGGCAAATCCAACCCCCCTGTCAGTGCCAAGTTCACCCAGGAACACATCCAAACAGGGCTTGAAAGTCTCCAGAGAAGGAGACTCCACAACCTCTCTGGGCAGCTAAAGCAGGGGGGTTGGACTGGATGAGGCATTTAGTGCCATGGTCTAGATGACTGGACAGGGCTGGGTGCTAGGTTGGACTGGATGAGCTTGGAGCTCTCTTCCAACCTGATTGATTCTATGGTGGTCTCCAGAGGTCCCTTCCAACGCCACCATGCTGGGATTCTGTGATCTGCTCAGGCACACAGCCTGGGGCAGAGCCTTCTTCACTTGTGGCAGTGTGATGGTCAGGGAGTTATCACCTCCCCACTCTTAATCTCCCAGACTAGACTCGTTAAAATATTCCAGTTAGCCTCAAACCAGCACGGGCAGTGATCTTCAGCAGCTAAGCCTTGACTTCAGCCAAAGCAGTGGCATTTGTCTCTCTCCTGCAGGTACCACACCATGTTCAGACCAGCCCCCACCCCAGAGATCCAAGCCCGGCTCAGGCAGCACCCAAGGGACACGGCAGAGAGCATCGAGAGGCGCGTGGAAGCCTACTCCAGGAACGTCAAACTGCTGGAGGACTTCTATCCAGATGCCTTTTATGTCAATGCTGACCAAGACCCTCAGGTTATCTTTGAGTTCATAGAGAGCTGCATCATTAAGCCCCTGCCACGCAGACAATTAACTCCCTTGTAATTGCTAGGAGCTGATTTTAACCTTCTCCCTGGAGCGCTTGCAGTGGGGTCCCTGCATTGAGAGGCTCTCTGAAGGTTTCAGCCAAGCTGTGTTCAACCTGAAGCTCACCAAGGCAGGGTGAAGTGCAGGGAGCAAGGCATTGTGCTGTGTTCCAGCGTTCAGTGGTCCCAGGTGTGAAGCCCTGTGGCTAGGGAAGTTGCTGTGGTTCGTTCCAACACCTTTTCCTGACCCTGTGATTCAGTGAGCAGTGGTTTTGTCTCACCTGTGTCATGCCCACGAAGCCAAACTGTAGCATTAAAGCTATGAGATGTGTTTGTGTCTCCATTCTGCTCCTCCTGCTCTCCACTAAACCACACAGGCTCTGCCTGTCCCACTCTGCTGCAAGCAAAGACAAAGACAAACCCAAAACCTGCAGCCCTGCAGTGCCCTTCCCCAGGGACAATTGCAGCTTTTTGGGGCTGGGCTGCAGAGGATTTTTTTCCTCCTTTCTTAACTCAGGTGGCTTTTAAAAGTTCACACACAGAATGTCAGGGGCTGGAAGGGACCTTGAAAGATCATCTAGCCCAACCCTGAAAGTTCTGGCAGGACACTCTGCAGGTGCACTGACCACCTTTACACTGCCTTGACTTAAGACTGAGCTTCTCATACACTCTTAAGAGCTGAAAGTAAAACTTTCAGCTTGTAGATAAAGGAAGGATTGGATCCTAGAGAGTCTTAGCAAGTGTAGAATGCAGCTGCAGTCAAGAAACAGAAGTTTCACTTAACAAAAAAACAGAGCAAGCAAAAGCAGCACAATAATTAACATAATCCCCTGGGCAGGAAGACTCAGAGCAGCTGGAAACAATCTCCAGAGCCATAGAAAAGTGGTTGCAGGGCCCTCACTTTCAGAGCCCAGTTAAGGCTCCAAAGAGCTGCAGGAGCAGGTAAGTTGATAAATTGGATTTTCCTCGGGGAGTGAAGTTCCCAGCCTGAGGCTGGCCTGGCTGGGCTGTGCTTGAGCAGGCTGGTGCCCACTTTTTCTTTGCTCTGGCTGTAGAAAATGCTCAGCTAAGTCTTTCTTAACTTGCTGAGAAGCAGAGCACTGAAAGGAGGCAGCTGAGGCTCTGCTCTGGGAATGCAGCTCCTCAGTGGTTGTGAGGAAGGGGAGAGATCTGTGATCTGTGGCTGTGATTCAGAGGAGTGCTGAGTTTGATGCCTTTATTGTGCCTCTCTCTGGTTTTCGTTCCTGTGTGAGTTCCCTTTGAGCAGAGGCTGAGGAGCTTCAGCTTTCCCCTGGCACCCTGTGTGGGAGGCTGCAGGAGGCACATCTCCAGGAGCCTTTTGGTTTTAGGTGGCTTCTCTGATCCTGATGCTGTAAAGGAGCTTGGGTCTTTGTTGCTGCCTTTGATGCTGTGTGTGTGGGTCTGTGTGGAGAGCTGCAGAGAGGTTCAGGCCAATTTTCCTCCTCACACCTGTAGAGTGAATTCCGATGGGCAAAGCCTGCTGCTGGCCCAGATGACTGTGGGGATGTTCTGTTGTGTTCAGAGAGCTTAGGGTCAGGATTTTCAGTGTCTTTGAGGGGGTTGGTGACTGGGAATTGGATTTCTCAGCCTTGAGGGCAGCTTTAAAAGCCTCAGAGTAAAGATCTTTGAAATCTAAGCAAGCCAAATCCTCTGGCACCAGTGGTGCAGGCTGAGTCCTCTCTGCCTGTCGTGCTGAAGCTGCTCACAGGGCACAGCCACAAACCCTCCTGTCAAGCTGGGCAAAGGTGTTTGTGCCAGTCCTTACCTGTAACAAATGTGCTGTTTGGTAACCTGCTTGGGCAGCTGGAAGGGGGGGAGGCTTTATGCTGCTGCTATAAAGATGTGCTGTAGCAGTCATGCATAATTGGGAGCCCTCCTATTAATAATACATGGGGAGCTCATCTTGCTAATATCACCTTCATCTGAGTGCTCCCACCAAATATTTTGATAGATGAAATGGGGAGAGAGTGCATTTAAATACTGTTTGTACTGCAGCTTGGGTACAAAAGGAGGAGTGCATCTTTAATTAGACAGGTACATCTGCTTAATTAATTTAGCTGTAAAGCCCTTCCCTCCCCCCCCCTTCATTCTTTCATCTATATGCAGGCTCTATATTAGTTCTGCTCTGCTGGTTCCATAGAAACTGAGAGAAAAGAGCTGGTCTCATTGAGATGCACTTGGCATGCCTGGCTCTGGAGTCTCAGGTCAATGGTCAACCCCCAAGGGCTTGCAGCAGGCCTGAAGTGCAGAACGTAAGGGTTAGCAGAACATGCTAATACTCATGTAGAACTCTCCCTCAGAAACAACTAAAACAATTGACATTCATTTAATTACTGTAAATGAAACAGTCCCTGCATCACTTTGCATAGCAAAGCCCTCTTAATACCAAAAAGGTTCAGTGGGTGGAAGGCAGGAATTAGGCTTTTCTAATTGGAATGCCACACTTGCCAGCCAATTTGGGCTTGCTTTTATTAGCATCTTCTGCTGCTAAAACAAATGTTGAGCAATGAGGGAAAACAAGGTAAAGAGGAGGTGGTGGGGACGCAGCAGGGGCCAGGTGTTACTTATGGTGGAGCTTGCCTGGGTCTGGAATGGGCACTTCTATCACTGTGCTTTCTGGAGAGGGCTGCTTGGAGGTTGTGCCACAGCCTATATGTTATGCTCCTAATTACCAAGTTCAGCAGCAGGATGTGTGCAGCAGTTCCACAAACTTTCATGTCCACCTGCTCCAAACGTGAGGTCCTTTGGTGCTCTATGGTGGAAGGATCAGCTCAAGATTGCTGTGGTTCTGCGGTCCCTGAGCACCATCAGTGGATGCTGGCAACCTGATCTAGGTATGCCTGTGCCAGCAGGGGTTTGGACTGGATGGTCTCCAGAGGTCTCTTCCAACTTCCATTGTTCTATGGATTCTGTGAACACCCCAGACCCAATCCTCCAGCAGAGTCCCTGCAGGGACACCCTGTAGCTCCCAAAAGACTTCCCTTGCTGCCTCCTTTGGTTTCTTGCCTTTGCTTTGCTGCTGCTTAGGTGCTGGAACAAAGCTGGGAATGGGGACATTCAGCCTGGATGTTAGGAAGAAGTTCTTCAGCAGGAGGGTGGTGAGAGCCTGGAAGGGGTTGCCCAGGGAGGTGGTGGAAGCCTCATTCCTGGAGGTGTTTAAGGCCAGGCTGGATGGGGCTGTGGGCAGCCTGATCTAGCATGAGGGGTCCTGCCCATGGCAGGGGGGCTGGAACTGGCTGCTCCTTGTGGTGCCTTCCAACCCTGACTGATTCTATGTCTACCCACACTGAGAGAGAAAAAAGCAGCTTTTCAACCTGAGATTTCACAGAATCCCAGACTGGGTTGGGTTGGAAGAGACCTTGAAGATCATCCAGTTCCAATCCCCCTGCCACATGCAGAGACACCTCACTCCAGCCCAGCTTGCTCAAGGTCTCATCCAGCCTGGCCCTGAACACCTCCAGAGAGGAGGCATCCACAACCTCCCTGAGCAACCTGTGCCAGTGCCTCCTCACCCTCACTGGAAAGATTTCTTCCCAATTTCCAGTCTCAATCTCTCCTCTTCCAGCCCAAAGCCATTTGCCCTCATCCTGTCCCTACAAGCCCCTCTGCAGTTTCCCAGCAGAGCAGCTCCAGGCAGACCTTTGTACCAGTTCTGGTTAAACCCTTCCCACTTCACTGTGAGCCTGGAGTGCAGCCAGCCAGTGCCACCTGTGCATTCAGGTGCAGAATCTACCAGAGAGGGAGGAGTAGGATTGGGAACTACTTTGAGCATTTCCCTTTTGTTTACTGAGAACCCAAACCCACCTCCTTGCACTTCAGCCAGGGGCTTCCATGAAGCTGCCTTTTGCTGTGACTGCCACACTCTGAGGCTCAAGCTGCTGCTGCTCTTACTTCTAGCTACAAAAACATGAGCTTGTGGCTCTGCAGTAGCAATGTCTGAAGTTTATTATGCTGTTAAGTGCTGGAGTGCTGCTAACTACCCACTTACAAGGTGACTGCCAGCAAGAATCCAATAAGCAGCATGAACTGGGTTGTAAAATGCCAACGAGCACTTGATGATGATGATGGTCAGTAGGAAGCAGGCACGTGGTGGGCTCTTGCTGGCAAACCAAGCTGCACTTGTGCAGGAAGGCAGAATGAAGAAGGACCTTCCTCACCCCCAGCCATCATCCTGCCCCCTTGAGAGCAACCTGTTGGCAGACAACTCAGACTGGCCTTGCACAGCTCTGCTGCACAGGGCTTAGATGTAGTCAGAAGAGCAACAGCTTCAGTGACCACCCCCACCCTGCTCTGTGGTGGGGGCGTTGAGGAGCAGGGTTGGGCTCCCTTCTTCCTGCTCTTCCTGATGCTGCACCTCCAGTTGTGCCTGCAGGGCCGCCCAGTGCTGCTTAAAGTGGGCAGCTCACCAAGGCAGGGCCCTCACAAAGGTGACCTTATTGTGGCCTTCCAGTATCTGCAGGGGGCCTACAAAAAAACTGGGGAGAGACTTTTAGGCTCTCAGGGAGTGACAGGACCGGGGGGAATGGAGCAAAGCTGGAGGTGGGGAGATTCAGAGTGGACATGAGGAGGAAGTTGTTCAGCATGAGAGTGGTGAGAGCCTGGAACGGGTTGCCCAGGGAGGTGTTTAAGGCCAGGCTGGATGAGGCTGTGGGCAGCCTGCTCTAGGGTAAGGTGTCCCTGCCCATAGCAGGGGGGGCTGGAACTGGCTGATCCTTGTGGTCCCTTCCAACCCTGAGTGATTCTATGATTCTCTTGGTGTTTCAGAGATGAAACTTGTACAAACAGGTCTGCTGCAAATGTGAGTCGAGGGCACAGGAGCACAAGTGTGATTTGTAAGCCTTAACTAGGGCTAGAAATGTTTGCCTTGGGTTCTTGCATGCCAGGAAAGCCTTAATGAGGCCAGAATGGATGGTGCTGTGCTGCCTGCAGGCACTGCTGATGCATGAGGCACTGCAAAACCTGGGCAGTGTGAGAAAATCAGGGAGCTCCTTATTGCCTCCTGTGTGCTTTAGCAACCATCACAGTTCCTCTCTACAAACAGGCTGGGGGAAACTACAAAAGGAAAGGAGATGTGAATGGGGGTGGAACACTGCAACAGGTTGCCCAGAAAGGTGGTGGAGGACCCATCCCTAAAGACATTCAAGATCAGTCTTGAGAAGGCTCTGCTCTAGTTGGAGATGTCCCTGCTGAGTGGAGGGAGGAGGCTGGACAAGATGACCTCTGCAAGTCCCTTTCAACCCAGTGCATTTGATGATTGGAAGAGCCCAACCCATAGCTATATTAAGGTAAGCCTCACTGCCTCCCATTCCAGAGCAGGAGCTGTAGGTTGGATATCCAAGACATGGTCCTCATGACCCCAGACTTTCACCTCAGTTCAAGTCACAGCCTCTAGCACGAAAGTACTTAGAAGCTGCACAGTTCAGAGCTGCTCTTCTTGGCCATCAGCCCTGGATAGCCTGGATGGAGGAGGGATAAACCCTGAGTGGTTGGACTCAGTGATCTCTAAGGTCTCTTCCACCCTCAATAGTGCTATGATTCTGGTTACCAGTGTAAGCAGCACATCTTAGCTGCTACCAAAAGCTACTCCTTCCTGGGAGCTGTAGAGAGCAACAAGGTCTCCCCCCAGCCTCCTTTTCTCCAGGCTAAACACCTCCAGTTCCCTCAACTGCTCCTTTCGAGACCCTTCAGCTTTATTGCCCTTCTCTGGACCTGCTCCAGTCCCTCAATGTCCTTCTTAGAGTGAGAACAACTCAACCCAAACCCTATCAGCACTGGGAAGAAGACCAAGGTGGAGTGCTGGCCCCAAAGCACACACACATTGGCTCTGGAGGTTACTCTTTGCTTTACTAGGAGCTGGCACAAGCTACATTCTTCTCTCTCCTGCAGACACACTGAAGGAATTTCCACTTGCAATGCACAGCAATAAAAAACTAAACATTTCTTTAATACAGTGATGGTGTCACTTCCAAGGATATTTACAGACAAGGCTCAGGTTTTATTTTACAGGTGAAGGTGCTCCTGCTGCTCTAGGAACATTACTCTCAGTCTAAGCTCTACCCTGCTTAATGCATGGAACAGCCAACAGCAAGGCCAGCTGAGCTGGTTTCATGGTGGCTGAAAACCAATCTTCTTCTGCTCAAGGTGGAGGAATGTTAAGAAGGAAAACATCAAACATATTCTGAATCCAAGGAGCTTAAGCAGCAACCTACACATGCCCTGATGCTCGTCAGGGCAACTCCTCGACCTCTCAAATAGCTACAGAGCATTTCAGCCACAGTTGGAAGTGTCCTGGATCACAAACAAGGCAACACTTTGTGTGTGCAGATTGGTGCACTCTGGGTGGTTTGACAAGGTGGGGGTTAAGTTAACAAGACAAACTGTACCAAAAGCCCCACACATTTTGGAGTTATTATCCCTCTAACACTGCATAGGAAGGTCAAAAGGTTTCTCCTGCTCCCCACAGGAACAAGATGCCAAAGAAAAATAAAACAAACAACAAAGTGGTGGGACAGAGGACAGGACAGAGAAGAGGCAGAACAAACCTCTGGGCTCAGCCATGCTACATCCCTGGTGTGTTTAGCAACCTCTTGATGAGGTTAAGGTGACAAAAGAGCTTCTCTACCCTCCATCAGCTCCTGTGGAAGCTTTACCCTTGGTGTGTTTGTGAATCTCTTGGTGAGAAGGGCAAGGTGACAGAAGAGCTTCACCACCCTCCATCAGCTCCTGTGGAAGCTTCCTCTGTCACCTGTTAACCACAGTGGACTTTGGGGTGGTTGTTTTTCACTGCATCATTACAAGGAACTGTCACTGGGAGTCAAAAGCTGTTCTTAAATTCAGTTACTGACTGAGGGATCCTCTGAAATCACTGAAGGTCAGATAAGCTGGGGCTGGTTTTGGTGAGTTCACTGGCAAAGATGCTACATCACTGATGTGTTTATCCCTTGATGAGAAGGGCAAGGTGCCAGAACAGCTTCACCACCCTCCTCTGGAAGCTTTTACCCTTGGTGTGTTTCTGAATCTCTCAATGAGAAGGTCACAGTGACTGACCATGACCTCCTGTGGATGCTTTACTTGTCCCAGGTTAACCAGAGTGGAGTTTGGGAGTTTTGGTTCATTTCTTTCTTTTCTTCACTGCATTATGAGGAGAGAAACTGTCACTGGGTGTCAAAGTTGTTATTAACCTCCCCCAAATGAGGAAGCCTCCCAATTAATTGAAAATTAGGTAAATTGGTGGTGGGTTTGGAGATTTCTGTTGGTCAAGGGCTTTGAAACTCTTGCATTGGCAAGTCTAGGAAGTGGTTAGAACTTGGTTTAGAAGCAGAAAGTGGGGTAAAAGGCTTGGGAGCATTGGGGATGAGATAAATATTAGTGTTTCACCTCATTGCTACTGGTCTCATCATTATTACATTTCCAAGTGACTCTTACTGATCCATTTTCACCCCAGGCAGCCACTGTTACCCTTCTGACTGCCATGCTGGTGGGACAGCCAAGAGGCAGACTTCTAGCCTTCAGGTGACACTAACCCAAGAGCCAACCTCAGTTTTTTGTAGGGCTGAAAATTGGCAAAAGCTTCACTCTGCAAGAAATTCAAGCCACAAATTGGCAGTCTGATGACCTGCAGCAAGTGGCAGCTCTTGTTAAACCAGAGCACCACAAGCTGAAGCCTTCTCTACCCAGCCAGAGCATTCAGCAGGCAGCTCTGCTGTGCCTCTCCTAGCTGTGAGGAACTCACAGAGCTGCTGGGCAGAAAGGACAGGTCACACTGTGTCTTCAAGGCTTCCCTTGCCTCGCGGTAGGAGGAAGCATGTCCAGCTGCTGTCGTCTCAATGGGGTGGTTCCAAACTGCTTTCTCAACTCCCCTCTTCCTGCTGCTTCTGAAGCATGGAATGGGAGCTTCTAGAACCTCTGATGTTCTATTTACAGGGCTGTGGACAATGTCTTCCCCTTCCAGTAACGTCCTTCCAGACTGAAGGGAACTTCTGCAGTAGAGAAAATGCTTTCAGTCTTTAGGCAGCTTTCCTCTAGAACACAGGAGAATCACAGAAGGTGCAAGGTCCTTGCAATAACCTCTTGATCCATTCAGGATCTGCAAATAAGAAAACAAACTGGTTCAAGCTGGAGGCAGAGATGAGCACAGGAAGGCTGCCTGAGATAGACACACAAACTGTCTGAGGATATGGTTTGGTTTATGTTGTCCATGCAGGATTTAACTGAGCTGAGGGGAATCCAACTCCATTTCTGCCTTGGAATTTCAAGTACAGTCAGTTTAAATCCCACTTCAGCAGGGGACAGAAAATGCTGGTAAGATACTGAAAGAGGTTGTCCAGGGCTGTGCTTGAGGCCCTATCCCTGGGGACATTCATGATCAGACTGGGTGTGGCCCTGGGCAGCCTGCTTTAGCTAGAGGTGTCCCTGCTGCCTGCAGGGGGCTTGGACAAGATGCCCTTTGAGGGTCCCTTCCAACCCAATGCCATCTGAAAAACTGAGGTGAGAGAGTCCATGCCCAACATTACACACTCCTCTAGACACTTACAGAGGAAATAAGGGTCACCATGCCACAAATTCAGTGTTCCCCTCTCCTTAACTGGAATTAGAGCTCTTGCACCATGCAGCCCACAGTTCCTGTTTGTTTCTTCCCTTCCAGTATCAGGAAACTCAGTGTACAGCCTCTCCCTACAGAGGTCTGATGTTATGTGGTTGCTCCTTAGTGCTGACTGAAATACCCACATGGAATCACAGAATGGACTGGCTTGGGAGGGACCCTCAAAGGTCATCTTGTCCAGACTCCCCTGCAGTCAGCAGGGGCAGCTCCAGCTAGCTCAGGCTACCCAAGGCCATGTCAGTTCTGACCCTGAATGTCTCCAGGGATGGGGCCTCAACCACATCTCTGAGCAACCTGTTTCAGTATTTCTCCACTTTCATTGTAAAGAACTTTCTCCTGCTGTGCAACCTAAATCTGCCCTAATGAGGAGAGGCAAAGTGTCCCCCACACTTTAAGACAAACTTGTACTGTGTTTTTCAAGTGTACCAGCTGTGAGGAAAACCATTTTCTTGCACAGCTTTTCCATCCTCAAGCTCTGAGGATGCAAAGCCAAAAGCTCCCTCCCCCTCCAGCCTGCCTCACTGTCTCTGAAGGATGTACTTATGGCAGGTCTGGGCCCTAAGCCAACAAGGTGCCAACTGCTCCTTTCCCTGTGTTGGATCAATACATCTTGCACTGAAAGAGAATGTCACAGACCCTCAGCTCTTGCAGAACTGGATGCTAATAGATTCAACCTGAATATAAAGTACTTGCTGTAGCTCTCCAGCCCAGGTTCTGTTTATTCAGCTCTCATTAAAATGGAGCATTCCCAAATTAATTCCTGCAGTCATTATTTTGTACTTTCACGTGTGCCACTAAAGCAGGGACACCAACAGGACACTGAGAGGTGCAGAGCATTTAGCACTCCTCCTGACAGCTGCATGAAAGAGCAAAGTCAGTGAAAATTCCAGGCACTTTGCAGATAAAAATCCAGGAATCCAGTGCTGTGGAACAGCTTTGTCAGTGATATGGACAGAGGAAGCAGTGCAGCCTCAGCAAGTGTGCAGATGGCACCAAGCTGCATGGCACAGCCAACCTGCCAGAGGGCAGGGATCCATCCAGAGGGAGCTGGGCAGGCTGCAGAGGTGTGCCCAGGCCAACCTCATGACATTCAACAAGGCCAAGTGTAAGATCCTGCACCTGGGTGAGTGCAGTCCCAAGCACAACTCCAGGCTGGGTGGGGAATGGCTGAGAGCAGCCCTGAGGAACAGGACCTGGGGGGCTGGGGTGAGGAAAAGCTCAACAGGAGCCTGCAGTGTGAGTTCAGCCCAGACACAACCCTGTGCTGGGCTGCAGCCAGAGCAGTGTGGGCACAGGGCAAGGGAGGGGATTCTGCCCCTTGGCTCTGCTCTCCTCACACCCCACCTGCAGTCCTGGGGGCAGCTCTGCAGCCCCCAGCACAAGCAGGACATGGAAGTGTTGGAGCCAGTCCAGAGGAGGCCACCAAGATGCTCAGAGAGCTGCAGCAGCTCTGCTGTGAGCACAGGCTGAGAGAGTTGGGGCTGTGCAGGCTGGAGAAGAGAAGGCTTGGAGGAGACCTTGGAGTGGCCTTGCAGGATCTGAAGGGGGCTACAGGAGGGCTGAGGAGGAACTATTGACAAGATCTGGGAATGATAGGAGGAGGAATGGGTTTGAAGTGGCAGAGGGGAGATTGAAACTGGATGTTAGGAAAGGGTTCTTTGCAGTGAGGGTGGTGAGACACTGGCACAGGTTGCCCAGGGAAGTTGTGGAGCACAGAAGCACAGAATGTCATCTTTGATCACGTTGGGTGCTTCTGTGCTCCACAACCTCCCTGCAGGTGTTGGATGAGGCCTTGAGTGACCTGTTCTAGTGGGAGATGTCTCTGCCTATGGCAGGAGGTTGGAACTGGCTGAGCTTTGAGGTCCCTTCCAAGCTAAACCATTCTGTGAACACCCAACTCTGCCCCCCAGGGTACCTTCTGGGGTGGGACGCCGTGCGATGCTGTCGCGAAGCAAACACCTCCTGTAGACCAGGCTCTGGCAGGACTGGTAAGTCAGGAAGCACCTGGGAAAGGACAAGAGCTTTATCAAGAGCTTTGGTTGATGTGGTTTGTTTGCTGACTGGCAGCTGGGTCCTGTCCCTGTGCACCTGAGAGTGATGCTCTGTTTGGCTGGGTTCTGTCCCCAGTGCTCTCCAGGAGTGAGGGCAGCAGTGCTCAGAGCAGCTCTGAAAAAAAGAGACTTGGGGGTGTTGGGTGCTGAGCAGCTCCCCAGGAGCCAGCAGTGCCCTCATGCAGCCCAGAAGGTAGCTGCGTGCTGGGCTGCAGCCAGAGGAGTGCAGGCAGCAGGGCAAGAGAGGTGATTCTGCCCCTGAGTCTGCTGAGACCTCACCTCAAATACTGCCTCCAGTTTGGTGTCCCCAGCAGAAGGAGGACACAGAGCTGCTGGAGTGAGTCCAGAGAAGGCCACAAAGATGGTCCAAGGGCTGGAGCAGCTCTCCTGTGAGGACAGGCTGAGGGAGCTGGGGGTGTGCAGCCTGGAGAAGACTCTGGGGGGAGCCTTACAGCTGCCTGCCAATACCTGAAGGAAACCTACAGGAAGGTTCTTCTCCCTGTCTCAGGTGGATGAGAAGAAATGGCCTGACACTGTGCCAGGGGAGGGTTAGGTTGGAGATCAGGGAAAACTTCTTTGCTGCAAGAGTGGCCAAGGGTTGGAACAGGCTGCCCAGGGAGGTGGTGGAGTCCCCAACCCTGGAGCTGTCCAAGAAACCTGTATACATGGCACTTAGGGACATGGTTTAGTGGCCATGCTGGTGTTGGGTTCAAGCTTGGATTTGATGATCACTGAGGACTTTTCCAACCAAAGCAATTCTGTGATTCTAGCAGGAGCAGGTGTCTGAGTTGAGGATGTTTAAATCATCCAAGGGGATGTCCTGCAGGACAGCTCACCTGAGCCAGATGTGCCCGTTGGAGCAGACAGCCTGCTTGCGGTCGGTGAAGGGCAGGATCTCCTTGCACAAGCTGCAGTGCTCAGGGAAAGTCTGCTTGTTCATTTTCTTCAGGATGTGTCCAATCAGCACCTGGGAACACAGAGCAGTCAGCCTGGGTGGCAGCAGGACAGCTGCCTGCTGGAAGCTGGACAATAAGTTATCCAGGAGCCAGCAATGTGCCCTTGTGGCCAAGGCCAAAGGCATCCTGTGGTGCATGAAGAGTGTGGGCAGCAGGTCTAGGGAGGTTCTCCTGCCCCTCTGCTCTGCCCTGGTGAGACCACACCTGGAGTATTGTGTCCAGTTCTGGGCTCCCCAGCTCAAGAAGGGCAGGAGACTTCACTGCTCAGGGCAAGGTTCCCTGATCACTTCTTTTGTGCCACAAATGAGCTCCAAGCTCATCCAGCCCAACCTAGCACCCAGCCCTGGCCAATCAGTCAGACCATGGCACTAAGTGCCCCAGCCAGGCTTGGCTTCAACACCTCCAGGCACAGCCACTCCACCACCTCCCTGGGCAGCCCATTCCAATGCCAATCACTCTCTCTGCCAACAACTTCCTCCTAACATCCAGCCTAGACCTGCCCTGGCACAGCTTGAGGCTGTGTCCCCTTGTGCTGGTTCCTTTCCAGTCCCTCCTACTCTATCTTTAAAGGAAGGACAATTCACACAGAATGACAGAACTGTCAGGATTGAAAGGGCCCTCAAGGACCATCCAGTTCCAATGCCACTGCCAGGGCAGGGACCCTTCCCACTAGATCAGCTTGCTAGGAGCCCATCCAGCCTGGCCTTAAAAACATCCTAGAAAAAGGCTTCCACCACCTCCCTGGGCAGCCTGCTCCAGCGTCCCCAGCCCTGTGGTGAAGAACTTCTCCCTAACATCTTACCTAAATCTCCCCTCCTCTAGCTTAGATCCATTCCCCCCAATCCTATCGCTACCTGACAGCCGAAAAAGTCTCTCCCCAGCTTTCTTGTGGCCCCCTGCAGATCCTGCAAGGCCACAAAGGGTCTCCTTGGAGCCTTCTCTTTTCCAAATTGAACATCCCCCAACTCTCCCAGCCTGTCCTCATAGCAGAGCAGCTCCAGCCCTCAGATCATCCTCAAGGCCCTTCTCTGGACACGCTCCAGCAGGTGCACATCTTTGTGCTCCACAGCAGACACCATCCCACTTACCATAGAATCACAGAACGGCTTAGGTTGGAAGGGACCTCAAAGGGACCTCAGCCAGTTCCACCCCCCTGCCATAGGCAGGGACACCTCCCACTAGAACAGGTCACTCAAAGCCTCATCCAACCTCTCGCCCACCCCAAAGGTGCCTTTTCGAGGGAGGAGGAGGCAGGAGTAACCTGGAAGCCCCCGGGGCACAGAGGCGCACTCACTCGTGCCGTTCTGTCCTCGCAGGCGTCGTCGGCCATGAGGAAGTCGCAGAGGCCCCTGGTGGGGATGCTGGTGTTCTCCGTGATCCACGTGTGCAGGTACACCTCGCCCAGCACCCGCTTCATGTGCTCCCGGGTCAGGTGCATCTCCACCGCCTCGATGTGCCCCTGGATCTCCAGAAGCTTCTCCTCCATCGGCTCGCGGCCTCCCGCCTCGCTCGCCTGAGGCAGAGCCTCGTCCGCAGCGTCCTCTGCGTCCGCGCCTTTGCCTGCGTTGCACAGGCCCTGCCTGCTGGCCCGCTTCGAGGTTCCCTCCTCTTGGTCGTCCTCGGTGCTGCCCATCCCGGGGGAATCCGAGATCAGGACTTTGGCATCCTCGTGCGAGGGTTTACACAGGGCCTCCGAGGGAGCCTTCCGCATGGACTGGTACAAAATCCTCAGGAGGAAGAGCTTGAAGCGCCAGAAGTAGGTAGAGCCACAGCTCTCGATCTTCTTATCCAGGGCTTCCTGCAGGAACTGCGGAATGTGTTTGTCCTTCAGGATTTTCCAGCGGACGAGGTCCGTCAGGTCCACCTGCCGGAAGAGGTTCTGCACGGAAGACTCCAGGAGCTGCGCAGCTGCCTCCTCGAAAGTCTTAAGGGTCACAAACTGCACTTGGTAGTTCTTGTTAACGGGGTGCAGGCCGTTGGTCATGCCCTCCGTGGTGACGACCGCCAGGTAGGCGCCGCAGGGGCTGACAGCGATGCCGTGAGTCCTGACGGAGCCAAACACTTCCGAGAGCCTAACCAGCTGGTGCTCGAACTTGAGAGCCAGCTCTGTGAAGATGGGGATCAGCTGCCTCACCTTGCCGTCGCTGGAGCAGGTGTAGACCGTGCCGTTCTGCTTGTCTGCAGTCATGGACACGATGGGCAGGGTGTGGAGCCCTGTCACGTGGGAGTTGTGGATGTTCAGACCCGCTTTGGAGATCAGCAGGAGACACCAAAACACGTAAGCTCCTCGTGCAGCCACCACCAAGCTGCAGCTACATTTCTGGTAGGGGTGGTAAAGAGGAATGCATCTGATGCTGTGCACCGGTAACTGGTCCATCTCTTGCCACAGGACCACAGGCTGCCTCAGGGTGAAGTAGCCTTTGACGGCTTTGAGATTGACAGGCAGGATCTTAACAGGTCCAAAAGCACTGCCCACGATAAGTCCGCTCATCTTGCGGTTGTGGTGTTCGTACTCCCACCAAGACAAGACGCTGGGAGAGCTTATTCCAGACTCTATGGTATTGCAAGAAGTGATGGATTCCTTCCCCAGAAAGGGCAGCTGGAACTGCCACACGGCGATGTTGCCGTTCTCAAAGAGCACCGCCAGCAGCACGCTGCCCACGTCCCGGCACTCGTTGTTGTGCTTGACCTGCTGGGTGGTGCAGATGGCAGACCACTCCATGCGCACCGGAGTCTGCATGCTGTGCCGGCGCTGGAACTCTGCGAAGTCTCCCAGCTCCCCCCTGGCAGTGTCAGCCTTGGGAAGTCTGTAATTGGCTTCGTACAAACGCTCCCCGTAGATCTCCGTCAGGTCTGCCAGCTGCACCCACTGCAGCCTGTTGAGGTTGGCGTGGATGGTCAAGCGGTTGTCCATGGTTAAAGCTGCCAGCAGGCACCTTCCGTTGGCGTCGCAGCCCAGCGGCGACCAGCTGGAGTATTTGAACCCTCGCAGTGGGGGCAGCGACTTGCCCTCGGGGTTGAACACTCTGTCCAGCATGAAAGCTTGGCTGACCGTCGGGTCCACCGAGTTGGCAAACTTCTCCTTGCACTCTGCCACCTCCTTTTTTGGACCAACCTAAAAGAGGGGAAAAAAGGACTTGGTTTTAGAAAGGGCCCTGGGGGTGCTGGTAGAGAGGAGCTGAAGAGGAGGCAGCAGTGTGCCCAGGTGGGCAGCAGAGCCAATGGCATCCTGGGCTGGCTCAGGAGCAGTGTGGGCAGCAGGACAAGGGAGGTTCTTCTGCCCCTGTACTCAGCACTGCTCAGGCCACCCCTTGAGTGCTGTGCCCAGTTCTGGGCTCCTCCATTCAAGAGAGATGTTGAGGTGCTGGAAGGTGTTTGGAGAAGGGCAGCAAGGCTGGGGAGGGGCCTGGAGCACAGCCCTGTGAGGAGAGGCTGAGGGAGCTGGGGGTGTGCAGCCTGCAGCAGAGGAGGCTCAGGGCAGAGCTCATTGCTGCCTGCAGCTGCCTGCAGGGAGGCTGTAGCCAGGTGGGGTTGGGCTCTGCTGCCAGGCAGCCAGCAGCAAAAGAAGGGGACACAGCCTCAAGCTGTGCCAGGGCAGGTCTAGGCTGGATGTTAGGAGGAAGCTGTTGGCAGAGAGAGTGATTGGCATTGGAATGGGCTGCCCAGGGAGGTGGTGGAGTCTCTGTGGCTGGAGGTGTTGCAGCCAAGCCTGGCTGGGGCACTTAGTGCCATGGTCTGGTTGACTGGCCAGGGCTGGGTCCTAGGTTGGGCTGTCTGAGCTTGGAGCTCTCTTCCAACCTGCTTGATTCTCTGATTCTTTTGTGGAATGATTTCCCACTCAAAACAGAGAAGTGTTTGAGTTGGAAGAAACCTTTTAAGATAGATGCATTGAATTGTTCTGGTTGAAAAAGACCTCCAAGATCATCGAGTCCAATCATCAAGCTAAGGCCATCAAACCATGTCCCCAGGTGCCATGTCCACAGGCTCCTTGAACACCTCCAAGGGATGTTAACTCCACCACCTACCTCCCTGGGTATCCTCCAGTCCCACCACTCTCTAAGTCAACCATGTCTCTCAGCACATCTGTGAACTGCTTGAGGGCTTTTTTTTCTCTGGAGCAGAAGTGTGGATGTGATGCAAGGCTGCTGCTGAAGCTGTCTGAAAGCAAACCAAGTGGAAAGTTTGAGAAAACCATAAGGAAAAAAAACCCTCAAGCAGTTCAAAGGTGCTAAAAGGACCACACCAGCCCTGGTAGAGTTAGAGAATGGTTGGGCTGAATGATACCCAGGAAGGTGGTGGAGTCAGCATCTCTGGAGGTGATCAAGAACTGTGTGGACACAACACTTCAGGACGTGGGTTCATGGCCACGGTGATGTTAGGTTGATGGTTGGACTCAATGATCTTAAAGGTCTGTTCCAACCAACACAAATCTTTACTCTTCAAGATTTAAGCTTCATTGTTGGCCTGAATTTGGGTGGTTTTGACTCTCAGCTATTAAATCTTCACTGGAACACAGAATGTTAGAGGTCAGAAGGCACCTCTGGAGGTCATCGAGTTAGGGTCACCCAGAGAAGGTCACAGAGGAGCACATCCAAGCAAGTTTTCAATGTCTGCAGAGATGGAGACTGCCCCACCAAAGAGCTTGGTTGCACACTTCTGCTCTCTAGGGTACTTAAAGGGACTCGGCATAAGGCTGCAGCTGGGGAAGCTCTCAGTATTTCAGCTCAAGCTATTCCAGACTCTCACCGCTGCTCGGGAAACAAGCACCGAATCCATCAGCCAGCCAGCAAAACGATTATCTCCTGAGACATCCACCCAAACTTTGCCACCTCTCCGTGGCACAAGGAGCGTTCGAAGCCAGACACACCCCCTGGAGTCCCTGCTGCGAGAATCCGCTGGGGCGGCGAACCGAAAAGAAAAGGATTTCTACTTCAAACAGCACTGCGAGAATCGGCGGCAGAGAACTGCAGCCCAGAACGGTCCTCAGGGCATCCTTCCGCTTGCCTCTGGGCCCTGTGCCCCGCAGCACCGAGCCGGGCGCGATGCTCCCCTGTGCTGTTACAACCTCCGCACCGCTGCGGGGCACAGGAGCGGCGCAGGTGGACAGGCGACCCCCGGGAGCTCCGTCACCGCCCGGGGAGGACGCAGCGGTGCAGCCCCCGGGCCCGGTGGAGGGGCAGGTGGCCGCGCCGGGCTGCGGCAGGAGGCTCACCTTGAGGTGACAGGAGACGGAGGGCGCGGGCACGGCCGTGCGGTGGATCACCATCTCCTGCCCGCCGCTGTGGACGTCGCTGAGCTGCTCCAGGACGGCGATGCTGCGGGCCGTGCTCACCGACACCCGGTGATCTTCCGACCAGGCCAGCGGCTCCATCCCGCTGACTCCGTGCTGCAGCTTCACGGCCGGTTCCCGCCGCACCGCCGTTAGCCGGAACCCGGCGCTGGGCAGCGCAGTCGCCGCCGCCGCCGCCTCCTCCAGGAGCGAGTCGAGCCCCAGCGGCGGCTCCTGCTCCTCCTCCCCCGCCGCCAGCGAGGGGCTGCCCCCGCACGCCGCCGCCATCTCGCCGCCGCCGCTCCCGGGCCGCCCGCGCCGCTCCGCGCCTGCGCCGCCGCCGCCAAGGCCCCGCTCGCCCCGGCCGGGGCTGTCCTGCCGCCGCCTGCGCAGCCTCCGGCCCCAGCGGCGCGGAGAGGAGGAGCGGGGCCGTGCCCAGCCTGGCTCCTGCGGCGCGGTGGCTGCGGCTGGGGGCTCCGGGCCAGCGGCCGCTCCCATGGGCGCCTCCTCTCCGCCCGCACGGGCTGGTGCCGGCCCGCGGGGCGGCCCCGGGGCCCTGCGGGAGGCGCGGGGCCATGGCGGCGGGCGGCTCGCTGCTGCTCAATCTCAGCGCGGCGCCGCGGGGCCGCGGGCACGGCGCGCCCGGACGGGTAGGTGCTGCTGGGGCGGGGGAGGAGGAGGCTGGGTCCGGGGTCCGGCTCCCGTAGCTGTCGCTCTGCGGGGACTGGGGGCAGCTGAGGGCCGGAGCTGAGGCTCTTGCTCCGACTGGATGTGGGGTGGGAGCCACCGGCTGCGAGCTCGCGTGGGGAAACCGCGGCCAGCGAGGCAGGGGAGGAGGAGGAGGAGGAGGCAGCGCTGAAAAGTTGCTAAACGGAGCTTTGGGTTTTATTTCACCCGAGCCGGGGTTGGTGCCTGTCCCGGAGGCTGGTGGTCGGACAGGGCCATGGGCCTGGTCCCTTGGCGTGGTAGCTGTGGAGGGGAGAGGCAGGTAGGAGCTGCTGGGGTCCCTGCAGGGGGGGTCAGAGCCGCGCTGGGCTCGCTCCGCCTGCGCTCCCTGCGCTGCTGGGTCTGGCTCTGGCACTGCGGGTGACGCTCGCTGGCCTCTGCCTCGCTCAGAGCTGCTTTGAGATGCTGCTGGCGAAGAGCAGTCTGACACTCGGCAGCGAACTGCTGCGGGGGATGCTGTGAGCTGCAGGAGTGAGGGGCTGGACGCTTAAAAGTTTGAAGACAGGAGGCCAGAAGTGGTTTAAGCAGACGTTTTGCGTTTGGATGTAGTTGTTGCGGTGATGTTTGGGTCGTTTCCAGTGTTGTTTGTTAAAATCGTGCCCAAAATATTGTGCAAAACGAGGCGGGGGTTGAGTGCTTGCCAGGGTTTGCCCTGCTTCTCTCGGGTACTGTGAGGGAGGGCACCATCATTTTTCTGGCAGTGAGTGTTCTTGGCCAAAAAACGTGAACAACAAACAGAAAAGGAGTAATGGAGCTTGGAAATAATTTGGCTCCCACAAGGACAAAGAAAATAATTGGAAGAAATCATTGAGCAGCCCTGAGGAACAGGACCTGGGGGTCTGGGGTGAGGAAAAGCTCAACAGGAGCCTGCAGTGTGAGTGCAGCCCAGACACAAGCCTGTGCTGGGCTGCAGCAAGAGCAGTGTGGGCACAGGGCAAGGGAGGGGATTCTGCCCCTTGGCTCTGCTCTCCTCACACCCCACCTGCACTCCTGGGTGCAGTTCTGCAGCCCCCAGCACAAGCAGGACATGGAAGTGTTGGAGCCAGTGCAGAGGAGGCCACAGAGATGCTGAGAGGGCTGCAGCAGCTCTGCTGTGAGCACAGGCTGAGAGAGTTTGGGCTGTGCAGGCTGGAGAAGAGAAGGCTTGGAGGAGACCTTGGAGTGGCCTTGCAGAATCTGAAGGGGGCTCCAGGAGGGCTGGGGAGGGATTATTGACAAGGTCTGGGAATGAGAGGAGGAGAAGGAATGGGTTTGAAGTGGCAGAGGGGAGATTGAAAGTGGATGTTAGGAAGAAGTTGTTTGCAGTGAGGGTGGTGAGACACTGGCACAGGTTGCCCAAGGAAGTTGTGGAGCACAGAAGCACAGAATGGGATCTTTGATCATGTTGGGTGCTTCTGTGCTCCACAACCTCCCTGCAGGTGTTGAGGACCAGGTTGGCTGAGGCCTTGAGTGACCTGTTCTAGTGGAAATTGTCCCTGCCTATGGAAGGGGTTGGAACTGGCTGAGCTTTGAGCTCCCTTCCAACCTAAACCATTCTATGATTGGGAAAGTGTTGGGGAGCACTGAAGAGCTTTGGATACCAAGGGAAGTTAATTTTCTCTCTTGCTGTTCTTGGAGGGGTATAGGAAGAGCAAAAGTTTTTCTTAAGGTGGTTGGAAGAGCATTAAAAGTAAAGCCATTGCTGTAGAAGAAGAAAGGAAGAGCTTAGGGATGCTGGAAGTTTGTAGCAGCAGAGATGGGAGTGAGGTTGGGGTCTGCCCACCTGCCCTCAGAGAGAAGGAAGCCTCCAGGGATGGCTTTAAGGTAATCAGGAAAGATTTGCAGAGCTGTGGAGAGCGATTTTTGGAAGCATGTTTTGCTTGGCTGCTGGAGAGGCTGGATGAAATCCTGCAGAGGTGAGCATTGTGCAGGACTTTGGATTTCTCTTTGCTTTTCAGTAGTTCAGGGGCACAGAGATGAATCCCTTGGAGCAGGAACTGTCTAGCTGCAAAAATCAAGCTTGATTTCTTTAGCCACAGTGTAGGGGATTCCAAAACCAAAGGAGCTGTGGGCTGATATTTGTGTTCCATGTGATACCTTGTTGTTAATTTTCAGTCACACAGAAGTTGTTGCTCTCTGTTTTCTTTGTTCCCATGAAAGCAGTCTAAAGGTGTGAAAAGAAAGCTCCAGTCACCACCTGGAAACCCACCTCTGAAATGTAAATGTAAGCCATCCAAAAACACCTTCAAGAAACCTGCTACAGAAGCTGACATCAAGGAGAGGGGAAATCCACCACAAAAACATCTTCCCAAGAAGCAGTTGGCTGACAACAGAAATGCCAGCCAGAAAAGCAAACCTTTCATTAAGACCTCCAGCCTGTTCAGAAACAACCCTGAGATCCCAGCAATTCACAGGTACTTTGGGCAGGTGGGAGGAAACAATTCCCCTTTTCGATGCCTTGATGCTCAGTGTCTTGAATTCTTGCCCTCGCTTGGGCAGAGCAGCTGCTGGGTGCCTGTGGTTTTGTTGCTGTTTCTGTAGAGCACTGTCCAGTGATTTTTGGGACCTGCACCATGTGCTTTGGTTTGCTTTGTCTCCCCTAACTCAGGAAAGCAGTGCAGCAGGTGCAAGAAAATGTTTTCACTACAGATTCTTTCAGCCAGCTGGAGCTCCATCCACACCTGGTGAGTGGCAGCATGGCTGTGTGCCTTGAAACATGGGGGTATGGGTGGGGAGCATGTTGGAGAGCTGAGGGATGCCCCTTTATTGATCACAGAAATAACCAGGTTGGAAAAGACTTCCTAAGATCGAGTCCAACCTATCACCTAACCCTTCCAATAACTAACCCATGGCACTGAGTGCCTCGTCCAGCCTCCTTTTAAACACCTCCAGGGATGGGGACTCTACTGCCTCCCCAGGGCAGCCCATTCCAATGCCAATCACTCTTGCTGTGAAGATCTTCCTGACATCCAGCCTGGACCTGCCCTGCTGCAGCTTGAGGCTGTGTCCTCTTGTCCTGTGCCTGGATTAAACACAGAGCAATAACTAAGAAGTATTTTGAGCACATGAGAACTTTTACATCTCGTTGCCCTGGACTGACAACATCCAATAAAGATCATTCTTCTGCTTTTTGCTCTTGTGCTACAGCAAGTAACCAAATAGTTTTATAACCAAACCAGTTTCCTCTTTGTGTTCTCTGCAGATCTCCACAATAAACACTGTCCTGAAGATAAGCAGCATGACCAGGTAAGCAAATTCATCCAAAAACTTTGCACTTGTTACCCCTGAAATCGAATCATGTTGATTATTTCCTGGTGTGTAATTGGTTTTGAAGGCCATGGTAAGCTGTCCCATTTGCCTTAGGGCTTGTTGCTTCCTGATTTTGGGGTGAGAAGTAACTTGTAAGTTACTCAGCAAGTTGCTTGTCACAGCTGGAGATGAAACCTTGGAGTTCTGCTTCTCTTTTTAAGTAGCTCACAACTGATGCCTGGCTAGTGGCTTGCCTTAGAAATCTCTGCTTCTGCTGTAGCTACACAGCAGAGGTGGATGTGTGGAATTTGGGAGAAATAGTTCTGAATGCTTATAAGAACTTAGGATTCTGTCCTGTACTGCACTCATATTCCCTAACCTGTGTTGTCTGTCATGCAGCGTTCAGAAGGAAACAATCCCTGTGCTCCTGCAAGGCAAGGATGCTCTGGTGAGATCTCAGACTGGTTCAGGTCAGTATTTAGTTGACAGTCTTCTCTCTAGAGAATGTTAAACTAGATCCTAAATACAGACCCAAAACCTCCTGTTCCCAGTACAGCTCATAAAGTGACAGGCTGGGAAGCCTTTCCCACTGCAGCTCAGAGTGACAGGCTGGGAAGCCTGCTGCTGGGACTGCTGTGACACAGATAGATGCAGTCCCACAGTGGTGGGACTGAAGGTTGATGTGCAGCTGCCAGCCATCACAGAGTCACACCTAGAAAGCATCAGATTGGAAGGGACCCTCAAAGGTCACCTTGTCCAAACCCCCTGCAGTGAGCAAGGACATAGAATCAGGCAGGTTGGAAGAGAGCTCCAAGCTCATCCAGCCCAACCTACCACCCAGCCCTATCCAATCAACCAGACCATGGCACTAAGTGCCTCATCCAGGCTTTGTTTGAACACCTCCAGGGATGGGGACTCCACCACCTCCCTGGGCAGCCCATTCCAATGCCAATCACTCTTTATGTGAAGAACCAACCAGATCAGGCTGCTCAGGGACCCAGCAAGTTGTACCTTGAATGTCTCCAGCAATGGGGCACCACACCTTAGGGCAGCCCACCTGTTGCAGTGTTTCACCACGTTTTGTGCAGAGCTTCCTCCTGATGTCTAAGGATTATCACAGATGGGCCTGTCCCACTGCTCCTTGGTGCAGGAGGCCAGCAGAGCTGAGCATCACATGTTCCTCTCACACTAACTGTGTGTTTGCTCTGCAGGAAGCTGCCTAGGTGCCTCAGTTCTTGGGTGGGGAGCTTTCTTTATGGAGATCTTAGTGGATACTACCACCTCTTGGTTTTATTTAACCCCTTGGTGAGCTGCCTGTCAATCTTCTCTTCTGGAAACTTCCTGCTTAATTAAGACTTTTCTTAGTCTTTGCCCTCAGTTGAAGAGTGGTAGGATGACTGGTGCTGTAATTTACTCAAGTGCTGCAATTGCCACCTTTTTGAGTTGATTTTTTGGTGCAAAGTCTTCCTTTTCTTTCTTTGAAAGGTAAAACTCTTGCCTATGGAATTCCACTTGTGCAGTCTTTGCAAGGAATGGAACCCAAAATACAGGTGGGTACAGCAGAGTTCAGTGTATTTGCTTTGATATCTTACAGTCAGCACTGTCTCTTCACACAGAGGTCAAGGAACCTCCTTTCCACTTACCTGTACTGCTTAGATACAGAGGATACAGGAGCAGTGTTCCACGTTCCCCACTACCTCCTGCAGTAGGCTAGGTTGAAAGTTTGGAAAGGGTAAAAGAGCAGAAGAGGCAATGGGATGCTGAAAGCAAAGGTTCCTGCTGTATCTTTAGCAGTGCTGAGTTGACTTGGATGAGATGTGATAATTTCTGCCAGTTTAGCTCACCAGGTTCAGCAGAAAATCCTTCTGCAGCTGAAGTGTCTCTTGTGTTTTATGGAAGGAGGTCATCCTGACTTTCCTTACAGATTGAAGTGTTTCCAGCCCTCCCTGGGTTGTTCCTTTCTGCAACTGCTGCCCACCAGCTTGTTGCTGTACATCAAATATTCTGCAGCTTGAAGTGCAGGAGTGAAACAACTCGTGTGGAGTGGAGTGCTGGGTCTGGCTGGGAGCAGGTTTCTGAGCAGGAGGAGAAGGCAGTTGATAGTTGAAAGACTCTTCATTGCTTTAAAAGCTGAGATGGGCAAATACCCAAACTGTTGTGTCTGAACTCGAGTACTGTGTTCAGTTCTGGGCCCCCCAGTTTAGGAAGGACATTGAGATGCTTGAGCGTGTCCAGAGAAGGGCGACGAGGCTGGTGAGAGGCCTTGAGCACAGCCCTACGAGGAGAGGCTGAGGGAGCTGGGGTTGTTTAGCCTGGAGAAGAGGAGGCTCAGGGGTGACCTTATTGCTGTCTACAACTACCTGAGGGGTGGTTGTGGCCAGGAGGAGGTTGCTCTCTTCTCTCAGGTGGCCAGCTCCAGAACAAGAGGACACAGCCTCAGGCTGCGCCAGGGGAAATTTCGGCTCGAGGTGAGGAGAAAGTTCTTCCCTGAGAGAGTCATTGGGCACTGGAATGGGCTGCCTGGGGAGGTGGTGGAGTCGTCGTCCCTGGGGCAGTTCAAGGCAAGGTTGGATGTGGCACTTGGTGCCATGGTCTAGCCTTGAGCTCTGTGGTAAAGGGTTGGACTTGATGATCTGTGAGGTCTCTTCCAACCTTGGTGATACTGTGATACTGTGATACTGTGAACTTGTGCCAAAACCCTTCCGAATTCCCTCTGCTGGCTGATAGTTAGATGTGGAAGTGCTCTGCTGGTTGTGATTCTTAGTGGACCTCTTGTCTTCTCCTTTTGCAGCGCAGTGATGGGCCTTACGCACTGGTACTGGTTCCAACTAGAGAGGTAGGTGACCTTTTTTCTTTGGCATGGTCTGAATCTCACTGTGGGCACCCTGAGTGGGTTTGTTTTTTCTTTCTTTGCCCTGTGGGCACCCTGAGTGGGTTTGGGTTTTTTTGCCACCCCTGAATTTCGCTGTGTGGATGTGCATCCATCAAGGGCTGTCTTAGGGATTGCCTGTCCTGTTGCTCAGGCTTTGCCCTCGCAGAGTGTTTGCTCTCTAGCTCCATGTTGTCATTTTTGCTGTGTTCCATACCAAAGTAAGAAAGAAAGAATCTCTTTTGAGTTTTCCTCATGCAGCTGTAAATAATTGTGCAAACTGGAGAACCAATCCAGCAGAGTGCTTGAGAGGGAAGAGAGGCTTGCCCAGCTCACACAGGGGGAACTAAGTGAAATCAGCTTTGCAAATGTGTGGCTTTATACAAATGTTTCCATTTTAAAGCCTTTTTTTCCCCTCCAATCCATAAGTGAGTGCTGCAGATGAGCCTTCCAGGAGTTGGCTCCTCCACTGAACTGTCTTCCATTTGATTTATACTGCTTGCAGTTGCAGAGGCAATTTCAGAGGAGGGTAGCAGCCTTTCTTTTTTGTGTGTGTGTGTCAAATGATAATAACTTCCCTGTGGAGAATTGATTGCAGGTACCTAGTTTGGGGCACAATATTTTATGCAACCTGCAGTGCAATAGCTCAGCTCAGCTCTGTGAAAGGGGAAAAGCTCTGAAGCTGTTTAAATTTTTACAGCAGCAAACTTCCTGCCTCTCTGGGCTGCTGTGTGAATACTGAGTGTAGGAAACTGGAAGCTGCCATAGAGAGTACTCATGAAGATAATGTCTAATTACAGTTGGTATTACTCTTACTTTGTACTGAAGGCAAAGCTCTTTCTTGAGAGCTCAGCAAACAGTAGGATGTGGCATTTAGAGAGCATTTCCCACAGTTTTGCTCCCACAACTAAGCTCTGCTCAGTTACTCCATGACTGAGTCACGGTGGCACTCCTGCCTTCCTCAGTCTTCATTGCCACAACAGACATGGCTGTCAGGCAGCACATGAAACCTACCAGCTAAGTACTTCCTGCCGAGCTTTGTGCATCCCTTCCCTCTGCTGCTGACTGGAAAATGGAAAGGTAGAAGGATGCAGTGATATGGTCACTGTGTGGGTCAAGTGAGGGGGGAGGTAAAGTGGTTTGCTATGCTTATGACAAGGGTTGGAACTGGATGATCCTTGAGGTCCCTTCCAACCTAAACTCAAGGACTCCAGCCTAAGTTCTATGACTACCAGAAGATAACTAACTTCTGAGTTAGTGTTTTGGAGCCCCTATTACAAGAGGGATGTGGAGATGCTGCAGCATGTCCAGAGCGGGGCCAGGAGGATGCTCAGAGGGCTGCAGCAGCTCTGCTGTGAGCACAGACTAGGGCACTCCCAGAAGCCAGCCTGTTGTCCTGAGAGCTGGCTTGTGGAGCTGAGCCAATAGAGAGGGTTTTGAGCAGGTCCAAAGATAACAGAAGAAAGATTGTGTGAGAGAATAAGATAATAAGCAGCTTCTAAAAGAGAAATTAAGGACATATATAAAATTCTGCTCATACACAAGTAGAGTTTTGAGCCAGAGGGGTTTGGAGCCCATCTCTGTAGTCCAGGCACTTTGTCAGAGCTCATTTTCTTGTGTTGATTTCCACAGCTTGCACTCCAGAGCTTTGACACACTGCAGAAACTCCTGAAGGTAAGAATTCAATCAATGCCCTTCTCTTCTTGTTCCTTCAGCCTCTTGCTGGAAGATGCTAAGCAAATTGAGCTGGCTGTTTAGGGGGTTGGACTAGATGACCTTTAAAGGGTCCTTCCAGCCTAAAGCATTTTGTGATTCAGTGTTTGAGGAAATCCAGCATCTGGCAAAGTGCATGGTCCTTAAAGATAAATCTGTCTTTTAAGTGCATGATTGCTCTGGGGCATGGTTTAAACTACTACCTGGAGCAATGAAGTGAGCAATTATGGCACTTGAGTTGGACATGTTTTTATAAACAAGCCTAGGTGCCACTCCGAGGGCTTTGTTTGGAGAAGTGCCTGCCTTTTGTTTTGCTCTGAGAATGGAAACTCTCCCAGTGACAAGTTCTGTTTGACTGAAACTAATACTAGACAGATGGGTTTCAGCTTGCTGAACTGCTTTGCCAATTGAATGGCTGGAGAAATTAGAAGGCTTTTAAAATCATTAAATGATAGTGCTTCCCTTTTAATAGAGGCAGAGTATCTTACCACGTGGCTAGAAGGTAGCCAAGTGCTTCATCTGATCTGTATTCCCACTGCCTCCTCTGTTTGTTTGGGTTTTCTTCCCTTGAAAAAAGGCACTTCCCGAGTTTTGTTTTTCAGTGTTGGAATTACCAGATAAGATTTTGTTGTGTCATAGAATCATGGAATAGCTCAGGTTGGATGGGAACTCAGAGGTCATCTATTCCACCCCCCTGCCGTGGGCAGAGGCACCTCTCAGCAAGACTCAGTTGCCCAAGGCCTCATCCAGTCTCTCCTTAAAGACCCCCAGGGTGGGGCAGCCACAACCTCCCTGGGCAGCCTGTTCCAGAGTCTCAGCACCCTCACACTGAAGAACTTCTTCCTCAGCTCCAGTCTAACTCTGCTCTGCCTCAGCTTCAAACTATTCCCCCTTGTTCTCTCTCATGAAAAGTCCCTCTGCAGCCTTCCTGTAGGATCCCTTCAGGTACTGGCAGGTAGCTGTGTGGTCCCCCTGAAGTCTTCCCTTCTCCAGGCCCAACGACCCTGACTCCCTCAGCCTGTCTTTAATTTCTCTTGCTATTGTAACACCCTGGAAGTGAATTCATTCTGTGCTGCATACAATCAAGTCCTTAGTGATGCAAAGCAGGTTTGAGCAATCTCGACTAGTGGAAGATGTCCCTGCCTGTGGCAGGAGGTTGGAGCTAGGTGATCTTTAAGGTCCCTTCCCACCCAAACCATTCTGTGATGCTGTGATCATGGTCTGACCAGCCTTTGGAAGGCCTGGAGGAGTGAAGGGTATGATTTGATGATGTAATTAGGGAGAAAAAGGCTTTTTGACCTGCTTTTGATGCAGTAACTCTGTGCCAACTGCTTAGGTTATGTTGTCTTTCTTGGATATCTCCCTTCTTCTGAACCATAGAAAAACTTCTTGTAGAAACTATTTTGTTGGAGCATTTCTGGCAAGCAGTGACCTGTGCAGGTTTAAGCCTGTTTACCTGTTACACGTTTGTGCAGTCACTCCAAGCTGTGCCCTGCTTCTGTCCTGTGTTTTCCACTCGAGCGAGGCAATGACAGCTCTGTGCTTTATCTCCCCTGGCAATATTGGGTTCACTGAAGGGTTGGAGCTCATTAGAGTGGCAAAAACTCCTGCCAGTATCAATGAGGCAATGGCCACAGATGTGGTGGCTGTGTTGCTCTTAGGTCTGGTGTGTAAATCTTAACTTTATAGATCTGTGTTTTGCCTTAGCTTTTCCTTGGCCCCAGGAAGATTCAGCTCGCAGGCAAGATGAAGAGAGAGCCTTGTGGTTTGTCTTTGAATGTTAGGCTACGTGGGGAGGAAGGAGAAGAAATCTTATTGTGTGATTGGAAGTGGTGCACAAAATGATTGTGTTTCTGTCCTCCTAGGTGATGTGGGAAGCAAGTTAGGTGGCTGGAAGTAAAGGTGCCATTGATATGTAGCCCTGGGTGAGAGAGTGCATGCAGACACTGTTAGATCAGCTGCATGCTGCTGTCAGCCTCAGTCCTTTCTCTTTGTAGCAAGGAACATCATTTTTCTTTTGGTTCAAGCTCTGCCTCTTTATTAAGAGGAATCTCTCTTGGTCTTGGTTTTCCTTTCTCTAGCCTTTTACCTGGATTGTGCCTGGAGTGCTGATGGGGGGAGAAAAGAGAAAATCAGAAAAAGCCAGGTAGGAAATGAGCTCTAAATTGTACCTTGGATGCTTCTGCTCTCCGGTGGGGTTTATCTGCTTCTCTCTTGGAGTGCTTTTCTTACTGGGAGGGAGGATTGCAAGTTTGGGTTGGACTGTGATCCCCTTGGATCTGGCAGAGGCACAGTGACTGGGTCAGCAGGAAGCATTCACTTGCCCCAGCTGGATCCATTCCTAAAGTGTTGATGAGCCTGCTGAGCAGATGATCTCCTGTGTCACTGGAGAGTTCTTTCCTCTCCTCTGACAAACACCTGTATTTGCTTACCACCAACTGCTGCCTGCACTATTTGTTGTGGGGGAAATTGCTTTCTGGAGAAGAGATTTCCTGGTGTTAAAAATCTTTCTTCTTTTTATTTCTTTTCCCTTTTCAAGAATTGAATTGTAAGCTGGTAATCCAAAATGGAGTTTTCATCTCTCCCTCCTCTAGGCATACACAAAAAGAAGTTTACTCTTGATAGCAAACCAAATACTCAATTAGAAAACAAAACCTAGCTTGGGTGGGTTAGATTTTCTTTTGTTTTTTTTACATATTATTGCTATTTCTTTCCACTCTGAGTCTGCCTCTGAGTATTAACAATGATCAAGGATAAAATTTAGCTGTGCAGGTTTAATCAGTGAGGAAAATACCATCCTTGTTAATTTTATTGTGATGATTTTCTCTGTCGGGTCAAGTTCTTCCTTCTGGATCCTACTCCAGCGTTGCTCCTAAGCTGTTTGCTTTTGTTTTGTCTCATTTCTTTGGGTGTTTTTTTGGAGTGTGTTTTGCTGTTGTGGTGTTTGTTTTCAATCTCAACAGGCTACGCAAAGGGATAAACATCCTGATCTCAACTCCTGGGCGCCTGGTTGATCACATCAAGTCCACAGAGTGTATTCACTTCCGTCGCACTCAGTGGCTGATTATTGATGAAGCAGACAGGTAAACAGCCAAGTGTTTGGAGATGGAACAGAATTGTTTTACTCTCTTGACCATAATCCACTAAAGATTACAAAAGAGCAGGCACATGACCTTAAACTGCTCCTTCTCAGCAGCCTCAGCCAAGCACCAGGTGTCTGGGACTAGAACAGAATGTCCCCTTTGGAGAGGTTCTTGCAGGATTACTCACTGCAGAGCTTTCCTCTGGGGCTTCTGACCCTGGCCAGAGTTGAAGATGGAACATGAAGAAAGGCTTCTGATCTGATCAGCTTTAGCCCTTCTTCCTATTGCTAATTGGCTTGTGTAGAATTAAGACTTTCTCCTTCAGCATCTTCTTGTCACCTCTGCTGTGTTTGTAGGATCCTGGACCTGGGCTTTGAGAAGGATGTAGCTGTGATACTCAATGCTTTAAATGCTGTGAGAGAGACACGTCAGAATGTCCTGCTCTCAGCCACCCTCACAGAAGGTAGGTTACATGCAGTTGGGGCTCTCTGATCTGACCATTACACAGGCAGCTGCAGAATGGTTGATTGAAGCTGATTGCAGCCCAGTCCAGATGAAGCCCTTTGCAGAAATAGAACACCTGTTAATTTCTTTGGGCTTAAGACACTTGCCCTTTGTTGCTGGGATTTCTCTCAGTGCAAGGACTTACTGTCTCAGAAATCCCAGAACAAAGTCACCCTGAACCTGGGAAGCAGCAGGAGGGGGGGATCGTTTGCTTTACAAAACTATAATGAAGGCAAAAAGCTGACAACAGGGCAGGGACAACTGTTGTGTGATTTGCTGCAGTATCACACAAGAAGTCAGTTGCTGAGGCAGGAGTTCAGCCAGGCCTTGTGACTCCTGCACTCGTGACAGAGTGAGGGTCAGTTGTGTTTTTTCCACAGACAGAATTAGGCAGCATTGGTTTTCACCTGGTTGAGGCATTTATGTAGTGGAACATAGCACAGTTGGCTCAGGTTAGTGTCTTGTGATGCTTTTGGTGGAGTCCACAGCAACTAAGGCTGACTAAACCCCCTGTAAAGTGTGAGGCCTGTGGAGGTTTTCTGTCATTGACTCCTTGTGTTTCCCTGCTCCTCACTGGACTTGGGTCAGTTGGGTTCTTTATGTGTCTGTATCCTCACCTTCCCCAGCAGCAGCCCAGGCTGCCCCTCATCTGTCACCTTCTGTGCTCTAGGAGTGACATGGCTGGCTGACATCAGCTTGAATGATCCCATCAGCATCTCCATAGCAGATGAAACCCAGAAGGCACCCAAACCAGCATCCCAAGCAGAGAGACAAGCCAATGGCTCATCAGACTGCATGGACCCAGGAAACTTTGCTGTTCCAGAGAAGCTCAAGCAGTATTTCATGTTGGTCCCCAGCAAACTGAGGCTTGTCACATTGGCAGCTTTTATCCTTGAGAAATGCAAGGTGAGACTGTTTGCATTTACATTGCTGAGCAGCTCTCTGCTCTTTCCAGCTCCTTTAGCTGTTCCTCTGTCATGGAATCATAGAATGGGTTAGGTTGGAAGGGAGCTCAACGCTCAGCCAGTTCCAACTCCCTGCCATAGGCAGGGACACCTCCCACTAGAACAAGTTGCTCAAGGCCTCATCCAACATGGTCCTAAACACCTTCAGGGAGGTTGTGGAGCACAGAATGTGATCTTTGATCACACTCAACAGTAGCTCAGCTCTCCTGTGGCTTCCTGTACACCAAATGCACTTCAAAGCCCTAGATCTAACCCATGCTCTCTTTGACTATCCAAAGGGAACCTACAGGAAGGCTGGGGAGGCACTATTGACAAGGTCTTGTGATGCCAGGATGAGGAGGAATGGGTTTGAAGTGGCAGAGGGGAGATTGAAACTGGATGTTAGGAAAGGGTTCTTGACAGTGAGGATGGTGAGACACTGGCACAGGTTGCCCAAGGACGTTGTGGAGCACATTAGCAACCTCCCTGGAGGTGTTCAGGACCAGCTTGGGTGAGACCTTGAGCAACCTATTCTAGTGGGAGGTGTCCCTGCCTATGGCAGGGGGTTGGAACTGGATGATCTTTGAGGTCAATGTGGGTGGATTTCAGTGCATCTCCATTTTGGAGGGATGAATCAAAGAATTAACCAGCTTGGAAAAGACCTCTGATGCCTGTGGGAAATGATCCTGAGCAGTTCTCTCGTTCTTCCAGGTTGAAAAACGCCACAAGATGATCATCTTTTTCTCCAGCTGTGAGCAAGTGGAATTCCACTATGAGCTCCTCCTGAAGGTCCTTGCAGGAAGGCCAGGATCAGAACAGCCTGAAGGTTCATCTGGCTCCTCTGCAGGCCTACAGTTTGTCCGACTGCACGGCAGCATGGCGCAGGAAGTGAGTGCTCTGCAGCTGTCGGCAGCTGCAGCCTTATTCCTTGTTCCTTCTGATTTATTGAGTGGTTATTCTGGGGAGAAGAGAGGACAGAGAGTCATTTCACCTCTAGGGGCCTCTCTCTTCCATCTGCTAATGAGAATACAAATATTGTCCCACTTCTGGATGGTACCTTGGTGGCTGTAGCTGAAAAAACACAGCTGAAGAGGCAAGAAGAGTTAGTTCAGCAGGCTGGTGGGTGCACTTAAACCATTTAGGTATCCATGACTCCCTCTTGTGCAGTCAAGACAGGTTCTTCATGCCAAAGGCAGACCTCATCCAAGCCCCCAAATGTTACTACCCAATAAGTTGCCTTCATTAGATGAAGATGGAGCAGTTTGGCTTTGGTTTTGAAGAGCAGTGTCTTGACAGGCTCTTCTTTTTCTCGGGATGGAATAATGGCAGTAAAACAGTGATCACCCCAAGCAGGTCTAGTTTTAAGCTGGATGGGGCTGGTAATGCTACAGAGGGCTGGGAGGCCAAGAGAAGAGTGTCAAATGAACTGTCTCTGCAATGTGTCTCTCAGTAGCTGAGGGACCTCCCTTGTGAGTTCAGCCTCTGATCCTGCCCGTGGTCTGTGATGGAGAGACTTGCTGCTCTACTCTGAGCTGCACAGCAGAGATGGTAAATGAATAGAGCTCTTCTGCTGAAGCAAGAGGTGAAGAGCCATTGTTTTTTCTCACTCATTTCCCATCCTGTGGAGACCAGAAACATGTGCTTTGCTGTCCCTGCAGTCTGGCCTTTCCTCAACCTGCCTGCCTGAGCGAGTGAGCAGGCCTGGTCTGGCCCAACTCTACCCTGACCAGCTGTTAAGCCAACAGAACACCACTAAGTAGCTGGCACCAGGGGAAGGGTTTTGCCTTTTTAGTACCCAGTGTGTAATTAGTGCTTGATGTCTTCAAATTAAGAGCATTAATGGAGCTAAATTGTGGATCCCATATGGTACTGCTGAGCACGGCTGCTGTCATTGTCAACAAGATACAGCGTGCTCTCTTCTTTAGCTTTTGCAGCAGAGGGTTCAGTGTGTCAGCAAGGCCCCAGCTCCCCTTCTTCCCCAGAGCAGCACCTCTAGCTGGGAGTCAGCAGGGTAAGGTTTCTTCTCAGTCCTCACCAAAACAGGGCATTCGCTTAGTTCCTAGCTAGAACTCTGAGGAGGAAGGCTTGAAACCTGGAAATGAGAGTCTTTAGGAAGCAGGAAGCAAAAGGCAGAGGGAGGGAATGGATGTGGTGTTTCTGCAGCTGGAGAGGGCCTGGGATCAAATCGAGGGAGTGTGAGTGTGGAGCTGTTTCCCATAGCTGGGGAGAGGGAGTGTGGGTGGGTAGGTGGTACTGGCAAGACCAAATGCTAGAGGTCTCAACTTACTGGTGTTCAGGGAGTGTCTGATGGCAAATGGCATGATGGAATGTGGGTTGGAAAAATCAGAGTCTGTTGCTTTTATCAAGGAAAGAAAAAGCACCTCCCAAAGTGGTTGAGCTGGAGTGTACTGAGGGAGGTTTTGGCACTGGCAAAGCAGGAGGCTTTCGAGGGTGAGAAGCTGTACAAGCAGGTTCCTGCAGTTCTGGAGCTTTACAGCTCAGCAGCTGCTGGTGGGGTGATTTGGGACCTGAGGGCTGTGGACAGCCCTGCATGGGAGCCTGAGCTCCTCCATGGGAATTCTGCTGGTGCAAACCAGTGATGAGGCCCAGGGGGAGCAACCTGCCTCTGACCACCGCCTGAAAACACAACCTCCGTCCCAGTGGTCCTTGCTGGTATGAGGCCATGCGAGTGTGCCCTGGGAGCTTTGTGAGTCCCTTCCCCCTCGAGCAGAGGTCTCTGGCCAAGGTCTCATCTCTCCTGCCCTGTAACCGTAAGGATTTATCCCACAGCAGTTCCCATCAGCAACTGTGCAGCTGAGCAGCTCCGATGCTTAATGATTGCTGAGCCAGCCCAGTGCCTGTCTGCATGCCCCATTGGGCGCACGATGAGGCTGATCTCTTGTGATGTGACTGTATCACTGTGTCAACAAAATGGGCTCATCCTGCCCGTGGTGGCACTGGGCAGGCAGCAGCTAAGATGTCCAGCTTCTCCTTGCCTTCACAAAAGCCTGTGTTGTCTGCCAGTGCTTCTGTTGCTGCTGCTTTAAAGCTCTGGTGGGTCCTCTCCCAGCAGTTGCTGCTTCCTGACACGCACAGGCTGCGCTCTGTGCAAACCTTGGAGGTGTTGGCTGCTTTGGTTCGACCAAATGTGTTCAGCTTTGCCCCAGATGCTGTACCTGGGGCCACACCTGTATGTCACAGATTGGTTTTCTTGTGTGCAGGGGAAGTCTGACTGGAACTTGTGAAGCCAGATCCTTTGCTTTTGAAGCTCTGCGTGATGCAGTGACCAGGGCACGGTTGTTAAATGGCTGCATCAGCTCATTTGGGTTCTCTTTGATTGTGATGTATATAAGCACTCCTTTAATTTTTCTGTTTCTATCCTCCAGGAAAGAACAGAGGTCTTCCAGGAGTTCCTAAAATCCAAGACTGGCATCTTGCTTTGCACTGTAAGTAACTTAGAGTCCCTCTGCAGCTCCAGGCTAATGGGGCTGTCTGGTATCTAATGATAGAAGAGAGGGTTTGTCTCTCGGCTCTGATTCCAGCTCGCTGTCTGACCTTGAGGAAAGTCATCTCCTCTTCCTGCATCTCCTGTGCCCTCTTTGCAAAGGGTTCTGTGGCCTTTTTCCTGCAAGGTACCACGTGCAGAAGTAGCTCATGTCTTAGACAAGAGGCCTTTAAGTGTTCTGCATGCTCTTACGCCTGGAGAAGGCTGTTTGAAGTTGGAGCCTTGCCCTCTGCGTGCAGTCAGTGGAAGGTAGTGCTAATTTGTAGTATGCCCCACAAGTGCCAGGTAAATTGGGTGTGCTGTGGCACTTCCTTTCTTAGTGTCTGCCCCAAGGTTAAAAACAAAAGCTGCAGGGATGGAAGGAAGGGAAGCCCCACCGGAGAGTGCTGTCACTAGAGACTCACAGGCTCTGCTCTTCTCCCTGCTTCTTGCCCTTCAAGATTTGCCTTCAAGGGTGCCGAGGGGAGAAATTCTTGTCCTCTGCTGAAGTTTGCTGGCACCCTTGTGTTGTGGTGGCACCTTCCACTCCTCGTTTGTGACCTGTCTGTGCCACAGCTAGCCTGCTGCAGTGGTGCAGAAGGCTGCACGATTTGCTCTCTAATAGTGGCAGCTGTTGATCTGAAAATGTGTGAATCTTGGCGATTTCTACCCACCGCAAACCTGTAAATTACAGCGATCGGGAGTAATTAGAGCTGAGAAACCCTCTCCAGCTCTGAAATGACTCCTCTTCTTGCAGCACATCATTCTTAAAGGCAACCAGGTGCCTTGGTTTTTTCCACACACTTCCCCCAACCCCCAGAAAGGGCTGAATTTTATCTTCTTTTCGTGCTTCTCTCTAATAGGAGCCTTTGATTTAGCGTTGGCAGTTTAGATATTGCATCACCTGTGAAATTAGACTTGTTAGGTGCTACTTTTGGTCCTGCCTCTGTGTGCAGCCTTTCAGTGATCTCATCAAGGTCAAAAAGCATCTTTGCCACGCACAAGCCTAGCTTCAACTTGGTTCCCCTTTGTACAGGGAAGAGTATCTGAAGTGATAGCAAAAAAATCTTAAGTGGTAGCAAAGCTTAAATCACTCAGTGGTGCAGATTAAGAAGGTTAAAAATGGTTGGTCAAGTCTAAATAATAAATAGCTGAACTTTGTCCACCAGGCAGCCTGCTCTCTTTGGCTGAGAAATTTCAGGCATGTGTCTTTCTTACTGGAATTTCACTTGAATGTGTTTGGAAAGATACTGAATGCTGCATTTTAGCCAGAGAGCAAACAGAATCATTGCAGTCCCTGGGATATCAGTTCCTGAGTGGCACCGTTTGAAGGGGGAAAGGAAAAAATCTGCCAGCTCTGGACGGGAGGAAAAAGACTGAAGCTGGATAAAGAAATCCCAGTGGATGGGATCTCTGCCTTGAGACATTAGGGATGTGGTTTGATTTCCTGCCATGCCACAGACACCATCCGAGTGGATATGGAATTGTGCTGACAAGGCAAGGAGCCACACGTCAGCCGTGTGCTTGCCCCTGACCCGTGGCTAACGGGAGGTGCTGTGAGTTAACCTGAAGTGCTGCAAAGAGAGGAGCCTTGGCTGGTGCATTTATCACAACCCTCCTTCATTTCCAGCTAAGCTGCCCTGCATTTCCTGCAAGGCAGGGCTGCCGTGGCTGTGGCTCAGCTGGCGCCTGCTTAGCGCGTTAAGCACAGTGAGTTGTGTGCCCGAGTCCAAAACCTCCCTCTGCTTCAGCTCCCCATCTGTAAAGTGGGGATAGCAGCACTGCTCTGCCTTACAGAGATGTTGGGAGGACAAATGCATTGGAAGCAGGAGGTGGCCTGTTACCACAGTAATGGGGACCATATGGACACCTTAATATAGAGATACACTTTGCACCAGGCCCACATTACAGGTGCTCTCCCCATCGCAGATGTCCAAAGGGCAGCCAAGCTCTGTGACCACCTCCTGCCTCCGAGGGCATTGCTTTTTCTGACACTTTCCTTCGTATCAGCAAAAAAAGAAAACCAAAGAAGAAGGGAGGAAAAAAAAGCGTTGGGAGAGTTTGCTCCTTGTGCTTCTCAGTGCACAATCCTGGTTGGTGCCCACGAAATTTGGAAAGCTGGCTGACAAAAGAGCAGCAGAAATAATGTTGCTGTCCTTCCCTTGTCCCTTATGCCATGTTCTCCACCCATCTTTCCGCTCTAGTAAGCAATGGGACCTGCTGTTCCTTTTATTAATTTGCTCTAGGTCAGATGTATATTAATATAGGCCATAAAATGGGCTGGGTTTGGGCTTGGTGTCCGTGCCAGACAATATGAGCTGGCAGACAGCAGCATAAAGAAGGGGGCCGTGTACCTCCGAGGGGTCTCCTCCAGCTTTATTTCCCTCTCCTTCACCGAAGTTCTTTGCAGCTTCCTTTGGGATGTGCCTTTTCTAAACAAGTTCATCTCTTCCAGGGAGGGAGGAAAGATCATTTGGAGATGGTTTGCTGTTTACTCAGTCACGCTAACTCATCTTGCCAGTTTTCTGGCGGCCCCAGCCAAGAGCTTTCGCCTCTGACAGCTTCTGTGCTCTCTCCTTCCTCCTCTGATTACGCAGCCCAATCTGTCACCCTGCCGACGGGGGTCTCTACCCTGCTGATGGCTTTCCACACTCGGCAGTAATGACTTTTGGCAGGCCGGGAAGGCGCGAGAGCTTCTTCCCCAGCTTGGAGAGCCGCTCGGCCCTCTCTGCCTGTTAGCTAAAGCACTTTGTGAGCTTCTTTGGTAAATAAATGAGTCATTTTAATCCAACTGACAGCCTGGCACCTGAGCAAGCTGCCTTCCATCTGTACTTCTAGGCCTCATGTAGGCAGCCAATTGTCAAGCTCAGGGCCTTCAAGACCTCACCATTGAGTGTCTTTCAAAAGCAACTTTAGCAATTTCCTTTGCCCTAATTAGATGCTTTGCTCAGTCCCTCTCGCACAGAGGCCCCTGCAAAACTTTTTCTGTGGCCGTGGTGGTTCTGATCTCCAGCAGCAATGTGCCTCCCTTTTGCTGTGGCTGCTTTTTGCTGTGGCTGCTTTTTGCCTCCCATCCCTCTGTACCCCACCAGCACAGGCTGGTAGCAGGAATCATTAGAAGCAGAAATGTTGGCATTTCAGGGGGTCCTCAGGTGGATTGTGCCCTGATACTGAGCCACACTGGGGCTTGGAGTTGGAATCAGGGCAGGAACCTGGTTAAGGCTTTGGATTTGTTTGCCTGGCATCTGGGTTTTCTTTGAACTTACAGTGGTGTAGACTTTTTCCTTGCTGCTATGAGATGGTCACTTTGTTCTCCCTTAATGTTCCCTCATTTTCCCTTCCCATTCTCCCTTCATGTACCCTCATTTTCCCTTCCTATTCTCCCTTCGTATTCCACTGCAAGGAATCAGCAGTGACCTGCTGAGGAGTCAGATTCTTGATCTCCCTCTTACTGAGGCATGGTGTGGGATCATGCATGGAAGGGGGAATGCTGTCTGGGCTGTTGGAAAAGGGAGAGCAGTACATTGGAAATGTGTTGGGCTTCTTGAAAGAGCAGTGGCAGCAGGTTCTTGCTTCTGTGTGTGGAATAAATGCAGTGCTAGTAAAACTGGGTAATTGTTGCTGGAGCTGCATTCTCTCCTGGTAAGGTGACCCACAGGTATTTTCCTAAAGATCTGAGAAGTGAGAAGCTCATGGACTCTGCCTGCAGAGGAAAGCAAATCAACTCCAAACTTTTTATCCTAATTCTACCTTGCTGCTGTCTGCTGGGGTCTTTGAGGAACAGGAGCTACAGGAGACGCAGGTGGGCTGATACTGGGGAATCTTTGAGAGTTTGCAAAACACTCCAATTACCAGCAGCTCCCAAGAGTGCTGCAAGAAAGCCAAGTGAAACCCCAGGAGAACAGCTGCTGATATGTGTCAGTAACAGCCGAGTGGAGTGGAAGCAGTAGTGAATGCAAGGCTGGCGATGGGAGAGAGCCTCCTCCCCAGATCTTCTCCCTGGCTATTTATTAGGCTTTTGCTTAACCTTTTCAGCTTTCCTGCTTGCTTTGGTACGTGCACGTGGGAAGGACACTGTCTCTTGCCACCCAGAGGTGTTGAGAAAGGCTATCATAGAGTGGTTTGTGTTGGAAGGGACCTTAAAGATCTAGTTCAAACTCCCTGCCATGAGCAGGGACACCTCCCACTAGACCAGGGTGCTCAAGCCTGGTCTTGAATACCTCTGGGGTGGGGATGTCTACAACCCCCAGAAGTGGAGGGAAAGAATCTTCAGTATCTGAAGGGGGCCTACAAAAAAGCTGAGGAGGGACTTTTTAGGCCCTTAGGGAGTGACAGGATTAGGAGGAATGGAGCAAAGCTGGAGGTGGAGTGAGTAAGCCTGGAGGTAAGGAAGTTGTTGAGCATGAGAGTGGTGAGAGGCTGGAATGGATTGCCCAGGGAGGTGGTTGAGGCCCCATGGCTGGAGGCGTTTAAGGCCAGGCTGGTTGGGGCTCTGGACAGCCTGATCTGGGGTAGGGTGTCACTGGGCATGTCAGGGGGGTTGGAACTGACTGCTCCTTGTGGTGCCTTCCAACCCTGACTGATTGTATGATTCTAAGAACCCTGATGGATGAGTTGGCCTCTGCCATCTCCTCCTTCCCATGTTGGAGTTCCCTGCTCCTGGCCACAGGGAAAACTTGGCTGCGGATTTCTATTGTGTAGGCTGACCCTGTCCCAAGGTCAGATCCCTCTGATCAAACACAGCCTTTCCTAGACTGCTGTGTGTGTGAGAGAGCACAGCACAGGCAAACACCAAAGGCCTGTCAGCCTGGAAGCACAGCACAGAGCCAGGCAGATGGGAGTCAGGCGTCAGCACTGCTGTCTGATCCTGCTGTAGAGTTTAGAGTCTTGTTATCCTGGTAACTGCTGAACGCCTTCCCTGACTCCTCTTGATTTATTTTCTCCAGCCTCCTTTAAATGGCTTTTTGTACATCTGTTCATCCTGACTCTGGGAACAAGTCTCTCCTTAATGAGCGTGCTGGAGCTGGAGCGCGCAGCAGCGCAGAGTGGGCGCCGCGGAAAGCAGCTCCTCTCTTCCTGCGCTTGGAGCCACAAAACAACCTGGCTGTAGTGCTTCTGGGAAGGGCTTTTGCTGCCAAAACATCAGCTTCCCAGTCTCTTAAAGCGTGTGGGAGTTGCCTGAAAACACTTCAGTGGGTGGCTGACACGTTCTTAGTACATTAAGCTGCTGCTTGCGTTCTTAATACATTCTGTTTTGCAGCTCGCTCAAAGCGAGACGTGTTCCAAAGCAGGTCCTAACAGAGCTAAAGCTGCACACCTGCTCTGCTGCTGCATGTGGTGGATGTAAAAAACAAGGATGATGTGAGGGTGCTGCTGATGAACAGGAAGTCAAGAAGGGAGATTGAGACTAATTTGTGCTCCCTCTCCCTTTGGAATAGTATGTAAACTCCTTAAAGACAAAATCAAGAAGGGAATTTGCAGTGTGTTTCAGCAGTGTTTAGACTCTCTTTCTCTTTAAGAGAGTGGTGGTTTTCAGCTCTGCTGGTAACTGAAGGCTCTCATTCTGAGGTTAGATGAGGCACCAAAGCCTCTTCATGCCTTCCAATTAGATTGGAGGTTAGACTGAGTTGAGGCTTGGTATCTTTTCCCTTGTATCAGCTGGCAGAGGAGGAAACGGCCTCAAGTTGTGCCAGAGGAGGGTTAGGTTAGAAATGAGGAAGAATTTCTTTGCTGCGGGAGTGGTCAGGAATTGGCAGAGGCTGCTCAGGATGGTGCAGGTCCCCAGCCCTGGAGGTGTGCAAGAAAGACATGGACATGGCACCCTGGGACATGGTTTAGTGGCCACGGTGGTGCTGGGTTGATGTTTGCACTTGATGATCTCAGAGGTCTCTTCCAAGTGAAGCAGTTCTGTGATTCAAGTCCTCCAAGTCTGGGTTTTCTCCCCAGCTGGCACATCAGGTAACAGTTCTGATAGCATCTTCAGACTCTTTTTGGGGCTGGGTTTCATTTTTGCCAAATCAAAGCCAGACTGGTGCACATGTAAGGGCTAAGTGCAGGTACCTCTCCTCCAGCTGCACTCCAGCTCCCTTCAGATGCTGCTAACTTGTTAGTTGGCCTTTCCCCACAGGGCTGGGTGACCTGCAGGTCTTCTGCTCCTCAGCTTCAGACCATTGCAGAGGAAACACCTAAATATTTGTAGGTGGAGGTGAGTTTATCTTTGGATATTCCATTCCAGTCCTGAGCTCATTAATTTTATGGCCATTTCCCTTTTTATCATAAGCAGCCTAGGTTCAGTTCTTAGGCTTGCTATGGGGAAAGCTGTGCTCAGAAATAGTGTTGCCTTCCAGAGAATTCCTCCTGCCTCTCTTCAACAGTGTGGGTAGTAGGTGGCTGTGAGCAAATCTGTTGTCATCAATGAAATCAACTGAAGATCCAAAGAGATCACTTCCACTGAGGCAGTTGGTTCCCTCCGAATGTAAAGGGACTGTGGCAAGCTGCTGTAATTCAACAGCACTCTCCTGAAATAGGTGGGTTTATCTCCTCCAGGCTTTGGGCCACAGCAGTGGATCATTTTTTATTGGCTCACTCTGTTAAACACAATCTTTCTTCTATTTTAACCCCTCAACATTATTCCTGACCTTCAATCCATCTTTTCCCAAAGTAGGCAGCTAAAATTCCTCCTATTGTTTTGTGCCATGGTTACCATCCCAGAAGTGTTCTTACTTTGCTGACACCTCCCAGGCATTGTTCCTAATTTCCTTATTTATTCCAAAGGATGTTGCAGCTCGGGGACTGGACCTGCCTCGAGTAACCTGGATCGTACAGGTAGGTCTGCTCTGTGTGTACACATGGATTAAGTGCAGTCTTGCTCAGCTGAAATCCTGCTCCAGCCAGACCCTTTCTGCAGTTTGCTGGTCTTTGTGCTGATGCCTACAGGTGTGGGAGACTGCAGGGCTGGGGGCTTTGCTAGGGTACAGCATTGCTGCCATGGCTTTGGTTCTGACAGTGTTTTCCTCTTCAACAACTCCTGCATTATCAGCTGTCTAACAATATTCCAATGGCTGGGAGGAAATTGTCCTTTTCCACTCCCCAGGAGGGCAGATGTGGTGCAGTACTGGGCATCTCTTGCAGTCCTGTGTTCCTGTTTTTCTGAGCTTACTCCATGTGGAGTTCAAGTGCAATCTTAAACACTGAGCAGCCCAATAGTGTCTGTGCAAGAACTTGACTGCTTCAAGCGAGGCTTTGTTGGCTTGGGGCTGGGTAGCTGGAAGCATTCAGCTTTCAGTAGAACTGCAGAATTCAGATTTCATTTTCCTTTGGAGGAGGGGAAAAAAAATAAAGGCAAAACAAACTCCAAAACCCAAAGCTGCTGCAGTTGCTGTTGACAGAAATTCTGTCTTTGGGTAAAAAAAAAAACCCAAACACCAAACACAACAAACCTGAAGCTGAGAGAGATGGATTGAACCTTTAAAAATAGCAGCCTATCATTTCAGAAGAGGAAGCTGAGAGCATGAGGCAGGTTTCATCTTTTATAAAAGATTGATAATTAAAAAAATTAAAGGAGGGGAGGAAAAAACTGATCCAGAGAGTCTCATGTAGCAAGTGACACCTGGGTAAAAAGAGCAGGGCACGGAGCCTCAGCAGAGCTCTTTCAATTTCTGCCCCCAGCCCTTCAGGTAACAAATTTTGCTTTGTTTTATTTTTGTGGGGTTTCCAAAAAAATAAGAGGGGAAAAAGGCAAGCTTGGGTAGCAGGTAGCTGGTTGGAAAAGGCTGGGAAAGAGAAGTCTTTTAATTCCCAGATCTGTATATTACTATAATTTACCCAAAGATATAGTTGCCAGTGTTAGAATGCAGTGCAAATTACCTAAAACCCTGGGAGACTTCTGTGTGTCCAGAAGGCGAAATCTCAGCTGTCCTGAGAGCTGTGTCCAAGAGCAAGGACCTGCAGGGAGCAATTAGATTGCTCACAGCATCTTACTCACACCTCTAGCCAGTAGAAACTTTGCCAGAGGGCACAGGTATAAACACTAGAGTGGGCTTTGGTTGTTGGGTTTTTTCCAGTTAAACTGCTGAGGGCTCATTTCTGAGCAATATCTCTGTGCCTGTTCATTTTTCCAGGAAAGAGAGGGAGGAGGAGTGTGTGTGGGGGGGGGGGAAGAATAGGGGGAGGTTAAAGGGAGGGAAATATGTCACCCTTGATCACATCTTGCAAATGGCCAGGCAGTTTTGATTCCCAGCGAGGTAAATGAGAGGCACTGCTGCATTAAGGGGGGAGGTTTAAGCAACAGTTTCATAGTGCCTGATAGCTGGAAGTGGGAAGACAACTGCCATGTCCCCTAGGCTGCTGGAAGCACTCATCTCTAAGGTTTCTTCTGTCCAGTAACCAGTTGTGATTTGCTTTTAAGCTAAGCAAAACCGATTTGTTAGCCCAGTTCCAAATTGGAACAGGTTGCCCAGGGGAGTTGTGGATGCTACCTCACTTGGTGTTGAAGGCCAGGTTGGATGAGTCCATGAGCAGCCTGGTCTAGTGGGAGGTGTCCCTGAAGACCTTCAAGGTCAGACTTGATGTGGACCTGGGCAGCCTGATCTAGATGGAGGTGTCCCTGCTGAGTGCAGAGAGGGGTTGGACAAGATGACCTCTGGGGGGCCCTTCCAACCCAGTGCAGTCTGTGAAGGTGTCCCTACCCCTGACAGGGGGTGGGAGCTAGATGATCTTTAAGGTCCCTTCTAACCTGAACCATTCTTTGATGATCTATAATGGCTTTTCTAACAAGTGCACAGCAGGCAGCTTCCCCCTCCTGTCAGGGCAAACCTGGGAGGGGAAGGTTGTGTTTGGTTTGAGATTTCTGTGAGGTTTCTATTTTTGAGGGGAAGCAAACAGGTTCCTGATGTGTCTCCGCAGAAATAAAATGTAAGAGGGAAAAAAAAAGAAGGGCAGAAAAGAGGCACTGAGGTGGGAGGAAAAGTGTCCTATTATCTGAAAGTTGCCCAATGTGTCACATTCACATGTCAAAAAAAGCAGCCTGGCTGAGGGAGCTGAGTGATGGTTCCAGGGCTGAGCCCGAGGAGCTCTTTATAAACAGGGAGCCACAGCGCGGGGGCTTTGCTGAGATCCCTTTTGTTGCAGCCGAGCTGGCTGAGCGTCTCCTTTATAATTAACACACCATGTTCCCTTAATTCCTCCTTTCCCTTCTCACATTCCCTTGTTCTGTGTGTGTGTCTGTGTGGTTCTGTGGTGTTTTTTCCCTGTTATTTGAAGTACAATGCTCCAGCTTCACCTGCGGAATACATCCACCGGATCGGGAGGACGGCTCGCATCGGCTGTCACGGGAACAGCCTGCTTGTCCTGGCACCTTCCGAGGCAGAATATGTCAGCTTGCTGGCTTCTCACAAGATTAAGTGAGTCAGAAACGTGAACAAAAGTTTCAGCTCATCCTTGCTAATTAACCTTCCGTGGCACTTGCAGCGGGACCGTGGCTGGTGTGGGTTTTAATAAGAAGTTATTAATTCTCCTGATCCGGGACCCAGCCCCGGACTAGCAAAAGGAGAAGTGGGAAGCGTTTGGTAAATCAGCAGCCTGACAGCTTGGGAGTGAGGGGCAGAGAGCAGGTAGTCAGAGATCCTTTGCACTGTGTTGTTATCTCCCTGGCCCTAGGTTCAAGTGGTGGCTATGTGGAGATCACAAGTCAAATGAGGCTGTCAGATGCTAACTGGCCACCTGCCTGCAGCGCACCATATTGTCAGGGCTCCTCGGGAGAGCTCCGGAGGAGGAATCGCTGGGGAGCTCTGGGTCGGCTCTGGCAGGTAATTGGCTGAGCTGTGTGGTGTAAGTGGCTTGTGACAGGAATAGGAGAGGCTTTTGCGAGTGGTCAGTGCCCAGTATGGCTCTGGAAGACAGTAAAGGAGGGATGGGCTTTGCAGACCAAAAGTGGGGTGAGCTTCCAAGCTAGCTGAGATTGCTGCTCCTGCAGCAGCTCCGGGAAGACTGGGGAGCAGACGGTGAAGGGAGCGAGCCAGGCTGGGTGAGGAGCAGCCCAACCTGCGGTCAGCTACCTGATAGCCTCCACACAGTCACATTGGAGTCCAGCCCTGCTTGTGCAGTGGTCTTATTGTGGAGAGGAGCCCCAGCTCCCTGCCCAGCATCACTGTTAGTTCTGGAGCCCCTTCAGCAGTCAGCTGCATGTATGTGGCTCCCCTTGCTCCCTGCTCTGCTGTCTCTCAGCATTTCAGCAGCTGAGTAGAGTCCTTTTAGTGCTGTGCCAGTGTTGATGGAGCCCTGTAAACTCCTGCTCAAATTAGTCCTCTTTTATTCCTGGTGTTTACATCGGGTGGAGCTGCTTGGAGTCGATTTGGGGTTTGCATCCTTGAAACAAACAAATGTTGGCAGTAAATAGAGGCTTATTCTAGGCTGTGAGCCATTTAGTGGGCTAACAAAGAGCCATCCATCATCCCAGGTAACTATCTATTAAGCAGACACCAGCAAGACATGGAGGGCTAAGCTGACAGGGTTTTTTTTTCATGTAACAAACAGCAGTGACATTTAAAGGTGAAATCCCACATAATTGTGAATTCCTAACTGTGAGGGGAAAGTTCTGCTTTTCTGAGTTGCAGGATTTGGGAAGTGTTAGAGGAGTGAGAGGAAATTTTCTCTCCCTATTTTTGTCTTTAACTATTATTTGATTATTATAATTTTAAATGCTTTTTATCTTAGGTTTGTTTGAGGGGTTTTTTTGGTGGGTTTTAACAAGTTCAAGGAGCAGTGTCACTCTCCCTGGTAATTATACCTGCTAAGGAGACCTCTGGTTGGGTTCTTCAGGAAGCTGTAGAGGACTCTGATGGAATGAGTAGAGGGAGGTTTATCTGAGTATTGTGGGGATATTTTTCCTCCACTTCCCAAATCAGTAGAACTAAACAATCATAGAATGCATCAGGTTGGATTGAACCCTCAAACCCACGAGGTTGGAATGAACCTCAAACCCATCTTGTCCAACCCCTCTGCAGTCATCAGGGACAGCTGCAGCTGGATCAGGCTGCCCAGGGCCACATAGAGTCTGACCTTGAATGTCTCCAGGGATGAGGACATGCTGGTGGAGATTGTCTGGTCTTGGAGTTGTTGGAGTTTTGATGATCTTAGAGGTCTTTCTCAACCTTAATAGTGATTCCCTGGTTCTTTCCTTGTTTGGTTTTATATTCTTCTTATCACGTGCAGCCCTGCAGGTGACTGGCAAAAAAGAAGGGTGATTTGCTTTCCTTGAGCCTATTTTTGGATGGAAGGGATAAGATGAGGAGGGAATGGCTTTAAGCTGGAAGAGGGGAGATTTAAACTGAATATTAGGAAGAAGTTCTTTCCAGTAAGGGTGGTGAGACATTGGGACAGGCTGCCCAGAGAGGTTGTGGATTCTCCTCCCCTGGAGCTGTTCAAGGCCAGGCTGGATGGGAAGGAACCTGGTGTGGTAGAAGATGTCCTTGCCCCATGGCAGGGTGTTTGGAACTAGATGATCTTCAAAGTCCCTTCCTTCTGTGGAAGAGAATGAGCCTCTAATTGGCATGGTTGGGTGATTGGAGCCATTTGCAGTCCTGTGTCCTCTCCTCTTTCCTACATGGGAGCACACAGCGTGAGAGAGGCCACCGGGACAGAGGCGAGAGCTGATGAATTACAGAGAAGATGCAGGAAGGCAGCTTGAAGCTGAAGGCAGCAAGTGCCATCAGCACAAATTGCTGTTACCCTTCATAAACAGAGCATTCTGCTGCTAATCCTGACAATTTAATTCAGCACGAGGGCGAAAAGACAGCATGTGTTGGCCTGCCAGCCTCCCGCAGCACTTCTGCTGCCTTCCCCTCAGCCGAGGACTTCTCCACCTCCTGCACTTTGCCTTTTATTTTGTTGGCTTTGACTCTTCCCTTTTTTTACTTCTTAAACCTCTTGCTTGTTTCGTGGAGGCTGAATGTGTGTTGTGGAATTATCTGCTTTTAATTTGGGCCTTTTTCTTCTTCTCTAAGTTCCTTTGGGGGTTTTTGTCACGGATCATTTTTTTTTCTTCCTCCTTCTTTAAGTGAAATTTCTCCTTTTTTTGGTTTGTTTTTTTTTTTTTATTTTGTTGTGTGGGGGTTTTTGTTTTTTTTTTCTTCTTTAAATGAAATTCCCACTGGCTTTATTGAAATGTAAATACTTCATAAAATATGTATTTCAGAGAAGACAAAGCATGAGCTGGGGCCCTGCAGCCTTCAGCGGGTGTAAATGAGCGGTGCCACACTGATTTAGGGTAGATGAGGATCTGACCTAGAGCTTGCTTGGTGGGTTTATTTTATGCCTTAAGCCCCTCCACCCACCCCAGCATGCATGGGAGTAAGTCCAGAAACGTTGAGAGTCGGAAGTAATGAGAGCAGACGTGGCTTTGTTCCTGGATGAAAATCCACTTCGGAATTAGGGATGACTGCCTTTGAAATTGGAAATCGCTGGCAATTAATTTTCACCGGTACCTGAAGCCTCTCCTTGGCTTCCACTGTGGCAGAGCAGCCTCAGCTCTTTGCCAAAGCGATCTCACTTTGGCTCTGCTGAGATCAGATCTTCCCTTGGGGCTCAGGGAAGCTGCAGGGCTCCTGCTGCAACGTTCTGCTCGCTCGCTCGTAGGATAGTAGAGGCTGGAAGGGATATCATAGAATCGTAGAGTCAAGCAGGTTGGAAGAGAGCTCCAAGCTTAGCCAGGCCAACCTAGCACCCAGCTGTGTCCACTCAGCCAGACCATGGCACTAAGTGCCTCAACCAGTCTTTTTTTGAACACCTTTAGGAATGGCCACTCCACCACCTCCCTGGGCAGCCCATTCCAATGCCAATCACTCTCTGCCAACGACTTCCTCCTGACATCCAGCCTGAACCTGCCCTGGCACAGCTTGAGACTGTGTCCCCTTCTTCTGTTGCTGGGTGCCTGGGAGAAGAGACCAACCCCTACCTACCTGCCAAGGAAGGTGACCCTGTGTGGGTCACACAGGAACACATCCAGATGGGGCTTGAAAGTCTTCAGAGAAGGAGACTTAACAGCTTGTCTGGGCAGCCTGCTCCAGGGCTCCAGCACCCTCACAGCAAAGACATTTCAGGTTGAGATGGAACCTCCTGGGTTCCAGCTTGTGCCCATCGTTCCTCGTGCTATCACTGGGCACCACCAAAGAGAGCCTGGCACCTTCATCCTGACACCCACCCCTCAGACAGTCCTAGACATTGATCAGATCCCTTCTCAGCTTGCTTCTCTCAAGACTTGTATGGCTTGAATCGTAGAATCATTAAGGCTGCAAAAGACCTTTAAGATGGAGTCCAACTATAACCCAACTCCCATGACCACTAAACCACATCTACAGCTTCTTGAACACCTCCAGGGATGGGAACTGCACCACCTCCCTGGGCAGCCTGTTCCAATGCCTAACGGCTCTGGCAGGAAAGAAATTGTTCCTAACCTCTAACCTAAACCTTCTCTGACACAACTTAAGGCTGATTGCTTTCATCAGCTGTGATTCCTCTGCCTGGCTGTAACTGTCTGGGTGCCCCTACACACACTCATGTTTCCTCTACATTTCCCTTTCCCTTTTTGTTTGTTTTGAAGGTGTTCTTAAAGGCTCTGTCTCACTCTAAGTGTACCTAACATATTTTCCTTCAAAGGGAGGAGGTGAGAAGCAGCAGGAAAATCAGTGAGGCTCACTTCTTATGATTGTTTTGGGTTTTTTTTAGGCCCCTCTGTCTCTCTGAGCTCCTTCAAGTGCAATCTAGCAGCGCCTGCCTCGACAGCTATCAGATAATTCCTCCCTCTCCTAACGGCAGCCTTAACTAATTTATAAAGGCAAAGGCATCACGGTGAAGGCAGGAGGCAGCTCTCTGCCTTCTCGGGGCTTGTGCTTGCCCCCCTCAGCCGCTGCCCCCCTGCTGTGAAGCAGGCTCACAGATCTGTTAGGCTGCGAGCTGGCAGCGTGCCAGGCGAGGGGGGCACCTCGCAGACAAATCAGTGTCACAGGGCTGACGTTTTCATTCAGCACCCTTCGGGGAGGGGGGCAGGCAGCTGGGGGGGTGTATTCCTCTCTCTCTTGCTTAAGTGGTTGCCATTTATGTTTTAATTTACTGTTAGGCTTTTCCAGACCAAACAGAGGAGCCCTCAGTTGTCTCTTTATGCTCCATTTCCCCTTCTCCCCCCCAGCACTCCCCTGCCTTTCTTCACGTAGTCTGCAGAGGAATCTGCTACCTCCTGAGTCCCAGCTTCACAGCCCCGGGGCTTGCCTGCCGTGGCTGGGCTGGTTTGTGCTTCCAGACTGGATGCCTGCTTCTTTGGACTATCTCTTTTCCTTCATGCTCCCTCCCTGGAGGTGTTCAGGGCCAAGTTGGATGAGGCCTTGAGCAAGCTGTCCTAGTGGGAGGTTGGAACTGGCTGAGCTTTGAGCTCCCTTCCAACCTAAACCATTCTGTGATTCAGTTGTGGTGATGAGATGGCTGAACAGGCAGGTAGCAAAAGGCAGGGTATTCATCACTTGGACTGCGGGACAGATGAGGATCCCACTGTGCTATTTGCTTGTAGCCAGGTGGGATTGGGCTCTTCTCCAGGCACCCAGCAACAGAATGAGGGGACACAGCCTCAAGCTGTGGTAGGGCAGGTTCAGGCTGGATGTTAGGAGGAAGCTCTTGGCAGAGAGAGTGATTGGCATTGGAATGGGCTGCCCAGGGAGGTGGTGGAGTTGCTGTCCCTGGAGGTGGTGGAGCAAAGCCTGGATGAGGCACTTAGTGCCATGGTCTGGTTGATTGGGCAGGGCTGGGTGCTAGGTTGGACTGGAGGAGCTTGGAGCTCTCTTCCAGCCTGCTTGATTCTATGATTCTGTGTTACACATTATGACAAAGATCCACCTGTTAGAGTACCAGCAGTGCTCCCTTCCAGAATCACAGAAACTTCCAGGTTGGAAAAGACCTACAGGATCACCAAGTCCAACAAGTCACCGTCCCTGGAGGTGTTCAAGAAAAGCCTGGATGAGGCACTTAGTGCCATGGTCTAGTTGATTGGGTAGGGTTGGACTGGATGATCTTGGAGGTCTCTTCCAACCTGGTTGATTCGATGATTCTATTCTATGATTCACCTTAAACCATAGCCCTCAGCAGAATCATAGAATTGGGGAAAAAACCTCCTAAGGTCCTCGAGTCCAACAGCCACACAGCACCACCATGGCCACTAAACCATGTCCTGAAGTGCAGAAACCACAGCCAGCTTCCTGACCATCTGAGCTTCAAGAGTCTCCCAAGATTTCTCTTTTCCTTAGACTGATGTAACCCCAAACAACCTCCTTCCATCAGTATTTGAGCTGTATTCTGGTCTGAAAAGCATCTCAGTAGTCTAAAGATGACCTTTGCCTGTTGCTGAGAATTTGGGCCTGCAAGGTCCAGCTTTTGTCACCTGAGTAATTCCCTTGGAAATGGAGCCCAGTTTGGATGCAGCTGTAATATTAATGGCCTGGAGCTGCACAGCTGTTCCTGTGTTGTCACCTGGCATGTGTGCCCCACAAGACACTGTTAAAGAGGACAAAGAGTTTCTAGGCTCCTGTAAAAGCACCTCTAAGGAGGATCACTCACTTGCAAAGGAAGCAGGTTTGTAAGCACTTCCAGTATCTGGGCCATCACAGGACCCAGCAGTGTCTCACAAGTGGGACTGGAGAATAAATCACCTGCTTGAGCCTCCAGGAGGAATGCAAGGCAACAGGATGGAGATAACTGCCCAGTGGGCAGCCTGGCCAGGGCAGCTGACCCGTCCTCTGGGTTTAGAACAGCCCTCACAGGCTGGCCTTTGGCTTTTCACCTGAAGTGAGAGGGGAGGGGAGCTCTCAGAGCAGAGAAGGAGATCAAACTATTTGTGTCAGAGGTGCTTTTCGAAGCTGTGGGTTGCCCAGGGAGGTGGTGCAGTCACCATCCCTGGAGATGTTCAAGAAATGTGTGGACACTGCACTTTGGGGTGTGGTTTAATGGCCATGGTGGTGGTGAGTTGATGATCTTAAAGCTCTTTTCTAACCAGAATGGTTCTGATGCTATTTCAGGACTGAAGTCTCAAGCTGAACATGTAAATCACCAATCTTCTTGCTGTCCACTGTCAGCTCATGGCTTGTGCCACACTTAAACCCAAAAAGGGGGAGAAATGGTAACTTTTTTGTCTTGTTGTTTCAGTGTTTCAGAGATAAAGGTGGAGAAGGTCCTGTCCAGCTTGATGAAAGATGATCGCTTCAAGTTGCACAGACCAAGAGGCAAGGTGAGTTGTTGGTTTGGAATTGCTCCACTGCTCCTTTGCCACTCAGGCATCACAACAAGCAACCCCCCCCAGGCAATATTTGGAAGCAGCTCTTTACCCTGCTTTGTGCTCAGCAGTGTTGCTGCCTGGGCATGCACTGCCATGCCAGGTGCTGTACCTGAGGAACATGTTCCTTTCACCTGCAGTCAAAGGTGGCCTTCAATTCTTCTTCTCTCCCTCTGCCATCAAAGTGACTTCACTGGAGCTGAGATATATCCACTCTGGCTGCAGGATGGAGTCAGCCTGCTACAGGAACTCAGAATAACCTTTTTTTGTGACTGAGAGTCTGAAAGAATTGGGTCTGAGAGATGGAGTTTCTTTTTAGGGAAAAAAAAAGAAGTCCTCCATCATTTAATGGGGATGGAATTGCAGTGGTTCTGTCAATATCAAATAGGCTTCCTCAGGTGTTACTTGAAAAATATATTAACTGCAGTGAGGGATTTCTTCTGCTTTGTGTTTGATGCTGTCAGAAGCTCTGTAAGTGGTCTCCAGTCTTTCCTTAGAAGCTGGAGAGGCTTGGTCCCAAGTTTTCCAGAAGGCTAATGAAGACCATGCAAAGAAAGACTGAGAACTGGGTTTGTTCAGCCATGAGGTGAGAAGGCTCAGGGGAGACCTTATTGCCATGGACCAGCACATAGATGGTGGCTACCGGGAAGATGGAGACTCCCTTTCTACCAGGAGTCCTGTGGAGAAGACAAGGGCTGATGAGGACAAGCTACTGCTGGGGAGATTCCCACTGGACTCCAGAAGAAATTTTTCCCTATGACAACAGTTGGACTTTGAAGTCATCTCCCAAGGAAAGCAGTGGATTCCTAGATTCATAGAGTGGGTTGGGTTGGGTTGGAAGGGATCTTAAAGATCATCCAGTTCCAACTGCCTCCCACTAGCCCAGGTTGCTCAAGCCTCTTCCAACCTGGCCTTGAACCTTCCAGTGGGAGCACATCCACAACCTCCCTCTCCCAGTGTCTCCCCACCCTCACTGGAAGGAATTTCTTCCTAATCCCCAGTCCCAGTCTGCCCTCCTTTGGATTTGCCTACACAGTTTTAAGGCTTGGCTTGGCTTGACAGGGTGCTGGATCTTCCCATTTCAAGTAGAGTAGGAAGGTCAGAGCAGATGGCCTTTGGGCTCCCTGCCAAGCTGGCCTTCTCTGCTAAATTGTCTGAGTTTGCCAGCAAGCCAGGCCTGTGAGCTGGGAGTGCAGGGGGACAGCAAGCAGCACAGGGGTGAGCAAGGAACTGAACCTGCTTCCTTTGTGTTGTTGCACCGAGGGTTGGCTGCTGGCCTCTCCGGGGGCCGAGCGCCGATGTGGCCTCTGAGCTCTCGGGGGGCTGGTTTGGCCTCTGGGCTCCCTGTGGGCTAGGTACTGGCTGCTGGCCTCTGGGCTCTCCAGGGGCTGGCTTGGCCTCTGGGCTCTCCAGGGGCTGGCTTGGCCTCTGGGCTCTCCAGGGGCTGGTTTGGCCTCTCTGCTCTCCAGGGGCTGGTTTGGCCTCTCTGCCCTCCAGGGGCTGGTTTGGCCTCTCTGCTCTCCAGGGGCTGGTTTGGCCTCTCTGCACTCCAGGGGCTGGTTTGGCCTCTGGGCTCTCCAGGGGCTGGTTTGGTCTCTGGGTGCTTTAAGCCACGTCTGTGTTGCAGTCTGCACAGAGGAACCTCATTATGATGCTCTTTGGCTCTCGTTGCCTCGACTCGAGTCCATTATGAGCACCACGTTGCAACAAGTATGTTTTGGGCTCGTGTGTGCAGCCAGGGAGCAAGCCCAAGTGCCTGTAAAATGTATATTTTATATTTAGGCATATAAAATATATATGTGGCTGTGTCTGGGTGTGTGAATCTTCACCTGCCTACAAAGAGAATAAATTTGATCTTTCAACTTTTATGGAGGGGAGCGAGGGGGGAACTGGGTGAGTTCTGGAGGAGGTGTGTGGAGGTTAGTAAAAAGTTGTTATTAAAACAAAATCCTTCATTTTGTTTTGAAGTCTAACAGAAGCAGGAGATGTTACAGCCTGGCTTTTGGGGGGCTTTTTTTCCTCCCTCCCCCCATCTTTCTTCTTTTTTTTTTTGCTTTTCAGCTGTGTTAAAAGAATTTTTCTACCTCCATCTAGTTTCTGTTCCTTCTCCTTTTACCCTTCTCTTAATGAAATTGGAAGCTTTCAGTACTTAGCCCAGCCTTGACAAGCTGCAGTCTTTACAATCAGGAGCTTGCTTCTGAAAGAAATACTATGTCTGGTGTTTGGAAGAGTCCTGCTGATGGCTTGAAGCAGTTGAGTGCCATAAATGCTCTTGCATCCAGGCCTGATTCTTCTTTTAGCTTGTGGATGTTGTTGTTGATCACACTCAGAGATTCACAGAATGGTTTGGGTTGGAAGGGATGTTCAAACTCATCCATTTCCAACTCCCTGCATGGGTAGGGACACTTTCCACCAGCCCAGGTTGCTCTAGGTCTCATCCAACCTGGCCTTGAACACCTCCAGGGAGGCTGTGGAGCACAGAAGCACCCAATGTGATCAAAGATCACATTGGGTGCTTCTGTGCTCCACAGCCTCCCTGGACAATCTGTGCCAGTGTCTCAGCACCCTCACTGCAAAGAATCTCTTCCTCCTCCCAGGTACCCAGCAACAGAACAAGGGGACACAGTCTCAAGCTGTGCCAGGACAGGTTCAGGATGGATGCTAGGAGGAAGTTGTTGCCAGAGAGAGTGATTGGCATTGGAATGGGCTGCCCAGGGAGGTGGTGGAGTCTCTGTGGCTGGAGGTGTTGAAGCCAAGCCTGGCTGGGGCACTTAGTGCCATGGTCTGGTTGATTGGGCAGGGCTGGGTGCTAGGATGGGCTGGCTGAGCTTGAAGGTCTCTTCCAGCCTGGTTGATTTGATGATTCTGAGTCTGCCCTCTGCAAGCTTTCTTCTGCAGGAAGAAATTTTCTCTTCCTGGTGTGGCTGGTGCTTGGGGGAGTCCCCCTGATGTCTTGAACCATTGCATCCAAGTCCTTTTCTTCTTTTAGCTTGTGGATGTTGTTACTGATCTGTTAAGTGATGGATTAAATCATTAATTACATGGTTGTGGTAGTGATCAGGGAGCTGCCAGAAGTGGAACAGTTCTCCTATCCCACTATTTTTCCATCACAGCAGTAATGCTTCTTACTTAAGAGGGTAACAAACTCATCTGGATGAAGAGCCAACCTCTGGGGTAGGATCTTACCTTTTGGGTCTTGGAAAAATGTGTGGAGTCTCCCATGAATTGTTGTGTTCCTCCAAACCAGGACGTGAGCAGGACTGAAGTTGTGTGGGCGAGGCACCCAGGATGGCTTCCAGCAGCTCTGTTTGGTTTGCTCTGGCCGGACACTCGCAGGATTTATTTCCACTCTTTGGCTCCGAGTTGAAATCTCCTGGGGGTGTTTTTCACGAGTAGTGTTGCTGTTATTGGTTGGAGTTTGGGTTTGGTTGTGTTTTGTTGAGAGGAACCTCCCTGGAAGGCAGGGATCAGGCACAGGTTGGGTTTTTTTCACGCCCATTAGGGCAATTTGAAACCGAGATGTGTCTCAGGGGGGCTGAAGGGGATAAAAGGCAAAAGGTGGGGATGGGAGGAGGGGAGAAGCTGGTTTCTGCCTGTATCATTTGCTGCTTTCCCCCCCACTTATTTCTCTCAGGCTGACCTCACACGTTGGAAATGATGCACCCAGGGCTTTATCCCTCGTTTTTGTCTGACTTTTTTCCCCCCTCTTTCTTTCTTTCTTTCTTTCCCTTTTTTTTTCCCATCCCTTTCCCCTAGCACCAGGAAGAAGAGATGCCTCATTTTGAAACCTAAAGGGGGGAATAAGAAAAGTCCTTTGTAATATATTGCCATATTATCACTAAATCCCCTGACAGTTGTGACACAGAAGCAAGTCACCTGTCACTTAAGCTTGAGGTCTCTTTAATTTTCTCCTGGAATTCGCACCAGGCTGTCTTTAATTTGAGGCCTTTATTGGAATTCTGAAACCTTTCTGCCTCCCTGGTGCTCAGATCTATTCTGAGTGCTGTTACAGAATGTATACAATAACCAACAGAGGGATTCAGAGGGGGCTGAAGCACTGTTTATTTAACACTCTGGAGGGATTTTCGTGCTTATTCGGTCCTGGCTGCCCGGCTTTCAATATCGCTTTGACAACCGTTCTGCCCTTCTCATTAATTTTAAACAGTTAAAACACAGGAAAAAGAGAAAAAAGTTTTCATTATTAAAGTGCTTTACTTTTTAATAACAGAGGATTCTGTCCGCTCAGGGGAAAGGGCAAGCCTCACTAATTTCACATTCATATTAAAAAACGCTGGGAAGGTGACACTTGGCGCTGCCAGGAGGCTTAACAAAAGGAAAGTGCTGGGAGGTGTTGGAGGGGGTTGGCTTGCAAGGAGCAGGAGGGGCCACCAAGTTTTATGTTTCACCTCAATGGAAACTTGTTAGGCGCAGCAATGAGTGGCCACTTGGAGCAGGCAGCGCCACTTGGAGTTTATTAAAGCTTTGCAGAGGCCCCCGGGGCTGCAGGCTGGCTCAGCTGATTAATAGGTGCGAGCTAAGTCTGGCTTAAAGGTGGCCGTGAAAGAGCTCTGCTGGGAGGCTTTCATGAGTGGATTGGGAGACAGACAGCAGAGACTTGGAATCTGGGAGATTCCTCACGTGGCCTTAGAATACCCACTGCTGTCTGTGGAGGTGCAGGAAGCAGAAATCTGGGGGGCTTTTCGTGGAGGTGTGGAGACCAAAAGTCTTGGAGGCTCTTCAGGTAGCATTAGAATCCTGATTGCTGTCTTTGGAGATGCAGGGTCCTGAAATCTGGGAGAGCTTTCATGAAGATGCAGGGTCCTGAAATCTGGGAGAGCTTTCATGAAGATGCAGGGTCCTGAAATCTGGGAGAGCTTTCATGAAGATGCAGGGTCCTGAAATCTGGGAGGCTGTCATGGAGATGCAGGGTCCTGAAATCTGGGAGAGCCTTCATGGAGATGCAGGGTCCTGAAATCTGGGAGGCTGTCATGGAGATGCAGGGTCCAGAAATCTGGGAGGCCTTTCATAGAAGTATGGAGATCAAAAGTCTTGGAGGCTCTTCGTGTAGCTTATCAATCCTGATTGTTGTCTTCAGAGATGCAAGGTCCTGAAATCCTGAGGGGGGATTCATGTAGATGCAGAGGCCAAAAGTCTTGGAGGCTTTTCATGTAGCTTCACAATCCTGATTGTTGTCTTTGGAGATGCAGGGACCAGAAATCTGAGAGATTCCTCACATGGCCTTAAAGTACCCATTGGGATCTTTGAGGTCCCTTCCTTATGGAGGACACTGGAACAGGTTGCCCAGGGATGTGGTTGAGGCCTCATCCCCGTCCCTGCAGATATACAACATCAGACCTGATGTGGCCCTGGACAGCCTGAGATAACTAAAGGTGTCCATGCTGCCTGCAGGGGGGTGCATAAGATGATTTTTGAGGATGCCTTCCAAACCGAAGCAATCTGTGAGATGCAGGGACCAGAAATCTGGGGGACTCCTCTTGCAGCCTTAAAATACCTACTGCTGGCTTTGGAGGTGCAGGTGGACAGTTAGTCCAGGTGGGAGTGAGAAGCACCTCTGGTCCCCATGTGGGTTTGCTTTACTGAGGAGCAGCCCAGTGGCTGGAAGCTGTGGGATCCCAGATTGTCACCTGGGCACTGTGTGGAGAGTTTGGATGACATTTGAGATGTGCCTCACGGCAGATTTGCTGTTAGACTATGGAGTGGCAGGTCTGGGTGAGCAAAGCACTTTGTGTGGGGTACCAGCAGCACTGCCTGGCTTCCACCATCACCAGGGTGAAGCAGTTCCCCTGGCCTGGCAGCAGTGCAGAGGTGATGCAGGGAAGGAAGATGTTGCAGCATGAACATGCAAATCCAGGGCTGTTGCCTTGGCACAGACCTGGTATGGAGTGGTGGGAGCTGGAGGTTTGTTTTCAGTCAGCCCTGGTTAGATATGAGGTTGCCCAGTATCAAGGTGGATGTGGCACTGAGATTTGGATGCTGGTTCCTGACTTTTGAGAGCTGTGGCTCTTGTGAGAGGTTCACATCCATGGGTGCTTGGCATTGCACTTTGCTGTCAGCTTCCCTTCAAAACTCCTCTTCTGTCCACATTCCCTTCCCTGCCTGGCAGCTTCAGAGAGAGGCAGCCTCCTTTCTCCTCTCAGTTACACCTTGCTCCCAGGAGTGTTTGTTTTCCATTTCCTGAGCTGCATCCTACAGTCTGATCCTGGGAAAGCTTGAGCACATGGAAAACTACCCTTTGGGTCTGAGGAAGTTTCTTCTCACACCTTTGGTGCAGGGGCTTTGTCTTACTCTAGAGGTGGTGAAGTTCCAGTTCAGTGACACTTGTTGACAGGGAGAAAACTTCATGTAGGCATCATGAAGGAGAAGTTTGTCTAATTGGCTTTGTTCTTAGGTACTGAATTTGGGTTGTTCTCTGGAGCTTGAGGGTGAACTTGGCCCCTCCCTGGAGGTGCTCAAGGCCAGGCTGGATGGAGCCTTGAACAACATGCTGTAGTGGAAGGGAGTTGGAGCTAGGTGATCTTCCTTCCAAACCATTCCATGATTCTGACATGGAATCATAGAATCAAACAGGTTGGAAGAGAGCTCCAAGTTCATCCAGTCCAGCCTAGCACCCAGTCAACCAGACCATGGCACTCAGTGCCCTAGCCAGGCTTTGCTTCAACACCTCCAGGGACAATGCCTCCACCACCTCCCTGGGCAGCCCATTCCAATGGCTAATTCTTACATGATGCTAACATGATTCTCCTGGCCCAGCAACTTCCAAGGACATTCCAGGTTGCTTGGGGGAAGTGCCCAGAGGAACCTGCAGCCTCAATCTGTGCCTGTTAGCAGAGAGTCTAAGGGGAGGTTACCTCAGATAACTCCAATGGAAAGCATCCAGCCTGTTGAATCTGGAAAATACAGAAATAAACTAAAAAAGGAAGAGGAAAAGAGCTCCCTGACAGATGTTAGAAAACACAGAACTAAAGCTGATTTGCTCTCCCCACACAGCACTCACAGCCTGCTTTGACTTGAACATCTTTATCTTTACTGCTTTTTTTTTCCTCTAGTAATATTGAGAGGATTACCTTTGGTGGCCCCTGGGTGGTTACTGTGTGATTTTACTGTTATTAAATCTATTGTAAACTGCTTCATTATTCCTGACTCAAATTCTCTCTTTTCCTTTTAATCCTCCTCCATCACCCTTGATAGAAATCCTGTGGTGTGGACCCTCAGGAAGTCCGGGAGAGAGCCACAGTCTTGCAGACAAGATTTGAAGATTACATTCACTCCAAGGAGGGGAATATCCGATGGGCAAAGAAAGGTCAGTCCAGGAGCTGGAGCCTTTTTTTATCCCCAGAAAGACTTTTCTAAGCTGCCAAGGTTTGCTTCTAGGAGGAGAGCTTCAGGGAAAAGGTTTGGAAGAAACATTTTGGGGCTGTTTGGCTCTGCAGGGAGTTGAAGTGGGCCCAGAAGGCTTTGGGATGATATTAAATGTTAATTTCTTGCATTGCCATATTAGGTGCAAATGAGGTTTAAGCTTGGCTTTTGATAGGATTTACATCCAAGGGCTCTGACCCAGCCACAGGGCTGAGGAGGTGGTGGGGGTTGTGCTGGGAGGGTCGTGGGTGTCTTGCTAAATAGCATCCTGCTGCAACACCTTTTAGGTGCCTTCAGTTCACACCAGGGATGAAGTTGAAGCCTGTAAGACAGGATCCCTTGGGAGCATCTCTAACAGGCAAAGGTGTTAGACTGGAGGTTGTTGTGTGGGGTGGGGAAAAAGTGAAGAGGCAAACTAGTCCAAAAATGCAGGAGGAAGCAAAACTGGGATAGGTGTAGTAAATCATTGTGGCTAGGTGCAAATCTGGGGTTTGCTCTTTAGAGCAGCCTTCAGTCCCTGGAGGGAGCCTGTGAGAAAGCTGGGGAAGGACTTTGCCAAGGGCTTGTAGTGACAGGATGACAGGCAGTGGCTTTTTGCTGGGAGAGGGGAGGTTGGGACTAGAGATTAGGGAGAAGCTCTTTCCAGTGAGGGTGTGGAGACACTGGGACAGGTTCTCTTCAGGGTTTCAGAATAACCTTTTCTCCTGCAGTGAGTGTCAGAGGCTTGCTATACGAGCAGCTGCCTTGTACCCAGTGTCAGGTGTGCTGTGCTCCTTGGCTGGTGTGCAACTGCTTTTATAGCTCCACTTTTAAGTCCACAGCCTCAAAGCATGTGACTCACATAGTCAAATCCACAAGTCTGTCTGGATGAGCTGCTTGTTGCTCCCCTGGGATTCCTTATGCCTGATGGATTCATAGAATGGGTTGGGTTGGAAGGGACCTCAAAGAACATCTGGTTGGGGTTGAAAGGGACCTTAAAGATCATCCAGTTCCACCCCCTGCCACAAGACACTTTCCACTAGACCACATTGCTCAAGAGCTCATCCAGCCTGCCCTTAAACACCTCCAGGGAGGGAGCATGCACAGTCTCCCTGGGCAGCCTGTCTCTCGCCCTGTGAACTTCTACCTTGAAAGGACTGTGACAAGGAGAACAACTTGAATGGCTCTGGTCACACTTGGGAGCCTGTCTGGTGTGTCTTCCTGCAGCCTGTGCCACTGCACACACACCTACCTGTTGCTGACCTCAGCACTCACAGCTTTTTTGCACAGAAAAATCTATCAGGAAATGCTGAGGTGTTGTGCCTCCAATTCATCTCGTACAGGAGCACTCCACCTCTTTTTCTTCCTCTGCTATCTGCATATGCAAATTTGCCACTGCTGAGTGGCTTCCAGGAGCCCTCTCTTCCTCCCCTCTGCGCCAGGCATCATGAATAATTAACATGGCAGCTGGCTTTTGCTTTCATGGCAGACAATCAATTGGAAGCTGTGCCAGAGATGCATTTGTTTCTCTCTCTTTTTCTCTTCCCCCCCCTCCCCACTTTCTGCCCTAGTCTGTGTTAATAAGCAGGGGTTTTCTCTGCAGCCTGCTTTCAGGAGGCAGGTGGCTCCCTGCCCACCCTGCCCTTCTGCCTCTCGCTCCCCTGGTTTCCAAACTCAAATGGTTCACTGGAGGTGCTGCCCTTCAAACTTGGACTGATCAGTGGTGAGGTGAGTAGGTGAGGGGAAAGGGTATGGCTGGGTCCTGCTACCTGAAGGATGAATCTCCTCAGACATGGAGCCCCTTTGGAAAGTGGAGGACTTTACCCCAAAGGGCTGCGTAGTGATAGGTGCTCTGTTTTGGACAGGTCAAACTCAGGATGCTGTGAAAATGAGGAGGAACTTCTTTAATTTGGGGGAATCCCTGGAGCAAGCTGTCCAGAGACACTGTGGAGTCTCCTTGTCTGGAAAGACTCCAAACCCACCTGGCCATTGTGATCCTGGGCAAGCTACTGTGGGTGACTCTGCTTCAGCCAGGGGGGCTGGATGAAATGATCCCCAGAGGTCACTTCCCACCGCCACCGTGCTGGGATTCTGTGATCTGGCCACTGTAGTTGCACATAAAAGCTGAAAACCATGACTCTGGCAACCCCAAGAGATCTAAAGATCTGCTAACAAAGATGTAGAACAGGTTGATGCCCACAAAGGTCTTTATTTAAGTCTCATGGGTTCTGCAATGAACATCTGCAGCTCTGAGCACCTCAGGCAGCTGTGCGAGCTGAGGTTTTGCCCTGCTGCTTGGGCAGGGCTGTTAGCTCAGCTCTGGGTTAGTGTCTTGCAGCTTTGCCTGGTTTCACATGCCCTGACTTAGGACTGGATCTAGGAGCTGTCTGTCAAGGCTCTGGGCCGACCTTTCACACCTTGAGTCTCTTCCTCTGATCTGGTGAGTTAGTCCCAGCAGGCTTTCCTGGCTGGAGGAGTGCAGGAGGTTGAGCTCAGCCTTCCTAAGCACAGGATCTTTAGTAGCAAGCACTTCAAATGCTATGTGAAAGGCAGCACTATCAGCTCCAACAGGACCAGGCTGCCAGCAAGAGCAAGTTCATGGTGTTCCTTTTGAAGAGTTACAGCTTCTCATGGCAGCTCAATTTGACCAATAACTTTGTGGGGAGAAGGAAAAAAACATATAAGGCAGCAGAAGGAGGGTTGTTGAGAGCATTTGAGTTGGTTTATAAGCTGTCAGAAGAATGGTCTTCAGCTGAGAGCCTGAGTCAAGGTATTTGGAATTTAGCATTCTCTTTGTGGGAAAGGACAGGCTCAGGTGCCTGTGCAAGAGCAGTGTTGTGAAACTGGGAGGAAGGTGCAACAAACCCACCCCAAACCTTCAATCTTTTCTTCTCATCGATTGGGAAAAGGAGTTCACTTTACTCAGTAAACAGAGCTTTGATGGATTCCCTGGGTCCTTCCAGGAGCTGATCTGCTAAAATGACATTTTTATTACTGTTCATAAACTCCAATCTCTGGCTGCTGCCAAGAGATTAGACGTAAGCTGTGGGCAAACTTGCTGGTCTGGTGGCTCAACAGGCAAGGGCAGGAGAGGTTAGAGTTTAGAGCTTGCCGCTGTCAGGGGTTGGGAGGGCCAGAAGGAGGTAGGTGGTGGTTGGAGTGAGGGCTGAGGGGGACACAGGAGGTTTGGCAGGCAGAGGAGCAGCAGGGGATTGAAGGGAGGCATTTTCTGGGCTGGAGGTTTTCCTTACTCCCAGTGCCTCTGTTCCTTGCAGCAGAGAGGACAGCCTGGGTGTAGTTAATGTTGCAGGTGGGTGGAGGAGCGGTGGTGGTGATCATATTAGTGGATGATTGTCTTTAGAGCAATGAGCCCTGAGGGAAGGGCATTACAGGAATCTAAAGATGTGAGGGGGAATTTGCAGACAATTCTGTTCTTTTTCCCTTTTGAGAAGGGGAGCTCTGTTCTCTGCCTGAGGAGGAGTCAGGAAATCCATCTGGCTCTCAGATATTTATAAGGGACTAGCTAGTAACTGGTGAAAAATGCATGGACTGCTGGGACTGTAATATCAGAGGAGTCTTCCTGTGCCATCTCCATGCTGCATTTTCCTCCTTTCCATCCCTGTATCTCTATTCCCTCTCTCCCCTTATCTGCTGCCATTTGATGTCAGTGACTCTTCTCAGGAGATGTGCTCCAGCGATCACCTTCTCTGGCAGAAAGGAGCAGCCCTGCGAGAAGCAAACCTGATGCAACTTAATGTAGCTTTGTTTGAGATTCCAGCACTTCCCCACCACCTTCCTTCTCCTTTTGGGCTTGTAGTAGCACTCTACAAGCTTCACAGATTTTTAACATCCCAACCTTTTCTACCAGCTGCTGACCAGAAGGTGTCCCAGAGGACAAGACCAATGTCCTGCCAGCTGGAACAGCTGAATCTTTAAGTGTGTACATACAAAAATGCAGTAGCAAACAGAATTCACTTTAACTTTTGGTGTTGTTTTTTTCCTCCCCTCAGCACTGCAGTCCTTCCTTTGTGCCTACACCACCTACCCCAGGAGCCTCAAGCACATCTTTCACATCAAATCTCTCCACCTGGGTCACGTAGCCAAGAGCTTTGGCCTGAGAGATGCGCCCCAGAACCTGACAGCTCTTCCGACTGCTGGCTCAAAGAAGAAAACCAAAGCAAGGCCAAAAAGGTAGGCCAGCTTGCTGTTCTTGAGCTGAGGAACACCACATGGCAAAGTGTGGCTTGTTTTGCTCCTCAAGGTGGTTGTGCTTGCTCTGGGAATCATAGAGTGGTTTGGGTTAGAAGGGACCTTCACATCCAGCCTCCTTGAGCTATTGCTTGTTTCCCTCTTCTTCTAATGGCTTTAGTGAGCCCAGATGCTACATTTAGTAATCCAATTTGGGTGAACATTTGAGTGGGAATTTCACTTAAAAAGCCAAAACCCAATGAACAAAACAACCAAGCAGCTCCCTTTGGAGCTTGACTTGTGAGAATTGCTCTTTGCTGAGGGATGAACCTCCACACACCAGCCTGGGTTCTCCCTCTACAGAGCATGAGAAAGCCACCACCTTCTGCAAGTCCTCTGAGCAGAAACAGCCTATTTTTTATGTAGTTGTACTTCATTCAAAGCTGACTTTGAAAGATGAGGAAGGCTGTGGAAGTGTTTCTTTTGCTTGCACAAGTCTTGGTAGCTGGAGTTCCAGCAGCAGTTTTGCCATCCAAGCACCTCCATAGTAGAAGCTGCTCTGTTTTTTTCCATTCACATCCCCACTTCCAGCTGCATGATCCTACAGAGGGCTCTGATCCTTGGCTCAACATCAACTGCAATAGCAGCTCCTCCTCATCATCACTACCTCTGTCTAGAGAAGGGCTCTCAAACCCTGCTGTGCTCAGGTGTGCTTGCTGCTGGCATAGGGCATGGGATGACCAAAGCCACAAGGAAGTAAGAGAAAAATGAACATTTTCAGCTGTCAGATCTGAAGCTGCCTGTTGTGAGCAGGGCTGTAGTAGTGCTGATTTATCTCACAAGATTGTCTCTTCCTGGCCTTCATAAATACCACTGTGTCAGGAGCAGGATGTGTCTTACTGTCTTTAAAGGCCTTCTGTGGCCTCCCCTGGCCTTTCTCATTGCCTTTTTCACACTAGACAGGCAGTCTTTTGGAGGCTTTCCCCTGCAGTTCCACCAACAGTTTCCTGGCTGTCAGATTTGCCATGGGACAGATTGTGTCCATTCTCTTGGAATGATCAGCTGCAGCTTGGACTGCTTCATCTCACTAGGAAGACATCAGCTTAGTGCCTGAAGGAGAGGGAAGGACTGCAGTGTGTGATGATCAACTGTAGTTAGCTAAGTACAAACCCAAATCAGAAGGCAGATCTTTGGTGGGCATGATCCTTCTACAAACTTCTGCCTGTAGATTTCAGTAGTTTGGGCAAAAACATTTCTGCACAATCCTGTGGGATCACTCCCAGGTCAGGTCCATAGCAGACCTGGAGTTGCAGCTCTGTCCCTTTTGGTATGTGGTCAGGGCTGTTCCTGGGGAAGAAATCTTAGACTCCCTTGATGCTTCTGGAGAAGCAGAGCCCTGATTCCTCTTCTCTGTTTGAAATGGAGCTGAAGGTGCTAAGTGTGTCTGCTCCTAACTACTTTATTTGGTTCCACGGGGTAAGTAACCCTCCCTCTTGAGGTGAGTGCTGAGGCCTCACAGTCTTACCCAGCACCTCTGGCTTAGCAGTGAAATCACTTCAGCTCCTCAGAGGAGGCAAATCTCCTTTTTGTTACTGTCAGTTGTGACTCTTTCCACGTAATGGTTGCTGCAAACTCCATTAGCAAACGTGAGCTGCTCCATTCAAGCCCTAATCCACAGCACTGTGCCCGGGCTGGTGACATCTCCTGCGCGTGGATGTAGCTTGGAGGAAATCAAAATGCGAGGGGAAGGGATTTATGCCATAAAAAAAAGTTGGAGACAGCATTGTCCTGCTTTGAGAAGCCACCAGGGACAGGGCCCACTGATCTGCCTCCTGCTTCAGCTGACCCTCACCAGCAGATGGGCAACAGGATGGGAATGCCCCTGTGAGCAGGGGATTTAAGGGAGCTTTATTTCAGGAAGAATAGCCTGATTAGCCGATAAAGAGCATGTAAGATGGTATGGGGTGGGCTTTGATGTCGTGCTGGCCCAGCAGGGTATCAAGCTATGACTGACAGTAGCGTGTCACAGGATTACTTGGCCTGCAACAATGCCTCTCTCTGTTCCTGTGATGTTGCAGCTCTGTTCGAGCCACTTTTTCCCTTGTTACAAACCTCTTTTAGACGGCGTTCCTCCTCCCCAAGCCTTCATCCCATTAGAGCAGAGACAAGCTCAGGATACAGTAGGTAGTTTCTGCACGGGACAAGAGGGGCTGGGAGACATGGAGGAGGGGCTGGGGCATGTGGAGGTGTTGGAACAAATGGTCTGAGAGTGATTGCAAAGCTGATTTGCAGGTGGATCATCTGACTGCAGCTGAGGGAAAGTGAGCAGACTTTGCAGGGGTTTGTCATGGCTCAAGCTCCAGCTTTCAAATCCAGGAGCATCTGGGAAATCCAAACCCTCCAGAAGCAGCCAAAGCTGTGCCATGCAGCAATTGCTCTGGCCTGTGAAACTTGTCTCTAATCAACTTTCTCTGGGTGAACAAAACCCAGCAAACAAAGCAGAGGAGAGATCTGTTAGTATTTATTAGATAGTTTAAAGAGAGTGGATATAGATTCAGCTTTAGTCTCCACCAGCATAAATTCAATGCAGTGCTGGGAACACAGAGAAAATTACTTTTGATTTCACACTGAGCAAGCAGAAAGCAAGATTTAGCCTGCCCTTCAGAAGAAAAATGGGGTTTAATTGTCAATGCAAGGCTTGAAATGAAACCAACACCATCAGAGGGCAATCTTTTAAGTTCTGTTCCTCACCTGATGCCGTGAGTGCTGCTTGTCCTGTTACACATTGTCTCCCCAACATCTGATACTTGGTATTAATCAGCCTGCTCACCAAAGCCTCATCTCTCAGCACCTGCCCACAGAATAAAGAACAGGCAGTGCAGGTTGGAAGTGGGCTAAAGGCAATCATTAAATGCCTTCTTAAGAGGACAAAGCAAACTTTTCTTTTCAAGTTTCCTTTTGTGCTTGACACTTCCTTAGGGACCTGCTCAAGGAAGGTGAGGCAGGAAAAGAGAGCAGCCAGGTGGGTGATGGCTCAGTGCTGCAATGTGGAAGCAGCTCCCCCCACTCCCTGAACTCACACAAAACCCTTCAGGATGACTCTTTCAGAGCCCTCTGTGCAAACCATCTGCCCCTTTGCTGGGGTGGTCCTTGCAAAACCCACTCTGAAGCTGGCAGGAAAACTGCTGGTGATTTGGGTGGCAGTTGAAGTGCTGTGTTTAGGGCAGAGACAAGCCCATGAACCAGATACCAGATATTAGGTTACACAACATCAGCTTGGGAAAGTGTCTGGGCTGATGCTTTTGCTGAAGGGTAGATGCAGGGAAGCTGATCCCACTTGCATTGAGGGATGAGCTGTCTGTGGTTGGCTGTGGAGAAGCAGCATGCAGGGGAGGTGGCTGACATGCCAGACAGACGTGGCTGTTGACTCTCTCCCAGTGCAGATGCCAAAGGCCCACTGCCATTCCTCCAAGCATCCCTGTGCTGCTCACTCTTTTGCATTTGGGTCTGTAGCCTCTGAAGATCTCTTTTCTCCCTTTGGACTCCAAGTCCCCAGAGACTTTCACTGTAATGAGGAGCTGCAGCTTAATTTGCTTGTTTGTGAAATCAGAAAGGGACAGGTCTTTGAAGTTCAGTGGGTTCTGTGCAACTCATTTCTAACAGGATGTCTCTGCTGCCATCAAGGCTGAATTTACTTGTGAGCATCAGTTTGGAGGTGCTACAGCAAGTGTAGAGAGCAAATGGAAAAATGCAGGTGAAAATCCCCTCAGGCTCCAGAGTTTAAGTCCAACCTTGAACTAAACTGGGATGGAGAAAAGGTGTCCAAGGTGCTTTGACAAGGGATTAATTTCCATCATCATTTCCCTGCCATTGCTCTCAACAAGGATGTCACAGAACCATCCAGGTTGGCAAAGCCCCTCAGGATCACCAAGTCCAACCTCTAACCCTCCTCTACAAGGTTCACCTTAAACCATCTCCCCAAGCTCCACATCAAACCAACCCTTAAACACATCCAGGGTTGGTGACTCTACCACCTCCCTGAACAGATCATTCCAGTCCCTGACCACTCTTTCCATGAAAAACTTCTTCCTAATGTCCAATTATCATCATGCCCTTAAGGTTTTGGCTGCAAGGTTATTGTGTTAGTTCACTCCTCAACATTTAGTGGTCAGCCAGAATTAGCCTGCTGCTGGGGAATGTATCTTGGAGTCCTCCTTTGTGTTGCCAGGGCTGCAGCCTCCTTTGGGTGGAAGCTAGCAGCCTTCTGCCTTCTCTCTTACCCTCATATCCTTGATTCTACGTTCAAGCATCTTGGCAATGACAGTTTTGGGAAGAGTGATGCTTCTCTTGACAGGGTTTGGGAGTGGAGGCTGCAGCTGTGTCTCCCTGCACAGCAATTGGCTGATCATTAGGAGCAGTTTGCCTGGCAGTTTCTTCGGGGGCCGCTTGCAGCTCTCCTAATATCAATCAATTAGTCAAAATACGAGTTTGGAATTCTGCCCACTGGGAATTTCCCTTGGTTTGGGCAGTCTGCACTAGAAAGCCAGCCTGGAGCTTGGGTTAAGAGCGTGGAATCATGGACTGGGAATGCAAATGGATCCAAAAATGAGGGTAGGAGGCATGGCTGCTGGGAAAGGCATCACCGTCGCTCTTCATGAAGGCAGTTTAGGGTCACAGATGAGTTCTGCTTCACCACACCATGTTATGAAAATAATATTAAAGTCCTCTTAGAAAATGTTTAAAATGGTTAAATCCATCCAACTGTTACCTGCATGCACCAATGCCATTTATTACTGCCCTGTTCCACCATGGCCACAGCACAGAGCCTTTGTGCCGTCTCTGAGTGAGCTTGTGCATGGAGCTGGGAGACCTCAGTGCTGCTTGGGACACACCAACAAATGATCAGCTTTTTCTAATTGAAATAGGCTCTTTCCTAGCCCAAAGGACAGAGTGTGACAGAAACCAGAATCCTGAGAGGCTCCCAGCCTCTCAGTGGTGCTTTTGTCCCTTCTCCGTAGAGTGAAGACCAAGGGATGGCAGAGAAAGCACGGGTGTAGGGGTTTGGCTCTGCATAGCTGAAATACAGTTGACTTCAGTAGGGGTAAGATGAGCTTTATTCTTTAGCATGTCTTAAAGTGAAGGATGCTCTGGTCTGACTGTTCTGGAGCAGCTTTTGATGTTCAGTCTGGGTAATAATTTTCCTTGATCTCCTCAAGCTACCGTTTGCATCAGCTGGTAGCAGAGTTCCTGGGCCAGCTGGTGACTTGTCGACAGCAGTGTAGGATTGCTGATGAATCTCTTGTCCCTACTCCACAGAAACAACAGAAAAACCCAACCCAAACAGGGTTGTGTTGGCTGCAGATGGTTCATCCAACACTATAAGTAGAAAAAGCAGGTGTTGCAGCAGCCTTGGCCCAGAGGTAACCCAGCTCAGCTGCTGGCACAGTTTCAGAGAGCTGTTGGAGATGCTGTCAGGCAGATTGATGGCAGGATCCACGTTGAAATGTTCACTGATAAATGGAGCAGCCTGCTCCCTGTCTCCTCCAAAGGCACACCATGAGTTCTGGGACTCTGCAGCACAACTTTTCTCCTCCTTCTTCCTCAGCTGGAGCAATATGGGAGCCTTTGGTTGCTTGCAGATGCTGCAAGTTGGTTAAAGGTTGCTCCCCTTGCTGCACCGCATTGCACCAGCAGTTCACACAGCTCCAGACAAAGAAACAGGCAGCAGTGCCAGCTAAGCTGAAGGAGACCTCTCTAAGAAGCTTGCTCACTGTCTAGGTTAAAAGGCCAGCAGAGGCATCTTCTGAGCCATCAAATGATGGCCAAGAAACCATGAGGCACATACATGTGCCACTGCTCTGCCACGTAGGAGCTTTGGGCTTGGAGAGCAGCTTGTGGTTGGGTGCTCTGGTGAAGGTTTGTCAGTGAAACATATTAGAACATGTTAGGGTTTTGAGGTGAAAGTGGACAAGGGTGGCAGATGCTCATGCCTTTTTCTTCCTGTTGTCCCTCAGTCCTTTCACACCTCTCTACAAGACTCTCCACATCCAGGGTGGTGGTGGTGGTTTGCATAGGGTAACAAATTCACTCTGACAGAACCAGCTGGTGGAACCTGATCATTCTTAGATCAATAGTGCTTGGGAGGTGCATGGGATCTTAACTAGAAACAGCACAGTTGGTGCATGCTTTTCTTCCTCCTCTTGCAGCCCTCCACAGGATCTCAGCACTGAACATCCTCAAAGCTTAGTTCAGTGCACTTGTATTGGGCTTTAGTCTCTGTTATTCCACCTTCTTGTTAGTGATTGTGGAATTCAGTGGGTAGGGTCTTCAGAGCTCACAAAGTCCCCAAAGTGTGTGGAAGTCTGAGGAGGGGTGAAGGTGAGTTGCATGTAAGTTAGGTGGGACTTTGTGGTGAGTCAGGATCATGTGGCAGAGCAGAAGACAGAGCTGGAACAGCAGAGGGGGGTCAGGATTTTCATCCACCTGATGGGTTTTTTTCATTATATAAAAAAGATTTGCCTCCTCTGATGCTCTTTTGATGCCTTCTCTGATAATTTAGCAAGAGAGTATCTCTTGAGGAGGTACTCCAAAGTGTCTCCTTCTCAAGGGACAAGGAAAGGAGATCAGTTCACTTCCTCTGAGGTGGAGTGTTGGGCAGCACAAACACCCTTGCAGACCACTGGGGTGATGAAGAGGGCCAACATGCTGGGAGTGGCTCTGCAGGTGGAGGTGGAAGGAGACTGAAGCAGAGGAAAGAAAGATTTTATTCTCTTTTCTTTGCTGGACACCTGTGTCTTGTTTTTTCCAGGTGCTCCTCTGCTGCCTTTTCATCACTCAGTGATGTATTTGGCAGGACTCACAAGGTTCTCATGTTGGCAGAGTGAATGAAGCAATTCCAGTTTTCTGGAGCAGGACAGAGCTTTTTTTGTCTTTAAAAGTTTCTCTCTCACCTGCTCTTTCCCAGCTTTTCAGGACAGAGCAGAGTCACCTGGGGCCAGTTTCTCCGTGTCCAGTTTGTGTCTCTGCTCAGGCTGTTGGTAGCAGCTTGAGGTGCAGCTTAATTACAGATGTGCACAGGCAGCTGTAAACTTGAGGCTTCTATTCCTCCACGAGGAGGCAGGGAGCTTTCTCAGAGTGTGCCAAGCAATTACTGGGCTCTCTGCCTCCCCTTCCTCATGCTGCAAAGCACCTTCTCTCCCCTCAATAATGAGGTGGTTACATCTTGGGGTGATACTGGGTCTGCCCTATACCTGGGACATAAAGCCCAAAGCAGTGGTTGGGTCTAGCATTTAAGCCTTGAAAATGAAGGGGTGATGAAGTTAGAAGGTGAATCTAACTCATCTCTGCTGCTTGCTCTGACTGCTTTCCAATTCCCAGCTGTCTTTTATGGGAGCCCTGACACCCCTATCTAGTGTAAAAGAGCAGTAGTCCACTGGTGGTGCAGCCTGGCCTCCCATATGTCACAGCACTCACCACCCAGCCTGCTGGCCAGCAGCAGAGACAAGTCCAATAGCTTGTGTTCAGGGACAGGTTCTTGCTCATTCACGGGTTGGGGCTGTTTCATTTTCTGAGTTATGACTTCTCTATTCCTGTCTCATTTTCCCCCAGCTAATAAAAGTGGCTGTTTTCTCATCTCTGTGAACACTGCTGGCTCCTTTAAGCCCTGCTGAAGTCTTGGCACTGCAGCACACGGGGATGGCTTGGTCATTAGTGGATCTTTTTTTGCTTTCTTTCCTCCTGCAAGTTCCCTTTAGCTGTTTTCTACCTCTCCACCTCCAGACCCAGTGTTATGTTTGGAGGGAGGGGTTTAAAGGGCTGGGGGCTCCTTTGCCCATTGTCAACACGATGTGTTCTCATTAGGGCTCAGTATTGGGTGATCCCATCTAGGCATCACCAAAGGAGGTGCTGAGAGTCCCTGTGTTGAGCCAGCAGTGGGGATGTGAGTTGTGTCTGTGTTACAAATGCATCTTGCATCTGCAGCCTCTCTGGGCAGCCTTTGCCCATGATTTCCAGTAGCACCACCCAGCTCTCTTAAACTGACACCACACCAGCCTCTGGCAACAGGGAGCATGCAGTCAGCCTGAGCTAGGAGAGTGGATATGGAGGCTAAAGAGATTAAGTAGCTCACCAAAGGATGCTCAAAGGGTGAGTATCAAGGTCTTGCTCTGTTCTTCTGGGCTTTATCTGGTAACCACAGAGCCCTTCTCTCACCAAACTTGTCCTGAGTGCTCTGGCAGAGCTCTGGAGGCTTTCAGCAGTTAAGCAGAGAGGGGATTTGGCATTTGTCTCTCAGGACACAGGCTGCAGCCAGGGATCCAGGCCTGCTGCACTTCTGGAGTGTTGTCGCTGCAAACTGTTGCTGTTGCCTGTAGCTCTTCCATCTCCCGGTTACACAGAGCCCTGGCAGCTGCTTTTCTTCTGTGATCAGCACAGGTTCCATAGCAGAGCTCCATTGATTTTTGTGGCCCTGGTTAGAAGGAGAAACCTCCTTTTCCCCTGCATCCATCCTTTCCCCGTGTACAGCTGATCACCAGAGCAGGGGGTATTGATTTAGTAATTGGGCAATGATTTCACCTGATTGATAATAAAGTGTTGGACAGTCTCCCTGCTGAGCTGAAACTCAGCCCTGCAGCTACTGGTGGATTACTTGTCCTTGTGCAGCAGATCCTCCCTGTTGTTAAGTAAACTGATCTGTTGCTTGGTAACCCTGGAATTGCTGTAGTAAAGGCTTGGAGACACAATGAAAGTGTCAAACAGAAACTTCTATCAAGTGCCGGAGGGGGCTGAGCACAGGATGCAGCTGCACCACAAGGGATTTGCAGCAGAGCTGGGCTGGTCGAGGACACATAGCCTGGTACTGGTTGTGCACCCTCCCCTCCCTAAGCATCCCTCTGTGGCCTCAGGAAGGTGGTTTGGCCAGGTGGGTTTGCTGTGGAGGCACTGCAGGTGTGGCTTCACCCACAGCATCTTTACCTTGTTAGCTCCACAGTCACTTTGGAATCGATTCTGGCTCCTTGCCTTGCTCTCTGTAGGTTGAAACCAAGTGGTGACTTCTGCCTTGTTTCTCCAGCACATCCAGGCTCCAGCCCTTCTGCCAACACCCAGCTTGGATGTTTAATTAGTGTGAGAGTGGAGACTGCACCAAAGGTAGCAGAGTCTTGCCTATGTGGTCCAGGCCTTGTCTTCTAGGGAGCAACAGGTCCCGCACCAAAGGGGTTGCGCTTTCAGCAAGCAAAGGTGAGAGCAGAAAGGATGAGCTTTGCCCAAGGTTACAGAGCAGGACAGTGGCAGAGGCTGTGGTGGGAATAAGCTGAGTGCAGTTTTCTATTTATAGCTGCAGTTTAGGGCTACAGAGAGAGCCAGGCTGGAGCAGAGGGGCTGGGCAGAATGCAGCTACCCTTGCTAAAGCTGGTCCCTGGAGAGGGAGGCTGTAAGTTGGATGTGATGGCTGCAGGGCACTGCAAGAGAGGAGGTTTAGACTCCTGACATTCTGGGTTGGTTTGGTTGGTAGTTTTCAACCTTTAAGCTCTGCTTGTAGAGCATTTTGCTTGTTCAGTGTCTTAAAGCTGTTAGGATTGGGCTGGTGGGGTAGTGTTGTTGTTGTTACTTTTGTTGCTGTTGTTATTTTTAGTGTTATTACTTTTTTATTGTTTACTGTGGTTGCTTTTATTTAGTATTTATTTATTAGTACTTCAAACTGCTGTGTCACCTAATTCATCAGCCCACACAACCTTCCCTCCTTCTTCCTGCCAGCCCTGCAAGAGCATTTGCACAGAACAAAGTCATAGAATGGTTTAGGTTGGAAGGGACTTCAAAGCTCAGCCACTTCCAAGCCCCCTGCCATAGGCAGGGACACCTCCTGCTAGAACAGATTGCTCAAGGCCTCATCCAACCTGGCCTTGAACACCTCCACGGAGGTTGTGGAGCACAGAAGCACTGAATTTGATCACATTCTGTGCTTCTGTGCTCCACAACCTCCCTGGGCAACCTGTGCCAGTGTCTCACCACCCTCACTGCAAGGAAGCCTTTCCTAACGTCTAGTTTCAGTCTCTCCTCTGCCGGTTCAAACCTCCTCCTCTTCCTCTCATTCCCAGACCTTGTCAATAGTCCCTCCCCAGCCCTCCTGGAACCCCCTTCAGATCCTGCAAGGCCACTCCAAGGTCTCCTCCAAGCCTTCTCTTCTCCAGGCTGCACAGCCCCAACTCTCTCAGCCTGTGCTCACAGCAGAGCTGCTGCAGCCCTCTCAGCATCTCTGTGGCTTCCTCTGGACTGGCTCCAACACTTCCATGTCCTGCTTGTGCTGGGGGCTGCAGAACTGCCCCCAGGACTGCAGGTGGGGTGTGAGGAGAGCAGAGCCAAGGGGCAGAATCCCCTCCCTTGCCCTGTGCCCACACTGCTCTTGCTGCAGCCCAGCACAGGGTTGTGTCTGGGCTGCACTCCCACTGCAAGCTCCTGTTGAGCTTTTTGTCAGATCAAACCCCCAGGTCCTTTTTCTCAGGGCTGCTCTCAGCCATTCCCTACTCAGCCTGTATCTGTGCTTGGGATTACACCCACCCAGGTGCAGGACCTTAAACTTGCTTTTCAAAGTGGCCATGAGGTTTTGCCACCTTTGCAGAGAGCTATCACTAGAGGATGTGGTTTTGCAGGAGGCAAAGTTTCAATTCAAGCCTCCAGAACAGAGAAGGAAAAGCAAAGCGAAGAGCAGCTGCTCCTCTGCTGATGTGCAAATGTGACTTTCCAAGGCTGTGAGGTAAGAAACCACCTAACAGCCTCACAGGGAAGGAAATCTTCATTTCTCTTCTCTCCTTCTCTTCCCCCTTCCCCAGACCTGAGCTTCTCAAGAAGCACCCTGGCAAGCGTCGCCTTGCTGAGCTGCTGCGGTCTGAGTATTCCAGTGGGCTGGACACTGCTGCATCCTCCAAGGGCAAGAAGAGGAGAAAACAGAGGAAACCTGGCACCCAGCAGCTCCCAGCATAGGTCACTGGCTGCAGAAGCTTGTGGAGCGCCTCAGCTGGGGCTCAGGGTGACCTGCCAGATGGACTGAGGAGTGTTTCAGTTTGTCAGGCAAGTATGGGAAGGATCTCAGGGATCTTGGCCTCCTCCCCTTCCTTCCATAGGTCCAAATGGAACTGAATCCAGGCGTGTCCTGTTGCACTGCTGCAGTTCAGTGTGGCACCAGGTTTCTGAGGTGGCTTTTGCAAGAGAAATAAAAGGTTTAACTGTGTTTTCTCAGAGCAGTGTTGATGTCTGTGTAAGAGGGGAGTGAGACAAGGAGATGCTGGCCCGTTTAGAAGGCCTGGAGAAGCACTCCACAGTCTGTTTTCTTGCTTGTTTTGAAGCAGTAGTGGCAGAGGAGGTGCTCCAGGAGCACACTGGAGAGGAGAGAGGAGGATGTCCTTTGCCCTGCCACGCAGCAGGGCACTTCTGCTCCTGCCCCAGGTAACAAAACCACGTTGCAGCCACTTTTCTCTCCTGTCCTTGGTGCACTGAGACAAGGTCTGTCTCTGGGCACCCAATTGTCAGTGAGGTATTTCCACCTGGGAAGGAATCTCTTTGATCTCAGTGCAGGTGGCAGGATTGTGGAGAGCTCTTCAGCAGCACAGCACGTGGCCCCTTTGGGGCAGAGCTCATGGGTGCAAAACTTCACATCAAAACTTGAGTTTGGGAACCAACCTTGTCACTGTGGGAAGGAGCCAGCCTGGAATCCAGCAGCTTCCAAACTTCTCCTCGCCTACAGCGTGTTGTCAGAGCTAATTATGTAACACAGAGTGTGTCTGCACTGCCTGCCCTCTCTGAACATGAAAGCTTTGCAGGCCCTACTTAACCCTTGCCAGGACTAACCCCAGCTTTTGGGGTTCTCTGCCTTGGCTGGGTCTGTTCTGGGTGTGTCCCAGGTAAGTGGACTTCACCTTGCCCGTTTGTCGTCGTCTTTTCCTCTTGCTTCTCATGAGAGAACTGTGACAGCTGGGAAAGGGGAGGTGGTGTGGCCCCACATGTGCCAAGGCTGGCACACCTTCAGCCTTGTCCAGTGTGTGCAATGGAAGCTGAGCTCTAGGGAAGGCCCTGACAAAATTCCCTGTGAAGTTGGTGAGATGTGGAGGCAGAAATGATGTTCCCTGAGGACTGAAAACTCCTTCAGCAGCACCTACAGGAGGGTACCAACTGCCTCTTCCTCCTCTTCCTCTCTGTGCTGCTTCTAGCACCTCCTACAACAGCAGCACACATTTGAAACCAGCACAGCCCCCTGGTGAAAGGCAGCTTTCTGCTGCCTGCTTGTTGAAGAGCAGCCCACCCCTGACCCAGGCTGGGTGAGATGCTTAATGCAGGACCAGAAAATGTCCAAATTCAGTGGCAGTTTCAAGTGCTGGAAAGGAAAAAAGTACTGAGAAAGGAGATGAAAATGATACTTTGTGAGTGCAGCATTGAGGGCCTGTAGTGAGTCATACTAAAGACTGGAGGAGAGAAACAATCAGCCCTAAAGTCCTCCATTTCTGAAGGGACTCTAACATTTGAGAGCCAAAAATGAGGTTTTTCTCCTCACAGGCAATCACCAAACACTCTTGAGTTTTAATGCAATAATTTCTTTGAACACTTGAAAGAGGCTCCAGTATAAAATTAACTGGAGAATGGATGAGTGTTGGCAGAGAGAATGAAGTTAGCAGCATTTATTAGCTTAAGAGAAAATAAGGACAAAGCCCACCTGAGGTTGTTGGGAGTGCTGCTGGGAAGAGCAGTCAGGTTGAAGGCAAATGTCAGCTTCAACAGAAAAGAAACCCCTGAGGTTGAAAATGACTCAGAAAGAGTGATGCAGAGAGTGGAAGTTTGGGAGGAACTGATCTTGTGCATGAGGGGAAAAATCTGTGACCTTCTCCTGCCTGCCTGTCACCTAGGAATTAATCAGGATTATTGGCAAATTCAGAGCAGGGGGAATAAAGGCCCAGAGCAGCTGGATGAGAGGCATCAGGGAATCTGGTTGCTGTCTGTGTGAGCTGAGCACATCGCGTTAGAGTTGTGATGAATAATGTGATTGAAAAGCAGAAATAGAATCAGAGAATGGTAGGGGAGAGAAGGGACCTCTGGAAATCCAGCCCAGCTGCCCTGCCAGAGCAGGGTCACCCAGGACAGGTCACACAGGAACCCATCCAGACAGAGCTTGGAAGTCTCCAGAGAAGACTCCGCAGCCCCTCTGGGCAGCCTGCTCCAGGGCTCCGGCACCCTGGCAGTGAAGCCTTTCTTCCTGCTGAGGTTGAACTTCCTGAGTTCCAGTTTGTATCCACTGTCCTTGTCCTGTCCCAGGACACTGCTGAAAGCAGACTGGCACCTTCTTGCTCCCCACCCTTCAGTGGTCACCCTGGGGCAAGGGTCACAGCTGCACACCTGTGGTCAGTGTCTAGGTCAAACACAAGACACCCCAGCACTGGCAGCCACCACTGAGGAGCAGGAGAGAAAGCAGCAGAACTTCCCTGTTTCCATCAAGTTATTTTCTCCCTGAGCCTGGGAAGGGGGCAGGAGAAGCATCAATTGTTCTGGCCTCGTTTATTTGGTGTTGGGATGAAACCACAAAATCAGCTGGAAACAGCTCTGCTGGTTCCATCAGTTGGTGTGTGTTGGCATCTTCAGCAGAGCAGCTTTCCTTCTTTGTCTGCTCCCAGGGTGGTGGTCCTGGTTAAAGCTGTGTCAGGCAGGAGAGAAGATGGCCCTCAAGCTGGGAAACAGCCCAGAAAGGGGTTGAGAGCCAGGATTGTGCTCGGTCCTGGCAAACCTACTGGTTTGTGTCTTGGATGCAGCCTGGACCTGACAGAAACCAACCACCAGCAGGCTGTCTGCTGAAGGCTCTCTACCCCAGGAGCAGAGCTGGTGCAGTAGAATCACAGAATGGGTTGGGTTGGAAAGGACCTTAAAAGCTCATCTAGCTCCAACCCCCCTGCCATGGGCAGGGACACCTTCCACTAGACCAGGCTGCTCAAAACCTGGCCTTGAACACCTCCATTGTGTTCCAGTACTCAGCAGCTTTTGTTCTTAGGACTGCTGCTCCTCAGCTGTGCCATTCTTACTGCTTCATCTCCTTTCAGCCCGGCACAGCCTGTCCCACCCCTGAGGACCTGCCAGGATTATGCTGCCTGGCACCAGGCTCTAAAGCTGAGCAGAGTCTGTAGGTGCAGGACCAGTGCTGGTGGGCAATAGGATCCTGTCTGCACCCAAGCTGGAGGTGAGGCTGCTTGGTCAGCAGCTTTTGGGGCTGCTCACGTGGCAGGTGTGATGCTCTCTGAGGAGAGCCTACAGCCTCTGGAGTCTTCCCTAGACAATTTGTTTTGAAGCTTGACTTTAATGTGAGATGTGCCTGCAGGACACTCATCTCACTGTCAGAAGGGGACCCACAGGAAGGCTGGAGAGTGTTTAGAAGGACCTTTGGTGATAGGATGAGGAGCAGTGGTGTGAAACTGGAGCAGGGCAGAGGTAGGTTGGACATCAGGAGGAATTTCTGCACTGTGAGGATGGTGAGGGACAGGTTGCCCATCCCTGAAGCCATTTAAGGTCACACTTGATGTGGCCCTGGGCAGCCTGATCGAGTTCAGGATGTCCCTGGTGACCGCAGAGGGGGGTGGATAAAATGCCCTTTGAGGGTCCCTTCCACCCCTGTGCGCTGTGTGACTGTGAGACACTTTCAGTCCTTGCTTCCCCTCTGCTCTTCCCTTCCCAGACTCACCCCAAACAGAGATCTCCTCAGGCCTCTGCCCCTTCTCTCCCATTATCCTCCCAACACAAGCTGGACCCCCTTGCTGTGTCCCAGCTCAGCAGGGCCCTCTCCAGCTTCTTCCAGATGTGAAATAGCCAATTGAAATAGTGCAGTTATGGACCCATAACACACCTGGTACTTAATTGTCCTGGTAGCTTCCTCCTCTGCCACTAATCAAGTACCAGAGAGGGTCTTTGAGGGGCATTCCTGCTGCGTGGAGGGGAGGAAGGCTGTGGCAGGCTGGGGAGCACACCCACCACAAGTTGTCCTTTGATAGATTTTTAATATGATTTTAAAGAGTTTTGTTTGGCCTCATTCTTATTCAATGAGATTAATTTAAAGCACTTATCCCCTGGGTTTAAGTCAATCCATGTAGGATTTGGGACGGGGGTTTGTTGGCCAGGGAGGGGAGGGTTGTTTGCAGGCCTCTCTGAAAGACTCCTTTCCCACTTCATTAACCCCGAGCTGGGAGCGACCCCCCCCCCCCCGCCCCTTTCCGCCTCCTCGCCCCAGCCGAGGCTCAGGGATTTACCAAACTCCCCCATTCACATGCAAAGGCTCAGCCGGGTCCACAAAGCCCCAGGGCTCCCCCGCGCCGTGCCCCCTCCCCAGGCGTGGCTGTGCATTTGGTCGAGCCGACAATAACCCTTCCCGGGGGTGTACCGAAGTAAAGCTCCCGGGATAGAGCCGGGACTGGGGCACTGGGCTGGGACCCGGCCCCGGGGAGGAGTCGGGGATGCTCTAGGGCTGGGGCTGTCCCGTGGGTAGCGGGCTGGGGGCTTGGGGGGAAACTCCGTGGAGGCCCGGGAGAGGTGACGAAGGATCAGGGGAGCAGAGGCAGTTTGGGGGGCTGATGGAGGATCGGGCGAAGGGAGGGTGATGAAGGGCCAGGAGAGCAAGGAGGTGATGGAAGATATGTGAAGCAGAGGAGAACCGGGAAGGATGTGGGGGGTGATGGAGGACCAGAGGGAGAGGCAAGAGGACCGGAGGGGGCGAGGGAGGATCTGGGGGGATGATCATAGATGAGGGGAGCGGGTTCATGGAAGACCGCGGGGAGCAGAGGAGGGCGGGGGAGTGTGGGGTGATGGAGGATCGGGGGCGCAGAGGAGGACCGAGAAGGGCGGCAGAGGATCGGAGGCGGGGGACTGCGGAGGGCCGGGGACAGCGGCAGAGGACCGGGGCGGAGGGGGGGAGGGTGATGGAGGCCCAGGGGGGCTGCGGAGGGCCGGGCGAGCTGTGCTCGCAGCCCATCTGTCGGCTCCCGGAGCCGGCGAGCCGCTGCCCGGCTGTCCCGGCGAGCAGCTGCCGGGCTCGCCGGCCGGGGCCAGATGAGCGACACTTTCTAGAGGGTGGAAACAATCCCCTTGCAAAGCTCTCACTTCCCGCACCCGGGCGCTGATGCCACTGCGGCTCCTCCTCAATCGCTCACCGGCTCCGGCTCCCATCGCGCCGGGCACCGGTGTGTCCCCCAGCCCCGCGGCGGAGCGGCCGGTCCCGCATACCGGCAGTGGGACCAGGTTTAGAAGGGGGTGGGGGCGATCTCCTTATGATGGGAGGTGGGAAAGCTCCCGTTTGCTTTTTGCCTTTCCCTCGGCGGCCGCTGATCCGCCACAGCAAATAAACGGGGGGAGGGCAGGGGAGAAGAAAAGGGGCGGCGGAGGCGAGCCCCGTGCGTTTGTAAAGAAGTTGGTTTTATTTGCACATTTAAAAAAGGAGGGATGGGGACAGGGATCGCGGGGAAGGTGCGGGGGGGGGGGGGGGGGGGGGGCGAACGGGAGCAGCCGCGACCCCCCGACACCCCCCCACCACCATCCTTCTTCCATCCCCCTCCCCAGCCGGGCCGGCCCCGGGATACAGACTGACAAGAATCACTTACACAAATACGCCCTCAGGGTTCACAAATAAATAATTCATATACATTTTGCGCACCGTATTTACATTTCGACGCTGTCTTTTTCTTTTTCTTTTTTTCCCTCTCTCTTCCCCCCCCACTTTTTTTTTTTTTATTATTATTATTTGTTTTCCCCCTTTTTTTTTCCAGTTAGTTTTGAGCGTCCCAGAGCCTCGCCGTGGCCGGCGGGGACACCCACTCGCGCCATACACACTCTCTTTTCCGTCCACCTTCCCCGTGGCAGGAGCGATGCCCCAGGTTTGGGAAAGTGAGGAGTGGGCTCCCCAGGAGCAGGCTGTAGCAGAGGTGGTTGGTTCCCACCTCGGTATTTCCTGAAAGGGGGCAGAGGGGCAGATCCCTACCAGCGCCGCCGGAGCAACCAGCCCCTGGCCGTGCTCTGGGCTCAGTCCCCGGGCGGGGCTTGGGCAGGGGGATCCTGCCTGAAGCCGGCCGGAGCAGGGGTGGTTGCCCCCTAGTCCTGTAGTTCCTGGGGAGGGGGCAGAGAGGCAAAGCCCCGCCACCGGAGCAATCAGTCCCTGCCCGTGCTCCCGGCTCACTCTCGGGCAATGGTAGGGTGACGCCGAGGCGGTCCCGGTGCCCTTCTTGGGCACAAGGCGGGGAACGGCGGAGAGAGCCCCGCGGAGCAGGGGGTAGCTTTGCCGGCATCCGTCCTGCCAACCCTGCCCTTGCTTCTTGCATTCTTTATATGGAGCTAAAAAAAGGAGGGGGAGATGTCGGGAATATATATATTTATATATATATTTGGGGATGAGCGGGAGGCTGCCGCTTGCTAGCAGCCCCACAGCTGGGATGGCCCCCTACAGCCGCCCTACCTCACCCCCCCGTAGCCCGGTGGGTGCCGGTGGGGCTGCCCGAGAGGCCGGAGCTCACCGGGGCTGAGCAGCCCGGGGCAGGACGCCGGGCAGCGGGGGCAGGGGCGGCGGGGGCTCGCTACCTCCCTGCAGTCCGTGGATAAGAATGCGGGGCACCAAGGGTCTCTGTAGGGCGGGAGGAGGAGCGCTGGGTCCCCGGTACAGGTAGAGAGCGGCGCCGGGGTCCAGGTTGGAGACCAAACTCTGCGGGTAGAAGTAGGGCGAAGGGAACATCCTCTGCAGGGCTGAGTAGTTGCCAGCCTCGGCCAGCAGCTCCAGGCCCACCGCCGTCTGTCTTTTCCACTTGGTCCTGGTGGGGGGACAAGCCGAGAGAGGGGGGTCAAGGAGGTAGGGTTGCTCCAAAAGCCGCTCCCAGGCTCTTTTTACCCTCTCCACACCCTTTATCCACGGGCTTTTTCCTCCTTCGCAACCCAGCTCTCGGGCTCTGCTGTCCTTGCGCATCCCTGATCCCCGAGGCTGATCCCCTCTGTAAGGATGGGAGAGACCAGCCCAGTGGGGGGGGGGTCGCAGACCCCAATTAAGGGGTGAGTGGACTGCTCTCCGCGGTGTCCCCGCCGTAGCAGCCCGGTGTGAGCATCCACGGAGCCTTCCTGGAAGGCACCGGAGCCAGTTCCCGGCTGAGATCCGCTGGCGGGATGTAAAAATCCCCCCCCGATATCAATCGCCTCCAACATTTCAGTCCTTTCCTGGGGTGTAAACTCCAGACTGCAAACTGCGGCCTGCGTGTGACATCCCGCGTGTGACATCCCGCGTGTGACACGGCAGACCCTCCGCCCCGCCGCTGAGCGGGGACGATACCGCTGCTGCTGTTGCTCCAGCCCGAGGCTGCCGAGGCCCCGTTTCACGTCTCGGGGCTCCGAGACCCCCTCCCCGAGCCAGGGCTACCGGGGCTAAGCCCGGGCCCCTCGAGTGGCTGCAGGCATCCAGCGAGGGGACACGCGTGGGTTAACGTCCTGAGGAATTCGTTTGCCGCGTACGTGTGTGCAAATGCCTGCGTGGAGTTTGCATACCTGTAGGCATATATAGGCATGGGTCTGCCTGCGTACGTGTGTGTGTGTGTGTGTGTGTGTGCAGAGTCCCGTGGAGAAGCCCCCGGCCCCGGAATTCCGCCCCCGACGGGACGGCTCCGGGGACGGGCAACTGGGGAAGGGGCTGTGAGACACCGGCCTGGCTCCAGCGTGTCCTTTCGGGAGGGATTTGGGAAGGAAGGGTGCGGGGGCTTGGTGAGGGCACAGCCCTCGCCGCCCTAAACTCCCTCAAGTCCCCGAAGTGTTGATCTTTGCAGAGGGACTGGAATTGAGCGGTGGGTGTTTAAAACCTGGGGGAGGGAAGGGGAGGGAGAGACGGGATGGGACTGCAACTGGGAGTCCCTCGTTTTACGGCGATGGTGGGGGCTGGGAAGAGGGGTGTCCGGATAAAGCCACCGAAGCCATTCCCGTCTCCAGCCCTTTTACGGGTGTGTCGCTGAAGCACTAAACCTATTTCCAGCAGTAAATTATTCATCATAATAATAATTGTGTAATTACTGTAAGGGGTGTTAATTATTGATGCCCAAAGCAGTAATTGGTATCTATTATTAATGGGCCGATGTGTTATGCTGTTGTGTTTAGCTGGAAAACCCACTCTTGCCTCCCCGCATTGCCGGGGCTGAGGGGCAGAGATTACTCCCCCACCCCACCCCTAACCTGCCCTGCCTCTCGATATCACTTTTTCTCCACTTCGGGATAAAAAGCCCTCTGGAAGGGGAGGAGAGGGGAGGAGACCTCACCTCTCCCGCTGCCAGGAGGGCTGAGCGGGTGGTTGTGGGGTGCAAAAGCCCTGCCTGGTCTGGAGGTGCAGGGCTGGGTAGAAGAGCAGGATGAGACCCCAGAGCGGTGGGCAGGAAGGAAGGGTGGGTTTTTACCTTCTGTTCTGGTACCACGTTTTCACCTGCGTGTCGGTGAGGTTGAGGGACGCGGCCAGCTCCATCCTGTCCTGCACGCTCAGGTATTTCTGCCTCTCGAAGCTGCGCTCCAGCTGAGCCAGCTGATGGTCGGTGAAGGCGGTGCGGGCTTTGCGCGGCTTTTTCAGCCGCACCGGGGGACTGTCCCGGGAGCTGGAGATCTCTCGGTCCCCTTCTTCTTTCACTGGGTCGAGAGGGAGGAAGAGAGGCCAGGTCAGGGCAGGAAGGGAAGGGGACAAGCCCCAAGAAGAGGAGGGTGAAGCACCGCAGGCATATAGAGGAGCTGGGCTCGGGTACCCAGCCGCGCTCACGGCGCATTTGCCTCGCAGCCCCGCAAATTTGAACCCTCGTGGGAGTCCCCGATGTGGACCCGGCCTTTCCCCGTACCCAGGGCCCGGGAGCAGGGCCGGGACACCGGCTTGTACCCCCAGGCTCCTGCCCAGACTCTCCGATCTCCCTCAAGCCTCTGCCTACGGGGCAGGACCCTGCCCTTGATTCTTTCTCCTCGATCCAGCAGCTTTCTCCGTGTTTGGGCATTTTACTCCCCTGCTCTTTTTCTTTTCTCCTGACAGTTTTTCCCCCTGTCTCTCTTTTTTGTTTTCCCCCAGTTTTTAATTTCCCCCTCCTCCCCTTTCTTTTAAAATCCGACCACAACCCAGAAATGGAAACTGCGAGCCCACATTTTCGGAGGATAAAGTGGCTGGGGGTGATGCTGCTTCTCCCCCATCGCGCAGAAGCCTCCACCCGTGCCGGGGATGCTGCTGGGGCACCGACCAAACCCCCCTTCACCGGGGCTCGCAGAGCATTATCCTTTCTTTATGTTAAACCCCACCGAACGAAACGTGTCGGCCGCGGTTCGTTAGCTCTGTCGGTACCCACGCACGGGCGGAGGGACGCGGGAATTTACGCCTCGGAATATTAGTGGGGGCAATGTTCGACCAGGAAAAAAAGAAATTGAAGCTGATAAAAAAAAAACCAAACCAATAATTGTCTGTTCGTGTTGGTTTTTGGCATCCTCCCGGAGATTATGTAGAAACCAAGGCTCAGTTTATACAAATCGGCGGAGTTCGGGGTTTGGGTTTGGTTTTGGTTTTGTGAGGTTTGGTTTGCTTTGCTTTGGGTTTTTGTTTGTTTGTTTGTTGGTTTGGTTTGGTTGGTTTTGGTTTTTGGTTTGTTTTGGGTTGGGTTTTTGGTGGTTTGGTTTTTTGTTTTGGGGTTTTGGGTTTTTTTTTTTTTTTTTTTTTGAGGTTTATGTTAAATTTGGTGGCGACAGAGGCAGGGCTGGAGCCGAACGCGAGCTGATTCCTCTCGGTAGGGAGACAATAATCCGGTTAATTGAGCCACCGGGGAGCGAAACCCTTCAACCAGAAATCTCCTCCCTGACCGAGCCGGGAACGAGCCCTAAACCACGGGGACCCGGCTCCGGTTCCCAGGAAAAGCGACAGCCCTGGCACCGGATCCGGAGCAGGCAGGACAGGCGCGGGGGGCGTGCGGGTCCCAGCCCCAGTCCCTGCTCCGCTCTCTCCTAGAAAGGCCCAAAACTTTGCGCTGTTTTTCCATCGGGTCCGGCCTCAGGCAGCGCTGCAAGGGCACATTTCACCCCCCCCTTCCCGGGCTCATCCTCTGCTCCTAAAAAGTTCCTGCTCTCCAAAGGGTTCTTTGGCCATGACTCCCCCCTCCAGGCTATTCTTACTATACAAAACAAAACCCAAACCCCAAACCCAGCAACAACAACAACCCAAACCCCGCTATAGAGAATACAGATAGCAGGGTCTGCGGCATCTGCTGTGGGCCAAATCCTGCCGCAGCTTCTTGTGCTTTAGGCCTGGCCCCGCAGCCCTTTCTCTTTGATTTTTTTTTTTTTTGCGGGGAAATCAGGTTTTGCTCCACAAAAATCACCATATCCAAAGCAGGGAGAAAAGGATGGCGCTGGGCTTCCGCCACCCCCAAGAAGCGCTGGGTTTGCCCTCGTTTACACTGTGTTTTTGCTCTCCATTTAAGAAGTGTTTCCCCCATATTTAAGACCTGTGTGCGTCCCCCTCTTAAACCGTTCCTCCCCCCTTGCATTTAAACTGTATTTTGACCCATTGAAGTTGTTCCTCCTCCATTTAAGCTGTTCCTCCCCCGTATAAGCGGTCGTCCTCCCCCCGATTTAAACTGTTCCCCCCATTTAAACTGTTCCACCCCGTTTAAACTGTTCCCCCCCCATTTAAATTGTTCCTCCCCATTTAAACTGTTTCCTCCCCCCCCATTTAAACTGTTTACCATGATTCAAACTCGATTTCTCGCCACTTAAGCCGTTCCTCTCCCCTTTAAACTGTTTCCCTCCCTAATAGAACTGTGTCTATTTAAGCTGTGTTTCCCCTCTCATTTAAACTATTTTTGAGGCCCTATTTAAGATGTTTTTCTTCCCAATTTAATTTGTGTTTACCTCGCATTTAAGCTGTGTTTTTACCCCATTTTATCCCTGTGTGTCCCCCCGCCTTGTTTAAGCTGTTATCCTTCCCTTTCAAGATGGGTTTCCCCCTCCATTTAAGGTCTCTTCGCCCCCTCATTTCAAGCAAGGGTTGGCTACGCTGTTCAGAGGCAGGCGAGGAACTGATTTGGGCTGGGATAATGCTGTCGTGTTCCCCCCCCCCAAAAAAAAACAAACCACAAACCGAACCAAACAACAAACAAAACCTCTGGCTTAGGGATGTGCGGAAAACCTGCGTTCCTTCTCCCCCCGCGCTTCTTTCGCGGTCTGGGGGAAGGCGAGAAAAGCTGATGGAATTCGGGGGCGAGTGGGATGGAGGAGGCGAAAACAAACCGCCCAGGTGGGAATCGCGGCTGGATTCCATCTCGGCCCTGCGGAACGTCGAGGCCGATACCAGCGTTTTTCCCGGGACACTTTTTTAAGCCCGGCACAGCCCCGAAGGTCGCTGTCTGCCCCCTCACCGCCATTCCCCAGCCCCCAGGTGCCTTCGCAGCTCGTTCGGGGCAAGATTTCTCTCCCCGTGAGCCTTAGTTCCAGAGCGGCGGTTCCGGGCTGCCCAAGGGCTCCCTGGCAGCCGGGCTGGGGCTCGGCTCGTCCCCCTCTTTTCCCTACCATCCTTTCCGAATCCAGAGCCACATCGCCTCTGGTTCTCCTTTCGCCTTCCTCTGGCAAACACACAACAAACAATTTTCCCTGGCGCAAGTTTTTTTTCCGTGGGTGGAGGAGAAGTTATCCGGGATATGATAAACTGCTCCGGGGGTGTGTGTGGAGGAGAGAGGACGGAGGGCAAGAACCGATCCCAACAGCCCACTCAGGATCGTTCCCGGCCTCCTCCAACCCAGCTGCCGCAGGGGGAGGCCGGGAAGGGGTTGCGAGGCGCCCGGGCTGCCGAAGCCCCGGGCCCGTGGCGAGCGGCGGCTGAGTCCAGCCCCGCTCCCCGCCGGCACAGGAGCTGCAACTCGGGGCTCTCTGTCTGTCTGTCTGTCTGTCGTGCTCGTTTGTAAACCGTCTCCAGCACAGTCATAGATATAACACAAATCGAATCAAACCTCGCCGACTTTCTTGTTCGTTTCTCGCCGGAGCAGGGGAACAGAATTTCTCCGCTAAACCCATAATTACTTTATTATCGTTTTCTTACATTTTTTCTTATTTTTTCCCCCTTTTAATTTTCTTTTTATTTTTTCCCCCAGGCAGAACGCCTCTTCCCGTTCTCCTCTCTCCTTTCCCCGCGGATAGAAACGAATCAGCCGCATCTTCCCCGCGGAAAAAACAGCCCCGAGCATCCCCCGAGCGCGTTAGGTGAACACCAATTCCCCCCAACCCCTTTCATGGGGCCGAGCCCCACCAAACCCCGAACCCCAGGTGCTCTCAAGTTGGTGCCGATCCCGCCATCATTTCGGAGACGACCGATGCCGCGACCCCCCCCCCCCCCACACCACCTCCTTCACCGGGAGCCGGCTCCGCAGCGAGCTCCCGGTGCACACAGGGAAGCTCCGGGGACGCCGGAGGTTTTGGGTCCAGGCCGTGCAAAGCCTCAGCGGGGTGAAGAGCTCTTACCTTTGTACTCTGAGTCCGAGGAAGAGCTGCTGGTGTTTTTTTCCATTTTCTCCCTAAAGTCCTCTCCTGGTTTGGTTGGGATCCTGCCCGCCGGCTCCTGCCCGCCGTGAGGTCCATTGGTGCTGGAGTAAGGGGCGCAGGCGGCCAGGGGCTTGCAATCTGCCAGGATGTCTCTGATGAGGAAGGAGGAGGTGACGGTCCGGGACTGAGAGGGAGCCGAGACCTGCCCCGGCTGGAGGTGCGCATCCAGGCCCGGCCGCGGCCCCGCCGCCTCCAGGCACTCGCGGCCCGGCGAACGGGGTGAGGGACACCCGCTGCTGCCCTCCGAGCGGGGGCTCAGCTCCAGCGGGGACCGGCCGTCGCTCACCAGCGGGTCCCCTTTGGGCACGGCCGGGCTGCCGGCTCGGTGGGAAAGGATGGAGTCGATCCCAAAGCCGGTGGAGCCCTCCATGGCCCCCGCGAAGTGCCGGCGCTCACACGGGCATTGGCGGGGAGGGCGCGGCGGAAGCGGGTCGGTAACGATAATTAACAACAACAAGAGGAGAAGAAAAAAAGGGCAAAAAAATAAAAGAAGAAATAAACCAAAAAGAATATTTAAAAAGGTAAAAAAATAATAATAAAAGAGCAAAGTTCAGCCTAGGATCCGGACAGTTGCTGCAAGGCTCTCCGAGGCTTCGCGCGTTAGATCCAGGGCTGCTCCGTCTTCAGCATCGCGCCCGGCTGCACTCACAGACAGACAGACAGGAAGGGGGGGAGGGGGGGGAGAGGGAGGCAGAGTCAAACTTTGGCCGCCAAGGAGGTGGGAGGGGGACACACGGACCCCAACCTCACCCTGGGCCCCGGCCCCTTACCCGGCCACCCCACCCTCTGCCCGGAGCGGTGGCGGTGCGGAGCTTGGCGGGAGGGGGAGGGGGGGGGGGGGGGCGCAGTCCGGGGTGTGGGGGGGCGCTCCCAGCCGGAGGTGGGGAGGCAGCAATCGATAGTGAAGCTTCGTAGAGCCTTAACCACTTAATGATCCGGAAATCAATGGGGAAGGGCGAGGGGAGGGCAGAGGGGGTGGCTAGCCGTCGCGGCCGCCGAGGAGCCCCCCCTTTCCCTGCCAGAACCTCGGACAGCGCCTGAGGGGAGTAACCGGAGTCACTCCGGAGCCTCCTGCGCCTCGAACAGCGCCCGGGAGCCGGAGTCACTCCGGACCGCTCAGCACCTCGGACAGCGGCGGAAGCAGCGCCACCTCCCCGGGGGAGAGGGCAGGAAAAGGGGCAAACTGGGGAGGAAAAAGGAAAAAATGAACTTGCGCCACTCCGGCTCGGGGACCTTGGCACCCCTCCCTCGTGTGAACGAGCCCATTGGCCGCGGGGCGTTTTGGGGGTTGTCACTCCCCGGCGGCGACACCTCGGAGCTTGATTAACGGGAATTAATTGCCGCCCGCAGCCCCGCGCTTTCCGGGAGGTTTCCGCCTTCTTTTGCTGTCATTATCCCGCTGACGGGGCTCGTAATGGGGTGATTAGCTGCGGGGGGTATGGGGGGGGTGAGGTGTCGAGGGGTTGCTGCTTTCCGCTCGCTTCTCCCCGCAGTTAACCCATTGGCCGATCCCTTCCGTGCAAGGAAAGTTTTCCTCGGCGTAAAAACAAAATAGAAAAAGAGGAGAGGGAAGGAAAAGAAGAAAAGGAAAAGGAAAAGGAAAGGGAAAAGGAAAATAAGAAAAAGTAAAGTAAAAGAAACAGAAAAAAGGAACAAGGAAGAAGGAAAAGGAGAAGGAAAAGGAAAAGACTCTCCCCAAAGCCCCAGGGCAGAGGCAGTGAACCTCGGAGAGACGAATTTCGTTGAATCCCCTCGAAATCGATGGTGAACGAGCAGAGAGCTCCTTTAGCTCACGCAAGTGCCAGGCCACCGGGCATCGCCTCCGGCTCGTCCCGTTCTCCCAGCGGCAGTACCTACTGGCGCAACTGGGAAGGGACCGAGCTCAGGGTGGGTTTTTTTTTCCTGCCGTCAATGCCGTTTTAAATAACACCTCCACAGCCCCAGCCCGAGCTGCCCACCCCTGCCAGTTTCTCCCAGAGACACCGAGTTTCCTCCCTCCTGCCCCGTTGGGGGCGAGGGGGGGTTTGCTGTTGTGCATCCCCCAGGTTCTCGCAGGAGTCCCACCTTCCACTCTGGCAGACTGGCTCCTGCCTCCTCGAGGGGTTAGTTAGGGGCTTTTTCCTGGGGGCAGAGCCTTCGGCGAGGAGATGAGAGAAATGTCCCCACGCGGGGGGCTGGAGCTGCCCCACGCAGCAGCGATGTCGCCGCTGATTTCTCAGACACTCGATTTCCTCTCTTCTCCACCTTTCCGGCCAGGCAGTTACATCTTGTCCCTCTTCCAAAGCCGCCCTTGGCCAGCAGCTTGGAGGCGATCAAGGAGGGGAGAGCCCCCCTCTCCAGCCCCCGGGAAGCCCGGCTGCCAGCTGTCGGGCAGCGGCACAGGCAGGGCCCCAGCACCTCCTGCCCTCGGCCCTGCAGGCTCGAGGCCGGCTGGGATCGGGGCAGTGGAACAAAAGAGCCTGAGAGGGGAGGATCAACCCAGGGACAAAACCAGCATCGGCTCCGGGACCAGCCTGTCCCCATCCTGGGAGCTGCTTGACCTCTCTGTCCTTGAGTGAAGGATCCCTGCTCTGCCTCTTTCCTCCCAGCACAGAGGTGCTGCCCCAGTGCCAGGGACTGGGAGCCAGGCTGAAGGTTCCTGGTCTGCCGGGGGTGAGTTCTGCAGCGTACATCTCCCTAGGCAGGGCCGGGCTAAGCATTGCTTCAGACTGGACCAGAGCAACAGATGTGCAGGATCTGGTCCCAGTGAGAAATGGGGCAGAGACCCCTGTGGGGTTTCCCAGCTCTGCAGTGTGGGTGTTGGTGGCTCCTGGGTGTTGGTGGCTTCCCTGTTCAAGCAGTGAGACCCCAATTCGGGATGGAGATTGGCCCTAGGATCAGAAGTAACACTCAGGTGGTGTTTGGGACCAGAAGAGGGAGCAGGGCAGGGAGTGCTCTTGCAATCAGGATTTGGATCAGCAGTGCAGGGGCAGGTTTGGCTCTGCTGCTCTGTTTCCTTCTCTCTAATCAGACTTCTGCCTTCAAACAACCATGGGGAAGTTTCTGGATCAGACTCACTCTCTGATGCTGGGCAAGATTTTTGGTGGCTAAGTGTGAGGAATTCAATACCCATCCTTAAGCAGACACCACTCTGTGCCATCCCCAGCTAAGGCCCTGGGGACAGAGGCTGTCACTCCTAGGCTGTATTCTGAGCATTCAGCAACCACTTGCTGCTTATGTCCTAATGTCAGTGTGTCTGACACTGATTAACCTGAATTACTGACATGATTATTAATCCCAGGACTAGGCTCCCCAAGGCAGCAGTGTGCCCCACTCTGCCCATATGTGATGTCCCTCTACAAGTGGGGTCCAAGTGACTGCTCTGTGGCTGCCAGCATGGGTAGGTAATCCCACATGGAGCCCACCCAGCAGCACAACTCTGCCTTCCCTGCCTCTGCCTGCCCTCGACCCCCATTTTCTGGCCAGTCCCAGTTCACAGACACTCACTGGACAAGAGCAGACCTCTAATGCCAGCTGCATTTCCAATCACCCCCTCCCAAGCCCCAGTTACACCCTGGAGTTGGCTCTAAGGACTCTGGCAGCTTTGGGAGCTGCTGAGCATTCCTCCTTTCTGGGAGCTGCTGGCAGAGGTGGTCAGGCTGTCCTGGCACCAGTCCCCAGTGTGGGCTTGAGGTCATGGGGCAGGGCTGACCCTGGCCATTCTCTGAGGTTTGGGGCTGGGCAAATCTTCACAGATGAGCTTCAGCTGTGGGGGCTGAGCTGTAACGATGGCTGTGGCAAGACCTTCTGGAAGTATCTGCTGGTGGAGCACTGAGCAGTACCCTGAGAGGGTCTGGCTTAGAGAGGAAGACGCCCACAACCTCTGTGGTACTTCGTGCCCACTGGGTGCCCGGGAAGGCTGTACCCGCACGGGCAGCGAGGGGAATGCTCAGCCCCGACAGGCTGCCGGGGGGACGCTCCGGTAAGGAGAAGGCTGCGTACTCATGAGAGAGAGAGGGAAAGGGAGGCCGGGGCGGGGCGGGTGGGGGGAGACGGCAGAAATGGGAGGGGGCAGACAGTTGGGGGTGTCAGTGACCGAGAGGAGCAGGGCCCGGCGGTGGGGCTCCTGCGGCAGCGTTCGAAGCCCCTTTGCCAGTGGGTGTCACTGCAGGACAAGGAGCGTCCGGCGGCGGAGGGCGTCCGGGGCTTGGGGAGGGGGTCGGGACCCCGCCACTGGGTTCCACCGTCCGGGGCAGTGGGGAGCGGAGCAGAGATCCATGGTTGTGCCCCCCACGGTGATCTCGGCCACTGGCCGGGGGGCGGCGGGGAGAGGAGGCTGCGGTGAGGACGAGCCTGAGGTGGCACCTCGGGGCGGGGGGACTCACAGGTCCTCAAGGCAAAGGTGACCCTTCCCCAGCTGGGGTGCAGGTGCCCGGGCAGTGAGTGGGTGCTCCGTGTTCCCACCCAGCGAGTTGCAGGACTCGGCCAGCTGGGCCGTTTTTGGGCAAGACCCTGCCCGGAATTTGGGGTGCAGTGGGGCAGGTCTGTCACCTCCCAGCCCCACTGAGCAGTGTCTTCTGGATGCACTTCTGGCTCAGCTGCTACTTTTTGAGCCTCTTTCTTTGCTTTCAAACCTGTCCCGAATCATCATGTCCCTGTGGGCTCGGTTCTCATCACATTCCTTTGCCAGCCTTTCCCCAGGCCTTTTCCACCTCTGCAGATGTGTCCCTCCCTGTCAACACCCCAAGGACCTGAGCAATTGCTCAGGACCCAGATGTGTGGCTGGACCAAGAGCTGGATGTGGCTCCCACCAGGCAGCTGGGCAAGCCTCACACACATAACCAGTGTCATTTTGAGCAGGACAGGTTGTTTAAAGCCCAGGTTCCTCCCTTCCTGGGGAGGGGGGAAAGGTCTCAGGCCATAGGTTTAGAAGGGGTGCCCAGGCCATGCTGGGCTGAGGTCTCCAGGTGCCAGCAGGGTGGTGGATGTGAGAACTGAAAGCTAACACCGAATTTAAACACCTGCTGCAATCTGAGAGCAGCAGACGTGAGGAGCAGGCTACACAGGAGTAACGAATTGTTCCTCTAGCAGCCTTGGAGATGCACAACTCAAGCACTCACAGTTATTACCAAGTGGCATCTTCTCAAGGTGAAATGTCCACTTGGGAGGAGATGGGTTTTAAACGTGTTGGTACCTGCCTGAGCCTCTGCTGTCACCTGTCGGTGGCCAAGCCAGGGTTTGAGTGCTATGATGTTGAGCAGGTGGAGTCTGAGTTTGTTCAGCAACTGCTTAGAGAGGCTCAGCCCCGAGGGGCACCAGCAGCTACTGGAGGGTGAGCGTGGAAAGGGCTGAGGGCATCGCTGTGCGGCGAGGCCTCGGCTTGGCGGTGTGCTTGGGGCAGGTGTTGGGATGCCCTCACACGGGGAAGGGCTTTGCTGAATCAGGCAGTGATGGGAAGCTTGTCTGGCAAGGAAATGAGCAGGCCTGGTGGGTTGTCAGTGTTATAGACTTACTGATGACTGGGGTATGGTCAGACTTGATGTTTGCTCAGCACAGACAGTGGAGGGGACTCTGCTTTGCCTCTGCTGTGACCACTGCCCTGCTGCTGTGCTGCAGCATGATGAGAATCGCAGTGGTCAGACCGTGTGAGCTGCAGCACATCTAACACGAAGCAATGAGCAGGCTGGCACAGAGTCACTCCTGACCTATTTTATGATTTATTTGGCTATATCTACATCAGCACAACATGTTAAACCCAGAGTGAAGGCCTGTGGCATTTTCAGGGTCTGGGGGCTGTGGTGCCCAGCACAGTGCTGTGGTCCTCGCTGCTCAGATGCTCTGGGGAAGAGGACAACCTCTCGCCTCTCAGTGGGAGGCACTGCCTGCCTTTTTACGAGCATCATGGACTGGAAAAGTGCTGAGATGAGGCCCAACCTGCAAAGACAGAAGCAGACAGAGGTCTGGTTACAAGCAGATGGAGAAAATGGGTGTTAGCACAGAGAAGAGCCTGCAGGGATCTGCCTGTCTGGGAGATGTTGCTGCAGGTGAAGTCAAACGTTTAACCTGCTTGAAATGAGGACTCATTTTCTGGCTGACTTTAGGAGATTCTTATTCTGCTCTAGCAAACAAGATCCTGGAGCCTCACTGTGGTGTTTTGGCTGCCTGATACGTTCAGATGCTGGCATACCTTAAGGTGGGTGCTGAAACAAACATGACTGTTTAGCTACGACACAGGACTTGTGCTTCACTGAGGGGGTCTGGACAGACTCAGAGGCCCCAGAACAGCTTCTGTTTGGGTCAGGGACTTCTGCATGACCTGCCCAACAAACACAGAGTCAGGTTGGAATGGGCCCTCAAAGGTCATCTTGTCCAATCCCCATTGCCGTCAACAGAAACATCTCCAACTAGATCAGGTTGCTCAGGGTCCCATCAAGTTTGACCTCGAATGCCTCCAGGGCTGGGGCCTCAACCACATCTCTGGGCAACCTGTTCCAGTATTTTACCAAATGACATCATTGGAGAAAGGTGCCAGGACTCTCTGGGGCTTCACACCCTGCAAAGCTGTCCAGCAGGTGCTGAGACACTGAGGTGTGAGAGTGTCTTCATGTATGGAGTGGGCCTACCAGAGGGGACCAGGGGTTCTGCCTGCCCCAGCTCAATTCCTCATGCCACCCATCTGCCTGGTGTGGCTGTATGGAGCTGCCTCCAGCTTTCCCCACCCCACTCAGGCTGGCTGGATGCCAGGGTTTGCATGGGAAGCCACAGCAGTCTCTGCCCTGGAAAGCTTGCAGTGATCTCATTTCTCAAGGCAAACAAAGTCTTGATACTGAACTGTTCCTTCTCTCTGGGGGAAAGCATTCAGATGCTTAAATGTGCATCTGAGTCTTTAACTTCAGACAGCTGCTTCTGAGTGGTTTGGCTTTTTCAGGAGCAGCAGTGGCATAACCTCTCTGCACCAGGAAAAGGTGGGAGGGCTGCTGGAGTAGGTGAATAACCCCTGGAGTTGTTGGGAAAATCCAGTGCCTGCAGGTAGACACAACTGAGCTGCTTCTCCTGAATGTGCCCCTTGAGGAGTCCAGTGGAGGCTGTAAAGATGCTGAGGGGCCTGGAGCACCTCTGAGCAGCAACGGCTGAGAGCCCTGGGGCTGTTGAGCCTGGAGAAGAGCAGCCCCAGAGGGACTCTGAGCAATGCTCAGCAAGAGCTGAGAGGTGGGGGGTGAGAGGGTGGGTCCAAACTCTTCTCAGTGGTGCCCAGTGGCAGGGGACAATGGGCATGAACTAGAACCCAGGAGGCTCCATCTGAAACATCTTCAGCGTGAGTGTGCTGGAGGCTTGGAGCAGGCTCCCACAGTGGTTGTGCAGTCTCCTTCTCTGGAGACATTCCAACCTCTCCTGGCCATTGTGATCCTGGGCAAGCTGCTGTGGGTTGTGGACTGGATAATCCCCAGAGGTCTCCTACAAGGTCACCATTCTGACATTCCCCATCACTCCTTGCTCACCAGTGCTGAGAACTGAGCAGAGGGACATCTGTGCCTGGGCTTGGGTTGAAGCTGCAGAGGAGCAAACAGCAGCTTATTCAGCCCAGTCTTAGTGAGAAATGTCCCACTGTCACTGCAGGCAGCCATTAAAATTGGCAGAGCCTTGATAAAGTCGAGGGGTGCCAGCCTTTGCCCTCAGCATAAGTGGGGAGCACCAGGTGTAGGACAGGGACAGGTGCTAGTTTAAAAGCTGAGAAACCCTCTCCTAACAAGAGCTAGCAATTAGAGTCAAGATAAGGGTGCCCTTGGGTCAAAGGTCTTCCTGTGATGGAGGTTAGTGTTGAGGAGTCAATGCCAGTGATGAATCCTCTGCTCTGATTCTTCTAGTTCACGTTTTAAATGAAGAACCAAAGGTGCCTCCTCCAGAGGCTGCTGATCATCTTTATCACCACCCCGAGGTGGCTGTGGGGCTTTTGTGCCAGGATTTTGTCTGAAGATGATCATCTTTATCACCACCCCTAGGTGGCTGTGGGGCTTTTGTGCCAGGATTTTGTCTGGAGATGATCATCTTTATCACCACCCCGAGGTGGCTGTGGGGCTTTCGTGCCAGGATTTTGTCTGAATTCTGGTTTTGGAGCATTGGTTGTGTCAGGAGAGGACCAGAGTTTGGAGGCACTACCTTGGTGGCTTTCCTTGCAGGGTGATGGAGCTGCAATGGGTTTCAGCTGCTGCTCAGAAGCTACATTCTGCTCTTGCTCGTTGTGTTTGTTACCGACAGATTAAACCCTGCCGGGCACTTGTGGCTGGCATTTGTAATGTCAGGGCTTGCTGCAGAGAATTAAAGGGGCATTAAACCCTCTCATCACTCTTAAATATACAGTTGAGGGTTGTTTTGGTTTGGGTTTCTCAGCTGTGATGGCACTTGTCAAGTGTTAGTAGCAGCAGGTGAGTGGTGAGAGCTGAAGCAGGTGTGCTCAAGAGGGACTAATACACTTCCTGCCCCATATAGAAAGGCTGAGCTGGCCTCGGGCAGGCAGAGCTCTCCTGATGGCATCTGAGCAGGTACCCCAGAGACCACCCAGGGTCTTGTGAGTACTGATGGGCTTCTTGGTATTGAGGTGGGTGCTGGGGTGTGGGAGCTGTGGCTGCTGGGCACTTCAGAGCTTGGGTCCATCCAGGGCAGGAGCAGAGAGCCTGGTGCTGATTATCTGCTTTCCAGCCTTTCCTTCAGCCCTTTTCAGGGGCTCTTTCTTAACACCTCCTGCAAACCATTTCATCCAACTGTATGAGCTAAAGTGTCCCCCCGGGAACCCACCTGGGGTAGTCTTTTTTAATGGGGGTGGGGAGAATAAATTCCAGTGCCCTGTTTGGAGGTGTTCTTGCAGGGGCTGAGCAGGGAACAAACCCCAATGCTGTGTCAGTAGATGCTTTTCCAAGGGGTGAGCAGGGAATAAACCCCAATGCTGTGTCAGTAGATGCTTTTCCAAGGGGTGAGCAGGGAACAAACCCCAATGCTGTGTCAGTAGATGCTTTTCCAAGGGGTGAGCAGGGAACAAACCCCAGTGCTGTGTCAGTAGGTGTTTTTCCAAGGGGTGAGCAGGGAATAAACCCCAATGCTGTGTCAGTAGATGCTTTTCCAAGGGGTGAGCAGGGAATAAACCCCAATGCTGTGTCAGTAGATGCTTTTCCAAGGGGTGAGCAGGGAACAAACCCCAATGCTGTGTCAGTAGATGCTTTTCCAAGGGGTGAGCAGGGAATAAACCCCAATGCTGTGTCAGTAGATGCTTTTCCAAGGGGTGAGCAGGGAATAAACCCCAATGCTGTGTCAGTAGGTGTTTTTCCAAGGGGTGAGCAGGGAACAAACCCCAGTGCTGTGTCAGTAGGTGTTTTTCCAAGGGGTGAGCAGGGAATAAACCCCAATGCTGTGTCAGTAGGTGTTTTTCCAAGGGGTGAGCAGGGAATAAACCCCAATGCTGTGTCAGTAGATGCTTTTCCAAGGGGTGAGCAGGGAATAAACCCCAATGCTGTGTCAGTAGATGCTTTTCCAAGGGGTGAGCAGGGAATAAACCCCAATGCTGTGTCAGTAGATGCTTTTCCAAGGGGTGAGCAGGGAACAAACCCCAGTGCCACGGCAGTAGGTGTTTTTCCAAGGGGTGAGGCAGGGAACAAACCCCAGTGCCACGGCAGTAGCTGCTTTTTGCAGGTGAAGAGCAGGGAATAAAGCCCACACCCCAGAGCAGGGCAGGGCGCAGGCAGGGCTGCAGATCTCCGAGCATCCCCACGCCGGCTCTCGGGCAGGCTGGCATGGAGATGCAAATGATGTCGGGCGAAGCCGCGGCTTGTAAAGCTTGACAGAAAATAATGAGAAACACTAAATCTTTTATAAGGTCAACACTCAAGCAGCTGTCAAACAAGAAAAGAATTTAGCGAAAGATCCACACACACCAAAAAAAAAATAAACCAGGGGAGGGGGTGGGGGGAAAAACCCAACCAACTTCCATCGCCTCATTAAATCCAGCGGGGCCGGGGCCGGCGCGGGGAAGGAGGCACCGGGGCGCCTCCGTTTTGTGTCAGTAATTTGCGGCGGAGGAAGGGCGAGGATGAACCAAGCCGACGCCGAAGGGGCCTTGGGGGAGGCTGGGGAATCGTTAGTGCGCCAGGAGCGGCCTCGGCTCCTAATTGGAAGCATTGGGCATTATCAACGGAGGATTTGCCTCGGCTCCCTGACAGCTCTCTAGGCCTGGAATGATAGCCCACTTGTCAGTGTAAAAGACCATTAAAAACAAACCATTTTGATTTAATTGGAGGCGGTGTGCTGGGGGGCCCAGGTGAGCCGCTTCATCAGCCGATGTTGGCTGCTGATGCCTTTTTCCCCCTGCATTGATGGCTCGGCTCAGTGGGTTCGGGAGTGGTATTTCATTAGTTAGGGTTTTTTTCCCCCCTTTGCCTCCCCTTCAAAAACTGTCGAGGAAAGAGAAAGAGGTGCAGAAAGATCCTTCAGAGCCCTGCTGAGAGCGGCTTTCAATAGGGTTGTCAACAAATGGCATGACAAGTTGGAGAGAGAGGCAGGGACTTCTAAAACAGACGTTACCCTGCCCGAGATGAGCTGCCTGAGCTCTGAGGTGTCTGCCGCGGGGCCAGCGCTGCACATCCTGCGGCTGTTCCTGGCAGTCACCTCTGGAACTGCATCTTAAGTGGATGGTGCTGGCAGTCATGGCTCTAACTGGGTGTTAACTGGGTGGTGCTGGCAGTCATGGCTCTAACTGGGTGTTAACTGGGTGGTACTGGCAGTCATGGCTCTAACTGGGTGTTAACTGGGTGGTGCTGGCAGCTGGGTCCTAAACTGGATGTTAAGTCGATACTGCTGGTAGTTGTGTCCTAAACTGGATGTTAACTGGGTGTTGCTGGGAGCTGTGTCTTAAACTGAATGTTAAGTCGACGTTGCTGGGAGCTGTGTCCTAAGCTGGATGTTAACTGAGCGTTGCTGGGAGCTGTGTCCTAAGCTGGATGTTAACTGGGTGTTGCCAGGAGCTGTGTCCTAAGTTGGATGCTGACTGTTGCTGTGAGCTGTGTCCTAAGTTGGATGTTAACTGAGCGTTGCTGGGAGCTGTGTTCTAAGTTGGATGTTAACTGAGCGTTGCTGGGAGCTGTGTTCTAAGTTGGATGTTAACTGAGCGTTGCTGGGAGCTGTGTTCTAAGTTGGATGTTAACTGAGCGTTGCTGGGAGCTGTGTTCTAAGTTGGATGTTAACTGAGCGTTGCTGGGAGCTGTGTCTTAAACTGAATGTTAAGTCGATGTTTCTGGGAGCTGTGTCCTAAGCTGGATGCTGACTGGGTGTTGCTGGGAGCTGTGTCCTACACTGGGTGTTGCTGGGAGCTATGTCTTAAGCTGTATGTTGACTGGGTGTAGCTGGGATCTGTGCCCTAAACTGGTGTAATAAATGGGGCTGATTTTTACCCCCTCAATCTCCTAATGCCAAGGTTTGCAGAATGACAGAATGGTAGGGGTTGGAAGGATCTCTGAAGATTGAGTCCAGAGCAGGGTTACAATGTTCAGACAGGCTTTGAAAGTCTCCAAGGAGCAGTGATGGCAGAAGTAGGACTACCAAGAGAGGGCTTCAGAGAGCTGCCTCTGTTGTAGGGGAAAAGGATCTTGATGGGAGGAGGAAGCAACAGAATGAGAGTTGGGGCTGGGAGGAGGAAGAAGAATGGCAAATGGGAAGGGAAAGAATATGTCCAGGCAGGCCTTGAAAGTCTCTAGAGAAGGAGACTCCACCACCTTTCTCATGCCCATTAGCTCTTGTCCTGTCACTGGGGACCACTGACACCTGGTTTGGGCAATAGTGAGAGCACAGGAGAACTGACCCTCTGGAGGTGTAACCTAGTGTGTCCCCACTGTGGCAGCTGTCCTGAGGTCAGACCAGAGCTGGCAATTTTTGTGCTGGCTCCACAGAATGGTGAGGGTTGACAGGGACTGTTTGGCATCACCCAGTCCAACCTCCCTGCTCATGTGCTTCTGAGACTTGAATCCTGGTCCTTTGCATGCCAAGCAGGAGTTTTACTTGGAATTAAATAGTCTCTTAGTGAATAGCATCTCTGCAGAAGGCACAAGAGACAAGAATGAAATTCCAAGTCCATTTAAAAAAGCAATGCTGTGGACTTACCTCTGAAGCTGTAGGTAGCAGTGGTAGGCACTCACCTGTAACCCAGCACAGTATGTGTGACTTTGTGGGGCTGCAAACCCCTTCCTTTGCAAGTGAGTGTCTCCATAACAAGGGACATTGGTTGCCACTAGTTTCTTGTGCTGCCTTTGGATACCAGAGCCTGGATATAGGTGGGGCTTGGTACATGCAAAGGGATAGTGGTGAGGCCACACCTTGAATGCTGGGGTCAGGTTTGGGCATTAGAGGTGTTGGAGCATGTTCAGAGAAGGGCAAAAAAGCTGGAGAAGGGTCTGCAGAACAGGGCTGGTGAGGAACAGCTGACAGAGTTGGGGTTGCTTAGGCTGGAGAAAAGGAGGCTGAGAACTCATTGCTCTCCACAGGTCCCTGAAAGGAGACTGGAGTGAGGTGGGGGCTAATCTTTTCTCCCTAGTATCAGGTAGTAGAACCAGAGGAAATGGCCTGAAACTGTGCCAAGGGAGGTTTAGGTTGGATATCAGGAACAAGTGCTCGGGGATTGGAAGAGGCTGCTCAGGGAGGTGGTGGAGTCATTGTCCCTGGAGGTGTTCAGGCAAAGCCTGGCTGGGGCACTTAGTGCCATGGTCTGGTTGGTTGGCCAGGGCTGGGTGCTAGGTTGGGCTGTCTGAGCTTGGAGCTCTCTTCCAACCTGCTTGATCCTGTGACTGTATGAAATGTGTGACCATGGCAGCTGGGGACGTGGGTTAGGGGCCATGGTGGTGGTAAGTCAGTGGTTGGACTCAATGATCTTGGAGGCATTTCCCAGCCAAAACAATGGTATGATTTCTTCCTCGAGTGAGTTAAACCCTCTGGCTGGCAGGAAGTGGGTGTGTAGAAGGTGATCTCAGCAGAGACTCTGCCTTTCCTGAGGAGGCAGCAGGCGCAGGATCGCAGGAGCTGTGTTTGTCAGTTCAGCTCCTCAGACGAAAAATAGAGGTAAGGCATTAAAAAAAGATGCAGAACATTCCTGCTGCCTGTTGTGCTAAAGCTCAGCTGCTAGCTCTGACGAAGGAGCAGGCTGCCAGCAGATAGCAGATCCCTGGTGAGAATCAAATTCTGGAGCCCAGAATTTTCCTGCCAAGTTTGCGGTGGGGCTGGGTTGGGTTGGTTTGTTTGTTGCATCCGGTGGGGATTCCCTCTAATTACTTTCAGTGGAAATTTACCTGACAGAGCTTTCCCAGGTAACTGCAAGGAGGATGTGGGAGATGCTCAGCTGTTGACAGAGCCTTTGATTTTTGTACCAGGTTGCAAATTAAGTCTTTTGCCACAGGTACCTGAGCACTTGCTCGTCAATCGCTGATCGCTTATTCATATGGCGCATCCGGCGCCGCTGCTTTCATCTGCTGGGGAAGGCAGCAAAGGGTGACAAAAGCGGGGTCCAAAGTTGCTGCATTTTTAGGTTTAGTTTTGTTTCCTCCTCTTCTTTGGTCAAGTAAACAAACCCAACCTCCCAGGAGGAGGCAAACTCACCGTCTCAGGCTTCAGAGAGGAAATAATCCCCACAGTGAGGTCCAAAAGGAGTTGATGGTTGAACACATCCAGTGCAGGATGTTGTAGGGGAAGAGGATCTTGATGGGAGAAGGAGGAAGCAACAGAATGAGAGTTGGGGGCTGAGAGGAGGAGGAAGAAGAATGGCAAATGGGAAGGGAGATGAAAGAATGTGTCCAGGCAGGCCTTGAAAGCCTCCAGAGAAGGAGACTCCATCACATTTCTGGGCAGTCTGCTCCAGTGCTCTGCCACCCTCACAGTAAAGAAGTTAAGATGGAACATGCCATGTTCAACTTGATGCTCATTAGCTCTTGTCCTGTCACTGGAGACCACTGACACCTGGTTTGGGCAATAGAGCACAGGAGAACTGACCCTCTGGAGATGTAACCTCATCCAACCTGGTCCTGAACACCTCCAGGGAGGTTGTGGAGCACAGAAGCACCCAACGTGATCTTTGATCACGTTGGGTGCTTCTGTGCTCCACAACCTCCCTGAGCAACCTGCATCAGGGTCTCACCACCCTCCCTGGCAAGAATTTCTTCTTAACATCCAGTTTAAACCCATTCCTCCTCCTCCTGTCATTACAAGATGCACAGAGGGAATGGATTTAAGTTGGAAGAGGGAAGGTTGAGACTGGAGATCAGGAAGAAATCTTTCCAGTGAGGCTGAGGAGGCATTGGAACAGGCTGCCCAGGGAGGTTGTGGATGCCTCCTCCCTGGAGGTGTTCAAAGCCAGGTTGGATGAGACCTTGAGCTACCTGGGGAGCTAGTGGAAGATGTCTCTGCCCATGACACAGGGGTTGGAACTGGATGATCTTTCCTATCTCTTGTCCTTCGTCCCTGGATGCTGCTTGTGGGAAGGAAGGGAAGAAAAGATGTGGGAGCTTAGCTGTGGCTGTGGGAGGAACTCAGAGTCATGGATGAAAGGAAAGGGAAAGCACAGGCTGAAAAATGAATAGTGATGGCAAGGTCTGGGGTGAGAGGAGCTCTAAAGAGGAGGCCTGCCCCAGTATCTCGTGTGACTTCCACAAGCTGTTTAACAGCGATCGGTCATGTTCCCTGCCTGACACCAGCCGCAGCAGCAGCTCTGTGCTGACAGGCAGCAGGGATAAATGATTACTGACATATGCTAATTGGACAGTCCTAGACAGGACAAGAGGAGGAATACATCAAGGTGGTGCTAGAACACTTTGCTGGCTCAGAACTCTCCGACTTGCACAACTAAATCAGCTGCAGGAAGTTGCAAGGTTTCGTCTTGGGTTTAAACTGTGGTTAAAAAGCATCAGCGTGGGGAGCAGAGCCCTTGGCTGGGCAGCTGCTGCCTCTCTGCCAGGGCTGATGGCTGCAGAATAATCCCCACAGGGAGGTCCAAAAGGAGCTGATGGTTGAGCAGATCCAGTGCAGGACTGTTTTTTAAGGTGTGGGTCTCCAGTTGCTCCAAGTTCTGATCCTTGTATCTCCCTTCCTTGTGTGCTGAGGGTGTGGGCAAGGTTAGGTGGGGCCGTTGGGGGCAGCCAAGGGCTCCTTACCTTCTCCCAGCGGGGCAGGTGCCAGAAGGACTCCTCCTTGGCAGGGCCTGACTCTCTCCTCAGGAGCGTGGTGCGGGTCTCGCGTGCTTTGTCCTTCTGGAACCAAGGGCAAGAGGCTGAAGTGGCTACCCAGGTGCCTGCCTCAGGCTGCTCTCGCACCACACAGTGCCACTGGGCTCAACAGGGCTAAAGGTCATCATAATGACCACAAGTGGCTGATCTGGGTAGTTTTTCATGTCCATGCAGCTAACACTGGTATCAAAATACACAGAGGAGGGAATAAATCACCACCCAGGAGCAGCTGCCAGCTCTCAGCATCTCTTTAGCAGCATCCCAGGGAAGGACCACTGCCTGTGAGCTACAGCAAGGGCTCAGTGGTAGTTGGGACAGTCATTGCCATCACTCCTGCCATAGAATGAAGCAGGTTGGAAGAGAGTTCCAAGCTCAGCCAGCACAACCTAGCACCCAGCCCTGGCCAATCACCCAGACCATGGCACTAAGTGTCCCAGCCAGGCTTGGCTTCAACAACTCCAGCCACAAAGACTCCACCACCTCCCTGGGCAGCCCATTCCAATGCCCATCACTCTCTCTGACAACTTCCTCCTAACATCCAGCCTAGACCTGCCCTGGCACAACTTGAGACTGTGTGGAGAGGGTTTCCTGCTGATGTGTGTTGATCTCCTGATTAATTGCAGCTTGCAGAGCTTGATACTTCCAGCACAGTCAGTGCAGGGAACTGGGGAATGTTTTGGACACTGTGTGGCCAAATCCTGAGGAATCTCTGCTCTGTGCTCCAGGGTGTAGGTCTGTGTTGCTGGCAGGAGTGGGTGGCTGCAGGCTTTGGGAACGTGATGGAGGGGATTTAACGATCCAAGGCATCAGTCATTAACAGATAAGGTGGGGATGCACTTTCCAGCATCCTAGGCTTGTGCATTCATAAAGCAGCTGCTAATTAAGACCACTCTATTCTTGCACTTCAACTATAAAGCATCGTTTGTGATGGCAGCAAGCCCATTGAAATCGGTCATTACCATATTAACTCGACTCTTCTTTGAGCCATTAACTAATAAAACAGTCATTGGCTGCTGTTAAATGTTATTGCAGTACTGGGCTGGTGAGCACTAACAACTGTTCAGGGTGCTGCTATCAACCACACCATGCCAGGAGCAAGGCTGGTGCTGGTTCTTTGGATGTTTGTTGACTGTCTAGATGATCTTTATGGTCCCTTCCAACCCAAGCCATTTCATGAGTCTATGATTCTATCCACTCTCACAGGTGAGGTGATGCTGTCCAGTGGACAGCCTGTAGAGCTCCTGGTGGGAGGATGACACCCAGGATAATTGAAACCTGAGCTGTGTTTTATTGTGGTGATGATGTGTGTGTGTGGGAACCCATTTTCATTGCTACCAGCACTTTATCTGGACACCTTGGGTCTAGAGGCATCCTGATGAAGACAGCTGCTTGGTGACAGCTGGAAAGGTGGCTCTGTGTCTCTAGGGTCTGAATGTCCAAGCCTTGGAAAGGCCTTGGCCAAAACACTTCTGCCCTGGAGAGCTTGCTCAGCTTTGGTGTGTACTTTCAGCTACAAAAAGGCCTTAAAAAGACTCTCTGACCTTCCCTTTTGCCTCTTGGAGCTCTCCCATGCCCCCCTGTTGTGATTGGCATGGCTGGGGTTCGCTCCCACAGCCTGCTGGCCATAGCCAGACCCATCTTGGCTGGGGAGAGGCTCATCTTTGGGGTTTCCCCAGCCCCCTAACAATCAGAGAGATTTGCAAAGCAAAACGCCTTCCTCCTGGGCTGGGAGGAGCCCATCCATGGCAGGGGGTTCTGCCTGGTAGCTGTGGTGTGCACAGCAAGGGAGAGCTCTGCTGGAGTGTGATCACCTTTTTCTTTGCCACTCGCTGGGCTGCCGTCAGGGCTCTCTGCTCTTCCATCCACAGCTCCTTGTATTTGTGTTGGAGGAGGTCAAACATGGGAGTGGAAGGGCTGGAAAACATGGGAAAGAGAACAATATAAGCTCCAGGGCTAACAGCTCTCTACCCCCCTACGTTGATCCATGTCTCTGCTCCTGGAAGCTCTGACTGCTGAGAACATGGATAAAGCTTCTCCCTGGGATAGGCTTTCTCTCCAAGTAGGGCTCAAACCCACCTCCATTTGCAGTTGATACACCACAGCCTGCACATGCTGGGGCTCGTCTGTGGCACACTTCTGCTGGGCCATTCCCCAGAACAGGCACAGCCTCTGCCTTTGCACAGCCTGTATCACCATCTCTGGTGATGCTGGGAGGACCATGGAGCGCTACAGGCTGTGGCTCAACTCTGGGCTGTGTGATGGATGCAGGAGAGTGCTTCCCAATTCGGTGTCTGGTGGTGGGTAATGAAAGCCCTGAATGGGAAAAGGTCCAGAAGAAGAGAGCTGAGGTTTTGTGCTGCTACTCTGGAACTCAGAAGAGCAAGCAGATGTGTTTGCTCTTTGAGGCAGGGCACCAGGAAGCATCCCAGCCAGGAGGAGGCAGCTGCAGATGATCAGATTATAGAAAACCAGAACAATTCCAAGCAGTTGCTTGTTGGGCTGCTCTGAGCTGGCATTAAATTGGCCAGCTTGTGGTAGAGCTCTGCCTTGGAAGTGTAGAGCCTTGCAAGTGAGGATGCTTTAGCTTCACCAGCCACTGTGGGAGGCAGACCTGGCAGTGGCAGGGTCCTGGCCTTGGGGACAGCACATCACTTACTGCTGTGGTCTCGCTGCTGCTTTTCCCCCTGAAGCAAACGTTTGGTGGTGATGGAGAACCTTGACCTCAAGTTGTATTGGTCCTTGTCCATGCATCTCTTGCTCGAGAGGGACTTCTCTCATCTCAGCAGCAACCAATGACTGGAGCCATTACCCCCTGCTCTGCTCCCACCTGTAGCCCACTGCCTTCAGCTGCAGCTCCCATAGCAAAGGCACAGCTTTCCTTGCCTGTCTGGACCAACTTCAAGGTCCTGGGGACCTGGGACAACTGCTGGACTACTTCTAGGTCACCACCTCCAGCAGAAGGTTGCTTTGAGCAGCCTGTGTGCCACAGAGTGAGTTGGTACTTGGTGGCTTTTGGCAGGTCTGGAGAACCTCTGATGATGAGGGAGGGTGCTGGCAGCCTGTATGCAAACAGTAACTCTTCTGCTTCTTGTTCCTTCACCCCCGTGGTGACTTTTATTACTTAATTATTGCACTCCACATGCTTCAAACCAGCCTAATCTATGGCTGTGTTTTCTAATGATCCTGGATGTGCAATCCAGCAACATCCATCCCCAAGGGGGCATTCACAGCAGAGGAGACATCCTTCTGCAGCTCTGCTGTTCCACAGCTTGTATGCTGCAGGGCTCTTCAAGGCTTGCCTTACAAATCAGCTCTGCTGCTCCACAGCCCTCCTGCCAAGGGCCACACTGACCTTTACTCTTTGTTATCCCTTTTTCTCTCCTTCCCTTCCAGCTTGGCATTCCATACTGATCAGAGCTGGGAATGAGGCTTCTTAGGGGGTGAAAGAGGTGGCAAAGCTGTAGTCAAATGTGTGCTTGTGGGTCTGTGGTGTCATTGCATTTTGGTGGCCCTCACTGAGGGCTGCTGCCTGCCTTGCACATAGAATGGTTTAGGTTAGGAAGGGTCCTCAAAGCTCAGCCAGTTCCAACCCCCTGCCATAAGCAGGGACACCTCCCACTAGAACAGGTTGCTCAAGGCCTCATCCAGCCTGGTCCTGAACACCTCCAGGGAGGTTGTGGAGCACAGAAGCACCCAACTTGATCTTTGATCACGTTGGGTGCTTCTGTGCTCCACAACCTCCCTGGGGAACCTGTTCCAGTGTCTCACCACCCTCACTGCAAACAACTTCTTCCTAACACCCAGTTGCAACCTCCCCTCTGCTCCTCATCCTGTCATTACAAGACCTTGTAGCCCCCTCCAGATACTGGAAGGCCACTCCAAGGTCTCCTCGAAGCCTCCAACTCTCATAACCTCTCCTGGCCTTGTTGCCTTTGCCCTCTGGGGCAGGAACTTCCCTGGTGTGCAGGAAAAGCAGGGAGAGGTGCAGGAAGAGCAGGGAGGGCTGCAGGAAAATGTGTGGAGCCTTGGAGTGTGTGCTGCTGGATTATTGATCTGTTTAGGTTTTGATTGTGGTAGCTGACTGTGTTTTCACACCTCCATGGAGGTGACTTTTACCAGCTCCAGTGGGCCAGGCAGTTGGTGACTGATTAGTCCACAGCTGGCTTGTAAGTAAATGCTTGAAAGGACACATTTGGGTTGATGCTCTTCAGAGATCCTTCCCTGCCGTGTGATTAATCGCATTTAAGTCCTGAACCAGCAAAACACAGGCTCCTGCCTGGCATGCTGCATGCATGAGCTGCCTCTGAAAGGGGTGGGAATGGCTCCTGTGCTGAGCTCGGGTGGGGCTGCAGGCTGTGAGGCTTTCCCTGCCTCCTTTTGAGGGAATCAGTGGAGGAGAGCAGAGCATCTCAGGCAGAATCATAGCACCATGCAGGCTGGCAAAGCCCCTCAGGAGCACCAAGTCCAACCTAGAGCCCTACTCCACAAGACTCACCCTAAGCACCACATCCAAAACACCCTGAAACACAGCCAGGGTTAGGGACTCCACCACCTCTCTGGGCAGCTGCTGCCAGTGTCTGACCTGCATGTCAGCCAGGTGGCGTTTTCTCTGCAGGTCAAACTCTCCTCTTGTTGGGCTGGGTGGGGAAACCTGGCCTCAGTACGGGTGCCACTTGGTGCTGTGACCATTGCTCACTTGCAGCTGGCCTTTGAGTTAAGGTCCTCTTGCCTTAGTGCTACCTAAGGGCAGGAACGAAGAGCTTGCACCTTCTGCTGCCTTCTGTCACCCTGCCTGGAGGTCACTCCTCTGAACTGGGAGGATTTGGCTGCTTGTGGTGTGTGGATGCCATGGGGAGGATGTGGATGCTGTAAGGAGGATTTGGCCGCTTGTGGTGCATGGATGCTGTGGTGCAGATTTGGCTGCTTGTGGTGCACAGAAGCTGTGGGGAGCATTTAGCCTCTTGAGGTGTGTGGATGCTGTGAGGAGGATGTGGATGCTGTGGTGCACAGAAGCTGTGGGGAGCATTTAGCCACTTGAGGTGTGTGGATGCTGTGAGGAGGATGTGGATGCTGTGGTGCAGATTTGGCTGCTTGTGGTGCATGGATGCTGTGGGAAGAGCAGGAGAAGCACCCACTGAGGACACTTCTTGTGGATTAAAATCCACCTCCTGCCAGAGCAGCTCAGCTCTTCTTGTTTTGGCACCAGCACCCTGCCACAGAAAGGGAAGGGAGAGAAGTTCTGATAGGATGTGGCAAATTATTTATAATTGTGGAAAGATGGGGGGGGAGAGAGGAAATATTAATGACAGAAGCAGCTGCTTCCTTTTATAGTCAAATAGTTGTGAGCCACTTCCAGCATTTGACAATTCCTAAATATTTTAGGCTTTATCTGTGCACACTTTCCAAGCTCTTATCCCTGGAGCAGTCCCTGTCTCTTTATTAGGCTCTCTCCTCAATTTGCTTTCAAGAGGCAGGCTACAGACCTATTTTCCAGCCACACTGACAAGCTCCTGCTAACTTGGTTATACAATGTGGTGTGTGCCAGCCTGCCAGAAAGCTCCTGCAAAAGCAGCTCTTGCAAAAGCAGCTCCTGCAAGCCTCCTAATAGGCTGTTTGGCTGCGAGAACAGCCTTAAAGGAAGTCTAATAAAGTATTAACAATATTAAACCCGAGCAGTGTAGGCCTTAAATGAGCTACAAACTAGTTAAATCTATTTTATTCAGCATGAGCCTTCAGTGCTTTGCAGCTGATACCTCAGAGCTGGGATTTATCTGAAATGAAGGCACCAGGGACGTGCAAGAGAAATGGTAATTATCATTTGCAAACATTAGGCTGACACCTTCTTATTTTAAGGAGGGAGGGGGGAGTTTGGGGAGGGGGCGGGGGGGGGGTGTATAGATTCTGACAGCTGTGATTTGTGCCCTGCCAAATAATGCCCCAGCAGGTCGGGCTGGGCTCCCTTTCTGGCAGGTCCTCCTCGGAGCTGCAGCTCATTAAAACTTTGGAGGAAGAGAAGTTGTGGAAAACAGGGGGAGGAAGGCATCAGAGCCGTCTGAGGTGGTGGTGGTGGTGCTGGGGGTGGGGGGGGTGGGGAGCTTTTGGCGAGAGGTTGGTTGAAAGGTGTTTGAGGAGGGAGCCTTGGGTCTGACAAACTGGAGTTTTAGTACGCCTCTCCCTTCACAGTGGGGCAAAATAATTGGTCATCAGTGACTACTAATTTGGTTTAGTAGCCAGAGGCAGTTTTTTTTCTTCCCAGAAAATCAATGACAGCGCCGAGGTCTGCTCAGCGCCGGCTGGGCTGGAGCCGGGTCCTCATTTAGCTCTTGATGCCTCTTCCACTGGAGACAGCTATTTTGTTAAAATGGAATTAAAACCTGTCCAGAGCACTCAGCTCAGGGGAGAGGTACCCGTCAGTGCCGTGCTGCTGGGGAGGATTCCAGCTTGTCAGGCTCCACTCAGAGTTGTGTTCAAAGCTTTTTACACATCAGCTGCACCGGGGGGTGTGTGTGTGTATGGAAGAAAAAAAACCCAACAGAGGTGCTTGGCAAAAGTGGATGCAAAAGGTTTAGCTCAGGGAAGGGCCTTTAAAATGTGCAGAGTTGTGCTGCAAAAGGGTGAGGGGTAGGGGGGAAAAGGAGTTGAGTTCTGGTTGCCTGCTCCTTGGCTGAGTCAGAAGATTCCTTGTTGATGTTTTAGTCACAGAATTAAGCAGGTTGGAAAAGAGCTCCAGGATCATCCAGTCCAACCTAGCACCTAACCCCCTCTCATTAACTAACCCATGGCACTAAGGGCCTCACCCAGCCTCCTTTTAAACACCTCCAGGCACAGCCACTCCACCACCTCCCTGGGCAGCCCATTCCAGTGCCAATCACTCTCTCTGCCAACAACTTCCTCCTAACATCCAGCCTAGACCTGCCCTGGCACAGCTTGAGGCTGTGTCCCCTTCTTCTGTCCCTGGGTGCCTGGCAGCAGAACCCAACCCCACCTGGCTGCAGGCAGCTGCAGACAGCAGTGAGCTCTGCCCTGAGCATCCTCTTCTCTTACCGTGGGGGCCCTTGGGGGCTCTCTGGTAGCCAGAGCATCCTTCCCCACTGCTGCTCAGGATGGCTGTGGTGGGGAATGAAGCAGAGGACACTTGCACAGGTATTGGCTCCCCAGCAGCTGCACAGCTGTTTGGCTTGCACCAAACCTCCTCACCTGATTCCAGCAGCAGCTTTGTGGCAGCAGGGCCTGGCCCTGCATGAGCATTAAACCAGGCAAAGGAATTATTTTCCAGTTGTAACATCAAAACTCTGCTGTTTATCATGAAAATGTAACCCTTTCCTGAAAGGTCAGTGAGCTTTCAATGGGGTTGAGTCCTTGCTGCTGTCCTTCCACCTAAGATGAGCTTCTGCTGCACAGCCAGGATGTGGTTTTGGGGTCCATAGTGGAGAGAGCTGCAGGAGCCACCACTATTGTATGCCTCTTGGGTGTCCTTCATGATGAGAGAGGGTTGTCTTGTGGTATGAAGGTTCATACTGAGATCATCTCCTAGCTCGTGTCCAGAGCAGATGAACTGAGTGCCACCAGCTTCTTGGGAACTACTTTGGCCTCCAGTGTCTCTGGAGTGTGGCTGCACAGATTCTCTTCAGCACAAAGCACAAGCTGGGCCATTGGTTCTGCTTGGGGCATTGGGCTGGTACCAAGGCAGGCAGCAACAAGGTGTTGATCCTAGAATGGCTTGAGTTGGAAGGCATCTTAAAGATCATCTAGTCCCAGTCTCTCTGTCCTCCAACCCCTCCCACCAGACCATGGTGCTCGAAGCCTCATCCAGCCTGGTCTTAAACACTTCCAGGGATGAAGTGTCCTCAGCTTCTCTGGGCAACCTGTTCCAGTGTCTCACCATCCTCATAGTAAACTTCTTCCTAATATCCAATCTAAATCTCCCCTGCTCTAGTTGCAAACCATTGCCCCTTGTCCTATCACCACAGGCCCTTGTGCTCACCACCCTCTGCCCTGGAAGGGGGCTGATAGCCCAGGAAAAACTCTGTTTGCAGCTCCTTGTGCTGCTCCATCACCTCCCTCGCTCCTGACTGATGGGCTGGAGCTAGCAATCTATCTACCATTAATTTGTCTCTGTGTAGCCCAGCAGGAACCTGGGGTATGATTACAGCTCTGGCCCTTGTGCAAGAGCCAGCATGGCCCCAGCATCCCCCTGCAAACTGCCTGGCTCTGCCTGGCCTTAATTGTTCCCCTTTGGCCAGTGGACCTGTCTCTTCTAACAAGGGCAGTGAGAAGCACCGAGGTAATTGAAGCACTTAGCCACCCTCCCCAGCATCGCCTCCTGCAGCTAATTGGGAAAGAGGGCCCTGGGCTCAGCCTTACCTCTTTTAATTGTTTGTGGGTTTTGCATAAGGGTGAATGGCAGAGGAGGGCTCTGTGGGCAGTGCTGGATTCTTGACTTTGAGATTTGCCTGAAAGGTCACTTGCAATTTGTTAAAGGCTTTTTGGGGGAGTGGATTCAATTAGTGGCTGCATGTTGTGTGTGTGTGTGGTGTGGTGGGGAGAGGGCAGAGCAAGCAGGGAGCTGGAGGTAAAGGGCTCTTCATTTTCCTAAAGCTGGTGAGCTGTGTGGGGAAGTTAGAGGCCTCTTACAGCTTTATGGTCCTCTAAATAGGTCCTGGTCATAAACCCATGGAGAGACCTAGAAGATCATTTTTAAATGATCTCCACTTGTCCTCACTTTCCATTAACCACTGCAGGAAACAACAGGAGTTAAAAATGGCAGAAAATGCTCAGGGAGCAATATTTTTGGGTTTATTTTTGGGTTTGGGGGGTGGGTTTATGCTTTGCTGCTTTATTTTGCCTTCCCCCCCCCCCCCCCAATCTTTAGCTCAGTCTTTGGGCTGGTAAAAACTCTCCATTGAATGAGCAGAGTCTTCCACCCCCACGCAGCAGCTGCTCAGGAGCTGTGCTATCAAAGCCCTGAATTTCCAAAGCTGCTTTTACAGTGCCTGTAATTTTGGCTGAGGAAATAACAATATAAATGATTTCACTGTGGGCAGTGGCTGCCTCTAAGTGTCAGAGGATCTGTTATGTTGCTCAGAGGGCTCGTATGTAGAGGACAGTAAAAAGAATAAAATCCATTGTAAACATGCACTTTACAAGATTTATCAGGTGCTCAGAGCTGTGCTTAGGAGCACACAGGGCTGCAACAGCACCAATTTGCTTTACTGTTCCCTGCCAGGCCAGGAGTGAGATGTCTACTTGTAACGGTCCTAAATGCACACCTGGAAACAGGTCTTGCAGTGAGGATACCAAAGCAGCTCTTACCCATCACACTGCTGCCTTCACAAGCTGGAGTTTGTGCATTAAAGTTGTTTTTTTGGGGAGGGGAGTTGGAGATAACCTTCAATTAAAAAGCCTGGATGAGGCACTTAGTGCCATGGTCTGGCTGATTGGATAGTGCTGGGTGCTAGGTTGGGCTGGATGGGCTCAGACCTCTCTTCCAACCTGGCTGATTCTATGATTAAAGGGTATGGTTTAATGGCCATGGTGATTTTAAGTTGGTGGTTGGACTCAGTGATCTTCTGCTTAAGGCTCTTGGCTTAAAACAGTTCAAGCTGTACAACAATTGTGTGGCCATGGCACTCTGGGGCATGGTTTAATGGCCATGATAGTCTTGGGTTGGTGCTTGGACTCAATGATCTTCAAGGTCTTCTGCTTAAGGCTCTTGACTTAAAACAGTTCAAGGTATTAAAGAAAAGTGTGGCCATGGCACTCTGGGGCATGGTTTAATCATAGAATGGTTTAGATTGGAAGGGACCTCAAAGCTCAGCCAGTTCCAAACCCCCCTGCCATAGGCAGGGACACCTCCCACTAGAACAGGTTGCTCAGGGCCTCAACCAACCTGGTCCTGAACACCTCCAGGGAGGTTGTGGAGCACAGAATCAAGTCACCTGCAGCAGGTGACTACAGCAAAGCAGCAGCAGCAGCACCTCCGTGCTGCACTCAGGGTTTCTCCAGGAGGTCCCTCTGGGCAGGCAGACATTCCAGGCTCGAGGCAGCAGGATCCAGGCAGGTGTGGATGTGATGTTCAGGCAGGGATGGGGATGTGCACCCAGCCTGGAGTGTCTCCAGCAGAAGGACATCACTCTTGAAATAGAAAGTCTTATCTTAGCAGTGTGAGGCTGGTGGCAGAGGCAGGGGTGGAGCTGGCTGGGCTGTGTAATTGCCGGAGCTGGTGGAGCTGTTTCCTGACTCCTGCGTTGTGCTGCTGCCTGCAGCCTGACAGTGATGCCAGTCACTGTGTCCTAGCTTTACTCTTTGCTTTGCCAGTGCCCAGCTGTGCTTTCCAAGGCTTTTGTTTGCCAACCTCCTGGAGCTTTGTGGCTTTAAGTTCTCTCTTTGTTTGGCTTCCAGTGAGCAGATGTGGGCTTGCTGTAACCTTCACCTTTCTTGCCTGTCCAGCCCTTCCTGGTAGGTTCTTCCCAGGAGCACCCTCTGCTCTTCACTGCTGGTTCTTGGACATCTCTGCAGCTGCTCTGCAGAATCTTGGAACTGTAGACTCGTTTCTGCTGGAAAATGCCTCTAAGATCATCGGCTCCAATCACTGACTTGGCACCACCAAGCCCCCTAAGCCACGTCCCTAAGTGCCATGGCCACACATTTCTTGAACATCTCCAGGGCTGGGGGCTCCAGCACCTCCCTGGGCAGCCTCTGCCAATCCCTGACCACTCTTGAAGCAAATAATTCTTTCCTAACATCCAACCCTCCTGGCATGGTTTCAGGCCATGTCCTTCTATCACCTGAGACTAGGGAGCAGTCTGACCTCCACCTCACTACAGCCTCCTTACAGGGAGCTGTGGAGTTGCTGAGCTCTGCCCTCAGCCTTTTCTTCTCCAGACCAAATCACCCCAGTTCCCTCAGCTGCTTCTCACCAGCCCTCTTCTCCAGACCCTTTCCCAGCTTTGTTGCCCTTCTCTGGACACCCTCCAGTCCCTTAATGTCCTTCCTGGAGCGAGGAGCCCAAAACTGAACTCAGTATTCAAGGTGCTGGAACAGCTTTTGTTTCCCTCAGGGCCACATATTAGTGACCTGAAATGTTCTTTGAGTGTCTCCAAACCTACACTTTTGTCAAGGAGATGCTGGAAATATCTCAGCACCTTTGGGACAGCTTCCTAAACTTCTGCTCTGGTTGTGTGCAAACATCAGGGATGCTTTGGGTGGAAAGGCCACTTGCAGAGCAGACACCATGAGCATTGAAACCTCCTTTCTCAGGGAAGGGGAGAGAAAAGGGCAGAGCAGTCAGGTAAGCCAGAAAGCTGCAAGGCTGGCCAAGGGTAACAGCTGAGCTGCTAAAGGCCAATGAGACAATGGTCAGTGGAGCTTTAGGACAACTGTAAATGATACAAAGGGCAGAGGAGGTGCTGGACAACTGCTCCTTGGCCATCTGTAACCCTCTGAAAAGACCTTGTGCTGGTGAAATGCTTTAGAGGGGTGAGTTGGCTGCAGGAGCATGGTGAAAGCAGCTGTCAAAGGACTAAGGCCAGTTTGAGAGGGTGGGAGAAGATGAAGTTAGGAGGAAAATGGGATGTAACATTCAGGCAAGGCAGGGCTGAAGAGAAGGCAGACGGTGGCAGGGGGCACCCTGCAGGAGCCGTGGGGATGACAGAGTGCCAGGGAAATGCTGCCAGCACACCCAAGGTCAGCCCAACCTACAGGCCAACTGCCAAGTGGATGGCAGCATGTGGCAGGCAGGGTTATGGCCATGCAGGGTTGGAAGGAGGTGCAGGGGCAGCATGGCAGGACTGTGCAGTCCTTGTCTCCAGGAGCCTGCTCTGGGACACGCTGTGCTGAGCTGGGAAAGCTGCAGTAGCAAGAGGGAGATGAAATCACCTCTCTACAAGCAGCCCTGGGGGTGCTGGGCAGTGTGTCCATGCTGGGGATGCACTGCTAGCTCTTGGGGACAAAACTCATGTGTGGTGTGTGTGTGGGGAGTACCAGCTGTGTGCTGGGGTTTTGGCTTCAGACTCCTTGTGTGACCTTCTGCAAGTCCAGATATCAGACACAGAAATGCAGAAGCAGTCAGGGTTGGAAGGTACCACAAGGATCAGTCAGTTCCAACCTCCCAGCCATAGGCAGAGACACCTCACACTAATCAGAGGTGTCCCTGCCCCACACTAGAAGCCACATCCAGCCTGGCCTTAAACACCTCAAGGGATGAGGCTTAAACCACCTCCCTGGGCAACCCCTTCCAGGCTCTCACCACCCTCCTGCTGAAGAACTTCTTCCTAACCTCCAGTCTGGCTCTCCCCATTTCCAGCTTTGTTCCATTCCCCCCAGTCCTATTACTACCTGAGAGCAAAAAAGGTCCCTCCCCACCTCTCTTGTAGCCCCCTTCAGATACTGAAAGGCCACAAGAAGGTCCCCTGGGAGCCTTCTCCTCTCCAGACTGAATAGCATCTAGCTGTAGGCAGCATCCATGTCTTTGTGCTTGCTTCTAGGTCCAAAAAGGACCATTTAATATATGCTCACTCCAGTGCCCAGTTGGCTTCAATCAAGAAAGGTGTTTAGGAGGAGAAAATTGGGTCCTGGACATCTGCTGGGGTTTCCACATGCACCTTGAGTAATGAACTGTACCGAGACCAGTGAAGATCATAGAATGGGTTAGGTTGGAAGGGATTTCAAAGCTCAACCAGTTCCAACCCCCTGCCATAGGCAGGGACACCTCCCACTAGAACAGGTTGCTCAAGACCTCATCTGACCTGGTCCTGAACACCTGCAGGGAGGTTGTGGAGCACAGAAGCACCCAACGTGATCTTTGATCACGTTGGGTGCTTCTGTGCTCCACAACCTCCCTGGGCAACCTTTGCCAGATCTTCAGGGACTTTGTGGTTTTCAGCTCACCTCCAACATCATCATCCTCAAAACTCAATGCCCAGCTCCACCTTCTTGTGCAATGTGCTATGCTCAAAGCATGGACGTGGGTTCAGCTGCTGGAGGGGGGGAGGTGTTGCCACTGATGGACATGTTCCTTGAAGGAAAACTTGTGGAGCTGTTTGGGGGTGTGTGAGGGCTGGGACAGGTGAAGCTGAGGGTGCAAGTGTGATAATGTGGTGGTTGTTCTCATGGCTGTGCTCCCTCTCACTAGTCACAACTGATGGGATGAGAGGAAATGGCATCAAGTTCTGCCAGGGGAAGCTGAGGTTGGACAGTAGGGGGGGGAAAAAATGCCTGCTGAAAGAGTTCTCAAGGACTGGAAGAGGCTCTCCAGGGAAGTGATAGAATTGCCATTCCTGGATGGATTTAAAGTCTCTCTAGATGTGGGTGCTTGAGGATATGGTGTTGTAGTGGCCCTGGTAGAGGTAGATAATGGTTGGGCTTAGGTGTGTCAGCAGCCTGTGGACCTGGTGCTTAGGAGCATGGCTTAGTGCTGGGTCGAAGGTTGGACTGGCTGAGCCCGGAGGTCTCTTCAGCCAGCTGCTTTCTGTGGCTCTGTAACTCGATGGTCTTGGAGGTCTTTTCCATCCACAGCCATCCTGTGGCTGTCAGCCCAGCTCCTGCCCTTGCTGGACACTTGCTTTCTGGCAAACTGTGGCTGGCACACAGCAGCCAGAAGCTGCAGCGGGGGTAGGGGAGAGGCTGAGCGGAGGATGCCCCACGGGGGGGCAGCAGGGACCCCAGCACCTCCTCGTTACCGCTGACCTTGGCACGGGCGCTGCTGCTGATGGATCGGCTGCGGAGCTGGACAAGCCCCCGGGGACCCACTGCATTATCTGTTATTGTCCCACCAGTGCCTCCCCTGACCCCTCCCAGCTCCGAATGCCACAGGCATCAGGGGGGGAATAAATCTCTGTCTGACGCCGAGAGAGAGAGAGGAGAGAGTGGGAGCAGGAAAAAGGTGAGATGAAAAATGTCCTTTTTATGACTCTCCCAACAAAGCTGACCACATGATCCACAGCAAACATCCCTGGGAACGGGGAGGGGGGGAATGGGGAGGGGGGAATCAGCAAAAACAGAAGCAGAGCAGCTTCTCTCCCCTGGAAGATGCCCCCAGGGAATGAATGGAGGGCTATGGGTGACCTTCGAAGGTAAATATCCCAGGGAAAAGGGATGCTCCAGGCAGCACACATCCACCGTGGGTGGAGAGCAGGGGCATGAGAGATCTGCTGGGCTGGAGGGAGCAGCAGGGCCAGGGTGTGATTAGTAAGGCACTGAGAGCAGCCACATCTGAAGGGAGGCTGTAGCCAGGTGGGGTTGGGCTCTGCTGCCAGGCACCCAGCACCAGAACAAGGGGACACAGCCTCAAGCTGTGCCAGGGCAGGTCTAGGCTGGATGTTAGGAGGATGCTGTTGGCAGAGAGAGTGATTGGCATTGGAATGGGCTGCCCAGGGAGGTGGTGGAGTCTTTGTGGCTGGAGGTGTTGCAGCCAAGCCTGGTTGGGGCACTTAGTGCCATGGTCTGGTTGGTTGGGCAGGGCTGGGTGCTAGGTTGGGCTGTTTGAGCTTGGAGCTCTCTGCCAACCTGCCTGATTCTATGATTCTGTGATTTGGTTGTGTTTCTGGTTGGGACAAGCCAGGAGAAGCTCCTGCTTGTGGCCCTGGGGAGAACTCCTGACCTTGTTGTCTTTAGGAGACAGAAACCTCTAGAGGTGCAGCCCAGGGTCTGAGGGTGTGTTGGCAGGACTCAAGGAGCCCTCTCAATGCTACCCACCAACAGCTGCCAGACCACAAGCAGGTTGCTGTGGCAGGTTGAGTTTGAGCCTCATAACTCCTGTGCTGCAGCTCCCGGGGAGGCAGCACAGCCCCAAGGCTGCATGCTGCTACCAGCTGCAGCTCCAGCTGCGTGCAACTGCTGCAGCAGGGCTGTGGGTGCAGACTGCGAGGGTTGCATTGGACTTGTGGGTGTTGTCCCAGAGCGCCACCATCAGGAACCTCATTTTCTTTCTGTGCCAGGATGAAATGAAACATTCCTTTTCCCGGGAAGCCAGGCAGGGATGTTTGTTTGTTCTGTTTCTGCCAGCTTTAGTGAGCATTCCTTGACTGAGGCATTGTGCAGGCATTGGAGCAGGCTGCCCAGGGAGGTGGTGGCCTCACCATCCCTGGAGGTGTTCCAGAAACCTGTGGATGTGGCACCTTGGCACATGGCTTAATGTCCATGGTGGTGTGTGGTTGATATTGGGGCTGGGTGATCTCAGAGGGCTTTTCCAACTGAAACCATTCCATGATCAAGCAGGGTGGCTGCAGCCACTTCCAGTGCTGTGAGAAACAGCTCTTGCTCTCTGGTTTTCTCAGCTGCACCCTCTGTGCTGTGCCACAGGCTGGGGAAAGATGTGCAGGTTCTGTTCTTGTTCAAAGTCTTCACTGCACCTGAGGTGTTTCTCAAAGGCAGTTGGATTTGACCTTGCACTGAACCAGTTCTGTGGTTCTGTGTCTAAAGGTAAGCAACAGCACAAGCAGCAATGGGCACAAACTGGAACCCAGGAGGTTCCATCTGAACAGCAGGAGAAAATTCTTTGGTGTGAGAGTGCTGGAGGCCTGGAGAAGGTTGCCCAGAGAGGCTGTGAAGTCTCCTCTGCAGAGATTCCAAGCCCAGCTGGGCATTGTGATCCTGGGCAAGCTGCTGTGGGTGCTTGGGCTGGAAGATCTCCAGAGGTCTCTTCCAACCCCCAACCCACTGGGATTCTGTGAGGTGCTTGGAAGCATGGAAAATAGACCTTATGCCACCACTGCCTCCTCCTGGCCCCAGAGAAGTGTCTGCCTTAGCTGTGCTGCCCTCCCAGCCAGCAGCACTGAACACAGCTGTGCACTGCAGCAGAAGCAGCTTAAACCCCTCCAGAACCAAACCGCTTTTAAACAGGGCAGATCTCGAACCCGGTCAGCTGTGAGCAGGGGCAGGCTTGGGCTGGGCAGAGCTGAGCAGAGCTGCTGCCTGTTAACTTGGCAGTCACAGCCAAGTGTGTTAAGTTCCCCCTTTTACTGCAGTGGCTGTAACAGCTCCTTGGTGATCCCAGTAATTTGATTTTGTCTGTAACGTGCTTTTAAAGGGAAGGGATAAATCCAATCAGGGTAAGAGGTGGCTCTTAGGGAGCAGGCAAGCTGCACCACGAGAACCTTCAATCAAAAGCCCTTTCCCACCACTTCTGCAGGGCTGGGGGCTGCAGCTTTCCCTTCAAACTTGGGAAGCTTGCCTGGATTTCTCTGAGGCAGCCACTTAACCCTCGTTTCTGAAGAGATAAAGCAAAATGGATGCTGATTATTTTGGGTTTGGGGCTACTTTTGCCACCTAAAAGCCCTTTTTGCCTGCAATTTGCAGAGCAGCCCTGTCACATCAAGGAGGGCTGGTCCTGATAAAGATAAAGCTTTATAGCTGGGGCATTTGCAGCTAGCAGCAAGCTAATGCTACATTTTCATTTGGATGCAATTAATGTTAATGTCTGCTACGAAAATTGTCATTAAATACCATTTTAAAATCCATTCAATTTGCATATGCAAAGGCCATTTACTATCATGTGGAATACAGGCTGCTGTTCATCATGTCTTTGCTCTGGAATTTGTGGCTGTTGTTTCTTCCCCCCCCCCCCCTTGTTTCTTAGTGATTATTATCCAGCTCTTAAAATGAAATCTAATGTCTGGGCCAGACCTGCAGACCAGCAAGAGAAGCTTCTGTGTTGCTGCTGCAGCAGCAGTGGGGATGAGAGGTGTGGGAGATGGAGATGTGAGGGGAGAATCATAGAATAGGATCAGAGAGTGGTTTAGGTTGGAAGGGACTTCAAGGATCAGCCAGTTCCAACCACCCTTGCTATAGGCAGGGACACCTCCCACTAGAACAGGTTGCTCAAGGCCTCATCTAACCTGGCCTTGAACACCTCCAGGGAGGTTGTGGAGCACAGAAGCACCCAACGTGATCTTTGATCACGTTGGGTGCTTCTGTGCTCCACAACCTCCCTGGGCAACCTGTGCCAGTGTCTCACCACCCTCATCCTCTGCCAGTGTCTCACCACCCTCACTCTAAAGAATCCTTTCCTAGTTTCAATCTCCCCTCTGCCAGTTCAAACCCATTCCTCCTCCTCCTGTCATTACAAGACCTTGTCAATAGTCCCTCCCCAGCCTTCCTGTAGCTCCCTTCAGATACTGGAAAGCCACTAAAAGGTCTCAATGAAGCCTTCTCTTCTCCAGGCTGCAGAACCCCAACTCCTGTAGCCTGTCCTCAGAGAATCAACCAGGTTGGAAGAGACCTCCAAGCTCATCCTGCCCAACCTATCACCCAGCCCTAGCCAATCAACCAGACATGAGCCCATACTGAGAAGGGCCCCAAGGCTTTCCCCCTTACCGTGGTGTGATGCCATAAGTGCAGTCTGCAGGGAGCTTGGGTGGGCTCCTCTGGAGGTGGTTGTACTCTTCAGCTTTGCAGTGGATGTCCTTGGCCCTGTAGTAGAGGCTGAACTGCCTGGCTGTGGTGTAACCTGCCTTCAGGGCCCCACGGTTCATGGTGATGTAGTCTCGGGGCATGCTGCTAGCTGAAGTGCTCCTGGGCTTGACACTGTCCCAGCTGCCTATTGCTGCAAGGAAGGAAGGAAGGAGCAGAGCCCAGGTCAGGCGTGGTGGCAGCTGCTCTTTGGGAAGCCAGCCTGAGCTTTGTGCACTGTCATGGGGACCCTGTGCACGTTTTGCTTTGGGGTGAGCTTTGTGTCTGATCCCATTGCCTCTGACCCTTCTGGCTCAGAGGTATCACAGTATCACCAAGGTTGGAAGAGACCTCATAGATCATCAAGTCCAACCCTTTACCACAGAGCTCAAGGCCAGACCATGGCACCAAGTGCCACGTCCAGTCCTGCCTTGAACAGCTCCAGGGACGGTGACTCCACCACCTCCCCGGGCAGCCCATTCCAGTAGCCAATCTGCCCTGGCTGGCTCAAAAGAGCTGATTTCCCAGGGCAATTGGCCCTGAGAGCACAGGGTAGGAGCTCTGACAAGGTTCTGAACGTGGCCATGTGAATCACCCTTTGCAGGTGCCGTTCCCATCCCTGCTTGGGCTCTCTGAGATCCTGTAGAGGTTTGCAGTGTGACAGAAGCTTTACTGTCACCAAGCAAGCCTGGTGGTGGCAGTGCAAGGGGGAAAGCTTGGAGTTCTTCATCTCCAATGGGATGAGAAGGTTTGAAGAGTACTGGGAAGGAGAGGAGAGATCCTATCAGTGCCAGGACTTCCTTGCAGTGCTGTGCTTTGGTGGGGGTGTCCTACCTTCAGGCACTCCTCCATCTGTCCTCTGGATGTACAGCCCGTATGAAAAATCCAAGCCTGGCAGGGTGTAGCAGTTTCTCTGGGGCTTCCCCAGCTCTGGCTGCAGGAAAGAATTGAAAGAAGGAGCATTAAGACCTTTCCTGCTGAGCTGAAGCCCCTGCCAGTAATAATGTGTAACAGAAGATGGCCACAAGCTGCTCTGGCTGCACTTGGCAGGGCTTCGAATCCTCTGTCTGGGCAGGAGCAACAGAACTCCCAGCCACGAAGCTTCACCAGAGCTGAGGGCTGCTGAACTTCACCCACGTTCATAGCTGAGTGTTAAAGTGATTTGGTCCTGCTGGGAAGAGGGATCCTGACCCAATACAAATGAGCTTTTGGTTTGGTTAATTCCTCCCCTGGCTGGCATGCTCAGCTCTGGTGTCTGCTGGGGAGGCTGCAGCTAGGCTGAACATTCCCCTGAGTTATTTCACTTCCAAGCTGTGCATCCTCCTAGAAAACTGATCTGAACTTCTTCAAACAGTCCCATAGCCACTCTGTCTGGGAGTAATCCAGAGGCAAGGCATGGTGAAGGGGGAGGAGAAGAGGGATGAAGAAGAGCCAGGGGGTTACAGCAGAGAAAAGAAGCTGAGCTCAATGAACTCACTTCTATTTAGTCCCCTGCCCGTGAGTGTCCCAACCTGGTGGTGTCTGGGATTAACTCAGCTCCCCTCACTCCTTTGTGTCTACCCTCCCATCTCCATGGTGAAGTCACTGCAGGATGTGTGTGTCCTGAAACCTTATTGCTGCCTGAAAGGGAGGTGGTGGAGGAGGGAAGAGCTGAGAGCCTGGCAGTGAGAGGCTGGGCAGTCCTGCTAGGGGAAGCTGCAGCAGGGTCAGGAAAGAGTTTGGTCAGGCATTGGAACAGGCTGCCCAGGGAGGTGGTGGAGTCCCCATCCCTGGAGCTGTTCAGAAGCCTGTGACATGGTTTAGTGGCCATGGTGGTGCTGGGCTGATGGTTGCAGTTGTCTCCTCTTGCTCGAGTGACCTGTGCTGCAGAGCAGATGGGATGTTCCCATGCCTCTCAGGGGCCCAAGCACACCAGGAGATGAGCTTTTGGGGCTTCCTGAGATCCTTTGACAGATTCAAACCCCATCAGGCTCCTTGTCCAGTGCTAAGTTCCAGATCCTTTGCTGCAAGCAGACCCTTTTGAAAGCAGCCAACTCAGACACCTGACACGACCTGGGTGTAGTGTAGCTGCATCCCCCTCCCGGGAAGCTCTGCAAGGAACTGCTTCCCGTAGGTGTGTCCAGCACTGATCCTGAGGGTGCCTTTTAGTGCCACCACAATGGCAGTGTCACCTGGCAGTGCTGAACCGTGTGTGCTTGCTGTGGGGGACTCGGGCAGCTCCTAGAAACTGGTGCCAGGGGTGAAGAAGTCTCTGATCAGCAGGTGCTGGCTGCTGCTCTGCTTCTGCTGCATTCACAGCCATGTGGACAGCAGCTCTTTTTTTCGGTTGGTTGTCACTGATACACGAAGGAGATGGTGAAATGCTCCTCAGATGCATCAGGAAAGGCTTTTCTTCCAGGGAGCATGGCCTGATATTGGACCTCCTGAGGTCAGACATCTGCCATGACAGCAAAGGTGTGGTACTGATAGGGCTGAAGGGAATGGAACATGGATTCAGACTGGATGTAAGGAAGAAGTTCTTCAGCAGGAGGGTGCTGAGAGCCTGGAAGGGGCTGCCCAGGGAGGTGGTGGAAGCTTCATCCCTGGAGGTGTTTAAGGCCAGGCTGGATGAGGCTCTGGATGAGGCTCTGGAGAGCCTGATCTGGTGTGAGGTGTCCCTGCCCATGGCAGAGGGGTTGGAACTGGCTGATCCTTGTGGTCCCTTCCAACCCTGACTGATTCTATGAGGTGGGAGGGAACTGCTGAGAGACTGCACAGAAAGGAGAGGGGTTTGTAACCTGTGGCAAAAGTTTCCAGACCTTTGAATGCAGAACCTCTCTAAAACGGGGGGAAAATGAAACCAAAGACATGAAAATGTCAGGAGCTAAAGGTTCCTTTTGTGGAGCAGCTGAAGTTAGCCCAGTTGGGTGTTTACTCCCTCCCCAAACGAGCGCAGGCTGTTTGCTTTTATGATCAGGTGGCAGTTTACAGTCACTTTGCACTGAATAAATAAAGCTGAAGGTGTTGGATAATTAATTAAGGGGACAAAAAAAGACTGAATGAAGAGATCTGGTCCAAGATGTTAAACGTGGAGAGAACTTGTGCCTGAAGCACATCAGCAGACTCTGAGGGCTCTGGGCCGGCGTCTTTAAGGCACAGAAGCGAAGGAGGAGGTAGCAGGAGTGAGTCTTGCTCAGTGCAATCCAAGTCACAGCCTTTTCCACTCATCAGTCAGCAAAGTGCTGTGGCAGCCTCGTGGGCTGGGCTTGTTTTGCTCGTCCTGGGGTGTTGTAGGTGTGTAGTGTTGGAAAGGGCTTGGTGCAGAAGGTCTTTTTCCCCCTTCCCCAGCTCCAGCACCATCCCCTACGTTCAGGTTCAGCCTGTCACAGAGCTGCTTGGCTGGAATACAGATCTGCCTGACAGCTGTGCCCATCAGCAGACAACTTCATTAAACCTCATTAAGATGTCATTTCTCTGCCTTATTTCCCACCTCTTGGCTCTAATTAAAACCATCTCTCCCTGCATCCCAGGCGGTCCTAATTTTCTCTGGGTACCTTCTGCAAGTTGTTCCTCCCTTTACGACCTGAGTGAGGCAAATCCAGCATCTGAACCGCTGCTCAGGCAGCCCCTTTGGAAAAGGCAACCCCAGACCCTCTTCCTGGAGCACTCCCAGAGCATCCTGTAGAGATCTTCATCTCCTCCCAGGGCTACGAGTGGTGCGTGCTGAGGTTTAGTCTGAGCTCCCAAACTGTCTTTAAGGGCTCAGCTACTGCATCCTGCCCACTTGGAAATGATTTTCAGGGTTGAACTTGGATGCCTCTGGTCCCCTTCACACCCACTCCATGCTCAGCCTGGCTGCAGCTCAGAGGTTGGGCTGTTTGGTCAGTGGGAATGCCTTGGTTGGCTGCAGAGGGAGGGGAGTTTCATGGATGCAAAGAATGGATTGGGTTGGAAAGGATCTTGGAGATCATAGAATGGAATCATAGAATGGTTTAGGTAGGAAGGGGCCTCAGAGGTCGTTGAGTTCCACACCCTCTGCCATAGGCAGGGACACCTCCCATTAGCTCAAGTTGCCCAAGGCTGCATGGAGCTCCCTGTTTGAGCCCTGGATTTGTGTTTGGGTGCTAATGGGAGGAAGAGGAAGGCTCAGGAACAGATCTGTAGGAGGTAGGCATGTTGCAGAGGTGTGAGGAGGTACAAAAGCTTTAAGGGTCCATGGTGTGTTGTAAGACTCTTTGTGTTCCACCCCCTGGTGTTGGTGGCCCTCTGACACACAGTGCATCAGTTCCCCAAAGCTGACAGAGGCTGCAGAGGGGTAGGAGATGTCTGGGCTGAGAATCACAGCAAGAGATGGACATGTGGAGCTTTAATCCCTGCACCTGAGGCAGCCCTTCCCTGGGCTGGGAGCCCTTCACTCACCTCAAAAGAGGCTGGAGTGAGGTGGGGGTAGGTCTCCTCTTCCAGGTAACAAGTAAGGAAATGGCCTTCAGTTGCACCAGGGGAGATCTAAGTTGGATGTCAGGAAAAATGTCTTTGCTGCAAGAGTGGTCAGGGACTGGCAGAGGCTGCCCAGGGAGGTGGTGGAGTCCCCAGCCCTGGAGGTGTGCAAGAAACCTGTGGCCGTGGCAGTTGTGGCTGTGGCTCAGTGAGCATGGTGGTGCTGGGTTGGTGCTTGGACTGGCTGATCTCAGAGCTCTTTTCCAACCTTGATGATGCTATAAACCCACAGAAATCACAGGATCACCTGGGCTGGAAGGAGTCCCTGAAGCCCATCCAGTCCAGCCTGCCCCCCACAGTGAGCAGGGACATCCTCAGCCAGATCAGGTCATGTTCTGGTTAGCTGGGGGAGGCTCTGCCTAGGCAGAGGGGGAGGCTGTGGTTAGCAAGGAGAGGCTCTGCCTAGGCAGAGGGGGAGGCTGTGGTTAGCAAGGAGAGGCTCTATTTAAGCAGAGAGGGAGGCTCTGCAGACTGCTGGACAAGCTCACAAATCCTTTCCACTCCACCTCAGCCAGGGCTGCCTTCATCCCCTCCTCAGCAGCTCTGCCCTGCTGCCCACGGTTGCATCCCCACCCTGCCGTGCCCTGCTTCCTTCCCTCCCTGCCTTCCGTCCCCCTTTTCACGCCCCCCCCCGTGCAGCAGAGCCTCCCCTCACGCTGCCGTTGCTATTATTGCTGCAGATTTACTGCCCTTGCCGAGGGAAGTGATTGCAGCCACAGGGCCCAGCAGCTTTCCCTCCTTCCCCCCGCGACAGCTTGAAATCAAGCCCTTCATTTGCATTTACATGATCTTGCTGTGCAGCTCATGAGATCGGGAGATTTATTTGCTACTTAGCTTGATGTTTGATTACACTCTAAGAAGGCAGTGAGCTACAAAGTGCAGGGATACATCAGAACTGAGCTCCTGAAAGCCTCTGGGGGACAGTAACTCAACATCAGGTTTAGGTAGATGAGAAAGGGAATGTTTCAGTGGTTTGAGAAAGGCAAATTTGATGAGATTTTGGTGGTTTGGGTTTGGTTGTTTTTTTTTCCTGTTGTTTTTTTTTTGTATTTCCTTTTTTTTTAGTTCCACCCTAAAAAAAAAAACCACAAAAACTTTGGCTCTTTTACAGAGAGTGGTTGGGGAAAGAAGGGGGATGGGTGTGGAGTTGAGACTAAGTACAAGGAGGAATAGGTTGGTTTTTTTACAGTGAGGGTGGTGAGGTTCTGGCCCAGGGTTGCTCAGAAAGCTGGGAGATGTCTCACCCCAGGAACCATTCCAGGTCAGGTTGTGTGGGGCTCTGAATGACCTGATCTAGTTCAAGATGTGCCTGCTCCCTGCAGTGGGGTTGGTCTGGATGAGCTCTAAAGGTCCCTTCTGACCATTCCATGAGTCTGTGTTGTTAGAAAGCTGGATTTGATAGCACAGAGCTAAGCTTGGGGAGAGCAGGTTTAGACTGCATGATCCAGAGGAATTCTTCACAGTGAGGGTGGTGAGACACTGGAACAGGTTGCCCTGGGGAGGTTTGGGTTGGACATGAGGAAGAATTTCTTCACTGCAAGGGTGGTTAAAGCCTGGGAAATGCTGCCCGAGGCAATCCCTGGAAGGGGATGAGCAGAGGGCTGGAGCTGCTCTGCTGTGAGCACAGACTGAGAGAGTTGGGGCTGTGCAGTCTGGAGAGGAGAAGGCTTCCAGGAGACCTTATTGTGACCTCTCAGTATCTGAAGGGGGCTACAAGAAAGCTGGGGAGATGTCAGATTGTCATAGGAGTGGGGGTGCTGGAACAAAGCTGGAAATGGGGAGATGCAGCCTGGATGTTAGGATGAAGTTCTTCAGCAGGAGGGTGCTGAGAGCCTGGAAGGGGTTGCCCAGAGAGGTGGTGGAAGCCTCATCCCTGGAGGTGTTTAATGCCAGGCTGGATGAGGCTGTGGCCAGCCTGATCGGGTGTGAGGTGTCCCTGGGCATGGCAGAGGGGTTGGAACTGGCTGCTCCTTGTGGTCCCTTCCAGCCCTGACTGATTCTATGGAGTGTTCCAAAGCATGCAGGTGTGGTGCTTGGGGATGTGGTTGGTGATGGATGTGGCAGTGCAGGTACAATGGTTGGGCTCACTCTTGGAGGGCTTTTCCAGCCTCACTGATCCTAGGGCTTGATGACTTTTCCCCTTCAGAAGCTACACTTTTGCTAGCACCAGCAGGAAAGGACTGCAAGGATGGGTGGGACACAGGCCTGTCCCTCACTGCCTTAGATGCTGCAGGTAGATGAGGCAGGCAGAGCTGTGGGGTTGTTTTGGTGGGAAGGGACCTTTAGGGTCTCTGAGCCAGCTTAAGACCACCATGGTCACTAGAGTCCAACCATCAACCCACCATCACCATGGTCACTAAACCATGTCCCCAGGTGCTATAGCCACAGGTTTCTTGACCAACTTCAGGGATGGAGACTCCACCACCTCCCTGGGTAGCTAGTTCCAATCCCTGACCACTCTTGCAGCAAAGAAGCTTTTCCTCAGCTCCAACCTAACCCTCCCCTGGCACAGTTTCAAGCCATTTCCTCTTCTCCTAGCAGCTGATACCAGGGAGAAGAGACCAACCCCACCTGGCTCCAACCTCCTTACAGGGAGCTGCAGAGAGCAATGAGGTCTCCCCACAGCCTCCTCTCCTCCAGACCAGACACTCCCAGCTCCCTCAACTGCTCCTCCCCAGCCCTGTCCTCCAGACCCTCCCCCAGCTTTGTTGCCCTTCCCTGGACCTGTTCCTTCTCATAGTGAGTGCCCCCAAACCGAACCAAACCTTCAAGGTGTGGCCTCACCAATGCCACAATTCCAGCCCAGGGTTTTACCTGCCCAAGCCCAGGCAGCAGCTTGCCCTCTCCCCATCAATTCTGCTCGCAGCTTGGCCATAAGGGACAGCAACCAAAGGCCAGGCAGAGAGGTCCCTGACACAGAACCCCCCCTCTAAGGTAAGGCACTTGCTGCCTGGCACAGCAGCTTCGCCTGGGAGCTGTTTGTACTCAGCTTTTAGTCTTGAAAATTGCCACCAGCTCTGCTATTACAATTAATCATTAAAGACTTAAGCAAGATTCTCTACCCCATTACATAAAAGACTCCAGCAATGATCTTTATCCAACTTGTAAAAACGAGCAGGCTTGATGCAACTTGAATAATATCCTTTTTAAGGGGGAGGTAGAATTTGGTTGTTGGTTTTAGTTATTTGGGGTTTTTTTTTTTTCTCTCCTTCCTCTCCTTTGCTCTCATCTGCACAAAATCAGGGATGCAAGTCAGAGCTGCAGGCTGAAGTGAGCCCTGCCAGCCCTGCCTCTAATTACCAAAACAGAAGAAAAGAACAGCGTTTGCTAATGAATGACAAGCCACTAGGTGGAAATCTAATTTGGTCTAATTAAGCAGCCTTTGTGAGGATTTGTCTTTAGATGAAAAGAGGGAGCCAAGGAGATCTAAATGCAAATGAACTCCATCATTCGGGTTTTAAAGGGGCAGGCTGATATGAAAGCCTTTGCCTGCACAAGACTTCCCTTTGCCTTCGTGGCTGTGGTCACCCTCCGGCTTTTTTGGCTTGGTGAAGCATCCTCCTTCACCCCCTCCCCCCAAATTCTGGGGCTGTGAGCGTGGGTCACTCAGCACTTGGTGGTCTTGGGGTGAAGGTTGGGTTTGGTGGTCTTGGAGGTCTCTCTCATGATTCTATGACTCTCGAGCCAGCAGATAATGCTCTGTGGGGAGGAGAGTTTCAGCAGCTCTGAAAGTTGCCTTGCTCAGCACTGCTGGGGCTACACCCTGGATATTGGGTTCAGATTTGGGCTCCTCACCCTAAGGCAGACACTGAGGTGCTGAAGTGTGTCCAGAGAGGGGCAGTGAGGTTGGTTAAGGTCTGGAGAACAGGGCTGGGGAGGAGCAGCTGAGGGAGCTGGGGGTGTTCACTCTGGAGAGGAGGAGGCTGAGGGCAGAGCTCATTGCTTTCTACAGCTCCCTGAGAGGAGGCTGCAGTGAGCTGGGGTTGGTCTCTTCTCCCTAGTATCAGGTGGCAGAAGGAGAGAAAATGGCCTCAAATTGTGCTAGGGGAGGGTTAGGTTGGAGCTGAGGAACAATTTCTTTGCTGCAGGAGTGGGGAGGGACTGGCCAGGGAGGTGATGGAGTCCACCCAGGGAGGTGGTGGAGTCCCCATCCCTGAAGGTGTTCAGGAAACCTGTGGATATGGGGCTTGGGGACATGGTTTAGTGGCCACGGTGGTGTTGGGTTGATGGTTGGACTTGGATGATCTTGGAGGTCTTTTTCAGCCCAGACACTTCTATGATTCTGTTCTCCACCTCAGGGCTGATTCTTTCTGCTGTTGGAAAATGAGTTTTGGTCCAAAAGCTCGGGGGGAGTAGGGGGAAAGCATTTTCTTTGCTTGGGAGTCAGACTCTGAGCCTGCTGCTGCTGTTGATGTGTGGCACCAGATAACTCTCGGGTCTTTGGGGGCACCTGCTGGACCCTGAGCTCCTCCTCAGTGCCTCCCTGCCAGGGTGAATTACTTCAGCACTGATAAATCACCAACCCCCTGCCCACTTGTGCTGTTTCTGCTGACTCTGCTGCTGGTCTCAGTGCTGGGAGCAGGCAACCCAGGCACAGCCCCAAAGGCTGAGCCTCACTGAGGTGTCTGACTCTAATTGAGGCAGAAATATTGGAAGTGATCTTCTCCTGCCCTAGGAGAGTCAGGACTCGAAGGTAAATTCCTGCCTTGTCAGGTTTTGTGCCAGCACTGCGGGTGAGGGCAGCCTGTCTGTGTCTCTGCAGTGGGTGCCACTGCTCCTGAAGTTCACAGCAGCCTCTTGCTTGCTTTCGTGCCCTGCAGAAGCAGCCTGGGCTGTGGGCATGGGACAGGGCTGCTGGCAGCAGGGATGGGCTGTCTGAGCTGCACGAAGCTGGGTGCAGCTGGTAGCTGCTGCCAGGCTGAGGTCTTGCCTGCACCTGATCCCTCTTGGGCCTCTGAGAAGCAGAATGAGCATGGAAGAGATTTGGAGACCAGCAGGGACAATGGTGGAGGGGTTTGGTACAGGATGGGGTGGTCCTGGAGCCAGGCATCTCCCAGACCTGGCTCCAACATCAGGGAGAAAGTGGAAGTGAGAGTGGATGGATGAGGGTGGGGAAAAGTGGAGTAATTCTGTGCGGGCAGAGCAGCAGGGAGCACCTTGGCAAAGGGAACCCTTTCATCACCTCTGCATTTGGCTCCCCAGAGAGATGTGAGCCCTCCAGAGAGCAGCTGGCAAGGGTGGGGTTGTCAGTTCCCAGAGAGCCACTGCCCTGGGGACACCCTGAAGCCTAATGCTGCCAGGAAATGCTTTGGCTCAGGGTCTGTTGGCTTTGGAGGCCACAGGGAGCTTTGGCTGGGAGCAGGATGTGGCACAGGTCTAGAGCCTGTGAGGAGCAGCTGAGGCTGTTCAGCCTGGAGAAAAGGAGGCTGGGGGGAGACCTTCTGGCTCTCTGCAGCTACCTGAAAGGATGCTGGAGCCGGGTGGGTGTTGGTCTGTCCTGACAAGGATCAAGTGACAGGACAAGAGGAAACAGCCTCAAGCTGTGCCAGGTTGGATGTTAGGAGCAATTTCTTCCCCTGAGAAGTTGTGAAGCTCTGGACCAGGCTGCCCAGGGCAGTGGTGGAGCTCCCAGCCCTGGGGGAGTTCAGAGCTGCAGAGATGTGGTGCTGGGGGATGTGGTTTGGCAGTGACCTGGCAGTGCTGGGGTGACAGCTGGGCTTGCTCTGAGAGGTCTCTGCCAACAGAAACCATTCTGTGGCTGCAGGGTGGGTGGAGGATGAGAACTTCCTGGAGCTGCTGAAGAAATGGGGCAGAGCATCTCACGAGAGACTTCTCGTCCCCTTCCAGCAATTATGACCTTTCCTGTGTTCCTCCTCAGTCAGATCTGTTCCATAAACCTTCCCATCTGCTGCTCCAGGAGAAATCCCCTGCTGCTCTCCCAGGGCCAGATGTTGTCCCAGATTATGCTCAGCACAGCTCCCCTTTGTGAAGCTGCTCTTTACACCCTGCTGCTCGCTCCTGCTGCCTCCAGCTCCATCCAGGTATTTAATCTCCTCCTCCTGGGTCTCTTTGGGCTCTGTAGAACTTATTGAGCTAAATGCTGGCAGAGCAGCCTCCATAGAAGCCCCAATGACATCAAAAGAGTTGTCTGCAAGGATTCAACCTCCTTGAGCAGACTGAGTATGGTCACGTTGCCCACAGAGCAAAATAGTCCTGCAGGGGCACAGACCTCTGACTCTTAGGGCCAAATCCAAGCCCTGGCTGAAGGGAGAGCCTGGGTGCCCTGAGGGCTGGCACTTCACAGGAGAGCTTGCCTGAAGTTGCTCCACTTGGGGTACCCCAGAACAAAATATTCAGATAGTTGAGACTAACTCAAAACTTCTTCAACTGGGGCAAACCCTTGGCTCAGAAGCCAGAAAAGAAGGCTCCAGGGAGACCTTGGAGATGCCTGCCAGTACCTGAAAGGGGCTATGAGAAGGCTGGGGAGGGGCTGTTGGTAAGGGTTTGGAGTGATAGGACTGGGGGCAATGGATTGGAGCTGGAGGAGGGGAGACTGAGGCTGGAGATTAGAAAGAAATTCCCTTCAGGGAGGGTGGGGAGACACTGGCACAGATTGCCCAGGGAGGCTGTGGCTGCTCCTTCCCTGGAGGTGCTCAAGGCCAGCTTGGATGAGGCTTTAAGCAACCTGGGCTGGTGGGAGGTGTCCCTGCCCATGGCAGGGGGGCTGGAATTAGATGATCTGAGAATCATAGAATCAAAGTGGTTGGAAGAGAGCTCCAAGCTCATCCAGCCCAACCTAGCACCCAGCCCTGCCCAACCAACCAGACCATGGCACTAAGTGCCCCAGCCAGGCTTGGCTGCAACACCTCCAGGCACAAAGACTCCACCACCTCCCTGGGCAGCCCATTCCAATGCCAATCACTCTCTCTGACAACAACTTCCTAACAGCATCCAGCCTGGACCTGCCCTGGCACAGCTTGAGGCTGTGTCCCCTTCTTCTGGTGCTGGCTGCCTGGCAGCAGAGCCCAACCCCACCTGGCTACAGCCTCCCTGCAGGCAGCTGCAGGCAGCAATGAGCTCTGCCCTGAGCCTCCTCTGCTGCAGGCTGCACCCCCCCAGCTCCCTCAGCCTCTCCTCACAGGGCTCTGCTCCAGGCCCCTCCCCAGCCTTGCTGCCCTTCTCCAGACACCTTCCAGCACCTCAACATCTCTCTGCAATTCAGGAGCCCTTCCAACCCAACTCATTCTATGGTCCTATGAATCTCTCAGCTTCCACTGAAGGAGAAACTCTAATCTCTGAGCACACACAGAGGAACCTCCCAACTTCAGCCACCTCCTCCTGTACAGAATAATCTCCATTTCCATCAGAGCCTAGAGGAAGGGTTTGGGGTTTTTTTTTGCTGTTAAAAAAGGCTGCTGTTGCTTTAATGTAATAAACCCTCAGCAGGACAGAACATCTTTACTAGCCTATCCCCCACTATTCCCACAAGAAATCAAATCTAATCCTATTTAAGAAGCTTTAAATAATTTTGAGCTTTCATATTGACTTATTAAAATGCAGCTTAAAAAACGCCTTCCTCTGCAATCCCTTTACAAGGGTCAGGGATATAAATTCAGAAGAAATATGAGTAGTAGATCAGTTGGAAAGATGTGTGCAGCAGCTCCCAGGTTTATTACTTGCAAATGCCCTTTCAGATGAAAAGGTGAGGCTGGAAAAAAAAAGTGGCACCACCTTCCCTCATGGCCAGGCAGGCTGGTGGCATCCTGGGGTGAGTGGATGGGAACTGGTTGGAGGGAAGGAGCCAGAGAGTTGTGGTCAGTGGGATGGGGTCTAGTTGGAGGTCTGTGACTAGTGAGGTCCCACCGGGGTCAGTGCTGGCACCAGCTCTGTTCAATATGTTCATCAATGACCTGGCTGAGGGCACAGAGGGCACTGGCAGTGAGTTTGCTGATGACACCAAGCTGGGTGCAGTGGCTGCCACAGCAGAGGCTGTGCTGCCATTCAGCCAGGCTGGGGCAGGCTGCAGGGGTGGGCAGGGAGAGATGGAATGAAATTCCACAAGGGCAAGGGGAGAGTCTGGCACCTGGGAAAGGACAACCCCAGGGAGCAGCATAGGCTGGGGGCTGAGCTGCTGGAAGGCAGCGAAGGGGAAAAGGCTCTGGGGGTCCTGGTGGGTGGGAGGGTGCCATGAGCCAGCAATGTGCTCTGGGGACCAGGAGGGGCTATGGGTAGTAGGTCGAGAGAGGTTCTCCTGCCCCTCTACTCTGCCCTGCTGAGGCCACATCTGGAGCACTGTGTTCAGTTTTGGGGGCCCCAGTTCAAGAGGGACATAGAACTGCTGGAGAGAGTCCAGCACAGAGCCACAGAGATGCTGAAGGGAATGGAACAGCTCTGTTAGGAGCAGAGCCTGAGGGAGCTGGGGCTGGGAGCTGGGAGAGAGGAGACTGAGAGGGGACCTCAGCAGTGGTTGTCAATGGGTGCAGGTGAGGGGCAGGAGGCTGCAGCCAGGCTCTGCTGGGGGATGCCAGTGCCAGCACAAGGGGCACTGGGGGAAGCTGAGGCAGAGGAAGTTTCACTTACACATGAGGAGGAATTTTCTCCCTGTGAGGGTGCCAGAGCCTGGCACAGGCTGCCCAGGGGGGCTGTGGAGTCTCCCTCTCTGGAGATATCCAAACCCTGCCTGGATGTGTTCCTGTGTGATCTGGTCTAGGTGATGCTGCTCTTGCAGGGGTTGGACTAGATGAGCTTTGGAGGTCCTTTCCAGTCCCAGGTCCAGAAAGAAATCTCCTTGCAACAGATCTCCATCCAGTTGCCCATAGAATGGTTTGGGTTGGAAGGGATCTTAAAGATCCTCCAGTTCCAACCTCCTTGCCATGGGCAGGGACACCTCCCACCAGCCCAGGTTGCTCAAAGCCTCATCCAACCTTGAACATCTCCAGGAATGAAGCATCCAGAACTTCCCTGAGCAACTTTTTCCATTGTCTCCCCACCCTCAAGGTAAAGAATTTCTCCTCAATCTGCCCTCCTCCAGCTTCAATCCATTGTCTCTCTTCCTGTTGCCACAAGCCTTTTGTCCAAAGTCCCTCCCCAGTTCTCCTGTAGCCCCCTTCAGGTAGAGGAAGGCTGCTCCAAGATCTCCCTGGAGCCTTCTCTTCTCCAGGCTGAGCAGCCCCAACTCTCCAACCTGTCCCTGCTCAGCCCTGTCTGCTCAGGGGGCTCTGGGGCTGTAACCAAGAGCATTTTGGGCACTCATTGTTAGAAAAGATTATCTGGAAGGTGCTATGCTAAGGAGAGAAAATTGAGTCAGTTACAGGTTGTCCTGAGCTTCCACTCAGCAGCTCTCCTGGGATTAGCAGGCTTGGATGGATGTAAATGATGAGCCAATTTGACCCCCTGCTCTTGAAGTAGATGAAGTACAACGAAGCCCCAAATCGTGCTGTCAGTGAGACACAGCTCCCATTAAACACTGAGGGGTTTGGTGCTAATGCAGGGATCTGCCCAGATCATTTGCTCTGTCCTACAGCAAAATGTATTCACCAGGCTGAAATTTCCCACTGCAAAAGGAAAAAAAAAAACCCAGGCAAGGGGGGGGAAAAAAAATCCCCCCCTGCCCATTACACTTAGAGCCTCTTACTGTGAGATCCTAATGTGTCAGCCTGGCTCTGGGAAATGAGGGAACTAATAACTTTACTCCTGCCTAAGGCTGGACTTTGGTCAAGGCTGTCAAGGCTCCTATGATTTTCATCTGGTTGGGAAAAATTATCCCTGGTTTTGACATGCTGGAACTCAGCTGTGTGTGGGAGCAAGCAGGGAGCTGGGAGAGCTGAGCTGGCCCCAGAGCTGCAGAGCTCAACCTTGGGCTTTCTGCAAGACCAACACCAAAGGGGTCCTGAGCCCACTTCTGCTTCTCTGTCTTCAGCTCTCAAAGAAGTTGATGGCAGTCAAGTGTGACTGACTGCTGGCAGAACCCTGCCCAGAGATTTCTCCTGTGGCAGGAAAAGAAGCAGAGACATTAAAGGCAAGCACTGGAGAGTGCCTTTGGCCCCCAAGGAGTTGTCCTGAGGTTTCTCCCTGCCCTGACTTCCTAATTTTCTACATTTGTGACAATAATGGTGAAACTGGGCTGAAATAGCACTGGGGAGCTGCTGACAGTGGTTAAAAGCTCTCCTTGCCTTTGGGTTGATCTTATTAATGGTGCTGCAATCGTGGCAGAAGTTGTCTGGCTCACAAATGAATGCTCATTAGCTTTGAAAGTTGGATAGAGCTACTCCTCAAACTCCCCCAATCCCACATCTGACCCCTCACTGCTTTCCCCACCAAATGCTCTCACTGCAGGTTCAGCTTTGCTTTGTCCTGAGGTTTTTCTCCCTGGGCCTTAATTTGTTGGCAAGGGTAGGAGGTAAGGGGTCAGGTGTTGCTCTTCTCTCTACTATCAGGTAGTGGAAGGAGAGGAAATGGCTTCAAATTGTGCCAGGGGAGGGTTGGGTTGGAGATAAGGGAAAAAGAATATTGACTGCAAGAGTGGTCAAGGATTGGCAAAGGCTGCCCAGGGAGGTGGTGGAGTCCCCATCCCTGGGGGTGTTCAAGAACCCTGTGGACATGGTGCTTAGGGATGTGATTTAGTGGCCAAGGTGGTGTTGGGCTGAAGGTTGGACTCAGTCTTGGAGGTCTTTTCCAGCCAAAAGGACTCAGTGACTCTCTGTCCAGAAAGCCTGCACTCTTGAGATGTCTCTGAGCTACCTTGTTGGCAACACTGGGGCAGAGCCTGGCCAGGCTCCAGGTGATTCAATGGCACAGACAAGCAGCCCAATTGCTTTCAAAGGAGCTACTTCATGAGGCAGCTAAGAGCTGGCTCCAGTTCTGGGCTCCTCAATTCAAGAGAGCTGTTGAGGTGCTGGAAGGTGTTTGGAGCAGGGCAGCAAGGCTGGGGAGGGGCCTGGAGCACAGCCCTGTGAGGAGAGGCTGAGGGAGCTGGGGGGGTGCAGCCTGCAGCAGAGGAGGCTCAGGGCAGAGCTCATTGCTGCCTGCAGCTGCCTGCAGGGAGGCTGTAGCCAGGTGAGGTTGGGCTCTGCTGCCAGGCAGCCAGGGACAGAAGAAGGGGACACAGCCTCAAGCTGTGCCAGGGCAGGTCTAGGCTGGATGTTGTTAGGAAGTTGTTGTCAGAGAGAGTGATTGGCATTGGAATGGGCTGCCCAGGGAGGTGGTGGAGTGGCTGTGGCTGGAGGTGTTGAAGCCAAGCCTGGCTGGGGCACTTAGTGTCATGGTCTGGTTGGTGGGGCAGGGCTGGGTGCTAGGTTGGGCTGGAGGAGCTTGGAGCTCTCTTCCAACCTGCTTGATCCTATGATTCAAAGAGCCACTCTGCAATTGCATCATATTTACTAACTCAGATGCTGGAAGTGCTTAACAATCCTCTCTTCCCTTCCTGCTCAGCCATTCCAGAAGGCTCCTGCTCTGCTGGAGTCCTGACCCACGTTTTCCCTGCCTCTGTCCGAATTCGGCTGCTAAAAGGTAAAGAGAGGAGGGGCTGGAAACAAAATAATAGGATGAAAACAACCACCCCCTGTCTGCTGCCATCCTCACAGCTCTCCCAACCCCTCCTTCAGCTGCTGTGGTATTTTCCTTCATTATGCTGCTGCCTCAGCCTGTAAAACCTCTCTAATTTCCTACATCTCAGCTATTTATTTAAATGCTAACTCGCATTATGAAGTGATAATCCGCAAGCGCAGGAGATAATTTATGAAGCATTTAAATTAAGAGGAGCAGCTAATTGGGAGCATGTGTCTTGTAAGCCTTGCTAACACCAGAAAACTACAAATTAAGAGGAGGGGGTGGAGGTAAAAGAGGAGGGGGGGAAGGAAAAAGAAAAAGAGGTATTTTTTATCTTGCTTTTTGTTGTTGTTGTTCTGCTTTTGTGTGATGCACTCGAGGAGGAGGGGAGGGGGGAAAAAAAGGATCTTCAGCATCCATCAGCCAAACACTGCTGCTCAGGGAAGTCTGCTGGTGGCTGCTTCGTGGTTAGGCTCACCCAGACGATGCTCTGATGATTACAGATTCCTCATTAGGACACACTCACACAGTCACCTGGGCTCTGGGAGGAGGTGGAATGAGGTGGGGGTGGTTGTCGTGGTGGTTTGTGGGGCTTGGGTTGGTTTTTTTCCCCCCTCTCTTCCTGCCTCCAAGTAAAGAGGAATAAATTTCCCAGGAAAGGTTCCCCTCTTGGCTACCTGTGTTAATTTGAACGAGCAAAGACTCCCTTGTTATGTAGGGATGTTAAAGTGCAGGTAATCTAAGGCTCTTGCCCTGCTGGAAGAGGTTTTTAGAGGTTTGGGTGGGAATGAGGAGGAGGAGGAGGACAAGCAGTTGGGATGGAGGAGAGGGCAATGTGGCGTGGCTGCAGCAGTGTGTTGGGAGTGCTCTGCTCAGAGCTTGGCACCCCAGGCACAACATTGGATTGCACTGCAGCTCTGTGGTGGCTTGCTTATAGCTGTGGTCAGGCACTGGAACAGGCTGCCCAGGGAGGTAGTGCAGTCCTCATGCCTGCAAGTGTTCAAGAAACCTGTGGCCATGGCACCTGGGGCCCTGGTTTGGCAGCAGTGTTAGGTTGGCAGCTGGACTTGCTAGTCTTGGAGGCCTTTCCCAGCTGCAGCAATTCCATGATTCCCTGATTCATAATGATGAGCTGACTCTGCACAGGGATGTGCTCCGTGGGGTGCAGCTCCTGGGATACAGCTGTGTGGCAGAGATGGCTCCTGAAGTGCTGCTGGGGAACGTGGAAGCTTTGCCACACAGAGGTACAGAATGGCAGGAGCTGGAAGGAGCTCATCCAGTCCAACCCTTGGCTAATGCAGGGCACCCACAGCAGCTTGCTCAGCATCACAGTGCCCAGCTGGGGTTGGAGTCTCTCCACAGAAGGAGACTCCACAACCTCTCTGGGCAGCCTGCTCCAGGCCTCCAGCACCCTCACACCAAACAACTTTCTCCTCCTGTTCAGATGGAACCTGCTGGCTTCCAGTCTGTGCCCCTTGCCCCCTATCCTTTCAGTGGGCACCACTGACTGGCCCCATCCTCCTGCCCCCCATCTTTTATCTCTTTCATTCAGCAGATCCCCTCTGGGGCTGCTCTTCTGCAGGCTCTCAGCCCCAGTTCTCTCATCCTGTTCTCCTCAAAGAGGTGCTCCAGGCCCCTCAGCATCTCTGCAGCCCTCTGGGGAAGGTGATAACCATCCCCAGCTCGCAGCTCCCAATCATGCCCCAAATTCCCTAGGTTGGCTCTTGGAGGCTGCTGCCTCAACGGGGAAGGTGCAGCGTGCAGCTCTGGCTGCCCCCCGGAGGCAGCTGCTGTTCCCTGTTACCACAACCCTCCTTTGGCTGCTCTTTCGGCTGCTGGGGCTTTGATCAGAGGGAACAGCTGAGATATTCTCCCCTAGGAGCAAGAGCATCCCAGGCACCCAGAGGATTGCACTGGCACAGTTCAGAGGGCCCTCGTGGGATACAGAGAGTGAAGCTAAGGACCACCTTAACATGCAGCCCTCTGCCAGCCTTCAGCAGCCTCTTTCAAGCGGATTTCAGTGCAGTTGTGTTGAGATCTTTAGTTAGGAGCCTCCTTTACTAGGCAACCAACTCTTGTGGGTCCCCTGTGTGGTTACTCAAGACAGATTTGCTGTTAGAGTAAAATATTGTGCTCACCCTGCCTGGCAGGGTGCTTGGGAAGCGCCTGAGGTCCCTGCACAGAGGATGCTCTGCAAGTGTCTCTGTGTGTGTGAGTGAATTCAGCCCCTACCCAGGGCTGCATCTGCGCCTGGCAAACACCTCCCTTTCATCCTTGCATTCCTCTTTCTGCTCTTTACAAATCTCCCTTTAGGTATCTCCTGCCCAAAGCAGTCAGCAAACAGGCTCTGGGCGTTACTGGAGCTGCTCCTCGGCTGGGAGGAAAGCATCAATCTGAAACTTCAATCATATCTTTATGATCATTCAGCAAACAGAGGCGGAGGATTTATTCAACACGGGATAGCAAAAGGGAAACTGCAGGGGGTTATTGCGGGAGATATTGGTTTAGCTAAGGCAGAACTGCTCCCTCGGGTCTCTCTAGGGCCGAGCCAATGAACAATGGCACCAATGACAATAACAAGGCAATTATGGGGAAGAGGCTGAGGAGGGGGCGGCTTGGGGGGGGGGGGGGGGGGGCGGGGGGTGGGTAGTGCTTTGTTAAAGATAGAGGTAAGATTCCAGCGTGGTGTCTCTTTTGTGTGCTTTGGAAACTAAAGGCTGGTGTGTCTGCCTGGGGTGGTCTTATTAGGAGCTGGTGATCCTGAAAACACTGCGAGTGCTTCAGAGAGCCTCCAGCTCCTGAGCGATTGTGCTGCTCTCAGGGAGGAAATCTTGGTAACCTCCTAATTAAAGAGGGCTGCCAATAGGTTCCCTTAATCCATGCTGCGCTCCAGGGCAGGAGGTAAGTGCCTCCATCTCTGCTGCTGGAGGTTTGTCTCTCTGGCTGGATGCTGGTGCTGGGGTTTTCTGCATTTAAGACTAACTCTAGTCTGTGGGAGGGGACTCGGGGCAGCTTCCCTTAGACCTTCATCCCAGGCTGGCTACAGTGCTGTGCCACAAACCTTACAGCAGCCCTTGCAACAGCTTGACCTGGAAAGGCTGTTGTGAGGTTGCCCAGTGCCCAGCCCTGCACTGCTTCAGCTTCGTATTTTAGACTGCTTGGGAAGCTGAGGCCACCTTCCAAAAGCCTGACCAGAAAACAAAGCCAAGTCCTTGGGTTTTAAACACAACAAAGGTTTGGAACATCCTAAGCAGGTGCCTCCACCTGCTCTCCAAAGCAGGCAGCACTGGAGGGGGTCCTGCTGTGGTACACCCCAGCCTCACCACGCAGGCTGTGGCACAGTGGGGTGGGCATGTTCATGGGGGAGCTGGGTTCTGTCAGGGGTGGTTTAGAGGGGCCTGTAGCAATAGGCCAAGGGGCAGTGGTCGGAATGTGGAGCAGGAGAGATTCAGGCTGGACATCAGGAGGAAGTTCTTTGTTATTAGGGTGGTGGAGCACTGGAGCAGGTTGCCCAGGGATGTAGTTGAGGCTCTGTCCCAGGAGACATTCAGGATCAGACTCATGTGTCCCTGGGCAGCCTGCTGTAGCTGGAGGTGTCCCTGCTGCCTGGGGGAGGGTTGGACACGATGGCCTTTGAGGGTCCCTTCCAACCCGATGCAGTCTGTGACTCCTGCCACTGCTGCCAACGAACGGGCACGCAGGAACTGTGCATCTTCTCAGGGTGCCTTAGGGGACAGACACCCCTGTTTAGGATGTGATGGTGCACAACCAGGAATGCAGTATCCATCCCCACCTGTCCTGCCTTCCCTCCCCTGCTCCAAGCCATTTTTCCTTGCCCCCTTTCCCTCGTGAGCCCCCAAGCACTTTGGGTTTGGTTTTGTTTTCTTTTTTGCCTGCAGAAGGAAGCTTGAAATATTGCAGAGGGGGTACAGGCAGCACTCCCTGAGGCCCTGCCCCTGATGGCAGGAATGCAGACATAAAATAACCCAGCACCATCAGTAACCTGTCGCCAAAGCCCCTCTACGAGGTGAGAGTTTTCCTCCCTGCCGAGGCTGTTAGCTGCAATGTATTTCTCCCTGCACTAAGCACCTTCTTTCCCCGGGCTGCATTACAATGATTTATAAACCCCATTTCTGGGGGGGAAACTAATAGATCAAAGGGAAGGGGGAAAAAAAAGGAGACATGAGCAGCTGGAAGAAGATATTGAAGCATGAAACAAAAACCAGGAATGAAGAAGTAGTTCGTGGCTCTGGTGAGTTGTTCTGTGCTGCACTTCTCTCGTTGGAAAATAAGAGAGGGAATCTCTATTTTAAGCCTTTGATTTTTCTTTTTAAGAGACTTTCAAGCAGTCTGAAAAGCTCTTCCTGGAGCCAGCTTGCTCCTGTGTGTTCGTGCATCTGCTACACACCCAAACACTTTGCTGAGCAGCCCTGCCCTGTCTACTCTCTCCTCGCTTTTAGCCTTCCTGTGTTGTAGGCAGCATCCAGGCTTCCTGACAGGGCAGCAGAAAGCACTGTGGGGAGGATTGGTGCTCAGCTGGAGCAGAGCCTTGGATGTGATTCTTCCTGAGCTGAGACAGGGCCAGGTTTTCAAAGGGACATTGTGGGCAGTGAAGGTGCTCTGCCTTTGTTTCCTGCCCAGTGGGGATGGGTGGAGAGGAGCACTGGAACAGGCTGCCCAGGGAGGTGGTAGAGTTGCTGTCCCTGGAGGTATTTAAAAGGAGAGTGGATGTGGTGCTTGAGGCTAGGGTCTAGTGATGAAGGCTGCTGGGATGAAGGTTGGAGTGGCTGATCCCGGTGGTCCTTTCCAACCATAGTGACTCACAGTGATGAGATGTTGTGCTGAGGGCTTTGGTTTAGTCAAGGACTTGTCAGTGTGAAACTAATGATTGGACTTGATGAGCTTGAAGGTCCTTTCCAATCTAAGAAACTGTGATGCTGAGTTTGTTGTTGAGTGGTTCTCAGCATCAGTCCCCTTCCACCAGCTGAGCACAGACCACTGCTCAGCTCAGCTCTCGGTTTGCAGTGATTGATGGAGCAGTGTTTGCAAGAGCCTTGGTGACACAAAGCTAAACTGGGCTGCTGCTTGTGTGCTTCCACCACCACACATCCCTGAGCTTCAGGGACAGGCACTGGTGGGGGATTACTATGACAAGCAGCAGAGCTCCTGTGCAACATTTCTACGTTCAGAGGGCTGCACAAATCTTCCACCTTAAGGTTTGGAATTCACTGGAACAGGTTGCCTGGGGGGGTGGTGGTGGAGTCCTCATCCCTGGAGGTGTTGAAGAACCGTTTGGGCAGGGCACTTGGGGCCGTGGCTTAGTGGCCATGGTGGTGTTGGGTTGGTGGTTGGACTGGGTGATCTGAAAGACCAAGCAAACAAAGGATGTCCCCGTGCAGCACCTGCGTAAGAGCGCAACAGATGCACACAGCAGATCCGGGAGCAACCAGATGTGCGTGGCAAAGACTGCAGAGGCTTTTCTGACAGGCTGTGGGAGCTGAGGAATCATCCTTAGGCAGGTTCCCAACTTGTCTGAGGTTTGGAGATTTCCATTCCAAATATTTCCTCTACATTCCTATTGTTTGTCGTTTGAGCTTTCACTCTCCCTGGCAATTTGCTGCTGTCAGGGGATGCTGCTGTGTGTCAACGTGGGGCTGGCTGCTTTGCTTTGCTCCCTGGTTTCTGTTGCATCCTTTGGTGTTGGCAAAAGTGTTCCTGGGGGAAGGTAGGCGCAGGGATATGTTCATGGAGATGTGTACTGGTACTGCTCCCAGATAAGGGAGGAAGCAAGCCCATGTTGGAGGTGCTGCTGTGGCTGCTCTGTGCAGGGAGTGCCTGGGCACTGGGGCAGGGTGTTGAGCTGTGGGTGACTTGTGACAGCCTGGCTGGGACAAGACATATCTGAGGGTCGTCTAGGAGCACACATCCATGGTGTGATCTGCTTTCAGCTGCGTTCCAACACTGAGAGAGCTAAAGGTGGCAGGATTGACACCTGCCTGCCCAATCAGACTGACACCACCAAGACCCTTATAATCCTTATGGATCTCTTCCAGCTTGAGATTCTGTGATCCTCACAGCTGAGGCTGCTCTTGGGCTCAGGGCTTTGATCAGTAAGAGCTGGGTGAGTTAAATGGAAATAACCCTGCTGGGTTGGTTTTTGTTTCACTCGTGCCCTGTGCAATACTGTCTAATACCTGCCCCAAAACCTCTCCAGTGAGGTCATCTTGCTAAGACCATAGAATCAAGCAGGTTGGAAGAGAGCTCCAAGCTCAGCCAGCCCAACCTAGCACCCAGCCCTGGCCAAGCAACCAGACCGTGGCACTGAGTGCCCCAGCCAGGCTTTTGTTGAACACCTCCAGGCAGGGTGACTCCACCACCTCCCTGGGCAGCCACTCTTCTTCCTTTTGGCTGCACAGCCCCTAGCAAGCACTGCTTGGAGGAGTGATGGTGCTGGCCCTGGTTCCTGGCACACCAGGAGCTGCAGAGGTTTTGTTTTCACTCCGTGGATCCTGCTGCCCAGAGCCCACTGCAGCTGCCTCTTCCATGGCCCTTGCCTTGGCAGCTGCTGACTGCACACAACAGGCAGAAAAAGCTGTCCGTGCCCTAACAGCCTTTGTAACCCTCCTAAAGCTACAACAACATTTTTCCTTCTGCCTCCCTGTGGCCCAGCCAATCTTCACTCTCCTTCTCTTCCCTGTCTGCAGAGAGAGCTCCCAGGATGAAAGAGAGCTGGGAAGGCAGGGAGAGCTGGATGTGGACTAAGAGCTGCCAGAAGACTGCAAGAGGAGAATTTTGCCCTGTAAGCTTTAATAAGGTGGTGGGTTAAGAGAAATGCAGCTAGGGAGAAAAATGGGGACTGTTCTCTCTCCAAATGGGCACTGCTTCAGTTTGTAAAAGCACCAGGGATTCCCCAGGTGGCTTCATTTATTATTTTCCCACTCGTTAAATGCCAAAACAATAAAGCAAAATCTATTGTTAGCTTTAAAATGCAGCTGATTTGCATGTGGCTGTGCTGGTCCTGCTGCTGCCTTCATTTAAACTCAGTAAGCCCAGCTACCTTGAAAAATTATGGCTTGCTTTACATTTAATATACTGAACTATCTTAACATAATATTAAGGGGCTGACTTCACAGCTTAATTGCTGATCACGTAGAAAGCAGCTTTAGCAGCAGCAGCAGTCTGGCAGCACTGTGCAGCCTGAGAGGAGAGCAGCTGGAACAGCAGCCTGCACAAAGGGGCTGGGAGCTGCTCCCTCCCTGCTGTGAGGCTCCCACAAAGAGCATCCTGGAAACCCAGAGTCATTTTGACTCTGTTATGGGCCTGTTCCCTCTCTTCCCTGATGCGCCTCCAAAGCAAATGCAGAGCTGTTTTTCCTTGTCCGGGGTTGGCAGAGGCTGCCCAGGGAGGTGGTGGAGTCCCCATCCCTGGAGGTGTTCAAAAATCATAGAATGAAGCAGGTTGGAAGAGAGCTCCAATCTCAAACAGCCCAACCTAGCACCCAGCCTTGCCCAACCAACCAGACCATGGCACTAAGTGCCCCAGCCAGGCTTGGCTTCAACACCTCCAGTCACAAAGTCTCCACCACCTCCCTGGGCAGCCCATTCCAATGCCAATCACTCTCTCTGCCAGGAACTTCCTCCTCACATCCAGCCTAGACCTGCCCTGGCACAGCTTCAGGCTGTGTCCCCTTCTTCTGTTGCTGGCTGCCTGACAGCAGAGCCCAACCCCACCTGGCTACAGCCTCCCTGCAGGCAGCTGCAGGCAACAATGAGCTCTGCCCTGAGCCTCCTCTGCTGCAGGCTGCACCCCCCCAGCTCCCTCAGCCTCTCCTCACAGGGCTCTGCTCCAGGCCCCTCCCCAGCCTTGCTGCCCTTCTCTGTGGCCATGACTCTCTGGGCTAGGTGGGTTGATGGCTGGACCCAAACACTCCTGTGTCCCTAAGGTCACAGTGAGCAGGCAGCCTGATGCCATTCCCCCATCAGTCCCTCCATGCCCTGCAGCCACTCTCTGCCTCTCTGCCTGCCCTGGGCGTTGTTTTCCTGCTCGGAGCAGCAGGCTTTGTGGGGAAGATGAAATGATTGCTGACTCTTTTCTTCTCATTAAGTTTGTTTACACTGTGGAGCACTGAGGCTTCCCTGGCTTTGTGTCTCATGCAGTGTGCTTCGAGAAGCCCCAGCGTTCATAAGAGCGAAGCCAGCCCGAGCAGCACAGCTCCTGCACGACTTCACCAAGTCCACTGTGAACTTCTCTCACATCTGCACTGCTTTTCAGAAACAAACCAACCACACTGAAACCCACAAACTGCCTCTGTAGGAAGAAGATTGCTGCTAGGTTTATCCTTAGACATAGTGGTCATGGTAACCAAACCCATTCCAGATCAGCAGCCTCCAAAAGCAGGGCTCCGTTAGACCTCAGGAGCACCATCCTGGTTTGGGGGCTTCACCAGGGCCAAGCACAGAGGCTCAATCACTTCCCTACTCCTGACCCAAGCCAGGCTGCTGGTGGCCTTCTTGGGCACTTAGACACACCCTGGTGCATATTCGTCCAGCTGTCAACCAGCATCCCAGGTCCTTTTCTTCCAGCCTCTCTTCCCCAAGCCTGGAACATTCATGGGGTTGCTGTGACCCCAAAGGGCCACAACATTGCTTGGCTAGGGCTGGGTGCTAGGTTGGACTGGATGAGCTTGGAGGTCTCTACCAACCTGGTTGATTTAGTGACTCTATGAGCAGGACCCAGCACTTGGCTTTGCTAAACCTCACACAACTGACCTTGCCCCAGCCCCAGCCAGCCTGGCCAGACCCCTCTGCAGAGCCTTCCTACCCTGCACCAGACCAATACTCCTACCCACCTCAGTGCCACCTGCAAACACACCAAGGGTGCACCCAGTCTGTCACTATCCTTTGCAGTGCCTGCTTCCTCCCAACAGCTGGGTGCAGCAGGGTTCTAAACACCTGCTGGCCCAAGCATGTTTGCAACAGAAGCAGGGTGGTTACTGCAGGGAACACAGTGGGGTGGGGGGAGAGCAAGGCAAGAATCTGTACAGCAGAACGATTTAGTTGACCTCTGGGTGTTATTCCAATCCCTCTGTCTTGACTCCTGAATGGGACTGGGCTGGGTTTTGGTTGTTGTCCCTTGGATTTTCCTCCTGCTCTTGCATCTACCCAAGGCAGGAAGCTGCAGTTGCAAGACTCACCCATTCATCTTGGTAATTTATCTGGCTGCCTCTGGAATGGTGTCCCTCAGTGGCTCCCAGAAAGTGGAGCAGTTGGTTTAATAGATTTGAGTCTTATCTGCCTCTCTATTTGCAGCAGGGCATCATAATAATAAATTATGGCTCTAATCAGTAGGGTTTGTGCAGAATGGACTACAGTGGAACCAACCTCCCCCTCCCCACCTCCCTCCAAAAAAAATACCAGGGAAAAAAAAAAGAGTAATTTATGGGTACATTCTTCTGACTTTAGGGGTGTAATAAATTATCAGGGTTCGTTTTGCCATCCAATTTGAGGCACTGCAGCTGTGTTTTGCAAGCAATAAACTCTCTTGTTGTATTTCTTAGCTAAGCACTGAAAAACTGCGATTTTTTTCCCCCCTTTTCCTCCCTTTTTCTACTCTCCCTCCCCCTTTACTTCTTGCCCAATTATTGTTGCAAGGCCTGGTAGCTTCTCTCTGTGGTTAAGGCTTTGCCAGTGCCTCCCTTCAAAACCTCCCTTCTCAGGGACCTGTAACTTTGCTCTTTTAAGCTGTGGAGGGCTGGAGCTGGCTCTATGTCTCTGTCAGTCTCTGTGCTGCTTCAGCTAAGAAAAAGACCCAAACAGCAACCAACAACCCAAAGCACATTTTGAAAGGAGTCTACAGAGCCCAAGCTGGAGCTGTGTGTGGAAGTCGGAGACAATGAGGCTGTGAGCAGCTGGGGATGCTTGGGTAAGTCTCTCTAGCTCCTGAGAAGGTCACAAGTGCCTCTTCTTTGGGCATAGCTCTCATTTGCTGTCTACAACTACCTAAAGGGAGGCTGTAGCCAGGTGGGGTTGGGCTCTGCTGCCAGGCAGCCAGCGACAGAACAAGGGGACACAGCCTCAAGCTGTGCCAGGGCAGGTCTAGGCTGGATGTGAGGAGGAAGTTCCTGGCAGAGAGAGTGATTGGCATTGGAATGGGCTGCCCTGGGAGGTGGTGGAGTCTTTGTGGCTGGAGGTGTTGAAGCCAAGCCTGGCTGGGGCACTTAGTGCCATGGTCTGGTTGGTTGGGCAGGGCTGGGTGCAGAGCTTGGAGCTCTCTTCCAGCCTGCTTCATTCTATGATTTTTGAACACCTCCAGGGATAGAGACTGCACCACCTCCCTGGGCAGCCTCTGCCAATCCCTGACAGCTCTTGCAGCAAAGAAAATTTTCCTCATCTCCAACCTAACCCTCCCCTGGCACAATTTGAGGCCATTTCCTCTCCTACCATTGATGCAAGGGAGAAGAACCCAACCCCACCTCACTGCAACCTCCTTTCAGGGAGCAACGAGGTCTCCCCTCAGCCTCCTCCAGACTGAACAACCCCAGTTCCCTCATCTGCTCCTCCCCAGCCCTCTTCTCCACACCCTTCAATTTTCCAAGCCTGTATTTCCTCTCCAAAAGCAAAGAGGGTGAGAGGCAGCCTGAGCAGAGTGAAACCTTGGAAGTATTATGACACAGCTACATTTAATATTACATCACATGTAAGGGAGCAAGCACACATGATGGCAATACTGCAAGATGGATACAGGCCCTAAGACATGAAATGTGGTGCTCTGTGATTGATGCTCCTTTGTTTTCAGCTTTTCCTTCCTGTTGTATATTATTCCTGTAGGATAAGCACCTTAGCAGCTGCAAGGAAACACACAACTCCTTTATTTCCTAGCCTGTAATTTCTGTTTGATTCACAGCTAATAAGTAGGTCATCCTGCACTTGTGAAATGCCAAGATGCAGTAATTCAGTGCGATGGAGACCCTACATTAAACCAGCTGTCAGCCCCAGTGCAGTTTCCCTGCACCCTGTGCTCTGCAAAGCTACCTTTGTCCCTGGTGGTGCAGCTCTGGTTTGGCCTGCAGTGTCTCTTCCTCTGCATGAACAATGAATCCAGTTGCATGGAAATATCTGGCACGATGTCTGCTCTTCCTCCCACACTAAGGAGCTGAGCTGCAGGCTCTGGATTTATTGCTTGGTCCTCCCAACAAATCTCTGCTGCAGTCAGAGGGGTGGTAATAGTGTGGCCCCCTTCCAGCTGCAGGCAGATGTTCTCTGCTGTGCCAACCCCAGGCAGGCAAATGCTGCCTTCAAAAAGCCTTCACTGCTGTTCAGCCCTCAAAAAGGGAAAGGCTGCAGGACACAGGATGACTTAAACCACTTCTTTGCTTTCCATCTCTGGCCAGATCTCATGCATCATGCAGGTCTTGCGCAGAAGAGTTTGGGGCTGAAGCTGATCTCAATTAGGAGTTTAAAAAGAGGGCAAAGGTAATTCTGGTTCTAAAAGCTGGATGCAAATCTCACCACGTTGCCAAGTCTGGCACCTGGTTCCTGTGCTCCAAAGCACAGACTTTGGTGTGGTTTTAATGGTGGTCTCTCAGTAGCCCCGCCATGGGGGGGCATGTGGGTGGCAACATCTCTCTGATTTTGGCACCCAGCTGGTGAGGTTGGGCTGCTGTGGCACTGCTGGGAGTGCCAGGGAGAAGCAAGCAGCATCCCTGTTTCCTAGAGACTTCAGGCCCAGGAGTCCTGTCGTTTTCTAGTGCTGCCTGAGAGATCCTGCTGCATCCCAGGGATCTTGGGGGTGCGACGCAGGGAAATTGCTGCAGCTCTGATGTCAGAGCTTCTCGGTGGTTGTAACTCACAGGCCAGAGGCAAAACCTCAGCCCAAAGATTTACCCCTGCAGGTGCTGCTCACAGGAGTGGTTTCCCCTGACCTTAGGTTCTGATGATGTGGTGGGAGGCATTTTTTTCAAAGAGTAACTGGGCTGGCTCCGAGCATGGAAAATCTGGAGGTGGTTTTTTTGGATGGGTTTAAATTCAGAGGAAGTTGAAAGTTGCAAGATATCAACTCCATTAAACAACCCCCCCCCAAACAAACAAACAAACAGGAAAATCTGGGTGTGCTAACCCCCTGTGACCTGGGTTGTATGAGGGATAAAGCTGCTGAAGCCTCACAGTGAGGTCCAAAAGCAATTTAAATCTCTTCCCCTCTCCCCTCGCTCCCAATTTCCCCGTCCCAGTTGTTGCTGGATGCATCAGCTGAGAAGAAAAGTTAGGGAGTGACACTAATAAGGAGGGCTGAGATGCACTAAGAGCATTAAAAGGTTAGGTCATGGTGTGCTCTATTAAATAGAATATTAATTGAATTCTTGACATCTGAGGTGAACTGTGACACGCTCAGGGGATAAATACTGCCTTGAGCAGAGCGTCGTGACCCAAAGCTCTGAAGTGGAGCATCAGCGCCAGCCCCTCAGCCTCAGTCCGTGGGGCAGGGCTGCTCCTTTGGAGTTTTGGAAGCCTGAGCTCATTTAAAAACAGGTTTGGCAATTCTCTTCTTAGTTAAATCCAGAATTGCTTCCTCCATCTGAGGGCTGAGCTCTGTCTCAGCCTTGCTTCCAGACTCTCACTGCGTAGCTCCGGCTCTCGGTTGCCATGCGTCACAAACCCATTGGGCACGGTACAAGAAGGGGCTGAAAGAAAAATGTCTCCATCCTCCCCCCCTCCCCCCCAACACACACACAGAGCAAAGGAGATTAGAACATTAAAAAGACCAATTAAAAATGGGGAATCTCATAGCAACATTTTCATTAACCCTCCCAGGTTCTTCTTTCTGTCTCATTAGTCGTCAGAGGGAGAGGAAGGATCATTTTAATTAGCAGCATTGTAAAGCTTTATTTAAGGCAACTGTCCCTCCTGCTGCTCTCTGGATTACCCCACTGGCTTATAAATACAATACCAAATCATTAACAGGCAAAAACAACACCACTGCAGGGTTTGGGAGAGAGCAGATCCACTCTGGTCAGTGTTTAGGGCTCTTTAACAATGTCCTCGCTCCTTATTCAGGCGTAATTCAAGCGTAATATTGGGCTTTATCAGACAACTCAATATCCTCTTAGTGCAAAGCCCTTTCGAGCTGAGGGGACCATGTGTTCAACTCTCTTCTCCTTTGTCTGCAGGGCAGTGAAAGCTCAGGCCCACATCTGATGGGATGGACACGGTAGATAGGATCACAGCTTTTCCAGCCTCCCAATTTAGAAGGAGCTGAATTAAAGGGGCTGCTGCACGCTGACAGCCTTGCTGGAGGGAGGTGAGCAACGGGACCCAAAGCAGGGGGGGAGGCTGCTGGAGGGTTGTAGAAAGAGGTTCTTGCAAGTTTAGGGTGGAAACAAAGAGTGTCCAGGTTCCACCAAGAGGAAGTTGTTTCTTGCAGTCATTGCTTGATGAATTTGGTGTTTGGTGTTCTGCAGAAAGGAGCCCAGAGGGTCTGTCCTGCCAGGAGACCTTCAGTCTGCAGCTCCCATACCAGAGAGTCTTTGAGATCACATCACAGTTCATATCCTCCTGAAACCATGGAACCATTCTGGTTGGAAAAGACCTTGAAGCTCATCCAGTCCAACCATTTCCTGACTCTGCCAAAGCTGCTGCTAAACCACATCCCTTGGCACTGCTTCCCTGTGTCCTTCCAACACCTCCAGGGATGAGAACTCAACCACACCTCCCTCTGCAGCCTGTTCCAGTCTTTGAGAACACTTCCAGTGAAGAAATTTCTTCTCATGTCCAATCTAAACCTTCTCTGGTGCAACCTGAGGCCACTTCTATCTTCCTGTTGCTTGTTCCATGTTAAAAGAGAGTGATCCCCACCTGACTCCAATCTCCTTTCAGGGAGCTGTAAGGAGCAATGAAGTCTCCCTTCAGCCTCCTCTTCTCCAGACTAAGCAACCTCAGGTCCCTCAGCTGCTCCTCACCAGACCTGTTCTCCAGACTCTCCACCAACTTTGTTGCTCTTCTCTGGACACACTCCAGCCCCTCAGATCAAATTCTTCACCTCAGAGCACTAAGCAGAATGTGAAGGTAACATCAGCTTCTTCAAAACCTCTGCATGTTCCTCCAGAAAGGTCCAGGTGGAAGAGAAGGTGCACTTGGCTTCAGCTACAGGAGGTAAGAGGGCAGTAACTGGCACAGGCTGCCCAGGGGGGTGGTGAAGTGCTCAAGGAACATCTGGACAGGGCACCTGGGGACATGGTTTAATGGCCATGGTGGTGTTGGCTTGATGGTTGGTCTGGATGACCTTAGAGGGCTTTTCCAGCTGAAAGGGTTCTGTGGTTCTTTGCTGACAATGGCTCACTGAGTGGTTAAGGTATTGCTGTGTAGACATCACTTCATAATAAGTCCAGGGGTTGGGCTCTGCTGCCAGGCAGCCAGGGACAGAAGAAGGGGACACAGCCTCAAGCTGTGCCGGGGCAGGTCTAGGCTGGATGTGAGGAGGAAGTTGTTGTCAGAGAGAGTGATTGGCATTGGAATGGGCTGCCCAGGGAGGTGGTGGAGTCTTTGTGCCTGGAGGTGTTGAAGCCAAGGCTGGCTGGGGCACTTAGTGCCATGGTCTGGTTGGTTGGGCAGGGCTGGGTGCTAGGTTGGGCTGTCTGAGCTTGGAGCTCTCTTTCAACCTGCTGGATTCTATGTCAAGAGGTTTGCAGGGACAGGTATGATCTCTTCTGACAGGAACTGCTCTGTGCCAGGCTGGTGCAAGTGCAGGTGGATTAGAAACAAATGAAAGACTCTCACTTGGAGTTCCAGCATGGGCCTGGCCTGCCCCACTGCCCCCACCTTGGATCATGGGGCTGAGCAGTCACAGGCCTGATTCACAGATTGCATCAGGTTGGAAGGGACCCTCAAAGGTCATCTTGTCCAACTTCCCCCCTGCAGTCAACAGGGACACCTCCCATCAGATCAGGTTGCTCAGAGCCACACTGATGTCTGATCTTGCATGGCTCCAGGGAGACATCCCAGATCTATGTCTCCTCAGAGCTGGGAGAGGCTGGCAGGGACAGGAGAAGAGCAGCTTCAAGGGGAATCAGTCTCTGGAGATCAGGGCTGCTAAACTCCCCTTAAGCCAGAGAGGAGCAGCCTGAGCAGCACTCGCTGCAGAAGTTGGTGCAGGAGTTGCTTTGTTTTCTATTTATAGCTGTGCTGTGTTTCTCTTGTAATACATTTTTAATGACTTATAAGGCCTACTTATTTATTTTCCTGAAGCCAAATACTTCCTCACCCTGATAATGCAAGCAGGAAGAGCTAGGTGGGAGGTGTCTGCATCTGCTCCCTGCACGGGCAGCAGGCTGAAGGGGCATCACTGCACAGCTCTTGGGAGCCCCCAGGCACCCAAGGAACCCCAAGCATGCAGTTCCCCACTGCCTGTCTGCAGAGGGGCTGCCTGTGGAGGACCCTCCTCGGGCTAGGACGTTTGTAACCCACTCATTATCCCATCTGCACACCAGAGAGCCTGGTCTTTAGTGATGGTTTTGCTCTTCACTTGCTCATCCAAAATTAACCTGAGTTAAACCCCAGCCTCCTTCACCCCAAAACCTGCTGTGGCCTCTTCCAGCTGAGCCTTTCACAAGTTCAGTAGCATGAAGAAGAGGCCAAACAAAAGGAGAAGATGGGAGAGTGGAATTGCAGGTATTTGCATGGAACTTCATTAATCTGCACTAATGCTGATTGCCTCCTGATGAGCCTAACCAGATGATTATTATGGTATTAACTCTGCTGTTGGTTCTAAACTGTAACGTGGCCAATATTTCCTTCTGCCTCCCCTTAATGTTTGGATTAATAACTCTGCAATCAGTTCATTAGTTTATTTAGATGATGCTATTTTAGGAACTGATTGTTTAGATCAGCCTTGTCCTCCCCATTCTATTTGTGCCTTCCCCAGAACTGAAGCACTATCTGAGGGAAGCAATTAACTGCAGCCCGGGTGCTGTAATGGGGTCTGCTCTGCAATGTGGCAATGTCTAATGGAGTTTTAATTTCCCCATGGTGAGTCAACATTTGCTTAAAGAGAGGAGAGTGTGAGAGCAAAGCACTGCCTCAGGCACACAGCTTCTCCCACGCCTCTGGGGCTCAACAGGCATCTTGGGGCTGCTGCTGCCTTGTTCGGGGGAGGTAAAATTCGTGGAGGGTCATAGGTGGTGGCACCAACAGAGCCTCCTGATGCCCACCGTGGGATGAGGACTCATAGATGCACAGAATGGTTTGGGTTGGAAGGGACCCCAAAGATCATTCATTTCCAAGGCCCCTGCCATGGACAGGGATGGAATCATAGAATGAAGCAGGTTGGAAGAGAGCTCCAAGCTCAAACAGCCCAGCCTAGCACCCAGCCCTGCCCAACCAACCAGACCATGGCACTAAGTGCCCCAGCCAGGCTTGGCTTCAACACCTCCAGCCACAAAGACTCCACCACCTCCCTGGGCAGCCCATTCCAATGCCAATCACTCTCTCTGACAACAGCTTCCTCCTCACATCCAGCCTAGACCTGCCCTGGCATAGCTTCAGGCTGTGTCCCCTTCTTCTGTTCCTGGCTGCCTGGCAGCAGAGCCTAACCCCACCTGGCTACAGCCTCCCTGCAGGCAGCTGCAGGCAGCAATGAGCTCTGCCCTGAGCCTCCTCTGCTGCAGGCTGCACCCCCCCAGCTCCCTCAGCCTCTCCTCACAGGGCTGTGCTCCAGGCCCCTCCCCAGCCTTGCTGCCCTGCTCTGGACATGTTCCATCACATTCTGTGATTCTATGTTCCACAACCTGTGCCAGTGTCTCACCATCCTTACTGTAAAGAACTCCTTCCTAACATCCAGTTTCTGCCACTAACATCCCTCTGCCACTTTAAACCCCTTCTTCCTCGTCCTGTCACTACCAGACCTTTTCAACAGTCCCTCCCCAGCCACAGCAGAATTTGCAATGAGGTGCTTTGGGCTTTTACTACCATGCCTTTAATCCTTCAGAGCATTTAGCAGCACCAGAAGTTACATTTTGGGATTCTGGAGGAAGGTGGAGCCCTCAGAGAGCCTCCTGAGCCCTCTCTTGCTCAGGTCCTGGGTGTCTTTTGGCAACTCTCAGCCCTAGGTGCTGTTGCCTAATGCCTGTTTTGTTTTTTGCTGCCAAACTTCTGAAGCCAGCCCTGCTTTTCCCCACCACCTCCTGACAGCTTCAAAGAGTCATAAAAAACAAAAGCAAGCCCAAAACAAAGCTGCATTCTGATGCAACCAGTTTCAGCAGCATCTGATTAACAAAAAGGAGGCCACAGCTACCTGACAGCAGCTGCTGCTGGTGATTTTCTTTCTTCCTAAACCAAACTGATGGCCTCAAAGATTCATGCATGTATTTATTGGGTTGGTTTAAATGTCTCATTTCCAGGGTTGGTTGCTGTGTGTATATGTATATATATATTATTACTTCTTTTTTCTTTGGATCATGCAGGGAAATAAAGTTTTTGCCATTCTTCTCCTCATAATAAGTCTGTCCAAAGCCTGATGTTGCTCGTTGGGTTGAAAGATTGGTTTCATTTCCCTGCTCAAAATTGGGCATGAAAAATCTGCCTTGCCAAATGAACATTGTATACTCAACTTGTCAAAGCCTCTCTCCTGACACAAATAAAAGATAACATTGGGTGGCAGCATGTAAAACAGCACTGACAAGACAGCTAGGATGGAAGCAAAGAAATGCAGATTGTTTCCCCCCCCCCTCCCCTACATCTTTCTCTCTTCTTGGGAAGGATGGGGAAGGGAAAGATGCAGGTGAGAGAAGGCTGGCGTGTTACAACCCAAAAATACATCACCTAAAGACTTAACAAGCCACTGCAAGGCAGGTTTTAAGAGGAACATAAGTGATTCCATTTCTGATTAGGGGGAAAAAAGGCATGACAAAAATCTCAACTTTTCTTTCTTCTCTTTCCCCCCCCTTCTCTTCTCCAGGCGACCCAGAAAGCTGAGAAGCAGGGGATGGGATTGGAGGGGGGAAAGAAAAGCATCTGGATGAAAGAGGTGTTCAGCTGAAAGTTCACAGCTGAGGCTGGAAGGACTACACAGCTACTGCTGGAAATCACTCTGAGGATGTTGAAAAAGAAATAAGGTAATGCCAGCACCTCCATTAGATCTGCAGTCACACCCTGCAGGTGAATTTCTTCCCCTCTGCCTATTCAAACCGTTGATTGAAAGCTTTTAGCTGTTTGTCAACCCCCTCCCAAATCACCTCGCTGCTCTCTTCGGGGCTGCCTCTTTGAAATCAGAGTTAGGAACAAGAAAAGACTCCAAAAACTGCAGTTTTGGGTTGGACTTGGGGGGGGGAGGAAAAGAGAGGAATACAAGCATGAAACACAGATTGCACCTTGAAATCCCTGCTGGCATCAGGCTTCTTTGTTCTGCTACGAGAAATTAACCTCAATCTCGGCTCAAGGTCCCCCGATTGATTATCATAGTCATTTAAATACTGTAATCTCATTTTCAGCATCAGGGAAAGGGAGCAAAAAAAAAAAGGAGAAGAAGAAGAAAAAGAGAAAGAGGTGGGGAAGCAAAGGGGAGGTTGAGGGAGGAGGGGGGGAAGGAGAGAAAAAAAGAGAAGGCAGCATAAATTATCTGACAAAAGGAAAAAAGGCTCCTTTCTGCTTACGGAGCCTATTTCAGATCCTTCCACTTGATTGGAAAAGTTGATGAAGTTTAAATGAAGCAGAATTAGAGGCTCAGGCCACTGAGTATTGACAGGGGCCCATGGAAGAATGTGCAATTCAATAGGGCTGGCTTCTGTGGAAAGCAGGGGAAAGGCCTAAATGGTATAATCTTCAATCAAATCTAACATCGACACTGACAAGGCAGGGTAATGAGATAGGCCAGATCAGGCATGTTGGTTAAAGAAATTAATCCCTCTGGCTGCACCAAGAGTTCAGCTTTGATGCCTATTGTACAGCTCCCCCCTCCCCATCCCAGCCTATCTAAATGCTAACTAACTGTGAGTGTGATCTGGGACTGTGCTTTTCATTGCTGGGGCTAATCTGGTAACAATTTTAGCTCCTTGCACGGTGGTGGAGGCAAGAGGTTGCCCAGCAGCCCCTCGCTGTGGCACTGAGAGGTCACAGATGCAGCAGCACTGGAGCAAGGAAACTTGTGCTGGTGTGGTGTGCTTCAGGGCTTGGACACACCTAAACCACCACGAGGACAAATCTTACGAGGAGAGGATGAAGGAGCTGGGGTGGTTTAGTCTGGAGAAGAGGAGGCTGAGAGGAGACCTTACTGAGACCTTGAGCATCCTGGTCTAGTGGAAGGTGTCCCTGCCCACGAGGTGGGGTTTGGAACTGGATCACAGGCTCACAGGATGTCAGGGGCTGGAAGGGACCCAAAGAGCTCATCCAGTCCAAGCCCCCTGCCACAGCAGGACCACACAATCCAGCTCAGGGCACACAGGAACACATCCAGATAGGCCTGGAAAGGCTCCAGAGGAGGAGACTCCACAACCTCTCTGGGCAGCCTGTGCCAGGACTCTGGGACCCTTCCAGGCAAGAAGTTCCCCCTTGTGCTGAGCTGGAACCTGCTGTGCTGCAGCTTCCATCGGTTGCTCCTTGTCCTGTCCCAGGGAGCAGTGAGCAGAGCCTGTCCCCCCCTCCTGACCCCCAGTCCTCAGATAGTTATAGACATTAATTAAATCCCCTCTCAGTCTTCTCTTCTCCAGACTGAGCAGCTCCAGGTCCCTCAGCCTCTCCTCACCAGGCAGTGCTCCAATCCCCTCATCATCCTCATCGCCCTCCCTTGGACTCTCTCCAGCAGATCCCTGTCCCTCTGCAGCTGGGGAGCCCAAACCCCAAAGCAGTACTCAAAATGAGGTCTCAGCAGAGCAGAGTAGAGGGGGAAGAGAACCTCCCTGGATCTTAAAGGTCCCTTCCAGCCCAAATCATTGTATGATTCTCTGATTGCTCTCTACAGCTGAAAAGAGGTTGGAGTGAGGTGGGAGGTGGTCTATTCTTCTTAGCACCAGGTGACAGAATGAGACTAAATGGCCTGAAATTATGCCAGGGGAGGGTTAGGTTGGAGATGAAGAAAAAATTCTTTGCTGCAAGAGTGGTCAGGGATTGGCAGAGGCTGCCCAGGGAGGTGGTGTTGGAGTCTCCATCCCTGGAGGTGTTCAAGAAACCTGTGGCCATAGCACCTGGGGACAAGTCTTAGGTTGATGGTTGGACTCCACGACCTTAGAGATCTTTTCCAACTGAAATATTGCTATGATTCCATAATTCCTGTTATTTTGTGACCAGCTGATTGGGGTCTCCTGGGAGTCCCTGAAGAGGCTGTGCAGAGAGCAGGAAGGTGGTGGAGAAAGCAAATGTATAAAGGGCTGCTGGGAAGTTTAAATGCTTGTTGCAAACAAAGGGACCTGGGTGAGCAACTCCAAACTCCCATTAAACCCAGCCTTGTTCTTCAGCCTAGTTTGCTCTTCACTAAGTAACAGAAGGTTTGCTGTGCTTGCTTTTCTGATCTCAGCCCATCCTCAGGCTGGGAATTACACTTACTTTTAATCAGCTTTTCACTTGTAAGGTTCTTAGGTGCATTGGTTTGCTTCAAAAGGAAGAAAAAGGAGGAAAAATCAAACCAAACGAGAGAGAATTTCCCCTGGTGTTGGAGTTTGCTTGAAGGCTGCTGTTGGAAAGCTCATAGCAGGGTCCCACTTCCCTTCCTCTGTGCTGCTTCTGATAAATAGGAGCAGGGAAGTCAGTGCCATTTATTTTCTACAGTCCAAATAGTTAATGAAGAAAGCAGCCTCAGAAAGGCAGGTTCTGTCTAATCTGTACAGAGTGAGCAGCCAAGCAAGAACAAAACCATCCCTGCAAGATGACAAAGGCGTCTCAAAGTCAATAATTAAGCCTAAGAGCATCTCTAAGAATTTGCATGGAAAGCAACTTCCCCATGGGGAAAGTGTGGCTAAAAACTTGCCAAAAGGCAGAGCTGGAAAGGTTGATGCCTGTGATTGCTGTGGACGTGCTGCTTCTGCTAGGCAGCACTCAAAAAGAGGGGAAATTGCTGTGGCAGAGGTCTAAAAATGAAGAGTTTTTCACCCTTGCTTTGTGCAGCTGCCCACAGGTTGCCTGCCCACAAGTTGCCTGCCCAATGCCCTCCTGTCCAGGATGGTCTTTACTGAGCCTCCACCAGCTTCTCCTCTGTGCTGAGGACGTTTTCCTGTGCCTCTTCCACAGAAGGAGAGAGATGTATTGTTGCTGGAGTGGGAAGCTGAGGCTGAAGAGGGGAAAGGGCAGAGACGTTGCTGTGCTCTTCCAGCTTTTAGCTGGTGCTGCTCTCAGCCTGCCTGGAGAAGGGTTTGTGAGTGATTAGGCTCCGGGATCCCCCTGGCTCCCTGCATCATGGCTTCAGTTTGAATGAGTCTGAAACCCTTCTCTTGGCTTACCCTGGTTTGGGAGCAGCGCCATGAACCGCTGCTGGCTCTCCCCCAGCCTTTCCTAAATCTTCCAGAGAATGCAGCCTGAGTTTTAGGTTCATCATGAAAATTTATAACCCCCCTGCAGCTCTGGCTGTGCTCTGAGTGCATGGACCCATTGGTGACCCTTTTTTGTGTGTTGGTTTTTACCCTCTTCTGCCTCCATTCTCTCATCCTTTGGCTTAATTTCTGCCTCTCCCCCCGCCACCAGCTCAGGCAAGAGGCTGTACAGATGTTGCCTGCTATGACAACGCTGCTATTTGGGGGTCATAATGCAACAATTGGGTCTAATGGTTATTCTTGTGCTGGCTGACTTCAAGAATGCACTTTTAAATCAAAGGCCCTTTGAAGCTTTATTTCCATTGTATTAAACGAATAAACATAGGAGATTTTCAGCGACATAAAAGGCATTCACCTTGTAATGTTCCTGGGCTTATTAGTCTCACCAATTTGCATTGTTTTGTTCACATAAAGGATCAAAATGCCCTTTTGCTTGCTTTTACACACTGCCTGCTGATCTAGGGGCTGAGCAGCTAGGAATGCCCCGTGCTGCTGGTGCCTGCCGAATCCCAGCTGGAGGTTTGTAACCTAAGTCCTTGTCTTCAAATAACCCAGAGGGGGGAAAGGAGGGGAGGGGGGGGGAAGCCAGGACTTCCATTCAGGCAGGATGCTTCCTCGCCTCTTGGAAATGCCTTGTTTATCTCTCGCGTTGTCTGTGCGAAATACGGGAGGGCACTAAAGCTCCTGAGGAGTTTAATTTTTAGTGTACCAAATCATTCTTAAACGAGTTCACGCTGAGAAGCAAAGCCTCACAAGTGGGAGCGTTGGAATGACAAAGCTGAGAGCCGAACCTAACGATTATTTGACTAAGCAGCCTTTCATTAGCTCGTTTCTCTAATGAACGATCGAGCCTGTGCCGTGCCCGCGTTTGAAACGCAGTTTTAAAAGCACAGCGCTGGCCTTAGATTGCAAAAACCTTAATAGTAGTAGTGGTATAATAATAATAATGATAAGACCAGCAATCAGCACACAAAATGCTGCATAAACACTAATTAATCCTCAGCGTCCCCAAGCAGGCAGCACAGGAGGCAGGATGCTCAGCACATGCAGTGGTTTGAGGGAAATAAGTTTAATTAAGTGCAAATAAAAGACAACTTCATTCCAAACAGGGCTCACAGCGCTTGTGGCTGCTCTGCTCCCCACCACAGGGCTTAAGCACCTGAGAAAGGGAGGCTGAAATCTGCTCCTCACCAAGTTTTCAATAGATTTATTGATTGAAAACAGCTGAGAGCAGGAATTGGGAGAGGCAGAGTTACTGAAAGCACAGAGCTGACACCTGGGGAAAGCTGTCCAAATGCTCTGGGAGCTGCCTCACAGGGCTCTGATGCTGTCAGGAGTGTTTGCCCCGCTTGGGGCTCTTGGTCAATGTGGAAGCAGTTGCGAGATCTCAATTGGGACTAATCCAGGGGAGCAGAGACGTGAAGAGAGATGATGGAGACCACAGGGACCTCTACTGTCTCCTCATGTTCAGAGTGTAGATGCTCTGTGGAGAGGGATGGCTTTGTTCTGCGGGGAGAGATGGCTTTGCTCTGTGGAGAAGGGGTGGCTTTGCTCTGTGGAGAGATAGTTTAGCTCTGTGGAGAAGGGGTGGCTTTGCTCTGTGGAGAAGGGGTGGATTTGCTCTGTGGAGAGATAGTTTAGCTCTGTGGAGAAGGGGTGGCTTTGCTCTGTGGAGAAGGGGTGGCTTTGCTCTGTGGAGAGATAGTTTAGCTCTGTGGAGAAGGGGTGGCTTTGCTCTGTGGAGAGATAGTTTAGCTCTGTGGAGAAGGGGTGGCTTTGCTCTCTGTCAGTCCCAGCCATCACAGACACTACACCTGCACAATCTCTCACTGCTCCCTATAGCTGCTCTCTAAACACCCAGCAATGGTCATATTTTTTAGGAAGCCTTTTATTTATCACCTTCCTTTCCTGCCCAGATTAGCAGCCCTTGCACAGAGATGGATTCCAGTGGTGAGATGTGGGCTCTGTGAGGTGTTCCAGGTTCACCTTGGCTGCTTGCAATGCTGGCACCAGAGGAGCTAGAGAAGATGAGTAAGTTTTGAAAGAAGGCTTTAAAAAACGGACAAGAAGGAATGTTGGGGATTAAAGGGCCAAAGATTGAGGACAACATTCATGTGTAAAAGCCCTGTTAGAGCCACGGTGCAGGTCAGCTCCAGCCTGATGGCAAACCTGCCCTTCCTGCAATGACTGCTGCAAGCCATGCTCCTGATGCATGCAGTTTACACTTCTGAGCTGTAATAATCTTTTTCACACCATGCCTTTGTCTGTGCCTGATTGTTGCCTACTTGGAGCTTTATTTTCCCCCTCCTTTCAGTGTGATGAAATGCCCCTTCTTGCTTTTCTCTGCTATGGATTATTCCAGAAGCCAAAATGAGTTTGCAACAACTCTCAGCAGTGTTTTGCTCTGTGACAAGTCAGATGGCTGAGAAATTCTTCATGAAAGGGTTTGATAGGTGTGAAAGGAAGAATTAAAACGTAGTGGGTGATGTCTGCCTTGTCTTGGTGCCTACATCGTGAGTGGACACTCACAGCCACCTGCTCGGTGCCTTCCTGTCAGCCAAACCAAGCTGCTCTTGCTGGGCATGGAGCAGGCATCCAGGGGACCATAGGGTGAGCTCTCAGTGTGTTCTCCAGTGAAAATGGTAGTTCAGCCTCCCTGGATAATCCTTCCAACAAGAAGAAAAAGGACTTTGGACTGCCCAAGCCAAGGCTATTGGTGTGCCAGTTCCTGTGGGTTTGTGAGGCTTTTGATGTTATATTCTTCCAGAGGCCGTAGCTGAGATTTTATTGCCTGAGTTCTGTAGCTTTTGTGTGATCTTAGCTGATATAAAAAAAAAGAAGAAATTCCAGCCCTGAGAGCTGGAAAGAGAAAAGCTTAGGAAAATGAACCCTAAATGGCCTGGCATTCAGACCAATAAAAAGAGCCTGGCATCAGTTGTCATGTAAATAACAGGCTTTAAAAACAAATATTGCACACCCCAGCAGCCCTGAAAGCTGTGTTTTGGTAAATCTGCTGCTTCTGCAGGCTGGATTGAGACCTGGCAGCAGCCTTTCCCAGCCAGCAAAGCACCATCAGCCTCCTCCTCAGTTCTGAAGCCACATTTTAGTCTTGAGAGAGCCAGAGTGGGAGCTCTGGATGCCCTTCAGCTCTGAGTGGGGGGCTTCATGGGCAGCAGTTTTCCCCTTTCTGCAGGCCTCCTGACTGCTCTTTGACAGGTAAGAGAGTGCTCTGGGGTGGGTTTGGCAGCTGGGATTTCCCTTCCCACAGCAGGGAAACGTCCAGCTCCAGGCTGGGTAGAGCTGAACTTACTTGTGGCATATTAACCCAAAACGACCTTACTATAATTGTGACCAAACCGGTGTGGGCTGCTTGTTTTTGGGTGTGTGTGTGCCAGGCATGTGGGGGTGAAGTGTGGAGGAGTCTTGTTTCCTGCCCAGAGCTGGTTTATTTTTGTAACACAGGAGTTTTGAGGAAGTTTGTGCTGAGAAAAGTGCTTGGCTAAGGCTTTCACTGGTAAAAAACCCAAACCCAAATGAAAAATGCTTTGCTCAGATTTTCCCTGGCAGCAGTAGGTGAAATACTTCCCCTCAGTTTTCTGCTGCCAGCAAACACATATTGATAAACCAAATGAATTCCTTGATTAACTAAAGCACATCATACAGCCTAGCAGAGAAGAGCAGAGCCTTCACCCCTAGAAATCTGTATGTGACAAGAAGGTGGTTTTAATCTGCCACAGCCAGCGTGTGGGGACATGTCCTGGGGGAAGGATGGAGCTGGGCAAAGCTGGGGCAGGAGAGGCAGCCAGGCAGCAGGCAGATGTCTGGGCAGTGTCTCTGCTTGGTTATGTGATGCCTCACCTCTAGAAGACGTGTGAGAGAACTGAGAAAGTAGGAGATCCTGTTGTTAGCTGCTGCAGATTAGCTCTGGCACACCTGCACAAGGGAGCTGGGGATTGAGAGCTAGTCAGAAGAAGATGAGGGACTAAGTGTCCCCTCCATCGCTACTGGACCTCAGGTTCTTGTGGTTTTGCTGTGTGGTGAACCTTAATGGCAGCTGTTGGAGCTGTGTGTTCCTCAGTGCCCTCCCATGGCTGCCAGAAGCACTTGTCCAAGCAGCAGTTGTCTCAAACCCTTCTGTCCCTCGCTTCTAAAGCGTCTTTTTGTCCTTGCATTCCAGGTAACACTGCACAGTGTGAGGGTTGGGGCTTACTGGTCACCTCCTCTGGCAGCTCTCTCCAAAATGTCCAGTCCCCAGGGCCTTCCTGGAGGGGCAAGAGGCCCCAGACCACAGTTGGAAGCACGAAGAAGAGATGTGGCACAGAGCTGATATGAGTATGTCACTCCTGGGGTGTGCACCAGCAAGCAGGACTGGACAGGCACCAGTACACAGCCAGTAAACTGCCACCCTGTCACCATCACCTCTGACAGGAGAGGACAGCAGCCTGGGAAAGTCAGCATTCAGTGGGGGCACAACACAGCGTGGGAAGGCATTTGGCAAGGGCACAGCCTTTCAAATGAGGTAAAATTATGGCTGGGTCCAGGAGTGAGAGCATCCCGCCTAGGGACCCGGGCTCAGAGCACCCCGCCTAGGGACCCGGGCTCAGAGCACCCCGCCTAGGGACCCGGGCTCAGAGCACCCCGCCTAGGGACCCGGGCTCAGAGCATCCCGCCTAGGGACCCGGGCTCAGAGCATCCCGCCTAGGGACCCGGGCTCAGAGCATCCCGCCTAGGGACCCGGGCTCAGAGCACCCCGCCTAGGGACCCGGGCTCAGAGCATCCCGCCTAGGGACCCGGGCTCAGAGCACCCCGCCTAGGGACCCGGGCTCAGAGCATCCCGCCTAGGGACCCGGGCTCAGAGCACCCCGCCTAGGGACCCGGGCTCAGAGCATCCCGGCTAACAGCCCAGTGACTGTGCTACAGGTTTGCGTGGGGTGGATGCAGATCTCTTTCCACCCCTAGCAGCTGGCTTCCTGTGAAGGGAACCCTCCTGCAAGCATGCCCTAACAGCAGACAAGCTCAGAATGCTGAAAGGAAACTGCTCAGTTTTCAGCTTCACTCATCCAGACAGCAGAAATCCAGATTGGGCCTTATTAAAACATCCCAAGATTTACAACCACTCAGCATTCCCACTGCCAGGATGCTGTGCCAAAGTGAGGAAAGCTCACCCTGACTCCTCTTCTAGGCAAAGATATCAACACCTTCCACCAGACCAGGCTGCTCACAACCTCATCCAGCCTGGATTGGAACCCTTTCAGAGATGGGGCATCCACCACCTCCCTGTGCAACCTGTTCTAGTGTCTCACCACCCTCACACAAAGAATTTCTTCCTAGCATCTCCTCTAAGTCTCCTTTTCCACTCCAAACTCATCACCACCCATCCTGCCACCACTCTCTCCCCAGCTTTCCTTTCCCACCCTTTAAGAACTAAATAGCCTCTATGAGATCTCCCAAGTAGAAGCTTTGGGGTTTAAAAGTGAAGCTGCTTTTGACTTAGGACACAAACCCTACTTAGGGATTTGTTTTTCCTTCTTTTTGCCTTTTTCCCCCCTTTTGCCTTCCTCATTTTTCAAACCTGTGGTTAGAGTTTCAAGAAGGGGGGAAAGATACTCGGCACTGCAAGTCTCCTATTTCCTGCCATGTTCCAGGTTCCCCAAGTTTATGGCAGACTCCCAAGCTGGGGTAGGACGAACCAGAGCTCTCCAGAGCTTCGGCAGGCGCTGAGCGAGCCGAGGTTTAAATGTGGCCGCTGCCTGCTGTGCCAAACCAAGGCTGGGCAGCAGAGCCGGCTGCCCTCCCCAGGAGAAGAGGAAAGGTGCAGTCGGTCCAACGGCTCCATGCCCTCCGCCGGGGGTCTACCGGCGCTGCTGCTACCCGCACTGTCCCTCCGCACCCTCAGGGCAACGATGCCGGCCCCGGAGAAGTGAAGGGGAGTGCCGGTACCGGCCCGCTGGCTCGTCCTCGGTGGGGGTGGGACGGCAAAGAGCTGCTAAGGGCACGAAGCCTTTCTGCGAGTGCCACCCAGGGGACAGGAGCTGTACTTCAGCTGCTGCCGCCGGCGGGGGAGGCTCCCCAGGGCTCACCGTGACCTTCTGTGGCGCTTCGTTAAGCGGAGGAAACCGAAGGGAGATGCCTGAAACGTTGCGAAGCCCACCCGGAGAGCAGCCCACCCACGGGACGGGGACGCGAGGGGAGCTGGTAAGGTGAGGAGCGTGGGCCAGAACCCCCCCAAAGCACCGACGGAGTCCTCCTTGGGGCCGTTGGAGTTCGGGTGTCCCCCTGCCCCCGCACCGCGGGTGGGGACGGCGGCAGAGCGCAGCCCAAGTGCTGATCTCGGTCCCTGCCCCCGGGCACTCCTCACACCGTGGGGCTATCGGTTAAAGAAGAGCCGAGGTACGGAGGGAAAAGCCACGGTCACCAGCCCGGGGCTGCCGGGCGTTTAACGGCGCTAAGGTGCGGAGGAGCCGCCAGGAAGCGCATTTCCCCCTCCTCATCACGTAACTCTTTCTGCTGGGAGTACCAATTTTCAACTGCCCTCAGCCTCCAGGGGCTTTAAAGGGAAACTTTTCCGCTGCGTGGCAGCGAGGGGCCGGGTCTGCCGGCGGGGACCGTGACTCCCCCCTCTCCTGGGTCCCGTTCGCCTGCTACCGGCGCTAGGAGATGGGAGGGGGCGGCAAAGAAAGAAGGGAGGGACCGGGTGCGGCCGCAGCTCACCTTGAGGATGAGCGGGTTGCACAGCATGCTGTCCCGGGCCACCCCCAGCCGCTCGTTCTCGCTGCCCGGTTCCACCTCGGAGAGGGTCAGCGGCAGCCGCGGGGACGCCGCTTTGCCTCTCGCCATGTCACCACGGTGCGGGAAGCCTGCGTTCAGGCGGGCGGTATCGTCCTGCCCGTGGGCGAGCAGCTCCGGGGACGGCAGGCTCTGACCGCGGCGCGGCGGCTCCCGGCCGTCACGGGGCGGGGAGGGGACGGCGGCTCCCGGCCGTGGCGGGGCGGGGGGGGGACGGCGGCTCCCGGCCGTGGCGGGGCGGGGGAGGACGGCGGCTCCCGGCCGTCGCGGGGCGGGGAGGGGACGGCGGCTCCCGGCCGTGGCGGGGCGGGGGGGGGGACGGCGGCTCCCGGCCGTCGCGGGGCGGGGCGGGGGGGAGAACGGCGGCTCCCGGCCGTGGCGGGGCTGGGGGGAACGGCGGCTCCCGGCCGTGGCGGGGCGGGGGGGGAACGGCGGCCCCCCGTCTCCTGGCAACCGCCGCTCTACGTGGCGGGGCTGGCGTTTTGACGGGTCCGGCCGGAACCGCTTCCGGCGAGCGATGAAGGGGGAACGAAGACTGCCGGCAGCAGGGGTGCAGGGGACAGGTTTTGCGGCGGGCACCGGCGGGCACCGGCGGGCGTGCTCGGCGCTCAGGTGAAGCGGGAGCCCCCGGGCGGGTCCCTTAGCCCCGCGGGGGCGGCGGGAAGCGGTTTCGCGACCGGGGACGAGGAGAGGCACGTGGGGAAGGTGTCAGGGTCCCTGAGGGAACAGTGGTGTGCCCGCTTCGGCCTTTCCGGGTGCTACCGGGAGGCCTGGGCTTGCTCGGTGCCTCCCTCGCTCTGGGAAGTGCCGGAGGGAAGCGGAGGGTGAGGGCGGCCTGGGTGGGCGAGTGGTACGTGCCGGGGGTGTTGCGGTGCGGCCTGCAGGCGAGCCCGCGGCCTGGCTTGTGAACGCGGTGCTGGGGCGAGCTGCGCGGCGTGGTCCGGGGCCTGTCCCCAGGGCTGCGCGGGTTTGCTCTGGGATCTGTCCCCAGGGCTGCGCGGGTTTGCTCTGGGATCTGTCCCCAGGGCTGCGCGGGTTTGCTCTGGGATCTGTCCCCGGGGCTGCGCGGGTTTGCTCTGGGATCTGTCCCCAGGGCTGCGCGGGTTTGCTCTGGGATCTGTCCCCGGGGCTGCGCGGGTTTGCTCTGGGATCTGTCCCCAGGGCTGCGCGGGTTTGCTCTGGGATCTGTCCCCAGGGCTGCGCGGGTTTGCTCTGGGATCTGTCCCCAGGGCTGCGCAGTGTGGTTTGTGTTGAAATCCGTTCCCAGACGTTCTGGGGCAGCTTGTTCCCAGTGAGGAGGTAACGTCTGGCACTGGTCAGCCTAAAGCCGCATTGCAGGTGTGAACCTGAGGGTCTTGTATTGCTTTGTAAGTGCTTTTTATGCGCTGGCTGTCAAAGCCCTGCTAAAATATACTCCCTGCCTACTCCGTGTAACTGTAGTTTTCAGGATCAGATTCTTTCTAATTAGACTCTGTTGGAGCTGGCAGGACTTGGCCAGAATTTTGGACCTGCTTGAACGTGGGAAAGCCAGACAGAAGCTTCTGATTACAAGCAGTGCTACAGGCTGGGGCCAGAGTGGCTGAGAGCAGCCAGGCAGAGAGGGAGCTGGGGGTGCTGGGAGAGAGGAGCTGCAGAGGAGGCAGCAGTGCCCAGGTGGGCAGCAGAGCCAATGGCATCCTGGGCTGGCTCAGGAGCAGTGTGGGCAGCAGGACAAGGGAGGTTCTTCTGCTTCTCTGCTCAGGACACCCCTTGAGTGCTGTGTCCAGTTGTGGGCTCCTCAATTCAAGAGAGCTGTTGAGGTGCTGGAAGGTGTTTGGAGAAGGGCAGTAAGGCTGAGGAGGGGCCTGGAGCACAGCCCTGTGAGGAGAGGCTGAGGGAGCTGGGGGTGTGCAGCCTGCAGCAGAGGAGGCTCAGGGCAGAGCTCATTGCTGTCTGCAGCTGCCTGCAGGGAGGCTGTAGCCAGGTGGGGTTGGGCTCTGCTGCCAGGCAAGCAGCAACAGAAGAAGGAGACACAGCCTCAAGCTGTGCCAGGGCAGGTCTAGGCTGGATGTTGTTAGGAAGTTGTTGTCAGAGAGAGTGATTGGCATTGGAATGGGCTGCCCAGGGAGGTGGTGGAGTCTTTGTGGCTGGAGATGTTGAAGCCAAGCCTGGCTGGGGCACTTAGTGCTTGGGCAGGGCTGGGTGCTAGGCTGGGCTGGATGAGCTTGGAGCTCTCTTCTTGATTCTATGAGTCCATGGATTTTATTGCTCTTAGCTTGTTGCTGTTGGAGTGCTGAGAGCAGAAGGTAATAGAACAATCTGTTGTTGCTTAGGTATTCAAAACCAGCTTAAAGCTGGTAGTTGTCAGAGTGTCTTTGCTGTTACAGGAAGGCGGTTTGAAAGGTGACTACAGCTCTGATGCGCATCTGTTGGACAAAGAAGCAATCCCTTTTTCATAGTCACTCTGCAAACTGATCTGCAGGAAAAGTTAAGTGATTTTACTGCATGTTTCTGAGATGCTGTTGAGTAGTCCCAAAGCATTTTCAAGTTTGGGTTTGTGTTTTTTGTGTTTTCAATGTGTGGTAGTTTGTAAGGGGGCATAAATTGCAGCACTTGAATGAAACCTGTGTCTTTTGTTTAGGATAAGCAAAAAACCATGATGGAGAAAGCACATGCAGGTGATGTCCAAGTTCAGAATTTTCTGAAGAAGAAGATGATGCTGAAGCACAGAGAACTAATGAAACTTCGTGCAGCTGGTGAAGGAGGAGCTACAGCAAAGGTAGAGCCTGGCTGCGCTTCTCCAGTGCTGCTTGAGGAGCAAGCAGCAGAGAGTGAGGAAGGCCACAAAAGGAAGAGGAAAAGCACAAAACTCAAGAAGCAGCAGCAGCAGCAGTCTGTTTTAGCTAGTTCTTCTAGGGGGCAGGAACAGGAAATCAGTGGTGAAAATGGGTGGGATGCTTGCCAGAAGAACAAGAAGCATCAGAAGCATAATGGCAGCGCAGACAAGCCGAGCTGCGTCGCCCGCGTCAGAGTAAATCGGCACAGCGCTGACGACAGTCGGAGCGATGCTGATTATGTTTATGTGCAAAAACCTGCTAAGAAGAAAAGGAAACTGAAATTGCCTGAGGAGGATGAGGTGCCTGCCTCAGAAAGATGTGGTAAAAAGGACAGTAAAGGACTGAAAAAGAAGAAGAAGAAGAAGAAGAAGGACAAGAAGAAGAAGAAGAGATGCAGAAGCAGCCGAGATGCTGAAGGAGACACAAGTGAAGCTGGGAACCAGTCATTGGTGTCCTCTTCAGAGCGAAAGAGGCAAAGGAGGAGCACAGAGAAGGGTGGTGTGGCAGTGCCCCAGCTCTGGCATGAAGATGATGGCTGTGATGCTGCTTCTGTGATGAGTAAGGGTTCTGCAGATGTACCTCTGAAGTTTGCTACGCCAGCTAAAGCTGTTGATCCATCTCAGAAAGCTTCAGTGCAGCCTACAAAGCCAAAAAGTTGCTCTTCTGTCGCAAAGGAAAAGCCCTCAGAGTATGATGGAAGGTGAGCTTAGGCTTTGGTTGTGGTTTGGGGTTTGGGTTTTTCCCTTCACCTCGCCCCCAGACAGATTTCCCTCGTGGTGTTTGGGTCCCAGATTTTTCTTCAGTTTTTGTAAGTTTAGAAACAACTTCAGAATTGTGGATTCCTAGGATGGGTTGGAAGGGACCTTAAAGATTCAGTTCCAACCCCCTGCCATAGGCAGGGACACCTCCCACTAAAACAGGTTGTTCAAGATCCTGTCCAACCTGGCTTGGAGCACTTCCAGGGTTCCTTGTTCTTGAGTTAATGAACAAAGTCATTCATAGAATAGTTTAGGTTGGAAGGGACCTCGAGGATCATCCAGTTCCAACCCCCTGCCATGGGCAGGGACACCTCCCACTAGAACAGGTCACTCAAGCTCTTATCCAGCCTGGCTTGGAGCACTTCCAGGGTTCCTTGTTCTTTAATTAATGAACAAAGTCATTCATAGAATCACAGAATCATAGAATGGTTTAGGTTGGAAAGGACCTCAAAGCTCAGCCAGTTCCAACCCCCAGCCATAAGCGAGGACACCTCCCACTAGAACAAGTCGCTCAAGGCCTCATCCAGCCTGGCTTTGAGCACCTCCAGGGAGACAGCAGCCACAACCTCACCTCTCTGAGCAACCTGTGCCAGTGTCATTTAATGGTAGAGAGAGTAACCAAACCTCTCTTTTGGAGCTTCAGTGCTGTATTTTACTGTATGCTTTTGGAACATGTATTTGATATCAGGACACCAAAACCCTCATCACCAAATGGAAAAGCCCACAGGAACTCCTTCACTGAAATGGCAGACTCTTCTGAGCTTAGTCTGGATGATGAAGAGGGCTTGGACAATACCATGGCTTCAACTGCAGATCTGGATGCTGTAAGATTAGAGCTGGAAGAGTTTATTCCTCATGTGAAGAATATATCAGATGACTCCATCAGGAAGATGGCTGGAAGAGACCTAGCAAGGTTTAGAAGGTTTAAAAAGCAAGGTGAGCTCTCCAAAGTATTGTTGCAGTGAGGGAGGCCTGTGCAGCTCTGCTTGTATTTTGACAGAGGGGAAAGTTGCTTTTGTCCCCTGTCTGTCACCTCCATGGGGTCTGCTTCACTTCGTTCCAAAGGACATTTTCTCTGCTCCATAGCATTGACTTCCTCATGGTCAGACTTCAGAGCAAAGCATAAATCTCCTGCTCCCACTTGTTTTGGAATCAGAGAATGGTTTGGGTTGGAAGAAACCTCCAAAAGTCACCCAGTGCAACCCCCTGCACTCAGCAGGGACATCCTTCACTAGATCAGGCTGCTCAGAGCCTTGTTAAGCCTGAGCTTGGATATCTCCAGGGATGGAACCTAAGCTACCTCCCTGGGCAACCTGTGCCAGTGTCTCACCACCCTCACTGCAAACAACTTCTTCCTAACATCCAGTCTAATTCTCCTCACTTCAAGTTTAAACTCCTTCCTCCTCCTCCACAACCTCCCTGGAGGTGTTCAAGGCCAGGTTGGATGAGTGTTCTAGTGGCAGCTGTCCCTGTCTGTAGCAGGGGATTGGAACTGACTGATCCTTGAGGTCCTTTCCAACCTAAACCAATCTATGGTTCTATATTTGTAGTCTGTTGCATGTATCTGCTTGTATGTTGTGCTAAGCTGTGCATATAAAGCTTCATTCTTTAACTTCCAGCCAGCTGAGTTTAATCTGGGTGAATCCTTGAGTATATGAAGGAGCCCAGGCCCAAGCATAACCCTTTTTATATCTTTTAGGTATTGCTGTCAAGTTTGGCAGGTTCACACGGAAGGAAAATGATCAACTCCAGAAAAACATGGAGGAGTTCTTATCAATCACTGGAATAGAGAATGCTGAAAAGCTGCTCTTTAGCCACAGGTATCCAGAAGAAAGGAAAACCATCCAGCGCCTCAAAACACAGCATCAGTTCTGTGAAAAGCTGTGTGAGTCTTTCAGTTCCTTCTCAAATAGCTCAGTGCTGCACTTCACAGCCTGCTGATAGCACAATGCCTTTTAAACGCTGCCTTTAAACACTCCTTAGCACCCATGGCCCTGAATTTGGCCTAGCAGGAGCCTGCTGCTGGCATGATGTAGTTGATAATCTACACAGGGTGCTGTTCTGAGATCTCTTTTTTTGGGTGAGCAAGTTTAGACATTGAAATAGTGTGATTTAGAGGCTTCCAGACTTCCACCTGGGCTTTGTGCCTTAAGGTGCATGATTTGCTGAGGTCTGATTAAACACAGTCACTTACTGATGGGAGTCCTGTCTTAAATGGTCAGCTCTTCTTAGAGCACCTGAGGGGCTTGGCAGGTTCAGGACTTGAGTGATAGCAGAAACCGAAGGAAATGAGGTGGTTAGCCAGAGTAGTGCTCCAAAAGTGAGACTCTTTCAGTGGGAGAGCCTGCTCCTCCTCCTCCCTGCTGTCCCTCCCTGCCCTCTCACCCTCCTCCCTGCTGTCCCTCCCTCCCCTCCCTCCCTCCTCTCCCACCCTCCTCCCTCAAGCAGCCTCACCAGTGTGAGAAATGCTTCTTACCCATGCATCTTTTGCCTTCCAGCTGAGGGCATACCACGACCCTGGAGGCTGATATATTACAGAGCAAGGAAGATCTATGACCCAAATAATTATAAAGGGAAGTAAGTGAATAATTTGAAGACTTTCTGAATGCTGCTGTCAGTCTCTGATGTTTATTTCACAGGAAAAATGGAGAGCAGTCAAGATCACCTCTCCCATTTGTGACCTGCCTTGCTGTGACTTAACTGGCACTTCAGTTTTCTCACTACTGCTTATCAGTTCCTCTGTTGTCAAGTGTGAAGTGGTAGTGGTGGGTGACACAGAACTGCTCGTGAGGATGGCAGCTCTCTTCAGATGTCAGAATGGTTTGAGTTCATAGCTGAAGCTGTGCCCATTTCCTCCACACAGGTACAGTGAAGAAGAAAAGCAGAAGCTGTTGAGGTACCAGGCCAAGCATGGCAATGACTGGAAGAAGATTTCAGAAATGATGTCTCGTTCTAACCAGTCTCTTGCTAGGAAGTACTCCCAGATCAAGACAGGTAGGTCATTTAAAGACAATAAATTCTGTGCACTGCAGTTGAAGTTATTTTAGCTCACTCATGTCTGTGCCCTGAACTCCAGGAAAAGAAAATCCTAGAGCAGATTCTGGTTTTACTCAGTTGAGGCTGATTCTTTTTGCCAGACTACTGAGGGCATTTTCACATAGAGAGGAACAAACTCAGCCCCTGATAGAAAAGGGAAGAGAAGTGTCACAATTGAAGCCCTTTATTGAGTGCAACTAGAATCACAGAATCAGTCAGGGTTGTTTCCTCTTGTCCCATCAATCGTTACCTGGGAGAAAAGAGCAACCCCCTCCTGGTTCCAGCCTCCTTGCAGAGAGTTGCAAAGAGCAATGAGGTCTCCCCTCAGCCTCTTCTCCAGGCTGAACAGCCAAAATTACTTCACCTGCTCCTCTCCAGACCAGCTTCATTGCTCTTCTCTGGACCTGCTCCATCAACTTAATGTTTTCCTTTTAGCTATTAATTCTGGTCATTGGTCAAAGGAAGAGGTCCAGAAGTTACTTCATGCAGTGGAGGAGGTGATTAAGAAAAGAACAGAGGAGAAAGAGACAGAGTTTCTTCCCTCATCAAAAATGTCAAGTAAACATCTCTTGATTGAGCGGGAGAAACTGTACCAGAATTTACCATGGGCTGAGATTGAAACCCACGTTGGAACCCGACAGTGGAGACAATGTAAACAGAAGTGGTAAGTTTTGATCCCAGGTTGAGACAGGGAAGTGTTGTTCTGTGCAGTATTTCACTCTCTTCTGCCAGACTCTTTGTGGCATGATGGTTGGTTGGCAATCAAATCATAGAATCAGGCAGAGTTGGAAGGGATCACAAAGATCATCCAGTTCCAAACCCCCTGCCCTGGACAGGGACACCTCACACTAGATCAGACTGTCGAAAGCCTCAGCCAGCCTGGCCTTAAACACCTCCAGGGGTGGGGCCTCAACCACCTCCCTGGTTAACCCCTTCCAGGCTCTCACCACACTCCTGATGAAGAACTTCTTCCTAAATTCCAGCCTGACTCTCCCCACCTCCAGCTTTGCTTCATTCCCCCAGTCCTGTCACTCCCTGACAGCCAAAAAAGTCCCTCCCCAGCTTTCTTGTAGCCCCCTTCAGGTACTGGAAGGCCACAATATGGTCACCTGGGAGCCTTCTCCTCTCCAGACTGCACAGCCCCAACTGTCTCAGTCTCTCCTCACAGCAGAGCAGCTCCAGCCCTCTGCTCATCCTCGTGGCCCTTCTCTGGACACCTCCCAGCACATCCATGTCCCTCTTGTCCCAGCGGCTCCAGAGCTGGATGCAATACTCCAGGTGTGGTCTCAGCAGTGTGGAGCAGAGGGGCAGGATCACTTCCCTCACCCTGCTGCCCACCCTGCTCTTACTGCAGCCCAGGATCTGGTTGCTCTCTGGGCTGTAATACCACACTGAGTGCTCAGACTGAGCTTCTCCTTGCTACTACCCCCAAGTCTCTCTCCTCAGGGCTGCTCTCCAGCCAGTCACTGCCCAGCCTATATTGGTGCTTGGGATTGCCTCAATCCAGATGCAGTACCTTACACTTGGTCTTGTTGAACCTCATGAGGTTGGCTTGGGTACACCTCTCCAGCCTGTCAAGGTCCCCTCTGGATGGATCCCTGCCCTCCAGCCTGTGTGCTGCACCACACATCTTCGTGTTGTTGGCTGATAAGTCGTAGGCAAGGTCAGAGGTGTTGTGAATGTGTCTGAGAGCTCTGCTAGCTGTGGGAATTTTTCTTCTTGCTGTAATGCTGGAGCCTGATTTCTGCTTTTCTCCTGCAGCAGTAGTATCCTGAAGATACTTTTTTCTTGCTGCTTGGAATGTCCTGAAATGATAGAAACCATTTCTGTGTGTGGTTGTGTTTCCCAAGGCTCACAATTTTAAGGACAAAGATGAACAAAGGGAAGAAAGTGTTCAGGGGAAAAGAAGGACTGCAGGTGAAGATCAATCTCATTAAAAGGTACTGAGATGTTTTTGTGTCTCTTGCTGTTCTGAGTTGTGTCTTTAACAGCCTGCAGGGTGAGAACCACAAGGCTGCAGTTTCAGGTTTCTCAGTTGCTCTTTCTTTGGACAGAATCTCCTGTGACTTCTGTCTGGGGCAGCTGTGAGCCTTAGTCAATTGTTTCTTCCTACAAACTGCTTCTGTCTTCTGTTCCCAGGTTGCATGAACTGGACGTGGAGGATGCTAATGATATCAACTGGATAGAAGTCTGTAGTGCTATTGGGTAAGCCTTTATTCTTTCCACCTTTTTGATGGGTACAAAGCATAGTTGCAGCAGATGGTCTGAAAACTCCTCTAAGGAATTAAAATTCTTGGACCTCTACAGCTACAGCAAATGTCATTTAGTTTGCTAACAGGGAATGGTCCATCCTGGCACAGAGCTGAGCACTGAGCCATGCCTGTAAGCTCTGAAAACTTCTCTTTAACCACTTCAGTTCCTTGCTCTGCTCATTCTTTGAATGCTTCTCGTTTCAGAGATTTTCCCAGTGCCTATGTTCAAGCAAAGTTTTACAAGCTCAAAGTCACCTGTGTTCCCTTTTGGCGAAGAAAGACTTTTTCTGGTCAGTATCTCAGCTGTTTGTATCTAGTCCTTAAAGGTTTTTGATTCAATCTAAAAGGATTCCAGTCCAGTTTCTTTTTTGATACCTTCCCTCGAGTAAATTGGCTGAAATTTCAGGCCTTGTACTTCTTTTACTAAGTGCTTTTTTTGCTCAAATAAGTTTCTTGTCAATGTCACCTTCATGCAGTGCTTGTGAAGCTGCTCTTCTCATACCCTCTGCTGGTTGAGTTTCTCTTTGCATGGATGTGTCTGATCTGCCCTGCAGCCACAGTGATTCATAGAGTGAACCAGGTTGGAAGACAGCTCCAAGCTCCTCCAGCCCAACCTACCACCCAGCCCTGCCCAACCAACCAGATCATGGCACTAAGTGCCCCAGCCAGGCTTGGCTTCAACACCTCCAGCCACAAAGACTCCACCACCTCCCTGGGTAGCCCATTCCAATGCCAATCACTCTCTCTGCCAGGAACTTCCTCCTAACATCCAGCCTAAACCTGCCCTGGCACAGCTTGAGGCTGTGTCCCCTTCTTCTGTTGCTGGCTGCCTGGCAGCAGAGCCCAACCCCACCTGGCTACAGCCTCCCTGCAGGCAGCTGCAGGCAGCAATGAGCTCTGCCCTGAGCCTCCTCTGCTGCAGGCTGCACCCCCCCAGCTCCCTCAGCCTCTCCTCACAGGGCTCTGCTCCAGGCCCCTCCACAGCTTTGTCGCCCTCCTCTGGACACCTTCCAGTACTGCAACATCTCTCTTGAGGAGCCCAGAACTGGACACAGCCCTCAAGCTGTGGCCCACAGGGCAGAGAGATTTGCTGCACTTAACTCTGATTAGACCATTTCTGTCTCTGAGGCATTGTTTCCCCACGGCAGCCAATTCCCCTGCAGAGGGACCTGGACAGGCTGGATGGGTGGGCAGAGACCAATGGGATGAGATTTAACAAGGCCAAGTGCAGGATTCTGCACTGTGGCCACAACAACCCCAAGCAGTGCTATAGGCTGGGGACTGAGTGGCTGAGAGCAGCCAGGAGGAAAGGGACCTGGGAGTACTGATAGATAGTAGGCTGAAGATGAGCCAGCAGTGTGCCCAGGTGGCCAAGAGAGCCAATGGCATCCTGGCCTGCATCAGGAACAGTGTGGCCAGTAGGTCAAGGGAGGTTCTTCTTCCCCTGTACTCAGCACTGGTCAGGCCACACCTTGAGTACTGTGTCCAGTTCTGGGCCCCTCAATTCAAGAAAGATGTTGAGGTACTGGAGCATGTCCAGAGAAGGGCAACAAAGCTGGTGAGGGGCCTGGAACACAAACCCTATGAGGAGAGGCTGAGGGAGCTGAGGTTATTTAGCCTGGAGAAGAGGAGGCTCAGGGGTGATCTTATTACTGTCTACAACTACCTGAAGGGACATTGTAGCCAGGTGGGGGGTGGCCTCTTCTCCCAGGCAACCAGCAATAGAACAAGGGGACACAGTCTCAGGTTGTGCCAGAGTAGGTCTAGGCTGGATGTTAGGAGGGAGTTCTTCACAGAGAGAGTGATTGGCATTGGAATGGGCTGCCCAGGGAGGTGGTGGAGGCACCATCCCTGGAGGTGTTCAAGAAAAGACTGGATGAGGCACTTAGAGCAATGGTCTGGTTGACTGGATAGGGCTGGGTGCTAGGTTGGATTGGATGATCTTGGAGGTCTCTTCCAACTAAAATGACTTGGTTTGTTTTTCTCTTCCCAAAGAAATTATTGATTATCTTTATGAAAGGAAACTTCCAGAATTTGAAGAAGAATTAGTGAAAAAGATGGGGGAAATGTCTGATCCTGACAATTCAGCAAGCAGCAACCACAAGGCTTTCCTACTCAGTGACATTTTTGACAGCAGTGAAGACAGTGATTAATTAACTCTGCTAAAAAGCAGTTCTCAGCCTGCATATTGAACTGCAAAAAAATGGATCTGCCTGAAAGTGGCCACACTTCACCAAGTGCAGCTACAGAGGATGTCTCACAATGGAGAAAGGCAAGACATGGAGATTGATTTTTCTTGTTTCCTGCTGAGGACTTGAGGTAAACACTGGTTTTGTGCCACATTTTTGGGGTTTTTAACCTTAATTTAAGTCTGGCTTCAATGTTTTCATTTCCAAACACCCAAGCAGCTTTCTGAACAGCTCCAAACCAGTATTGATTCCACTGCCTTTTTTTACTTCCTTCTGAGGACTCAAAAGCTGCTGCTTCCCTTTGTAAATAAAATTGGTTTGCAGAGCTTTGAAGGAGTTTTTTTTTCAGTAACTGAAAACAATAATGGAGTTGGGAAATAATAAAACCAAATAATGCCTTGGGAAAAGGATTTCAATGTGCTTTGGAATCTCTGCAATAAAGCTGTGTGGATGGAAACACCACAACTTAAGACATCTCTGTTGGTAAAAATACACAACTTTGAGTTGGGTTGGGGTTGTTTGGGTTTTTTTTGCTTGATTTTAACAGAAATGTTGTTTTCAGAAGCAACTGGGTTTGAATTTTTGATGTCAACTTGGACTTTTGGCAGCCTTCCTAGAGGAAAAGGCATTTTGGTCCATGACTGGTCCTAAATTGTGCTCTCATTTTATGTTGATCAGAAGAATACATTGAAAATAGTGTTAATATTTGGTATACAGGGACAAGGTAGTGTATCCATGCATATATGTACATACAGGCATCTATTTTTGTATTGGCCAAGAAGAATTTCTCCTCTTTTTTAACAAGAAAACAGAGAGGCACAACTGAAATTGTCCTCCTGGCTTTTGTATATTTAAAACCACACCTAAAGTAATTATTTGTACATTGACAAAGTGGAATGTAAACCAAACAAAAATGATTTCTTGCCCTGCCTGTACATTACTCCGTGGCTTGTTCGGGTTTCTTGTGTGTTGTGTTGGAAAAGTGATGCAGGAGGACTTGGTCTGAGACATTGCTGTTTAGTTTTTGGTGCCCCTTTTGGTAAGTGAGAAGTTCCTTCCTGAATGATTGTCATTGGAAAGGCAGAACTTGCAGTGGCTGGAAATAAAAGTTCTTCTTGGATGTTCCTGTGGATCTGTGATTTGCAGCATAAGAACTTTTTCTGTGCAACTCTCTCTGGTTTTAGCCTCTCTGAAGATAGAAAATGGGGAATTTTGGTGAGCCACTCCCCAGGATCACTGGGAAAAGGGTAAGTTTGCCAGCCAAGAGATGAAACAGGGGGAGAACCATGCAGCAGCTCCTTTGCACGGAGATCCTTGACTTGTTTCTGTGTCTTGTGGATTTGAAGGTTAAAAGCTGAAGAATTGGAGTTTTTGGAATATAAATCCTTTGTGTTTTTCAATGTTTGGGGATTTTTTTCTTATCCTGGAAGATGAAGATCCTCTGAATGTTTTGCAGGTTAGAACACAAATGATTATATGGTTGTAGAGTAGATCTCAGAGACATAAACTTCTGCCTCTGTAATGAGATTTATCATGTGCTTTAAAGGGAAGCTGTCATGGGTGAGTGGAATGCACCTCACTTAAAAGAGAGAAGCAGCAGTTTGGTTTATTGAGGTAAAATCATCATTTGGACCATCACTGCAACACTGGCTTAGGGAAGCACTCAGAACTGACTTCTGCACGGGAATAAAGGAGAGGCTGCATCCCTTCTGCAGCCCAGGCCATGCAGCAGGGACACAGCCCCTTGCCCGCACTCTCTTCATCAGTGTGGTGCTTGAAACCTGTTTGCATGTTGGAGAGGGAGGAGAGTGCTTGTTGATCTTTCCCTGTTTGCTGAATAATGGCACTTGAGAGAGGATGAGCAAACACCTCTTCCCTTTGCCATCATTTCCTGAGGGCTCCTGGGAGCACGGCGAGGGGAGGCAGCTGTTTCATGTGGGTACCATTGGAATACTACTGAAAACAGAGCAAACCCTGTGCAGGGCTTTAAAACAAACAGGCTGCACAGAGGGATGAGGGAAGGAACATTGACAAAGCTTTGTGTATCAAGCTGCATTATAAATAAGAGCATGACAGATCCTTCACGTCTCAAAAGGACTGCCAGGCCCCTAAAAACTTTGGTGATGTCGCTTCAAGCATCTTCCTGGCACGTTAATGGCCTGGATGGTGTCGTAGAGAAGAGTGCTCAGCTGTGTGGCACTATCAAAGACACAGCCAGCCAGGTTACAAGAGTTGTGTTTGCAGCAGAGAGGCACTTCAAAGTTGAGGAGTGTTCAAGTGGCAGCAGCAGAAGATCAAACAGGGACTTGCCTTTTTCACCCTCCTCTCCCGTGATGTCTTAAACACGGAGTCACAGGCAGGCAAAGTGCCTGTGGTTCCTCAGAGCCCCCCAGGCTGAGGGGCTGCATCAGCCCTGTGACCTGGAGGGTTGGCAGAGGGTGAAGCAGGGCACAAGCCTTGAGCAAAGTGGCTTCGTCTCCAAGGCTGGTGAGCAAGGGCCAAGCCGGAGCAGCAGCACAGCCTCCAGCTGCCTGTCTGGGGTGCAGAGGCTGTGCCTTTGCAGCTCCAGGGTGCAGGAAGGGAGGAAGCCTCCCCCTAGGCTGGGGCTGTGACTGCAGGCTGCCGGGAACGCCTGGGCCCGGCTCGGGCAGGGGCTCGGGGTGGGATTTTGTTGAGTGTCTGCAGCTAACATTCTCTGCTGCCCCACCTTGTCCAGGTGGGAACCCTGGAATGCTTTGGGTTCGAGGGCACCATGAAAGCTCCTCTGCAGCAACCAAGGACCTGGCAGCAGGGCCGGAACCAGATGATCTTCAAGACCTTTTCCAGCCCCAACCGTTTGGTGTTTCTGTGCTCTTCAGCGAGGTCATGCTTCAAAGTGGCTCATCATCAACTGCTGCTAAACTTCAACCTTTTGGCCTCTCTCTCACCGTTACCGACTCCCTAAACGCTCCTAAATCATACCTGTGTCAAATATTTCTCCCCTTTCCCTCGCCCCCGCCGCTGCCCTCGCCCCCGCCCCGCCGCGTACTGGCCCTTTAAGAGGAGGCCTCTGGGCCGGAGGGGCGGGGCCTGGCCGCCGGCGGAGGGGCTGAGCCTGCAGCTACTTCCGGCCACGGGACCGGAAGCGCGGGAGGCGGCGCGGCCTGAGGGCGGGAGGGGGAGCGCGGGGGGTCCGCAGCGGGCCGGGGCCGGGGCCGGAGCCGGCGAGGCCAGCGGCGACTCGGCTCGCCTCGGTGCCTCCGGGGCTGCGCTGCTGCTGCTGCCGCTGCCGCTTCCTGTGTGCCGCGTAGCGAAGTCCACGTTCCCCTTTGTCTGAGGCCCTCTGCCCTGCGCCTTCCCCCAGGGCAGGGCCGGGCCGGGCCGGGCCCGGGTTGGCGGGAAGGGAGCTGCGCGTTCCGCAGCTCGGCCGGTGGGACCGGGCAGGGCTGTTGGCAGGCGGCGTTGTGAGCAGCCGCACGGGGTGTGGCCGCGTCTCCCGTGGGGGAGCTGTTGGTAAGTGTCTGGTATCCCCTGAGGGAGTGGGCGCGGAAGCGGCGGCTTGGACGGGGACGCTCAAACTGCTTTCGCTTTTCGTTCGGGCTGAGGCGTTCCCGTGAGCGGGCGTCGGTGTTTATAGCTGCTCAGCCGCTAGAGCCTGTCGGTAGCGTGACAGGTGAAGGGCTGTGCTTGCAGCGGAGGGTTGTGCAGCCTTGGAGGCCTCTTTAAGCTGTTGCCTGCCTTGCTGTACTTGGATAATTTTTTACACGTCTTGCTAGCGAGAGGTCTGGCAGGTGCTGTGTTGAGTGTCAGGGGATTCAGTTATAAATCCTCCTTCTCCCTTCACTAACTCTGTGTGTACAGTGAACTGCCTTGGCCGAGTTACTGCAACGGTTCTTAGGCTGTGAGGTGTGAATTGAGCCCATCTGACGGTCGCTGTTTTGCTCTAGAAACAGCAGCAGGACTCGGTTAGCAGGGGATGGATTACTGAAGGTGCTGCTCTGCTGAGCTGGACTCGATGGCTGAAGGTGTCAGCCCCCTTCCCTGGCTGCAGGTCAGCGCTCTTCCCTCACCCACCATGTGACCTGGGGTATTTACGCAGCAAAGAGCTTCCTTCTCCAAAGGTAAGCATCCACTTCGTTACCTTCTTCGTCTGCTTGTAGAGGAAACGTGTGGGCTTGCTTTGACTAGAGTTCCCTCTTGTGTTCCTTGTCATGCTGAATAACAGAAGTGGCCTTGGGGAGAAGGTTGGACCTGAGGATCTATGAGGTCTTTTCCAACCTTCATGATTCTTTGATTCTGAGCAGTTACCATCTCTCCTCTACAACTGAAGTGTTCCTGCTTCCCCAGCCTTCTGTTGGGTCGTTCTGCCTGGCAGGATCTGGGATAACTCTGTCACTGTTTAGGAAAGAACTTCCTGTGATGAGGGGAAATGGCTTCAGGTTGCACCAGGGGAAGTTTAGATTCAGTATTAGGAAAAGGCTCTTTACTGAGAGTAATCAGGCATTGGAACAGGCTGCCCAGGGAAGTGGTGGGGTCTCCATCCCTGCAGATGGAAAATAAAGTGTAGACCTTGAGACATGGTTTAGTGGCTGTAGTGATGGTGGATTGATGGTTGGACTTGATCTTAGAGGTCTCTTCCAACCTTAATGATTGGATAATTCTGTTCTTTTTTAGAGGAAGCAATCCTTGGTGAGAATGTCATGCTGCTTTCTAAGTGTAATAACAACAAAGACAGGAAAGCTCTGTATAAGTGCTCCTTAGTTTTGACAACAGGGATTTATTGACCTATAAATTTTAGCAGGAGAATAAGAAGCAAAAAATGAGCCAATTACACTTTGCATTTGTTAGACCTAGATTCAGTCACACAGTAGAAGGAGCTTTACCTCCACTCCAGCTCTGGAAAGTGTTAAGTGAACTTTCCCACTCTTTGTAGCTTGCAAACTGTATAACTTGATTTCTGTTTAGTGCTTCTCTTTCACCAGTATTTCTGTCATGTTCTTTTAATGCTGTCATTTCTGTTTCTTTAATTGCATGCACCTGGATAAGAGAAGAACATCCAAGAACATCAGCATGTACCCTGCTGATGAGTTATATAGATCCTGAAACTCATCACCCATGAAAATTCGGTGGTGTCATGGCTGAAGGGGAATATTTTGCCACTTCTAAGTCCTTGAGGTGGTTTTAATTCCTCCTCTTTCCATCCAAAGGATGAGCACATGCCGATGGTGTACACTTAGTGGTTCTGACACCACAGAGTTCCTGAAGGAATATGCTTCCAACCAGCTGTCTCCAGAAGATCTGGAAGGCTCCAACGATGATCTCTGTTACTGCCTGGAATGTGTGGTTGAATACCACAAAGCAAGGGAGAAATTGCCAAGGCTGCATCAGGTAAGTCAGAGACAGAACTGAAGGCAAACTTTGGAGCAGGCTCCTCTGAGTGTAGAGGAAGAGTTTGTGCAGGTCTTGTGTTTCACTGGTTTTTGGGGGCAGACTCTGCTTTCTGTCTGCTTCTGGGTTTTCTTTATATGAAGCTGTAAAGAGCTGCTCATAAGACCCTCTTCTTTCTTTTTTGCATGTATTCAAATCATCAAGAGCTAAACCAGCAGTGGGAAGTTGCTGGCTGCATCTTACAGCTTGTATTTTGGTTTGAAATAACACCTGCCAAGCAACCCAACAGCTCTTCTTGAATGTGCTTTACTCCTTCCTCTAGCTTCTCTTCTGCTTTTGCTTTGTTCCTCTTTTTGTTTGCTTTTGTTTCTTATTCATAATTTTCTACTCTGCTTGAATTATCAGAGCTCTTGTGAGCCTGTGGGAAGGAAAACCAAAGTTTAAATACTCTTTATTTTATTACAAACCTTATAGAAGGCTAGCAATTAGTATCTAATTTTGTAGTTTGAAGAGCTTATGTGGATGCAAAATGATTGCTTGTGGCTGATTGATCATAATCACTTTTTAAGTGAGCAAGATGTCTTTGGAAGGTGTGGTGGTTTAACCTGTGACAGAAGGCAACCCCATCTGAGTATAGATTGGAAGTAAGTGGGGCCACTGACCTGCTGAGTCTTTGTTTCTGTGCCTACTAACTGGCAGTAAATCAGTCTTGGTTACTTGTTGAGGTTTGGAGAAGCTGCTTTAAGTGAGTGGTGTTAAGTGAGCTGATTCCCCTACAAGTACTCAGCAGCTCAGTCAGTTTGCAGGGGTTACAATCACTCCCTTGCACTGAAACACTGAAAAATATTTTTCCACCTTCTTAAATAGGATCATTTCTTGTGTCTTGTGCTTCCTGTTGGTCAGTGGAACCAAATTTACCTAAACTGTGGCCTGAAATAATTATTGATGAATATTTAGCAGGGTTGTAAAAATGCTTCTGGTTTCAGCAGCACTTCCAAAAATCGTTCTATGATCTTAGCTCTGAAGGGAGAGTTCTGTGATGAGCACAATCTGAATTCCATGTCCAAACTGTTACCTCACATCTTGCTTGGAAAGAAACCTGTCAAAATGGGATTCTAAGTTTTGTAAGCCAAGGGAAGGCTTTCACAGGTGATACTCAATGTTCATAGTTGCTTTCTTCACCAGTCCACTTTGATTTGTTGTTTTTAGGTTTTGTGGGAATTGGAAACCTCCAGACTCCTTGCTCACATGGAGAAATCCATGCAAGAAGAAGATGAGGAAGATGATGAGTTGTATCTAGTGGAAGAGAAAGGAGACACTCTGCTGTCTGGCTTTGTGGGCCCGGATTTTGAGAACAACTTGAGGGTGCCTCTGCTAGAAATCCTGAAATATCCTTATCTGCTGCTGCATGAGAGAGTCAGTATGTATCTTACACTGGGCAGCTGCAAGTGGGAGCTAAGGTCTCTACTCAAGGAGCTGAAACAACAGAGTGCTTTGTGGGGACACACTGAGAGACCTGGGGCTTTTTAGTCTGGAGAGGAGAAGATTGAAAGGGCATTTAATAAATGCCTGTAAATAGCTGCTCACTTGTGCCTTGTGCCAGGACAAGGGGCAGTGGATGCAAACTGCAGCACAGGAGGTTCCAGCTCAACACAAGGGGGAACTTCTTTCCTGGAAGGGTCCCAGTGCCCTGGCACAGGCTCTCCGGAGAGGTTGTGGAGTCTCCTTCTCTGAAGCCTTTTAGACCCTGTCTGGATGTGTTCCTGTGTGCCCTGAGCTAGACTGTATGGTCCTGCTCTGGCAGGGAGGTTGGACTGGATGATCTCTGGAGGTCTTTTCCAACCCTGGACGTCTGAGATCCTGTTGAAGCCAAGCACCAGTGTGTGTGTGTCTGATTTATTTTGATACTGTTTCTTTTGTGAGTGCACGAACGAATCCTTACTCTGTGCTCGTCTCTTCAGGTGAGCTGTGTGTGGAGGTGCTCTGTAGGATGGAACAAAGTCACAGCTCCTTTCAGGTCTTTGAGAAATATCCAGGAATTTATCTCTTTTTGGTTCATCCAAATGAAGTGGTGAGTTGCACTTTCTGCTCAACTTTGCACTTCCTTTGACTGAAGTTTCCTCGGTAGGTCAGAGAAGTTATTTCTTACCATGTTGCAGTCATTGTCTTGTGCTGGAGTCAATGATCTGGCAGCACAGTGTAACCTCTGTGGTTCTAGTAGCAGTTACCTGATTAGAAAATGTTGGTCAGTAACATTTCAATGACACAAAACAAGTCCAAACCCAGCTGCTGTCTCATGAATCCTGGGGAGGTTTTGGTGTGCCATTATGTTTATTGCCCTGCACTTTAATGTTGTTACCAACAGCTGGTAGGCAGGGCAAGTCTGTTTCTAATGTTTCTTTGGATGAAGACCAGCTCTGCCTTGAAATTATGAGACTTGTTAGCAAAAATACGTTTGCAGTATCAATGAATCCTAATCTTAGAGTGTTGTGAGTTTATTGTTTCCTTTTATTGGTGCCTAACTTCTGTTGTTTCCATCTCAGATTCGTCGCTGGGCCATCCTAACAGCAAGGAATTTAGGGAAGGTTGACAGAGATGATTATTATGACCTCCAGGAAGTGCTGACTTGCTTGTTCAGAGTCATTGAGTTGGGGCTTTTTGAGAGTCCAGATATTTATAGCTCTACAATGCTTGAAAAGGGTAAACTCATCCTTCTGCCATCTCATTTGTATGACACCACCAACTACAAGAACTACTGGCTAGGTGAGTGTTTGAAATCAGCAATCTGTGTACTCTCATCTTGGAATCTTAGGGTCATTTTGGCTGGAAAGGACCTTTAAGATCAGCAAGTCCAACCATGATCTAACTCTACCAGGTCTGATGTTAAACCATGTCCCTCAGCACCATATCTCTATGTCTTTTAAACACCTCCAGGGGTCTGGGGACTCAACCACCTACCTGGGGACCCTGTTCCAGTGTTCGAGAACCCTTTCAGTGAAGAAGCTTCTTCTAATGTCCAACCTAAACCTCCCTTGGCACAACTTCAGGCCATTTCCTCTCCTCCTATCACCTAATTGTAGGGAGAAGGGAACAACCCTGACCTCACTTCAGCTTCCTTTCAGGGAGTTGTAGAGAGCATGAGGTCTCCCCTCAGACTTCTTTCTCCAGGCTGAACAACCTCATTTCCCTCAGCTGCACTTCACTGCCTTTCCCTTCACCAGCTTCACTGCCTTTCTCTGGACTCACTTAAGCACCAAAATGTCATTTTTGTAGTGAGGGCCCCAAAACTAAAGACAGCACTCGGGATGTGGAAGCACTTTCAAGGCAAAGCTCTATGGTTTTACAGGTACTGTTTAGTTTGGGACTGCACAATGAATGCTTAATGAATTTCATGTTGCTGCTGACCTCTCTGGTCAGGTCTTGCACTGTTGCTGGCATTTGGAAAATAATCCTTGACTTGGTGAGAAGTTTGCAGATCTGTGGACACAGGCTGATGCTTTGTTTTTGGTTGTTGCAGGGATTTGCATGTTGCTGACAGTGCTGGAAGAAGAAGCTATGGACTCCTTGTTGCTGGGCCCAGACAAACAAAATGATTTCATGCAGTCCATACTTCACACCATGGAGAAAGAAGGAGATGGTAACTGATTTTGATGCTGAGATGGGACAGTTCATAGTGTATTGTCATCTTCAGCAAACTTCCTTGCTTCACTGAGCTAATCCCTAGCCCTGTAATGCTGAGGTGACCTGAACTGAGCCTTGTTTACCTTCTGGAAGCTGGCCAATATTACACAATATTGGAGCAATGCTGCAAAAATCACATCCCAATGAACTTTGCACTGCAGGAGGGCTGCCAGTGCTGTGCTTCAGGCTGACTTGGAGATTTGGAAAGGACAAATCTTTCATTTCTACCACATTGTTACCATTTAATCTAAAGGCTGCATGGAGATGTACATTTCACTGTGGCCTCAAGCCTGAACTTTGAGTCCTGGAATGAAGAAATGCTTCTTTAGTTGCCAGTTTGCTTCACATGTCTCTTCTGGCCGTCTGCTTGAGGGAAGCCCCTTCACAGCTGGGAATTTAGACTTCAGACTTTAGAGTAGTAGCCCCTGGGCCTTTTTATTTTCATTCTACATGCCATGGGCATAGCCTGGGAGTTGCACATGAGCCCAAGACCAGGGCTGCCTCTTCAGTGATTAGATTTTTCTAAGCTTAGTGTGTTTATTGAGGATGTGGCAACAAGAACACTCTTAAAGGAAAAGCAGTTCCTTCTTCCTTATATTTGAACTGTAAATCATCCCAACTGTGTAAGCTGTGCCCACTTCTCAGAGCAGCACTGCATAAATGAGTGTGGAAGAGTCAAGTTTTGTAGACCTGGCAAATGTTGGTAATAGCCTTTAAAGTTCCTGTTGATTTAAGTAGTGTCTGTACAAATTAGTCAGGCTGACTTTTGTTACCCTTCTTATTTTAGACTTTATCCTTCTTCATTTGGACTTTTTTTTCCCCCATTTTCTTCTTTGGACTTTTCCTCTCTCCTTTTGTTCCTTTTTTTTTTTGACTTTTTAAACTCTTCTTTTCCCTTTCTTTGGACCCTTCCCTTCTCTTCCCTTCTCTTCCCTTCCTTCTTTGGACACTTTCCTTATAACTATATCTACAACTCCCTTGGATACCTCTTTTTCTATTTAGTATTTAATTAAAAATCACTGCAAGCCACCAGCTCCTTTAAATTTCAGCTTGGCCTGAACTGAATCAGGACTCTTGCATTTCAGCTGTCCCCACTCTTCCTCTTTCAGATGATTCTACTGACCCCTTCTGGCCAGCGCTGCATTGTTTCATGGTTATTTTGGATCAGCTTGGATCTAAAGTCTGGGGTCAGCTTATTGATCCTGTCCAGGCCTTTCAAACCATTATCAACAGTGTGAGCTACAACAGTGAAATAGAAAACATGCGCAGCAGCTTTAAGAGGTCAGTTTTAAGATGTTATGATTTTCATGGCAGTAGTTGGTCTTGGTTTACTTCCCAGTGCTGCCTTAATTTCTGATGAGGGAGGGAGATGGCAAGATTGAAAAAAAACCCAAAAATCAGATGTTGCCAACTTACAGGTAATGAAAAAATTAAGTAGGTCCCCTAAAATTGGGTTTTACTCCCCCAAAAATATTCTTCTTGGTTACTGTGAAGTCTGTTACACTTTGCAGGATTAATTTTTATTCCTGAGGAAAGATTGGGACCTCTTTAGAGCTTATTGGGTGCACCCAAAGAGTGATTGTCAATGGCTCCATTTCAAAGTGGAGGCCAGTGACAAGTGGAGTCCCTCAAGGTTCAGTCCTGGGAACAGTCTTATTCAACATCTCTGGTGCCGTGAACAGAGGCACTGAGTGCAGCCTCCGCAGGTTTGCTGGCCACACCAAGCTGTGTGGTGCAGCAGACAGGCTGGAGGGCAGGGATGCTATCCAGAGGGACCTGGACAGGCTGGAGAGATGGGCATAAGCCAACCTCAAGAGGTTCAGCAAGACCAAGTGCAAAGTCATGCATCTGGGTCTAGGCAGTGCCAAGCACAAATCCAGGGTGGGCAGTGAGTGGCTGGAGAGCAGCCCTGAGGAGAGGGACTTGGGGGTGCTGGTGGACAAGAAGCTCAACGTGAGCCAGTAGTGTGCACTTGCAGCCCAGAGGGCCAACCAGAGCCTGGGCTGCAGCAGAAGTGTGGCCAGCAGGGCCAGGGAGGTGAGGGTGCTGGAGCCCTGGAGCAGGCTGCCCAGAGAGGTTGTGGAGTCTTCTTCTGTGGAGACTTTCCAAACCCACCTGGATGTGCTTCTGTGTGACCTGCCCTGGGTGATCCTGCTGTGCAGGTGAAGTTGGACAGGATGATCTTTCAGGGTCCCTTCCAACCCAACCATTCTGTGATTCTGTGAAATGCTTTAGCACACAGAGCAGGCATCAAATACTCTTTGGGAAAGTTTTGTCTCCATCTCTTTGCCTTCTAAGATAAAATAGGTTGGTTGGTTTTTTTCAATGGATTAATCATTTTGGTGTGACAGTATTATTGATATTGAACAGAAAGCTAATGAAGGGTTTGTTCAGGTTGGTTAGTGCACTGGTGGGGAGTCCAGAAATAGCTTCTACGGGAAGAAAACTTAGTTCTGTAAATTCAAAACTCTTTATCTTTTGGTACAATGTCCCTTCTGAAGGAGTTTTATAAGCATCCAGCTCCCAAGATCTTAACTATTTTGGAAGGCTGTAATCATGCCTCACTTTAAAAAGCTGGTGGAAAATAGTAGCTGGAGAACCTTTTACTAGTTTGCTGTGATGCATTTTAAGACATTGTCATTCAAAGCTGATTCAGAAGTTCAGTATTTTCGTCCACACAGTCTATAATGTTACAGGTTGCTGTCTACAACTATCTGAAGGGAGACTGTAGCCAGGTGGGGTTGGGCTCTGCTGCCAGGCAACCAGCAACAGAACAAGGGGACACAGCCTGAAGCTGTGCCAGGGGAGGTCTAGGCTGGGTGTTAGGAGGAAATTGTTGTCAGAGAGAGTGATTGGCATTGGAATGGGCTGCCCAGGGAGGTGGTGGAGTTGCTGTGGCTGGAGGTGTTGAAGCCAAGCCTGGCTGGGGCACTTAGTGCCATGGTCTGTTTGATTGGCCAGGGCTGGGTGCTAGGTTGGACTGGCTGAGCTTGGAGCTCTCTTCCAACCTGCTTGGTTGTATGATTCTATGAGATTAGGTGTTTATGGAATACTGTAGCCAGCTGAGGAAGGCATTCTAAAGGATATCTCCTGGTTTTAGTGTTGTGTTCAGTTAGTTGCATAGAAACTTCCTGTTTCCATGTCTCTGTGACTGGGCTGCATTTATGCATAGAAAATCCAGAGGAAATGGAGTTCTTTTGGGTGTTTGCTTTCAGTAGTCAAATTCATGGCTTAGTAGAAAGCTCTTTTCTGGCCATTCTTTTTTGCTCCTACCTCTACAAGCAGGGTAGAACAAGCTCTACATTTCAAATGTCCTTTCGTAGGGATGTTCTATCACTGACAAGCTCTTATAGCCATGTGGTCATGATCTGAGAAATGAAATGGCTCTCTTGAGCAGTTGGTTTTCTGGTAGTTGAAGTCAGCTGTGTGGAGTCCTTAATAATCTGTATCTCTTTTTAGGACAAAATCTGAGCCAGAGCCAGCCCACGATGATGACATAACCTGCAGTCAGATTGTGTACAATTATAACACAGAAAAGCCTCAAAAGGTATTTAAAAGTACTTTATTTTCAAAGAATGGTTTGGGTTGGAAGGGACCTTAAAGATTATCTAAATCCATCCTCCCTGCCACGGGCACTGACACCTCCTGCTAGACAAGGTTGCTCAAGGCTCCATCCAGCCTGGCTTTGAACACCTCCAGGCTTGAAGCCTCTACAGTTTCTGTGGGCATTCTCTGAACCTGTGAAGCCATTCTGTGAATGAAAGTGTGGAGGATGAGGATGATGTGTGGAGCATTTGTTTTTCAGGACACCGGATGGAAGTCTGCCATTTGTCCCAACTACTGCCCCAGCCTGTACGAAGATATGCAGACGCTGGCTAACCTGCTGCAGTCTGAGCTCGGCAGAGACATGCGTGTCCACGAGAGCACATTCCTCTGGTTCATCCCTTTTGTGCAGTCCCTGATGGATCTGAAGGACTTGGGTGTGGCTTATATAGTAGAAGTCATCCACTACCTCTGCTCCGAGATCAAAGATACCCTCAACGTAAGAGTGCAGCAGTGCGACAAGATCGCCGAATTCTTTCTCCTCATCTTGGTGTCCATTGTTGAGCTGCACAGGAATAAGAAGTGCCTGCACTTGCTGTGGATTAGCTCGCAGGAGTGGGTGGAAGCTGTGGTGAGGTGTGCTAAGCTTCCTGCCACAGCCTTCGCCCGCCGCACCGAGAAGGGCCCTGGCCCCTGCCCGAGAGGTTCCCCAGGATCCCCGCAAGCTTCCAGCTCGGTGCAGCATGCCTGCGTGCAGCTGATCCGCAGCCTTCTGAAGGAGGGCTACCAAATTGGGCAGCAGGCTCTTTGCAAGCGCTACCTAAACAAACTCAACCTTCTCCTGCGAGGAAATCTGTCCTTGGGTTGGCAGCTGAGTGTCCGGGAAACTCAGGAATTGCAGGTGTGCCTAAGGCAGGTGGTCAGGAGCATAAAGGACAGACCAGTTGATCCCTCTGCTGCTGCAGGAAATGGTGCAAGCTCCCCAGATGTGCCTGCTGTCTCCGTAAAGCAAGATATGCCTCTTGTACATATAAAGGAAGAGAAGAATGATGATGGATGTAAAATGAGTGTACATGGCAGAGATGACTTTTCTTCACCAGCTGCTGTCACATCAAAGGAAAAGGGAGCTGGAGATTGCCAAGAGAACCCTTTCCTCGGAAGAAAGAGTGCTTGGGAAGAGAAATGTAGGGATCCATCTACAAGTACAATGTGGTGGATGTCCACAAAAGGCCTCTTGGGGACTATTAAGAAGGAGGCTGATGAATCTCCAGCTCAGAACAGTGTCCTCCCAAAGAAGAGCTCTTTGGCAGCAAAATTAAGAAAGAAAGCTCAGGAAAAGAAGGCAGATGTTCCTGCAGCAGAGAAGTGCCACCTGGACAGTCAGAGCCTTAACCCAAGTGCAGAGCATTCAGACTGCAGGAGAGGCTCAGAGCTGGGAAAGCAGCGTGAACCCCTAACTCCAGTGCACCAGGCTGCTGCACCTCCTGTTGGTTCCCATAAGCGTGGGCACAGCTCGGGTGGAAAGGAGAGCAATACAGCTCCCAGTTCCTCTTCAGATCCTAAGGCAGACACTTACAAACTCAAGGATCTGAAAGTCACAATAAGGAGGATTGAGCTGCCGCCTGACTTGAGGAGCTACTCAGCAGCAAGTGCTTCAAAAGCAGAGGCAGATCAGCCTAAGCTGGGTCGTGTTCCATCTAGCTCTGAAAACAAGAGGGACCTGTCCAGCCCTGCTTCTCAGAGCAGGCCACTGGCCCTGAAGTGTGACTCCAGTGACAGGTTGTTGGAATTTTCAGAGTATTTCAAGAGACAAAACAGTGCAGTGAGGAGGAAAGAGGAAGGGATCGTGGAGGTGAATCCTGAAGACAATGCTTTAACAGACTCCCAGGTTGATAGAGAGCTCTGCAAATTATCTTTAGCTGCCTATGCCAAAGGTGTCAATTTTCCCTTTGATTCCAGCCAAGAAAGCTCAGTCCATGATAACATGAGTGATGTGACAAGGAAAGTGAAAGGTGCTGTAAGATCTTCCAGTGATGGCCAAGGTCCCAGGCCTCCCTGTGATGATGGCAATAAAACCATTGTAGTCTTAGACTCTTCTGATGAAAGTGTGGCTGGTGAGGAGGCAAAACAAGTCACTGAAAAAGTGTCCCTTGACAAGCAGCCTTTGACTTCCAGCTGCATTTCTGAGTCGAAGTCTCCAGGCTCTCCCTTGTCCCTGGAAGAGTTTGAGTCTCAGTGCTTTGAGTTTGAAACAGATGAGGATGTCTACTCGGTTTGGTCAGACACTCAAGCCATGGCACCAACTCAGGAGTATAAACAAGATCAGCTTTCAACAGCAGCTAGCAGCAGTAATTCAGGTGATGCACAGAGTGATGACAACATTGACCACACCATTGAGTGGGGTTATGAAGTGGATTACATAACTGATGAGATGATGGAAGAAGAAGCAACCATCATGGAGGAGCGGCTAGAAGATACTTCTCATCATGAAGAAGGTGATGATGTAAGAGAGGCAACCATCAGGGGGAAGCAGCTAGAAGATGCTTTTTATCAGGAAGATGAAGATGATGATGATATGAAAGAAGCAACCATCGTGGGGAGGCAGCTAGAAGATGCTTCTCATCAGGAAGATGATGATATGAAAGCGACAGCCATCATGGAGAAGCAGCTAGAAGATCCTTATCAGGAAGATGGTGATTATGATGATGATATGAAAGAGGCAACCATCATGGAGAAGCAGCTAGAAGATGCTTCTCATCAGGAAGATGGTAATGATATGAAAGAGACAACCATCAGGGAGAGGCATCTAGAAGATGCTTATCAGGAAGATGATGATGGTAATGATATGAAAGAGACAACCATCAGGGAGAGGCATCTAGAAGATGCTTATCAGGAAGATGATGATGATGATGATATGAAAGAGGCAGCCATCATGGGGAAGCAGCTAGAAGATGCTTCTCATCAGGAAGATGATGATGATATGAAAGCAGCAACCATCATGGAGAAGCATCTAGAAGATCCTTATCAGGAAGATGATGATGGTGATATGAAAGAGTCAACCATCATGGAGAAGCAGCTGGAAGATGCTTCTCATCAGGAAGGTGATGATGATGATGATATGAAAGAGGCAGCCATCATGGAGAAGCATCTAGAAGATCCTTCTCAGGAAGAAGATGGTGATGATATGAAAGCAGCAACCATCATGGAGAAGCATCTAGAAGATGCTTCTCATCAGGAGCATGATAAGAGGAGAGAGGCAACCATCATGGAGAAGCAACTAGAAGATACTTCTCACCAGGAAGAAGATGATGATATGAAAGTAGCAACTTCCTCAGTGTTGCAAGAATCTGTTAGTAAGGGAAATGTGGAAGATCAACTGGAGAGTCTTGCAGACAAAGGTCCTGTTGCTCAAGACTTCACCTTGGACTCTGCTGAACCCAGAGCATCTACATCTACCATCTCCTTAGCTTCCAAACTGGCCCTTAAGAGAAAGAGCACAAGCCCCCGGAAGAGCATGCCCAAAGCCAAGGTAGCAAGAACCATCCAGAGGAGTCCTAAAAGTAGACTCCTTGAGAAGACCTCAGTTTCTCAACCTGACAGGTCACTGCCTGTGGTAGTTCCTCCAAGGAAGGTCAGGCAGTGTCCTGTGCCAACATCAACTGTAGAGAAGCTTGGTCTGAAGAAGGCCCCACGCAAAGCCTTCGAGTTGTCCCAGCGCTCTTTGGAGAGCATAGTGGAGCTACGCACCCATGGGAAAGCTGCAGGGAGGGTTGGACTCCCACAGAAACGGAAGACAAAGCCAATTGCTGCTCAGAGTTTGTCCATAAAGTACAACAAGAAGTTTCTGGCCTGCCAGGACTGTCAATATTTAAGGCAGACGAGGCCCCCAAAACGTGCCAGAGAACCTCTGGGAGGTTCTGAGCGTAGAAGCAAAGTTAGCAAAGTGGATGTAAAGCTAAGGAAACCAAAGCCTCCGAGTTCTGAGCTGGCATCTGGTGAGGGGTCTGTTGAAAACCAAAGAGACAAGAAAAGGAAGAAGACTTTTTGTCTCTCTGAGGAGACACGTGCCTCTGAACTGCTCACTTCTTTGGGCTCAACCAGAAGATCAGAGGATCACAACGTGATGGTTTCTCATGTACCTACAGTTTCAAGTCTCTCTTCCACTGTGCTTGTTGGAACTGATAAAGATGAACCTTCAGGCAAAGGCTGCGTTGTCCAGCCTGAGTGTGAGAAGGTGACTTCAACAGAAAACGGGTGTGAAGCAGCTGAGGACAGTGGAGATGATGATGATGATTTATTTTTAACTCAGTTAGATCCTGTAGATATGGAATTATGTTCCCAAGTGGAAAGTGTTGAAGGTATTACTATAGCTAGTAAAACCCCTGAGGAGATGGCCACTGCTGAGAGCCTTCACCAAAGTGAGCCCTCAGCTGTGGTGAAATGCCAGCACACAGCCTGCGTGGAGAAGGTGGGAAAGCCAGGAGAGTACTGCAGGAGGCATTCAGCCAGCAGCTCGGAAGGAGATCATGTGTTTGCCAAGCCTCTCCTGCCACCTTCCAAACCCAGAAAGCCTTCCACCACCAAAATCTTCAGCTCAGCAAGCTCTTCACGCAGTGCAGTCTTCAGCAAGGACCTAGAGGATGGCAAAAAGCTGCCGCCGGCTTCCAAAAGCAAAGTGAGCGCAGCCAAACAGGCGATGGTCAGGCCACCCAGCATCAGGCCTGTGCCAGCTGCCACTCAGGCTCCCAGGCCCCCAAGTTTGAGTAGCATTCCTCAGCCCTACAGTTATGGGAAAGTTCTGCAGTCCCACAACAGGCAGAACGAGGTCGCTCCTGGAGCTGCCAGAGGAGCTGCCCGAGGCAGCCACTCCACTGGCCTTGGCGCTCCGCAGCGAGACAACAACACTTTTGTCAATGAAGTTCTGAACTGGACTTATGAATCCATTGCAAACTTCAGCCAGTTTGGACCTCCAAGTAACCTCCTGCAGTCCATTGTAGCCCCTGTTCCTGTCCACTTCCAGGGATACAATGACTATTTTAATACCTTCTTCCCCTTGATGATGCTAAATGCCTTTGAAACAGTAAGTGGCTTTCTGAGTCTTGGTTTTGCTTTCAGCAGCCCTAGGAAATTCTGCCCAGAGATTCAAAACTGTCTGGTTGGGGTTTTTTGTTTTCCAAAATGTCTTCTTTACAATCTGAAGACTCTGGAACAGAGTCACCACCCTCATACTGAAGAAGTTCTTCCTCAGCTCCAGTCTAACCCTGCTCTGCCTCAGCTTCAAACCATTCCCCCTTGGCCTGTGTCTAGACACCCTCAGGAAAAAAAATCTCTCTGCATCCTTCCTGGAGGATCCCTTCAAGTATTGAAAGGCAGCTCTGAGGTCCCCCTGGAGTCTTCTCCAGGCTGAACACTCCCAGCTCCCTCAGCCTGACCTAACAGCAGAGCTGTTTCAGCCCTTGGATCATCTTTGTGGCCTCCTGTGTCCTCCTTATGCTGAGGACACCAGGACTGGAGACAGGGTTGGAGGTGAGGTCTCAGCAGAGCAGAGTCAAGAGGCAGAATCTCCTCTCATGCCCTGCTGCCCACACTCCTCTGGATGCAGCCTAGGGAAGATTTGCCTGCTGGGCTGCAGAAGCTCACCTGTGTTTGTTTGGGGGTGGTTTGTAGGAAAGCATGGCAAATGGGTGGGGAGAAAGTGCTCTTGTTTGCTCTCTGGTGTAGATCATGGCTAGGTGTTAACAGAGGTGTGGGTGAGACTCTGCTCCTTGTGTTCACCCCAGTCTGTTAGCTGCTTTTCATTTCTGTTTGCCCTTTGAGTCACAAGAAGTTGTTCTTCAGGTCACACTAAAACCTTCAAAGTGTTTTTATTTAGCTTTTCCTTTCCAACATGTAGCTGGCACAAGGCTGGATGGAAAACCAGAGAGGAAGAGGGAAGAGTTACTACCTACTCTGCAAGAGTGAGTTGCCAGACTTCCGTGCTGATGTGAATACAGCACACTTTGAAGGTAAGAGAGCCATTGTCAGACCTGTTCTGATGTTCAAGGAGGTGATTCCCTACAGTGAGCTAGCACTTGGAGGTAGAACTTTCTAGGTGCTTTCTGTGTTGAAAGCAAATAATTTGCTGTTTCAGAGTATGTGTAGCAGAAACACCTTTGGAAGGGAGTTTGTGCCTGAAGTGGTCAAGACAAAGTTACAAGTCACAGATGCATCAGGTTGGAAGGGACCCTCAAAGGTCACCTTGTCCAACTCCCTGCAGTCAGCAGGGACATCTCCAACTAGATCAGATGGCCCAGGGCCACATCAAGTCTGGTCTTCAGTGTCTCCAGAGATGGGGCCTCAACCACATCTCTGGGCAGCCTGTGCCAGTATTTCTCCACTTCTATTGTGCAAAACCTCCTCCTGATGTCCAACCTAAACCTCCTCTGCTCCAGTTCCAAACCACTGCCCCTCTCCTATCACCACAGGCCTCTCTAAAAAGTCCCTCCCCAGCTGCCTTGTTGGTCCATTTCAGATACTGTAAGGTCTCCCTGGAGCCTTCCCTTTTCCAGGCTGAACCCCAGCTCCATCAGCCTGTCCTTCTAGCAAAGGTGCTGCACCCTCTGATCATCTTTGTGGCCTCCTCTAGATCCTCTGCAGCAGGTCCACGTTTCTCTTGTGCTGGGGGCCCTGGAGCTGGACACAGCACTCAGTAAGGTCTCACCAGAGCAGTGTGGCAGAATCACTTCCACTGACTTGCTGGCTGCACTGCTTTTGATGCAGCCCAGGATGTGATTTGCCTTCTGGGCTGCAGGAGCACATTGCTGGCTCGTGTCCAGCTTCATTTCCATCTTAAGAATAGATATTTTGGTTCAGCTTCTTTTGGCAAATGAAATAGTCTTTGGCTTGCTCTATCCTTATGCAGTGCTGTGTTCAGGTGTAAGAATGCAGGATGGATTTAAAACTCTTCAGAATCTTTTACCATAGCCTTTAATAGCTTGAAAAGTTCACAGATGGGCATTGCTGAGGTTTATTTTGTAGCACTTCTCTAGGCAGAAAAGCAAAATAATTGCAGTGACTTTGATTTTAAAACAGCTCATCTTCGAGAAGTGGATTTGGCAAGGCAGCTTCATCCAAAGGAGGATGATGTAGTCTTTTTGGTGGTCCAGAACAAAAAAGACACCTTCAAGGAAGAAGGGGAGATGGAAAACTCTAAAGTGTATCACGTTGGGCTTGTGACTCGCTTTTATCGTGCCTCTGGCTCTTCAGCCAGTAAGTAAAAGGGGTTGGGATGAAGGTGAGATTCTTCCCGGGGCTCTGAAATGCTCCTCCGTAGCTGGCTGTTTTGGGTTCAAATGCAAGTTCCCAGAGACTCTTATAAATTTGGTAGACCCAATGACAATTTATAGAATTTATAGAGTTTATAGAGTGCCCTCCCCTCCTCCCCCTCCTTTCCCCAAAAGACAGGGAGAGAGATAAAAGGTAGGGACACCCCAATAAATCAATCTCACTCGATTTGGAAGTTAAAAAGGAAAAGTTTAACAATAACTTAGAAAAAAAAGGGGTTGGAGGTAGGGGAGTTTACAAAGGATGAGGAAGGGAAAACAGCAAAATACAAAACAGGGATGGATACAACCCGAGTAGTGTGATGGTGTCTCTGCCTCGTGGCTGGTATACAGTATCAGTGTGTGTGTGCGGTCATGAACGCAGGTAGTGAGCAAGAGGGCGAAAAAAGAGGAAGAGACAGGAGAACTCCTGTCTTTTATACCACAGGAAGTGGGGGGAGTGGGCTAACCATCACCTGGAGTGTGGCCCACCCCTGAGGAGGGGCCAAGACCCCTAGGGTCAGGTTCAGGGTCACTCCCCCAGGAGTGTTAACCCTATACATTCCACCCCTTGGTTAGACCACTTCCACCTTCCTAAGAACAGTCTTCTTCTCCAAAGATGGGAAAAGTGTCCATGGGTTAAGAGTTCGTGAAGTCCTTCTTGGTCCCCGGCTGTATCCCAAGGCGATGTGCTCCTCTGGTCCGGTGCAGGTTGCTGAGATGTGAGCAGGGCAGGAACGGAAGAAAAGTCAGTGAAACAGGAACAGTTCTTGTTGGAACTCAGGAAAGTCTTTTTCCTCTGTGAAGAAAAAAAAAACATCAGGAACAGTCTCTCTTGGTGTCTGGCATCAGGGGAACAGGTGTAGATGAGCTGGCTGTAGACATCCTCTGGAGGGAAATCAGGAACAGTCTCTCACTGCAGGGCATCAGTGACGAATCAGATGCAGGGTTCTGGTTGGACGCCGTGGTGTGATGCGATGCTGTAGGACTCTGGATAGCTGCTGCTGTGATGTAGGTTCTGTTGGACGCCGTGTAGTGGTGAGGGTATAACTACAAAAACAACTTGTAACCCCTTATGAACTATAATACAAGTATTGCACAACTATGATACAAGTATTGCACAACTATGATACAACTATAATACAAGATAACCTGAAAGTATCTGGAACACATGGAATCAACTCTGAGATTTCAAAACCTTTTCAGCTAAAGAGAGATTTCTCTGAGGGACACACTCGATAACACCAGTTTCCATCATCACCCAGTATGTGTGACCAGGACCCTCTGCAGATACCACCCCTTTGATAGGTTTTCCCCCACCAGAGGCAGGAGCAACCCACACAGTCTTTCCCAGTAGATTCCTTTCACAGACCACAGGAACTCCATCTCCCTCAACTGTGGGCAGTAGGGCAGACTGAGCAGGACCAGCTCTGTTAACTGATCCCCTGCTGTTCACCAGCCAAGTGGCTTCTGCAAGGTGCTTCTCCCAGTTTCTGAGAGTTCCACCTCCCATAGCCTTCAGGGTGGTTTTCAGCAGGCCATTGTGTCGCTCAATCTTTCCTGCAGCCTGTGGGTAGTATGGGATGTGATAAACCCATTCTATCCCATGCTCTTTTGCCCAGTTGCTTACAAGGTGGTTCTTGAAATGGGTCCCATTGTCTGACTCAATTCTCTCTGGGGTTCCGTGTCTCCACAGGATGTGGCTCTGCAGGCCCAGAATGGTGTTACGGGCAGTAGCATGAGGTACTGGGTAGGTTTCCAGCCACCCCGTGCTTCCCTCCACCATGGTTAACACATACTGCTTGCCACTACGAGACCGAGGCAGAGTGATGTAATCAATCTGCCAGGCCTCCCCATACCTGTACTTTGACCACCTTCCCCCGTACCACAAAGGCTTCATGCGCTTGGCTTGCTTTATGGTGGCACAGATGTCACATTCATGGATAACCTGAGTTATGGCCTCCATGGATATGTCCACAGATCTGTCTCGGGCCCATTGGTATGTGGCATCTCTTCCTTGGTGACCAGAAGAGTCATGTGCCCACCGAGCTAAGAACAGTTCACCTTTGTGCTTCCAGTCCAGGTCAATCTGGCAGATGTGGGCAGCCTGGTCAGCTTGGTGGTTATGCTGCTGCTCTTCAGTGGCTCTGCTCTTTGGGATGTGAGCACTGATGTGGCGGATTTTAACTGGCAGTTTGTCCAGGCGTGCAGAAATGTCTTGCCAGAGATCAGCAGCCCAAATAGGCTTCCCTTTTCTCTGCCAATCATTTCTCTTCCACTCCTTCAGCCACCCCCATAAGGCATTTGCTACCATCCATGAGTCGGTGTAGATGTATAGCATTGGCCACTGCTCTCGTTCTGCAATGTCCAGGGCCAGCTGGATGGCTTTCACCTCAGCATACTGGCTGGATTCGCCTTCTCCATCTCTTGCCTCTGCAACCCTGCGTGTGGGGTTCCAGACGGCAGCCTTCCATCTTCGCTTGCTGCCTACCAGGCGGCAGGATCCATCTGTGAAGAGAGCATATGCCTTTTCCTCCTCAGGAAGGTCACTGTATGGGGGGGCTTCCTCGGCACGGGTCACTGCCTTCTCTTCTGCTGGCTTTCCAAAGTCAGTACCCTCTGGCCAGTTGGTGATGACCTCTACAATGCCTGGACGTTCGAGAGTCCCCATCCTAGCCCTCTGAGTTATCAGAGCCATCCACTTACTCCAAGTGGCATCTGTGGCATGGTGCGGAGTCGAACCCTTCCCTTTAAACATCCAAGTCAGGACTGGAAGCCTTGGAGCTAAAAGGAGTGGTGACTCCGTCCCAATCACCTCAGAGGCAGCTCTGACTCCCTCATAGGCAGCTAGGATTTCTTTCTCTGTGGGGGTATAGTTGCTCTCTGAGCCTTTGTACGCCTTGCTCCAGAACCCGAGTGGGCGGCCTCTTGTCTCATCAGGAGCTTTCTGCCATAGGCTCCAGCTAGGACCATTCTCACCGGCTGCTGTATAGAGAATGTTCTTAATCTCTGGGCCGGTTCGAACTGGTCCCAAGGCCATGGCATGGACCACCTCTCGTTTGATCTGGTCAAATGCCACCTGCTGCTCAGGTCCCCACTCAAAGTTATTCCTCTTTCTTGTAACGTCAAAGAGGGGTTTCACAATTTGACTGTACCCGGGAATGTGCATCTTCCAAAAGCCCACAAACCCCAGGAAGGATTGTGTCTCCTTCCGGTTAGTGGGTTCCACCATAGTGGCCACTTTATTCACCACATCCATAGGGATGTGGCGTCGGCCATCCTGCCAGCGAACTCCCAGGAACTGGATCTCTCTGGCAGGCCCTTTCACTTTGCTTCTCTTAATGGCAAAACCAGCATCCAACAGGATATTAATGATCTTCTCACCCTTCTGGAAGACCTCCTCTGCTGTCTCACCCCATACAATGATGTCATCGATGTACTGCAGATGTTCAGGAGCTCCACCCTTCTCCAGTGCAGTCTGGATGATGCTGTGGCAGATTGTAGGGCTGTGCTTCCACCCTTGAGGCAGTCTGTTCCAGTGGTACTGGACTCCTCTCCAGGTGAAGGCAAACTGTGGCCTACATTCTTCTGCAATGGGGATGGAGAAGAAAGCATTAGCAATGTCAATTGTGGCATACCATTTGGCCTCCTTTGTTTCCAGTTCATACTGCAGCTCCAACATGTCAGGCACGGCTGCGCTGATTGGAGGAGTCACTTCGTTCAGGCCTCGGAAATCCACCGTGAGTCTCCACTCCCCTGTCTCCTTTCGCACTGGCCATATCGGGCTGTTGAAGGGCGAGTGGCTCTTGCTGATGACAAGCTGCTGCTCCAGGCGGCGAATCAGCTGCTGTATGGGTAGCAGGGAGTCTCTGTTGGTGCGGTATTGCCTGCGATGAACTACACGAGAAGCAATAGGTAACTTAACATCTTCCACCTTGTGGGTACCAACCACGGAAGGGTCATCTGACAAGCCAGGCATGATAGACAGCTGCTCTTTGTCTGCAGTCTCTACAGCTGCTATGCCAAATGCCCACTTGTTCCCCTTTGGATCTTTAAAGTACCCTTCCCGGAGAAAGTCAATCCCCAGGATGCAAGGTGCATCAGGGCCAGTTACTATGGAGTGCTTCTCCCACACATTCCCGGTGAGGCTTATCTCAGCCTGCAGCACAGTCAACTCCCGAGACCCCCCTGTGACTCCTGCAATTGTAACAGTATCTGTCCCCCTGTGGCTGGAGGGGATCAGAGTGCATTGGGCACCGGTGTCTACCAACGCTCTGTACTTCTCGGCTTCAGAAGTGCCAGGCCATTTCACAAACACGTCCCAATATACTCTGTTATCCCTGGCCTCCGCCTGGCTGGAGACAGGGCACCTCTAATTCTGAGCAGTGTGACTGCATGAGGCACATGGACCTGAGTTACTGGCTTCACCACCCCTTGAGCGAGAGCGCTGCCTGCGGGACACTGGGGCAACCCCTCTTCTGGAGGAGTTATTCCCTGTGTTTGTCCCCTGCAGTTCCCTTACCCTGGCCCATAGAGCTGAGGTGGGCTGGCCATGCCATCTATCCATGTTTTCCCCATGGTCACACAGTGTTCTCCAGAGTGACCCCCTGTGTGTACCCTGTCTGCTCTGGGCTGGTCTCCTGCGGGGAGGAGGAGGAGCACGGCGGCGTGTGTTCCTTATAGCTGAGACTTGCACCCATTCTGAAGGTGAAGAGCAGTCCTCCTCTGCCTTCTGCATTTCAGAGAAAGAGGCTTTTAGCTCGTTCATTTCTTGGGTGAGGGTCTCTACAGTGGCAATTAAGGTTTTCCTTGACAAACTGTCTTCAAACTGTCTTAGGTCATTCACAAACTCCCTGATTGTGGGAAGGTTGTTGGGGTCTCTGCCCAGCAGCAGTGCTCCCAATGTGGGGGCATATGTGGAAGGGGCACACTGAGTCAGTTTCTTTAAGAGGGCTGGCTTCATGCGGACATCATCAGGGTCCGAGGGCCTCTGGTCGGCTCCATAAATTATCTCTTGAACCGCCATTTGCCTCAGGTATGAGATACCCTGTTCCATATCTGTCCATCTAAGGGGATGGAAAATCATGTCATCCTTAGTCGGGTACCTGTACCTCACAGCTATCAGAAGCCTGGCCCAAAGTGAGTGGGTACCATCGAGCCTTCCCAGCTCCTTATCCACACCTCCATCCCTCGACAAGGATCCCAGCTGTTTCGCCTCCCTGTGATCTAGGTCCACTGTTTCTGCTCCTGCATCCCAGCATTTCAAAAGCCAGGCTAAAAGGGACTGTCCGTTTGCCCTTGCATACTCCTGCCTTATGTGCCTGATTTCCTTTCTGGGCGTGGAGCTGATAAGGATCACTCCATTATCAGGTCCATTTCCAGCTGGTTGCTGTTGCTGGGGGGTGCTGGTTCCCGAAGAGGTCCCTTGCCCTGGATCGGCATCTGCGGGAGGGTTTTGATTTGATCTTGCTGGCCGCGTGGTTATTGGCGCTAGGTGAAGGGGGCTGGGCTGAGGGGGCAGGGTCCGGGGGGCTGCCCTGGGCGGGACCGGAGGCGGAGTTCGGGGCGGAGCCGCGCTAGGGGCGGTGCCTGCGCTGGGGGCGGCCGGAACGGCCTGACCTGTCGCCCAACCCCCGCAACTGCAGCTCGGGCAGTGAGGACTACCCCTCCCCCTAAGCACCCTAATGGCGGCGCCCACTCGATATTTCCACGTGTCCCAGTTCACCGCTATCTTATTAATTCCCAAACCCAAATTTACACACAGTGAAATAACAGCTATCCAGTACCATTTTTCCCCCAAAATATCTGGAGCTTCTGTGCTCCAATGCATATACTCAGATTGATTCCATGTTCCAGAAACATTTCTAAACACAGTGATATTACTAACAGAATTCAGGAAATAGGCATAGACTCGGGCAGGCAAAAGCTTAGAATATTCCCAGAGCATATCAATGACAATCCAGAAGACATGGTAACTTATAAACTTTAACAGCCAGCCCCAAAACAGACATCCAAAAGCGTTAATGATTAAGACTGTCAGAATATCCATTTTTTAACTTCCAAATCTTCTCTGAAAGAATTCTTTCTACCTAGCCCCACGTTGAGACGCCAAATAAATTGTTTTGGGTTCAAATGCAAGTTCCCAGAGACTCTTATAAATTTGGTAGACCCAATGACAATTTATAGAATTTATAGAGTTTATAGAGTGCCCTCCCCTCCTCCCCCTCCTTTCCCCAAAAGACAGGGAGAGAGATAAAAGGTAGGGACACCCCAATAAATCAATCTCACTCGATTTGGAAGTTAAAAAGGAAAAGTTTAACAATAACTTAGAAAAAAAAGGGGTTGGAGGTAGGGGAGTTTACAAAGGATGAGGAAGGGAAAACAGCAAAATACAAAACAGGGATGGATACAACCCGAGTAGTGTGATGGTGTCTCTGCCTCGTGGCTGGTATACAGTATCAGTGTGTGTGTGCGGTCATGAACGCAGGTAGTGAGCAAGAGGGCGAAAAAAGAGGAAGAGACAGGAGAACTCCTGTCTTTTATACCACAGGAAGTGGGGGGAGTGGGCTAACCATCACCTGGAGTGTGGCCCACCCCTGAGGAGGGGCCAAGACCCCTAGGGTCAGGTTCAGGGTCACTCCCCCAGGAGTGTTAACCCTATACACTGGCTGTCAGCAGTTGTAATACCACACTCCCCTCGGGGGAAATGGGAGTGCTTTCCCACTCTGCTTTGGCTGTTCTGTGCTGGGAGCTTTAGAAGAAGCCAGGAACTGAAGCTGCAGCCCTGCTCTCCAGGTGTTTGCCTAGAGAGCTCCTCATGGTTTGTGTGAGAGCAGACTCTGATGGGGAAGTTCTCTGCATGCAGCTTTAAAACCTTGCTGTGAACTTCAGTGGCTTGGCTCAATTTTCACTACCTTCTGGAACTGAAGTTGTGAAGTGCTGGGGTGCCCCAAGTGCTGTCTGATGAAACCAATGGTCTGAGCTGGCTTTTGGGGGTTGGTTTTGGATTTGGTAGGGTTTTTTAGTTTGTTTGGGTTTTGGAAGGGGTGGGAGTGGTGCCTGAGGTTTTTGCAAGGATTGGGTTGCTGACACTTTACTGGAAGGTGGCAGCTGGTTCTGGTGAATTCTTTTGAGTGTCATAGCATCCAAGAATGGTTTGAGTTGGAAGGGGCTTTAAAGATCATCGAGTTCCAGTCCCTCTGCTGTGGGCAGGGACTCCTCCCACTAGAACAGATTGCTCAAAGCCCCATCCAGCCTGGCCTTGAACGTCTCCAGGAGGGGGGGTTTATGTCAGTTAACAATTTGGATGCCCTTTGCATTAACCAACTTGTTCGTGCTTTGTTTTGTTTTCCCTCCCTTCCCCTCCAACAGGACAGAAGGAGCAGCACACTGTCTATCATGTTTCTGTGCAAACTCGAGGCAATTTGTCCTTCTCCAAAAACAAGCAGGTGAAGTGTGTGGTGGTTGGCTCCCTGGTGACCACACGCCGGGAGTTCAGAAGTCTGCTGCTGCTGAGCAGGAGTCCCCTGGCTAAACCCATCATAAATCCATCTTACAATGACTTCTGCCCCAGGGATTTGCCTGTAGCTTCAGAGAGTGCTGTAAGTGCTGCAGCTAGAGGTGACAAAGTGGATGCTTGCATCTCATGAGTGTTACAAAACTGGTTTTTGCATGGTGATGTTTGACCTGACCATCAGAGAATGGTGGGGACTGGAAGGGACCTTTGGAGATCATCCAGTTCAACTCCCCTGCCAATGCAGGGTCATCCTGGGCAGTTTGGCCAGGATGGCATCCCAGAGGGGTTTGAATGACTCCAGAGATGGAGACTTCACAGCCTCTCTGGGCAGCCTGCCCCTGTACTCCACCACCCTCCAAGTAGAGAAGCTCCTTCTTGTGTTCAGATGGAACCTCCTGTGTTTGAGTTTGTGCCTGTTACCCCTTGCCCTCTCACTTGGGCACTCAAGGAGGTGTAAACAGAGGGTTTCCACGTACACTGAGGCACAGCAGTTGATTGATTGGGTGGAGAGGAGCCTGGATTTGCTCAAGTGTCTCAGTTGTATTGACATGGATACCAGTGGGATTCTTTAAGCGGTGTCCAGTTTCTCTTCCTCACTGGAGAAGTGGTGCTCAGGGCCAAGTTGAATGAGGCCTTGAGCAAGTTGGTCTAGAGGGAGGTGACCCTACCCATGGCAGGGGTGGAGTTGGAACTGAGTAATCTTTAAGGTCCTTTCTAACTCAAATCGGTCTAAATGTGTGAATTAAGGTGCAGTGTAGAAAAGGCAATGCAAAATAAATGTGTGGAGAGCAAACAAAACCTTCATTGCAGCTTTCAAGTCAGGACTGGGTGTGAGCAGACCTAGAATCAAAAGCTTCTACATCCCCTAAGTTTTCAAGCCTTAGCTAGAGAGATGGGGAACGTTCTGAAAATGTTCAAAGCTACCAAGGGAGGTTTGATCTCTGCTGTGAGCACAGGCTGAGGGAGCTGGGCTTCTTCAGCCTGGAGAAGAGAAGATTTGGGGGGACCTCAGAGCTGCCTTCTGTTAGCTAAAGGGATCCTGCGGGAAGGCTGCAGAGGACTTTACCTGAGGGTGTCTGGAGACAGGCCAAGGGGGAATGGTTTGAAGCTGAGACAGAGCAGGGTTAGACTGGAGCTGAGGATGAAGTTGTTTGGTGTGAGGGTGGTGAGAGCCTGGCACAGGCTGCCCAGGGAGGCTGTGACTTCCTGCACCTTGGGGGTGTTCAAGACCAAGCTGGATGAGACCTTGGGCAGCCAAGTCTCATTGAGTGGTGTCCCTGCCCTCGGTGGAGAGGTTGTAGTAGATGATCTCTGAGATCCTTTCCAACCTGAGCCATTCTATGATTAATCCATACTTGATAATTAATTATTTGCCCCTGTCTGTTCCTTCAGACATCTGATATGAATGACTACAATGAAGGTCAGAAGAGAGCCATTGAGACAGCTTATGCCATGGTCAAGCAGCATCCAGGGCTTCCCAAGATCTGCCTCATCCATGGCCCACCTGGGACTGGGAAATCAAAAACTATTGTTGGCCTTCTGTCTCGTGTCCTGAGAGAAGTAAGTGAAGGTGCTTGCTGTGTGCTGCTGGCTGGTGCCCCAGGGGGGCTCACTGATAGCTTTAAGTACAAGTAATTAGTGAGGGTGTAATTCATTAAGCTTGCTCAATTAATGTGTACTGTGTAGGGTGGGAATAACACCTTTGGGGCATCTTGGAAAGCAGTTTCTAGGACTTCAAGTCAAGGAAATGTGCAGAACAGGTGAGGTAAACTCTTAGGAAATGAAAACAATCCTTTTTTTGATGTGCTCAATAATATTTGGCCTCTCCCTCTGCAAACACTTGGTAAATAACAAACCCTTCTTATTTTTATGTGTGAAATGTTGTTGTTTGGTCAGTCCCTGCACAAAGAGTTAAATATTAAAATCCTTAATATTTTGGTGTGTTAAATGATGTTATTTGGCCTCTGCCCCTGCAAACACTTCTTTAATATGTCAAAACGTTGAGAGTTTTCTTCAGTAGTGCTATGTGGCCTGCCCCATGTAGTGGTTTCCATACCATCAGCCACTGCATTCAGCAGATTCCACCTTGCTGAAAGGGATATTGTGCCAATGTGATCAGTATGTTTGACTTCTTAATGCAAGGCAAAGCTTAGGAGATACTCAAGGATCACAAAAGTTTCAGGGTTGGAAGGGACCTCAAGGATCATCCAGTTCCAATTCCCCTGCCATGAGCAGGAACACCTCACACTAGGTCAGGTTGCTCAGATCCCCATCCAGCCTGGCCTTAAGCACCTCCAGAAATGAAGCTTCCACCACCTCTCTGGGCAGCCCCTTCCAGGTTCTCACCACCCTCATGGTGCAGAACTTCTTGCTAACATCCAGTCTTAATCTGCCCTCTTCTAGTTTTGCTCCATTCCCCGAATCCTGTCACTACCCAACCACCTGAAAAGTCTCTCCTCAGCTTTCTTGTAGCCCCCTGCAGATACTGGAAGGCCACAGTGAGGTCACTTTGGAGCCTTCTCTTCTCCAGACTGAACAGGCCCACATCTCTCAGCCTGTCCTCATAGCAGAGGTGCTCCAGCCCTCAAGCTGAGTGGTCTCCATGGCCCTGCTCTGGCAGGGAAGTTGGACTCAATCTCCAGAGGTCCCTTCCAAGCCTTAACATCCTGTGATCCATGCAGAGGCATGTTGACTTTTATACCTTCTTGTGGCCTGCCAGGATCTGAAGTGGCCTACAAAAATGCTGGGGAGGGACTTTTTAGGCTCTCAGGTGGTGACAGGACTGGGGAGAATGGAGCAAAGCTGGAGGTGGGGAGGAAGTTGAGCAGGAGAGTGGTGAGAGGCTGGAATGGGTTCCCCAGGGAGGTGGTTGAGGCCCCATGGCTGGAGGTGTTTGAGGCCAGGCTGGCTGAGGCTGTGTGCAGCCTGCTCTAGGGTAGAGTATCCCTGGGCATGGCAAGGGGGGGTTGGAACTGGCTGATCCTTGTGGTCCCTTCCAACCCTGACTGACTCTATGACTGAGACTAGAGCCTGGCTTTGAAGTCACAAACCCAACCTGAAAGAACCTGGCTTTGGTTTCCTGTTAATCCCTCTGCAGAACACCAGGAGTGAGAGAACAGCAAGGAAAACAAATCCCAAGATCAAGCCGAATCGGTTCCTGGTGTGTGCACCCTCCAATGCTGCTGTGGATGAGCTGATGAAAAAGATCATCATTGCTTTCAAGGGGAAGTGCCAGAACAGGCTGGAGCCTCTGGGTATGCTGTGTGGGCAACTTCTGGGGCTTTTGGGTAGCTTCAGTGGACTGAAGGGGAAACCAAACCAGCTGATTGCATCTAATGCTAAGGGCGGCACAAGGCTGCTGCACCCTCAGACTGTTGCTGCTTTTCATGTGCTCAGCTGAGCTCTCTTTTATTGGGGGAGGGGATTAATAAATCACTCTTTGTCCTTATACAGACATCAACCCTTCCCTCAGGTGCGTTTCAGGGCCCCTTTCTTTCCCTCCCTTCTCATTTCAGGGCCTCTTTTAACCCAAGTTTCAGGGCCACATTTTCTGCCCCACTCCACCCCCCACTTCAGGTCCCTTTCTCCCCACCCCAGCTTTCAGGACTCCTTTTTATTCTCTCCTACCCAAGTGCAGAGGTGATTGGAGCAATCCAAAAGAATTTTACCTCTGCTTCTGCAAACAGGAAATTGTGGAGACATCAAATTGGTGCGAATTGGTGCTGAGAAAGCAATCAACAGTGAAGTCCTGGGATTTAGCCTGGATAAGCAAGTTCAACATAGAATGAGTAAGTAAGGAGTAAATCAGACTTCTCTTTAAGAGCCTGCTGGTGGTTTTACATCTGGGGCTGTGTAGCCTTAAAGAAAGAAGGATCTGGACCAAGATTTTTCTGCAACAGTGTTTCATAAAGCAGTGGGAAAATGGCAGCTTAAATATGGCCTAAACTCTAGGTAAAAGTAAAGAAAGAAGAAAGGTGACTTTAAAAAGCCAATCCAGCATTTTTGTTCTTGTGTATGTTATGTTTAGCATATAATTATTGCAGCTAATGTGAATGAAGCATCACTGAGGAGCAAAGGCTGAGAGCCCTGGGACTGCTGAGCCTGGAGAAGAGCAGCCCCAGAGGGGATTTAATCAATGTTCAGCAAAAGCTAAAGGGTGAGGGGCAAGAGGATGGGGCCAGACTCTGCTCAGTGGTGCCCACTGGCAGAACCAAGGGGCAGTGGACACAAACTAGAACCCAAAGGTTCCAGCTGACCAGAAGGAGAAAATTCTTTGGTGTGAGGGTGCTGGAGGCCTGGAGCAGATTGTGGAGACTCCTTCTCTGGAGAGGTACCTACTTCATCTGGTTATTGTGATCCTGGGCAAGCTGCTGTGGGTGCCCTGCTTGAGCAGGGGGATTGGACTGGATGATCTCCAGAGGTCCCTTCCAACCTCACTGTGCTGGGATTTGAAGTACAATTTCTGGCAGCTGTTTGCTTAAAAATGATGGCTTTGAGAATGTGCCTATGCAGCTTTGAAGAGGTGAAGTTGGATCCAAACCATTTCACAAGACAAAGACCTCGATAGAAAAAGGGAAAATGCAACAAAAATCAATTCGCAAACAAAAATGAGTTGTGGCCACTTGTGCTGCTTGGGGTTGTTGTGGCCATACAGGCTGGGGACAGAGTGGTTGAGAGCAGCCAGGCAGAGGGATCTGGGGGTGCTGGTAGAGAATAGCTGAAGGTGAAGCAGCAGTGTGCCCAGGTGGCCAAGAGAGCCAGTGGCATCCTGGGCTGGCTCAGGAACAGTGTGGGCAGCAGGACAAGGGAGGTTCTTCTGCCCCTGTGCTCAGCACTGCTCAGGCCACCCCTAGAGTGCTGTGTCCAGTTGTGGGCTCCTGAATTGCAGAGAGATGTTGAGGTGCTGGAAGGTGTTTGTAGAAGGGCAGCAAGGCTGGGGAGGGGCCTGGAGCAGAGCCTTGTGAGGAGAGGCTGAGGGAGCTGGGGGGGTGCAGCCTGCAGCAGAGGAGGCTCAGGGCAGAGCTCATTGCTGCCTGCAGCTCCCTGCAGGGAGGCTGTAGCCATGTGGGGTTGGGCTCTGCTGCCAGGCAGCCAGGGACAGAAGAAGGGGACCCAGGCTGAAGCTGTGCCAGGGCAGGTCTAGGCTGGATGTTAGGAGGAAGCTGTTGTCAGAGAGAGTGATTTGCATTGGAATGGGCTGCCCAGGGAGGTGGTGGAGTCTCTGTGGCTGGAGGTGTTGAAGCCAAGCCTGGCTGGGGCACTTAGTGCCATGGTCTGGTTGGTTGGGCAGGGCTGGGTGCTAGGTTGGGCTGGAGGAGCTTGGAGGTTTCTTCCAACCTGCTCGATTCTGTGGCTGGGAGCAAAGTGTTACTGTGGTATAGCTTTTCCTATCCCTCCTGCATGTTTTGCTTTGTTTTGTCACAGAAAGGAAGACAGCAGACCTGGAGAGGGACATTCAGAAGAAGAAGGAATCCATAGACCAAAGGCTGGATGAGCTGATCCGCCAGCGTGCCATGAACAAGTGTGGCAAGAGGGAGGTAGAAAGATAATCCTGTTTCTAATCCTCTTGGTGGGCTTTGTGTTTAGAGCTGAATCCAGAGAGTAAGGATCTACATTTTAATGCTGTCTCTGAACAGAACCTCTCTTCACCTGCCCTCTGAGCTAAAAGGAATGCTGCTTAGCATCCATGCAAGGGAAAGAGCAGCTTTACATTGTGTATTTCTGCTGCTGTTTTCAACTTCTTCATCATGCCACTGCCTGCTCTAGTGTAGTAGTCTTTATTTGATTCTGTCACCAGTGATTTTTCTTTTTAGTCTAAGCATATTTACAAATGTTAATGATTAAATAATTTCCAGTACCTGAAAGTGGCCTACAAGAAAGCTGGGAAGGGACTTCTTATGAAGGCTTGGGGGAGCAATGGATTGAGGCTTGAGCAGGGGAGATTTAGACTGGAGATGAGGAAGAAATTATTTCCAGTGAGGGTGGGGAGACTCTGGAACAGGTTGCTCAGGGAGGCTGTGGATGTTCTCTCCCTGGAGGTGCCAAAGGACAGGTTGGATGATGAAGTTTTTCCTGTCCAAGCTGGTGTTGAACACCTCCAGGGAGGAGAACATCCACAACCTCAGGTTGCCCAGGGAGGTTGTGGATGTCCTCCTCCCTGGAGGTGTTCAACACCAGCATAGATTGGTGGAAGATGTCCCTACCCATGGCAGGGGGATTGGGACTGGCTGATCTTTGGGGTCCCTTCCAACTCAAACCACCCTGTGAATCTGAATTTGAGCTGTATACTTCAAAGCCTTAAACTTGACTGTCAATTAAAAGACCTCTTGCAATCTGAGATGCTGGCATCTTGTGTTGCACCTCAACTTTTCCAGTTTTCTGGCTGAAAATCTTTGGCATTTGTGCTGACATCACAGATTCCTGATAATATATATTGATGGCTGCCTAAAACTGATCAGCTTCTTCACACAGATTTCATATTAAGAGAATCTGAGTGAGGCTAAATGCTTTGAAAAATGAGCTGGAGGAGGGGAGGAAAAAATGTCCCTGGGAAATGTGTGATTTTCAGTGCTCCTGATACATGGTTTCTCTCTTTCCTTTTTTGCCCCATTTAGAGTCAAATAATAGATGATGAATTTAACAAAGTTTCAAAGGAGAGAGAACATCTTGCATCTCAGCTAAAGGAGGTAGGCAGTTGATAGTGTTTTATGTACTTGGTGTCCTTTAATTGAGGAGGAGTTTGGTGTGGCTGGGAAGAGGTATGGAGATAGAAGTTCTGGATTGAGGGAGTTACAGACAGCCTGGTGTGAAACTAACCCTGGAGGTGTTCAAGGCCAGGCTGGATGAGGCCTGGAGCAACTTGGGCTAGTGTGAGGTGTCCCTGCCCATGGCAGGAGGCTTGGAAGAGGATGAATCTTTAAGGTCCCTTCCAGTGCAGACCAGTCTGTGATTCTGTGAGACTGAAGTGTTCTCTGGCTGCATACTGGGGAGGGAAACAACCCCAAAGTGGTGGCAACCTTCAGCCTTGAAGTTCAAGGTGCATTTGAAACAAAATGTGGCATGTTTGCCAAAGGGGGAGGGATAGAAATCTGCGTGTCCTGGAGTGCTGGGCTGTATTTTCATCCCCACTTTCATGGCCTTTGCAGGGATAGTTTAAAATGTTTCTAATTAAAGCAACAACCTAAAGCATTCATTGGTTTTGTTGTTTGTTTTTTTTCCTGTGGAGATGAGAAATAGATCTGAAAGTGGGAATAGACACAGACAGCAAACTGTAAGCAAAGCTGAGCAGCATGAGCCACAGGATGCATGAAGATTCATCTTTAATGGCCTATAGTGGTCATAGGGGGTTAAAAGGTGGTGGCAAACTAAACTTTGCCCACAGTTAGTGTGTCTGGAGAGCTAAAGGAAGACTCATGCCAGTTTTGTCACCTCAGTGCTGTTGATCTGTCACTGAAAGTGAAGTCAGCTTCTGACGAATTTGTAGTCCTGGAGTTGGTTACATTGGGGGTGATGTGTTTGGCCAGTAGAGTTAGGCAGTTAAAGCTTGCTTTGGGGTGGTTCAGGGAAGCTGGAAGAGGGGACTCATCTTGTCCTGTTGTGCTTGAAGGTTCGGGCACACTCTCAGAAAGTGCAGGCAGAAATCATCCTGGAGTCCGACATCATCTGCTGCACGCTGAGCGCCAGCGGAGGAGGGCTGCTGGAATCTACTTTATCCAGGCAAGGAGTTGATCCTTTCAGCTGTGTCATTGTGGATGAGGTCAGTAAAGCTCTTTGGAACTACTACAGCATGGTCTGCCTTGCTCTCTGTTTGGGCTGCTTGTGACTGTTGGGCTGCTGGTGTAATACCCTGTGGACTGACTGCCCCATCCTCACCTCTTAGCTGATAACCAACCTGGCCTGCTGTGTACAGCCAGGAGGTGAAAGAATAGCTCTGAATTCCTCCCTTTTCTGCTTTGTTTGGTGCTTTAATAGCAGACAACTCTTACTTAATGATCATGGCTCAAGTGTGGTCCTTGCTGCAGGGATTTCCAGCTGCTTGGGTTCTGTTTGAAGCTGTTTGGAGAGCTCTGCAGGTTGAATGATACAAGAAAATTCTGCTCATAGTTATTAGGGGAAAATCTTTCTTGTTCTCTCTAGAGATTTAACTTTTAGAAGACTTCAAAAGCTTCTGAGTTATTCAGGCTCTCTTACAGGAAACTTTACATAGTTCTCTCCACTCCTTTGCTTGTAACTTCTGGTTTTTGTCCTGTCTGCACTTGCAAAAGGCAGGGCAGTCCTGCGAGGTCGAAACACTCATCCCACTGATCCATCGCTGCAATAAACTTGTCCTTGTTGGAGATCCCAGACAGCTTCCTCCCACTGTGAAATCAGTAGTAAGTGTTCAAACTGCTTTTCCTTCCATACTCTGTAGTGGATAGAAGTACAGCATCTATAGAAAATAAGTGAAAGGACTTAAGGGCACTTCAATGCCAAAGCAGGGTGTGGAGCAGGTGGGGTCCTCTACTCTGCAAGTTTAATCTTACATGGCGACCATATCAGTGCTGCCTTCACCAGAGTGAGTAAATCTGCTACAGATGGATGAGTGCAACCTCTGTAGACTTTCCTGGAGTGGCCTGGAACTGATTTCATGCACCATTAAGAATAACTGTGGCAGTAACTTGGGTGCAAGTCAGCACTTGGCTGGTGATGGATGTGGTTGCAGCAGGCTCCATTCATTCATTGTGAGCTTCAGTCAGTGTCAGCTTCCTTAAGGAACGGAGGGTGAAGGCTTGAGTGGGGACTTAGAGATGTGTTCTAAGGATGAACATCAAAGAATCACTTCTTTAGTCCTTACTGATGGATGGGAAATGTTTTAAAGGTCTGATAAAGGAGGAAAGCGAGTCTGGCTTCTCTAGAAGGAGAAATTGGTTGGAGGTTCTGTGCTGATGTTAGAAGATCCCACCTGGAAGATTTTGCTTTTCCTTATTGTTGATATGTTTAAGATTTAACTGTGTTGTGGCTCAGCTCTTGCTGAAGACTCCAGTAACAGCTTCAGATGCATGCAGGTGGTGTTTGCTGAAGTAGTAAGACAGGAAACTGAAGTACAAGTAGGTGTCATTCTGTCAGCAGTTTAGCAGATTAAAACCACAAACAGCTTTTAGTCCAGAGAAGAAAATTTTCCCGTTGTTAATTTGAGATCTAATTCCCCAGAATTTAGCCTCTGGTTTTCCCTCTGGCAGAAAGCTCAGGAGAATGGCTATGACCAGTCCTTGATGGCAAGGCTGCACAGGCACCTGGAGGAGCAAATGCAGAGCAACATGTTCCGCAGCCTGCCGGTCGTGCAGCTGACTGTGCAGTACAGGATGCACCCTGACATCTGCCTCTTCCCATCCAACTATGTCTATGGCAGGACTCTAAAGACTGACAAGTGAGTAGCTGTCATGGGTTGTGTTGGGTCTGAACAGTGGCTCTCTGCTCTGTCCTGAGCAGGGAAGTGTTTCAGACAAACCATTTTTTGCATCAGGATGCTCTCTTGAGACTAAATATTCTTGAGGTTATAGAATCACAGCCTGGGCTGGGTTGGAAGGGACCTTAAAGATACCCAGTTCCAGCTCTCCTGCCATGGGCAGGGACACCTCACACTAGCCCAGGTTGCTTAAGGCCTCTTCCAACCTGGCTTTGAGCACTTCTGGGCTTGGAGCCCCCACAGCTTGTCTGGACAGCCTGTGCCTCACCACCCTCCTGGGGAAGAATTTCTTCCTAATGTCTAATCCAAATCCAGCTTCTTGCAGTTTGAAGCCATCAGCCCTCATCTTTTCACTGCATGCTTTGTAAGAAGTCCCTCTCCAGCTCTCCTGCAGGCTTTTTTAGTACTGGAAAGCTGCTTTAAGGTCTCCCCAGAGCCTTCTTTTCTCCAGGCTTGGGTCTCCAGATCTGGGCACAGGCTGGGGGGAGTCTCACTGTAGCAGTGAAAATGAATGGCTGTGGCGGGGGGAGGGAAGAAGAAAGCTGATGGTTGTTTGTGTTTGATAACCATGGTGTGAAGGGCTGAAGTGTCAGTGCTTAGCTTTATCACAGTTTCCTAGTGATAAAAATGTGATTTACAGAGCCACAGAAGAGAACAGATGTTCTTCAGACTGGCCATTCCAGCCCTACCTCATTTTTGATGTTGGAGATGGTCGTGAGGAGCGAGACAATGAGTAAGTCCTGCCTGCACCTCAGCCAAATGGAGAGCTGCTGAGAGTTAATTGCCTGCAGAGGAGTTCTCTCCTAGCATTCCCAATATGCATTAAGCAGCCAGAGCTGCTTGGTCAACTTGATTTGATTTCATTTAACCAAAGAAAGAAACCAAAACAGGTGGGGAAATGGTTTGGGTTTGTTGTTGTTTGTCATCTAGAGCTGGTTTTCATCCTGGTTTGACTGTTAGGCACCAGTGAGTGCTGGCAGTCTCTGCCAGCTCTGGTACCAGTTTCTGGTGTTCCTCAGTGGTTTTGTCACTGATTTTTTTGTGCTTTCACAGCTGCACAGGGAGGTGACACCAGAAGGTGGCAGGCTCACTCTTCCCCTTGTCTATCCTGCTAGGAAAGCAAAGCTGTGTGGTTCTGAGGGAAGGTGAAGTGTGACCTTTGACTGCTGTCACCTCTCATTGATCTTAGCACCTCCTCAGGGCCTGCTTGCTAAGTTCTTTGAGCCTGCATTTGAAGGGGGATGCAGAACTTCAAGTCAGGGGCTTTGACATGGAGTCACTGAATGCTAGGGGTTGGAAGGGATGTCCAGAGTGGTCCCCCCACAAATTGGGCTGAAGTGTTGAGTTTGCAGTGTTGCTGTCATGTTTCCATTCTGTCCCCTTCAGCTCTTTCAGCAATCCTCAGGAAGTAAAGCTGGTGATGGAACTGATTAAAGTCATCAAAGCAAGAAGGAAGGATCTGGGCCTCCGTCGCATTGGGATCATTACCCCTTACAGTGCCCAGAAGAAGAGAATCCAAAGGCAGCTGGACAAAGTGTTTGGGAATAACAGGTAAAGAAACCCTGAGTTTGGAGATGGGATGGGCCTGGTTCCTGTGTGTCAGTTCTTGGTTTATCTGCTTAAAATAGTGGCCAAAACTCCAAGCTTTTTTTTCCTGTTCTGTACTAAAAACTTTCTCATACTACTAAAATCTGCACTGAGCTCTTGCCTTTAAAGGGAACATGCAAGGCCCTTGCTTAAAACAGGCATGGCCTCTCTGGAGCAGGGCTTGGTTCTTGTTTGTGTGCATGCTTTTCTGAAAGAAGCTGATTTAAAAGCAGCCTAAAATCCCAAGCTGTGTGGAGCTCTTCACTGATGATGCTGGCCTCAGGAAAGTGAATTCAGCTTTGGGTTTGTGAACAGAAGAAGATATTTACTCTGGGTTAGTTGGACAGGTGATGGTCAGGGTTGTGTGGAGCCTGAGAAGAGAGGACTCCAGGGAGACCTTAGAGCTGCATTTCACCATCTGAAGGGGATCTACAGGAAGGCTGGGGAGGGGCTGTTCAGAAAGGCCTGTGGGGATAGTTAAGGGGTAATGGTTTGAAACTGGGGCAGGGGAGGTTTAGATTGGAGCTCAGGAGGAGGTTCTGCACTATGAGGGTGGTGAGACACTGGGGCACATTGCTCAGGGATGTGCTTGAGGCCCCATCCGTGGAGATATTCAAGATCAGACTTGCTGTGGGCCTGGGCAGCCTGCTGTAGTTGGAGGTGTCCCTGCTGCATGCAGGGGTTTTGGCCAGGATGGCTTTCAGTGCTCACTTCCAACCCAGTGCATTCTGTGAACCTGCTTACCTTGGTGTCTCACTTAAGCCTTCAACTACCAGAAGTTAACAATTTGCTAACTCTTTCCTCACCAGCCCAGGAGAAGTGGATACAGTGGATGCCTTCCAGGGACGAGAGAAGGACTGCATCATAGTGACCTGTGTCCGGGCAAACACCACCAAAGGCTCCATTGGGTATGTTTGTCCTCAAGTGGTTTACAGATCCCATTCCCAATGATGCTCTAAATATCCATGGAATCATAGAATGGTCTGGGTTGGAAGGGACCTTAAAGGTCATCCAGTTCCAACCCCCTGCCGTGGGCAGGTGTAACTCTCACCAGCCTACCTTGCTCAAGGCCTCATCCAGCCTGGCCTTGAACATCTCCAGAGAAGAGGCATCCACAACCTTCCTGGGCAGCCTGTTCCAGTATCCCAGTCCAGTGTCACTGTGAAGATATATGTGGGCACTGTATTTGTCATATGACCAGCAAGAAGGTTCTAGAGATCAAATCACTGCAGCCAGCAAGTTGAAGGGCATCTTAGTGCATGAATTTAGTACTCCTGGCTAGAGACCTCTGAACAAAAGGACCTGAGGATGCTAAGGTTTGTTCTCTGCGTTGCCTGCTGATGGCTTGGCCTGGCTGCCTTGGCCTGTCACTGCCTGGGTTTGCAGGGTGGCTCTTGTGTTTCAGTTCTAAAAGCTGTTAGGAATATTTGGTAGCCTTTCAAGTTCACTTTTTTCCCCTCTCCAGAGACCTGGAGAACTGTAACATCTGTGCTGCAGGATCCACTCCTCTGCTCTGTTTCTTCCCTCTCTGATATTTTTTTTCTCTGCACTGCCCAAATTTTCTGGGGTGGCCCTGAGGCCTTTGCAGCCTTCACAGAAAGGTGCAGGTTGGCAAAGCTCCTCAGGATCACCAAGTCCAGCCTAGAACCCTACTCTACAAGATTCACCTTAAACCATATCCCTAAGCACCACATCCAAACCACCCTTAAATACATCCAGGATTGGTGACTCCAGCACCTCCCTGGGCAGCTCATTCCAGTCCCTGAGCACTCTTTCCATGAAAAATGTTTTCCTGATGTCCAGTATTCACTGAAGGGGTTGGGAATTTGCTGCAGAGCAGATTTCAGTGCCATGGCCACAGCATCAGACAAACTCTTGTGCACTGTAGTGTGAGATCAGCCTTTTTGTTGGAGTAGGAGGAGTTGATAGCAGTGTCACAAAAGCTTTGTTTTGGGAGTTTGATTTCTGTTAGGGCTTATTGACCTACCTGTAAGCACTGGTTTAGGTTTCACCACATTGCTTTCTGATCTCCCCCACCAAACCTTGAGAGGTAAAATCACTGAGCAGCCCTCAGCTTTGTTCTAACTCCAACCAGAACATTCAGAGCAGGCAGTTCTCAGAGGCTTTCTTCAGCAGGAATGTGCTTTTCACTCTTGAAGCATGACAAAGCAAAATGTGCTTCCAGTGCCAGGTCACCTTTACAATAAAATATTCATGTCCAGCCTCCAGCATTTCAGGAGGAAAATTTCCCCTTAATCATGCCAAATATTATTAATCTACTGCAGTTCAAGTCAAAAAGAAGCTTAAAGTCTTGATAGGTGAAGTGAGGTTGATGCCTTCTGTACTTTGAGGAACGTTTAAGGCAGCAGTGGTTGGTATTAAGAGGGGATTTGCTCTAAGAAAGGCAGCATCAACAGCAAGAGCTGGAAAGAACTGGAGTTCCCTGCGAGGAATCAGGGTGAAAGCAAGCCAGCAGCCACAACTCATCTAGCACTGCTGACGTGGGGCAGGGCTGCTGCAGTGGGGTCACAAACTGCCTCTCTTGCCTATGTTTCCCTGACACTGGTCTCTCTTTCTCCTGACAAACCTCCTGGGAGCAGTATTCCCAGAGCTGAGTTTTCCTTGTCCCTTAGGTTTCTGGCAAGCCTTCAGCGCCTGAATGTCACAATCACCCGAGCCAGGTTCAGCCTCTTCATCCTCGGAAGACTGGAAACACTCATGGTGGGTACAGCATCATTCAAATGGTCTTCTTCATCCTTCCTCTGGGTCAAGGAGTGCTTGGGGAAGGGAAAACCATCCTCAGGCTGTGGAAGGAGGGACTCTTTCCTGGTGTGCTGTTAAAGGAGCACGATGCAGGCCGCTGAAGGCTGCTGCTCAAACGCTCTGGCTGTAACTCCTAACAGCTTTAAAAGCAGATCAGCTGATGTTCTTGCTTCCAAGAAGGGAAGCTGGAAACCACTCTCAAAATGTGACTGAAGTTCATAATCCTTTACCATTCTAAGAAAAAATCTCTCAACTGGGAAGAGGATGATGGCAGAGCTGTTTTCCTGCTCCATCCTTAGTCTTGCTCCAGCCTTTGCAGTTGCCCCTGGATACTGAAACAAAGATGATTTTAAAAGACTTAAACCAGCCCCAAACATCCTCCTGATCTTCAGAGGATTGTTTATGACACTACTTTGTGTAGTCATGTGGGTTTTGAGGGTGCTTGGACTCTTTGAAATGAGTGTTTGTGAAGCAGAGTGACCCTTCTGGGGAACTGTGAATACCCACTGGAGGTGCAGGGAGTGCTCTTGAGTGGAGCTCATGGCTCACAGGAGTTGATTTGCTTGGTCTTTCTGGGCCTGGGGGGTGTCAGCTACACCACTAGAGGGCATGGAAACCTTGCTCCTGGCTCAGTCTGGAGGAGAGAACTGTTCTGGCCTTCATAAACAGAGAAACTGTCTTTCATCAGTAGCAGCTGAGTGCTGGTGAAGGCTCTTTCCCTGTGGTACAGCAGCCAGAGTTGCTTTGCAAGTGAAACACAAGATTCTTCCATTCCAGAAGGACACTAGCAGTGGTTTCTGTGACACTTGTGTCAGGTACCTTGATTGTAAAGAGGTTGTGCAGGCCCTGGCAGCTCTGTCCAGTTGTGCTGAGCTCACTGGTAACTGTTTCCTCCCTCTTGCAGGAAAACAAAGACTGGAACCAGCTGGTTCAGGATGCTCACAAAAGAGGAGCCATTATCAAGACATCAGAAGAAGGCTACAAGAGAGATGCTCTTAAGATCTTGAAGCTCAGGCCAACAGGATGGTGTCCAACCAAGGCAGGGACAAAGACTCCTGCTCTGCAGCCTTCCTTCTCCAGTGGCAAGAGGGTTGAGCTTGCAAAGCCAAGGGAGGCCAGCAGCAGCCCATTGGTGGCATCTGCTGCTGGCCACGCAGCGCCACAAGGAAGCCGAGTGCCCCAGCAGGCACAGGGAGCTCAGGCTGTGGACTTCAGCAGAGGCAGTGCCCCCACACCTGTGGAGGCTGCAGCAGTTCCTGCTGCCCAGGAGAAGCCAAGAGACCCAAGGAGGGCAGGCATGGTTGGCAGGACTGAAGCTAAGGGGAGGGAGCAGGACTCAAAAGGCAGCAGTCGAGCAGCCCAGAGCACTGCAGGGACAACGCCGCAGCAAGGCTTTGAAGTGTCCTCGGCCAGCAGGGACCAGAGTTCCAGAGCAGAAGCTTCTAAGAAGCCCTCCAGGGGACATTGTGACCTGCCCTCCAGGGGACATTGTGACCTGCCCTCCAAATCACCTTCCTTACCTCGACAGGAGCATGACCGGAGAGCTGGGGTCCACAGTAAAGGAGGTCACGATCACAGCAGCAGGAGGAGCAGGGACAGTCATGCTTCAAGTAGAACCCCAGAGAACACAGAACACAGCAGTGCCAAGAGGAGGAAGACCTCTCACTGACTGCAGCTTTGGCTCCTCACTGGTAGATCTATTCCCAGTCTTCTGCCTGGCAAAGGCCTGTTTTAACTTATTGACCACTCCCTGGTGTTGAACCTCTGCTAGCAGTAGATCAGCTTCGTCCCACCCTGTGCCTGACTTCTGAAGGGCACTTTAGAGCTAAACAGTTGAGAGCTTCCAGCTTTGGAGGAGCAGTGAACTCTGTCAGCCAGTGAGTGAGGTGAAGGTTGTAAATGTTTCAGGATGTATATTTGTACAGTATACAAAATTATTTTAAGATCTAATTTGGCAAAAATAGAGCTTCTTGTTTCCTTCTGCAAATGCTCTCTTTCTTAGTGGTGCAATTTTTTTATGAAGAACCAGAGCAAAGCAAAACCCCAAACCTCAAAACACAACAACTTTCCCCTCCCTCCCCCCAAAAAAAAACCCCAAATCTGGGAAACAAACAGAAACCCCCTCCAAAAAAATGCCCAGCCAGACTTCTCTTTTCCTTTGCTCTAGCCAATCTTAATTTATTTGTTAGCCAAGAGTGGGTGTTGCAAAGGTGGGAGCAGGGACTCTGGCTCATGCTCCCCTCGTGCCTCAGGAAGGGCAGATGTACATTGGTTGAGTGCAGAGAATTCTTTTCTATGTTCCCCTGCCTGTTTTTATAGGAAGAGAAGAGCTTTCCTTTCTACAACTGTGCCTTGAGTTTTTGCTCCTGCTGCCTCTTCATCAGCTGGAATCCTTTTCTTCTTGAGGTGGCAACACAAACTGCAGATTAAAGCCTACAAGGTCTGTCTGGCCCCAGTGAGTTCATGTGGTGAATGAGCAACAGCACTGAGGCTTCCCAGCCAAAGAGCTACATAGCACTGGGTGCTAAGGACCTGAATTTTGTAGCTTGAGAGCTTTTGGAGATCTCCAGGGGTCAAAAGGGCAAGCAGTGCATTCTAGGTGTTACTACTGACTCCTTCCCACTGTGTCTGAATTTAAAACCAGGAAAATGAGATGGGGGGGGCAGGACCCAAACTGTTTTTAAGAAAGCTTTCCTCTCACCACACCATTGCACAATAAAAGTGGAATCCTTTCTGCTAAGAAGGCTTTTGGGTTGCTGTGGAGCTTCAGTTTCTTCTCCTGGTGTACCTGCCTGTCTCAGGGAGGTGAAGAGCAACATTTAGTGTGTGCAGGGGGTTGTGTAGAGACAGACTGGTGTGATTCTGAGAAGGCAGCACCCTGCTGTGTTAGTCCCACTTGGGTCTGCGTGGCCTTGGTGTTTTCTCTGTGCTAAAATGCAGCCTGCCCTGAAGCAGGCTCTTGTCCCTTGCAAACTGATTTGTGCTTCCCCAGTGTCAGGGCAGTGACTTTGCCTAAGAAAAGCAGCTGCCAGACGTCTCTGGCTGGAATTTAGCCACGTTTGAGTTATTCTTCCTGTCCTGACACGCTAATTGCAGTGATTAGAGTTGGCTCTGTCCTTTCAACCTGCTGCCAGAGAGGTGTGTGAGATCCAGGTCAGTGCCGCTCAGGTGCCTTCACCCTACAGAATATCAGGTGTGGGTCAGGGGGTGATGGCCAGGGAGACTTCAGCATCCTGCATGCATCCAAGCCCAGAACCAATGTGCTTTAATGGGACCAGCTGCTCTGTAGCTGTGCTGGGAAGCTTTTAGCTGCTGTCTGTGCCTGCCCAGCTCCTTGTGCTGCACAGCACAGAGCAGTTGAAGAGAATGGGGGAGTGTTGGAGGTGTCTGAGCTGAAATCAGCATGTGTGCATTATTTGGCTTTGGTTAATGATTCTCTCCAAGCCTTAATTGCTTCAGCAAGCTCTGCCCACCTCTGGTCAGCAGTACCTGCTCTTCTGAAACTGCTGTGAGTCCTCCTGGGTGTTGTGTACCTTGTTGTGAGGGAGCAGAGCTGCTTGGATAAACCCAACAGCCACAGATGGGGCAGTTTGGTCACTCCCACAGCACAGAACCCACTCTGGCTGTGTAACCTCCCTTTGTGTTCACAGGGATATTGCATACCTCTTGGCTCTGCTGCCCTGCCTGCTGTTTCTCCTCAGCACATGCCAAGGGCTGGTTCTAAGGACTGTGAAAGAAGCCACTTGGACCATCTTTATGTCAGTAAAAGGAATGCTGGGAGCTGGTGCTGCCCCTCAATAAGCTGTAATGAGACCCAGATGTAAACAGAGCAAAGTATGAAGGAGGAGCTGAGTGTCCCTGCTCAGGAGTGAGAGCAGAGCTGGGTTTTGAAGAGCTTTGTTTCACCATCTCAGTCCTTCTCAGCTGGGTCCTGTGGTGAGTGGTTGAAAGTGTGCAGATGAGCCAGGCACTGCCTCTGCCTCCTGTTAGCCCAGAAGCTGGCAGCAGTCCTTCAGAGCTGAGACTTTGCTTGCAGTTACTTGAAGCACAGCAAGAGGCTGAGGTTTAGTTCTGGATAGAGAAAGGGGAGCCCAGATGTTGGGGTTTGGGTAGAGAGAGGGGAGAGCCCAGATGTTGGGGGTTACTTTTGGATAGAGAAAATGAAGCTCAGCTATTGGGGGTTACTTTTGGGTGCAGAAAAGGGGGGCACCCAGATGTTGGAGTTTAGTTGTGAGTATAGAAAAGGGACCCTAGATGTTGAGGGTTACTTTGGGGTTTAGAAAGGAGATACCCCAAATACTGGGGGTTACTTTAAGGTTATTGAAAGGGGGAGCTCAGATACTTGGGGTTTACCTTTGGGTATAGAAAAGGGGAGTCCAGAACATAGATTGGCTCAGGCTGGAAGGGACCTGAGAGCTCATCTGCTCCAACCTCCCTACCATGCCCCAGGGACACCTCTTCAGCTAGACTCAGCTGCTCAAGGCTTCATCCACTGTTGAGGGTTACTTTTGGGTTTAGAAAGGGAGGAGCCCAGACATTGGGGGGTACTTGGAGGTCATAGAAGGGGAAAGCCCATACACTGGGGGTTTACCTTTGGGTATAGAAAGGGGAAGCCCAGCTGTTGGTGTTCAGGCTCTAGAAAGAGGGGAGCCCAGCTGTTGAGGCTGGAGCTGAGCTGTTCATTCACAGCCCAGCCTCTGTAGCAATACCTGGGAGCAGCAGAAGCAGGGTCCTAAAAATGCAAGAGGCTCTTGTCTGCATGAATAAATGATGGATGAAATGGCTGCTGTGTGGTAAATGGAATTTCTAATGTTAATGATCTAATACAGCCTCTTGCTACACCAGCTCCACTCCCCAGCCACCTCTAAGGTCTCCTTTCTTCTCTCCTTAAGAGATGCTTGGAATGCAGCCCACTGCTTTATTCTTCAGTGCAAATAACTGGAGGCTGAACAGCCCTGGAGAAGGAGCAGCAGGGACCTTCCAGCCAGCTCTGCCTGCCTGCCTAATCGGCCCCCAGCTCTCGACCAGACAGGAGCAGAAAGGGAAGGGAAGGTGCTTGCAGTGCAGCCTGTGCTTGGTGGTGTGAAAATGGAGCTGGCCTGGCTGTGGCTGCCCATGTTTGTCACCTATGTCACTGCTGGACCAAGCAGGATCTCCCTTTCCTACAGAGCTGCTCCGCTCCCCTTTCCATCCTAAGGCCTGACAACATCCCAGGGCAGGGTCAGGATGGAGCTTTTGGAGGCCAGTCTGGTTGCTGGCCGAGAGAGAAGGTAACTGTGGTGCAAATGGGTGGGTTTAGGCTTTCCTCACACGTTTCACCCTGCAGGGAAACTTGTTATGGCACTTAGAGAATCAAAATGACAAAGGAGGCTTCAGGACAGGCTGCAGCTCTTCTCTGCATCTCAAATGAGTGTGTGATTTCTCTCCAGTGCCTGAGTGGTGGTGGCCAAACTCTCCCCCAACTCCCTGCTGGAAAGGCTGAGAAGATGGCGAGGCAAAGCTCTTCCACACTCAGCTCTGCTCTTGCTGCTGAGCAGGAGCACTCAGCTCCTCTGTACTTGGGGTTTATTTACATTTGGAGCTTCTCATGAAACCAATTACAAAGGAAGATTGCTTGGGGAGCCCTTTAATGTCATTACCATCCAAGTGTGGGTGCTCTCTAGCCCCCACCAGCTCCTTCCCAATCGCTCTTGTCAATGAGATGTCTGCTCCCTCAACGGGTCTGGTGTTTGGGTTTTTAAAGCTAAGTGCCAAGGGAGTTGTTTTCCTCCCCCTCCTCCCAGCTCCCAGGGGCTGTAGGCTCAACGTTTTCTCTGCTGAGCAAGCACAGCCAGGTTGCTGCTGAGCTCCTCTGCACCTGGGGCTGTGAACCCAGCTGGGTCACCTCAAGCCGATTTCTTTTGGTTGTCGCTTTTGGGGGTTTGAGTGACTTGGGTTTGTCAGCGCTGGAAACAGTTAAAATCAGAGCAGGCTCTGAGGTAAACAATCAAGCTGCCGAGCTGTGAGGCTGGAGCTGTTTGAAGAGGTCACAGTTTTGCAGGCAGAAGTGTAATTTAACAACTTTCCCAAGCACCTCAACCGCCGGCGACAGGATGCAGAGGAAAAGCTCTTGAAGGAGCCAAGTGGCTTTTCTCAGAAAGAGAAGGAGCCTTTGGGTAACCTTTCCACAGGTAGCAAACTCAACTTGCCACAGTTGCAAGCAGTTGAGGTACAAACGGTTCCATCTCAAAGCAGATGAAGTTTGGGAGCTGCAGGTACTTGCTGTGCTGGTTTCTCTCTCCGGTCTCTCCGCGCAGCCACCCCTGGCTGCAGAGAATGAGTCTTCAGCCCTCAAGCTTGAAATTGTGCTGCTAAATACCGAGTTTGAGATGTGTGTGAGAGGGTTTTTGTCCTGCCTTGCAGTGCTTTGTGTTCTGTCCTTGCCGGTCCTCCAGCAGCGCTGTGCAGGTGCTGTGCCAGCCTGGTCCCTAGGCTTTGTGTCTGAGCCTGGTGAGGAGCTGCGTGGCTCTGGCTGCAGGCAGAGCTCCAGGAGGGGGTCTCCAAAAGTCCTTCATTGAATCATGAAATTGCTTAGGGTGGAAAACACTTCGGAGGTCATCAGGTGATGATCTCTTTTGGCTTTGTCCTTGCTGACAGCCTAGAGGCTGTTAGAATTCTTCTGCAAGGGGAACCATGGAACTGGTTGGGTGGGAGAAGCCCTCAAAGATCATCCACTCCAACCTTCAACCCAGCACCACCATGGCCCCAAGTGCCCTGCCCACATGCTTCTTAAACACCTCCAGGGGTGGCAACTCCACCACCTACCCGAGCAGCCTCGTTCTGTACCCTCACCAGTGCTAAGCTACTGCCACTAAAGCATCTCCCCTCTCTGGAGCTGAGTTAGGAAGCCAGCAAACCCTCACCTTAAACCCAACCACCCAGGAGCAATCCTCCAAACCATGAAGACCTACTGCAGTGGTCTCTCAGCTCTGTCACCTCCAGCAGCCCTCATTCCTGGGCTGTTGTGAGCTTTGTTGTGTCTTTCTGAGGTTATTTTCTGTGTGAACGTTGCTGCTGCTGCTGCTGCTCCTTGGCCTGTTCCTGCCTGCACCGCAATAACCGGGGGTGTTTGCAGGGAAGCTGCTGGGCTCAGGGTTTGGCTGGGCTCTGGCTTTATGAAGTAGTAAATTTTCTCTTGCTTAATCTAATATTCTAGAGAAAAACAGGAGTGCAGGGAAAGGAGAATGTTGCTTCACCTTCCAGAAGTGCTATTAGAGAGCCTGATCTCGTTACAGCCTGTTCTGTGCTATTACTTGTGAGAACAGAGGCGGGCGAGGGGTTTAAATCTCTTGCAGTCAGAAAGTACAAAGGAGGAGGCTCAACACCGACACACACAAAGGAGCTGGAGGAAGGCAGGCAGTGCTTGTGCCCCCTGCCTCTCCCAGGGTCCAGCTTCAGCAGAGGGAGTTTAACCCTCATTAATTTAAGGTGGCTTAGCTCAGCCTCTTGGCCTGCCTCTGTGCTGCTCAGAGCCTGCCCCAGCTCTGTGTCGCTCTGGGATGTGGCAGGGTCCACCCTGCACCTTCCCCCCTCACAGAGTCACAGAACACAATGGGTTGGAGGGGACCCTCAAAGGTCATATCATCCAACTGCCCTACCGTCAGCAGGGATAGCTGCATCTAGATCGGGTTGCTCAGGGCCCCTTCAAGGCTGACCTTGAACATCCCCAGGGATGAAGTCTCCACTGCTTCCCTGGGCAGCCTGTTCCAGCATCTCCCCACCCTCACTGTGCAGAACTTCCTCCTGAGGTCCAACCTAAATCTGCCCTGCTCCAGTTGCACTCCACTACCACTCAGCCTATCCCCACAGGCCCTTCTGAACAGTCCCTCCCCAGCCTGCCTGGAGGTCCCCGTCAGATAGTGAGATGCAGCTCTGAGGTCTCCCTGGAGCCTTCTCTTCTCCAGGCTGAACTGCCCCAGCATTCCCAGGCTGTCCTCACAGCAGAGCTGCTACAGCCTTCTGATCACCTTTTTTGCTTCCTCTGGACCTCCTCTCCTTGTCCAAAGTAGAAGTTTGTTGTTCTCCTTTCCCTACAGGTGGCTAATTTTGGGGCCCTGCCCATGGATGTGACATGTGCAGTGTGAGGCTGAAGGACAGATGCAGCTCTGGCACCTTTGAATTGTGGACTGCTCCTGGCACAGATCCCCTTGAGCAGGATGGGCTGTAGGGACTGGAGCATGGAGACAGTGATGGAACAGAACAGATGTTGACAGAGGCTCTTGGAGCAAGGACACCAGACCTGGGAATGCCAGCAGAGGTTCAAGCCTGGACTACCTGGGGCTGCTGGGCTGGCTCAGAGAGCTGTGTGGAGCTGAGATGATGACCTGGAGCTGCTCACCCGGTAAGAAAAGCAGCCCAGAGCTGAATGAGCTGGAGGGGTGTGGTGGAGGGTGATGTCTCCTGTCTTCTAATGCTCTACCCAATCAATTCCTGGCTTGGCAAATCTTTGGACACAACAAATTTAAAGCTCTTGTGTCCCAGGCATTCCCACTGTTCTGAAGGAGCAACACTGTTTCTTGGCTCTTGTTTCTCCTGCCTTGGTTGATGTGCTTCACTTTCTCAGGCAGCAACATGTTTGTCAGTCTTAAAGGAGTTGATCTTGTCTCTGTGAGCTTCATGATGAAGCTCCAGGCTGTGGATGCTTGAAAATAAGGGGAAGGACTGCTTAAAAGTAAGAGGAAGGGGAAAGGTTGCCTAAAAATAAGGGGAAGAGGAAAAGCTGCTTGAAAATAAGGGGAAGGGCTGCCTAAAAATAAGGGGAAGGACTGCTTACAAATAAGAGGAAGGGGAAGGACTGCTTACAGATAAGAAGCTTTGCCTGCAAAGGTGCATCATGGCACCAGCTCAGGGGGAACTGCAATGGGGCTGGACAGCTGATGTGCTCCTGGAGAAGCACCCCTGGACTCCCCAGCCTTTTCCTACTGCAGGAGAAAAAACCCTTTCCCCATTGGCCCAATGCTTCATGCATCACTCAGGCTTTCTTCATTGTCTGCAGTTAGTGTCCTAACCTGGGTTCAGCAAAGTAATTAGGAGGAATAATTAAGAGCTCTCAGTCATGAGGCAAATTTCTCTCTCCCCCCTTCTCCCTTACGGTGTGGCACACCTTGGTAGTGACTCAGAAAACACAAGAGGACATTAGGAATCCAAAAATAAAGTCTTTACCTGTAATTAAATGTGCACACAGAAAGGAAAACGTGGTGATCAAGCAGCCAGTAATAGTTGCTTTACTGGAGGAGGGTACACCAGCATCGAATGCTCATGGCAAAAGGTCCCTTTGGAGTTGTGGTTCTTTGAGAACATTTAATCCAAACAAAAATAAGTCTCTACCAGAGGAAAAATGAGAGAAAGAAAAACAAAGAAAAAGAAAGGAAAAGAGAAAATAAAGGAAAAAAGAAAAGAAAGGAAAATACATGAAAAAGGAAAAAAAAAAAGAAAGAAAAAAGAAAAGGGAAAAATAAAAGAAAGAGAAAAAAAGAAAAATAAAGGGAAAAGAAAAAGAAAAGAAAATTTAAAAAAGAAAAGAAAAAAGAAAAAGGAAAAATAAGAGAAAGGGAAAAGAAAAAGAAAAGGAAAAAGAAAAGGAAAAAGAAAAAGGAAAAATAAAAGAAAGGGAAAAGAAAAATAAAAGAAAAGAAAAAAGGGAAAAAGAAAAACTAAAAGAAAGGAAGAAAGAAAATAGAAAAAAGGGAAAATAAAAGAAAGGAGAAAAAAGAAAAAGAAAGGAAAAAAAAGAAAAAAGAAAAAGAAGGAAAAAGGAAAAGGTTAAAAAAAAAAAAAAGGAAAGAAAAAGGAAAAAGAAAATAAAGGAAAAGAAATAAAATAAAGAAAGAAGAGAAGAAAGAAAAAGAATCAACCCCAATCCCCAACCCCAGCAAGTCTTCGAACCTCAGAGCAGATGGACAGACACGCGTGGAGAAGACACTGCACTCCTCGTGGGCTCTGTCCCCGGTGGCTCCCTGCACTCTCCAGAAGGGCAAGAGCCCAGATCCCAGCGATGAGACTCCCAAAACCTCAATGCAGCAGCTTGGGCTGTAGGCATCAGGATGTGCGTGGCCAGGCTGATGGGATGTGGGACTACGCAGCCAGGACGGACCCGAGTCCTCCCTTGCCCTCCCTCCCCTCCCCTTCCCCTGCCGGTTGTGTGATGGTGTGGTCACGACTGGCTCCTGCAAGACAGGACGCTAAGAAGAGGACAGATGAAAAGGACATCCCAGCCCGTACCAAAGTAAGGAAAGGAGCAATAAAAAAACCCCTCGGGGGGTGGCACTGCTGTCAGCGGAGCCCCGCGGCCCCGTGCGGAGCGGGAGGGAGAGCTGCTGCTGCTCGGAGGGGATGGCCGTGGGCGGCGGGGCCGTGGCTCGGGTGCAGTCCCCATGCTGCTGCTCGGCAGGCAGCTCTGCGCTGTGCCCTCCTCAGCTGCCACCGAGGATGGGGGCCTGGGCAGCAGTCGGCTCCTGCTTTCTGCTCACCTCTCTGCCTGGGAAGTGGCTCGAAAGACGTTGTGCAAGTCCTAGCAGCGTGAAGGCAGGCGGAGGGGGAGATGGTGGGGAGAGAGCCACCAACCGTGCCCTTGCTCTCCCCGGGGTCCCTCGGGTGATGCGCCTGGGCTGGGGCCCCTGCTCTGTGGCTTCAGAGGTCCACCCAGGCACGCAGCTGGAGGGCCAGCACCGTGAGGAGGAGGGTGCCAAGGCTGCCGCGGGCAGCGTGGGCACCGTCGCAGTCCTTCTTGTCGGCCTCGCAGCGGGACTGCTGGCACAGGACCCCTTTGAAGCCCACGGGGCAGATGCAGCGCTGGTTCTGGTAACAGGTGCCCCCGTTCTGGCAGAGCAGGAGCTCATCGTCGCAGACATTGGCTGTGAGGTGGGAGGGAGGGGAGGACGTGGGAGGTTAATGTGGGGGGCTGGAGCAGGAAGCAGAAGCTCCTCAGGCTTACAGTGCCTTGAACACCTCCAGGGAGGTTGTGGAGCACAGAAGCACCGAACGTGATCTTTGATCACGTTGGGTGCTTCTGTGCTCCACAACCTCCCTGGGCAACCTGTGCCAGGATCTCACCATCCTCAACCTGTGCCAGTGTCTCCCCACCCTCACTGCAAACAACTTCTTCCTACCATCCACTTTCTAATCTCCCCTCTGCCACTTTAAACCCTTTCCTCCTCCTCCTCCTCCTGCTCTTGTGGCTGCAAGCCCTTGGCAGCAATCCCTCCCCAGCCCTCCTCTTAGACCCCTTTCGGACACTGCAAAGCCACTCCAAGGTCTCCTCCAAGCCTTCTCTTCTCTTCTCTTCTCCAGGTGGCGCTGAAGGTGCCCATCCTGCCTGGCCCCACCTGCTGCCCGCAGCTGTGCCCCTGGCTGGGGATACTCACGGAAGCAGCCCTGCCTCCAGTAGTAGTTGGGCAAGCAGTCGTCACACTTGGGCCCCGTGGCTCCCTCTCTGCACTCACAGTAGCCAGTCTCGTTGCAGCGGTCGTGCATGGAGCCGATCTGGTTGCAGTTACATTCTGCCCAAAGACAGGGGGGTTGTTAGTGCCCAGGTTGGCAGGGGAGGCTCTGTGCCTGGCAGTGCCCCCCTCCAGACAGCTGCTGGGGACCTTGGAAAAGTCTGGCTACAGCTTACAGGAGGTACCTTCGTGGTCAGACCTGAATAGGGTCCTGAGCAACCTCGCTGCAGGGGAGGTTGGGCAGGGTGAGCAGGTAGTGAGGTGGATGGGTACTGGTTGAAGGGAAGGAGCCAGAGAGTTGTGGTCAGTGGGATGGGGTCTAGTTGGAGGTCTGTGACTAGTGAGGTCCCACCGGGGTCAGTACTGGGACCAGCTCTGTTCAATATATTCACCAATGCCCTGGCTGAGGGCACAGAGGGCACTGGCAGTGAGTTTGCTGATGACACCAAGCTGGGTGCAGTGGCTGCCACAGCAGAGGCTGTGCTGCCATTCAGCCAGGCTGGGGCAGGCTGCAGGGGTGGGCAGGGAGAGATGGAATGAAATTCCACAAGGGCAAGGGGAGAGTCTGGCACCTGGGAAAGAACAGCTCCAGGGAGCATTATAGGCTGGGGGCTGAGCTGCTGGAAGGCAGCAAAGGGGGAAAGGATTTGGATACCAGGAAACCAAATGCTTCACAGAAAGGGTTCTCAGGCACTGGCACAGGCTGCCCAGGTTGATGCTGGAGCCACCATCCCTGAAGGTGTTTGAGGTGCATGGATGTGTTTTAGCAGCAGTGGTGGGATTGTGAGCCCCAGGCAGGTGGATAGACTTGGTGACCTCGAAGGTCTTCTCCAACCTCAGCACTGCTATGATTCAGTGCCAAGTTCCTCCTCGTGTTTAGGTAGAGCTTCTGATGCTTGTGCCCCAGGGCACCGCTGCAGAAAGCCTGGCCCCATCCTCCCGCGCCCACCCGGCCTGATGGGCACTGATCCTCCGCAGGCTCCTCCAGCGAGGGGCTGCCCTGCAGCCCAGCCCGGGGGGGTGCCAGCTGGTGGTGCCCAGGCCCGCAGGGCTCTCACCTATGCAGACATTCTCATCGTCCAGCTCGGCGGAGCTGTTGCGGTAGAAGCCCAAGCGGCAGTGCTGGCAGTGCTGGCCGCGGGTGTTGTGCTTGCAGCTGACGCAGGTCACCACGTTGAGGAAGTCGATGTAGCTGCAGCGGTTGGAGTGTCCATAGCACTCGCAGTCTGCGGGAGGAGCAGAGACTGAGCAGCGAGCCAGGAGCATCCTCCCCGGGGCTGGCCGGAGGAGAGGCTCTGCAGGAGGCTGCCGCTTGGGTGGCATCACAGAGGAGGCCAGGAGGCTGTAGCACCTCTCCTGTGAGGATAGGCTGAGAGAGCTGGGGCTGGTCAGCCTGGAGAAGAGAAGGCTCCAGGGAGACCTTAGAGCTGCACCTCACTATCTGAAGGAGACCTCCAGGCAGGCTGGGGAGGGACTGTTCATAAGGGCCTGTGGGGATAAGATGAGGGCCAGGGAGGGTGGGAGATGCCACCCATGGCTTGGTCCAGCTCTGCATCTGTCCCCAGGGCTGACCTGAGGGAGTGTGCTGGAAAGCAGCCAGCTCAGTTCAGTCCACAGCTAGAGGAGTTCAGCTGCTTCTCCTGTTTGCTCTGTGTCACCATGGTGGCATGGGGGCTGCCTTGAAGTGCCAGGTCTGGAGCACTGGACCTTCCTGGCAGATCAGAAGTGTGACACAGGAGGAGAGCAGGAGCCTTAACTACCTTCTGGCCCAGCTGTCCTGGTCAGCAGGAGTCCTGCTTGGGAGATGCCCCAGGCAGCACAGGCAGGGAATAATGTGAGCAGAAATGGGGTCAGGCAGGTCTGAGCTTCCCCAGCCTTCGAGGAAGAGGAGGATGGAGTTGGGCCTGGGGCTTGGTCTGAGCTTTGGCATTAAGCATGGCAGGATGACAGAGGGATGGGAGGAAGGCTGATGGGTGACATGCACATGCAGCTGCAGGAGGCTTGTCTCCATGAAATGATGAGCAGGGAAGGTGCAGCAGGGCAGAGGTTTCCCCACGGTTCACAGCTGCCTGGGGAGGAGCTGAGAGTCTAATCCTGACCCTCTGTGAAACACCTTCAGCCTCTTCAAGAGTTTCAGCTCAGATCCTTCTGGTTGCTGCAGTTTCTGGTGGTCAGTCCACACTGGGGCTGCATTGCTACAGCAGCTGACCACGACTGGGACAGGCAAACCACCCTCTCTGTGCTGGAAGCTGCTGGACCGCACCGCCTGGGTGGTGCAGCTCCACTCTCCCTCCTCTTACCTTTGTATGTTTCAACAGGTGCCACTGGGCCAGAGTCTGGTCTCAGCCGGATGAGTTTTGAGCTCTTTGAGGACACTTGAGGGAAACCAGAGACACTTTTTCATGCTACTCAGCACCACTCCGTGCCCTGCCCTGCCACAAGCAGCTCTGCCACCAGCACGATGCCAAGGCGAGAGCACCACTCTGGCAGCATCTATTTCTGTACCAGGTAGGTGCTAAATTTCTCCTCTTCTTCTCCCCACCCCAAAGCTGGGTGCATGAGAAGCACCACACAGAGCCAGGAGGAGCTACTCAGACATGTCCCCCCCACTGCACATGGCACCAGCTGGGGTGCTCAGGAGAAGGGTCTACAAGTCCAAACAGCCTAAAGCCCATATCTACTGGCCATGGGTTCAGCTGGATGGAGGTCATGCCAGCCTCTGCTCAAAAGCTGCTAGGAGTGGAGCTAGGAGGACAAATGCTATGGAGGTGGCACCTGGCAGGGTTTGCTACAGGGTGCTGCAGAGCACAGGTGGCTCCAGCCAGCCTTGCCCCACCAGCACCTACCTGGCTTCTTCCCGTGCCTCCTGCCCGCCGTGCGCCCTGCTTTGCTCTTCGGAGCTGCTACGTGAGAGGATAAAGCACCTCTGAGTGCTGCGGTGGGGGCAGGGCTGCCGGGGCCAGCCCAGCCGGCTTGGACTGGCACAGTGCCTCGGGGTCTGTGGCTGTCCTGGCCAAGGTGGTGCCACCTTGGAGCTGTGTTACCAGCCAGACCCCCGACCCACACGGGATGGCTGGGGTCAAGGCCATTGTTTCCTGGTGGGGTTTGGTGCTCAGAGGGGTTGGGTGACCTGGGTGAGATCCAAGTTGAGCAGTGCTGAGGTCCTACAGGTGCCAGCACTGCTTGTGGTGTGCCAGCCCTTGCACACCAATGTGGTGCTCAGCGGTGGACACTGCCAGAGCTGCAGGTCACAGCCCCACAGCGACAGCAGGGCAGGAGGTGACTCTTCCCCACCCAGGGCTCAGCCATGGTCAGAACAGATCCTCTCCTGACTCTTGCACCCTCCGTGTCTCCTCGTGGGTGCTCAGCTGGGGGCTGTTGTCCCTGCCGTGAGGGGAGAGAGGCAGCCCGGAGCGGGAGGAGCTGCAAAGCCCTGCACCTCTGCTCGGGTGGGTGCTGCAGGTGGCCCTGGCAGCTGCATCCCTCTCTAGAAGCCCCCACGGCTGTGCCTGTCCCTCAGGAGGAGGGGACCTGGCTGTGAGGGGGGTCCATGGTGTGTTGGGAGCAGGGTGGTCTGCTGAGGAGGCTTGGTCCCGTTGGACCGAAGCAGCCCCTTAGCCCGATCAGTCGTGGCTGGAGGAAGCTGCACGGCCCTGGCCCTGTGCAAGAAACCCCTCCTCAAAGTCTCCTGGGGCCCGGGAACACCTCTGCAGCCATCCTGGTCCCAAACACATCCCCGGACAGATCCGCCTGGGCCCGGACGAACAGAGCTGCTCTGGGATGGAGCTTGCGGCGGGGAGGGTCGGGCTGGGGGCGGGGGGGCTGAGCCGGCACAAGGAGCCTGAGGGAGGAAACTGCCTCGGACGTGGCCTTACCTCGAATGCTCTCGGGAGGGTTTGGTGGCTTCGGCTTGGGCTGCAGAGCCGCGGGGCTGGGTGGGCGCTGGGCAGCTTGCGGCAGCAGCGGTCGGGGAGAAGAGCAGACTGAGTGCGGTGCCCTGCGCTGCTGCCCAGGGGGGTCCGCGGCGCGCCGGGAGCTGGGGGCAGCCTGCTAGGGCGGGGGGCAGGGGACAGCCAGCTAGGGCTGGAGGCAGCCAGCTAGGGCGGGGGGCAGGGGACAGCCAGCTAGGGCTGGGGGCAGCCAGCTAGGGCGGGGGGCAGGGGGCAGCTAGCTAGGGCGGGGGGCTGCAGAGGATGCGCTGAAGCAGGAATGAGGCTAAGCCTCCGGGGACTGAGAGTCCCTTGAGTGTGAAGAGAGACGGCAAAGGTCTGTGCCGAGGGAAGCTGTGGGAGCTGCTGTGGGAGCTGCTGTGGGAGCTGCTGTGGGAGCTGCTGTGGGAGCTGCGGTGGGCATGTGGCCACTCCATTGTCCAGGCATGGAGAGAAGCTGCACCTGCAGGCCACTGCCAAGGCTGGGAGCCTCCTTGCTCAGCACGGGCTGCCAGCATTGCCTGGCACCGGTGCCCATGGTGGAGGCTGATCCCCTGGTACTGCATTAGGCACAGTTTTGTTTCTCTCTGGCCAGAGGCAGGCCTCAGAGCACCACAATTCCAAAGAGCCTCAACTTCAGCACCTTCTGCTCCCCAGCTGAGTACTTCCCAGCAGTGAGCTGGGTGCTGAGCCCAGCCCAGGGGCTCTGCTCTGCACTGGAAGGGATGCTAAAGTCTACAGCGGGAGCAAGCTACAGGCAGCTCGGGTGGGAAATGGGAGCTGAGCACCAAGGGGCAGCTGCTGAAGGCTGTGTGCTGGTGGGAACCATGAGGAGGAGAAACCTCAGCCTCTACAGCCAGCATGGAGCCTCTTGAGGTCCCCACCAGGAGCAGCTCACCTTAGGCAGAAGCAAGGGAAGACACAAGAAGACATCTAAGCTACAAACCACACAGCCCTATCTGTTTACAAAGCTCTTCTGCTCTACAAGCAGGCTCTGGTCCCAGGAGATGCTGAGCTTTCCATGATCCTCTCTGCTCACCCCAGCAGCAAGCTGTGAACAACCTCCTTTACCAGCTCCCATCCTCATCTCTCATGCACACAACTCAACCCCCCCAGGCTCCTCCAGCCTTGCACGCTGGGCACAGACAGACCTGGAGCTTTTTCCCAGGTGAGAGGAAGAGAGAGAAACATGGAAAATGGGGATGGGAAGGGAGGAACTAAAGCATTTGAGTGCTGGGAGAGGCTGCTGGCTGGCAGGACCAGCTCAGCCATGTGTCTCCTACCTTCTGCTCCTGGGCCAGCCTTGCCCACCTGCAGTGGGGCAGCTGCTGACAAGTCAGTGAAGTCTTGAAGCCATCAAAGGGGAAAAGTTTGTTACTGGTTATGCTGGGGGAGCTGGAAAGCAGTGAGGAGCTTGTGGAGGGAGCAGCTCATAGCTGAGGGGCCTGGAGCACCTCTGTGAGGAGCAAAGGCTAAGCCCTAGGGCAGCCTCACAGGGGATCTGCTCAATGCTCAGCAAGAGCTAAAGGGTGGGGGGCAAGAGGATGGGGCCAGGCTCTTGTCAGTGGTGCCCAGAGAGAGGACAAGGGGCAATGGGCACAGACTGGAACCCAGGAGGTTCCACCTGAGGATGAGGAGAGAGTTGTTTGGTGTGAGGGTGCTGGAGGCCTGAAGCAGGCTGCCCAGAGAGGTGGTGGAGTCTCCTGCTCTGCAGAGATCCAGAGATTCTCTGGACTTGGCTCTTTGGGCTATGGCTTAGTGGCCATGATGGTGTTGGGCTCAGTCTCAGAGATCTTTTGCAACCAGAACAACTCCATGGTTCTAAGAAGAGGCTGGATCCCTTCTTTGGTTTCTCTGCATGCCCTCACCCCTACTCTTTGGTTTCCCTGCGCATCCTTGCCCTTACTCTTTGGTTTCCCTGCATGCCCTCACCCCTACTGCCTCTGTACCCCTCCCCATCATCCTCAATGTTGGTAACATCCTTCAGGCTTGCTAGAAAACAAACCAAGGAATCACAGTTTTGAAAAGCCATATTATTAATCTGAAGCTCCAGTTGGGTAACATAAGGAGGAGGAGGCAAAAAAAAGAGAGAGAGAGAGAAAAAATCTCTCAATCCTTGCCAAGTTTGAAAGGACAAACCCAAGTAGGAGAGGGATGAGATTTCCCAGCCTCGTCAGGGGGATGATAAACAATGCAGAACCAAAAAGAAGGGAAGATGATGAATTCCTGTTAATGACAGGCTGTAAGAGAAGGTGATAGACATTGTCCTTTTCACTTGGGAAGTGGAAACCAATTGATATTAATCCAGTGTTAAAGGGAATAGAGGATGGGGGTGGGGGTGGAGGGGGGGGAAAGGCAAATAAAAAGCCCTGTGCAAATTGGCAAGGGTTTAATTAGAGTCACAATAAAAAGCAGCCCTGGAGGCATTTTTGCTTTTTAGTCATTCCCAAACACCTCCACTCCATCGCCTTTACAGAAGCCAGGAAAGATTATTAATGCTCATTATCCTGAGAACCTTTTCCCTTCCAGCTTTGGGACATGAATGAGCAGGTTTATATCTGGGGAGGGGGCCAGGAGATGTTTCACACACACACCCCCTCAACCAGATGCAGTTCAGGCAGCTGGGAGCTCATCTCTTGGGGCAGCCTGATGGAAGTCGCTGGGTTTAGAATCAGAGAATCTAAGCATAGAATGGGTTGGGTTGGAAGGGAACTCAAGGATCAGCCAGTTCCAACTCCCTCTGCCATAGGCAGGGACACCTCCTCCTAGAACAGGTTGCTCAAGGCCACTGGTCCTGAGCACCTCCCTGGGCAGCCTGTGCCAGTGTCTCACCACCCTCAACCTGTGCCAGTGTCTCACCACCCCCACTGGAAAAATCACTTCTGGGGGAAGTGGAATGAGCTGAGCCAAGAATTTGTGCTTTGTAGCCAAAAAAAAACCCCACTGGGGCAAAGAGTGTGGAGTAGTGAGGAAGGGACCCTGAGAGAGCCTTTCTGGCACCATCGACCTGAGGTTTGCTTTCTGCAGACCCTGCCTGGTGCTCTCTTTCTGTTGGAGCTCTGAAACAGTGAGCAGGGCACTGGGTGGGGGTGGGGAGGTGTTGTTTTTCCCAGAGGTGCACTGGGAACTGTTGAAAATGCTATAAACCAGAATGGGGGAGAAGGGGGGGAATTGGAAATGGGGTGGGGGAAGAAAAAAGTGGGGAAAAAAAAAAAAGAAGAAAAGAGAAAAAGAAAGAAAAAAGGAAAAAAAATAGGGGGAAAAAAAAGAAAGAAAAAAACCCAAAATAATTAAAAGAAAAAAGGGAATGAAAAAATGAAAAAGAAAGAAAAAAGAAAATGAAAGAAAAAAGAAAAAGAAAGAAAGAAAAATAATTAAAAGGAAAAAAGAAAGAAAAAAGAAAAAGAAAAAGGAAAGAAAAATTAATTAAAAGAAAAAAAGAAAGAAACAAAAAGAAAGAAAAAAGAAAAAGAAAGAAAAAATGAAAAGAAAGAAAAAAGAAAGAAAAATAATTAAAAGGAAAAAAGAAAAAGAAAAAGAAAAAGAAAAAGAAAAAGAAAAAGAAAAGAAAAGAAAAAATTAATTAAAAGAAAAAAAGAAAGAAAAAAGAAAAAGAAAGAAAAAAGAATAAAAAGAAAAAAGATTTAAAAGAAAAAGAAAAAAGAATTAGGAAAAAAAAGAAAAAAGAAAAATATTTAAAAGGAAAAGAAAAAAATTAAAAAGACTTAAAGGAAAAAAAATTAAAAAGGAGAAAAAGAAAAAATATTTAAAAGAAAAATAGGAAAAATATTTAAAAGAAAAAAGAAAAGGAGGGAAAATATTTAAAAGAAAAAAGAAAAGAAAAAATATTTAAAAGAAAAAATATTTCAAAGAGAAAAGGAAGAAAAACTTAAAAAAGAAAAAGGACAAAGATGAAAAAACCAGAAAAAAGAACAGGGAAAACAAACCACAGAAAAAAGAAAACATTTTTCTCCCCTGCTTATTTTGAACGTGGGTAAAATGTACCAACTGGCAAGGAGGAAGCTGACAGCTTCAGGGAAGCGTTTGAAATGCCAGGAGAGAGTGCACTGAATGCAGCCTGCCCTGGGCAGCTCTGAGCTCCCCCCAGCCGCAGCTGCCTCCGGACCGCAGGCTGTGCCCTCGGCTCGATCTGCTCCCCCCCCCCCCCAGCAAGCGACCAGGCACGAAAGCATCCTACAGACAGGAGCACAGTTCCACCTTGCCCGCAGCACGCAGCAGGAGCGGCCGAAGGCAGCAGCTGCCCAGCAGCTCCGGTGCCACCCAGGGGCAGCCCAAATCTAACCTACTCCTCTCGCTGCGCGCTGCTTGCTCTCCGCCTTGCTGCTACCCACTAGAGGCAGGAGGGGAAGGGGAGACGTTGGTCGGGCGTTAAATACCTGAGGTTTTCTGCGGTTCCCTGGTGGGCACAGAGGCAGTGGGCTCAGAAGGTGAGGGTCTGATGATGCTTGCTTGTGGTGGAGAGAAGAAAATCAGAGGGCAGCAGACCACAGAAGTTAGAGGTGAGGGAGCACAGGGATGGGGCAGAGCTCTAGCAGGAGGTTTTGTCTTGGCTGAGCTGGCTCTAGAGCAAGGAGGGACTTGTTCAGTGCTTCTCAACTTCAGGAGGGAGGCAAGGACACGGAACCTATCTCTGTTCCCATCTGGGCTCTGCTCTAGCTTGGTGTCATTGTGTCTCCTGCAAGCTGGCATCTCACCAGGAGCTGGGAGGGTCACCTCTTGAGCAAAATGCTTCCCTTGAGGTCCCAAGGAGTTGGGTTCAGAGCCCCCTGGGGCTGTCACAGCATTCAAAGAGCTGCCTAGCAGGGGGCAGGACCAGAGGTGGGGGAACATCTCTGGTCCAAAGCAGATCAGCTTTGGGCTGTGCCTTGATTCCCTGTTGCTGGTTGGAGGGACACAGTGGACCTCTGGCAGCAAAGCCAGTGCTGCTGCCCGGGGAGGAGAGCTGCTGGGTGGCCCTCACTGCCTTCCCATTCAGAGCAGCCCCTCCAGGGACTGTCTCCACCCCCAGGAACACCATTCTGGGCCAAGACCTGGCTCTGCAGAAACACGGGAGGGGGTCTGGGTGAGGATGAGGAGCTCTGAGCTGTGGCAGCTGGGCTGCACCAGGACTCCTTTGCTTATGCTGCCCCTTGCCAGCAGCTCATGAAAGCATGACAAAAAACCCTTCTCTGCCCGGGGAGCAGGACTGGGAGCAGGGAAAACATTCACCCCGTGGTGCTTGACGTCTCCCTCAGAGCAGGTTGGCAGGAGCCCATCCCACCCCCGCCCCAGCACCCAGCCCCACTCAGCTGCCATCCTGCCCACCCCAGCTGTAGGACACAAGCGAGGCAGAAACCACAGCGGCTCAGCACCGAGCACACCACCCACAGGGACACAGCAGTGCCACAGGGACCCAGCAGTGCCACAGCGACCCAGCAGTGCCACAGGGGCCTCGGGGGCTGCTGTGGCTGAGCATGGATAAAAATCAGATGGCCCCAGGAGCGTGGCAAAGATGTGGAGGAGCTCTCCTGTCCCTGGTGGGGCCCAGGTGGTTTGAGCTCTGGGCAGGGCTGGGGGAAGAAAGTTCTCCTGCACACGGACCTGGCTGTGGAGCACTTCTGCCCAAGCCAGAGAGCTGCCAGCAGGGTCACTCCAGCTCCGTGGAGGCTGGAGCTGAAGCTTCTGTGCCCGAGGAGCTCCTCCAGCAGGGTACCTCCATGCATATAGCTCTATTTGCATAAACATGCAATCAAGTTTCCTCATCCCTTTGACTGGCTTCTGGCAGCTCCCCCAGACAGACTGTTACTAACATGCTGTGGGTGTAAAACGTCCTCCTGGGAAATATCAGGCCCCAAAAGCATGGTGAGGGGGGGGCGTGGGGGGGCCGCGTGGCTAATTCCCCCGTGAGAAGCTTAAAAAAATATGTCCTGCTGTTAAATTTGATCTGCTCATTAGCAAGAGAAAGGAGAAAATGTCTCCTTCGTGGGGGGAGGGGAGGAGGAACCCCCCTCGGAGAAAGGACAAAAGTTTTTCCTCCGCGGTGGAGGATGGATTTTAGAGATTAGGAAAGGATGTTTCTGGAGCTCCAGCCCCTGCTTGCTGCCTGCCTGCTCCTCCAGCAGCTGCCTGGGGAGCGCTCTGCCCTCCAAAAGCTGCCCTTGGAGGTGCAGCCAGCCTGAGTTACAACCTTGAGTCTGGCCACGGGGACTTGTGCAGGGTTGGAAGAGCTGCCAAGGGCAGAGCCAGCTCCTCCCTCGACCCCACAGCACAGCCCTGGCGTGGGCTAAGCTCTGAGTCTGGTGGCAAGCGACAGGAGGTGGCTGCTTGGCTGCCAAGGCAGCTGCTCTCCCCTGGGAAAGTCCAAGTGAGAGGCTGTTGGGGAAGAGCAGCCCCCAGCCTTCCTCCTGCTGCCCTGGGAGCAGCCCTCAGCCTGCCTCCTGCTGCCCTGGGAGCAGCCCTCAGCCTGCCTCCTGCTGCCCTGGGAGCAGCCCCCAGCCTGCCTCCTGCTGCCCTGGGAGCAGCCCTCAGCAAGCACAGCAGGGCCAAGTCTCCTGCCTGCTCTGGCATCTCCTGCAGGGATCAGGGCCGCAGCAGGACAGGTACAGCTCCACTCTCCCTTGTGTGCCCTGAGCAGGACAACGGTGCCAAGTGGCTCTAGCAGAGGTGGGTCCTGAAACCCTTTTCTTTCTGAACCCCACAACATGGAGAGGAAGAAGCCCTGGTTCTCTCCTGGCTGCCCTGGTGAGCACAGTGCCAGCAGAGTCAGATCAGCCATGCCAACCCCTGGCACGGTTGGCTCTTGGCATTGAGGTGGACCCACTGTGGCTGCTCACAGGGACCACTTGCTCCTAGCTCTTGGTACAGATGCCAGAGTGCCCTTGGGCTGAAGAGGGAAGAGCAAAGCAGGGTTGCCCAGGGGCTGATTTTTATCCATGTCCCTTTTTCATCCTACAGAGCAGAGAGCCAAAGGCACCAACGGCAGAGGAGCCAGGATGGGAAGCGGCTGAAAAGGAGGAGGCTGCCCACAGAGTCCTGTCCCTCTGAGCAAGGCAGGGAGCATGGCACCCACCTGGCTGGGGGGTGGTGGTGGCAGGTAGGGGGGTGCTGCTGGTGGTGGTGGTTGAGGTGGTGGTGGTGGTCGTGGTGGTGGTGGTTTTTGCAGTGGTGGTTTTGGAGGTGCTGACCCTCTGCGGCCGCTCGAACGCTGGCAAGCAAAGAGAAGAGGTGGGAGGCACTTACTGGGGGGCTTGGGGGGGGGGCTGGAAGGTTTCCTTGGCAGCTTGCACAGCACTGAGGCTGCTGGGGCTGAGCTGGTGACCGATTTCTGGGCACTGTGACAAGTGGGGCAGCCAGGGGCTTAGGGCTGTGGTGGCTCTGTGACGCTCTGTGTGTGTGTGTGCAGGGGTGGGGGCTGGATCAGCTTAGGCTGCAGGGGCAGATATTGGCTTAAAGACTTACAGCTCCATCAGAAATTAATTGCCAATTAAGGTGAAAAGGGGAAATGAAAGCAGAGATGGGTTGAAGAGTGAGGGGAGGGAGTGGTGAAGGTGCTGGGAGCTGGCACCTGATGCCCGCTGGCACAGCCCTGCCTAACCCCCCAGCTCCACAAACAGCAGCAGGTCTCTTCTGCCACCCCACGGGCAGCAAACCACCCAGCACCATCATACCCACCCCCACGGGCCTGGGTTTCTTGGCATCAGATCTACAGAATGGGTTGGGTTGGAAGGGACCTTCAAGATCAGTCAATTCCAGCCCTCCCTGGAAAAGCCTTTTGAGGTCATGCCCAGGTTGCTCAAGGCCTCATCCAAGCTGGTGTTGAACACTCCCAGGGAGGAGGATGTCCACAAGCTCCCTGGGCAACCTAAGGTTGCCCAGGGAGCTTGTGGACACCCTCCTCCCTGGAGATGTTCAGCACCAGCTTGGAGAGGAAAACCTTCATCATCCAACCAAAGAGCACCAAGGAGCTAGGTGCAGTGCCCACCACCCCCACCCTACCCTCACCACCACCACCACCCCCACAGCCTGAGCTAAAATAACCCCTGGGACACAAATTCCTACTTAGCTTCTACCTGCTGCCCTCCTGTCCTTGTTTGTCCCACTGCTTCGTGCAGATTATGGTTGCTTAATTTCATAATAGCCCTGAGCTAGTTTAAATACTTCATTTAGGTCACTTCTAGTCTCCAGTGCAGGGTAAATAATCTCTCCTTAACTGGCCTAGGACACAAATCCCTCCTGTCCACCTCTTGTACGTTGCTCCCAGCCCCCACCCCCCCTCCCCCAGCAGAAGAGTTTCCAGTGAAAAACAAAAGCAGCCCTGAGGATGTTTAAGCTCTGTCAAGGAGGAGAGGGAGGGGGAAAAATAATTATCTGGTTTTGACCAGAGAAGCAAAGAATCTGTTGGACTTTTAAAGCATTTTGTTATTTCAGTTGTGAGTTCCCAAAGGGAGGGGTTCAGTTTTCAGCTGGAAATGTTTAGCCATTTACACTGCACTGCTTCAGGTCCCAGGGTGTGCTCCATTTGCTCAGGAAACTCAGGCTCACAGATGTCAGGGGTGGGAAGGGACCCAAAGAGCTCATCCAGTCCAACCCCCCTGCCAGAGCAGGACCATCCAATCCAGCTCAGGGCACACAGGAACACATCCAGACAGGCCTGCAAAGGCTCCACAGAAGGAGACTCCACAACCTCCCTGTGCAGCCTGTGCCAGGGCTCTGGGACCCTTCCAGGCAAGAAGTTCCCCCTTGTGTTCAGCTGCAACCTCCTGTGCTGCAGCTTCCATCCATTGCTGCTTGTCCTATCCCAGGCAGCAGTGAGCAGAGCCTGTCCCCCCCTCCTGACCCCCAGCCCTCAGATAGTTATAGACATTGATTCAGTCCCCTCTCAGTCTTCTCTTCTGCAGACTAAGCAGCCCCAGGGCCCTCAGCCTCTCCTCACCAGGCAGTGCTCCAGTCCCCTCATCATCCTTGTAGCCCTTCACTGGATCCTCTCCAGCAGATCCCTGTCCCTCTTCAACTGGGGAGCCCAAACCTGAAGGCAGTACCTGAAGGCAATGCCTGATCTCACCTGAAGGCAGTGCCTGATCTCAGCCTCCACCTCTCACCTGGGTGCATTTTGCCCTCACTGCATTTCTCCCAAACTCTTTCCTCCCTCCCTGGGGCTGTTTAAGGCCAAGCTGGATGAGGCCTTGAGCAGCCAAGTCTGGTTGAGAAGTGTCCCTTCCTCAGGCAGGGAGGAGATGATCTCTGAGGTCCCTTCCTACCTCTAAACCATTCTATGATCCTACTTCTCCCCCAGTCCTTTGCCTGCAAACCAAAGAACTCATTCATCATCCTGCTCACCAATTTGTTCCTTCTGGAGGGTAATTCCAAGCCATAACATTCAAACCCCAGCCTCTGCTTACCCAAAACTCAGAGCTCTTTGATATCAAACTACCTCCAGCTTTGTTAAATAAGGAATCCTACCACACCATCAATCTTGCAGCAGAAAACTCCCTGCTGAGCTCTGCTCCTTCCCAGAGCTGTGTTTGTGCAGCTCCACACGTGCGTGCAGCGCTGCACACTCTCCCTGCTTGGGTTTTTAACTTATCCATAGCCCAAGGTGACCCTGGGCTGGATGCTACACCAAGGAATTCAAACCCCAGCTCCTTCCTGCTCCGAGTAGAACCTGCAAGCCTGGCAGAGGAGGGGAGGAGGTTCACAGGGAGTGCTGCTGGGTTTGGAGAGGCTTTTTTTGCTTGCTTTCCGGCTGCCGTCCTAACGAACCTCCTGGGGGGAAACCATGCCAGAGGAGGAGGCAAAATGAGGCTGCTGAAGTCAAAGGGAGAAAAGATAAGGCTCTTTGACAGGGCAGAAAATGAGGCACAATTAGGGAAGAGTTATGGGGTGGGAAATGATAATGGGGAGAGAAGAAGCATTTCTTTGTTTTTGCTTAGTGACATCCACAAGGATCATGCACCGGGGCTGGGGGGAGGTGAAAAGCCAACACTTGGGATTGGTTTTTACTTACTGCCAAAGGCTGAGCCTGCAGCTGCACCTGTGAAGAAAGCAAGAGAAGCACAGTCACTGGGAGCAGGACACCACCAGCAGAAGATCAAACAGCCACACAAAGTGGGGACCAAACAGCCATCAGCAGCTCCTCAGCAGCTGTTTGCTGCCACAGCTTGCAAGCTGCTGTTGTCAAACCACAGAGGTGGCCAGGGGGTGCTGTCTGGGGCCCTGGCATCTCAAGCCTTTCCCCTAGGCATGAACTTGCTGATGGACTTTCCTGCTAACCAGTTCCTTAAAGCCCAGCAAAGCTGTGCAGATCTGCTGGGGTTCACTGAGCTGTGCAGGGTCTGAGCCAGGTTGTGGCTCCTGGAGAAGCTCTCAGTGGGCAAGAAGGGCTGCTCCCACTGCAACATTCACTCAAGGGAACACTGCAGAGCCACTGGCTTCAAAATCACCAGCTGAAGGCCATCCAAGGACCAGCTTCTGGCTTTCAGCACCCAGGAGACTCCTGGCCATGGTCCTCTCTACTGTAACAAGTGGATGGATCAAGGCAAGTGTCAGCTGAAAGCACAGGACCACAGAATCACAGAGCAGTAGGGGGAGGAAGAGCCCTCTGGAGATCATCTAATCCAACCCCCCTGTTAAAGCAGTGCCACCCAGAGCAGATTGCCCAGGAGGGTTTTGAAAGTCTCCAAGGAGCAGCGATGGCAGAGGCAGGATCACGAAGGCGAGAGAGAGAGGCTGCCCCTGCTGCAGGGGAAGAGCATCTCGGTGGAGGAAGGAGGAAGCAACAGCGAGAGCGTTGGGGCAGGGAGGAGGAAGAAGACTGGCAGATGGGAAGGGAGATGAATGGGAGAAGAAAGAGCAGAGGAGAAAGAGAAATAGGAAGAGACACAAGGAAGGGAGAGGAGGGACAGGGAGAGAACAGCATGTCTGTGCCTGTCAGCACCAGAAACTCTCCCAGGCTCCTTTGAAGCGGTGCAGCCGCTTGGTGGGAGCTGACAAGCTCGCTGCCTTTCAAAGAACCTGCTCGTCTCCCAGCCCTGGCACACACAAAACATTCCCATCACGGCCTTGGGAGACCGAGTTTCAGCTTTGATCATCCTAAAGCACATAAATCTTTCAAAAAAAAACTGGAGGGGAGGGAGAGGAAAGATCCTCTCCGGTGACGCTGGGAGCTGCTGCCGCCGGAGCGGCTCGGCGCCGCTTACAGCAGCCTGCGCGCCCGGACTGGCCAGAAAGCCGGCAGGGACTGGTCCATCTGTGATGTTTCCTGCCCCAGTTCCCCTGCTGGAAGGGCGGTGGGCAGGCATCCTTCATCTCCCCTGCACCCCCCTGCTCCTGCCGGTGCCTTGCTCCAGCAGTCGGTTGGAGGAGGGTGGAGCTGCGCAGATGGATGGCAGAGCCTGCAGTGCTGACGTCTCCAGAACGGGATCCAGAAAAGCCATCCAGAAAGCAACCTGCACTCCTGCTGCTCAGCAGTGCCAGCCCCGAGCCCCTGCACCTGTGCTCTGCTCTGGCTAAAGGATGTCTTCTTCAAAGGGCAGCGATCTGCACTGCCACAGAGCCACAGAGCTCTCTCTTGGCCCAAGGTCATTCTTCCTATTCCTGGCCACCATTTGGACTCGTCACTCATCTGCCAGCAGCCAACAAACCACCTCTGTGCCCACCCAAAACCCTTCTCACGTCTGTGTACCAAAACATAGCTGCAACAACTCTATGAATGCTCCAGGCTTGGGGCAGAGTGCCTGGACAGAAGCTCAGCAGAGCAAGATCTGGTAGAGTTGATCACAGTGGCTGGCTGAAGGTGAGCCAAGAAGGCCAACAGCATCCTGGTGTGGATCAGCGATGGTGTGGCCAGCAGGAGCAGGGCAGGGATTGTCCCCCTGCACTCAGCACAAGGTGAGGCCACACTATTAATACTGGGTCAGTTTTGGGCCCCTCACTCCAAGGAGGACATTGGGAGGTTGAGGCACTTCCAGAGAAGGGCAATGAAGCTGGGGAAGGGGCTGGGGAGGAGCAGCTGAGAGAGCTGGGGGTTTGGAGAAAGGGAAGGTGAGGGGAGACCTTCTGGCTCTCTACAGCTTCCTGAAAGGAGGTTGGAGGCAGGTGGGGGTTGGTCTTTTTCCTCAAGGTAACGAGGGGCAATAGAGAGTAGCCTCAGGTTGCATCAAGGGAGGTTTAGATTGGGTATGAGAAGAAACTTCTTCACTGAAAGGGTTCTCAGAGCCTGGCACAGGCTGCCCAGGGAGGTGGCCGAATCCCTAGAGGGGTTTAAAAGATGCAGAGCTGTGGTGCTGAGGGATGTGCTTTAGCAGCAGCCTTGGTAGAGTCAGAGAGTGTCTGGGCTGGGTGATCTCAAAGGGCTTTTCCAGCTGAAGCAGCTCTGTGATCCTCTCACTGACGCTGAGCATCCTGCCCCGGTTTGAGGCGGGGAAGGGCAGGGTGAGAGCCAGTCCCAGCCGTGGGTGCTGTGCAGCCCAAGCTGCGAGCAGGGCCAGGCTCAGCAGGCTGCAGGTTACTTACATGCGTTGGGGGAGCCGTTGGGCAGAGGCAGGTAGGAGCCTGCCCGCCAGGACCTGGAGCGGAAGCTCTTCTTGCACTTGCCGCAGTCCTGCCCCGTGGTGTTGTGCTCGCACTCGCACTGCAGGCTGCCCTCGCGGAACGTGCACAGGTTGGCATGCAGGTTGCACTTGCACCTGGAAGAGGAAGGCAGGAGAAGAGCTGTCAGGCAGTGCTGCTGCTCCTCCTCGCCCAAGGCGCTGCCCCTGTGCACAGAAGTGGCCAGGCTGCCTGGGTTCTCCCTTTCCTCTTCCTTCTGCAAGAGGTTTTCAACTCACAGAATCACAGAATCAGTCAGGGTTGGAAGGGAGCACAAGGAGCAGCCAGTTCTGACCCCCCTGCCATGCCCAGGGACACCCTACCCTAGAGCAGGCTGCACACAGCCTCAGCCAGCCTGGCCTCAAACACCTCCAGCCATGGGGCCTCAACCACCTCCCTGGGCAACCCATTCCAGCCTCTCACCACTCTCCTGCTCAACAACTTCCTCCTCACCTCCAGCCTCACTCTCCCCACCTCCAGCTTTGCTCCATTTTCTCCAGTCCTGGCACTCCCTGAGAGCCTAAAAAGTCCCTCCCCATCTTTTTATAGGCCCCCTTCAGATCCTGGAAGGCCACAAGAAGGTCACCGGGGAGCCTCCTCTGCTCCAGCCTGCACAGCCCCAACTCTTTCAGGCTGTGCTCACAGCAGAGCTGCTGCAGCCTCTGAGCATCCTCACCCACTCAGCAATCTTCCCCAGGTTTCTGGAGGAGTTGGGGTCACGATCATAGAATCATAGAATGGGTTGGGTTGGAAGGAGCCTTAAAGATCATCCAGATCCAAACCCCCTGCCATGGGCAGAGAGACAACTTCCATTAGACCAGGCTGCCCCAAGGCCTTGCCCAGCCTGGCCTTGAACAGCTCCAGGGAAGGGGAATGATGTCCACATCCTCACCCAAGGTGGATCTGCAGTCTCTGCTCCAGGATGGCAGCTGCTTTACTCCCAGCAGCTGACTGCAGGAGCCCAGACCCCTTAATGCTAAGTCAGCCTCTCCAGCTGAGACTCCAGGAAGGTGCCTCAGGATCCTGAGTGACAGCTCAGAGGGAGGCATTTCCCTGGTGGCACAGAGGAGAGGCTCAGGCTCCAGGAGGAGGAGTATGGCTAGCAGTGGTGGGAGTCAGCCCCTTGACTCCCCACGCAGCTACAGCCGAGAGAGTCTCCTCCCGCGGAGTGAAGCTGCCCACGCGCAGCCCCAGCCTGCTGCCACCACAGTGAGCCAGAGCAAGCCACCAGCAGAAGCTGCCTTTTCATCCCCCCCTCGTCAGAGGAGGCAAGAGCAAAAAGCACGACTCAGCAATCTGCAAACATTAACAAACTTTTAATGAGCTGCAGTGCAGCAGGCAGGGGATAATTAGCTCTGTGCACAGTAACTCCTCTCGCCCGGGCTCCGGAGGTGGCTGGTGCGCAGCAGAGGGGCTGAGCCCATCACTCACACCTGATCTGGTGACTCTTGGGCCACCAGACAGAGACTTTGGGGACCAAACCCTCTTGTATCATTGCAGACAGCAGCTCCTGAGCTCAGCTCCCTGTGCTTTCGCTGCTCTCTGTGATGGTTTCTGCGCTCAGAAGCAGAACCACTGGGAACCAGTGGTGGCTGTGCCCCACGTGAGCAGGCTCTGCCCAGGCTGCACCCACTTTTAGAGCATCACAGAATGGGTTGGGTTGGAAGGAACCTTAAAGATCATCTACTTCCAACCCCCTGCCATGGGCAGGGACACTTCCCACTAGCCCAGGTTGCCCAGAGTCTCACCCAGTCTGGTCTTAAACACTTCCAGGGATGAGGTGTCCACAGCCACTGTGAGGGTGCTCTCACCACCCTCATAGAGAACTTCTTCCCAATGCCCAATCTCAATCTCCTCTGCTCTGCTTTCAAACCTTGTCCTGTCACCACAGGCCCTTATAAACAGTCCCTCTACAGCTCTCCTGTAGCTCACTTCACATCCCAGAAGGCTGCTCTAAGGTCTCCTCAGAGCCTTCTCTTCTCCAGGCTGAACTCTCTCGGCCTGTCCTTACCAGAGATGTGCTCCAGTCCTCTGATCACCCTTGTGACCCTCACAGGGCTGATTGCACAAGAGATGCACAGCTGAGGGAGGGGCACAAACCTCTTGCAGAGCAGAGGGAGCAGACCTGCAGCTTCTTGTGCTCTGTCTGCACTGGCACACACAACCTGGATCAGGTGGGGAGCTGCAAGCTGGGTCCCTCCCAGATGCTGGTGCTGCCAGTTCCTGGTGACTTTCCCCATGGGAGCCCCCAGAGATGCTTCCTCAGCTGCCTGCCTGACCTGCTGAGGCCACCTTTGCTGTGCTCCTCGCACATGGCTGCCTCAGCTGACCTCACCTATGATTTATTTTTTCTCCCCTCCTCCTCCTTGTCCTTAATTCCAGCAAACCCTGCTTGGAGGCTGAGCATAAGCTGGATGAACAATTCCTCTCCCCACCTCCCAGCCCTGCCCTGGCTCTACCCGAGCAGAGGAGGGAATTTTGCAGGCTCCAAGAGGGAGGAAGGAGGCAAACGTGGTTGGTGGAGCAGAGGCAGACAGGCTCAGCATGCTCCACTTGAACCTGTGTCAGCGAGAGCAGGAGATGCTGCGTCACTGCTGACAGCACCAACAGTTCCCAGCGCCGCCCCTGGGACCCAGCCCTGCATCCCAGGGGCCAGGATGCCAGCAGCTCTGGCTGGTCCCCACACAGCAGGGATGCTGAGCCAGTCCATGCCCCCCCTGCCTCTGATGGGGAAGGATTTTGGCCGAGCCCTTTGGCAGAGGTGATGCCCAGCCGCGGGTGCTGGAGCTGGACTCTGAATTATTCAGTGTCCACACAGCCTGGCCTCCTCCTCTCACTTCAAAACAAGCAGGCAGAGGAAAGCAAGCAAGAGAAGAGGGTTAAAGCAGGTCAAAGCCTCGCTGCTGCCACTCGGGGCTCAGCCTGGAGGAGAGCAACAGCTTCTAGGAGCTGCAGCTCTGCTCCTTCCAACCTCGGGTGGGAGCCAGCTCCAGGGCACAGCCTTAAAATCCAGCGGAGGAGGAGTTTGAGAGTCCCAGAGGAGCAGGGACATGAAATAGGGAATAGGAACAGGCTGGCATTGGAATTAGTTTCCCAGAGATGTGGGTGAGGTCCCATCCCTGGAGACATTGAAGGCAAAGCTTGATGTGGCCCTGAGCAGCCTGCTCTAGTTGGAGGTATCCCTGCTGGCTGCAAGGGGGGTGGTGGTGGACAAGATGACCTTGGAGGGTCCCTTTAACTTGCTGCAATCTGTGGCTCTGTAGCTGGTCCCCCTGCCCGAGCCTGGGTCACTTCTCTTTCTCACTGCTCAGCCTCTTGCCTCTGTGCAAAAGTTTTATTCTCCAAAGGCTCAATTTCAGCAGGGAATTGCATTCTGGAGCTGACCTTTGAGCATCATCAATCCAAGCAGAGAAGTGTAACCCCAGCAGGCTGACCCCGGGCACAGCATCCCCAGCCCAATCAACCAGGCTGCATTATTTAACAGCCAACAGCCACCCCCACCCCCTGGCAGTTCCCTGGGAAGGTTTTTGCATCCAGCCCCCCCTCACTGCTCACAGCTCAGCTTTAAACTATGATTCAGGCTTCTCTGCCTCCTCTTCCTTCTCCTTTCCTTCCTCTTCCTTCTCCTTTGCTTTTCCTTTTCATCTTCCTCTTTTTTTTCATCTTATTTTTCCTATTCATCTTCATTGTCCTGTTTTATCTTCCTCTTCTTCATCTTCCTCTTTTTATCCCCTATTTTTCCCTTTTTTCTCCTTTTCTTTCTCTTTTTTCCCCCCATTTTTTTCCTTTTCTTTTCCTCTTTTTTCTCCTTTTCTTTCTCTTTTTTCCCCCCATTTTTTTCCTTTTCTTTTCCTCTTTTTTCTCCTTTTCTTTTTTCTTTTCCTTTTTCCTCTTTTTTCTTTTCTTTTTTCTTTTTTATTTTCTTTTTCTGTCTCTTCTTTCCCCCTTTTTTCTCCTTTACTTTTTTCCTTTTCTTTTTTTCTCTTTTCTTTTCCCCTTTTTTCTACTGTTTTTCTTTTCTTTATTTTCTTCTTTTTTCTTTTCTTTTTAGTTTTTCCTTTTTTTTATCTTTCCCCCTCTTTTTTCTCCTTCTTTTTATTTTTTTCTCTGCTTTTTTTTCTCTTTTCTGTTTCCTTTTTTTCTCCTTTTCTTTTCCCTTTTCTCTCCTTTTCTTTTCCCTTTTCTCTCCTTTTCTTTTCCCTTTTTTCTCCTTTTTTCTCCTTTTTTCTTTTTTTTTTACTCTTTTCTTTTTCTTCTCCCCCTCCCCCCCTCTTTTTGTCCTCTTTTTATTTTTTTCCCCCTCTTCTTCTCCCTCCTCCTCTTCCTCCTCTGTGTCTGCAGCCCAAGGACATGCACTCACTGTCTGTCTGTGCACAGCCTCCTCCTTTCCCCAGCCAAGATCCGGCTGGTGGAGATGGAGCAAATGACATTAGCCCAGTCCCCTGGGTGGGAGCTGCTGGTCCTGTTGCCTCTGCCCATCTTCCTCAGGCGGGCAGCCATGGCAGGAGGGAGAGGATGAAGGAAAAGGTTAGGAGCTACTTAGCAATGAGGCTTAAAGAGCAGCAGTGGGGCAGCCACCTGCGCCTTGTCCTGCGGAAGGCAGCCGTGGCCCAGCTCCAGCCTCGGGGCTGCTCCAGCAAAGTGCTGCTTGCAATATGGTCTCTTTGGCTCTGGAGCAGCTCTGAAGAACTGGGAGTGTTTCCTCTCTCTAACTCTTGGGGCCAGGCTAGTTTTGACAGTGCTGCTTCATGGGGAGCCTGCAGAGCCCACCTTGGATGAAGCCAGGGTGAGGCACGGCCCACAGCAAAGCAGCTACAGGACCCTCCGTGGCTTGGGGATGCTAAAGTCCTGCTCTGGGCTGTTGGAAGGGCACAGAAGTGCATTTTGCACCAACAGAAAATGCCTCACACTGTTCTGGAGCAATGTGTGGCCCCAGGTGGGGAAGTTAGGAAGGAGTTCTTGGCAGTGAGGGTGGTGAGACACTGGCACAGGTTGCCCAGGGAGGTGATCTTCGATCACGTTTGGTGCTTCTGTGCTCCACAACCTCCCTGCAGGTGTTCAGGACCAGCTTGGATGAGGTCTTGAGTGGGAAGTGCCCCTGCCTATAGCATTGAGTTGGAACTGGCTGAGCTTTGAGGTCCCTTCCAACCCAAACCATTCTTCTATTCTTCCCTTTGCACCTTGGAGCTGCTTTCAGCTCAGGTTGTTGGGCTACTGCCTGCCCTCAGCTGCTGCAGCTTGGTCTGTGCTGCCAAGGCCTGCACCAGGGAATGCCACAGAGCTGGGAGTGCCAAGGGAAGTTTGCAGCAAAGTGTCCTTCTCTTTATCCTTCTTTTCCAGCCATAAAGAGCAGGTTTTTTTTCCAAGCATTTCTCCAAGTCAGCATCCTGGAGGTCACAGCAGCGAGCGGCTGGGGAGGTGTCTGGTGCCAAGCCTGTGTGTGAGGTAAGGAGATGCCCATGGCCAGGCTTAGGGATGGGATGGAATTGAAGGAGAGTGCCAGAAACCTGCAGACACTGAACTGGGAGTGGGAGAGCAACCCCTGTCCTTCAGCTTCTGCTAGTGATGACATCTGAAGTCATCTGAGAAAGCCTCCCCAGCTATTTGCCTTCCTTCTAACAATCCTTGGGTGGTTTTCCACCTCTTTTTGTTCACAACCCCACTTGCAGCAGCAGAGAAAGGCAAAGAGCATCTCTTCAGCCCCCTGGGGCTGAGCCAGCCTTGGGGTGCTGGCACCTCCAACTCAGGCCTGATGTCATGAGCCTGGTTATGCGCTGGGTAGGGTTAGAGGAGCCACTTGCTGAGTGCAGACCTGGATTGCTGCTCTACCCCTGTGCACCTCTCACCCAGTTCCCACCATGGACCAATCCTGTCGTGCCCTAAGCTCTTAAAAAAGCCTGGGTGAGGACATGGAGAAGCCCTCAGAGGGCTTCCACCTCCTTTCCAAGTCTCCTTCCAGCCCAAGCAATGCTCTCATCTCCATCCTGTGCTCACCACGAGGATGCTTCTGCACAGCCACATGTCTCCAGGGATGCTGTGCAGACCTGGTCCCCTCCTGCAGGCCCTGGGCCACCACTCTCCTGCTTTCCCCCTGCACCAGCTTGGCTTTGCCCCTGCCTTGCTCCTTTCCTGCTGGCAGGAGCTGGTGTTGGGCAGAGGCAGCAGCGAGCTGCTAATGATTGCCCTCCAAAGGAAGCCTTCTGATAGCTTCCTCTGAATTGTTTGCTCTCAGTGTAATTGATGAGCCTTTAATGAGTCTCGTGGGACCATGTGTTTGAAGGGAGCTCTTTCCTCTCCATCCCCAAAGAAAAGATGTTTCAACTGCTCTCAGCTCTCAGGGAAGCAGGAATAACTCTTCCCCAGCTCTCCATTGTCATCTCCAGCCCCTGCTCGCAGCTGCCTGGCTGTGACTTCCCCAGGTTTTACCTGCTCCTTTGCAACTGTTTTGGCAGCTCAGCAAAAGCAGGGAGCAAACCTTTTGGGCAGAGCAGAACTGGTGCTGAGCTTGGATTGTTTCTGGCCCATCTGTGCGTGCTGAAGCAGGTAAAAATAGCTGCTGGTGGCTGGGCCACAGAGGAAGCACCATCCTCTCGTGCAGAGAAGTTATATTAGGCTTTGCCTTGCTGGGACATCACTCTGGCAGGGGTTTGCTGCAGACAGTGGCCAGAGCAGGGGTGAAGGAGGTGATTGCAACTCATTCATCCCCAGAGCAGGGCTGGGAGAATAGCTGAGCCTGTGGGTCAGGGCCTGAAGGGGAAAGAAAAAGCATTTTAGCTCCCTGTTTCTTTCTGCTAGAACCAGAGAAGGAGGCTTTGGGGTCTGGATGCATTTGGCAGAGCTGAACAAGTGGAAAAAACCTTGGGTCAGGTCAGAGGGACCTTTTTGTGAGTCAGAGAGAAGGACAGAACTGTTTTGGCTGGAAAAGACCTCTAAGAGTCCAATCATCAACCCAGCACCACCATGGCCACTGAACCATGGCCCCAAGAGCCATGGCCACAGGTTTCTTGAACACCTCCAGGGATGGGGACTCCACCACCCTCCTGGGCAGCCTCTGCCAATCCCTGATAGCTCTTGCAGCAAAGAAAGTTTTCCTCATCTCCAACCTAATCCTCCCCTGCCACAATTTCAGGTCATTTCCTCTTCTTCTATCATCTGATTCTGGGGGGAAGAGGCCAAGCCCACCCCACTGCAACCTCCCTTCAGGGAGCTATAGAGAACAATGAGGTCTCCTCTCTGCCTCTTCTGCAGACCAAACACCCCCAGTAGCTCCCTCAGCTGCTGCTCCCCAGCCCTGCTCCCCAGACCCCTCACCAGCCTTGTTGCCCTTCTCTGGACATGTTCCATCCCCTCAGCTTCCTTCTTGGAGGGAGGAACCCAAACCTGAGCCCTGTATTCAATGAGTGGCCTCACCAGTGCCCAGTGCAACCATTTCCCTACTTGTGCTGGCCCAGGCCAGGATATTTGTTGCAGTTGGAAGAGACCTTTGGAACCATCAAGTCCAAGCCTGCCAGGTCACCACTAACCATGTCCCTTAGCACCACATCTCCAGGTCTTTAAAGTATTGCAGGGTTTGACTGCTGGTCCTGTGGTGGGGATGGATGAGTTCTGGTGGGGTTTGACTGCAGGTCCTGTGGTGGGGATGGATGAGTTCTGGTGGGGATGGATGAGTTCTGGTGGGGTTTGACTGCTGGTCCTGTGGTGGGGATGGATGAGTTCTGGTGGGGATGGATGAGTTCTGGTGGGGTTTGACTGCTGGTCCTGTGGTGGGGATGGATGAGTTCTGGTGGGGATGGATGAGTTCTGGTGGGGTTTGACTGCTGGTCCTGTGGTGGGGATGGATGAGTTCTGGTGGGGATGGGTGAGTTCTGGTGGGGATGAGCCATCCCCACTGCCCTCTGCCGTGGTCTGAGGTTTGGGTTGCAGGCAGGAGGCAGTTTGCAGGGTGCTGAAGTGGAGAGCCCTTGGCTGGCTGCTCCCTTCCCAGAGGCTATTTGTTTGAAATCAGTTGACACTCCCCAGCTGTCAGGAACCTGCTGCCTGGTGGGAAGTTATTTACATTCAGAGCTGTCTTACAGAGCAAACACAGACCCAAACCTCCCCACCAGGGGGTCGGGCAGCAGAAGGGAGGAAGGGTGAAGAGGACATCACCCAGGTAGGTGAACATCAATATTTGCAGAGTAATGTGTACAAATGCTCTTGGTCTTTCTCCTGGAATGCAATAATGCCTGCAATTGAGTTCATTGGCCAAATTGAATTTGGGCTGCTGGAGAAGTCTCTTTGTATTAAGTGCTTTAACATACATCACCTGCTCAGGCTAGCACTGAAATCCTATTAGCTGCCTGGGGCCGGACACAGCTCAGCAGCAGACTGGGGGGGGGAAAGAAAAGCCTCCAGAAAGCAGAGCCAGGAGCAGGGAATAGGACCTTGGGCATCGGTCTGCAGCAATTGACAAAGTGTCAGGAGTGGCTGGGGGAAGGAGGAGCTCTCAGGGCTTCTTGCTAACTGCCTCCCACCCAGCATCGTTTCCCCTCGGGCTTGCTGCAGTGGGAGTGAGTCACAGAGCGGTAGGGGTTGGGAGGGACCTCTGGAGATGGCCGAGTCAAAGCTCCCTGCTAAAGCAGGGTCACCTAGAGCAGGTTGCTCAGGATCACTGTGTCCAGCTGGGTTTTGGAGGTCTCCAAGGAGCAGTAATGGCAGAGTTAGGACCACTGAGAGGGCTCTAGAGAGCTGCCTCTGTTGTAGAGGAAGAAGATCTTTATGGGGGAGGGAGGAAGCAACAGAGAGTTGGAGCTGGGAGGAGGAAGTCTGGCAGATGGGAAGGGAGATGAATGAACACATCCAGGTGGGGCTTGAAAGTCTCAGAGACAGAGACTCCACCACCTCTCTGGGCAGCCTGCTCCAGTGCTCTGCCACCCTCAGAGCAAAGATGTTTCCTCTTGTGTTTGGAGGGAACTTCCTGTGCTCTAAGGGATGCACATCAGCTCTTGGTCTGTCTCCAGAAGAGTCTGGCCACACCTGCCTGACACCCACCCCTTAGGTGTTTGTCAGCATGAATAAGACCCCACTCAGCCTCCTCTTCTCCACCTACACAGCCTCAGCTCCCTCAGCCTGTCCTCAGCCGAGAGAAACTCCAAACACCTTGAGGAGGCTCAGGCAAAGCCAAGCAAGCAGTTGCTGGGCTTTAACTCTCTGCCCAAGAGCAAGACCTTTTTTTTTTTGCCTGAACTGGAGCTAATTCCAGCCTGGAGGAATGCCAGGGAAATTCAGCCTTCCAGCTTCTGTGGGGCTGCCCAGCACGGAGGCAAGGACGGGCCGAGGAGGCGGCGCTGGCGCAGACTTGGCTGACCTTGACACCAGGATGCTCTTACCTCCTGGGACCCAAGGTCTGGCTGCAGGAGCTGCAGGGAAAGGCACAGGCAGTGCTCATCCTGCTTTTCGTGGGCTTCTCAAAGCTGCTGAGCAGAGGCAGAAGCTGCCCGTGGGGTGCAGTGGCCTTGGGCTAGTTTCTAAGGGGTGCTTGGGTGAGCCCAGGGCTGGTTTGGGGGTGATGCTCCAGCACTGAGGCTGGGGAAGGCTATGCTCTCACAGCTCACCTACCCCAGGTCCCCTTCCAGCAGCCAGCAGGTCCTGCCCTGCTCTCCAGGGCACACTTGATGTGAGCAGTGATTGTGACACCAAATCTAAGACTCTCAACAAGAGGCTTCATGGATCAAACATTCTCCTTCCCTGCCTTCTAGAGACAGCTTGGTCAGAGAAGTCAGGATTGCAGACATCTACAGTTGGAGGCTCTCCAACAGCTTCATCAAGCTGAGTCAGAAGGAGGAATGTCCAAGAGGGCCAAAGCAGCCTGAAGGCAGCCAGGATGCACTTTGTGCTGGCACTGCCAGTCCAAGCTGGGCTACAACCAGAGGGGAAGCACATTGAGCTGCTGGCACCACTCTGGCCTGGAGGACAGAAGAAGGAGGCAGCCACCAAGCTGGCCAGGATTTGCTTCATCTTTAACAGCATCACCACATCTTGAGGCCACCAAGAAGGCAGCTAAATGAATCCCTGCATGTGGGTTCCACTGGTGATTGAGCAGCTGGATGTATTGGTGCTCTAGGGCATGGCCTTGATCCTTCAGGTCTCAAGTGCCTGATCCTGGCTCTAGTGCTGGAAGAAGGGACTGAGTGAATTGATTCTGCTCTGCTACCACAAATTCTCTGCTCTGAGTCATGCAGAGGGCAAAGCCTCCTGGAGACCACCCATGGACAACACCAAGAACCACACAAGGGCAAAGCAGAGGAGCACTGAGGGCTCCTCCCTTCAGTTCTTTGTGTGTGGCAGAAGGGAAGCCAAGGAAACGCCCTGAAAGTCAGCAGGTGAAGAGAGGAAACAGTAGAAACATAGAACTGATTTGGTTGGAAGAGCCCTTCAAGATCATCCAGTCTGACTGTCAACCCAGCATCCCCACGGCCACAAAACCCTGTCCCCAACTGCCATGGGCACACATTTCTTGCACTCCTCCAGAGATGGGGACTCCACCACCTCCCTGGGCAGCCTTTGCCAGTCCCTGACCACTCTTGCAGCAGAGAAATTTTCCTTCATCCCCAACCTAACCCTCTCCTGGCACAGTTTCAGGCCATTTCTTCTCATTCTATCACCTGATACAAGGGAAAAGAGCCCAACCCCCACCTCTAGCCTCCTTTCAGGGAGCTGTAGAGAGCAATAAGGTCCCCCCTCAGGCTCCTCTTCTCCAGACTGAACAACCCCAGCTCCCTCAGCCACTTCTCATGAGCCTCCAGACTCTTCACCTGCATCATTGCCAACCCAAGACTGGAAACCTCCTCGTGTTGGTGTCTCTTTGTCCTGAGCAGAGCCCGAGATGAGGCTCCGTGGAGCTGGCAGAGCTGAGCAAGCCTCCCTCCTCCTGCCTCCCTCCCTCCCTCCAGGGACCGCTCATCACCAGCAGGACGGACAGACAGACCGGCAGAGCATGCACTGGCGGCAGGGGAGAAGGAGGGAGAGAAACCTTAATAATCAGCCTAAAATTGATTGACTTGTGCTCGCTCTGGTTTCTCCTAACTGGATCCACATGTCCCGGCCATGGCACATTAACTCCAATTACTGCTCATTAACGTCTCGGTGATGGAGCGCGGCCGCCCGGCGACGTTAGCGGGGCGAGAAAATTACTCCAAAGAGACTCGGGCGTGGAGTGGAAGGAGAAGTGGCAGCTCGCAGCCTGCTGCTTGCCGCCTGCCAGCCCCGGCAGCCATGCACGGCTCGATCGCCCCTCGCCGAGGAGCTGACCGAGCTCATTGCTGCGCCCAGCAGAGAAGCGAGCGGCGAACAGAGAGCCGCGGGGGAGAAGCCTTTCCGCTCGCCCTCCCCGCCCTGCCTGGCACACACACAGCGCAGAGCAAGGGCTCGCTCCTGTCTATTCCTGTCTTGACTCCTCAGCATCTCCAGTTACCCTGCAGATCAATAGGGACAGGATGGAAGGAGGAAATGAATAAAAAAAGCCAACAAGCACAACACAACGAAGAGAAAAAAGAGTAAAAGAAGAAGGAGTAAAAATAAACTCAGCCTTGACCGGAGAGAAGGAGCTGTGCTGTGGGGTGAGGAGCTGTAGGTGGAGCAGGTTAAAGGAGACCCTGAAGGAGCAGCCCAGGAAGGCAGCAGTGACCCTTCAGGCTTCACCAGACCCTCTGGAGCTCCTGACAGACTCCTGAAGTGCTCTGGCTCATCTGACCTGCCAGAGCAGAGACGGCAGCCAACTCCTGCCCCTTCTCCCCATGCTCTGTTCCTGCTTCTCCCTAAAGCTCTGATGGAGTATGCAGAAGGGTTTTCCTGGTGGGAGGCCAAGGGGTGAAGGATGTGGTGTGCTTGGATGGGGCCCAGCAGCACAGAGTCCAAGGGCCTCAGAAGAACCTCTCTGAACCTGCCAGCTAAGGCTGCAGTGTAGGAAGCACCCAAGCCGCTGCTGTGCTCTGAGGGCAGAGCATTTTGCCCTTCCCTTGACTGTGAGCATCAGGTGGAAACGATCTGCTGTGTGTCACATCACCCTGCGGGCACTGCCAGCTGCCTGCCAAGGTCCTGGTGCCCTACAGGGCCACAGGCAATGCCTCACACTCTGATGGTGATGTCTGAGGTTCCTTTCAACCCAAACCATTCTGGGGTTCCGTGATACTGATCCAGAAGCACACAGCCCCAAGCCCTGGGTGCTTGCAGATGGACACAGAGGTGCTCTTCCTGCAGCTCTGCCCTGGTGTCTCAGCTGCACAGGGCTCATTCTTGAGCCATCCCAACGGTGGGCACCCCACATGCTGCCAGCCCAGCTGAGAGCAAGGATTGCTCATCCCAGACACCATGAATGAAGCCAAAGCCCTGTGCCTGTTGCTGCCCTCACTGCTGCCTCCTGCCTGCCCCTCCCCTTCTCCCCCTCCCCGGGGAGGAAAGGGCCTCCCACCCCTCACTGCAGCTTCCTTCCCCTTGGAGCCTGTTCAAAGGCAGCCTTGGTGGCACCTGCAGGACAGTTTCGCTTCCAAGCCTCAGAAGCGACCAGCTTTGGAAGCCGCACAAACGGCTCCTCTGTCGCTGTGGTGATTCCTGCTAGCACGGGGTGGGGGGAGGGCTGTGCTGGGCAGATTTGTCCCCTCTCACCCGGAACCCACAGGCTGGGTGGGAAATTGGCCATCTCGGCAGCTTTCCACCTTACTTGGCTTTTTTTCTGCTGCATCGTAGAGAGAAATGAGAAACAAAGCCCCTCCTGCCCTTCCCCTGCCCCGGACCTGTCGGGGGTGGGAGGTTTGCTCTCATCCCAAACTTTGTCTGCAGGGGGGGCAGGACTGGCTCCAGATGACCTATCCTGCCTGTGCTGCTGGTGAGCTGGAGTCTGCTGGGGTTAAGTCTCATTCCTCACTCTCCAGGTGCTGGGAAGTCTGGGCAGAGCCTGGCTGTGTTTGCCCAGCTGGGTGCAGGGCACTGCTTGCAGGGAAGAGAAGAGACCTAGACTGGAGATGGGGAAGAAATTCTCTGCAGTGAGGGTGGTGAGACACTGGCAGAGGTTGAGGGTGGTGAGGCACTGGCACAGGTTGCCCAGGGAGGTCGTGGAGCACAGAAGCACCCAATGTGATCAAAGATCACGTTGGGTGCTTCTGTGCTCCACGACCTCCCTGGAGGTGTTCAAGGCCAGGTTGGATGAGACCTTGAGCGACCTGTTCCAGTGGGAGGTGTCCCTGCCCATGGCAGGGGGTTGGAAGTGGATGAGCTTTGAGGTCCTTTCCAACCCAACCCATTCTATGACTGGAGGGGGAGACTCAGACCCCAATCATCCATCCAAGCCATACCCCAAACCAGCCCTTCTCTGAAACACAACCTCAGAGGTGCCCTAACCATTCCCTGCAAGGACATATCTGGTTTGTCACTGCTGCTTCCTTGCCTGGGCAAGAAAGGGAGGACCACTGGCAAGCTCCTGGCTGGGCAGCAGCTCTGGTGGCTCAGGTCTTGGGCAGTTACCCTCTGCTCTACCCTGCTGAGACACTGCCTGGAGTGCTGTGTCCCGTTCTGGAGCCCCTGGCACAAGAGGGCTGTGGATGTGCTGGGAGGTGTCCAGAGAAGGGCCAGGAGGATGAGCAGAGGGCTGGAGCTGCTCTGCTGTGAGGAGAGGCTGAGGCAGTTGGAGCTGTGCAGTCTGGAGAGGAGAAGGCTCCCAGGGGACCTTATTGTGACCTCTCAGTATCTGAAGGGGGCTACAAGAGAGCTGGGGAGGGACTTTTTAGGCTGTCAGGGAGTGACAGGACTGGGGGGGATGGAGCAAAGCTGGAAATGGGAAGAGTCAGACTGGAGGTTAGGAAGAAGTTGTTCGCTATGAGGCTACTGAGAGCCTGGAAGGGGTTGCCCAGAGAGGTGGTGGAAGCCTCATCCCTGGAGGTGTTTAAGGCCAGGCTGGCTGAGGCTGTGGCCAGCCTGATCTAGTGTGAGGTGTCCCTGGGCATGGCAGGGGAGGTTGGAACTGGCTGATCCTTGTAGTCCCTTCCAACCCTGACTGAGTCTGTGGTTCTAGGATTCTGTGATTGTGATCCCATGGTTTTGTGATTCTATAGTTCTATGATTCTGTGACTCTGTGATTCTATAATTGTGGTTCTGTGTTTCTGTGGTTCTATAATTGTGCTTCTGTGGTTCTGTGGTTCCATGATTGTGGTTCTGTGGTTCTATGATTGTGGTTCTGTGGTTCTGTGGCTCTGTGGTTCTGTGACTGTGGTTCTGTGACTGTGGTTCTGTGACTGTGGTTCTGTGGTTCTATGACTGTGTTTCTGTGGTTCTGTGACTGTGGTTCTGTGGTTCTGTGACTGTGGTTCTGTGGTTCTATGACTGTGGTTCTGTGACTGTGTTTCTGTGGTTCTATGACTGTGGTTCTGTGGTTCTGTGACTGTGGTTTTGTGGTTCTGTGACTGTGGTTTTGTGGTTCTGTGACTGTGGTTTTGTGGTTCTGTGACTGTGGTTTTGTGGTTCTGTGACTGTGGTTCTGTGGTTCTATGACTGTGGTTCTGTGGTTCTGTGACTGTGGTTCTGTGGTTCTGTGACTGTGGTTTTGTGGTTCTGTGACTGTGGTTCTGTGGTTCTGTGACTGTGGTTCTGTGGTTCTATGATTGTGGTTCTGTGTTCCTGTGATTCTGTGGTTCTATCATTCTGTGTTTCTGTGGTTCTGTGGCTCTGTGGTTCTATGATTGTGGTTCTATGACTGTGGTTCTGTGGTTCTGTGATTGTGTTTCTGTGTTTCTGTGGTCCCATGATTGTGTTTCTGTGGTTCTGTGGCTGTGTTTCTGTGGCTCTGTGGTTCTGTGACTGTGGTTCTGTGTTTCTGTGGCTCCATGATTGTGTTTCTGTGGCTCTGTGACTGATTCTGTGCTCCCACAACCCTACAGTTCCCTGCTCCTCAGCCCCCGGCACCCCCGCAGCCGTTACCTGCCGGTGACCTCGATGTTGGAGACGGCATAGAAGTACTTGTAGAGGTTCTCCCTCTGCACGTAGGTGCCGCCCAGGGCCGGCCTCAGCAGCCTCATGCGCAGGTCGGTGATGGTGAAGAAGTCCCTGAGGCCCTTGGCGCTCTCCAGGCGCGTGTAGAGGTTGCCCATGTTGCGCAGGTCGGGCCCCGCGAAGATGGCGAAGCGGTCGCGCACCTCGAAGCGCACTGTCTTCTCCTTCTTGGAGCCCGCCCAGCGCGAGTACTCCTCCGTGCACAGCACCCTGTTGGCGCTGCTGCTGGAGAGCTCCCGCACCCTCCGCGCGGGCATGCTGAAGGCCTCCATGCAGTCGTCGGCGTAGTACTGGTAGGGGTGCCAAGTCCTGCCGTTGTCCAGCGACTTCTCCAGCATCATGACGGTGGGGCGGCCGTACTCGAAGGTGATGACGATGTCGTCGGTCAGCTCGATGCTCTTGTTCCACGACAGGGTGATGTTGGCCAGCAGCGGCTCCGGGTAGCGGCGCCAGGTCACGCTCTGCCAGTAGGTGGCCAAGCCTTCGTCCTCGCTGTCGAACATCAGCTTGGGCGGGTGCGCCAGGTCCGGGTTGGAGGCGTCGCACTCATCGCTGCACAGGTACGGGTTCTCCTGGAACGACAACCGCGGTCACCAGAGGAGGAGGAGGTACCCACACCTGGGCACGCTGTGGGCATTGCGTGGGCATGGCAGGTGCGTGGCTAAGCTCCTGCCTTTGTGGGGCCCTGGTTTGGGCTGCCTGGGGCAGGTGTGCTGCGGTCTGGCTCTGGGGGATGCTGTAGCGCCAGCCCTACGAGGAGCTTCTGAGGGAGCTGGGGGGGTGCAGCCTGCAGCAGAGGAGGCTCAGGGCAGAGCTCATTGCTCTCTACAGCTCCTGAAGGGAGGCTGCAGCCAGGTGAGGTTGGGCTCTGCTGCCAGGGACAGAACAAGAGGACACAGCCTCAAGCTGTGCCAGGGCAGGTTTGGGCTGGACGTTAGGAAGAAGTTCTATATGTAAATAGTGATTGGCACTGGAATGGGCTGCCCAGGGAGGTGGTGGCATCACCACCCCTGGAGGTGTTTAAAAGGAGACTGGATGAGGCACTTAGTGCCATGGGTTAGTTAATTAGAAGGTGTTAGGGGACAGGTTGGGCTCAGTGATCTCAGAGGTCATTTCCAACCTGGTGCACTCTGTGTCTGTGTTCTGGGCATGAGCTGAAGCCCAAGCCTTGTGGCTTTGCCTTTGCCACCAGCACAGCTGAGCTGCCTCCTTTGAGAGGCCCTCGGGGAAGGGCTTCCCAGCCTGGCACAGGGCAGCTTTCAGAGAAAGCTCTTTGCCTGAGAAGGTCTCAGAGAAGCTTCACTTCAGCTTGGCTAAGTGACAAAGCCTGTGGAGAGCTGTGAGCACATCCAGACCTCCCGAGGCTCCTGATGCTGAGCAGGCTGGGGGGACACCATCCCCACCCAGTGCCTTTGAGCATGGCTGCAGGAGGCAAACCAAATTTCCTCTCTTCAGGCTGGGACAGGACTGGGTGATAGCAGAGAGGGCAGAGATTTGTGCTCCTGGTGTCTCTGCTGTCCCCAGAGACCACTGCTGGTGACTTCTCAGCTCAAATGACCCAAACTGGACAGAGGCTGAGCTGACAGGAGATGGACTCCCCCCATCCAGGCCATGATGCCTGCTCCACTGTGATGCCACTCATTGCCCATAGGCCTGGGCAGTGGCAGGAAAGGTCCTGCCTTCCCATTTTGCCCACGAGTGACATTGCATGGTCAAGCTCTCAGGCTTTGAAGGGACACACAGAGGTGCTGAGCTGCACCAAGGCCATAGCCTCAAGATCATGCACCAAAGGTGGAGGTTTTGGAGGTGAGCACCAGGGTTAGCTGTGCTGAGGGGCACATTATAGACTCCCAGCATGCTGGGTGCTGGAGGGGACCTCTGGGGATCATCCAGCCCAATCCCTCTGCTAAAGCCTCCTGCTAAGGCACGGAGCTGCCTCTGGGAGCAGCTTTACAGAGCTGGCTGGTGGAAAAGGAAGAAGAAAAATCCCCATCAGCTGAGGTGCTGGGGGCTCAGAGTGTGCTGAGGCAACAGATTGTGTTACAGTACGGTCCTCCTGCCACTCTGGTCACACAGATGGCTTAATGCAATGGTCCTGAAAAGACCATCCTGGAGGTTTGTTGTCACCTCGTGTCTGCAGGAGGGTGCAGCAGGGCAGTGTCTCCGTGGGCTCAGGTGGGAATTGACAAGAGGTGCCTCAATCAGTCCACCTTGGTGCTGTAAGAGCAGGGGGCTGCAAGCAGGGAGCCATCCTGGCAAGAGCATTCTTGCCCTGGGGCTTCCTTGTGCGCAGAGCCATCAGGGCTGCCAAAGCCCTTGAGCTGGGCTAAGATGAATCTCCACTCAGCGTTTGCTGCTTGAGTTGTCCCCTTTGTGGTCACAGTGGCCAGCCCCACCTTCAGGGTGGCCATATCGAGGCTTTCCTTGGAGGCTTCCTTTAGCAGTGGCCAAATTACACAAGGGAAGGACTCTGTGACCAAACTACTGTAAGAGAACATGACCCAGGCCCGCAAACGGTGGCCAGGGTGGAAGGTGGGACAGAGTTCTTAGGGGCAGCAAGGGAAGCAGTAGAGTCTAAGCAGTGTGATCCCCTCCCAGTGCCCAGTCTGGATGGACAGGGCTGGCCTGGCATGCCCCTGGCAGGAGAGCTGGCAGGTCACGAGCAGGCAGAAGCGGAGCCAAAACTCACATATGCTCATCTCAGAGAGCAGGACACGGAGGTGCACAGTCCCTGCTGTCCAGCCCAACCCCTGAACATGCTCAGCTCAGCAGGCAGAGAGCTCAAGGATGTCTCTGGGGCAGCACAGGGCTCGAGAGCTGCGTGGCAGTAAGAGGGCAAAGCCAGAACCAAGCTCTAAATGGCAGCGCTGGAAGGTGGGGGAGAGCCTCAAAAGCCACCAGCCGAGGCAGGGCACCACTGCTTCCTCTGCTCAAGTGAAGTGTTCCTTTTCTGGGGTTAGCTTTATCGAATTGCCCTTCCTCCACGGGATGCTGGCTGCACTTTCTGCTGCTGGGGTGGTTTGAAGCCAGCCCAGAGGGCAGGGAGGGGGAGCGGAAGCAGATGGCCACACTTTGGCTGCTCCCTTGGTGCTGGTAAGATCAGTTCTAACCCTGCTGAAATGGTTCCAGGCATTATTTTTGAGCCTGGTTTCCTCCCCCAAGCCGTGTGTCCTCCAAAGAAGCTGCCCAAAGTCTCAAGATATTTACATCCTCACTCTAAAAGTCAGACTGCATTAAGCCAGGCAAACTTGGACTCAGGAGCTTAAAATAAACCAGCTCCCTTCCAGCCTCACGCTAGCAAAGCAGTCGTGAGTGTCCTCACAGCAACCAGGCACTGCAGCTTCCCAGCTCCCCAGCTTGCTCTCCTGGTTGCTCACTTCTGGAGGGTGCACCAAAGATCCCTGCAGCCTTGCTTAGCCCCAGCTCTGCCCCGAGGGAGAAACTGCAAGCCCCTTGCTGAGGTCCTGTGGGCCCAACAAAGGGCGTGGTGGAGAGGTTGTGCCTCTGGGGGGCACATCGCAGGCTGGTTTGGGTGAGAAGGGACCTTTAAAGGTCATTCAGTCCAACCCCCCCACCCCCTTGGGGTCAGCAGGGACATCTGCAGCTGGAGCAGGTTGCTCACAGCTCCAAGCAACCTGACCTGGAATTGCTCCAGGGATGGGGCAGCTGCAACCTCTCTGGGCAACCTGGGCCAGGGTCTCCCCATCCTTGGTGTAGAACATTTCTTCCTTACACCTAGTCCAGATCTCCCTCTTCTAGCTCCAAACCATCACTCCTTGTCCTGTCACAACAGGCCCTGCTAAAAACTCTGTCCCCAGATTTCTGGTTGGCACCCTTGAAAGGCAGCTCTAAGGTCTCCCTGGAGCCTTCTCCTCTCCAGGCTGAACAACCCCAACTCTCTCAGCCTGGCCTCACAGCAGAGGACTTCCAGCCCTTGCATCACTGGTGTGGACCCAGCACTGCAGGGGGGTCTCAGCAGAGGGGCAGAATCTTGTCCCTGTAACTGCTGTCCACACTGCTGGGGATCAGTCCCCAGGACTCTGCTGGGCTGAGTCTTCACCCAGCAGCACCTCCAAGTCCTTCTCCACAGGGCTGCTCTCAGTCATCTCCCAGCCAGGACTGATACTGGGGATTGCCCTGACCCAGGTGCAGGACCTCACACTTGGCTGCTGGAAGTGTCCCAGTCCTGGTGGCTGCAGATGCAGCCCTTGGGTTTTTCCTGCTCCTGGTGCCTGAGGTCAGTGCTGGACAAGAGATGCTGCAGAAGGCACTTTCAGAAGGTGGCAGAGGAGACTTGCTCCCTGGGGAGGATTTCTTAGGAAACAAGATACTGGTCTGGCCAGGCAGGGTGGTGACAGGGATCTGGGGTGGTGACAGGGATCTGGGGTGGTGACAGGGATCTGGGGTGGTGACAGGGACCCAGGATGGCACAGCAAAACTGCTCCAAGTTTGTGGGAGGTAGGGAAGGAGGGCTGGGGGTCAGGACAGGCTCTGCTCACTGCTCCCTGGGATAGGACAAGCAGCAATGGATGGAAGCTGCAGCACAGGAGGTTGCAGCTCAACACAAGGGGGAACTTCTGGACTGGAAGGGTCCCAGAGCCCTGGCACAGGCTGCCCAGAGAGGCTGTGGAGTCTCCTTCTCTGCAGTGTTTCCAGGCCTGTGTGGATGTGTTCCTGTGTGACCTGAGCTGGACTGTGTGATCCTGCTCTGGCAGGGGGATTGGACTGGATGATCTCTTTGGGTCCCTTCCAACCCCTGACACCCTGTGAGCCTGTGAAGGAGGGAAGGGGGGAAAGCAGCCCCAATCAAAGGCTGCAGTTTTCCAAAGCCCAGCTGGTTTCTAGGGCTCCTAATGAGTGCACAAAGTTGTTTTCCCTTTTTTTCCTGGCAGATCATGCCATTCTTAAGCCTCACAGCAGAAAATCCTCTGTTTTTGTAGGTGAAATTGCTTGATTAATCATTAAGCCATTGAATATTTTAAACAAAGTAGACATCTGTTGTGAGTGGTGAAAGCTGCACAGGAATCAAACTGCAGCTTTGAGGAGGTCTCTGTGCCAAAGGGAAGCTGGAAAGCAACTCAATCCCTGGCTGCATCAGGGAGAAAAATAATGGAAATAACAATAACAGGACAGAGAGGATGAGGGAAAAGGCCTCAGGTTGTGCCAGGGGAGGCTTAGGTTGGATAGGAGGAAGAACTGAGTGGTCAGGGATTGGCACAGGCTGCTCAGGGTGGTGCTGGGGTCCTCATCCCTTGGGCTGTGCAAGAAACCAGTGGCCATGGCACTTGGGGACATGGCTTAGTGGCCGTGGTGGTGCTGGGTTGAAGGTTGGACTCATTCTTAGAGTCAGATCTATGATCCTGTGCCTGAAAGTGGGGATGAATCAACCAAGCTGTGAGCAAGGGGCGAGAAGGAGCTGCTGTGGAAGTTGGTGCTGCCCAGGCAGGGCTGCTCAGCACAGCTCCCCTAGCCCAGTGTGCTTTGTTTAGTGCTGTCTTGGCCCCAGGAACCCCTCTGCAGCTGCTTTGCTTTCAGGAGGTTCTTTTGCTTGATGGAGCTGTGATGTTTGAGCCAAGGCCTCTGCTAAAACCCAGGTCACCCTGGGACCAACTCGTTTTTAATTAGCCTCCTCATGACAAGGTCTCATCAACTTGGACCAGCCCTGGGACTCCAAACCTTGGATTTTTTCAGCTGGGGAGGAGGAAATCCTTGTCTTCCACAGGCAGAGTTTTCTCTCTGGCACAAGGGTCTATGCTGCTCTGCAGGCTTCTCTTGGGTCCTTTCTTCTGTAGTGGTTTGACTTTCTTTTTTCCCCAAGAATCAGCTCTCAAACCCAATCAGAGCTCCCAAACCTTGGGTGTCTCCAGGCTCTCCTGCAAGCTCTGCTGCTGGTGCTGTTTAAGCATCCCTCTGCAGCCTAAGGAGCCTGAAGACCTGGGTCTGGCTCCCTCAACACAAGGAGGAGCTTCCTGCAGACTCTGAGATGAGAGCTCTGCCTAGGGACCAGGCTCCTTGGGCAGGCAGGAGAAGGTCTGGTGGCCCACAGAGGTTCTCTCTCCTGGCCCTCGTGGGGCTGTTAGCAGCAGTTGGCAGCTGCCACTGCTGCAGGAAGGGGAGGGGGCTGTGGGTGAGGAAGGTTTGCACGGAGCAAGCCCTGCTCTGAAGGTTTCTAAGACCCCTCTTATCCGTAGGCTTTCATCCAGCTCTGAGTGGCAGAAGTAGTTCAGGGGGCAAACATCCCTGTGTGCAGCAGTGTTTTACTGGCCTGCAAGCTGGGCAGCTGCTGGGGTGAAATCAGTGGGGCAGGTGATGGCACAAAAACCTCCTTCCCTCCCTCTTGGCAATAGCTGTGGCCGAGGAAACCTCAGTCTGAACCTCCACCTAGGAGGGGACCATTCCCTCCTTAGCACCCAGCCCATCCACCCACGATGGCTAAGGAGCTCTGGGGTGCATCCCAAGGCCCTTCTGCTCCTCAGAGGTCACCTACATCCCTGCCTTTGGTTTTCCACTCACAGCTTAGCAGCTGAAGTTCACAGAGTCTCCTCTCACCTTACACAGCAACAAAGTCCTTAAGTTGGTGTCAGATTTCCCTCCAGATCCTCCCAAACGACTGCATCGGCAGAATCCTGCCCTGCCCCTGACCCCTCCTGCCCTGCTCATGCCCCCACCATGGACCGGTGCCACCACGGGCACCCTGCAGCCTCCTCCCCTGAGGGACAGAGCAGATGGGGGTCTGCCTGCCTCTCCCGTGGCTACTCTGGAGCACATTTTCCCCCAGAGTTTTATTTCCCCCTCCTCCTTTTCGCCATCCAACACCAAACTGGAGCTGCTTGCTCAGGAGGCTGCAGCCAAAGCCAAACCAATTTCCTCTGTGCCCTTTCCTGCTGAGTTCCCCTGATTCAGGTCGGGATTGAGCTGTGTGGTTTTCCTTCACCTCCAGCTCCTGCTCCAGCTTCCGTGGCCCTGCTGAGGCTTCCCTGGCATCTCCATCCCTGTCCAGGTCCCAGCCAGGCTTGTCAGCACTGAACAACTGAGTAGGGAAGATGCCACCCCTGCCCCGAGCTTGGTGACAATCACCTTTATCCTCTCCACTGGCACTGGTGGAGGCCACACCTCGAGTACTGGCTTCAGGTTCGTGCCCCTGACTCTAAGAAGGACATTGAGGGGCTGGAGTGGGTCTGGAGAAAGGCAAGGAAGCTGGGGAGGGGTCTGGAGAACAGGGCTGGGGAGGAGCAGCTGAGGGAGCTGGAGGTGTTTAGCCTGGAGAAGAGCAGGCTGAGGGCAGAGCTCATTGCTCTCTACAGCTCCCTGAGAGGAGCCTGGAGCCAGGTGGGGGCTGGGCTCTTCTCCCAAGTAACTACAGATAGGACGAGAGGAAATGGCCTCAGGCTGCACCAGGGGAGATGTAGGTTGGGCGCTAGAAACAACTCCTGTGCTGCAGGAGCGCTCAGGGATTGGCACAGGATGCCCGAGGAGGAGATGGAATTCCCATCCCTGGAGGTGTGCAAGAGCTGTGTGGCCATGGCACCTGGGGCCAGGGTTTAGTGGGCATGGTGGGGTTGGGGTGCTGGTTGGACTGGGAGACCTCAGAGGCCTTTTCCACCCAAAATGATTCCAGGGTTTGGTCTTTGACAAGGACCACCCTAAGCAAATTGTGTCTGGGGGAAACTTCTTGACTCCTGTTCCAAGAACTGCTCCAGGATGTGCTGCTCTCTCCCAAGCAGAGCTGCTTTGACCCGAGAGAAAAACATGAGCTTGTCCTAATGGCATTATGGGCTGTTATCACTCTTGCTGCTTCTGACCTGAGGGGTCACCTGCTCTGGCTGGATTTCCCAGCAGAGAAGGTGATTTTATGATCAAAAATAACATCTGTGGGTAATTAAATCTCCTGCTTCAGGGCACAAACCCTAACCTGCCAGCGGGCAGGATGGGACTCCCGGAGACCTGGAAATAACTCTCAGACAATTAATTTTCACTCAATCCCTGGGCTGGGAGGGATCAGAGGGGTGAAACAACCCTAATTAATTTACAGTGATTATTTCCAGCAGCTGGCAGGTGACATAACTCAGCAGCAGAGAGGACCAGGAGCAGGCAGATAACTGAGGAGAAACGTGAGGTCCTCACACAGCTCCCTAGGAGCCCAGGTAAAGGTCTGTGCCCTCCTGCCTTGATGCTCCAGGGATGTGGGGCAGCTCCTGCTCCTCTGGCACTAATTATTCCATCTCTTAATGCCCACAGAATCATGGAAGGGTAGAGAGTGGAAGGGATCTAGTCCAACCCCACCGCCAAAGCAGGGCAGGTTGCACAGCAGCGTGTCCAGGTGAGATCTGAAACTGCAGAGCAGGAAACTCCACAACCTCTCTGGGCAGCCTGTGCCAGGGCTCTGTAGCTCTCAAAGAAGTTTTCCCCCAGTGATGGCTGCTTCAAGGCTTCACCTCCACAGGCAAAGGGTAGACCTGGCTGAGAGGCAGCAGAGTCCAGGACAGACAACCCGAATGGGATGGGATTAGGCAGGGTGGGAAGCTCAGGCTAGGCTGGCAGGGTGATTTGCTCACTCCTGTGCCCTTCCTTTGCCACCTCCATCCCCCAGCCATCTGCAATGGGCTCTTACTAGGGCAGAGGGAGCAAAAGGAGGGGAAAAAGCCCTTCTGGCTAATGAGCTGTTTGCTGTTTGTGAGCAGGTAGCAGCAGAGCTGGATGAATTATTAATGGGGTGGAAATGGGGTCCCTCCACACGGCCGCTGCTAATTCTGGCTCAGCTGAATGTCACTGCCTCCATCTCCCTCTCCGGGCTGTGGTTTGGGGGATTGATTGCTCCTCCACTTCCTTCCCCTTCCTCTCAGATCAGAGGTGTCCAAGCACAAGGTCACCCCTGGCTCGGGCACCAGGACAGGCTCTGCCTGCGTGTGGCACTCGGCGGAGCATGAGTCAGCAGGAGCTGGCACCGCGGCGTCGGGCACCGCGCCGGGGGCGCTCGGCTCTCTCCTTGCCTCTTCCCCTCGGCCTGGAGCAGACACCTCTGCACGGCTGCACCCAGCCACCCACCGCTCGGGAAGGCTCTCAGGCTCCTCTGGGCTCCTGTCTGCCAGCCCCTGCTCCTGGCTCCTCTTCCTCTTGCCCCTCCGACCTTCCAGAACCATCTCAGCACTGTGCCCTTCTCCCCGCCAGCCGCAGGGAGGCGTCACAGTGCCAGCCAGGGCCGTGTGGTGACAGTGCAATGAGTGCCCTATCTCCACCTGGGGACACTGAGGCAGGGAGGGACGTCAGGGGCAGGCTTGGCCTTCACTGGGGGCTCCACCTTTGTAAAGATGAAGATACTGCAGGCAGCTGCCGCTGGGCAAGGCTGTGGCTCCCTCACCCAGCCTTGATGTGAGGGTCAGGGGAAAGCAGGAGGGTCGAGGCGAGCTCTGCTCTCACCTCACCTTGGCTCAACTCTGCTCATGCTCTACTTAGCACCTCCCTGAGAAGAGCCTGAGCTGCTCCTTGCACCCCAGGCAGCACAGCCTGTGCGGGAGACTGACAGCCAGGGAGGACCTGGAGAGGGAGGACCTGGAGAGGGAGGACCTGGAGAGGGAGCTGCTGCCTGTCACACACAAGGACCAGCCCGAGCCACCTGTCCGCCCTTGCAAGGCTCCTGCAGGGACACAGATCCCTTCACGCCCACTCTGCCTAAGCCAGAGGCAGTGCCGGTGGCGCTCCCAAGCTGACCCCGCAGGCTGGAACCAGCCCTGCCCGCGGGTGACCCCCCCAGGGAGGACCCTGAGCACCGCATCTGCAGGGTGACCTGAGGGCAGCGCTTCCATTGCCAAAGCTGGAGCTGCTGCCCAGCACCTGGGCCCGAGCAGAGGCAGGCGGCAGAAGGGTTAACGGTGCCCGGGCAGCGCCGCTGCTGAGCAGATAATCCCATCGCTGCTGGGCACGGACCGGCGCCGCCGCCCGCCCCAGCGGTTTGGAGCGGCTCCTGCTTTGGGCACTGCTAATCCCCCGGGGAGCTGCTCCAGCCCCAGCGCTCCTGCTGCCCTGGGCTCACCTCCCACCCACCTCCCCACGGGAGCTGCACCCCTGCAGCTGCTCCTCTGGGGGCTGAGGGGATTATGGTGAGGGTGGTGAGACGCTGGAAGAGGTTGCCCAGGGAAGATGTGGATGCCTGGAGCTGTTCAAGGCCAGGTTGGATGAGGCCTTGAGCAAGCTGGGCTGGTGGGAGGGGTCCCTGGCCACGGCAGGGGCTCGGAGCTGGATGGTCTTGAAGGTGTCTTCCAAGCAAAACCATTCTGGGATTCCATGGAGTGACCTAGGGATGGGAACTTGGTGAAGCAGACACCTCCCAGCCAGCAGCCATGGGCACACCTTCAGAGCTGCAGGGCTTCAGCCCACTGGCCTGGGATCTGGAGCTTGGCTTGGAGCTTGGCTCCAAATCTGGGCTTGCTGTACCTAAGAGCTGCAACCTTTGTTCTTCCCATGGCACTTGCCTGAAGCTTGTCTACAAATTAAGCTGCTTGGATCCTGCCTCATCCCTTCCTTGCCCTCATTCTTAGGAGGAGCAGCTGAGGGAGCTGGGGGTGGGGTTTGGTCTGAAGAAGAGGAGGCTCTCAACAGCTCCCTGAAGGGAGGTTGGAGCCGGGTGGGGGTTGGGCTCTTCTTCTTTGTATCAGGTGGCAGAAGGAGAGGCAATGGCCTGACATTGTGCCAGGGGAGGGTTAGGTTGGAGATGAGGAAAAATTCCATGTTGCAAGAGTGGTCAGGGATGGGCAGAGGCTGCTCAGGGAGGTGGTGGAGTGTCCATCCCTGCAGATGCTTAAGCAAGCTGTGGCCATGGCACTTGGGGGCCCTGGTTCCGTGGCCAAGGTGGTGCTGAGCTGCTGGTTGGACTGGCTGATCTCAGAGGGCTTTTCTAACCCAAGCAACTATGACTCTGATTCTGCAGCTCTTGTATCTTGCTCTGGAGATGGCTCAGTGTCCACAGCCTACAAGCAGGGACGCGAGAGCAGCTCCCTGTGTGCTGGGCTCTGAGTCCATTATTGATTCAGGACTAAGAAAATGCTTAGGAAGTAGGAAAAGTGTCCTGCTCTAAAAGCCTGCCAGCCTGGGAAGCTGCCGACGTGCAGCCTCCGCAGAGCTGCTCCACCACCATGAATATTTCATCCTCTGAGAGAGGCTCTCAGAGTTTGAATGGGGGAGGGCAGGACAGGGTGGGAAAGGGGAGGGAGCAAAAGCTCTGCCTTGCTCTTCACATGGAGTTGCAGACCTTCCCCAAAGCCTGACCTCAAAGCAGAGCATGGCTGGGTGGTGGAGCTGCCCTGGCAGCCCCTGGGCTCCTGTGTGTGCTGTGCCCAGCCTTCTGCTGCTGGATGCAAAGTGCTTGGCTCTTTCCTGCTCTGGTTTAAGGGAACAATTCAGAAGATGCCTCTTGGTGGCCCAGGACCGTGCTGTGGTTAGCCTCAAAGGTGTCCTGGCTGTCCCCAAGGGCAGGACTCCGATCCCCACCTTTTAGAGGGCTCTTCAAAGGCACTTCATGGCAGCACCATGGAGCTGAAGCAGGTGGTCAGGCCAGGGGATGGGGGCTTGCAAACTCTTTGGCTGAGAGTCAGAACCATCTGGATCTGTGCTAGTTGTCCCTTCTCATCCCAAAAGAGACATGGAGATGGCAGCATCCATGGGGAGCTCAGTTCTGAGGGAGCAGACTCACTGCCTGTGCTGGAGCATGCAGCAAAATGAGTGCTGGTCCTGGGCAATGGGCAGCCAGAGACTTGGGCCCTGCCAGCCAAGCTTTGCCTGCTCATGCTTGATGGAGCAGTTTGGAGTCATAGAATTAGAACAGTTTGGTTTGGAGAAGCCCTCTGAGATCTTCCAATCCAACCTTCAGCCCAACCCCAGCATGGCCACTAAATCCTGTCCCCAACTGCCACAGCCACAGGTTTCTTGAACACCTCCTGGGATGGGGACTCCACCACCTCCCTGGGCAGCCTCTGCCAGTCCCTGACCACTCTTGCAGCAAAGTTTTCCCTAATCTCCAAGTTAAACCTCCTCAGGTGCAGTTTGAGGCCATTTCCTCTCTCCTCTCCCCTAATACCAAAGAGAAGAAGAGAGCAGCTCGCTCCAGCTTTCCCCACCTGGATGCTGTCCCCTTCTGAAGAGCAAAGCTTTTCTTGCAGCAGTTTATCTTTCCTCACCTCACCCAAGGCACAGGCAAACTTTCTGCTCACTCTACCAATTAACTCCACCTGACAGCAGGATTTTTATGGCTGTGTCTTTTCCATCAGCAAGTGGAAATGATCCTTGTTAGGGGAGCAGCCATCCTGCCTTACGGCCCCGAGCTGGGCATCGAAGGAGCTTGCAGTGGGCTGGGAGGGAAATCCCGTTTGCTCAGCACTCTCTAATTTCGTTCCTGCTCCCTCATTTGCCCTGAAACCTTTGCTTCTCTGACACTGAGCCCCTGCCGTGCTCCCGAGCAGCCTCGGTGGTGGCAGAGCAGCAGTGTGTAATTTGCTGAGCAGCTGCTAACAGGAGATCCCAGGGTCTGGCCCCAGGGGCAAGGAGCAGATGATCCTGGCTTCAAATAATGCTCTCTGCAGCAGCCCTGAGGTGGGAAGTGATTAAGGGTGGGAACCAACCCAAAAGGCTCCAACCCTTTCTCCTAGGCTAGAAAACAACAGGGCAAAGGGAGGGAGGCAAGGAGTAGATTAGGGAAAACTTCTCCCGGTGGATTAGAGAAAACTTCTCCTGGGTGGAAATGGCAGCAGATGCCTTCTGCAGGCTGCCTCCTCAAAGGAGAGCCTTTGGATGAGGCCTTGGAGTGAAAGGATGAAGGGCAACAGCTTTGAGCTGTGAGAGGGGAGATCAAGACTAGAGCTCAGGAAGAAATGCTGCACTGTGAGGGTGGGGAGAGATTGGCACAGGTTGCCCAGGGAGGCTGTGGATGACTCCTCCCTGGAGGTGTTCAAGGGCAGGTTGGATGAGACCTTGAACAAGCTGTGCTGGTGGGAGGTGTCCCTGCCCATGGCAGGGGTTTGGGACTGGTTGATCTTCAAGGTCCCTTCCAACCCAACCCATTCTGTGCCAGGGGAGAGGCTTCCAGTATTTTAATGTACTGGAGGGCTCAAGGAGGCTATGGCACAGCAACTTCCCATCCCCACAACCCTGCCTGGGATGTCCTGGGTGGTGTGACAGCAGGGGGTGGATTCCTTCTGCTGCTGAATTTCAGGATGAAGTCACAATGATTGTCCCCAAAGCCATCTAGGTCCTGCAAGGAAGGGCAAAAGAGAGCTCTGCCACCCAGCCCTCTGCTAAAGCCAAGGATGGGTCTGCAGCCAGCAGTGGGTAGTGCTGGTTTAGTGAAGGAGGAGAGAGAGCATCCCATTGTCTTGGAAAGGATTTGGCATTTGACTTGTGTGTGGGCTCAGCTCAGCCCAAAGGTGCCCCCCGAGTCCTGGGATGGTCACAGGGATTTGGATCCACAGCTCTGCTGCCTGAAACACAGCACAGGCATGTCCTGTGGGCTGGGAAATGGCTGTGGCAGGGTAGCAGAAGGGATGAATCCATCCTACAACCACCAGCTTCTGTTGCATCTTCAGAGGTACTCTCGGAAGAGCACCTCTGAAGCAATTCCTTTTGCCTTCTGACTCCAAAACCTTCAGTTTTCATTCTCCCCCCCCCAAGCCTTCATCCTGCTGAACAGGGGCACAAAGAGAGAACTGGGCAGAGCTGCATGAGCTGGGCTGAGAACGTAGGGGGAAAGGTCTCTGTGCCCCAAAGGCTGTCTGCTTTTGCTCCCGCTCTGAGCAGCCAGCCCAGCTCTTTAGCAGGAGCCCTTTTAACCACATGTCATTCAGAAAAGTTTAGCTAAGAATTAAACATCAGATTTGGCTGAATGTGTAATGAATAAATAAAGCCTTTTCCCTTTCATGTAGCCCTGCCAAAGTCAACAAGCTCTATTAGCTGATGAAACAATGCTGACGCCAAAGAAAAATACCCCTGACCCATCAATATGGGCTGAGAGCTCAGCCTTGCATCAAAGAGCCTTGTCTGAACAAGAACTGCTGTCCTGACACCTCTCGGGGTGGGGGCTGGGAAGAAGGCTCCCACCCCTCCATGAGCTGGGCTGGGCTGCTCTCAACAGGGTGTCAAGGAGCAGCAAAGTCCTTTGGTGTTGGCTCACAGGCAGCCTCCAGCCACCTCTCCTGGCTTTTGCTGGAGTGATTTGGTACCCCCCTGGGCTGTCTGGAGCAGGGGAGAGGGCTCTGGGGCTTGCTTGCTGCCTGCTCTGTCTGTTAATCACCCACAAATCCTGTGCGAGGTCTTTTCTTCTCCTGTGTGCAAAATGCTGGCACTTGGAAGGAGAATCCTCAAAGGTCTCTTCTTGGTGTCAAAGAAAAGCTTCAGCATCTCAGAACAACTCCATACCTGGGAGCACCCCAGCACCTGTGTCCTCCTCTTCCTCCTCCTCCTTCTGCCCAGGAGGGTGGAATGGCAAAGTAATTCCACATCTCCTCTCTGCCCCATGCAGGCTGTGCAGCTTCACTTGGCCCCAGCCATACCCATCTTGCAGACCCCCCCCCATCTGCAACCTGCTTCTAGCTGCTCCATACCACGCTCTGGATCTAGGTGACCATTAGGTGACCTCCAGAGGTCCCTTCCCACCCCCACCATGCTGGGACTCTCAGGTCTCACTCTTCCCTCCACATCCTCGGTTAAAAGATCTGGTCCCTGTTAGCCTCCAGCCTGCAGGACAGGTCAGGCTGCAGAGGATGGCATCCAGGCAGGTTTTGACCCAGAGAAGGGGCAGCCTGCTCCAGTGCCTCGCTGGTACCAGCGCAGCCTGGCAGGGAACGGTCACTGCCCTGCAGGGTCACGACTCCCACCAGGACCCTCCTCCTCTGCCTGCCCACAGCGATGCCCCACGCAGAGACATTCTCCTGCTCCCTCTTGCCGGCCGCCTTCAGCGGAGGGCGGGGGGGGATGTCTGTGTGCCTCGAGTTTTGACTTCAGCTGTCTGAGCAGGGCTGGCATCCTGCCGGGCTGTACTCTGAGCAGCTCTCCTTCGACCTCCCCCTGGCAGAGCCCTGCTGCTCAGAGGCTCCCAGGAGAGCGCTCAGCCCCTGCGCGGCTCGGAGCTGCTCTGCCGATAGCTCAGCTCCGGTGGACGCTCACCTGTTGCAGGAAAACAATTCAAACCCGAAGAGAAAGGGTATGAGGGCACCCAAAGAGGCTGGAGGGGCTGCGTGGGGCTCATGAGAGGCACTCGCTCTCCCCTTCTGCAGCCAGGGGTGGGGCTGGGGGGCAGTGACAACCATCAGTGGGCAGTGGCATCGATCAGTGGGCAGTGGCATCGATTTCTGTCCCTGGCTTCCTTTGTGCAGGGGAAGCAAAGCTGGGCTGGCATCCTCTGCGTGTCAATAGGTGTCAAGTCACCACCCAGGACCAGGAAGGGAAAGGTCATTTCTTGCTGACTCCACTTTCTTCTTGCCCAGAAGGGGATGCTCAGCAGTAAACGGCCACGACTCACCCTCTGAGACAGAGGGCAAGAAAATGTCCCTCGCTGCCCTCCCAGCACATCCCACCCCGGTGCTGAGGCTGGGCCGGAGCTCGGAGCTCTCCTGCAGCCGTGTCCTGCTCTGTGCACTCTGCTAGGTGGGCTCCTTGCTCACCTCAGCAGGGCTGCTCCTCCTCTGAAGCACAGAATGAACCAGGGCAGAAAAGACCTCTAGGATCGAGTCCAGCCTATCACCTAACCCTTCTAATTACTAACCCATGGCACTGAGTGCCCCATCCAGCCTCCTTTTAAACACCTCCAGGGCTGGTGCCTCCACCACCTCCCTGGGCAGCCCATTCCAGTGCCAATCACTGTTTCCATGTAGAACTTCCTCCTAACATCCAGCCCGAACCTGCCCTGGCACAGCTTGAGGCTGTGTCCTCTTGTTCTGTCCCTGGGTGCCTGGCAGAAGAGCCCAACCCCACCTGGCTATGACCTCCCTTCAGGCAGTTGTAGAGAGCAGTAAGGGTCTCCCCTCAGCCTCCTCTGCACACCCCCAGCTCCCTCAGCCATCTGCTTGGCTTTTAACTCTCTGGACCCTAGGAGAGGACAGTGCTGGTGTGAGATGGGGGAGAAAGGGCTGTGGCTGTGGTGGAATTTCATAAGCCCAGCCCAAAAGCCTAACTTGCATCATGGTCCCTGTGCTCTCAGCAGGATTCCTCCTCAGGGAGCTGCTGGCTACGAGTGCTGGTTTCTGTTCTGGGAGGTGAGGGATGGGCCAGGCACAAGCCCTGGGGTGAGGCAGGGGCAGGAAGGCAAACCCATGCTCTGCCTCGGTGTGACTCCCATCCCTGGCTGCCTGTGGCGTCTGGAGTGCTCCAGCACATGGCAGGCTGCAGGCAGTGTGAGCTGTACCCAGTGCTGCCCAGCCCAGAGCAGGAGGGGTTCAGCTCAGTATGGAGTGAGCCAAGAGCTGCAGAGAGCTGACTGCAGTTTGTGTCTTTCCCTTCCTTGGAGGTCAGCAGAGCTGAGGGCTTGGAGCTTCCTTGGGCAGAGAGAGTTTGCAAATTGCTGCAGGGAGTGCAGAGGAAAGTGAGCTGGTGTCCACCTCCTGGTCACAGAAGTGTTTGGGTTGGAGAAGCTCTCTGAGATCACCCAGTCCAACCATCATCCAGCACCACCATGGCCCCCAAACCGTGTCCCCAAGTGCCATGGCCACAGGTGTCTTGAACACTGCCAGGGATGGAGGCTCCACCACCTCCCTGGGCAGCCTCTGCCAATCCCTGACCACTCTTGCATCAGAGAAATGTTTCCTCATGTCCAACCTAACCCTCCCCTGGCACAATTTCAGACCATTTCCTCCTGTTCCATCACCTGATTCAAGGGAGAAGAGACCAAACCTCCATCTCACCACAACCTCCCTTTGGGGAGCTGTGAAGTCCCTGCAGCCAGCCAGGCTGAGCCACCACCAGCTAACTGCTGCTTCTGCAACCCTCAACTTCATCTTTCTTTCCAAACGATCCTTTAAAAGCAAAAGCTGCAACTGAGCTGCAAAATGTCCTCCCTGGCACCAAGGAGACCCTTCAGGCTGGTGGGAACTGGGAAACTGCTGGCAGCACGAATCTGACAGTCAGAAGTGGTTGGCCTCCCCTGGTGTCATGAAGTGTTTTCCTCCTTGGTTTTCAAGAGCTGCCCTCAGCTTGCTGGCTCCAGGGGCCATTTTCCAGGGGAGAAAATTGAGCTGTGGGGTGCACAAGCCTGGATCATAGAATCAGTGAGGGTTGGAAGGGACCACAAGGATCAGCCAGTTCCAACCCCCCTGCCATGCCCAGGAACACCCTACCCTAGAGCAGGCTGCACACAGCCTCAGCCAGCCTGGCCTCAAACACCTCCAGCCATGGGGCCTTAACCACCTCCCTGGGCAACCCATTCCAGCCTCTCACCACTCTCCTGCTCAACAACTTCCTCCTCACCTCCAGCCTCACTCTCCCCACCTCCAGCTTTGCTCCAATCCCCCCACTCCTGCCACTCCCTCACAGCCTCAAAAGTCCCTCCCCAGCTTTTTTGGAGCCCCCTTCAGATCCTGGAAGGCCACCAGAAGGTCACCTGGGAGCCTCCTCTGCTCCAGCCTGCACAGCCCCAACTCTTTCAGTCTGTGCTCACAGCAGAGCTGCTGCAGCCTCTCAGCATCCTCCTGGCCCTGCTCTGGACATGCTCCAGCATCTCCACATTCCTCTTGTAATGGGGGCTCCAGAACTGGATGCAGTACTCCAGGTGGGGTCTCAGCAGAGCAGAGGGGGAGAATCACCTCCCTGGCCCTGCTGGCCACACTTCTGCTGCTGCAGCCCAGGCTCTGCTTGGCTTTCTGGGCTGCAAGTGCACACTGCTGGCTCCTGCTGAGCTTCTCCTCCAGCAGCACCCCCAAGTCCCTCTCCTCAGGGCTGCTCTCTCTCAGATAATGCTGGCAGCAGGAAATGGAGCTTCCCCAATGATTCAGAGGGAGATTTTCCCCTTCTCATGGTAGTTAAAATGAAAATAAGACAGTTTTTAATAGCCACTCCTGGCCCAGTTCTCAGCCCAGCTGGAAGCACTGTCAGCATAGGCTGTCTTGGTCCCTGTACCTGCAATGGGTGCTTGGAGCATTCCCTGGGGACATCTGGGAGGGGATGCTGCAGCCCTGCTGTTTTGCTCTTTGCTTTGACCCCTCGAGCTCTTCAGGACAATGAAAGCCCTTGTGAATTATAAATCAAAGGCAGCTGCTGGGCTTTGTGGTGCAGGGAATGAAGTGCAGCGATTAATATTTAAGAGAAAATAAGTTAAAGGTTTTAACTACAAGGGCAAGTGTTTGGCCACAGAGTCCTCTCCTGAGGAGGCAGCAAGAGAGGCAGAGCTGCCTCTTCAGTGGCTCCAGTGATATCTGTGGCTGTCAGACCATCAGCCTGAGCTGGCTTCCCCCACCTGCCCTTGCTCCTAACAAACCCCTGGTGCTGGAGCAGCCTTTTGGGATGGGACTGGCACACACCCTCCAGAGGCTTTAGCAAGCAGAGGGATGTGCTCAGAGCAGCTCAGGTTGTGTGCTTGCTGGGGGCAGAGCTTCCCCCAAACCTTACAGGCTCACAGGATGTCAGGGGTCAGAAGGGACCCAAAATGCTCATCCAGTCCAACCCCTCTGCCAGAGCAGGACCACCCAATCTAGCTCAGGACACACAGGAACACATCCAGGCAGGCCTGAAAAGGCTACACAGAAGGAGACTCCACAATCTCTCTGGGCACCCTGTGCCAGGGCTCTGGGACCCTTACCACCCCTAGACCAGGACTTTTGAGCCTCCTTCCCCCCAGCTACTCCTCACTCTCCCCTCAGCATTCCAACATCATCACTGCTCTAGGGCCAATCTCTTGGCACCACAGTGGGCTGGGTTGGACACCTCCTTCCCATTCTACAGACCAGGAGAGCTCAAGACCACAGCCACCCTGAGCTGAAATGTCCTTAGAGCAACATCTTGGCAGGACACTGCCTGTGGCTCCCTGCATGCCAAGGCTGGTAGAACCCATCAGATAAAGAGGCAAACACTTACATGGGTGCAGAATCTCTCTGGAGGGTCCCCACAGGTGATTCCTGCCGGGTCCACCCGCACCGTCACGTAATCCTTCATCCTCATGGCCTTGGGCTGGCAAGCATAGAACTCCCATGATGGGCCATCATCCGTGGTCACCCAGGACTTGCAAATGTCATACTGCCCCATGGCCAAGGGCAGGCAGTGCAAGAGGAAAGCAACCAGGTAGAGCATGGCAGCTGCGGCCAAGTGCTGGACCCCTGGGCGAGGGCAGAGCCGAGAGTCCCGAGGAAGGCAGCGACTGGGCTAGGGTTTGCCCTCGGGATCAGCATGGAAACTCCTCATCTAAGAGTGATCCAGTCAAAGGAGATCCAGATACTAACAGGAGAGATCCCACTCTGCACACCCTGTTTGGCTGTGGAGAGTTTCTCTGGGCGCAGAAGCCAACTTTGCAGAGCAGGGAGTTAGGAAAGTTTTGGCTGGAGTTGCTGATCAGTGGTCATAAGTCTTTCTTAACCTCATTCCCACCCCCCCCTCCCCCTTTGATTGTCCAAAAGGGCTTCCAAATCAGCATGAAAATATCTAGAGGTGACTCCAGTCAATCAATAGCAAGATCAAGTTCTGAGCTGCTGCTGAAATTTGATAGGAGTGGATTGGAGAGGCTGTGGGGTGCTGCTGGATCAGGTTTGCCTCAACCTTCTTGCCTGCTGCAGTTGCATCTCTGGGGAAAGTGCCTTAAAGTGTAGTTTGCCTTTAACTGCTGCAGCCTGTGAGCACGAGCACATGGAAGATCTGGCTCCTGGTCATCGGCACGACTCTGACAAAGGAGGAGGTCCTCCGGAGTTAAAATCCCTCTCTCCCAAAGGATGTTTGCCTCCACATAACGGTTGGGTTGGTAGCAAGCTCCGTGGTGGTCCTAGTGTAGGATGCTGGACAGTCGGCAGGAGCTGTCCTTGCTGCTTCTCCCTCTGTCTTTCAGCAGCGAGGAGACGCTCACGGGAGAGGATTTGTCCAGCTCTGCCTCTCGGCAGCTCAGCATCAAGCTCTCAAAGCCTTCAGCCACAAGCCATGCTGCTACCTGAGGTCCCCTCGCTCTGTCACGGCCAGGGCAAAGGGAGAGTTCATTAGCAGGCTGCACCTAAAACGAATGGAAAGACAAATTAGCTGGGAGCAAGGGCAGGGAGGTGCAGTGAGAGCAACAAAACTTGTAAGAGCAGGGGTCCCCCAGGAGCCTCAGCCCTCAGATGGGCTTCCCGAGCCAGGAGCCAGGCTCTGTAAGAGGGAGATATACAACTTTAATAAAAAGAAATCCATAGTAAGATGCTCAGGGCTCTGCTGCCGTCCAGGAGCCGAGGACGACTGCTCCCCATTTAAGGGACCTGCTTTGTAACAGCAGCTGGACAGCGGCAGCTCTAATGGGTCCTCAAATGGTACCGAGGAGCAGCTATAGGTCATTAGGAGACAGAGAACATGCAGACAGAGAGCAGGGACAGACAGACAAATTGATAGTCCTTAAATGATAAGCGAATAACTAAGACAGCTGGGGAGACAGATCCACTGTCCAGCATCCCCACGGATGATTTATCTGAACAATAACATTTAATAAAAGAACAATTTAAGGTCCTAATAACATTTAAGGTTCACCTAATACAAAGAGCACTGCCCTGCCCAGTATTCATCCCAGGTTAGAGCAACACTGCTGCAGTTTTGTTGTCTTTCCAGCAGAGCTATAAAAAACCCAAATAACTGCAAAACAAAACGACAAAGAACTGGGAGGGTGGGAACACAAACCCCGAAAGTCAAAGCCTCTCCCAGCACCAGATCCAGGAGGGAGAGCTGAAGCAGGAGGGTGGGAACACAAACCCCGAAAGTCAAAGCCTCTCCCAGCACCAGATCCAGGAGGGAGAGCTGAAGTGGAAGGTGAGAGGCACAAACCCAGGACAGAAATTTAGCCCTGGATAGTTCCCTTTGCTTGATCCTCCCCTCCCAACTCTTCTCCCACAGCGTGGGGAGGTTTGTTTCAGCAGTACCTTTGGTCTCTGCTTTCTGTCACTGCTCAATCACCGAAGCTCAAAGTCCAGGTTAAGTGATGCATTGATCCGTGTCGGGGGGGTGAGGGGGGGAGCTTGGTGCCGCCATGCTGCCATCTCCCCTTCTCCCCTTTTTTGCCTGAAAGGCTGCTGATTGAGATGAATGAGTTGAGAAACAAGAAGCTGTCTCTCATGCTTCACTGCCAGCTCTCAAAGAAAAGCCTTCCAGAGCTGCCTTGGACCTGACCGAGCCCACAGAGCAAGAGGAGCCTGCTGCTATTTTTGCATTATGAGTAAACGTAGTAAAAATAATAACAGGGTGTGACAGAAGTGTTTATCAGTGCTGCTGACATCAGAGCTGTCTTTTCACTTCTGACGAGCCAGTTCCTAATCGTTACATCAAACAGGTCCCCGCCAAGCGCCCAAGGAGCAGTGCCGAGCGCCAGGCTGGTGCCGAGCACAACCTGGGAAGGTTTAATGAGGACTCTGGTGTTAAGTTTATGGATCTATTTTCATAGCCTCAACAATTAGATTTGAATGGTTGTCAGAGCAAGGGAAAAAAAATAAAATCCCCAGGAAGAGAGGATCTATAATACCTATTAGTGTCTTGTCGTGCTGGCTAAATGTCAGAGATTCCCAGGGCAAGAAGAATTCGCTGGAAGAGTGAATTTAATGCCAGTTTACCCTGCGGGGTGCGCAGGTTCCTGGCAGGGTCTGAGGTGCAGGACGAGAGTTGCTCTGAAATGAGGCAACACATCCTGCGAGCAGGGGTGGGGTGAGGCTGGCGGAATGGGAGGCTTTGCCGTGCTTGATTTGGTTTGGCTCTTAGGAAATAAATCTTCAGCTGCTCCTCTGGAGAAGCTGCGGCTGGGCAGGGGTGGGAGCAGTGTGCTTTGTCTGCTTTGAGGAGTTCTCAGCGGTCACTGGGGACTGAGAGACAGAGCATTACAGAAACCCCACGAAATTAGATTGTAGCTTGACTTGGCTGCTCCCTTCTCTGATTACTCTGCTGGGGTTAGCAGCTGCGGAGAAGCAGAGACCCCCGGCGAGCAGCACTCCAGCTGCTCCGCAATTAACAACTGAAAGTAAACTCGACCGAGGAGTTTGCTCTTCCCCTTCCCGATCTGTTTGCTGCCTTCGGAACAAACCCCAGCCCAAGACTTTTATGTCATCTTTCCCATCCCGAAAAGCGAAGTTGAGGAACAGCCTCTCCGCAACCCTGCCGCGATGTGCCAGGAGCACGAATCAAACCCCCCACACCCCGGGAAGCCCCGCAGAGCTCAAGAGGAGCAGCAGCTCCCGACAGAAAGCAACCCGGGAAGCCCACATTTAACAGCTCTCTTTAATGCATTGGTGGTGCCGGAGGAAGCGAAGCTGCTTCACCCCCTCCGGCTTGGGTTTTTCCCACGAAAGGACTTCTCGGGACTGCCAGGGCTGGGGTGGAGCGGAGCGGAGCCCTCCCTGCCTGCAGCCTCCACTGCAAACTCCGCGGGGACAAAAAAAACCCCAACAACCCAGTTCGTTGTGGGCAGCTGGAGATGCTCCCGGACAGGGTTGGGGGGGGACCCTGGGGGAGCCACAGAGCAACTTTGGGGGCGCGGGGGAGGATGCTGGTGCTCGGGAGATGGGGATGTCGGTGCCGGAGAGAAGAGAATGCCGGTACTTGGGAGATGGTGCTGGTGCTCAGGTGATGGGGACACGGGTGTTTGGGAGATGGGGATATGGTGTTTGGGAGATGGGGGCTGCCCGCCGCTCCCCCCGCCCGCCTTTCTTTCCCCCCTTCCCCCCCCCCCCCCTCCCCGCCCTGGCCGGTGCTCGGCGCTGCAGGTCCTTACCGGGAGGAGGGAGCTCTGCGGTGCGGGGCTCCCGATGGAGCTGTGAACTTCAGGGCTTGGGGGATCCCCCCTTCAGATACAACCCCCCAGCATCCACACACACAACCACCTCCTCCCCCAGCCGGGCCAGCAGCCGCTGCGCCGCCGGCCCCCAAGGGCAGATGGCCGGGGAAGCTTTGTGCAATCCCCGGCTCTCCCGGCAAGTTAATGCCGAGGCTGAAATCCCTTTTGCTCTCACTTTCAATCACAATCGGAGCTTTTATCTCCGAGCCTGATCCCGGCTGCGTAACTTCCTCTGTGCAGCTTTAGCAGACACCATCCCACCGGGCAGCAATGTGCTTCTTAAAGGTGCAGGGAGGAAATGCGAGCGGGGAGGGGGGAAGGAAAGGGAGGGAGGGAAGAGAGAAGAGGGAGGAGGAAAAAGAAGATGCTTCGAACGGGGAGCCTTCAATCTAGGCTCGGTGGGTACCGCGGCTGCAGCATCCGTGATGTCCCGGTTAGATAACGGGAGAGGAGAATGCTCCTTGCTGGAGCTTTTCCCTTTCCCTTCTTCTTTTTTTCTTTTTTTTTTTTTTTTTTTTTTTTTTTTTTTTTTTTTTCTCCTTTAAGAGCTTCGGGGAAAAAAATCAACCTAAAAAATCATGAGCTCATGATGTTTGCTCGAGGAGGGGAAAAAAACCCCGAAGCTGTAGTCACGAGGGCTTCCCCGCCCGTGGAAGTTCTCTTCGTGTGCCCTGAATATTTTTGGGGAGGCTTCTGCTGTTGGAAGCTGCTGTAAATGAGGCTGTGTGCGTGTGTGTGTGGTGGGGGAAGAGGGGGTGGTTGGAATTAATAGGATAAACAAAGCAAGAACTCGGGGATGGGGAAATCAGATGGCTGGGAAGCGTTTCGGCAGTGGTGGGAATCGAAGCAAAGCAGGTTTTGCTTTGGGAAGGCAGGGGATTAACGAGCAGGGCTGGGAGGGGTGAGAGCACCTTCCAGCATCGAGATGCAGAAGCTGTAGCTGTTGCTTAGCTCAACTCTCCTGCAGCCACGCTGAGCGTAGAGGAAGCTCCAGCTACGGACAGGGCAGGCGAAACTGTGTCCAGGCTGACAGGATCGTTCCTGAGCAGAGGCTGAGCCTGCAGACAGGAGGGGCAGCTTTTTGCCGTGCTCCTGGGTAAATGACAGCTCATTTACGGAGAGGAAACTCCAAGGATCCCCGGTGCCCTCTGTGTCCATGACCACCAACATCTGCCCGTGCCTTCCTAGGCAGCAATTCCATCATTCTAAGCCAGAAAGTTCCCTGCCCAGCCTGTGTGTGCTTCGTGACCTCATCGGCTCAGTACTTTGTGAAATCATTTCACTGCTCTGAGGTCTCAAAGTGGCTTCTCCTACCTAAGAGACCCTGGAAAACACAGGATACATCCCGTGACGGGCAGAGATGATTTAGAGCTCTGTTGGGAAACGTTTCCCATATCCTGGAGCGTGAGATTTATGGAATGCCGACGCCTCTTGACCACGGCCCAGCCCTGACGCCTCAGGGTGGTCGTTACCTGTGAGGCTCTCTCTGATTCTGGCTCTCCTCTCCCGGTCAGGGCAGGGCTGATGCTTTCCACATCCTAATTATTTCTGTAAGCACTTCCTTTACAGCAGCAGGACTACTTAAGTGAGAAGCCCTGAGTGGGAATTCAGGGCGGGCTAATATTCCTGGATTTCACTTCGTGCCTTTAGGTCTTCTCTGTGGTAATGACTCCCCTGGAAATTCCCCACGTCTCGCTTATTACTCCTTTATTAGTTATTATGGTACCGTAACAGGATAAAAAGACGTTGGTATTTCATTTCCATTCCCTCTAACAGCCACGGCGAGGACCAAGCGGTGTGCTGATTATTGACATCAGAGTTAAGTGACATGCACGCCTCGTTAGCTTTCAATTGGGAAGAATAACAGCACAGTGTGAGTCGTCACACTTCCCAACTCCAGGCATTAAGGAAAAGCCAGAGCCGTTTTTCTCAGCCCTGAAAGCTCCGAAGATCAGAAGCTAGCGAAGAGACTCGGTCAAAGGCGCAGCTCAGGAGTTAGCTTTTGGGTGTCACAGCCCGGAGAAGCTGGCAGCAGCAGCGGGGCTGGTCCGAGGGTGTGTGGTGGTTCAGGAGCTCCAGGAATAAAGAGGCTCTGAGGGTGGGAAATTGTGCTGGTCCTGCCAGAGAGGTCTGGCTCTGCCGTCCTTATGTTCCTGACTGGCACCGGGTGCCCAGGGAAGCTGTGGGTGCCTCCTCCCTGAAGTGTTCGGGGGCAGGTTGGATGGGACTCTGAGCAACTTGGGCTAGTGGGAGATGTCTCTGCCCACTGCCGACTGTTGGAACTGGATGATCCTTAAGATCCCTTCCAACCTATGATGCTATGCTGGGAAGGAGAGAGCTGCTCTGTGGCACTCGGACACTGGAGCCCATGGGATGTGACTGCAGAGCGACTGTGCTGCTGTCCTGGGCAGGAAGGGATGGGGAAGAGCTGCACCAAAGGCTGGCTTTTTTAGACCCTTTGCCTATTCTACCTGAGCCCATTGGCAACTGTTGAACACTGCCTATCACTTCCTCCTGTTGAACACTGCCTACCATTTCCTCCTGTTGAACACTGCCTACCATTTCCTCCTGCTGAACACTGCCTATCATTTCCTCCTGTTGAACACTGCCTATCACTTCCTCCTGTTGAACACTGCCTACCATTTCCTCCTGCTGAACACTGCCTATCATTTCCTCCTGCTGAACACTGCCTATCATTTCCTCCTGTTGAACACTGCCTATCACTTCCTCCTGCTGAACACTGCCTACCATTTCCTCCTCACTGGAGCAGGCTGCCCTGGCTGGGGGTGGAGTCACCATCCCCAGAGGTGTTAAAAAAATCAAGTGGATGTGGCACTTCGGGACATGGTGATGGAGGCATTGGGTAGGAAGTTGGACTGGGTGATCTTAGAGGTCTTTTCCAACCTCCATCATGCTATGATTCCAAATTTGGGTGAGGAGCAAAGCAGTCTTGTTTCTCCTTGAGGGGCATCTCTGCCCCTCCTGCCCCCGAGCACAACCTCCTCCCACGAGGTGAGCACAGGTGGAAATCAATGGATCTGCACTGAGATTTAATTACAGCAGCCCAGGCTGGGGTGGAGAGCAAGGCCCTTAATATTTAATCCAGCCTCTGCTCCCAGAGGGATTCCCAGGGCTGGAGGGCCAAAGGCAAACCCATTACAAGCAGGTGAAATTCTATTGACATATGCAGGCTCGCACCTGTTTATACAGGGTTATATTTGGCTCCCAAAATCTAAATGGCAAATGGTGCCTTTGACATGTGCTGGGAGCAGAGGGAAGCGTTTTCCCAGCTTGGGATGGTGGAGGAGAGGGTGAGACAACAGAAGGCAAACGTGACACCCGGCAGTCCCCGCCGGCGGCTGGCGATGCGCTGGCTGACACTCGAGCTGCCTTCAGCCCGTGGAGAGGCATCCAAGATTACTGGCAGAATAATAACCAGGCCTGTGGAGGCTCTTTCAGCTGAGGATACATCTTGCTGCCTCTCCTCCGCCGGCAGCACGCTCTGCTCGCAGCCCTCGCCCAGCAGCGTGCGGCCGAGGATGTCAAAGTGCCTGCTGCAAGTGAGTAAGCACTTTATTAGCTGGGAGCACAGGGCTGGTGATTGTGCTCCGAGCACAGGAGCAGGTGAAGACCCCTTGCAAGGAAAGGGCTCAGGTAATATCTGGCAAACTCAGCTCAGCCTGACCCCTGCTTCCAGCCACAGCTTTCTCCAGCCCACTGGGATCTTCGGGGGGAAGTTTGCAGAGAAAAGGGGAGGGAATTGTAGAATCAGAGAACGGTTTGGGTTGCAAGGGACCTTAAAGATCATCTAATTCCAACCCTCCCCTGCCATGGGCAGTGGCACCTCCCACCAGACCAGGCTGATTCCTGTCCAACCTGGCCTTGAACACCTCCAGGGAGGTATCATCCACAACCTCCCTGTACAACCTGTTCCAGCGTCTCACCACCCTCACTGCCAAGAATTTCTTCCTCCTCTCCAACCTCAATCTGCCCTTTTCCAGCTTCAGTCCATTCCGTGTCACCACAAATGACTTAAGGTGCTGTTGTTTCAGGGCTGGTGGAGAAGAAGGCTGCTTGAACCTTGTGTGCCTATTGGGGTGAGTGTTTGTCTTATCTCACCACCCTTGTACCATCCTTTTGTCCTTAGCAAGCTGGACCTGAAGAAACCTTCCAGCTTGATCCAGTTTAAGCTTCCCAGTTCCTTGTGCATGGTGCAAAGACAGCATCTGAGTTTCCAAAGGCAGAGAGATGAAATGTTTTGTAGTTGGGAGAAATGCTGGAAAACCCACACAAAGCCTGGGAAACTGAGCAACAGACCGCGTCGGTACACGCAGTCCAGGCGGGGGGGATGCTTCTTGTCTTGCCCTCCCCACACACCCCTGCTCAAACCCCAGGGCTGGACTAGCAGGTCCCTGCTCCTGACCAGGCAGATACCCTGGGGAGCAGGAAAGGGAAGAGCTGAATGCTTCAGCCCCAGGAGTGCTCTCCGTGTCGGTTGGGCTTTGGGTTTTTTTTCTTTCCCTTTGTGCAAGATACCGAGGAGATGGCAGAGAGCATCTGCTCAGGGAGGGGAGGCTCCCCCCAGCTCCCTGCCTCACACCCTCCTGCACAAGATCCTCGGATGCAATTTCTGCAGCTCGAGGGGGGGTTTGCAGGTCCCTGGGTGAATTTTGCCCTTCCCTGATTAGATAACCAAAGGAGCAGTGACTGTACTCTCCGGGGAGAAGATGCTGTCTCTTCCCTGCCAGAAGGACAGCTGGAGGGAGGGTGGGATTTTGAGCATGCAAGCACTTAGCCAGATCAAGGAAATGGGATGCAAAGCATTTTAGGCTAGGGAAGGTTGTTGTGCAGGGAAACATGAGGCTGCTGTTCTGGTAGGGAGAGAACGCTCCGCGAAACGCTGCTGCGTGCCAAACTGCCAGCCCCGACCACGGCAGGTCAGAGCCTCTGCAAGGAAAACAAGCATGACAAGTCAGAAAAAGCCCCAAGCACCCTGCTACTGCCCGTGCTGGGCAACTTTGGTCATTTGAGTGCTACCGATGCGCATTACCTCCAGCAGGGACAGGCTGGGCAGGAGGGAGAGGTCCCCAAGTCCTTTTCACCTTGAGGCAGGGCAGATTGGCTGCTTCCTATCGCCTTGCCTTTTGCCTCGTCTTTTGTTTCATGTCTCACATCAGAGCTTAGCCAAGTGAATCAGCTCAGGAAGCATCTCAGATTGATTAGATTTTGGGGAAGGTAGAGCTTTCCTTCTCTTTACCAGCTGTGGGGGTGTAAGTAGGGATAAAGCCAGGAGGAGCCTTTAAAGGAGGGATCTATAATTAAAACCCCCTCCAGAAGGAGAACTTTCCTTTTAACTTACTATTAAAATGGAAGTGTTGGAGAGTACACGGGCTTGGCTCTGGGGATCTCCTCTCTATCCTTGGCAGAGCTCTGTGAATTCCTCTAATCCCTGCCTCGGAGCATGTCTGGGCTTTAAAACCCACTCCTGGCACCCTGCGGAGGGCTCACCGCAACCCACGGGCTGATGCCCACGGCAAGCCCCAGCCTTGCCCCCTGGTCTCGCTCGGGGCAATAGGGAGGGGAGCTCCTTTCCCAGTTTGAGCTTGTGGTTCCTCAGCAGCCCTGAGCAGCAGGCTGGGAGGAGAAGCCTTCCACGACCACTTTTAACCCGGGGAAGGATTGTGTCACTTCTGCCGGAGCCGAGAGCAGCAGGGAGGGCTCGGGGGGCGGTGGCTGCAGAGCGCACTGGTGAGGAGTGGAGGCACTGAATAACTGCTGACAGTTTGGTGCGGAAAGTGCACGATCAGCTGGCTGTGGAAGGGTGAGTCGTTCTTGTCTCTTGCCTCCCTTTCCCCAGCGCTGGCATAAACACGTTTGCTCTCCTCCGAGCAGGTGATGTGTTCAGCAGCACAACCCCAGCAGACACAGGCACATGGTCCCCTCCCAGGCACACATGTGCTGATTGCCAAAGAACTGACCCAGTTATGCTAATGCTCTGTTTGCATCGCTGCAACTCGGTAAGTACATCTAGAACCAACCTCAACACTTCTGCTCCAGCCATGTGCTGCTTGAGGCCTCTCCTCAGCAGGTTCCCTGGCTCAGCCCCGGCTGCAGGAGCTGTGGCTGGACTGGGGAGGGAGGTGGCAGCCCCTGGGGCCCTGGGGAGGAAGAAACGAGGCCACTCCAGGTAGCACAGAGAGGTTGTGCAGGGAGAACTTGGAGCCTAAAAGGCCTTTCAGATCCCAAACCCAGTTAATCAACCGTGGACGTAGAGAGCAGAGCTGACACACTCCAGCGCAGTGACTTTCCCCACCCGACTATCAGCTCAGCCTTATGCAGATGGAAACTCTGTGACTTTCTTGTCACCAAGCCCCCAGTTTTAGGCTGACAATGGGAACAGCATCATCTGTGTCATGTATGTTGGAAGCAGTGAATAGGGAGCTGAGCTCACCAATCTATTTGCATATGGAAGATACGGGAAAAAAACCTCTCTCCTTGCTTACTCTGCTGCCTACTCAAATATCTGTGAAGCAAGGAGGAGAATCTGGGGCCCCTTCATACTGCAGATCCCAGTGCCCTTGGACAAAAGAGTGCTCAATCCGACCTTCTGGCATGAGTGAGAAGCTCAGACCGAGCTATGGTGGTGAAAGGTTTCCATCTCTCCATGGACAAAAGGGGTTAAGAACGCTCCTCAGGATGGATGCTTTGGCTTTATGCCATCAGGACATCTTCCTCACTCCACATCCAAATCAGCACTTGCATATCCAGGGCATGGAGGTCTGACCTGCCAACTGACACAATCCCCTCTAGCCCAGATCCATGGGAGAGACAGGCTGGGGGCATGCAGTGCGTGAGAACAGGGAGCCAGCAGAGCTTTTCCTTGGGGATGGAGCCAGAGGAGTTGTTTATCCCTGCTCTGGCAGGGAGGTTGGACTCGATGATCTCTTTGGGTCCCTTCCAACCCCTAATGTCTTGTGGTCCTGGGATCCCAGCAAAGGGCAACAGCAGCACACAGAAGTTCATCCATATCCTGTGGAGGCTCCAGGCTCAAGGCTGAGCTGGAGTTTGGGCTTGACTCTCCATCCAGCAGCTCTGGAGTTGTGGCAGATTTAGGATGGAGAGGAGGAAAAATGTCTTTGCTGCAGGAGGGCTCAGGGGTCGGAACAGGCTGCCCAGGGAGGTGCTGGAGTCCTTACCCTTGGAGGGGTTCGAGACAGCTCAAACTTGGGGCCATGGTTTGGTGGCCATGGTGGTGTTGGGTCAAGGCTTGGACTGGATGATCTCAGAGGGCTCTTCTATGGTTCTGTGATCTTTCTGACTTGAAGAGAGAGTTTTCCACTAGCTTAAACCTCAAAGCAGTAGAAGCAAGATGCAGATCAGGCTTTAAGGACTGGAATTTCCAAGCTGTTTCTTGTGCTTCTGCTATTAATGCAATATGCAGTGGAAAAGTAATATCCTGTCTGTCACCAGAGAGGAAGAGAGGAGCGTGAGTGGAAGCACACAGGAGCTTTCCCCTCTCAGTTTTCATTTCTTGGGGGGGGTGAAAATCCCTAAATGAACCCCAAAACCCAGGGGTGGGCAGGACGAATGTGAAGCAGCCAGGAGGCCAAAGCAGGAGATGTTTTCCCTTGTTTTCCTAGCTCAGGGCCTTTGTGTGTAAGAGTGGATTGCATGGCAACTGCGTTCACACTTCTCTTTAATAAAAGCTCTGAGCAGATGGCCCCACTATTAACGTGTATCCCCCAGATTTGCATATCTCATATGCATGCCAAGATGGCACCGAGCACACGTGGGGATGAGCAAGGCTGAGACAAACACAATTGCACCAGCTGAGTGCTCTGATCAAAGGGCATTGTCCCAGCAGCCCCATCAGGGCTCCAGTTAATATCAGTTATTAATACGGTTAAACTCCTGCTGGAGCCACATTAAGGCCTTCCAAATAGAGTTGGGCAGGGCTCTTAGGTACTACAAGTTGATGAATATGTTATGAATTCCTGAGAGCAGGCTGAGGAGCAGCATTTGCATCTGAGCTGTGAGGCATCCAGCTCTGGGAACGTGCAAGACCTCAAGGTTTGGTCCAGCGTGTCCTGTAATTAGAGCTCGCTTGAAATTCACCTCTGATCCGAGACCTGGATCCCAGTTGCTGGGAGCTGAAGTGCAGCCACGTCTTGGCAGCAGCCAAACCCTATCTGTAACACCTTATCAAATAGCAGGCACTACAAAGTGGTGTTCTGGAGCCTGGAAGAGATTTGATCCCCTTGTTCTAGGCCATTAATCAGGCAGCAGGGCTGCCCATGCTAATGGGATCCAGCACTGGGAAATATTTATGAATGAGCATTGTTGTGACTGCAGAAATTAAACACAGCAGGTTTTAAATACACAAGATCTCGGGAAGGAAAACTTGATTATCTCCTGTGTGTCTGCTGCCAAATTCAGAGTGAATTTTAAGTGAACCTTAGGTAGTCTGTGCTTGAGTAATTTACACCTTCCTCCAGCTCCCTCCGGCGTGTAAATTACACCTGCTCCCACCTCTCTCCAGCCTGACCCACTGCTCTCGGGGCACTAATGAAATGAGGTAGCACCAGATAATGGGGTTGCAGAGAGGAAGGGGACTGAGCACACCACCATGGTCCTCAGGGGGTACCTAGCTCACACTCAACTGTAACATCCCTGGGCTATGCCTGCATCTGCAGCTCTCCAGGGATACAGCCTCCTGCTTACCCTCCTGAGCATTGGCACCGTGACACTGCCTGGAGCCTGGCCACAATCTGGCTAGCAGGAGGAGGGAGAATCCCTTTTTACAACGAGTCCCACGGAGAAGACAAGGGGAGATGGGGACAAGTTAGTGCTGGGGAGATGCTGATTGGAATCCAGGCTCACAGGGTGTCAGGGGTTGGAAGGGACCCAAAGAGATCATCCAGTCCAACCCCCCTGCCACAGCAGGACCACACAATCCAGCTCAGGGCACACAGGAACACATCCAGACAGGACTGGAAAGGCTCCACAGAAGGAGACTCCACAACCTCTCTGGGCAGCCTGTGCCAGGGCTCTGGGACCCTTCCAGCCAGGAAGTTGCCCCTTATGTTGAGCTGGAACCTCCTGTGCTGCAGCTTCCATCCATTGCTGCTTGTCCTACCCCAGGGAGCAGTGAGCAGAGCCTGTCCCTCTCCTGACCTCCAGGATTGGTTAAGGTTGGTAAAAGTACCACAACAATCACTCCAAATGTGGAAGGTGCTACAGAAATCATGGCCTGCTGCCCACCCCCAGCAGGGTAGGACTGATCCTGTGGGACTAAACAGCAGCAAATACAATTTGGGTTAGACTTTGGGGAGAATGTTCCAGCTGCAAGAACAGTTCCTGCCCAGAATAGACTGGGGAGTTCATGGAATCTCCTTAACATCCTCCAGAGAGGAACAGGTCAGAGAAGCTCCTGTCAGGACCGATTTAGCTGGGTTGGTCCTACCCTGGGGGAAGGAGCAGGACGAGGTGACCTCTCCAGATCCCTTTCCCTCTGCTTCCCTGCGGTTCTGTGTGTGCCGGGTGGTGAGCCTGGGAGAGCAGAGAGCTCTGCAGTGGGTAAACCTTTCACATTGGCACGGTGAAGTCTTGTTTGTTGTCACTCTGCTGTTGCTCCACTTGAAACCTTCCTCCTTGAAGCTGAATTAGACATCGTAGTGGTGGGTGTGTGAGGAGGGGCTGGGGAGACAGATCCTGAGCCCTTTGCTCTCTTGACAGCATTGACTGCAGTGCTTCCTTCGGAGCAGCACATCCCTACTTTAATATATGCTTTAAAAGACTCTTCTCAAAGCAATTTTGTTGTCTGCCCTTGCAGGAATTCTCTCTGGTAGGTTTGTGTCCTTAAGGAAAGATGTCCAAGAGGAAAAATGATGCTGGCACCAGGACCAAGGATGAAACCTTGTGCTACAATGAAAGGCAACCAGCAGGTTTTAAACGAAGCCAGGCAGTGGTCTGGCTGCTAATTAACGAACATTAGTGGTAAGTGATGGCTTGGAAAGCAGATCCTGAGTACTCAGAACCATTCTTGCTCCTTATTTAGGTGGGATATTAGGAAGAATTTCTTCACAGAAGGGGATATCAGGCACAGGCTGCCCAAGGAGGTGGTGGAGTCACCATCCCTGGGGGTGTTTAAAAGGTGTATAGAGATGTGGTACTGAGGGATGTAGTTTGGTTGTGGTGGCTTAGTAGCAGGGGTGGGATTTGGAGCTCCAGGTGAGCTCAACAATTCTGTGGTTCTATCATCCAGTACTTGAAGAGGGATAGAGGAGAGCTGGAGAGGGGCTGTGGTGACAGACCAGGGGGAGACGGTGTTGAACTAGAGCAGGGCAGATTTAGATGGAACATTAGGAAGAAGTTTTTTACTATGAGGGTGGTAAGACACTGGAACAGGTTGCCCAGAGAAGATGTGGACACCTCATCCCTGGAAGTCACCAGGCTGCATGAGGCTTTGAGCAAACTCATCCAGTGGGAACTGTCTCTGCCCATGACAGGGGTTTGGAACTGGATGATCTCTAAGGTCCCTCCCAACCCAAACCATTCCATGATCCCTCTCAGCATCCCAGCAGCTGCTCCTTTCTGGCGGCACAGCCCCTCCAGGAGCAGGGTGCAGCAGCTCAGGGCTCGGCAGTGAAGGAGGATCCCGGACTGGAAGAGAAGCTGGTGCCGGTGGGAGCCACAGCGGCGGAACGTCTGCCCACGGAGGAGTTCGCTGCCGACCCAGAGGCGAGCGCTGACTGTGCGCTAATGCCCCGAGCAGCAGCTCGCTTCCACCTCTGCCGGTGCCGCTGGCAGCCCAGACTGGCAGGCTCGCAGTGCCCTCTAGTATCGCAGCCGAGCAGTGCCCGCCGCTGCCACCCAGCGCAGTGCCGCGCACGCCGCCGCGGCGGGGCTGAGCCGGGCTGGCCGCAGCCGAGCTGGAGCTGGGCTCGTTAGGGCTCGGGCTGGAACTGGGCTGAACGGGCTGGAACTGGGCTGAACGGGCTGGAGCTGGGCTGTGTGGAGCTGGCCTGGGAGCCTTGGCTGCCTCTGCCGCCAGCAAAAGCAGGGCTCAGACCCTTCTGCGCCGCGGGTGCAGGATGGAGACGCTTGTGAAGGTTCAAGTGCACATCAGCAGCCAAGCGCAGGGGCAGATTCACACGCAGCTGAGAACCCCAGAGCCTGTGCAGATCCTAATCACAGAATATTAGGGGTTGGAAGTGACCTCGGGAGATCACCGAGTCCAAGCCCCCTGCCAAGGCAGGCTCACGTAGAGCAGCTTGCAGGTGAGGATCCAAGTGGAGGTACAGACCCAAAGGAAGGTGCAGATCCAAATGTGTGCTCTGCTGAGCGGGTGGCAGTGACCAGGCAGCCTGGGAGAGTGCTGCTTAATAGTTTGTGGCAGTCTGGCAAAGGGCTTTTTAATAACAATTTGCCTTAAAATGGTCCTTTGCAGCTGTTGCTGCATAACCACCAACTAGCAAATTGCACCCTGGTGAAGGAGAGGGAAGGGCAAAGGAGAAAAGCCTGAGTCATGTGAAACCCATTAGACGCTACCCAGGACCACAGCCTCGCCAGCTGAGGTCACTTAACGCAAGGACTTCTTGGAGCTGTGACCTTCAGCCTCGCAGGGAAGTCTCTGTGGAGCAGGTGCAGGAAAGTTCCTCGTTGGAATCAGTCGTGGCACCTGCTGCAAGCGTGGGCATGTTTCTAAGGCACCTCCAAAGATTCCCAGCTGCTGAAGGAGCCTCCCCGTGTGAGATGCTGTGCAGTTACTGCTGCTCCGAGCAGTGCTGTGGGAAAGGTCTCGTTCCTCTGGGGGCAGGAGGAGATTTTGCTTCCAGAACGGAGCAGTGCTGTGCCCAGGAGTGCTGCTCCCTTTCCACGGGGGCTGAACTCACACTGGGTTCTGAGAGAGCTGCTCCATCAGGTGTGACTCTGAGGAGTCCTGGCAGTTCCTGGTGGTGAAGGAGCTGGTTCAGATGATGCTCGTGTTGCAGAATCCCAGAACCCAGCACGGAGAGGATTGAAAGGGACCTCTGGAGATCATCCAGTCCAACCCCCCTGCTAAAAACAGAGTCATCCACCACAGATTGCCCAGGAGCACCATGTCCAGGTAGGTTTGTCATCCCTCCAGAGAAGGAGACTCCACAGCCTCTCTGGGCAGTCTGTTCCAAGGCTGCAGCACCCTCACACCAAAGAATTTTCTCCTCATGTTCAGATGGAACCTCCTGAGTTCCAGTTTGTGCCCCTTGTCCTGTGGCTGGGCAGTCCTTAAAAGTGTCTGGCCCCATCCTCTTGCCCCTCACCCTTTAGCTCTTGCTGAGCAGTGCTCAGATCCCCTCTGGGTCTGCTCTTCTCCGGGCTCAGCAGCCCCAGGGCTCTCAGCTTTTGCTCCTCACAGAGCTGCTCCAGGCCCCGCAGCAGCTTTGGAGCCTCTTTCCAGCAGTTACCCTGAGATTTTCCTGTGTGGAGAGCTGGTGAAGTCCAGCAGGCACATTCCAGCTGGTGGTGCATGGAGATGATTAAGTTGCACTAACCAAGCAATTGAGCAGTTAATTGCACTAACTAATTGCTTGTTAACAACTCTTTTCAGCTAATTCACATCATTGTATACAGCTGCTGAGGAGATCATCACGGAGAAAACCGGGATGAGGATGGAGCTCTGCTAGCACTTACCCTTGAAATTCACCATCCCAGGAGAAGGCTTCCTGCCAGTGCAGGCATCCACTTCTAGCTGCTCCAGCTCGTGGACTGCAAGAGGACACCTGAGTTCTTGACAGCACCAAATCTGGTTAGTGGAACTGTTGTTATTTTGGGGGAAGGTAAGGAATTTTTCCTGCTTTTAAACCATTTGTGAGGGTATCTCAGAGCTCAAAACGAAGCTGCTGCACGGAGTGGCAATCAGTGTGCCCGCAGGACAGGCAGGGCTTAGGAGAAGTGGCAGTAAAATGGAAGAAGAGTAAAAGCAGGAGGTGTAAAAGTTAAAGAAGAGTCGTGGGGATGCATCTAAGGGCTGAAGTGAATCTTCCTTTTCATAGTGACCTGCAGAAATCAGCCACTGGAGGTGGTTTTCTCTCCTTTCTAGTGCAGGTCTGTAAGAAACACAAAAATGCCTCTCTGTAGTGTCCCAGCTGAAAGGGACCAAGAACAAGGAATGCAGGGGGGGGTAACCTACATCCCAAGCAATCCTCAGCCCACTCTAGTGTGAGGTGTCCCTGCCCATGGCACAGCTTTGGAACTAGATGACCTCTAAGGTCCCTTCCAAACCATTCCATGAACCTATGAATACTGCCCCTCACCCCCCCACCCTCCCTGGGGCTCACAGCACAGTGCCAGCTCCCGAAGCACAGCACCCAGCCAGACTTCTCTTCTCAGCAGAATGGTTCCCTGCACTCGATGGCAACGCTGAACTCTCACCAGACCCAACACAGTTTCCACACAGTGAGCCACCAGAGTCTGAAACAAGAGCTCTGGAGCCCTCCCTGCTTTACATTCTAACTCCTGCAACTGGTGCAGAGCAGTGAAGAAGCTCTCTCATTGAACATGCGATGTGTAAGGAGCTTGACAAGGATGTCTCTTTACAGCTGAAGTGTCAGCATGGAATAGATGGATTGGGGAGGGAGGGGAAGGGTCTTGAAAGGCAATGCTCCAGCTCTCTGCATCATCCTTCATAAAAACTTCAGCAAGTACCTGAAATTCCTTGCACAGCAGTGCAAGCAGAGGCCTCAGCTTCTCAAGGGCACCATCCCTTTGATAATGAATACATTTAAACAAAAGAGAGGGGGGAAAAAAGCCCTCACCACTGCTTTCCTGAATGTAATAGGATGCAGCTCTCTGCTTTCATGTTTCCTGGGACATGAAGGTTCATCATTTATTGAAATGAGCTGTAGACTGTCAGCAGCGTCCTGCCTGGGTTTCATTTGCAGAGTGAAATGTCTGCTTTCCAGGGGTTTGCAGTGATAGGAGCAGGGGGGATGGATTGGAGCTGGGAGAGGGCAGAGTGAGACAGAAAGGTAGGAAGAAATTCTTGAGAGCGAGGGTAGGGAGGCACTGGCACAGGCTGCCCAGGGAGGCTCTGGATGTCCCCTGCCTGGAGGGGTTCAAGACCAGGCTGGGCAGGACCTTGAGCAGCCCAGGCTGGTGGGGGGTGTCCCTGCCCACGGCAGAAGGATGACCTTTAAGGTCTCTTCCCACCCATTCTATGACTCCAGCCAACTTGCAAGGCAGAACCCTTGTGCCCAAGCTGCTTTGCAGTGCTCTCCGGGCGATCTGCTCCCTCTTGCTCAGCTTGCTCTGTGCTCCCTCTTGTTGTGCCAGCTGAGAAACCTCTTTCAGAATCCATCTTCTCCTTTATATTTAAAAATTCTGCACCTCAGGTGGGCAAATATCCACGAGGCTTCAGGACTCCAGATTTACTGTTGCTTCTCACTGGCTAACAGGCAGAGTAATCTGATCAGAGCTCAACCCTCCATGGTTTCAATTGCCTAGAAAGGTTGGGGGGACCTTGGGGTCCCTCCTAACCTGGCATTCTGTGATGCTGTGAAGAGAGAAGCAGGATCCTATCCAGACATAGTTTGGGTCAGCTAATGAGTGAACACCCCCTCAGAGGTGCATTCTCTATCCTTAATGAGCTGAACTCCCTGTACGTGAGCAGCATCTTCAGCTCCAGATGCCACAGGACATCTTCACTGCAGTGGGAGGACCAAGGCTGCCAAGTGCTTGCAGCCTACAGAGATGGGCACTGCTGAACAGACCCTGTGGGGAGTGTCAGTGAGCTGAGGTGAAGGAGGGACCTGAATGTCAAAGCCCAAGGGAAAGGGCTAGAACTGATATCTGATCCCCATTGCAGGGCAGCCAACTGGTGCCAAACTGTGCTGGGGACTGAGGACTTGGCTGAGGGAGCTGAGGGTGTGCAGCCTGCAGAAGAGGAGGCTCAGGGCAGAACTCACTATCTGAAGAGAGGCTGTAGCCAGGTGGAGTTGGGCTCTGCTGCCAGGCACCTAGCAACAGAACAAGGGGACAGAGTCTCAAGCTGTGCCAGGGCAGGTCTAGGCTGGATTTTAGGAAGTTCCTGGCAGAGAGAGTGATTGGCATTGGAATGGGCTGCCCAGGGAGGTGGTGGAGTGGCCGTGGCTGGAGGTGTTGAAGCCAAGCCTGGCTGGGGCACTTAGTGCCATGGTCTGGTTGCTCGGCCAGGGCTGGGTGCTAGGTTGTGCTGGCTGAGCTTGGAGCTCTCTTCCAGCCTGGGTGATTCTATGACTTGGGACAAGCAGCAGACACAGCAAACATTTTTTGGCAACAGCAAAACCAGAGTTCCCTTTTGCTTCTGGGACAGCTCTCTCGCCTGCAGGGCTCCTCTGACACCCAAGCCAACCTGTGCAATGGGTTGATTCCCAGAGGACAAGCCCTGCAGGGTGAGCCCATCACATCGAGGGGCTGCACCCACACAGCCTTGGAACGGGCTGATTGCTGCTCTCACAAGCTAACAGGACTGCTGGCTCCCTGGCTGGGGGATGGAGCTCAGTGGAAGCCTCCCGTGCTGCAAAACACTGTTTGGGTGTCTCAGAAGCTCTGTTTCCTCCAAATCAATATTGGATTAATGCAGTGGTATTAAAGTGGAGGCAGCACGCTCGGGGAGATGCTGGCTGTGAGATGAGGCAGGGAACTGAAGGGTACTTCTGATACCTCCTTGTAATATTTTAACAGTGGAGGCAGAGCTCTGTGAGGCAGGTTATTAGCTGGGCTGCGAGAAGCAATTCCAGCCAGAGCAGCCCAGGCCTCTCACTCTGATCCTTGCCCCTGCATTCTGATTTCTGGATGATGTCCCTGGCTGCAGGGTGCTGCTCTGCATTATTAAACTCCCACTCTTTTCCCCCTCCAGAAATGGCTGCATTTAGATTTGGATGAACTTTGGCTGGGAGAGGTTAATCTGCAGAGATGCTCTGCAAGGGTGCAAACTGTTAATTACTGTTTGTGTATGTTTAAGCTGAGAGCTCACAGCAGCAGGGACAGAATTGATTCCTTGGCTGAGTCGCTCAGTGCTTGCACTCTGCCTGTGGCAGGGCAACTTGCACTCTCTCTTCATAGAATGGTTTAGGTTGGAAGGGACCTCAAGGATCAGCCAGTTCCAACCCCCTGCCATAGGCAGGGACACCTCCCACTAGAACAGGTTGCTCAGGGCCTCATCCAGCCTGGTCCTGAACACCTCCCTGGGCAAACTCTGCCAGTCTCTCACCACCCTCAACCTGTGCCAGTGTCTCGCCACCCTCACTGCAAACAACTTCTTCCTAACATCCACTTTCAATCTCCCCTCTGCCACTTCAAACCCATTCCTCCTCCTCTCCTTCCCAGACCTTGTCAATAGTCCCTCCCCAGCCCTCCTGCAGCCCCATTCAGATCCCAGAAGGCCACTCCAAGGTCTCCTCCAAGCCTTCTCTTCTCCAGGCTGCACAGCCCCAACTCTCTCAGCCTGTGCTCACAGCAGAGCTGCTGCAGCCCTCTCAGCATCTTGGTGGCCTCCTTTGGGCTGGCTCCAACACTTCCATGTCCTGCTTGTGTTGGTGGCTCCAGAACTGCCCCCAGGACTGCAGGTGGGGTGTGAGGAGAGCAGAGCCAAGGGGCAGAATCCCCTCCCTTGCCCTGTGCCCACACTGCTCTTGCTGTAGCCCAGCACAGGGTTGTGTCTGGGCTGCACTCCCACTGCAGGCTCCTGTTGAGCTTTTCCTCACCCCTGACCCCCAGGTGCTGTTCCTCAGAGCTGCTCTCAGCCATTCCCCACCCAGCCTGGAGCTGTGCTCAGGACTGCACCCACCCAGGTGCAGGACCTTACACTTGTCTCTTTTCCTCTTTCCCCTGTTTTTCCTTCTTCTATGACCAGATTGTTCATGTTTTTGTCATTGCAAATGGTCTCCTGAGCAGAGGAAGGTGGCTTGGGGAGGGAGAGTTGTCCTGAAGCTGAGTACCTCTCGCCTCAGCTGCTCCCCAACTGTATTCACATTTGTGAAGCCTTCCAGAGAACCCTGAAGAGCAATATATAACCTGATGATGCAACAAGCCAGGAGACCAAAAAAAAAACCCCAGTAGCCCATTAAGAGGACAAAGCTAATCAATACTAATAGCAAAGACTGGGGTTTAAAAGCCTCTCAATGAAGTCAGGCACAATCTTAGCAGTCGGTCAATGAAAGCTGAAGTGTGCCTGGGGGGAGGGCTGAGGGCAGCTCAGAGGAGGCCTTTCTTTGAGGCGAGACTGGGATGGGATAGTGCAGCACATCCCGGCTGAGGCGGAGGAGCAGCAGCGCTGGGAGGGCTGCGGTGCCGGCGGCACAGGGGAGAGCTTCTCCTGCCCCTGTCCCTTGGCCCTGCCAGGTGCAGCTGGCATCTGAGCAGCCCATGGCAACGGATCTGTGCTCAGCCTTCCAGATCTGCTCACCTTCCAGGAGAAGGAGGGACTGTGGTTCCATTCCCTACTAACCCACCCAGGGATCTGGCAGGCTAAAGTGGTCCTCTCTTGTTGCCCATCCCCACGAGCAGAGTTATGGCTCCAGCACTTCCCACTCTCAGAGCAGCTCCTGAAATGGTCTTCTCTTTTCACTGCATTTTGTTGCTTTGGCTTCCAAAGTTCTTTGACAAGTTCCCTAGCCCCTTCTTGCTCTCAGTCAGGCTCTTGGGCACATTTCCTGTGCCAGCTCCCATTCCTGGCATTGAACTACACTTTGGTGTTCCCAAAACACCTCCCCTGGAAGCTTTCCTTCACCAGAGCCATGCCAGCCCTCTGCTCAGCCGTGCCATGGTGCCCTGTGCACCCCGCACCCCCCAGCCTCTCCTTGCCTCCAGGTTGGATTGTGTGGATGTTTTTTTTTCTCTGTGGCACCTCCAAAAGGCAGCCTCTGGTCCCCATCCACACACAGAACCCAGGCCCACATCTAATCTGTGCTTTGTGCTCCCTTCTCTTGCCCAGGACTGACTTCTCTTCCCCTGCTCTTACAGAAGCTGCTGGTAGAAGTCTTCCTCTGCCTTTCTTTGACTTCTCAGTACACCCCCCTGGGGGAATTCCTCCACGGGTGCTTGAGGAACCACCTCCTGCTCTTTCAAAGCCCTCATTTTCTATCCTGCTGCTGCCCACCATGCTTTGTCTCCTCTCTGCTCTGTATTTTACTCTCTTCTACTCCAGCTGGAGGTAGCAACCTCCCCCCGCACCAACCTCTGCCTCTCACTGCGACCCAGAGCATCCTTCCCTCGCCCCTTGTGGTCCAGGCAGGCAGGTGGACAGAAGGGAGAGCAGCATCCTGCTGCAGAGATGGGCATCCAAACACAGCCACCATGCCAACTGCAGCTAGAGGAGACTGTGTCAGCAAGTTCTCCACTCCCAGAGACAAACCTGAGAGGACTCAGCATCTCTCTGCCCTGCGTGCGTGCAGCGCAGAGCAGAGCCAAGTCTGAAGGCATCAGCACTGCAGAAGTGGCACCAGGAGGGTAAAATGGCAACCAAAGCTTCCCACCCCATGTGTCAGCACTGCAGCCTGGCTGGCAGCTGCCTGTGAAGAAGAGGAAGGTCGCTCAGCTGCTGTAGTTCTGCCAGCCCTTGGTCCCTTCCACTGAAACTGCTACAAAGGCAGGAAAGAAAAAGGAATAAAAGATCCAAACCTGACTGGAGCCAGGACCAAGGAAGCAGCAGAGCTCTGGAGCTGCACTGGGAGCCTGGGGGTGGTTAATATGCAGCAGGCATAGCACTAAAAATGCTGGGGGAGGGGGGGGGGGGGGGGGGGAGAAGAGAAAGGGGGAAAGAAAAAAAAGGCAAGAAAGCCCAAACCTGCAGATAAGTCTCCCTGGCAGAGACATTAGCAGTGACAATGTTGTTTGTACAGGAGACAGGGAGGGTCCCCCAGGGCTCACCGAGGTCATCTCCGAGCACTTGTGAAGAGTCCTGAGTACCACGAGCCCAGGAACTGCAGCTGAGATGCTTTTTACTGCTTTGCTGGTGCTCCAAAGATGATTCCTCTCCTAAACTACAGCACAAAGTATTCTGGGCTAGCTGACACTGTGCCTTGGGTCCGGAGTAACCGGCCCTGAAGGGTGCCCGAGCCTGCAGGCAGGCACAGAGGGAGATGGGCTTCAAGAAATCTCATTTAATTCATTATGAGACAACCAGAAGTAGAGGAAACTGTTTGAGAAGGCCCTGGAGTGGAGAGCAAGGCTGGCTGGCAGCATGAAAGCAGCGTGGCTGTAAGAGGAATTTTCGATGTGCAGAGTAGTCCAAAATGTCTTCTCAGGCAGAACCCCCAAATCCCTGCCAAGGGCCACCCCTGGCTGCAGGGCTGGGCTGCTCTCCGGCGCAGACAGCTCTGATATAGGACTGGTGCTGCTCTGCAAGCTGCAGCAAATACTCATCTGTCACAGCCTCCCCCGCCCCCAGCTCAGGATGGAGGCAGGAGACAACCTGACAGGGAAGTCGCAGCCCTGCAAGTGCCTTCCCGGGGCTCGGGGTAAGGAAATCTTCTCTTTGCAGTGGCTGTGCCCTGTGCTTCTCTAAAGCATCACCAGAAGCTCCACTGCCCTCTGTAAGAGAGGCTGTGCCCGGGGGCTGTGCCAGGGGCAGTGATGTTTGCCCTTCAGACTGTGCTGATTGAGGACCTGCCCTCGTGCCACTCCGGCGCTTGCTCCTCCAACCCCTCCAAGGTCATTCCTCACCCAGAGACAAGTTGTGTGTGAAAAGGCCACCAGAGGAGCCAGAGGCAATGGCCTGAGGTTGTGCCAGGGGAGGGTTAGGTTCGAGAGGAAGAAAAATGTCATTGCTGCAAGAGTGGTCAGGGATGGGCAGAGGCTGCCCAGGGAGGTGGTGGAGTCTCCACCCCCGGAGGCTTTTCCTTGCTGCTTGGCTGTGAAGGTTCTTTTCCTGGCAGGCTCGGGAAGGGTTTGGCTGTTTTCACTCAGGGGGCAAGGGAAGAGCCACAGCTCTCAGGAAATGGAGAGGGCAGGGAGACAGCTCCTGAAACCTGCTCCTTGTGCAGCAGCACAAAGAGCTTAGGAGGGCAACAAGGCTGGGGAAGGGTCTGGAGAACAGGGCTGGGGAGGAGCAGCTGAGGGAGCTGGGGGGGTTCCATCTGGAGAAGAGGAGGCTGAGGGGAGAGTCTCCTCATTGCTCTCTACAGCTCCCTGCAAGGAGGTTGGAGGTGAGGATTGGTCTCTTCTCTCTCGTATCAGGTGATAGAAGGAGAGGCAATGGCCTGGAGTTGTGCCAGGGGAGGGTTAGGTTGGAGATGAGGAGAAATGTCTTTGCTGCAAGAGTGGTCAGGGATTGGCAGAGGCTGCCTTGGGAGGTGATGGAGTCCCCAGCCCTGGAGGGGGTCCAGAAGGGCCACAAAGAAGCTCAGAGTGCTGAAGAACCTCCCCTATGAGGAGAGGCTACAAGAGCTGGGGTTCTGCAGCCTGCAGAAGAGAAGGCTTGGAGGAGACCTTGGAGTGGCCTTGCAGGATCTGAAGGGGGCTGCAGGAAGGCTGGGGAGGGACTATTGACAAGGTCTGGGAAGGAGAGGAGGAGGAGGAGGAATGGGTTTGGAGTGGCAGAGGGGAGATTGAAAGTGGATGTTAGGAAAGGGTTCTTGAGAGTGAGGGTGGTGAGACCCTGGCACAGGTTGAGGGTGGTGAGACCCTGGCACAGGTTGAGGGTGGTGAGACCCTGGAACAGGTTCCCCAGGGAGGTTGTGGAGCACAGAAGCACCCAACGTGATCAAAGATCACGTTGGGTGCTTCTGTGCTCCACAACCTCCCTGGAGGTGTTCAGGACCAGGCTAGATGAGACCTTGAGCAACCTGTTCTAGTGGGAGCTGTCCCTGCTTATGGCAGGGGGTTGGAACTGACTGATCCTTGAGGTCCCTTCCAACCTAAACCATTCTATGAAACCTATGACCGTGGCACTTGGGGACCTGTTGGCCTTGGCTTGATGGTTGGATTTAGAAGTCTTTTCCAGCCCTCATGGTTCTGTGATGTTGCAGCATCTCTATCAAGAGGCTTCAGGGTGGTTTTTAAGGAGCAGCATTCCCAGGCTGCTGCTGGAAGTGGCTGTTTAACTGAGCCTCCCAACCACTGCAGCCAAGACATTCAAATGCACTTCCATCACCCACAGCAAGGCTCTGTAGCCTAAGTAGTTTGACAGCTCTGGCCACAGGAGCACAGGTAAGTAGGCTGGTAAATATTTGATAAACTATTGTTACATGGACCTGTAAACATGAATATTTAGTACAGTATTTATTTACACTTCTCTCCTGTGCTCAGAATAATCACAGGTCTGAAGGCAAGTAGGCACTGGGATGGTTGGTCCAGCACTGCTGCTCCTAGGCATGTGCTTGGGGAAGATGTGTAATGCCTTCTCCTGGTGCAGGCAAGGAAATGGAAAGATTAGTTTATAGGAAAGAGAGAGGGAGAGAGGAATCCAGCCATACAGAGAGAGAGATAGAGAGGGGATTCCAGCCATACACAGAGAGACAGAGAGGATTCCAGTCAGAGAGAGAAAGAGAGAGAGGATTCCAACCATATATATAGAGAGAGACAGAGAGGATTCCAGTCAGAGAGAGAAAGAGAGAGAGGATTCCAACCATATATATATATATATATATATATATAGAGAGAGAGAGAGAGAGAGAGAGAGAGAGAGAGAGAGAGGATTCCAGTCAGAGAGAGAGAAAGAGAGAGGAATCCAGCCAGAGAGAGAGAGGGGATCCAAGCCATACAGAGAGAGAGAGAGGATTCCAGTCATATATATATACATATATATATATAGAGAGGGAGAGGATTCCAGCCAGAGAGAGAGAGGGAGGAATCCAGCCAGAGAGAGAGAGGGGATCCAAGCCATACAGAGAGAGAGAGAGGATTCCAGTCATATATATATACATATATATATAGAGAGAGAGAGAGGATTCCAGCCAGAGAGAGAGAGGGAGGAATCCAGCCAGAGAGAGAGAGGGGATCCAAGCCATAGAGAGAGAGAGAGGGGATTCCAGCCATACAGATTGAGAGGATTCCAGCCATGTAGAGAGATAGAGGATTCCAGCCATGCTGAAGGGTCCTTGTGGAGTAACTGCACCATGAAAAGCGATGCAAGGTCGCTGCCAGAGCCTCTTGGCAAGGTGGGATGTAAAACCAAGCAATTGATTGGGTTGGGAAAGCCCTCAGAGGTCATCCAGTCCAGCCATCAACCCAACCCCCCCATGGCCACACAGTTCTTGCACGCCCCCAGGGATGGGGACTCCACCACTTCCCCAGGCAGCCTGTTCCGATGCCTGACCAACGCAGACTGGAGAGGAGAGGGGACTGTGTCCTGCCATGGCAGCACTCAGAGCTCTTCCACCCCTGTTAAACTCACTGCTCTTCCAGCACTGTTGCTCCTGATCACTCAACATGGCTCCAGCAGAAGCAATTTGCCTGCAATTAGTCAGCTCAGCTCTTGGGCAATCTGCAGTGGCAGCAATCACAGCTCCTGCTCCCTCTCTTCTGTCTCTAAGCAGAGTTCCACCTCCTTGTGATGCCCAAGGACTGCACTTGCCAGCAGGAGATGACCAACCCTACTTCTGGCAAGCCATTGGTAAGACTCCAGACTGATTTGCTTCAAATGTGGTGGCAAAAAGGTAATGTAGAAGGTGCAGGGTTTGAAACTTTCTTTGGGAGCTCACTGCAAGCAAAATTGTTCACAGAAACAGCACAGGAGTGAGGAGGCAGCACAAAGCTTTGCTTTTCATCACAGAGTGGCTCAGGTTGGAAGGGAGCTCAGAGCTCATCTACTCCAACCTCCCCACCATGCCCAGGGACAACTCCCAACTAAACTCAGCTGCTCAAGGCCTCATCCAGCTTGGTCTTGAACACCTCCAGGCAGGAGGCAGCCACAGCCTCCCTGGGCAGCCTCTGCCAGGCTCTCACCACCCTCACATTCAACAACTTCTGCCTCAGCTCCACTCTAACCCTGCTCTGCCTCAGTGTCAAACCTGTCTCCAGACCCCCTCAGCAAAGTCTCTCTGCAGCCTTCCTGCAGGCTCCCTTCAGGCACTGGCAGCAGCAGTGAGGTCACCCTGGAGCCTTCTCCCCTGCAGGCTGCACCCCCCAGCTCCCTCAGCCTGTGCTCACAGCAGAGCTGCTCCAGCCCTTGGAGAATCTTTGTGGCCTCCTCTGTAATCTCTCCAGCAGCTCTGTGTCTTTGTTCTGCTGGGGACAGCAGGACTGGAGGCAGTGAGGTCTCAGCAGAGCAAAGGGGCAGAATCAAATACCCTTAGAGGCCATGGGTTGATGCAGCTGCAGTTGCACTGACTCCAAAGACATGAGCTTCTCTAGCTCACATTGTAGAATAGGATCAAACAGGTTGGCAGAGAGCTCCAAGCTCAGCCAGCCCAACCTAGCACCCAGCCCTGGACAAGCAACCAGACCATGGCACTCAGTGCCCCAGCCAGGCTTGGCTTCAACACCTCCAGGCATGGCCACTCCACCACCTCCCTGGGCAGCCCATTCCAATGCCAATCACTCTCTCTGACAACAACTTCCTAACAACATCCAGCCTAGACCTGCCCTGGCACAGCTTGAGGCTGTGTCCCCTTGTTCTATTGCTGGCTGCCTGGCAGCAGAGCCCAACCCCACCTGGCTACAGCCTCCCTGCAGGGAGCTGCAGACAGCAATGAGCTCTGCCCTGAGCCTCCTCTGCTGCAGGCTGCACAGCCCAGCCCCCTTAGCCTCTCCTCACAGGGCTTGTAACCTGGTGGCAGGCTGCTGGGCTGGAGAAGAGCTGCCCAAGCACACAGTATCAGCCAGCAGGGCTGAGGGAGGTGAGCTTGGCAATGAAGAAGAGACTGCAATGAACACGGGAGGGGGAAAGAAAACCCCAACATAACCAAACTCACAACCCCAGGCCTCAGAAGAAAGCCATTAAGTGCTTTTTCATTCTGACCAAGTTCATTGTGAGGGGTGGCTGGGAAAAAGAGGTAATATGAGACTTTCTTATTGAAGAAAATATCGATTGTCAGCAATCAATAGCATTAAAAAGCTGTGTCTTAAGCACCAGGCTCTGAAGGACTCCACAAGCTTTTGCCTTCGCTGTCTATTCTCCTGCCAGGGCTTTGATGGCTTCAGCCTGCAAACCAGCAAATGCAGTGGTCTGATGCTGCCTAATATATATATGTATAAATGAAGGTGTCAAGCAGGTGTTCTGTTCCCCCTGCAATCAGGGGGGCACTTCCTTCCCTCAGCTCCCTTGCTCTCAGTCCAGCTCCTCCTGCTGGAAAGGACTCTTCCAAGGAAAGTGCTGTGTAGTTTCCATCCCTGGAGGCTTTTCCTTGCTGCTTGGCTGTGAAGGTTCTTTTCCTGGCAGGCTCGGGGAGGGTTTGGCCTTTTTCACTCAGGGGGCAAGGGAAGAGCCACAGCTCTCAGGAAATGGAGAGGGCAGGGAGACAGCTCCTGAAACCTGCTCCTTGTGCAGCAGCACAAAGAGCTTAGGAGGGCAACAAGGCTGGGGAAGGGTCTGGAGAACAGGGCTGGAGAGGTTCAGCTGAGGGAGCTGGGGGGGTCCATCTGGAGAAGAGGAGGCTGAGGGGAGAGTCTCCTCATTGCTCTCTACAGCTCCCTGCAAGGAGGTTGGAGGTGAGGATTGGTCTCTTCTCTCTCATATCAGATGATAGAAGGAGAGGCAATGGCCTGGAGTTGTGCCAGGGGAGGGTTAGGTTGGAGATGAGGTGAAATGTCTTTGCTGCAAGAGTGGTCAGGGATTGGCAGAGGCTGCCTTGGGAGGTGATGGAGTCCCCAGCCCTGGAGGGAAACCTGTGGCACTTGGGGCCATGGCAGTGTTGGGCTGCAGGTTGGACTTGATGATCATAGATCTTTTCCAACCTTAATGCTCCTCTGTCATCCTTAAGTCTAAGTTCTTCCCTGAGCTCAGGTGGAACTTCTAACATCCCAGTTTGTGCCCCTTACTCCTTGTCCTGTGCCTGGACACCACTGAACACAACCTGGTCCCAACCTTCTGCCACCCACCTGTCAGGTATTGATCAGCACTGATCAGAGCCCCTCTCGGGGACCAAGCAGCCCCAAGTCTCTCAGCCTTTCCTCCCCAGAGGTGTCCCAGTCCCCTCAGCAGCCCTTTGCTCTCCCCTTGCCAGCAAGCCCCTTCTCCTCCTTGCCCTTTCCCAACCAGGCACAGCTCCAAAGTGCTTTCCCCAGCTTCCAGCAGCATCTTCAATCTGTGTGCTTCAGTCACTCAGGGAGCAGAGTACCCAAGATAACCCAGGGGAGGTTTGTAATTGCTGTCAGTGCTTTAAGATGTAACAGAGGGGCATGGAACAGCACAAACCCAACTGCTCCTGAGGGGGGCTGTAGAGACAGGGATGACAGCAAAGACACTGAGTGTGGATTTATCTTCACCCAAGCAAAGCTCAGGCTCCTTCTGTAATGGTGAAATACGACCTGGCTCCTGCAGAGAGAGTCATTTGCTAATTTGTTTAACGTTGCTCTCTGCCCAGAGAAGCCTTGCAAGGATCAGAATTGCAGTGGATCAAAAGTGCAGGTTGCTTTGAGGGGTAAAGATGAGGCCACTTCTTCTCTGAGGCACTGATCATAGTCCTTTGTTGGATGCCAAGGAGAAACAAGCTTGTCCTGGGCCAAAGCTGCCTTACCAGCATGATGCTGGTTTGTGACCAGAGGATGGTTTAGGTTGGAAGGGACCTCAAGGATCAGCCAGTACCAATCCCCCTGCCATAGGCACACCTCCCACTAGAACAGGTTGCTCAGGGTCTCATCCAACCTGGTCCTGAACACCTCCAGGGAGGTTGGGGAGCATAGAAGCATCCAACATGATCAAAGATCTGTGCTTCTGTGCTCCACAACCTCCCTGGGCAACCACCCTCACTGCAAACAACTTCTTCCTAACATCCACTTTCAATCTCCCCTCTGCCACTCCAAACCCACTCCTCCTCCTCTCATTACCAGACCTTGTCAATGGTCCCTCCCCAGCCCTCCTGCAGCCCACTTCAGATCCTGCAAGGCCACTCCAAGGTCTCCTCCAAGCCTTCTCTTCTCCAGGCTGCACAGCCCCAACTCTCTCAGCCTGTGCTCACAGCAGAGCTGCTGCAGCCCTCTCAGCATCTTGGTGGCCTCCTTTGGGCTGGCTCCAACACTTCCATGTCCTGCTTGTGCTGGGGGCTGCAGAGCTGCCCCCAGGACTGCAGGTGGGGTGTGAGGAGAGCAGAGCCAAGGGGCAGAATCCCCTCCCTTGCCCTGTGCCCACACTGCTCTTGCTGCAGCCCAGCACAGGCTTGTGTCTGGGCTGCACTCCCACTGCAGGCTCCTGTTGAGCTTTTCCTCAGCCCAGACCCCCAGGGCCTGTTCCTCAGGGCTGCTCTCAGCCATTCCCCACCCAGCCTGGAGTTGTGCTTGGGATTGCACCCACCCAGATGCAGGATCTTCCACTTGGCCTTGTTGAATGCCATGAGGTTGGCCTGGGCACACCTCTGCAGCCTGCCCAGCTCCCTCTGGATGGATTCCTGCCCTCTAGCAAGTCACCTGTGCCACGCAGCTGGGTGCCCATCTGCAGACTTGCTGAGGCTGCACTGATTCCTCTGTCCACATCACTGACAAAGATGCTCCACAGCACCGGGCCCAGCCCTGACCCTCTGCAAGAGGTTAAACTGATTTCCCATCAACAAAACCCTTCTGCCAAGGCAGTGGAAGTGCTTCTACTAGCATCAGTTTATTTGCAGAGCAGGGCTGAGCTCTACAGCAGGAGAAATATCCCTTTGCTAGTATCCCCATTTAGCTACCTTGGCAAGCCCTGGTGCTTTAGGATCCCATCTCCCATGTCTGCAAATAGCAGGAGTTAGCTGGCACCACTCAGAACACTTCTCCCATCGAGTGTGGCAGAGAGAGTTAGGGAGGAGATATCTGCTGAACATGCATGGTCCTGTGTGAGGGCTTCAGAACAGCTTGGGGAACCTGCTAGGAGATGATTAATGCCAAGGGTATGGAGCAGGAAATGACAAGGGAGGCTGAGCAGGCTGCAGAGGAGTGTAAAAAGGAAGTCTCTGTGGGAGATGGGTGTCTGCTGTGGAAGTGGGGAGAAGATGAGCCTCAAAAGCATGGGACTGAGGTGGAAGGAGAGAGAAGGGTGAGAAGGCTGAAACAGGTTGCCCAGGGAGGTTGTGGAGCACAGAAGCCCCCAACGTGATCTTTGATCACGTTGGGGGCTTCTGTGCTCCACAACCTCCCTGGAGGTGCTCAGGACCAGGCTGGATGAAGTGTCCCTGCCTATGGCAGGGGGATTGGAACTGGCTGAGCTTTGAGGTCCTTTCCAACCTAAACCATTCTACGAAGGCTCTGACCTTCACACCAGGTGAACCTCAGCATGGAGATGCAGAGGATGGCTTGGGTTGGAAGGGACCTTGAAGATCATCAAGTTCAAACTCCCCTGTGGTGGTCAGGGACACCTTCCACTAGAGCAGGTTGCTCAAGGTCTCATCCAACCTGGCCTTAGCTTGCTTGGTGGTGGTAAAGTCACTGCCTCTAGACTACAGTTTATGATTTTTCATCTCCAGGTAGCTCCTGCAGTTCAGAGCTGTTTGGTTTGCTCCTGTGTGAGTTATTCTGTTGGCTCTCCCCAGCTGGAGTGGAAGGCAAAACTTGAGGACAACATGGAATAGGACAGACCTCCTTGCCCAGGCAATGGGCAGTGCTTGCTTTTCTCTGTTCTAACCCACACAGGCAGTGTCCCAAAAGAGAGCTAGCCAAAGTCACACTGACTGTGGATGAGTTGTAGCACTTAGGCTGGGTGCTAGAAATTCTCCACAGTGAGGGTGGGCAGACACTGGCACAGGCTGCCCAGGGAGGCTGTGGATGTCCCCTCCCTGGAGGTGTTCAAGGCCAGGTTGGATGATGAAGGTTTTCCTGTCCAACCTAGTGTTGAACACCTTCCAGGCAGGAGGACATCCAGAACCTCCCTGGGCAACCTAAGGTTGCCCAGGGAGGTTCTGGATGTCCTCCTGCCTGGAAGGTGTTCAAGGCCAGGTTGGATGAGGCTTTAAGCAACCTGGGCTGGTGGGAGGTGTCCCTGCCCATGGCAGAGGGTTTGGAACTGGATGAGCTTTAAGGTCCTTTCAAACCATCCTGTGATTCCCTGGGTGAGGAAGCTGCAGACAGCAGCGAGGTGCCCTGTGGCTGTTCTTCTGCTGAAGTCTTTTGCATGTCTCTTTCCCAGCTCCTGTGTAAAAATCTCCCCTGGTTTATAGAGACTTCCACTGTGCCTGGGCCACATCTCAGCTAGTGGCTGGTGAGAGAAACCAGCACAAACACATCTTTCAGCTCCATAACACAGCAGCTGCTGTGGGAAGCTGGGGATCTGGTCCTGACTGCTCCCCACACTAAGTACATTTCTGGTTTGTGAGCTGTGATCCATCAGGGAGGTGCATGACAGCTTCTGGAGAAAGCTTTCTTGGTCTCAGAAGCATTCCCACAAGCATTATTCAGCCATCAGCCTCGCAGCCTCTCTAACAGGCACTTGCCCATGGATTGGGCTGAAGTGAGGAGCAGCATTTACACAGGTCTGGCTCTGTTTAAAACAGCAGATGTGTTGGAGACAAGAGTCTGGGATCCACCTTGCATCTAAATGTTTTGGGGTCTGTGCTGTTTGGGTTTTCTTTTTCTGTCCTGCAGCTTCACTCTGAACTCAGAAGGTCACCAGAATGAATCCTGGGTCTTACCTGAAATAATTGGTACTGGATCACAGAATGGAAAGGGTTGGAAGGGAACCTCTGGAGGTGGAGTCCAATCCCCCTGCTAAGGCCTAAGGCAGGGTCACCTAGAGAAGGTCACACAGGAACACATCCAGGTGAGTTTGGAGTCTCTCCAGAGATAGCGACTCCAGCACCAACCTGGGCAGCCTGCTCCAGGGCTCCAGAACCCTTCAATTCCAGAAGTTCCTCCTCGTGTTCAGAAGGAACTTTTGATGTTCCAGTTTGTGTCCCTTACCCCTTGTCCTGCCACTGAGCCAAGTAGCTCAGCCCCGCCAGAGCCAGAGCCAAGCAGCTCAGCCCCACCAGAGCCAGAGCCAGAGCCAAGCAGCTCAGCCCCGCCAGAGCCAGAGCCAAGCAGCTCAGCCCCGCCAGAGCCAGAGCCAGAGCCAAGCAGCTCAGCCCCGCCAGAGCCAGAGCCAAGCAGCTCAGCCCCACCAGAGCCAGAGCCAAGCAGCTCAGCCCCGCCAGAGCCAGAGCCAAGCAGCTCAGCCCCGCCAGAGCCGGAGCCAAGCAGCTCAGCCCCGCCAGAGCCGGAGCCAAGCAGCTCAGCCCCGCCAGAGCCAAGCAGCTGAGCCCCACCAGAGCCAGAGCCAAGCAGCTCAGCCCCACCAGAGCCAGAGCCAAGCAGCTGAGCCCCACCAGAGCCAGAGCCAAGCAGCTCAGCCCCACCAGAGCCGGAGCCAAGCAGCTCAGCCCCACCAGAGCCAGAGCCAAGCAGCTCAGCCCCACCAGAGCCAGAGCCGGAGCCAAGCAGCTGAGCCCCACCAGAGCCGGAGCCAAGCAGCTCAGCCCCACCAGAGCCGGAGCCAAGCAGCTCAGCCCCACCAGAGCCAGAGCCAAGCAGCTCAGCCCCACCAGAGCCAGAGCCGGAGCCAAGCAGCTGAGCCCCACCAGAGCCGGAGCCAAGCAGCTGAGCCCCACCAGAGCCGGAGCCAAGCAGCTGAGCCCCACCAGAGCCGGAGCCAAGCAGCTCAGCCCCACCAGAGCCAGAGCCAAGCAGCTCAGCCCCGCCAGAGCCGGAGCCAAGCGGCTCAGCCCCACCAGAGCCGGAGCCAAGCGGCTCAGCCCCGCCAGAGCCAGAGCCAAGCGGCTCAGCCCCACCAGAGCCAGAGCCAAGCAGCTCAGCCCCACGCATGATCAAGAGCAGCAAAGATAAATCTGCGGCAATTGACTCCAGGCTGGACTGTCAGTAAGTGACGCTGACAAACGAGGGCTGCTTGAATGCACTGCCTTTGGATCTTGAAATCTTTCAGTAGGAGCAGTGTCAATAACAGAGCACTAAATAATCTCTGGACAGAAAGGAAAATCTGGGTTGGGGGTCGTTGGGTTTGGGTCTGTTTCAGAGGGAAGATGGATGTCACTTCTCCTCTCTTTTCTTTTTGCCCAGAGCCCTTAAATACTGAAGTGTGGAATTAGACCTGCAAACTCCAGGAAGCAATTGTCTGTTTGGACAGGCTCTGTCTCTTTTCATAGGGAAGTCTGCCTGGGTTCTGCTTGCAAACAGAGCTCAATTCCACAGCGTGAAGGCAGCAGGGGAACTGTAAGTGAAATATGCAGGAAAAGTACAAATAAGGATTATATATATATATATATATACACACACATAATTTTTTTCTCTCCTGCTCCTTTGGGGCTAATATATCTCTGTGAATTGGATACAGCTGCCAGAGATGGCCTTTCTTCACTTTAAAATATCTCTGACCTTTCCCTGAGCTAAGTGGATGCAGTTTACCAGATTGGCCCAAGCATGAAGCAAAGCCTGGGTCAGATAATAGCTCCTGGAAAAAATCCAACCTGCTCTGCTTCTGCTGACCACACCACCCCGGGCTCTGCTTCCCCCCCCAGCCCATGGGTGCTGGTAGCTGGCACACCAGCATGGCAGCAGCCCAGGGACTGCAACCCCCTCTGCTTCATGTTGCTTTTGAATCTGCTGGGCTTGGGGGGACAACAGCCAAAGGGGCAGGAGCTGACTGGGCATGCTGGAAGTGCTGTGGTCCCACTGTGTGGGCATACACTCTGGCTCTGCCCTGGCAAAAGGAATCACAGAGCAGGCTGGGTTGGAAGAGACCTCTGAGGTCTGCATGTCCAACTGTCAGCCTAACACCACCATGGCCACCAAACCGTGGCCCCAGGAGCCACGGCCACAGGCTCCTTGCACACCTGCAGGGCTGGGGACTCCACCACCTCCCTGGGCAGCCTCTGCCAACCCCTGACCACTCTTGCAGCAAAGAAATGTTTCCTAAGCTCCTACCTAACCCTCCCCTGGCAGGTAGTCTTCTATTTGAAGGCAATTTATTTCCACCCCACCCACCAGCTCCAAGTATTGATGTCCCTTTTATCCCATATGATGAGACAGCAGCCAACACCCTGGAATGCTTCTGACAACACCAAATTGATTAACTTCTCTTTTTCCCTTTGCTCTTGTGGGACATTTCCCATAGCAATGTCTCCAGGAGCAGAAGTTTCTGGGCCATGAAGATGAGCAGAGAGCTGGAGCACCCTGGGGACAGGCTGACAGAGTCAGGGCTGTTCAGCCTGGAGAAGAGAAGGCTCCAGGGAGATCTTAGAGCAGCCTTCCAGCACCTGAAGATGCTACAGGAGAGCTGGGAAGAGCCTTTTTATAAGGGCTTGGAGTGTCAGGATGAGCAGCAATGGCTTTGAGCTGGCAAAGGGGAGACTGAGACTGGAGAGGAGGAAGAAATTCTTTAGAGTGAGGGTGGTGAGACACTGGCACAGGTCAGCCAGAGGGGCTATGGATGTTCCCTCCCCAGAGGTGTCCAGGACCAGGCTGGATCTGGCTCTGAGCAACCTGATCTAGTGGAAGGTGTCTTTGCCCATGGCAGGGGGTTGGAACTGGATGATCCTTGAGGTCCCTTCCAACCCTGGGAGTTCTGTGACCCTGTGAGAGCAGTGACAGAAGGCATGCAGGACAAGGGGAGAGGCACGAAGAAGCCCTTGCTGATTCAGGCTGGCTGTTGCTTTAAGGGGAGATCAGCCCAGCCTCATCTGTTAAAAATCCTGCTGAGATTGATTGGTTTATGGAGAGGTGATTATAAAAGCCAGCAAGCAGCTTAATTAGGATGGAGAGTTATGAGAAGTAGTTTGGCTTTTGTGAGAAGTGCTGGAGCAAATGACTCTTGGCAAGTGGCTGAGGGGAAGCTAAGCTCAGGAGCTGGGCAGGGTGACTGGCTGCTTAGCATGCTGCACTTGTGGTTAGGAGGAGTAAAGCTGAAGACTGCCAAACCCAAGCCTGAATCTGGTTGATGTCAGCCTTTATGGTCCTGACACTACACTTGACTCAAGTGATGTTTGCTAATCAGGACCTTCAGAACTCTTGCAACTGGTCCTGGGTCAGGTGTTCTGTGAAGAGCCTGGGGGAAAGCAGCCTCTGCTTTCCCAAGCTGCAGGTTAGAGTTTGCTGCTGGCAAGAGGAAGCATCAGCTGTTGTTCCACGAACTCCATCATGTTTACTGTCAGCACGGCAGATGCTCTGCCACCTAAAACCTTCATGCTGCTGCCCAAGGAAGAGCAATGGCTGGTGGATGTGCTCAGCCTCCAGGCTTCCCCTTGCCTGCTGCAAAACCCTACCTCAGTGACAAGAGGGTGAGGAGCAGGATTCAGGCATTATATATGCAACAAATTCTGCTGACTGCTGCTAGGCACTGAGACCAGAGTGGCTGTGCCAAATCCTGGCCTTTCCTGGTCGTGGAAGTGGAATTTTCCCCAGAGCAAACCAGTGCCTGAGAGAAATCCCTTGGGGCAAGAGAGAACGTTTGCAAACACAGCCCAGGCATTCAAAGGCAAAGGGGAAGGGGCTTTAATGAGTTCACTCAAAGGAGATGCAAACATCCCACAACTCCTGCAGGCTCTGGGTTGGGAAAACAATGACTTTACCTGACTCTGCTACTGCAGAATCATCAATACAGCCAAGAAGAAGCAACTGGGTCAGCCTGTCTCAGCCACTTGCATATTGCAGAGCTACTTGTCCCTTCTTGCTATTATTTTCTCCCTCCTAATGTCTTATTTAACCTGCTCAGGGAAGGTAGCAGACTGTCAAGGAGCAAAGAAACCTACATATACTTTAACCTCGGGGGTTAAAAACTGCATCTGTCTGTGCAGATGTTGGCAAGGGACTGGAACCAGAGAAGGGTTTAGGTTGGAAGGGACCTCAAGGATCAGTCAGTTCCAGAACTCTGTCATGGGCAGGGACATCTCCCACTAGAACAGGTTGCTCAAGGACTCATCCAGCCTGGTCCTGAACACCTCCAGGGAGGTTGTGGAGCACAGAAGCACCCAACCTGATCTTTGATCCCATTCTGTGCTTCTGTGCTCCACAACCTCCCTGGGCAACCTGTGCCAGTGTCTCACCACCCTCACTGCAAACAACTCTTTCCTAACATCCAGTTTCAATCTCCCCTCTGCCACTTCAAACCCATTCCTCCTCCTCCTCCTCTCATTCCCAGACCTTGTCAATAGTCCCTCCCCAGCCCTCCTGCAGCCCCATTCAGATCCTGCAAGGCCACTCCAAGGTCTCCTCCAAGCCTTCTCCTCTCCAGCCTGCACAGCCCCAACTCTCTCAGCCTGTGCTCACAGCAGAGCTGCTGCAGCCCTCTCAGCATCTTGGTGGCCTCCTCCAAACTGGCTCCAACACTTCCATGTCCTGCTTGTGTTGGTGGCTCCAGAACTGCCCCCAGGACTGCAGGTGAGGTCTGAGGAGAGCAGAGCCAAGGGGCAGAATTCCCTCCCTTGCCCTGTGCCCACACTGCTCTTGCTGCACCCAGCACAGGGTTGTGTCTGGGCTGCACTCCCACTGCAGGCTCCTGTTGAGCTTTTCCTCACCCCAGACCCCCAGGTACTATTCTTCAGAGCTGCTCTCAGCCATTCCCCACCCAGCCTGGAGTTGTGCTTGGGATTGAGCTGACCCAGGTGGTGCAGGCCCTTCCACTTGGCCTTGTTGAATGCCATCAGGTTGGCCTGGGCAACTGGGACCTGAGCCTGTAGGGCAAGAGAACACAACCCAGAGCCCAAAGTTCATTTTGAGGAGGCATCAACAGAGGGACTGAAAAGCAAGGCCAAGGCAGAGGCTTTTTTGATTGAAGTTTAGTTTTATTTTGCAGTGGACTAAAAGCAAAGTGAATTTCTCTGCAAACCATCTGTGATTTCTGCTTGGTGGTTTGTTGGGTTGGGTTTTTTCCCCCCTTTTTTGATGCCTTCACAGCTCTAATTTTAAGCGGTTCTGTAGCCTTTAAATACTGATGGTTTCCTGCCGTTCGCTCCTCCATCAGGCTCCACACTGGCTGGAGTGAATGTTTAAAGCAAGGAAGGAGTGTGCTTCCCTGCAGATTGCACACAGGCGGAGAGAGAGAGAGGCAGGGAGAGGATAAAACAGCAGCCTTTGCTTTTTGCAAGTCAAATCTGACATATTTTGGGGCAGGATTCCGCACGCACAAAGCATCACCAGGAGTTGTGCTGGGCAGGGTTTGCTTCTCCTTTCTGCCTTTTGCTTTCCAGTTCCCATGTGAATTGAGTGCTGGGGTAAGGTGCTGACATCCACACACACACACCACACACACCAGGGACTGAAGCTCCAGGAGCAGCACAGCAGAACCAGCAGACCTCTTTGAATTAGCTTTAAAACTGATACCAAGGGGGCTGGTCTCAGCAGTGGAAGAGTCATGATCCACCCAGTCCTTGGTGGGTCTGCAGTCTGCTGTGTGCTGGGTTTGCTCTGTGTGATGTGGAAGCTTCAGAACTGTAAACTGAAACAAAAGCTGCAGAAAAAAAGAGAAAAGAATATGTAATGGAAACAAAGCATGGAGAGGAGAAGGCTCCAGGGGACCTCAGAGCTGCCTGTCAGTGCCTGAAGGGGTCCTGCAGGAAGGCTGCAGAGGACTTCTCATGAGAGTGTCTAGAGACAGGCCAAGGGGGAACGGTTTGGAGCTGAGGCAGAGCAGGCTGAGAGTGGAGCTGAGGAAGAAGTTGTTCAGTGTGAGGGTGGTGAGAGCCTGGCACAGACTGCCCAGGGAGGCTGTGGCTGCCTCCTGCCTGGAGGTGTCAGGCTGGATGAGGCTGTGAGCAGCTGAGTCTAGCTGAGAGGTGTCCCTGGGCATGGTGAGGAGGTTGGAGGAGATGAGCTCTGAGGTCTCTTCCAAGCTGAGCCACTCTCTGGTTCTGTGAGAACACTCTGGGTAAGGAATTGGATAACCACCTGAAAATTGTAGCTCCTGCAGTTACAGTGACCCCTGAAGGGGTCTGGGAGCTCTTCAGGTCTGTTTTTGTCAGGAGAGAAGATGCCTTTGGATGTGAGGCAGGTCAGCCCAGAGCCTGAAGCAATACTGAGGCAGCTCTGTTCATCCCCCAGGAAATCTGCTGATAAGGACATCATTGTCACCACAGTTCATTATTTCACTGTTTCTGCTGGCAGGAGAGTTCAGAGGAGATTTTCACTGACTGCTGTTGGGTGTAGTGGTGGATTCTGATTCAGGGAACAACAGGGAAGAAATAGCACTGAAGATCAAGGCTGCTCCACGTCTGAAAATGCCACTGTGTCTAAAAGGAGGCAGGGCACATCCTCTTCTCTTGGCAGAAGCCTCAAACATGACTCAATACCCCTCCAGCTTCTCTTCTGCCTCAGCCATGCCTGTAGTAAACTCTGTGGCTAACCCAAGGCTGAAACCCTGACAGAAATTAAGAGGAATGTAAACCAAACAAGGATATCTTTTACCAGTGGCACTATCGAGCATCACAACTGGTTGAAGAACAACAGGAGAACAATCAGCTTATTCCATTTATCTGCAGTGCTGTCAAGAGTGTTGCCGTGAAGCGTGGAGAAATGAAGAGGCCCTGGTGATGGATATCAGACCAGCTTGCCACAGAATAAAGATCAGCATTTATCTCCCTCAGAGGAAGACAAAGATTGCTCCTCATGATGCCAGCTGTGTGTCCGGAGCATTTGGGAGAGGTTAGCTGCATGTGGGGTGCAACCCAACAGCTGTCTCTGCTGACAGCACAAATCACTGCTCCTAAATGAGGATGCATTTCTAATTGTCTCTTCCCTCCCTAACAAACTGTTTACAGTACCTCTGCAAGGAGTCTGAGATCACCCTCTCCCCTTTGATGTTTGCTGACTAATTACAGCCCTACAGGTTCTCAGTAGCTGCAGTCTGAGGATCATTGCCATGCCGCTCTCTGCTGTGAAAGGTTCCCCTTCATTACAGGCTGCCCAGTTCAGCTGCTGTGCTGTGCTGCTCTGCTCAGGCTGCAGGTGATGCCAGGCTGCACCCCTTCATTACAGGCTGCCCAGTTCAGCTGCTGTGCTGTGCTGCTCTGCTCAGGCTGCAGGTGATGCCAGGCTGCACCCCTTCATTACAGGCTGCCCAGTTCAGCTGCTGTGCTGCTCTGCTCAGGCTGCAGGTGATGCCAGGCTGCACCCCTTCATTACAGGCTGCCCAGTTCAGCTGCTGTGCTGCTCTGCTCAGGCTGCAGGTGATGCCAGGCTGCACCCCTTCATTACAGGCTGCCCAGTTCAGCTGCTGTGCTGTGCTGCTCTGCTCAGGCTGCAGGTGATGCCAGGCTGCACCCCTTCATTACAGGCTGCCCAGTTCAGCTGCTGTGCTGCTCTGCTCAGGCTGCAGGTGATGCCAGGCTGCATCCTCACCCTCTTTTTCCCTCTCCCCTCCTTCTCTCCAAGTGAGTTCAGAGCCGATGTGTGTTAGGAGGCTGACAGCACCCAAAATGAAATTCTCTCTTTAGCCACAAAGCAGATCCAAACCTGGCAGCTCACCTCAGTCTTCTCTGCTCCCTCTCAGCCGATCTGCACGGCAGAGTGCAGCAGGCTGTGCAGATAAGCAGGAGGGTGTAGCAGCACCGTGTTAGCACTGTGGACTGCCAGAGCTCATTACCAACACCAAGAGGCAGAGCTTATTAGTCTGGTCAGAGCTCTGAGCTAGCAGAGCAGGCTGCTGCCAGGGCTGCAGCTGTGCTGCTCTCATCCCTCTGTGCGACGCTGTGCGGACGTAAGCCCTGAGCTGCGAGTGTGAGCTGTGCTTGGGAGGAGATCACTGGGTCATGGAGTCACAGAGGCATAGATGGGTTGGATTGGAAGGGACCTTAAAGGAACCTCCAACCCTCTGCCATGGGCAGGGACACCTCCTACTAGACCAGGTTGCTCAAGGCCCCATCCAACCTGGCTTCCAACACTTCCAGGAAGGGAGCATCCACAGCTTGCCTGGACAACCTGTTCCAGTGCCTCACCACCCTGATGGGCAGGAATTTCTTCCTGATGTCTCATCTGAATCCATCATTTTCCAGTTTGAAGCCATTATTCCCCATCCTGTCACGCCAGGCCTTTGTAACAAGTCCCTCCACAGCTTTCCTGTAGCCCACTTCAAATCCTGCCAGGCAGCTCTAAGGTCCCTCTGGAGCCTTCTCCTCTGCAGGCTGCAGACCCCCAGATCCCTCAGCCTGTCCTCACAACAGAGCTGCTCCAGGCCTTGGATCATCTTTGTGGCCTCCTCTGGACTCACTCCAACAGTTTTGTGTCCTTATTATGCTGGGGACACCAGAACTGGACACAGAATAACTGGTGAAAAGAGTCAACAAAAAGGATTTAGAAGAGTAACAAGAAGAAGCGAGAGGAGGAACAGGAGCTCCTGCCCTCTCTTTTAGCCGCTATCTCTAAGTGTGGAAGCAGAGTCTTCCTTATCTCTCAGCAGAATTCTTAGAGCTCTGAATTGCTCCTTGTCTGCTCAGGAGAATTGGCTTCTCATTTATGCAAGGCAAAGCAGATCCCTGGAGCAAAAAGTGTGAATGCCCTCCTTTGAGTTCCTAAGCCAAAGCTGTGCTGTGCTCTTTGTTCTTCGGGGGCAAGTTCCAAACGGTTCCTCACGCGTTTCTGAGTTTGATTTCCAGCCACTGGTTTGTCCTCACAGTTTAAAAACAGCAAACCAACTGCCCAGGCCTTTTGTCCTTTGGGGCAGGATGTAAAAACCAGAAACTCTTAGACAGTGGCAGGGATCTAGGAGATAGTTACAATAAAGCAGATAGTAACAACCCAAAAGACATGCTTAAAGATAACCTTGCATCAGCAGGGGAGAAATGGAAAAGAATTCTCCATTCCCAAGGGTTAACACAGAAAATGAGGCTCAATGGGGTCTGGGCAACCTAATCTAGTTGAGGATGCTCTTGCTTAGCACTGAGAAGCTGGGCTGGAGGAGCTTTGGAGATCCCTTCCAACCCAGAGCACTCTGTGATTATAAGAGATTAAGTTATAGGCATCTGCAAAGTGCATCCAGAGTCTGAGCTGAGCAGTGAGAGGTGAAAAGGATAATTGCATGCAGCAATAGAATCTTAGAATCAAGCAGGTTGGAAAAGACCTCCAAGCTCATCCAGTCCAACCTAGCACCCAGCCCTGGGTGCTAAGTGCCTGGCATGGGTTGCCCAGGGAGGTGGTGGAAGCCTCATCTCTGGAGGTGTTTAAGGCCAGGCTGGATGAGGCTCTGGACAGCCTGATCTAGGGTAGGGTATCCCTGCCCATGGCAGGGGGGTTGGAACTGGCTGATCCTTGTGGTCCCTTCCAACCCTGACTCATTCCATGATTCTAACCCCCCCCTTTCTTGTTCCTATTTAGCCCTGTAAGTGTTCTCAGCCCACGGCTGACTCTCTGATTCTGAGGCACACCACTATGTACTTCACTGTTTGTGCAGGCTGAGCTGCATTGCTTCAGCCTGCACTGCTTCCAGGTTCACTTCACCTCTGTGCTCAGCCACAGCATCTCTGAGCTCCAGAGAAGCAGAACCACAGGCTTTGCCTTTGCCTTTTCTCACTCCCAGCCTTTTCCTTCTCTCGTTTTTCATGCTAAGCAACAGTGCTTCATTACCAACACTTTGCATGCCTGAGAACATTTAATTGATCAGATGCAATTTTTTTTGTCTCATGACAGACAGAGAAGTGTCACTGAGTGGAGGGTAAAGCCTCGCTTCGCTTGGCCACTGACACATCTGCTGTGCCTTGGTGTAGTCATCTCCATTTTAGAGGCTGAAAAACCCACCCCTGACTAAAGCATGTGGCTGTGTGCACTGTGCCTACAGCATTTAACTGATACCTGCATGAAAGAGGTTGTTATTTGCTTTGGAAGCTGAGAAAACAAATCCCCTTGCCCAGTGTGGCAATTTGGGCTGTGTGAAGGGTTCCTGGCCTGAGAGTGCTTCGTTTATTTCAGCTCTGATTGTTTTAGCTGCACTCTTAGGGTGGAGAGAGCTGGCAGTGACTCTGGGGGGACAAGCAGCTCCTGCAGAACCAAACCTCGGTGCTGTGGTGCCACTCTCCAGCTTTGAGTGCTTTGCAAACTGGGTGGGGGATTGGGAACCAAGTGGGAACCTAGGAAGGGAGTCAGCTAAATGTGATAAATGATGTATCTGTGGAGTGCATCCCTGGGTAGCCCTGGTGCAGGAAGATTTAGGTTAGGAACAGTAAGCATTTGTGTAATGCTTGTGTAGAATCACAGAATCAAGCAGGTTGGAAGAGAGCTCCAAGCTCAGCCAGCCCAACCTAGCACCCAGCCCTGGCCAAGCAACCAGACCATGGCACTAAGTGCCCCAGCCAGGCTTGGCTGCAACACCTCCAGCCACAAAGACTCCACCACCTCCCTGGGCAGCCCATTCCAATGCCAATCACTCTCTCTGACAACAACTTCCTCCTAGCATCCAGCCTAGACCTCCCTTTGTGCAACTTGAGGCTGTGTCCCCTTGTTCTGTTGCTGGCTGCCTGGCAGCAGAGCCCAACCCCACCTGGCTACAGCCTCCTTGCAGGCAGCTGCAGGCAGCAATGAGCTCTGCCCTGAGCCTCCTCTGCTGCAGGCTGCACACCCCCAGCTCCCTCAGCCTCTCCTCACAGGGCTCTGCTCCAGGCCCCTCCCCAGCCTTGCTGCCCTTCTCTGGGCACCCTCCAGCACTCAACATCTCTCTGCAATTCAGGAGCCCAGAACTGGACACAGCACTCCAGGGGTGGCCTGAGCAGTGCTGAGCACAGGGGCACAAGAACCTCCCTTGTCCTGCTGCCCACACTGCTCCTGAGCCAGCCCAGGATGCCATTGGCTCTGCTGCCCACCTGGGCACTGCTGCCTCCTCTGCAGCTGCCTCGACCCAGATCCGCAGTTACCTGGGGGAGGAGGTCAAGGTCAGGTAGCTGCAGAGAACAGTGAGGTCTGCCCTCAGCCTCCTCCATGCTGAGCACCCTCAGCTGCTCCTCCCTAGGCCTGCCCTGCAGACCCTTTGTTGCCCTTCTCCAGACCTGCTCCAGCCCCTCGGTGTCCTCCCCCTGCTGGTTTCAGGCCGGGCCATGGGCTCTACCCTTCAAGCCTCCCTTTCCACCCGTGAGCAGCCTGCGGAGGAGCTCTCGCCCGCTCCGAGCCGAGCGCAGCAGGCGCCGCAGGGTCGCAGCTCTCACTTCTGGCTCTCAGTGGGTTTGTTGCTGCCCCTGTGCCTGGGGAACTCCCTTCGGAGCATGCAGAGCGGGGACACACCTCGTGTTGGAGCAGAGGACGGCGCACAGCGCAGCAAACAGGCTCCGGAAAGGACACTGAGCGGAGATGTTTGAGGAAGCAGAGGTGTTCTAGGGACGCGTAAATCACCGCTGGCGGCTCGGGCCGGCACCTCCTCGGCCGCCGCTGTCAGGGCACAGCCGCCCCTGCTGGGGGTGTCCCCGGGGCGAGGACAGGAGGCCAAAAGCAGCGCTGGCGGCGGCGCCTCGGCCGCTCCGCGCCGGCCCCGGGGCGCGCAGGGGCAGCGCTGCCTCCCGCCCGGACTCCATTTCCCAGCCTGCCCCGCGCCGCCGCCGCCTGCTGCCGGGAGCGGCCGGGCCCGGCCGGCCAAGATGGCGGAGGGGGTGCTGAGCGCCGGCGTCAACCTGGAGGCCTTCGCCCAGGCCATCGCCGCCATCCAGGCGCTGCGCTCCAGCGTGACGCGGGTCTTCGACTGCCTCAAGGATGGCATGCGGAACAAGGAGACCCTGGAGGGCCGCGAAAAGGGCTTCGTGGCCGCCTTCCAGGAGAGCCTGCACTCCGTCAGCCGCGACCTGGGGTGAGCGGGTGGCCCCGAAGCGCTTTGCCCCGGGGCCGGTGTGCGGCTGGGACCCTGCCCCGGCCCTGCGTGGGGGGCACGGGGAGGGGGACAAGTCCCGGGGGGCCCTTGGCGAGTTGCTGCTGTCCCCAGGGCCTGTCCCCGCGGAGCGGCTCGGCGGTGCCGTGTCCGCTGCCGGGACAGTTCCGGGCGAGGAGATGCGGAGCCGCTGCCCTCCGCCGCTGCCCTCCGCCGCTGCCCTCCGCCGCTGCCCTCCGCCGCTGCCCTCCGCCGCTGCCCTCCGCCGCTGCCCTCCGCCGCTGCCCTCCGCCGCTGCCCTCCGCCGCTGCCCTCCGCCGCTGCCCTCCGCCGCTGCTTCTTGCTGCGCTTTCCTCTCGGGGGGGCTCTTTCCGAGGGGCTGAAGGCTGTTGTGACCCAGCGGTGGGGTTCGCGCTTGCCTTGGTTCAGAGGAGGGTGGCGTCGGCAGGGTGGGTGCCTGTGGTTGCAGAGTGATTTTTTTCCCTCCTCCTTTTGGAGCTTTTTGTTAGAAAGATCCCCGGGCTGTCCCAAAAGAACCATTTCGTTAGCGACACTTGCGGGGCTGGGAGGCGAGCGCAGGTGGGAAGGGTCGGTGAGCAGCAGCAGGAGTGCTGCATGCGAGCAGAGACAAGTTGAGGGCTGCTTGTCCCTGTGGATCCTGCCGGGGAGCTGCTGGTGCTGCCTTCAGTTCCAGTCGGTAAAGCAAACCCCCTGAGGCTTCGGTGGAAAGCTTTCAGAGAGAGGCATTCTTAAACCCAAACAGCCCTAAAAAACAAACCTTTTGCCATCAACTTCAAACAGCCTTAAAAGACAAAAGCAGGACTTCGTGCAGCCTTGGGTTCCCTGTCCTCCTGGGAGACATCAGCCCTGCCCCAAGGGGATGCCCTTCCCAGAGGGTAGGTCAGGTGCAGAACTGCCCCTTCCCAGCACATCCTCTGACCTGCAGGAATTTAAGTGTCCAGGCTCCACAGGAGCCTGCAGTGTGAGTGCAGCCCAGACACAACCCTGTGCTGGGCTGCAGCAAGAGCAGTGTGGGCACAGGGCAAGGGAGGGGATTCTGCCCCTTGGCTCTGCTCTCCTCACACCCCACCTGCAGTCCTGGGGGCAGCTCTGGAGCCCCCAGCACAAGCAGGACATGGAAGTGTTGGAGCCAGCCCAAAGGAGGCCACCAAGATGCTGAGAGGGCTGCAGCAGCTCTGCTGTGAGCACAGACTGAGAGAGTTGGGGCTGTGCAGCCTGGAGAAGAGAAGGCTTGGAGGAGACCTTGGAGTGGCTTTCTGGGATCTGAATGGGGCTGCAGGAGGGCTGGGGAGGGACTATTGACAAGGTCTGGGAATGAGAGGAGGAGGAGGGATGGGTTTTAAGGGGCAGAGGGGAGATTGAAAGTGGATGTTAGGAAGAAGTTGTTTGCAGTGAGAGTGGTGAGAGCCTGGCACAGGTTGCCCAGGGAGGTTGTGGAGCACAGAAGCAACCAATGTGTCGATAAATACCTGAGGGGTGGGTGTCAGGAAGAGTGTGCCAGGCTCTTTCCAGTGGTGCCCACGGACAGGAGAAGGAGTGGGTACAAGCTGGAACCCAGAAGGTTCTGCCTTAACATGGGGAGAAACTTGTTTGGTGTGAAGGTGCTGGAGGCCTGGAGAGGAGGCTCAGGGCAGAGCTCATTACTCTCTACAACTACCTGAAAGGAGGCTGTAGCCAGGTGGGGCTGGTCTCTTCTGCCAGGTACCCAGGGGCAGGACAAGAGGACACAGCCTCAAGCTGTTCCAGGGCAAGTTCAGGCTGGATATTAGGAAGGAGTTCTACACAGAAAGAGTGATTGGCATTGGAATGGGCTGCCCAGGGAGGTGGTGGAGTCGCTGTGCCTGCAGGCGTGTAAGAGGAGACTGGATGGGGCACTTAGTGCCATGGGTTAGTTGATTAGAAGGGTTAGGTGATAGGTTGGACTCGATGATCTCAAAGGTCTTTTCCAATCTGGTTCATTCTGTGACCAGGAGGTTGTGCAGTCTCCTTCTCTGCAGACTTTCAAGCCCCATCTGGGTGTCACCTGCAGCACAGGAGGTTCCAGCTCAACACAAGGGGGAACTTCTGGACTGGAAGTGTCCCAAAGCACTGGAACAGGATCCCCCAAAGAGGTTGTGGAGTCTCCTTCCCTGGAGCCTTTCCAGGCCTGTCTGGATGTGTTCCTGTGTGCCCTGAGCTAGATTGTATGGTCCTGCTGTGGCAGAGGGGGTTAGACTGGATGATCTCTTTGGGTCCCTTCCAACCCCTGACATCTGTGATCCTGGATGCATTCCTGGGTGCCCTGCCCTGGGGGACCTTGCCTTGGCAGTGGAGTTGGGCGTTTGGAGGTCCCTTCCAGCCCCTGCCATTCTGTGGTTCGATGCTAGTGGAATGCAGAAGTCTTTCAGATCTCTGCTCCTTGGTGTTTATGTTCCTGACCTTCATGAAACGCAAATGCAGGTCCTGAGGTTTCCCTCCAGAGTGGTTTCCACAAGTGACCCTTTGAAGGGTCTGAGTCCTGCTTTTGATTTAGTGGAAGTTCTGCAGTTCAGAGTTGGCTGGACTGTCAGAAGTCAAAAGGAAAGGCACCTGATTAGTCATGTCACTTGGAGCCCTGTGTGTTATCTCTGTGCTAAGTACTCAGCCTTTCTTCCCCAGCTGATTAATGCAGGCTTTACAGCTTGCTTAACTCCTGTTATTATTAAATGGAGTGTGACAAATGAGCTGTGAAGCCATGACAGAGGACTTCACACTGAGGGGGTTTTATCATGGGGAAATGGTACTGCTTATACTCCAGGTGAGTATTTCATGCAGGGCATGGAAATAACAGTGATGGGGGTTGGAAGAGACCTCTGGAGGTCATCTAGACAGAAGATACTTCCTTGCCTTGAGAACCTGGAATGTGTATGTCTGCTGCAGAGATCACAGAATCAGGCAGGGCTGGAAGGGACCACAAGGATCAGCCAGTTCCAACCCCCTGCCATGGGCAGGGACACCTCACACTAGATCAGGCTGCCCACAGCCTCATCCAGCCTGGCCTTAAACACCTGTAGGGATGAGGCTTCCATCACCTTCCTAGGCAACCCGTTCCAGGCTCTCACCACCCTCATGCTGAAGAACTTCCTAACCTCCACTCTGAATCTCCCCATTTCCAGCTCTGTTCCGTTCCTCCCAGTCCTGTCACTCCCTGGACAGCCTAAAAAGTCCCTCCCCAGCTTTCTTGTAGCCCCCTTCAGATACTGCAAGGCCCACAGTAAGGTCACCTGGGAGCCTTCTCCTCTCCAGACTGTCAGCCCCAACTCCCTGTCTCTCCTCACAGATCAGGCAGGCTCACCTAGTGCAGGTCATGCAGGAACACAGCCAGATGGGTTTTGAAATCTTCAGAGGAGACTCCACAGCCTCTCAGGGCAGCCTGCACCAGGTCTCCAGCACCCTCAGTAAAGAAGTGTCCCCTCATACTGAGATGGAACCTTCTGTGTTCTACCTTGTACCCATAGCTGAGGCATCACAGACTTTGCAGGACACACTTCAGGCTTAGGCCAGATGCCAGTTCTTTAGGAGGATGTTAATTCCTGGCTCTTTGGTGAGGCTTCTGCCTGCTTGCTGGTTGAAAAGCTCCTCCTACTGTTGCAGGCAATGCCAAAGGCAGAACTTTGCAGTTTCTGAGGGTGTGCATTGCTCAGGAGATGCCCTGGGTTCTAGAAGTGCTTATGGAGAGGACCTGCCATAGTTTGGCTCTTTCCAGGTTGTCTTGCAAAGACTCTTGGTTGGTGCTTTCTACTTGAGAAGTGCTGAGCTGCTCTTGGCTTCTCTTTCCCAGAGCACTTTACCCTGTTTGGATAAAGAGAATGATTGCTTTGTGTCAAACCGGGGAGGTATTTGAAGCTCACTGAGACACTCCAGTAGAGTTCCTGCACAATTGCTGTCCCTGCAGGAGGAATTTGTGGCTCTCGGATGCCTGCACCTGCTGATCTGACATGAAAAAATGGCTTAAAATTGCCCTTCTGTTCTCTTCCAGGGAGCTGGAACGTCTGAGCAACCTCGTGGGTAAACCATCTGAGAACCACCCTCTGCACAACAGTGGGCTGCTGAGCCTAGATCCTGTCCAGGACAAAACTCCTCTCTACAGCCAACTTCTTCAAGCCTACAAATGGTCAAATAAGGTAAGGGAATCCAGCAGTGTGATTGAGTTGTGTGTCCCTACAGAAGGTTTGATTTGTGGTTTGTTCACTTCTCAATGTTTGTCAAAATGGAGAGGGGGTTTGTGAAGCTGAGGAGCACAGTCACAGGATGGCTCAGGTTGGGAGGGTCCTCAAAGGTCATCTACTCCAACCTCCTTGCTGTGGGCTGGGACACCTCACAACTAGGCTTGGTTGCCAAAGGCTTCATCAAATCTGGCTTACCACTGCCAGGGTGGAGACATCCACAGCCTCCTTGGGCAACTTGTTCCAGAGTCTCACCACCCTTGTACTGAAGACCCTCCTGACCCTGCTCCTCTTTCTTCTCCTGTTCTTGAGGACTGCTGTCCTGTGCAGTGTGACTGCTGCATCAGTGTAACTTTGGATGCTTTGGGATCAGTTTTCATTAAGTGGTTTTCAATCCAGCCCAGTTTGTTTTTCCTAATTCCCCTTCCTTACTGGGAAGGAGTTGTTTGGGTGGCAGAACTGCTGTGGTTTAGCCCCAGGCTACAACTACCTGAAGGGAGGCTGTAGCCAGGTGGGGGTTGATCTCTTCTCCCAGACAACCAGCAATAGAACGAGGGGACACAGTCTCAAGCTGTGCCAGGGCAGGTCTAGGCTGGATGTTAGGAGGAAGTTGTTGTCAGAGAGAGTGATTGGCATTGGAATGGGCTGCCCAGGGAGGTGGTGGTGGAGTCTTTGTGGCTGGAGGTGTAGAAGCCAAGCCTGGCTGGGGAACTTAGTGCCATGGTCTGGTTGACTGGATAGGACTGGGGGTTAGGTTGGACTGGGTGATCTTGGAGATCTCTTCCAACCTGGTTGATTCTATGATTCAGGCTAAATGTGGCATGGATTCTGATTTTAGAAGACAGAAAGTTTTGAGATCCTGTGTAGTCACAGCTGAATGTTCCAGGAGAAGACCTGTGGGGGTTGTCCTCTTATCTCTTGAATTTGCTTCCCAGGTTAAATGCTCTTTAAGTCGTGCTTGAATAGCTGCTCCCTGCCCAGCGATGGCTCCCAGCTTTGCCAGCAGCCTTTCTAGGGGCTGCAGTAAGCAGCTATGGCTGGGCTGCCCCTGGTCTCACAGCAGATGTGAGAGGTGTGAGCTGCTGGATTTACCAGCAGCAGCACAGACCCTGCTGCTATTTGTGCCATGTTGCTGCTTCATTCCTCATTGCTAAATCCACTTCTTGAGTTCCTTCCCTCCATCTTTTGGCTGCCTTCTCTGTCCCTGCTCCGTGTGCCTGGCGTTTGCTGTTGCTGTGGGGGAGGGCTGAGCTGTGGTGATGTTTCAATACACTTTATGTCTGTCCCCATTTAATTTTTAATTTGTGACCCCTTTGTGGCTTGCTTGCTTGTATTTTTGATGAGCTGAGACCAGGGCATTTTCCTCCCTCTTAGATTGTTCATGCATTACTGATGGCATGAATAGCCACACGGCTGCCAGGGGAGGGGAGAGGGAGCGTGGAGTTCTGGGGCTGTGGTGCAATTCCAGAGAGGAAGATGAGCACACAGGCTGTGCTCTGTGTTTCTGGGCAGTCTCTTTTTAAAACCTAGAGAGGCTGATGACAGTGGCTTGTTGAACAATGAATAAGATTAGCAATAAGAGCTGAGCTATCTCAGCAGAAGCTAAATTGCTCAGTATATCAAAGCACTACAGATTCACAGCTTGCATCCTCTTGGAAGGGACCCTCAAAGGTCATCTTGTCCAGTCCATTGGAAGGGGCATCCCTCCAGCTAGGTCAGGGGGCATCCCCCCAGCTAGGTGAGGCTGCCCAGGGCCACAGCAAGTACTGTGTATTTAAAACCTCCAACTTTGCTGTGATTCTGCTGTTCTAGATCAAAAGAAAAACCATGGAAGAAACTTAGGCCTGCAGTGGTTGTTCTTAAAAACCCCAAAGCCCAGAATGCCAAAAGCTCAAGCCAAAACCTCCCCAAGCTTCTCAAAATTATCTGACACCAAACTGGGACTTGTGGCTGACACCCCCCTGAAGCTGTGCTGTCATTCAGTGAGACCTGACCAGGCTGGAGAGTTGGGTGGGGACAAATGGAATGAAATCCAGAAAGGGCAAGGACAGAGTCTTGCCTCTGGGAAAGAACAACCCCATGGGCATTAGGCAGGACGTTAGGAAGGAATTCTTCCTGCAGAGGGATTGCCCATTGGAATGGGCTGCCCGGGGAGGTGGTGGAGTCCTCATCCCTGGAGGTGTTCAAGAGGAGGCTGCATGAGACACTTAGTGCCATGGGGCAGTTAATTAGAAGGGTTAGGTGATAGGTTGGACTCAATGATCCTGGAGGTCTTTTCCAACCTGGTTGATTCTGTGACCCGTGGGGACTGATGTGTTGGAGAGCAGGTCTGGGGGTCCTGGTGGACAACAGGATGCCCATGAGCCAGCAATGTGCCCTCGTGGCCAACAAGGCCAGGGGCATCCTGGGGTGGATTAGGAGGGTCGTGGTGAGTAGGCTGAGAGAGGTTCTCTTGCCCCTCTGCTTTGCCCTGGTGAGGCCACATCTGGAATATTATGTTCTGATCCTTCTTTACCTGCTTCTGGGGTCTGTTGCTCCCAGTCCCACTGCTTCTGAGGATCTGAAGTTTATCTGCTCCCCAGGCAGAGCAGAGCAGAGTGGGGAGAAAGTCAAACTTCCCTTGCAGAGGTGTTGTCTTGGCAGCAGTTGTTATTTATTAGCACCTGCTATCCTGATATTTACTTGCTGTAGTTTGCCCAATGGTTCCGCAGATGGTGAAGTTGTCAGGATAATGGAAGCAGCTGTTTGGCAACACAGCAGCTTGTCAAATGCGTTAATTACACACCCATGCAGCTGTAAAGGAACTTTCCTTTCCCAGGTGTTGAACAATGCTCACCAGCTCTAGCTGAAAGACACAGGAGGTTGATCTGACTGCAGGCAAGAGCTAAAGGCTGTTCCTGCTTTGCTTTAGCTTCTTTACGTCTGAGGAACGATACAAGTCAGTGCCATGGCCTGAGGGGTGCATGTAGTAGCCATGCAACAACGTTTGGCTCTGCTTGATAAATCTTTTTTTCTCCCTCCTCTTCCATTTTATTCAGTTATTAACTCCATTGAATTATTAATTTTAGGTAAGAAAAGAGGTTTTCTTCATTACAATCGAAGTGCTGTTTCCCAGAAGGATCCATATGTGGCCTCTAATGTAATAGTGAAGATATTATATTGGCTGAGATAAAAATGAGCTCTCATTCTGGAGGGGTAATGCAGATGAAGTGTTATTGGCAAGTTAGGAAGCATGTGGGAATCAGAGGGCATCTTCGTGGGGACTGTGCTCAGTAATTGTAGCTCCACTCTGGGTTTTGGAGCTAAACACATCTTAGCTGTTAGTTTTTTGGTGTGTGTGTGCTGTGATTGTTGTGTCTGAGCAGCTGGAATCTGAGATGACAGCAGCAGTCAGAAAGGCTTCTGATTTGTTTGTGTGTGGCTTGATGCTACCTGGAAGAGTCAGGAGTGAATCTGCAGGGTGCTGCTGCTTTGCCTCCCATTACCAGGTGCTAGCTGCTTGCATTCTATTGGAATTCAAAGGAAGCTGCCCCAGGGGAGAACGCATCAGCTACAAGTTTGGATGAAAAGAATGTTTAAAAGTCACCTACTGGACTGAAATACTGATGAGGCTCTCATTTTTAAAGAGATGTGACCTCGTTTGTGTCGGAGCACCTGCACAGCTTGCTTCAGGACACTTCTCTAAGTGCCCTTCCAAGCTCATGGGTGCTTCTCGTCGTCCCAGCAGATGAAGCAATGCTCTCATGAGTAAGAGCATCGTTTATTAAGCAGCCCTGTGTGCTTCTTGGTGTTTGCTCTCGGTTCTGGCTGGCAAAGAGATCTTAAGGGGTGGGAAAAAGCCACTTGTTGATAAGACCACAGGATCCCAGGTTGTCAGGGGTTGGAAGGGACCCAAAGAGATCATCCAGTCCAACCCCCTGCCACAGCAGGACCACACAATCCAGCTCAGGGCACACAGGAACACATCCACACAGGCCTGCAAAGGCTGCAGAGAAGAAGACTCCACAACCTCTCTGGGCAGCCTGTGCCAATGCTCTGGGACCCTTCCAGGCAAGAAGTTCCCCCTTGTGCTGAGCTGGAACCTCCTGTGCTGCAGCTTCCATCCATTGCTGCTTGTCCTGTGCCAGGGAGCAAAGGCAGATTTGCTACCCCACCTACATCTCCCACTTCTGCTGCAGCTGATTGGCTTCCAGCAGCAGCTCCAGCTAACAAACACAGGCAGGGCTTAAGGTGGTTCATCCACATGGCAAGACCTGAGGTTCTGGAGACCCTGAAAACCAACCAGTGGCACCCTCTGCACCCAGTAACATACACCTCATAGAATCAGAGTGGTTGGAAGGGACCTTAAAGATCATCCAGTTCCAACTCCCCTGCCGTGGGCAGGGACACCTGCTAGAGCAGGATGCTCAAGGCCACATCCAACCTGGCCTTGAACACTTCCAGGCTTGCAGCCTCCACAGTGTCTCTGGGCAATCTGTGCCTCACCACCCTCAAGGGGAGGAATTTCTTCCTCGTGTCTCCTCTAAATCCAGCTTCTTCCAGTCTGAAGCTATTCTCTCTTGTCTTGTCATTGCATGCCTTTCACAAAAGTCCCTCTTCAGCTGTCCTGTAGCCCTCTTCAAATCCAGAAAGACTGCTCTAAGCTCTCCCTGGGGCCTTCTCTAAGGGTGAGTTTCTTCCCCATCTATAAACCATTTAAAGCTTCTGATGGAGTAGCCTCACCCAATTACAGTGGTGCTGGAGGTCCCGGTAGCTGCAGGTGCTTGGAATCCCCGAGTTGGTTCTTTGAGTGGTACAAACTTTTGTTTTCCATCTGCTGCCTTAGTGAGGGTTTTTTTCTTACCTGCAGTGTGCATTTGTTCATCCTCTTTGCCCTTGGCAAAGCATTTGTAAACTCTGGCCCTGCGAGTGCCCCAGGCAGTGCCTGCTTGAGTGTTTCCATTGCAGCGGAACAGAAAGCAGCCAGCATGGTTCCTACCCACTGAGCAAGGCAAATGCTTTGTGGGGTGAGCTTCCCTCTCTTCATGGGGTGCTGTCAGGTATGTCATGCCCAACATCTGAGCTTTAATCACTGCTAGAGGTTTGCTTACAGGCTTTTATTTGAAGGGTGTACGCAGAACGCAGCAACTACCAAACCACTGCAGAGTGTGGTCTTTGTGCCACACTTAGTGACTTTGGGTAGCAGCAAACAGACCTGCCCTGAGCTGCTGAGCACTGCTGCTGTCAGCAGAGTTGCCTTGCCCAAGTGAGAATTCTGTCTTCCAGGAGCTGCCTTTTGCACTGGGCAGTTTTTCAGCCTCCCAAGTGCTATTCCCAGCAGCAGAAGTGAAGGAGATTTAGGGCAATTGTAGCCTTGGCAAGGTGATATTTTAACTCTTGGCCTTGAGTTTTAGCTTCACTGGAGCACAGTGTTTGCTCTCCTGTAGACTTTAGTGTCAGGGTATTGTCAGTGTTCCAAGGGGACTCTAGGGAGAAGTTGCCCAGGGATGTGGAGGAGGTCCCGACCCTGGAGGCATTCTGTGTCTCTGGAGCCCTGAGGTGGGGATGTGCTTGCTTATTGCAGGAGGGTTAGGCTACCATAGAGTGGGTTGGGTTGGAAGGGACCTTAAAGCCCATCCAGTTCCAACCCCCTGCCATGGGCAGGGATACTTCCCACCAGCCCCCCTTGCTCAAGACTCTAATCTGCCCTTGAACACCTCCAGAGAGGAGGTATCCACAGCCTCCCTGGACAACCTGTTCCAGTGTCTCCCCAACCTCACTGTAAAGAATTTCCTCCTAATCTCCAGTCTCAATCTCCTCTCCTTGAGCCAGACTTAGATGAGCTTGGGGGATCTGTTCCAACCCAGTGCGCTCTGCGATTGTGTGAGCTGAAGAAAAGCTGAGCAGGAGTTGTCATCAGTTTGTGCACAAGTAAGCTGCTGGCAAATGCAAAGTGACCTGTAAGAATTACTGTTGGGCTGCAGGTTGAAGCCCAAGAAGATATTTGGATTTGAATTTGTTACCTCATAGCTTCCTCTTGGTTTTACATAAGTTCAAAATCGAACTGCTGAGATTGCCAGTAATGAGTTAAAATGATTTTCTGTCCCATGACAGAAGAGCAAAGGAATATATAGGTTTTGTTTATTAAATTATTGGGATGTGTTCACTGATAAATTATTTGGCTAAATTGGGTTTGTTGGAGGTCTCAAAAAGAAATCAATAGAGCCTGTAGAGAAAGTCCAGACTTGTTACCACTGCCCTTGGTAGCTTCGTATTGATTAGGCACAAATATTGAGTTTAATGACAATAAATGACATTAAATGTTAACCATAACAGGAGGGGAACACTGCTGAAGACATTTTCTGTTGTTGTTCATCCTGACTGTAAAGTGGAGTGTTCATTCCAAAGAACATTAGTTCTGGTTTTGGGATCTGCTCAAACATGCAGGGTTTAATGCAGTTTCCCAGTGGCGTGGACAATGTAACGGAATTACTGCCCTGGCAGGGACCTGGAAGTTCAGGCAGATGGCCAAGATTTTGTCCTTCCAGGACTTTCCTCATACAGGAATGCAGTGTTACAGTGCTGGCTGGAGATTAGAGAGTCACAGAGTGTTAGGGGTTGCGAGGGACCTCTAGAGATGGAGTCCAATCCCCCTGGATCACCAGGGGCAGGAACACATCCAGATGGGGCTTGAAGGTCTCCACAGAAGACTTCACCACCTCTCAGGCAACCAGCAACAGAACAAGGGGGGACAGTCTCAAGCTGTGCCAGGACAGGTCTAGGCTGGATGTTAGGAGGAAGCTGTTGGCAGAGAGAGTGATTGGCATTGGAATGGGCTGCCCAGGGAGGTGGTGGAGTCTTTGTGGCTGGAGGTGTTGAAGCCAAGCCTGGCTGGGGCACTCAGTGCCATGGTCTGGTTGACTGGGCAGGGCTGAGTGCTAGGTTGGGCTGGCTGAGCTTGGAGCTCTCTTCCAACCTGCTTGATTCTATGAGCTGAATTCCCAGTTCAAGAGAGACAGGAGTCTCCCGGAGAGAGTAGAGCAAGGAACAATTGGTACAAGCTGGAACCCAGCAGGTTCCCCCTCAACATGAGGGGAAACTTTTTTGGTGTGAGGGTGCAGGAGCCTTGGAGCAGGCTGCCCAGAGAGGTTGTGGAGTCTCCTCTGGACTTTCAAACCCACCTGGCTGCATTTCTGAGTGACCTGCTTCAGGTAATCCTGCTCTGGCAGAGGCTTGGACTTTGCTGTTGTAACAAGATGCATGTTTTTTTTCCCCCTTGTGCCTCATTTTCCTGCAGGATTAAACAGGCTAATACTTAACCTACTTCTTGGGGGAGTTTCTAGTCTAAATGTGTCTCAAGTGCATTGGGTTCTTTGGACAGAACGCTTTGTGGATGCCAGGGATTGTGACTCATGTTTGCCTGGCAGTCTGGAAAGATGCCCTTTATGGGCTTTTAATTTTGTGCCATTTGAGGCACAAGCGTTTGGGTGCAGTGCCCTTGCTGTGCAGAACGACATCAGCGGAGGGGGCTGGTGTGTTTGATGTGACTGGGAAGCAGGTGGTTACCTCTCTGCTTCCAACTGCTCTAAATATTAATTGCTGCTCACTTGTCTGCCTGGAGACTGTGGGATTTTATCTCTGCAGGCTGGGGTTTAGTGACCAGCCATGGCAGGGGAGGGCAACTGCAGGTAGTGTGCAAGTGGGGAGGTGAGGGGAAGAGCTGTGATGGGCAACTAACTGACAGTCCAAAATGTAAAGCAGGGAGGCAGGAATGACAAAGTCTGGTTATGCTTCACTGGAGGAGAAAGGAATTCATAGAGTGGTTTGGGTTGGAAGGAACCTTGAAGCTCATCTGATCGCAACCCCCCTGCCATGGGCAGGGACACTTCCACTGTTCCTCTGGGGGTCTGTGAGCTCTGCAGTGATAGCTGAAGAGAAGTGAAGAGAGAAAATGGTGAAACCCAGGATGAAAATGAGGAAGCAGCAACAAAAGTAAAGGCAGAATCAGCAGCTGCAGTGTGTTGCATGGGATTTATCCTCCCCAGAGATCCTGCCTAAAGCAGCATCTGGGAGCATTAGGGATGGATAACATCAGCTGTGGCCATCTTCTTGGAGCCTGCAGGAGGCAGGTGGGGTCCCGGGAATCTGCAGCTCTTGGAGGTGATTCTTTGCCTTTGATTCCTGTGTTTGTTTTGAACAAAAACCCAACCTGAGGCTATCTCAACTGTTTTATTGTTGCCATCTGTAACTCCAGAAGTGGCTTTGACACCTAAGAGTTGGAACAAAAGGAAATGTACCTTACCAGTTCCTTTATTCTTTGTGCTACTGGCAAGACGCTTTGGCAGGTGAGAATGTGCCACATCGTCTGCCTTGTGCCAGCCTCTGGGCTTCAGTTGCTTTGACAGAAAGAGCAAGGAGGCTGGGGAAGGGTCTGGGGAGGAGCAGCTGAGGGAGCTGGGGGTGTTCAGCCTGGAGAAGAGGAGGCTGAGAGTAGACCCCATCACTCTCTACAGCCCCCTGAAAGAAATGGAGTTGGTCTATCACCTGACACTAGGGAGAAGGAGAGGACATGGCCTGAAATTGTGCCAGGGGAGAGTTAGGTTGGAGATGAGGAAAATTTTCTGTGCTGCAAGAGTGGTCAGGGATTGGCAGAGGCTGCCCAGGGAGGTGGTGGAGTCCCCATCCCTGGAGGGGGTCAAGAAACGTGTGGCCATGCCACATGGTTTGATGGCCACGGTGGTGTTGGTTGGACTCAATGATCTTAGAGAGGTCTTTCCCAAGCCAAACAATTCCATGGCATTTTAGCAGCCCGAGGTTAGTTTCTCACTAAGGGAAGTGTGCTGATTAGCATCTTGCTTAAAGAGAGCTGAGCAGCTCTGATTGGGGTTTGGTTGTTACCTCCTTCGAATGCTTTGTGATCTTCCCGGAGTTACAAGAGTGAGAATTCACACCAGGATGTTACTGTGAAATTGTTTGGCCACATCTCACTTTTTGCTTTCCAGGTTTTTGTGTGAACGTTTAGTTTCAGATCTGAGGTGGCCTGGGAGCAGGATGCTGTGTTTGTTGCCTTGTTGCTGTTGCTGTGCCTGGTTTGTTGTTTCTCACCAGTGTATGTAGTTTTTTTTTCCCAAGGCTCTGATCAAAATAATGCTGTGAGCAGCCCTGGTCTCACTTTCCCTAATGATGGGAAGTGATCTATCAATGCTCACCGTTATCAATCACAGTCCCCTTGTCAGCTGGGGAGAGTTCTTTAATGCTTTGCACCTCCTTTATTTGCTGAATGGGGCTTCCCCCCCTCCCCACTTTCTTTGATAAGTATTAATGTTCTAGCTGGTAGCTTATTTCAGGATGGAAATGATTGATGTTGCTCTATTTTAACCACAACACTTCTGCCCACTCCTGGTCCTTCCTCTCCTCTTCCCCCCGCCCTTCCCCTGCAAGAACTCTTCATGCAGTTGATGTTGGAAGGCTGAATTATGTAATTTGTACGTCAGTGATCACTTTCTGAGCTGCAGGATGTGATCATCAAACCAGTTTGGTTAAGGCTGCACTGCTCTGCACAGAACAGCCCTGGAATGGCCCTGAGCTGTGCACAGGCACATCTATAAGCATGGCTTCATAAAGTCAGGGTACAGCAAGCATTAGATGGAAGGAAAAAGGCTTTACCTGTGCAAGTTGAGAAATGGCACAGAACCACAGCATGGTGGCATTGGAGGGGACTTCTGGAGATCATCCAGCCCAGCCCCCCTGCTAAAGCAGGGCACCCTCAGCAGCTTGCCCAGGAGCATAGTGCTCAGCTGGGGTTGGGATCTCTCCAGAGAAGGAGACTCCACAACCTCTCTGGACAGCCTTCTCCAAGGCTCCAGCACCCTCACACCAAAGAAGATTCCCTTCATGCTGAGATGGAGCTTCCTGGGTTCCAGTTTGTGCCCATTGCCCCTTGTCCTGTGGCTGGGCAGTACTGAGAAGGGTCTGGCCCCATCCTCTTGCCCCACACCCTTTAGTTTTTGCTGAGCACTGATCAGATCCCCCTCTGGGGTTGCTCTTCTCCAGGCTCAGCAGCCCCAGGACTCTCAGCCCTTCCTCTTCTCAGTGATGTTCCAGGCCCCTCAGCATCTTTGTGGCCCTCTTCAGTAAAGTTTAACTTCTTGTATGGTTGTCAAGGGATCAGTTGTAGACTCTACAGGACTGTAGAACAAGGGCAGCTCTGTGAGAAACCTTGGGACCAAGCAGTGCTTTGAAATTCATCTTGCCCTGCTGTCTCAGCTCTTGGTGGCTAACACTGGTGCTGCAAGCCTCAACGATCTGCTAGCTGGTGGCCACTACAGAGCCTCAAAAGTTCTCTCTCTTACTCTGAGGCAAGTTAGAGATGTTTGTAAAGCATTTGGGGACCTTCATGTGAAGGGCATTCAAGGCATCTGAGCACTAATATAAAGTAAGTGATAGAGGAGATAAGCAGCCCATTGATATTCTTTCTATGGACAAGGTTTTGTTGGAGCTGCTAGAGGAAATCAAATAAAATGGGAAATTTCATGATGTCACCTTGTTGCTCTCTGCTATTGTTGTTGTCAGCTCTTTGTATGTGACTTCTGTGGGGTTTTTAATGCAGGAGTGTGCTCATCTCTGATCTTGTTTGGACTTCTCTGCTGGACTTAACTAAAGCTGCCCACCAGAGTTCACAGAGTGGTGTAGCTGTTTGGATCACACTGAAGCTATACCCAATTCTTCCCCCTTTTATCTTAATCAGATACTATTGAGAACTGGGCTCTGAACGTGGAAATCACCTAGAAGCTAATAAAGCTGACAATAGGCTGAGTGAGGAGCTGTGGGTAATGAAAAGGGCAGCTCAGCCCCACTGCTTCGGCTGCTGCTCGGTGCTGATGTGCACTGCCGAGGTGTGGCAGCAGTTTTCTCTTTGGCAGACTTGGTGCTGAGCTTCTGCTGTCCTTAACCCAGAAGGCCTGTGGTGATTCTGGAAGTCTCTTGCCTGGTGGGATGGACACATGCTGGCTTCTGTTTTCCTGGGGGGGAAGGGTGTGATGGTTTGGGTGTTACACCCCCCACACACTTAAGACAATCGCCCAGACTAGGCTCAGCCAAGCCTGGAAATCAGAATGAAGCTTTGTATTTACAGCTCAGCACAGTACCCAAGCAGGTATGCACAATCTACACAGCTACAGACAGACATAGACAAGTTAAAAAGGTAATACAGAAACACAGCAGCCCTCCCAGAAACCAGAGTGCCCAGGTGGGGCTCCCAACCACCCTTCCACCTCCTTTCCACCCCTTTACCTTATCCCAGACTTTGTCTTATGTTCAAGGTGAGTTTGGAGAATGGGCCAGGGGGGTAGGAAGCAGGTGGAGTAGTCAGGCAGCAAGTTAGAAGTGCATGCAGCCAGAGTGAGCAACTCTGTTATCTGTGTTTGTGTTCTTGTTTTTACCCACCTCAGCAAGCCTATGAATGCAGCAGACATCACCATTGCTTCCTTTTCACAGCCTAGCATTTAGTTCTTCTCACTGCAATATCCCAGCTGGGCTCAAACTAGCACACAGGGATAGTCTTGCCCTGCAGGAGTGGTTGTTGGTTTATGATTCTGATGCTGTGACAATCCAAGAACTGCCCAGGGAGGTTATGGATTTGTCCTCTCTGGAGATGTTCAGGCCAGGCTGGATGAGGCCCTGAGCAGCCTGGGCTGGTGGAAGGTGTCCCTGCCCATGGCAGGGGACAGGAACAGCTTTGGGTTTTGCAGGTGAACTTTGCTTCAGATCCTGCTGGTACCTGAGTAAGCTGTTAGGGATACTTCATTTTCCTCTGCTGAATGATGTTTGCTGAGCAGCTTCTGCAGAAAAGCAAGAGGCTGGGGTAAAATGCTGCCTCCTGACAACTGGGTTGGGTTTTTTCTTTCCCTCCTGCCCCCTAATTCTCCTGTCTTGGGTCAGCTGGGAGTAGAAATGGTGCAAGTCAATATTCTTAATGTGATGGTACTGAACTGCAGCCTGTGTGACTTATGGCTTGGTTGGTAGCTGCAGAAACACAGCTTGGCTCTCCTAGAAGTTTGAGTAGTGCCAGAGTCAGGCAGGTTTGGGGGCTGGTGGGAGAATAGAGACAAGAATGTGAACACTGCACCCAGCAGCTTCGCTCTAACTCCCTGTGAAACAGGTCCCTCTTCTTGGCAGGAGCACTAAATCTATTAGAGCTGTAAAATCCTGACGTTGTGGAGATAAAGCTGATTTATCAGTCCATGTTATCACTCCCTCTGCCAATACAAGATTAGCCCAAGCAATGCTTAGCAGCTCATTTGATCTACTCTTAAATGTGAAGCTTCAGTCAGGAACCAAACCCGGAGTAAAATCTTCTTCCCACTGCCGTTTGTTCAATCAGAGTACACCTAGGGAAAGCTGTCCTGTGAATGAATGAAAGGTGGAAGGGAAGCTGATTGATTCGATCTGGTGCTCATCTGCTGCAGTTTGGAGCTGGTCACAGAGAGATCAAAAGCTTTCTGTGCCCTGAGCAGCAGTCACCTGGTGCGCTGCTGGAAGGCTCTTGGATGGGTGCGAAGTGTTCTTGCATGCTGGGGTGCTCCCCTGAGTCTGAGACCTCAGCAGTGTTCTTGCATGCTGGGGTGCTCCCCTGAGTCTGAGACCTCAGCAGTGTTCTTGCATGCTGGGGTGCTCCCCTGAGTCTGAGACCTCAGCAGTGTTCTTGCATGCTGGGGTGCTCCCCTGAGTCTGAGAGCTCAGCAGTGTTCTTGCATGCTGGGGTGCTCCCCTGAGTCTGAGACCTCAGCAGTGTTCTTGCATGCTGTGGTGCTCCCCTGAGTCTGAGACCTCAGCAGTGTTCTTGCATGCTGGGGTGCTCCCCTGTGTCTGAGAGCTCAGCAGTGTTCTTGCATGCTGGGGTGCTCCCCTGAGTCTGAGAGCTCAGCAGTGTTCTTGCATGCTGGGGTGCTCCCCTGTGTCTGAGACCTCAGCAGTGTTCTTGCATGCTGGGGTGCTCCCCTGAGTCTGAGACCTCAGCAGTGTTCTTGCATGCTGGGGTGCTCCCCTGAGTCTGAGACCTCAGCAGTGTTCTTGCATGCTGGGGTGCTCCCCTATGTCTGAGACCTCAGCAGTGTTCTTGCATGCTGTGGTGCTCCCCTGTGTCTGAGACCTCAGCTAGGGAGTTCAGTGCCTGTAAGCAGGCAGTGTGAGGGAGCTGGCACAGGGCTGCAGCCTGCCTGGTGTCTTAGCGAGTTCAAAATGCGCTCCTTGGAGTGTTTCATGGTTTATGTGCTCATGCATTGGCCTCTTCCCAGAGGAGTCTTCTTCAGAAGCACATTAAGTGACAAGCTGACAGTAATAACCAATAGACTTCTTGGGCAAAATTAATAGAGATCATGATTATGAAGAGTAATGACCACATGGAAATGCTGAGGCTGTTTTCAGGATGACTTTAGGTCTGGAAAGCAGAGTAATGGCCACAGCTTACGGCATGCACTCCAGGCAGAGGGGTCTTTGATGCTCAGAGCTGCACTTGGGAGCAGAGTTCTGGTCAAAAGCAGCCCCAGTCTTGATTCATTTGGTGGCATGAGCTTCTCTCACTGGCAGTGGCATGGTGTGGCCCATGCTCTGTGCACTGCATGGGCTGTTAGACACAAATGAGCTGATCCAGATGTGACATAGCAGCAGTTTCCAGGGTGAATGAGTTTGCTTCTTCAGTGCCTGTGCAGCTCAGTGCTGAAAATAGGCACTAAAACAGGGTGGCCAGCAGGAGTAGAGCAGTGTTTGCCCCAGCTGGACTCAACATGGTGAGGCCACACCTCACATAGTGAGTTCAGCTTTGGGCAGCTCACTCCAAGACATTGAGGGGTAGGAGTGTGTCCAGAGAAGGGCAACAAAGCTGGGGAAGGGTCTGGAGAAGAGGGCTGGGGAGGAGCAGCTGAGGGAGCTGAAGGTGTTCAGTCTGGAGAAGAGGAGGCTGAGGGCAGAGCTCATTGCTCTTTACAGCTCCCTGGAGGGAGAGTGGAGCGAGGGGGGGTTGGTCTCTTGTCCCTAGTATCAAGGGATAGAATGAGAGGAAAGAGCCTGAAATTGTGCCAGGGGAGGGTTAGATTGGATGTGAGGAAAAATGTCTTTGCTGCAAGAGTGGTGAAGGAGTAGAACAGGCTGCCCAGGGAGGTGGTGGAGTCCCCACCCCTGGGGGTGTTCAAGAAATGCATGCCCATGGTGGTGCTGTGTTGGTGGTTGGACTTCATCATCTTAGAGGTTTTTTCCCATCCCAAAACAATTCTATGATCTTGTGAATGCCTTTTAGGATCTGCAGATGTGCCCAAGAAGGAGCTGTCTGCAGGTACTGGGACAAGGGATGAGTTCAAGTGAGTTAGTTTCATCTCTCTGTCAAGAGCAGTTGAGTTTATTTCCCTCATCACAACTCCCTGCTACAGGAGACGCAGAGCAGAAAGAACCCTCAGGTGTCTTGAAACTGTTTTAAGCTGCCCATGGTTTGGAAGTGTTGAGGAATCTGTGCTGTGAGCTGTTTGACATTTTTCCTTTTCCAACTGCTGTAAGGCATAAATCTACATAAGGAGTGTTAAAAAGGAGAGAGGCTTTGCCACAACGTCTGGAATCTTGGAACGTTGCTCTGAGTCCTCTCTTTTGGCTGACCACCACCAGAAGCAGCTGAATCAAATACCTGCTTTTATCTGTGGAAAATAGATTGCTTTGTGTGTGTGCTGGGGGGGCCTTGACAGCTTCTTTCTAGTTTTAGTCTAGTTCAGGTTAAAACATCTGTTCCTAATCTCTGCAAACCAGGTTTGTTGGGGGGGATTTTTTGGGGTGGAAATCTTGACATTCGCCACTGCAGCACTCCCAGGATCTCTCGTGTCAGGATTGGCTTTTCTTCCTGCTGATAGAGTTCTTCACTCAGAGAAGATGTCACTTTTGTGTCAGACAGGGAGCAGTGAGAAGGATAATAGCTTCCACCCCGAGGTTAGCTCAGAGGCTGGGTAGATGTTTCTCCTACCTGACTGAGGGAGAACAGCCCTGTGAGGCTTGCCATTAGTTAGATTCTTGTTCTGCTCCTCCCTGCCCTCCCCTCCCCATCTGCTTTCAGTTGGGTTCTATTTAGAGGTTTCTCTGCACTCAGACTTCACAAGTTCTCTGCCTTGCCTTATGCTTCACTTTCTACTCTGCACTCACAGCTTCTATTTTCAGGCTTGCCAGTGGAGCGCTTCCAGCCTGCTCAGTGCCGTAGCTGGTGTGTAACTGGTGTGTAGCTGCTGTGTAGAGTCCCCCTTCTTTTTTGGTGGGGGAGGTTGGCTGCTCTGCATGGTGCCTCTAGCAGAGTGTGTGGTGGCACCTTGTGTGAGCACTTGGCACACTTGGACAGCCATAGAGGGCTGGAGAAGCCCCCTAAGGTTGAGTGCAGCTACCAACCCAACTGCAGCGTGGCCTTTAGCCATGCCACAAGGTGCCATGGCCACAGGTTTCTTGAACACCTCCAGGGGTGGGGACTCCACCACCTCCCTGGGCAGCCTGTTCCAGTCACTGGACCTTTATGTGAAGGGCATGCAAGACACATGGGCACTGCCATAGCTGAGAGAGGTGGTGAGCATCCCCTTGGTATTCTGCATGTGGAAAAGAGTCTTTATAGCTTCAGAATAGGAAATGTCATGGTGGGGAGAGAGGTGACAGTCTGCCAAGAGCCCAGTGGCTGGAGGGACTTGAGTTGTGCATGCTCTTCTTTCCTCTGTCCTCAGCTCTTGCAATGAAGTTTCACAAGACACTTCATTGTCCACATCTTTGCTTTCCCATCTATGAAATGAGGCTTGTGCTGCAGGCTGAGTGCTCCAAGAAGTCCTAAGAGTAGGATCACTCCTGAGGCCACCATGGACCAAAAACCATCCTGAAGCCTCTTTGGGGTTGTTTTGTTCAAGCACAGTCTCAAGCTAACATCTCAGCTGTCAAGGAAGCTTTGCTACTTCAAGAGCTGTTCAAAGTGTTTTCACTTCCAAGTTCAACGTTTGTCTGGCAAAGACTTTTAGAGTGTTTATCGTTTTGCTTTTGCATTTTTCTCTTTCCCACAGCCTAAAGAACCTGGCTGGAGGTTGTGCTAGGATTAAGTGAGCTTACTGGCCTCTTCTTGCCATCTCTCTTGTGTACCTTGTATGAATACATCCTAATAACTATTGATACTGCATTCATCCTGCCAGGAGCTGAGACCTTTGGTGTCTGCTGATGCTGCACTTCTGATGGTGTGAGTTGTTGGGGTTTTTTTCTTTGCAAGTCAAATCAATTGAGACAAATCTTGGTAGCTTCTCCAGCAAAAATAAGATGACTGTCCCAGGCAGGCAGTGGAAGGGTGAGAAGTGTGGCTGTGCTCTCAGATCACACCCACAGGCTCGTGCCAGCAGAACTGATGCGTTGATCTACTGGATTTAAAGGTCGACTGTAATCACTCTGTGAGAAGACTGAAGAGGATGGAAAATTGCTACTCTGCTTTTCTGGGTTGTATCCCAGCTTCTGGTGCTCCTCTCCTTGCTTTTCCCCTGTGCATCTTAGTGTACTCAGCTAGAGCATCACTGCATAAAAGGCACAAGTCATAGAACCACAGAATGGTTTGGAAGGGACCTCAAAGCTCAGCCAGTTCCAACCCTCTGCCATAGGCAGGGACACCTCCCACTAGAACAGGTTGCTCAAGGCCTCATCCAACCTGGCCATGAACACCTCCATGGAGGGGACGTCCACAGCCTCCCTGGGCAACCTGTTCCAGTGTCTCTGCACCCTCACTGCAATTAATTTCTCCCTACAGCTTCCCTTTTCCAGCTCAAATCTATTTGCTCTCAATCTATCACTCCCAGCCCTTATCACAAGTCCCTCCCCAGTTCTTCTGCAGCCCCTTCAGGTGCTGGAAGGCTGCTCTAAGGTCTCTCTGGAGCCTTCCCTTCTCCTGGCAGAACAACCCCAACTTTCTCAGCCTGTCCTCACAGGGGAGGTTCTGCAACCCTCTGATCATCTTGGTGGCCTCTGGACCCACTCCAACAGTTTGATGTCCTTCTTGTGCTGGGGGCACCCCAGAACTGGATGCAAGAACTTGCTGCTTGCTGCAGATCTTCCACAGAGGAGAAAAAGTGTTTCAAGTGGACTAGATTGGATGGTGTGGGAGCTGATCCTGCATGGGGGGAGTGCTGCACTGCTGAGGGAACATCTCAGACCACAGAGTGGTGCTTTTAGCTGTTCCTCAAACGTTCCAGAGTAAGTTGATGATTTGCTATGGCTCCTAACTGCATATTAGATGATGGCTACAGCCTAGAGAGGAGTTTGTTGCACTAACAGTACATGGGAAGATGATTCCTTTTAAGAGCCATTTTCCCAAAAAGAAGTTGCAGGGAGCATTAGCTGCTTTACAGAGGTTATTTGTAGGAGGGCTTGCAGGGCCCACATTACCTCTGAGAACTGTCTTGAGTGCATTTTCCTATGTGCTAACTTGCAAAATGCAGTAATTCCCAGCTGGATGGAAGGGAAGGGTCTGTGGCTTTTTTGTCTTCTCTGAGCATCCCTGACCTGTTTTTAAACTGGCAAAGAGCAGTGGCAGGACACTGTGCTTGAGTGGGCTGAGGAGATGTTCATGGTGCATTTACTCAAGGTGGACTTTGTCAGAGATTCTTGCTCTGATGGCTTCCCAAGCTCACTGTGGGCTTTGCTGTGTCAGCCACAGTGTGAAGTCTGCAGACCTGATGGGTTCTGTTCACTGCACTCATGGAAAGAGGGTGGGGGAAGTCGTTGTTTAAATAAGTAACTGACCAGGCAGAGTTCTCAGAGACTTTAACAAGGCCAAGTGCAGGGTTCCACACTTTGGCCACAACAACCCCAAGCAGCACTACAGGCTGGGGCCAGAGTGGCTGAGAGCAGCCAGGCAGAGAGGGAGCTGGGGGTGATGGTAGGGAGGAGCTGCAGAGGAGGCAGCAGTGCCCAGGTGGGCAGCAGAGCCAATGGCATCCTGGCTGAGGAGCAGTGTGGGCAGCAGGACCAGGGAGGTTCTTGTGCCCCTGTGCTCAGCACTGCTCAGGCCACCCCTGGAGTGCTGTGTCCAGTTCTGGGCTCCTGAATTGCAGAGAGATGTTGAGGTGCTGGAAGGTGTCCAGAGAAGAAGGGCAGCAAGGCTGGGGAGGGGCCTGGAGCAGAGCCCTGTGAGGAGAGGCTGAGGGAGCTGGGGGGGTGCAGCCTGCAGCAGAGGAGGCTCAGGGCAGAGCTCATTGCTGCCTGCAGCTGCCTGCAGGGAGGCTGTAGCCAGGTGGGGTTGGGCTCTGCTGCCAGGCAGCCAGGGACAGAACAAGGGGACACAGCCTCAAGCTGTGCCAGGGCAGGTCAAGGCTGGGTGTTAGGAGGAAGTTGTTGTCAGAGAGAGTGATTGGCATTGGAATGGGCTGCCCAGGGAGGTGGTGGAGTCTTTGTGGCTGGAGGTGTTGCAGCCAAGCCTGGCTGGGGCACTTAGTGCCATGGTCTGGTTGGTTGGGCAGGGCTGGGTGCTAGGTTGGGCTGGAGGAGCTTGGAGCTCTCTTCCAACCTGCTTGATGCTATGACTTGAATAATCAGATTGGAGTAGCACCAGATCTGTGGTGATTTTCCTGCTGGCTGGTGAAGTCAATCAGTGCCTTCAGTAGCTGCTTTTGTTTTCTTGCAAGTTGCTGAAATCTATTTAATGCTAAAAAAAAATCATCTCTTGATGTCTGGTTTTGCTCCACAAATGAAGCAAATCTGCCAGGAAGAAAAGCCCCAAACTGAACACCTCCCCACCCCCCAGCTTGGTGGTGCTGCCCAATTGCAGTCTGCCATCTCCATGGTTTTGAGGCTTCATTCTGCATCCTGCACTCAGCACACTTTTATTTAAAGCAGAGCTAAAAGTAGCACTCCAGAGCTGACGTTCAGAGCTGCTGGGTGTGATGCAGAGTGGCTGGGAGGGGGATGAGGCAGGAAGAGGAGCACTGCTACTTATGGGTGGATTAGGATCATGGAATCTTGGAGAAGACCTCTGAGATCATGGAGTCCAACTCCTGTGTGACTCTACCAAAGCTGCTGCTAAGCCATGTCCACAGTGTGAGCACCTCCAGGGATGGGAATTCAGCCCTTTCTGTGTGGAGCCTTGAGCTCCCAGTGCTTGAGCACCCTGTCTGTGTGGAGCCTTGAGCTCCCAGTGCTTGAGTGTCCTGTCTGTGTGGAGCCTTGAGCTCCCAGTGCTTGAGCACCCTGTCTGTGTGGAGCCTTGAGCTCCCAGTGCTTGAGTGTCCTGTCTGTGTGGAGCCTTGAGCTCCCAGTGCTTGAGCACCCTGTCTGTGTGGAGCCTTGAGCTCCCAGTGCTTGAGCACCCTGTCTGTGTGGAGCCTTGAGCTCCCAGTGCTTGAGCACCCTGTCTGTGTGGAGCCTTGAGCTCTCAGTGCTTGAGCACCCTGTCTGTGTGGAGCCTTGAGCTCTCAGTGCTTGAGCACCCTGTCTGTGTGGAGCCTTGAGCTCCCAGTGCTTGAGCACCCTGTCGCTGTGGAGCCTTGAGCACCCTTGCAGTGAAGAAGTTTCTTCTCACATCCAACCTAAACCTCCCCTGATGCAGCTTGAGGCAGTTTCCTCTCCATCTATTGCTTGTTACCTGGAAGAGACAACCCCTGCCTGGCTCCAACCTCCTTTCAAGGAGTTGTAGATCATGAGGAGGTCTCCTCTCAGCCTCCTTTTCTCCAGCTGCTCCTCCCCAGCTCTGTTCTGCAGACCCCTCCCCAGCTTTGCTGCTCTTTGGTGTGGCCGAGGCAGAGCAGAGGGGGAGGAGTCGAGCGAGTTGTGGGTAGTTGATGTTGCTGAGTTCTTGGCCTGCTGAAAGCAGCGCTGGGAGGCAGGGACTGTGATTGTCCTGGTCCACCAGGGAGCTTGCAGCTAGGGCAGTGCCAGACCAAGTCAATGCTGCTCTGAGCACCGCAGGCTTCCTCCCTCTCCGTGCTCCACTTTCCTTAAATGCTCACCAGTTTGTCATGCTGCTGGGGCTCTGATCTCATACAGAGAGATCCTTTTGGCTCTGCAGCTGAGCTCTGCTGAGGGGCTAAGGAGACTCTGGGAAAACTCGATGCTGACTGTAGCATTTGGATTAATAGGAAAAACAACCCAGAACTGGGCTGGGAGACCTGGGGCTGCTCAGCCTGGAGAAATGAAGGCTCCAGGGAGACCTTAGAGCAGCCTTCCACTACCTGAAGGGGCTACAGGAGAGCTGGGGAGGGACTTCTGACAAGGGCTGTGAGTGATAGGAAGAGAGGAAATGGATTGGAGCTGGAAGAGGGGAGATTGAGGATGGAGATTTAGGTTTTCCCATGGCTTTAGCTGCATCCCACAGCAACTTAACAACAGCTCAGCCTCAAAGTCCTGAAACTCTTCTGTTAACATCAGTGCAAATTCCTGCCTGAAGAAAGAGTTTGTAGTGATTATCATCATTTCCAGTAAATACTTTCCTCATTCTGGTCTGGCATTTAGTGATCAGAGGATCCTGGCATGGCTTTCCTCTCCATGCGACCTCCAGCAAGTCCTCTGCCCTCGCTGCATGTCATTCCGTGCAGCTGGAGAACCTGAGTGAGCAGCAGGAGCCTTGCTGGAAGCCAGAAGCCTCAACTCACTGAGGAGATGAAATCAGTCATGAGTTAGAACTAGGTAATAAGAGACAGTTTGGGTTGTGCTAAAGAGAAAGGAACTCTGTAAACCCTAGAGTGGCTCAGCTTGGAAGGGACCTCGGAGGTCATCTCCTGCCAGCCCTCTGCTGTGGGCACCTCGGAGATCATCTCCTTCCAGCCCTCTGCTGTGGGCACCTCAGAGATCATCTCCTTCCAGCCCTCTGCTGTGGGCACCTCAGAGATCATCTCCTGCCAGCCCTCTGCTGTGGGCACCTCAGAGATCATCTCCTGCCAGCCCTCTGCTGTGGGCACCTCGGAGATCATCTCCTGCAATCCCTCTGCTGTGGGCACCTCAGAGATCATCTCCTTCCAGCCCTCTGCTGTGGGCACCTCAGAGATCATCTCCTTCCAGCCCTCTGCTGTGGGCACCTCAGAGATCATCTCCTTCCAGCCCTCTGCTGTGGGCAGAGACACCTGTGGTGGAAATTAGTGCTCGATTATGAATTATGAGTGTTAATTTCTGTGTGACTATTATTTCTCATTATCAATACTCAAACATGGGGGGAAATTCCCCAGGATTCTTTGGGCTTTGGGTCGTCAGGAAGGAGTTGCACAAAGAGTATTTGTAGAAACAGAATTAAACAGTTTCATCAAGCAGAGGTTGGAAAATAGGAATGGGAAAACAGGACCAATTCTAACTCTGCTTATGGAGCCTTAGCAGTAACTGCAGCAGCTGTGCTCAGGATGCTTTGGTCCGTGAGTAAGTTAGAGGCTGCCAAAACTCACAATGATGATCCTGGGGTGAAACAGAAAATAGTCCAGGCAGAGGGAAGGAGAGAAGAGCTGAGATGCTGCTGCTGAGCTAGGGCAAGCTGCATACGGGCAGCTGCTGTGATGCCCAGCTAAGGAGCTGTGAATGAGGTGCTGCTGCCGGTGGAGGGGCAGTGCAGGAGGGCAGGAAGGTGGTTTCTGAAGCACCCCCCATGAAATACATCATTTTGGAGATGAGGCTGGGCAGTAGGCACCAGCAGCATTGGTCTGGCCCAGGAGTTGAAAGCCTTGTGCCTCGTGTGACCAGGCAGGCAGGTTGAGGGGCAGACAGGTGGTGCTAAGCCCCTGGCCCTCAAGGCTTTGCTGGGGCCAAACCCTTCATGGTCTGCTCATTCTACTCAGCTTCCCAGACCTGCAGCAGGAGGGGCAGAGCAAGGGTTAAACTGGCCTGGCAGCATTTATGCCCTGCCAGGACAACACCTCTCAACTGCACTCGGTTACCCAAGGCCTCATCTGACCTGTCCTTGAGCACCCCCAGGCAGGAGGCAGCCACAGCCTCCCTGGGCAGCCTGTGCCAGGCTCTCACCAGCCTCACACTGAAGAACTCTTTCCTCTGCTCTAGCCTAACCCTGCTCTGCCTCAGCTCCAAATCATTCCCCCGTGGCCTGTCTCTAGACACCCTCATGTAAAGTCCTGCAGGCTTTGGAAGGCAGTTAGTGCCCTGTGGGGCTGCTGTGTGGGGGAGGTTGTCTGCTGAGTGCAGTGGCAGCTGCAGGTCACTGCCTTTGGCCCTTGGATCGTTCTCTCCCTCTGCTGAGTCCAGTAAAGAGCAGCCTCTGCTTTCCTGCCTCAGCTGCCTCGGTGCTACCCTGTGCAGCATGCCAAGGTCGTGTGTTTGTGTGGCTGCAGAGGAGCTCTCCGGTGGTGTCTGAGCTGCCAGAGCTGCTCCTTCCCCTGTGATCTCCAAAAGGTTTCCATGCTGGACATGGTTAAATTGGGAGTGGTGTAGCTGTGCCTGTGCTGCTGCTCCTGCAATTGGCACTGTTGTATTATTAATATTGCAGATCATGCCAAGAAGGTGTCTTGCATTTAATACAGAACATAAGAAGGTTTGCCTACCCTGTATGAAAATCTCAAATTGGAACTGAAGATGCTATGAAAATTTAAAAGGGACAAGGTCAGCCTGAAAATCACTGATTTGAAACAGCAGCAAATCATCTATTTTTAACAGCAGGCTCCCTTACCTGTACAAATAACATTTCCACCTATTAACATTTCAGAATAAAAAATGGGTTTGAGCAGGGTTTTAATTGTGGAGCTACTTAGTTGCCATTTGTCTGGGTGCCTGCTAATTTGAGGTTTTCCAGTCAAGAGACATGAGAACTGATCAAAAGCATTTGGCTTCCTGTGGCCCCTGAGTGATCAAACAAGTTCAATTTATTTCATTCAGGGAATGAAAAGCTAAGGGATGGCTCAGTTGCTTTGTACCAACGTCTTGGCTGAGGAGGAAGAAGGGGAGAAGAGGGCACTTCATTAGAGCAAGCAAAGCCCCCCCCCAAATTCAGTAATTGCAAGTGGAAGTTTAACAAATGCAGAGTGCAGCTGAGTGCTTGATTTAGCCACTCAGGGTAATTAGGCACTGGAAGAACTGGAGAGGGCTGATGTGGGACTCTGCTCCTGTGGAAGGCTTGAAAGGTGAGCACATGCAAATGCTGACTGCATTTGCTAAGTTATAAACACAGAAGTGACTGAAATGAGGCAAGAGGCAAGACTGAGTGGTTCTTTTAGACTGGCTCCATTTCCTTGGAAGCTCGTGGGAGGAATCAGCTCCACCTGTCCAGGCTCTTCACCGCACTGCAGCTTTGTTGTCCGTTCTCTGCTCACCACCTCTGTGTTGTCTACTGGGAGGACTCAAAATGAGAAGGGTCTGTACCCATGAGGACGTCTCTCAGAGTATAGAATTTGATCTGAAAGTTCACAGTCTCAGCTTTTAACTGAGTTTTCAGAGAGGTCTTTTATTTCCAGTTCGTGGCTGATGAGGACAGAGTAGTGGTCACCTGCTGCCAGCTAATCCTTCGTCTCCAGTAGTAGGTGTAAGGAGAGAGATTCCAGCCCTGCCATGGTTTAGGCTGGAGCTTAGGAAGAAGTTCTTCAGTAATGAGTGGTGAGACACTGGCAGAGGCTGCCCAGGGAGGCTGTGAAGGCCAGGCTGGATGAGGCCTTGAGCAGCTGAGTCTGGTTGAGAGGTGTCCCTGGGCATGGTGGGAGGTTGGAGCAGATGAGCCCTGAGGTCCCTTCCGACTTGAGCCATTCTGTGATTGCATGATTTGACTTTAAGCCTTCTCTGGCTGCTTCAAAGGCTTGCTGAGCATCTGCCTGCAGGTTTTCAGCTCCAGGAAGCCTACTACAAACGTAGTAAGTAGTAAGAACCATTTAGTATTCTCACAAATCTGCGGCTGCTGAGCTCCACTCCCAGCACTGTTAGAATGAGAATGGTGAAGGTAAATTTAACAGCAGTTGCAAAGAAGCAAGCAGAAGCAGGAAAACCTCAGAGGAGACAGCAGAGGAGCAAAGTGTGGGCACTGTGTGAAGAGCTGTAAATAACATTCTGTGCATGCCAGCGGGTGCTGAGGAGCTGCCTCTTCATCCACCACTGTGGTGATCTGAGGTCCTTTGGAGGGGAATCACAGAGAGGCAGGGGTTGGAAGGGACCTCTGGAGATGGAGTCCAACCTCTCTGTCAAAGCAGGATCACCCAGGGCATGTCACAAAGCCAGATGGGTTTTGGAAGTCTGCAGAGAAGGAGACTCCACAACCTCTCTGGGCAGCCTGCTCCAGGGCTCCAGCACCCTCAGTTTACTCTTATGTTGAAGTGGAACCTTCTGTGCTCCAGCTTGTATCTGTTCTTTCTTGTCCTGTCACTGGGCACCACCACAAAGAGCCTGGCACCTTCATCCTGACACCCACTGCTCGACAGACCCCCTCAGACCCCCTCTCAGCCTCCTCTCCAGCCTCAGCAGCCTCAGGGCTCTCAGCCTTTCTTCATAGCAGAGATGTTCAACCCCTCAGACCTCCTCTCAGCCTCCTCTCCAGCCTCAGCAGCCTCAGGGCTCTCAGCCTTTCTTCATAGCAGAGATGTTCAAGGCTTCAGTCATCCTCATAGCCTCCACTGGCCTCTCTCCAGCAGCACACTGTCTCTCTTGGGCTGGGCAGCCCAGCACTGGATGCACTGTTCCAGCATGAAATCCCAGATCCTTAGCTGAAGCAGGCTGCTTTGGTTGGCATAGGCAGTAGGGATCCAGGCACTTCTCCTCCTCCAATTCAGCATCTGTACCCTGAGCAGTTCACATGTCACATTTTGAGCATCCCTAGCACCTGGGAACTCAGCACTTCTCCTCTCTGCTGCCTAAACCTTTCCTGGGTCAGCAGGAAGGCTCAGGTCTCACTCCTGCTCCAAAGACAAAGGAAAAAGCCTTTGGAGGGGATTTCTTCTGGCAGGTTCCAGTGAGAGGGAGGCAACTCAGCTGCTTGCCAGAGCCCGGCTTTGGTGTGGCTTCTTCTTCCCTCTGGCTGCAGATGCATTTTAGCAGCTCGCCTACAGCAGCCACCTCCTGACAGCGAAACTTGTCAATAGAGAAGCCTTCAGCACTTCATTACTGCTCCAACCTGAGTGCATTTGCAAATGAATTGCTGTGTGGGAGGCGAGGCAGCTGCTGCTGGAGGAGCCCTGCCCTGGGGAAGCAAAGCCAGAGCTCAGCCGGGGAGCTGTGGTGAGTGCTGCAGTGCTGGAGCTCCTCAGCCGGCACCTTGGCCCTTTTGCTCTCGGCGTAGGAAGCCAAAGTGGCCACTGAAACGGAGCATCACAGGATTGTGTCTGTTGGAAAGGCCTCCTAAGGTCATCCAGTCCAGTCCTCAGCCCAGCACCACCTCGGCCACTGAGCCGTGGCCCCAGCTGCCATGGCCACATGGCTCTTGAACACTCCCAGGGCTGGGGACTCCAGCACCTCCCTGAGCAGCCTCTGCCAGTCCCTGACCACTCCTGCAGCAAAGAGATTGTTCCTCATCTCTAACCTAACCCTCCCCTGGCACAGCTTCAGGCCATTTCCTGATACGAGGGAGAGGAGACCAACCCCACCTGGCTCCAACCTCCTCTGCAGAGAGCTGTAGAGAGCAATGAGGTCTGCCCCTCAGCCTCCTCTCCTCCAGACTAAGCAACTCCCTCAGCTACTCCTCTCTAGACCCTTCCCCAGCTTTGCTGCACTTCTCTGGACACCCCTCAGTGTCCTTTTTGGGGTGAGGGCACCAAAACTGAAGCCAGTATGTGAGGTGTGGCCTCACCAGTGCCAAGTAGAGGGGGAACTGTGACCATGGAAACAATCAGCATGCTAAAGAAAATCACATTTCTACTTCTGTGCAGGGAGTTAGCAGAGAGGTTTGTGTTTCCTGCTGGCTCAGCACCAAAAGAGTTTTAATTAGAGCTATCATGAATGGCTGGGAGTGTTCTAAAGGCTATTAATTAACTGAATTACAACAGAAGATTATAACAGCATCATAAGCTCCCAGGAAAAGAATAGGAAGTGTGTTCCATTGGTTCTGTTCCTGAAGACTCTTCTGAGGTCCCCCAGCTCCATCTGAAATACTTTGCTTAGGACAAGAGGGAGTGGATTGAAGCTTGAGGAGGAGAGACTTAGGCTGGAGATTAGGAAGAAATTCCTTCCAGTGAGAGTAGGGAGACACTGGCACAGGTTGCCCAGGGATGTTGTGGCTGCCCCTTCCCGGGAGGGGTTCAGGGCCAGGTTGGATGAGGCCTTGAGCAGCCTGTGCTGGTGGGAGGTGTCCCTGCCTGTGCCAGGGGGGTTGGAACTGGGTGAGCTTTAAGGTCCCTACCAAACCATTCTATGAATCTGTTTGCTCTGGTATGGGTCAAGAACTGGCAGGGGGGTCTGAGTCCAGAGAGTGGTGGTGAATGGTGCCACATCCAGCTGGCAGCTGGCACCAGTGCTGTGCCCCAGGGATCAGTGCTGGGCACAGTCCTGTTCAATATCTTTACTGATGATCTGGAGCAGGGCATTGAGTCCAGCAGCAGTGAGTTTGCAGATGACACCAAGCTAGGAGCAGCTGTGGAGCTGGTGGAGGGTAGCAGAGCCCTGCAGAGGGACCTGGCCAGGCTGCATGGGTGGGCAGAGGCCAATGGGATGAGACTGAACAAGGCCAAGTGCAGGGTTCTGCACTTTGGCCACAACAACCTCAAGCAGCACTGCAGGCTGGGGCCAGAGTGGCTGAGAGCAGGCAGGCAGAGAGGGAGCTGGGGGTGCTGGGAGAGAGGAGCTGAAGCTGAGGCAGCAGTGCCCAGGTGGGCAGCAGAGCCAATGGCATCCTGGGCTGGCTCAGGAGCAGTGTGGGCAGCAGGACAAGGGAGGTTCTTGTGCCCCTGTGCTCAGCACTGCTCAGGCCACCCCTGCAGTGCTGTGTCCAGTTCTGGGCCCCTGAATTGCAGAGAGATGTTGAGGTGCTGGAGGGTGCCCAGAGCAGGGCAGCAAGGCTGGGGAGGGGCCTGGAGCACAGCCCTTTGAGGAGAGGCTGAGGGAGCTGGGGGTGTGCAGCCTGCAGCAGAGGAGGCTCAGGGCAGAGCTGATTGCTGCCTGCAGCTGCCTGCAAGGAGGCTGTAGCCAGGTGGGGTTGGGCTCTGCTGCCAGGCAGCCAGGGCCAGAACAAGGGGACACAGCCTGAAGCTGTGCCAGGGCAGGTCTAGGCTGGATGTTGTTAGGAAGTTCCTGGCAGAGAGAGTGATTGGCATTGGAATGGGCTGCCCAGGGAGGTGGTGGAGTCTTTGTGCCTGGAGGTGTTGAAGCCAAGCCTGGCTGGGGCACTTAGTGCCATGGTCTGGTTGATTGGGCAGGGCTGGGTGCTAGGTTGGGCTGGCTGAGCTTGGAGCTCTCTTCCAGCCTGCTTCATTCTTTGAAGTCTTCAGTGCTGACAGAGCCAACTGCAAACCTTGTGCCACTTCTGGTGCCATCCCAGCAAAGCTGCTGTTTGTTCTTGCTCTGGTGCTCTCTGAGTGTGTGCTTCACCTGCAGCCAGGGGTAACTGCTGGCAGAGGAGGGTGTTCTTGCTCAGTGTGCTGTTTCCTTGTTCTGCTTTCTGAGCAGTTAGCTCACCCGAGCAGGGCAGCTGAGAGTAAGAATCTGGGAGCTATTCTGAGCACTCAAAGGTTCCAGCAGCTCTGGAGCTGTTACTCTTTGTGCTGTGGTAAGAGGGGGAAAAAAAGCAGTGTAGCAGAAGAGGTGTTTGTGGGAAGCATATGGCTCTGACACGAGCTCAGACTACAGGCACTTTTGGAGTTGGTTGTAAAACATCTCTGTGCTTTTTGCACTCCCCAGTCAGAGTGTGACATCTTCAGCAGATGGACAGATAAACTTTGCAGAAGCTGTGGCTTCCTGGCAGGAGAGGAGATGAGATTTTCATCTGTAAAAGTTGTGGAGGAAAACCTCATCTGTCTGAGGCTGTTGTGTGCTTGGGTGTTGGGGGTGCAACCGTGCTGGATATGCAGCTGAGCACTGCAGTTAGTGGCATTTTGGGGCTGGCTCTTTGCAGATGTAAAGTCAGGTCTGCTGCAGGTGCCCCAAGCCTTACTGGAGCATTTGCTTTGCCTGATGCAGAACCAGGTGGAACAAGCTGCTTGTTCTGACCTCCCTCCTCTGTTCTGGCACAGATGTGTTTCCTTTTTGTGAGCCTGCTCTGTCAGGACTGCCTTGGTTTAGTGGCTTTGGATTCCACAGAATCCCAGCATGGTGGAGGTTGGAAGAGACCTCTGGAGATCATCCAGAGCAAGCCCTCTGCTAAAGCAGGGCACCCACAGCAGCTTGCCCAGGATCATAGTGCCCAGCTGGGGCTGGAATCTCTCCAGTGAAGGAGGCTCCACAACCTCTCTGGGCAGCCTGCTCCAGGCCTCCAGCACCCTCACACCAAAGCAGTTTCTCCTCCTGCTCAGATGGAACCTTTTGGATTCCAGTTTGTGCCCCTTGCCCCTTGTGCTGTGCCTGGGCAGTACTGAGAGGAGTCTGGGCCCATCCTCTTGCCCCTCACCCTTTAGCCCTTGATAAGTATTGATCAGCTCTCCTCTGGGGCTGCTCTTCTCCAGGACAACAGCCCCAGGTCACTTCTGGCATTCTTTTCCTCCTCACAGAGCTGCTCCAGGCTCCTCAGCAGCTTTGGAGCCTCTTGTGGCCTCTTCTCCAACAGCTCCCTGTCTCTCTTGGTCTTAGAATAGAATCACAGAACCAAGCAGGTTGGCAGAGAGCTCCAAGCTCAGCCAGCCCAGCCTAACACCCAGCCCTGGCCAAGCAACCTGACCATGGCACTAAGTGCCCCAGCCAGGCTTGGCTTCAACACCTCCAGCCACAGCCACTCCACCACCTCCCTGGGCAGCCCATTCCAATGCCAATCACTCTCTCTGACAACAACTTCCCACTCACATCCAGCCTAGACCTGCCCTGGCACAACTTCAGGCTGTGTCCCCTTCTTCTGTTGCTGGGTGTCTGGCAGCAGAGCCCAACCCCACCTGGCTCCTTGAGCCTTCTGGTCACACATTCTAGAAGCCAGCCTTGCCTCCAGCCCTGCTGAGCCCTGCTGGGGTGGCAGAAGTGCCTTTGTTTGTGTGAGTAGCTTTGCTGGTCACCCTCCCTGCTCTCCATCCCCTTGACTGTTACAGATGTGGTGAGTAGCTGGGAAATGCCAGCCTGTGATGTATGGAACTCTTTAACATTTCTGTGATTTATGTGCACTCTGCTGAAAAAAAGCAGAGGAAGCATATTATTGTGGGGGAAAAATGTTGCCAGTCTTGAGGTTTTTCCAGTTGTAGTTAAAAGCTCTACTTTTATCAATCAAACCTGAGAGAGCCTGGCTTTTCTCCCCCCCCCCTCCTTCTCCTTTCCTTTTCATTGCCCCAAACATTCATACCTTAACTCTTTGGAGTCTGAAGAAATCATTTGACTAAAGTCTTCCTGGTTTATTTTGTTTAATGTCTAACTTGGGACTTTGGAATGTCTGACCTGGGGCTCGAGGAGAGGAGATTTAGGCTGGAGATGGGGAAGAAATTCTTTTCCAGTCATCACAACAGCAGCTTTGTGCTTGCATTCTGGGTTTGTTTTGTGTAAGGTGGGCTGGAGAAGCTCCCCTGTGGGGACAGGCTGGGAGAGTTGGGGCTCTTCAGCCTAGAGAAGGCTCCAAGGAGACTTCAGAGCTGCATTCCAGTGCCTGGAAAGGGCTACATGAGAGCTGGGCAGGGACTTTGGACAAGGGCTTGCAGGGATAGAGTGAGAGGGAATGGATTGAAGCTTGGGGATGTGAGATTTAGGCTGGAGGTTAGGAGGAAATTCTTGACAGTGAGGATGGGGGGACACTGGCACAGGTTGCCCAGGGAGGCCATGGATGCTTCCTCCCTGCAGGTGTTCAAGGCCAGGTTGGATGAGACCTTAAGTGTAGAAGGCTTTGGGTTGGAAGGGACCTTAAAGCTCATCTAGCTTCAAGCCCCTGCCATGGCAGGGACACATTGCACTAGCCCAGGCTGCTCCAGGCCTTATCCAGCCTGGCCCTGAACACCTCTGGGGAGGAGACATCCACAGCCTCCCTGGGCAACCTGTGCCAGTACCTCCCCACCCTCCCTGGAAAGAGCTAATTTAGAGTTCTTAATTAATTGGTAGTTTTACTTTTGGCTGGAGAGAGTTTTCAGTGCAACTTGTCAGAGAAGGAAGAGTTCAAACTGCTGCTAGGGAGCAACAGAGCTGCTCTGTCTCCTAGAACCTAAGGTGAGGTTGAGGACAGGGTTCAGATATCTGGCATTCATTTTTGGCCACAAAATAGTTGAGTAAGGGCAGAAAAAAATGCCTCCTGGGGTGAAAGGTTCGGGTTTGGTGGCCATGGCAGCTGAGTGCTGCCTGCAGCTGCTGAAGTTTTGGCCAGTCCCTTGAAGGAAGTGCCACAAATTTTGCTACCTCTGCATGGTCAAAAGCCAAAGACTTGCAAGCAGGATTGGAGCAAAGGGAACATCAATGCAGCCATTCATCAGCAGAGCTTCAGTGGGTTGGAGAGGAAGGTGTGGGGAGAGGGTGCTTGCAGGCTGGGATGTGACAGTGCTTGAAGCAGCACTCTGAGCACATCAGGGATTCAAAGCCAGTGTGGTGAGGCAGTGAGGACAGGATGCTGAAAGAAAGAGGGATAGCAGCAATGCATTCCTGCTCTTGTGTCTGCCTCTCTCAAATCTGAGCTTGGTTTTGGCTTCCCTGGCCTTGGGAGCAAGGAGGAGAGGCATAAGGGACAAGCAGGAGTGCCTGTACAGAGGCACCTGCAGGTGGATGTCCTCAGGAAGCTCCTTACTTGCTGGCTTGTGGAGCAGAGGGAGGCAGTGGCACTGTGCCTCTCCGTGAGGCAGGCAGCAGCTGTGGCACGCAAGGGGCTGTGGGCAGAGCTGGGAGCTCCTGAGGGGCACAACTCAGCTGGATCAGGGTGTAGGGATAGAGGCAATAACTTAACAGGCTGCAGCAGTGGCCCAGAAGCCAACCATGTCCTGGGCTGATCCCCAGCAGCGTGGGCAGCAGATGGAGAGAGGTGGTTCTGCTCCTCTGCTCTGCTGAGACCCCACCTGCAGTGCAGGGCCAGCTCCGGAGCCCTGACACCAGCTGGGCATGGAGCTGTGGGAGTGGGGCCAGAGGAAGCCATGAGGGTGATCAGAGGGCTTCAGAACCTCTGCTGTGGAGACAGGCTGAGAGTGTTGGGGCTGTTCAGCCAGGAGAAGAGAAGGCTCTGGGGAGACCTTAGAGCAGCCTTGCAGTGTTTGAAGTGAGCGCCAGGAGAGCTGGGGAGGGACTTTTGGTGAAGGTATGGAGTGACAGGGTGAGGGCTGATGGCTTCAGACTGGCAGAAGCTGGACTTGGAGTAGACATTAAGAGCAAATTCCTCCCCGTGGTGGACCTGAGGCACTGGACCAGGTTGCCTGGAGAAGCCGTGGAGGCTCCAAGCCTGGAAGTGCTCAAGGCCAGGTTGGGTGGGTCCTTGAGCATCCTGCTCTAGCAGGAGCTGTCCCTGCCCATGGCAGGAGGTGGGAATTAGGTTTTTCAGGTTCCTTCCATCCCAAACCATTCTGTGATTCTGTGAACCTTTGTACAGGGCTGGAAAACCAAATGGCAGGGGAGGGAAAGGAGGGAGCCTTTGTTCCCACCACGGATAGGAATTTGTTGCTGAAATATTCTTGTAAGCTAGAAAGTGTTGGGGGGAGCATAAATGCTTTAACAACCAGCCATGTCCTGATTAAAGTGTAGAGCAGAGCAAAGGCACAGCCTTGAGCTTTGCTGGTGACTCTAAAGCCTGCAACCCAGTTCCACCAGAGGGAAGCCAGAGAGGAGAGAAATTGGAAGCTGCTCCTTTGGTTCCTTGCAGCTGTGTTGGCCAAGTCAAGAATTCAGCTGTCCTGAAATGATCAAACATTGTTTGGAGCAAGAGAGAATTTCCAAAGCAGCCTCATTATATCTGAGAGAAGCTTAAAACAGAAAGAAATCTCAATTAAGGTGCTGTAATTTCTCTCTTCCCTGCTTTAGTCTGCAGAGATGAAGCTGGGGGAGTGTCCTGCTGGCTTGCTCGTTGCTCTTTCAAAAGGAGCAGGAGAGTTTTATCCTGATGGGCAAATCCCTCGTTAGCTTCAAGGGAGAGAGCTTAATGATGAGGAGCAGAGCTCTGAGCATCTTGAAAGGAGACAAACCTGCACGTGTTCAGGGGTGGTACAGGGAGCTGCAAACTTGGGGGAGTATCTGGCAGCTGCTTCTCTGAAACTCTCTCTTGGAGGAATGGGAAGAAGGAAACATAAAGGCCAAAGGATTCCCTGGGGGCATCCAGAAGAATGTGGCAAGCAGGCTGAGCAGGATCTCCCCCACCTCTGCTCTGCCCTGCTGTGAATTACTGTGTCCAGTTCTGGGCTCTCCAGTTCAAGGAGGGCAGAGACTTGTTGGAGAGGGTACAGCAAAGGGCTGCAAAGATGCTGAGGGGCCTGGAACATCTCTGGTGAGGAAAGGCTGAGAGTGGGAGCTGCTTAGTCTGGAAAAGAGCAGCCTGAGAGGGAAGCTGCTCGGCGCTGATCAGTACTTCAAGGGTGGGTGTCAGGAGTATGGCACCAGGGGGTTTCAGCATTGCCCAGGGACAGGACAAGGGGTAAGGGGCACAAGCTGGCACATCAGAAGCTCCATCTAAACATGAGGAGGAACTTCTTTAAGGCTGATGGAGTCTTGGAGCAGGCTGCCCAGAGAGATGCTGGAGATCCATCTCTGGAGACCTTCAAAACCTGCCTGGATGTGCTCCTGTGTGACCTCCTCTAGGTGACCCTGCCGTGGCATGGGGGCTTGGACTCAGTGATCTCCAGAGGTCCCTTCCAACCTCTTCCATTCTCTGATTTTTAACTCTAAGAAAATGCTTCTCTGTTTGTGTGTGGTCAGGAATGATTTAGTTGAGAACAGTGAAAACAGCACAGCAGAGCATGAGGATCATGAGGAAAAGTCCTCCTTTTGATCTCACTCTCCAAAGCAAACCTATTGCTGCTTTAGAAGCTCTAAGTAGTGATGATGCCTACCATGGAGGTGCAGCTGTCAGTAGACACAATCAGCTGTCCATACTCCAAGTGGCTTTTTTTTCCTCCCTTCTTGTCTTCTCCCTACCCGACCAATTTCTCCAGCATTAAATGGCCTTGTCAGTAAGTGGAGTGTAATGACTTGTTTGGTCAGCAGTCAGCACATGCAAAGCCTCCAGCCCATGAATTATGGAAAGCAAAGACCTTCAGCCCCAGCATGATTCTAATGAGGAAGCTTTAATTTGAGAAGTTTTAAATGAGCACCATGGAACATGTTTGCAGCTTCAGAACGGCGCTGGAAGCGCTGCTGCCGGCCAGGAGCTCAGCTGTCACCATCCCATCCCTGCTGGCCAGAGGGACCTCGCTGCGCTGCTCTGCTCTGAGGCCTTTGCTTGTGGCAGAAGTTCTCAGCTCCAAACCTCACAGACCTTCTGCAGGGGACAGTGTGGTCTGTTGGGGATCCCTGTCCTGCCTCTGGACACCCTCTGGAAAAGCTCTGCAGCCTTCCTGTAGGATCCCTTCAGGCAGCTCTGAGGCCCCCTCCAAGTCTTCTCCTCTGCAGGCTGCAACCCCCCAGCTCCCTCTACTCACAGCAGAGCTGCTCCAGCCCTTGGAGCATCTTTGTGGCCTCCCCTGAAATCTCTCCACCAACTCTGTGTCCTCCCCACCTTGAGTCCTGCCTCCAGTCCTGCTGTCCCCAGCATGAGAGGGGCTCAGAGCTGGTGGAGAGAGGCCAGAGGAGGCCACGAAGATGATCCAGGGCTGGAGCAGCTCTGCTGTGAGCACAGGTTGAGGGGGCTGGAAGGGTGCAGCCTGCAAGGGAAGAAGGCTCCAGAGTGACCTCACTGCTGCCTGCCAGTGCCTGAAGGGAGCCTGCAGGAAGGCTGCAGAGAGGCTTTGCTGAGGGGGTCTGAGCCAGGCCAAGAGGGAATGGTTTGGAGCTGAGGCAGAGCAGGGTTAGAGTGGAGCTGAGGAAGAAGTTGAGTGTGAGAGTGGTGAGAGCCTGGCACAGGCTGCCCAGGGAGGCTGTGGCTGCCTCCTGCCTGGGGGTGTTCAGGGCCAGGCTGGATGAAGCCTTGAGCAGCTGAGTCTAGCTGAGAGGTGTCCCAGGGCATGGTGGGGAGGTTGGAGGTGATCTCTGAGCTCCCTTCCAACCTGAGCCATTCTCTGGTATGAGGACAGAGTAGGATGAGGAGTTTAGAAAAGAAGAACAGGTGAAAGCAGTCCAAGTTCTGTGTTTTATTTACCCTCAGGTAAGGCTTTGGTGAGTACTGCAGTGTTATTTGGAGTGTTTTCCCTACTCCCCGGAGCAGTGCAGCCTTTGGGGTTTTTTTTCAGCTGTGGAATTCACACATTTCACTTGGAACCACACTCTGGAGAAAAAATACCCTGCAACTCATCAGAAAGCTCCACAAGCTGGCACTGGTGCAGGTCCTGGCTGCTAAGTGTTGTACATTGATTTTAGAGTTGATTTGGGTTTTTTTTTCTCCTGTTGGTGTTGGGGTTTCAGTTCTTCGTTTTCTGAAATAGATTTTGTGTTTCATCTGCATGGATCAGGGAGGGGGAAAAAAAAGGGAGAAGAAAAGAAAATAACCAATCTTGTTGAAATCTGAGAGAGGAGTATTTCATTAGGAAGGGGAGCAGTTGGAATTCCCCACGCTGAAAGAGGTGGAATTTTGCTGCAATAAAGCCTGTGGCTGCTGGGAAATTCTGTGGCTGCTGCTCCAGAAATGATTTGCAGTTGTCCCTGGTGCTGCAGCAGTGCTGGGCTTCAGTGGGTGGGTAGCAGGTTTGATTCATAGGATGGGTTGGGTTGGAAAGCACCTTAAAGGTGTCCCTATGACAAGAGGGCTGTGGAGATGCTGGAGTGTGTCCAGAGCAGGGCCAGGAGGATGCTCAGAGGGCTGCAGCAGCTCTGCTGTGAGCACAGACTGAAAGAGTTGAGGCTGTGCAGACTGGAAAAGAGAAGGCTCCCAGGTGACCTTCTTGTGGCCTTCCAGGATCTGAAGGGGGCTACAAGAAAGCTGGGAAGGGACTTTAGGCTGTGAGGGAGTGCCAGGAGTGGGGGGATTGGAGCAAAGGTGGAGGTGGGGAGAGTGAGGCTGGAAGTGAGGAGGAAGTTGTTGAGCAGGAGAGTGGTGAGAGGCTGGAATGGGTTGCCCAGGGAGGTTCTGCTTTCTGACACTGGAAACTGTTTCCTTTTTACAGCTGGGTTGGTACCCAGTGTGGGAGGCAAAGCCTCTTAGTTCAGTGCTGTTCCATCCAGCTGGGCACTGTCCCCAGCAGCTGACATCAGCTGCTGCTCTGGACCCTTTCCCCAGCACTCTCAGCTTTTGTCATGTCTCTGAGCTGCTCTGTTTGGTTCTCCTGTCTGTGCTTGAAGCTGTCCCTCTTATCCTGTCCCTACAGCCCTTGTCCAAAGTCCCTTCCCAGCTCGCCTGTAGCCCCCTTCAGGTATTGGGAGGCTGTTTGAAGCTCTCCCTGGAGCCTTCTCTTCTCCAGGCTATACAACCCCAACTCTCAGCCTGTCCCTCTGGGGGCTTTTTAGTTTTGTTTCTGACCCTCTGAAGTGGTGATAACAAACATGACGTGATGAGGGGACTGGAGCATTGCCTGGTGGGGGGAGGCTGAGGGCCCTGGGGCTGCTCAGTCTGGAGAGGAGAAGACTGAGAGGGGATTTAGTAATTGTCTGTAGCTATCTGAGGGCTGGGAGTCAGGAGAGGGGTCAGGCTCTGCTCACTGCTGCCTAGGATAGGACAAGCAGCAATGGATGGAAGCTGCAGCACAGGAGGTTGCAGCTCAACACAAGGGGCAACTTCTTGCTTGTAAGGGTCCAGAGCCCTGGCAGAGGCTGCCCAGAGAGGTTGTGGAGTCTCCTTCTGTGAAGCCTTGGCAGGCCTGTCTGGATGTGTTCCTGTGTGCCCTGAGCTGGGTTGTGTGGTCCTGCTGTGGCAGGGGGATTGGACTCAGTGATGTCCTTGGGTCCCTTCCAACCCCTGACATCTGTGAGCCTGTGAAAACAACTCCCCAACCTCTTCACTTAACACCCCCTAAAACAAGGCTGCATTCTGTGCACTACACTCTCTGATGCTTTAATAATGCATAAATCAAACTGGACAGAAGCTGCCTGTCAGTTTTATTAACTTTGACCTTTTCTCCCATTATAAGAAAGGTTTAGTAAATATTTAATGCCCCTTATAGATTTTGCCAGTTGGGTTTGCTTTCCTAGGAGCAAAGGTAGATGGTAAAGAAATAATTAACAAAAATAGCCTAATCACTGGCAGGGAGGCAGCCTTCAAGGGCAGAATTGGTGTTTTGGAGTAGATCTCTTTTGAATTCTTTTGCTTTTCATGCCTGCCCATTAAATGTTTGCTTAGCCAAAGGGGCTTTAAAAGGTTGGATTTGAAATGGAGCTGTGAATTAGCATCTCCCATCATTGAGTGAGTGTCCAGATGATGGTTCTGCACCTGAAGTGCCTGTTGGGGCCTTTCTGCACAGTGGTCACAACTGGGTTTAGATTTCCATGGGTGAGCCCAGAAAGATTGAGACTGGAGATGAGGAAGAAAATGTTTGCAGTGAGAGTGGTGAGACTCTGGCACAGGTTGCCCAGGAGTCCTGGGTGCAGTTCTGGAGCCCCCAGCACAAGCAGGACATGGAAGTGTTGGAGCCAGTTTGGAGGAGGCCACCAAGATGCTGAGAGGGCTGCAGCAGCTCTGCTGTGAGCACAGGCTGAGAGAGTTGGGGCTGTGCAGGCTGGAGAGGAGAAGGCTTGGAGGAGACCTTGGAGTGGCCTTGCAGGATGTGAAGGGGGCTGCAGGAGGGGTGGGGAGGGACTATTGACAAGGTCTGGTAATGAGAGGAGGAGGAGGGATGGGTCTGAAGTGGCAGAGGGGAGATTGAAAGTAGATGTTAGGAAGAAGTTGTTTGCAGTGAGGATGGTGAGACACTGGCAGAGGTTGAGGGTGGTGAGACACTGGCACAGGTTGCTCAGGGAGGTGTTCAGGACCAGGCTGGGTGAGTCCTTGAGCAAGCCTGAACTGGTGAGAGGTGTCCACAGCTATGGCAGGAGTTTAGAGCTGGATGATCTTTGAGGTCTCTTCCTACCCGTTCTTTGCATCTCTGAAGAGTGTCAGCAGCACAGAATGGCTGGAGGAGAGCTGCTCTTTATGGGATACAGGAAGAACTGGGAAAAGGCTGTTCCTGACTCAGGGGAGGTTCTTCTGCCAGAGCTGTTTCTCCTTTTAATTCCCTGCATATTGCACTCACTGCAGATTCTGCCTAGTGAAGATTGAAAACTAAGCCCCTGACACTTTGAAGCATTGCCTCTCCAACATCTGCTGTCCACTGCTCTCATCGATTTTCTGCAGTTGAGGAATCTGTCAGAGAAAACCAAATTTGAGCCAAATTTCTTGCTCTTAAGTGCAGCTCCTGGGGCAATCCAGTCCCCTCCTTCCCCCACCACCCCTTTCCCTGGCCCTTTTGTTCTCTTCCCATTAGTGCTGTGATGTGTCTTCATGTTGTGCCACCACCAAGAGCATGTGCAGAGCCAGCCCAGGAAATCAGGAGCCTACTCAGGTGCCAACTGAATGCTCTGAGCTCTCACTTTGGAGTCAGATTGGCTCATGGGATGGCTTTGCTCGTTTCAGTAGCTGTAGGTCACTACAAGCCTTTGCTTTCCTGACTTACATAGGCTCACAGAATGGCTTGGGTAGGAAGGGACCATAAAAGTCATTCAGTTCCAAACCCCTGCCATGGGCAGACACACTTCCCACCAGCTTGGGCTGTTCAAGGCATCATCCAACCTGCTCCTGAAAACCGGCAGGGAGGTTGTGGAGCACAGAAGCACCCAACGTGATCTTTGATCACGTTGGGTGCTTCTGTGCTCCACAACCTCCCTGGGCAACCTGTGCCAGTCTCTCACCACCCTCAACCTCTGCCAGTCTCTCACCACCCTCACTGCAAAGAATTTCTTCCCGTCCATACCCTGCAGCTTTATCTAAGAGCCTTTTGTTTTCTGAATGCTTCCAGGCCTGTCTGCTCTCATTGCAGCCTTTTGTTTAGGTGCAGACCCTGGGGGCAGAGTTCTAAAGTGCTGCGCAGATCATTTTGCTCAGAACGAATCTTGAGACAAATTGATCACAGAATCACAGAATCAAGCAGGTTGGAAAAGACCTCTAGGAGCATTGAGTCCAGCTTAGCACCTAACCCTTCAAATTAACCCTAAGTGCCTCATGCAGCCTCCTCTTAAACACCTCCAGGCACGGCCACTCCACCACCTCCCTGGGCAGCCCATTCCAGTGCCAAACACTCTCTTTGCCAACAACTTCCTCCTAACATCCAGCCTAGACCTGCCCTGGCACAGCTTCAGGCTGTGTCCCCTTGTTCTGTTGCTGGCTGCCTGGCAGCAGAGCCCAACCCCACCTGGCTACAGCCTCCCTGCAGGCAGCTGCAGGCAGCAATGAGCTCTGCCCTGAGCCTTCTCTGCTGCAGGCTGCACACCCCCAGCTCCCTCAGCCTCTCCTCACAGGGCTGTGCTCCAGGCCCCTCCCCAGCCTTGCTGCCCTTCTCCAAACACCTTCCAGCACCTCAACATCTCCCTGGAATGGAGGAGCCCAGAACTGAACACAACACTCAAGGTGTTGCCAAGCCAATGCTGAGCAGAGGGGCAGAAGGACTTCCCTGGTCTTTCTGCCCCTTGATGTGGGCCTGGAGTGATGAGGGAAATTGCATTTGTCTGATGCTGAATCTTGTCCTTCCTCTTGGCAACTGAAGTGCTCTCTCCTCCTAGAGAGAGTGATTGGCATTGGAATGGGCTGCCCAGGGAGGTGGTGGAGTTGCTGTGCCTGGAGGTGTTGAAGCCAAGCCTGGCTGGGGCACTTAGTGCCATGGTCTGGTTGCTTGGCCAGGGCTGGGTGCTAGGTTGGACTGGAGGAGCTTGGAGCTCTCTGCCAGCCTGGTTGATTCTATGATTCTAAGAGTGGGAACTGCAGGTGTTTAGAGGTGAGTTTGGAACCTGATATACCTGAAGCTGGTTTTAGGACAGTCCCAGCACTTGAGCTGCTCTTCAGCCTTCTAGCAAGTGGGAATGAGCTCAAAAATCTTGCAGATTCATCTTGTGTCCTTCACAAATTTGTCTTTCATTGGCAAGTGAAGGGAAAAGTTAGAGGAGGAAGCTGCTGACTGTCAGTGCTGCTGCAGTGCTCCGGGGATGTGCTCGCAGGTATTTGCCAGGCTGGGACTTGCTGTGCAGGGGGAGAAAGTTGGCTGGGGCTGGTTTGTGGCTTTCTGTTTCTGAAGCACAGTGAGTTCTAAAGAGCTGCCTTGGCTGGGGAAAGGGCTGCAGGGAAAGGGCTGCATTGCTGCCTGCTTTCTTCTTCCAAAACATAAGGATGCTTTGTCCCTTGGGAGAAGCAGCAGGCTGAACGTTTACAAGCAAGCCCAGGATTGAGGAGAGTTAGGACTTGAGGGGAAGGCTTTGATACCTCACCTTACTTGCCCTGTAGCATAATTTCCTTGCAATCCCTGTTTCACAGCAGCCTTTTTCAGTATGCTTTTGTGGCTGTCATCTCCCATCCACGCCAGCATAGAGAGCTCCATGGCAGCTCAGCTGGGAGTCTTAGCGGACAGCAGGTTCTCCTCAGGACAGCAGTGAGCCCCTCTGGCCAGCAGGATCCTGGGCTGCATCAAGGGCAGTGTGGCCAGCAGGTCTAGGGAGGCTCTCCTGCCTCTCTTCTGTGCCCTGGTCAAACCACAGCTGGAATCCTGTGTCCAGTTTGGGGCTTTCCAGATCAAGAGAGGCAGGGATCTGCTGCAGAGTCCAACGGAAGCTGTGAGGATGCTGAAGGGACATCTCTGCTGTGAGGAGAGGCTGAGAGCTCTGGGGCTGTTTGGGCTGGAGAGGAGAAGGCTGAGAGGGGATCTGATCAGTGGCTATGAATGTGGGGTGGGTGCCAGACTGAAGGTGCCAGGCTCTGTTCACTGGTGCCCAGTGATAGAACAAGGAGCAACAGGTACAAGCTGGAACCCAGGAGGTTCCATCTGGAGATGAGGACTTCTTCGGCGTGAGAGTGCTGGAGCCCTGGAGCAGGCTGCCCAGAGAGGTTGTGGAGTCTCCTGTGGAAATCTTCAGAACCCACCTGGATGTGTTCCTGTGTGCCCTGCCCTGCCCTGGGTGATGCTGCTCTGGCAGCGAGGTTGGACTCAATCTCTGGAGGTCCCATCCGACCTCTGCCGTTGTGCGATGCACTCAGTGGCTGCAGTCTGAGCAGGGTGCAGGGCCAGCAGAGGGCTGCCAGAGGCAGGGCAGGGCAGCATCCACCTTTTCATCTCTCTGCTTTCCTTCCCCAGCTGCAGTACCACGCCGGGCTGGCATCTGGCCTTTTGAATCAGCAGTCTCTGAAGCGCTCAGCCAACCAGATGGGGGTGTCTGCCAAACGCAGGCCCAAGGCCCAGCCAACAACTCTGGTCCTGCCTCCTCAGTAAGTCATGGAATGTTCTCAGCAGCTTGCACTGGGGGAGGAGTTCTTTTTTAACTTCTGGTTTTAATGATTGATTCCTTTGCAGCATCACAACAGCAGCTTTGTGCTGGCGTTCCTGTAAGGTGGGCTGCAGAAGCTCCCCTGTGAGCACAGGCTGTGGGAGCTGGGGGTGTACAGCCTGGAGAAAAGGAGACCTTAGAGCAGCCTGCCAGTGCCTGAAGGGGCTACAGGAGAGCTGGGGAGGGACTTTTGACAAGGGCTTGCAGTAGCAGGGTGAGGGACAATGGATTGAAGCTGGAAGAGGGGAGATTGAAGCTGGAGATGAGGAAGAAATTCTTTGCAGTGAGGTGGGTGAGACACTGGCACAGGTTGAGGGTGGTGAGACACTGGCACAGGTTGAGGGTGGTGAGACACTGGCACAGGTTGAGGGTGCTGAGACACTGGCACAGGTTGCTCAGGGAGGTGGTGGAGCACAGAAGCACCCAACGTGATCAAAGATCACGTTGGGTGCTTCTGTGCTCCACCACCTCCCTGGAGGTGTTCAAAGCCAGGTTGGATGAGTCCTTGAACAACCTGTGCCCATGTGAGATCTCCCTGCCCATGGCAGGGGGGTTGGTACTGGTTGATCTTTGAGGTCCTTTCCAACCCAAAGCATTCTGTGAATCATCCTTGTTGAGTTGGATCAGCTACCACCTGGAAACAAGATTTGGTTTCTTCTGTTCATGGAGGCACTGTGAGGACAGGAAAGTTGGAAGGATTCATCTTTGCAGCAGATCCTAAGTGTTTACAACACGAGGTTGTCATTGAGGAATGATGTTGCCCTGATCAGTGTGACTTGAAGCTTCAAACAGGACTTTTCTGAAGGTCCTAAAAGGCTGAAGCCAAAAAGTCTTTGGTGTGAGAGCTTTCTGGACAAACTGTCTGCCCAGAGTCCATCTGTTCACCATCTGTTAATCCTGCCTGGGATCTAAACCTCTTTTACAGGTGACAAGCAATTATGAGGACACTTAGAAACAGTTTGAGGACACAGAGTATCAACACTTCAGGCACTCTGTGTACCGCTGCCAAAGCCGCACAGAGATGTCCACAGCTAAGCTTATAAATTACTCAAGTGCTTTAAAATATTTAGCTGCCCATAAGAAAATGATTATTCTGGAGAAAATGGTGTGCTAAGCAACTGCTCAGTGCACTGAGCAGCACTGGAGCCTTGGGGAGTGCCTCACAGGGCCAGGCGCTGGTGGACGAACGCTGCTGCTGAAAGCTGCGCTCCTGTGGTAGGCACAGTCCCTGCTGCCACCAGAGCCCCCCAGGCCTGGGCTGCTGAGACCTCACCTGCAGTACTGGCTCTAGCTGTAGGGGCAGATGTGGCTGGGTTGGAGGGCAGAAGGGCTCTGCAGCGGGACCTTGACCACCTGGACAGATGGGCAGAGTCCAAGGGGATGGGGTTCAATAGCTCCAAGTGCAGGGTGCTGCACTTTGGCCACAACAACCCCATGCAGAGATACAGGCTGGGGTCAGAGTGGCTGAGAGCAGCCAGACAGAGAGGGATCTGGGGGTGCTGATTGATACCCACCTGAACATGAGCCAGCAGTGTGCCCAGGTGGCCAAGAGAGCCAGTGGCATCCTGGCCTGCATCAGGAATGGTGTGGTCAGCAGGAGCAGGGAGGTCATTGTGCCCCTGTACTCTGCACTGGTTAGACCACACCTTGAGTGCTGTGTTCAGTTCTGGGCCCCCCAGTTTAGGAGGGACATTGAGATGCTTGAGTGTGTCCAGAGAAGGGCGACAAGGCTGGGGAGAGGCCTTGAGCACAGCCCTACGAGGAGAGGCTGAGGGAGCTGGGATTGGTTAGCCTGGAGAAGAGGAGGCTCAGGGCAGACCTTATTGCTGCCTACAACTACCTGAGGGGTGGTTGTGGCCAGGAGGAGGTTGCTCTCTTCTCTCAGGTGGCCAGCACCAGAACGAGAGGACACAGCCTCAGGCTGTGCCAGGGGAGATTTAGGCTGGAGGTGAGGAGAAAGTTCTGCACTGAGAGAGTCATTGGCCACTGGAATGGGCTGCCTGGGGAGGTGGTGGAGTCGCCGTCCCTGGAGCTGTTCAAGGCAGGACTGGACGTGGCACTTGGTGCCATGGTCTGGCCTTGAGCTCTGTGCTGAAGGGTTGGACTTGATGATCTGTGAGGTCTCTTCCAACCCTGATGATACTGTGAGACTGTGATACCTTCAACACAAGAGGGACATGGCCCTACTGCTGCAGCTCCAGAGGAGGCCATGAAGATGATCCAAGGGCTGCAGCACCTCTGCTATGGGGACAGGCTGGGAGAGCTGGGACTGGTCAGCCCCAAGGGAGACCTTAGAGCAGCCCTCCAGTACCTGAAGGGGCTACAGGAGAGCTGGAGAAGGCTCTGCTGTATAAAGGCTTGGGGTGACAGGATGAGGGCAATGGACTGAAACTGAAGCAGGGCAGAGTTAGGTTGGACCTCAGGAGAAAGCTCTGCATAGTGAGGGTGGTGAAATACTGAACAGGTTGCCCAGGACGTGGTTGAGGTCCTGTCCCTGGAGACATTTAGGACCAAGCTTGATGTGTCCCTGGGCAGCCTGCTCTAGCTAGAGGTGTCCTTGCTGAGTGCAGGGGATTGGACAAGATGACCTTGGAGAGTCCCTTCCAACAGGATGCAGTCTGTGAAACTGTGAGGTTTAAAGCATCTTCTGTACATGAAATGAGGGGAGAAAGAACTGTGAGTCCCCATTCACTTCACAGAGCTGCTAATTCAACAGCCCAGGGACAGTTCTGCTGCTTCCCCAGTACAGCACAGATACAGGAGGGGTTTAAGGGGCAGATGTTGTTCCGTGGGTGCCAGCTGTGGAAGGACAGGGGTGCACTGTGTCAGACTGGCTAATGAGATCCCTTCTTTGCTGGGCTCTCAGGGTTGCCCAGAGCTTACCATGGACATCTCCAAGAGGGCTGTAAGCCAGGGTCCTGTGCTACCAGTTGTGACAGTGTCACAGACTGATAGGGACTCTTGTGCTGTGGTCTGGAGTGAGGAGTGAGAGGCTCCAGGCTTCCACTAGCAGGTGTCTGGAGCAGCAGCAGCACTTTGGAACCAAAAAGGCCTTTGTGAGAGGGAAGGTCTCTGCCCTGTGCATCACTACTGCAGCGTTTCCATCCTCTCCGTTTTCGTTGTCTGAGGGCTCCTAAGGGTGCTGAACAGCTCTGGGCACCTTTTGGTGCTGAGCTTTGCTTTCCAGAATTGGTTTTCACTGGCTGAAAGTGCAGAAAGGAATACAAGATTGATCAGTGTCTCATTTCTAGCCAAATGTAGCTGTATGAGAAGATGACTAACTGCTGGCTGCTCTGTCCCTCCTTCTGTCTGCTATTACCAAGCCATCTCCCTGTACTTGCTAATAGATGCATTCCCTCACATGCTTCTCATCTGGCTGCTGCTTGCTTCCTTCTGTTACAGAAGCTCAAAGCAGTGTTTGCTGAAGTGCTGAGAGCTGTCATCTCCTTCCAGGGGATGAGGAAAGCTCAGACATGCAACCTTCTGGAAACCAGAGGGGCTTTGGCTGCTTTGAAACCAGCACAGGCAAGAAGTGATGGCTCCTCGTGTCCCCACAATTAATCAGAATTGGAGTTAATTAGAGATTGGCAGTGCTTCTAGCAAGCAAATTCCCAGTGAGGAGCACAGGCTGAGGGAGCTGGGGTGGTGCAGCCTGGAGAAGAGAAGGCTCCAGGGAGACCTTAGAGCTGCCTGCCAATAGCTGAAAGGATCCTGCAGGAAAGCTGCAGAGGGACTTTGTTGAGAGTGTCTAGAGCCAGGCCAAGGGGGAATGGGTTGGGGCTGAGGAAGAAGTTGTTGAGTGTGAGGGTGGTGAGAGCCTGGCACAGGCTGCCCAGGGAGGCTGTGGCTGCCTCCTGCCTGGGGGTGTTGAGGGCCAGGCTGGACGAGGCCTCGAGAAGCTGAGTCCAGCTGAGAGGTGTCCCTGGGCATGGAGAGGAGGTTGGAGCAATGAGCCCTGAGGTCCTTTCCAGTCTGAGCCATTCTGTAGATCTGTGATTTCAGAGTTGTCTCCACAACCCTACAGGAGCAGAGAGCTGCAGCCTGAATAGTCTGGGGTGACTGAGCAGTGAGCCCCCAGAGGTGGTCCCTGCCAGGAGCCCACCCTGCTGTGAAAGCTCAGCAGACTCTGGTGTGCCCCTGTCCAGCTGTGCAATGGCAGCAGTGAGTCACTGTGGCCTGAGGAGGAAGAAGAGGAAGCAGAGGACGTTCCCTGTGCTCTGGTGACCACTGGCACACAGCAGAGGGTCAGTTAGATTGAATGGGAATTTCGAGGGGCCTGAGCTGAACCCTTGTGGCTCTGATAGCTCTGTTGTGTGGAGCTTTCTCAGGGCTCACACATTCACCATCTGTCTCACTGCTCTCTACAGCTCCCTGAAAGGAGGTTGGAGTGAGGTGGGGTTGGGCTCTGCTCCCTGGTATCAGGTGATAAAACGGGAGGACATGGCCTGGAGTTGTGCCAGGGGAGGTTAGGTTGGAGACAAGGAAAAGCTTCTTTGCTGCAAGAGTGGTCAGGGGTTGGCAGAGGCTGCCCAGGGAGGTGGTGGAGTCCCCAGCCCTGCAGGTGTGCAAGGAGCCTGTGGCCGTGGCTCCTGGGGCCACGGTTTGGTGGCCATGGTGGTGTTAGGCTGACAGTTGGACACGCAGACCTCAGAGGTCTCTTCCAACCCAGCCTGCACTGTGATTCCTTTTGCCAGGGCAGAGCCAGAGTGTATGCCCACACAGTGGGGCCACAGCACTTCCAGCATGCCCAGTCAGCTCCTGCCCCTTTGGCCCAGCAGACCTGAAAGCAGCACGAAGGCAAGAGTCTTGCCATGGCACCTGGGGAGAGGGTGTTGGGTTGATGGTTGGACTGGAGGGACTCTGAGGGCTTCTCCCACCCAAACAGTCCTGTGGCTCTATGATCTCTGAGCTATGCTTAGGAGCCTCCTCTTAGTAGTCCTGAGGAGCAGGGGAGCCAAGGGTGTGAATGCCTTTTCCAGTGGGAGAAAAGTCCTCAGAAGTTGGTTGTGCACTTCTGCAATCCTCCTTCCCCCTGCCTGGCAAAGCTGCCTTAAGTATCAATATTCATTAAATACCACCCAGCTGATAATGCAATAAAGCAATAATCCTCAGCCCCACAGCTCTGCTCCTCTCCAGAAGAGCTGAGGTTGAGGATGTAATTAAAAATTAAAACTCTGTTTGCATTCTGGAAGGTGGAGATGTCTTTTTTGGACATGGTGGGGAATTGTGTTAATAAGGAAGAGATCAGTTTCCAATAACAGGCAGCTCACTTAATATCCCTGTTCACGTTTAAGCTTCTCCTGCTCTTCCTTTAGCTTGACTTTAGCAAGACAAAGCAACAGGAACTGTTGCTGGAGGAACATGTTGCTAAAATCTGAGGACCCTTTTCTGCTCCACAGATGAATTCCTTCTTCTATGAAGAGAGGAGGGGAATAAAAGCTGAGTTTGTTTTTTCTGTTGTAAGCCAATGGTTTACAGGAGCAGCTTTAATTAGCAGCCCTGCAGCGTGGTGGAAGGTTCCTGGTGGTGTTTGGTTTCTCCTGCATGGTTTGGATCACATCCTTGGCCTGGTTTGGCTTTTATTTGCAGTCTGAATGGATGAGCCTTTGGGCTGCAGGTGCTCAGGGGAGCTCTGTGAGTGGCAGCTGCAGTGTGTTGCCTCCCAGCGAGGCTGCACTGGTCCCAGGCCTCTCTCTGTTCATTTCAGTGTGTTCAGAGTTCATGTGGGCACCTTGCAGGATCTTTTGGTGCTCTTTGCTGGGCTCAAGCCTGGCTGGATGGGCCCCAGGAGTTGTGATGCAGAGAGTTAAAGGCAGCTGGTGGCAGGTCACAGGCAGTGTGCCCCAGGGCTCCATCCTGGGGCCAGTTCCATTTCACACCTTCATGAGTGATTTGGTCCTGGGCTGCAGCAAGAGCAGTGTGGGCACAGGGCAAGGGAGGGGATTCTGCCCCTTTACTGTGCTCTCCTCAGACCCTACCCAGAGTCCTGGGTGCAGTTCTGGAGCCCCCAGCACAAGCAGCACATGGAAGGGTTGGAGCCAGTGCAGAGGAGGCCACCAAGATGCTGAGAGGGCTGCAGCAGCTCTGCTGTGAGCACAGGCTGAGAGAGTTGGGGCTGTGCAGCCTGGAGAAGGCTTGGAGGAGACCTTGGAGTGGCCTTGCAGGATCTGAAGTGGGCTCCAGGAAGGTTGGGGAGGGACTATTGGCAAGGTCTGGTAATGAGAGGAGGAGGAGGAATGGGTTTGAAGTGGCAGAGGGGAGATTGAAAGTGGATGTGAGGAAGAAGTTGTTTGCAGTGAGGGTGGTGAGAGACTGGCACAGGTTGCTCAGGGAGGTTGTGGAGCACAGAAGCACAGAATGGGATCTTTGATGGGGCACTTAGTGCCATGGTCTGGATGATTGGCCAGGGCTGGGTGCTAGTTTGGACTGGATGAGCTTGGAGCTCTCTTCCAACCTGGCTGTTTCTGTGAAGGCCAAGAGCTGTGTCCTGCCCTTTGGTTCACAACAACCCCAAGCTCCAGGCTCAGAGCAGAGTGGCTGAGAAGCATAGGGGCAGAATCCTCTCCCTCCCTGCTGCCCATGCAGCTGGTGGTTGGTTCTGCATCCCTCTGGAGTATTCCAGAGCAGCACACAGAGTGCACGTGGAGTAGGGAGGATTTTAGGGATAATGTGAACCTGTTCCAAGTGCCACCTGCAAGACTGCTTCAGAGACCATCAGCCTCCTCAGGGAGTGCTCCAAAGCAGGTAGAATGTAATAGAGAGTAACAAGCAAAGAGGGGGGGCTCAGTTTTGACAGCTTTGGTGTGCAGGAGGAGAAGTGCTGAGAAGTTCAGATGGTAATGAATTTCAGCAGCTGTTGGGAAGGGGAAAGGTCCAGGTTGTTTTGAGACACAGCCATGGCTTGGGCTGTTTGGGCTTTTTCTTTCTCTTCAGGTTTCCCTGAAGAAAAGCAGAGCTGACAACGTTTGCTCCTAGACAGGTTGCTGTACAGAAACAGGAGTAGTGAGTCAGAGAGATTCTCCTCCCCCACTACTCTGCCCTGCTGAGGCCACATCTGGAATGTTGTGTCCAGTTCTGAGCCCCTCAGTTCAAGAAGGACCTCAGGGAACTGCTGGAGAGTGTCCAGCAGAGAGGCACAAAGCAGCTGCAGGCAGTGGAACATCTCCTGTGAGGGCAGGCTGAGGCAGCTGGGGCTGCCTGGAGCAGAGCCTGGGGGCTGCCCTCAGTGCTGCTGGTAAGGATGTGCAGGGCTGGAGCCAGGCTCTGCTCAGGGATGGCCAAGGACAGGCCAAGGGGCACTGGGTGCCAGCTGGAGCAGAGGAGGTGCCACAGGAACAGAAGGGAAAACTTTTACCCTGTGAGGGTGCTGGAGCCTGGAGCAGGCTGCCCAGAGAGGCTGTGGAGTCTCCTGCTCTGGAGACTTTCCAGCCCCAGCTGGATGTGCTCTGTGTGCCCTGCCCTGGGTGCCCCTGCTCTGGCAGGGGGGGTGGACTGGGTGGTCTCCAGAGGCCCCTTCCAACCCCTGCCATGCTGTGGTGCAGTGGAGTCCACTTTGTTTGAGTGGGAGCCTTGGGTGCCTCTCAGTTCCATAGCACACAGGAGATGCTCTGTGGTAGGGCAGCAGCCTGGATGCTGGTCTCTTGTGCTTGTCTGCATAGGAGTTCTTCTGCTGTTAATGAATATCATCAGGAGCATTTGGGTTTAGTCAGAATCTCTCCTTTGGCCAGTCTGTGCTGATCAATGCCTGCTGGGTTCTTTGTAATTACTTTGTGAGGGAAAAAAAAGAGGAAAAAACAAACCCAAAACCCCCAAAACCTGCAGCTGTAGAGGACTTAATGGACTGAAATTAAATTCAGCTTGGAAGTAGAGCCAAAGCAAAGCATTGATCTGGCCTAACAAAACAAAAGATGATTACAGAACCCCCTGCTGTCAGAGGTATCAACATATTAGGAGATTAGATGAAGATTAAAATGTTTAAAAGAATCCTATTGTTAAAGCTGCAGAGAACAGCAAAGGTGGTGGCTGGGAGCTGAGCTCCCAAGCATCACCAGACCCAAGAGTGGCAGCTGGCACAAGAAAAACAACCCCAAAACTGAACAGAAGCCAATGAAGTTGCACACAGAGTTGGTGCAGTAGCCAAGGAGTGGGGATGTGGAGTCTTACATCTGTGAAAGGGCTTCTGCTGTTGTACCTTAGAGTCACAGAGTGGCTCAGGTTGGGAGGGAGCTCAGAGCTCATCTCCATCAGCCTCCATGCCCAGGGACACCTCTCAGCTAGACTCAGCTGCTCAAGGCCTCATCTAGCCTGGCCTTGAGCATCCCCAGGCAGGAGGCAGCCACAGCCTCCCTGGGCAGCCTGTGCCAGGCTCTCACCACCCTCACACTCAACAACTTCTGCCTCAGCTCCACTCTCAGCCTGCTCTGCCTCAGCTCCAAACCATTCCCCCTTGGCCTGGCTCACCCTCAGCAAAGTCTCTCTGCAGCCTCCATGCAGGCTCCTTACAGGCACTGGCAGCAGCTCTGAGGTGCCTCTGGAGCCTTCTCCCCTGCAGGCTGCACCCCCCCAGCTCCCTCAGCCTGTGCTCACAGCAGAGCTGCTCCAGCCCTGGCAGCATCTCTGTGGCCTCCTCTGGCCTCCCCCCAGCAGCTCTGTGTCCTTGTGATGGAAAGTGCAGGCCTGTCCCAGTGCTGGTTTAATACTGCAGCCTCTGAACCCCCTCCCCCAAAGAGCAAGGCTAAAAAACCGAGGGGCTGAGGCCATGGTGGCACAATCACAGCTTCAGCACAGGCTTTGATAACATTATTAGGCTCAGACAAATTTCCCCTCTTATCTGGCTTGTTCTTTGCTGTCTAATTAGTCCAAGCAGGGGTAGTTTGTGTTGCCTGTTTTAGGGGGGACACACAGACAGAAAGCAGCAGTGAGAGCAGCATTTGCAGGCTTTAATTGCACATGAAAGGCTCTTCCCCCTTCACTTTGTGTTTTCCTGAAAGCAGAGGGATTCCCTACGGTGCCATGTCAGTGTTGTGCTCAAAGTGCTGCAAGGGCATCTTCTGTGGAGCAGCAGCTAATTAATTGCCACCTCTTAATGGCAGAGTTCTCCACAAACATTACCTTCAAGGCAGACATACATCAAAACAGGCTGAAACGTGCCCTTTGCCTGCAATCCCAACTCACAGCCATGCTCTGCACACTGCTCTGGAGCTGGGAATATTCCAGAAGGTGTAGATGAAGGCCAGGACATGGACCCCAAGTTTCCAAACAGAGTCAACTTGTTTCTTTCCCCAGTCAGGGAGGATTCCAGCTGAGCTGCAGCTGAGTAGATGGGAATGAGTTCAAGTGACCTAGAGCTGCACATCACACTCAGAGCAATCCTTTTGGCAGCAATAGTTTGGGGAATCTCAACCCAAAATCTCCACAGCAGTAGGGTCCAGGCCTCTGTGGGCAAGCAGCTCCAAGGCATTCATGGGCTGGGAGCACTACAGGCTGGGGCCAGAGTGGCTGAGAGCAGCCAGGCAGAGAGGCAGCTGGGGGTGCTGGGAGAGAGGAGCTGCAGAGGAGGCAGCAGTGCCCAGGTGGGCAGCAGAGCCAATGGCATCCTGGGCTGGCTGAGGAGCAGTGTGGGCAGCAGGACAAGGGAGGTTCTTGTGCCCCTGTGCTCAGCACTGCTCAGGCCACAGCTTGAGTGCTGTGTCCAGTTCTGGGCTGCTGAATTGCAGAGAGATGTTGAGGTGCTGGAAGGTGTTGAGAGCAGGGCAGCAAGGCTGGGGAGGGGCCTGGAGCAGAGCCCTGTGAGGAGAGGCTGAGGGACTGGATGATCTCCAGAGGTCCTTTCCAGCCCCTTCCTCCCTTTGGAATTCTGTCCAGCAGCCATCAAGCAGGCAGGGTGTGGAGTTTGAGAGGGACAGCAGATGCCCTTTCTGCCTGGCAAGGACAGAGAGCAGAAGTGCTTTGCTCTGCTTTCTTTGCTTGCTGTTAAAAATAACTGTTATTACTTTTTAATTTCACTTCAGGGCATTCTCTGGGCATTCAGGTGGCTGTGGGGATGGGTTCAACAAAAAAAGCTTGGCTAGCACACTCCAGCTGATGGCTTCATGCTTCTCTTCTCACCAACTTCCAAAGCCTCGAATTGTACTTGAATAACAGATACTAAGTTAACAATTAATTGTCTGAAGGGTTTTTGGTACTGGTTTGAATGTTTGGTGCTGAGCTGAATTCTTTTGCCAGTTCCATTTTCCCAACTGCCAGTGGGGAAAAATAAATGCAAGGCAACCACAGGAGGCTTCAGTGGGTGAAGGGAGTTTGGATTCATCCCTTCAGAGGTGCTGCTCTGCTGCTCTTTTCAGCCCTGGTGGATAAAGTTTGCAAGTAAAACCTTCTTCCTTTTCCTCACTGTTAGTTTATTCTCCTGCTGGGTAGCATGAGAATGAACCTCTGTGGAAGGGAATCTCAAAAGCACAGAACATCAGGGGTTGGAAGGGACCTCCAGAGATCATCCAGGCCACCTCCCCTGCCAGAGCAGGGCACAGAGGGATGCAGCCAGGTGGGGCTTGAAAGTCTCCAGAGAAGGAGACTCCACAACCTCTCTGGGCAGCCTGCTCCATGCTCCAGCAGCCTCACACCAAAGTTTCTCCTGGTGTTGAGGTGGAACCTGCTGGGTTCCAGCTTGCACCCATTGTTCCTTCACTGGGCACCACCAAACAGAGCCTGGCACCTGCAGCCTGGCCCTCACCCCAGGTGTTTATAGGCATTGCTCAGGTCCCCTCTCAGCCTTCTCCTCTCCAGGCTAACCAGCCCCAGAGCTTTCAGCCTTTCCTCACAGCAGAGATGTTCTCATAGCCTCTGCTGGACTCTCTCCAGTAGAAGGCCTTGTTAAAGAAGACTTTAGAAGGGGCAGACCTTGTTCACTTTGCCAGACTTAGTCTGGGCTCTTTTCTGTGGCTGTGTGCAGCTCTTTGTTGCCTGAGTCATGGCCAGGGGAATCCTGTACTAAATCCTCTAATTTTAGCAAGCAAAATCATCTCCAAGCAGCAACTTCTGCAGCCACTTCAGATTCTCCCTTTTGGATTGCTCAGGCTTGTTCTCACAAGCTCAGTTTGGGGAAGGAAGGTTTGGCAGAGGTCATGAGTAAGTAGCTAGTCACTTGTTTAACCTGAGAGCTCATGGACACCCTGAGTAGCAGGAGGAAAGATGTGTGCATGGTTCCTCTGCTTCCTCATTGCTTGCAGTGTTTGCACAGAACCACAGAATGGTTTTGCTTGGGAAAAGAGCTCTGAGGCCACCGAGTCCAACTGGCAGCCTGAGACCTCCACTAAACCCTGTCCCAGAGTGCCCTGCCCTGCCAAAATGCAGCTGTGGGTCGTGTTCAGCCTTCTCCTTCTGTACCAGCGTGTGAAAGCACTTAGAGAGCTTCACAGATTGCACTGGGTTGGAAGGGATCCTCCAAGGTCATCTTGCCTAACCCCCTGCAGGCAGCAGGGACACCTCCAGCTAGAGCAGGGACCACAGCCAGGCTGATCTCGAGTGTCTCCAGGGATGGGACCTCGACCACATCTCTGGCAGCCAGTGCCAGTATTTTACCACTTCCTCCTCATGTCCAACCCAAACCTCCCCTGCTCCAGTTTCAAACCATTGCTCCTCATCCTATCCCCACAGCCCTTCTGAGCAGTCTCTCCCCAGCCTGCTGTAGGTCCCCTTCATTCCAGAGCAGTTGGCTGCTCTGTGCCTCCCTTTCCCCAGGTGAGCTGCAGGGGTGGCATCGCCTGGGAGCCGTGCATGGGTGGGAGTGGGACTGCAGTGGTGCTGCTCCAAAGCTGGGCTGAGAGAGGGCATGGACTGTGAGGCAGAGGCTTTCATCCGTGGGAAGAGGCTGGGCTTTGGTCTATTACTGTCAGCTGTTCAAGCCCAGTTGATTCGGTAGCAGATGGAAAGCCTGTGTCAGGCTGGGAGGAGGGAGTGAGCCTCGAGTGCCTCTGCCCAGGACCTAGCAGGAAGCTCTCTGACTCCCCACTGCCAGCCTGCACTCTGCTAAATGGGTGCTGAGGCACTGTTCTGTGTGCTTTGTGTTCTTGCCTTGGGGTGATCATTTCAGCAAGGGGAGACAAAGTGCAGACATGAAATGATTAGAGCGAGAGCCTGGCTGGAGCCTGTCAGGCTGTGTCAAGCTCTCCACACTTCCTGCATCTCTCAATTTGCTGAGCTCTTTTGCTGATTGCTGCCTTCAGTGTTTGGGGGTAAAATCAAACCTGCTCTAAAGGTAGCAAAAAACACACCCCCCCCCCCCCCCGAAAATACTCCCCCCACGGTTTTGATGTATTTTAACTCAGATCTGTGTCCAAAATAGCACTGTGAAAGTGAGAGTCCCTCCAGCCAAATGCCAGACTTTGCTGCTTGCCTCTCTCAGCTGCAGAACCTTCTTTCATGTTGGCTTTTGCAGTTTGACAGTTGCTCAGCAAGGAGGATGTTGTGCTCACCACAAATGTGTGTGAGCCTTGCAGCCAGAGCTGAGAAGAGCCTTTGGTGAAGGGCTGAATGGCAAAGCAAACCTGGAGTGGGATGTGGAGCTCATTAGCTGGCATGGGGGGCTCAGAGATGGCAAAATCATGGAGGTGGCTAAGAGTGCTCCAAATAACAGCCAAGGTTACACACAGCTTTGGTGTTTTCTTCAGGGTTCAGGTTTAAATTGAAGTGAAGGGAATGAGGAGGTTAAGCTGCTTGGCCACATGTTGCTGAGGCATTGGCAAGGAACTCCTGAATCAGAGAAGGAAGCAGGTTGGAAGAGAGCTCCAAGCTCCTCCAGCCCAGCCTAGCACCCAGCCCTGCCCAACCAACCAGACCATGGCACTAAGTGCCCCAGCCAGGCTTGGCTTCAGCACCTCCAGGCACAAAGACTCCACCACCTCCCTGGGCAGCCCATTCCAGTGCCAATCACTCTCTGACAACTGCTGCTCCTAGCTTGGTGTCATCTGCAAGCTTACCGATGCTGGACTCAATCCCCTGCTCCAGATCATCAGTAAAGGTATTGAACAGGATTGGGCCCAGAGCTGATCCCTGGGGACACCTTTAGTGTTTGGAAGTCCAGGGAATAACTTGTGGCTGCTAAGCATGGGTTTGGTGTTTCAAGTACTGAGGTGTGGCCTGGCCACTGAGTGTAGTCTATCAAAATTGCTTACAGAAATGGAAGCTTGAGGAGGGCAGATTGAGGCTGGAGATGAGGAAGAAATTCTTCCCAGTAAGAGGGCTGAGAGCCTGGCACAGGCTGCCCAGAGAGGCTGTGGCTGCCTCTTGCCTGGGGGTGTTCAAGGCCAAGTTGGATGAAGTCTCGAGCAGCCAAGTCTAGTTGAGAGATGTCCCTGCCCATGGTCAGGAGGTTGAGCTCTGAGCTCTCTCCACCCTGAGCCCTTCTGTGGCCCTCTGGTTTAATACTTTTTGCTCCCAGAGCTGCCTGAGAAGCATTTTGCTGCAGATGCTTCCACAGCCCTTCCTCCTTCAGAGGTTGTTCTTCAGCTGGACTAAAGCTGGCTTCACAAGGTGGCTTTCCAGCTGACAGAGGAGCAGCACAGCTCATGCTGTCAGCTCTCAGGGATTCCTGAGGCACTGACATGGCTTTCTTGACGGGCCAGAGCAGTGGTGGCTCTTGTGTGCCACTTGTGGAGTGAGCCTGTTGACAGCAGAGGCCAGGCAGAGGCTTCTCAGCACAGCATTGTGCTTGGAAAATGAAAATGTGGCTTTGATGCAAAGATAGCAACTTCAGCAGCACAGACAGAAAATCAATTCCCAGGTTTTGCTGGTGCAGCTGAAGCATTGTCTGCTGCTGCTCATTTCTGGTGGTGGGTCCACAACTGCTGCCTTCCCTCTTGTTTTTCATGAAGCCATCAGTGAAGACAGGAATCCTGATCCTGCAGCCTGACTGCTGTGGGCTCCTCCTCTCCCTCCTGCTGTGTACAGCAGAGCCATGGTTGAATCATCTCGTTCTGTGCATGGCTGTCTTTAAGCCATCTCATTTTTGTCTCCTAGGCATCATCCTCCACCAGCAAACCCTTCTGCAAGTGGAGCACTGCTTGCTTTTGCTATTAATCACTTTGCTAAAGGTCAGCATATAGCAGAGCTTACAGAGCTGCATTTTGCACATCTCTTGTGTACCTTCTGCTGTGCTCAGGGGGTTGGGCTCTCATCTCCACAGGTCTCTTCTGACCCCTGCCATTCTGTCATCCTGCTGAAGTTGAATCTCCACACATCTGGTGCAGACAAGCTGCAGGGACAGGCTGGCTGTTGGAGGGTCCTTGCTTTCCAGGTGGCTTCAAGTCTTTCCTTAGCCAAGAACATGTTCTGGTTGGTTGTGTTGGAGAATTTCAAGGCAGAGTTTTTCTCTCTCCTAGGAGATCTGCCCAAAGAGTTTGATCCCAGTGCTTTCAAATCAGAGAAGCACAGGATGGCATAGGTGGGAAGGGACCTCAGAGCTCATCTGCTCCAACCCCCCCTGCCATGAGCTGGGACACCTCTAAGCTGCTCCAGGCCTCATCCAGCCTGGCCTTGAACACCCCCAGGCAGGAGGCAGCCACAGCCTGTTCCAGAGTCTCACCACTCTTGTACTGAAGAACTTCTTCCTCATAGAATCAGCAGGTTGGCAGAGAGCTCCAAGCTCCTCCAGCCCAGCCTAGCACCCAGCCCTGCCCAACCAACCAGACCATGGCACTAAGTGCCCCAGCCAGGCTTGGCTGCAACACCTCCAGGCACAAAGACTCCACCACCTCCCTGGGCAGCCCATTCCAATGCCAATCACTCTCTCTGCCAGGAACTTCCTAACAACATCCAGCCTAGACCTGCCCTGGCACAGCTTCAGGCTGTGTCCCCTTGTTCTGTTGCTGGCTGCCTGGCAGCAGAGCCCAACCCCACCTGGCTACAGCCTCCCTGTAGGTAGTTGTAGACAGCAATGAGGCCACCTCTGAACCTCCTCTTCTCCAGGCTAAACAACCTCAGATCCAGTCTATCCACACAGCCCCTCCCCAGCCCTCCTGTAGGTCCCCTTCAGGGTAGCAGCTTGGCATTGTTTTGTTCTGTTTGAGGTGCTGATGGGCACTTGTCTGACGTGAGATCTGTGCAAGTGGATTTTGTCTGCATGGAGTCTCACTCTCAGAGGCCTTTTTCCAGCCTGAGGAATTCCCTGCTTCTACAAACGTGCAGAAGAGTTCTTGGTTGCAGCTGTGCAAAACCCCAAACCCAGCAGAAGCAAATGGTTAGACAGAAGCTGACTACAGAAACGTTTCAGTGCAGTGAGGAGGGAGGGTGCCAAGTGAGCAGGAAGGTTGAGCTGCTTTGAAGCAGCTGCAGATGCACTACTGTGTGGCAGTGTCACTGCAGGCCAAGCCTTTGAGGTGAGAGACACCATTTGGTAACCTTTCAGCTGTTCCTGTAGGGCATCAGCTTCAGCTGGGTGGACTCTGAGTAGCTGGAGGTCAGCTAATTAATCATTTAATTTGCTGTCATGTCACTGGGTGAACTGGTATCCTGGCAGCAGCATGGGTTGGAGTCTGTGGTTTGCTAATGATGGCAGGAGCTGAAGCTGCCTTGCCCCTCCTGCTCCGGTGCAGCTTCCCCCTGCCTGCTTGGATGTGAGGTTGCTGTGAGTGGAAGCTGCCTGCTAACACAGGTGGTTTGCAGCTCTCTGTTTGCAGAGCTGAGTCCATTCTCTTCTTTACACAGGATGAGTTGTCCACGGGGCAGCAGTGAGCCCTTCTGGCCAGCAGGGCCAGTGGTGTCCTGGGGTGCATCAGGAGAGGTGTGGCCAGCAGGTCTAGGGAGGTTCCCCTGCGCCTCTGCTCTGCTCTGGTCAGACCACAGCTGGAATCCTGGGTCCAGTTTTGGGCTCCCCAGTTCAAAAGAGGCAGGGATCTGCTGCAGAGAGTTCAGCAGAGGCTGTGAGGATGCTGAAGGGACATCTCTGCTGCGAGGAAGGGCTGAGAGCCCTGGGGCTGGAGAGAAGAAGCTGAGAGGGAATCTGATCAGTGTCTGTAAATGTCTGAGGGGTGCCAGGCTGCAGCTGCCAGGCTCTGTTTGGTGGTGTCCTGTGACAGGACAAGGAGCCTGCTCTGCCTCAGCTTCATTTCCCTTTGGTCTGTCTCTAGGCACCCTCATGAAAAGTCTCTCTGCAGCCTTCCTGCAGGACAAGGAACATATCCAAGGGGTGGGTGTCAGGCTGAGGGTGCCAGGCTCTGTTTGCTGGTGCCCTGTGACATGACAAGGAGCAACAGGTACAAGCTGGAACCCAGGAGGTTCCATCTGAAGGTGAGGACTTCTTTGGTGTGAAGGTGAGAGGAGTGACCAGCAGGGCAAGGGAGGGCATTCTGCCCCTTTACTCTGCCTGGAGTTGTGTGTGCAGCTCTGCAGCCCCCAGCACAAGCAGGACATGGAAGTGTTGGAGCCAGCCCAAAGGAGGCCACCAAGATGCTGAGAGGGCTGCAGCAGCTCTGCTCTGAGCACAGGCTGAGAGAGTTGGGGCTGTGCAGCCTGGAGAAGAGAAGGCTTGGAGGAGACCTTGGAGTGGCCTTGCAGGATGTGAAGGGGGCTGCAGGAGGGCTGGGGAGGGACTATTGACAAGGTCTGGGAGTGAGAGGAGGAGGAGGAGGAATGGGTTTGAAGTGGCAGAGGTGAGATTGAAAGTGGATATGAGGAAGAAGTTGTTTGCAGTGAGGGTGCTGAGACACTGGCAGAGGTTGAGGGTGGTGAGACACTGGCACAGGTTGCTCAGGGAGGTTGTGGAGCACAGAAGCACCCAACGTGATCAAAGATCACGTTGGGTGCTTCTGTGCTCCACAACCTCCCTGCAGGTGTTCAGGACCAGGCTGGATGAGGCCCTAAGTGACCTGCTCTAGTGTGAGGTGTCCCTGCCTATGGCAGGGGGTTGGAACTGGCTGAGTTTCGAGCTCCCTTCCAACCTAAACCATTGGGATTCTATAAGGTGCTGGAGGACCTGGACCAGGCTGCCCAGAGAAGTTGTGGAGTCTCCTTCTCTGGAGACATTCCAACCCCACCTGGAGGTGTTCCTGTGTGCCCTGCCCTACACGATGCTGCCCTGGCCAGGGGGGGTTGGACTGGATGATCTCTGTGGATCTCTTCCATCCTCATCACTCCATGACCCCGCACAGGTGTTTCGATATCAAACCTGCTGTAGTGATGAAGCAGAGATTCTTTTATCTGGCTGTGGGATTTTGTTCATGCTATCATTTCCCCCTCCCCTCTGTGGTAGGGGAGAATACTTCAGAGGATTTGCCTGGAGAGTTTTTAATCAGGAAATTATTGACCTGTTCCACAAGGAAGCTTTGAGCAGGAGCGGTGTAACCGCCGGAGCCTAAGCAGCCATCTGAAGGCAGAAGAGAAACAGTGAGTTGGAAACAAAAGGAGCAGAAAGCCCAAAGTAACCTTGCTTTAAAATCCAGCCTCATTTCTCTCCATCTTTCAGCTGCTGTCTGTGTGCAGGGAATGGCTTTAGTCAGTGTAAAAATCTAATTAAATCTTGCCGTGGCAGTGGTTCAGAGCTGACCCTGGCGCTGGGGAGCAGCTGATTAGAATAATAACCCCCCCCCTGCTGAGAGGCACTGGCACTGACTGACAGCCCTGGCACTGCCTGAGCAGCCTGCCTCGGCTCAGAGCCTGCCAGAGAAATCCTTTCTTGTCCTTTCTGGAGCAGCACTTTGGAGATGCCATCTGACAGGGGCCAGCTCCTCACCTGTGCCCGTGTGCGGCCCCACCCGGCGTGGGTTGCTGCCTGTCACTCACTCACAGGCCAGTGCACAGCTTTGCTTTTGCCTTCTTTTGTTTCTCCTCATCCAGCCTGGCCTTGAGCATCCCCAGAGAAGAGCTAGCCACAGCCTCCCCTGGGCAGCCTGTGCCAGGCTCTCACCACCCTGGTACTGGAGTTCTTCCTCAGCTCCAGCCTGACCCTGCTCTGCTCAGCTCCAAACTGTTCCTCCTTGGCCTGTTTCCAGACACCCTCATCAAGTCTCTGCAGCCTTCCTGCAAGACAAGGAGCACTGAGTACAAGCTGGAAGCCAGGAGGGTCCACCTCAGCATGAGGAGAAACTGTCAGTGTGAGGGTGCTGGAGCCCTGGAGCAGGCTGCCCAGAGAGGTTGTGGAGTCTCCTTCTCTGGAGGCTCTCAAGACTGCAGTGATCATCCAGTCCAACCCCTCTGCTAGGAGCAGAGCCTGAGGGCTGCCCTCAGTGCTGCTGGTAAGGATGTGCAGGGCTGGAGCCAGGCTCTGCTCAGGGATGGCCAAGGACAGGCCAAGGGGCACTGGAGCAGAGGAGGTGCCACAGGAACAGAAGGGAAAACTTCTTCCCTGTGAGGGTGCTGGAGCCTGGAGCAGGCTGTCCAGAGAGGCTGTAGAGTCTCCTGCTCTGGACACTTTCAGGATTCACCTGGATATGTTCCTCTGTGCCCTGCCCTGAGTGATCCTGCTCTGGCAAGGGGTTGGACTGGATGATCCTTGCAGCTCCCTTGCACCCCTGACATGAGTGCTTGCTTCCCACTCCCACGTATTGCAGCATCTTGTTCTGTAGGAGCAGCATCATTCTAAAGGGAGAGATCAGGAATTGTCACTCTGAGGACCTGGGTGTCATGGCAGAGCCCATGTTCTCCATGCCCTCCTGCCTGTGACTGGGGGGGTGGTGGTGTTGTGCTTTTTTCTCTTGCTGCTTTGTCCTTCAATTACCTCTGAGCATCTTTAGCTAAAGGTGTGTCAGAGCAAGGGGGAATGGCCTCCAGCTGAGGCTGGGCAGCTTCACACTGGACAGTAGCAAAAGGTTTGTCATGGAGAGGGTGGTCAGGGACTGGAATGAGCTGCCCAGGGAGGTGCTGGAGTCACTCACCCTGGATGTGTTTAAGGGTCTGTAAAGGGTTATCCCTCCTGGGGGTGATCTGAACCTGACCCCAGGTCCTCTGACTCCTCCCTGGGGGTGTCCTGAACCTGACCCCAGGTGCATTGCTCAGCTCACTCCCACTTCTGTCTAGGCCCCCTTTAAAACCAGAGGAGCTTCTGTTCCTTCTGCTCTTTCCCCTGCCAGCAGCACCCTGCGTCCTGCTGCTGCTCTTCTGCCACACAGCCACCCTGCCACACGGTGGGACACCCCCTCCCTGACCCTGCCTCCATCCATTGCCATCAGTCTGGTTGTATGTATATTTTGTACCTTGTTTCCCTTCCCTGTACCTGTTTGTACCTTCCCTACCTTAAATACCTTTTATTTAGTGTTAAAGTTTTCCTTCTGCCTTCCAAAGAGGAGCCAGACTGTTCCCTGGGTGCTTTACTTCTTTCCCTCTCTACATCTAATTCCTTCCTTTCCAAAAGGAGGAGAGGGGAAGGATCCTATTCTTGTGTTGTTCTCTTAAGTGCTGTGGGCTCTGGGAAGCTAAATCAGACCAGTCCAGGGTGGTTTGGATGTGGTGCTTAGGGCTGTGGTCTAAGGTGAATCTTGCAGAGTAGAGTTCTAGGTTGGACTTGGTGCTCCTGAGGGTTCTTCCCACCTGGATGTTTCTGTGGGTCTGTGATGGTTACAAGCTTTGGAAATCCACTTGGAAAATGCAACAGGAGTCTGAAGCAGACTCTGAGGTAGTGGGCATCACTGGGTCTCACTGCCCTGCTACAGACAAACCCTGTCTGACCAAGTGCCCTGCTGCCCTGCTCTGATTTTAGCCTCTCTCTGGAGGGTGCTGTTTTATCCTCCCAGCCTCTGGAATCTGCGCTGCCCGCACTGAGCTGTGGCACTCGATATGCCTAACAAACAAGCACTGAGATCTCTCCCTTCCAGCAGTGCTTGTCATATGGTGGCAGTGTATGAGAAGGTCTAGCTGTGCACACCATGCTGAGCTTCCTCTTCATCAATCTCTCCACCCAAAGGTGAAGTCTGCCTGCTTCAGGGAGCCGCAGAATCCCGAGCAGCAAGGAGGTGCCGACTGCGAGCTCTGCTCTGCTGGGGGAGAGTTAAAGCACAAAGAAGGAAAGTGAGAAGACTTTGCTATTGAAGTCATTCTTCAGTAGCAGAGCTGAAAATAACAACTTCTAAAAGCCTGAACTGCAGCTGGAGGAGGCTGCATGGAGGAGCAGCAGCCTGCGGTGCTGCGCAGCTGGGGCAGGCTCCCGACAGCAGCCACTCCAGGCGGTGGGGCTTGCCCCTCTGCAGCAGCCACCTTGGCTGTGTTTGGGAGCCCAGCTGGGCTAGCAACCAGCCCAGCATCGTTTTGGGGTGCAGCTGACTGCATTCTTTGGAGCCCTTTTGTCACAGCAGCGTCTGGTGTTTGCTGGGCAGCAGCAGGGCAGAGCCTGGTCCCGTCCCTGTGGCAGCACTGGCTGCTGAGTGCAGCAGAGGTGCTGGCACCTGGCAGGGCACAGCCAGGCAGCCTCGGGTGAGCTCTGCTCAGCCAGGGTGCTGGAGGGGCTGGGGCTCATCATCTGAGCTGTGTGGAGCTTGTGCACTTGCTGATAGGGTGCAGCAAGAGGACTCTGGCCAGCAGGTCAAGGGAGGTTCTCTTGCCCCTCTTCTCTGATCCAGTGAGACCACACCTGGAGTATTGTGTCCAGTTCTGGGCTCCCCAGTTCAAGAGATCTGCTGGAGAGAGTCCAGTGGAGGCTACAAAGATGATGGAGGGACTGGAACATCTGTGTGAGGAGGAGAGGCTGAGAGCCCTGGGGCAGAGAAGGCTGAGAGGGGATCTGATCAATGTCTGTAAGTGTCTGGGGTGGGTGTCAGGATGAGGCTGCCAGGCTCTGTTTGGTGGTGTCCAGTGGGCACAAACTGGAACTCAAGAAGTTCCACCTCAACATGGGGAAAAACTTTTGGTGTGAGGGTGCTGGAGCCCTGGAGCAGCCTGCTCAGACAGGTTGTGGAGCTTCCTCTGGAGGCTTCCAAGCCTCACCTGAATGCATTCCTGTGTGCCCTGCTCTGGGTGACTCTGCTCTGGCAAGGGGGGGTTGGACTCAATCTCTGGAGTCCCTTCCAGCCTCTACCCTTCTGGGATTCCAGGAGCTTTAAACAGCAATGATTTCATTTTATTTTGAAGAGGCCATTTGGATCTCTTGGCCTGAGTTTCCCCTGAGGAATTTGGGGACAGCTTTACTGCTGTGTGTGTGCTCAAATGCAGGCTCAGAGGTGGCACACAAATGGTTTGCCAAGCTAAGAGCAGTTCCAGACCCATCTCTGCAGACAGACAGATGTCATCACTCATTCTCATGCAGGCCTCTGCACACTGCTGCTGTTAGTGTCTATTGCTGGGCCGGGGAGCAGCATCTCCTTTCAGGCAGCAAGGCAAACAGTGCCTCTGTGCTCTAAGTGTTGCTTCTGACTGCAGAGTTTGGGGGGGCTGCTTTCCCTCTGGAGGTGATGTCTAAAGGAGTTAATGTTTGCCATGCAGTACAGACTGGTTACAGGCTCAGGCAAGATCCTGGCGATGACTGTAAAGTAGATGCCTGCTTTTGTTATCCAACTTTCACACATTCTAATCTCCTTGTTCCTCTTGATTACTGCTGTGAATTAGAATCATGGAATGGCTCGGGTTGGAAGGGACCTCAGAGCTCATCTGCTTCAGCCTCCCACCATGGCCAGGGACACCTCTCAACCGACTCAGCTGCTCAAGGCCTTGAACACACCAGGGAGGAAGCAGCCACAGCCTCCCTGGGCAACCTGTTGGACTCTCTCCAGTACATCCCTGACCCCCTCAAACTGGGGAGCCCAGAATTGGAGGCATTTTGAACAGTGTTCCACAGGAGCACAACCAAAGCTATTCCAGAACACACTGAAGTCTGGGTGGGAGTTGGGCTGCAAGGGCTCTGCTTGCAGCTGTAACTTCTCCTTAGCAGAGTTGGGCTGCTTGAGGTGGTGCCCTGGATCAGGCTGTTGTGAACAGATGTCTTTCTTGCTCTGCCTTCACACAGCAGGGTGAGAACATGTGTGTTTGCAGAGAGCTTTCAGGAGGTGTGCTTATTGAAGGTAGCTGTGCAGCTGTCTGGAGCAGATTTGACTCAGGGGCAGGTTTGCATCTCATAAGCGTTCAGCATGGAACCTGCCTGCACTTAGAGCTTTGCTGGCAGCTCTTGTCTGTGAGGACTGCCTTGCAGAGTTACACCACATCACCTATCAGTGAGTCATAGAATCAAGCAGGTTGGCAGAGAGCTCCAAGCTCATCCAGCCCAACCTAGCACCCAGCCCTGTCCTGTCAACCAGACCATGGCACTAAGTGCCCCAGCCAGGCTTGGCTTCAACACCTCCAGCCACAGCCACTCCACCACCTCCCTGGGCAGCCCATTCCAATGTAAATCACTCTCTCTGCCAACAATTTCCTCCTAACATCCAGCCTGAACCTGCCCTGGCACAGCTTGAGTCTTGCAGCACTGAGGAGCTCAGAATTGTGTTTGCTGGGTTTTGTTTTGTACAGCAGTAGCACCACACTCCCCCCACCCCCAGCATCTCACTGCTGGGATAGAGTGACCCCAGCATACGCTGATCCTGGCCCATGGTGCATGGTCCCAGCAGGAGCTGTGCTGGCACACAGGCAGCTGACTCATGAAACCACTTTAGATTTAAATTAATACATTTCTCATCTATTTTTCCCCCCCAAGCCAGCTCAGTTGTGTGCTCCAGCACAGCAGAGCTGAGGGGGCTGGATGCTGCAGCGTGCGGGAGGGGATGTGTCACTGCCTTATGTCACTATTGGTGCTGAAGGCTGCAAATTTGTTGAATCACAGCCTGAGGTTTCTGAAATGTCTTTGGAAATGCAGCCCCTCCAAACACTCTGTCTTGGCTCCTGGAGAACTGGCCAAACCCATTCCACATTCATCCCTCAGTGCTGCTGCAGCAGCTTTGGCCTTTTGCGAGTGAGAAGTGCAGATGGTGAAGTGTTTGATCCAGCTCTCTGTGCATATGCTTCTGAGGCAGACCACCCTGTGTTTATGTGTAAACACTTCGAGACTATTTAGGCACAGAACTTAATCTTTTGCATCCACTCAATAATCAAATGCAGTTCCTCTGTGACCGAAATAACATCCCCAGCACAGTTGGCAACGCGCTGAACTTGCAGGAGGAGCTGGAGAGCTGCGCTGCCTTGGGCTTGGTGAGACCCCAGCTGCAGCAATGCTTCCACTTCTGGGGCCCCCAGCATAAGAAGGAGATGGAACTGTTGGAGAGGGTCCCGAGGAGGCCACCCAGATGATCAGAGGGCTGGAGAACCTCCCCTGCAAGGACAGGCTGAAAGAATTGGAGCTGTTCAGCCTGGAGAAGAGAAGGCTCCAGGGAGAGCTTACAGCAGCGTTTTGCTGTGTGGAGAGGCTACAGGAGAGCTGGAAAGGGACTTTTGCCATGGGCTTGTAGTGACAGGATGAAGGAGAATGGATTTAAGCTTGAGGAGAGCAGATTTAGACTGAGTATTAGGGAGAAATTCTTCCCAGTGAGGGTGGGGAGACACTGGGACAGGTTGTCCAGGGAGGTTGTGGAGTCACTGTCCCTGGAGGGGGTTCAAGACCCGTGGGGCTGTGGCACTTTGGGACATGGTTTGGTGGCTGTGGTGGTGTTGGGTTGGTGGCTGGACAGGATGATCCTCGAGGTCCTTTCCAACCTTCATGATTCTGTGAGTCTTTGCAGGTTTGTTCCTTAGGACTTTTGTCCAGGATCTCTTAGCAAACTCATTCCCTCTACTCCACCACTGCCTCTTTCCACACCTGTGGATTCATTGGCAGGACTCCTCAAGGCTGGAACTGCCTGGTGCTGATCTTCAGCCCCACTGAGCTGTGTTTAACTGGACAGGCTCAGCTTTGCCCCTCCAGCTTCTCTGGTGGCAGTTAGGACTCCTGCATCTTATAACTCAGTGGTGGTGGCAGTGATGGGCAGGAGGTGAGGATGTTCCTGTGTCATGAGTAGAGATTTCACAGCAGGGACAGAGGCACTGAAGGAGCAGCAGACACCAAGCTGGTGTGCAGGTGAGGAGAGAGCAGAAGGAAATGAGACAAGCCAGGAGGAGCCTACCTGGGGTCTTACAGGAGATCTGGGAATGACAGGAGGAGGAGGAGGAATGGGCTTAAAACTGCCAGAGGGGAGATTGAAAGTGGATGGTAGGAAAGGGTTCTTGAGAGTGAGGGTGGGGAGACACTGGCAGAGGTTGAGGGTGGTGAGACACTGGCACAGGTTGCCCAGGGAGGTGGTGGAGCACAGAAGCACCCAACGTGATCTTTGATCACGTTGGGTGCTTCTGTGCTCCACCACCTCCCTGGAGGTGTTCAAAACCAGGCTGGATGAGTCCTTGAGCAACCTGTTCTAGTGGGAGGTGTCCCTTGCCTATGTCAGGGGGTTGGAAGTGGCTGAACTTTGAGGTCCCTTCCAACCTAAACCATTCTATGATTCCACCAGCAGAAACTTGGAAGTTGGGTGAGGAGAGAGAGGGAACTGCTGAAGCAGTTTGTTCAGGGAGGACAAGAGGAGAGTGCAAGCAACTGAGAGAGGAGGCAGCCTGGCAAGGGAGCTCAGTGCTGGAGGAGAAGTTGGTTCAAAACAAGGAGGCAGGGAATGGGCATTTTTCTAGAGGATGGGGAGAAGAGCAGAGCAGGAGCCTGGATTAACAATAAAACCCATCCCAGCAGAAGCTGTGGGATGTAGGGAAGGAGGCAGAGACTCCCAGGTTCAGTGTCCAGTTGTCAGGGCTTGTGCCAGCTTGGCCCCTGTAGGCTTGAGGCTCCAAGTCTCTTTCTCAGCGTGAGAGTTGTCAGCTTTCTTCTCAGGCTGCTCACTGCCCACCCAAGCAGGCAGTGGCATCTCACAAGAGCTGGCAGAGGTCACTACTTTTAATAACTGTTGTTAATTGATGCTTCTGGAAAGCTTTCTATCAAGCTGGGTGTGCTACCTGCAGAGCCTTGCTCAGCAGGTAGCTGAATCAAATTAAAACTTTAATTCATTGATGAATAAATCAGAGCAGAACTGAACTGGGACTGCCTCAGCTGTTCCAGACTGGAGCCTTTTGCTAATCAGGTTGCCTGAGAACTGTTTCATTGCTTTAGTAACTCTCTGAGATTCCAAAGGCTGGCACTGCTAAAAGCTTTGAGGTCCACCTGCCAGTGCCAGGTGTCCCTGCCAGTGCCAGGGGGTTGGCACTAGAGGATCTTTAAGCTCCCTTTCAACCACTCTGAATATGTATCTTGAGTCTGGTTCTGCAGTAAGCAGCTGATGCAAGTGAGGTCTTCACTGGTGCCTTCACTGCTGGCAAGAGCCTGCTGGGCCAGCCTGTGCTTCTGAAACATCAGACAATGAGAGGAAACCATTGCCTGGAGTCCTGGGTCCAGTTTTGGGCTCCCCAGTTCAAGAGAGGCAGGGATCTGCTGCAGAGGGTTCAGCAGAGGCTGTGAGGATGCTGAAGGGACATCTCTGCTGTGAGGAGAGGCTGAGAGCCCTGGGGCTGTTGGGGCTGGAGAGGAGAAGCTGAGAGGGAGTCTGATCAGTGTCTGTAAATGTCTGAGGGGTGCCAGGCTGCAGCTGCCAGGCTCTGTTTGGTGGTGTCCTGTGACAGGACAAGGAGCCTGCTCTGCCTCAGCTTCATTTCCCTTTGGTCTGTCTCTAGGCACCCTCATGAAAAGTCTCTCTGCAGCCTTCCTGCAGGACAAGGAACAGCAGCTACAAGCTGGAACCCAGGAGGGTCCACCTCAAACAGAGGAGAAGCTTCTGTGGTGTGAGGGTGATGGAGCCCTGGAGCAGGCTGCCCAGGGAAGTTGTGGAGTCTCCTCTGGAGTTTCCCTCTCCAGAATGTCCTGAATCCAGGCTCAGGAGGCCTGTAGAGTTTGTCTTCATCTCTCTGTGCTGTTTCCTCTGGCTGAGTAGGGCAGGGCTCTTGACCAGTGTGTGTTGTTCTCCAGAAGCCCTCCTCAGATAACTGGTGCCTGCATTTCTGCTCTTTAGTTGTTGTCTTGAGTGGGGGAAGTGAACAGCATGAACTTGAGCAGTGTGTGAGCTGAATGCTGCTGGAGTCTTGCTGAAGCTGTTAGGCATCACCTAACACTGGCCTGCTGGATCTGGTCCAGGGAAGGGCTAAAACAAGGCAGAGAGGTCACGTCAGAGAAGGAAGCCATCTGCCCAGTGTGGATCTGCAGGGCTTCCTGCTCAGTTCCTCTTCTAGATGAGTGTGGTCTGGGGGCTTCTGTGTGAGTCAGAGGGATGCTACAGGACCATTTCTCTGCCGAGGTGGCTCCTGAGTTCTTCCTGCCTTGTCAGCCTGCTGCTGCCATGCAGACCTTCTGTTAGCATTCATATGGTCACAGGTTGCACTGGCTGGGAAGGGACCCTCAAAGGGCATCTTGTGCAAGCCCCTGCAGGCAGCAGGGACACCTCCAGCTAGAGCAGGCTGCCCAGGGACACAGCCAGGCTGGTCTTGAGTGCCAGGGACAGAGCTTCAACCACATCCCTGGGCAGCCTGGGCCAGTGTCTCCTCACCCTCACTGTGCAGAGCTTCCTGCTGATGCCCAACCTCAACCTCCCCTGCTCCACCTTCAAGCCATCGCCATCATCCTATCCCCACAAGCCCTAAGCAATCCCTCCTTGCCTTCCTGGAGGTCCCCTCCAGATACTGAAGTGCAGCTCTAAGGTCTCCCTGGAGCTGCTGTCTCTTCTGCAGGCTGAACAGCCCCAACTCTCCCAGCCTGGCTTCATAGCAGCCTTCTGATCATCTTGGTGGCCTCCTCTAGACCCACTGCAGCAGGTCCACACCTCTCTTGTGTTGGCTGCCCCAGAGCTGGAGGCAGTGCTGCAGGGGGGGGTCTCAGCAGAGCAGAGGCAGGATGCCCTCTCTTGGCCTGCTGGCCACACTCCTCTTGCTGCAGCCCCTCCACCAACACCCCCAAGTCTCTTTCTTCAGGGCTGCTCTGAAGCCTCTCTGCAGCCAGCCCGGGTGGTGGAGGAGCCCCGGGGCGACAGTTTGTCTAGACGCTACGCAGCCCTCTCTAGGTGGAACAATGCCTGGCTTAGGACGGGAGGGGAAGCCACCACCATACCATTTGAGCTCCTCTTGAATTCTGAGAATTCCATGGATTTTTCCCCTTCCTTTTAAGCTGTGCCAAACGTTTGAGCCAATCTATTTCCATTTGCTTTTCCCCCGCTTTGCGTTAGTCCTCCCGGGTTTGTCAGTGCTTCTTCCAAGCAGCATCTTTTGGAAGTAGGAGCTGGAGATGAGGTAAGAACGTCAGGAGAAGTTAGAAGTGCTTATTGGCAAAGTAAAATTAGCTTTTCTTTCTTCCTCCATCCCTAAGTGCTGTGCTCATCTGAGGTGGAGTGAAAGGGCTCTGGACCAAGAGCAGGATCTCTGCTAGCTCCGAGCCGTGGGGCAGAGCTGCGTCAGTTGTGCCTCTGCTCGTTTTGGCACTAAATTATTGCAGTGCAGGTTGGCAAAATAAGTTCCAGACAGCGGCTTCCCTCTGACCCTCTTTTCCAGACAGCCTCAGGAGTGCACTTTTGGCTTCTCTTGCTCGTATGCTCCTCAGTTTTCCTCTGCAGTCATCACCAGTTCACGCTGCTGCGTTGCTGTGCAGCGTCTGGTTCCTCGTCCCTGGCCCTACGCAAGATGCTTCAGCAGATGTCCTCTCTGAAGGACATTCCTGCTGAAGAGCTTTGCTTTAGATGAGGTTGTTTGTCATTTGCTGGTTGAGCCTGCCATGGAGTTGGGCTAATTGAGTAATTACATATGCAGCTTTGAAGGATCCTTCTGCTCTGATGAGTGCTCAGGACACCCTGATGCCTGCTTGAAAGAAGGCAAAGGGGCACGGCAGTGATAAGCGCAGCAGAGCTCTTCTGTCACTCTGCTCCTGCATTTTCTCTGACATCTTCTTGACTGAGAAGGGAAGTGAGGGTGGGGAGACACTGGCACAGGTTGAGGGGTGGTGAGACACTGGCATAGGTTGCTCAGGGAGGTTGTGGAGCACAGAAGCACCCAACGTGATCTTCGATCACGTTGGGTGCTTCTGTGCTCCACAACCTCCCTGGAGGTGTTCAACATCTCCAGGGCAGATTTAGTCTGGTTGTGGAGCACAGAATATGGACTGAGAGTCCCAGGTGACCTTATTGTGGCCTTGCAGTGTCTTAAGTGGGCTACAATAAAGCAGGGAGGGACTTTTTAGGCTCTCAGGGAGTGATAGGACTGGGGGGAATGGAACAAAGCTGGAAATGGGGAGAATCAGACTGGAGGTTAGGAAGAAGTTCTTCAGCGTGAGAGTGATGAGAGCCTGGAAGGGATTGCCCAGGGAGGTGGTGGAAACCTCATCCCTGGAGGTGTTTAAGGCCAGGCTGGATGAGGCTGTGGCCAGCCTGATCTAGTGTGAGGTGTCTCTTGGCGTGCAGGGGGTTGGAACTGTCTGATCCTTGTGGTCCCTTCCAGCTCTGACTGATTCTGTGATTCTATGGTTGTGCCTGCATTCATTTTTTTGGAAGACCACACAGGTGTCAGAGAGGTTGGTTGAGGAGAGCCTTGTGGATGCTGTGCCCCAGAGCCTGCCTGTGCCCTTTCTTGCTGTGCTGCCCCTCTTGCTGTGCTGCCCCTCTTGCTCTGCTGCCCCTCTTGCCCTGCTGCCCCTCTTGCCCTGCTGCCCCCCTTGCCCTGCTGTCCCTGCTTCTCCTCTTGCCCTGCTGCCCCTGCTGCCCCTCTTGCTCTGCTGCCCCTGCTTCTCCTCTTGCCCTGCTGCCCCTCTTGCCCTGCTGCCCCTCTTGCCCTGCTGTCCCTGCTTCTCCTCTTGCCCTGCTGCCCCTGCTGCCCCTCTTGCTCTGCTGTCCCTGCTTCTCCTCTTGCCCTGCTGCCCCTCTTGCCCTGCTGCCCCTCTTGCTCTGCTGCCCCTGCTTCTCCTCTTGCTCTGCTGCCCCTCCTGCTGTGCTGACCCTGCTGCTCTGCTCTCTCTGCCAGGTACGTGGACGATGTGATCAGCCGCATCGACAGGATGTTCCCTGAGATGTCCATTCAGCTGTCCAGGCCCAATGGGACCTCAGCAATGCTGCTGGTGAGTTGGATCATCTAAAGCCTTCAAGTGGACTTCTCCACAGGCTGAGTTAGCAGCCCTAAGATGCTGCTGGTTAACGGTGGGGGTTTAAACAGACTCTGCTGAGTTCATCGCAGCAGCACAGGGGTCACGGAGTCAAAGAATGAGTTGGGTTGGAAGGGACCTTAAAGATCATCCAGTTCCAGCCCCCCTGCCATGGGTAGGGACACCTCCCACCAGCACAGGGTGCTCAAGGACTCATCCAGCCTGGCCTTGAACACCATTCTGTGATGATTCTATGACGAAGAACAATCCAGTACCTGAAAGAGGCCTACAGGAAAGCTGAGGAGGGACTTTTTACAAGTGATAGGGTGAGAGGGAATGGATTGAAGATGGAAGAGGAGAGATTTAGACTGGAGATGAGGAAGAAATTCTTGAGAGTGAGGGTGGTGAGACACTGGCACAGGATGAGGGTAGTGAGACACTGGCACAGGTTGCCATGGGAGGTTGTGGAGCACAGAAGCACCCAACGTGATCAAGGGGAACTTCTTGCCTGGAAGGGTCCCAGAGCCCTGGCACAGGCTGCCCAGAGAGGTTGTGGAGTCTCCTTCTCTGGGGACTTTGCAGGCCTGTGTGGATGTGTTCCTGTGTGCCCTGAGCTGGATTGTGTGGTCCTGCTGTGGCAGGGGGGTTGGACTGGATGATCTCTTTGGGTCCCTTCCAGCCCCTGACACTCTGGGACCCTCTTAAGCTGCTCTTAAGCTGACATTTATAAGCTGTTTTGCTGCAGAAAAATGTTTGCCTTCACTTCCTTCACTTTTGAACCCTTTCCTTTCTCTAAGAGCCCTTCTTTGGGCCTTCCACTTCTGGTAGCTGTTTGAGGTCAGAAAGTAGTTGATGCTTCTCAGTGTTCAGGACCAGTTAGGGCCTGAGGTGGCCATGGCTGCTAAAGGCTAAGGTAGGGTGAAGGGTGGTGGCTGTAGGAGCTTCTTTCACAGGCAGCAGCACTTGGTCAGCTCCATGTTGCAGTTGCTCTCTGGGCATGGTTGCTACAGGATGGTGCCCCTGTGCTGAGCCAGTGCTGTGCTCATTTTCCTTGGACCAGAGATCACAAAGCTTGTTTTTAAAGGACTTTTGAACGTGGCTGTGTGATGGGTTTAGCATTTCTTCTTCTTCTTCCAGGCAAGTTTTCCTTCTTCCCCATCTGTTTCACTTGGTGTTGCCAATATGGCACTTTCCATCTGGCCCTGACTGCTACAGAAGCCTTTGCTGTTTTCAGCCCCAGATCATTCAGTGCAAGGTGCTGCAGGATGGGCAGTCTGAGGAGCACCACCCCCAGAAGGGAGCTTTCTCCACTACTTGTGGTTTCTCACACTGAACTGCTCCCAGGTTAGGTTAGCAGCTCCTGGCACCCAGCATAGTGGTTTGCCACAGCAGCACCCAGATCGTCCTGGGGGCACCTGGAAGTGTTTCACAGCTGCTCTCTTTGTCCAGAGTTCATTGGCTACCTGTGGCACATCAGACTACTGTCATCCTGGGACTAGGCATAGAATCAACCAGGTTGGGAGAGACCTCCAAGATTATCCACTCCACACCTCCCTGGGCAGCCCATTCCAATGCCAATCACTCTCTCTGCCAGGAACTTCCTCCTAGCATCCAGCCTGAACCTGCCCTGGCACAGCTTCAGGCTGTGTCCCCTTCTTCTGTCCCTGGCTGCCTGGCAGCAGAGCCCAACCCCACCTGGCTACAGCCTCCCTGCAGGCAGCTGCAGGCAGCAATGAGCTCTGCCCTGAGCCTCCTCTGCTGCAGGCTGCACCCCCCCAGCTCCCTCAGCCTCTCCTCCCAGGGCTGTGCTCCAGGCCCCTCCCCAGCTTTGCAGTCATAGCACACCTGCTGGTGCTCATGAAGGGCTTGGATGCAGAGGCCATAGATTGTTTCAGTTGGAAAAGCCCTTTGGGACTCATCCAGCCTGGTCCTGAACACCTCCAGGGAGGTTGTGGAGCACAGAAGCACCCAACGTGATCAAAGATCTTCTGTGCTCCACAACCTCCCTGGGCAACCTGTGCCAGTCTCTCAACACCCTCACTGCAAACAACTTCTTCCTCACATCCATTTTCAATCTCCCCTCTGCCACTTCAGACCCATTCCTCCTCCTCCTCCTCTCATTCCCAGACCTTGTCAATAGTCCCTTCCGAGTCCTCCTGCAGCCCCCTTCAGATCCTGCAAGGCCACTCCAAGGTCTCCTCCAAGTCTTCTCTTCTGCAGGCTGCACAGCCCCAACTCTCTCAGCCTGTCCTCACAGCAGCCTTCTGATTATTTTGGTGGCCTCCTCTGGACTGGCTCCAACACTTCCATGTCCTTCTTGTGTTGGGGGCTGCAGATCTGCACCCAGACTTGGTTTGAGTTCTTCACCCACAGCCTATTTCCTAGCTCCAGGTAAAGTCCTGCAGGAGAGAGCCTCTGGGAGGTGCTGGGAAACCTCAGAAGTGCTGAAGATTTGACCAAATCTTTAGGCAAACAAAAACCCCAAACACTTAAAGCAGCAAATGTTAGCCCCAGAGTGTCCAGCTTCATGTGCAAATGGGAATCAGCTTCTACCCTTAGCTGGCAGAGGTGAGGCTTTGCTGGGCTGAGGGGCACCTGCAGCTGCAGGAGGAGTCGTTACCAGCAGGTCAGCCTGTTGGTCTTCTCTGGTGGGTAACCTTGGTGTTAATCCTGGCTCTCCCTAAGCAGGCCACAGCTTCCACAGCAGCAGAAAGCCAAAGCAACTGTTCCTGAGAGCACAAATGCTGTGTCCTGAAAGCTTGCTCCTTCCTGGGCCTTTGAGGTTGCTGCTTCCTGCAGATAATACGAAGGGGGTTCATGCTTTAGATTTATACCCAGCAATTGGAGCTCATTAGTCTGGATTTATGGTCCACAAACCAAACTCATAAATAATTGAAACCTTTCAGAGCTGGGTGGAATCCTCAGCTGCTTCTAAAAGCAGTTTGTTGTGGCATTTCAAGGTGCTGTTTAATCCCAATCTTCAGCGGTGATTTTTTTCCCTCAATTAATCTTTTAATCGCCCTGTGCATAAAGCCAAGAGAGACCAAAGGCAGAACTGTAGCAGCAGCACTAACAGGGTGATGCTAAATTAATTTGCAGCAGAGGGAACTGTGGGCTCCTTAAGGTGTTCCTGAGAGTTGGTTGGTCAGATGCCAAGAACTGGAAATGGATAAACCTTGCAGAATCACTGAGGCCGGAGAGGAGCTTTAAGCTGATCCAGCCCAACTGTACCCCAGCTGCCATCACCACTAAGCTGCACCCTGGAGCACCACATCTACAGCCTCCTGAACACCTCCAGGGCTGGGGACTCCACCACCTCCCTGGGCAGCCTGTTCCAATCCCTGACCACTCTCTGACTGAAGAAGTTTTTTCCTAGTGTCCAACCTAAAGCTCCCCTGGCACAGCCTAAACCCATTTCCTCTCATCACTGGTTACTGGGAGAAGAGACCAACACCAGCCTCACTCCAGCCTCCTTTCAGGTAGTTACAGAGAGCTGTGAGGGTGCTGGAGCCCTGGAGCAGGCTGCCCAGAGAGGCTGTGGAGTCTCCTGCTCTGGAGAGCTTCCAAACCCACCTGGATGTGCTCCTGTGTGCCCTGCCCTGGTGATCTGTTCTGGCAGGGGGGTTGGACTGGATGATCTCCAGAGGTCTCTTCTGACCCCTACCATTCTGTGGCTCTGTGTGAGCAGGAGATGGAAAGTAAATTGTGAATCACTCTCAGGCTTGTCTGATGTGAGAATAAGGAAGCTGAAGAAGAATCTTTTGATGGGAAAGTGAACAAGAGAGGAAAAGTAGTGAAAGACCCATGGGAAACTTGCTCAGCTTCGCTCCCTCCACGGGGTTCAGTGCCCCAGGGTTGTTGCCCAGTCCCAGAGCTCTGCAGACCTGTGGTGGTATTCCCATAGGTTTATGTTCTGCAGGGTCAGACTTGGGTCCCTCCTCTGAGAAACTCCTCTGGGCCACAATTTGGAGTGGGAAAAACAAGACAGAGTCCAAGTTCATCCTCTGCGGCCGTGCTGGGCCAGCACGAGCCTTCCGTCAGTATGGCTGTGGCTGGCCACTGGCAGAATCCATCCTTGAACCTTCCAACCTTCTCCTGGGCCAGTTGCTTCCCCTCACAGAGAGCCCCTGCCACAGTGGGAAGGGAGAGGCTCCCCAGCTCAGCCCTCACCTGGGGAAGTCCTTGGAAGTCCTACACTGGTGCTGCCTTGCACCGCTGCAATTAGGTTCAGCTGCTGAAAGGTAAATTCCAGCCCTCACACCAAGCCCCAGAAACCCTTGTAAAGAACCTAATTAGAATGTTTGTTTATTTAGAGTCTAATGGCTTAATTGCATCTTCTCTTGCTATTTACAAATAGACATCATTAAAGAGTAATGAGCATGTGAGGGATGGAGCAGTGTTCAGAGCAGCGGCAGATGAGACAGAGGAGGAAAAATCAGGAGGTGGAAGGCTGGGTGGGTTTTGCTTTTGAATGCAAAGCCTTGGCCTGCAGTCTGTAGGAAGGTGGTTTGCAGGCATGGGGCTGAGGAGGAAGACACACACTGGGAGGACAAGGCTGTGGCTGGCTGTGTGGGGCCAGCAAATCAGCTGGGTTGGAAGAGACCTTTAAGATCGTTAACCCAGCACTGCCAGGTGAGCCGTGGCCCTCACAGCACCACATCTGCAGCTTTGGAACCCCTCCATGGATTGGTCCAGGCTGCTCTAGGGCTTGACAAGCCATGGGGGGAAGAAAATGTTCCTCATGTTCCTCATTAACTGCTAGAGCCAGTGCAGAGGAGGCCACCAAAATGCTGAGAGGGCTGCAGCAGCTCTGCTGTGAGCACAGGCTGAGAGAGTTGGGGCTGTGCAGCCTGGAGAAGAGAAGGCTTGGAGGAGACCTTGGAGTGGCCTTGCAGGATCTGAATGGGGCTGCAGGAGGGCTGGGGAGGGATTATTGACAAGGTCTGGGAATGAGAGGAGGAGGAGGAGGAATGGGTTTGGAGTGGCAGAGGGGAGATTGAAAGTGGATGTGAGGAAGAAGTTGTTTGCAGTGAGGGTGGTGAGAGACTGGCACAGGTTTAAGAGTGGTGAGACAGTGGCAGAGGTTGAGGGTGGTGAGACACTGGCACAGGTTGCCCAGGGAGGTTGTGGAGCACAGAAGCACCCAACATGATCAAAGATCACATTCTGTGCTTCTGTGCTCTGCAACCTCCCTGGAGGTGTTCAGGACCAGGCTGGATGAGTCCTTAAGCAACCTGTTCTAGTGGGAGGTGTCCCTGCTTATGGCAGGGGGTTGGAACTGGCTGAGCTTTGAGGTCACTCAAAGGGATGTGGATGCTTCCTCCCTGGAGATGTTCAAGACCAGCTTAGATGAGGCCTTGAGCAGCTGAGTCTAGCTGAGAGGTGTCCCAGGGCATGGAGATTGGAGCAGATAAGCTCGAACCTAAACCCTTCCAACCTGAGCCACTCAGTGATTATGACTTGGTGAGGGCTCAGAGTGGCAGTGAGGGTGGCACAGAGGAGTTGTTTGGCCTCCTGCTGGAAACACTCTGGAGTGTGGTTCCAGCTCTGCTGTGATGTTGCCTGCTTGGTTTGCAAGGTGAATAAAAGGCAGGTCCAGAGCTGTGCTGGGCTCTACACAAGTGAGCAGGAACCCACCTGAGGTGAGCAGAACATTTGCTCCCTTCTGGCTCTGCATTGCAGAGCATCTGCAGCTCAAAGCAGGAGCAAATTCCCTGGGGTGCTGAGAGGAAATTCTGGAGCTTGGGGGACTCTGTGCAGTCTTGGAGCTTGGTGCTGTCAGCAAAGGTTTTCCTGATACCCAGCTCCTGAATGAAACCAGGGGGGTGAAAGGAATGTTTGTTAAAGGCTGCCTCAAACTGGGTCTGAAAAGAGCTTTTCATCTGCTATCAGCTCCAGTGGGGAGGCAAAATGAAAGGGGGAAGGAGGAAGTCTCCAGCTCTTTCCTTGGCCTGGGAAGTGAATTTTGCTCTCTTTTCATTAGGTAAATTGTCTTTAGCTCTGATTCTGACTTATTTGCAAGGGTGCTCAGTTCCTTTTCCAACCCTAGGAGCTGTGAAGTGGGAACTTCTGGAGCAGCCTTACAAGAAATTATCTCAACCAATTCCCCCTGATTATTCTTTCTCTCCCCCCCAACCTCTCCTTACACCTCCCCCTCTCCTGGCACACTGCTCCTGTCAGCTGCTCTGGGAGAATTGTCTCAGTGATAGACAAAATATTTTTAAAGCTGAGATATTTCAGGAAGATTTTTTTGGTTGATTTTATCTATCCTTGGCCACAGAAAAAAAACAACCCCAGAAAAAGCTGCAGAGTGTTGGGGAATTTCAGTCCTGTCCTACCTTCCTCTTCTGGAGCTTGCCTTTTTTGTTTGGGAAGCCAGGGACTGATGAAGAGCTTAGCTGGGCTGAATTTAGCAGAGTTTCAGTTGAAAGAGAAGTTTCAGCAGCAGCATTGTCGTTACCCAGCCCCAAACCCAGAAGCTGCAGAAGATCTTTCCTGAGCAGCTTCCCTGCCTGGTGCCTGTGGGGCAGGCTGTGGATGGAGTCTGCCTGGACTGCAGCAAAGCCTTGGGCACTGTCTGCCACCAGCAGCTCCTGGCACAGCTGGCAGCTCCTGGCTTGGGCAGTTGCCCTCTGGTATGGGTCAAGAACTGGCTGGAGAGCCAGGCCCAGAGAGTGGTGGTGAATGGTGCCACATCCAGCTGGCAGCTGGCACCAGTGCTGTGCCCCAGGGATCAGTGCTGGGCACAGTCCTGTTCAATATCTTTACTGATGATCTGGAGCAGGGCATTGAGTCCAGCAGCAGTGAGTTTGCAGATGACACCAAGCTAGGAGCAGCTGTGGAGCTATTGGAGGGTAGCAGAGCCCTGCAGAGGGACCTGGCCAGGCTGCATGGGTGAGCAGAGGCCAAGGGGATGAGACTGAACAAGGCCAAGTGCAGGGTTCTACACTTTGGCCACAACAACCCCAAGCAGCACTACAGGCTGGGGCCAGAGTGGCTGAGAGCAGCCAGGCAGAGAGAGAGCTGGGGGTGCTGGGAGAGAGGAGCTGCAGAGGAGGCAGCAGTGCCCAGGTGGGCAGCAGAGCCAATGGCATCCTGGGCTGGCTCAGGAGCAGTGTGGGCAGCAGGGCAAGGGAGGTTCTTGTGCCCCTGTGCTCAGCACTGCTCAGGCCACCCCTGGAGTGCTGTGTCCAGTTCTGGGCTGCTGAATTGCAGAGAGATGTTGAGTGCTGGAAGGTGTTTGGAGCAGGGCAGCAAGGCTGGGGAGGGGCCTGGAGCAGAGCCCTGTGAGGAGAGGCTGAGGGAGCTGGGGGGGTGCAGCCTGCAGCAGAGGAGGCTCAGGGCAGAGCTCATTGCTGCCTGCAGCTGCCTGCAGGGAGGCTGTAGCCAGGTGGGGTTGGGCTCTGCTGCCAGGCAGCCAGGGACAGAAGAAGGGGACACAGTCTGAAGCTGTGCCAGGGCAGGTCTAGGCTGAATGTTAGGAGGAAGTTGTTGTCAGAGAGAGTGATTGGCATTGGAATGGGCTGCCCAGGGAGGTGGTGGAGTCTTTGTGCCTGGAGGTGTTTGAAGCTAAGCCTGGCTGGGGCACTTAGTGCCATGGTGTGGTTGGTTGGGCAGGGCTGGGTGCTAGGCTGGGCTGGCTGAGCTTGGGGCTCTTTTCCCACTTGCTTGGCTCTATGATTTAACTCCCAGCTGTTGCTATTTTCAGCTCCCCAGATCTCTGAGGCCTATTTTAATATTTCTTTTATTATTATTTTCTTCTCCCCTCCCCCCTCCCTCCTTCCCTCCCCTCTGTCCCCCCTCCCCCCCCCCCCATTCCTATTAATTGAATTTTAAAAGTGACCTTGTACATGTATTGATTTGAATTGGAATTTGCCAGATCAAGGACGAGCTGGCACATATCCTTCAGGCAAAATATTACAAAGCCAAGTGCTGTCTTAACAAGATATCGACAGAAGAAGCTGAAATTTAATAGGAGAAGTTTGGCTTAGAAGGGGAAATTGTTGCCTTTTGGTGGGGATTGCAAAGTGTCTCTTTGCTGGCCTCAAAGGAGCTCCTTTTTCAGCTGCTCTCTCCGTGGATGTCGCAAGGGGATGGATTCACAGTATGGGTTGGGTGGGAAGGGACCCTTAAAGATAATTTAGTTACACCCCTACCCCCCCCTCCCCTAACCCCTGTCATGTTCAGGGAGACCTCCTACCAGCATTGGGTGCTCAGGGATTCATCCAGCCTGGCCTGGAACACCTCCAGGGAGGTTGTGGAGCACAGAAGCACCCAACGTGATCAAAGATCCCATTCTGTGCTTCTGTGCTCCACAACCTCCCTGGGCAACCTGTGCCAGTGTCTCACCACCCTCGACCTGTGCCAGTGTCTCACCACCCTCACTGTGCAGAGCTTCCTCCTGGTGCCCAACCTCAACCTCCCCTGCTCCACCTTCAAGCCATTGCCCTCATCCTATCCCCACAAGCCCTAAACAATCCCTCCCCTGCCTTCCTGAAGTGCAGCTCTAAGGTCTCCCTGGAGCTGCTGTCTCTTCTGCAGGCTGAACAGCCCCAACTCTCCCAGCCTGGCTTCATAGCAGCCTTCTGATCATCTTGGTGGCCTCCTCCAGACCCACTGCAGCAGGTCCACATCTCTCTTGTGTTGTTTGCCCCAGAGCTGGAGGCAGTGCTGCAGGGGGGGTCTCAGCAGATCATGCAGCAGGTCCACATCTCTCTTGTGTTGGCTGCCCCAGAGCTGGAGGCAGTGCTGCAGAGGGGTCTCAGCAGATCATGCAACAGGTCCACATCTCTCTTGTGTTGGGTGCCCAGAGCTGGAGGCAGTGCTGCAGGGGGGGTCTCAGCAGATCATGCAGCAGGTCCACATCTCTCTTGTGTTGGGTGCCCAGAGCTGGAGGCAGTGCTGCAGGGGGGTCTCAGCAGAGCAGAGCCAAGGGGCAGGATGCGCTCTCTTGGCCTCCTGCTCTCCCTGCTTTGGTTGCAGTCCCCTGCAGGGCTGCAGGTGCCCATTGCCAGCTTGTGCTGAGTTTGTCATCAGCCAACACCCCCAGGTCCTTCTCAAGACTGCTCTTGAGCAGAGCAGGCACATTGCAGGGCCTGGTGATCAGGATCCATCTGGGTGAGTCTTGACCTGCAGGAGCAGACCTGTGCCTGTGGAGCTGGGAGTGGAAGCAGCAAATTACCTTTTGCCCAGTGCCATTAGGCTTTTATTACCTTCTTCCATGTGAGCTGCAAGGGCAGAGGTGTAAATTATATCCTGTTCAGAGACCTTTCCTGAACGTAAAGCTGCAGGTAGCTGAGTGGAGCAGGCAGTCAAAGGCAATGGTCTGCTGGGAAAGAGGAGCTGTAGAATGAGGTGGAGGTGAACCAAAAAGCATCCAGCCCTGCAAGCAGCTCCAAGTCTGCATTATTAGAGGGGAACAGTCAATGGGGACTGAGGGGAACAAAGTCATGCATCTGTTGTGCATGACCTGGGATGTGCTTTGCCCTGCCTACAGCTGTGGAGTGTACTTTGGGCTTCCAGCTCTGAGCAGCATCCCCCAGCAGCAGCAGCCTGCTGCTCAGCCTCTGCTCTGCCAGCCTGGGTCTTTCAGTGGTGTTGAAATGCTGAGCTCTGGCTCCTCTGGGCAACACCTGGCTCCACAGAACTTCTGCTTCTGTCACACTTAGCTGATGAGAGGCCTGAAAAAGCAGCTCTGAGTCCTGATCTCTCTTCCAGCCACGTTTACCCCTGCAGGAAGCCCACATCAAAGCAGCAATACAGAACAGGAACCTTTCTGCTGGCGATGCCAGAGAACTGCAAGAGCTAACTCAGAGCCCAGCACTAACCTGGCCACAGCTGCAGTGCAACCTGCTCTGCACTCCTCAGCACCATGCCAGGCTGCCCCTGGACCCACCCTGAATGTTGTCCAAGCTGAGAGTGCACCAGTGGTGGCTTCACAGAACCATGGAATTGTTTTGGTTGGAGAAGACCTCAGAGATCTAATCCAACCTTCAGCCCAACCCCAGGGTGGCCACTAAACCATGGCCCCAAGTGCCATGGCCACAGGTTCCTTGAACACCTCCAGGGATGGGGACTCCACCACCTGGACAGCCTCTGCCAATCCCTGGCCACTCTTGCAACAAAGAAGTTCTTCCTAATCTCCAACCTAACCCTCTCCTGGCACAATTTCAGGCCATTTCCTCTCCTTCTATCACCTGATACTAGAGGGAAGAGACCAATCCCCAGCTCACTGCAACCTCCTTCCTCAGGGAGCTCACAGTTCTGGTACTCATCTAAGGACAGGGTCTGGGTAGCTGTGACAGGTTCTGGAAGTGTGGAGTGAGTCACTGGCAGGCTGTGAAAACAGAGGGCCTGGGGAAAGGCAAAGGCAGTGAGCTCATGCTGAAGCATTTTGGAAGCATTGGTGCAGGTAAACCTTGTGGGGAGGTTTGAGGCCAGCAAGAGATCCATTCCAGCAGGCTGCAGTGCCAAGGTTGAGCTTTTCCAGCTTGTTTTGTTCCTCTCTTCACTCTGAGGATTTTCAGGAACATCCCACACAGGCTTCAGAGCAACTTCATCCTGTTGATTTCTCTTTCTCTACCTGGCAGCAGCAATGTGAGATGCCAGCAATGTGGAAGGTGAAGGAAGAGGGGAGAAGGGAGTGTGTGGAAGCAGTGGAGACAGCAAAGGCTGTGCAGGCAGCTGGGGGTGTGGGGCAGCCTTTTTGCTCTTCCACTTCCCAGATTTCTTCTCTGGCTTTAAATTTTCTTCTTTCTCTCTTCCTTTTCCATCCCTGGCTGGTGCCTTGATGTGAGGTCCCCAGAGTCAGCTCCCTCAGCAGACCTCTGTGCCAGCCAGGTGCCAGGCTTCCTAAGGTACAGCAACAGTGAAAGCCCTCCAGGTGCTGCCAGCTTTTTGCAAAGCAACTCGAGTCACTCACTGGGACAGAGCTGTCCTCCTGCTCCCACTGGGTGGTCTGCATCGACACCAGGCGGCTCTGCACCATGGCTTGTGTTAGCTGAGCTGGTAGAGAGCTAAGTGCTGGCATAATTGAGGGTAGGGAGACACTGGAACAGGATACCCAGGGAGGATGTGGAGGTCCCCTGCCTGGAGGTGTTCAAGGCCAGGCTGGATGAGGCCTTGAGAAGCCTCCAGAGAAGGGCCACAAGGATGAGCAGAGGGCTGGAGCTGCTCTGCTGTGAGGAGAGGCTGAGGCAGTTGGGGCTGTGCAGGCTGGAGAGGAGAAGGCTCCCAGGGGACCTTATTGTGACCTCTCAGTATCTGAAGGGGGCTACAAGAGAGCTGGGGAGGGACTTTTGAGGCTGTCAGGGAGTGACAGGACTGGGGGGGATGGAGCAAAGCTGGAAATGGGGAGAGTCAGACTGCAAGTTAAGAAGTTTTTCAGCATGAGGGTGGTGAGAGCCTGGAAGGGGCTGCCCAGGGAGGTGGTGGAAGCCTCATCCCTGGAGGTGTTTAAGGCCAGGCTGGATGAAGCTCTGGCCAGCCTGATCTAGTGTGAGGTGTCCCTGCCCATGGCAGGGGGTTGGAACTGCCTGCTCCTTGTGGTCCCTTCCAGCCCTGACTGATTCTGTGATTCTGTTGTACCCTGTGCTGGTGGGAGGTGTCCCTGCCATTGGGGTTGGAACTGGATGATCTTTGGAGGTCCCTTCCAACCCAACCTGTGGGTCTATGAACCTGCAGACCACTTAGGTCTTATTTTACAGCAGCTCCAAACCAGCCCCAGGCTCACAGCACCTGATACCCTGATGTAGTTGCCACTGGGCACATCCAGACAATCCCAATCTGCTGCAAGAGTGGAACCAGAACCAGCTGTGCCTGCCTCATGCCTTGACACAAGTTCCACTCCAGCCTGCACCATTTTGCTTCCAGACTTTGAGCATTCTTCTGGCCTGCTTTTTCTCTTCATGCCCCTGCAAAGTTCTGCTGAGCAGCCTGTCTTCTTGAGGTCCATCACTGACTCTTCCCCCTTCTCATTTCCCTGAACCCTTTGCTGCTGTCAGCTTGGTTTTCCCTCTTGTCTAGACTCCTCTCTGCTAGAGCTGCTTTCTCTGTGTCCATGCCAAAGAGTTGTCATCAACTCTCTTCAAGCTTTGTAACTCTGTCCTGCTGTGTAGGGATGTAGCAGGCAGAATTCAGAGTAGTTTGGGTAGCTGTTCTGCACAGCCTCTTTGTGCCAGGTTTCCAGCCCCATGCTCCCTGTGTCAGCTTTAGGTGGAGTCTCTTTGTGCCAGGTTTCCATCTTCCTCCTTGGGTGGGAGTGGGAAGCATCTTGGCACTTGAGGGCTGATTTGCCTCTTAGTCTCTTATCAGGTTGAGGTTGCTCCTGTTGAAACAAGGTGCTAAGGAGGACTCATTAGCAGGAGTTAAAGAGGCAAAGCAGGTAACAAATCAATGCTATTGATCAGCACTGATCTCTTTGGCTGTGGATTTGTCTGCTGAGGGTAGCAGCAAAACCCCACATGTAGCCTGTGTTAGTATATATTGGGTGAGGTGTTGGAGCACAGTGGGGACTGAGCTGCTGCTGGTTGGGAAACATTAAACTGAACCAATTGCTGCCTGGTTGTGATCCCATTTTATGCTTTCCTGGCTGAGGAAAAGCTCTGGATAAGAAACCACAAAGAATTATTGTTTAGACAGACATCTAAATATTGAAGTGCAGCTCCATCTTTGGAAGGCAAATTGTTTTGGGGATTAAAATGCCTTCAATCATTGCATTTTGGTCAATAACAGGCTCCTGTTACACTCTGACTGGCTCTATCTATTTTCCATGCTTCCACTTTTGTTCTTGAGAGTGATTGCCACTGGAATGGGCTGCCCAGGGAGGTGGTGGAGTCCCCATCCCTGGAGGTGTTGAAGCAAAGCCTCCGTGAGGCACTCAGTGCCATGATCTGGTTGATTGACCAGGGCTGGGTGCTAGGCTGGGCTGGCTGAGCTTGGAGCTCTCTTCCAGCCTGGCTGATTCTGTGACTCTGTGGTCCCTCAGACAGCACAGCTGTGTTTCAGTGTCTGCAGGGGAGCTGCAGGCAGGCTGGGCAGGGACAGTTCAGAAGGGCCTGTGGGGATGGGATGAGGGCAATGGTTTGAAACTGGAGCAGGGCAGTTAGGTTGGACATCAGGAGGAATGCTTGATGGGCTAGAGCTGGGGGCTGGGTTGGACTGAGCTTGGAGCTCTCTTCCCACCTGCTTGGCTCTATGATTGCTGCTTCTAGACCTGCCACAGGAGCAAAGGAAGCCTTGGCAAATGTCAGACCTTTACCTCTTAGCTGCGGTTCCCCTTTAAATGCTTGCACTTTATTAGCAGAGCTCCAGAGTTTCCCCTTGACTCGTGGCACTGCTTTTCAAAGGCAGCAGCAGCAGCAGAAGGCTCTGCTTCAGCTTTCAGCTTCTTGGGGTTTGTTTTTTCATTTCTCTAAGTGGGCTTCTATTGGAGGATATCAAATCCGGGCAAAATAATCACATTTGCTGGTGGTTCTTGACAAGTTATTGAGCTGTGGTGTTAATAAATGGGAGAGAGCTGCTTGGCAGTGTCATGCCTACACGAGGGAATTGTGTGAATTTGTACATTTTCAGTTGCAAATGAATGTTTGTTTGTTCTGCACTTCATAGCCTGCCTCTTCTTCATAAACCCAGGGTCCCAGAGCTTTTATTTCACTCCCTCCAGAAAGTATTGAAAACCGAAACTGCACCGACTTGAGCTGTTAAACTTGACACCATCCACCTCTGCTTCAGCTCTGTTCTTCCTTTGTCCTTCTCTTGTTCTTTCCAGGTTACCTTAGGAAAGGTATTGAAAGTGATAGTGGTGATGAGAAGCCTCTTCATCGACAGGACCATAGTGAAAGGCTACAACGAGAACGTCTACACCGAGGACGGCAAGGTGGGTTCTGGGCTGGCCAGCAGCACTGAGCTCTGCTTTTCACCTGCTGTTGAAATGGCAGAGCAGAGGAATCCCATCCCGGGTGTGCTAGGAACATAAAGCTGTCAAAAAGGCTCTGTGGATGCTTTGCAGAACGCTGGGGTTTGAATTTATCATGCTTTGCTTGGAGTTTTCATACCCAAATGGCTGACTTCTTTCTAAGCTCCGAAGCCCTTCCTTGAATTCCTAATTCATCACCTTAGACCCCAGTTGCCTCGTTAATAATGTCTACTGAGGAAAGAGTCTTTCACTCTACCAGCACATCAATAGCCCAGGGTTCAGCCTTCTCTTTTCTGAGAGCTGCTGGGAGATCTTGGGCTGGTTTTGTGCTCTCCTTGCCGAGCACTGCGCCGTACATCAGTGCTGGGGAGTCCTCAGCAGCCTGCCCATCGATACCAGCAGCTCTTAGAGCCTCCCCTGCTTCCACAAGTGATTTGTTTTATGAACGATTCACCCTGCTTGAACCCTCAGACCCTGCCTGCTCACACGCCATGTGGCTCCTTAGCTCCTCAGAAGATGCTAATGGGAGCTGACTGCCTTCAGCTGGTTTCTCTTCTGGGGCTGGGATGGTCTCTCTCACCCAGCCGCAGCTCTCCTCCGCCAGCCACACCGCTGCACGGCTCTGCCTTCCACGTTCTCTCTCTGGAGCTTTCTCTTCTGATTATGAAGCCTATTAAAATAAAAAGTTCATTAGCTCAAGATGAGCACTTGGCACCCATAGGCCATGTTATAATGAGGTGAGACTTCTTCCTGTGCCAAGGCCTGAGCGTGGTGCAGCACACAGCAGCATGTCGCGTGCTGACCCCGAGTTCAGCGGCTCCGCTTGGAGCCTCCTCTGCCTCAGCGAGGCCAGGGGCTGCTGGGGGAGGTGGCAGCACAGCTCTGCTCCCCAGCTGAGAGAGTCTCACTCGGAGGGGGATTGGCCTAAGAAGTAGGAAAACAAAACTTGCCTGGGTTTGATTTGCTTTATTCAGATCTGCAGGTTTAAATACCACTGTGCTGTGGGAGCAGCTGCAGCAGCCTCCCTCTGTGTTAGCATCCAAACACAGCCTCAGAGCTCCAGCCCCTCTTCACCCCAAGTTCTGCTCCAGGGTGAGATGAGAGCCTGCCTAAAGAGCCCTGGCAGTGCCTGATGCATCCCCGTGTCACACTTCCTTTGGGGGTGTTCCTTGTCTCTGAGGAGCTCAGCTCCCTTCAGATGTCTCAGTGCTGTAGACGCTGAAGAGCTAAAGTCACAGAGCTCCTTCCTGAAACTGAGCATCTGTCACTGGGCTTCTGCTCAGCTCAGGGTGAACCCTCCAGAGGGCCCTGCACAGTCTCTCTGTCATCGTTGGCTGCCATGGGGAGACTGAGCCTGAGCAAGGCCAGCTTTGGGCACGGGGCCCTAACCTTTGCCTGCTGTCAGCGGGGAGCAGTTCAGCTTCTCCAGAGCATCCCTGCTAACACCTGGCTTGTTTGCTTGCTCTGAGCCACTCTGCAGGGCAATCTCTTTTCTACTGACTTAAGCTTTCTGTGTCCACAGCTGGGCTGTGGGACTGCTCCCCTGGGGCTGCAGAAGCCTTGACCTTTAGGTGGCAGGTTGTGCTCCACTGGGCCAGCCCAGGGCTTGCACCAGCCTGAAGCCCTTTAGGTATAAATAGGAATGTTTTAGTTGACTTCAATAGGGTTGGAATTGCAGCCACTGAAACCAGGAGCAAGTCTGGCTTGGAAGAGGAAATAAATGAGTAGCTTCCCAGTTTTGCCAACTGGAGCACATATTGACAAACACTGAGCTCTCTCCTCTTTTCACTAATTAACTACACTGCTAATTGGAGGCTAAGAATAAGATTGTGCTCTTGCAGTGCCATTACTTACTGTGCCTGCTGGGAATGAGTGATTACAGGCAATTCCAAACAGGCCATTTCAGCTCCTTCTCTGGCACAGCAAATGCTGGTGGGGAAGCTACTCCAGTGAGGTTTCACCACCCTGCTCCAGCTTCTCAGTTTCTAGACCAGGAGAGGGAAAATGCAGTGGCTGTGAGGCCATGCAGCCAGACCTGGCCAGGCTGGAGAGCTGGGTGAGGACAAGTGCAGAGTCCTGCATCTGGGCAGCAATAACCACAGGCACTTATACAGACTGGAGGTTGCCCTGCTGGAAAGCAGCTCCATGGAAAAAAGACCTTGGAGTTCTGGTGGGCAGCAAGTTCTCCATGGGACAGCAATGTGCCCTTGTAGCCAGGAGGGACAGTGGCATCGTGACATCAAAGTGTGGCCAGCAGGTCTAGGGAGGTTCTCCTCCCACTCTGCTCTGGTGAGGCCACACATGGAATACCATGTCCAGTTTGGGGCTCAGGAGAGGCAGGGATCTGCTGGAAAGAGTCCAACAGAGGCTATGAGGGTGATGAAGGCACTGGCACGTCTCTGCTGTGAGGAGAGGCTGAGAGCCCTGGGGCTGTTTGGGCTGGAGAGGAGAAGGCTGAGAAGGGATCTGCTCAGTGTCTATAGATATCTGAGGGGTGGGTACCCGGCTGCAGGTGCCAGGCTCTGTTTGGTGGTGACAGGACAAGGAGCAAAGGGCAGAGATGAGTACAAGCAGCAGAAGTGTTGGTAGCCTTCTGGTGCATTGGCCAGGCAGGTGCAGAGAACCACAGCTGGGAGTGTGTCCAGGCTGTGGCTCTGCTCCCAGGAGAGCTGAGGCTGCACTTTCTCCATTGCTCCAGCTCGCTGCCTGCTTGTGGAGGTTGACAGGTTGGGAGCTTCACATGGTTCTGCTGCACTGGGGCCCAGCTGAAATGGGTTCTGCTGCTTACAGGCTTCAGTACCTGCAGAATTAAGGTGGGAAACCACAAGTCTGGAGCTTGCAGGGAGTGAAGGCAGAAGGTTCTGGGGGCTGATTTTCAGCCTCTGCTTACACAGACAGTTGCATTTCTGAAGTGCTTCTTGTACTTCCCTCCTGAATTATTCACAAGCCCTGCAGAATGTGTCTCTGCCAGGCTGCCAGCTGCATAACTCAGGCATTTCTGGTGACACTGTGCAAAAACAATAGGTGAGATCTGGCAGCCTCCTGCCTTGTGGTGGCTTCTGACTGCTGCTGGCTCTGCAGTCTCCCTCGCTTGCGGTACTAACCCACCGTGCCCACCACATCCTGATGCTTCTTAATTAGCCTCATGGTTTTAGTGTTGGCACTGTGCCACCCTCAGTTGCAGACTCTGACATACTCATTGTGCACTGGAATTTAATCATGGATAGTAATTAATTACTCATGTTGTCCTGGTTCCTGAAGAAATGAAGCTCTGCAGCTCACCCTTCCAGGGCAGCCTCATTGTCAGCTGAGCCCAAGTCTGCCAAGAAGGATCAGCCCACGGGGGGATTGTTTTGGCATACCAAGAGCATGGCTTGAAGCTGCTGTTGCCCCTGCAGGGGCAGACTTCTCAGAGGCTTTCTGCACATCCTCCTGCCCTCTGGAGCAGGGGGTTTGAAGGAGCCCCAGCTTTTCACCAGATCAGCTGGCTGCAGGCACAGCAAGTTTGGGTTCTTCTTGTAGCTGCCCTTGTAGGCTCCAAAGCCAGCAGTTCCAAGTCTGTCCCAAACCTTCACCTTGACAGGGAGCATTTGGAGTGGGTACTTCCATGCTTCCCTTTGGATGCAGAGGCCAAGAACTACCTCAGCATGGCACATCTAGAGTGGGTACTTCCATGCTTCCCTTTGGATGCAGAGACCAAGAAGCACCTCATCATGGCACATTTAGAGTGGGCATTTCCATGCTTCCCTTTGGATGCAGAGACCAAGACCACCTCAGCTGGGCACGCTTGGAGAGGATACTCAACATGACTGCCTAGCCAGATTCTTCTCTTTGCATCCCTCAGCCTTAACTAAAGCAACCTAAGTGCCTCAGTTGCATCCTGGTGGTGAGGAGCTCGGGTCCTGTTAATGCTGTGGCTTCATTAATTACCCCATATCAGTAACAAAAAGGCAGCTTTTAGCCTCCTAGCGTAGGAGAGGAGAAGCAGTGGTGTGGTATCAAAGGGAAGCTTCAAAGCCAGGCAGAGCTGTCTCTGGGGTAATTTCTGATCCCTGCATTCTTTCCACTTCAAAGCTGGCTCTGTGTGTGTGTGTTTGGGTGAAAGGGGGGGGGATGTGAATCAGATTCCTCTAATAAGTGCTGGCACCAGACCTGTTTGATATTAGATGCAGGAACATTCTGATTTGTTAGCGCCTTTGAAATCGTTCAGACGACCTTCAGCAGATGGCCTCTTGTTCCTTACGCTGGGGCTGGCTGGGGGGAGTGGGGCACTGGGAAACAGCAGCCACACAGGGGAAAAAAAAAAAACAAACCCCCCAAAACCCCTCAGTTTAATTCACATGCAGAGGATGCCCTGGAATTGTGCTTTCAGCAGTTTTGTTTCAGTTACAGATGTGAGCCTTGATTGAAAGTGAAAAGTTGAAGAGTAATAGAGCCGTAGCGATGCATTCTGTAATCCCCCTCTGTCAGAGGGGAGAGGTGAGCAGGCAGGCAGGATGTGTGCTCAGGGGGCTGGGGCAGCTCTGCCTCTTTGCTTTCTCTTTTGCTTTTCCTTTCCCTTGTGTTTTGATTTGTGGGGTTTTTTTGGTTGTGTTTTTTTGTCCTCCTCCTCCTTTTGAACTCGTCCCTAAGACACATTCATCACTTTTTCAGCTTTTCAGTCTTCCTGCCAACCAAATGAACATTCAGGACCTGTTGGGCTCATCTCAAATGCAGCATCTGAAGCAGACTTTGGGTTTTTTTTTTTGGTTGGGTGTTATTTTTTGTTCCAGCTCTTGAGTCTAACTAGAGAGGATCACATCCTTGGTTTGATCAGGAGAGATTAGCAAAACCATACATACAGCTCTGTCTCTGGTGGGAGAAAGCTTTCAGTGACATGAAAACAGCTTTTGAAACATAGGGACTCAGGGTTTTCCTTTCTGGTGTAGACTTTTCTAAGCTGGAAATGGGAAGCTTCCTTCCCAACAGGTTTGCTGTTACAGTGGAAACCAAGCTCAGGTCCAACACTCAGAATCTCAGGATGCCAGGTTGGAAGGTACCCCAAGGATCATCTGCTCCAACCTTTCTAGGTCACAGTCTGGTTGAAATGACCTGCCCCAGCACCTGGCAAGCTGAGTCTCAAAACTGACCAATGTAGGGAATTCCACCACTTCCCCTGGGAGATGATTCCAGTGTCCAGCTGTGCTCATGGGGAAGAGTTTTCTGGAGTCTAATGGGAATGTTCCCAGCAGCAGCTTGTCCCCATCCCCCCTTGCCTGCTCCATGGGACTGCTTGTAAAAAGGGAGTCCCCATCCTCCTGGCAGCCAGACTGAACTCCAGCATCTGAGTGCTGATGGCAGTGACACAGGTTCTTGACCCCACCCCAAGAGCCAATAAATGTAAAAAGGTTTGTAGGTACCTGCCTGAGGCTGCTTCTGTCTTCATCTTAGCTGGAAAAGGCATTGAGGCTTCAGCTGCCTTTTGTCTCAGCAGGTCAGCTGCAGGAAGCCATCGAATGTCTATCCTGGAGGGGGTTTAAAGTATTTAGCATTGCCTCCTGTGCAGGCTGAGGGCTGGGGACTGGGGGGGTCGCTTCTGCACCACTGTTTAGAAGAGAGCCACAGGGCAGGGTGAGTCCTTCCAGCGTTCTGAACAGTTTTAGCAACGTGAATCGGTTACTTGGTTTCAGCATCCTCCCCCTCTCCACCTGCACCCTGCTCTGTTGTGTTTCACTCGCCTCGGGACAAGAGGAAATGGCCTGAAATTGTGCCAGGGAAACTTTAGGTTGGAGATCAGGAAAAATCTCTTCTCTGCAGGAGTGGTCAGGGATTGGCACAGGCTGTCCAGGTTGGTGCTGGAGTCCACATCCCTGGAGGTGTGCAAGAAACCTGCGGCCTGGGGACAGGGTTTGATGGCTGTGGTGGGGTTGGGTTGATGGTTGGACTGGATGATCTTAGAGGGCTTTCCCAACCCGAACAGCTCTGTAATTCCCCATTCCATAGGGCTGAGCTCTCAGGCAGCATTCTTCTCCACATGAGCCACTTGGGAGCTGAACCAGGCCCAGCCTCCCCTTCTGGTTTCCAGGGCGAGTGGAACTTCATTCAGTTTGGCTCTTTTACTTTGCATATATCCAAGCCACAGCAGCTAAGTCGTGGATGCCTGCAGTTATCCACAACCTTAAATCTCTTGTAGTGTGATTTTTGCCTGCAAATGTAAATGCAGCTTCCTAAGGGATGTTTTATTTGGCCCCAGCAGAGCAATGCTTTGGCTTAATTCAGCTAAACGTTCTTTGTGTCGCTCGGAACTGAAGTGCTTATTCAGACACGAGCAGCAGCTCCAGCAGAATGCCCTCATTTTGCAGAGCAGACTCGAGCTGAGCAGGATTTGCATAGCTCAGCCACAACCCCATGCAAATGAAGATTTTGCTCTTTTTAAAGACCCACATTAATGCAACAGGTCTTGTGAGCATCGCTTTGGTAGCGCAGCTGATGGCCTGGGCTCCTTCTTCACACGGGGCAAAGGAAACCTCTCAGCATTCACTCCCTTGCCTGGGTTGCAGCAGGTAAAGGCAGTGGGGCAGGACAGTGATCTTGGAACTGCATCTCCAGAGGTCACAGGCTCACAGGATGTCAGGGGTTGAAGGGACCCAAAGAGATCATCCAGTCCAGCCAGAGCAGGACCATCCAATCCAGCTCAGGGCACACAGGAACACATCCAGACAGGCCTGGAAAGGCTCCACACAAGGAGACTCCACAACCTCTCTGGGCAGCCTGTGCCAAGGCTCTGGGACCCTTCCAGGCAAGAAGTTACCCCTTGTGTTGAGCTGGAACCTCCTGTGCTGCAGCTTCCATCCATTGCTCCTTGTCTTATGCCAGGGAGCAAGATCTCCTTGGCTGCCCTTTTACTCTGAACAGCTGCTCAGAGAGATGGTGGAGTCTCCATCTCTGGAGACTTTCAGAGCCTACCTGGGCATGTTCCTGAGTGACTTTCTGTCATGGGTTAAGTAGCAGATTCAGCTCAACCCATGAGAGCTTCTCTAGGTGCCCCTGACTTGATCTCCAGAGGACCCTGCTCTGTGGTTCTGTGTCAGCTTCTTGTTCTGCATAAAGCTGCTCCTTCACATGTGCTAATGTCTGACTCTTTTCCCTCTCCTAGCTCGACATCTGGTCCAAATCCAACTACCAAGTGTTTCAGAAGGTAAGGCTCACATTTCTCTCTCCATACAGAGCAGGAGGAGTCCAGGAGATGTGCAGAGCTCTTATGTAGAGGAATTCAGAATCTGTTCCTTGGTTTCCCTGCATTGTTTCTGGCCCCTCCTGAAGAGCTGTTTGGTGAATCAGCAGGACTCAGTTCCAGGGGGGGTTGGAGATGTATCCCATGGTGCCTGCTCCTCTTCGGTGCTGGTGCAGGCAGGAGGAGTAAGTCACTGAGAGAATGGCCCTGCAGAAGGGAAGGCAGCCCCAGCCAGAGCGTGGCAGCAGTAAGTACAGAAGTGTGGCTCTGGGGAGGATCTCTACCTTGCTGTTTTCCAGGCAGGGAAGAGAGCATCTCTCCTTGAAGGCCTCTGTCAGAATGCTCTAAGTCCCAACTGATCCAGCTTTCCATTCCAGTTTCCTTTACCTTCCAGCCACAGCTCCAGGAGCTCGAGGCTCCAGCCAGTGCCCAGGCTTCCTTTCATCTGCTTTTGGTTTGTCTAACAGACTGGGGTCAGGGACTCAAAGGGCATAAAAGCAGGGGTCAGCAGCGTGGCATATTGGCTGCTTGTGCATCTTCCTCCTAAGACTGCAGATGCAGGCGGAAGGGAAGATGCTCGACCTGTGATATTAACCTGCCAGAGATCAAAGGACAGCTCTGGGGAGGTTGGTTGCTCCCCCTTTCTGTCAAGCATTGAAGGAGAAATTTGGCTGCAGTTGGTTTTTTCCCCTGAGTGCAGTGGGTTCAATACTCCTTCTGCTTTTCTCACGCCTCAAAAGTAGTTGGTGTCAAGTGGAGTAGGAGGGCAGGGAGCAGAGCAGTGTCAATCCTGCTTCTTCATTAGGGTGATAAAGGTAACTTTAGCAGTGGAATGCATCTGATCTTCTGGAGTTATGGTGGTGGAGTCCTTTTGGTTGGAAAAGACCTTGAAGATCATCAGGCTCAACTCATGTCTAACTCTTCAGAGCTAAACTGATCGAAAGAATCACCTTTTAGATTGGATATTGGGAACTGTTTCCTTCCTGCAAGCAAGGTCAGGCATTGGCACAGGCTGCCCAGGGAGGTGCTGGAGTCCCCAGCCCTGGAGGTGTTCAAGAAGCCTGTGGCTGTGGCACTTGGGCCATGGTTTAATGGCCATGGAGGTCTCAGGTTGAAGGCTGGACTTGATTATAAAAGTCTTTTCCAACCCAAACAGTTCTGCCTTTCTGTGACCTCCCCTTCCCCCTCCTCTGCCTCTCCTCTAAAACACAGCCTGAACATCAAGTTCCTCTTGTCCAGGTCTCTCTTGATGCAACAGCAGCAAGTGTGTGACTGTTCAGCTCCAAGAGCAGCAAGAAAAGCGAGCAGGGAAGGGCCTCCCTGTGCCTTTTGTTCCAGCAGCTGTGTGCACTCCGCTCCCAGCCCTGTCACTGCCTTGCCTTGGGCCATTTAACCTCTCTTTGGATCCATTTGCTGCATTCCTTAGGCTGGGGCAGTACTTGCTGACTTCACAGGAGCTGTTGCTGAATTGGTTGCCCAGTGCTCTCGGGTTGTTGCATGACAAATGTGATCAAAATGCAAGGTGATGGTGCTCTCTAATCAATAGATCCTGTGCTATTGAGCTGAGAGCTGGAGGAGCTGAGGCTAAGACCCAAGTCAGCCTTTCAAACAGATAACAGCAAATGCTGTGGTTCAGCATAGTTAAGTGTTCTCTGCTGCTGGCCTGGGTTTGGCTTCCTCTTTACCCTCTGAAGCTGCACTTGCACCCACTGATGACACCCAGGACTCGTTCAGCAGCAGCCAGATGAAGGGAGCTGACTAAATAGTGTCAGAGAAAGGATGAGACTGTTCCTAATGTGGGGTCTGTACTGCAGCATCTTCAGACCAAATGTTTTCATGCCATTAAAAACTCATCAGTGAATGTGTCAGAGCACATCTGAACGTTCTTGAGCTGTGTGTCTGATGGCAGTCACCAGGAACAGCATGTGGAAGTGCTGAGAAGGAGAAAGCCAGATGAGTAACTGCTCCCCCACCCTTGGCACCCCAGAAGCAGCCACCCCTCTGAATTCAGGGCAGGGCTGTTCTCTCTGAAGGCTGGACCCAGTTCCCCAGGCTCTCTTCAGTGAGGGCAGAACAACATCTGGACCTCACCAGGTGCCTGCCAGGGGTAGCTGCAGCCCTGTCAAATTCTCACAGGGCTGCAGCATCACTTCCTGGGTTGAGGACCAGACACCTCTGATCTTCAGTCCAACCCTGTCAACCGAAGCTCAGTTTGCCCTGGCTTTGTTTGCAGAGGCTGCCTGTGTCAGCACACCTCTGCCCTCCCGGGCAGGCAGGATAGCTGCGTCCCTGGCAGCCCAGGGGGTGGCTCCAGGAGGGCCATTACCGTTCAAATGTGTGGTCATTGCCTCAGTTCCCTGGAGCCTTCCTGAATTCAGGTCCTGGGGTGAAGAAGCTTTGCAGGCATTGAATCTGCCAGCAGGGTTAGATTGAGAGAATGGAGCTGGGAAATGAGAGAGGGGAGGCTGAAAGGGCAAAAGAACAAGGAGCAAAGAAAAGGTTTTTCAGACTTGCAGGTTGGGCTGACATTTAAGCTCCACAGGAGCAGCCACTGCTTTCATCTCACACCTCCTCAGTTTAACACTTTGCTTCTCTGGATCCACCAGAACAAGAGTTGGAACTTGCTGGGAAGTACCCAAATGTCTGTGGGCTTCAGTCCTGGTAGGGAGAATGTTCCCGAGAGCTGCAGAATCCCAGGGCTTGGTGCAGAGGGTTAAAAAATAGATCCTGTAGAGGATGGTGCAAAATTCCTACCTTTGCATTCAGCAAAGAGGTAAAAACAGAGAGCAGGAGAGCTGCTGTGGGTGGATCCGAACGGGAGATGGTGTCAGGCATAAGAGCAGCACAGCTGGGTTTGAATCTCAGAAAAGCACTGGGTGGGAAGGGACCCTCAAAGGTCATCTTGTGCAGCCTCCCTGCAGGTAGCAGGGGCACCTCCAACCTGTGCTCCACAGCCTCCCTGGGCAACCTGTGCCAGTGTCTCACCACCCTCAACCTCTGCCAGTGTCTCACCACCTTCACTGCCAAGAGCTTCTTCCTAACATCCAGTCTCAACCTCCCCTCTGCCAGTTCCAACCCATTCCTCCTCCTCCTGTCATTCCCTAGCCCTCCTGGAGCCCCTTTCAGATCCTGGAAGGCCACTCCAGGGTCTCCTGGAAGCCTTCTCTTCTCCAGGCTGCAGCATCCCAACTCTTCTAGCCTGTCTTCATAGCAGAGCTGCTCTTCCTACCATCCAGGCTGAATCTGCCCCTTTCCAGCTTTGTTCCATCCCCCCCAGCCCTGTCACTCCCTGACACCCACAGAGTCCCTCCCCAGCTTTCTCGTAGGCTGCTCAAGCCCCACGCATGGGCTTTAAACCTTTATACTTCATTCTGCTCTCAGAGTCCCCTCCTTATTTCCACCTAGATGGCCTGGGTAGCTGAGCTTGCCACAGACTGGCTTGGGTTTGACTCAGAATGCTTCCTCCAGAGCTGTGGGCAGCTCTGTGCCTCCCCAGCTGCCTGCAAGCTCCAGGGTCCCGGAGCCCTGGGGCGAGGGGCAGAGCTTTCCCCAGCGCAAGGGCACATCACTATTGTAATGTATGAAGATGTATTCTTGTCAATAATCTCAGAGCACAATCACATGCAGGATGAATGCATGCATGAGAGCAGCACGGGGGCAGTGATGGTGCCTGCTCAAGGAGAGGAGATGGACTGCGCCAGGGTCACCTGCGTGATTTGCTCCCGTGGCGTGAGCGCTGCTCGGCTCTGCGCAGGGGAGGCAAAGCCCAAAGAAGCAGAACAAGCAAAATATCAACTCCAGCACTCTGTGAGCTCTGAGAGGAGGTGACAAATCCTCTGCCTCAGGAAGGGGGGCAGTGCTGTACCGAGCTGCGGGTGGGGAAGGGCATCTGGCCGATCCACGCCGAGTTCATCAGTGCCTGTTGGTAGAGGGCATCATCTGGCAGCCTCCACTGTGCCTCCTGGGCACCAGGTTCCCCCCAGGGAAACTCAGGTGTGGTTCTGGAGAGCAGGTTGAGGAATGAGAATCCTTGGGAGTCAACAATGCACTGGTGCAGCTCCCCAGGCCCAAGCACTGCCAGCTGCCTTTGCTGTCTCACAGTGCTGTGATCATGCTGCAGAGCTTCAGGCTCCTCTCTGCCCAGGCCACGAACTTAGCAGGCTTTAAAAAAGAATTAAAAACCTTCCAGGGGATTTAGAGAATCCTTTTATATGAGATGGAGTTGTCAGTGCTGTGCTCGAGGGGATAAACCAATAAGTAAGTGGCAAGGAAAGTTCTGCCTCTTCAAGGAAGCTCAGCCCCTGCTTGTGCAAAGCATAGTGACTGGCAGGGAGGCAAAACACTGGAGAGAGACAGCTCCCAGAGTTCAGCTGGGTGCTCTTGGGGTGTTTGGGCTGGGGTTTGATGCCAGGTGGAGCTTCATACATCTGTGGAACATGCAAAGCTAAACCTCAGCTCTTGGGCTGCTGCTTGCAGGTAGAGGAAGTGCTCATAGAGTGCGTGGGGTTGGAAGGGACCTTAGAGCTCATCCAGTTCCAAGCCCCTGCCATGGGCAGGGAAACCTCCCACCAGCTGCTCAAGGTCTCATCCAATCTGGCCTTGAACACCTCCAGGGAGAGGGCAGCCACAGCTTCCCTGGGCAGCCTGTTCCAATGTGTCCCCCCTCACTGCAAAGAGTTTCTTCCCGTCCATACCCTGCAGCTTTACCTCAGAGCCTTTTGTTTCCTGAGCGCTTCCAGGTCTGACTGCTCTCACTGCAGCCTCGGGTTAGGTGCAGACCCTGGGGGCAGAGCTGTTGAGCTGTTCCAGTGACTTCCCAACTTGGTTGGAACTGGATGATCTGTAAGGTCTCTTCTAACTCAACCCATTCTGTGATCCTGTGAATCTTAAACATCTTTTCCCACTGGGACAGTCCTGGGATTCTGTGATGTTATTAATGTCAAGTCTTTGTATTCAGATTGAGTTTCTTGGCCAGAATCTGAGTTTCTTGGCCAGAATCTGTTCTTTTCTGTTCTTTGCCTGCCTCTGAAGCCCTTTTTGCTCTCCAGGTGCTCACTGTTGGTGAGCAAAGTTGCTCTTCAGGACATTGCCTTAGCTTTTGCTTTTTAAAGGCAGAGGTCCCAAGTGCTTTGCAGCCTCTGAGTTGTGAAATATTGAACTCTTCTGCCAGACCTCCTGACAAACAATCCATTTGGAGGTGCAGAGCAGGAAGCATCCCAATCAATGTGCTCTTCTGAGCCTGCCCCAGCTCGGCAGAGCAGGAGGCGTTAGGAGGGGACTGATAGGAGGGACTGCAGTAGGGAAGGCAGAGCAATAAAAGGGAAGTTAATAAAATCGACCCCCACGATGTACAAAACCTCATCCTACACCCACAGTAAATGAGTTTGTGATTCCAGCTTGGCTGGAAGGAGAAGGAAAAGTGAGTCCCTTCAATGAGCTGGCACAGCTGCACTTTGTCCTGCTCTGCTTTGGGGTGGGACCTCTGTGCCAGCTACTAAAGCTCTCTATTGATCTTTTCTTTGCCATTATTATTTTCCCCTCCCTCCCCCTCCCAAATTCCTTTTAGCTTTTGGGGCCAGTTTGTGCTTTCTCTCATCATCTCTCTGATCTGGGGAGGGCTTTGATTCTTCTTTGCCTCCTGTGCACTGTGAGTTTATCTTTCCCTTTGGAAGCAGCCAGGTGTAAAATCCCAGAGGGGCTTGGGTTGGGCTGGGAGGGGCCCCACAGATCATCTGCTCCCACCCAGCTCTTCTCTCTTCCCGGAGGCCTGCAGGGACTGGAGGAGGCAATGGTTTGAAAGGAGAGCAGAGCAGATTGAGATGGGATGTGAGGAGCAAGGGTCCTGGAACACTGCAACAGGTTGCACAGGGATGTAGTTGAGGCTCCAACCCTGGGGATAGTCAAGGTGAGGCTTGACAAGGCTCTGAGCAACCTGATCCAGTGGAGGATGTCCCTGCTGAGTGCAGGGGGGTTGGACTGGGTGACCTTTGGAGGTCCCTTCCTACCCAAACCATTCTGTGAACCTCTGAGGTCAAGGGAGGGGATTCTGCCCCTTTGCTCTGCTCTGCTGAGACCTCACCTCCAGTACTGCCTCCAGTCCTGCTGTTCCCCCTGTGAGAGAGACACAGAGCTGCTGGGGTGAGGCCAGAGGAGGCCACAAAGATGCTCCAAGGGCTGGAGCAGCTCTGCTGTGAGCACAGGCTGAGGGAGCTGGGGGGGTGCAGCCTGCAGAGGAGAAGGCTCCAGGGGCACCTCAGAGCTGCTGCCAGGGCCTGAAGGGAGCCTGCAGGAAGGCTGCAGAGAGACTTTGCTGAGGGGGTCTGAGCCAGGCCAAGGGGGAATGGTTTGGAGCTGAGGCAGAAGCTGTTGAGTGTGAGGGTGGTGAGAGCCTGGCACAGGCTGCCCAGGGAGGCTGTGGCTGCCTCCTGCCTGGGGGTGTTGAGGGCCAGGCTGGATGAAGCCCTGAGCAGCTTATCCCAGCTGAGAGGTGTCCCTGGGCATGGTAGGGGGGTTGGAGGTTGGAGGAGAAGATCTCTGAGGTCCCTTCAACCTAAGCCCCTCTGAGATCCTCACCCCTTGCACTTCGCAGGGCTGGGAGGTTCCTTCCCCTGCTCCTCTTCCTCCCTTTGATCTTCTGTAGAAGCACTTTCTCAGCACTTGGTTAGGGTAGGGATCACCTCCGTTTCCTTCCCAAAAAGCCATTGTTGGTGTTCTGGCGGCGCTGGGTTGGCTTTTATCTGCCGGTGGAGCCTCATTAGCTTTGCATGACAATAGCAGCAGCATCTGTTCGGCAGCGCCGGAGTGGCCTCCCCAGCTCCAGTCCTTAATGGCACTCAGGCTTATTATTTTTCGTTAAGCAACTTCCTCCAGCGCCAGGAGAAAACAACTTTGTTGTGCAGGGGGAAGAGGGAAAAAGAAAGAACACACAAAAAAAAAACAAAGAGAAAGAAAAACACAACGAGAAGAAAAACAACCCCTCAAAAACCTGGAGTCTGTTAGAAGCAGAAGCGGAGCAGAAGGAGAGCTGCTGCTCATAAATATCTTCAGAGCTTGCTGTTCTGTGACACCTCTGCTGCTACCCCAGGAAAGAGCATCTTGAGAGGAGAGGGAGAAAAGCAACCCTCAGCTCGGGCTTGGGCTGCAGGCAGCTCTGGATGCTGCAGCAGAGGTGTTCAGGGGAGTGAGTGCTTGGAGCCCTGCTGCTGGTGCCGCTCGGCAGGGCACTTCTGACTGGCTCTGTGCAGGAGGTTGGTGGCCCTGCTGGGGGGGGTTGGGTTGCTGCTTGAGCTTGATGGACTTAAAGGTCTCTCCTGGCCAAAGTGATGTTGTGGTTCTGTACCTGGCTGAAGCAGGCTGAGGCCCACTGCATGAATTCCTTGCCTGAATGAATTTTGTGGCTGGAGGTGAGCCAGAGGAGGCACCAGGGGTGGTCAGAGGCTGCAGAACCTCCCCACGGGGACAGGCTGAAGAGCTGGGGCTGCTCAGCCTGGGGAAGAGAAGGCTCCAGGGAGACCTTGGAGCAGCCTGACAGTACCTGCAGGGGCTACAGGAGAGCTGGGGAAGGACTTCTAATAAGTGCTGGGAGTGACAGGATGAGAGGGAATGGATTGGAGCTTGAGCGGGGCAGATTGAGGCTGGAAATGAGGAAGAAATTCCTGAGAGTGAGGGTGGTGAGACCCTGGCACAGGTTGCTCAGGGAGATTGTGGATGCCCCTTCCATGGAGGTGTTCAAGACCAGGTGGAGCCCTGAGCAGCCTATGCTGGAGGGAGGTGTCCCTGCCCATGGCAGGGGCTTTGGAACTGGTTGATCTTTGGGATCTCTTCCAACCCAGCCCATTCTAGGAGTACTTTCCAAGCTCACAGCACTCTCAAAGTCCTCAAAGTTTCCCCTCTGTGGTGTCAGCCTCGCACTGAGCTGAGCTGGAGTTAGTGGTGCTCCCCTGCTGGGGGCAGAAGCTCAGAAGTGGATCCTGAGTGGGCCAGGCTGATGTGCTGCAGCGTGGCAAGGGGAAGGCTGCGTGGTGTGAGCTGGAGCCTGGCTCTGCAGCCAGGGCCTGGGGAACAGGCACCTCCCGGAGCAGTGCCGGCAGCCTCCCTCCCTGCCTCTCCCTTCCCCTCTCCAGTGGAAGCCTTGGAGTGCCCCAGCACAGCTCCCAGTGCTGAATTAGCCTAAATCCCAGTTAGGAACCAGCACAGGGAGCTGGGAGTAGCAATTGTGGCTGCAGTTCACTCTTCTTACTCACAGCTTGCTGTGGTGGGGAGCCAAGCCCAGGGAAATGCATGGCCCAGCCCCGAGCAGAGCACTTCTTCTGCCTCCTACAGCTGCAAAACACAATGAAATCACTAAGCAGCCAGCCACCTCCTCTGCCTGCTTTGATATTACTGATGTGGACCATTAATAGATTTACAAGTTGCTAATGAGGGCCATTAATAGATTTACAAGTTGCTAATGAGGGCCATTAATAGATGTACAAGGTAGAGATGGAAGAAACTGCAGTGTTTGTGTTGTCCTGGTCCTTCAAGAGCACAGCTCCAAGGACTGTGCCAAGAGTCTCAGCATTCAGCTTGGAATTCCAGCACTCAGCCTGGAATTCAGCCTGGGCAACTTGTGCCAGGGTCTCCCCACCCTCACTGCAGAGAATTCTTTCTTCACCTCCAGTTTCTGTCTCCCCTCTCCCAGCTCAAAGCCATTGCCTCTTGTCCTGTCACCCCAACCCCTTGTCAGAAGTCCCTCCCCAGCTTTCTTGGAGTCCCTTCAGGTACTGGAAGGCTGCTCCAAGGTCTCCCTGGAGTAACTTTCAGAATGCTTAGAATCATAGAATCAGTCAGGGTTGGAAGGGACCACAAGGGTCAGCCAGTTCCCCCCTGCCATGGGCAGGGGCACCCTACCCTAGAGCAGGCTGCCCAGAGCCAGCTTTGGGTTGGAAGGTGTCTCCCCACCCTCCCCAGTCTCCAGTCTGAATCTGCCCTAATGCCACAAACTGGGTGAGATTTGAATGCCAAGAGCAGAGACTGTGCCCTTAGGCTGCAGGGCAGCTGCTTTGCCAGGGAGGTTCTGCTTTCTGACACTGGAAACTGTTTCCTTTTTACAGCTGGGTTGGTACCCAGAGTGGGAGGCAAAGGCTCATAGTTCAGTGCTGTTCCATCCAGCTGGGCACTGTCCCCAGCAGCTGACATCAGCTGCTGCTCTGGACCCTTTCCCCAGCACTCTCAGCTTTTGTCATGTCTCCGAGCTGCTCTGTTTGGTTCTCCTGTCTGTGCTCGAAGCTGTCATGATTGCTTCCACTGATCCTTGTCTGAGGTTGGCAGAGGGAATGGGAGCTGTCAAAGCACAGCCAGAAGGGCTCTGAGTGTGTGTCCCCAGTCACAGAATCCTTCCCTTGCTGCTTCTCTGTGGAGTTTGTGCTCTTTTCCTGAAGGTGTCACACTGCTTGTGCTGAGCTGCAGTCAGTGACTGTTGTCCCTCTGTCTCCCCAGGTGACAGACCATGCCACCACTGCCCTCCTGCACTACCAGCTGCCCCAGATGCCAGATGTGGTGGTCAGGTCCTTCATGGTAAGTGCACTGGGAAGGGAAGTTTTCCACAGAGACTGCAGCATGCCTGCTGTGAGGGTCAGACTGGATCATCTTGAAGGTCTTTTCCAGCCCAAATGATTCCAGGATTGCCACTGGGCAGTTGTGATGCACTTGGAGCTGCTCCCATCTCACCAAGCTGGCCAGCAGGGAGTGCCTCTAGTTCTCTGCAGCTCATCCCTGGCCAAGGATGAAGAGCTCCTTCCCACCACCTTGGGATCATTGGTGTGGGAAGACTGAGCTCCACATGGAATGTGCTTGTGAGTGCCTTGTCCCTGGGGTGTTTGTTCTAGGCCAGGCTGGATGAGCAGCTGAGCCTGGTTGAGAGGTGTCCCTGGGCACGGTGGGCAGCTTGGAGCAGCTGAGCTCTGAGGCCCCTTCCAACCTGAGCCATTCTATGGACACTTTGGACTTCTCCTTTCAGCAGGTGTCTCAAGTGCACCTTTGAACCTCATTTACCTATTTTGTTGTACCCTGGCTGAGGAGATTTGGGTTCTCTGTAGTGCAGGCAGAGCCCACCCAATCTGAAGCAGCCAACAGCACTTTGCTTGTCCTGCTCTGTCACCCTCGTCCCCAGCACTCCCTGCTGAGCCCAGGGAAGATGCAGTTCTCCTGGAGGAGAGTTATTGACAGGCAGAGAGGGGTTGGGTTGCTATAGCAAAGGCTCTGATGAAGATGGAAGGATTTGTTTCAGTAAACTCATCTGACCTCTTCTTCAGAGAACAATTTTCTCTCATCGATGCGATTCGATAGGGGTTTAAGTGACAAGATTCATGTGCACCCCTCAGAGCAGAGATCTGCTGCCCCAGGAGGCTAAAAGCCTCCTGGAGGAACAGGATCTGAGGCTCTGGGCTGATTAAAAGCTCAACATGAGCCTGCAGTGGGAGTGCAGCCCAGACACAAGCCTGTGCTGGGCTGCAGCAAGAGCAGTGTGGGCACAGGGCAAGGGAGGGGATTCTGCCCCTTGGCTCTGCTCTCCTCACACCCCACCTGCAGTCCTGGGTGCAGTTCTGGAGCCCCCAGCACAAGCAGGACATGGAAGTGTTGGAGCCACTTTGGAGGAGGCCACCAAGATGCTGAGAGGGCTGCAGCAGCTCTGCTGTGAGCACAGGCTGAGAGAGTTGGGGCTGTGCAGCCTGGAGAAGAGAAGGCTTGGAGGAGACCTTGGAGTGGCCTTGCAGGATGTGAAGGGGGCTCCAGGAGGGCTGGGGAGGGACTATTGACAAGGTCTGGGAATGGCAGGAAGAGGAGGAATGGGTTTGAAGTGGCAGAGGGGAGACTGAAAGTGGATGTTAGGAAGAAGTTGTTTGCAGTGAGGGTGGTGAGACACTGGCACAGGTTGCCCAGGGAGGCTGTGGAGCACAGAATGGGATCTTTGATCACGTTGGGTGCTTCTGTGCTCCACAACCTCCCTGCAGGTGTTCAGGACCAGCCTGGATGAGGCCCTGAGTGACCTGTTCTTGTGGGAGGTGTCCCTGCTTATGGCAGGGGGTTGGAACGGGCTGAGCTTTGAGCTCCCTTCCAACCTAACCCCTTCTATGATTCTATCTCCTCAGGCTGGGGACTGAGTTATGTAAATGCTCCTTGCTGGCCGTGGGGATGAGCCACTTCAGGGGCAGGGAACACCTGAACTGACACCTGGAGGGTCAGCACCAGCCCTGTAGGTATCTGATTATTGCTCTAATCAGATTTCAAATGGTACAGAACTTTCATGACCAATGAGTATTGATCCCAAAATCACATTAGAGAGGAAGTTGATTAGCTTGCTGTGGAAGCCCTTTTTTGTCTTCTGCCCTGGAGAGTTCAGCCCATTGCAGGGGGATTGCAGCAGGGGGGTGATGGATGGCCACAGGGAGAGGCAAGCCAGCATTTGGTTGAAGAAGGAACCCATCAAGAGCAATCAGAGTCCAGGAAAAAGATGAAGAGCATCACAATCAGATTGCTTGAGACTGGAAGGGACCCACAAAGGTCATCTTGTGCAACTCCCCTGCAGGCAGCAGGGACACCTCCAGCCAGAGCAGCCTGCCCAGGGACACAGCAAGGCTGGTCTTGAATTCCAGGGACAACCTGTGCCAGTCTCTCCCCACCCTCACTGTGCAGAACTTCCTCCTGATGTCCAACCTAACTCTGCCCTGCTCCAGTTCCAAACCATTGCCCTCCTCCTACCACCACAGCCCCTCCCCAGCAGCCTTCCTTGAGGTCTCCTTAGGACATCTGCCTGGCACTGTGGTTCTGTAGCTGCAGACTGCTGCTCAGGGTGTGTGAATGCCTGCTGACAAATGTGCTTGAGTGGCTCAGGAAGGCAGAGCTGATGACTGCAGAGGGAATTCAGCTCCACACTGACCTTGTCAGCTCCATCCCCAGGCGCCTCCGCGGGGCCTCTCCGGAGCGCATCCTCTGTCCTTGCTGTGGCTGTCTGCCAGGAGTGGTGAGAAAGGGGCACAGCCACAGGCAGGCCTCTTCACTGCTCTCCCCTTTCCCTTTCAGACCTGGCTGAGGAGCTACATCAAACTGTTCCAGGCACCCTGCCAGCGCTGTGGCAAGTTCCTGCAGGAAGGCCTCCCCCCCACCTGGAGGGACTTCCGCACGCTCGAAGCCTTCCACGACACTTGCAGGCAGTAGCAGCCCAGCTGGTCACGGGAGGAGTGGAGGCTCTGGTGGGCTGGGAGAGCTGCTGGCTTCAGGGGTGGCCTCGGTCCTGAACCTTCGCTGAGTGCTGAGGCTGCAGTGATTCAGTTGACTCTTTGCAAGCAGATCTGCGAGGCACAGGTGAGCTGAAGAGGCTGCCTGTGATGGCTTCGTGCTTCTGGGCCCAGGGGCCCCAGCCTGGGCAGCTCTGGCAGGAGTAAGCTTTCTTCTGAACCAGAATATCTGTGTACAGTTTGTCTTCTGTGGCAGAATTTGCAGTGCTGGTGACTTTTGTAAGCCTGAAGTAAACTTTTTCTACTCCTGAGCTTGTGCTGTTGGTTGGCCACACCAGAGCCGTGGCGGGGGGGAGTGCTGGATTTCCCAGCACTGCTCCTCTCCTTGGAAAGCTGGAACCACTCAGACACCTCTGCTGGTGCCAGGCTGCTCTCTGCACACTCTGTGTTTCCTCCAGAACTTAAAGTGCCCATGCAACACACCAGCAAAGGGGCAGAGCCCTCCCAGGAGTCACTGCACTTGGAGTGGCTGGGAATGTGCAACTCCTGCTGGCCTCAGCTGTTGTCTGTGCAGCCAAAGATGAGGAAGGTCCAGTTCCAGCTGAATGTTTGCTGGCCTGGGGCTGGAGTGGGTTCAGTGTCTTCTCTGGTGTCTTCTTGAAGCTTGAGGAGGGGAGTTTGAGACTGGAGGTGAAGAAGTGATTGAGAGTGAGGGTGGGGAGAAACTGGCACAGGTTGCCCAGGGAGGTTGTGCAGCACAGAAGCACAGAATGGGATCGAGGAGCAGAGCCCAACCCCAGCTGGTTACAGCCTCCCTGCAGGCAGCTGCAGGCAGCAATGAGCTCTGCCCTGAGCCTCCTCTGCTGCAGGCTGCACACCCCCAGCTCCCTCAGCCTCTCCTCACAGGGCTGTGCTCCAGGCCCCTCCCCAGCCTTGCTGCCCTTCTCTCAACACCTTCCAGCACCTCAACATCTCTCTTGAACTGAGGAGCCCAGCACTGGACACAGCACTCAGGGTGAGGCCTGACCAACCCCCGGACAGAAGCATTCCAGGGCAGAGGGGGAAGGGCCCTGCCAAACCCAGCCACAGCTGATTTCCCTCATGATAACTTTCTCTGCTATTCCTTGACCCAAGTTGCCTTCTGAGCACAAAGATCGCCCAAGACAGGACAAGGTCTGCATCTCAGATGAGAGGGAGCCTTGGAGATCAGCAGCCCTGCTCTCCACCCCCTTGCTGTGCTAATTAGGAGGCTTTGGCTTTCTGTTGGGCTCAGCACTTTTCCTGTTGTTCCTTGGAAAGGTCACAGTGTGGTCTCCAAGCTGCTTTAGGTGCTGCTGCCTGCCTGCTCCGTGCTGTTTGTCCTTAAATCATGGTGCAGGGAAGCAAACCCTGAAGTTTGCAGAAGTATGAAGTGTGGAATCAGTGCCTTGGCACTTGGAGGTAATTAGTTGCAGCAAACAGCTTCAGCTGCTCTCTGTGTTAATTGAGCCTGGAATTTCAAACCTGTAATTGGTGAGCCTGGAGGGGACTCATAAAATGCACTCTGGGTACCTCTGTGCAGAAAATAATTGTCTGACAGAAGTGCAAAGCAAAGGTGTTGGGCACCTTCCTGCCCCCAGGGACCTGCTCTGGGTGGGGAACCTTCTCCTCTGGTAGGGAGGAACTGATCCCCAGGCCTGCAGGCCTGCCAAAGGCTGGAGGCACAGAGTCAGAGGATCAGCCAGGCTGGAAGAGAGCTCCCAGCTCAGCCAGCCCAACCTATCCCTCAGCCCTGTCCAACCAACCAGAGCCTGGCACTAAGTGCCCCAGCCAGGCTTGGCCTCAGCACCTCCAGGGATGTTCCCCTCTTGGGCAGTGGAATTGGCTGGAGTCTCCTGGAGGTGAGGAGTTGCAGCTGGTTGTGTGCAGCCTGTGCTTGTCCCTGCCTGCTCTCCTTCCTGCAGGCTGGAGTGCTGAGTGCCCAGGGCCTGGTGGACACTCAGCTGGAGCTTGCCAAGCCAAGCATAAGCTCGCTGTGAGTTTTGGGTGTGAGGGGCAGAAACAGAGAGATTTGCACTCAAAGGCTGCTGCCACAGTGCAGCATTTGGATGTTCTTCCTCTGCTCTGCAGCTTGGCTGCTAGGCTGGGCTGGGCTGTTGCTGCTTCCAGAAGTGGTTGAGTCTCTCTCTTCCAGGGCATCCTCTAGAGCTGCTCTTCCCCTGGTGGTTATTTCTGCAAGGCAAAAGCTGCTCTGGAACTGGGGGCAGCCAAATTTAACAGAGAACAGGAAGCTCATCTGCATGAGAAGGAGCAGAGCCTGGGGCCGCCTGTGCGTGCTGGAGCTGCATCGCTCCTGGGTGGGTAGTTGTAGCTCAGTGACACCCCAGTTCCACCTCACACCACCCCAGTCCCCCCTCACACCTCCCCAGTGCCCCTCACAGCACCCCAGTGCCCCTCACAGCCCAGGCCCTCTCAGCATCTCGCCCTGGGGCAGCTCCCTTGGCACTGCCCCGCTCAGAGCAGCCAGCCTGGAGCTGTGCACCCCTATGAGACCTGCTCCTGGGTGAGGCTCCCGGGGGCAAAGCCCAGCAGCTGTGCTGGGGGTGCTAGCAGGTGCCAACGCTTCCAGAGGGCATCTTTTGAGCCAAGTAAAGCAACTTCCTGAGCGTGGAAGTTTCCCTCCGGGAGGGGACCCCCAGCACACGCCGCAGCCTGCTGCCCCCCAGCACCCCCTCCCCAGGCCACTTTAATTTCTCTGCCACTTCAGGACAGATGGAACAGGCTGAACTTTGTAATTTTCTGCTCCCAGGCCTCCCTTGTCCCCTCATGCATTTTTCATCAGAGCTGCTGGCTCCTGCCCTGTGAGCAATATTGATCGACTGATTAAGCCATCAAGCCATGGCAAACAGCTTTAATTTTCCAACCAAAGCCTTTTAGTTCCCTTTCCCTTCCTTGTGTATTTGTTGCCTTCTTAGAGGAAGTGTTGAATGGCTGCTGAGAAACAAAAGCATTCTGTGAATTAGTCCCCCCGGGTTAATTGGGAGCTGCACACCACAGAGCAATCCCAGCCAGGCACTAACCCACGCCGGGGGGAAAGAGAGTGGGCAGGGCTGGGGCTGCTGCTGGGGGCTGAAACCAGAACCAGCCCTGCCCGAGCTTTGGGAGAGGGGACAGTGTCTGCTCAGCAGGTTTGCTGCTGACACCAAGCTGGGAGAGGCTTGGCTGAGACAGCTGCAGGCTGTGCTGCCATCCAGAGAGCCCTGGGCACAGAGCTGGGCACAGAGGAACCAGATGAGGTTCAACAAGGCCAAGTGCAGAGTCCTGCACCTGGGGAGGGAGAATAAACTGCAGCAGGACAGGCTGGGAGGTGCCTGCTGCAGGGCAGCCCCAAGGAGAGGGACCTGGGAATGCTGGGGGAGAACATCCATGGGGCAGCAATGTGCCCTGGGGGCCAAGAGAGCCAATGGGGTCCTGGGGGGCATTCAGCAGAGTGTGTCCAGCAGATCAGGGGAGGTTCTCCTGCCATCTGCTCTGCCCTGCTGAGACCTCATCTTGAGTGCTGCTTTCAGGTTTGGGCTCCCCAACTGCAGAGGTACAGGAACTGCTGGAGAGAGTCCAAGGGAGGGCTGTGAGGATGATGAGGGGACTGGAGCAGTGCCTGGTGAGGAGAGGCTGAGAGCCCTGGGGCTGCTTAGTCTGAAGAGGAGGAGACTGAGAGGGGATTGAATCAATGTCTGTAACTATCTGAGGGCTGGGGGTCAGGAGGGGGGCACAGGCTCTGCTCACTGCTGCCTGGGATAGGACAAGCAGCAATGGATGGAAGCTGCAGCACAGGAGGTTGCAGCTCAACACAAGGGGCAACTTCTTGCCTGGAAGGGTCCCAGAGCCTGGCACAGGCTGCCCAGAGAGGTTGTGGAGTCTCCTTGTGTGGAGCCTTTCCAGGCCTGTCTGGATGTGTTCTGTGTGCCCTGAGCTGGGTTGTGTGGTCCTGCTCTGGCAGGGGTTGGACTGGATGAGCTCTTTGGGATCCTTCCAGCCTCTGGTGTCCTGTGATCCTGTGAGCAGGCTTTGGGTGCTTGGCTTTGCTCTTTGGGCTCTACCAATAGCCTTAAAGTTTACTGAGGAGAGAGGAAGTCCTCTCTGCCTTCCTGTATCTGGCCCTACCTGCAGTGCTTGGGCTGTGCCCATCAGGGCTCACACAGCTGGTGGAAGGCTTTGGTGTGGGCTGAGGTTCAGCCCCAGCAGAAGCAGTTGCCCCAGGGGAGGAGGTGGTTGGAGGTGCTGAGCTCCCTGCTGGAGCCTGCAGTGAGGCACCTGTGAGGCTGTTCTCTGTTCCCTTTGTGTTCCCCTGGGGCTGTGCTAGGGGGACGTGGGCAGGGGTGCAGGTGGCAAAGGGATGTTTGGGGAGGACAGCAGCTGTGAACCTGTGGTCAGAAAGGAGCTCTGCAAACCAGAGGCTGGGACCAAGGATGGAGATGTTTTGTCACTCAGGTGCTGAGCTGGAAGGCTCCAAAGTGCCCATGCTTGGGTCTGTCCTCATTCCCCATCCCCAGCAGGTTCCTCCCATCAGCTCCAGAAAAAGAGGGAGCATGCAGCAGGTGTTAATGGGAAGATCATTTGGAATTCATGAGGACAAAGATGTGCAGCCAGAGCGTGAGGAGCAGAGTTGCAGTCGGGAAGGAGCAGCAGAGGCTGGGATGGATGTCCCCAGCTGCAGTTAACCCCCAGCAGCAGGCAGGTTTCAGCTGCTGGGTTCCCAGCCCGAGCTGCTCCCTCTGCAGCTGCAGAGTTGCTCACAGGAAATTCCACTGTAGCCTTGGCACAGGAATAAAACTGCTGGCAGGGAGAAGCAGCCTGAGCCTGTGCACCACTGCCCTGCCCTTGGCTCTCACCATCTGCACCTCCTGCATGCCTCTGGGTTTTAGACAGGTATTTTTAGCCCTTTTCCCTTCCCTTGCAGCCTCACTGCTGTTGATGCTCTTTAAGATGCTGCAAAGAAAGCAGGAGCCTTCTTTCGGAGACACTGAGGTGCCAGCAGCCAGCGCCCGGGGCTGGCTGCGGCTTCCCTCTGCTTCAGGGAGCAGCTGCAGGCAGAGGTGAGCTGTGGGCACTGCTCCTTTCCTACCGGGTGAAGAGGTCTGGTGGGTGTTGGTTCCTGCAGCTGCAGAGGCTGCAGCCTCCCAGGGAAGCTGAAGGAGAGCAGAATGTCAGCTGAGAAGGGGGCTGGGAGCTGGCCCAGCTCTGTGTCCTGCTGGAGGAGGTAAAGTTGGTCCCTGAGCTGTGCCGGGGATGCTGCCCTCTGCCAGAAAGAAGCTCCCAAACTTGCTCCAGGGGGCTCTGGAACTTCCTTTTGCTTCCCAAACTTAGCTCTAATCCCAACCCCACTTTGCACAGCGGTTTCCAAACCAATTTGTTTGCTGCTGGATGGTTTTGGGGCTGTTCCTGAAGCCAGCAGAAAGCTTTGTGCTTATTTTTCACCTGAGAAGCTTTTCAAAAGGGTTTTCTTGAGGGTGGGGGAAGGGAAGGGTCAGCCCAGCGTGAGCCCTCTCCTAGCAGGCTGGGAAGGAGCTGAGTTCTCTCTTTTCTAATGCAAGCAACTTTAGAGCCCAGGGTGGAGAAATTGATTTGCCCTCCCCCAGCTTATCAGGAGCACTGAAAATATTCATCGTTAAACAGTGGTGACACAAACACAAAGTTACTCCTCCAGCCCTGCAGGCTGGAAATGGATCTTCCTTCTTTCTTCTCCCCTAAGCACCCTTGGAGCTCTGCAGAAGCAGCAGGTGGGAACTGCCTGGCAGAGAAGCAGCACTGGGAAAGCAAAGCTGCTTGTGAAGGGTGCTCAGGAGGTAGTGACTGAAAGAAACACCCAAAAGAATCAGAGAGTCGTTAGGGCTGGAAGGGACCTCAAAGCTCAGCCAGTTCCAGCCCCTCCTGCCACGGGCAGGGACACCTCACACTAGATCAGGTTGCTTAGAGCCACATCCAGCCTGGCCTCATCCAGGCTTTGCTTGTACACCTCCAGGCACGGTGACTCCAGCACCTCCCTGTGCCAGTGTCTCAGCACCCTCGTGGTGAAGGAGCAGTCCCTGGAAGTCCACCTCTGAGTCACTGAGTTGTAAGTTGCAGTTTGAGTTGGTGCTGCCACCCAAAACCTCCTCACAGGAGGCACTGGGTTGGAAGGGACCCTGAAAGGCCACCCAGTCCCAGCCCCCGCCGCCAGCAGGGGCACCTGCAGCTCGCTCAAAGTCTCATCCAGCCTGGGCCTCCCAGGGAGGAGGCATCCCCAGCTTCTGGGGGCAGCCCATCCCAGTGCCTCACCACCTGCAGCAAAGAGCTGAGGATCATAGAATGGCTCAGAATGGTTGAGGCTGGAAGGGACCTCAAAGCTCAGCCAGTTCCACCCCCACGCACAGGCAGGGACACCTCCCGCTGCAAGAGGTCACTCAGGGCCTCACCCAGCCTGGCCTTGAACACCTCCAGGGAGGCAGCAGCCACAGCTCCTAATGTCCCACCTAAATCTGCCCTTCTCCACTTTGAGAGCAGTGCCCCCTGTGCTGCTGCTCCCTGCCCTTGGGCACAGTCCCTGCCCACACGGGAGCCTTCTCTGGCTCTGCATCAGTGCTGCTGCCCTGCTGCTGTTCAGCAGCTGCAGAGAAGCTGCTGCTCCCCAGGGTGCTGCTCCCCAGGGTGCTGCTCCCCAGGGTGCTGCTCCAAGGCAGCCACTCTCACCCCTGCAGCCCTGCAGTTTCCTCCTCCGTTGTTAGCAGGAGGCTGCATTGCCCAGGTCTGGTTGCTTCTCTGTCTCACCCTGCCTAAGGCCATCAGTGCTGCAGGCCATTCCTCGATGGGAGTCCAGGAGCAGGTTTGGCAGCAGAGCTCCACTCTGTCCTCGGAGTCTCTGCTCAGGTTTCAGCAGCTGTGCCCAGAGTGGTTCCTGCTGCTGCCTTCCCCTGGCTGGAGGGAGTCAGATTTGTTTAAAATGGAAATTCTGAGTCTAGTTCCATTTTTATCTTTCACCCCTGAGGTATCACAGCCTTCACAAACTCTTTTTAGTCTGGAATTGATTGATGTCCATGAGAGTTCTCCACTGACATCCATGGATCTTGGACTGGTCCCAGGGTGCAGCAGTGCAACCATCTCGGGGGGGAATGCAGCAGCTGCTTCCAGCCTCCCGCGGTGGTGCTCTAGGGCAGGAGGAGAAGCTTTGTCAGGCTGCCTGAAATAGAAGTGCCTCATGGGCAGGCAGCTGTCAACCCCCAGAGCAGTGAGAGGTCAGAGATGGGGCTGGGTGAAGAGCCTGGATCCTGCTGTTGGTTCAGTAACACCTCCAAGGGGGTCAGATGTGGTCCCTGGGCATGGGGCAGTGCTTGGCAGAGGCTGCCCAGGGAGGTGGTGGAGTCCTCATCCCTGGAGGTGTTCAAGAAGCCTGTGGACATGGCACTTGGGGACAGGGTTTAGTGGCCACAGTGGTGCTGGGTTGGACTCAGTGATCTCAGAGAGCTTTTCCAGCCAAAACATGATCCTGTGGCATGCTGGAGGACAGGAGGGGGGTGCTGGGGCCTCTGGGATGTCGCAGAGCACAGGGACACTGAGGGGGGTCTGTGGGATGTGAGTGTTGGGCTGCTGGATGAGAGGGACGATTGGTTTGATGCTCATCTCACAGCTGTGCTGAGTGGGAGGAGGGAATGCTGCCTGCTGCCTGCTGCTGCTGCTGCTGGGGGAGGAAGAGAGGAGGAGGAGTCCAGACCTCAAGAAGAGGGCTGGGGGCAGTCACTCTGCAGGGAGCCCCCAACAGCCCTCATGTTGTCCCATACTGGCAGGTTCCAAGTGCAGCCTAGAGGTGCCCTGGGCCATCCTCTCCCAGCACTGGTGCAGGAAGCTCTTTCTCCCACCGGGAGTCCCACCCAGTGTCTCCCTGTCGTGTTCCCAGAGCTGGTGAAGGAGGTGATGCTGTTGTGTGGGACATGGACTTGTGTTTGCTCGGGGACCAGGTTGTGTCAGACAAAGCACAGCACTGCCCTGTAAAGCCATTCTGTGCCCCTGCCAGCCCATAGTGACCCATCCCTCGCTGTGTGAGGTGAGCAGTGGCCAGCTGGAGGACACTGAGGAGGGGGAGCAGGCACCCTGTGAGTCAAGGACTGGAGTGGGATTGCCGTTCCCAGTCTCCCCTCGGTGGCTTGTGCCTGTGGAAGAGCCCCCGGAGCACAGCCTGGCACTAACCCTGGGCCCCAGCAGAGCTGAACCTCGGGGCCAGGGCAGCGCCAGGAGGACCAAGTGGTGGCAGAGCTCCACCAGCTGCTGCAGCTGCCCAGCACCGTGAGCAGAGGCAGGACCCTGCCCACGCACAGCTCTGTGCCAGCAGCCTTTGGAGCTCCTTCTGACGCGCTAAAAGCCGAGGGGAGAGACCCCAGGGGCCGCTTTGAAGCCACCGTGCTCCTCTCACACGCTGCCAAGGAGCTCAGCACAAGAAGCAGCCAAACCCTCCGTGGCCTTCGCTGCTCCTCATCCCCCTCCTCCTCCCCCAGCTCTGCTCCGGGCACCTCTGCACAAAGGGACCTCCACGACACGCAGGTGTCCTCCACTTGTCCTGCTCTGATTTAGTCCCTTGCAGGGGCTAAAAATACTTGAAAGGTAACCCCTGGGGTGGCTCTTCCCATCCGTTCCTTCTCCTCCTGCCTCCTCCTTCCCAGGCGGGTCCCTGCAGCCGAGTTGGCTCTTCCATGCCGTGGAGTCGCTGCACAAAGGGAGGGGAAGCTCAGCCCCTTCCATCTGCTGCTTGCACAGCCCGGTGCCCTCGCCTGGCTTGTGTGTGGTGGTGGAAGGCTTTCACCCAGAGGGACTGGGAGCTTCAGCTGACCCTGCCCAGGGGCTGCAGCAAGCAGCTGGGAAAATAGGGAAGCAAAAGGGATGCTCAGTTTGGGAGCTGGTCCGAGGGGGCTCTGGGGGTGTAAAGGCAAAGTGAGCATGGTGTGGTGTAAAGCCTGGTGTGGGACAGATGCAGATGAAGCCCAAACTCTGGGTGTGTTTGTTTGACACACCCCCCCCCCCAGCTGCTTCCCCTCCCTGCTGCTCCTTCATTAACTCGTTTGGGAGCCGGGCTGTAAATCCGAGGCCGTTTAGCAGGTGAGGTGAGCTGTGAAGAGCAGATCTGCACCATTTGCACATTGCTTGGTGAGCCGAGAGCTGCTGCTGCTGACTCACGAGCCGAGCTGCTGCTCTTGGCAGCCCCCCCCCCGCCCTCCAGCTATTTCCATCCAGCCCTTCACCCCTCGCAGCTTCCTGGCAGCCTCCCAGGTTTGTTCCAAGAGCAGAAGTATTCGGGACCCAGCAGAGCCACCTGTTTGGTCCCTGAGCCACGCAGGTACTCTGCTGCCTCCCCCGGCCCCAAAGCTGCATCTGAGTGCTCCCAGCGCAGCCCTCAGTGTCCGGCAGGAGCTCCTCGGTCTCCGCGCATCACCCGAGCCCCTCTCTGCTCCTCTCGGGGCTGCGGCGGTGCTGGAGGAGCCAGCTCCAAACGGCTCAGGTGCACCACAGCTCTGCTGGCCTTGGGGATCACTTCTGAGCCCAGGTCCTCGCCCAGCTCAGGAGGGGCAGCAGCTCTCCTGGGGCTGGTGCCTGAGTGCTCCCCTGGGGCACATCTCACCAGCAGAGCAGCTGCAGGCAGCTCCTTCCCTGTCCTCCTGCTCACTTCTGCCTCCCCACCACAGCCACCTCTTGGTGCTCACCTCCTGGGCATGCTGACCTAAAACCACCTCCAGGCAGCAGGTTTAGTTTCCACTGCTCACTTGGGGATCTGCTGAGCCACAACAGCCATGCAGGGCAGAAGGATTTCTCTGCAGCCCCTCCAGCTCCAGGCCCTGGGGGGCCAGGGAAAAGCTCCTGTCCTGCCAGCCCGTGGCCTGTGTGCAGGATCAGAGATGATCTCTTAAATCCTGCTCTTCCCTGGGATTGTTTTGTCCTTATTGGACACTAGGAAGAGTTTTTGGGTATTAGGAAGAGTTTCTTTACTGGAAAAGTGGTCAGGTGTCAGAACAGGCTGCCCAGGGAGGTGGTGGAGTCCCCATCCCTGGAGGTGGTCAAGAAATGAGCAGATGTGGCACTTCAGGACATGGTGCAGTAGTCAGGGAGGTGTTGGGTAGGTTGGACTTGATGACCTTAGAGGGCTTTTCCAGCCTTGATGATTCCTTGCTTCGTCCTTCTCCCAGCTCTGGATGTTTGGCAACATCTCCCAGGGTGAAGCCTGCACCTTCTATGTGCCTGGGCTGGGATGTGTCAGGAGAAGGAGGTGAGGGAACAAGTTCTGCACCATGAGGGTGCTGGAACAGTGGAAGAGGTTGCCCAAGGAGGTAGTTGAGGGCAGATAGTCAAGGTTAAGGCTCTGAGCAACCTGCCCTAGTGGAGCATGTCCCTGCTGAGCACAGAGGGACTTGGACTGGGTGAGCTTTGGAGGTCCCTTCCAACCCTGCCCATTGTGTGATGCTCTCAGGAAGGAGGCTGCTACCATCCCCCCTGGCTGGAGAGCCCTCGGTGCCAGGCACCAGGAGCCAGACCTCTCAGGAGCTCCATCCTCACACTGCCTGGGGAAGGGCAGTGATAGATTAATCTGAACAAGGATTGATCAATAATTTATGCCTCTGCTTTCACTCACTTGGGGCCTGGGCAGACTTTGATATGGTTTGATGGGGTCAGACCCACCTTGCCTTAATTAAACGTGATGCTGGAAATTAAAAGGCAAACTATTGGCTACTGGAACTGAAATCAATCTGTGGGCAGTAAGGAGAGGCTGATTAAAGAGGTGATGCCCAGGAAGCCAGGGATGGATTCAGCAGACGCCTTCTGCAGGGACATCTTGAATGCAAATGCAGCTATTGGCGTCTTGTCACCGCCTGGCCTTTAGCAGGAGCTGCCGGGGGGGTGATGAATGGCTTTGCACCAGGGACGGTGCTGCAGCCACGCAGGGCTGCTCTGGATGCTCCCCCTGGGCTGTTGGCTGGGGACAGAGTGGAGCCAGGCAGCGCCTGGGGGAGCAGCTGAGCCCCCTGTGCCCAGCACCCCTTGCTCAGCAGGGTGCAGGCAGGATGAGGCAGCAGGAGATGCAGTGGCACAGATTCACAGATGGCACTGGGTTGGAAGGGATCATCAAAGGGCATCTTGTGCAACCCCCTGCAGGCAGCTGGGACACCTCCAACCAGAGCAGACTGCACTGGGACACATCCAGTCTGGTCCTGAACGTCTCCAGGGACAGGGCCTCAGCCACCTCCCTGGGCAGCCTGTTCCAGTGTTTCACCACCCTCACTGTGCAGAGCTTCCTACAGCCTTCCCAGCTTGTCTGGGTGCTGGCAGTGAGGTGGCTGCCAGGGGGGTGTGCCAGGACAAACTGCTGCAGGACCTCAGCCTTGGCGAGGGAGAGGCTGTGGGTGCAGCCCCAGCACTCATCTTGGCCCCACTGCCCAGCTGGGGCTGGGTGCACAGCAGCACAGAGCACCCCCAGGCTGCGGGCGTGGAGCCAGCTTGGCAGGGGAGCTGTGGCTGGACAGGGACAGGGACGTGGCTGGGGACAGGAGTGAGGACAAGGATGGGGATGAGAGTAGGGAGGAGGATGGGCTTGGGAATGGAAACAGGGATGGAGATGGGGATGAGAGTGAGGATGAGGATGGGGAAGAGGATGGAGTTGGGAATGAAAATGGGGATGGAGATGGGGACAGGGATGGGGATGAGATTGAGGGTGAGGATGAGAATGAGAACAGGCATGGGGATGTGGATGAAGATGAGGATGAGGATTGGGATGGGAGTGAGGATGAGGATGGGGATGGGAATGAGGATGAGGGTGGGGAGACGATGAGAATGAGGCCACGAATGGGGATGGGGATGGAAGCAGGCGAGGTGCAGCACGCGAGCTGCTGGCCCTGCTGGCCGCCTGGGGTGGGGGGAGATTTGGAAGCTGCTTCCTCCCCTGCCTGCCTCGTTGGGGCTTTGATTCCTGGCTGACAGAGTGCTGAAGGATTGATCTGAGCAGGGATAAATAATTCATGAGCTGCTGGGGGCTTTTTGAGCAGCTGTGAATCTTGAGGCGCGAGCTCTGCGCAGCAGACGCTGCTGGGACTAAAAGAACAGTTTGAGGAGAAGGCTGCAGATTGTTGCTGTTGCCTGTTGCCTGTTACCATTTCTAATCTTTTGCATTTGCTGCTTTATTTGGGGCTGCATTTTTCTTTCCCCCCCCCACCCCGGGCCTGTTTTCCTTCTCAGGCTCTTGGCAGGTGGCTGGGACACCACGGGAGTGGATGGCTCTGAGTGAAACTCTAACTTCTGCCTGGTGGGAGATGCTTCTCAAGGGCATCCCCAGCCCAGGTATGCCCCTGGAGCACCTCGGGCCCACCTCTGACCACTTGTGTTGCTCTGAGCCCTGAAGTTCAGGGGGTTTGGATAACACTTTGGTTTCTGCCTCCCCTTCCCAGGAGCTGAGCCCCTCTGCTGGTGCTTGCTCCCAAAGGGGACTTCTCTTGGAAAGAAGGGCTGGAGAAGCTGGGCTGGGAGAGGAGATGCTTGGGGCTGTGGGCACCCAACTCATCCAGGGTTTCATTCATTCTCTGTAGAGCAAGAAGGTGAAATAAGTCTGCTCCATGTCTGCTCCACCTTGGAGCCAGGAGAAGCTTCACAAGGACCTTGGGGTCCCCTTTGCCTGCAAGTCCTGCAGGTCCTCAGCTCCCACGATCTGGTGGGCACCTCCCAGATGGATCTCCCCAGAGGGCTGAGGGTGTGCACTTTGATACAGGCACCTGGGGCCGAGTCTCATCAGTGAGAAGCAGGTTCAGGCTGCTGGAATTACTCCTGAGCTCCTGCTGGGCTAGGTGGGGAAGCTGATGAGTGGGAGCTTGGCATCGGTGTCACAGCCTTGCCTGATGATGCTTTAAAGCTGCAGCATCTCTGCTTCGCCTTGAAACAGTGCTAAAATAACTCCATTTGGCCAAGACTGACTCCCTAAAGAGGGGGAACACTAAACCTGCATGAGATGTTAGGGGGTGGGGGTGAAACGCTGCCAACAGCTTCTCCTCATTTGCCTGTGACAGGGGGAAGGAAGGGGAAGCCTGGAGGGGGCTTGGGGGAGAGGGTTCCTTGTTCTTCCTGAAGGCCACAGCAGTTCTCAGAACCTGCCTTTTGCCAGCTGGGTGGAGGTGGTAGGGGACAGCAAAGCAACAGCTGCTGTTTAATTCTTGGCCTGCTACACAGGGCAGAGGCACAGAGACACGGAGTGGTGGTGGCTGGAAGGGACCTCTGGAGATCACCAAGTCCAGCGCAGTCAGCGGTGTGAGCAGGATGCCTCGGAGGTGCCTCCTCCGGGCAGCCAAAAAAGCAGCAGGTACCACATTTCCTGGGGTGCCTGCGGGAGCTGGGAGATGCTTTGGGCTGCCTGTGGTCCTCTCCCCCTGCTGCTGCTGCCAGCCTTGGGGTGAGCACCAGCAGCTGCTGCCGCTGCATCCAGCCCGCGGGCGGCTGCGGCTCCTCCCCGGCCGAGCCGCTCCTCTTCAGTGGCGGTGGGAGGAAGGGCAGTGGGAAACGAGACAGCTTGTGAGAGGGGAGCCTGCTTCGTTAATCGATAGGAGATCAAATGCTCCTCGCCGGGGCACTGCGGTGCAATTACAGCGACGAGATTCGCGGGTCGTTAGCACATCGCTGCTAATTAATTTGCTGTGTTAGAGCAGCGGGCAAAGGGCTGAGCTCAGGCTGCCGGCAAGGAGCCTCCTGCTGCAACTCACCCAGCCAGGGAAATGAGCCCTAACGAGAGCTGCTGGACGGCAGCGGCTGCAGATCTCCGTCCCGCTGGGACCAGCGCAGCATCCCAGGCTGCAGCGTCCCAGGCAGCAGCAAGGAAGCCTCTGCCCCCTCTCTCCCCCCCTCCTCTTTATTCTTTCCTTTGCCAAACCCGTGCTGACTGTTTGGGAAAGCAGAAGTTATTTGCTGCCAGCACCTTTTGTGCATCAGAAATATGAGCACCACCCATGGCTGAGGCCCCTGGGGCTGGTTAGCCTGGAGGAGGGCAGCCTGGAAGGGCATTTGCTCAGTGCTCAGCAAGGCACAAAGGCTGAGGGGTAAGAGGATGGAGCTGGGCTCCTTTTCAGTGGTGCCCAGAGACAGGACAAGGAGGCTTCACTGGGACGTGTCCAGAGAAGGGCAGCAAGGCTGGGGAGGGGCCTGGAGCACAGCCCTGTGAGGAGAGGCTGAGGGAGCTGGGGGGGTGCAGCCTGCAGCAGAGGAGGCTCAGGGCAGAGCTCATTGCTGCCTGCAGCTGCCTGCAGGGAGGCTGCAGCCAGGTGGGGTTGGGCTCTGCTGTCAGGCAGCCAGGGACAGAAGAAGGGGACACAGTCTCAAGCTGTGCCAGGGCAGGTTCAGGCTGGATGTTAGGAGGAAGTTGTTGTCAGAGAGAGTGATTGGCATTGGAATGGGCTGCCCAGGGAGGTGGTGGAGTGGCTGTGGCTGGAGGTGTTGCAGCCAAGCCTGGCTGGGACACTTAGTGCCATGGTCTGGTTGGTTGGGCAGGGCTGGGTGCTAGATTGGGCTGTCTGAGCTTGGAGCTCTCTTCCAGCCTGCCTGATTCTGTGATACAGCTCCCAGCTGTTGCTATTTTCCCAGTGGGGACCAAGCTGGACCAGGCTCACTGTGCAGGTTGTCTCCTCACCTGGGCTAAGTCATTTGCAAGGTGGCTCCTGGGGAGGTTCAGGCTGGAAGGATCCTTGGCAGCAGCCCAGGCTGCTCCTCCCTCCTGTGTGTGCAAAACTCAAGGAGAAAAAAAGGGGGGGAGAAAAATCAGCAACAGCCTAAACCCATGGAGCTCTTCAGCTTGGTTTGGATGGAGGCCTGCAGCAGTCTGGGGAGGCCTCACACAGCACAGATGGAAACCTTATCTGGGGCTACTGACTCATGGCACCAAAAAAAACCCTTGTTAGTCAGCATTCAGCAGGGCTGAAACCCTGCCTGCTGCCCGTGGGGGCTGCTCCCTGCAGGGAGCTCTGTGTCCCAGGAGCTGCAGCCCCCAGCAGTGCTCCCCTGCCTGCCTGGGTGCTGAGGAGGGTACCAGCGACCAGGCTCTGTGCCCCCTCCTCTCCTCTTTTCTGATTGCCCATCCCTGCTGGCACATGAAGCCTTTCAATCCATCCAGGTCATGGCCCCCTGGAGCGGGGCCAGCCAGGGGGGCAGCGCTAATGATATGCTAATGAGGCTGGGGCAATCAATTCTCCCTCACCAGGCCATCGATCCCCCCTGCAGGTGTTTCTGGGCTGGGGCTGGGGGGCAGCTGTAGCTCGTTGTAGTGGGGAGGGTCTCTGTGGAGCTGCCTGTCAGGGTGGGGCCAGGCTTGGAGGAGGCTTCTCATGGAAACAACCTAATTACAAAAGAGCTATAAAGCAGGTTTGGGGCTTGGAGCACCCTTTGGAAGCTGCTCTCAGGCCTAGGGATGGGTGAAAGCTCGTTGGCTGCAATGGCTTGGGGCATACAGGCTCTGGTCCAGCTGGAGGGGATGAGGATGGGAATGCTGCAGCAGCCAGACCCCAGGGGAGGAGGAAGGCTCCTTCTTGCTCAGCTGTTTGCCACCAAGGATGTCCCTCAGAGCCTGAATGTTGTGCCTGCCTTTGTGCCTAGCCCAGTCACTCCCAGCTTCCTCAGCACCTCCCTCCCAGACGCCCCTGGCACAGGTCCCTTTCTCCTCCGTGGCCACACCACCCCTCGGGACGTTGGGATAGCAACTCCAGCACTGCCCAAGCAGAGCTCTCTCCAAAGGGACACTCAAAAGGTAAGAGGTCTCTGGGGGGCTCTCTGCTGATGGTGATCTGGGCTGGTTGAGGCAGTCCCTGCTGACTGCAGGGGGGTTTGGACTGGGTGACCTTTGGAGGTCGTTTCCAGCCTGGATGGTTCTCATGTGTGGAGGTCACTTCCCTGCAGCAGCCTCCTGTGCCATCCCCTTCTCACATCCATCCTCCCGGGGCTGACCTGTCCCTGGTGCCAGCTGCATCCTACCACTGCCACCAGCTACAGGCTGGAGTTGGCATCACCTATCTCAAGGTCAGGAGCAGCTTTGGGGTTATCCCTGTGCTCTCTTGGGGCTCCACTTTCCCACCAGCCTGCTCCCTTCATCAGCAAGGAGCCCTGGCTTTTCTTAACACTTATTAAGCCCTCATTTCCATCTGATTCATTACCACCGAGTCATTACAGCTGCTGAGGAATTAAATGAGGTGAAATTAAAAGAGCTGGAAGGAGGCTGAAGGGTTTGGGATGCTTGGGTTAGCTTTTAGAAGAGACCAGACAATAATCTTGCAGGATTAAGCAGGTGAGAGCAGCTCACCCCTTGGAAGGGCACAGGGGAGGGCTTGGAGATCAGGCTTCTAATGAAGGAAAGGCACCAGAGGACCCCAAGGAGCATCTGTCTGCTTGTCCCTGCCCACTGAGGTGGCAGTGAGGACAGCCTGGCACCAGCAGATCCCAGAGGGTGAAACAGCTCCTCCTTAATGTCTCTGCTCAAGTGAAAGAGGCTGCAGGGAGAAATGAAGGGGGGTGGGGGGTGGTCAAGTGGGCATTTGTGAGGCTTCCAAAAATAGTCTGTGCCAAAGTCACTGCTGCTGGTGCCAGCCTGAGGCCCTGGGTTTGTTCTGGAGGTATTTATAGCTCTGTGTGGATTATTTAGGGATGTCATTAATATGTGAATATGTTAAATGTAAATAAACTAATATATTAATGTGGCTGGGGGGGGCTGGGGGGATCTGGGTCGACACAAACACTGCAGCAGACTGCCTGGGGAGGTGGCTGAATCCCCATCCCTGGAGGGGTTTGAAGAGGCAGAGCTGTGGTGCTGAGGGCCATGGCTTGGCCCCAGCCGTGGCAGTTAGAGGCTGCTTGGACTGGAGGAGCTCAAGGGGCTTTGCCAGCCCACACTCTGTGATGGCATTGACGGGAATAAGGAGCCAAGGGCTTGGGAAAGGAGGTGTGGAACCATCCTGCTGCTGCAGGAGCTCACATCCATCTCTGTCCTCACTGCTGGGGCCTTTCTCCATCCTCAGCTGGGTGCAGCTGTGCTGCTCCTGAGACCAACCCTGCAGGCAGGGAGAGTTTGGCTGGAGGCAAACACAGGCTCAGGGCTCTGCCCAGCTCTGGTGGGGACCTCAGGGGTAGCCTCAACCCTGCTCACCATTCTGGCTGCTCTCTCACCTCCCCTCCCCTCCTTGAGTGACTCCAGCACTGTCCCACCTCCCCTCTCCTCTCCAGGGTCTGGAATATTGGAGCACTCAAGAGCTAAGAGCCCACCTTTGGCTGAGGGGTGCCAGCAGCCAGGCCCTGACTCTGCTCCAGCTGGAAGCTCATTTCCAGGAGCCCAGATCAAATGGGAGCCTGGGGGATTGGAGCAGTGGGTGGAGGGGGAAATGGGAAATGAGAGAGGAAGATAAACATAAAAGTCAGACAAAACAAATAGCTGGCAGTAATGCCACTGAATTAGAGGCTTTTAAAAGGAAACACTAAAATATTAACTGTGCAATTAAGTATTTATTAATTAAGGAGGAAGCCAAGGCACATTACGCCCAGCAGAGCCCTGATGGTGCTAATTCTGCTTGAGCTCAGCTGCCACCTCCGAGGACCTGGGTCTGGCTTCCCAGGGCCCTGGGCTCGGGGCTGCTGGAGGGACAGGGAAGCAGATTCCTGCTGCAGGCAGAAGGAGGAAGATCCTCTTGGTGTGCTCATCTTCAGCAGCTCCTCCTCGCAGAGCCCGGCAGCTGCCCGAGGGGCTGGGCTGGCAGTGGGGCAGCAGGGGAGGGCAGGGGTGATGCTGCCCCAGCTGTGCAGCATTCCCACTCCTCCAGCCTACTGGCAGGTCCTCCTCCATGGCACCCGAGCGTGCCAGGACCCATGGGGCTGTTGTCCTTGACCTCCCGAGCCAGAGGAGCTGGGAGTGGAGCTGGACCACTGCGTCGCTGCTGCTGCTGGGGGTGCTCAGCCTGCAGCCAGGGAGGCTGAGAGGAGCCCTCGCTGCTCTCTCCAGCCCCCTGCAAGGAGGTCGGCGCCAGGTGGGGGTTGCTCTCTGCTCCCTAGTCTCAGGTGATGGAAGGAGATGAAGTGGCCTGAAGTTGTGCCAGGAGAGGTTTGGGTTGGAGGTGATGGAAGAATTTCTTTGCTGCAGGAGTGTTCAGGGACTGGCAGAGGCTGCCCGGGGAGGTGGTGGAGTGCCCACCCCGGAGGTGTCCAAGACCCGGGTGGTCGTGGCAGCTGGGGCCAGGGTTGGGTGGCCGTGGGGGTGCTGGGTGGAAGGTTGGACTGGGTGATCTCGGAGGGCTTTTCCCACCCTAACGCCCGTGGGCTGGGACGTCTCGGCACCTGGTCTGTGGGCCGCCTCCGTCCGCCCTCCACCAGAGCACCTGGCGTGGGAGTGCCCCAGCCCAGCCCGGGGCGCAGGAGCTGCCTGCAGCCTCTGCCAGGCTCATCCGCTGCGGGGTGAGGGCCAGCGGCTGCGAGGCGCCGCAGAGGAGAGGCTCGGGGTGGGGGGGGGGAGAGCAATCGATACATTATTTAACAGCGGGAATGCAAATGGCAAAAAATTAATGAGGCCTCTCCCCACCCCCAGCCCTCCTCTTCCCTGCACCCCTCCCCCAGCCCTCCTTTGCTGTAGGATTGCTGACAAATTCGCTGGCAAATATCAAAACAGCCGGAGGGTGTAACCTGCCAAGTGATGCACCATTATCTATTATTGATGGGAACCTTGACAAGTTCCCCTTAAAAAAGGAGAGCGAAAGAGAGGGAGGCAAGGGGGGAGGCTGAGGGAAAATTGCATCTAATCTTTGGTTTAAAGCTACAGTTGCTCATTTGCTCCCCCCCCGAGCGTGACCGAGCGGCGCGGGTCGGCACCGCTGCGCCCCGGCGGGGACCTGGCGGGAGGGTGCAGCAGACACAGCGGGGAGAAGGTTTGTTCCTCCCCCTCGTTACCCCTGTAAAGAACCTTTCAAGCCACGTTTAAAGATGAAATGGAGCTGAGCTGGCAGAGAGGGCACCAGGGATTGTGACTGGGGAGAAGTTGGGGGTCTGGGGTAGGAGAGAGAGAGGCAGGGAGCAGTTGATCAAAGCAAGGCAGGAGGTAAATCCAAGAGGAGAGACCGACTGTGGGACAGGAGGAGGAGAGGGAATTCCTGGGAGAAGAAGTGGCTGGGGGCCGGGGTGGGGGGGGAACTGTCCAACGAGTCTCCGAAGCACATCCAACCCACTGCTGAGCAGCAGAGGCCGCGGGAGCCGGCTCGGAGCTGCTATCAAAGGCGCTGGCGAGAGCCACGCTGCAGGGATTAGCACTTGATAAATGTCACTGGGCTGCAGGCAGGCTCCAGCACAGTCCTGTGCCTGGGCTCTGCCAGCAGCGGCAAAACCCTCTGAGCAAGCCAGGTGGAGCAGGTGGTCCCCACATCATCCCATCACCCTCAGCCAGACGTGAGCTGGTCCTCGCCGTGCGGGAGGCATCTGAGCTGCTTCGGCTGCAGATCCTCCTGTCCCCGCATCGCCCCGGGGATGCTGTTAGCTGCAGGGCAGTGGGACAAGCTGATGCAAACGATGCTGTGGGTGCCCCTCCGGCATGCCAGCATCTTCCCCTCCATCCCTGAGTCCTCCCTGGGCAACCCCCTGGCCCTGGCGTTGTCATCTGCTGTACTTCTCCTGCAGTACTCACTTGACTGGCTGGAGGTGCAGCTCCGGGGAGGAGAAGCTGTCAGTGCATCACACGTGTGTGTGGGAGCTGTGGGCTCCAGCTGAGCTCCCAAGGCTCTGCCCATGGCTCACTGTGCCTCAGTTTCCCTGGGCACACAGGAGAGTCACCTGCACTGCCTTTGAGCTGCAGGGATGAAGGGCAGGCTGTAGGTGCCAGGCACAGTTCTTCACTTCTGCGTTTTTTGAAGGTCCTCAGATGTGTTTCACATCTCACAGCCAAATCCCTCAAGGATGCTCATGGGATCTGCTCCAGACAGCTGTGGAAATCCAGCTCCTGTTTCCCCTTCAGTAGCTCTGGGGCAGTCCTCAGGCTGTTTACCACGAGGCTGTTGGAGGTGCAGGAATCACCCCCTGAGGCTTGTTCCTCCACCTCCCTGTCCTGTCTTCAGCAGAGACCTTCCCAGAGAGCTCCAAGGTACAAAATCCTGGCCAGGACAGTTTGTATCTCGCTCGGTGTAGTCCTGGCTGACACCAGTGTCACTCTGGTCTGTGCCCACTGGCAGCGTGGATCCTGCTGAACTCCACATTGATGTGAAACCTCCTGGCAGGGAGTCCTGCAGCTCTGCCTGTCCCTGTTCCCTGCTCTTGGTTCTCCTCTCATCGCCTTGAAGGTCTCCTGCTCTGCTGCTGCAGGGGCAAATTTGTCCTCCCGGGCACCTCCTCTACACCAGCTGTTGCTCTTCGTGTCTCTGCCATGCCTTCCTTATCTTCCCCCCTGCCCCATCCCCTCTTCTCCTTAACCAAACAGTCCTAAATCTTTTCAATCTCTTCTCATGGATTATTGATGCAATTTGTTGCACTTCTTTGGCTCTCTTCCTTTCCTGCTCAGTCCTTGCTGAGGTGATGGAGAGCAGGCTCCCACCAAAGGTGAACCTCACAAAGTCACAGCAATCTCTGCAGGTTCACCACCTCTCTCTGCACTGCCCAAACCCCCCCCCCCCCCCCCCTCGGCTTCTGCCAGTTGTGTTAGGTGCTCCTGGACCTGCCCCCCGGCTTCTCTCGTGGCTTATTGCCCACTTAGAGCCCAGCCACCAGCAGAAGCAGGCTCTCTCCACGTGTGTGGGATGGAGTTGTCACACCAGGTGAGCTGCACGGTCCCATTGCTCAGCCCCTGCTCAGTTCTCCTTAGCACTGCTCAGCCATCTCTGGGGCTCAGAGAGCTGTTTTGAGCTCCCACACCCAGATCTTGCTGTTGCATGGTCCAGAGAGGCTCTGGACACAGAAATGATGCTCAGTGTCTCAGCAGCATCCCTGTGGGAGGGGCAGCCATGGTGTTCTCCTTGCTCCCTTCCATCCTCCAGCAAGCCCCAGCTCTGTCCCAGCACATCCACAGCCCCAGCAGTTCCTTGTGTTTGCTGGGGGGGCTGCAGGCAGTGCACAGCCCCCCCTTTAACTGGGGAGATAGCCCAGTTTATATGAAGTTATTTGGGTCCTTGGGAGATCTTGAAAGCCTGGGGGGTGGCAGGAAGTGGTCCCCCACTGCCTACATAGGTGAGCCTGCTCTGGGGGTGTCTCAGGGGGATAAGTCCCTTTGCCAAGGGGTTGTTCCCACTCATCCTGCTCACCTGGGTACTTACAAGTTAAATCACTTCATTGTGCTCTTACTTGTCTGTGGTTCCCTGATTTTATCCCTCGAGTCTCCTTCAAGTTGGGGTTTGGCTTTTACTGCTTCTCTGTCTTGCTTGGGGGGGGCTAATGAGAGGTTTCTTTTCTTCTTGTCACAGTCGTAAGGATGTGGATCTTAATGTCCACCCAAAATGTGCTGCAGGACAGGTTTGCTGCCATCCAGACCACAGCTGGGCCACTTCTATCAGAAACAGAGCTCAACTGGTTCCATCTAAGCTGGAGACAGAACAGGGTTTGGCCCCACTGTAACAGCAGTGACGCTGAATGCCCCACAGGGGTGCTGGAGCTGCTCTTGCTCAGGAGCTCACCTGTGCCTCCTCTTCCAGGCAGGAGCACCCAGGCTGGCTGCATCACCTCCCCACTGGACCACCCCAACAGCCCATGCAGGGCTCCAGCCTGGAGCTCTGGGAGGCTGATCACAGCTCCCTGGGCAGAATGGCTGCTCTGAGGGGCTCTAGCTGGATCTGCAGACAGACAAGGGGAGAGAAGTCAGGTTTGTGAGCTTTGTGCCTTCTCATTGCAGCTTCCTTGGCTAGTGGAGACAGGGATCTGACTGAGATTTCCACCCCTCCATCTCACCACACTTTTCAGTTTGTCTCCTCACCCCTCAGTTAATTCCAGCTGCCCCGAAGGACACAGGAGGCATCCTCCAAAGACTCCAACCTGCAGGGAAGCACTGGAGGCCAGAAGAAGCAAAACAAGATAATGAAGCTGGAGAGGCAATTGCCAAGATAGGGCTGCCAAAGAATTGAGAAGCTGCAGCTCCTGCAGTGGGAGCCTTCAGCCCAGAGAGGCAGGCACAAAGCTGCCAAAGAAAGCAGCCTTTCATGGAGCTGAAGGTCACCCCTGGGCTGGCTGCAGGGGGACAGAGAGCAGCCACCACGGTCACCATGGTGCTGGAAATGTCATGTCCAGGCAGAGCATTCGTTTTGCTCATCCATTGTCTGCTCTGCTAAAGAAAGCCCTGCTGGAGGATGAACTTCGTGGGAAGTTCTCTCCCTGCTGCTAACTTGGTGCAGTAATAATAACAATAAAAAAATAAAGGGCAGTAATAAAGAGAATGCAGCATGGAGATGCAGGCAGAGCCAGGAGGTCAAGGTGGGAAAAAAGGAAAAAAGGAAGGAGGGAGGGGAGAGAAGACCCAAAACTACACCAAACAACCCATCAGCAGCGGCTCGACGAGGAGGAGAAGCGCTCAGGGCTGAGAAATAATGGTTTGAAGTTCACATCATTATCAGAGGTACGTGCCCCACATCCGCAATGCTCTCTGAAGTGCAGCCGAGCTGGGACGCGTGAGGCGCCGCGGAGGCAGCACGGGGGGGGACAGAGTCTCTGCTCCGGGGACCGGAGAGCCACAGCAGGGGCGGCAGAGCCAAAGCAAGGACTGGAGAGCCGCAGCAGGGACGGCAGAGCCGCAGCAGAGACCCGCACAAAGCGGCGCAGCTCAGCGCCCCACGGGCTTCTGAGAGGGACCTCGCAGCGGGTCAGGGTCCTCGGCGCAGCTCCTGCCAGCGCTCGGCTCAGGGCTGAGGGCCCGAGGAGCTTGAGCTGCTCTTGTCTGACTGCAAAGGTGAGAAAGCCCTTTTGCAAAGGGGGAAACTGAGGCACAGAGAGCCCAGCCTGCCCTGGGATACAGAAGGGGAAACTGAGGCACAGAGAGCCCAGCCTGCCCTGGGATACAGAAGGGGAAACTGAGGCACAGAGAGCCCAGCCTGCCCTGGGATACAGAAGGGGAAACTGAGGCACAGAGAGCCCAGCCTGGCTCTAGTTGGCTTCCTGCAGGGAGGTGATGCCCTCCCAGCAGCACTCCTGTGCCCACTGCCTCCTGTGCTTTGCCTGTGCTGCACTCCCCAGCCTGGACCCCTCAGAGTTCAGCAGATCCCAGTCCTGCCCTGCACACCCCTGGGCTCCCCAGGTGGGTTTGCTCCTTCCTGCCCTGCCCTAATGGCTGCAGCTAACCACAACCCTCTGCACCTCACGCAGCTCCCTTGGGTTTCTCTCCCCCATCCTTCCAGGTGTGCACAGCTGCTGGCGGCGCTGCAGCCCGCGTGGTGCTTTGGTAATGTGGGCAGGGGACACTTTGGCTTGGGCACAAGGTCCCCCACCTGGGACTGGCAGGGAGAGGGAATCAGAGCTGGGCTGTCACGTCCCATTGCGTTTTCCCCTGGGTGACCTCTGCTTCCATAACACAATTTTGATTATTTGACTTTGGAATATTGATTTTGATTTCCTCTTTTGATTCGTTTTGGTTTCACTCTTTCCTGCTGGGAGTGACTTGGGTCACCTTCAGCTTCTGCTCACCTCGTAGTGGGAGGCAGGAAGGGTCACTTCTCCGTGGGAAATGGCCTGGGAGAAAAGCAGGGTTTGAAAGCTCTTTGTGTGTGGCAAGGGCTTGCTTCCCATGCTCTGCACTGGGTGCCTCCATCCCGTCCCTCCTCAGTACCCCCAGGACATGCAGTGCCTTGTCCCCTTCTCCAGGAGGTCCTTCACAGAGGTGGATGTGAGCTGCACTGAGATGAAGATCTGGATGTGGAGCTCCCCCAGGCTTTGTGGGCAGCAGGAACATCAGGGCCAGCTCTTGGCTGAGTTTGCCACAGGAGTGTGTCCACCTCCTTGTGTCCCACCCTCAGCTGTGACCTGTAGTGATGCTTCCGACAAGGGAAATTCAGCTGCAGCAGGCAGAGTCTGAGGTAGGTGTCCTGCAGAGCTCATGCCATGAGCTGACAACCTCCCCTGCTTGCTCAGCACACAGAGGTTGGCCAAGGTCTGCTGCTGCTGGGGGCAAGCCCATGGGTGCTGTTTGAAGGCAGCTGAGCTGAGTTACTTCTCTCCCCATTTTGCTGCCAGTGGAGCACTGTGGCACAGGGAAATGCCACCCAGCCCAGGCCCTTCAGCAACAGCAGGAGGGCTGAGGAGAATCTCCTCTTTTTTCTTTCCCTTTCGAGGCTTTCCATCCAATGCTGCAGCTGCAGGGCCTGGCTACAGCCTCTGTGAGGCAGGGGGCACTAGTTGTGTTCAGGCTATCCTGGGGGGATGCCCTTGGGACCATCTGTGCCTCTGGGAAGATGCCCTCAGAGTTTGCAAGCGGAGGGAGCTGCCCAGGATGTCCTGCCCCACCCTGGACTCTGAAGGCAGAGAGGAACCTTCTCAGCTTCCCAGAGACTGCAGAGCCAGGAGAGGCTCCAGAGCTCTGGAGCTGCTTTTGCAGCGAGGGTGGACACAGCTGGGGTTCGGTCAGCCAGGTCAGCAGCTGGGCTCCGACCATGCACGGCTGAGATCTGCACTGGCTTAGCTGCCAGCGTCTCGGTAAACCCCAGAGGATGAGCTGTCGGTGTGGACCTCCTCAAATGGTGAGGTGGAAGGACAGCAGAGGTCTGACCACTCAGTGCTGACAGAAACACCTCGGGGTACCTGACAGCTCCTTAGCCTCTCCCCTCGCAGGGAGCCAAGTGTTGTGGTGACTCACATCCTTGGTTTTCCACTGTAAAATACAGTCCCCAGCAGAGGCATGAGACTAAGCCAGAGAGGGAACCTTTACAGCCCTTTCTCCTCTCCCTCTCTCCTCCTGAATTGCTTTCAGTGTACAAGGTGCTTGTCAAAAGTCGTTAATCCCTCTCTCAGCTCTTCATAATCCCAGGATCTGGATTTCTTCTCAGCCTTCCTCCCCAGAGCCACCTCATCCTCCTGTGGCAGTATGAAACCAACAAAAATCCCCCCCCTGTTTTCTTCCTTTCACAGAAGGTGAGGAGAGGAACATCCAAAAGCTTCACCTCAAGGTGCCACCTGGCCAGATCTGAAAGTGCAGTGTTGCCTTGCTTGGGTGAAGCCATCTTAGCTCTGGTGGCCTGAGCATCACCAGGGCTCTGCCCACTCGTGGGGCTGGCTGTGTTTTACAGCTGAGGGGAGCCCTGAAAGCATGAGCAGCACATCCCAAGCAGGATCTCTTGGTCTTGGATTCCTGGAGCCAGAGGTGAAGCTGAGCTGGGGAGGTCTGTGGTTGCAGACCTCTGCCTTGGCAGGGGCAGGGAGGGGTTTGGGCTGAGATCTCCTGTGTTTGGCTTTGGCACTTCGGCCTTTCAGATTTGTCTGGGGAACAGCAATAACAAAAGGGTCCAAACAGCTAAAGGTCTGTGGCCAAGCAAGGAGGGGACCAAAGGATTCCAGGGCTGGGACCTCCCACCCGCAGATGGGGATGAGCTCCACCACGGCCACTCGGGTGACTCCTGGTGCCCCTCGTCTGTGCTGATGCTCAGATGGCATCGTGAGGATGCTTCGTGGGGGTGCCAGTGCCGAGTCTGTGCCTCCCCCAGCAGTCTGTGCCCCCCAGCCCCATGTGCCGGCGTTTGCTGCCCTCTAGTGGCGGCGCCCGAACCTCTCCGGCTTGGAAGCGAAAGGCTGGTGGGAAGCAGGTCCTGACACCCACCCGTGCCAGCGGCTGAATCAGACAAAATCCGCCCCCGGCTGCGCAGGGCGTGGGTGCGGGGGAGACCCCCACGGGGCAGCAGCTCCCACGGCCAGGAACCAAGAGTCGGATGTCAGTGGGGGAAACCACATCCCTGCCCCGTCCTCCCAGAGCAGCAGTGAGAGCTTCTCTCGCTCCCGCAGCTGTGCCCGCCAGGGTCTGTCCCGCAGCTGGCACCGCCAGAGCAGCGTTCCAGGAGCCTTCTCTCCCCGAGCTGAACACCCCCAACCAACGCTCCCAGCCTGTGCTCACAGGAGAGCTGCTCCAGCTCCCCGCCCAGCTTCGTGGCCTCCTCTGGAGACGCTCAAACGGGTCCATGTCACCAGGTATATATTTTCCCAGGGCACTGATGCAGACACTGTGCTTACTGCAGCTCCCAGCTCTGTCCCCTTCTGCACTCTCCCTCTGAGTCTCTCATCCAGAGCCTGTCCCCTGCAATCATATTATTTTCTCCTTCCCTGAGCAATTCCTCTCCTCCTCTATGTGCTGGCATCTCAGCACTATTTTTCCCAGCACTGCAGACCTCAGAGGAGTTGCAGCCATAACCAAGAAGTGAGACTCTTGCCCTCTTGCTTTAGAATCAGAGAATCAGCCAGGTTGGAAGAGAGCTCCAAGCTCAGCCAGCCCAACCTAGCACCCAGCCCTGCCCAACCAACCAGACCATGGCACTAAGTGCCCCAGCCAGGCTTGGCTTCAACACCTCCAGCCACAAAGACTCCACCACCTCCCTGGGCAGCCCATTCCAGTGCCAATCACTCTCTCTGCCAGCAACTTCCTCCTCACATCCAGCCTAGACCTGCCCTGGCACAGCTTGAGCCTCTGTCCCCTTCTTCTGGTGCTGGGTGCCTGGCAGCAGAGCCCAACCCCACCTGGCTACAGCCTCCCTGCAGGCAGCTGCAGGCAGCAATGAGCTCTGCCCTGAGCCTCCTCTGCTGCAGGCTGCACCCCCCCAGCTCCCTCAGCCTCTCCTCACAGGGCTGTGCTCCCTATTTAGGGAATTTATGTGTTTATGTTCCCCTGTTTAGCTGTTTCCACTGTATTTCCTCCCCCCACAATCTTTCCAGCTGCAAAGGTTGAGCCTGTGTGGTGGTAAGGGCACATCAGGTCACTGTGCTGTGGCTGTCACTTGGAGATCCTTGTGCACATGGAATAAGACTTCACAGGGAGCTGCTTGTTTCTTAGCCAGCTCACAGCCATGCTGACCAGCAGCATCAAGAAAGCAAATGCTGGCCCAGAAACCACCATGCAAGGGGAGACCTCCTCCTTCTCTACAGCTCCCAGAGGAAGGTGAAGCCAGGTGGGGGTTGCTCTCTTCTCTGAAGTGACAAGAAATAGGATGAGAGGGGACGGCCTCAAGCTATGCCAGAGGAGGTGTAGGTTGGACATGAGGAAGAGCTTCTTCCCACAAAGGGTTGTCAAGCCCTGGCCCAGGCTGAGCGGGGCAGTGGTGGAGTCCCCATCCCTGGCACGTTTCCAAGCCGTGGTGCTGAGGGATGTGGTTTGGTGGTGGACTTGTACTGACAAGTGCTGGGCTGATGGGTGGAGCTGGTGACTTGAAGCTCTCTCCCAACCTGAACTGCGTGATTCTGCCCTAGGAAGGTTGTTGGCTGAACTGCGGTTCCCTGCATAAGCCCAGTGAGCCCCCGCGGCTGAAAGCCACTCGGGCAGCTGCGGGTGGGGCTGGGCGGCTGCCAACCGCCGGCATCGCCGCCGCGACCGACCCTGCATCGCCCCAGCTCCCGACGGCAGAGGAGAGCAGGAAAGCAGAGCCTGGGCTGGGAGAAGCAGGGCACTAGAGGGCAGGAGAACTCTGCTCTGGTGGCACAGCTCGGCAACTCCTGGCGTTTCTTGCACGACCTCCCCGGTCGCTGGGTCAGATGTAAAGTTCGGTGACATGGCACTTGAGGACATCGTTTTGTGACCATGTGTGCCAGTCTGAGCCTAGCTGGGAGACTTTAGTGAGAGGAATTCGATGCTAGGCTGTGAAAAGGAAACAGTGGTGATGTCTGCTGCACTGATAGGCTTGCTGAGATGGATAAAAACAAGAGCACCAACACACATTTTCCTAAGGGGGGGGGGGGGGGGGCGAGTAACACCCAAACCATCACACCATGGTGGTGCTGGGCTGAAGGTTGGACTGGGATGATCTTAAACTTCTCTCTCCCAACTGAAAGTGTTCTATGACTTTGTGATAACAACACATCTATAGTCACACATCCAGCTCTGGGGTGTTTTTCCCCAGCTGACTTGATGGGATCTGGGGAAGCATCAGGTTTTCCCAGCCTTGTGCTTTACACTTGAATGCAGAGAGCACGAGAGGAGCTCCAGCATCCCCCGGAGGCAACACATCCTGGGCAGAAGAGGGCTTTTTATAACAGAGACTATGTAAAGACCTTCCAATTTAGGAGCTGTTCTGTTCCTATCTCGCATTATTGCACACAGGCTTCTTCCTCAGCCAAGCCCGAGAACGCAGGGTGTAAGAATAGCAGCTTCTTGCTTCACCCCTCTGCTTCCTGTGTGTACTCACAGCCAGGGCTGCTCGCACCAGCGCCAACCACTACAGCTCTCGGTTACTATCACCGATAGGAGTGAGTCAGCTCAGCGTGGCTACACAACAGGCACCTTCACACCAGGGTGAGTGAGAGGAGAATCTGCCCCCAGGTATTTTTTCTTTGGGTTTATTATGCAGATGCACCCCGGATCTCTCCACCCACACAGAATTAACAGAGAAACGTGCACACCTCCTCTCTTAGAGGTGTCCTGACTTGCTGTGGCCCTGGGCAGCCTGATCCAGGTGGAGGTGTCCCTGCTGGCTGCAGGGGGGGTGGACAGGATGAGCTTCGAGGGTCCCTTCCAGCCCAGTGCAATCTGTGACTCCTATAGCTTGTGCCCAGCCCCAGGTGTATGAGGGGCTGAAAACAGCTGAGAGAGTCCCTTTCAAACCTTACCAAAACAGCAGCCACCTGCATGGTTCAGGTGAAAGATCACAGAGTCATCTGGGCTGGAAAAGACCTTTATGGTCACCCAGTCCAACCGTTCTTTAACTCCACTGAGGCTGGTGCTCAATCCTGTCCCTCAGCAACGCCGCCAGTGGCTTTTAAACACCTCCAGGGACGGGGACGTGACCACCTCCCCGGGCAGCCTGTTCCAGTGCCTGAGAACCCTTTCAGTCAAGAACCTTCTTCTAACGTCCAACTTACACCTACCCTGGGGCGACCTGAGGCCATTTCCCTCTGTCCTCTTGCTCGTTCCTTGGAAAAGAGACGGATCCCCACCTGGCTCCAGCCTCCTGTTAGAGAGCTGTAAACAGCCTCTGCGGGCTCAGCAGGCTGCAGAGGTTTATTGGCGCCGTAGCACAGGGCACTGGCTGCAAGTGAAGGTGCTGCCGCCACTGAGCTGGCCCAATGAAGCTGCACAAGCGAGTCAATGTTCCAGTAAGCTCACAATGCACTTAGGGTGCCTGGGGCCATGCCCGCCAGGCACGAGAAGCAATTCCCCTCCAAACGGTTTGTCCAGCCCTGGACAAGCCCAGGGCAGTGGTGGAGTGCCCAGCGCTGGAGGCACTGCAGATGCGGTGCTGAGGGGCACGGCCCGGGGCGCGCTGGCCGTGCTGCAGTACCGGTTGGACTCGATCACCTCAGAGGTCTCTTCCGACCAAAGCCGTTCCGTGACTGCAGGAGTCCCAGGGCTGCCCCTGAGCCGCCTCTTCCTTTCGGGGCTCCCGCAGGGCCTCCGTGGAGCCGCGGGCAAGCAGCCGTGCCCGCAGCGGCGCCCCCGGCCCGGCCGCCCGCAGCCTGCGAGCCGCTGCGGTAGGCGGGGCCCTGCCCGCCGCCGGCGCCGCCCCTGCCGCTGTTCCGCGGCGCGGCCGGCAGGGGGCGCTGCGGGCCGGAGCGGCGGCGTGCGGCGGCAGCCCCCGGGCGCTCTTCCCCCTGGCGGCCCGGCGGAGCGGGCGGGGGGCGGGCGCTGCCTGCGCCGCCACCGCCGCAGCTCCACAGGCCACCGCGGCAGCAGCGCCGCTCCCGGACCGCGGCCGGTCGGCCCTCAGCAGGCAGGAGAGACGGAGGGAGACGGAAGGCGGCCGCGGCGGCTGCCAGCCCCGCGCCGCGGCCGCACAAACCGGCTACCTGCGCGGCCGGGCCTGAGCGCCGAGCCCCGGCTCCGACATGTCCGGCAAGATCGAGAAAGCAGGTGAGCGGCCGCGGGAGGCCCCGGCGGCGGCGGAGGGGAGCCCGCCGGGCTGGGCGCACTCACCGCCTCCCGCCCGCCCGCCGCCGCGGCCCGCTGCAGCTACCGGAGGCGCCGGCCGCGGGCCTGGCGGGCCCGGTGGGGCTGGGGGAGGTGGGCAGGGTCCCCTCAGTGTGCCCGGTGGGTTTCGGCGGCCAGGGTCGGGGAAGGGTCCGGTCTCGGAGGCGGAGGGCCCCGGCCGAGGCCGGGGCTGGGCCCGGAGCGGAGCGGGGATGCTCTGCCCGCGGCCCCGCTGCCAGGCTCCGCTCCGGGGCTGCCTGGGCGCCGTCGTGGTCAGGCTTTTTGTCTTCTCCTCTGCCTGTTCCCTTTCTCCCCGCTTTTTTCCTCCGGTTTTTGTTCGTTTCCCCGCAGCCTGCCACCCTTCCCGTGCAGCAGAGCATCAGCAGAGCCTGGGCACTGCAGCGCCCTGGGGCCTACCCACACCGATTAATGGCAACTTCGGCAACTTTCCTCTTCGGGTGCTTGTGCTGGGGGAAAAAGAGGCGAGCCCTGCGCAAATGTCAGCGGGAGCTTGCTCGGGGTTGCCTCTCTCCTGCCAAGCGCTCCCCTCGCCTGGGTGCTCGCCTAGCGCCGAGCCGGGGCAGGCTGCTGAGCTGCCTCCTGCGCTCCAGCGGGGCTCGGATTGTCTCTCTGTGCCGCTGGAGCTGCGGCTGGCTCTCAGGGGTCGCTTTAGATGCTTTGAATGCCTCTGTTTTTCCCATGCAGCGGGAGCAGTATGCTTAAAGATTCGATTAGAGCTTTGCAAATCAGGCAGTGAAGTTATTTGGTTTAATTAGGCTGCATTTAATTAGCAGGAGCGGGGGGGAAATCAATGCTGTTTGGGATGTGTTGTTGTGAGGAGCAGCAGCTCGGCAGGTTCTGGCTGGGGTCGGGGGTGTGAGGGGCAGTGGTCAGGCTGCCCAGGACAGCAGCCACACGCTCAGGGAAGGTTCCTCTTCCGAAGGAGTGAAGCTGTCCAGGTTTGGTCATTTGATCCTGGCTTTGTTCTGGACCTAGGTCTGTGCTTCTGCCACCATGGAATCACAGTGGTAGGGGTGGGAAGGGACCTTCAGAGATCAGAGAATCAGCCAGGCTGGAAGAGAGCTCCAAGCTCAGACAGCCCAACCTAGCACCCAGCCCTGCCCAACCAACCAGACCATGGCACTAAGTGCCCCAGCCAGGCTTGGCTGCAACACCTCCAGCCACAGCCACTCCACCACCTCCCTGGGCAGCCCATTCCAATGCCAATCACTCTCTCTGCCAACAACTTCCTCCTCACATCCAGCCTAGACCTGCCCTGGCACAGCTTCAGGCTGTGTCCCCTTCTTCTGTCCCTGGCTGCCTGGCAGCAGAGCCCAACCCCACCTGGCTGCAGCCTCCCTGCAGGCAGCTGCAGGCAGCAATGAGCTCTGCCCTGAGCCTCCTCTGCTGCAGGCTGCACCCCCCCAGCTCCCTCCGCCTCTCCTCCCAGGGCTGTGCTCCAGGCCCCTCCCCAGCCTTGCTGCCCTTCTTCTCTGGACACCTTCCAGCACCTCAACATCTCTCTGCAATTCAGGAGCCCAGCACTGGACACAGCACTCAAGCTGTGTGGCCTGAGCAGTGCTGAGCAGAGGGGCAGAATAACCTCCCTTGTCCTGCTGCCCACACTGCTCCTGAGCCAGCCCAGGATGCCATTGGCTCTGCTGTCCACCTGGGCACTGCTGTCTCATCTTCAGCTCCTCTCTACCAGCACCCCCAGCTCCCTCTCTGCCTGGCTGCTCTCAGCCACTCTGGCCCCAGCCTGTAGTGCTGCTTGGGGTTGTTGTGGCCAAAGTGTAGAACCCTGCACTTGGCCTTGTTCAGTCTCATCCCATTGGCCTCTGCCCACCCATGCAGCCTGGCCAGGTCCCTCTGCAGGGCTCTGCTACCCTCCAACAGCTCCACAGCTGCTCCTAGATTGGTGTCATCTGCAAACTCACTGCTGCTGGACTCAATGCCCTGCTCCAGATCGTCAGTAAAGATACTGAACAGTACTGTGCCCAGCACTGGTCATTGAGTCCAGCCCCCCAGCCAAAGCAGGGTCACCCAGGAACACATCCAGGTGGGGTTTAATCATCTCCAGAAGAGTCTCCACAGCCTCTCCAGGCAGCCTGCTCCAGGGCTTCAGCACCCTCACACCAAAAAACTTTCTCCTCATCTTCAGACAGAACCTCCTGGGCTCCAGCTTGTACCCATTGCTCCTTGTCCCATCAGTGGGCAGCTCCAGACAGCCTGGCACCTTCATCCTGGCACCTTCATCCTGGCAGCCACCCCTCATGTATTTATAGGCACTGATCAGATCCCCTTGCAGCCTCCTCAAGACTGAACAGCCCCAGATCTCTCGGCTCTTTCTGAGAGAGAAGTTCCAGCTCCTTCATCATCCTCACAGCTCTCTGCTGGGCTCTCTGCCTGTCTAGAGCTGGGCAGCCCAGAGCTGGGCGCAGTGTTCCAGGTGTGGGCTCAGCAGGGCCGTTTGAATCTGCCTTTGCTCTGTACCTGCCTCTGTTTTCCCAGGCTGTGGGTTCTGGAGCCGCCCTGGGCAGAAGCAGGCTGGCAGCGAGCGCAGGCAGGGCTCCAGCTCCCGGCGCTGGGCCTGGCACTGTGTGCCCAGCACGGCACAAATGGGAGCCCAGAAGTAACCCAGGTCCAGCCCAGGGATCATCCCTCACACTGCCCCAGTGCAGGGCTCTGCTTTGGCTCCTGCCTTGGTCTTCTCAGTGCTCCTCTTGAACCCCACTGCAACTGTTTGTCCAGGAGGTGGGTGCTGAGGAGGGGAGGTGTTGGCAGCACAGACGGACCTGGGGCCACCCAATCCAGGACACTGAGGTGCTGGAGCTTGTCCAGAGAAGGACAAGGAAGCTGGGGAGGGTCTGGAGAACAGGGCTGGGGAGGAGCAGCTGAGGGAGCTGGGGGAGTTTAGTCTGGAGAAGAGGAGGCTGAGGGCAGAGCTCGTTGCTCTCTATAGCTGCCTGAGAGGAGGTTGCAGTGAGCTGGGGTTGGTCTGTTTAACCAAGGAGCAAATGGCTTCAGGTTGCACCAGGGGAAGTTGAGGTTGGATGTTAGGAAGAATTTGTTCACTGAGGTGGTTGCCAGGCATTGGAGCAGGCTGCTGGGGGGGGGGAGTGGAGATACTTCAGAGTTGTGTAGATGTGGTGCCTGGGGACAAGGTTTAGGCAGGCACTTGTCAGCCTTAGAGCAGTGACTGGACTCAGTCCTGAGGGTCAGTTCCAGTGGAGGCAACTCTGTGATGCTGTGCTTATGCTAGAGGTGGGTTTGGGCTGGCATTTCAGCAGGTGCCTTTGGGTTTGGGTTTTGGCAGGTGGGTTTGGGCTGGCATTTTGGGAGGTGGGTTTGGATTTTGGCAGGTGGGTTTTAGTTTGCATTTTGGTAGGTAGGTTTGAGTTTGGATTTTGGCAAGTGGGTTTGGGCTGGCATTTTGGGAGGTGCTGCTGGCTGTGCAGACAGCAGTGGCAGACATAAATAAGTGATCATGGTTTGTTTATTCATGTGCAGTAAATAACCCTGTGAGAATAGTAAATATAACTGCAGAGCAGTGCAGCAGCCTGAGGAGCTGAGAGGCAGGAAGATGACTCTAGACACACACAAATGCAGCATGGTTCCATAAACAGGAGAGCAGAAAGGCCAAAAATACCACCCAGCCCCCCCTGGACTGCACAGCCTGACCTTGCAGCACACTGGGGAGCTGGAGGCTTCATGCAGGAGCCAGCCCCAGGTCAGTGCTGGAAGGGTGGAGGTGTGAAGGTGCAGTGGGTGAAGCCTGGTGCAGAGGTGCTCCTGCTGCTGCTGTGTTTCGTGGTGCTGGTTTGCAGGGCGAGAGGAGCTGTGGGTCTGGGGAGCTGCCCTCTTTCAGCTGCCTGTACTTTCCTTTCTTTCAGGGGGGTTGGACTCAATCTCTGGAGGTCCCTTCCAACCCCTGATGCTCTGTGATTCTCTAATGAGTTGATGTGGCACTTTAGGACATAGTCTGGTGGTTGTGGACATGTTGGGTAGAGGGTGGGACTTGGTGATCTTAGAGTCCTCTCCCAGGTGCTAGTTTCTCTTCAGTGGTGTCCTGACAAGGGACACAAACTGGAACCCAGGAATGAGGAGAAACTTCTTTGGTGTGAGGGTGCTGGAGCCTAGGAGCAGGCTGCTCACAGAGATTGTGGAGCCTCCTCCTCTAGAGACTTTCAAGCCCCATCTGGATGCATTCCTGTGTGACCTGCCCTGGGTGATCCTGCTTTGGCAGGGGACTTGGACTGGATGATCTCCAGAGGTCCTTTCCAACCCCTACCATTCTGTGATTCTATCAAGTGTGCTTAACAAACACCCCCAAAACCAGTCCTCATGTAAACTGGAGGGGGAGAGACAGGGCTGGGGAGCGGAGGAGGGCTGGGAGCCAGCTGTTGGGAGCCTTGATTGCTGTTCTTGAGTGTTTGAACTCCTGCTTGACACAACCAGTTTGGTTAATGGCGTCACCAAATAAACACCACAGTAATTCTGGGATAATATTTGTCAAAATGTATACAGTAGCAGAACAAAGGAGAGAGAGTCACAGAACAAACGCTGCCAGGGCTGAGGTCTGCCTGCTTGGGTACAGTTGAATTTGTTTTCTTCTTCTGGGAAAGGAAATGGATGCAAACTCCATTACATTGTAAATAAAAGAGAGGCTGTTGCCTGCTAACAAACCATCCTGGCACGCTTTGGAAAGGGCTTGGGCTTTGCTTGGACTCTCAGCTCATAGACTCATAGAAGGAGGACATGGAAGTGTTGGAGCCAGTCCAGAGGAGGCTATGAAGATGCTGAGAGAGCTGCAGCAGCTCTGCTCTGAGGACAGGCTGAGAGAGTTGGAGCTGTGCAGCCTGCAGAAGAGAAGGCTTGGAGGAGACCTTGGAGTGGCCTTGCAGGATGTGAAGGGGGCGGCAGGAGGGCTGGGGAGGGACTATTGACAAGGTCTGGGAATGAGAGGAGGAGGAGGAATGGGTTTGAAGTGGCAGAGTGGAGATTGAAATTGGATGTTAGGAAGAAGTCTGCAGTGAAGGTGGTGAGAGACTGGCACAGGTTGAGGGTGGTGAGACGCTGGCACAGGTTGCCCAGGGAGGTTGTGGAGCACAGAAGCACCCAACCTGATCAAAGATCAGGTTGGGTGCTTCTGTGCTCCACAACCTCCCTGCAGGTGTTCAGGACCAGGCTGGATGAGGCCTTGAGTGACCTGTTTTAGTGGGAAATGTCCCTGCCTATGGCTGAGCTTTGAGGTCTCTTCCAACATAAACCATTCTGTGATCCTCTGAATCCTGGAATGGGTTGGGTTGGAAGGGACCTTAAAGATCACTGAGCTCCAATCCACCTGCCATGGGCAGGGACACCTCTCACTACATCAGGCTGCTCAAGGCCCCATCCAGCCTAGCTTTGAACACTTGCAGGCTTAGAGCCTGAGCATGTTCATCTGGTCAGGCTGCTAGGGAAGAAAAGCATCACCTGGTGGGGTTAGGTCCCTGGAGATCTTCCACACATTTGCTCCCTCGGTGCATAAATGCAGCACCTTGTTGGCACTTAATAAAAAGCAATAAGGAATGGTTAGAGATAACAGCTTCCATCCTGTCCACCCAGGAGGAGCAGACAAGGCTCCCTCTGGAGCCTCTCAGTGCTGCTCTTTAATCAACAGAAGGGTCACTGTGGAGCCATCCAAGGCAGTGCTTTGGAGAGCAGAGGAGCCAGCTGGTGGTGGAGGATAGGATGGTGTGGGTTGTGTCCACTCCTTTGGCCTCAGCCAGACACTTCCAAACACTGTTTCAAAGCAGAGCCCTCACTGAGTGGAAGAGTAGGAATGGCACTGGAATGGTTTTAGCATCTGTGACAGGCACCCAGCACTGGGCTGAGGGAGCTGGGGGGGTGCAGCCTGCAGCAGAGGAGGCTCAGCGCAGAGCTCATTGCTGTCTGCAGCTGCCTGCAGGGAGGCTGTAGCCAGGTGGGGTTGGGCTCTGCTGCCAGGCAGCCAGGGACAGAAGAAGGGGACACAGCCTGAAGCTGTGCCAGGGCAGGTCTAGGCTGGATGTGAGGAGGAAGTTGTTGTCAGAGAGAGTGATTGGCATTGGAATGGGCTGCCCAGGGAGGTGGTGGAGTCTTTGTGGCTGGAGGTGTTGAAGCCAAGCCTGGCTGGGGCACTTAGTGCCATGGTCTGGTTGGTTGGTTGGGCTAGGTGCTAGGTTGGGCTGGCTGAGCTTGGAGCTCTCTTCCAGCCTGGTTGAATCTATGATTCTTTAAGCTGTGACTTTTCCTCTCTGTCAGGAAATATCTGGCCTTGCCCTATTTAGTTGGATGGTTTGGAGCTAAAAGCCAAGCTGGGGATGCCAAGCAGGAGTAGAGAAGGTCACAGATCCTGCTGGCTTTCCTGTTGCCATGGCAATCCATGGATTCCTGTATTTACCTGATGGATTTACATGCTCCAGGGGCTGGACTATTGTGCACTGGTTCAGGGAGAATCAGGCAGCAGTTGGATGCTCTGAGGTCCACTGCCAAAGCTCTTGCACGAAGCAGGTCTGCCCAGGAGCACCCTTTGGTAAACCAAAGACCAGAAGGGTGCCATACTTTAGGGCTTTCTTCTCCTTGCTGTTTTAGTCTTCGTCTTGTATTATCTTGCAGGGTTTTTATGTCCCCTGGAAACTGCTGAGGCTTGGCTGGAGTGGTGCAGTCTGCTCTGCTCGGGCCTCAGCTGCATGTGCTTATTCCCAGCAGACTGGAAATGCTTTTGTCTTCACCTTTTACTCCTAGAAGCAGTTCTCAGTGAGCTCTGAAGTCCCTTCCAACCCCCTCTGTTGTGTGATAAGAGTTTGCCTGATAAGCAGCTTCACCTCTGAAGTCTCATCCTTTAGTGTTGGTGGTGTAAACATCTCAGGGTAATTCCAGGAGGACTCTGCTCGTAAGGAAAGTGGCAAAAGAGGACCAGCTCAGGAGGCCAGAGAGCTCCCATCTTTGTGGGAGCTTTGTGTCTCGCTGTGCCAGACAGAGCTCTGAGCCTGCAGTGCTGAGAAATGTGGCCTGTGGATAACTGCTGCAGGACTCAGATGGTTGTAGCAGTTGCAAGAAGAAAGTGGATGAGGAGTGGAGTAAAAAGACAGCTGAAGCCTGCTGGAATGTGAAGCAGCTGGGTCGTGCCTCAGCCCCTGGAAAAGCAGAAACTGGAAACAATTGCTAAATTTATTCTCAGTGCAGTATTTTTCCCTGCCCCACAAGCACTAAAGATATCTGTTGGTGACATCTCTCTGTGGTAGGAACTCTCCCTGGCTCCTCACAGCAGAGAAATGAGTGGAAGTTCACTGTCAGTCAGGGTGGTAACGCAAATGGCCCTCAGCTGGGTCTGTTGCTTGCCTTGCAAAGAGCATTTCTTGCTTGTGAGGGATCTGCAGGCTGCCAGCAGGGCTTTACCTGTTGCAGAGCACTGCAGGAGTGGAGGGAGCCTGAGTGTCGCTTTCTGGGGAAGGGACTCAATCTGCAACTGCTTTTTTCAGGTTTCCTTGGGGTTCTGTTCATCCTTTTTGGAAGTTCTGAGCTGAAATTCTGTTGGCTTTCTCTGTGACTAGAGGCAGGTGAAGGGGAAATGGTTTGGAGCTGAGGCAGAGCAGGGTTAGACTAGAGCTGAGGAAGAAGCTCTTTGGTGTGAGGGTGGTGAGAGTCTGGAACAGGCTACTCCAACCTCCCCACCATGCCCAGGGACACCTCTCAACTAGACTTGGTTGCCCAAGGCCTCATCCATGCTGGCCCTGAACACCAGGGAGGAGGCAGTCACAGCCTCTCTGGACAACCTATTCCAGAGTCTCACCACCCTTGTACTGAAGAACTTCTTCCTAAAGTCTGTTTTAAACCTACTCTCCCTGTCCTGTCTCCAGACACCCTCAGCCAAGTCTCTCTGCAGCCTTCCTGCAGGCTCCCTTCAGGCACTGGCAGCAGTTCTGAGGTCCCCTTGGAGTCTTCTCTTCTCCAGACTGCACCCCCGCAGCTCCCTCAGCCTGTGCTCACAGCAGAGCTGCTCCAGCCCTTGGAGCATCTTCGTGGCCTCCTCTGGCCTCTGACATCTCTGTGTGCTTCTTCTGCTGGGGACAGCAGGACTGGAGGCAGGACTGAAGCTTTAGTAGAGGTTAGAGGAAGAGGGAGAGCTGACTGGAGGAACACCAGATTTAGTCACCTTGGCACGTTTGAATTTGCAGCCCCAGATCTCCAAGGTGTGTACAAAGGTGGCCAGAGGAGGAGAAAGAAGACATCACAAAGGGAGGTGCTGATGGAGCGAGAGGCTGCTCGGGCCACAGATGTTCGCCGAGGAGGCAGTGGAGAGCTCAGTTGCGTGCGAGTGGAGCAGATAGCAAAAGACAGACAGAGGACAACAGGGAAAGTGGGCAGGGAGGAGGCTCCCAGCAGATCTCACAGGAGCCTGTTCCAAGGCAAAGAGACAGGAGATGAATTTCAGCAATCCGGAAAAGCTGCAGGGATCCTGCAGGCTGAGACCTGCTGCCAGAGGAATGTTCTGCACTGCTGCTGTTCAGGTTGCTGCAGGAGCACAGCTGCGGGGTCTGGCCTGTAGCATCCCTCTGCAGAGCACCTTTCTGAGCTCTTGTTGTGCTGTGACACCGAGACAGGCACAGCAAACGGTTTCCTCTGTGTGAGAGAGAAATGATGGCCCCAGGTGTTCCCTGGGGAGCGTCGGTGGGTCAGGCTGCAGTCAAAGCTCTGCAGCTCTCATCAGTCCCTGTTTGCTGTCTTAGCTGCTGCCATGCCTCACCCCCTCTGCACTCTGTAAGGTGAGAGGTTGATGTTGAGAGGGATGCAGAGGTAAAGAGGAACAGACAGAAGAAAAAGATCATAGAATTGTTTCAGGTTTGAAAGATCTCTAAGGTCATAGAATCACAGAATGGTTGAGGTTGGAAAGGGACCTCAAAGCTCAGCCAGTTCCAAACTCCCCCTGCCATAGGCAGGGACACCTCACACTAGAACAGGTCACTCAGGGCCTCATCCAGCCTGGTCCTGAACACCCCCAGGGAGGTTGTGGAGCACAGAAGCACCGAACGTTGTTGGCAGAGAGAGTGATTGGCATTGGAATGGGCTGCCCAGGGAGGCAGTGGAGTCTCTGCCTGGAGGTGTTGAAGCCAAGCCTGGCTGGGGCACTTAGTGCCATGGTCTGGTTGGTTGGGCAGGGCTGGGTGCTAGGTTGGGCTGTCTGAGCTTGGAGCTCTCTTCCAGCCTGGTTGATTCTCTGATTCTCTGATTCAAGTTAACATCTTGCTGTGGCTGTCAGTGGCTCTCAGGAAAGTCTTATTCCTTCCTCTGCTGCAGCAGAAAGGTTGCAGCCTGCCTTGCACCCTCCTGCTCTCAGCCTTCCTCTCCGAAGGCTTCCTGTGGGGGATGCCCTTTGTTGCCTACTGAACACATCCACTGCACCAGTCCCCTTATCTGCTGAACAATTCCAGCCCTCCTGTGCACAAACATCTTGGGGCTTGCAAGGAAAGAGATGAGAGTTTTCTGGGGGTTCTTAGGCGCCTAGAAAAAAGGAGTGGAGAAGAAAAACCAGTGGAGGTTAAAGGCAGACTAGTTGGTGAAGCTGGAGTGACAGCTGCTGCAGCCTGGCTGGGTGATTAAACCTTGGTGGAGCTTCACTGAGGGATTGAATGTGTAGTTCCAGAGCTCTTGAAGTGTATCTTGTAGGTAGTCTTTACTAATTAATACAAGTGTTAATTAAAGGGAGTGTGTTCACAGGCACTGCTTGAGCTCCTAGCTTTTGGTGCTTTGTCTCTGCTTGCCTGGCTGCCCTGTGCCTGGCTGCCCTGTGCCTGGCTGCCCTGTGCCTGGCTGCCCTGTGCCTGGCTGCCCTGTGCTGCTGCCCTGTGCTGCTGCCCAGGAGGTGGTCAAACAGCCGTGGGAATTGGTTCCATATTTAGAAAGTTTCCTTTGTGACCCAGAGGTGATGTAACGAAGGGCAGCAGGGAGCCCATGTGCCAGCTCTGCTGGGAGAGGGCATGCCAGCCCGTTCCAGGCAGCACTGCTCAGTGAATCCAGCCACCAGTGGCCTTCAGCTAGCAGCACCACAGGGCCATAGAATCAGCCAGGTTGAGGCACTGAGCCTCCTCTGCTGCAGGCTGCACACCCCCAGCTCCCTCAGCCTCTCCTCACAGGGCTGTGCTCCAGGCCCCTCCCCAGCCTTGCTGCCCTTCTTCTCTGGACACCTTCCAGCACCTCAACATCACTCTTGAATGGAGGAGCCCAGAACTGGACACAGCACAGAAGGTGTGGCCTGAGCAGTGCTGAGCACAGGGGCACAAGAACCTCCCTTGTCCTGCTGCTCACACTGCTCCTGATACGATGATGTTGAGCCACAGTTTTCCTTGGGTTGTATCATCCCTTGTTTTCTGCTCTGCATGAACTGAAGTTGGTCAGGTTGAGGATGGGGAGATAAAGTGTGGATGGTTCCCTGCCACTGTTTGCTCACTACTCTGCCCTGGGGAGACCTCATTTTGAGTGCTGCATTCAGTTTTGGGCTTCTCAGTTGAAGCGGACAGGGATCTGCTGGAGGGCTATGAGGATGATGGGGGGACTGGAGCACTGCCTGATGAGGAGAGGCTGAAGGACCTGGGGCTGCTCAGTCTGGAGAAGAGAAGACTGAGAGGGAATCAAATCAATGTCTATAACTCGCTGGGGGTCAGGAGAGGGGGACAGGCTCTGCTCACTGCTGCCTGGGATAGAGCAAGCAGCAATGGATGGAAGCTGCAGCACAGGAGATTCCAGCTCAACACAAGGGGAACTTCTTGCCTGGAAGGGTCCCAAAGCCCTGGCACAGGCTGCCCAGAGAGGTTGTGGAGTCTCCTCTGGGGCCTTGGATGTGTTCCTGTGTGACCTGAGTTAGATTGTGTGGTCCTGCTCTGGGATTAGACTGGATGAGCTCTTTGGGTCCCTTCCAACCCCTGGCACCTGTGAGCCTGTGAACAACACAACCAGCAGGACAAGGGAGGGGATTCTGCCCCTCTGCTCTCCTCTCATGAGACCCCACCTGGAGCACTGCATCCAGCTCTGGTGCCCCTGGCACAAGAGGGACATGGAGCTGTTGGAGCGGGTCCAGAGGAGGCCACAGAAATCATCAGGGGACTGGAAACCTCTCCTGTGGGGACAGGCTGAGAGAGTTGGGACTGTTCAGCCTGGAGAAGGCTGTGGGAAGACTTTAGACAAGGGCCAAGAGAGACAGGATGAGGGGGGTGGAACCTCAGCTACCTTCCTGGGCAACCTGCTGTAGTGTTCCAGCACCCTGATGGTGCAGAGCTTGTTCTTTGCATCCAGTCTCAGTCTGCTCTGCTCTCATTTCAAACCATTGTCCCTCATCCTGTCACTGCAGGCCTTTGGGAACAGTCCCTCAGCAGCCTTCTTGGAGCCGCTTCAGGTCCTGGCAGGCTGCTCTGAGGTCTGCCTGGAGCCTTCTCTTCTGCAGGCTGAGCACCCCCAGCCCCCTCAGCCTGTCCTGCTCCAGCCCTCAGGTCTTACACTGCCTTTGGCCATCCAGTGTCCATGCAGCCTGCAGAGAGAGTTTGGCTCCCCTGGCTGCCTGTGTGTGTTTCCAGGTAGGCTTCAAGCACAGCTGGGTTTGCTCCTGCCCCACTGGGCTCAGAGCTCTCTACAGAGCCTCTCAATATGCATTGGCAGCTCTGACTCTTGGGTTGGATCCTGAATTACAGCCTTGTTCATTAGACCTCCAGTCTGAGGGATGCATTTCACTTGTAGGGCTCCCTGGGGACATCAGCTCTACCACAAGTGATACACAGGAGAGCTTCTCTGGGCTGCTTTTTGGCTGGCAGCCTGGCGAGCGCCAACTTCAGCCTCTGCACCAGCCACTGGTGTGGCCTCCCTCATGGCCTGGGGCTCTTGTGGCCTCTTACTCTCTGTGTAAGGCAAAAATGACACTGCCCTGGCAGCTGACCACCAATGTCTGTGCTCAGGTTTGCCTCCCAGGTGGACATTTTACACCCTTTGTCCTAGCTGAAGTCACGATGATAGAGAAGGGGAAAAGAAACAGATGCCTGAGGGATGTCCTCCCTGTGCCATGTTGCTCTCTGTGAGGCTCAGGAAGGACCTTTCCTCCTGCCCATCATGGGGTCTTGCTTCACTGCCACACCTCGAGTGCTGGGTGCAGTTTTGGGCCCCTCACTACCAGGAGGACATTGAGAGGCTGGAGCAGGTCTAGAGGAGGGCAGTGAAGGTGGTGAGGAGCAGCTGAGGGACCTGGGGTTGTTAATCTGGAGGAGGCTGAGAGGAGACCTCGCTCTCTACAGCTCCCTGAAAGGAGATTGGAGTGAGGGGAGGGTTGGTCTCTTCTCCCAAGGAAGTGATAGGACAAGAGGAAATGGACCAAGTTGCTCCGGGGGAGGTTTAGGTTGGGTGTCAAAAGAAACTTCTTCCCTGGAAGAGTCCTCAAAGGCTGGCACAGGCTGCCTGGGGAGGTAGTTGAGTCCCCCTCCCTGCAGGTGCAGATGTGGTGCTGAGGGCCATGGTTTAGCCCCAGCCTTGGTAGGGCTAGAGAATGGTTGGACTGGATGACCTTAAGAGGCTCCTCCAGCCACAAGGACCCTCTGGTTCTTTCTGGTAGCAGCCAGAAAAGTAACTCTGGTTCATGTCGATGCTCCACGTTGTGACCTTAACCTCTGGGATGAGACCAAAGCACAGGACCTGGCCCTTCCTGCAGCCCTCTGCCCTTGGAGGAGCCATTTAGTTAAGTTCCTTGGTACTTTTGCAGCTGTGGTTGTGGTCCATGAAGTGCTGGTGCCTCAGAGAAGAGCCCTGTGTCTGCAGCAGCTTTCATTACTCATCTGCCAGTCCTTGCAGAGTGAGACAAATGGGGCTGGCTTGGGAGGTTTCAGCTCTCCTGTGTGAATGGTTCCTTTTGCTCCAGCCCTGCTATTTTCCCCAAGGAGAGGGTAGAGACTTGGTTGTGACATGGCTACATGGGAGAGGAAGGTCTGACCTGCTTTGTCTGTCAGGATTATTTTAAGCTGTGATGTTTAGATGTTATTAAATGCACCAGAGGGAATGAAAACCTCTCTCTGGCCCAGAATAGCCTCACGTGTGCAGCTGGAAAATGCCCTTCAGCCTGAACCATGCCAGCTGAAAACCTCCACAGTTTCCCCTTTGCATTGGGTAAAAATGTGATTTTTGGCCAGTTCAATGATTTGCTTCTCAGAAGAAGTGCAGCTGAGTTTTGTTTGATTTGAGGTTTGGTTTTTCTGCCCCTGGCAAAATGGGGGCAGTGCTGTGGCTGTCATGGCTTTGGCTTCTAGCTGAAGTGCAGGTGCCCAGCAGCTCTGCCTGGACTTTGGAGGCCTTTGCATCAGTCACAGCATGGCAGGGGTTGGAAGGGGCCTCTGGAGACCACCCAGTCCACCCCCCCTGCCAGAGCAGGGGCACCCAGGGCAGGGCACACAGAGCACATCCAGCTGGGCTTGGAAAGTCTCCAGAGCAGGAGACTCCACAGCCTCTCTGGGCAGCCTGCTCCAGGCTCCAGCACCCTCACAGGGTAAAAGTTTTCCCTCCTGTTCCTGTGGCACCTCCTCTGCTCCAGCTGGCACCCAGTGCCCCTCGGCCTGTCCTTGGCCATCCCTGAGCAGAGCCTGGCTCCAGCCCTGCACATCCTTACCAGCAGCACTGAGGGCAGCCCTCAGGCTCCTCTAGCCTGCCCTTACAGGAGATGTTCCACTGCTTGCAGCAGCTTTGTGGCTCTCTGCTGGACTCTCTCAGTCAGTTCTCTGAGGTCCTTCCTGAGGGGCTCAAAACTGGACACAATATTCCAGATGTGGCCTCAGCTGGGCACATCTTCTTGTGAAGCCCCTGCAGAGCAGGGATTCCTGCTGTGGGAGATGGAGATGCCCCTGAATTTCATGCTGCTGTGGGTGAGGGGATGGAAGGAGGCAGTTTCACAGCAGATGAGCAGTGGAGAGGTCTGAAATGCTTTGCTGGAACAGGGCAGGGCTGCAGCAAAAGGATGAGCTATAATAAGCAGGGAGAAGGCCTGCAGAAGCCAGGGTGTTTACTCACTTGACCACATGCTGCTCTTGAGTTTCACACTTGGCTGTGACAAATACTGAACAGAACAGCAGGAGTGTGCTCTGAGAGCCAGAAAGTCAGTGCTGACCTCTTTCTGTGCATGTGTATTTGGGGGAGGCAGTACTGGAGTCCCTGCCCCCTTTTTTTCCTCCAGTGCATTCCAGTTGTGCTTAGTTCCTATCCTGCTTCAGAAAACCATGGAGAGGCAAAACCAGACCCAAACTCCCTGTGCCAGAGGCCAGCCCAGAGAAGGTGAAGCTTTGCTTTGTGCCTCTCTGTCTTGGCTGTGCAGAGTGTCTGTTGGCTGGTAAATTGGTGCCAGTTTCCTTAGCTCAGACCTGCCTTTTGTCATGGGGTTGCCACCAAATGGATTTTCAAGCCCATCCTGTGGGAGACTTCTGTGTTTCCATGGCCCCTGGGGGAAAAGAGAGGGACCAAAAAGCTTTGCAGGGCTGAGCTCTGGGCTAGCTTCGAGCATGAGGACTGAGCTTGGAGACAAAAACTGATTAGTGGATAATTCCCCCAGGAGGCATTATCTCAGCCTTAGAAGATGGATTGCAGATGGTTTGGGCTGAGAGAGGTATCAGGTTTACCATGGCATTCTTTCAGTAACCTGAGTCTCCTGACCTTAGGTGGCACCGCAGAGAGCCTTTGGCCCAGGAAGGGCAGAAGGAGAGGCCTGGCAGTGGTGCCCCTCCAGTGCTTCCTGCCTCCCTCTGACCCCCAGCCCCCCAGGGGGGCATTCACCTGTGGGGTGTGAGGCCTTTCACTCCCCAGGGTCAAGGGAAAACCCAAGCTGGTGGAGGAGAGATTTAGCTTAGATGTTAGGACGAAGTTGTTCACCGTAAGGGTGGTGAGAGGCTGGAGCAGGTTGCTCAGGGAGGTGGTGGAAGCCTCATCCCTGCGTGTTTTTAAGGCCAGGCTGGATGTGGCTCTGAGCAGCCTGACCAACTGAAGGGGGATTGGAACTGAGTGATCCTTGAGCTCCCTTCCATGGCAGGGGGTTGGACCTGAATCATTCTTGAGCTCCCTTCCATGGCAGGGGGTTGGACCTGAATCATTCTTGAGCTCCCTTCCATGGCAGGGGGGTCAGACCTAAATGATCCTTGAGCTCCCTTCCATGGCAGGGGGGTCAGACCTGAATGATCCTTGAGCTCCCTTCTGTGGCAGGGGGGTTGGACCTGAATGATCCTTGAGCTCCCTTCCATGGCAGGGGGTTGGCCCTGAGTGATCCTTGAGCTCCTTTCCATCCCTCACAGTTCTGTGATTCCACAGTGCTGAGGGGACCCACTGTAAGCTGCCCCCTGCGAGGGGCTGGGCTGTAATTCCTCTTTCTGAGCTCTTTCCAGGCTGCTTGCACATCTCTCCCCATCTGTCCCCTCTGCCAGGGTAACAGTACCTGTGTGTTTGCCTGGCTCTGGCTGGAGAGCTCGCAGGACCCAGGGCTGATAGATAAAGCCCAGCTGAGGGCTGCCTGAGCCAGCTCTGTCGATACAGAGCAGCATTCTGTGTAGCTCTGCAGCTTATCAAATTACTCCAGCCAGAGTCTCTCACAAATGCTTTTGTATTCTCTCTGTTGACTCATCCCTCTCAACACTCACTGTAGCTGTTCAGTGCTGTCTTAGAAAGGCTGTGATTGGAACGAGGCCATTCTTGGGCTGCTTAATCAACAGATGCAATTAATACAATGATGTTTGTCCTGCCACCCTGTCTCACTGTGGCAGCATTGTGAGCAGCATGGCTACAGGAGGAGATGTCTGGCTGAGGACTCTGTCTGCAGCATAGAGTCAGCATCCAAAGGGTTCCAGACCTCCTCTTAGCTGGCAGAAGGTCTGGTTGGTGCTGCAGGACAGGCTCACAAAAGGGGAAATCATAATCATTAGGAGACCTAATTGCTCTCTATAGCTCTGCCTGGAAGGAGGTTGGAGTGAGCTGGGTGTTGGCCTCTTCTTCCAAGTAACTAAGGACAGGACAAGAGGATGTGGCCTCAGGCTGTGCCAGGAGAGGCTATGTTGGAGATTAGGAAGAATTTCTTCCTGCAGGAATGGTGAGGCTTGGGAATAGGCTGCACAGGGCTGTGGTGCAGTCCCCATCCTTGAGGCATTAAAAGAATGAGTAGATGTGGCACATGGGGACATGGTCAAACGGCCATGAAGGTGCTGGGAAGGAGGTTGGGCTTGATGTCAGAGGGCTTTACCAGCCTTCATGACTCTGGTTCTCTAACCTGCAGCACCTCCAGTTCATTGAAGTGCTTTGTAAGTGCTGGAGCTGTGCTGTGCCAGAGCAGCAGGAGCGTGAAGGGAGAGCTCAGGCTGATTTCCTTCTTGTGCACATCTGGGAAGGTGGTGAAGGAAACACGATTTGGCCTCAGCTTTTGATTCTTATAGCAGACCAGCGTCAGCCCCAGAGCAGGTTTTTAGCCTGGGAACTTGTGTGCAGTGTCTTCCTTTTCAGCGCTGGTATTTTGAGCTGTGCAGAGGGTGTGACCCTCGGTGGAGGGAGTGTCAGTGGCACGGAGCCAGTTGATAGCTAAACCCAATCATGAAGTGTTCTGAAGAGAGGCTGATTTTCTGTGCAGACACCTATGGGTGACTCTCCTGCTGGGCAGGAAGTCCATGCTGGCTGCAGCAGTTGCCAGAGCAGCTGTTCAGCCCAAGACCTCTGAAAAGTCTTGTCAAAGCCTGAATATCAGCAGGCAGCAGCAGGAGCTGGAGGCAGCAGCAGCAGAGTGTGGCTGAGCTCTAGCGAGAGCTGCTCCCACATTATCACTTGCTCCGAATTTCACAGCAGGGGGGGAAGGTTTCAGGTTCTCCTGGCTCTCTGGTCTCTGGGCTGGCTGGGCGCAGCCAGGGAGGTGCTGAGCTCCAGTGGGCTCTGCCTGGGCATGGGTGGCTGGAGCCAAACTGCTGACCTTTGCCTCTCAGATATAAGGAGTGAGCCAGAAGTGCTGAGATGTGAAGCTGTCTGGGAGCTGAGTGTGCAGAGATAAGCTGCTGGGGGGAAAACCCTTTCACCTGTGCCTGCTGAGTTCTCTGAGCCAACCCATCATGTCCTAGCAAAGCTGCTGAGATGCTTCCAGCCCAGTCAGTTACTTCCTCCTCTCTACATCCGAGCTCTGGGTTTGAGCTGCTTTTCATTTGGTGTTGTTCCTTATTGCCTTTGACACCAGGATGTGATTTCTTCATTCTCACCTCTCTCTGCCCTTGCTTTGTCTCCGGTTTTCACCCACTCATGTTCCTGTCTGCCAGCCTGTGTCACAAGGGTTTGATTCAGCAAGGTTGTCCTGGAGATGTTTAGGGATGTGCCAGCAAATAGATGTCCCAGGAAGGGAACATCCACATCTTGCCCAGGCAGCAGAGCTTCTCCTGCATGCTGAGTGTGGTGCTCAGGCCACAGCCCTTGCTGGGGGTGGCAGAAGGGGATGTGAGCTGTGCTGCCTCCCTTGGAGGAGGAGATGGAGTTGCAGTAGGTTGTTGAATCAAAAAGGACAGTGTGTAATGCTTGGTGCCTAGCTGGAGCTGTGCATTTTTAGAGCATTGTGCAAGCATGGATTCTGTACTTTTGACCTCGTGATGGGTGGTGGTGGAAAGTGCTGTGTGGAGTGAGGTGAGAACAGTGAGGGCAACTTCTGCCCTCGCTTCATTTACTGCTGTGATTGAACTTGTTACTTTGGTCAGATGATGTCTGCCTCTCCACGAGCTTCCGTGGAGCTGTGTTCTCTCTGAGTGGGTTGTGAGGTGATGGGTTTGAGTCATCCAAGATCCCATCAGGTAGTGAGAGTGGGCAGTGGTGGCATCTCCCCATTGGTGCAGGTGATGTGTGCACAGAGCATGCCACCTAGAGGAGCAGAGCAAGCCAGCAAGGCTGTAGCCGTGGTCTGCTGCCCACATGCGGGGTGCTGTATGTCAGGACCTTCTCCAGGCACTGTCCTTTGTGGTCCTGCCTCTGGTGCCTTCCCCAGGTGGAGGGTGAGAAGGTCCACGCACAGGAAGCCTTCCATCAGCTCTCCCCAGCCAGCATCTCGACAGTCTACCTGAGGCTGCTGTTCGTGGCTTGGCCTCCTGCTTGTGCTGCTCCCAGTCTCTCACAAGGGCTGCACTGCAGATCTCACCTCCTGCTCTCTGGGGACAGGGGTGTTGAAGCTAGTACCAGGTGTGACTGGATGGCCTCATGCTCTCCAAGCTCTCTGCTTTTCCTGGCTGGAATGTTATTGTCCTTTCTGCTGGGGGAGCCTAAGAAATTCCCCAGGAGATTCTGCTCATTTCCAGTCTCCAAGTCTTGAGTCGTCATTAAGCACTGGACTTGATGAGGCTTTTTAGAGGTGTTGCCAGTCTGCTGGCAGCCTGGGGAGTGATGCTTCCACCTTCAGCCCAGCTCCCCTTGTGTGGGTTCAAGCTCAGGCCTATTGTTAGGACTGGCAGAAGTGCCAGGCAGGCCTGGAAGGTTGCTCCAGGTCTGTGCTTCCTGGGGAGGGTAAAGGCAGAGCTGGAAGATCTTGGCTGAAGAAGCTGAAGCAGGGTGATGGTAGTTTGTCATTAACAGATGGGCACTGGGACATCTTAATAGTGTATTTTACTGCTTCTGGTTGTGCTGAGCTGCCCCTTGGCACAACTGGCAGCACTCAGCCCCCTCCTGCCCCTAACCTTCCTGCGCTTCTGGGGCCAGCCCTGCTCAGCTCAGGCTCTGTCCTCAGCTCTCGCCACTTTTGGCCCACGCCTCTCTGGCCTCCAGGCTACTGACAGCTGCTGTCCACTCGCTGCTAATTAAGAAAGCAGCATGAGTGATGGGACTGGGGGCTGGACCCCCCCTCTCTGCAGCCTGATTAGAAAGAGCCTGACCCTGGACTGTTCAGCCCCTTTCCTCCTCCTCCTCTGGCTGCTCAGCCTCTCTTGCTCTCAGACCCCCGTCCTGGGCACTGTCTGTGTCTGCCTGGGTGTCAGGCCCTGGCACAAGAGCTGATGTCACAGGAGCTGCTGTCACAGGAGCTTCTCCCCACGGAGATGGGCATGTGTGGACCTGGAGCACCTCCTTGGGTGCAGCACCGCGGGCAGGCAGGCTGGGGCTGCTTTGTAAAGCAAGTGCTGGCAGTTCAGCAGCAGCTCCACCTTCGTGAGTTAGCAGCACTGGAGCAGGTGAATCGATGATTTCCAAGCCGTTTCCTTCTTTGTGTCAGGGTTTCCCTGCTTTGGTTGGTTTCCTCCTCTCAGCTTTGCATCAGGCCTCTCTGGGTGACCTTTTGTGTGGTATGGTTGTGCTGTGATTTTTATGATCCAGCAAGAGAAATGGGCTTGAACTCTGGAATTCCCTGTCTGGCCTGTGCTTCTGTGGAAGACAATTGACAGGCTGAGGTTAGGATAATAAAGATTGCTGGGTTAATAGCCCCTCAGGAGCCAGGCACTGCAGGGAGAGTGATGGTAATTCGGTAGGAGCTTCCTCCTGTGCCGCTGATGCTCTCCGGAGCTGTTTGCCCCCAGCAATACACTGACCCTCTGCCTTGCAGATTACACCTCCAGAACCCAATCTGAGTTCTTATCTGCTGTAAGTGGGCTCTGGTCAGCCCCTGGCATCCTTTGAGAGCAGCATCTTTAGATCTCCTATCTGCAGTAGAATTTCTTCCCTTCCTGTTGTGATTTTTCTCCTGCTTGGCTGTTCCCTTTTACCTTGAGCTGATTGTTTCATAGATGCATAGATTGGTTTGGGTTGGAAGTGACCTTAAAGGTCATTTAATTCCAAGCCCTCTGCCTTGGGCAGGGACACCTCCCACCAGACAGGGTCTGCACAGAGCAGTAAAATGTTTATTTAAATGAAAAACCTTCTTGCTGCCAGGTGTGGTTCCTGGGGCATGTGAGACCCAGGCAGTGGAATTGGACAGCAGGGGCACAGCCAGGGAGAGGAGGACCAGAACCTGAGGAGGGACCTGGAGCACAGCCCTGGGAGGAGAGGCTGAGGGAGCTGGGGGTGTGCAGCCTGCAGCAGAGGAGGCTCAGGGCAGAGCTCATTGCTGCCTGCAGCTGCCTGCAGGGAGGCTGTAGCCAGGTGGGGTTGGGCTCTGCTGGCAGGCAGCCAGGGGCAGAAGAAGGGGACACAGCCTCAAGCTGTGCCAGGGCAGGTCTAGGCTGGATGTTGTTAGGAAGTTGTTGTCAGAGAGAGTGATTGGCACTGGAATGGGCTGCCCAGGGAGGTGGTGGAGTCTTTGTGCCAGGAGGTGTTGCAGCCAAGCCTGGCTGGGGCACTTAGTGCCATGGTCTGGTTGGTTGGGCAGGGCTGGGTGCTAGGTTGGACTGGAGGAGCTTGGAGCAATCTTCCAGCCTGGCTGATTCTGTGATTCTCCTGATCTTCTTTTTGCATGCTCATCTCTTTGCCACATGAGCACTGTCTCAATGAAGCCTTGGAGCATCTGACCACTTCAGATAAAGCAGTGGTTTGTGTCTGTGTGAAGGTGAAAAAGAGCTGCTCCACCAGAAGGGGCTGGCATGGGCACCTGGGCACCCTCAGCACTGAACCAGGGGGGAGCAGGCAATGTGGTGTGCTGGGAAGTGAGCTGGGAGACTCTTTGGGATGTGGGTGGCTGTAATGGCCTTGGGCAGCTTTTTGTTTTCCCATGAAGAGAGCAGATGCTGACAGGGTGCAATAGAAGAGAAATCCTGTCACTAGCTTGGCCCCAAGTCCCCAGGCTCTACTCTGTAAATGAAGTGATTTATGGGGATTAGAGATGAAAATGGGGGTTCTTTTTTGCCTCCCAGCAAAGCATGGTTTCCAAACAGATCATCTCATTACTGGGACAGTAATTTTATCTGCTCAGCCTAGGAGACTTCATGTTGGAAATTGGATGAGATGATTGCTTGTAAGAATTTAGGAGCTCCAAATCCCTGCCTGTCTTGCTGTGTAGGGAGCTAATTGGGAGTAATGTGTGTGAGTCTCCAGCCTTCCCCTCAGTTGGAATTAGCTTTCCTAGGTGGAGAAAGGTGTCTCATGAACCCTGAGCTGGCAGGTTCCTGTGGCTTTCAGTGGTGGTGCTTTTCATCCTGGAATCACAGAATGGCTCAAGTTGGAAAGGACCTCAGAGCTCATCCACTGCCCAGGGACACCTCTCAGCCCATCTCAGCTGCTCAAGGCTTCATCCAACCTGGCCTTGAACCCATCCAGGCAGGAGGCAGCCACAGCCTCCCTGGGCAGCCTGTGCCAGGCTCTCACCACCCTCACACTGAACAGCTGCTTTCTCAGCTCCACCCTAACCCTGCTCTGCCTCAGCTCCAAACCATCCCCCCTTGGCCTGGCTCCAGACACCCTCATGAGAAGTCCTCTGCAGCCTTCCTGCAGGATCCCTCCAGGCCCTGGCAGGCAGCTGAGCCCAGCCCCCTTGAAAGCAGCACCACTGAGGCCAGGTCACACAGGAAGACATCCAGGTGGGGTTTGAAGGTCTCCAGCGAAGGAGACTCTACAGCTTCCCTGGGCAGCCTGCTCCAGGCCTCCAGCAGCCTCACAGTAACAGAAGTTTTCTCCTGTTGGTGTGGAATTTCCTGTGCCTGAGTTTCCATCCATTGCCTCTCATCCTGTCACTGGAAAGAGCCTTGCCCCATCCTCCTGACAGCCACCCTTAAAGAGCTGTAGACATGGCTCGGGTCCCCTGTCAGCCTTCTCTTCTCCAGCCTAAAGAGCCCAGGTCTCTCCTCCTGAGAGAGGTGCCCCAGCCCCAGGTGAAGCAGCTTGGCCCAGATCAAAGCCTTCTGCAGGGTTTGAGACATCTCCCAGTCCCTGCACTCTTTGCAAGAGATGCACAGCTGGGTTTCAGGTTGATGAAGAGTGATGGCACATTTAGTGTCTCCAGGCTCTCCTGAGTGCAGAGCTGCCCAAACTGAAGCAGGAGAGAGATCTTCATCTGTCATTCTTCTCCAGAAATCAGCAGTTCAGAAGCAGCTGTGGCCAAGAGGTTTATTTGCTGAGTGTCTGAGCGGAGCTGCTGAGTACACAGGGGAGGAGGAAGGCAACGTTTGTTTGTTTGGGGAGGGAGGCAAATCGATTTGGTTGTGCAGATTTGTAAACAAGGTAGGAAGGAAGGGGAAACTTCCCCTAAACACAGGCTGAAGTAAACGAGGTGCAAGCTGGGACTGGGAGTCTCGGGTAGTCTTGCAGGGCCTGCTGGAAGAGTGCTGCTTGTGGGCAGCAGATGTTTGTGGAGGTCCTGCAGCTGAGTGGCTGCAGTGTTCCCCTCCTCTCAGCCATCTCCTCCAACTCCTGCCTGTTTCTGCCCAGCAGCTCTCCTCCTCTTCCTCCTTCCTCCCCCCCTTCCCCCTGCCAAGAGTTTTCAGATGAGAGAAGCTAGGAAGGTCTTGGGGCTGCCATTTTGCCACTTGGTTGGTTGTTCTTGCAGCATCTCAGACACTTAACCTCTGAGGTGTTTCTTAGCTGCTCTGGCATTAGGTAGCAGTTACAAAGCCATGGTTTTGAACAAGGCTGCCACAAAGCTGAGTGCTGGATGCTTCTTGTGCTGCAAAAGGAGATTAATAAACATGGCCCCAGGGCAGCTCTGTGATTGCAGCAGCTCAGGGCTTGGCTGTTAGTTGGAATCATTGAATGGTTTGAGTTCAAAGGGACCCTAAAGATCATCCAGCTCCAACCCCCTGCTCTGGGCAGGGACACCTTCCAATAGCCCTGGTTGCTCAAGGCCTCACCAGACCTCCAGGGATGAGGTGTCCACAACTTCTCTGGGCAACCTGAGCCCAACTCTTAACCCAGCACAGTGAAGTCCACCACTGGAGCCATGAAGTTTGCTCCAGCAAAAGAGCTTCCCCACAGTCCCTTGCAGGGCTTTTAGGACACCAAACACCACTTCTGCCACGAGCCTCCCTCCATCCCTCTCTCTGTTCCCCCCTTGGGATCCATTTGCAGTCCTAGGGATGTTGTGGTCCCTCCATCATCCCACCCCCACTCCCTGCTGCAGGGTCACTCCTCTCCATCACTCCTGGCTGCTGTCCTCATCCCCCATCCCCATGCAGGACCAGGAGGGTGATCTGCAGCATTCCTTGGTGCCTCACTGCAGTGTCATTGTTCTGACTCCTTGGGAGGACCCAACTGAAGCCTCAAAATCTGGCAGGGATGAAGCTGTGCAGGGTGGCTGTGTTTTACCAGGTGGTAGGGCACAGAAGGTCTGGCTGGGAGTCACCTTCTGATAACAGCACCAAAGGTATTTTTATAACCATCTCTTTGTGTCCTTCTGAACCCAGCTGCTGTGACACACTAAATCCACCACAGAAATCAGGTTATTGAATGCTTTTCACAGTGAAAGAGCAGAAAGTTAATCACACTGAAGCTTTGACAAAGCAGCAGGCTTGGCCTGACCGACCAGGCAGTGCCCTCTGGGCATGATGAAGCGTGGCCTGACCTGACCCTTAGCCCTCCTGGAGCTGCCAGACCCAGCACTGCCTGTGTTGGGGCCTCGTGAGCTGAAGCTTCTCCTTACAGATGAGTTGTTTTCCAGACAGCCCTCCTGAGCTCCAGAACCACTGCTGGATGTGCCACAAGCTGAAATTGGTATTGATTCACCTTTCAGAGCTGGGTGGTGGCATCACCACACAGCTGTGTGTTGGGTTCCAGAGGCTTAAACAGCTTTGACAGTTGTGGCTTTGCTGCTTTGTCAGACCCAAGAGTTGCTGGAGCTGGTCCAGAGAAGGGCAGGGAAGCTGGGGGAAGGGTCTGGAGAGCAGGGCTGGTGAGCAGCAGTCAGGGAGCTGGGGGTGTGCAGTGTGGAGAAGAGGAGGCTGAGGGCAGTCCGCAATGCTCTCTACAGGCCCTGAAAGGAGGCTGGAGCCAGGTGGGGTTGGTCTCTTCTCGCTGGTATCAGGTGATAGGAGGAGAGGAAATGGCCTGAAATTGTGCCAGGGGAGGGTTAGGTTGGCCATGAGGAACAATTGTTTTGCTGTGGAGTGGTCAGGGATTGGCACAGGCTGCCCAGGGAGGTGCTGGAGTCTCCATCCCTGGAGGTGTTCAGGAAACCTGTGGACTCTTTGGGATGTGCTTTAGTGGCCATGGTGGTGCTGGGTTTGAGGGCTGGACTGGATGATCTTAGAGGGCTTCTCCAGCCCAAACGATTCTGTGATGAAGGGATGAGTATCTTTACAGTAAGTTCTTTCCTGTGAGGGTGGTGAGACACAGGAATGGGCTGCCCAGAGAAGCTACTTCAGCACGAAACGAGCAGGGAACGTTCTAGCGACTGTTGCTGTGTTCAGAAGCCTCAAGTCCTCAGCAGGCTCAGCTGTGCTCCAGATGGAGTCCTGCAGATCCCCTTCACGTTTCTGCTGCTGCTTGTGCAGATCTGCTCGAGTTTGGCTCTGCAGACATTCATTCCTCTGCCTCTTTTTGGAGATTCTTTGGTCTGTTTTCAAGTCAGGATTTGCTGAGAGCGGGGAGAAGTGCAGGTGTTTGGATGTCTTCTCCCTCAAACTTGCTGTCTGCAGCAGCAGTGCAAGCAGGAGATCTGAATCCAGGCAGGAGGAGGCAGGATCCAGGAGGAAGTTGTCAGAAATAGTGGTTTACTGCTGAGGTAGTTGTGCTGTTTAGGTGCAGAAGAGTGCAAGGTAGACATCCCACTTAGCCCCTGAGCTGCCTCCTGCTTCCTGCCGTGCTGGGCTGGGCATGTGCTAATCCTAGAGCTAACAAAGAGGGGGGTTGTGTTTCCTCTCCCTCCTGGGCTGCTCAGTTCAATTAGCATCTCGGTTTCCCCTTGCTGGAGGCAGTGATGTTTCAGATGGTGCTCAGAGAAGACGAAAATTTCCTGCTGCCTGCAGGCAGGCAATGAAAGTGGTTTGGCTGCAGATCCTATCAGCTACAGAGCAGGGCATGGAGCTGAGGGTACGGCCTGCAGCTTCTTACCCCTTGGGCTGAGCAGCACAGCAACAGTGTCAAAGCAGCTGCTGAGCTGATTCCATCTGAGATTTCCCAGCTCTGCTGCTGCTGCATCACCTCTCAGACCTCTCATCTTGCTGTGTGCCTGGAGGCAGAGCTGCCCTTTGGGGAGCAGCACAGCAGAGCTTCCATGGGCAGCAGCTGGCGTCCTGCGCCGCTGCTTCGAGTGAGCAAGCAGCGTTAGGGAAGCTCAGCCTGGTGTTGCAGTGCCCGTCTAGGAGATGCTGGTGCTGGCTGAGATGTCATTTTTCATCCCCTGGCAGAGGTGAGCCCCCAGCAGGGTGCTGTGCAGGCATGTTTAATCTCCCCCGTTCGGCTCCTGAGCCCCGGGACACGGCGCTAGTCCCAGCTGCGAGCAGAGGCTTCCTCGCTCAGGAGTGAGCTCATCCCTGAACATGCATGGAAAAGAGCTTACATCACACTCTCACCTGGACTGCTGCCCTTAATCTGTGGTCCTTGCTAAAGAAGGAAACAAAATCGAGCATGTTTAAGCAAATTCTCTCCGTGTTTTGATCACATTTCTGGTGCTCAGCTCCGAGGGGTGTGGGCGGTGGCTTTTGGGCAAGGACTAAGGTTCCTCCCAAGCCTAGCAGCAAAGAGAGGCTTTGCAGTTCAGAGTGAATGTGCAAAGAGTCTGTAATCAGAGGTCAAGAATAAAGATGACTATAATTAGTAATGTCCAAAGCAACTGGAAATTGTCAGGCAGATCCCAGCCAGCTCCTCTCGTTTTTTTCCATTGCCTAATGAATGAGAGCTGAGGTTACCCTGCAGGGATGAAAGAGGGATGAGTTTTTCCCATTCCAAGCTGCTGCTGCGAGGCAGATGCTAAGCCAGGACCCTCCTTTACAACCTCGTTTTGCGGCTGCAGAACCTGCAGCCAGGTTGTGAGCACTTAGGCTTTCTCCCCAAAGCATCCCAAGCGCTGCTCTCCTCCTGCCGCCCGGCAGAGCGCCGCTGACGCCATCCTGTCACCGTGGAGATGCATAAACAGCCTCAGCAACAGCAGCGTCTAATCTTTCAGCTCTGACTTTCAAAGCCGACGGCCACAGGACTGAAACCCAAGCCTGGCAAAGGTTTTTCAACGTGGAAAGAGTCTAAACGTGCTCGAGTGAAAGGAGAGGAGGGGAGGCAGAGTTTTGAGCGGAGCGCGGTGGGAAGGCTCCTGCTTGGCCGCGGCAGTAGTGAATGGCAGGGCTGAGCCTCGGCTCGCAGCTTCCCGCAGTGACTCAGGTGCGGCGCAGGCAGACTTGTGCCTGCAGGGCTTTATTTTGAGCTGGCTGAATCACTGCCGCGGCTGGATCACACAGAGCCGCCAGACGAGTGGGGATGCCCACGGACCCCGTATTAAGCCATGCTTGGTGAGCAGAGAAACCCAGCACATTTCCCCACGGCCCCCTCTGCATCCAGAGCTGCTTGCTGGAGGAGCACAGCGGCCACGGCTTGTGCAGAGACACAGAATGGGAGGGGATGGAAGTGGCCTCCAGAAATCATAGCAGATCGTTGAGTCCAACCTTCCACCCAGCACCACCATGGCCATCAAACCATGTCCACATGGTTCTTGAACCCTTCCAGGGATGGGGACTCCACTGTCTCCCTGGGCAGCCTGTGCCAATCCCTGACCACTCCTGCAGGGAAGAGATTTTCCCTAAAGGATCACTGAGTCCAGCCCCACCCCCTCAGCCAGAGCAGGATCACCCAGGGCAGGTCACACAGGAATGCAGCAGGTGGGCCTTGAAGGTCTCCAGAGAGGGAGACTCCACAGCTCCTCTGGGCAGCCTGCTGCAGGGCTCCAGCACCCTCACAGCAGAGAAGTTTTCCTCATGTTGAGGAGAAACACTTCCTCTGTTCCAGCTTGTGTCCTGCTTCACTTGGCCATTGCTCCTTGGAGCTGGATTGTTCTTTTTCCCCCTTCAGGTTCTGGAAGGCTGCTTTGAGGTCTACCCAGAGCCTTCACTTCTCCAGGTTGAGCAAACCCAACTCCCTCAGCCTTTGGTCACCTGTGCTTCTGTGCTCCACAGCCTCCCTGGGCAACCTGTGCCAGTGTCTCACCACCCTCACTGCAAACAACTTCTTAACATCCAGTTTCAGTCTTCCCTCTGCCAGTTCAAACCCATTCCTCCTCCTCCTGTCATCACAAGACCGTGTCAGTAGTCCCCCCCCAGCCTTCCTGTAGCCCCCTTCAGATACTGGAAGGCTGCTATAAGGTCTCCTCGAAGCCTCCTCTTCTCCAGGCTGAAGCAGAGGGGGAGGAGGCCCTCCCTTGATCTGCTGTGCCTCCCGGTTCCCTTCAGCAGCCCTGGCAGCTCTTGCCCGGTGATGCTGCTGCAGCTGGAGATGTCTCATTCATGCTTGCTTGGAAAGGGAAGAAGAGCAGAGCCCTTCCAGCCCCAGCTGAGCTGCCTGACAAATACAAATGTTTTCCTTCCTCTGGTGGCCCCGGAGGGCGGCGTTAAAAATAACGAAGGCTGTGAGTCAGTGAGCAGTGGCGAGGAGCGGAGCCTGCCTCGGCGGAGCAGTTGGGGCGCTGGCAGTGCCCAGCCCCGGTGCCGGCTGCCGCTGGTGGCCGCCGAGAGAGCCGCGGGGCGGGCGAGGGCTGCGCTGCTGCCGGGGCTGGCTGCCCCTGGGCTGCCCTCCGTGGGCAGGGAGAAGTTTCTTTGGCACTCGAGAGCGATTGTTCGGTGCTCCAGCTGCCCTTCCTCCGCCGTTTTCCCCTGGAAGCTGGCGGCTCTCCTAGCCGCTGGAATCCCCCGAGAGGGACTTGGAGCAGCTTACAAACAGCTCCACCTAAGGTACAAAGGTTAGGGTGGGCAAACTTCCTCACGGACACTGGACCCTCCCCGGGTGGGTTTGTGTTTTGTTCTTCTTCCTTTCTGGATCCCCTACCAGGTCTTTTTTTGCTTGTTCCTGGATACATCTCTGTGCTTCGGTCCCTGGGGTGATGGTGGAGTTGGAGGTCAGCTGGCAGAGATGGAAGTGTAGGTCTGGGTGAGGCACCCTGGTGGTGCAGGCTCAGGCGTGGCAAGGGGAGTATTTTGGGGCTGTTCTGCCACATTCTGCCTTTTCCTGTGCTCAGGATCCCAGCTCATCCTGCCCAGAACACTGCACAAGTGCTGCAGATCAGCAGGTTTAGGCTTCTGGAGAAAGAGGGTGAGAAGCAGCAGAAGGCTCTTTGCTGCACTGTGCCAGAGCCCAGTTGCACACTGCAGGTGTGAAAGGGCTGCACTGGGCTTCTGCTCAGCTCTTTCTTCATCCCTCCTTCAAAGCCTCCTGCTCCCTCTCTGGCCTCATGGCTACACACTGGCAGGCAGAAAAGAGAGGGCCCCCACCAAAAATTCTCATGTCTCCAGCCCATTGGTGAGCTCCCCCTGCCCTGGTTCTGCCTTGGCTCTGCCAGCTCTGCTCTGGAGGAACTTGGCTGGTGGGAGATGAGCTTCAGGTTAGAGCAGCAGTCCTGCAAGGCTCAGAGGCTTTGATTTTCTGTCAGCCACTGGGATTCTAAAGGTTGCATTACAGCAGAGCCCAAAAGCCTTAGCCAGGGCAAAGAGCTCCCCAGATCTGTGTGCTCACAGGTATCACAGAGTGGCAGGGGTTGGGAGGGACCTCTGGAGATCATCCAGTCCAACCCTCCTGCAGATCAGGGGCACACAGGAGCAGATCCAGATGGGGCTTGAAAGTCTGCAGGGAAAGAAACTCCACAACCTCTCTGGGCAGCACCCAGAGAGTGAAGAGGCTTCTCCTGATGGGGAGGTGTGCAGCAGGTCCAGCCCTTGCCCTGAGGCTGGCAGGAAGGCTTTGGAACTGTAGCCACCTTCATACAGACCTGAAAACAGCCTGAGCTTTGCAGCAAGCTCCTGAGTTAGAACTGTAGAACCATGGATGTGGCTCTGAGGGACATGGTTTAGTGGTGACCTGGCAGTGCTGGGTTAACAACTGGACTCAGTGATCTCCAAAGTCTTTTCCACCCAGAACTATTCTCTGGCTCCCTCAGTCACCTCTCCTCCTGTGTCTTTGCCAGCAGAGCTGGCACTGAGGAGCCCCAGCCCCGCAGCTCTTGCTGGGCGTTGCACGACAGCACCAACCTCAGCATCCTCAGCAGAAAGGTCATTCTGAGCTGCACTCATTATTTTTTCCCTCTTGCTTCAGAAGTCTTAAAGTCGCTGTCAGCTGGGCTTGAACTGAAGCCTTGCAACTTGCCTTTTGTCTTCCAGAAATGATGGAGCCGAGCCCAGGGGAACAAATGCCATTTTAATGGGCATCGTTGTGTAACTCATTACATAAGTCACCTCTTGCCTTCAAAGGACTCGTGGCAATAGATGGCAGGAGCAGTTGATTAAAAATGTGCACAATAGCTTCATTATGACATGGAGAGAGATGGCTGCAGTTATTTTTACTCTGATAGCTTTGAAGTATGTGCATCCAGCAGAGGCCCAAATGGCCTTGGAGAAGAGAACCATTTGAGGGCTAAGACTTTGAGACTCCACTTTTGTCCTTCCTAATGAGCTGCAAGAGTCAGAGCCAGCTGGAAACTGAGCCATCACCCTTTGTCTCCAGAGCTGCAGGGGTTTGGGCTGTGAGCATGTACAGAGTGAGAGAAGGTGAAGGGTTTACCTTTTTAGGTGACAGGACAAGGGGAGGTGGCCTGAAATTGTGCTAGGGGAGGCTTAGTCTGGAGATCAGGAACAGTTTCTTTGCTGCAAATGTGATCAGGGACTGGAACAGGCTGCCCAGGGAAGTGCTGGAGTCCCCATCTCTGGAGGTGTGCAAGAAACCTGTGGGTGTGGGGACATGGTTTGGTGGCCGTGGTGGTGTTGGCTTGAAGGTTGGACTGGATGATCTTAGAGGGCTTCTCCAACTCAAGCAAGCTGAATTAAGCAGGTTGGAAAAGACCTCCAGGATCATTGAGTCCAACCTATCACCTAACCCTTCTCATTCACTAAGTGCCTCATCCAGCCTCTTTTTAAACACCCCCAGGGATGGGGACTCCACCCCGGGCAGCCCATTCCAATGCCAATCTCTCTCTCTGTCAAGAACTTCCTCCTCATGTCCAACCTGAACCTGCCCTGGCACAGCTTGAGGCTGTGTTCTCTTGTTCTGGCTCCTGGGTGCCTGGCAGAAGAGCCCAACCCCACCTGGTTGGCCTGGTTGGCTGAGAGGTTGTATTGGGAGGAGTGTGTGCAGCAGATCAGTGATTCCATGAAGGACAGAGTTCTGTGCTCTAAAGTCTGGGGGGGTTAAAAGAAATGAAGTCTCTTTTCAGTTTGGCATGCTCCAAGTACTGGAGCACTTCAGCAGTTGCCTTGCCTGTCCCTGCTGCTGGAGCCTGCCTGCCGTTGGGCTGTGCCACAGTGACAAGAGCAGGACCAGGAGGTGCAGAAGCAGTCAGGGGCTTATTTCCTCATCTCTGGACCCCACCGTGTGCTGGTGGCACAGGGCTGGCATGGGGAAGCTGGCAGATGGAAGGTCTGTTCTGACTGAGCTTTCACTTTGACTGTAAAGTAGAGGAGGTGCTGCTGGGTGAGCCTGGTGGCATTCACCATCCTGGGCCTGGGTTTCACTTAGTTTCTGATGTTACCTGAAGCCAAGTGGAAAGTGACTGTGGCAGGGATGGACGTTGGGCTTTGACTTGCTGGCTTTCTCCTAAGCAGCCTGGTTTCTTCACCCCCAAGCACATAAGCTGATTTATCTGCCTCCCTCTGTGCCTTTTAATCCTCTGTCGTTTCAAAGCTGCAGTTCTTTCCTCACCAGATTTAGCTTTCTGCCAGCAGAGCGGCAGGCAGCACCTCTCTGCTGGAGCTGCCACAGCCTGAGGTGGCTCCCAGCTCCCCGTGGCCTCCCCATTCCATCCTGGAGGGGCTCAGGCGTGCTGGCCAAGCCCCCCTGGCCGGGGCAGGCAGGTAGGGCTGAGGAGCTTTGCCATGGTGTGTGTGGTCGCAGCCCAGACGCGTGCCGGCCGGGGGGAGCCGAGCCCCAGAGCGTGGCAGGGCCATGACTCAACAGCTGGAGCATGTTCAAGCCAACAGAGCAGGAGCCTCATTAGCAGGGGGCTGGAGTTAGCAATGAGACCAGTGACGTATTACAACTTCCAGTCAGAAGGCAAGGAGCTGAAATCCATTGCAAAGTCGTTCTGAAGGGCTCTTTTTCCTCCCCTCCTCCAAGCTGTATGCAGCAGCAGCAGCAGAACATCCAGAGGGATGAAATAGGAGGGGGCAGAGAAGTCAGCAGCTCCTCTGCTGGGACAGAAACACTTTGGTACAGCAGCACTGCTTTGGTTTTGCCCTCTGCCAGTTGAAATCACTCTGCTGAGTTTATTCCCCTGCCTTTTCCTATTCATCTTATAAATGCCTGGCACAGGTTGAGGGTGGTGAGACCCTGGCACAGGTTCCCCAGGGAGGTTGTGGGGCACAGAAGCACCCAACATGATCAAAGATTACATTCTGTGCTTCTGTGCCCCACAACCTCCCTGAAGTTGTTCAGAACCAGGTTGGATGAGGCCTTGAGCAACCTGTTCTAGTGGGATATGTCCCTGCCTATTGGTTGGAACTGGATGATCCTTGAGGTCCCTTCCAACCTAAACCATTCCATGATAGCTGGAGCCCTCCTCCTGCTCACCAGAGAGGAGAAAGAGAAGTTGAGCTTCACTGGAGATGCTGTGTGGGGAGACACTGACTCAGCCTCTGCTCTGTTTAGACAAGTTCCTCACCTTTGTGCCTGCTTCCCATCTGCAGAGCAAGGTGAAGAGCTGTTTAAGGATGAGAAGGGGATGTTTGCACTGTGCTTGGAAGGAGAGGAGTGCTATTTTGAGTGCTGAGTGGAAGAGAGTGTTGAGTTGTGACTCATTTGTTTAACTGCAAACGCAGAAACCCCTGAGCAGATGAGATCTGGAAGAGGCTTCTGGTGGATGGGAAAAGAAGGTAGGAAAAAGCTGCCTTAATTTGGCATCTTCAAAGCAGGACTCAGCAGAGATTATTTTGGCCAATGTCAGCTGCTTCACTTCGTTAGGGCTATTTTAAGGAGTTCCTATTCTGCTCCAGCCACTTGCTCCTGTCCTCAACTTGGAGGTCTCTCTGTGTCCCCTTGGAGCATGATGTGGAAGTGATCCAGTGTTCAGTGGGGCAGAAGGGGAAAGAGTGTGGTGGTGGAGGAGATCTGCCCTCAGCAGAAGAGAAACTTTCTCTACTGACATCTCCTTTGGAGGTTCCTGACCACCCACACAGGATGGTTCAGCCCCAGAAAGGTGGGTAGAGATGTGTGGAGAGAAGAAGAAAAGAGAGACCTTAGAGAAACCTTCCACTATCTGAAAGGTGCCTTCAAGACAGCTGGGAATGGACTTTTTACAAGGGCTTGTGGTCATAGGAAAAGAGGGAATGGTTTGAAGCCTGAGAAGGGTAGATTTAGACTGGAGGTTAGGAAGAAGTTGTTTGCAGTGAGGGTGGTGAGACACTGGCACAGGTTGCCCAGGGAGGTTGTGGAGCACAGAAGCACCCAATGTGATCAAAGATCACGTTGGGTGCTTCTGTGCTCCACAACCTCCCTGGAGGTGTTCAGGACCAGGTTGGATGAGACCTTGAGCAACCTGTTCTAGTGGCAGGGGGTTGGCACTGGATGATCTTTGAGAGTCCTTTCCAAGCCAACCCCTTCCATGAATCCAGCTTCTGAAATCTTTCTCCCACATCTCTTATCCTGCCAAAGCAAACTCAGCACTGCAGGCAGCCAAAGGTTCTGTAGGTGCTGGACAATTCCCTTACTCAGAGTAGCAGCCTGTGGAGGAGCCAGATGCTCTTTGTTGGTGCTGCCATTATTTCCCTCTAGGTTAATTATGGTTAATTGCTTACCAGTTCTTGAAAGATTAAGTTCAGAGCCATGGCAAGCACCTGCAGGAGTGGGAACTCTACCATGGAGTGTGAAATGAATCCAAGTTCTTTGTGGGGAGGAGAGGACCCCAAGCAGCACTACAGGCTGGGGACAGAGTGACTGAGAGCAGTCAGGAAGAAAGGAACGTGGGGGTGGTGATAGATAGTAGCTGAAGCTGCCAGGTGGGCAGCAGAGCCAATGGCATCCTGGGCTGGCTCAGGAGCAGTGTGGGCAGCAGGACAAGGGAGGTTCTTGTGCCCCTGTGCTCAGCACTGCTCAGGCCACCCTTTGAGTGCTGTGTCCAGTTCTGGGCTCCTGAATTGCAGAGAGATGTTGAGGTGCTGGAAGGTGTTTGGAGAAGGGCAGCAAGGCTGGGGAGGGGCCTGGAGCACAGCCCTGTGAGGAGAGGCTGAGGGAGCTGGGGGTGTGCAGCCTGCAGCAGAGGAGGCTGAGGGCAGAGCTCATTGCTGTCTGCAGCTGCCTGCAGGGAGGCTGTAGCCAGGTGGGGTTGGGCTCTGCTGCCAGGCAGCCAGCAACAGAAGAAGGGGACAGAGGCTCAAGCTGTGCCAGGGCAGGTCTAGGCTGGATGTGAGGAGGAAGTTCCTGGCAGAGAGAGTGATTGGCATTGGAATGGGCTGCCCAGGGAGGTGGTGGAGTGGCTGTGCCTGGAGGTGTTGAAGCCAAGCCTGGCTGGGGCACTTAGTGCCATGGTCTGGTTGGTTGGGCAGGGCTGGGTGCTAGGCTGGGCTGGCTGAGCTTGGAGCTCTCTGCCAACCTGCCTGATTCTCTGATTCTATGACAAGAGCACTGTCAGAGCAGGGACTGTCTCCTGTGGTGACCTTGAGCACCCTGTGGAGCCAGAGAGGTTGGAAAGGTTTGGAGATCCCTTGGTGGGTGCAGAGCAGTGACGTTGGCAGTGGCTAAGTTTGGGTGCCAGCTGCTGTGAGTGATTGTTCAGAGGCCAACTGCTGGCTCTGGAGTTCTCTGCAGGGACCCAGGCTCGCAGTTCCTCCCTCCTTGGGCTGTTGGGCAGGGCTTGAACACTCTGAGAAACATCTTCTGCTGTAACTGGAGAGCAGGTCTGCAGCCAGCCTGGATTAATCAGTGCTGATGCAGCTTCTATTAATAGGGTTGGCTGCAAAAGTTTGGTCCAGAGGACACAACGAGGCAGAGTTTGGCGCCGGTGAAGGTGTTAAGAGCAGGGTCTTAACGCGCTGCCAGGAAAACAAGTTTCAAGGGGGACAGCCCAAGGGGAGGCAGCCCCAGGTTCCTTCCTCTGAGCTGTGGTTAGGTGACTGCTGAGTGTGAAGAGCTGTGCTTGTGCTGCAGGGGGCTGTTCAGCTCCTGGGTGCTAGATTTGACTCAGCAGCCCGTTCTGTTTGCAGGCTGCATGCTAAGGAGGTGGTGCAGTGCTGCATGCATGGGACTCGCTCTGACTCCTTGCTGCCAGTGCAGCTCAGCCCCCAAATGAGCTAAAAGACAATGAAAGCCACAGCAGAAACTCCTCTCGTTGGTGTAGTTAGGGAGAGCTTTGGTACCGTGTGCTGGGTTATCTGGGTCACCAGAGGGTGATTCAGGCCTTCACTTACTAGAGGCTCTTTGCTCAGAGTACATCCAAGCTTGCTCTCTGCCAGGCAGTTGGGTTTGATTTGGCTTTGTGGCTAAACAGATAAAAGCACATCTCAGCAGTGAGGAGGCTGCACATGGCACGGTGCAAACCTCTCAGACTTCTGCTTTTAGATATGAAAAGAGTGCTGCAAATAGAGGCCTGCAGAGGTGTGAGCAGCTGAGCTCCTCGGAGGCTGCCCCGGGGCTGAGGCGGTTCCTCTGGCCCCTGCTTGCTCTGCTGAGTGAGTGAAATCCGCTGGGGGTGACAAGGGCATTTGGCTGGGTTTTGTGCTCAGATTGTCCACCAGACCACATCCAAAGGTGATGCTCCCGAGTGGGCAGAGATCAGCAGCCTGGGAAGGCTGTGGAGTAGCAGCCACTAGTCCTGGGTCTCAGCAGACCCCTGCCTGCACACCCACGGTGCCTGCTGATCCCCAGCCAGGAGCTGGGAACAGCTCACCTCATCCCCTGGACTCAGTTGCTCATCTGCAGGAGCAGGACGATGATAACCTCCTCTGTGCAGTGCTTTGGGGTGTGCTGCAGAGGAGTGCTTTGAGGAGAGGTGGGTTCCCTTTCCTCTCCAAGGCACAGAGCAGCAGCAGTGCCACTCTGCAGCCTTGCTGCCTCCAAGGGGAAGCAGGAAAGGAGGATGATATTGTGGTTGGAAACACAATGGAGAGCCACAATTGGTGTTGTTGGGGCTGTGTTTTGTTCTCTTCACCCTGCTCCACTCCAGCAATGTGCTTAGTTGCAATACTTTCCATAGGCTGAGCTTCCAGGTAAAGCTGTAAGACAACATCTCTGCTTTCCATGCCCTTACCCTAACCCAGCACCACATTTCTGTGTCTTTCCAGATTCTGAGCGTTCTCATCTCTCCTCCTTCACTATGAAGCTGAAGGGCAAGTTTCATTCACCAAAAATCAAGAGAACCCCTTCCAAGAAAGGCAAGCAAGTGGACCTGGCAGTGAAAACACCAGAGAAGGCAGTCAACAAAGTAAGCACCAAAGGATGTGTTCTGCTGGTCCTGCTGGTACCTCAGTTGCTCAGAGTCCACTGTGTGGCTTTGGCCTCTGCAGGGTGCTGCAGGCTTTTCAGGCATCCTCAGAGCTGTTTGATGGTTAAACTGTGCTGTGCAGTACAAAATAAGAGCCACCAAGGCATCAGCTTCCCTCTGGAGAGCCTGCTGAGGTCTCCTTCCATAAGCATTTCAGTACCTCACTGTGGAATGCAGCCTGTGGCCTGAGGCATCCTCCCCTCTTGCACACCCTATGGCTGATGCTCACAGCTTCCACAGAGCTGCCTGCCTTTGGCCTGGGAGCCTTCTCAAAACCTCCAAACCCAGGCAAGCAAAGCCTTGACGTTGGTCCAAAGATGTGCTCAAGCTAATGACATCAGCAGGGAGAGTCTGACAGATGCCTTTGGGCAGCTGCTGATTCCAGCACACTCTTCCTCAGAACCAGAACGGTCCAAGCCCTCTCAGAGCTGAGCTCACCTCCTTTTTGCAGCACAAACCTGTCCAAGTGTCATCTCCTCTGCTGTCGTGACCTGATTATGGAGACCCTGGGCAGCCTGAGCTAGTTGGAGGTGTCCCTGCTCACTGTAGAGATGACCTTTGAGGGTCACTTAGTGCCATGATCTGGTTGATTGGCCAGGGCTGGGTGCTAGGTTGGGCTGGCTGAGCTTGGAGCTCTCTTCCAGCCTGCTTGATTCTGTGATTCAGGAGAGGATATGCCTGGATTGTCAGGAGGTTCTCAGTGGCTCAGAGACATCAGTTGACACACAGGAGATGTTCTGTCAGAAGACACACTTGATCAAACCAACAGCTTCCTTGCCTCCTTTCCTCCCTCTTCACTGCTTCAGATGCTATTTTTATACTCCTGAAGTAGATAATCACTGTAGGGCAGAATTAGCAATACCAAAAATTGATGTCAAATCACTGGGTGGAAGCTGAAGGTTGTGCAGACTTCTCCTCTCCCCTCTGTGCCAAGATGTGGGCAACACAGGGGGAGGTTTTTCAGAGTCTCCTTTTGTCCCTTGGACTTTGGCTTTGACTCTTCTCATAGGACATATTTAAAGTCCAGTGGTGCCCTTCTGCTCTGTGTGCACACTTAGAAAGGGGTTTAGATGCCAAAATGCCAGGAGGAAAGAGACTGCTCCAGCCTTGGGAGTGGGCTGAGTGCTCTGCAGCTCCCTGCAGCTCTCTGTACCCCAGCTTTGGGGATGGGCTGAGTGCTCTGCAGCTCTCTGTACCCCAGCTTTGGGGGTGGGCTGAGTGCTCTGCAGCTCCCTGCAACCCTTCTGGGTCAGCTCAATCTCCTACATGATGCATTTGTAACAATTATTTAAGGGAAAACTTTACAAATCCTGCAAAAATGACTCTGTGTCAGGCAGGGGAGTGGAGAGGAGGTGCTGGCTTGCCTGGATGTTTTTATCTTGGTGGGGAGAAGCTGGACAGGAGCCAGCAATGGGCACTGGCAGCCCAGAAGGCCAAGGGCAGCCTGGGCTGCATCAGAAGTGTGGCCAGAGATGGAGGGAGTGGATTCTGTCCCTCTGCTCTGCTGAGACCTCACCTCTCTGTCTGTTTATGTGGCCCCCAACACAAAGAGAGACATGGACCTGCTGGAGAGGGCCTGGAGGAGACCAGCAGGGTGGTCAGAGGGCTGGAGAACTTCTGCTGTGAGGACAGGCTGAGAGATTTGGGGCTGTTCAGCCTGGAGAAGAAGAGGCTCCAGGGAGACCTCAGAGCTGCACTTCAGTATGTGAAAGGACCTACAGGAAGGCCAACCAGGACCAAAGATGGCCAAAGAGAGGCAAGTTAAGCCAAGCAGAGCCAAAGAGAGCCAGAGGGTGCCTGGCAGCTGTGTCTCCAAGCCTTGCTGGTCTTCTACTTGCTGCTCTCAGCCCTGGACTGTCAGATTCAAGCCCTTCCCTCCTCTGGAGAGTGTCTGAGCTCTTGAGCCTGAAGCCTTTCTGCAGGCAGCAGTGGAATGAAATCCATAAGCAGCCATCAGAGCAGCACCTGCAGGCCTCCTTTCTTCCCTGCTGCTGGAGAGCTCTGAGCAGCAGACCATGGTCACTGCCCCCGGGGCTCCCTGACCCCTGCAGTGTGTGACCACTTCACCTGAAGTGCAAAACCTTCACAGGAGGGACTCAGCCTCTCCACAGCCTGCAGCAAACTCTGCAGTGGGGAGGGCACATGCCTGAGAAGTGGGAAATGCCATTTTTGACACCTCCAGGTTGCCAAGATGGTCCCCAGCAAAGGAGTTTGGGGTGGCTGTGAGCTGCAGGCAGAACTCGAGGTGTCTGGCAAACAATGCTGCCAGAAGTGGAGGCAGCAGCAGAGCCTGGGCACTGCCCAGCTGGGATGGAAAATGACAGGGTGGCTTGCAAGGGCTTGCACTGGGACTCAGATTTCTAAAGCTGGAGCTAGATGGAGCTTGGGACTCTAATCCTTTTGTACAGCTGGCCCCAAATTACTAACCAGTGCTGGCTCTAAATTGTTCTTCCCAAAACCTTTTGGGCTGCTGGCCTGATTTAGCAGAAAAGCAGCAGTTGAAGGGCTGACAGGAGTGTGGGGAGCACACAGTGCCCAGAGGTCATTAATTCCTGAGGCTGGATTTACTGAGGAGATAATGGATGAAACCTGACTCTGCTCAGCTCCCTGCTCCTTTGCCAGCAGCCTGCAGGAGTTCCTTTAAATCTCACTTAGGAGCAACTTGTGGCATTGAAAGGTCTCCAGGCATACTCTGGTCAACTTTTTAACCACATCTCCATCCAGGAATCCATGAAGATATCAGGTAGCACTTCCTGAAGCTCCTTTCCTAGGCTTGGTGGTGGCATAGAAATTGGTGAGCACAGCTCAGCTTTATCCCAGTGAATCGTTGCCTTCTGCAGTGTTCATTCACTGCTGCCAAAGCTCAGCTCTCACAGCAAGCCTGGGAGCTCCTTTCACCCAGCAGCACCTCCAAATGCCTTGGGCTGGAGACTGAGCAGAAAAGGAGGTTTGATTTGTGGATTCATCTCATTTTCAGCCAAGCAGGCATGCTGGAGGCAGCAGAGTTACTCAAGAAGGGTGAACAGGACTTGGTGTTGGTGGAGCTCGCAGGGGCAGGGGCAAAACTGGAGGCATTTTAGAGTCACAGAATGGTTTAGGTTGGAAGGGAGCTCAAAGCTTAGCCAGTTCAACCCCCTGCCATAGGCAGGGACACCTCACACTAGAGCAGGTCACTTAGGGCCTCATCCAGCCTGGTCCTGAACACCTCCAGGGAGGTTGTGGAGCACAGAAGCACCCAACATGATCATTGATCACGTTGGGTGCTTCTGTGCTCCACAACCTCCCTGGGCAACCTGTGCCAGGCTCTCACCACCCTCACTGCAAACAACTTCTTCCTCACATCCACTTTCAGTCTCCCCTCTGCCACTTCAAACCCATTCCTCCTCCTCCTCTCATTCCCAGACCTTGTCAATAGTCCCTCCCCAGCCTTCCTGGAGCCCTCTGCAGCTCCTGGAAGGCCACTCCAAGGTCTCCTCCAAGCCTTCTCCTCTCCAGGCTGCACAGCCCCAACTCTCTCAGCCTGTGCTCACAGCAGAGCTGCTGCAGCCCTCTCAGCATCTTGGTGGCCTTCTCTGCACTGGCTCCAACACTTCCATGTCCTGCTTGTGCTGGGGGCTGCAGAACTGCACCCAGGACTGCAGGTGGGGTGTGAGGAGAGCAGAGCCAAGGGGCAGAATCCCCTCCCTTGCCCTGTGCCCACACTGCTCTTGCTGCAGCCCAGCACAGGATTGTGTCTGGGCTGAAGACAGTTGGATTCTTGTGGAGTTTGGAGGTTTTTCTGCTTGTGGTTTGTTTTGCTCTTTCCCTTTGGCTGATCCACTGCATTTGGTGCTTGAAAAGGCTTTTTGATAGTGAGATGTGCTGAAGGTGAAAGAATTTTGGTCCCATCAGAGGGGAAGCTATTTAAAACCAGTAGCTGCTGCTTCCTTCCTGGCACTGCCATTGCTCTCTGGGCTGGGTTGTTGTTGCTTTGACTTCCACTCAGTTTTTGGGGTGTGGGTTTCAAATTAGTGTCCTTCACCTCATCACTGCTGTTAAGCTTGGCCTGTAACTGATCAAGTTTAGCTTTGGAGTGCACATCATTCAGACAGCTGGGGGGGGTGCAGCCTTGCTGCAAGAGCAGTGCAGTCAGTTTCAGTGTGTCCCTGGGAGGAAGGGATTGCTGCAGGAATGGCTCTGGGCTCAGGCAAGAGGACAAAGCCATCTCCTGCAGAGCTCTTGCTGGAGGGCAGCTGCTGCAGTCTCACCAGATAACTTACTGAAGTCTTGCCCCTAACGATCCTGAGGTGTTCACAGAATCACAGAAGGGCTCAGGTTGGAAAGGACCACAGGGAACATCTGCTCCAACCTCTTCACCATGGGCAGGGACACCTCTCAACCAGACTCAGCTGCTCAAGGCCTCATCCAACCTGGTGTGGAACACTTCCAGGGAGGAGGACAGCCACAACCACCCTGGGCAACCTGAAGTTGCCTGGAGTGGTTGTGGATGTCCTCCCTGGAGATGTTCAACACCAGGTTGGGCAGAAAAAACTTCATCATCCAACTTGGCCTTGAGCACCCCCAGGCAGGAGGCAGCCACAGCCTCCCTGGGCAGCCTCTGCCAGGCTCTCACCACCCTCACACTCAACAACTTCTGCCTCAGCTCCACTCTAACCCTGCTGTGCCTCAGCTCCAAACCATTCCCCCTGGGCCTGTCTCTAGACACCCTCATGAGAAGTCCCTCTGCAGCCTTCCTGCAGGATCCCTTCAGGTACTAAGGTCTCCCCCCAGAGTCTTCCCTTCTCCAGGCTGCACCCCACAGCTCCCTCAGCCTGTCCTCTCAGCACATCCTCCTAGTTCCACCTTCTCTGCTCTCTTTGCCTCCTGTAGAACGTGTCCTGGCTGGAGGAGAAGGAGAAGGAGGTGGTCAGTGCCCTGCGCTACTTTAAGACTATTGTGGACAAAATGGCAATTGACAAGAAGGTGCTGGAGATGCTGCCAGGCTCTGCAAGCAAAGTGCTGGAAGCCATCCTGCCCTTGGTGCAGACTGAGCCACGCATCCAGCAGAGGTAAGCTCCCTTCTTGCCTTTCAGGACTCAGGCAGACCTAGGTTCAATCTCCCCTCTGCCACTCCAAACCCAGTCCTCCTCTTCCTCTCATTCCCAGACCTTGTCAATAGTCCCTCCCCAGCCCTCCTGCAGCCCCATTCAGATCCCAGAAGGCCACTCCAAGGTCTCCTCCAAGCCTTCTCTTCTCCAGGCTGCAGAGCCCCAACTCTCTCAGCCTGTCCTCACAGCAGAGCTGCTGCAGCCCTCTCAGCATCTTGCCCTGTGCCCATACTGCTCTGGCTGCACCCAGCACAGGGTTGTGTCTGGGCTGCACTCACACTGCAGGCTCCTGTTGAGCTTTTCCTCACTCCAGACCCCCAGGTCCTGTTCCTCAGGGCTGCTCTCAGCCATTCCCCACCCAGCCTGGACCTGTGCTTGGGATTGCACCCACCCAGGTGCAGGACCTTCCACTTGTCCTTGTTGAATGCCATGAGGTTGGCCTGGGCACAGCTCTGCAGCCTGTCCAGCTCCCTCTGGATGGATCCCTGCCCTCTAGCAAGTCTCCTGTGCCGCACAGCTTGGTGCCACCTGCACACTTAGATACAAGTTAGAAGTAATACAGAAACACAACACCCTCCCAGAAAGCAGAGTCCCCAGGAGGGGCTCCCAAGCACCCTTCCACCTCCTTTCCACCCCTCGGCCTCATCCCAGAGTCTGCCTTACGTGCCTGGTGAGCTGGAAGGCTCAGCCAGGGGGGTTAGAAGCAGAAGGATGAGTTGGGTTACATAGATGAAGGCAGAGCAGCAGAAGCCCAGGGAGAAAACAAAGACAGCTACTCCAGCAGACAGACCCTGCCTAATCCGTGTTTGTGTCCTTGCCTTTCTGCACCCCAGCAAGCCTGTGAGTGCAGCAGCCATCTCCACAGCTTCCTTTTCACAGCCTAGCAACTCATTTCTCTCATTGAAATATTCCACTTAGCCTCAAACCAGCACCCAGGGAGATTCTCCTCAGCTGCCACTCTGTGCAGCCTGTCACAGGATTCCAAAAGCCAACAAATCCAATAGCTTTTACCTGAACAAAAAGAGTTTTATCTTCAGAGTAATCCCTTTTTGTGTTCACTTTATCCACCCTGATGTTAGAGAAGCCTGAGCCTGCACTTCTTAGCTGCTCTTTGTGTGGTTGTGCTGGATCAGAGACAGAACAGAAGTAAACAGATGTACTTCAGTAGATTAACCACTCCAACTTCAGGCCTCTGCACTCTCCCCAGATTATTTGTCTTATGTTTTAACAGCTTATGTGTGTTATGTTTTAACCAGTTAGTGGCTTCAAAGCCAGGAGAGGAGCAGCAGTTTGCCAAAGCAACCCACTCAGTGTGGCTGATAAGAGCCTGCAGTGTCCTCAAGCAGCAGAGACAGAGCTGCTGGAGCAGTTGATGTGCACACAGCAAAGCAGCATCAGTGAATAATGTGGAGAGAACAAAATCAGCACAGAGAAAAGCCCCAAACCAGGCAGAGAAATGCAGGTGTTTGGTTTCTGAAGCTCTGCTTTGGCCTGTTTGGTTTAGAATCAGAATGGTTTAGGTTGGAAGGGACCTCAAAGCTCAGCCATAGGCAGGGACATCTCCCACTAGAACAGGTTGCTCAAGGACTCATCCAGCCTGGTCCTGAACACCTCCAGGGAGGTTGTGTGCTCCACAACCTCCCTGGGCAACTTGTGCCAGTGTCTCACCACCCTCAACCTGTGCCAGGGTCTCACCACCCTCACTGCAAACAACTTCTTCCTCACATCCACTTTCAATCTCCCCTCTGCCACTTCAAACCCATTCCTCCTCCTCCTCCTCTCATTCCCAGACCTTGTCAGTAGTCCCTCCCCAGCCTTCCTGGAGCCTTCTGCAGCTCCTGGAAGGCCACTCCAAGGTCTCCTCCAAGCCTTCTCTTCTCCAGGCTGCACAGCCCCAACTCTCTCAGCCTGTGCTCACAGCAGAGCTGCTGCAGCCCTCTGAGCAGAGGATAGGTCGTTCTGGACAGGGTCTGTACCACAGCACAGATCCCAAGTGGATGTTCTGCCTTGTTAAGCCTCACAGACAAAACCAGGAGCCTGCATTCTCCAAGCCATATCCTCTCGTGCCCACCTGTGCACTTCATCCCTTTGGAGCTGTGGCAGGCCACAAAGAGGTGATCCTGGTAGCAAATCTCCCTCCTGAAACGTGAGCAAGGCTTTTGTGTGGGTGTGGAAGAAAGCCTTGCAATTATTGTTGGGCTTCTCTTTGCTTTAGGGGGAAGCATTTGCATCAAGGAAGAAAAAAAAGTAATTAAATCTAGCACAAAATAGGCTTTCAATTACTGCCTCCTTAGGAGGAAGCAGGCTGAAGATTAATGGCAGAGAAATCAAAGGCTTGGAAAGAGCTGGGGGAGGGCCCTGGTTAGGAAATATCTCCTAGCAAGCTAATTTCATCTGAAATGAGAACAAATGGCAGGCAGCAAAGTGCAGCAGGCTGTACAGAGACAGGCAGCAAAGTGCAGCAGGCTGTACAGAGACAGGCAGCAAAGTGCAGCAGGCTGCAGAGACAGGCAGCAAAGTGCAGCAGGCTGTACAGAGACAGGCAGCAAAGTGCAGCAGGCTGTACAGAGACAGGCAGCAAAGTGCAGCAGGCTGTACAGAGACAGGCAGCAAAGTGCAGCAGGCTGTACAGAGACAGGCAGCAAAGTGCAGCAGGCTGCAGAGACAGGCAGCAAAGTGCAGCAGGCTGTACAGAGACAGGCAGCAAAGTGCAGCAGGCTGTACAGAGACAGGCAGCAAAGTGCAGCAGGCTGTACAGGCAGGCAGCAAAGTGCAGCAGGCTGCAGAGACAGGCAGCAAAGTGCAGCAGGCTGCAGAGACAGGCAGCAAAGTGCAGCAGGCTGTACAGAGACAGGCAGCAAAGTGCAGCAGGCTGTACAGGCAGGCAGCAAAGTGCAGCAGGCTGTACAGAGACAGGCAGCAAAGTGCAGCAGGCTGCAGAGACAGGCAGCAAAGTGCAGCAGGCTGTATAGAGACAGGCAGCAAAGTGCAGCAGGCTGCAGAGACAGGCAGCAAAGTGCAGCAGGCTGTACAGAGACAGGCAGCAAAGTGCAGCAGGCTGTACAGGCAGGCAGCAAAGTGCAGCAGGCTGTACAGAGACAGGCAGCAAAGTGCAGCAGGCTGTACAGAGACAGGCAGCAACACCCAACCAGCCAGCCAAAGAAGTGCTCCCATTGTCTGCCCCTGCTGGATCTCGGTGAGAGTTTTCCCCTGCCCTGCAAACCTCATTCACCTAAAGAACCTCACTGAAGCCTGAGGCCTTGATTCTCTTCTCCCAGCCAAAGGAAGCACTGCAGTTCAGCCTGTGGAAAAAGGGTACCAAAGAGAGATGGGAACCTAGCTGCATCCAGAGGAGTGTGGGCAGCAGGCTGGCTGAGAGAGAGGATCCTGCCTCTCTGCTCTGCTCTGCTGCGACCTCACCTCCAATACTGCCTTCAGTCCTGCTGTCCCCAGCAGCAGAAGCACACAGAGCTGCTGGAGAGAGACCAGAGGAAGCCACAGAGGTGCTCCAAGGGCTGGAGCAGCTCTGCTGTGAGCACAGGCTGAGGGAGCTGGGGGGGTGCAGCCTGCAGGGGAGAAGGCTCCAGAGGCACCTCAGAGCTGCTGCCAGTGCCTGAAGGGAGCCTGCAGGAAGGCTGCAGAGAGACTTTGCTGAGAGGATCTGAGCCAGGCCAAGGGGAATGGTTTGGAGCTGAGGCAGAGCAGGCTGAGAGTGGAGCTGAGGCAGAAGTTGTTGAGTGTGAGGGTGGTGAGAGCCTGGCAGAGGCTGCCCAGGGAGGCTGTGGCTGCCTCCTGCCTGGGGGTGTTGCAGGCCAGGCTGGATGAGGCTCTGAGCAGCTGAGTCTGGCTGAGAGGTGTCCCTGGGCACGGTGGGGAGGTTGGGGCAGAAGATCTCTGAGTTCCCTTCCAAGCTGAGCCGTTCTGTGACTGTAATTTGTCACACTCTCAGGTCATGGTTGTGAGATTCCTTCCAGCTTCTCTCTTCTGTTGATGGGTTTGATGCAGCTGGAGATGGATTTCGGGTCAGAAGGAGCTGTCGAGGCGCTGCCATTGCCCACACCGTGGGCAGTGCTGAAGGCAGTGTTTGCAGAGGGGCAGGGCAGTGCCTGGGAGCACTGCTGCTGGAGTTCTCTTCTCCTGGGAGCTGTCAGCCTTCCAACAATCCCTTTTTTTCTAAATCCCCTTCAGAACAATAGCCTCAATTCTGGTTCTCATTAAAACCAAAACACAGCAACACCCTTCCTCTTCCAGACCTGAAGTTCATTCAGTTTCACTTCTGGGGAGAAGGAGGCTTTAATTACCTGGATTCAGGCATTGTAAACAGAGAGGAAACGATTTGTAAAGGAAGGAGGACAGTCAGCTCTCACCCCAGGCAGTTTTGAGGAGAGTTAATAAGGAAGGGGGAAGTTGTAGCTAGCACTGCCATAACAGAACCTGGACTCCAATGCAGGGCTCCACTCTTTGCCTTTGAAGTGAAGGGCTGGGGTGGAGCTGTGAATCCCCATGGGAAGCAGGTTCTTAGCACGGCTGTGTTAACCTGCAGCCCGGAGTGCTCATTCTGTCAACGGAGCAGGGACTGTTGGGCTGTTTGGTGCTGGAGAGCAGGGCAGCAGCTGCAGCAGAGGACAGACCTGGGCTTTGTTAGCTGCTGAGCACAAGTTCTGAGTGCCAGGGAGAAGGGGAGAGCAGGCACATTTTTACCGGTGTGGAATCACTTGATAGCAGCTCTGCAACTTCACTTTGCTCTTTCTTCTCCCCTCTTCCCTCCCCTGCCATCCAGCTCTGCCATCTCCTCCTGCTACAGCCGTGTGTACCAGAGCCTGGCCAACCTCATCCGCTGGTCTGACCAGGTGATGCTGGAAGGGGTGAACTCAGAAGACAAGGAGATGGTGACAACAGTGAAGGGAGTCATAAAGGCTGTGCTGGATGGAGTCAAGGTGCGTCAGTGTTGGCAACCTGCCTGCCACAAAGTGGACAAGAATGTGCTGTAGAAGAGATGCTGGTGAAAGAGGTTTTTAAGGGCAGCTAAAAGCTAAAGGTCCTGTTCAGTGAAGTGCCTCTTAAATCAGCTGCTCTGGAGTGAAGTGGTCCTGCGTGGAGCACTGCTTAAAGATGAGCACAAGGAGGTTGGTTGGCAGTGTGGCCCTCGCAGGGGCTCGCCCTGGTGCTGGGGTGAGTTGGAAGAAGCAGTGACTGTTTCCAGAGCACTGCATGAGCTCCTCAGCAGGTCACTCCCAGTCTCCCCTGCAGAGCAGCACTCGGAGTCTGCATATTTTCTGGCTCAGCAGAATAGAATGGAAGTGCTTCCTGTGAGTGCCTGCAGGGAGGGCAGGCTCCAGCCCCCAGCACCAGTGTCAGGGGACTGGTCAGGGCTGCATCACCGCTCCCAGCAGCTGGGTTAGGGTGTGGGACAGGTGATGAGCTCAGCTGCCTTTTCTGGAGCCTCATGTCACACAACTAATGGCAACATTTGACAGCAACCTTTGGATCCTTCCTGAGACCTGCCTACAGCATTCCCTCCCTGCCCCACCTATGGAAAATTTGGGCTTTCCTTCTATCTCCCAGGGAGCTTTTTGGTCCCCACCATTGCCATTCCCCAGCTGGGCTGCTGCTGGCCACAGAGGCTGCTCATGCAGCTGTGCCTCTTACAGGTTTGCTTGACCTGAGCTCAAGGCACCAGCAGAGAAATCATCACATCTGGGACGGGTTGCCCAGAGAGGTGGTTGAGACCCTGGAGGCATTTGGGATCAGCCTGGATGTAGCCCTGGGCAGCCTGCTCCAACTGGAGGTGTCCCTGCTGGCTTCAGGGGGCTTGCACAAGAAGCCTTTTGAGCCATCTGTGAATTTGTCTCCTGGGAATCTGATTTTGAAAGCTAGAGAAAGTTAAGCCTCTTTCAACAGCAGGGCTGAGTCTGAAGGGGGGAACGTTGAGGTGAAGCTCAGCTTTATGCAGCAGGACTCTGACCTGCAGCAGTGCTCCAGGCACAGCACAAGGCTCAGCTCAGTTTTTATGAGCTGGAGCAGAGGTGAAGTGAATCTCCCAAGCTTTGGCTGTCAGTCCTGGATCCAGGAGCCTTGGTGTGGTGTTTGCATGCTCTTGAGTGTCTCTTTCACATTACTCAAACACAGATACTGAAATCTACTCTTACTCATTGAGCCTTTGGAGCAATTATCCTTGACTCAATCCATTCCCAGCACCCAAAGCTGCCAGATTGCCCAGGCTGGCTTGGCACAGGATGCCCTGGCACAGGATGCCCTTTCACTTTAAGCTCCAGACTTGAAAAGTAAAGCTGGTCTTAATTTTGCACAGCAGGATAGAGACAAAGAGTTTAGCCTCAAGTCCCTGCTGCTGTTCCTGTTAGAACTGTGCAGCAATGTGAAGCCTGTGCCGAGGTGTCTGAGCTGTGTCCCATGGACTGCTGTGGTCCCATGGCCTGGCACCTGGGATCATAGAATGGGTTAGGTTGGAAGGGACCTCGAGGATCATCTAGTTCCAACCTCCCTGCTCAAGGCCTCATCCAGCCTGGTCCTGAACACGTCCCTGGGCAACCTGTGCCAGTCTCTCACCACCCTCACTGCAAACAACTTCTTCCTAACATCCACTTTCAATCTCCCCTCTGCCACTTCAAACCCATTCCTCCTCCTCCTCCTCCTCTCATTCCCAGACCTTGTCAATAGTCCCTCCCCAGCCCTCCTGCAGCCCCCTTCAGATCCTGCAAGGCCACTCCAAGGTCTCCTCCAAGCCTTCTCTTCTCCAGGCTGCACAGCCCCAACTCTCTCAGCCTGTGCTCACAGCACAGCTGCTGCAGCCCTCTCAGCATCTTGGTGGCCCCCTCTGGGCTGGCTCCAACACTTCCATGTCCTGCTTGTGCTGGGGGCTACCCCCAGGACTGCAGGTGGGGTGTGAGGAGAGCAGAGCCAAGGGGCAGAATCCCCTCCCTTGCCCTGTGCCCACATTGCTCTGGCTGCAGCCCAGCACAGGGTTGTGTCTGGGCTGCACTCCCACTGCAGGCTCCTGTTGAGCTTTTCCTCAGCCCAGACCCCCAGGTCCTGTTCCTCAGGGCTGCTCTCAGCCATTCCCCACCCAGCCTGGAGTTGTGCTTGGGATTGCACCCACCCAGGTGCAGGATCTTCCACTTGCCCTTGTTGAATGCCATGCACACCTACTGCCCATTCATCTCAAGCAATACTTAACCCATGGTGCTTGTTGCCTTCCAGCCAAAGAGGTGTGATGGGTGGGAGGTCTCAGCTGCCTGCTGTGTCCAGGCTGGGGGGTGCCAGTGTGGCCATGCAGAGCTAAGGCTGAGCTGCAGAGCCCTGCTGGGAGCCCTGCCTCTGGCAGGTTCTGCTTTGTTCTAAGGGTTATTTTGGCCTCTCAGTCGGAGCTGGCTTGTGTCTGGTCGGCTTGGAGCGTGGCTGGAGCAGATGTGTGGCTGGGTGGGTGGCTGAGCTGTGCCTGCCTGGCAGCAGGGCAGCGCTGGGCAGCGGCGTGCGCTCGCAGCGGGGAGCAAGGGCTGCCTCAGGAGGGCCAGGCCAGCTTGCAGACCTGGAAGCAGAACTGAGAAGTTGGACACTTCTCTGCTGTGGAGAGCCTCTTTTGGTTTTCTGGCTTGTGTACACACAAGATCCACTTCCACATTTCAGTGCCTGCTTCCCCCTCTATTTCCAGAACTGAGCAGAAAGAGTCACCTGTTCACTTGGGCTGCTGCTGGCTTGAGCTCAGCTCTCAGTGCCTTGCTGGGCATAGCTCATCGACTCCTCTGGCTTGGGAAAGCCCCTGAGGATCACCAAGCCCAACCATCCTCTCACTCTGCCAAAGCTGCCACCAAATCTTGCCCCTCAGCACCACATCTCTGCCTCTCAGAAACGCCTCCAGGCAGGGGGATTCAGCCACCTGTGCCAGTGGACATACAAAAATAACCCAAATCCTCGTGTTGATTATGTAACTCCTCACCAATCCTTCTCCTTTTGGAATTTCCAGCTTGCTGAAGTAGCAGAAAGTTGTTGGAGAGGCCTTAATTATCTCTAATTACTGCTGCAGGAGTCTCTTTATTTGCTGATAAGGAATGGCACAGTGTGCATCTGGCTGGGATTGGAGCTGATTGCCTCTGTGTCTACACCAAAGATCTGGGCTTGATTGTGGCTGCCCCCTCCCTGGAGGTGCTCAAGGCCAGGTGGGATGGTGCCTTGAGCAGCAGAGTCTAGTTGAGAGTTGTCTCTGTCCGTGGTGGGGAGATTGGAGCAGATGAGCTCTGAGCTGCCTTCCATCCTGAGCCACTCTGTGATTCTAGGAAACTGAACCTTTGTAGAAACAAGAGAAGTGGAAGGCTCCTCTTCCTTGGAAGGATGATGGCAAGGACAGCCCAGTTGGAGCTACTGCACTGAGAGCAGTGCCAGTTGTTTCCATGCTCAACAGGCATGGACATGAAGATGGTACTGGAATGATGGCAAAGGGCTGCAGGCTGGAATAAAAATGGTATCAGGAAATGAAGGGAAAGGAAGAAAGTGAAGGAAAGAAGAAGAGAGAAAGAGAGGATGAGAAAGAGAAGGAAAGGAGGAAGGGAGGAGAAAGAAAGAAAAGAAAGGAGGAAGGAAAGAAAGGAGGAAGGAAAGAAAGGAGGAAAGGAAAGAAAGGATCATAGTTTCCTTTGCATGTGCCTGCATCCACGAGCTGTGGCTCTATCTGTCAGCCTCAGACATCCATAAAATGCTCTCTCCATCTTCCTGGCATGAGTGATTGTTGTTTTGACTGCTGGCAGACTTGTAGCTGAGGATTATCGTGCCCTTATCTCTTTATCCAGAGCCTTATCTGCCTCTAGCAGCCAGGCTGCAGGAGTTCTTTGGGTGATTAAGTCTTGCATTGCTCACGCCTTAGAAGATGGCTCCAGGGGATCAGGCTTTTTAATCAAGGTGCTCACTCTTGAATTGGTTGTTGGGCGTGTTAGAGGGAACTTGCTTCTGGAGACAACTACTTGCTCGTTTCTGGCACACAGCAGCCATTCCCTGTGTCCTGCAGGCTGGGCCGGGCACTGCGCTGTGCAGGTCTGCGGTGATGATGGTTCTGTCTGCAAAGTCAGTCCATCCTCATCTAGGCTGTTGTGGGGCCTGGAACACATTCATGATGTTAGAGGAAAGAGGGAGCAAAAAGACACAGGTGTGGTTTGTGCAGAAGCCCTGCAGGGCTGGGCCTCGCCAGCTGAGCTCAGCTATGGCCACAGTGCTGCTGGGTGAGGCTGCTCCCCAGCAGCAGCGCTGCAGCATCTCTGCTCTCTGCGTCTGTGCCGCCCTTAGTCTATGACCAGGAGTTAGCTGCAGTGCCAGCAAGTTGGGGTGCAGCCTGCAGCAGGTAATTCTCTCTTTTTCTCCTCTCCACCCACCAGGAGCTGGTCAAACTGACCATTGAGAAGCAGGAGCATCCCTCTCCCACGAGCCCGGCGAAGCCCAGCTTGCCAGCCTGTAAATCCGACAGGTGGGTGCCCAGCAAGGCTTGCTCCTTGGTGCAGAAGGGCTCCCTTCTGGCTGCTGAGAGCTGCATCACAGCATTCAGTTACTTCTCACGGAGGGCAGCTCAGTGTCCTTGAGGTAGCCTCATCCGTTGCAGTGGGACCAGGTAAAGGGAATCTGCTCTGACAGGGACGATGCCAAAATCTGGCAGCAAAACCTGGCTTGGCTGTGACCTGTGCACGTTGTGCTCTGCATAGAGATGGAATCCCCCCTGCAGATGTTGCCTTCTGCTGGAGGTGTCTCCTGTTGCCCATGAGTTGCATTGTGTGTTGACCTGTCAGTGTGCTGCATGCCAGCTGGGCTGCATGACTGCAATCTGCATTCTGCTTGTTGCAGCCCCTCAGAACTTCCCCTCACAGACCGAGAAATGGAAATCCTCAACAAAACAACTAACATGACCCAGTCCAACGAGCTGCTGACTGACTCCATGGATGAGGAAGTTGCACCTCCTAAACCCCCTCTGCCCAGCATTCGTGTGGCAGAGAACAGGTAAGAGTGGGCAGCCATGGCAGGGGGTTGGAACTAGCTGATCTTCAAGGTCCCTTCTTCCAACTCAAGCCGCTCTGTGATTCCATGAAGAAGCTGTGGGCTTTGAGCCTGGCAAGCCAGAGGCTTTCTGCAAAACAAGCTTGTGAAGCTTCAAGGAGTCTTCTTGCTGGGAGAGTGAAGGAAGCTTCCATCCTTGTGTCTTGCAGCCCTCCACCAGCACTGCCCCCGAAAAAGCGGCAGTCGGCACCTTCCCCGACCAGAGTGGCAGTCGTGGCCCCCATGAGTCGAGCCACCAGTGGGTCCAGTTTACCTGTTGGGATCAACAGACAGGTAATGGCCTAAGCCCCTTGGGAAAGCCCAGGGAAATGTGCTGGGAGTGACAGCAGAAGCTGAGAGAGCTGCTGGGACCTGCAGGCAGGAGCTCCCTGCACTCCTCAGCTGGTCAGAGCCAGCCCTGCGCGGCAGAGCTGCGGAGCAGGAGTGGCAGTGGCAGAGCAGCACAGTGACAGCAACAGCTTCAGGTTCTCTGGAGGTGTTGGATTTCCTCAGCAGAGTGCTGCAGACTTTGCTGCCTTGAGCTGTAGCAGGGTGATGATGATGTGAGGGGCTGTGTGGCCATGTCACATGGATCAGGGCAGAGAGCAGCTGGCTGTGCTTGCTGACATCTCACCCAGGGACACTTCCATATGGCTTCTTCCCCTCGCTCCAAGAAGTACATCAAGGGACCGGAGCAGGTCCAGAGTAGGGCAAGGAAGCTGGGGAAGGGTCTGCTCCCCAGCACATCACACCACAGGCCTGGGGGTGGTTTTACTTTTCTATTCAACAGTCATGGGGCAGTAAAACATTCCTCAGGCTGTGTGCTAGCACCCAGGAGGGTTCACTGTTTGCCTGGAGGCTGATGTGTGTAGATGCTGTTGTGTAATCACACAGGGGAGGCAGTGCTGCTTCCACAGCCCCACCAAACTCCTGGGATCTGACAGGAGGTGCATGGATTTGCTCAGGTGGCCAGCAAGGCCACCAGCATCCTGGCTTGGATCAGGAAGAGTGGCCAGAGGAGTAGGGAAGTGAGGCCACGCCTCGAGTACTGGGTTCAGTTTTGGGGCCCTCCAAGAAGGACACTTTGGTGCTGGAGTGTGTCCAGAGAAGGGCAAGGAAGCTGGGGAGGGGTCTGGAGAACAGGGCTGGGGAGGAGCAGCTGAGGGAGCTGTGGGGGTTCAGTCTGGAGAAGAGGAGGCTGAGGGCAGAGCTCGTTGCTCTGCACAGCTGCCTGAGAGGAGGCTGGAGCCAGGTGGGGGTTGGGCTCTTCTGCCTAGCATCAGGTGATAGAAGCAGCGCTGCTCCTCTGCCCCCTGCCTGCACCTCCAGCTGCATCTTGCTCGCTGGTGAGCTGCCAGGAGTGATGGGGATTGGATTTCTCTTTTCTTGCTGAAGGACTTCGACGTTGACTGCTATGCCCAGCGGAGGCTGTCGGGCGGCAGCCACTCCTACGGGGGGGAGTCTCCTCGCCTCTCCCCGTGCAGCAGCATCGGCAAGCTCAGCAAGTCTGACGAGCAGCTCTCCTCCCTGGACCGGGACAGTGGGCAGTGCTCCCGCAACACAAGCTGTGAAACCTTGGGTGAGTGGCCAGGGCGTGCCCGGGGCTGCTGCAGGGAGCCCCTGGGCTCCTTTAGGAGCTGTCGTGGCTGCCATGCACTGGTAAATGAGTTGCGCTTGCAGTTGGCATCCTGACCCTGCTGCAGGCAGCTCCCTGCAGAGTTACCTCTGCTGGCTGGGAAAATAGCCCAGGGGGATGTTTGCCCAGCTATAGATGGTCGTGTTCAAACCCAGGTCGGCTCTCAAGTGGAATGTTCTGTTGGTTTCAGCCTTGGCTGCAGCAGTGTCGGTGCCGGTAGGCTGCAGCCGTGGTGCTTCTGCCTGCCAGGGAGGCAAATGTAAATAGGAGACGTAAATGATCTCTGCAGTGAGCCACCCGCTGAGCTCTGCTACTTGGCTGTGTGGCACTGAGCTCTGCTTACTTGGCTGTGTGGCACTGAGCTCTGCTTACTTGGCTGTGTGGCACTGAGCTCTGCTACTTGGCTGTGTGGCACTGAGCTCTGCTTACTTGGCTGTGTGGCACTGAGCTCTGCTTACTTGGCTGTGTGGCACTGAGCTCTGCTTACTTGGCTGTGTGGCACTGAGCTCTGCTGCTTGGCTGTGTGGCACTGAGCTCTGCTTACTTGGCTGTGTGGCACTGAGCTCTGCTTAGTTGGCTATGTGGCACTGAGCTCTGCTACTTGGCTGTGTGGCACTGAGCTCTGCTTACTTGGCTGTGTGGCACTGAGCTCTGCTTAGTTGGCTGTGTGGCACTGAGCTCTGCTACTTGGCTGTGTGGCACTGAACTCTGCTACTTGGCTGTGTGGCACTGAGCTCTGCTTATTCGGCTGTGTGGCACTGAGCTCTGCTTACTTGGCTGTGCAGAAATGAGGGTGAGAGGCTGACTGAGGCTGGATGCTACAGCAGGTGTGACAAGGTCCCGGCTGCAGGGAAGCAGCACTCTGATCAATGGATGAATTAATTACTTGATGGAGTGGGAGGGGCAGGGTTGAAGGGGGTGAAAGGCTCAAAGACAAAAGCTAATGCAGCTTTCTCCTGTCCCCTCTTGACCCAGATCAATCAGATCACTATGATCCAGACTATGAATTCCTGCAGCAGGACCTCTCCAACGCTGATCAGATTCCTCAGCAGGTGCCAGGTATCCTCAGCCCACTGCCAGAGTCCTCGGGTGAGTCTGGCTCCCCTTTCCATGGACATCCTTTCCAGCTCCCGCAGGGCAGCTCTCCTCCCCTGGAATTCTGCAGCCTCTCGGGAGCAGCACAGCCAGCAGAGACCCCTCCAGCTTTGCCAGAGAAGAAGAGGAGGAGTGCAGCCTCTCAGACCGCAGAGAGCTCAGGCTGCAGGGTGTCCTACGAGCGGCTCCCGTCCCAGTACGACAACATCTCGGAGGACGACCTGCAGAGCGCAGCCTCGGTCCCGTCAGTACACTTCACACCATTTGCTGCTGTTTTGCCTTTGCAGCAAGGAAACTCTTCAGCACCAGTTGAGTTCATTGCTGACTTTGCTGCTCCAGATTCTCACAGTGACCCCGAGAAGCCACCACCTCTGCCAGAGAAGAAGAACAAACACAGTAAGCAATTGCTTCTGGGGGAGTTCTGTTCTGCCTTTCCCTCTCCTGGCGTTGGTGTGCTTCTGGTGACTGCTGAGTAATGGTGCCCCCGAGGTAATGTCCTTGCTTAGGTGAGGCTGAGTGCCCAAGTCAGTGTCCAAGGCATGGAAGGGAAGTGTCAGGCCTTTGGCAGGCAGGGAGTGACTGCTGGAGCAGGGAATGATCCAGGCCCAGAGGAGCTGGCATCCGGCAGCATCATAATTGCTGCAGTGAGACCATTTTATTTCTCTCTCCACCTGAGTGCAGCCTCTGAGGCACTCTGCCCTGCAGACCTTCCTGGTTTGTCCTCATTTTACATCCATTCCTTGCCCCCATCCCTGTTTTATGAGTGTTTTCCCACCGGAGAAGGAAGCTGGGCTCACTCCAAGAGCTTGGGGCAGGGGCTGCTTCTCTCTGCAGAGCCAAGCTGTGCCAGAGCAGCCACCTGGCAGGAGCACAGGCACCCACACAGCCCTGCAGGACACCACTGTTAACCCAGTGGCCAGTGCTGCTGGCAGCTACAGGAGCTCGTTTCCTTTGGGTGCTGAAGCGTTTCCCACGTTGTTCAGATCAGCAGCCTCTGAGGGCCCAGGCTCCCATGCCCAGCCAGACTCCTGCCCCTGCCTGCCACTCACCACCACCACCTCATTTCCTTCACATTCAGGGCTGAAAGCTCCTGCCAGAAAAGCAGGCACCCTGAGCTGCCAGGGCAGGCTGTGGCCTCCTCGAGGAGCTGCAGCAGATGCTGGTGGAGGAGGCAGGAGCCTGCTTCGTGGCCTGCTGCAGGAGGTGGCCTGCACAAGATGTGCATCACAGAGTGCTGGTGTGTAGCTGGCAGCCCAAGTCCAGAGCTGCTTCCCAAGTGCTGCTGACTCATTTCTGCTGCTTACAGCTTGCATCCTTCTCCTTCAGAGTGAGATGGAAGTGAGATGAGGGTACCATGGGGCAGGGGCAGTGCTCTGACCTTCCCATGGCAGTGTGCTCTGGCTAAAAGCATTGCCACCTTTGTGACCCTGTGGAATGGCAGCTCCGTGGAGAAAGACAGCAAGTTGGCCATGGGCCAGCAGTGTGCCCTTGTGGCCAAGGCAAGTGGTCTCCTGGGGTGCATTAAGAAGAGTGTGACCAGCAGGTCAAGGGAGATTCTCCTCCCTCTCTGGAATGCCGAGTCCAGTTCTGTGCTCTCCAGTTCAAGAGAGACAGAGAACTGTTGGAGAGAGTCCACTGGAGGCTACCAAGATGATTAAGGGCTGGAGCATCTCTCTTAGGAGGAGAGGCTGAGACACCTGGGGCTGTTCAGTCTGGAGAAGAGCAGCCTGAGAGGGGATTTTCTGTGTGGCAGCCAAGGCTGGGTGGCAAGGCTCTGCTGCTCAGCCCACTGCTGCTCAGCACACTGCTCTGCAGTGCCAGCTGGGACACAGCCTCCTCCCTGCCCACTAACAAGGGTGGCTGGGCCCAGCTGGGTTTGCCCTGCAGACTGGGAGGGATGCAGGGAAATGCACCTGGCCATGTAGGCAGCTCTCCTGGGGGAGACACCTGGGTGAGCCTTGGGCAGAGGCAGCTGGGCACAGAAGGAGGGACCTGAGCTGCTTGCTGTCCTCAAGCCCCATGCCTTGGTTTTCTGTTACCGTTTGAGATGTCAGGAGTTACTTAAAGCCCATTTTGAAAGCTCTCTTCCACAGTACTGCCCCTGCACACTTTTGACCTCAGCACCAAGGTCTTGGCTGTGAATGTCCCTTTGATGTCAGGCTGGTGAGTTGGCATCTGGCACCATCAGAAGCTGGTGGAGCATTGCTGAGATGGCATTGTGAGGGAAGGTGGAAGCTGCTCCCTGGTGTGCTGGCAGCTCTGATGCTCTGATAAACCATCCCTGCTCAAAGCTTCCAGTGGTGTTTGGGCTGATCCCTGACTGCTGGGGATTCTTCAGCTGCACTCCTGTGACTAAGAGCTTGTTCTGGGTTGTCTTTCCTCCCCAGCACATCACACCACAGGCCTGGGGGTGGTTTTACTTTTCTGTTCAACAGTCAAGGGGCAGTAAAACATTCCTCAGGCTGTGTGCTAGCACCCAGGAGGGTTCACTGTTTGCCTGGGGGCTGATACTGTTGTGTAATCACACAGGGGAGGCAGTGCTGCTTCCACAGCCCCACCAAACTCCTGGGATCTGACAGGAGGTGCATGGATTTGCTCAGGTGGCCAGCAAGGCCACCAGCATCCTGGCTTGGATCAGGAAGAGTGGCCAGAGGAGTAGGGAAGTGAGGCCACGCCTCGAGTACTGGGTTCAGTTTTGGGGCCCTCCAAGAAGGACACTTTGGTGCTGGAGTGTGTCCAGAGAAGGGCAAGGAAGCTGGGGAGGGGTCTGGAGAACAGGGCTGGGGGTTCAGTCTGGAGAAGAGGAGGCTGAGGGCAGAGCTCGTTGCTCTGCACAGCTGCCTGAGAGGAGGCTGGAGCCAGGTGGGGGTTGGGCTCTTCTGCCTAGCATCAGTTTGATAGGACAAGAGGAAACGGCCTGAAATTGTGCCAGGGAGAGTTAGGCTGGAGATGAGGAACATGTCTTTGCTGCAGGAGTGGTCAGGGACTGGCACAGGCTGCCCAGGGAGGTGATGGAGTCCCCAGCCCTGGAGGTGTTCAAGAACTGTGTGGCCTTGGCGCTTGGGGCCATGGTTTAGTGGCCGTGGTGGTGCTGGGTTGAGGGTTGCACTGAATGACCTTAGAGGTTTTTAGCCACCCAAACAGTCCTGTGGTTCTGTGAGTTTATTACAAGGTGTGGAGCTGCCCCAGCTGGGGCCTGGTCGCAGCCCCTTTGCTGTGGGCATCGTTTGGTAGCCGGCAGGAAGTGCTGCAGCAGAGCCTCTGATGCTCTTTGTCCTGGGGCTGCTGCTTGAGCTAACCACCTGCACTGCTGTGAGCTGAGCCCTGAGGGACCTCCAAGAGTTGACTTCTGTATAATTCAAGCCGAGGAGTGAGCAGGCTTTTAGTCTGGCATCAATTATTGGTGCCTGCTGTAGGAGTGCAGCTTACCCTGCTGGGGGCAAACGTCTGCAGCCCCCTCCCTGAGCACTGGCGTCATGCTGCTGCTGTGCAGGGCACAGACCCGAGCAGCTTCTGCCATGAGGAGCTGCAAATAACAAGATCCTTCCCCCAGACAGCTTGGAAGCTGGTGGTGAGGCACTTACCTCTCTGCCAGTGGGATGCCCTGTGTGCAGCTGGTGTTTAACTGGAGGAGCCATGCTGAGGGCAGCCTGGGCTTAGCCAGCAGCTAATGGGAGCTCTGCTCCCCGGGGTGACAGCAAGGACCAGCTCCTTGGACCTTGGCTTCTCCAACCAGTTGATGTGCAGCTGAGATTAAGGACTCCTCTTGCTTCAGCTCTTGGCCCTGCACACAAGTCTGCTGTGCTTGTGCAGGGCCAGTGGTAACACAGGCTGCTGGCACAGTGCCCTCGGGGAGTGCTCTGCAGTGGGCACTGCTGCTCCTCAGCGGTGCTGCAGATGTGCCTCATTGCTGGGAACCTGCCCGCAGCTCCTTGCAGACTCTGGGTGTGTTCCCCTGACACTTGCTGCTTTCTCTCCTCTCCTCTCCTGCTGCTTCCAGGCCCAGCAGCTGCTCTCATGGTGCTCTGCCTGGAGGCTCTGCTGCTGCACCCTGAGCAGTACCTGTGACTTCTGCCCCGTGGGCAGAGCTGGTGTGTGCCTGAACTCCCTGAGCAGCTGTGGCAGTGCCAGGAGGCCCTGGGAGGTTGCTGGGCAGGTGCTGCAGGCCTCCCTCTGACATGGTGGGGGGGTTTATTTCAGAGGTTTCCTGTCTGGGTTGAGAACAGAAGCTGGGCATGTGGTGGGAGAGGTTTCTCTCTCACACCTCCCTGCCCTCCCGGGGCACTGCCTGGAGCTGCTGTCAGCCCACCCCAGCTGCTCACGGCGGAGGCTGCAGCCCCCAGCCCTCCCTCTGCACAGCCTGGCCGCGGGGCCTGAGCTGCTGATGTCATCCCCCATCTGCTTTTCACATTTCTGCCTTGTTAAAATCCACAGCAGAGAGGAGAAGGGATGGGGGGAGAGGGGGGAGCAGCCCCTTTGCAAAGAGCACTCTCAGGAGCACTCCTGCTCCCTTTCCCCTCCGGACCGGTGGCACTCGACCTGTGCCCGTTTTAGTCTGCACTCTGCTGTCCTGAGCCAGGTTTGTGTTTCCCCACCCCAACTGGTTTTCATTTCACCTAAGACCAGAGAAGAAGCCAAAGTGGAAGCAGGGACATGTTCACCTGCCCTGCACTAGTTGTAACAAGCCAGGCAGAGGAGCTGCAATGACGATGGGATGCATTAGGCTCATAAAGAGCTGAGATAAAAGAGCTCTTCATTATTGCCTGCAGATTGAGTTAAGGCTCTCAACAGCATTCAGGCTCACTACCTTCAGTTGCTGTAATCTAATTTCACCCAAGTGTCTAATGTGATCCCCTTTCCACCACCACTTCCTGAGCTGTGGGGTCACACAGATGCTCCCAGGGCATCGCAGCTCCCAGCTGGCTCCAGGTCTGGATGCTCAGTGAAGGGCTGATCTGAATCTCCCCGTGGCTGCTGCACTGGCTGGCTTTGTCCTGACTTCTTGGCTGTTGTCCTGCTCAGTTGATGAGTTCTCAAAATGTGGCCTTTTCCCTTAAGGTCTTGTCCAATACACTCCTGCAAGGAGCCTTGATCCTCAGTTCACTTCTGCTGCTGAAGAGCTTGTGTAAGCCTTCTTTGTGTCTTCCCCCCTGGAGCTGTTCCATGACACCGAGGCAGCTGGCAGGGCACAGGCATTAAGAGAAGTGCCTCAACCACCTGGCCTGCTGATAGCTGACAACAACATTTTAGCAGTTTTGTGTTTTCTACCCTGAGACTCCCTCACCAGGGAGCCAGGTGAGAGCCTCTGGCCAGAGCTGCTGCTGTGCAGTGTGAGGTTGAAGTTCACAGCACGACCAGGTCTGATCTTGGCTTCAGCGGAGCAGCAGAGTGGAGACAGAGCGAGCAGCACACCTGGGTGTGCACTCCGAGCCCTCACTGCCGCCAAGGAGAGCTCTGAACCAGCAGGGGGGAAGGCAGGAGGGCAGCGGGGGGAGAAGAGGAGCAGCAAGGCTCAGCTAGCCGGGGCTGCTGAAGGTCAGCGTTTCAGCAGCCGTGGCAGGGCTGTGCAGGAGCTGGCAGTGCTGCCGGCCAGGCACAGGCTGTCCACTGGCAGGACCGTGTGGGGTCACAGGATGGGGCCAGCAGGGCAGGGTTGCAGTCCATCGGCTGAGGGTTCCTGCACTCCCTTGGCCACAGCCTCTGGGTTTGGCATTTTTCTTCCTCCTCGTTCTGTGTGCCTTGGAGGAGCTGTGCTGTGGGAAGGGGCAGCTGTGTTAGCTCCGTTTCTGAGCAGCAGTTTAGAGTGTTAGAGGAAATCTGAAAGAAAAAAGGTGCCAGAAAGCAGGTGCAGAGCAACTCCTCCCTGCCAGAAAACATCTGCAGGGCTGCAGGCTGTTGGAAACGAGCTGCTCCAGGGACCTGCACGGGCAGGGGGCAGAGGGCTCTGCCCTGCAGCTCCTGAGGGTGCTGGGGGTGTGCAGTCTGAAGAAGAGGAGGCTGAGGGGAGCCCTCACTGCTCTCTACAGCTTCCTGAAAGGAGGCTGCAGTCAGGTGGGGGTTGGGCTCTTCTCCCTAGTATCAGGTGATAAAACGAGAGGCAATGGCCTGAAATTGTGCCAGGGGAGGGCTAGGCTGGAAAGGAGAAAAAAATTCCTTTGCTGCAAGAGTGGTCAGGGATTGGCAGAGGCTGCCCAGGGAGGTGGTGGAGTCCCCAGCCCTGGAGGTGATCAGAAAACCTGTAGCTGTGGTGCTGAGGGCCATGGTTTAGTGGTGACCTGGCAGTGCTGCTAGCAGTTGAACCTGATGATCTTAGAGGTCTTTTCCAACCTGACTGCTTCTGTGCTTCTCTGATTCTCTACTTCTAAGGGGTTGTAGCAGCCTTACCTCTGGCACTGGCTCTCGAGGTCCCCATCCAGCACTGAGCTACTGCAGCAGGAGCTGACGCTCAGGCAGAGCTGCCTTGGGGTCTGGGAGGATGTTGTGATCTTGGGGATCGAGGCCCTCACTCTTGGTTTGTTGTGGGGGTGCTGGCTGCAGCTGCAGCCCGGGGAGCAGGGGCAGGCTGTGACCTCTGCTTGCCTTGCAGTGCTGGCATACATGCAGTTCGTGGAGGACTACTCCGAGCCACAGCCATCCATGTTCTACCAGACCCCTCAGAACGAGCACATCTACCAGCAGAAGAACAAGCACCTGATGGAAGTCTATGGCATCAGTGACTCCTTCATCAGCTCAGACCCCTGCCAAGACCTGGCACCTCCTCCTGCTCTCCCACCGAAGCAGCGGCAGCTGGTGAGTGGCATCTGCAGTGCCCAGGGCACAGCAGACTCCCAGGGACAGCTCAGTTCTGGCTGCTCCTGTTCCTGACAGGCTGCACTGGTGGGAGGATGTCTCAGAGGTGCTCCTTGTCACCTCCTTAACGTGTCTGTTGGCATCCTGTTCCTTGAGCTCTTTTCTAACCCTGGCTTCAGGCTGCTCCCCAGAAGCTCTGAAAATGCAGCTTTAGTCTTCCACATGGCATGGCTGAATCCGTGCCAGGCTGGAGCCTTGTGTAACCACCCCTTGGAAGGTTTGGGCACTGTGGCACCACCAAGAGGTTGCTGCACTCCTGTTCCCAAGGCTGTTTTGAAACTGCACTCAAGGATGTCCTCTGACAGCCACAGCTTCAACACTGCTGCTGCCTGCACGGCTCAGCCTTGGCCACCTTGGTGCGGCCAGCATTTGGCTCAGGACCTTCCCTGCTTTTCAACCCTCCCAGGCACGTCCACACCTGCCTGGCTGGGCCAAGTGCCCTTTTCCACCTGGGGGAGGGGGTGAAATCCCCAGTGCTGGCAGCAGCAGTTTTGTTTGCAGCCTCAGCAGGGCTGGGACTGTGCCCTTTAAGGGTCCTTCCTTGCTCTTTCTGAATCAGCTCCAAGTTCAGGGGCTCTGTCTGTATGATGTGGTTTTCAAAACAAACCCCAGACAAAAATCCAAGAACAAAAAAGAAAACAAAACCCCACAAAGATAACAAAGGGAGAAAAATCCCAACCCCCCCTCCCCCAGCAGCATCTTCTGTACTGAAGCAGTTAAATTTACTTGATCCTGGCTGCAAGAAGGCAGGAGGGAATGTGGGCACAGAGCCTGGACTGCCCATCCTGAGGGCAACTGCTGCAACACTTCTTCATGCTATCTGTGCCAAAGTTTGACTGGCCCAGGGTGCTGCTCCTCCATGCCATGGGGAAAGCAGCTGGGAAGTCTCCCTGGGACCTTGTATAACCACGGTCTTGTGGTGCAGGCAGGAGCCCCACAAGGAGAAGGGAACCTTTGCAGTCAGGCTGAGCCTTGTGGGGGTGAGACCTTAAGCACCCCTGTCCCATCTGCTCTGCAGGGGCACTGAGGAGCCCACAGGGCTCCTCTCTTCAGGATCAGGCAGTTCCCCAGCCTGGTCCCATTGTCAGTGTGAGCCTTGCACTGTCTTTTGTACCTGCTTGTCCCTTGCCCTCCCTCCTCCTGCTAGCAGGCTGCACACTCCCGACAGTTTCCAGCGGTACCTTGGTCTGCAGTCGTGCCAGGAGGTGTGCAGGGCACAGGCTGCCTGCAGCCTGCATGCAGAGGGGAAATGCTGCTCCTTTCCTGAAGTTGTCAGCTGAAGCAAAGCTTTTCTTTGCTGCCTTTCATCAGGGTCTGGGTGGCCAAGGTGTCCCTGCTCTGCCTGCCAGCCCTACGAGTAGTTTTACAAGCTGATGCCATCAAGGTGTTGCTTGCAGTGCCCCTGGGGCTAAGGTTTCTCCACAAGTGCAGCCTCCCACCCTTACCTTCACCTCTCGGTGGGCAAAGTGGCTGCAAAAGCCACCAGGCTCTTGTTCCTCTGCTCCTGCTGCCAGGAGGATTTCTGGCTCAACAGCTCCCAGGGGCACCAGCTGCTCTGGAGCTGGGCAGGGCTTGCTGCATGGACTCCTCTATCAAATAATAGTGAAGCAGTCCTGTCTTGTGAGCTTCAGATCTTGTGCATGAAGCCCTCTACCTCAGAGACAAGAAGTCAGAGCTGAGGAAGCTTGAGTAGAGCTTAGTCTCCTTCAGCCTGCTGGCTGGCATGGAATTCAGGAGCAATGCCCTAGTGGCATTTGTTCCTTACAGTGTGATGCTTCCCTCCTCTGCAAGTGAAATCCAGGTGTAGGTTGGACTGGAAAATGGCAGGACATTACCTGCCCAGTATCTGAGAGGGCCCACGCTGGAGGCACCCAAGCTCCAGGCTGCAGCTTGCCACAAAACCTGGCAGTCTGCAGGAGCTGGCTGTCGGGCAGCCACGAGCAGGAGCCAGCTCCTCCCGGGGCACCTGGGCAAGAAGGGCAGTGGGGAGCATCTTGCCAGTGCCCAGAGCAGGAGCCAGCTCCTCCCGGGGCACCTGGGCGAGAAGGGCAGTGAGGAGCATCTTGCCAGTGCCCAGAGCAGGAGCCAGCTCCTCCCGGGGCACCTGGGCAAGAAGGGCAGTGGGGAGCATCTTGCCAGTGCCCAGAGCAGGAGCCAGCTCCTCCCGGGGCACCTGGGCGAGAAGGGCAGTGGGGAGCATCTTGCCTGTGCCAGAGCAGCTGTCCAGGGCTGAACTGCCGGGGGGGAGGTGGGAGGTTGCTGTCAGGGCTGCGGTGTGCCTGCGGCGGTGCCTCCGGAGCTGCGGGAGGGCACCTGGGCGGGAGCGGCTCAGGCAGCCACTGCCTGCCGTGGTGCGCGGGCAGCAGCTCTTGCCTGGATTCACAGCCTCTGCTCTCTTTCTTTGTGTCTCCTGTCTCTGCCTTTCTTCCCCCTCTGCAGCAGGCCTCCTGTGCTGCCTCCTCTTTCTCCTCTGTCTCCTACTGTGTCCAGCAAACTAAAGTGCCCTTCACGCCCGAGGACAGCGCTGCCGCTCAGGGCCTCACTATGTCAGTCTCTAACTCCTTTCTCAGCCGGCACAGCTCCTTTCCTGTGCACTCGGTGAGTTGCTTTCTGCACCTTAACGCCTTGTTTGTGTGTCTTTGTGCCAGTGAGAGGCTTGGGTGCGAGCTCTGTGCTTCTGCCCTGGGGCACAGGTGAGAGGGAAGGTTCTCTTGGGGGGGCTGGAGTGGTGGAGCCGTCAGGCAGGTGAGCCAGGCGTGAGGAAGTGTCACTGGGTGAAGCAGAAGGGAGCTGTGGCTTTGCCTCCACGCTGCCATTGGCATGCTGCTCACAGGAGCCCAGGCACACCCCTTCTGGCCTCCACACTGCCCAAGGTTGCAGGTTGGAGCTGCAAAGGCTTTTGGTTGTGTGGCATAATGTCAGTGGTGTGGATGAGTCAGAGGCTGCTGTGGGTCTGGCCTGTGGAGCAGGAGCAAGATTCTGCTCCCAGAACACATGGATTTGGTCAGATGTGTGGAACAGTGGCTGCAGCTCCTGCATTGTTTTTTTCCCTAGCAAATGGCCCCTACCAGATCTCTCCTCTCTACTTCTCTGCTTCCCTTCCCATCCCCATGGCCTCAGAGAAGCTCAGGAGCTGCTGTGATGTGCTGATGACTGAAGGTTTTCTCCTACAGCACTGGGGAAGGGAGAGCCACAGGAGGAGCTGAGAATGGTTGAAATCAAAATGAGAACAGTCCTGGAGCACTGCTTAAACCTGTGGCCAGCTGCTGAAATTAGCTGCTAGCAGTACCAAAGTGGGTTGGAATGGCAGGGACCCTGAGCTTGGGAGCCCAGCAGCTGCTCAGCGTGGGGCTGCTCTGCCTGGCAGACTGGGGGGTCCTGCTCTGATTGCCATGTGATGCCCCCTGAGAACTGGGACCTGGATGCTTAGGCAGTGAGGCTGCTTCTGGAGAAGCAATTATCAAACCAGACCTGAGAAAAGTGGAGAAGTGTTCACTTGGTTAATATGAAGTGTTGAGAAGTGGCCTCCTCCTCCTCCCACCGTGCTGCTGCTGTCTCCCCATTTCAGCACTTCCCTGCAAATTCCTGGGAGCCTTGGCTCTGGGGCAGAAGACAGTCAAGCACTTCACAAGGAGTGCTGCTCCCCAGCAAGGAATTAAAGCTCTTGGCTTCCACTGGCTGAGAGCAGCACCAGAGCTGTGCTGCACAGGTGAACAGCTGAGCTGTGGAAGAGTTTGGGCTTGTATCACAGAATGGCACAGGTTGGAAGGGAACTCAGAGATCATCTGCCTCAACCTCCCCACCATGCCCAGGGACACCTCTCAGCCAGACTCAGCTGCTCAAGGCCTCATCCAGCCTGGCCTGCAACACCCCCAGGCAGGAGGCAGCCACAGCCTCCCTGGGCAGCCCATGCCAGGCTCTCACCACCCTCACACTCAACAACTTCTGCCTCAGCTTCACTCTCAGCCTGCTCTGCCTCAGCTCCATACCATTCCCCCTTGGCCTGGCTCAGATCCCCTCAGCAAAAGTCTCTCTGCAGCCTTCCTGCAGGGTCCCTTCAGGCCCTGGCAGCAGCTCTGAGGTGCCCCTGGAGCCTTCTCCTCTGCAGGCTGCACCCCCCCCAGCTCCCTCAGCCTGCACTCACAGCAGAGCTGCTCCAGCCCTGGGGGCATCTTTGTGGCCTTCTGTGGCCTCTCTCCACCACCTCTGAGTCCCTCTCATGCTGGGGACAGCAGGACTGAAGGCAGTATTGGAGGTGAGGTCACAGCAGAGCAGATCAGAGAGGCAGGATCCTCTCTCTCAGCCTGCTGCCCATACTCCTCTGGATGCAGCTTTTGGCTTCCACTTGCTGAGTGAGCAGCACCATAGCTGTGCTGCACAGCTGCAAAGGCTGAGGTGTGGAAAGGTTTGGCCTTGCAGCCATTTGTGGTAAACAACTGCAGTGCTTGAAGACATGGAACAGCTGAGAACTGTCCAGCTCTCTGCTTTCAAGGATCACTGCAGGCTGCAGGAGCAGGTAAAAGCACCTCCCTTCTTGGTCTAATTGGGAGGCTATAAATAGGATGGTCCTAAAATGATGTGGGCACTTCCATTTCAGGAACATGGCCTGCTTGGATGAAATGGTTGCTGCCTCCTTAGTTGTTCTGACCTCATCTCCCCTCACCCTGCACCACTTTGGGATCTCTCTATTATTGCATGAAATGTCAGAGCTTGATTAGGAAACTCCTTTCTCAGTCTTGCAAGGACTTGGTGAGAGGAGAATGAGGAGCCACAGGAGCAGGCAGGCAGTGCCCTGGCAGAGGCACAAAGCTGAGTTAAAGAGAGAGGTTTTCCCATGGTTGCCCTTGAATTCTGCTGTCTCCTGTTCTCACCACTCTGCCTGCTCTGGCTCTTCACAGGCACAAAGGAGATCTTCACTGTGCCTCTGAGGCACAAAAGCCCTGTGTCCTTACATGCATCACAGCTGACCCATGGAATACCCACCCCAGGCTGTCTCCCATTTCCCCTGCCCCTAACAAGGCAGAGGTGGGCAGCAGCTGTCCAGGTTTGGCTCTCCCCCAGGGTGACACTCTGCATTTCAGTGCTGAGAGGGACCAGAGCCCTCTTGCAGCCTGCTCCTGAGCACAACCAGTGGCTGTGGTTGCACACAAGGAGTGCCACAAGCTGCACCAGGAACACTTTAAGCACCTCACTCTGCACTTCTTGAGGAACAATTAACCTGGCCCAGAGCAAGCATTAGCTGGCCCCAGCCCCAGCAGGGGAGTCCATGCTCTGCTGAGACCCTACCTGCAGTGGGGAGGTCCAACTCTGGAGCTCCCAACACAAGAGGGACATGGAACTGTTTGAGCAGGTCCAGAGGAGGCCACAAAGATTATCAGAGGAGTGGAGAACCTCCCCCGTGGGGACAGGCTGGGAGAGTTGGGGCTGTTCAGCCAGGAGAAGGCTCCAGGGATGACTTAAAGCAGACTTCCAGTACCTGAAGGAGCTACAGGAGGTCTGGGGAGGGACTTGTCACAAAGGCATGGAGCGACAGGACAGGGTGAGGGGTGATAGCTGCAGGCTGGGAGAAGCTGATTTAGATGAGACATCAGTAAGAAATTCTTCCCCCTGAGGGTGCTGAGGCACTGGGTCAGGCTGCCCAGAGAAGCTGTGGAGGCTCCAAGCCTGGAAGTGTTGAAAGCCAGGTTGGATGGGACCTTGAGCAGCCTGGGCCCGTGGCAGGGGGGTTGGAACTGGCTGAACTTTGTGCTCCCTCTCAGCCCATTCTGTGCCTTGCTCCTGATTCCCAGAGCTTCCAAAGCCTGCTTCCAGTGTTTCTGAAGCCCCCAGAGGTGCAGTTGCTGAGGGCATCTTGGCTCTTCCCGTTCTCAGTGTGTGAATTCCTTTGCTGAGGCCTGACTCTTCTTCCCAGCCAGCTCTGCCAGTGCTCTCTCAGGCCACTGATGGTGCTCTGCCTCCTGGCAGGAAATGGTGCCAGGGCTAAGGGCCTTAGCTGGAGAGAGGCAGCTCTGGAGCAGCTGCATCAGACCTCGTGGGTTTGGTGGCTCCTGCTCGTTGTGTTCTGAGTCTGGCTCCTGTCTGGCCTCAGTGCCAGCAAAGGCTCCTGTCTGTGGGGTGGGCTGCCTCTGCAGCACCACAGCCCATGCAGCACCGAGACCATCCACTCCTCAGCAGAGGGATGGCTGCCTTGTCCTGTCCAGAGTCATTCCAGAGACCCCCAGCTCTTTTGGAAGTACTTGGGGAGGGAGGGATGCAGCAAGACAGCATCAGTGGCTGCGGGCAGCTTTCCTCTTGTCCTGTCAAGTGATAGGACTCAAGGTGGAGGTTTAGGTAGGAGGTAGGAAAACTTCCTTTGCTGCAAGAGTGGTCAGGGATTGGCACAGGCTGCCCAGGGAGGTGCTGGAGTCTCCATCCCAGGAGGGGTTCAAGAAACCTGTGTCTGTGGCACTTGGGGACAGCAACATGGTGGTGCTGGGTTGCTGGTTGGACTGGGGGACCTCAGAGGGTCTTTGAACCCAAACAATTCTATGAGTCTCCAGCTCACCTCCTGCTCTTCTTCTTGTGAAGTCACAGACAGTGTCCCTTGTTCTGTGAGCTCCTTCTGCTGTGCCACTGGAGTGGATGGGCAGGACTCAGCTGCACAGCTCATTGCTTCCTGGAAGCTGGAGGGCCCTGCTCTGGCAGAGGAGATCAGTGCAGTGACTGCTCTAATAGAGGAGATCAGTGCAGTGGCTGCTCTGGCAGAGGAGATCAGTGCAGTGACTGCTCTGGCAGAGGAGATCAGTGCAGTGACTGCCTTGGCAGAGGAGATCAGTGCAGTGGCTGCTCTGGCACAGGAGATCAGTGCAGTGACTGCTCTGGCACAGGAGATCAGTGCAGTGACTGCTCTAATAGAGGAGATCAGTGCAGTGAGTGCTCTGGCACACGAGATCAGTGCAGTGTCTGCTCTGGCAGAGGAGATCAGTGCAGTGACTGCTCTAATAGAGTAGATCAGTGCAGTGAGTGCTCTGGCAGAGGAGATCAGAGCAGTGGCTGCTCTGGCAGAGGAGATCAGTGCAGTGACTGCTCTGGCAGAGGAGACCAGTGCAGTGACTCTGCACTGTGCCAAGCTCCACTGCCAGCCATCCCCAGGCTGCCCACCAAAGGCTGCAGAAGGTCTCAGTGTGAGTTGCTCTCTGAGGCGCACAGATGCCACCAGTGGAGCTCGGGCTGGCTGCTCCCGGTGGGAGGGAGCTTGCCTCTCCCAGGCTGCTCTTTCTCCTTGTGTTTGCTTTTTTGATTAAGAAACACTTCCTGGAATTTCCCAGACACCAAACTGGCTGTGGGACTGCAGCAGAGGGCCCAAGTGGTGTCCTTAGGAGAGCTCCAGCTCAGCTCTTCTGCTCTCACTTGTTGCTACCATTCTGCTGCACGTTGAAGGAGCACAGAGAAAGCTCCCAGCAACTGTTCCTCCTTCCTGCGTGTGCTAACTAACGTCTGCTGAGGAGAAGGAGGGTGAGAGCAGTGTCTGCAGGCAGGCATGTGCCTCCCATGCTTGCCCTGCCTGGCTCCTGCAGCTCACCTCCAGGCTGCAGCACTTGCAGAGACTGAGCTGCTTTGATTCGTGGTGAGAGCCACAACCAGACCGAGAGGTCATTGTGCGAGTTCCTTTCTGCCCTGAGCAGGGTTTGGCTCCTCAGCTGGGAGCAGAAGGAAGGAGGCAAAAAAAGATCTGCATCCATTTTGCCAGCTGCTGAGGTCTAGGTATTGTTTGGCCTTTCCTGTTGAGAGTTCCTCCTGCTTTTGTGTTCGCTTCCACTGCCCAGGGCAGGCCTGGCTGGTGGCATTCATGGTGCTGTTGCTTGCTGGCATCACTGAATCCTGCTTCTGAGAGCCACTTCTCCAGTGCTTTGTACTTTGTTTTCTGGCAGTTGGAGTTGTGGAGGTTTTTGGCAGGGGCTCTGCCTGTCCCTGTGCAGGTCTCTCTCTGAACAGTCCTCTCTTGGCTCTCTCTGTGTGTTAGGAGCTTGTTTGTGCCTCCAGGCTCTGGCTTTCAGAGATCACTTGCCCAGAACCTGTGGTGTTGCCTACAAGCTGCACGAGAGTTGCTGCCTTACCTGTGACCAGATTGAAGCCTCCTGGAGGAGCATGGTTAATAACTCCACGGGGTGGTGTTAGCTAACACGGTTAACTAACCATGGTTAACTAACACCACAAAGGTTTTCTTCCCCTCCCATGCCTCTTTGCCCTGTCGCAAGGGTGCACAAGAATCACTTAAGGAGAGGTTTGGGGCTTTTGTTTTCTCCTGCAGAAGCTGGGAGAGCCTTTCCCAAGGCACCAGCAAGCCCTGTGCACCCCTCTGCTGTGCTAAGCGTTGCTGACTGACACCAGGGAGGTATCTGTGGCCGGGCCAGAGGCAGTGCTGAGGAGCCCTGGAGCAGGAGGAGCTGCTGCTGCCTTTCCTGTGGCAGTGCTTGCAGCCATTCTCTTGGCAGCTTCTGCTTCCAGCCATTCATTGCAGGAGCATTTCCTTCCTCATCAGCAAAGTAGCTGGGAGCCCAGCATTGTGTCATGGGATGGGCAGCCCTTTCCAGCGGCTGTCTCTTGCATTCTTTGGGTGTAGCCGTTCTGGGTGTGTGAACACAGCTCCCTGCTGGCAGAATGTTGGGCATCCAGCTCTGGCACGCTGCCCGTGCAGCTCTCCTAATGGCATTAGCAGAGGACAGCTAAAGGATTGATCTTTTCCTCTGATAGCTTGGTGCTGTGGAAGTCTGCTGCTCTATCTGGCAGGATCACAGCTGAGCTTGGCAGCAGAAGCCTGTAGAGGCCATGCTTAAAAGGTAAAGAGTGTGGCTGCTGGTGCTGCAGATGCTCTGACGGCCACACGATGGAATTCAGCTTGGAATTCAGGATGGAGGCTGCTGCACTCTCAGCCACTGCCTCCCTCTGGTCAGCCGTGCCTGGGCAGCCTCGCTCTTGGAAGAGGTTTGCTCATCTCCTGCCCTCTAACCCAAAGCATGGTTGTAATGTCACTGCCCTTTGGGATATCCTGGGACACTGCTGCTCTGAAACAGTGACCCTCACCCAAAAACCTCCAAGGCAGCAAACTGGAGCCTTTGCAAGATGCCATCTCTGGGTGGCCTCTCTGTGTCACTGCTAACCCTGCAGGTCCAGGCACATTGGCTTCCTGCTGCTGCCAGGGGATGAGATTGCTCCCAGCTCAAAGCACCTTCTGTGGAGCACTTCCCAAGGGCCAGAGAGGACTTCTTCTATCCATTTAGGGATGAGAGCTGAAGGATCTCTCTCTTCTCCCTAGAGATCAGGATTGCTCCTGCTGGGAAACCATCTGCTGGTGCTGTGGTGGGAGCCTGGCAGCGTGGGCAGAGCTGGGCCAGAGGAGCTGCTTGCATCCTGCTTCCCAGCTTTCCCAGAGCTTTCTCAAGCAAAGCCATGGAGTAGGAGGTTGTGTCAGTACAGACATAACCCAGGCACTGCTGACCCTGCAAGAGGCCTCCGAGGAGCAGATTAGCACTGATTGGTCTCCAAGATAAACTGGGATTTCTTGGGGGGGAGGCCTGGTCTCTGTGGCAGTTCTGGTGAGTGGACTGCCCCCTCCCAGGAGAAGTGTGGCTTGAGGAGGCTGGCAGGGCTTCCAGCCCCTGGGACCCATGGCTGCCATTCCTGCTGCAGCTGCTGGCAGGGCAGGGCTGGGCTGGGTCAAAGTGGGGAGCAGCAGGCCTGGGTGCCATATGGCCACTGCTCCACCACAGGCTGGGCTGGGGTGGGTTTTCTTCCCCCTTTAAAAGTATGCTTCATTCTTGGCTCTTGTCCCAGCACGGCTGCATAGCTGGAATTCCAGAGCTGCTTGCCGGCTCCAGAGGAAGGAGGGGGCTCCCTGGCTCCCTTTCTACAAGACGCAGCTTTAGGAGAGGAGTGGAAGTGGAGAGCAGCCTGGCTAATTAATGCCAGCACACCAAAGGCTTCCCTGCCTGCTCCCTTTGTTAGCAGCCTGCTGCGAGCGCGGCTGCCTCCTTAAGTGCTTGTTCACAGATCACTTAATGAAGATGAATGCCTTTGCCCGGGCACCTGGGCCCTCCACCAGCAGTTTCAACGCAGCTCATGCCAAGATGCTGTTTGGAGAGGTGCACTGATGAGGCTGAGAAGAGATTTGTGTGTGGTGGTTGTCCGTAGTGCTGTGTCCACATTCAGGCTTCAGAAGTCCCTGCAAAGTGAGCCTGTGTTTAGGTGTGAATTGCCTTTGGGTTGGGATTTTTTCTGTCTCTGCACAGCCTCTGCCTTGCAGAGTTTCAAATGTTAGGGCTACAAAGATGCTGAGGGGACTGGAACCTCTCTGTGATGAGGAAGGGCTGAGAGAATTGGGGCTTTAGTCGGGAGAGGAGCAGCCTGAGGGGGATCTCATCAGTGCTGATCAATATTTGGAGGGTGGGTGGCAGCAGGACGGGACCAGGCTGTGTTCAGTGGTGCCCAGTGGCAGGACAAGGGGTAAGGGACACAAACTGGAATGCCAGAAATTCCATCTAAACATGAGGAGGAACTTCTGGAATTTAAGGGTTCTGGAGCCCTGGAGCAGGCTGCCCAGAGAGGTGCTGGAGCCTCCATCTCTGGAGGCCTTCAAAGCCTGCCTGGATGTGTTCCTGTGTGACCTCCTCCAGGTGCCCCTGCCTTGGCAAAGGGCTTGGACTCGATGATCTCCAGAGGTCCCTTCCAACCCCTACCATTCCGTGGTTCATCCTGTGTGATTTTCCTCCCCCAGAAGCAGTAACTCTTGCCCCTGAGTGCTCAGCTTGCTGACAGGGTACCAAGCAGCCCCCTAGCTGCCCAGGCTGCTGTGTGCCCTGAGCTAACCCTGCCAGTGCCCTCAGGCAGCCTGAGAGCTTGGGGGGTGCTGCCTGTCCCCGGGTGCCTGGCTGGAGGACAGGGATTGCCTTTCACTTCTGCCCTGCCTGAGCTCTGCTGCTGCTGCTGCTTTGCTTGAGCCTGGCTTTTTGTCTGCCTTTGGCAGGCCAGAGACAAAAGCCCTCTGGCCTCCTCGGTGGAAGATGTCCATCAACTACAAAGCAGAGGACAACTTGTGCTGCCTGCCTGGTGTGGCTGCAGGAAGCCCAGCTCCAGGGGAGCTGGCACAGGTCCTGTTGGAGCTAATTGTTTCCTTCACCGGAGCAGGTTTGGGACAGCAGCTTGTGGAGTGCCTTCCTGAGCCACCGCAGCAGCAGCAGCTGGTGGGACTACACCACCTCCATCTGCTTTGTTGCTGCTCTCTTCTGGGATCCAGGCTGGGACCTGGGGCAGTAGTTGGCATACCAGTGCCAATGAGATCATGGAATAGCAGGGAGACAGGGCAGGCAGAATGGATGTGCTGAGCCAAGATGATGTCATGAGCCTGGCGTCTCAGGAGGGATTTAGTGTTTTGTCCATGCAAGTGAAAATGACTGAATGCAGAGCCTTTATCCGGGCAGAAAGTAAATAGAGAGCTTAGGCTTGTCATTGTCACCCAGGCAGCTCCAAAAGCTGCCAGTGGCCCTGGAGCCAGGGCTGCTCATCCGGAAAGAAGCAGGCAGGAAGAGAGAGGAGCCTGTCCTGGACCAGTCTCCTGTTAGCCACAGGCATGCGAGGGGGATTTGCATTTTAATTATTCGTCGGTCGGTTTTTAAGCTGCCTCCCCAGAGCCTTCCCCCCCCTGCTCCTCTCTGCTGTGGCCCCAGGAGCACACCCAGAGCACTGCCGGGCTCCAGGCACAGCGGAGGGCAGCCGCTGGAGGACTGAGGTGGTGCAAGGTAAAGTCAAGCCTTCGACCTTTGCCGTTGCCTTTCTAGTGGAAGAGCTTTTTTTTTGTTACTTCTTCTTTTCCCAGGCTTCTGGCCCGAGGCTGCTCTCAGGTTAGGTGTTTAAGCTCACCTCTTTCCTTGGCAGAGCTAAAACTGGCCCTGCTGGGCTGCCAGACCGAGCTTGGCTTCACCTCTCCCCAGCAGCCTGCACTCTCCCATTCGCACCTTTGTTTGCCCTTCTCACATCTCAGCAGGGTCACTTTGCAGCCAGGTGGGAGCAAGGTGTGCCAGGGCCTCCCCAGAGCCCTGGGGTCACAGAGTCACAGAGCCAGCCAGGCTGGGGGAGCCCTCCCAGCTCAGCCAGCCCAACCTGTCCCCCAGCCCTCACCAGTCCACTAGACCGTGGCACTAGGAGCCCCATCCAGGCTTCTCTTGAACACCTCCAGGGCACTCAGCTGAGCATGGCTTCAGTGGGGGCTTTCTGGATGCTGTGATGTGGTTTGGTGGTCAGGGAGGTGTGGGGTAGAAGGTTGGGCCTGGTGATCCCAGAGGCCTTTTCCAAGCTTCATGGTTCTGTGGTGCTTCCTTCAGTCCCCTCGGCCACAAGGCAGCTCTCACTGCTGGTCAGCTCGGCAGCTTTCAGCATCAACTCCTCTCCAGCAGCTGTACCATTACTGCCCTTTTCCCCCCTGCTTTTCCCTTCTCCCTCCCCCTTTGTCCCCCCTCTTTTTTCCCCTTTTTAGTCCCTTCCCCCCCATCTTTCTTCCTTTATTTTCCTCCCATTTTTCCCCTTTCCCCCTTTTTTCCCTTTTTAAATCCCTTTTTCCCCCTTTTTTTCCTTTTTTCCCCTTTCCCTTCCTTTTTTGCCTCTTTCCCCTCTCTTTTTTTCACTTTTTTTGTTTTCTTTTTGCCTTTTTCTTTTTTTCTCCCTTTTCATTTTTCTCTCTTTTTGTTTTTCTCCCTTTTCTTCTCCTGTTTTCTTTCTCTCCCTTTTTTCCCCCTCATTTTTTTTCTCCCCTTTTCTCCCTTTTCTTTGTCTCCCTTTTTTCTCTCTTTTCTTTTTTCCCCTCTTTTCTTTTTTTCTCTTTTCCTTTTCTCTTTTCTTTTTCACACTTTTCCTTTTCTCCTTTTTCTTTTTTTCCCCTTTTTTTTCCCCCCTTGCCCCCTCCTTTTTTTGATGGGTGTCAGCTTTGGTTTGGATTTACCCTGATGGCAAATCTTAACTCTGACCAGATGTTACAAGGCAGAGGGTTGCTCCTGTTTTTCTTGGCACAACATATTCCCCCTGCACCCTGTTTAATATTATCTGAGCAGTAATCTGATGATTAGGAGAGAGTGAAATGCAGCTTCGCACAGATCATCTCCTTTCATCTCCTCAGCTGCCTCTCCGAGGCACTGCACTCCAGGTTGGGTTTGATAAGGAATTCACTGCTCCTGAGGGCAGTTAGCAGGTTTTTGCTCCTGATGTTTCTCCAACGGGAAGCAGTAGCAGCATAATCTCCTTTATCCTTCAGTCCGACTTTGAAGGCAGTATGCAGCCACTCCTCCCTGGGAGCTGTGTGTTCTGGAACAGGCTCGGCACAGTAGCTGTTAAATTACAGGGCTGGAGCAAGCAGCATCTTAAATTTGGATCCCGTGGAAAACGCCAGGGAAGCACTGAGCACTTGGAGCACTTCGCTCTCCCTGGGGGCTCGCAGCACGCTCACGGCCCTGCTGGTTTGTGCCTTCGCAGCCTTTCAGCCTCTCGAGTGGCTCGCAGGGTCACTGTCACTAGCAGTACTGTGCCAGCCTTTCCCCTGCCTGCCAGAGGCTGGGTGCCTCCAGCTGGTGCCCACTCTCCCTCTGAGAGGAGCAGCCAGGCTGCTGCTTGCGCGCAGGGCTCTGCGGAGCGCTGCCTGCGCCGCCCGGGTGGCAGTTGCTGCTCTGAGGTGTGGCTGGCAAGGCAGTGGTGCCTCTGGTGGGGTTGGCCTCTGCCCAGGGAGGTGCCTGTGCTAGCGGTGCCCTGTGCTGGCACTGCTCTGCTGCTGATGATCTAATTGACTTTTTCTTTTCTCTGTCTCTTCCCTTTCCCCCCATCTCGTTTCCCTGTCCTTCGTCTCCGCATCCCATAGTACAAATCCGTGTTTAGGTCCTACTCCCAGGACTTTGTGCCTCACAACCAAGTCTCCATACCTCCTTTCCTCTCTTCTACCTCCTCCTCCTCCTCCTGCTCCACCCCACCTTTTCCACCCGTCCATCCCTCTCAGAGCTCTGACCTAGCGGTGCCCGCCGCAGCCAGCCACTCACCCAGCACTGTGGATGTGCCAAACTCCTCTTCTCAGGAGAGCAGCTTTAGCGGGAGAGCTCCTGTCTGCCTGCCTTCTGAAACCTCTCTCACTGATTCTCTCCAGACGCCTTCGGTGAGACCCTCCAAAGAGATAACACAAGGCTGGGCTGTCGCTGGGGGGAAAGAAAATGCCTCCTGTCTTAATACCTCCCAATGTGAGTTAGGGACAGGCTGCAGGTGTCCATAGCTGCTGAATGTGAGCTAGGAACAGGCTGCCGGTGTCCATAGCTGCTCAATGTGAGCTAGGAGCAGGCTACAGTTGTTCATCGCTGCTAAATGTGAGCTAGGGGCAGTCTGCACGTGTCAGTAGTTGCTGAATGTGACCTGGGGGCACTTTGCAGGTGTCAGTAGTTGCTGAATGTGAGCTAGGGGCAGTCAGCAGGTGTTAGTAGTTGCTGAATGTGATCTGGGGCAGTCTGCAGGTGTCAATAGTTGCTGAATGTGACCTGGGAGCAGTCAGCAGGTGCAAGTGAGGACTGCAAAGAGGTAATGTCATAGGGAGGTGGTGGCTGGTGAAAATGAGCAGCCTCAGCAGCTCCGAGCTGGGGTTAGCAGGTGTAGGAGGCAGAAAGTGGCAGAGGCTGCTGAAGGGGAGAGGAGAAGTCGCTGTAGCTTCCTGCGGGGGTGAGGAGGGCAGAGGAGTGCTCGGTGAGGTTGGTTGTTGCTGAGCGCAGGCTCCCACCGGGGGCGCACAGGCGGCAGCGGCTGCCCTGCTCCTGCCCCGGCGGAGCCCCGGGCGCGGGGGCTGCGCTCCGGCTCTGCCTCTCCTGCGCTCCAAGCTGTTGCTTCCTGCAGGCTCCTGCTCTTGCCGCTTTTCCAGCAGCCCTGCCCTGTGCTCTGAGGCACTGCAGGCTGGTGCAGGTCAGACTAACACTGTTCCCATGCTGGCAGGGCACTGCCAGTGTGAGCTCCCAGAGCACTTCGGCAGATCACTGAGCAGCTTTGTCCGTTCCAGACGCTTTCTGAACTCCTCATTCTCAAGGTAGTTCACTTTTGCGTGCTGCAAAGCCTGGAGCTGGTGGGATTCCAGCTGTCAGCACAGTGCCTGCTGGTGCTGCCTCTGCACAGTCACAGGCTGCAGAGCCAACGATCAGGTTTTCACCCTTTGGACCTGACCTTGCTGTGGCATCTTCTTTGCACTGGGTCAGTGTTACAGCCCAGAAGAGCTCGAGTTTGGTGTAGCCTGGTGTGAGGGCTCCAGCTTCTGCTTCTAGCTTAGTATGGAGGTACCTTTGGGCTGACCTGCATTGAGCAGCAGGACTGCAGCACAGGCAGGATGGGCACTTGTGTGCCAGCCACTGGATGCTCAGCTTCTGCCACCCTGAAGCCCACGCCTGCACATCTACCCTTCACAGCCTTAGGTGGCAGCTCCTGCAGAGCAGTGCCTGCTGCTGCCCTGCTGCAGCGCAGGGCCTGGGCAGAGTCCTCAGGAGCCAGGCAGTAACTACCCCAGGGAGGTCCAGCTTCGGTGGGCAGTGCTGACTGCTGGGCTGGAGGAAAGGCTCCCGGCTGGGTCAGGGCAGCTGCCAAGAGCTCTTCCCTTGCCTTGGGCAGCCCAAGGGCAGGTTCTGTCACCAGGAGCAGTGCCGGGTCACGGATTTCCTGTCCTCCTGTCTCCCTCAGAGTGACAACGCCAGTGAGGAAGCTGGGGAGGGTGAATACGTCAATCTGTACTCCTCTGGCCAGAGCAACGGGGAACTCCCAGGCTCTGCAGGAGTAAGTACGGGGATGGGGCTGCTGCTGCTGCTGCTGCATGCTGAGCCGAGCTCTGCCCCGGCGCTGCCGCACACCCTGCAGCTCCTCTGCCCACCCTGCACCTCCTCTGCCCACTTGCAGCTCCTCTGCCTGCCCTGCAGCTCCTCTGCCCACCCTGCACTTCCTCTGCCCACTTGCAGCTGCTCTGCCCACCCTGTGCCAGTGCTGCTGCTCCCAACGCTTGCCCGCTCCTGCCTGGCAGGCTTGGGTGGCCTGGGCTGGGCAGAGAGCAGACGATGGCTTCGGGTGCCAGTGAGCCCTGGCAGGAGGCAGGGATGGCTTCTGCTGCCCTCGGGTTTGCGCTTGGCTGCCTGTGCGGAGCTGCTTGCCTGAGGTCCCCACGCAGAAGGCTGCAGCCTGCCCAGCGCTGCCCCGCGGCCCTCTGCTCTTGTCAGGCTTTGGCTTCTCCGTTTGAACGCAGACAGCTTTGTGCTCTAAAGCGTTTCTTTGTTCCTTCACCCTTTGGACAAAGAGTGAGTGAGTGATTGAGCAGCAGAATCGCCCGCAGTGCCTTCCTTTACTGCCATCTGAGCTGTCGCCAGAGCAGACAGGGGTTTGCCGCTGCGGGAAGGTGCTGGCCTCCTGCTGGGTCACAGGAGGCAGCAGCAGAGGTCCGTGCCCATCTTTTTGCCTGCCCTCCTCACGGAAGGCACATCTGCTGCAGGATGTCTCCCAGACCTCTGTCCTTGCTGCTGCCGAGCACCAGGAGCCTTTGCTTCCCTGCAGGAGACGCAGCCAGGCAGGGCCATCCTTTGGTCCTCTACCTTGAAGCCAAAGGCTTTGCAGATACAGGCTGGACGAATGCTGCAGCCACCAAGAGCCCAGCAGCGTGCAGGGACACTGTGTGGGGAGCCTCAGCCCTGCCTGTTCCCGTGGCTGAGTTTCCAGGTCTCAGCCTGCACGATGTTCAATGATGCCTGCTGCAGCCCTGCTGAACTGGTGCTCCCCTTTGCTGCTCAGGGCTATTTGTCTCCGTGATAAATGGCTAATTGAAAAGGCTGTAGCTGTGCTTTGAGCTCTCTACCTGCTGTTCCACGCCACTGGTTCAGCTGGTTCTGCCTTTTTTTTCCTTTGCCTCATTTGCACATCCGTGGAGTGGAAACCTTGCATCATTGCATAGCCTCTTCTGAGGGGCGAGAGGGAGGCAGGAGCCGCAGTGTGCGCCCACCCCTGAAGACAGGCTGCTCTTCTGGGGGCGGGAGCCAGGAGGGGAGCTGCAACTGGAGAGCTTGGAGCTGGCTGTGTCCCTTTTCATTAAAGCAGGGGGCAAGTGCAGTTCAGCAGCGAGGGCTGGAGCTGCCAGCCAAGTCCTGAGAGGGTTAAAATCCCAGGCAGCAGCTGACTTGTGTTGTAACTCTCAGCATCGTTTCACAACGTTGAAAGCAAACAGCACTAATGACAGTGGTGTCCAGAGATGGTCCCAAATGTCCTGTCTAATTAACATCTGTGTTTTCCTGGCGTTTGGCATTAACTTGCATCAGTCCTGAGCCCCTCTGTAGGAGTTTACAGTAAAGGGCCGTTTAGGGGCAGGCAGGCTGTCAGTGCAAGGCTTGGCCGTGCTGCAGGGCCCTGGGTAACCACCCACATCCTCTTGCTCTTCGCAGGAATCTCCCTCTCTCAAAGACTCCAAAGACTCCACTTCAAACAGCAGCGCCATGGGGAAGGAAGGCAAAGATGGTGCTGAAAGGTGAGCCTGGCTCCCCTGCTCCTCCTGCTCCCCAGCCTCAAAGGGTACCCCTTAGCCCTCTCCTCTCCCCAGCCATCCCTGGGGCTGCCCATTTTGCCCTCAGCCTTCTCCACCCTGCCAAAGCTTTAATCCCACTTTGGGGTTTTCCTTGCACAAAATAAAGGTGAGTGCAGGGGTCAGAGAGTCACAGAATGAGCCAGGCTATAAGAGACCTCTGAGATCATCCAGTCCAACCTGGTACCTAACCCTTCCAGATAACTACCTTCATCCAGTCTCCAGTCCCAGGGATGGGGACTCCACAATCTCCCTGGGCAGCCCATTCCAATGCCAATCACTCTCTCTGACAACAGCTTCCTCCTCACATCCAGCCTGGACCTGCCCTGGCACAGCTTCAGGCTGTGTCCCCTTGTTCTGTTGCTGGCTGCCTGGTAGCAGAGCCCAACCCCATCTGGCTACAGCCTCCCTGCAGGCAGCTGCAGGCAGCAATGAGCTCTGCCCTGAGCCTCCTCTGCTGCAGGCTGCACCCCCCCAGCTCCCTCAGCCTCTCCTCCCAGGGCTCTGCTCCAGGCCCCTCCCCAGCCTTGCTGCCCTTCTCTGGGCACCTTCCAGCACCTCAACATCTCTCTGCAATGGAGGAGCCCAGAACTGGACACAGCACTTAAGGGGTGGCCTGAGCAGTGCTCAGCACAGGGGCAGAATGACTGCCCTGGTCCTGCTGCCCACACTGCTCCTGAGCCAGCCCAGGATGCCATTGGCCTTCTTGCTGGATCCTGCTGAAGGAGGAGGATCCTGGTGGGATGTCACTTAACTCAGCGAGCTCACAGGGGTTAATGCAGCCCCAGGAAGCCCTCCTAAGCCTGTCTAATTGGCAGCCCTCACATTGACACTGGCTGCTCCCTCCTGCTTCCAGGGAAATGTGCAAAACCAGGCTGTATCACTGCTGGGAAATAGCCTTCCAGAGGGGGAATTCCTTCCTTGACCCTGCTAGTTAGAGGCTGGCTGAGGCCCCAAAGCAGGAGGCTTTATATCTGCTAACGCTCTTAGCTCTCATTTGCCTATGTTAATGAGGAGCTGCAGGCTGAGCAGATGGGCTGCAGGAGGAGCAGGTGAGTGCTTCCCTGCTGACTGCGACTGCTCCTCAGTTGCATGTCTAAAGCAAACCCACAGCCCAGCATTGTTCGGTGTGCGGCAGGCAGCTTCCCTCCCCCACTGCCCTGCAGTCGCTTGGAGGGTTTTAATCCCTGAAGTGCAGGGGACAACGCAGGAGTGCCCAGCAGAGCTCTCTGTCTGCCCACAGCAGGGACTGCTTGGGCACAGCTATGAAGAGGTCTTTACTCTGGGGTCAGTTTTTAGAAATACAGGCACAGGGAGCAGGTGTCCAGGCACAGGAGAGCAGGGATGCTGGAGCTGTGGGGATAGGATGAAGGCAATGGTGTGAAAGTGGAGCAGGGGAGATTTAGGTTGGGCATCAGGAGGAAGTTCAGCACAAAGAGAATCACAGAATGGTTCAGGGTGGAAGAATCACATTGGGTGATTCTGTGCTCCACAAGGACCCTGGGCAACCTCTGCCAGGCTCTCACCACCCTCACTGCAAACAACTTCTTCCTAACATCCACTTTCAATCTCCCCTCTGCCACTTCAAACCCATTCCTCCTCCTCCTCTCATTCCCAGACCTTGTCAATGCTCCCTCCCCAGCTCTCCTGCAGCCCCCTTCAGGTACTGGGAGGCTACTAGAAGGTCTCCTTGAAGACTCCTCCTCTCCCTCTCCTCTCCCTTCTCCCTTCTCATAAAATCCTGGAAGAGGTTGCTCAGGGATGTGGTTGAAGCCCCATACTTGACACATTCAAGATCAGACTTGCTGTGGCCCTGGACAGCCTGATCCCAGTTGGAGGTGTCCCTGGTGCCCAAGAGATGACCTCGGAGGGTCCCTTCCAGCCTGATGCAATCTGTGAATCTGAGATACACCCAAAAAATTGGTCAGAGCTTTCTGCTGTGTCTTCCTGCAGCAGCAGAGCCTGTCCCCTGGCCTTGGAGCAGCAGCCTGGGCTGGCTGAGATCTCTGGAGTGTGCTCAGCCTCTGTGGGTTTGAGGAAGGGCTTAGGGCTGTGTGCTCTGGCAATTCGCTGGATTAAGGAGCGGCAGCAGCGAGTACACATGCAGGGCACAGGCAAATCCTCTCTGCCAGCAGCACAGGCAGACAAGTGCTCAGCTCCTGAAGGTTCATCTTTATCTGTTTCAAGAGATGTGCAGAGCAGCAGAATCAGAGCTGAACGTTTGGGCTTGTTTGCAAAAGCTTTACCTCCAGGCAGGCTGTGTACTTAGTGTTGTTTGACGAAGGTTTGTGTGCTGAGAGCTCAGGTGGACCTAGCATCTCTTCCCCTGGGTGGGAAAAGACACTGAGGGGTATTTGCCTCTCTGTTTTCTTTTTTTGGCAGGCAGCAGCAGTCTCCAGATTCTTTGGAGTCCTCACAGCTGGAGGAAGAGGTGGATGAGCTGTCACTTATTGACCACAGTGAAATCATGGCTCGGTTGACACTGAAGCAGGAGGTGGGTGTGCAGCAAGGGTTTGCTTTCAATGCTTGCTGGGTGCTGTGCTGCAGTCTGCTTCTCCCTGTGCACCAGGCAGGCATCAGCTCTGGATGGCTTTTTTGCTGTTTGAAAGGGAGGAGCAGGCTGCAGCCTAGGGGTGTGCAGGTGAAAGAAGCAGCTGCTGGGAGCTGTCAGGATGTCCCCTCCCTGAAGGTGTTCAAGGCCAAGTTGGATGATGAAGTTTTTCCTGTCCAACCTGGTGTTGAACATCTCCAGGAAGGACATCTACAACCTAAGGTTGCCCAGAGAGGTTGTGGAAGTCCTCCTCCATGGAGGTGGTGAACCAGGCTGAAGGGAACTTGGAGCTTGCCTGATGTGTTCTGCTGTGCTTGCAGGGAGATGATGGCCCAGATGTCCGTGGTGGATCTGGAGACATTCTGCTGGTGCATGCAACAGAGACTGACAGGAAAGGTAAAGTGGCTGCCCCCAGGCAGGGCTGAGCAGCACAGCTGCTGGGGCCTGATGCTGCTTGGCTGCTGTGGCTGCAGGCAGCTGGGCTGGGGAGGGCTCTGCCTGTGAGCCTCTGAGGGGGGAACTGTGCTGATCTTTGGTGAAGTGGAGGTAAGCTGGATAAGCCCTGCTGGTTCCATTTAGCAGCAGGGATGGTGTTAACTCCTGACAGCCCTTGCCCAGGAACACCAGTGGAGCTGTGCCAGTGCCATGCTGGTGCCTCCCTACCTGCAAAGGCAGGCCACTGCCTTCTGCCAGCACAACTGTGACCAGCCTGTGGCTCAGGGCCTGTTTTCAGAGGTGCTCTTACCTCTGCACTTCAGGGCAGTGGTGATGGAGGAGCTGCTGGAGTTGCATACCAAGCAGGAGAGAAGGGTCCTTGGTTTGGGTCTGTGCCAGGACAGACCCAGCTGGGTTACCTCACGTTGCCTTCTGGGCAGAGGGGAACCCAGAATAAATCTAGCCCCACACCCTGTTGCATGATGCTTCTTGTCCAGATCATGATGCTTCTTGTCCAGCTCATGATGCTTTCTTGTCCAGCTCATGATGCTTCTTGTCCAGCTCATGATGCTTCTTGTCCAGCTCATGATGCTTTCTTGTCCAGCTCATGATGCTTCTTGTCCAGCTCATGATGCTTCTTGTCCAGCTCATGATGCTTCTTGTCCAGCTCATGATGCTTCATGTCCAGCTCATGATGCTTTCTTGTCCAGCTCATGATGCTTCTTGTCCAGTAGAGTTTTCCACAAGAGCTAAATGGAATCAGGGGCAAAGAGAGGATCTGTGGTGTGCGGGGAGAGGCAGAAGCGAAGCGGCAGGGCTGAGCGCGGCGCAGAGAAGCCAGGCTGGGGGGGACAGGGCCTGCTCCGCTGCTGCTCTTGTGCCCGGGGGTCCATCTGCTGGTGAGAAGCTCCAGCTCAGCGTCTCCGCAGAGCCCGCTCTGGTGTTTGTGTCCTCTGCCTCTGAGGCTGTATTCAGCCTCTGCAGAAGCTTCCTTTGTCTGCAGGCAGGACTGGCTGAGGCTTTCTTGTCTTCCCCTGCAGACCTGGTGCTGTACTGTGAAGCCTTCCTGACTACCTACAGGACTTTCATTACCCCTGAGGAGCTCATCAAGAAGCTGCAGTACAGATATCCTTTGGTGTGAGCTGAGTAGTCAGCTGGAGGGCAGCTGGTGAGCATGGTCAGTGATGTGCTTGCCCTGGAGGTGTCCCAGGCAGGACTTCTTTCACCTCTGCACACTGGGCAGGCCCAGGCAGGGTGGGGAGCTGGACCTGAGAGCAGGTCAGATTCTCTGTCCATCACTGGGGCTTTGCTGGCAGAGTGTGGAGAAGGTTTCTTGTAGAGCACCCTGCCTGCAGCTCCTTCCCCTGGGCTCTGCTCCTGTGGCTCCCTCGGCTGTCAGCTGAGCTGCGGCAGTGTCCGGGTTCAGGCACTGCAAGGACCTCGTGGGCCTTGGACTTTGGTCCTGCACACAGCCTCTGAGGTGTTCCTGTCCTCTGTCACAGCTCTTCACTGCCACCTGCAGCAGAGCCACCCTGGCTGCTGCTGGGATCAGCCTGGCTAAGGACACAGCAGATGAGTGCAGAGCAGCTGCCAGTGACCACTGCTGGGCCACTCCTGCAGGCCCATGTCAGTGCCTGGCTCTCTCCTGACCTCCTTCTCCTCCCCTTTGTGCACCTGGCAGGAGCTTTGCCAGGCTGTGCTGTCTCCCCTGCCACCATTCCCCTTGCAGCTAGTTGGGCAGTGGGGAAGGTGGAGGTGACATCTGTGATCTGTTGAGACCAGATGTCACAGAGCTGAGGGGGAGGTCACAGCAGAGGAGTGCTGCTCATTCCATTCCACCTTGGAGACAGCCCTTGCAGGCTCCACCTGCTCTGCTGGCACCACTCCTCCTCAGCCCTGCTAGCTGCTGGCAGCTCAGTGCTGTTGGTTAGAGCCCTGTAACTGTTGTCCCTTGTCCTGGGGACTGATCAGCAGTCTCCAGACAGAGCAGCAGCACTCTGTGAGCTGTGCTGCTGCTGCTCTGGCCTCACCCAGTCCATCCCTTAACTTGCAACCAACGTATGAGAAGTTCTGCCACTTCCCAGACACCTTCAAGAAGAGAGTCAGCAAGAACACCTTCTTCGTGCTGGTCAGGGTGGTGGATGAGCTCTGGTGAGTGCTCTGCTTCCTTCTGGGCTGGCAAGGGAGGGGGTGGTAGCCCTGCAGGGGTCTCACAGCACCAAACCTTGTCAGGGGTTGGAAGGACCTCTAGAGATCGAGGCCAACCCCCTCTGCCAGAGCAGGATCAACCAGGGCAGGGCACACAGGCTGAGGCTTGAAATTCTCCAGAGGAGGAGACTCCAAAGCCTCTCTGGGCAGCCTGCTTCAGGGCTCCTTCACACCAAGAAGTTTCTTCTCATGTTGAGATGAAACCTCCTGGGTTCTAGCTGGTACCCACTGTCCCTTGTCCTGTTACTGGGCACCACCAAAAAGAGTCTGGCACCTTCATCCTGGCACCCACCCCTCAGGTGGGTGTGAAGATGTGTTTAAACCCCATCTGTGGTGACAGCTGAGAGCTACCCTCGCAGTGAGACACCAGTGAGGCTGAAGGCTCTTGATGGAAGAGCAGGTTCTCAGGGTGCCCTTTGATGGAGAGCAGGTTCTCAGGGTGCCCTCAGATGGAGAGCAGGTTCTCAGGGTGCCCTCAGATGGAGAGCAGGTTCTCAGGGTGCCCTCTGATGAAGAGCAGGTTCTCAGGGTGCCCTCAGATGGAGAGCAGGTTCTCAGGGTGCCCTCTGATGAAGAGAAGGTTCTCAGGGCGCCCTCTGATGGAGAGCAGGTTCTCAGGGTGCCCTCAGATGGAGAGCAGGTTCTCAGGGTGCCCCCAGATGGAGAGCAGGTTCTCAACGTGTCCTCACTGGCTCGGTGATTTTAGTGTCCAGGGAAAGGGGAATCCTGGGAAGGGAGGAACTGGGAGCAGGAGTTTCAGCAGCTCACTTCTGCTTGTAGGGAAGAGCAGGTACAGACTCTGCAGCTCAGTCACAGCTCTGATCCCTTGCTGGGCTTTCCATCTTTCTCTCAGCTTGGTGGAGCTGACAGAGGAGATCCTCAAGCTGCTGATGGACCTGGTGTTCCGGCTGGTCTGCAACGGGGAGCTGAGCCTGGCCCGGGTCCTGCGCAAGAACATCCTCGACAAGGTGGATCAGAAGAAGCTGCTGAGCTATGCCAACTCCATCAAACCTCTTGCAGCCAGAGGAGTGGCCGCCAGGTGAGGAAGGATGCATCTCACTGTGCCTTGGTCCTTTGAGAGCCAGGACATCCCCTTCTTGTGGGCTCAGTCGAGAGCAGAAGGAAGGAAAGACAACAGTTTGTTTGCGTGGAGTTAGAGAGTGGAGTGGGTTGGAAGGGACCCCCAAAGGTCACCTGGTCCAGCCCCTCTTAGGCTTTACCACAGAATCACAGAGTTGGGTGGGTGGGAGAAGCCCTCTGAGGTCATCCAGTCCAACCCTAACCCAACACCACCACGGCCACTACACTCTGTCCCCAGGTGCCATGGCCACCTAGAACCCCTCCAGGGCTGGGGACTGCAGCACCTCCCTGGGCAGCCTCTGCCAATCCCTGACCTCTCTTGTGGCAAAGAAAATTTTCCTCCTCTCCAACCTAGCCCTCCCCTGGCACAATTCCAGGCCATTTCCTCTCCTATCATCTGACACTGCAGACCTCACCCTTGAGACCTCATCCTTGCTCCCCACAGGCCAGGCACTCTGCATGATTTCCACAGCCACGAGATCGCTGAGCAGTTGACCCTGCTGGACGCTGAGCTCTTCTACAAGATTGAGGTAGAGAGACAGGGGTGGGGTGAGGGTGGGGGTGGGGCCTGGCACACAGACCCTCTGCAATCTCTGGCATCCCCTGCAGCTCCCCAGGCATGCCTGCGGGTGGGAAGTGACAGCTGAGCTGGTGTCAGCAAATGGCTGTGACCACAGACTGCAGCTGGGAATCTGGAGGCAGAAATCCCACTTTCATGTGTGGCATTTTCCCACCCTTCTCCTCTTCTTCCTTGGCAGATCCCAGAAGTTTTGCTTTGGGCAAAGGAGCAAAATGAAGAGAAGAGCCCCAACCTGACCCAGTTCACAGAGCACTTTAATAACATGTCCTACTGGTAAGGAGCTGGGGGCCAGCTGTGGCTCTGATCTGGCCTGGCCCTCCAGTGCCCTCACAGAGCTGGGTTGCCTTGGCACAAGTGGGGTATCAGATCTTCTGGGCTAGGAAGCAGCTGCAGGGCACTCATATAAGACTCCAGAGCACATGAAAAACAAAATCAGGAGGGTTGTGGAGGGCTCTGCACCCTGCAGGAGCCATTGGCAGCACCACTGAGCCCTGCAAACCAGCACTGCCCCTGCAAAGAAAGTGCTGCCTGGGAAGGGCTCCTGTGCTCCTCCCCTGGCCCAGGCTGGCTCTGTGACGAGTTGCAGTGCTCCAGCTAGGCTGCAGCTTTTTAGCATTGCTGGCCTGGCCTCATCAGGTTGGGCTTTTGTAATGAACCAAGAGGAAATCTGAGCTCTGCTGAGGTGGTTTGTCCTGTGTGTGTTCTCCCTGCTCTTCCAGGGTCCGTTCAATAATCATGCTGCAAGAGAAAGCCCAAGACCGAGAGAGGCTGCTCCTTAAGTTTATAAAGATTATGAAGGTATCAGCTTGATCCTTGCTGTGATTCTCACCCAGCACTCCTGAAAGGAGCAGGGGAGTGGGACCTGCTGCCTGGGAGAGCTGTTGGAGGCTGGAAGGCTTCGGAGGTCTCTAGAGTAACCAGAACGTTCTCCCTCTCCGCAGCACTTACGCAAGCTGAACAATTTTAACTCCTATCTGGCCATCCTTTCTGCACTGGATTCTGCACCCATCCGAAGGCTGGAGTGGCAGAAGCAAACCTCAGAGGTGAGCAGCAGCTTCAGGGCAGAGGGGAACCTGTGCTTGTGGTGTGGAGCAGCTCTGGGTGGTTCTGTCAGCGCAGCAGTGTCCCGGCGTGGAGGGAGGGATGGTGGAGAACTGCTCTCCAGTGGGTGTGGATAATGCCACGGTGCTGGAAGCCTGCAGAGTGGCTGGGCACTCTGACAGCTGCTGGTGAGCACTCTGACAGCTGCAGGAGTGCCAGCACAGGCATGGGTAAGAACAGCCTCCTCCTCCTCACTGCAGATTGAAGGCTTGGTGAGGCTGACAGCAGCGAGGTTCTGTGTAACTGCACTCGTGGCCAGGCTGAGTAACTCAGCTGGAGCAGTGTCAGGCTGGCATTAAGCCCCTGGCCTCTGTGGCTCTCTGGGGAGAGGTCAGAAAGAAGAAGGGGTTTGCAGCAATGGTGTCACCAGCAGCTTTGTGTTGCCCCAGGGCCTGGCCGAGTACTGCACTCTGATCGACAGCTCCTCCTCCTTCCGCGCCTACCGAGCAGCTCTGGCTGATGTGGAGCCTCCCTGCATCCCTTACCTGTGAGTGGGGACTTGGGGTCCTCTGCTGTCACTTCTGCACCTTCAGATGTTCCTTCAAAGGGTCCTCAGCAGCTTCTGCTCAGCTCAGCTCTTGCGTTTTGCTCTACACCCAGAGCAAGGCACAGCGACGTGTGCCAGCAGCCCAGGGGCCCTCCCTGGTGCAGTTTGCCCTGTGGCCCAGGCAGGCAGGGGGCAGCTCTCCCTTTGTGAGATGCCCTTTGTGGAGTGATGGTGGCAAAGGGCCTGGGTCTCCAGCTGACCTTTTTAACTGCATTTGCATTGGGCTCTGTGTGGAGAAAGGCAAGTTTTCCCAGGGGGTGCAGTGGATCCTACAGCCTCAGGCTGCTGCTTGGTCCCCTGCCACAGCCCTGGTCCTGCTGCCTGCAGGAGCTGCTGCCTGCTCAGACAGGCTGCTCCATCCTGCTTCTGGATGAAAGGCTGCAGCCAGTGCCCCTCTCCCTGAGGGCCTTCTGGCCTTGATACCAGACTTGCTCTGGCTTTACACCAGAAAAACTTGCCCTGGCCTTGCTTCTATCTGTGAGTGAGTCCTGTAGGTCCACTGCATCACATCGGGCAGGGGCCACAGCAGGGCTGTGCAGAGACATGGCTGAGAGGGGAGGCAGAGAGAGGAAGAGAGCTCAGACCTCCTAGCTGGTGGGAGAAAAGCTCTCCTGCTTACAGCTGGGGGGTGCTTTAACCCTTGGCAGGCACTTCCCACCACAACCTTCTTCCAGCCTGGTCCTTCTTTCCATGGAGGGTGACAGAGCAACCTCAGCATCCTTAGTGTGCCCATGAGTGCCTCAGAGGTGGTGTGTGATGGGCACCTTGCACCTGAACACCTCCAGCTCTGATTGCTGGGGCAATGTTTCCCTCAGTCCCAAGTTGCCATGCTGGTGGTGGCAGCAGTGGGAGGCTCATTGGCTTGCCTGGTGTTTGGCTGCCTGTGCTGCCCCTGTGTGACTAACCTCTGCCCTTGTTTGCCTTCTCCCTGGCCTGCTGCCCCTTTCTGTCCTGCAGAGGCCTGATCCTGCAGGACCTGACCTTTGTCCACCTGGGGAACCCTGATTACATCGACAGCAAAGTGAACTTCTCCAAGCGCTGGCAGCAGTTCAACATCCTGGACAGCATGAGGTGCTTCCAGCAAGTGTAAGTGGGGCAGAGCTGGGGGGGCTGTGGCACAGAGCCTCGTGGAAGGGCATTTATCTCCTGGTGGAGACGTGGGAAGGCCTGGGCTGTGCTCAGCTTCCTCCTTCTCCAGGTTAGCCATGACTAAAAGTTATGGAGTTTTGCTCTCTGAGTTTGGAGGTGCAGTGCAGGGAGGCTTTGCCAGCACCTTTCAGCTCCTCCTCCAGGTTTTGCTGTTGCTGGTTCTGGAAGGTTGTCTGCAATGCTGGCTGGCAGCAGAAGCAGCAGCTCTAGCTACTGGCTTCAGTGGGACAGAGACTTTCCCCCCCCCCTCCCCGTTCAGCACTGGGCATGATGATTTTCCCCTTCTTGGTGTCACCCCACAGGCACAAGTATTGGGCTCAGGTAATGCCACAGAGCCCACAGCTGTGGATGTCCCTTAGAGCAGGGCAGGAGTGGCTCAAAGCTGGGAGAGGTCCCCAGGTAGCCTCTGATTCACAGAGTCATAGATCCGTGGGATGGTTTGGGTGGGAAGGGACCTTCAGGATGATCATCTCCACCCCCCTGCCATGGGCAGAGACACCACCCACCCGCCCAGGCTGCCCACCCTGGCCTAACACCCTCCTCCTGTGTGGCTTTGCAGACATTATGACATCAAAAGGAACGACGACATCGTCTCCTTCTTCAACGACTTCAGTGACCACCTGGCCGAGGAGGCCCTCTGGGAACTGTCCCTCAAAATCAAACCTCGCAACATCACCAGGCGGAAAACAGACCGGGAGGAGAAGACCTAGGAGCAGGGCTGTGTGAGCCAGGAGAATTGCTCCAAGAGGCACCGAGGGCAGCTATGAGACTGGAGTTCCATGTTTGTACCTGTTACTGGATGATGCCCCCTCCTCCCAGCTGGCAGCGACCCCGGGGGGTGAGCGCGGGGCGGTCGCAGCAGAGAAGTGACCAGGGCAGGGAGCCGCCGGTGCTCGCTGCACTCTCGCCCTCCTCCTCTCCCTCCCTCCAACCACCAACCAGCTTCCAACCCGGGGAGAGAGCTCTGTGGAAGGAGGGTCCCACACCGGCCTGTTACTGGTTTGCCAGCTGATGGCATCTGGGAGCACCCAGCGGTGGGGTTGGGAGGGTCAGCAAGAGCTCAGCACCCGCAGCCCTGCCTCCGGAGTGGTGTTCAGCAGGCAGCAGCTGTGGAAGCCAAGGGTGTGAGCGTCCCCTGCGGTGCCACCTGGAAAGGTGCCCATCCCTAGGAGACGAGGGTGGAAGAGACTCCCACTGCCTGCTGGAGGAGCTCTGCTGTCAGACAGCTGCTTGTGTTTACAGGGGGCTTGGCTTTACCCCCGAGCCGCGGTGCCACCTTCGCCGGGAGGAAGGCTCCGGATGCAGAGATGGAAGAGGCACTGAGACTGTGGGCAGGGACCCGCCATCTCCAGCCATCGAATCCCCTCCTCCTCCTCTTCTCAAATCCCCTTATTTAAGCAACGTTCTCCATCCCTCCAGCCCCTGCAGACACTGAGTGCCCGCCCTGGGCCCGCGCCGGGCAGCACCGGCACAGGCTTTGCCCATTGGCTGCCGCAGGACACAGGAGTGTAGATGTGAGAGCTGAGAGCCCCGCGGGTGCCTGCCTGGGACTACTGAGGCTGCGAGACTAAACCTGCAAAACATCCTGTGTGAAGTACCCAACCAGCTGCCAGTGCTGGGAGGAAGGCTGCAGGAGCCAGCAGAGCCACTTCTGGAGCTGGCAGTGGGAAGCAGGAGTCCTGTGCCTGGCCGAGCCACCCCAGCCCCTCCTCCCCGCTCCCTTCTGCTCTCACTGTTGCCAAATGTTTTTTCCAGGGGTTCCCCATCTGACTGACCCTTGGTGCTGTGCTTTGTGACCTGTGCTTTGGCAGGAGCTCCAGCAGGTGCCAGTCCCCAGGTCCCCTCCGTGCTGGAGCCAGGAGCAGGGGCAGCTGGGCACGGAGGGGTCTCATTTCCCACACAGGCAGCATTGCCCCCAATCTGTTGTGTGCCTTATTCAGCCCTTCTGGCCCCACTCCTGTCCCATCCAGGGCATCCCCCCCTCTGCAGCGCCAGCCAGGCCCTTTCACATCCCTTGCCTGTCCCCATCCAAGGTTCCTGGTGTGGGTCATGAGTCTGGGGGCACAGTGAAGGTTTCAGCAGCCCCACGAGGCCTCCCTCAGCACCGTGTCACAGTCACAGGCTTTTGGAGCCCTCTCTGGCAAAGTCCTGTGGGTTTAGGGCAGCAGCTCACAAGGAACCTGGATGTGGGGAGAAGTTGGCAGAGCATCCCCAACTTCTGGGTAGCAGCCCCATGTTTGCTGGAGCCTCTCTGTTTGCTCTGGGTGGATCGGAGCTGCCAGGCTCCCTCTGCAGCTTGCGGAGCCTCAGCTGGCTGCCTGCGGGCGGCAGGAGGGAGCAGCTCACAGGGGCGCACCCAGCTCCAGCATCCGCCCCACGAGTCAGGCACAGGACTTGTGCAGCAGCCCAGCGCTGGGGAGCAGGGAGACCTCCCCTGCCTGTCAGGCCATCGTCGAGGGGAGCAGAGTGTGGGGTCCAGCACTGGTTTGGGCATCCCCGGAGTGGGAGGAGCTGGGAACTTGCTGTGCTGAGACCACAGCGTCCAGCCCAGGGCACTTCCAAACCCGTTTATTTTGATGGCACCAAGGGCACTGTGGCCCTGTGCCTTGCCCTCCCTAGGCTTTGCAGTCCCCAGAGGCTTCCCAGGCTCGCAGGCAGGAGCTCTGCTCCTGTTTCCTTTGTAAATAAGAGGTTTTCAGCAGCCTGACAGCACCAGACTGTGAAAAGACAAACACAAACACAGCCCACAGCTGGCCCTGGCATCTGGCCCTGGCCCCCTCGGGCTGGCTCCACCAACTTCCTGGGCACTGTGCTGTGGCACAGACTGGTTCTGGCAGCACTGGAACCACAGCCCACTGCTTCCCCTTCCTTTGTGGGGACCCTGGGGGTGGCAGAGTCCATGCTGGAGGCTCGATACCAGAGAGGGACAGGAGGGTCACCTGGTCCTTAGCCCTGCCAGGGTGCTCTGGCAAGCAGGAGCTGAGTCCAGCCTCTTCCCCGTGCTTGAGCTGCAACTACTCTTGGCACCAAAGAGGGGTCTTGCTCCCTACCCTCTCCTGGCCCCCCAGAAGCCAGAGGCTCAGCCTCTGGTAGGGGAAGGTTGGTGTGGTCACAGCACCTCATCCTGCGTGGTGGGGCTGAGCCCCTGCCTGTCCTCCCCTGCTCCTGTCCTTTGCTGTGCCCTCATCCCCAGCCAAGCAGGACATCCCCACCATGGCTCCTGGCTTGTCTCCAGACCTCAGGCTGGAGGGACCCTAAAGAAGGATCCCCTCACCCAGAGCAGCTTCAGCTTTGCTGATCAGAGACCATCCCCTGCAGGAGCAGCACCCCTGGGCAGCAGGAGCCCAGAACATCAGCAAGGCGTTGGCCAGGGGCATAGGCCTGTGTCTCGCAGGCAGCATCCCTGAGACCATCACCTCTGCTCGGGGGCAGGGAAGGGTCTCAGTCACCTCTGGGGGCAGGGAGGGGTCTCAATCCCCTCTCCACAAGGGCAGGGAGTGGGGAGAAGCAGTGCCCCCGGTCACCAGCCCCCTGCCCCTGTCCCCCAGCCCCAGCAGCTGTGTTGTGTTGTACACTGGCCACTGCCCCAGCCCCGCTGGTGGCATCTCCCTGCCACCCTCTCAGCCCTGTACTTTTCTACTGAAGTCAAATAAAGAGCAGCGACAAAGCCTCCTGCCGGTCCTGCCTGCGGTGCATGCAGCAGTCTGGATTAAAGTGACAATCGAGTCCACCTGTGGCGCTGCTCTGGCCTCCTGTTTTCTCCCCTCCCCCCCGGGGTCTCCACCTCCCCTAGGCCATTTTCCCCTGCAAATCTCTTCCTCACCTCCCAGTGCTTGGGAGGCACCTTCTGGGCACTGCTGTCCCCCGTGGCAGGGGTTCTGCTGCCCAGAGCAGGCTGGCAGGCGTGTGCCCGGCCATGGCCCCGTGCCAGGCAGCCGCGGGCTATAAATAACTCCGTAGCAGCCTGGGTGGCCAAGCAGGCTCCATGCTGTGCCAGTCCTGGATGGAGTTCAGCATTCCTCTGGGAACCAGGCACTGGCCCAACACATGCCCACCACTTGTGGTGCCACATGGCAGTGGCCTGGCAAAGCGTGAGTGGCTGTGGGCTCCCAGGAGGCAGAGGTGTGAGCAGAGCTGGTCTCTGGCACAGGGCACACAGCCAAGCTCTGCTCACCACAGCAGCCTTCAGACCCAGCAGCTCATCCTGCCCAGACCTGGGGCTGCTGCGTGCCCAGCACGGCCCCATGGGGACTCCCCTTCCCCAGGGGTCTCGGCCTGAGTTCTGTGCTGGTCACAAGGCGGGGGCTGAGCAGCAGGTGCTTGGTGTGCGCAGACACAGAAGCTTTGGCTACAGCTGTGTTTATTTCAGCCCGGGAGCAGCAAGGAGGCAGCGGCACAGGAGTGTTTGTCTGCAGCACCACCCGGGGATTCTGCTCACCTCCGTACTCAGCAGGCAGAGCAGCAGCTGCTGCTGGAGCAGCCACAGGCCTTGGGCTCGCCATTACCCTTGGCCATTTGCTCCACCTCCAGCCCCAATTCCACGAGATGCTCTCCCTGCACCAGAGCCCCCTTGGGCACCTCCAAGTGCCAGTCCACGGTGATGGGATTCAACGTCCCACGGCAGAGCCTGGTCCCATGCACGGTGCTGCTGCTCCCTGCCCGCAGCTGGTCCCACGGCACGGCACCAGCATCGCTTTGGGCTGGGTTCCTCCTGCCCGTGGGGCTGAGAGCAGGTGGATGAGGGCAGCCTGTGGCTCCTCACCCCACGGGAAGGATGGATGCTGCCCCTTGGCCCCAGCAACACTTTGTGGTCATCTGGCGGTGCCAGGAGAGGGCTGTGGCTGCTCCACCTGGCCTGCAGTGAGCCACAGAGAGCCTCCTGCAGGTGCCATGTCCCTGGGGCTCGGGGACCCTGTCATAGGTACAGGGACACCAGGACGTAGATGACCCAGCTGATGGAGGCGAACAGCCCGAAGAGGAGGCTGAAGAGGACCAGGGACTGAGCCTTTCTGGATGCCACCCTCGCCTGCACCACGTCCCCGCGGCCAAGCGCAGCTCGGGTCTGGCGCAGGGGCAGAAGGGCAGAGAGGTTAGAGGACGCCCACGGCACCGGCACAGGGTGGGCTGGTGTCGCTCAGGACCACACCGCCCTCACCTCGTAGGAGTAGACGAGGGCGACGACGCCGGTCAGCAGGCAGCAGAAGACAGTCACCAGCGCCGACTCCACCAGGTAGTCCTTGGGCAGCAGCTGCGCCTGCCCTGCGCTCGGCTGCGGCATGGGGGGCGGGAGGGGTGGTTAGAGCGGTACGACCCCTGCGTGCCCCAGCCGGGCTGTGTGCCCGCGGTGCTGCTTGGCACCACACACAGCCGGGAGGGACGATGCGGGGTGAGCCCGCAGGAGCACGGCAGGGTGTGCGGGGGGGGGGGGGATACGTACGGCAGGGTAGGGCCCGGGCGCAGGGGGGATGCCCTGGGGTGGGAAGGGCCCCCCCGGCCCCGGCTGGTAGACAACTGGAGCCTGCTGGGAGAAGCCGGTGGGGAGGGGCAGGTAGAGGAGGTGCAGGCTCTTGGGGTCCGGGGGTGTGTAGGGGGGAGGGTCCTCCTCGAAGGCCGCGTTGCTGACCGCCGACACCACCGTGGGCCCATCCGCACCAGGCGCTGGGGGGTGGCAGCGGGCACCGGGCCCCTGCAGCCGCCCAGCTGCGCCCCCGCCCTGCGCCGCTGCCCCTGCCGGCTCCTCAGCCTCCATCCTGCCGAGAATCCTGCGGTCACAGGGAGGCCGTGGGCTGCCCCCCGCCCCGCGGGCAATGGCTGGGACTGTGCCAGCCCCACCCCCAACACCGAAAGTCCTCTGTAATTCGAACCGAGTTCGGGCGCCACCGGCTGAGCGGACCCCTCCCCACCTGCCCCCCTCGCTGCTCCCCAGCGAGCCCGAACACGTCCCCGACAGTGCCCCATCCCCACTCACGTCGGTGCCCGCGGTCCCCCAGTCGGACGCTCGGCCCTGGTGCTCGCTACGGCCCTGCTGCGGTCCCCGGTCCCCGCATGGCCCCGCGCCGGCGGCCGGAGCGCTGCGGGACGGGACGGGACTGGCCCGGCGGTTAATCATTGACCGCCTGTTTGCCCGGGGCCCTGCGCCGGCGGGACCGCGCCCGGTACGGCCACCCGGGCCCCAGCACCCAGGGGAGATGGGAGGGGACGAGACAGGGACGGGGTCACCCCCCCGGGACTCCGCCGTGCCAGCCGCGCAGCGAAGCGGGGAGGCGCAGGTGCGGCTGGGGGCTGCTGGCGCCGGGCGGACTGTCAGGGGTCAGTGAGATTTGGCTCTGTCTGAGCGGGTGGTGAGGAGAGAGCTGCGCCCGCGGCCCGGGCACAGGACGGCTGCGAAGCGGCCCCGGCCCAGCTGCACCTGCCAGTGCTTCACCTCAGAATTGCTCGGGGGGGAGAACCGCTCAGAGATCATCCAGCCCCAGCACGGCCACGGCCACACGGCTCCTGAGCACCGCCAGGGACGGGCGCTCCGCCACCTCCCTGGGCAGCCTGTGCCAGTCCCTGACCACTCTGGCACCACTTTTCCTCCTCTCCATCCTCATCCTCCCCTGGCACAGTTCCAGGACAGTTCCTCTCCTTCTGTCTCCTGAGACTAGGGAGGAGAGACCAACCCGCAGCGAGCCCCACAGCCCGCAGCGAGCCCCACAGCCCGCAGGGAGCCGCACAGCCCGCAGGGAGCCCCACAGCCCGCAGGGAGCCCCACAGCCCGCAGGGAGCCCCACAGCCCGCAGCGAGCCCCACAGCCCGCAGCGAGCCCAACAGCCCGCAGGGAGCCCCACAGCCCGCAGCGAGCCCAACAGCCCGCAGCGAGCCCCACAGCCCGCAGCGAGCCCCACAGCCCGCAGGGACCCCCACAGCCCGCAGCGAGCCCCACAGCCCGCAGGGACCCCCACAGCCCGCAGGGAGCCGCACAGCCCGCAGCGAGCCCCACAGCCCGCAGGGAGCCCCACAGCCCGCAGGGAGTCCCACAGCCCGCAGCGAGCCCCACAGCCCGCAGCGAGCCCCACAGCCTGCAGCCCTCCCCCCGGCCCGCTCCTGCGGGGAGCCGCCGCCGGCCCCGGCCCAGCCCGGCCCCAGGCCCCGCCCCGGCCCCGCCGGCCCCGCCCCGGCCCCGCCCCCGCCCTCCACGTCCCGCCATGCCTCGCGGCAGCGCCGCAGCTGTGCCATGGCCTCCGCCGGCGCCGAGCCCGAGCGGCCGCACCCGAAGCCCTTCCTCATCGGCGTCAGCGGCGGCACCGCCAGCGGCAAGGTGAGACCCCGGCGCGGGCCCGGCTGCCCCGGCGGCGGGAGCTGCCTGCTGGCTGCGCTGCGGGCGCGGGGAGCGGGGCTGGGGCGGCGGCGGGGCGCGGGTGGTGCCCGGCCCTGCCTGAGCCCCCCCGGGCCGCCCAGTCCACAGTGTGCGAGAAGATCATGGAGCTGCTGGGGCAGAACGAGGTGGAGCGGCGGCAGCGCAAGGTGCTGATCCTCAGCCAGGACTCCTTCTACAAGGTGCTGACGGCCGAGCAGCAGGCCAAGGCGCTCAAGGGCCAGTACAACTTCGACCACCCTGGTGAGCGGCACCGCCGGCCCGGGGGGGGGGGCTGGGGGCGCAGGGCGGCCGCGGGGCTGGCCGGGCCCGGCGGGGCGGGCGGGCAGGAGCCCCCTTCCCGGGCGGCACCGCTGGCTGCACCTGTGCGGAGCCCTGCTGGAGAGCTGGGAGCAGCCCCGCGCCTTCGGGAGGCTCCGGTAACCTCTGCTGGTCCCAGAGCAGCCTGCCCAGGGCTCTGGGGGAGGCCCCTTCGTGGAGGGGTACAAGAGCCGTGTGGCCGTGGCACCTGGGGGCAGGGCTGAGGGGCCCTGGCGGCGCTGGGGTGACGCTGGACTGGGGGTGTCAGTTCCAGCCACAACGGTCCTGTGAGGCTATGGTTTCGCAAGGGGAGGAGAGATACCAGGAAGGGGCTTTTGTAGAACTGGTTTGGTTGAACTTGAGCCTTAAGATCAAGTCCAACAATAAACCAGCACCACCGTGGGCAGCCCTGGCTAAAAGGGCTTGCAAAGACTGCAGACAGGGCAAGGATCTGGCCTGGGCTGGAGCCTGCTTGTGCTCCTCGGAAGCATTAAAGAGCTCTGAGGGTTGCTGAGTTGCTCTAACAGCCTAAGAGCTGCACAAATCAAAGATCTACCAAGCAGTTGGGTGGAATGATGCAGCTCCCAGGTTCTTCATTTCACTCTGTTGCAGCTGTTTACAAGCAGCAAAGTCTCTCTTCCTTATCTCTGCACCAAGCAGAGCAGTTCTAGCTCAAGGCAGGAAGCGTTGGGTTGCTGCTGGTAGGAAAGAAGAAGTTCTGAGGTCACTCTTTCCTGCTGGAAAAAAACAGCAACCCCCAAACCAGCCAGGGAGACTTTGCTTCAGGTGTAGAGAGCCCAAGCAGAAATCTGAGCTAGCAGCATCGGGAGGACTCTGTGATCTTCTCCAAGCAGAGCAGCCTGGACTAGGGGTGGTGGCAGAGGGGTTGGAACCACACCTTTAAGTCCCAGGTTGCCCAGGGAGGTGGTTGAGACCCCATCCCTGGAGGCACTCAAGACCAGCCTGGATGTGTCCCTGGCAGCCTGCTCTAGCTGGAGTTGTCCCTGCTGATGCAGGAGGGTTGCACAAGATGACCTTTGAGGCTCTCTTCCAACCTGATGCAATCTGTGAGTTTGTCCCCTCCAACCCAAACCATTCCATGACCTGAAATTCCTCCTCTGTGACCTTTCCTCTGCAGATGCTTTCGATAATGATTTGATGCACACAACCCTGCAGAGCATCGTGGAGGGCAGGACGGTGGAGGTGCCGACCTACGACTTCGTCACCCATTCTAGGTGGGTTCTGGCGTGGTGTGGAGCCTTGGGGTGTGCCTGTGGATGTGCCCAGCTTGACTGTCATGTGCTCTGGGTGGTTTTTTTTCCTGGCAGGCTGGCAGAGACCACGGTGGTCTACCCTGCTGACGTTGTCCTCTTCGAGGGGATCCTGGTTTTCTACAGCCAGGACATCCGGGACATGTTCCACCTGCGGCTCTTCGTGGACACCGACTCGGACGTGAGGCTGTCCCGCAGGGGTGAGGCTGTCCCGCAGGGGTGGGGCCGTCCCCAGCCAGCTGCTGGCCCTGCCCTCCTCAGCTCATGGCCCTCCTCCTGCTCTCCCCAGTTCTGCGAGATATGAAGCGTGGCAGGGACCTGGAGCAGATCCTCACCCAGTACACCACCTTCGTCAAGCCTGCCTTCGAGGAGTTCTGCCTGCCGGTACTGGGAGCTTCCCTTGCTTGCTCTGGGGGCCCGGGGTGGGGGAAGGAGGGAAATCAGCTGCAGTGTAGGTGGAGCAGTGGTGGCCTCTGGTACTGCCATTGCACAGGTCCTACACTGAAGGAACTGAAATGGTTCCTCTCTTCTGCTTGCAAATCCCCTTTGAATTGTTTGGTTGGAAGAGATCTTTCAGCTCGAGGCCAGCGTGGAGGACCTGCAGGAGGACACTGCTCACTGCCCTGGGCCGAATGCTTCCTCCTGCACTGGTTCTCAGGCCTTGCAGGGAGAAAAGGCTGAGTTTGCAGCAGGCCCTTGTCAGGGAGCACTGGAGAGCACCTAGGGCAGGTCATGGTAGCCTTGCCTTGCTCCACCACCTCCTTGGGCCCAGATTAGCTGCTGCTGTCATCAGCGTGAGTGGCAAGGAATGCCTCTGAGAACAAAGTGCAGTGTGTGGAGTAAATGAGGTGGAAAAGGCTCCTCCTGCTCCGGATCAAAGCCGTCCTGGGCTTGTAAATGCACTCATTAGCAATGCTGAATTTGCCAGGCCTGCTGGGAGCAGAGGCAGGGAAGGTGAGGGGGGGGGAAGCAGAGGCAGGGAAGGTGAGGGGGGGGGGAAGCAGAGGCAGGGAAGGTGAGGGGGGGGGAAGCAGAGGCAGGGAAGGTGAGGGGGGGGGAAGCAGAGGCAGGGAAGGTGAGGGGGGGGGAAGCAGAGGCAGGGAAGGTGAGGGGGGGGGAAGCAGAGGCAGGGAAGGTGAGGGGGGGGAAGCAGAGGCAGGGAAGGTGAGGGGGGGGGAAGCAGAGGCAGGGAAGGTGAGGGGGGGGAAGCAGAGGCAGGGAAGGTGAGGGGGGGGAAGCAGAGGCAGGGAAGGTGAGGGGGGGGAAGCAGAGGCAGGGAAGGTGAGGGGGGGGAAGCAGAGGCAGGGAAGGTGAGGGGGGGGAAGCAGAGGCTCTGCTGGTGAAGATAAATCAGCTGTCCTCAGAGGCAGGCAGGGGTTCCACAGGCACCTTGGGCATTGGCTCTCAGCAGGGATTTAGCAGTGGCTTGGGAAATGCTGTTTGGAGCCAGCTCCTAGCAAACAGACTGAGCCCAGCTGAAGGCTCTTCAGAAGGGTCTAAGCCAGGTCCTCTGCACTCAACCTGCTGCTTCTACCATCGGGCTTCACCCCAGCTCCTTTCCCTCCACACTCACCACCTTCACCCACACTCCTGTTTTGAGCCAGGTAGAGCAAAAGGGCAGCAAGAGGAACCCCTGACCTTAAATCCAGTTACCCAGGGTGACTTTCTGATTCATGTAGGTGTCCTCATGTCTGAGAGCTTTAACTCTGTGCCCGGAGCACAGGACCCTTTGTCATCTTTGCTCCCAGCTTGCTTTTGCAGCCTCTCCCTAGAGTCCAGCTGGCTTTTCCCGTTCAGTCTCCACACCATTGCTGTTTTGCAGACCAAGAAGTATGCAGATGTGATCATCCCCCGAGGAGTTGACAACATGGGTAAAAAGGGGTTGGGTTTCTGCCTGCTTTCCCTGGGGGTCCACCTTTGGGGTTGGGACGAGAGCAGGTGGCACAGCCTGGCCTTGCCTGCATGCTCCTGAGGAGAGGTGTTCGGGCAGAGGGCTGGAGGCATGGAGCTGCTGGGGGCCTGCCCAGGCTGTGGGGGGCTGGAGGCCCAGCACAGGGTTGCAGTGCTGCCCCTGCTGCTGCAGCTGCTGGTCTCTGGGGGGGTCTGAGCTCGCTGCTGGGGGCAGCCAGGGTCCCGTGTGAGGGCTCACAGACAGCCGAGCGGGGCTGGCCGCGCCGCGTCCTGCTGAGCGCAGCAAGCCCTGCCCTGCGTCTGCCCTTCCTCCGCAGTTGCCATCAACCTCATCGTGCAGCACATCCAGGACATCCTCAACGGAGACATCTGCAAGTGGCAGCGCGGGGCCGTGAACGGCCACGGACGCAGCTCCAAGCGGCCGTTCCCGGAGCAGCCGGAGGGCGGCGCTGTGCTGGGCGCTGGCAAACGCTCCCACCTGGAGTCCAGCAGCCGCCCCCACTGACCCCGCCCGGCCTCGCCTCTGGCACAACCGAGACAGCTCCGGCAGAGGACTTCGGCAGCCTGGCAGGGGAAGTGCCCTTGAGGCCATCCCAGCAGCGGAGGGGATGCTGGTGAGAAACTGCTGCCGGAGGGGAGGGGGAGGGTTGGCCTGAGGCCCCCTCTGCTCCCTGCGGCGTCTGCACGTAGGAGCTCACTCAGGGAGCTGGTGCAGGGAAGTGCTGCTTGCCTCAGTTCCACTCTCTAATGACCTCTCCCCTGAGGTGATCAGCAAGGCTCCCTTTTCCCTGAGGATGCTCCTGCTCAGCAGGAAGTTCTCTGCATCCAGGCCTCTTTACCCCAGCCTGGCTCTCACCCTGTTCATTGTAACAAGTAGGTGCAGTCCTTGTCCTTCTCCACCTTGTTGGCACCTTTAGCTCTGGCACTGCTCTCCTGCCTCCTTTTTCAGCCTGTAGTGGCAGCTGGGGGCAGAGAGCTCCACCTGCAGAGCAGGCGGAGACAGAGAGAGCAGCGACTGTGGGCCACATGGGACCTGGCAGGTCTCTGAGGGGGCAGGCCCTAGAGCCTGTGTGATCCCAGTTCCTAACTATTCCTTCCTAAGCTCCTGACCCTTGCTCTGCTCTGTGATGTTTTTGGTACCCAAATCGTCTCCTTTCTAACCGTTTCTCACCATGTGAGCTCCAACAGGATTGAGTTGCTCATGGAAACAGGAGGCTGAGCTTGTCACTGCCTTTTAGGGCATTTCTGTCCTGCTGGTTGCAGATTCTGCTGGGTGGAATCTGTCTGCTTCCAGAGCTGGGGTGGGTGAGATCAAGGAGGGGCTGCTGTGCCTGGCAGGAGCCTCCTCCTGATGGCACAAACAGCTCTGGAGATGCTCTGCCCTCAGACAGGGTCAGAGCATTTGCCTTGCACTCGGTTTGAACTCAAGAATGACTTTCTGAGCGAGCAGCAGAGGCTGGGAGGATGAACAGCAACATCCCAGCCTCTGCTCTGAGCCCAGAGCAGGGACCCTGCAGCACCAGCAAGCATCCTGAAGTGCTGGCTGAGGCTGTGGCAGTGTCCTTGTGGTGTCCTTCTTGAGTCTGGACTTTGGGGATGAGTTTAAGTCTGAGGGGGGGTGGGAAGTATTATGAGGAACTGTTTCATATTTGCTATTTGCAGCCCCCCAGGGCTGGCTGTGGGCTGTGTGTGTGCTCCTTTGGCTAATAAGTGAACAAAAGTGACCATTTTCTGTTCAAGGTCTTTGTGCTGCTTGTGCTGAGGTGCAGAGGAGCATTTCTGGAGGTGCTCTTGTGCTCAGCACTTCTAAGCTCAGAATTGGTTTGGTTCTGTAATGGCTGAAGCCTTAGGAGGAAAAAAGAGGTTAAGGCATCCTGTCAACCCTGCTCAGCACTGGCCCTGGGGGAAGCTGTTAGCTGGCAGGGATCACTAAGGGAGGAGGAAGATCATGTCCCAACTGCTGCTGGTTAGCTCAGAGTGACAGACTTGGAGGATGAGCTGCTGCCTGAAGCATGAGCTGTGAGGCTGCCTGCAGCAGAAGCAAAATAGTCACCAAAAGCCCCTCTGGATGGCTGTGGTGTTGGATCATAGCTTCCTCTGGGGGTGGGGGAGCTCAGGGCTGCCCTGAATAGCTTTTGTTAGAGCAGAAGGGCACTCAGGAGCACCTGCTCTGGGCAGGGCTGCTGCTCCTTGTTGGGGCTGAGCAAGATCCTGCTGCTGCAGCCATGGGAAACAAAAGTCCACCGTGGCTCAGGTACTGTAACCCTTGGGCAGGCCCCAGAGTGGTCCCAGCCCTCCTGCCCTGGGAATTCCTCTGCTGCTGCAGGGCACAGGGTTTGAGTTGTTTCTCACTCTGAACCCATCTGTACAAGCTGGAGCAGGCTTCCTTCTCAGCACAATCAGCTCCACCTTGCTCCAAGTGCCTCCTCCTCTCAGATCTAAGGTGTGACCCTGCAGCCCAGCAGATCAAATACAGCCACTGCTAGAACCAGGCCCAGGTGAGCACCACAAGAGCCTGGCCTCGGCTGACACCTGGGCCTGCCTGAAGCTGTTTCAGCTTGGTCAGCTGTAACAGTGAACCTGCTCCTGTCTGTCTGGTTTCTGTGCTGCTTAGCTTTATGAAGCCTGCAGCAAAGCCAAATGCTCATCCATAGCCAAGAGTCTCAGGGCATCATTCTGTGCAGCACGAGCTTAATGCTGTAAGGTAATGAAAGAGGGATGAGAGCAGAGGATGGAAAGGGAAGGGGGTGCAGATAATGCATGGCTGTGGGATGGTGCTGAAGAGTGCAGGGCTGGCAGCTGAGAGGTAAAGCAGGGTCAGCTTTAAAGCTGGGGAAACAAAATGGAGTAGCAAAGCAAATGGAGGGGAGGGTCTGCTCTGTCCATTTACAGTGGTGTGCAGCTGCAGAGCAAGCTGCTAGGAAACACAGGACAGCTCTCAGTGCAAGAAGGGGTGAGGAAGAAACCATCAGCTGCTGGGAAGGAGGCAGAAGACCCCCAGGAGCTGGGCTGCTGTCAGCTGAAGTCAGCCCCTGAGGAGCAGTGGAAGGGGGACTGCTAAGGCTGGAAGCTGCTGTGCTGATCACAGCTCTGTTGCTGCCCAGACTTTGTTTTGTAACAGTCTCCTTTATTTTGCTATCCTGCTGTCAGGTCTGGGATCAGGCTGGTCAAGGTGTTGATGGTCACTAACAATAAAGCCTTGGCTTTGCCCAAGAGGTGTTTGCTTGTCATGGCTGCTGCTTCCTGAGGAGGATGTTCCAGCTGTCCTTCCAGCGCAGGGCCCTCAGCTCCCCGGCAGACAGCGAGGGCCACCCGTAGGTCACAGGGCTGAAGGTGCAGTAGGCAAAGTAAACCGAGGAGAACCAGGCTATGGTCAGCCCACTGAACATGCTCTTGAGAAGCAGAGACCTGGGGGGAGAGGAGGAAAAGCACAGGGGTTAGAGCAAGGCAGGTGCCAATGCTGCAGGGCTGTCTGTCCAGCTGCTCTTACCTGCAGAGGTGGTCGCTGAGGTGCTGCAAGACAATGGGAATCAGGAGAATCTGGAAGGTGAGGGCAGGCAGGTAGTGGTAGAGGAAAAGTGTCTTCTCCATCAGGAAGAAGGGCAGGTAGTTCACAGCCCAGCCCCCAACAGAGATGCCCCCAGCTGCGAGCCAGAGCTGCCAGGCATCTGCAGGAGACAGACAGCCGAGAGCATGAGCCCTGCACACCCGAAGGCCCTGGCAGGTTGGCTGCTGGCAGGGCTTGGGGGTTTGTTTTCCCCACTCTGCATTTTGTGCTAATTCAACCTTTAACTTCACCACTCTCAGCTGAAGGAGATGGTGGCAGGACATTGGTGCCAGCACAGAGCAGCTCCGCAGCAGGACACCAAGAAGTGCTGCTGGAAAGGTCAGGGCAGAACTGCCCAGTCACAGGGAGCAGGTGGGACCTTGACTGGGACAAACACACCTAAAATAGCTCCCTCCCCACACAGCCAGGGGCTGCCTCTTTTAAACCATCACAAAAGGGCTCACTAGAGCCTAAAGCTGAGGCCTGAACATCTCTTGGACCCAGGGAATGACTCAAATACTGTGCTGGGTCCTGTCAGATGTCATCAGGTGGTGGTGATACTGCAGTAAGCAGAAGCTCTTCATGAGCTGCTCTGGGTGCTTGTGTGTCCCTGTTAACCATGGCAGGGGCAGGACACTGCCACTTGTGTGTCCCTGTTAACCATGGCAGGGGCAGGACAGCTGCAAAAAGTACTGTGGGTTTGGGGGGGGTCAGTGAAGTGTAGCAGATGTGAGATCCTCCCCCCTCAGCACCCAGCCAGGGGGCTCAGACCTTCAGGGATGTCGTAAATCTGCCTCCTCCGGCGGACCAAGTACCAGAGGGACAGGCAGGTGTAGAGCAGAGCAGCAAGGTTAGCTGAAGTCCAGGTGACCACATTCCCAAGGAGGTGGATCTGGGCCTGAAGGACAGAAGATGAGCTGAGGCTGCAGCTCTGAGCTGAGTTGAAGTATCATCACCTGCAGCAGGCTGCTGAGTTAACTCAGGCTGTGCTGGAGTCTGCTGGAACAAAGCTACTCCAACTCTGCTGCTTTAAGGCTCCTTTTTTAGTGTAAGGCATTCAAGAGATGCCATTGGAGCTGAGCTCATCTTCCACATGGAATCAATCATGGAAACTATTAAACTGCACTGCTCCTTTACAAGAAGCCCTGAGTTCATGAACAGCAACTCCTGTCAGAGCCAGGCCAGAAAACCCCAACCCTCAGGAAGGACCCATCCAGGAGCAGCTCCTGGGCTGGGCCCTGCAGTGCTGCTCTCCCACACCTGCCCCTTCACCAGCTCCATCTTCTCCACTCACACTTACAGCAGAGGTGGGGTGGAGCCAGTAGGCAATGTTTGTGTCCATGGTGATCCAGTCCAGAGCAGAGGAGCTGTACTTGTGTTCTGTGTCTTCACTTTTCAAGGTGAGTATTTTCCACTGAGGGGGGAAATGTGGACACGAAGGTGTTCAGAAGTGGAACAATGAGTGGGGGAGCAGGGAGAGGGGAACAGCTCCAGGTGCTGAGGGTGAGTTCCTAACCTGGGCCTGGAGAAGGCCTCTGCAGCTCTCCTGCTGGATGCTGCTCAATGCAAGGGTTTGCTTCCTTCCACAATGCACTTAGCAATGTGTAGTGCTAGTGAGGGGCAGCGACACTGACTGCTCAGCTGCAGACAGCTTCTGGGGGCCAGCTGATCCTCCTCTCTCCTTCACACAGCCACTTGGGTACTGGCTACTGCACAGCACAGCTCTCTAACAAACACCCTTCTAAGTGCAGTCAGAAATGTTGGGTTCAGTGCCCTGCCAGCAAGGAACACTCACTCCTCAGGCTGAGTCTGCTCAGCTTCCTGCTCTGCAGCAGAGGAGAAATGGAAGGAGTAAGACAAAACTCACCTGCAGTTCTGTGAACTTTGCCATGAAGCTGAGGTTTTTGCTGATGTCCATCTGGGTGGGAGAGTGGAGTTCCACTTCCCTCTCTTTCTGCTCTTGGCCTGGAAGAAAACAGCATAGCTCAGAAACAGGACAGCAGATACAATCCCCCCCCTGGCTCCTGACATCCCAAGAGCCAGCTGCAAGAGCACTCTAAGGGGATCTGGAGCACAGCCCTACAAGGAGCAGCTGGGGGAGCTGGGGGTGTGCAGCCTGGAGAAGAGAAGGCTCAGGGCAGAGCTCATTGCTGTCTGCAACTACCTGAAAGGAGGTTGTAGCCAGGGGGGGTTGGGTACTTCTGCCAGGCACCCAGGGACAGAACAAGAACTTCTTCACTTAAAGAATGACTGGCATTGGAATGGGCTGCCCAGGGAGGTGGTGGAGTCCCCATCCCTGAGGGTGTTCAACAGGAGGCCAGGTGAGGCACTTATTGCCATGGGCTAGTTAATTAGAAGGGTTAGGTGATAGGTTGGACTTGATCCCAGAGGTCTCTTCCAGCCTGGTTAATTCTGTGATTCTGTGAAAGGATTCTGCCAGGTGGATAGAGCCAGAGCCTGCTGAACACAGACAGGATCCCAGCTCCACCAAGTGTCCCTCCAGCCACAGAAGCCTGCTCTGGGACCATGGCTGAGACTTACTTTTCCCATATCTGTGCTCTTCCACATTCCACAGCATGCTCTGGTGGTAGCCCTTGGACAGCTTCTCTCCAACCACCTCCAGCTGCCGGAATCCCCACTCGGGCAAGGATGCTCCGCTGAGCTGGAAGGGGAGCAGGGGTCAGGGTGCTGCCAAGGGAGCTGCAGCATGGAAGCTCTGCCAGGTGGAAGAGGCTCTCTGGGAGGGAAGCCCCCAGGCCCTGCCTGAGCAGCAAATGACAGGGAAGTATGTGAAGTGTCAGCACACAGAGCTGCCTCAGTAAGGGTCACAGTGACCGTGGCAACCTGTGGAGAGCTCTCACTGCTGCAGCTGCTGTCGCACACTGCAGACTCAGCATCAGTTCTGAGGTCTAGCCAAGGCCCAGCTGTGTGCAGGGGGCTCAGGCTCCCCAGCAGCAAGGGCAGCTCTGCATGCTGCAAGGGACTGCAGCATGCCCAGGCCTGCCTGCAGCACACTGCTCCTGTATTTAGCAGCTTTACTGCTTCCTTTCATTAGCTTTTGGGTGGTTCCAGTGGCTTAGGCGTTTTGGAGCAGAGAGTTGAGAGGGCAGGAGAAAAGCATGGAGCAAACAGAGCTACATGGCCTTGCCTTCAGCACTGCAGAGGTGTTCAGGTGAACAAACCTCACTTCTGACAGGATTGTCTTCCAGACCTCGCTGTCAGACTCCCGATTCACAATTTCCTGCAAGAGAAAGAGGCCTTTTGATCAGCAGTGTCTCAGCTGCTGCAGGGTGAGCAAACCCCTCCCCTGCGGCCACTCACCACTCTCCAGAGGTTCTGTGCTGGCATGGAGATGTTATAATCAATATAGCAGGACACTTCCTGGGAGTGGGGGCTGAGAGGGGCAGCAACATCATGCCTGAAAGAGAAGTGAGCTCCTCCAGCACCAGTTCCCAAACTCAAAGGAAGCAAAGGCAGCAAGTCGCTGAGGCAGAGCAGCTTAATAAAGCCAGAAGTAGGCTATAGAGTGTGCTGCTGACTCACAGAAAGCACTCCCCAGCAGGAGCTGCCAGGAGCAGGCTGGGAGGCAGTGCAGATGCCTGTGCTGCCAGGCTGCAGAACAAGCAGTGACTGTGACAAACAGAGAGGCTGTTCACTGCCCTTCCCCATCACCAGCAAATTAGGTTTGGAAGGGACACAGCAAAAACCTGAACTCAGAACAACTCCTTCCTACCCTGAGGGATACTCCAGCCTAGGCAGATGCCTTTGGGAAGCAGTCAGGAGGCAATTTCACACTGCAGCCTTGGCAGAGCAGGGAGGAATCCACTGGCAATTGGCCACAGCAACCCCAGATTCCCCAGCACATCTTCCCAACTGTCTGAGCACATCCTTCTCGTGGGCTAACTCTGGGTTAACTCACCCAGAAGAGTATCTGCACCTGCCTGCAGCAGGGGCAGACAAAGGGCACACATGAAGACCCTCCAAGGGGACCACATAATGAGGAAGCTGCACAGGCCTGATGGACTGTGAACAGGGGTGAAACCCCCCAGCCCCTCTGAAGGCCACCAGCAGAGCCCAGGAAGAGCTGGCAGTGACTGAGCAGTTGGTGATTAGCACCAGACCCCCCTGCCAAGTCAACTGCAAAAGCCAAGCAAGCCTGGAGCAGCCTTTCTCTGGGCTGCAGGGCTCACAGAGCTAACCACGGGAGCTGGGAACCCAGCAGTGACAGGGAGTCTGGAGATCTGAGAGCAAGGGACAGTGCAGCTCCTCTGCGAGGCAGCCCAGCAGGAGGAGGCAGAGGGCGAGGAAGAAGAGGCCTTACGTGTTGAGGTAGCGAGTGGTGATGCCGTGGACCAGCTGCACGATGTGGCCGTGCCGGACCGGCCGGGGTGGGTTGCTCACCACCAGCTGCTGCCTGGTAGAGAGACACCCAGGAGGAAGTGGTTACAGCCTGCTCTAGATTGATTGCAACCTTGTCATGACCTAGCTGCTGGTCAAGAAGCTGCAGGCAGGGACAGACAAATGGCAGCAAGAGAAATTCAAGCAATCCACAGATGGTACCAGGATGGGCACAAAGGTGAGTTAAGGGCAGAGTGGCTCAGGGCATTGGTGGGGGGATGCCAACTCTTCAGCCATGAGGTCAGTGGTCTGAATCCAGGTCAAGCAGGAGCAGGGTCAGTTATTCCCCTTCCCAGACAGCTGTTGGTGGCTTCTGTGACACGAGTCAGTGTTCCAGCAAGCTCTGGCAGGTGATGCAGTAGAACTGATGTCACTTCTGGCAGCACTCAGAGAGAGCAGTGGCTGAGTCTGCCAGGGAGATCAGACTCCTGCTCCTGGCCAGGGCTAAGGCATGCCTTGGCTGCTGGTCACCCAGCTGCTCCATTCTAGGACTTCCTATCCTCCAGGGCTCGCAGGAGTCCTGAGTCTGAAGACTTGGAAGGTTTGTGTGGCTGTGGGCGAGCACCATGGCCAAAGCTCTGCTGAGCAGTGGCTCTGTGCTGCTGGGAGCTCTTCACCCAGCTCCCACAGCAACAAAACAAGCTGCAAAAGCAGTCCTGGATCAGTCTGAAATGCTGCCACCCAAGGGCTGTTACCGGCCAGGCTCCAGGGACAGGGAGTCCTGCTCCCCACGGACAGTTACAGTGGCAAAGACTCCAGCACAAACAGGGCCCCGCAGGCACAGGCACCCTCCTGATGTGGCAGGTTCTGCAGCTCACCCCTCACCTTAAATACAAAGAAACTCTCACTCTGCAGAAGTGATTTCCACTCTTCCTTGGTAAAGCTCACCAAGGCACTCTAATGCCACAGCTCACACACTTCAAAGGCAGCACTTCCCTCTGAGGCAAAGCACCTGAGTCTGGTGAGCCTTTAATGTCCCCCTGTGCCCTGCACAGCCAAGGCAGGAGCAGTTCAGACAGAATTTCAGTCCTCAGCTGTGCTCTAACCACACTGAGGAGAGCTGCTCAGAGCCACCCTTATCAGCTCTGCAGCTGAAATGAACCTGCTCAGGACCACACATGGCCTCTGCACCCATCAGCAGAGACCAGCTCTGCCCTGGTTAGGATTTGGGAGCAGGCAGAAGCTGTGCTGAGGGAAGGCTAGCATTTAAAGCTCTTGCATACTCACATTCCAGGGTCTTTGACAATCCACCAGTTGTTCACATCCTTGAAGGGGTAGCAGGTCACCTGCTGCTGATGGGAGCTGCCTCGGCCGTTCTCATACCTGCACAGAGGGTGACATCCCCACAGCTGTCTGAGAGTGGCCTCCCTGTGCTGGGCTGAGGCTAACTGGGCTGTTTTAGTGAGAGGAATTAGATGCTAGGCTGTGAAAAGGAAACAGTGGAGATGGCTGCTGCACTCCAGGCTTGCTGGGGTGTAGAAAGGCAAGGACACAAACACAGGCAAGAGAGTGTTGGTGTCTCTCTTCTCTCCCTGGGCTTCTGCTGCTCTGCCTGGATCAGTGTAACCCAACTCCTCCTTCTCCTTCTAAGCCCCCTTGCTGAGCCTTCCAGCTCACCATGCACATAAGGCAGACTCTGGGATAAGGCAGAGGGGTGGAAAGGAGGTGGAAGGGTGGTTGGGAGCCCCTCCTGGGGACTCTGCTTTCTGGGAGGGTGTTGTGTTTCTGCACTACTTTTGACTTGTCCACAACTGTATGTGGCTGTAAATGTTTCTGTACATTGTGTATGTATCTGCTTGCAACTTGTGCTAAGCTGTAAGAGCAGCTTCACTCCTTAACTCCCAGCCAGCTCAGTCTAGTCTGGCTGACTTCATATGGTGGGGGGGTGCTGGCAACTCCCAGACCACCACACTCCTGTGCTCAGCACCGGAGCCCTGCCTCCATTCCTACAGCAGTGTGCTCTGGAGGGCTGCTGAAGAGATTGCCAGCACCTAAACAGAGCCAACTGGAGTGCCAGGGGAGGAGCCAGAGCAGACTTTCACCCTAACAACACAGCCCCAGCCAGACTCACCTGATGGGGTAAGTGCTGGTGTGAGAATGCAGCCAGCACTGCATGGGCTTGCCCAGGACGTTCCGCAGAGTGATCTGAGAGCCGTAGGCCACCTCCAGGGGCTGCCCCTGGGTGATCCGAGCCAGCCCACCCTGAGAAGCACACAACAGGGTGAGTGGGAAGGAGGAGAAACAACCCAGAGGCTGCTTCAGTCCTGTGTGAAGAGTCATTTAAACACAGCAGTGTCTCAGCACAGTTCCTCCTCATTTGGCCGTGGCTGCAAAGATGAAGTCTGGCAGCAGCACTCTGCAGGCAGTAAATACATCAAGGCCTGAAAGGCTCCAGGGCTTGGGGAAAGTCCCTGAAAGTTTGCCCCAAAAGCCAGAGCAAGCACTCCTACAGCAGATCACACTGTCAGCCTACCAGATCATCACCTGGAGTTCAGCACTGGCTGTTTGTGTGCAGTTTGCTGTAGGAAGGGCCAAACCCTGAGCAGAAGAGTGACCAGAAGTGCTCTGGGTCCTCTGGGCAAAGCCCTTCCTCCAGCACGTGGACTTCAGCCACTGCTGCTTCAGCTTTAGGCAGCAGCTCAATGGCTCAAAAGGAGCAAAGATGCCAGACCACAGGAAGACAGCACACTCCTCCTGCTCCCCTAACCAAGCAGTTTCACAGCCACCTCTGCTTTACCTCTAGGCTGGCTTGGAAGGCACTGGACATGATCTGGTCATGAGGCCCCGAGCGGTACAGCAGCGTCAGGTGCAGGTAGAAGAAGGACAGGTACATTGCCACAGGGATGAGGAGGAGGGCCAGGCCCCTGGCTAGAAAATGGCAGATCAGGGAAACCTGGAAGGACAGTGAGGACTCGATGGGTTCATGGCCCAGACACAAACCCGTGACAAAACAGCACTGCCCCTGGCTTCCCCTGCCTGTCTTTTAAGTTTCCCCCAACCACCCTCATTCAGATCTAACTTTGTGGACAGCTGAAAAACTTCCACTGAGGATCTGGACTGGAGCCAGCAGGAGGTGTGTGAAACAGTAGAGGTTTTGAGCTCCAGATCACTGAGCCATGGATAAGAGCAGGAAAGGCAGCCACACACATGTGCTTATCTTCAGCTCCACCTCCTCCAGCAGCTGAGCTGGGAAAGTGTTCTGTGACCTGAGGGTTTGCAGACTGTGAGGAGGAATCGAGTACAGGACCCAGCTACCCACAGCACCCTTAGCTGTGGCCCTGCAGGGCTCCTGTATTGCAAAGCTGCCCACGAGGCACCCACCTGGTTGTGCTACCTACATTGGAGAGGCTCTGGTCTCCGATCAGGTGCCAGAAGTGCAGTCCTGCGAGGGCCAGCAGCAGCAGGTAGGTGAACAGGCCCATGTATTTCACCCTGGGAAGCAAGGGCATTGAAAGTGAGCACAGCTGAAAGCTTCACCATCACCCAGCACAGGAAACAAACAGCCAAAGCTTCTCTTCAGCAGGATGCAAAGTCCAAGCACTTAGGCCCATGACCAGTTTGGTACAAGGGCATAAATAAGCTCCAAGGCTTTGCCACCAGAAGATAACATTTGTTTGCCAGTGGCATTAGGTAATGGCAGTGACAGAGAACTTTCTTGATAACAGGATGACACAGCACAGAGTTGCTGCATTCAGACTCCCTGAGGCTTGAGGAAGAAATGCAGCTGCTGATTCATAACACAGAGAGAAACTGGAGCTGTCCTCCCCAGGACAGAACCCTGCAATGCCCAGCACTGCCCACGGTGAGCTGCCAGCCTCTCCAGAGAAATGATCCAGCTCCTCACAAAGCCATGCAGAGCTGTCTGCTCACAACAGCACCAAGAAGCACTCTGCAAAAGCCAAAGCCTCACTGATACCTCAGAGGGCAGGCATAGAAGTCAGCTTCCTAAAGCAAAGGGAGACAACACCACTTACCCCACTGCACAAGAGCAAGCTGCTCCAGTCAGGAGAAGCCAAAACCACCAGCAACCAGAGAAGGAACTTAAACAAAAGGACAAAGGAAAGGAGTTGTGGTGAGATCTGGGCACCACCTTATCCTGAATTCAGGTAACTTGACTTGAAAACCCCTTGCAGGACTCCACTACTCCTTGCTCTGCTCAGAGGTGCCTCATTTTGAGCCTCCCACACCACCAGCTCTCAGCCCTGACCCACAGCGTGCTGGTAAATGTACCTGTCTGTGTCCTGAGAAGCAAAGTTGAGCCTCAACTGCTTTCTGGTAATAAAGGAAATGCACTCAATCTCTTGCTGAGTTCACCTTAAAGATGATGTTACTTTACTAAAGACTGCTTTATGCTCTGCAGGGGCCAGAGACCCTGTGGAGTCACAAGAGACGAGACCCAGGTCTCTAAATGCTGTGCCTGTAAAGGAGCACTCAGTGGTTTGCTGTCACCAGTGCCTCTGTGCACAGAAGGAAACCTTCCCCTGCACATCTGGGTGGGCAAAGCAGTGCTCCCAATGGCTTCTATTGCAAAATAAACCAAGACAACCTTGCTAGCAGTTACTACACTGCCTAGGAGGAAAAAGAAACCCCCCTGGGGCAGCACTAGGAGAGGTGTGGGGGTTGGATTTTATCACTCGATGAAGACAGCTGCAGAGTGGTGACTTACAGTCAAAACACCACACAGGCTGTGACACCAAAAGGATCTCCCACAGGATGGGAGGCAACCCAACTTTACCTGTTCCTTGGCAGATTGTAGAACTTCAGGTAGGACAAAACTGCCAACAGGATAAAAAAAATCAGTATTGATTCCAGCAGCATGAACCTTGACTGAGTGATCAAAGAGTTCTCTGTTGGAGAAGAGAGACAGGGAGGAAATTAGAGAACCTATCTAGAGGCAAGACAACCAAATCACTGCTCAACAGAAGGGCCTGGACCTTTAAGGACAGCCAATTACTTTGCAGTCCTACTGGCTGGAGCAGGGTGAGGTTGGTTTGAAGGCACAAAAGCACCTCCAGCAGGAGCAAAGTGCATGGCTGTAGCTGTCTCCAAGGACAAAGAGGTGGGCGAGCAGTAACGGCTGGCAGGAGGCAGATAAGGCTGCTGTGATTGCCTCCAAAGGCAGAGAAAATCAATGCTGGGAAAGCCAGAGGCAGAGTCAGGGCAGTGGCCCCAGCAGGCAAAGAGCAGGATGACAAATCTTGGAAGAGGAGCTGCAACCTGAGCAGGATTCTCTGAGCCAGACTCAGCGCAGCCAGCAGCCAGGAGAGGTCTCTCTTATCAGGGTGCTACAGGGTTGCTGAGAGGCTCTTCTCGTTTTGGGCAGCTGCCAGCAAACCCTCAGAAAAAAAAAGAACCCCACAGGGTGTCAGAGCATGGTGCCAGGGACACAGCCTGCTCAGCTGCACTTTGGAGATGAGATGTGACGAGCTCTGACTCCAAGGGTCATCCTGCTGTTACCAACCAGTGTGCTGCAACTCATCCTGAAAACCCCCGAGGAAGAGGGCTCAGAACTCCTGGGACAGAAGGAAAGTGGCTCCTGTGAGGCTGCTGAGCCTGCTCACTTGGCTCAGTGGTGAAATGCTAAAGCCTCAGCCTGGAATGGCAGCCTGAGAGGTTCAGCAGAGACTGAGACAGGCCAGGGCTGACAGTAGGCTCTGGTGTGCTCTCAGCATGCTGTGGGGAGACCTCTCCAGCCTTTTATATGCACCTCAAAAATTCACACAGGTTGATGGGACCTCTCCCCCTGTGCCTGAAGAACAAGGCCCAGGCTCTTACCCAGGAGGATCAGAAGAGCAGCTCCAAGCGCGGCGCAGTGGCAGAAATGCATTTCCACCACAATCTGGTATGCCAAAGGCACGCAGAGAGCACCAGCCAGGGCTGGCAGCAGCCTCAGGGACCACACAGGGACGTTGGTGGTGTATTCTGGAAGAGGAGACAGGAGTGCTGCTCAGATGTGCAGAGAAGGGAGACTGACAGAGAGCTCCTCATGGCTCTCACAGGCTGTCAAATCTAACTCCTCCCTTAGGAACTCATTGTCCATCTTGTGCTGCTTAAGCTGCTCTGCTTTAAACAGCCTGTGCCATGGATCACAGTGCCTCACACTTCTGCTAGAGAGCTGCACATGATTTAGCTAAGAGAAGTGAAGGTGTCAAATAAAGCCTCAGGACATTCAACAACTTGCCAGAGGGCAGGGATCCACCCAGAGGGACCTGGACAGGCTGCAGAGCTGTGCCCAGACCAACCTCACGGCACTGAACAAGGCCAAGTGGAAGATCCTGCACCTGGGTGGGTGCAGTCCTGAGCACAACTCCAGGCTGGGTGGGGAATGGCTGAGAGCAGCCCTGAGGAACAGGACCTGGGGGTCTGGGCTGAGGAAAAGCTCAACAGGAGCCTGCAGTGGGAGTGCAGCCCAGACACAACCCTGTGCTGGGCTGCAGCAAGAGCAGTGTGGGCACAGGGCAAGGGAGGGGATTCTGCCCCTTGGCTCTGCTCTCCTCAGACCCCACCTGCAGTCCTGGGGGCAGCTCTGGAGCCCCCAGCACAAGCAGGACATGGAAGTGTTGCAGCCAGTGCAGAGGAGGCCACCAAGATGCTGAGAGGGCTGCAGCAGCTCTGATGTGAGCACAGGCTGAGAGAGTTGGGGCTCTGCAGCCTGGAGAAGAGAAGGCTTGGAGGAGACCTTGGAGTGGCTTTCTGGGATCTGAATGGGGCTGCAGAAGGGCTGGGGAGGGACTATTGACAAGGTCTGGGAATGAGAGGAGGAAGAGGAGGAGGGATGGGTTTGAAGTGGCAGAGAGGAGATCGAAAGTGGATGTTAGGAAGAAGTTGTTTGCAGTGAGGGTGGTGAGAGCCTGGCACAGGTTGCCCAGGGACGTTGTGGAGCACAGAAGCACCCAATGGGATCTTTGATCTTTGATCACGTTGGGTGCTTCTGTGCTCCACAACCTCCCTGGAGGTGTTCAGGACCAGGCTGGATGAGGCCCTGAGTGACCTGCTCTAGTGGGAGGTGTCCCTGCCTATGGCAAAGGGTTAGAACTGCTGATCCTTGAGGTCCCTTCCAACCTAAACCCTTCTATGGTTCTAAAAGTGTTATTTCCACTACCCAGGCAAGAGGAATCTGTCAGCCACAGAATTACTGCTGCTGTCCTCAAACATGTGAGACAGTTCAAATCAGCTCTTACCAGCTCCAATCCTGTTCCACAAGAAGTTTCCATCAAATCCTCCTAAGTACCCTACAACATAAGCAACAATTCAGAATTTCCAGTCTCAAAACAAGCCTAAAACTGCTGCTAAGTTAGTCCTGGAACCATTTCCCAGACACAGCTTTTCCATGCATGAAAAGCCTTTCCCAGAAGGGTCCTCTTTGGTGCTGCTCTGCCTGCAGCTGTGCTTGGTGATGTGCAGAGGCACAAAGAATATAAATGGGGATGGATGACTCCCAGTGACAAAGTTCTAAGCTTGCTTAACCTCTCCTTCCCATACAGACTTTTATGTATCCCAGCTACAGAAAGCTACTCAGGCTGGAAGTCTGCCTGCTGCTGACTGTTTCCAGTCACTGGCAGTTGAGGCTGAGGGAGCTGGGGGTTGTTTAGCCTGGAGAAGAGGAGGCTCAGGGGTGACCTCATTGCTGTCTACAACTACCTGAGGGGACACTGTAGTCAGGTGGGGGTTGGCCTCTTCTCCCAAGCAAGCAGCAACAGAACAAGGGGACACAGTCTCAAGTTGTGCCAGGGCAAGTATAGGCTGGATGTCAGAAGGAAGCTCTCCACAGAGAGAGTGATTGGCATTGGAATGGGCTGCCCAGGGAGGTGGTGGAGTCCCCGTCCCTGGGGGTCTTCAAGCAAAGCCTGGATGAGGCACTTAGTGCCATGGTCTGGTTGACTGGCTAGGGCTGGGTGCTAGGTTGGACTGGATGAGCTTGGAGGTCTCTTCCAACCTGCCTGATTCTATGATTCTATGATTCTTCCCCTTTACCCAAAGGGCTGGCTAACAACGAGGTGACGGATGCAGGGCTCCACCACCTCCCCAGTACTCCTGCAACAGCCCCTAACAACATTAAACAAGGGCAATCCCAATCCCCCCTACACAAGACCCTCCCAGCTGCCTTCTGCTTTAACCCCACTAATGAGATCTGACCTCTCACTTCTAAGCATCACTTCTCTCTGCCTCAGCAAGAGCCACCTCACAGACGCAGGAGCTGCCCTACCTCCCAGGGCCAGCAGCATGTGGCCCAAAGGTGGGCCACTGTCATCCACGAAGAAGATCCTCTTCATGTAGAGCGAAACGAACTGCCCGTAGTAAACTTCATCAAAGCTGAAACGTGAGGCAGAAGCACATCAGACCCGACTGGAAACGCCTGCAAGCCAGGGGGTAGCAGGCAAGCAGACACTGGTTGGTTGGTGGGCAGCCAGGAATGCAGTGGGGCTCTGCCCCTTCGCCCTCCCCTCAGGAGTTTCTGCCAGGGAAACACTGTCAGGAGGCTGCAGCGTGGCCACCTCTGCTCCTGCACTCTTACTCAGGAGCGTTTAACCTGCCGCGGGCTGTCACTGCAGGGGGAGATCAAAGCGGTGTACTCACACGACAGCCCGCGGATAGGAGAGCCCCCACAGGCGACTCAGTAAGCCCAGCACAGTCAGCACCACGAGGTTCAGGTTGATCTCGGCAGTGACCACAATCGGCTGCTTCAGAAAGCTCAGCATCCTGCCAGAGCTGTGCCCAGACCTCCGGGAGAAGCAGAGAACGGCAGCACTCAGCCTTCTGCTCACCGCAGCCAGGCACTTTCTGCTGCCAGCAGCTCCTGGTAACTGAGCTCCCAGCGTTCTCCTGCCTCCTGCTTGTGTTTTCTGCTCTACCTATGGGAGGCACTCTACAAGTGAAGGCACCAAACACACTTCACTTTTCACCTGCCAAGCTTCTGGAACAGGCTGTCCAGGGAGGTTGTGGATTCCTCCTCCCTGGGGGTGTTCAAGACCAGGCTGGATGAGGCCGTGGGCAACCAAGTCTAGTAGAGAGGTGTCCCTGTCCATGGCAGGGGGGTTAGAGAATATGATCTCAGAGGGCACTTCGACCTAAGCCATCCAACGTCTCTACACTTGTACAGCTGTCATCAACAGCAAGCCAGAAACTTGGGTGGTTCATACACTGGCCCTGCAAAGACAACAACTTCGTTCAAGCCTCTACTCTGCTCTGCACTCTCCCAGCCCAAATTCTGATGCTAAGTGATAGCAAATCACATGCTCAGGCAGCTGCAGGCTCAGGTACCTCCAAAACAAACAACCTGAGCTTTCTTGGTGGGGGCAGGACTGGAAAACATCCTCTGTCTTAAAAGAGCTGGCGACTGGAGCAGCGGTGCAGGTGCTGCAGGGCTCCAGCACAGCCCAGGTGCTGCAGGGCTCCAGCACAGCCCAGGTGCTGCAGGGCTCTAGCACAGCCCAGGTGCTGCAGGGCTCCAGCACAGCCCAGGTGCTGCAGGGCTCTAGCACAGCCCAGGTGCTGCAGGGCTCCAGCACAGCCCAGGTGCTGCAGGGCTCCAGCACAGCCCAGGTGCTGCAGGGCTCCAGCACAGCCCAGGTGCTGCAGGGCTCCAGCACAGCCCAGGTGCTGCAGGGCTCTAGCACAGCCCAGGTGCTGCAGGGCTCCAGCACAGCCCAGGTGCTGCAGGGCTCCAGCACAGCCCAGGTGCTGCAGGGCTCCAGCACAGCCCAGGTGCTGCAGGGCTCCAGCACAGCCCAGGTGCTGCAGGGCTCTAGCACAGCTTAGGTGCTGCAGGGCTCCAGCACAGCCTAGGTGCTGCAGGGCTACAGCACAGCCCAGGTGCTGCAGGGCTCTAGCACAGCCTAGGAGCTGCAGGGCTCCAGCACAGCCTAGGTGCTGCAGGGCTCTAGCACAGCCTAGGTGCTGCAGGGCTCCAGCACAGCCCAGGTGCTGCAGGGCTCTAGCACAGCCTAGGTGCTGCAGGGCTCCAGCACAGCCTAGGTGCTGCAGGGCTCCAGCACTGCCTAGGGGAGCGCTGCAGAAAGCAGGACTGATCTCTAGGCAGAACTGCTAACAGCTCGGGCGGGAGGCAGAAAACTGAGGGGATCAGCGCTGCAGTTCCTCACCTCGACGCCGCCGAAAGCTACCGGAACAAATCCACCTGCAGGGCTCCGGTCAGGCGAGAACAAAGCGCACCGAGAGCACATCAGCAGCAGGTGCGGGGCGCCTGCCCTGGCCGCCCGCTGCCCGCAGCACACGCAGCTGCCTTCATCAGCCGCTCTGCAGAGCTCTGCCTCCCGCCGGCCCTGGGCACACACCTGCGACATCAGCACAAGCGCAGCCGCAGGGGGCGCCGGCAGGGGCAGGCTGCCTCCCCCCCAGCGCAGCTGCCTCCCCCCGGCCGCCCCCAGCGCCCCCCGCAAGGATGAAGCCCTGCACCGGACCTCGCCTCCCTTCCATGAGCCTCATCGGGGCTCTTATCACAGCAGAACCACCCCAGGGCTGTGCTCGCTCCGGGACGGCTTTTGGGGCGCCCCAGGGCCGCTGCCCTCCCCCCGCTCCTTCCACCCTCCCCTCGGGCCTCGTGGGAGCCACCGACCCCCGCCCCGCGCCAGGCCCCGCACCCGCCCGGAGCCCCGGGGAGGGGGCAGCGGTGCCAGGAGCACCTCAACCAGGCCTCACCCCAACGTACTTGAGCCTTACGGAGGCGAGAGGGGCGCAGGAGCCCCCCGCGGCCGCAGCGGGACCTCGGCACCCCGGCGGAGGCAGCGGGACCCGGGACCGGCAGCGGGACCCGGGACCGGCAGCGGGACCCGGGGGGAGGCAGCGGGACCCCGGCGGGAGGCAGCGGGACCCGGGGGGAGGCAGCGGGACCCGGGAGCGGCAGCGGGACCCGGGGGGAGGCAGCGGGACCCGGGGGGAGGCAGCGGGACCCGGGGGGAGGCAGCGGGACCCGGGGGGAGGCAGCGGGACCCGGCGGGAGGCAGCGGGACCCCGGCGGGAGGCAGCGGGACCCGGCGGGAGGCAGCGGGACCCCGGGACCGGCAGCGGGGCCGCGGCTCCGGGACGGGAGGGGCTGAGGGCGGGGCCGCGGCGGCAGGCGCCGGAAGTGACGTCAGCCGCAGGGAGCGGTGCCGCGGCCCATGGCGGGCGGGGGGGGGGCAGCGGCGCCAGGCTCCCGGCACGGGAGCGGCTCCTGAGGTGGTCGAGTTCCCCCTAGCGCCTAAGCCTTCGAGTGACCCCTGGCACCGGGGGCCTCGGCCAGCCTCATTCAAACACTCCCAGGCAGGCAGCCCTGCCCGCTGTGTCCCCGGCGCGGTAAGGCCACCCACGGGGGCAGAGGGGTAAAAGCTTCAGGTGTAAAGCGGTGTGAAAGCAGGCGGGCAGGAGCGGGAGGGTGCCAAGGATGAGCTTCAGGTGTAAAGCGGTGTGAAAGCAGGCGGGCAGGAGCGGGAGGGTGCCAAGGATGAGCTTCAGGTGTAAAGCGGTGTGAAAGCAGGCGGGCAGGAGCGGGAGGGTGCCAAGGATGAGCTTCAGGTGTAAAGCGGTGTGAAAGCAGGCGGGCAGGAGCGGGAGGGTGCCAAGGATGAGCTTCAGGTGTAAAGCGGTGTGAAAGCAGGCGGGCAGGAGCGGGAGGGTGCCAAGGATGAGCTTCAGGTGTAAAGCGGGGCGAAAGCAGGCGGGCAGGAGCGGGAGGGTGCCAAGGATGGGGCGAGCTCTAGCGGTTAAAATGACCTGAAAGACGACACAGGAGTTAAGAGGAATATCTAAAGACAACAACGTTTGGCCCACTTGGAGCCTTCGACTCGTCCTGGGGCTGGACCCGAGGAGCTCCAGAGCTCCCTTCCCACCCCTAGCACCCTGTGACTGACCCTGGGTTGGTGAGGTCCGGCAGAACGCGGAACGGGTCAAGCCCAGAGCATGGAGTTATTCCCTCCGTGACCTGTGGTGATCTTCATACCAAACCCCCACAGCTGGAGGAGAACTGGTACAAGGAACTCGGCTGCTGATAGCTGACCTCGGGTACAAATACACCTCTGTGAAGGCTTCTGTGCTCCAAAAGCCAATCACATCGCAAATGCTATGGAGCTTATCTTGTGCTGCACAGAAAACTGCTGCTGTCTGAGCGTAGGAGAGGCTGCAGCTGGGATTTGGCACCCAGAGCCAAAACGAAGCAAAGGTCTTAGCTCTGTGTCAGCTGAGGAAAGGACCTTTTCTTTTTTAGGGCATCAAACCTCCACTGCAGAGAGAAAATCTTGTGAGCCTTCACCCCAAGGAAGCAGACCAGGGCACTGTGGGGATTTGAGAAAAGCATCCTCTGCTTTAATGTTTTTTTTTTTTAACTTTTTTTACCATTTTTTTTGTTGGTTTTTGTTTTATTATTTAAATAAGGAGAATTCTTTCATATGGAAAGAGCTAATACAATCACATATTTGAAAGGAGAAACAATAGGTACTGAAACGAGGAAGGGGCAGGGGGAGAGGAGGGGAAAACCCAAACCAAACCAAACCAAAAAACCAGGGCAATAAGGAGTGTGCCTCAACTGGCCTGGTGATGCTGCGATTTGAGTTCTGGTCCAAGTTAGAAGCATCCCAAAAGGGATAAAAGGAGTTGCACCTTTGCACAATGAGCCATCGTCTGCCCTTTCAAATATCTGGTCTACATGGAAAGACGAAAGAGAGGAAAGGCCAAAAGAAAAAGAGGGGAAGAACCCAAACCAACCCCAACCCAAGCCAAGCCAACCCAAGCCTATCCAGGTGATGAGGTTCAAAGCTTTAAGGAGCACAATATCCCCTTGAGAAACAACCAACGCGGCTTGTACAGAGCCAGAGGGAGGGTTCCAGCCAAGGACACCTCCAGACATGCGGAGGGAAGGGTAAGAGCCTCACTGCTGCTGCTGCTGTGATTCCCAGGGCAGGGAATGGTCAGCTTGAGGAGCCAGGATGAGCCATTCAATGTCCCCCCCACGCAGGGGTGCTGGTGGCAGCTAGGAACATCTGGCAGGCTCTGGGCTGAAACAGAACACCAAAAGGAGTCAGGCTGCTGCTGTCTCCTGGGTCAGCAGTTCTGCTGCTTCGGCAAAAGGTGCCTTGTTTCATGATGGGCCACAGCTGAGGGTCCTGATACCTGTTGGTAATTGTTCTTCCCAAGGAAACTGGGCAGCTGCACCTCAGAGATGCCCCACGCCAGAAGGCATTAACCTGTGCTTAAGCAGCTAGAAGCAGACCAGAAAGTTAACAGAACAGGCCCTGGTGCGCAGCAGTGCTGGCTTGAAAGAGAGCAGCCTGCCAAAAGGAGCCAAAATGCAGCCCCTGGTGGAAGATCTATGCAGGAACACACAGGAAGCACAGGGCAGCTGGCAGCTTCACAGCACTGTCGCAAGGGAAGTGGGCAGTGGAGTGCCTCTGCATGGACACAGACACGTACGGGAGTCCAATGGGCTGCAAACACAGCCAGAGCCACTGGCACTGTACAGCTGTCACAGGGCAGAGCCAGGCCTGATGGGGGATCAACAGCAATACCTGTTTCACTGGTGACTGTGCTGCTTCCACTTGTCATCCATACTGCAGGGCCTTTTTTCTTCCTTTTTTCCCTTTCTTCCCTAGCTTCAGTTCACTTTTAACTAAGAGCTAAAAGCAGTCTGAAGCAAAGGGGAAGCAGCACTGAGTGCAGCTGCCAGGATCACTGTGTGGAAGAGAAGCGATTACACAGCTGCTTCAGACCTCCAGCTGAACAAAAAGCAGCAAAGTCAGCCTCTGAATATTTCTGCTTCACCCACTGTAGCTGAAAATGGGGATCCCACCTCTCCCTCCCACTGCACCTTTTCCTAGCAGAAGGAGCCTGCAATTTGGTAGCTGAGTTCCAGCCAAAGCAAAAGAGACTCACAAAGGAATAAATCATTAGGGCTCAGCCCTTCAGCAGTGGAGACAGGAAGAAGAAGTATCCCTCCATAAACTATATCCTCATCCTGTACATCTCCCTTTTCCTCCCCAAGCTGAGTTTGTTTCAGCACACCAGCACCCTTGGCATTTCTGCCCCTGGAGAGGACCAGAGGCTTTCCTGCAGACTCCAGAGCACTACAAACTGCACTAACCTAGCTTGAAACAGACAGACCAAAAACCTCTCTGCCAGAGAAGGAGGATATTGCACTATAGAGATCTGGGCTCTAGAACTGCTTTCCACCACACAAAAGCCCATTCAGTGAGAGAGTCTTGCCAACTGCAGCTGACAGTCACAGAAAGGTGAGGAGTGGGATGAAGCTCACATGCACTGCTTGGCCTTTCCTGCACAGAAGAATTCAGACATAATATATAAATAGAGCAGCGAAACAATTACTTTGTCACCTAGACCTACGACATCAAATACGTATAAATAAACCCTAGTGTTGTACTCTGCTGGGGGGGGAGAGATGGAGGGCTCCAAAGAGAAAAGGGGGGGCTTTTCCACCAGGAAGTGTTGTAGTTCGGATGGCATTTACACCAGAGGGACTGCAGGAGCCTGTACCCAGTTTCTCCAACACATTTGACCACTTTAAGAGTCACCTAAGTGGGAGGAAGGAGGTTAGTGTCTTTGTGAAGCTTAAGTAGGGTGTGGAGGGCAGGAAAGAGATGTGAAGAGAGGGGGAGCTTGAGAAGGCTCTTTAGCCATTAGTTAGATTCTGGTCTTAGCCAGGGCCAGCTGGGCAGAAGGGGAACAAAACACAAACAAGAAAATAAGCAGACAGTTCTGTCCTTCATGATGCCCCACAGAGCAAAAGAGAAGGGGGTGGGGTGACTTACTGGTGGAGCACTCTTTGGAAAACGCTGGGAGCAGGACTAGCAGATGAGGATGCAGGGCTGGGAGATGCCTGAAGGCTGGGGAAATATTTGTGGCTCAATCTCAAACCCTGTACTTGAAGGAGGATGCTAGAGAGATGCTGGCACACTCTGCTCAGAAGTTGAAAATCCAGAAGACATAAGGGGAAAAACATAAAGAGCTTTTCTTGAAGTACCATCCCTAGCCCTTTGGGCTCTCTGCCATGGTCGGTGGGGACATCACTACCTCTACATTAGTTCAGGCCTCTAAGCTCTTTAAAGCTACTGTATAAATCTCTTTATACCTAGCTTAAAATTCCAAATGCATCCCTAGAAAAGTTACCAAGCATCCTTCCTAGAAAAGGGGGGGTGGGAGTGGGCAAAAAGCAAACAAAGAAACAAGAAGACCTTTCAGATCCCTTCCCAAATACATTCTTTGTTCAGTTATCTTCTTTGGAACCACCACCAAATGACTTGCTGCCACCTAGCTGAGGCACAGCCAGCCAGCAAGCTGCCACCTCCTGCAGAAAGGAAGTTTCTTCCCTCACCTCAGAGTGCCCAGCCTGCCTGACCTTTTGAAAGGGCTAAACACAACCCAGGTTAGCTCAAAGTAGCTGAGTTTACTTAAAACTATCCCAAGCTGAAGGACTTCCAAGCATGCTCAGGAACTTGGAAGTCCATCCTAAAACTCTAGATACACACACACAGAAACCAAACCCAACCAACCGAAGCAATAAACCCCAACTCCCTCCCACTGGGACCTTCCTTTCAGAGCTCAGCAGCTGGTGGTGAGGAGTGAGGTGAGCACACTGCACACAACTGCATCACAAACGAACTCTCTGCTGTTCACCTGGGGAAGGAGAGTTGAGGGATGATTCCCAACTGCCTCCGCAACTGTGCTTCCCGCACAAGAGAAGCTCCAAGTGTGCTACGAGGGCTGCCCTGCAGAGGGGCTCCCTCACCGAAGCATTGCTATGCTGACTCTACAGGAGTCAGAGGAACACAAAGCAAGAGTTGGGAGGAAAAAGGAGAAGGGCAAAGCTTAGGAGAGCAGCCCCAAGGGGTGAAAACAATACAGAGCAAGTGCAGGGGACATAAAGAATGAAGAGTAGCCAAGGTAGGAACATTAGAGAGCATCACAACTACAAAAAGTAGTCCATACAGACCCGTTGGCTCTGGCCAACTCTTCTGACCCAAGCGTGGTGAGAGTTCTTTGTAACAGGTTTCACATTTCCTCAATCTAGGATTTACATTTTGGTGTGTGTTTGGCAGTCACTTAAACAAAACAGCCCAAAAAAACCCCAAACCCACAAAGAAAAAAAACCCCAAACCAAACAACAAACCATCCCCAACAAACCTAGATCCAGATGAGCTTATAACAAAAATCTGGTGGGCTCTTTCCCCTCCTCCTTAGAACAAAACCACCACACTGCTGTGCACGAGGCACCCCCAAGGCTACACTTAAAAGTGGTGCAGGTTTCAAGGTTAATGCACTGATCTACCATATACCTTTAGCATGAGTTTACCTCTAAAGCAAGCACTGCTTCTAGCTTCAAACAAACAAAAGAATACTGCAGAATTAACGAATGCTGTTACTGTCCTGGGTTTTTAATCAACCTGAAAGGCTAAATCCTCTGGGGAATATACACCCAAACAAACTCAATTTAGAAAGAGTCACGATTCTCAACGCAGCACAGAACCATATGCAGAAAGAACTCAGCAGAGTTTTGTCAGAACACAATTTCAGCTGAAAGGAAAGTTGTTTTCTGGAAGGAATGAGGAAAGCAGAAAGAAGGGGAGGGGGGTGAGGGGAAATGAGAGAACATATAAAAGTTCTGCTATAAACAAAGATATAGCTCATTTGTAAAAACCTCAGCTGCCTTTAAAATGAAAAACCTCGAACTAATCCCTCTCCCCTGGTTGCCACTCTGCTGAGACAGAAGGAGGGAAGGAGAAGGATGGGCTTTGCCAAAGTGAGCAATCACAGCTACCTGTGGGTGGGGCATGGAGGGGGAAAACAAATAAAAACAATGGCTCGAGCCACTTAAAAGTCAGGTTGGTTTGTTTAAAGCAAGCAGGTCAATGTCATATCCACTGTTTCAAACTGCTGTGTTGGGACAGGGGCTTGGATGATGTCACTGTCGTCAGTCAATGTGGGGCAGGGCTTCGCAGGAGATCCAGTGGGGTCCAGTCTAGGCTGCAGGGCCTCTCAGGCAGCAGGAGCAGCTGGGTGGGCATCAGAGGCGCTCCTAGGCCTTGCTTTCCTCCACTTTGACTGCCTGAGGTTTGATGGCTCCTGTGCGCACCGGCTTCATCTGGTTGGTGGAGGCTGCTTCTTGCAGCTTGACCGCTCCCAGGTTGGCTTTGCTGTCCTCCACACGCTGCTTCGCCTGCAGACACAGACAAAGCATCAGCCAGCAGACACCAAAGCCCCAACCCTCACCACCACTCACATGAGACACAGAATTAGCTCCAAGGAGCAGGTACTTGTGTGGACTCTTTGCAGCCCTAACGCAGCTCTTGTGCGAGGAGCTCCAACTGTCACACCTCTGGCAATGCAAGTGACTCTCAAAGACTCAACCAGCACCACGGACACTGGGAACCAGGGAATCCTTTCATTTCTTCCATGCTCCCAACACAAGGAGGACATGGAACTGTTAGAGTGGGTCCAGAGGTCACAAAGACGATCAGAGGACTGATCCTTAGCACCTCTGCTAAGACAGGATGAGAGAGCTGGGACTGTTTGGCCTGGAGAAGACAGTTTCAGGGAGACCTTAGAACAGCCTTTCAGGATCTGAAGGCAGCTACAGGAAAGCTGGGAAGGGACTTGTTACAAAGGCCTGGAGTGCCAGGGTGAGTGGTGATGGCTTCGAACGGGAAGAGGCTGCATTTGGATGAGACATCAGGAAGGAATTCTTCCCCTTGAGGGGTGAGGCACAGAAACAGGCTGCCCAGAGAAGCTGTGGAGGCTAAAAGCTTAGAAATGTTGAAAGCCAGGCTGGAGGAGGCCTTGAGCAACCTGATCTAGCAGGAGGTATCCCTGCCCATGGCAGTGGGGTTGGAACTGGATGAGCTTTAAAGGTCTCTTCCAAACCAAACTATTCTCTGACTTTCAAATCACACAGCACCACTCCTGGACTCAGTGTAACATCCACCCAGGGCAAACAACAGCTCCCACGAACAGCTTCACCACACAGGCCTCCTGCCACCCCTGTGGCTCGAGCCCAAGGCACAAGGTGACAGCCCACAGCACTGAGGTACACTACCTGCTGTACATAGTGTCCTTGCACAGAGCCCATGCTAACTGCTGGTCCAGATGGCTTCCCGCTTGGGCTAGCAGAGCTAGGCCTGGAAATCGAAGAGGTGACAACATTCATGGAGTGAATTCTACAATGGAATGAAAACCTTATTCATGGGTGAAAGGAAAAGCACAAAGAGCAGAAGGCAGCAGCAGTCGGCAGCAGCCTGCGCGGCGCAGATCAGAGCGCACACGGAGCAGCCAGAGGGAAAGCTGAAGGAGCTGCCCTGCCCAGGAGGCTCCAGCAGCTGCAGGGCTGGGCTGTGTGGACATGAGCACCTCTCACCTGGAGAGGCCCACACTGCAAACTGTCAGTAGTGGCCAGGCTGCCCACCTGAACAAGGCACACGCAGGAGCATGTGCGCACCAGTTCCAGCTTGTCTTTGAGATTCAGCCAGGAAACACTTCACACATCTCCCACTAAGGGCCAGTCAGCCCCAGGCTGCTCCACAGCCCCCAGCCAGGAACACACATTTGGGTACAAGCAGCTGGAGCACAGCCAGCACCTCCTGCTTGTCACAGCCCAAGGGACTCCTCCACAGGGCTGATGCACCACCTCCTGCAAACCTGCTCTGTTCTGACTTAACAGAGGCCAAGCTCCATAAACATCTCACCTGTAGGTGTGTGGTGGTGGTACAGCCCCTCCAGAGGACATATTCTGTTTGCCATCAGAGAAGTGAAATCCTTTCATCTCCATCTGGGAGGACTAGAGAGGAAAAGGAGCGAGAGAGAGTATCACACATCTGCACTCACCAATCACTCCACTTGGTAGCAGCACTTAAGGCAGCTCCCTGCCCTTTTACCCACTGTGCCCATTAAAAGAAGAAACAGTTGTCAGGTGAATAAAGGGAGGCTTGCATGTGAAATCATCTGCTCCTATGAAATCAACAAGCCAGCAGCACCAGCAAATACAGAACCTGGAAGTTAACTGCTGTGCTCTCTTGCCCTCTGTCAGACAAACTTATGATCTGAATCCATCAAACCAGACATGACATTAAAATACCTACTCAAATGGACAAGCTTCACAACAGTGTGAACTATGCAGGCAGTGTTCCAACTGTGCCTGGAGCTCACCACCCCTCAAGCACTCTAGGAAAACCTGTGTGAACATGTAATAGAACTGGAGACTCCAAATCAAAGCTGGATGTGGGTCCCTGGAAACAGAACCATGACCAGCAGCAAAACCTGAAGAACTGCTGCTTTGTGCTCTGGAGATGAGGGGGGGAAGGAGCTCCTTCATTTCAATACCAGTCCCTGGCTTTGATATCTCAGGATCCCAAGCCAGCCAGCCTCCCCTCAGACAAGCGAGATCAAGGAGAGAAACTGGAATGCAGGAGGGGTTAATTAATGCCACGAAGAGCTCCAGGAGCTAATCCTTACCTCTCTGCTGGTAGTGAGGACAGAAGGCTGGGATCCAGGAGGGAGGATTCTTCGAGGAGCTCCTACAGGCAGGTTTTGCCCCTGAGGAAGCTGGATGGACTGTGGCAGGAGCAGGGGCTGCTGGCCAGAGCCATAGCGGGGCAGAGGAAGCTGGGAGCCAGGCACAGGCATTGTTAGCTGTGTGAAAAGGACACAGAATTAACTCTGGGGGAAGTCTCGTGTGTGGCTCACTGCCTTCTGAGCCTGGAAGCACAGCACTGCCAAGAGGAACCTCACAAACACCACAGTCTGGCACAGAACAAATGCAAATCAAAGGACCAGAGGGACTTTCACACTGAAATGCATGTTCTGGAAGTGCTGCCAACACCCTGTCAGCTGGGCTTTGAACGTGGCATAGACTTAGCATAGCTGCACTCAGACACAGGGCTTCCCTCCCTGCCTAGAGCCTTCATCCACTTCTCTACTCTTCCTCACAGTCAGCACATGAGTGTATTGCTCCTGACGTGATGACAGCATCAGACAGCTCAGTGTCAGGTGTTACATTTGCAGCTTTGATGCCCAAACCAGAAAGTCCTCTGTGCTTCCATGCCAAGGCATTTGGAGGCCTGGACCTCTGGGGAAGGAGGTGGTGAGCTCTGCTCTGTGCTGTGTCGTGAGCATCCCACTGGCGATGGCAATTATTAAGAGAAGTTTAAAGAACTCAAAAGCAGCTCAGGGCTCAAGAGTCTCCTGCTCCTCTGATTCACCTGGCAGCTCCCACAATTGCTGGACTCAGGAGGTTCTATGGTGACACTTTAATAAATTGAATAAAAAATAATCTAGGGCTGGCAAAAGAGACCAAGTTACTGGCTGGTGAGGGATAAAGCCCTTCTGCCAATACTCTCTCTGCAATACTCCCTCAGCTAAGTTACTCTCAGGATTAACTCTAAGTCAGTCACAACCTAAAAAAAACTCTCTTTAAACAAACAAAACCCCAAACCCTTGTAACATGCTGCACCATAAATGCAGGATGAGTTTAACACAAGTACCAGACCTTTCCAGAGGATCAGAGCACAAACACAGCTTTGCTCACAGCAGGGGTCAGTGCCTTTATGTGAACCATGCTTTACAAAAACTTGTTCACACAATCAAAGTCTCATTAAGATCCTGCCAAACAGAGCAGCACAAGTTCTAAGTAAGACCTGGGTAGGAAATGAACTGAGCAGCTACAGGAGGGAGGCTGAGGGGAGACTTCATTGCTGTCTACAACTACCTGAAGGGACATTGTGGAGAGGCTGGAGCTGGTCTCTTCTCAGAGGTAGCTGGAGACAGAACAAGGGGGAATGGCCTCAAGCTGAGGCTGGAGAGATTTAGATTGGACATTAGGAAAAAGTTTTTCATGCAGAAAATGGTCATGCAGAGAGTGGTCAGGGACTGGAATGAGCTGCCCAGGATGGTGCTGGAGTCACCTAACCTAGATGTGTTTAAGGGTTGTTTGGATGTCGTGCTTAGGGATATGGTTTAAGGCTGAATCTTGTAGCGTAGGGATCTAGGTTGGACTTGGTGATCCTGAGGGGCTTTGCCAACCTGCATGTCTCTGTGATGAGCTTTCAACCAAAGGACCCAGTTCTCCTGGAAACTGAGCTCCACCTGGAGACAACTGGGATTTGGCTCTAGGGAAAGGTACTTCTAGGACAACTACTGCATCATGGCTCCCTGTGCACAAAGTGCTGTGAGGTCTAACCCCCATGACATGTCTGTACCCAGGGTGAGGCTTCCCAGGGTACAAGATGACATCTTGGCAAATACAGACAAGTAATCAGCAAGACTCTCAGTAAAAAAGGTGCTGCATGTTTGAAAGGATGGTTCACAGAACAGTCTCTCAGGGAGAGATCTTCTGCCTCTTTACAACGAGCTTAGCTCACACCAACACAGGACTCAGCACAAATACTCCTCGCAACATGGGGCTGTCAAAAGGCCTGCCCACGGGAGGACTTGCAAGGCCTGCTCCTAACCTGGGTGAGCTGAGAGTCCATCATCTGGGAGGCTCCCATGCCAGCTGCCTGGTTTATCTGCCCTTCATAAACCAGAGTCTGGCTTCCATTCATGGGCTGGTAGGGGGACCCAGACTGGGTTTTCACCACCTCCAAGGGCTGCATGCCTGGGAAGGCCGAATATGGAGGCTTCAGAGCAGTGCCTCCTGTCAGGACCATGGTGCTGGGCTGAGACAGACTGGGGTGCATATACACCTGAGACCTGGAGAGAAAAACAGCCAGAGTCAGTACACAGAAAAACTCTGCAGACCCCACCCTGCCAAGCCACATCTAGCCTGCAGTCAGCTGCCAGGCTCTGCTAACAGCCTGTGCTGCCACTTCCCATTTAGTTAAAGGCTTTGGTTTTTCTCCCACTCTCACTGTTAAGCCCTTGCAGCCCTGTCTTTGAGCTGCAGAATGACACTGTGTCCTATCCACAGTTTGTGTTTCAATATCCTGCTCAACAAGCTCTGGATTACAGTAAAGCAGGATTCAGGTTAGCAGAACTCTGCAGCAGTTTTGCAAAGCAGGGAAGAATCAGAACTTAAAGATCCAAACAGCTCTTGACAAAAAAAAAAAAGGTGGTTTGTTTTATCCCTGCTCCCCACCCAGGCAGTGTACTAGGGGAAGGAAAGAGCACAGCAAGGGGCCAAGAGAGGATGAGTGTGGAAGACCTGGTCAATGCACACAGCCATCAGGAGCAGAAGAGATCAAGGAAAGAAGAAGTGCAGAACTGGAAGGAATTACCTGAAGGGCTGTATGGAGCTGTACATCTCCTGGGACTGGGAAACAGGCAGACCACCTCTCAGCCCAAGCTGAGCTTGGGCCTGTAGGGATGTGTGGAGGGAAATGGGAATCTGCTGAGCAGCAGCAGCCTGCAGAAGAAATTAAGATGACTAAGAGGTACGAGGAGGAGCCAGAAATTCTCCCAGGCTATTAAAAAATCCCTTAGTTTCCTCTGTGAGTCAGTCTGCCATGCCAATTACCTACACTGCAGCACCTTTACCCAGCCCCTGCACCAGTCCACAGCACACCAGCACTGGCAGGGGAAGATGCTGCAGAGACACCTGAGGGGGGTAGCTGATGCCTGCAGGAGACATTTATTTGATGGAGACAGGAGGCAACCAACATGCTCCATGCACAGAGCAGGCACACGCTCCCAGCTCTCCCCAGCCCTGCCAACACCCTGTTTAGCAAGGCTGGTGAAACTGCTCCTCTGCACTGACTGGCTGGGGAAGTTTACTGCAGGTCACCTTCCCTCACCCCCCCACCTCTGCACCTGCTCCAGTTCAACCCAGTCCAAAGGTACTGGCACTGAATGGGGAAAACCCTTTGGCTCCCTCCAGTTTCACTAAGCTGTGCCAGCCAGTGGCAAGCAGAGCCACATCCAAGCTCCTTTGGCTGTCAATGAGATCAAGGAGCCCTTGTTTCTAAATGCCACCCTGAGGAGCTGCTGGCTGGCTGCACCCTCCTTTACCTGTTGGTAGCTCTGCTGCTGAGGTATCGTCTGCGGGACCAGGCGGGGCTGACTTGCAAAGACGTGGCCATCCAGATAGAGGGGTGGGATATGGTTACCTGGAGGGCAGAGGAGGCAGGCTGTGAACTCAAGATACAGGAGAACACAGGCACAGCACACAGCAGAGACCCAGTCAAGACAATTTCCTGCCTCTCAGTAACCACAAACATGGAACTGCTTCAGAAGAGCCTCTAACACTCATCAGGCCACATGCCAAAGCCAGCAGCAGGCTTGCTGAGAACAGATCACACCTTTCTCTAAGAGGCTCCATGGAAACCCAGGCCTCCCATCACCACAGAAACAGAGGTGCCAAAAGCTCAAGAACTGGTGACTTGCCTTCTAAACTCTTAACACCAGAAACCTGCACTGCAATCAGCTCATCTTTGCACCTCGGAGGGACAGAAAAGAGCAGACATGGTGTAAGAGCTTCACTCGAGAGGGCTGAAAGCCCAGGGATGGCACCCACCAGAAAGTGCTTCTGTGCCACTCCTGTGCAGATCCGAACCACAAGATTTACAGCAAAGTTAGAGTGGGGGGAGAATATCTGACTTGGAGCACCCTTTTCCCAAGTGGAAGCCAGTAAGAGTGGCCCACACACTATCACTTGTGTCCCACACGTTCCACTCCACTCTGGAGGCAGTGCATGCACGAGAGGTCCTTTGGGACCCAGAAGTCAGAGTCCAAGTCCATGTCCTTGTTCCAGATGCTGCCACTACACACACCAGCTCACATGGCTGAGCTTTAGCTTCCCCAGCTCAAGCACTGCAAACTGTAAGCAAGTGGTCACCAGGCACGAAGAGCAGAAGGTGCTCAGGGCCTGTGACCTCAGCAGCAGGGCAGAGGAATGGCTGCCACTGGTTATCAGGCCTGTTGGAAGTCTCTCAGCCACAGGTTTCTTCACTTCTCTTCTATCCTACTGAGCACACAGTGAAGGGTAAGCAGGATCTACCGAGACATCAGAGGCATGCCCCTAGACAGGAAAGTTCTCCTTGTGCTAGGCTTATCCCAGTCATGCTCCAGATGTGCTCCCTCCTTCTGTCTTGACTGACCGGCTAAGAAGCTGCTCAACAGCGGGCAGTTACTCTAGGCAGAAGCTCCTCTCACCATGCTCTGCTACAATCAGAGGATGGTTCCTAGATCCCAACCAGCCAATGCAAATGCTGCTGCTGCAGTTTGCAGGTACCTGGAATAGATGCAGAAGGTGCTACAGATGCCACAGGCATAGGAGGCATAGAAACTCCACCAAAAGAGCTGTAGCTGACACCATTGGAAGCTCCAACACTGGAAGGAGGCTGGATGCCTGAGCCCGCGCCTCCCGGGGAGTTCTGTTCTGGTAAACTAGGAGAGTTCTCCCAAGCCTTACGAGCAGACTCCATCTATGGAAATGAAGGACAGTAACTACAGACAGTTCAAATGGGGGGGGGGACAATGCTGAAGCCTAGAGCCACTCATCCAGGACCTGTCAGCTCAAATTGAGTCTGGTCCTGTCAGTGGGAAGCTGGCAGATCTGACACCAAGGGCACTCGCGCCAATTTCCAGTGGGCACACGAGTAGCAAGCAACACCATGAGAGGGAACTGCCTCAAGCTGCACCAAGGGAGATTTAGGTTGGACATCAGGAAGAACTGCTTTCCCAAAAAGGCTGTTAAGCCCTGGAACAGGCAGCCCAGAGAAGCAGTTGAATCATCATCCCCAGAGGGGTTACGGAGATGTGGTCCCGAAGGACATGGGTTAGCAGCAGACTCGTTTGTGTCAGGTTAACAGTGGAACTCAATCATCTCAAAGCTCTCTTCCAGCCTAAGTGATCCTGTGACTACCCCTGGAACATGAGCGAAGATCTGCTGCACTTGCTCTACACCTGGCAAGGGCCTGAGCAGCCAGCACTGCTGAGGCACACACCCTTCCACCCACGCTCAACAGCACGAAGGCTCAACTCTTACAGCGGCTAATTAAAGGCTTAGCAGAACCTAACTACTCTGGGAAAGAGCCCTCCCGTCCTGACTGCTCTGGCCACGGCATCCACAGCAAGGACAAACACACGTGGCAACTTGCTTACCTTAAGAGTGAGGTCTGCAGTGGGGAAGGACATTGGGTTGAGACCAATGCACCGCTGGAGGTGGTGATCTCTTCTCAGGATGGGGATGGACTGCGTTAACCCTGCCTGAGGGGAGAGTCACAAGCAGGGAGGACTTTTAAACTCTTGTGAGGACGTCAGGAGCTATCAAGGCTGGAATAAACTGGCAGAGCTCCAAAATAGCCTAAAAGATGACAGTTCCGTGCTTTGCTGTGGCAGATGTGACCTGAGGAAGCTGGCCATCCAGGCCACTATCTGCACCATGTCTCAGGGAAAGAGTCTGATGGTCTCTGAGATCTGCTTCACACAGCTCTCAGTGATCATGGGAGCTGCTCTCTCTCTGAGATCTGCTTCACACAGCTCTCAGTGATCATGGGAGCTGCTCTCTCTCTGAGATCTGCTTCACACAGCTCTCAGTGATCATGGGAGCTGCTCTCTCTCTGAGATCTGCTTCACACAGCTCTCAGTGATCATGGGAGCTGCTCTCTCTCTGAGATCTGCTTCACACAGCTCTCAGTGATCATGGGAGCTGCTCCCTACATCACTTCTGAGCTATTTATATCAAGATACCCTGAGTGCACAGATGTCCATTATGGAATTTAGTCAGGTGTGCTGCCTAAGCACTGAGTGTCAAGTCAACCACAAAGAAATATGCTTCCTCTTTTCAGAGCATCTGAGGTTTACCTAAGGAGCTATCTTCAAGAAAGAAGAGATACTTACATTACTGGCCAAAGCATCATGCAGCTTGGTGACAGGGTTAGCTGCAGTGCCAGAAGCAGAACCAGGAGGCAAGCTGAAGTCAGAGTCCTGAAAACAGCAAAACACACCAAATTCAAAGCCAGGCCCAAGGGCCACCCACCTGCTTCTCATGGTTAATGACTTTAGCCTGAATCATGACACTAGAAACTAAAAGGTGTGCTCCAGTAAGCCTTGCTGGAAGAGAACCAAAAGACACTTCTCAGCACTCAGCAGCAGGCAACCCCCAGAGGCACATGAAGGCTTAGATGGCCATAATTTTGTCCCTCACCACTTGCCACCCCAGCTGGTCCCTGGGACAGTATTTCCAAGAGGATATTACATGCTTGCCAAGACATCCCGAGTACCTGCTTTGTGTCAGTAACAAAAGCTATGACAAATCTACAGCTGGAAGCTTCCTCTAAATGCTCCTTCTGCCTCACACCACCTTTCACATCTCAACAAGCTCAAATCACCAAGAAGAGAGTATTAAATTCAATCCTCACTTTAGGATTTACTCCAAATTCAATGGGTGGCACAGGAAGTACAGAATCCACGTGAATTTCCACCCCGTTAACAGGGGGAATATTCCCTTCCAGCCGTTCCGTCCCCTCCGAACCCTTTCTGTTTTTCAGGGAGCGTTCGTTGCCGATTGGTCCAGGCTTGTGTTCCTTGTTCTGTCCTGAGCCTTGATCTGAATCCTTAACAGGAAAGCAGAGAGGCTGAGACACAAAGACGGCACACCCCCATCTCCAGCCTTAAAAATGCCATCAAGAACACAACCACTTCACAGGGGCTCTCGCTCTGCGCTCTGGCTTGGCTGCAAATCCAGATTACCTTTTTATCAGATTGCTTCTGCACTTGCTCCTTCTGGCAGTCAGGCTTTGGGTCCACCAGGCCAGCCCCATTCATCTCCTCTGGTTTGAGGGTGCCATATGGAGAACTGCGCTGAGACGAGGTCGCGGAGGACTCCCGAGACTCCGCGCTCAAGTCAATGCCACTATCCCCCTGGCTGCCTTTAAAGCCCTGCTATGCAAAGCACGAAATGCGTTAAAGCCCCGGACGCCGACCCAGCTCCACCGGGGGGGAAATGACCCCAGAGAACAACCAGACCACGACCCCTTTTCAAATCACACTCTTGGGTAACCGGCAAAGGAGTTGGGCCTGACCTGCAGCATCCCTGGGCTGCTGCTTCAGCTCTACACTACTGGACCATGGCTTCAGAGCGAGGAAAAAGCATCCCAGATAGCAACCAGGCTGAGACTGGCAAACTCATTTCAGCTGGGACCCAAAGCAGACTTGAGCTCTCGTCTCAGAGGTGAAGCCTTCAGGAACCTTCTCTTCCCTCCCTGCATTAAGGCTCCAGCTACACACTGCCCAAAGGCATGAGGCACACAAACATGACCTACAGGATTCCACCATCCTCGATCGCACTCTGCACCCAGCTAGGAGCATAACTCTGGAATAGCTCTATCAGCTCTCCAGATTTATACCCACATGGAACACCAAGAAGCCCTTGGCCCTCTAGGTCAAGATTTGAGCAGCATCAAGCCCAAATCACAACTGCAAAGACACAGTTTAAAACTGCACAAGCAATGCTGAGAGTTGCTAAGCACAGATGGAGCAATGAGAAGCAGAAGCCACCTACTTTAGTACTGGACATACACAGTACCTGACTGGCACATCTGGTGCCACGTACCTCAGTGGTGCCAGACTCAGTTCCATTAAAGGTATTGACAGGCTTGCTCCAGGAATCACTGCCAGGAGACTGAACAGAAAGAGCTGGAAGAGAACAGAGGGTTCACCTGCTTGAAACAAGTGTGAGTACATTATGTGCACCATGCATGTTGCACTTCACTTCTCACTTCCAGACACAAGACAGGGTGTTTCACCACCTTGGCCATCTGGCTGAGACATGGCACAGCACAGAGACAGGAGACTTCTTAGGGAACATGAAAACAGGCAAAAGAGCAGAGCTAGAAACAAGAGAGGCACTAGATACTGAGGGCTAGAGGGTGAGAAAACAGAGCTGGAGTAATTCAACTCAACAGGCTAGAAAATGCTGTGTAGAATCTTGATGTTATAAGAAGATCCAAAAAATAGATGTGGAGACTGCCATGGTTAACAACAGGAGGATCCAGCTTGGAACAGATGCTGCTGCAGATGTCTGCTAGGTCACTTCCCACCTCCAGATGCCTGCTGGCTCCCCTGCCACCCCCAGCGCCACACAAGAGGTTTTCTGTCTCCTCTGAAGCCATTTCCCGCACAGTGCAGCTCTGTGAAACACTCTGTAGGAGCCAGACCCAAACTCACCTGGGCTGTTGCTCTCCCAGATCTCCGTGCCCAGGCTGTTTGCAGACACTGTGACATCGCTCTGCTCCAAGCACAAGCTGTTCTGCTTCTTAGCAAAGCGAGGAGGGATGCGGGACTGCAGGACACGGGCCTTGGCTGGTGCCTGAGAGAGAGAAGGCACAGGCCATGCCACCTGGCTCCTGACCAGCTCAGAGCCTGCCTTTTCCCACTGCTGCAGTGTGAAAAGCCCCAGACTCATGCAACAGTTCTATCAAGTAGTTCCTTTTTTTGGTACACTCTGGCCACTGGGAGGTTACTCCACTCTAACAAGGCAGTGAAAAGAGATCTTTCACTGCTCGCTGCTGCACAGTATCCCACCACCTACAGCCAGCAAGGCTTGTAGCTTGTCTCTCAAGCTGCTGCTCTGGATGAGTATCACTGTAGAAACCCCTCCTTAACTCACAGTTCTGCTAGGCCACAGACTAGCCACTCTTTTTCAGACCAGTGGCCCCTGTGGCTCTACAGTTGAAACAGGTTTCTGGGGCCTAACAGAGGATCTGCACTACTTGGGCCAACTGCACATCTTCTGCTCACCCAAACACTTTTTTGGGGCCCTACTCCTCTGACTGCAGTCCAAACAACTTCCCAGGTGCAGCTCTTTCAGCCTCCCATTCCTCACCTGAGCAGCTTGCTCCTTCTTCCTCCGCTCCTCTTCCAGCAAGCGACGCTGCTTCTTGGTGAGAACCTCAATGAAGCCTTCGCCTGCCATGGAACCCACTTCCCCCTCCTCTGCAGCGGTGGGCACCCGATTATCAATGATGGCACCTGAGCAGAGCACAGACAGGGAAGCAGTGGTGCACGTGTGCACAACAGGAAGCCTCAGGACTGCAACCATTCCAAGCATGCATTCCAAATACTGAAAAGCAGCTCAGCCAGCAGCACTGCAGCCAAGCTTTGAACACGAAGCCTTGGCAGACTGTTGGCAGGGCTCTGCTCTCCTCTGCCTCAAGATGGGCAGATTGCAGGCAGGAGAGCTTGGGCATGTGAGCTGCATGGTGTCTGCAAACTTTAGGTGTACATCAGCCGAGATAAAACTTGGATCTTTCCAGATGTCAGCGAGGACAAAGCAGGCACAGCACCTCCTGAAAGCAGACTCATCACCCCTGGCTGCAAAACCTCAGCTCACAAACAGCTGAGTCATGGCCCAATGCCAAAGGCTTCAGAGCCACAAGCTCAGACTCTGATTCCCCACTCTGGATGCTCTTTCAACTTCCTTCAGCCTACACAAGCTATTTTGGACTTGAAATTTAACATCTTAGGTAGCAATATACAAATATTCTCCCTAAATTCAAAGCTTCTATACCAGAATTACTAGAAAGAGACTGGCTGATTGTAAACTCATCTTTGTCTTTTCCATTTTCCCTGTTCAGAGAAATGAACATTTTGTTTGTGCAAATAAATGGAAGAACTCTAACTTGATGTTGAAAATTGCACCGGACTGAATCAGTCTGGCTTGGACTCAGCCAAGTTCTGCTAGCCCTTGAAAGAAACAACTGGAGGAATTCACTCACTTCCATAGCTCAGCTCAAACTGGGACAAGGCCTCTCCCTTCTCACTTGTTCTTTGTGCAGTGGCTTTGGGCTCCTTCTCTGGCTTTTTACCCGGCCCCTCGACGCTCTCCGAGGTGGCACGGGAGGCCCTATCCAAGCTGTACATGGAGTGGCTGCTCCCACCACTGCTGCCAAGGCCTCCTCCTTCTTCTGGAGACCTGCAAGGAAAGACGAGGAGTATAAGAAGAAAAAACACCACACCTGGGCTGTGCTTTCTTCACCAGTGTCCTAATCACATAGAATCACAGAGTGTCAGGGGCTGGAAGGGACCTCCAAAGCTCAACCCCGCCTGCCAGAGCAGGATCTCCTATAACAGATCATACAGGAATGTGTCCAGGCAAGGTTTGAGTATCTCCAGAGAAGACTCCACAACTCCCCTGGGTGGCCTGTTCCAGAGTTTTGTCACCCTCAGAAAGAAGAATTCTTCCTCATGCTTAAATGAAACTTCCTATGCCTCAGCTTCCACTCAGTGCCCCTCACCCTAACACTGGGCATCACTCAGCAGAGCCTGGCTCCAGTTTCCTGGCACTCATCCTGCACATACTGATAACCATTGCTGAGGTCACCTCTCAGTCCCCTCTCCAAGCTCAAGAGCCTCAGCTCCCTCAAGCTCTCCCCAAGAGACTCCTCCTCTCACCCTTCCCCAGCCTCTGCTCAGCTGGAGCAAGGTTAAATTCCAAGCACACAGCCCATGGCAAGGACGATAGTGGGGAAGTAGGACAGAAACAGAACTATACCCACGCCCAGGGGTTCCACTGCCCCACACAGCTAATGCCCAGTCTGTCCCTGTGAGGAGAGCTCTTTGCTTCTATGCAGCATCTCCTGCCCTCCTATCACTTAAACTACACTACTGCCTAGAAAGGCAGAATCTTTGAGCTCCCTTCCAACCTGGAATTCTGTGACACTACCCTAACAGCTCCCCTCCTCCTTTGGCAATTAACACACATTTCTTGGCAAGTATCAAGTGAGGAGAAGAGGAATGGGGAGAAGCTGATGACACTGAGGGGAAAACTAAAGGACAAAAGAAGCTAAACTTTCCCATGGTGTTTCCACTGAGGACCTATGATGGGAGAGGAAGGACACAACAGGTCTGGAATTAAGGACCAGGATGTCCTTTGTCATCTTTCATGCCTCTATCAAGAGGCAGTCCAGAGTGGAGAGTTATCCTGGCCTCAAACTAAGTGAAAGAACAGCAGCACATCATGCCTATGGTCTCAGCAGCTTCCAGAAACCTGGATTCCCAGCACAGAAGCAAAAGCATCAACTGGTTGTAGAACAGAACAGACAACAATGAAACCTTGGATGTCGCATGGCTGAATAAATGCTGCTGAAGTCACCTCCTGGACGACAAGAAACCCAGACAGCAGCTCCTCCCCCACGGTCCAGCCCTCCCCCAGCAGCTCTACATCAGATGGCAGATACCTGCAGGTCAGAACTTTACCTTTTGCTCTTTATCAGTGTTCCACTCTGTTGGCTCTCGTATCTGGAAGCTGCTCCGACCCCGCTCCTGACGGCCTGCTCAGCAAACCCTGCTGGCTCGGCCTTGCGGCTCTGCCTGTCCACGAGGGGCCGCTGGCTTGAGAAGCTCCTCTTTGCCAGCTCCCTCTTCTCTCCCAGGTTGCCACTCCCGAGGCCACCCTCCAGCTGCCCTTCGCTCTCCAAGACCCCATCTCGCCTGTCGCGCCGCTCGCTGAAGTCGCTGCTCTCGGATGCTGTCTCCCACTCCTCGTTGGCGTGGTCGGAGGAGTTCTGGTAGGACAGCTCCGGAGATCGCCTGCTCGAGATGCTGCTCTTCTCCGTGGGGGGCAGCTTGGCTCTGCCAGGCCACTGGCTGGGCAGCAGGTTGGGGCCTCCTTCCTCAGCATTCCACTGCCCAGCAGACTCCCTCTCTTGCCTGAGGCGCCTGAACCGCGGCGGCTTGTCCTGGCGGGGGGGCCGCCGCCTCCTGAAGGGCCTGTTCTCGATGTTCTCCTGATCTGCAGAGTAATCCTCCTGGAAGAAGTGCCTCTTGTCATCCAGGTGACTCTCCTCAAACACCCGGCTGGAGAAGGAATCCACGTGTTTGTAGGAATCCTGGACGTAGTCCCTGTCAGACTGCTGCCTGCCCCCAAAAGCGTCCTGCGCAGAGGCGTGGCTGTACTCCTGCCACCCTGCGCCCCTGCCCTGCCACTGCCCGGCCTCCTTGCCCAGGAAACCCCTTCGCCCGTAGCCAGAGTTGCTCAGTCTTGGTGGCAGCGACCTCCCGAAAGCTCTTGGAGCCCTCATCTTAGGATCCAGACCATTGTGATCATCTGAATAGATTTTGTTGGACCTCCAGGACTCTTTGAAGTCTCCCTTTTTCAGGTCGCTGTCCTCCCTGTCCAGCGCGGAGCCCTCGTTGCTGTTCTCCGAGCCCCTCTGGCGCCGCCGCTTGGGCAGCTCCTCGTACTCGGAGCCCTCGCTGTGCGTCTCGCTGGCGATGCGGCGCCGAGGCTTGCCCCTGGGGAACTCCTCGGGCTGGTTGAACTCCCGCAGCCCTCGCCCGCGGTTGCCGCTGCGCTGGTTGTTGTAGACCCCCCTGCTGCCCACCACAGCGCCTCGGCCTCTGAAAGTGAACTCTCTGAAGCCTCTGCCTCGGCCTCGCCCTTGGCCTCTCCCACCGAAGGCTTGCTCCTCGTCGATGAAAATCCAGTTGTTTCGTTTGGTGGGAGGGAGATCCCCAGAATCTCTGGAGACTTTGTTCTCCCAGCTTCTTTCTGGCTTCTCTTCCTCCTCTTCCTCCTCCTCTTCCTCTTGAGATTTCTCAGCCTCTCGGGCAAGGCTGGCTTGGGAAGAACCTTTGTCATCCAGCAGGTAGCGAGGGGAGGTCAGTAAGGCTGCAGAATCCTCCGCTTCGTGTTCTGCTTTCTGCACAGCCACCTTCTCCTTCAGCGGGCGTGAGGTGTCCTCTCCCTCCAGCTTAACCTTCTCCATCTCCTTCTCCTTCTCCTCCACCTTGAGGGCTTTCAGGACTGGTTTCTTGATCGGGCCTGACCGCCGCGTCCTCCCCATCTGCTCCTGCTGTTGAGCGCTGCTGCTGCTGCGGTTCTCCGGAGCCCATTCTGAGGTCTCCTCAGCAGGCTGCTTGCCGTTAGCTCCTTCCTTCTTCCACGGGTCAGCACTGAACGTCTGCTCCTCCCTGGGCGCTTCCTCAGCAGCCTCTGCCGTGGTCTCTGCAGGTGTCTGATGGTGGCTGATGTCCCAGCCGTTGTATTCAGGCTTCTTCTCAGCTTGGATAAAGTCAGGCTCGAGGGGTGAACACCTCAAGTTGGCATGGCGGCTGCCAGGACAGGTTTCCTGCACGCTCTCCTGATGCTGGAACAAGAGATCTTGGCCTATCCTCTGAGAAGACAGGCAGCTGTCAAAGTCTGCTTGGGCCTTCTTGTCAAAAGCGTTCAAGTACTCCTCCCCTCTCTCCTCAAAGAGATTTCGCTGGGTGCTCAGAGCCTCAGGCCTTCCCGGGGAAGCAGCGTAACTGTCACTCCTGAGAGGGACACAAACCACAGACAACCCAAGTCAGCAAACGGAGCCCAGCGAGGGGCCAGGCTGGGCACACAAGATGGAAACAAATAACCTGGGGTTTGGTCTAAATCATGAGCAATGAGCCTATAAATAGCTGAATTCTGGGCAGATCTGTGGCCCCAGGCTGCACTACCTGCTTGGGCAAGCAACGGAAGACAAATGCAAGCAGGTCCTACGGTGAGCAGAAAGCTTAAGAAATAAAGGGAGATGCAGGCTCCAACAGGTGTGGAGGTCTGAAAACAAGGAATTGGTTTCAGAAAGCCTCAAACTAGAAGCATCCCAATTTTTGACTCATTGTTTTCTGTACTCAGGTAGGTGACAAGTGCCTCCCTCCCACTCAGCAGGCTCCAAGCTGGTCAGCATCAACTGGCATCAGATAAATCTCTGAATAGCTCAGTCTCTAAGCACCTCCACAACTCAACCACTCCACGGTGTAGAGGTGCTACCAGAGCAGTACCTTGGTCTGTTCAGAGAGGTCTCTGGGTTAACTCTGCACCTGCTTTTCAGTGAGGAGGTGACTTACAGCAGCACATCACAGCACACATGAGAACAGGGCAGCTGAGCACTCACCTGGCATGCAGTCCCTCCATGGTCACGCTGTCAGCCTGCTTCTGATGTGACAGGGAGTAGCCTTTGCCCTGCAGAGATGTGTAGCTCTCCTGGCCCCACACTGGCACAGGATCCATGGCAGCAGCTTTCCTTTCTGCCTGCCCTGCCTGGCAGTTCTGATCCTCAGACCGACAGCTGCTCCCCCCGATGGAGTCCTGCTGAATCATGGGCTTCATAATTCCTGCTCACGACAGAGTACAGGCCATTAACAGCAGCACCTCACAACCAAGAATTCACAGCCCCCTGCTAGCTGGACTCCACTTCCTTCCAGGGCAGCAGGTGACTGCAGCCATGGAAACCTTTCTGCTAGAGAGCAGCCTGTGCTTGGGTAAGACACAGCTAGGAAACAGCTGGAGTGATGTGGAAGGTGGCAGAGCTTTCGGAGCCCAGCCTCACACACCACCACACAGCAGCACTTGGAAGCAAGCAGGTGTGCAAAAACAAACCACAGTCTCGGGGGAGTGACTGATACATCCTGGTGTTTATATTCACACCTCTGCAGATCAGTAACAAGGTAGGAAGGTGCTAGAAGCTCACAGTTTAGTAACTCCACTATTTCTCCATCAAATTTCTTGAAGAGGGTGGTCTGCTACAACTTCAGATGATTACTGTAACTCCTAAACAACCTCTTCCTCCAAGGAGCAAGTCCTGCTTTGACAGCCACTAAGCCTCCAAAGTTCACAGGGAAGATCTACTGCAGTGCAGGGGATGGACAAACAGGTCTGCTCCCTTCCAACCTCCTCTGCTTCCTCACCGGCTTTCACTGCAACCAACTCCTAAGTCTACAGAAGGTTAATCACAACCAGTCAGGAAGCAAAGTCTGGACAGAAGTGAGATGGAACACAGCAACTACACAGAAGCCCAACAACCATGCTCGCTGCAGCTCCCTTACCTGAAGGGTGAAGGGCTGAAGGGTAGAAATCCACGGGGGTGCGACCCTGGGCCATGCGAGGGTCCATGTAGGAGGGCATCATCATCCAGCGGGGGTCGAAGCCCAGCATCTGGGGGTGCGCTGGGTAGAACGTCCGCTGGGGGTGGGAATGGGATGGAGGAGGGTAGACCTGCTGCTGCTGCCAGTGCTGCATCTTGTACAGCTGCTCCTGCAGGGAAGGAGGGACCATTAGATGCTGGTGTGCGTGGTGCCAGGAATCACACTTGCCAAGTGGCCAGCAGAAGGAAAGCAAGTCCCAGGTGATAGAGACCCAAAGCAGACGGAAGGAGGGTAGGGCAGAGAAGGACAACACACTGAACGTGGCTGATTTGTTGTTCTCCCAACACCACAGCAGCCAGCACGTGCTGCAGCCACATCTCACACCACCATGGGCCATGCTGGCTGGCCAAGCCTCAAGACTGGAGTTTGCATTTTGTCAACAGCTTCCTGTCAAACAGCACTTCCTGACTGGAAGCAAATGCTTCAGAAGATGTTTCTCTCCAGAGCAAATGTGATTATTCAGTTGTTTAGTGTGCATGGACATTGGTTCTACTCGTGTCAGCCAAACAGATTAGATCAGAATGCCCTAAACCCAACTAAGGGAGCTGTTCATGTTTTGTGCATCCTCCAGAGTGGTGTGCACCCAGATGCTCAACAGCTGGCTGGGCCCAGACACAGGCAGCAGCCTGCAAATGTGGGCTGCAAGTGAGGGGACAGCCACCAAGCCAGAGTGTAACTGGATCCTGCAGGCCACGAAAGCAAAGGCAGGGCCACTTCTCCCCACCAGCCACACTGCTGTCATCCTGCTCTGGTTGGTGTACTCAGAATTTAGGAGTCCTCAGATCCATTCCTTGAGCACAGAATGGTGGAAGGATCAGAAGGATCCATTGTGTCATCATTTACACCAGCTGCAATTTCTCAACTCCCACGACCACCTTTGGCTCCCCTTCTCCCTCCTTCTAGGGCAGCACAGAACCACCAGAACATCCTGGCTGACACCTTGGGGCTGGGTCCCACCTGCCATGTGCCCAGGTCACCTCCCTTCAGCTGAGGACTGTCATGATTCTAATGTGACTTGACATTTACCTTGTGCTGAAGATCCCAGAAGCCCTGTGTGAGGGGAGCTCTGTGCAGCAAAAGCAAACAGCTCCAATTACTATGGACCACATCTATTTACTGTCAAACATTCCACTCCCTGTTCTTACTGAGCTGACAAGAGTCAGAGGCTGCACTTGCCTCTGATGCAGAGCAAGAGGGATGCTCTTAAATCTGCACCTGACACATTATTGCAGCAAGAGAGAAACTCAGAAATGCAAAGACTGTGCCAGAGTTATCCAGAGCTTCAGCACCTTGAAGAAAACCTTTTGTTAAGGATACAAACACCACATTTTTGGGGGGGTCCTTTTCAAGGACCCACTGCTACCAAAGCAGCGATACAAGGCAGCTGCAACACAAACTGCCTCACACGCCCCAACACCACAGAGGGTAAGAGGAAAAGAGATGAAAACCTGCTGTTGTTCCAGCAACCATGACCCGTGGGATCATTAGCATGACAGCAAAGCCATCCAATTATTTTTAGTTTTAAGAGCATCTCCTGTAAAGAGTAACACTGGCAGCGTTTGCTGCTCTGCATCTGAATCAGGGAAATGTCAACTGTCCAGTACCAAGCAGAGGGAACAGCCACAAAAGAGCAATTACTGAGCTCCCAAGCAAAAGCCAAACGAGAGGCTCTTCACTCCAGTTTGCAGCAGTGTTGATTATATCACATTTCAAGTGGTTATTGTGTGAAGAATGGCAATTAACTTTGCATTATCTCCACTCTGGACATTCTGTTCCTTGCTTTGACTCTGCTGCCCGAAGGAGGTTCACTGCCTCTAGAAGAAAAGCTGAACCACTTCAGCCTGGACTCTCTGAGTCCCAGAAGAGGCTTTGAAATGAAACAAAAAATGAAACAATTAACACCAAACATATTTATGGTGCACAGAAAATACTGATTTGAAAGAGGCTCACTGGAAAAAAAAAGGTCTGGGTAGGCAGAAGATGAGAGCAGATGCAGAGAGGCAGCTCTCTGCAGAGGCAGGAGGTGGAAGTTGAAGAGAGCCCCAGCAACAGCTCCAGCACCACAGGGTGCAAGTAAATTTCCTGTATAGCACTGAAAAAGCCCACGGTAAAAACACTTCCAGCCCAGAGAGAGTTGGTTAGCTGCTCATGGGACTGTGCTGAGAACCAAACCATGGTTTGTTGGGGATCCAAAGGAAGAGAGGTGGGAGTGTCACACCTATTACCTGCTGCTGTTGCTGCTGCTGCTGCCTCTGGAATCGAGGGGGAAGAGACTTCTGGTATTTGTTGAATTCCTGGGCTGCGGAGGGAGCTTCTCTGAGCTCCTCCTCACTGCTGCTTTGGGCGGCTGCTGCTGCTGGGGCAGGAGTCTCCTCTTCCAGATACCCACCAGAGACATCCTGTGCCTGGAACTCAGGGGTGGCTGCAAAGAAAAGAAGCCTTGATGAACCCCGCTTGTGCCCAGGCTTGTGTGCACAGCACACAAGGTGTGGGCATGGCTGGCTGATGTGCTTGAACTTTGTTACATGACACACAGCACCTCACACACAGCCTTCCTGAGTTGCACCGACAGCTCCAGAGCTTTGCCTATCCTGTTTTAGTGATCAGTTCTGAGATCCTCATCTGCTACCAGCCTCCTGCTTCAGTGCTGGGGAAAAAAGCCAATTTCCCCTCTATCTCCTTAAACCTGCCAGCACTTATTGATAACCTATTTTCCAATCTGTGGCCAAGAGCATGTTCTCAGTATCATCATCCAATCACGAGAAGATCAAGAGGCTCATTTCCAGCAAGGTCTCTGCTAGCACAGCTGACTGAGCATAGATAAAGGCAACTAAAAAACCCTGCACTTGTTTTAAATGAGCTTTCACCACTGACCCAAAACACTCTGCAGAACATGTGAAGCAGATGACCTCTCAAGAGCAACTCAAGCACCCTCAGAAGGCTCCCTCCCACAAGAACTCCCCCACACTTCAGGTAAGAGCTGAGCGCAGCAGCCGGAGGGCAGGCAGGCAGCTCCGTACCTCTGCGGCAAGCGTGGCTGTTCTCCTGCCCAGCGCTCTTCTCCGTGCTCGGGGGCCGTGGGTCCTCACTCTCTGGCTGCTTCTGGGTCTCCACACTCTTCTGAGCCAGTTTGCACTTCTGATCCAGTTGTTTCAGCTTGGCAGCACAAGCTGCCAGCCGCTCCTCCCTGGCTCGCCGCTCCTCCTCCTCCCGGCGCTTCCTGGCTCTCTCCACAGCCTCGGAGATCTCAGAGTGCACAAACTTCTGTCTCAGTGGCACCTTCTCTTCTTTGTCCTCGAGTGACTGCTGTCTGAGAACACTTCCCAGGGCAGGTTTCTGCCAAAGCAAAAACATTCCTCAATAAGCACGACCCAAACATCTCCTGCATCCTGAGCTCTGCATCCCACGCTGAGAAAATCCCTTCCTGGCTGCCTGCTCTCCAACCTCATCCACACAAATCCCACTTTTGGTGGGGAATTAGTTACTGCTGCCTGGGTTCAATAGCTCCATTTTGTCACTGTGACAACCCCACTGCTCTGGAGCAGCTTCTCTTTGTTTTCTCTAGTGGAAGTACTATGCAGATGGATTTCTCTCCAGTTGGATATAAACGAAGAATTAAGAGCTCCAGCAGCATCCCTCTTTCAATAAACCATCAAACTGCTCTCTTAAGGACAGTGGTGGCACAGGCAGCAGCAGGAGCTCAGCCCACCTGGTACTCCGAGGCCGAGCTCCAGCCATTCAGCTTCCTGGGAGGCTGCTGGGAATCCTGCCCCTTGCGGCCGGGCCGGGCCAGGCTGGCTGAGTCGTTCCAATTCTTCCCTTCCTCCAAGGTGTGTTTGACATCTGCACTGTCCACAGAACTCAGCGATAGCTGCCGCTGCCTCCTGGGGTCCCAGTTGCTCCTGCCATGTAAATCAGCTCTGTATTACACTTGCAACTTGTCTCAAAAATGCACCTGCAGTCTTGCCAAGCGACAAAGGCAACTGACTGCAACAGAAAGGAACCATTGCAGACAGAGAAACCCACCAGAAGCAACACAGTTTTGCCCCTGAAGTGCCTAAGGACTAACAGCACTATTGTGCAGCAAGAGGCATGTCCTGGCACTCAGCTTCAAGGTGCACATGCATCCTTGAGGTCCACTCAGAGAGTGGCCACTGGAATCAGCAAAGCATGAGCCAAGAGGATTGTGCCTCAACATTCAGAACGTGTTTTAAGAGGATCAAGGCACGGAAACAGCTGCAGGTGCAGTCCTTTCTTACCACTTCTGTCGTCCGTCTTTAAGAGTTTCCTCCTCTTCCTCATCTTCACTAAACTTCAGTTTCTCAGAGTAATCCACTTCATCATGAATGCCTACAAAGGCAGGATTGGAGATGGGATGTGTCAGAGATAGAAACAGTTCCCTTGTGCTAGTACATCTTAGGCACTAAATCAGAGAACATACAGGTCTGGTATCAACTACTTGGAAAGCTCAATGCCCCCCAAAGGCCTGGCATCCCTACTTGGAAAGCTGAATGTCCTCCAGAGGTACTGGAAATGCTGTGAGTGGTGTGCACCCAGATGCTCAACAGCTGGCTGGGCCCAGACACAGGCAGCAGCCTGCAAATGTGGGCTGCAAGTGAGGGGACAGCCACCAAGCCAGAGTGTAACTGGATCCTGCAGGCCATGAAGGCAAAGGCAGGGCCACTTCTCCCCACCAGCCACACTGCTGTCATCCTGCTCTGGTTGGTGTTCTCAGAATTTAGGAGTCCTCAGATCCATTCCTTGAGCACAGAGTGGTGGAAGGATCAGAAGGATCCATTTTGTCATCATTTACACCAGCTGCAATTTCTCAACTCCCACGACCACCCTTGGCTCCCCTTCTCCTTCCTTCTGGCGCAGCGAAACAGAGCCACCAGAATACTCTGGCTTCAAAGGAAGAGGAAGCACTCTGAAAAGTGAGAATGGAAGCACCTTACCTGCCCATCCATCATCTGCATCAGTGTCCAGCTCATCCAGCCCCTTCAGGTTCTCTGCATTGATAATGGTGGGCCGAGGAGCTCTCTCCACCTGCTGGCGCGCCGGGCGTGCTGGGCGGGACAGGCCCGGCCTGTTCTCCTTGCTGCAGGGAGGGAGAAGAAACTGTGACAAACAGCAAGGAAAGGAACCGAGGGCTGAGGATCTAACACTGAAATCAGTCCTTTGCTACCATCCATCTGCTTAGTCACAGGGACTCCAAGTCTCTCTCCCTGTCCAGCAAAGTTTCTTTCCCTTATCAACTTGGCACCCACCCTCTAGGACTTACAACCGGAGCTGCAACCTCTCCAGTCCAGGATCACACAGAGCTACTTCCCTACTCTTCACACAGCTAAGTCCTGCAACACTTCAGGTGCTGCTGCTGGAGCATAGCACTGCTCCCTTGGGTAAAAATCAGGTTTCCCCTGTGGCTGCCTGCAGCTTCACCCACACAACTGGATCCCAGGCCCAAACTCTTGCCTAGTTTCTTGCCATGTCCTGAACCTGTCTCTGGAGCGGGACAGTCATGGCAGCCTTACCCATCCTGCTCATTCAGCTGGTACTGCCTGAAGGGTACCCGGGGCTCAAGCCGAAGCTGAGGAAGGGGGAAAGAGCCTCGGTCCAGCGGTGCAGGGGTCTCAGCTGGCTGTTGTGGACACATCTGGAATGGGGCAGAGCAGAACAGGCTGGTTTTTTCTCCCTGCTACAGAAGGCTTGCCCAGCCTATGTTACAGTGCGAGCTGCAGCCACACAAAGGGAAAGCCACTGTCCCACATCTGGCTGTCTGGAGGCCATGTGCTGCTGGTTACCTTGTCCATCTGGAGAGGGAAAGCAGCAGCTCCTCCTTGGGCTAAGCAAGGCTGTACCATTCTATCCTGGCATGAAAGGCATAACAGGGGTCCCCCAGCAAAAGAAGGACATGAAACCATTGTGAAATGGGTCCAGAGGAGGCCACCAAGGTGATCAGAGGGCTGGAGAACCTCCACTGTTGCGACAGGCTGAGAGAGTCAGGGCTGCTCAGCCTGGAGAAGAGAAGGCTCCAGGGAGACTTTAAAGAAGCCTTCCAGTACGTGGAGGGGGCTACAGGAGAGGTGGAAAAGGACTTATAAGGATGGTGACAGGATGAGGAGCAATGGCTTTGATCTGGAAGAAGGGAGACTGAGGCTGGAGATTAAGATGAAATTCTTGACAGTAAGGGTAGGAAGACACTGGAACAGGCTGCCCAGGGAAGCTGTGGATGTCACCTCCCTGGGAAGTGTTCAAGGCCAGGCTGGACGGGGCCTTGAGCAACGTGATCTGGTGGGAGGTGTCCCTGCCCCTGGCAGGGGGCTGGAACTGCATGAGCTTTAAAAGGTCCCTTCCCAACTAAAGCATTCTATGTATCTACGAAAAATGGACCGGGAGAAGGATCCTGGAGCAGGATGTGTGAAGCCCAACACAGCTGATCCCAGCTGACTTGACACAGGCACCGGGAGAAGCACGTGGGGGACAAGGCCAACTCACAAAGGCAGGCAGCATGTCGTGGTACGTAGGGGGTTGGTAGACGTTGCCCATGAACTGCGATGCCCCTCTGCGGGCTGGCTGGGCTGGGCGCAGGGACGGCTCCTTCGGGTCGCTGGCACTGCCCGAGGAGGGGGCACCATCTCCGACGCTGCAGCTCTTGCTGCCCAGCTCAGCAGGGGAGGCGGCCAGAGATGTGGCAGAGGTTATGTTCCTCCCACCGCCCTCCCTCCAACTGGTGACATCTGGGAAGGAGGAACAGTTGTGTGAAGAGTGGCAAACGCAGGCACTCGCTCTGCCAGCAAGTCTTCAAACCCAAGCACCCTGCCCAAGCCCCAGTGACACTCAGCGTAAAGAGCAGGAACACAAAATGTCCAAATCGTTTTCCTGAGAGACCAGCAGCAGCCATCACTGAGTAAAGTTACTGCACCCAGGGTGTCCTTTTTCATCAGTAAGCCTACACTGCAACCAACTCTGCTCGCCAGCCCTTGGCCTGCAGAATTAAGGCCAATTAGATCATGCACAAACACTCTAAGAGAAGCCACATTTCACCACCCACTCCTTTCACTTGTGACTCCTCCAGCCCAGGGGAAGGGACCTGCTGTGCAACATCAGCCAGCCAAGTTTTATTCCATGCTGCAGCAGATGACAGCCCACAGCTGGCTCTCTGGACCACAGAACACAAGCACCACATGAGAACCTGCGGCCATCTGCTAAGCAGCCTGGTGTGTGAGCTCACACAAAGGTACAAGCAAACACGAGCAGGGAGCATGATCCTCCTGTGAGCCTATGGGATTCTGAGCTGGGATGAAGCAGAACAGCCCAGTCCTGCACTTACTCTGGGGGCGGAGGCTTGGTCCTGGCCCATACGACGGATCTAAGGCGCCCTTTTCTTTGCCAACCTTGTCCTGCTCGCCAGCTGCTTTCAGCGTCGGAAATTCCTCGGGAGAGAAGGATAACAGTCGGCTTGAGGCCCTTGAACCTGTCAGACAAACAAGGCAGGCAATCAGAGGAGATCTTTCCACTCCTTCAACTCCCTGCAAACGTGCTCCCCAGAGAACCTGGGCCTCCAGCATATTCCAACCCCAGTTCCTAGCGTGCCAACACCTCTGCTGCCATCCACAACAGCCTCAGACACTGTCAGCAGCAGCACAACACATCCTCACCCGGCACTCCCACACCCTGCACTCGGGGGCTCTACTTAAATTCTCACATTCAGCCAAGTCAGTGTGAACCCTCTCAGCTTCCCATCATCTTTGTGAAGTACAAAACTGACCCTGGGGCAGAGCCATCAGCTCTGCAAAATGGCTCACAGACAGCACTGCTAGCCAGGAGCTCACATTTCTACCCAGACTCTTCTCTGCTCGGATCTCATTCTACCAGGGAAATTGTTCCAATTTCTGGCCCATGAAAAGAGAGAACCACAGAATGGTCTGGGCTGCAAAAGGCCTCCAAAGGTCATCTAGTCCAACCCCCTCTGCAGTCGGCAGGGACACTTTCAACTAGATCAGAGCCCTGTCAAGCCTCACCTTGAATATCTCCATGGATGGGGCCCCAACCACCTCCCTGGGCAACCAGTCCTCACGCCCCACTACCCTCATGGTGCAGAACTTGTTCCTAACATCCAATCTAAATCTGTTCTTCTCTAGTTTGAAGCCACATTTCCAGTCTCTGATATCCTCTCTCCTCCTTCCTTTTCTTCTACACCAACCCATCCCCTTTTCTACTCTGTTTTCTGCACCTTCATTTAGCACTGCTCTGGGACGATGAAAATGCTTAAGAGGGGGGAAAGGTTTCCTTTCTTCTTCAAAACCTTCTCCTCTCAGAACTCCCTGCTGCTTTCTAAGTGCCTGAGCCATTCTGGTTGAAGCGGTGATGAGACACATTCTGTCCAAGCTGTGTCTTGAACCAGCAGACCTGAACAGATGCTGCTGCATCACGCCAGTCTACACAGATTAAAAGCATGACTCACAGTATGGCCTCTCTGCACTACAACCAGGACAGCAGTGGCTCATTCCACAGCAGTCTAGACAGGGAAGGCAGGGAGAAAAAGGAGTCCACCCCACCTCATGCCTGGCTGCAAGAAGCCCACACCCAGCTCCATTTCTGTTTATCACACTCACCACCTTCTTGTCCTGCTGGCTTTCCATTCAGCTGTGCCCATGACTTTGGTCCACCTGGCACTGAATTTGTACTCTGAAAACAAAACAAAACACAAACCCATAATGTCTGCAGATCAGTCAGGTCTTGTGACTGCTTCATTTCCTGGCTGGCAGCTGCTATGCTCCAAACCTCTAAATCGCCCAGGTGTCACTGGATACCCACAGGTCTGCCTCTTCCTGCTGGAGCTAAAGTTGGCTGCTCCCTTGGCTGCTCCCCACTCCAGTGTACTATAATGCCACAGCAAAAATCCTCTTCTCTGCCCTGCCTCTCAGCTCGGTTCATCCTCACCACTTCCCCAAACCTCCTGCTCTCCTCACTCTAATCAAGCCTTCCCTTGTTCTGTTGTCTTCTTCCAAATGGTCCCTCTTAAATCTTGTAGATTTGTTCCATGATACACCTCAGCTCGAAGCTACTCTACCTCCCCAGGCATTGACCACTCCTCTCTCCACCACACAACTCCTGCCCTGATTTCCCCAGGCCTCAAGGGCTGGGAATTTGTTTTCAAGCTCAAAGTGCTGAATCCACAGCACCGAAGGAGCAGGTCCCAGCACTCTCTGGGGAGGCTTCCTTACTTGCCAGTAGCTTTTTCAGGTCCTGACACTTGCTACTTCTCCCACATGACCAGATCTCTTCTTATCAAGGCTCATCAGGCTGGGAGCAAGAGCTGGATCTGCTGTCACCAAGCGACACTTGAATTAGACCCAAAATAAATGAGTTTAAAGTGCTAACCAGGCATCCCACATTCCAGCCATTCTTGCTAGCTTGAAGCTAGACTTTCTGCACACACTGGAAAGGCACAGAGGTAAAGTGCACAGAGCTGTGTTCCACCTGCAGCCCAACACTGCAGGGGCACAGTGCCTTGGGAGTCAAGACAATCCACTGTACAAGAATTATTATCCAGGAGCAGTTCTGTGATGTGCAGGCTGTCAAGTCTCACTTGTGCAAGGCAAGGCAGGCAAAGAAAGAAAACCCTGCAGCTGTGGGGGGCAGGGGGCAGCAGGGGGGCAGCCACAGCCCTACCTCCTGACTGATTGACTGTGTCGGCTTCTGTAAATTGGAGACAGATTTCTGCAAACCCTGCTGCGGCAGCGACTCCTGCAGCTGTGCAGCCGTCACACTGGAACTGAAGAGAGACAGCAGAGGTGAGATCAGAGGGGATGGGGGGAAGGATGCAGACGAACCACTCCAGCACCAGAGCAGCTGATGAAAGATCAAGCTAAGGCTGGCTCTGCACTGGCAAGGGCAACACTAAACTGAGTGCTGCAGGGTCCAATGCACAGCACAGCAGTGAGCGACTGCTGCCGCCTGTCTGACAGAAGCTAGCAAGGAGTGGTTCTACCAACCTCTTTTGGTCTGGCTGATCCTGCTTGTTTGCCCATCCTGTACCGTCCTTGGGTACTATAATGATGTTGGGGTCGTTTCCTTTGTTCTCAGACTTCAAGCTAGGCAAGTTTGCAGGAGGTGGCATGCGCCGGGCAGCAGCAACTTTCCCAAGACTCTGCAAGCCATGTCTAGGAATAACTGGTGCAAGAGAGACACAGGCAGGTGAGAGAGGGCTCCACCCTGCTAGGTCAGTAACTGCCAGGAGCACACCGTGGCTGAGTGCAGTCCCAACAGAAGCCACTCCACTGCTGTGTCAACACACAGGTCATTTCCCACAGGAGCGCAGCGAAGCAGCAGTTGGCTGCTGCAGCAGCTGGCTCACAGGCAGCCTGCCCCAACAAGAGGGAAGGAGGAAGAATTCTCCCTCACAGCAAATGCTCACAGGGTCTTTTAGCACCCCTGCAGATCATCCTCTTTCACTTCCCCAAGGGAAGCAGCAGCAGCCTTTCACAGCTCGGGGACATGGCCACCTCACCTCATGCCTTTGCAGACAGCCTGGCTACCCAAGGCAGGAGCCCTGAGGCCTGGCTCCCCAGCCCTGCTCACCAGCTCACACTGACTAACAAGGTGGTTTACTTTATTGGTTGGTTTGTTTTTACTCCCACATCAAATCCAGAACCAATCCAGGCCATGTCTCCATTTTAGGGTTTTATTTTTGACCTCACCATCTACTTCTGGTTCTCAGGTTCTTCCCCAGAGGCCTTCAGCCCTGGACTCTCATCTCACACGAGGTCTGACCAATGTAAGGCACTTCAGTAAGCTTAACTGCCCTGTCTCAGTGAAGCCTAAGGCCTTAGTAAGGCTCTCACTCAAGTCTGCAGCTTGATGGCTTTGCAGTAAGGCCACAGGCCAAACAGAAGGGCCAAGAGCATCCCAGCTGCTTCGCTGTAACTCCTCCACATCTCTCCAGCACCAGCAGCACAAAGAACCACAGACATTTGCCTTCAACTCCTAATAAAACACAGACTTAGGCAGCAGCCGGGCCAGCATCCTACCCGCTGCTCCAAGCGCCTCAACTAGCTCGCAGCAGCACCCTTGGAAGACACCAAAAGGAGTTTTCTGAAGGTTTCTTACCTGTAGTTCTGATAGCTTCTATTGACTTTCCTTTATACTTATCAAACAGGCTGAGTGTGGAGTACTTGCTTTTCCCATCCTTTCCCTTGGTTATTTGCCCCAAACGATCGGACATTGCGATGAAATGTCATCTAGTAAGGAAATTGCTCTGCGCCGCTCCCGATCTGCCTTTTAACAGGAAGGGAACCAGGGGAAGGCCATCAAAAGGATTATTCAGCCACAGACAAGTCCAAAGTAAAGTACACACAAGTGCCAGAACTGCAGCTGTGGTGCTAGCAGAAGCACCAAGCTGCAAGGCTTTAACACCCTCCAAATCACAGAATCGTCACAGGGTTGGAAGAGACCTCGAGGACCATCCAGTTCCAAACCCCCTGCCATGGGCAGGGACACTTTTCCCTAGATCAGGTTGCCCAGAGCCTCATCCAGCCTGGCCTTAAAAACATCCAGGGATGAGGCTTCCACCACCTCCCTGGGCAACCTGTTCCATTTCCTCACCACCCTTCTTCCTGACATCTAATCTAAATCTCCTCTCCTCTAACTTGGATCCGTTCTCCACAGTCCTACCATTACCTGACACCCTAAGAAGTCTCTTCCCAGCTTTCCTGTAGCCCACTTCAGATACTGGAAGGCCACAGTAAGATCCCCTCAGAGCCTTCTCTTCTCCAAACTTAACAACCCCAACCCTCTCAGCTCACAAGAAGCTTGTGGGATTTAAGGTGAACAAGGAGAGCTGCAGAAACTTCTCATCAGTGTTTTTTTTCCTGCCACTCCAGTGCTGAAGAGGTGTTCACAGGATGTCAGGGGTTGGAAGGGACCCGAAGAGATCATCCAGTCCAACCCCTTGATGACCTGCGAGGTCTTCTCCAACCTTAGTGATTCATTGACTCTTGAAGTTGAAGGACACAAGAGAGGGTGATGAACACAGTCCTTGTTTTAAAGAGCAACTCTAACAATGACAGAAAACACTGCATCTTACAGCACACTGGAATGCAGCACTGGGTTCCTCACTGCAGCACTGGCAGCCAGGTAATGGTTAGGATAATGGTTCCAGGCTGGCCACAGCAATTGACAGCTAATGCAGCAGCAATGAATGCTCTGAAAGCATCACAAGCATCACCTGAAGGCAACAGGATTGTATCTTCCAATTTCCTTTTCCCCTCTGCTGTCCAGAGAGAGCTAAGGAGTCCAGAAAAACTGCTCCAATTAAAGAGGTTCTGACTCTTGAGCCTGTGGGTTCAGCAGCTCTACTGTCAATGCTGAAAACACTTTATTAGGGAAGATTACAGGTCAAGAGCATTCTCAGCTATAAACACACTCCTCACAAAGGCTGTGGTTTGCTAATTTCTCACTGATCTTTGCTGGCTCCCTTCTTTACTTTCACATTCTGGTTCTTGGGAGCCCAGGACAGGGCTGAAACTGGGAGAATGTGCAGACTGCAGGTCAGCTTCTATGGCAAAAATAAACTTTGTTTCTTTATAACAGACCTCTCTTTTTTTTCCAGCTGTAATTCTCTGTGCTAAATTTTCTCAAATCTAAGAGCTTAACCTAACCTTTTCACAGGGAATTTAGACTTCCAGATTTTGTGTTGTAAAAGCCTCCACTTCAAGCCTTAAAACTGCTGGCAGAATTATTACACCATCTGCTAGGTCCCATCTTAGGGCTGCAACCGTGCTGGAGTACACAGTAAAATGCTGCATAAATTGGACCTTCCCACCCCTCACCCTTCCTGAAACGCATCCAGCACCTTTCAGAGGCAGTCAAACCACTTTGCTCTTTCTGAAAGCAATAATAGCTGGGCAGAGGCTCTTCTACCTTCCAGCAATGCCTTATCAGACACGATCATCCCCAGCTAAGAGGATTAGGCCATCACACTTCATGGTGGACCCGGCCAGGTTGAGAGCATCCTGCCGTCTGCAACGAGCAGAGTCAAACCCATCTAAAGGCTACCGCCAGGGGGGCAAGTTTTTGACCAGAAAACCTGGTACCATGCAGTGAGCTTTTGGATTGCAGGCTTCACATCAGGGCTGGCACAACTGAGAAGCTGAGGACTGCCGTGTGTGAGGCAGCCAGCAGTGTGGTCAGGGATAGAGGAAGGAAAGCATTTTCTGTCACTCAGTAACAGCATCCCTGCGGTGCTCAGGAATAACACCGGGTTTTACACAAAGCCCCTCGCAGCCACCACTGCTGGACCATCGGGTGGGGCTGCAGCACGAAGGCCACGGGGCTGGCTGGCACTCTTGAAGAGCCTTTTCCTGCAGAGTAGCAAAGAGGTCTTTGCCCCCAGCCTGGCTCAGTCTTTGCTCAGGTGGCCACCACGTGCCAAAGAAAACAACAGTTGCCTCCACGCTTGTCCATTTCCATGTATTTTATTAGTAGGACAAACATAAAAGAGATAGGGAGAAAAAGCCCTCATTAGCAGGGACTTGGCAAGAAAGCAGAAGCCAGGCTGAGAGAACAATGACCTGTTTGAACTGGCAGAGTTGTGGGGAGCCCTGGAGCAGAGCGAAGAGCAGAGGGAGATACACGCCAGCCCTCGGCTGCCCTGGAGAGAGCAGTCACCTGCTCTTAAGAGGTAAATGAAGGCTTGCAGAGAGCCTGGCCCAGGGTCAATCCCGACCACTCCAGTCCCCTACCAACCTCATAAAACCCCAAGCAGTAAAATCCATTTTGAGGTTTAGAAAAGTGAAACCAGATAAAATTAGTTAAGCATTAGGAAAAACAAAAACAAACAACCAAGGCAAGCAACAACGAATCAAAACAACAACAAAAACCAAACCAAAACCACCACCAGATAAACAAAAAAAAAAAAAAAGCAACCAACCAACCAAACTCCTACATCAGGTTCAGGAGGTAACAGAAAATCCCCAAGCTCCTGAAAGCCAGCATGCAAACAGCACAGAGGGCAAGGCTGCAAAGAGAAACCCTGACAACCAGTTATGTAACCGGGTCTCAGCTGCCTCTTGATTACATCTTATATCATTAAAAGGATGCAGGAGGAATAAACAACCACTTCAGAGCAGAGGAGCTGGGGACACGCTGGGATAAAGCCCCTTGTCATACTTTCTGGGACAGCCACCACTGCTGCCTGGATAAATGAAGTTTACTTTGAACTCCTTCCACACTTTGAAGCTGGAAAGGTGAAACGCAGCTTTGTTTGCGTGTTGTGTGCGCTCCAAAGGGGAAAACAAGTCCACGGAGAGGTGAGGCAATTCCCACGGGGTCACTGTGCAAAGAGGCTGCTGAGCCAAGCCAGAGCCGTCCCACAGGCAGGGACCTGCTGCCTGTCCCTCCTGACAGCAGCCAGCTGCAGATGCGAGCTGGTCCGTGGGCGTTACTGCCCATGGAGATCACTCAGCACCCAGGCCACCCACAGCATCTCTCCGAGGCCGCAGAGCCCCCCAGGGCTGTCACCACACCGGTCTGCTTCCCTCATTACACAGCCACAGAACCACAGAATAGTCTGGGTTGGAAGGGAACTTAAGTTCCAACCCTCTGGGTTCACAAAGGTCTCTGGAGGAAGGTTTAGCATGGAGCTTAGCTCTTTCTGTTCTCAGGACAAGCAACACCTCCCACGACAACCTCGTCTAGCCAGAGATGTCCCTGCCCATGACAAGGGGTTGGAACTAGATGATCTTTGAGGTCACTTCCAACCTAAACCATTTTGTAACTCCATGATACCCAGGGACAGCACCAGAGTGGAAAACACCAAGTCTCAGGGGGCTCTGAAAACCCTGCAATGTAACCAGTCACACTGAGACCCCAGGGGGGAAATAACTGCACCAGACTCACTTCTGGGCAGAGCTCTGCTATCCAGGAGCCTTCATGTCCACAGCACAGTGTCCTGAATTTGATGTTTGAGTATTACCCCCACTCCAACTGCATTTTAAAGGGACACATCCCAATCCAGAGAGCAACAGTGACAAAATGAAGTGCCAGAGCATGTAAGCCCTTGAGCTACAGCAGGGATCTACCAAGCAGGGAGCCTGTCCTGCATGAAGAGCCAGGTGAAAACCTTAAGTTGCTGGCACTGTTTAACAACCAGAAACCCCCAAGCTGAAACCACAGGCATGGGGAGAGACTCCTGGTGAAGGGGACTGTCTGCAAAGCTCTTTGTAAATCCACGTAGGAAGGAGGCTGGTGTTTTGTTCACAAGGGCTGGATGGAGCTGGAAGGTAGCCAGCCTTAATTTCCCAGGGCAAACAGATTCATGAAAGCTAACACACACACATACGAGGAAATCACTCCAGCTCCTCGCACACCACTGGGCACAGTCACCTGGGCAAAGGGCCCAAGACCACTGCAGACCTTTGCTCTCTGCTTACTCCCCAGCAGCAAATACAAACCGAAGCCACAGGATGGAGATTAAGAGTGAAAAGGCTTTTCTCTAGAAGCAGAGAGATTCTTGACTTGCCATTCTATACAAATTGCTCAGAAACTCACAGGCTGCAAAGCTGAACTGAGCTTTCAGAAACAAACAGTCTGAAGTGACTGTTCAGCTGAAATCTGCCATGGTTTCTGCTGTTCCTGGTAATGTGAAACCTTTTAAAAACCATAGTGTTGTTTTACAGAAGATTAGTGATGTTGACTCTTCTTTAAATACACACAGTCAACTCTGCTGGTACTTCTCATAGCTAAACATCTGTCAACAGGGAGATAACACCACTCCTGGAACATGGCCCACCAAGAGTCACCTCTTTGTGAAACAGCCACCACCTGCCTCAGCAATGAAAGACACCACTGGCTGCCCTTGGAAGAGCTTTGGTGGAACAGTGTGACCAGCTGCCGTGGGGGCTTGGTGCCAGATGCATGTATATCCCCTCTAGAAGCCCTGTCTGGGCCCAGGCAGGGATCATCAGCCTAGCAGGGAAGGAACCAGATGAGCATTCAGCAGCAACAGGAGAGCATCTGCATCCAAGCATAAAGCCAATAGGATGAATGCAGAAGAGCTGTGCAGCAGGCAGAGCTTGTAGCATGAATCCAGGCCACAAGAAGCCACTTCATGTCCCTCCATTGCATTGTTTTCAGAGGGAGCTGCCAAGAGATTTGTTGGTGCCCCTGAAAAAGGGCCTGAACGTGGCACTAGGTCCTGCCAGATGAGGAAGGGCAAAGAACACACAGACACTCCATAGCCAAGGACCCTAGAGCTAGAGCACACCACCTACAGCCTCCAAAGGGATTCTGCCTCCACTCTGCCCTACTCAGGTTCCTTTGAGATAGGAATGTCCACGGAGAATACATGGATGCAACTTAAATCCCAATACAAAAGAAATCCCTGGCAGTAATGCTCTTCTGGCAGCACCTGCTCAGAAAGCTCCTGGCAACGTCCAGCTGAACTGCAAGGTAAGCTGGGCACGTAGGTATCTGAGCAACACAAGCAAGACTGCAAAAGAGCTAGCAGGAATCTCCTGATGGGTAACAGGGTTGGCACTGCCAGCCCTATTTTACAGGCTGGGTAACCAAAGAGAAACACTCTGCTCAAGTAACACTGTGGGTAGGGTTGGGGGTCCCAGGGCTCAGGTTTCTGCCCCTGTCACCCAAATTCGCACTGCTAAGAGCCTCAGAGACAATGAGGCCTTGAACACCGAGAATGAGCTGTAGAGAAGTCACACAAGGAAGGAATTCATCACAGCAGCTCCTGCCACGTCTAAACAACCTCTCCCAGTGGAGGTTCTGTGTCTGCTGGCCCAGTCCTGCCCATTGCTCCAGAGGGCCCCACAGCTTTTCTGGCAAACAAGCAGAGAGGAAATCAGAGATGCCACAGCTCCAAGAGATGAAATCAGAACAAAGCTGGCAGCCTTTAGGGTTAACAGCTTTTTTTCCCAGGAACAGACAGAGCTCTTTCTACACAAATGCCACCAGCTGTTGAGTAAGCAGTTCTGCTCTCTCAGGCTCACACTGGAACGGGGAGGTGGTGCTTACCTTGTGCTGATGTGCCTCACTACCTGCTCTGGGCTTTGCTAACCCCTCTCCACTCTCAGGCTGGCTGTTCAGGAATCCAGCTCTCACTCAGGTTATGCACAAAAGGTTATCTTTATGATGAGAAAGATGAGCTAAAACCCAATGGAGCAGGCTGCCCAGAGAGGCTGTGGAGTCTCTTTCTGTGGAGTGATTTCAACCCCACCTGGATGAGACTCTGAGCAACCTGTTCTGGGTTGACTCTGCTTCGGCAGGAGGGACAGCCTAGATGATCTCCAAGAGGTCCCTCCCAGCACCCACTAGGCTGGGATTCTGTGATACTCATCATCAGGCAGCAAACACCAGTCCCTCACTGCACACACAAGGAAGGGTTCTTACACACTCCCACCAAGCAGATCCCTCATGTCCTGTTTCTCTCCAAGATGCTGACAGCAGCTCCTCTGGCAGGCATCTCTAGAGCCCGGCAGGCCAGCACATACTCTGCAGAGTACAAGGCTGCCCTGGCAAGAGCTGAATAGATCCCTCCCCATTAGATCTCTCCCACTTCCCACAGCCACCAAGAGTGATGTAGCATGGTTCGAACCATTAATAAGATTACAAGCAGTTCAGACAGGCCTGCAGTTCAGAAACACTGCAGGTGCTGAAGCTTCCAAGAAGGACAGCTCTGGGTTCCCCAGGCTGAGGAGCAGCAGGGCAATGCGGCACTGCACAGCAGCCCTTCTGCCGGGAAGCCTCTTCACAGGAGCCGTTTCGCCTACAGATGATTGCCAAGGATGCTAACAGCAATCCGATGGGAAAAGGACACAGGCACACAGTGGGAAGAAATCAGGCTACAAGCAGAGCAGTGCAGGCCTTTGAAGAAAGGAGCTGTAGGTATCTTTAGGTAGCTGTGGCTTTTCTGGAGAGCTAAGCATCCTGGCCTCTGCGCTGGACATGCGGACTGGAAGTGCCAGACAGGAGGTGGAAACGCTTCACAGATGCTTTAATTTGCATAGATATTTACAGGGCACAGATGACAAGGTGTGAGAGCCTCACCTCTTCTGTCCAGACGGGAAAACGACACCACAGAACTCTGCTTTGCTACCCAACAGCAAAAACAAGTCCCCCACGTTCTGGGGCTGGAACTCACCCTCTGAATCCCACTGCATTCCCAGTGCTGTGGGGCCAACAGTAGCATGAAGCCCTGCTCCAGAGCAGGTCTGCAAGCTGGGAACGCTGCCAACACCTCCTAAGGGAATCACCCCATACACAGCTCTCAGCGCACTGCCAAAGGCACTGCTGTGCTCGGATGCAGGTTTCTGACACAGTAACACCCAGAGCTCGTGAATCTGCTCCTAAATGGTGGACTGGGAGGTTTAGCTGCTGGGTGGGAGCTTGGTTCTCTGGTGATGTGAGAAAAGAGATACACCCATACTTGGTACTACTGCAGCCATGAAGAAGTGTTTCTTGAGCATGTCTCCACTCACTCCCCTGCCTGCTTCACAGCCCACTCCACACTGAACAAGCACACTCGAGGCTTTTGTACGGGCTCCCAGCCCACATACAGGTAGGAAGAGCTCAAGAACCTACCCCACTGCAGAACACTTAAAAAAAAAAATCACTGTATTCCCACATGAGAAGTGTCTGGGGGAGGCAAAGTCCCAATGCAAGCTCTTCAAAGCCATCCCTATTCACTCCTTGCAGCATCAGCACCACCACCACCACCACATTTTGTCTACACTGTCTCAGCAGCTAGCCATGAAGGACTCTACACCACATCTCTTCCATCAAGGTGCTAACTGCAAATGCTCCACAGATTGCCTCTTTGAAGTGTTGCTCACCTGAAACTCAAAGGCTAGGAGGATGCTCCAATAGCTTACCTGAAGCCCTGTGGACATGTGAAGTACTACAGTTCACAGCAGTCCTCTGGGGTGCCTTCCTGGTATTTTTCCTGTATTTCTTTGCTCATCTTCACCTCCTTTTCCACTTCTGCATGCTTCAGATCTGGCCATTACCTCTTCCCTTTCGTGAAAGGTACAATCGTTCTCACCATCCCTCCACAAATCAATACCCATAGTCTCCTGAAGATGTGACAGTGAGTTCTCCTGCCCCTTCTGCCCTGCCAGCACTTCAGAACCAAACCACAGACACTGCATTTGGGCTCCAAGTACAACAATTCCCTGCAAAACTGCACATACACAGTTTAACATCTCAGAAACACCTTCTGTCCTGACAGATCCCACATTCCTGCAGCTTCACAACCAACCAGCACCACAGGTAAATAAAGAACAACCTAGGGCTGATGGACCAGCCTCCAGTTCACTTCTATTATGGTCCAAAAGCTCCTAGACCAAAAAAGGAGCAGGATTTACAGCTATACAAATCTGAACAAGGGGACACTGTTGCACGTTGTGCCGGGGGAGGTGTAGGCTGGATGTTAGGAGCAAGTTCAGAGAGTGATTTGCCCTTGGAATGGGCTGCCCAGGGAGGTGGTGGAGTCTTTGTGCCTGAAGGTGTTGAAGCCAAGCCTGGCTGAGGCACTTAGTGCCATGGTCTGGTTGGTTGGACAGGGCTGGGTGCTAGGCTGGGCTGGATGATCTTGGAGGTCTCTTCCAACCTGCTTGATTCTATGAACACTTTTGCTCCAGAATAAATCACTCCCAAGCTCCAACTTGTCAGTTATCTCTGCACAGGAAGCACAGGAACACACAGAACATCCTGAACACCAGTACGAGATACCAACTACAAGTGAGCCCAAGCTACAATACAGTGGGGTTAACACAACACAGTCTCCTGCTTTAGCCCCATTTTTCCCTCCTGCAGCAAAGAACCACTTGGGGTTTGCACCTATCTTGAAAAGCCCCTTCAAAAGGTGGTTTCCACGACTTCCATAGCATCACCTAATTTCAGCAGTCAGAAAAAGATGTTCTGCAAAGGAGAGCTGCACCTGCCCAGCCCTCACCTGCCCACTGTACATCCACCTGCTGCTCCCATGCCAATACTGACCCTTGGATTTCTTTGAAACACCAAACCAGTGATAAGGAGCTGTGAAATTATTGACCTCTTAGGAGAATGAGTCAGTGCCACATGAAAAACTAAACCCACTTCCAAAGCACGATTAGCTGAAGGGCAAGGTCTGATACCCAGACAAAACACTCACTGAGAAGCTGCAGAACAAATGAGAAACACAGAAAAGAGGAGTAGGGAAAACTACAGGGGTCCACCCTTGGACAAACCCTCTCCTTCCCTCCCTCTCTTAAAGCTGCCATCCTGTACTAAGTTCCTCCTGTGCATGCTGCTCCTGCTCCTACAAGGAAATACACAAGTGGAAATGCTACTAGAGTCAAGCCTCTTTGCACAGATTATCATCACAGAAGGAAAAAGAAAATGGCTTACTGTTATTTTCTGTGCAGCAGCACTTAAAGCTAGCCCAGCTCATCCTTAAATACCTTCAGTTACTCAGGTAAGCCCAAGGAATGCCTTGAGCGACCAAGGCTTTGGAGCCTCGGGCAGGCAACACTGTCAGGGATCATCTAACAGGCTCTGCTGCAGAATGCACCCACCAGCAGGCCCAGCACCACAGCCCTGACCTTTCCCAGCTCCACCTCCGATGGGGTACCTGCAGGAGGAAGAGATGTGGTAGAGGAAACCAAGAGCAGCAGTGGCACACGCACCAGGGCTGAGGGCTGTCCCACAGCATCACCCACTCAGGTACCAGGGCATGCTGCGTCAGGCATAAGACAAACACCGACTCCATTGCCACCTCTCCTTTTAGAAGGTTCAAGCATGTTAGCCTTTGAAGTTGGGTTTTGCACCAAGCTCTAATAAAAGGCTTTATTGTCACTATAAAGCAAAATCACTTTAATAAAAATCCTTGAGAAACATTACTCATATTTATTAACACTATAATGCTTTTAAACCCTGCATCTCCTTTCCAGCATTTGTATGGATTATTTACTTTCCCAGCTTCAGCCACTTGGCCAAGCTTCACTTCAGCTCTCATGCCCACACAACAAAGAAAAAAACAAAACAAAACAAAACAAAACCTCACCCAAAACACGCTGTAAGCCCACATAAAAACCCTCCAAACCTAGAGAAAAGAAGACACCGAGACACTGCCTAATGACAGCTTTGGAGACCTATATAAAACTCCTGATTTACTCCTTTATTTTAAGGAAAGGTATCTGCCCAAGTCATCCAGAAATATTTCCTTAGTGAAGACTGCTGAAAGCATCCTAAAAACGAGTGACATCTGGTGTAGCCCAGCCACGCAGAAAAGCACACCAGACAAATAAGTAAAGGAATCAACTTCTATTCAACGTAGCTATCAAATTAGGCACAAACCCAAAACACAGCTAAGAGCAGATGTGCTCACGCTGGCTGCAGGAAACATGTAATTTAACACCAAAAAAACCCACCCCAACAAACCAGGAATCTCAGCCAGGATTTGGGATTTGTCTGATTTTTAATTGGAAGGAAGATTAGATCATCTCAAAGAGGTCTTCTTCACTGCACCCCAAAATAGATTCTGTTAACTGGGAAGAACTGCTTGGGCCACAAGTCCTGGGAAGATGCAAGCCCATGAAGATCTCAGACGTGCTCCTGGTAAAACTCAGGCCCACCTACAATACCTCAAATAGAGAGAAAGTGCAGGTATAGGTGTTTCAACTTCTCAGACAGAAATCATGCCTCTCCACCCTCTCCTTAAATTCCCCCTACCTCACCTCTTCTAGGTGGCTGTTCCCCAGTCCATGGCCCACAGCACAAGCCTTTAGACCACTGGGGTGTAACTACTTCAGTGCCAAGTGAAGGTGGAAAAAGCTGGTCCAAAAGTAACACCTGTGCCAGTTTATACTTGAAAATCTGCTCCTCAGGAGCCAGCTCTCCAAGGCAGGGACCAGCTATTCATACAACACGAAAGGGCCCATCCCGCGGGAGGCTCCATGTGCACCTGCAAGACAAGGCTTAATGCAAACAAAACTTCCACTCTGAGCCTTGAGTCAGCCCTGGAAGGGGCAGGATGCCCACTCCCCGTACGGCAGACAACGTAGACACTGCTACGTGCTCACACTTCATACCTGCTCCAAACACAACTACTCACGTCCTAAAGGTTTGTTTATTATATCTTATCACCCGGAACACCGGCAACATCAATACACAAATATTTGAGGAGCTGATACTCAAAGGAGTACCTCGCCCTCGGCACGTTCAGGAGGCAGAAACAAAACAAAACAACTTCGCTGACAAAACCCATAACTCCCAGCTCGTTTAATACCTCTTTCACCAGCTCCGACTTCGGGGATGCGAGGGGGGGGGGGGGAGGCTGTCTGCAACCATCCGAACGAAAATCCCCCCCTGGGTCCCAACCAAGCACCACTAAACAAACCACCCCCGCTGCGAGGACGGCACAGCACATGTGTCCCGAGACCCGCACTGGGGCTTCCCCAGCTCGCAGCACATCTGCTCCCACTCGAGAGACGAAAAAGTCCTTTTTTGAAACCAAATAAACCCATCTTTTCCAACCCACCGAGCGGGCTCGGCCAGCACCAAAGCAGGCAGCCTCCGACCTTGCTCCCAGGCTCAGCGGCTGCCCCGCACACCCCCCGCCCGAGCCTCGATGGAGCTTTCGGCCCCAGCCAGCCTTTTGTAGGCTCCCGCACAACAACAAACCGGCCGAGCCTTCTGGATGCCGCCCCCCACACCCCCCTTGTTTTGCTGAGACACGCACACACGGCGCGACAAAAATATCTTTGTGCCACGCTCCAGACGAGGAGGAAAAACAACCTGCCTCTGCGGGGGGGACCCCCAACGCCCCCAGCCCCTGCTGCGCCCCGCCGCGGAGCCGGGCGGCGGGAAGGGGAGAACGCAGCCCCGCCGCACACAGGGACAGGCACCCCGCGGGCCTCCGCTCGGCCCGGGGGCAGGAGCCCGGAGAAGGGCCCCAGGCACAGGCGATCCCAGGCGGCCCCCACCCTCGGGCCTCACCGCGGCCCTCGTAGGAGATGGGGCCGGGGCCGGCCCTACCAGGCCCCACGGCTGCCGCTGACGTTGCCATGCCTATGTGGGGGGTGTGTTTGCGGGGGAAGGGGGTCGCACAATACACAGAGGCCCGACATAAGGGGGTCGCCCCCACCGCCGCCCCGGCCCTCCTCCGCCAGGGCCCTAGCCCTGGAGACCCGCCCGAGCCGAGCCAGGCCGACACGGCCGGCCGCGGGGTGCCGCAGCCGTTGGCTCCGGCTCCATTTTAGTGCTGCCTCGTCCCACCTTCCCTCTCCCTCCCCTTCCTCCTCCTCCTCCCCCCCGGCCCCACTCACCGCCCCAAATATCCGCGGCCGCCGCCGCCGCCGGCCCCCGATACCCACCTGTGGTGGTGGTGGGGAGCCGGGAGTGCCTGGGAAGCCGGTTGCGGAGTGGCGATGAGCGCGGGGCGCGGCGGATGGCGGCGGATTGCGCGGCGGCGGCGGGCTGCGGGGCGATCCGGGTTCTCGCTGCCGCTGCCTCCTCCTCCTCCTCCCCCGGCCCGGCCTGTCAATCCCGCGCAGGAGGGCGCCGCGCCGCCGCCCTCCGCACAGCGCCGCCTGCAGGCCCCCGCCGGTACCGCAGGGGCGGCCCAAGATGGAGGAGGCAGTAACGGAGAGGGCTGTGGAGGAGCGAGGCAGAGCGAAAGGGGCAGAGCCGCAGAGATGGCAGCCGCGGCGACCTCTCTGCACTCACACAGACCTAGCCAGCCCCAGAGGGAGATCCTCCCTCAGGGCCACCTCGGCGGGATAGCTCCCAGCCCCTCGCGAAGGAGGATGGAGGGGAAGGAGGCAGCGGAGCCCCCGAGGTGCTGCTGAAGGAGACCCTGAACTCATCAGTGTCAGGTTCATCCCCCTTCAGCCACCCCAGCTCAAATCACCCACAGCAGGGAGGACACTTCCCAGGGGCTTTTCCCTCCGTTCTCGTGTCTCGTCGCTGCGGTGAGCCCGTTGCGGGCAGCCGCGCAGGGATGGGGTCCGGCGGGGAGGGAGCCAGCGCGGCGCTCGCCCCTGGTTCCACCGGCAGCAGCTTCAGCGGCAGCCCGGAGGGCACCGGGGCAAGGCAGACACCTCTGTCTCCACAACGCTCTGCCCATTCAGAAACCACTAGGAGCCTCAGCAGGCTGATGCCAAAATGAGCTTCACCTCGACCTGATGCAAAGAGCCTTCCCGGGCAGAAATGGACATGAGAGATGCTGCCGCGGGAGGTGCTATGAAATGCAGTTCCTGTGCCCCCGGGGACCTCTGGTAGCTCGGGAGATGTGGTCTGCTGGCACACCGGGCCAGAGCAGCCTCCCTTCAATTCCCCTTCCCTGCAACAAACACACTTTGGTTTCTAGCAGGGTGACATTTTGCAGTGAAACAGGTCACCTGCCGTGCTCTGGCACCCTGTGCGTGCTCGTCCACGAAGAGAGATTGCACAGCACATCTCCCTGGCGCAGGGGACCCCTGTGGAGGAGCAGTCCCCACCTCTCCCCCGGTTACAGGCACAGCCTGGGGCCTGGATCGGTGCTCGTGACAGATCTCAAACAGCCAGCAAGAGTAATGCAGAGGGAGGAAATGCACAAACAGCTTTCTGGACCATATGTGATGTTCCTTCAGTTCAGCTGCACTGCTGTCAAATTTGCCAGGCACTGAGCTACCCTACACACACCAGCACTGCCCCAAACCATCGCCTGGCTCTCAGATCCCCTCCTTTCCTGGATGTCAAAGCATTAACCTCCACTCCTGCCCCTTTGCTGTCTCCTCTTTTCCTGCAGCATGTTTTTTTTCTGCCTGGAGACAGCAGGCCAATGCCCTCCACTCCTCTGCTTGTACCCTCTCCCATGTAGGAGAACAGAACAGAACGGAATAGAATAGAATACAATAGACCAGACCAGGCTGGTAGAGAGCTCCAAGCTCAGCCAGCCCAACCTAGCACCCAGCCCTGCCCAACCAACCAGACCATGGCACTAAGTGCCCCAGCCAGCCTTGGCTTCAACACCTCCAGGCACAAAGACTCCACCACCTCCCTGGGCAGCCCATTCCAATGCCAATCACTCTCTCTGACAACAACTTCCTCCTCACATCCAGCCTAGACCTGCCCTGGCACAGCTTCAGGCTGTGTCCCCTTCTTCTGGTGCTGGCTGCCTGGCAGCAGAGCCCAACCCCACCTGGCTACAGCCTCCCTGCAGGCAGCTGCAGGCAGCAATGAGCTCTGCCCTGAGCCTCCTCTAAGGAGCCCACCCTGCTGGCTTCCTGAGGCTGGCAAACTCCTCCTCACACCGACTCACCAGGCAGCTGCAGCATTGTTCTGGTGCTGGTTTTTCTTTCTCCACCAGCCAGACAAGTCCACACCTGCACACACACACAGAGCTCTGCTAGCTTGCTTCCTGCCCTCACAGACCTCACTGTCCTCCAGCAGAGAAGCTGCAGGCCAGCCACGTTTCCAGAGTGCCTCTGCTTTGGTCTGCTGCCCTTCACGTTCAGCCACCCTGCCCTGCAGCACCTGCAGAGGAAGAGGAGAGTGAACCATCCTGGTCTGGTGCTGGTGCAGCACCCAGAGGCGTTGGCAGAGCCCTGCAGGGGATGGGCAGTGTGGGATCCCCTCGCTTGCAGTGACTCATGCAGCCACCTACAGCCCAAACCAGCGGGAGGTGACTCACAGAGGCTTGTCCAGGTCAGCACTGTGCACACCTGCTGCTGGAATAAGCACTTCTCTGAAGGTCCCTTCTGCATCTCCAAGGCAACAATCCAAGGCCAAGGCAGTAGATGAACCAGTTAAAGAAAAAAACAACCCTAATGCAACCTGTCCTGGAGATCACAAGGCCAAAGTAAACAAAGACAGCTCCACCCTCATTGCCAGGTGGCCACTCTGCAGCCCCCACCAGCTCATGGCTTCTCCACCTGTGCCCAGCAGTGTGCCAAGGCCAAGTCTACAGAGCTTTGCAAGTCTCATGGCTCAGGATCTCATGGGGGCTGAGCTGTTCTTCCCCTCACTGTTCAGTGCTGGCCACCACCTGAATAGAGGAAGGACATAGTCTGTCCTTGCCACCAAAGGGAATCCCAGCATGGTAGGCATTGGAAGGGACCTCTGGAGATCATCCAGTGCAAGCCCTCTGCTAAAGCAGGGCACCCACAGCAGGCTGCCCAGGATCACAATGCCCAGGCAGGTTTGGAATCTCTCCAGAGAGGGAGACTCCACAACCTCCCTGAGCATCCTCCTCTAAGGCTCCAGCACCCTCACACCAAGGAATTTTCTCCTCAAGTTTAGATGGAACCTCCTGGGTTCCAGTCTGTGCCCTTTGCCCCTTGTGCTGTCCCTGGGCACCACTGACAAGAGCCTGGCCCCATCCTCTTGCCCCTAACCCTTTAGCTCTTGCTGAGCATTGCTCAGATGCCCTCTGGGGCTGCTCAACAGCCTCAGGGCGCTCAGTCTTTTCTCTTCACACAGATTCTCCAGTCTTATCATCATCATATCCTCCACTGGACTCTCTCCAGTGGTTCCCTGTCTCTCCTGAACTGGAAAGCCAAGAACTGGACACAGCACTCCAGGTGTGGCCTCACTAGGGCAGAGTAGAGGGGAAGGAGCATGGCCCCATTGCAGCCTGGGCCTCAGGAGCACCATCAGACCTTGGCACAAGATGATGAGCTCCTGTGCTGCTCCTCAGGAGGCTTGCACCATCTGTCAGCTGCATAAGTGCAAGTAGCTGGTGTAAGGTGAGAGCTGGTGGGGTTAGACTGAGCACAGCCCGAGGGAGCTCTGCTGACAAGGAGGAGAGGCTTGGGCAAAGGCTGGCAAAGAGGTTTTGCTCAGGTGGACTTCAACACCCAGCTCCATGCAGGATCCATCCTGGCAGGGCTGCTCACTCACCCTGGGTTTTGACCTGTTCCAGAGAGTTGAGCAAACTGCCCCCTGGACAGGGCAGTCAAACTGCCTTGCAGCAGGAAGAATCCTGCTCCCTCTGCCCAGGGGAGGTGAGAGCAGAAGCCTGCTGTGAGCTCCATCCTTCCAGGAACAATCCTGCCAAACAGAGACAGGCACTGCAAAGGGCTTGCAGCCCTGCTAGGGAACCTGCCTCTCCACGAGTGTGTGTGGAAGAGAGTTGCTGCTGCGGTCTGCAGCCCCTGCAGAGCTTTGCTCTCAGTCCCTAGGTGCCTGCCTCAGGCAGGGGACTCGTGGGGCAGCACACCCAGGGCCCTTTTGCTGCCGGCAGCTGCTGGATCAGGTGAAGGCTGTTCCTTCGTGGCCCGTGGGAGCAGCAGGCACCCTAAAAGCAAGATCCCATTGGTGGCTTTGTGTGCCAGGCCATTGTTTGTCCTTTCAAATCACGAGGACCCACAGCACTCCTCATGAGCCAGTGCTGGCTGCCTGGGGGACAAACCAAAATGCCTACTTAAGGCACTGGAAAAGGAAATCATTTAAACCAGAGCTGATTAAAAGGAAGAAACAATTCTTCCAGTGAGGAGTGAATTGCTTTCAGCTGGCTTTAGCGCTGAGCTTTGCTTCCCACAAGACCCAAATACCACTTGCCTGATCCTGCAAGTATTTTGGAGCCACTTCATCAGCCATGACTTCAGTTTTTCCTTGTGTGTAAATGCAAAACAAGGCTACTGCTCAGCCCAGCTCGGTGGTTTCTCCTGTGGCTGTGCTGCTCAGAAGCTGACAAGGCTGCTCTCTGGGCAGCTTTTAAAGCCCAAACTGACATGAAAGTAGCCCTGTGGAGAGGGACCTGGGAATGCTGGGGGAGAACATCCATGGGGCAGCAATGTGCCCTGGGGTCCAAGAGAGCCAATGGGATCCTGGGGGCATTCAGCAGAGTGTGTCCAGCAGATCAGGAGAGGTTCTTCTGCCATCTGCTCTGCCCTGCTGAGACCTCATCCTGAGTGCAGCCTTCAGGTTTGGGCTCCCCAGCTGCAGAGGGACAGGGATCTGCTGGAGAGGGACCAGTGGAGGGCTATGAGGATGATGAGGGGACTGGAGCACTGCCTGGTGAGGAGAGGCTGTGGGACCTGGGGCTGCTTAGTCTGGAGAAGACTGAGAGGGGATTGAATCAATGTCTATAACTATCTGAGGGCTGGGGGCCAGGTGGGGGGGACAGGCTCTGCTGACTGCTGCCTGGGATAGGACAAGCAGCAATGGATGGAAGCTGCAGCACAGGAGGTTCCAGCTCAGCACAAGGGGCAACTTCTTGCCAGGAAGGGTCCCAGAGCCCTGGCACAGGCTGCCCAGAGAGGCTGTGGAGTCTCCTTCTGTGGAGCCTTTCCAGGCCTGTCTGGATGTGTTCCTGTGTGCCCTGAGCCAGACTGGATTGTCCTGCTGTGGCAGGGGTTGGACTGGATGAGCTCTTTGGGTCCCTTCCAACCCCTGACATCCTGTGGAACTCTCTTACTAGGAAGCCCTCACACAGCCTGGGTTGCCTATATAGCAAGAGGATCCAGCAGCACTCAAGAAGCACCATGCACCTTTCTCCCAGCACCACAGCCTGTCTTCTCCAGCAGCCCTCAGAGAAGGTTGCTGATGTGCTTGGTGAGTTTTCTCCCAGAGCAGAGGAGGAAACAGGGAGGTGGAGGTGCGAGTTGCCAGGTGAAGACCTGTTTGTTTCAGTGCAACCCTTGCTCCCAGAACACACAGGAGAGCCCTGCTGGGAGCATCTGCTTTGGCAGTCAGCACTTTGTGCTGTCAAAGGCTCTTTGTTCAAAGGGGCTAGAGAAAAGCACTATGTCAGATGAGGGACTGCAGTTAGCTGGCAGAGGATCCTAGCTGCCAGAGACAGAAGGAATATTTCTGAGCAAGGCAGCACATGCCTGCTTCCAGTCAGCCTGCCTGGCTCCTACCAGCCTCATCTCCCTCTGCATCAGCAACCAGCCCAAACGCTACACACAAACCCTTCCAGATATTTCAGCCACCACAGAACGGTTCTGGGTTGGAAGGGACCTCCAAAGGCCATTAGTCCAACCCACCACCTCCCCTCCCCTTCCCCTCACTCCAGTCCATCCAGTCATGAAAACCTTGGGGTTAACTCAACCAGCTATCTGAGGCTGGAGTCAGCCACCAGATCCCCACTGACAAAAGCTGGGGAGACCATCCCAAAATGGAAAAGCAGGATCAGCAGATCCATACCTTCCCCAAAAGGTACTGAAGGAGTTTTAAGGCACTTTGAAGTGGTTGATTTTGCAATGCTGGACATCCAGTCCTGATTTAAACTCACACATCAGTTGGTTTCCTGCCTCAGAGCCCTTATCATGACTACAGATGTGGCAGGAATGGAAGTTCACAGCCGTGCTGGGGTTCATGGTTCCAGCCTTCCATCACACCCAGCCCATTCCTCCCCTCCTTGTGCTGGGAGACAGCTGTTGGTTCATGGTTCATCAAGATCTCATTCACCTTGCCAAGAGGCAGCTTTCAGCTGCTTCTGAACAGGATGAAGCTGATGGGAATGAGTGATTCTGGTGGAGCTGCAAGGTCTGCTGTAAGCCAGCAGCTTCTGAGTGGCCCTGGCGAGAGTGGCCTGTGATGGGATGATCCCAGGCTGTGAATCCTGCACTAAGCTCACAGTTAACAGGAGCTGCAGGGTTCGGGTCTAGAGCCTTGGAGCAAAGGCTTTTGTTTGGAGCAGCTCCAGAGCTGCAGCATTCCTTTTTTCTTGGGGACCACTGGAATAATGCCATGCTTCAGTGATTGTTTTTCCCCCTCAGAGAAGCATAGAATGGCAGGGGCTGGAAGGGACCTCAAGAGCTCCTCTGGTCCAGTCCCCCTGCCAGAGCAGGGTCACCCAGAGCAGATCACACATCCAGGTGGTTCTTGAATATCTCCAGAGAGGAAGACTCCACAACCCCCCTGGGCAGCCTGTGCCAGGCTCTGTCACCCTCACGGGGAAAAAAAATTCCTCCTCAGGTTGACTTGAGCCTCCTGTGCCTCAGCTTCCACCCACTGCCCCCTGTGCTGGCACTGGGCATCACCCAGCAGAGCCTGGCTGCAGCCTCCTGCCACTCACCTGCACACACTGATAGATGTGACCAAGGTCACCCCTGAGCCTGCCCCTCTCCAAGCCCCAAGCTCCAGCTCCTCATAAGGAAGATGTTTCTTAATCATCTTTGTGGCTCTGTGCTGGACTCTCTCAAGCAGCTCTCTGTCCTCCTTGAGCTGGGGGTGGGGGGCAGAACTGGACACAATACTCCAGATGAGACCCACCAGAGCAGAGTAGAGGGGAAGGAGAACCTCCCTCAACCTTCCCTCAGCCTTGCTGGGCAGCTGCTGCAGCTTGTGGGGTGCAGCTTCACAGAGTCATGGAATCAGTCAGGATTGGAAGGGACCACAAGGCTCAGCCAGCTCCAACCCCCCTGCCATGGGCAGGGACATCCTACCCTAGAGCAGGCTGCCCACAGCCTCAGCCAGCCTGGCCTCAAACACTTCCAGGGATGAGGCTTCCACCACCTCCCTGGGCAACCCCTTCCAGGTTCTCTCTCTTCCTTACCTCCAGTCTGACTCTCCCCATTTCCAGCTCTGTTCCATCCCCCCCAGTCCTGTCACTCCCTGACAGCCTAAAAAGTCCCTCCCCAGCTTTCCTGTAGCTCCCTTAAGATCCTGCAAGGCCCCAATAAGGTCCCCTGGGAGCCTTCTCCTCCCCAGCCTGCACAGCCCCAACTCCCTCAGCCTCTCCGCACAGCAGAGCAGCTCCAGCCCTCTGCCCATCCTCGTGGCTCTTCCCACCGGGAGCAGCTTCCCAGGGGGCTGCCGCTTGGCGTGGAACGGGACAATGCCCGGGGGACAGCTCCGCACGGGGACACCAGGGGCAGCGGGGCAGGGATGGGGATCCCGGGCCGCGGGGACGTCCTGCCATGTGCCCACTAGAGGGAGCGGCAGACCCAGGCTGGGAGCTGGCAGCTGGCAGCGGGCGGGCTCCGGTGCCAGCCGCCCCAGCGCCAGTGCCAGGGCAGCTCGGAGGGCTGCGCCCCGCTGCCGCTCCAGCCCCTGCCCGAGCTGGGGGGCACAGAGCTCACCTCACTGCTGCCTGCCGGTCCCGCACCTGCTGCTGGGGCTGCAAGGAGAGGTCAAGGAGCGGAGAAGTTGCTCCTCCGTGGGGAAAGGAGCTTCGGCTGGCACTGCAGGCTGAGAGCCTTCGTCTGCTGCAGGGCCGAGGGGTGTGGGGACGTGGGGCAGAGGAGGTGGCGGCAGGGTTGGGCTGGAGGATCTCTGAGGGCTCTTCCAGCTGGATGTTTTCTGTGGTTCTGTGGAAGAGTGGTGAGAAAGCTGGAGAGAACGGGGGGAAAGGAGAGCCCCGCGGGAGGAGAGCCGCCAGAGCAGAAGGGAAAGGAGACGTGGGAGGAACCTGCTCCAGCTGGCTGCGGCCAGAGAAGAGCTTCAGCAGAGCCAGATGGAGATCCAGTGGCTGGCAGAGCCCATCCTGTCCAGGCAGAGATGGGGACCAAGTGCCACTGTGGTCTGCAGCAGCCGGGGGACACCCAGAGCAGCAGGGCCAGGGGCAGGTGGCAGTGCTGATGCTGATGCTGGGCTCCAGGAGCCAAACTCACCTGCCCTGCAGCCTGGCCCAGGGCTGGTTGCAGTGCAAGAGCACAGAGCGCCTGGGACAGGGGTGCAGTGAAACCAGTTTCAGCAGCACCAGGAGCTTCTCTGGTGCTGGTGGGAGGTGCAGGGCCCCTGGGGGCTCTCCAGGGCCCTTCATAAGCCTCCCACCAGTTCTGCCCAGCTCCATGGGTGGTGACAGTGTGTGGGGGCTGGCACAAAGGAGCTCCTGACCTTGCCTGGGTACGTGTCTTGCCTCACCGTGGGTGCCAGGGCTGGCCAGTGCCGCGGTGGGAGCCCAGCCAGGGGTTATTAATAACCTGCTGAGTCAGGGGGGGCTCTTGGGTTTCAGCATCACAGGACACAGACGCCGAGAGGCTCAGATGGATCCCCCCCATCCCTACTTTTGACACTGACAGGGACAACTGCAAAGCTGGCTGGGGGCTGCAAGCCGGAGCCAGGCGCCTTGGAGCCTCGCAGGGCAGCCCAGCCCCAGCCTGATGGTCACTGCAGGGGGGCAGGGGCAGGACTGGTGCTGTGCTGGCCCCCAAGTACAAGCCCTCAGCACGCTCACAGGGACAGGCTGAGGTGTGCTCTGGAGGCTCCCTACGCATCCTTAAGGAAGGCAGTGGGTGGTGTGGAGCAGCTGAACTTTCTGGCCCGAGGTAGCACTGCAGCTTCTCTAGCAACCTGCGTGCAAGAGCAGCTGCAGCAGCAGAGTCAGCCCCCAGCGTGCAGGGGAGGTGCAGGGGCCCCTCACACACACACGGGCACCTACCACACACTGGGCCGTGCCCTGGCATCTGGGCACTCACACCTCGAGCTCTTCAGGGCCACACAAGCCCCTGGTGTGGGGCTGCTCCCCTGTGGTTTTGCCTGGCCCCACTCCCCTTTCTCCATCCTGCCCCTGGGGTGTACTGGGGTGGAGTTGTCTGAAGGAGGGGACAACATCCCTGCTTTTGCTGCTGGCATGCTGCAGGCTGGCACCCAGCACTGCTTTCTATTTTTCCACCCAGGCCAGGACCAAAATAAGCCTCTCACCCCTCCTCAGCAGCTGTTCCAGACATCACCGCGGCCACGCCGGATTTCCCTGGCTCCTCTGCTCTCATGGCTCTCAGATCCTGGTGTCTGCACTGCTCTTGCCACAGCTGTCACTTGCAGTGGCTGGCATAAGTGAAGTGCTGAAGCTCTGCTCGGCTCCTGAGTCCCTGGAGAGGTCTGGTTGGGTTGTCTCAGGCTGCCTGAGCAGCCCAGCCCTGCTCGCATCAATGACCTCTCAAATCCCATTTACCTCTGGGGAGGTGCTGGCATCTTCCTGCTCCCCACACCCAGCCCAGATTAGGGGGTGAGGGGATTGAGTGCCAAGCAGTGGCACACTCTGTGAACCCTTCCTACACCCTCTGTGAGGCCAACCCTCAGCAGCGTATCTCAGTGAGCAAACTGATGGCTAAAGCTATGTTAAACCTTGCAGGGCCAGGAGCAGGCTGCAGCATCAACCCACAGATTAGTGAGAGCCTCAGGAGAGGTTTAGAGTCATAGAACCAGAGAACTGAGTAGGTTGGCAGAGAGCTCCAAGCTCCTCCAGCCCAACCTAGCACCCAGCCCTGCCCAACCAACCAGACCATGGCACTAAGTGCCCCAGCCAGGCTTGGCTTCAACACCTCCAGGCACAGAGACTCCACCACCTCCCTGGGCAGCCCATTCCAATGCCAATCACTCTCTCTGACAACTTCCTAACAACATCCAGCCTAGACCTGCCCTGGCACAGCTTGAGGCTCTGTCCCCTTCTTCTGGTGCTGGCTGCCTGGCAGCAGAGCCCAACCCCACCTGGCTACAGCCTCCCTGCAGGCAGCTGCAGGCAGCAATGAGCTCTGCCCTAAGCCTCCTCTGCTGCAGGCTGCACACCCCCAGCTCCCTCAGCCTCTCCTCACAGGGCTGTGCTCCAGGCCCCTCCCCAGCCTTGCTGCCCTTCTCCAAACACCTTCCAGCACCTCAGCATCTCTCTTGAACTGAGAAGCCCAGAACTGGACACAGCACTCCAGGGGTGGCCTGAGCAGTGCTGAGCACAGGGGCAGAAGAACCTCCCTGCTCCTGCTGCCCACACTGCTCCTGAGCCAGCCCAGGATGCCATTGACCATTGTTTGGGTTAGAGATGAGGAAAAAATGTCTTGGCTGCAGGAGTGGTCAGGCATTGGCACAGGCTGCCCAGAGAGGTGCTGGAGTCCCCATCCCTGGAGGTGTTCAAGAACCATGTGGCCATGGCACTTGCAGACAGGCTGTGGGGGCCATGGTGGTGCTGGGCTGGCCTCAGAGGGCTTTTCCAACCAAAGAAAGGTCTATGATTCCATGAAATCCACTCTCTGCCTGTTGGCTTTAAGCAAACCCTCTCTGTTCTAGGTGATGCATCCTTTGGCAAATAGAAGCCTGGAAAGGCTTCAGTCCTTCCAGTCTCCTTTTTTCAGTAGGTGCTCCCTCCCCGTGGGACCTGTCCTTAGGTCCTTGTATCTCACTGGGGTTTTAACAAGCGTTTGCCATCCCAACACATTCCAGCACTTAAGCAGGCTCCTTGAGAGGCAGAGATAAAGCATCAGCCTTCCGGTTCATCCTGCCAGCCTGTCTGCAGCAGATAAGGATGTTGGGCAGCAGGAAAAAGGTTATCTGGGCAGGAAGCTGAGCTGCAGTCGCTGTTATTGCAGGAGGCTGGGGGGGGGGAGTGTGGAGAAAAGGAACCCCAGCAGGAATCCATAGCCCATACAAGCCTTTCCCGGCGGGATGTGATTGATGGTCCGAGCCCTGCTGTGCCTTCCTCCCCCGGGGTGGGAGGCATCCTCCCGTACGGCGGAGAGGGAAGCAGCCGAGAGGGTTGTGCTCTCCCTGTGGCAGGGCACCAGCGGAGGAAGGTGCCCCGAAGCCTGTTGCTTTCCCTCTCCAAGCTGCAAAAGAAGAGGTCTGGTTTCGTGCCCCTGCTGCCCCCACAGCAGTGCTGGATGGGTTGGGCTGAGCAGTCTGCAAGAGGGAACTTTTCTGCCCCAGATCACAGCTTTGCTCTTCTGGGATTGTGCTGTTTGAGTTGGATTTCCAGCTCAGACATAGCAAAAAAAATGGGAACAGAGAAACTTAGAAGTGGAAGAGGCTCACAGATGTCAGGGGGTGGAAGGGACACAAAGAGATCATCTACTCCAAACCCTCTAACAGAGCAGGACCACACAGCCTAGCTCAGGGCACACAGGAACACATCCAGACAGGCCTGGAAAGGCTCCAGAGGAGACTCCACAACCTCTCTGGGCAGCCTGTGCCAGGGCCCTGGGACCCTTCCAGGCAAGAAGTTCCCCCTTGGGCTGAGCTGGAACCTCCTGTGCTGCAGCTTCCATCCATTGCTGCTTGTCCTATCCCAGGCAGCAGTCAGCAGAGCCTGTCCCCCCCACCTGGCCCCCAGCCCTCAGATAGTTATAGACATTGATTCAGTCCCCTCTCAGTCTTCTCCTCTCCAGACTAAGCAGCCCCAGGTCCCTCAGCCTCTCCTCACCAGGCAGTGCTCCAGTCCCCTCATCATCCTCATAGCCCTCCACTGGTCCCTCTCCAGCAGATCCCTGTCCCTCTGCAGCTTGGGAGCCCAAATCTGAAGGCTGCACTCAGGATGAGGTCTCAGCAGGGCAGAGCAGATGGCAGGAGAACCTCCCTTGATCTGCTGGACACACTCTGCTGAATGCCCCCCAGGACCCCATTGGCTCTCTTGGCCCCCAGGGCACATTGCTGCCCCATGGATGCTCTCCCCCAGCACCCCCAGGTCCCTCTCCTCAGGGCTGCCCTCCAGCAGGCACCTCCCAGCCTGTCCTGCTGCAGTTTGTTTCTCCTCCCCAGGTGCAGGACTCTGCACTTCTCCTCGCTGAACCTCCTTTGGTTGCTCTGTGCCCAGCTTCTCTGGAGTCTCTGAGTGGAGAGGTGAACATTCCAGGACCAGGCTATAGAATGGCAACAATGGATAAGTTAATATAAGCTTTTGATGCTCCAATGAAGTGATGTCTGGAAGCAGAGCTTGGACCTGCCCTTTGCTGCTTCTGCTGTGCCTGCTGCTATTTCCCCCCGCTGCTGTTTTGGCTGCTGCTGCTTTGCTGCTGCTTGACCTCTTCCCCCTCTTCCTGAAGGATAATATATTTCTGTAGTAGTTTATTCTTCCTCTGCTGCTCCATTTAAACTGGACAAAAGTACAATCTCAGTTTGTCCTCCCACCTGCCCAAATTCTGACTTGCAGTGAGTTTACTTTGCTGGGAGAGGGACCTGGAGGGACCTGCCCTAACCCAGCACAGGGTTGCACGAGGGCTTGTTGTGATGGGATGAGAGGGAAAGGATTTGAAGTCCAGGGGAGGGGAGATTTAGACTGGAGATGAGGAAGAACAAGGGGACACAGCCCCCAGTCCCTGTGCTCAGTGCTGCTCAGGCCACACCTCAAGTGCTGCACCCAGTTCTGGGCCCCTCAATTCAAGAGAGATCCTGAGGTGCTGGAAGGTGCCCAGAGCAGGGCAGCAAGGCTGGGGAGGGGCCTGGAGCACAGCCCTGTGAGGAGAGGCTGAGGGAGCTGGGGGTGTGCAGCCTGCAGCAGAGGAGGCTCAGGGCAGAGCTCATTGCTGTCTGCAGCTCCCTGAGGGGAGGCTGTAGCCAGGTGGGGTTGGGCTCTGCTGCCAGGCAGCCAGCACCAGAAGAAGGGGACAGAGCCTCAAGCTGTGCCAGGGTAGGTCTAGGCTGGATGTTGTTAGGAAGTTGTTGTCAGAGAGAGTGATTGGCATTGGAATGGGCTGCCCAGGGAGGTGGTGGAGTCTCTGTGCCTGGAGGTGTTGCAGCCAAGCCTGGCTGGGGCACTTAGTGCCATGGTCTGGTTGATTGGCTAGGGCTGGGTGCTAGGTTGGACTGGCTGAGCCTGGAGCTCTCTTCCAGCCTGGCTGATTCTGTGACTGTGATTCTAAGAAGTTCTTTGCAGTGAGGGTGGTCAGACAGCAGCTTCCCCTGCTTGGGATTGGTTACAAAACTGGGAGAGGTCCCAGTGAAATTCCCAGAGCCATCCTCATCCTCCAGAGGGGCTCAGAGGAGCACCACTGTGAAGAGAAGAGCATCAGCATTCCCAGTGGCCTGAGCCCAAGACCTGTGGCCAGCAGCATTTGCTGCAGGGCTCCCTGGCTGTGAGACCTGACCCTGGCATCCCCCGGGGCGCCTGAGCCAGTTTCTTCCATCAGCACAATTAGCAGGGCCAGCAGCAGGCCGAGCTGCAAGGCAGGCTGCTGTGCTAGCACCGAGCCAGAGCAGCCTCCCCTGCTAAGAGCCAGGGATTTTCTGAGGAAAACTCTGCTTGGGGGGAGGAAACAACTGGTCCTGGTCTCCCCCCAGCCCATCCTGCATCTCCCCACTGCAGCCAGCGCGCAGCCTCCCTCGGGCTGCCAGAGCTTAGCTGAGGGACTCTGCGATTAACTTTGCCTCAATCTCCAATTCTTCCCTGCCTGCTATTTTTATCCGAGGGGGAGGGGGGAGGGGGAGTGGGGGGAGCTTTTACAAGGGATTTCACTCAAATAATGAAATAAATGTGATCAGCCCAGGGACCCTTAATCCGCTTTGACTCCTGTGTCCTGCGCAACCATCGCAGGGATCTTTGCTGCCTCCAAGCCCCAGCAGGGTGGGGGGCAAAGGGGCCCAGCCCCTGCCTGCCAGCAGGGCAGAGCCCACAGCAGCACCTCCAACCCAGGCACAGGCAACCTCAGGCCAACACAGGAGAAAAACTCCTCTTTAGTCACAGAGCCACAGAATCAGTCAGGCTGGAAGAGAGCTCCAGGCTCAGCCAGCCCAGCCTAGCACCCAGCCCTGCCCAACCAACCAGACCATGGCACTAAGTGCCCCAGCCAGGCTTGGCTGCAACACCTCCTGCCACAAAGACTCCACCACCTCCCTGGGCAGCCCATTCCAATGCCAATCACTCTCTCTGACAACAACTTCCTCCTCACATCCAGCCTGGACCTGCCCTGGCACAGCTTCAGGCTGTGTCCCCTTCTTCTGGTGCTGGCTGCCTGGCAGCAGAGCCCAACCCCACCTGGCTACAGCCTCCCTGCAGGCAGCTGCAGGCAGCAATGAGCTCTGCCCTGAGCCTCCTCTGCTGCAGGCTGCACCCCCCCAGCTCCCTCAGCCTCTCCTCACAGGGCTGTGCTCCAGGCCCCTCCCCAGCCTTGCTGCCCTTCTCTGGGCACCTTCCAGCACCTCAACATCTCTCTGCAGTGGAGGAGCCCAGAACTGGACACAGCACTCCAGGGGTGGCCTGAGCAGTGCTGAGCACAGGGGCAGAACCTCCCTTGTCCTGCTGCCCACACTGCTCCTGAGCCAGCCCAGGATGCCACTGGCTCTCTTGGCCACCACCAACATCCAGCATGAGCTGAACTAGAGCCAAACCTGTGCCACCACAAACAGACCTTGTGTAACAGCCTCCCTAACTCCCCCCAGATCTGCCTGCCTGCCCTCTGGGTGCCAGCCAGTGCCCATGCTTCCCTCCCCAGCAGCTGCCTCATGCAGGCAGACCATGGGGCCTGAGTCACCCTGTTCCTGGGGGACAGCAGAGAGGATGCCCCATGGCAGGAAGGGATTTATCCCACCTTCATTCCAGCTCCAAATCTACCAACCAGCTTGTGGGAATAAAACACCAGCTTAGGTCGGGAAGGGGGGAGGAACTAAAACACCTCAGCTGTGATGCCCACATATGTCCAAAGACCTAATCCAGCTTTGCTGCTGGCCCTGGCACCTAGTGGGGTTTGTAGAAACAAATGGAAATCTCTTTTTGCTGCTGAGCAGAAATCAGCAGCAGAGGCAGGGGAGGAGGAGGCCTTAGCTGCATGCAGATGAAGTTGTGGTCACCACAGCCTGGGCCTCTGCCAGCTGCATGAGCACACTTGTGGCAGCAGTGCCCAGCCCCATTGCTGCTCTTGCCTCCTCAGGGGCCTTCTCTTAATTCATCTGCTGAAAGCAGAAGAGCAGAGGCTGGAGGTGACCTGGCTCAAGAAGCACCACTGATGGAATCCCAGAACGCCAGCTTGGGAGAGACCCCAAGGGGTGCCTGGTCCAACCTTTCCAGGTGATGGTGGAGTTGGAACAAACTGGCCCAGCACCCTGGAAAGCTGGCTCCTAAAGGGGACCAGTGCAGGGAATCCACTGCAGCTGGCTCCTAAAGGGGACCAGTGCAGGGAATCCACTGCAGCTGGCTCCTAAAGGGGACCAGTGCAGGGAGTCCACTGCAGCTGGCTCCTAAAGGGGACCAGTGCAGGGAATCCACTGCAGCTGGCTCCTAAAGGGGACCAGTGCAGGGAATCCACTGCAGCTGGCTCCTAAAGGGGACCAGTGCAGGGAGTCCACTGCAGCTGGCTCCTAAAGGGGACCAGTGCAGGGAGTCCACTGCAGCTGGCTCCTAAAGGGGACCAGTGCAGGGAATCCACTGCAGCTGGCTCCTAAAGGGGACCAGTGCAGGGAATCCACTGCAGCTGGCTCCTAAAGGGGACCAGTGCAGGGAATCCACTGCTTCCCTTGGGAGAGCATTCCAAAGCCCAGCTGTTCTCAAGGCTTCTCTACCAGCCTCACATGGTTCAGTTTGAGAGCCTGAAGGCTCAGGGGAAACGCTCAAGTTTCTGGGCAGTCCTGAAGGACCTCAAACTGTTTGGCCTTTGCCACACAGCCATGGTGGGCACCTGCACAGAGCAGCCTGGTGTCCTGCTACAGCTCACCCAGGACAGCTGGGGCCGAGCCCCTGGCTGAGCTGCACGAGGGTGGGGAAGGAGGCACAACCAGGAGTGCCCTCAGCCCCTGGCTCACAGGTGCCAAGGGCCTATGTGCCCCACTGGTGCTGCGTACAGCCACTGCCACCCGTGAGGCCAGTGGAGGGACAACTGGGTGATCCCACCAGCATGTTACACAGCAACCCAGGGTCTGGCAGGCAGCACTGCTGAGGCTGGGAGCCAGCCCCAACCCTCTGACACCCTCCAAGGGAGCTAAAAGCCCTCCTGATGCTGCAGGGCTCTGGGGAGAGCTGTGCTGCATCCATGCTCCTCCTCGCAAGCAGCAGCTAGGGGAGGCAGATGGAGCCTGCCCAAAGCCCAGCGAGATTGTCCTCACCCTCAGGCTGCTCTGCCCTCCTTGCCTCTGAGCCAGACTGGCCAGGATCCAACCCTGGGTGTCCATGAGGGCAGCACAAGGGCTGAATCCTCCTCAGGCTGTCCCCAGCACAGCCCCTGGGGCTTCCTCGGACAGAAAGCTGAGGACAGTGCCCATGGATTGCACCTTGGCAGTGGCACAGCCAAGCTGCCCTGTTGCCACCCCCATGCTGGCTGCATCCACGGGGTGGTGGGGCTGGGGGGCTCCTGCCTCCCCCAGGAGGTAACAGCTAAGCCAGCCACAGCCTGTCCTGCTTGTTGGGTGGCAGGGACACAGGACAGGCCAGGCAGCCCCGCGGTGGTGCCACCATCCCTGGCTGTTGCTATAGAGACAGGAGCTGGATTTCACAGCAGTGATGCTGGTTGGCTCTGCAGCACCTTCTGCATGGCAGAGAGCTGGCAGAGAGGGGTGAGGGGTGCTGTGTGGTGCTGAGGAGGAAGGAAGCCCAGGAAACCCTCTGTGAATGCGAGCCTCATCCTGCAACCCCCAGCTCACCCCTCTCTGCCCTCCTGCCTCACTCTGCAGCCACCATTGGGCTGAGAGCAGCTCAGCTGCTGTTAGAGTCACAGGATTGTTTAGCTTGGAAGGGACCTCTGAGAGCTAAGAGCTACAAAGTGAGAGCTTCCCACAAAGCAATCACTGCAGAGCCTCCTCCTGCTCCCTGCTCTCCACAGCCACCCCGAGGTGCAGGCATTTGCCATCAGCACTGCACTAACTGCCTCCATCCTTCCTGGGGGTGAGGACAAACTCTGCCAAGTGTGACAGTGCCTTGAAGAAAGACACCAGAGCTCACTCGTGCACATCAGTGCTTGCAGGAGAAGGTGGCTGGCAAAGAGAAGCCCTGGCAGAGGCCAAGGAGTGGCAGCATGTCCCAGCTGCCCCCTGCTGCTCTGCCTGCCAGGACAGCCAGCAAGAACCAGAGCTTCCCCCTTTCCTGGACAGCCTTGCCAGGGGAGTTCTTGCACAGCCCACCGCCGGGGAGCTGCACGTCTCTGCAGGACCTGTCACCCTCCTTACCGTGCCTGTGCTCCAGGCTGGGGCCAGCCGCGCCGGGGGTCGGCAGCTCGCAGGGCTCTGTGCTGCCATCCCAGCTGGAGCCCTGTGCCAGGGATGGATTTTCTCTTCAGCTTCTTTTCATACTAATTATCAAAGAGCAACAAATGTTAGCAGCTTGCAGGAGCCATTATCTGAATGTCTTCTCAGCAGCAGGCCCTGTAGGAAGAGGCTTCCCAACACGCAGGGGTAGAGGAGAGCACAAGCCCCAGCTGGCTGCTCCCTGGACCTGCAAGCCAGCTGCAATTTGCTCTTTTGGGATGGGCAGGAGGACAGGGAGGAGGGGATGGCACCGTCCTGCAGGATGCATCCAAGCAGGCAACGTGTGGAGTCTGGTAGCATCCATCCCCTGCCAGACATCAGATCCTAAAGGCAGAGAAAGCCCAGAGAATGGGAATGTTTTGTGTGAGCTCTGGGGAGTCCTTAGCCAGGAGAGATGATCCATGCCAGGGACACCACACTGGGCATGGTCATCACCTGGGTGAGAGCAGCCAAGTTTCAAGGCAGCTACTTGTCCATGATGGGAAGCAACAGCACCAGGCCTGGGCATCAATGTCTGGATGCAGTTACCTCAGAGCAGTTCTCAGCCATCCAGGAGCTGAGCCTTGCAGTCAGGGGAGGTCAGGAGTGCTAACACAGCAGAGTTCAGAAGGCTCCAGCCCAGTGAGCAGAGCTGGGGCTGTGCTCTCTGCCTCCTAGCTCGGCAGCCCTGCTGGTACCAGAGAACAGCTCATCCTGGAGGAGACTTACCTGGGGGATCTCCATCCACAGCATCACCTGGCACAACACAACCACAGCCATGAAGAGGCAGGGAGAGGCTCCAGACCTGCTTCACAAACCTACCAGGAACCACCACAACACCTCCTCAGTTACTCCCTACTAGGATGAAAATGGACAACTTGAAGTTGTGCTTTAGCAGACCAAGCCCTCAGACACCCTCCCACAGAGTGGACTTCTGACCAGCATGCAGCATGTGCTGGCTTCAGCATGTCCCCTTCAGCGTGTCCCCAGCACCCGTCTGTGCCCACCCCGTCCAAAGCAAACCTTTTCAGGCCTGGTTTGCATCCCCTCAGCCAGCAAGGCTGCAGCATCTGCTCCAAGCTGAAAGCGCTGCTCCAAGCTACACTGCAGTGGTTTTGTCCCCTCCCTAACCATAAACACAGAGTCAGAGAGGTGGGGGCTGGAGAGGACCTCTGCAGATCACTGAGCCCAAGCCCCCTGCCGGAGCAGAGTCACCTACAGAAGGTCACCCAGGAGCACATCCAGGCAGGCCTTGAAAGTCTCCAGAGACAGAGACTCCTCCACCTGTCTGGGCAGCCTGCTCCAGGGCTCCCTCACCCTTGAGTTAAAGAAGTCCCTCCTCAGGTTTAGCCAAACTCCTGATGTGGCAGTTTGTGCCCATCAGCTCCGGGCCTGTTGCTGGGCACCACTGAGACAAGGACCAAGCAGGGCAGGGCTTTTACGATGATTTATTCCCTCCCAAGTGCCAGCAGTGCCCTGACCCAAGACACAACTAACTGCTGGGCTTACAAAAAAGAAAAAGCACTGTGGCCAAAAGCATTTGGCCTCAAAAGGGTTGGCCAAAGTCGATGTTCTCAGGAGGCTCTCAGGCTCTGCCCACCCTGAGCAGATGCTGAGGGGCAGGCGAGGACCCCCCGAGCCTAGGCAGACACACAGCTCGTTTCTCTCACCCACGAAGCTGAGCCAGGTTGCTGTCCAAACACAGCCCGAGGACAGGGCCATAAGAGAGGTATGGCCCTCGACTGCCAAGCCCCACTCCGCAGGGGACACATCTCTGCTCGTCTCGCCGGGTGAGGAAGCAACGCCAGAAAACACCACGAGGGCTGGGAGCTGCCACTGCTCCCACCCGCGGCTGCGAGGGAGAGCTCCTCAAGCACCAGCAAAGCACCGAGTCCCTGCTGCTCACCAGATGGATATCAACATCTGGCAGGTGTTGGAGGACATCCATATCACCTCCACCAGCCTGAACTGCAGGTAGCCGAAGGCGAAGCCGGAGAGGACGTCGGTGACGTGGTGCCGCCCGATCATGACGCGGGAGAAGCCGACGCAGAGGGCCCAGAGCACCAGCAGGATGCGCAGAGGGATGGCCAGCACCAGGTGGTTGAGCAGGAACTCGGCGAGCATGGCCACGCGGCTGGCGTGCCCCGCCGGGAAGGCGTAGGTGTCCATGGTCAGGTAGTCCAGCAGCCCGGGGCTGACGTCGTAGGGGCCCTTCCGCTTGGCCAGCTTCTGCAGGCCAGCCACGATCACGATGTCCAGCAGCAGGGCTGCAGAACGGGAGGGCAGGAGGGAGAGAGAGAGGTCAGAGGCAGAGCAGGGGCAAGGGCAGAACTTTCTAGGACTGTCGCTGTCTTTAAACAAGGCTCTGGGCTCGGTCCCAGCAGGTGCCCACGGTTCAGCTGCACACAGCAGCTCCATCCTCACCCAAACGTTAGTCAGCCCTCCCGGCTCACCTCTGGGGAAGGCAAACACCATCGGCAGGGAGGAGAAGCCCAAACTGCAGAGGCAAGCAAGGGCCCTGAGGAGGAAGAAAGCAACTGGCAAAGCTAAAACTAAAAGCCTTTTGGCTTCAAACCACTGGACTGGCTGTCTCTGCTCTGTCCTCCACCCAACAGCACTCCTGTGCCTCTGCACAGAGGGGAGGTCTGCAGCCCCTGGTGGGGACCCTGGCACCCGGCAGAGCCTTTCTCTGCACCCTGGGATTTGCTGTGGTTTTGGTAAGGGGCCGAGGGAAGGAGGCACTTTGAAGGCTGCAGAGCCCTGGAGCTGCTATTCCCCAGGGTCTCCTGTTGAGTGTCACCAGCTCAGCTCACAGCCACTGAGGACAAAGGGTGCTGGGCCTGGTGGGTGCCCCAGCACTGTCTGGCTGTGGCTGGGCAGCCACCCAGCTCTGTTCATGCTGGGCCTCCCAAATCACCCCCAGCCCAGCTCCTCACCCTGCCAGGGTGACCCTCCATGGCCTCCACTCAGCCAAGTGCTCCGGGAGCTGTCCACGGCTCCCACCTCAGCCTGGACAAGCAGTGGGCAAGAGCCGAAGCTGTGGGACACAGCCGTGGGAGCTCAGAGCAGTGCAGCTGCTGCAGAGCACCCATACATCAGTGCTGTCAAGGGAAGGCTCTGGCCCAAGCTGCTCCTGCCGAAGCCAGCAGCTGATTGCAGTGCTGGGGAGCCCAGCCAGGACCCGGAGCAGCCTGAAGGAGCCCCTGCATCTCCCCCACGCTGCCCACCCAGAGAGCAGCAGCACAGCCCCCCTGTGCCCGGCTGGCTCCTGCTGCCTCCCCTGCTCCCTCAGCGGTTTGCACTCATGAGATTGTTTTTAAGGTCAAAGTTGATGCCAGGGCAGCTTGAGGGCTGCAGGCATGAGCTCCTGGAGGTGTTCAGGGCATGGGGAAGAAGGCAGAGAGCCGTTTTAATAATCCTTTCATTCAGAGGATGAATAAAATGGGCTCTCAGTACTGCTAGGTTTGATTTTCATCAAGTGATGCACAGAAAAGCCTCCTCTGCACACAGCTCGGGGTCTGAAGGCAACGGCAGCGCTAACCCGGGGGTTAATTTGCCGTTAAAAGAGGAACAAAACCCGAGAGCTTCCTTTCCTGCCACCTCCCCCTGCACTTTCTGTTCCTTTCATGAAGCAACTCACTGATGAAACAGCCCCAGCAGCCTGCCCTGCCCCAGCTCATGAAGCACAGGAGGGGTCCCCACTGTTCTTGCCCAGCTCTGGGTGCCAGCAGAGCACCTACCAAGCGCCGGGAGCCTCCCTGCATCCCTGCCCTATGCTGCTGCTGCCGGGGGCCAGGCACTCACTGCCACAGTGAATCAGCACAACAACTCTGCTGCCAACAGCCCAGCCCTCCCCAAAACGTCCAGCTTCCCCAGCACATTTAGCTCCAGCCCTCCCCAGCACATTTAGCTCCAGCTTCCCCAACACATCCAGCTCCAGCCCTCCTCAACACATCCAGCTCCAGCCCTCCCCAGCACACCCAGCTCCAGCCCTCCCCAGCACACCCAGCTCCAGCCCTCCCCAGCACACCCAGCTCCAGCCACGGCACTTTGGGACATGGCTTAGTGAAGGTTGGAGTCAATCTTGGAGGTCTCTTCCAACCTAACCAATTGCTGTGAGATGTGGCCCCAGGGAGCGCAGAGGAGGGAGCCTGCAGCTGCTTTGCCAGCCTGCTCTGGCACAGCAGAGCTCTCTGTCAGAGGCACAGCAGAGGTGGCAGAGTGCCACCTGACCCAGGGGTGTGATGAGAGGAGCAGGAAATTGCCATCTGATGCATTTTTCTGTTCATCGTGCCCTGACCCCATTGGATTGCATTTAAAGCAGAGGCAGCACTGGAAGGAAAATCCAGGTAGAGCAGGATGTAAAGGAGCAAAGGAAGGATTAGCTCTTGCCCATTGTTGCTCCTTTCACCTCCTGAAAAAGAGATAGAATTTCTCCTTTGACCTGGTGTTAATGGAAGTAATCCTTCAGACTTCCACTGCAAACCCAGCACAAGAAGCTCTCCTCACAGCCAAAACTTCCTGGGAGCACCAAGCCAAGGAGCAAGTCTCACCTGCCTGTCACAGTGTCAGAGATCACCTTGGTGTGGCAAACAGCCAGCATCTGGCATCAGACAGGGGCTGAGCTGAGCTGAGAGAGAAGCCCCTGGGCAGAGCTTTTGTTTGTTAGCAAGAACAGGACAACGACTCTGTGCCCTGCTCCCAGCACCCAAGGGTAGGAGCCCAAGGGAGGTGAGAGGAGAGGTGAGCCCTGAGCTGGCCAGGCACAAGGACAAACCCAAAGCGTGGCCACAGCAGAGCCAAGCCCCACAGCAGCTGTTTAAGAGGAGATGAAACAGTTGGATGTCTCCTGGCAGCATAAGGTCCTTCCTGTCCCAGTGCCTGCGGTGCCATCCCTGCTGCCATCCCTTCTGGAGGGGGCTGGAAGAGGCTGAGGCTGCAGAGAGCACCCTCGGGGGCATCGCTGGAGCCAGGCAGCGTCTCCAGGGACAGGGGCAGATTCCAGCCGAGATGTTTACATAAACATGTTATCAAAACCACAGCTGAAAACCAACCTGGGTGCAGTGCTGGGAACAGGGAGGGGGGAGGAGAAGAGGAGAAAGCCAGGAAAGCCCTTGGCCCGGTCTGCTCCTGCAGCCCTGACTCACATGACTCCGTGCAGATGGGGCTGCTGGGATGGGACCAGGCTGCTCTCCGGAGCCAGGCTGTGGGATCAGCATCAAAACCAGTCACAGCCTGGGCTCAGCCTCCCAGAACTGTGGCTGAACACGTGGAGAGAGGAAGAAGGGGAGGGAAATGCCCAGGAATGAAAAGAATCACAGAATCATAACGGCTGAAAACCCCTCTAAGATCATCAAACCCAAGCATCCAGAGCCCAGCCCAGGAGACACAGGAGTGTGGGAGCAGATGTGCAACAAACAACCCCCTCTGCCCAGCCCCAACCCATTTTAAAGCAGAGCCAAGCTGCTGAGAACTCATCCCCTGGGTTTCTGAGCCCACAGCCAGCTCTGACCCAGTGTCACCATGCTGGAGGCCACAGCAGCCCAGCTGAGATGTGCCTGCTCCTGGATGGCAGCTGAGGCTGCGCTGCTGAGGGCACATGAAGGGCTGAGGCTGGCTTTGGAGCTCCTGCACTTCCCAGAGCAGCCAACCTCACTCAGGAGTCACCTCTGGACAAATGTCACCATGCCCAGAGGTCCCTTTTGCTCCCTAACTGCAATTCATATTTTCCTACCACTTGCTGTTCTCCTTGCATGCCCCTTCCTGCTGCTTCTGAACCCCCACACCTGCCGCAGGCATCAGGCTCCCTGACCTGGAAAATGAACTGTTTGCAGCCTTGTCTAGTTGATGCTAATGAAAGCTGCAGGTTTCAAAAGCATCTTCATCCTCACCCCAGTGGAGTTGGTGGCAGCTGGGAGAGGTCCACTGCTCTGGAGGTGAACTCCTCCACTCCCTTCCCTTCCCCAGAGGTGGTGCCGTTGGGTGTAAGGGCAGACAAAAGGCACAGATGGCACAGCACAGTGAAGAGCTACAGAATCAGACTCTGGGGTTTGGCTGAAGAAGGAGCAGAGTGGGGTAAGTGCCACAGGGACATGGGGAAAATGGGGGAAAGCAACGGAAGGAAGGAAGGAAGGAAGGAAGGAAGGAAGGAAGGAAGGAAGGAAGGAAGGAAGGAAGGAAGGAAGGAAGGAAGGAAGGAAGGAAGGAAGGAAGGAAGGAAGGAAGGAAGGAAGGAAGGAAGGAAGGAAGGAAGGAAGGAAGGAAGGAAGGAAGGAAGGAAGGAAGGAAGGAGCAGGCTAAAAATAGACCTGCAAGATCCCAGCTGATTAGAAACAGCCCCGAGTGCAAACGCAGCCTGCCTGGAGTCCTCCACCCCTGGGAGCTAGGCAAGCTGCAGCTCAGCGGCAGTCACCAAGCAGGGTCTGCACGGCCTGGGGGTGGGATGAGGGTGGGAGGGTGAGGGCAGAGAGAAGGGCTCATGCTGATGGCCAATCACACAACCGTCCTCGTGGTTTGGTTGGAAGTGACCTTTCAGATCCAGTCACAGCCAAGTTACCTCAGCACTGCCCCCAGGATGGCTCAGCTGCCCCCCATCCCCGGCAGGGCTTGACAGCTCACACAGCCCCTGGGCACAGCTTGGCAGCAGCTCGGGTACCACCAGCACATGCCCAAAGCACTCACTGCACCACCACCAGCACCGCGTGGGGCGAGATGGAGGAAGAGAACTACCTTGGGCTGGTGGCCAACAGCATCTCCCAGCCCACAGAGCTGGCTCCTGGCTTGGACTCAGTGCTGCCTGGGCTTGGGCTTGCCCCCTGCTGCCTGCGGGGAGGCCAAAAAACCACTGGGGCTGAATCTGTGATGCTCCAACCAGGTGTGTTGGGTCTGGGTCCGGTCTGCCAGCATCCCTGGACAGACAGAAATAGAGAGCAAGAGGTGCATGAGGACATGGAGACCTCTTCCAAGGGCAGGAGAAAGAGACCGTGCACAAGATCCCCATCCCCAGCAAGCCTGGCCAGAGCAGGACCCCTGCGTGCTGCTCCTCCCAGGGACTCCCCTCGCTGCGATGCTTCTCCGCCTCCCTCTCCCCAGCCACGGCTCCTGTGCTAGAGGCAAACACACTCACCTGCCCTCTGGCACCTCCCTGCGGGCCGCAGCCTGGCTCAGCCGCCCTGGCAGGGCTGGCTCTGCCCCAGTGAAGCAGCCGCTGTCCCCTCCGAGCTGCAGGCAGGGGCAGGGGGAAGCTGTTCGCAGCGTGACAGACACAGGATGAGTCATTTCCCATGTTTATTCCCCCTCTTCCCATCCAACAACCCTCGCACTTCTTTTCTCTCTTGCTCTGCACTCAGGCTCTGGATCATTGCTGCTGCCGAGGGCTGCGTTTCAGCTCTGCTGCAGCTTCCCCAGGGGCTGCACACTGATGGCTGCAGCAAACTCAGCACCCAGCCAGGACATGAGCAACTCGGTGCTGCCCAGTACCAAGGGTCTGCTGGGACCGTGGGGCTGGTGCTAGAGGCCCCGGAATTTCCCTGGAAATGCACCTCCCACCAGCCTGCCCCAGCCCCAGCCCGCTGGGTGCCAGCCGGGCACTGACTGTCCTTTACCAGGGGACACTGCAGTCTCGCCAGCCTGCCCTGCAGTGAGCAGTTTGCACTCGCTGAGAGGAAGCAGAGGAGGAAGGGGAGGGGGCAGGGAAGCTGGCAGAGCAGGGCACTGCTGGCTGCTCACAGATGCCTGAGCTCATCAGCCATGAAGGGATGAAGGATGAGGACAGCACCCACCAAAGGACCAGGGACTCTGACTGCTGTGTCTGAGCAGGAGAGCAGGAGGCAGATTAGCAGCAACAGAGAGGAACATTTAATGCCAGGCTGGATCCGTGTCGAGATGCTGGATACAATGTGGGCATCTGTGTCACTCCCCCTGCCCAGAACCCACCATGCTGGGTTATTTGACACCTAAACATGTCCACCTTGCTGGGCAAAGCTGCTAAGATCTCAGTGGGCACTGGCAGAAGTGGGAGGGGAGCAGGGCAGGGGCTGGACCTTCTTCATGGACCAGGTTTTCCAAGGAAGGAACGGTTCACACAGGGTGCCAGCTCCTGAGCTGCTCTCCCCTTCCCTGCAGAAACATCAGCTGCCCTGGAGGGCTAACCCTGCACCCTGCCTAGCTCAGAGCAGCCCCACAGAGGCACAGGGAAAAACAGACACATCTGGCTCCAAACCATCTCTGGAGCTCTTGGCTTAGCAAGCTCTGCTGCCTACAGCCTGAGCCCTGAGCCAGGCAGCTCCTCAGCCCCTCTGTGGCTCTGAACTGCTGAGCCCTGCAGCTCCAGAGGACCAGCTTGTGCCCACTGCCTGGGCACCGCATCTGCTCGTTGACCTTTACCAGCAGCAGGCTGCACCAGCTGCATCCCCTCCACCACAGGGACTCCAAAGACGACCATGGCAATACCTGCAGCATCTCTGTACTGGCAGGGGAGGTCAGCAGGGGCTCAGGGGGGTGGTGAAGGCATTTCCCACTCTTTCCTTCCTAACCCACCACTTCCCTGCCACTCTGGTCTTGCTTGGAAGCCACCAGGTGGGACTGCAGGGTCCTGGGGTGGGACTGCAGGATCCTGACCATAGAATCACAGAATCACTTTGGCTGGAAAAGACCTCTAAGATTACCAAGCCCAAGCCTTATCTGACTGTACCAAGTGTGGTGCTAAGCCATGCCCCTCAGCAGCACACCTCTCCCTGTGCATTGACAAATATAGCTATTTGAAAGCAATAAACCTATCTGCAGCTCAGATAAGTCACAGCTCTGCAGGGGACTGTGCCTTAGAATGTCGTGGCTTGGTTCCCAATCAGACTAAAGCTAGGTCAGTGCTCAGGGAGATGGCTGGAGAGAGCAAGAGCTGCCTTCCTGCTGACCTTCAGGAGTGGAGAAGTGACCCTGGCTCTCCTCCTTTCCTCCTCCACCCATGCTCAACCTGCCCGCTGCGCACTGTGCCCACTGCCCGCGGCGCTGCTTGCCTCGCCGGTGACAAATGCTCAGTGACAGCAGCAGAGAGCCAACCCCCCCTGCCCGCAAGGGAGCTGCTGATGGGTGAGGAGTGGGACCTGTGTCACTGAGACAGCAGGCAAAGAGGACACCAGGGCTGCCTCTGCCACTCTGAACATCTAGTGCAGAGAGCCACCATCAAAGCAGAGCTCTTCGGAGGTGCCCAGTGATGGGGCAAAGGACAATGAGCACAAATGGGAATCATGGAATCAGCCAGGCTGGAAGAGAGCTCCAAGCTCAGACAGCCCAACCTAGTACCCAGCCCTGCCCAAGCACCCAGCCCATGGCACTAAGTGCCCCAGCCAGGCTTGGCTGCAACACCTCCAGGCACAGCGAATCCACCACCTCCCTGGGCAGCCCATTCCAATGCCAATCACTCTCTCTGACAACAACTTCCTCCTAGCATCCAGCCTAGACCTGCCCTGGCACAACTTGAGGCTGTGTCCCCTTGTTCTGTTGCTGGCTGCCTGGCAGCAGAGCCCAACCCCACCTGGCTACAGCCTCCCTTCACATGCCACCTGAACAGGAGGAGAACCTCCTTTGGTGCGAGGGTGCTGGAGCCCTGGAGAAGGCTGCCCAGAGAGGTTGTGGAGTCTCCTCCTCTGGAGAGATTCCAAACCTGGGCAGTATGATCCTGGGCAAGGTGACCCTGCTTTAGCAAGGGGGTTGGACTGGATGATCTCCAGAGGTCCCTTCCAACCCCTTGGTGTTTCAAACCAAGCACAAATAGGTACCTTATGTGCAAGGGTTAACCAAGTAGATACCTTCTGACAGCAGAGGCAGGAGGAACTGGCTCCAAGGACAATAGGTGGGTCTCTCCAGAGCAGCCACTTTGAGTATGTGACCTTATTCTATCCCCGTGGCAGCGAGAAGGTGCCTGGACCTGGGCAGTCCATCAGCCTGAGACCCTTCTGCTCAGCTTGGTAAATAGGAGGCAAAGAAACGACTTGAGCAGCATCCAGAATGCTGCAAGGCAGAGGAGCTGTTGGCTGCAAGAGCTGCTCAGCTGTAGAAAGGAGGCAGGGCAGCTGCAATGAAGGGCAGAGTCAAGCTGAGAGCAAAGCCTGCGAGAGCCCTTCCACAGCAGCCAGGCAGAAAGGCTTCTGACAAGTGCCCCCTCACTGCTAATCGTCCATCAGATTGAGTGTTTGGGGCTTTCCCCCCCACACACACACCAAATTGAACAGGAATAAATCAAGGGATGTGCCACAGCCTGCATTTTGCCCTGGGTGAGATCAATGATCCAAATGTTCTTTGCTGCCTTTGCAGTTAATGAATCACTGAATTTGGATCCACATCCTCACCAGATGGATCAGAACCGAGGGATTGCTCCCCCCCTCACCCTGCTGCCCTGCCCAGGGTTGAATGAGGTTTCTGCCTGGTTCTGAAGCAGAACTGGGAACTCTAGGGGAAGTCTCCTCTGCTTGCCCCCTAATTGCAAGGCCCAAGGGACTGTCTAAGCACCCCAGTTTCCATGGAACCCTTGTGACTGCAGGGAAGGCTTGGGCAGCCCTGACAGCTCCAGCGCTGGCAGGGAAGCAAAACGAAGCCTGAGGAATGACCTTCTCAGTTTGCCCAAGGGCTGCAGGCTTCCCTCCTGACTCTTCGACAGCCAGAGCTGGAATGCTGGGATGGTCTTCCTGAAAGCAGGTTCTGGCAGAGGGACTCTGACAGTGGGCACAGATGCCTGATCTCTTCCAGCCTTTCAGTACCAGCCTCTGAGCAGCCTCCCTGGCTGGTTGGCATTTGCTGGGAACGATCACGACAAGGAGAATCGATAAATTCCATCACAGATGACAACCACAGAGGGAGAACAGGGCTTGGGGGGGCTGCTCCACATCTGCAGCTGGGATGGATGGAGCACGCCAGGGTCAGACCCCTTCACCCGAAATGCTCCTGCCTGTGTTGGCAAAGCTCCTGTCAAGAGCTCCTCAGGCACGAGGACCCCCCACCTCCATCTGCAGTGGTGCTCCTGCCAGGTTCCCAGTCCCATTCCAGCAGTCTGCTGTCTCCTTGCCTTGAAAGCCTGATTGCAGATCCTCCCCAAGTGCTCTCTGATGGGCTGGCTCCCTGCCCGGAGACTGCATCAGAAATTCTGCTTGATGGATCAAACTCTGGGCCAGCAGGGGGGAGGGAGGAGAGCCAGGGGAGGGAGGGAAGGGAGGAGTACCCTAGACAGCCCCAACGTCCCTGCTTCCCTCTTCCCAGGAGACCAGGGAGACACCAGGAGGTTCCCTTCCCTTTAACCTGTCCCTGCCCAGGAGGGCTGCACACCAAATCTGATGGATTTGATCCACACAGAAGCAGCAGCAAGAGGGGCCAGGGGTGCCAGCTGCAGGAGCCTTGCCATACCCTTCCTACCAAGGAGACCTCCCATGGGGTTGTCTGAGGTCCATCAACCTCACGGTCCCCAGGCAGACTCCTTCCCCCAGCAGCAGTGCAGCTACCACAGCAACAGCTACTGAGCTATTCAGAGCTCCTGACTGCAACCTCCAGTATCAATCCAAGGCCACACTCACAGCAGAGGTCTGCTCAGGTCCTGCTGAGGAACCTCTGACAAGAGCAGCTTGGGGCACCTCGGTCAGTCCCATTGGTTTGTGGCACTATGCAGAGGGCAAAGTGGAGCTCTTTGGCAGTTGCCAGACCTATGGACTGCCAAGCTGTGAACCAGTCCATCACACGACCTAACCATGTTCTCTCCTGGCAGATGGAGGAGAGAGCTGGGAGTGGTGTGTCTAGGCAAGGAAGCAAGACCTCAGAGATGCCCTGAGATGCCCGTGGGCACCACCACCGCGTGGGCTCAGAAGACCTGCAGATGCAGGGCCAAGCTCTCCCAGTCACCACCTGACACTCCAGTGCCTCAACACAACCTGGAGGTGGCTTTGCATTTGGCCTCCTCACCTGGCAACAGAACAAGAGAACCTTTCTTGCTTTGAAGCCAAAAGTGGCAGCAGCTCTTCATAAGATCTCAGACAGGCTGGAGTCAAAGAGGTCAGTTTGCAGGCTCCAAAACCATCAAAGGCTCTTGGGTCAAGAGGTAGCTGGGCAGGGTGCTGGCTGATGTCAGTCACCTCCTATTTCATCCTCGTGCCCTTTCAGCTGGAGCTTCTGCTCCCAGGGAGAGGTTGCCCCAGCGCAGCGAGGAGCCCCTGGCAGATCTGCTGACGCTGGCAGGCTCTGCGCCACGCTGATGCTATTCTGGCTCCCTCCCCGCCGTGGCCTCCCTTGGTTAGATGTCCCAGCAGGAGGACAGTCTCTCCCAAAGGCAGAGGGGAGAAAAGGCAGCTCCCACTGTGCTCTCCAAGCCAGTCCAGCAGAGTCTTCTCCCTCTCCAAAGGATGAGCTTGGGCAAAAGAACCTGGGGCCATCCTGTAGAGCCTGTATTGCACCACAGTCGGTCTCCTGGGGACAGGATGTCCCTTTCCTGGGGTGCCTTTGAAATGAAATGTCTCTGTCCCCTCAAAAGGCTCCCTGAGAAGCAAAGACCTGAATCCAATGTTTTACACTTGCCTTTCCAAGCAAGAGCAGCTGCTCTCATTGCTGGGGCTCGGGGGAGGACGAACCATCACGGCCAGGTGAGACAGCAATGGGTCACAAGGAATAACACAGCACTGGGCCCCATGCCCAAGGCAAGGAGAGCAAGGCCCTCAGGTAGGCATGGCCAGGGAGACTGTGCCCAGGATCTAAGGCAGGCCACACCTAGAGCTCAGCCTGGTCACTGGTGGGACCTCAGCCCACATGGGTGGGCTGGGCACTGCTCAGCTCAGAGGGCAACTCCTTTGACACATCCCAGCCTCCAGAAACAAGGACAGCAGGCACGGCACAGGGAAGGACGAGCAGGAGAGACAGAAGGCTCCCAGCCTGTCTGCACAGCCTCTGGGTCAATCTAGCTCATGGAAATGGGGACAGCAGCAAGAAAGGTCCTCGTGGGAAGGAGGCTGCGAGAGCAAACCGCAGCAAGGAAGGAGGCAGAACTCCATCGCGCGGCAGCTGAGACGTGGAGCCAGGCTCTGCTCAAGGAGGAGGTGAGCAGATGGAAATGGCTTTTTCCCCCAGGGGTATCCTCAGGAATTGATCCAGATATCAAAGATCAAAGTCTCGATGCTTTCCCCACCTATCAAACCAGCAGAGACTACAGAAGGGACATCACTGCTGGTATCCACCCGCACATCGCAGACACTTCCTCGCTCCCGATGAGCAACCCTGCCCCACGCAGGCCCAGGGTCCTGCCCCTGCTCCCTGGGTGACACCAACTACCAGGATGACTCCATTGCTCCCAGCCAGCTGCATGCTACATCCACCACCCGCGGAACCCAGGACTGAGAGGGCCCAACGAGTGGAGCCTTCGCCATGGAGGTGACTCCCTGTCCCTGACCACACCGGCGGCGGGCAGCGGGCAGAGGAGGAGTCCTACTGCTGCTGCCCCTTGTGACCAGGGCTGGGCTTTCCAGAGGGAAGGAGGGAGCTTTGCCACTCACCTAGCAGCAGGTTCATGAGGACCTCTTGGCCTGCCAGCGTGCTGCTCTTCACCAGGCAGATGAGGGTGCCCGCAATCCAGGGGATCCCGTGCCCCGTTATCCCCAGCAGGCTGATCATGGAGCGGGCACCACCCCAGGAGGATGCTCTGTTGGCACAGACTCCCAGCCTCTTGGACATGCAGATGTCGATGGCCAGCAGGGAGTTGAAGGCAATTCCCTTGAAGGAGGGGTTGAGCTGCATGCAGTCCTCCTCGGGCAGCTGCTGCGACTGCCTCCGCTCCTTGGCACTGCCGTTCTGGGCACCGGCTGCCCCAGCCTGCCCACTCTGCTTCTTGCTGCCGCTCCTGCTCTCCTGGTTCCCCTTCAAGGGCTGGTTCAGGGAGAGGAACTCAGCCCTGTTGAGGACATTGTTCCTGTCCCTGGCCCTGGAGCGTGCCTGGGATGCTGGCATTGCAGCCTCTCCAACACAACCTGCTCCGCAGCCACCGGCAGGGAGAGAAATTCCCTCTGCTCCCTGCAGGAAGCTTCCCCCACTCCCACCCTCACCAGCCGTGGATTTGGGAAGCACCTCGGGTTCCCCTCTCTTGCAGTTGCCCCCAGCACAGTCTGCAGCTGTTAAATATAGAGTAAGGAATGCACATGGCTGTTTACTTCATGGGCCTAGCAAGCTTGGGAGGAAAATTAATGCCAGGCTTGGCAGCCACTCCAGTGCCAGAGAAAAAGGTTAAGCAGCCAATAGACTGGGAGAAGAGGAGGGAAAAGCATCGTGCCAAAGGTTGGTTGCTTCTGGCCTGGTCTATTTAAATCTGCCAATTGCTTATTCCCCTGAGCTGCAAGGGAAACTGGGAAGTGTAGTCCTTGTTTGCTCTGCAGTTCACATTGCAATGCCTGAGAACCAGAGCAGGAGGGGACCAGGGCATCCCCTCCCCACGGCAGCTGGCATGGCTCCTGGGGTGGGCTGTGCCACCACCGAGGCTGGGCACTGCTCAGGGGCTGCCCCCAAGGGGGTTCTCCCCAGGAGTCCTCTCAGTTTGTCTGTTCTGCAGTATCTCACCCCCTGCAAGGGCACCCTGACTGCCACCTTCCTCTCCCTGGCACGGGTACCTGTCATACACCACCAGCCCCACCCTGCCTCGCTGCTCATCCCTGCAGCCACTTCTAGCTCTCCTCATGCCCAGAGCAAGAAGTGTCGCTGAGCTGCCGATTGAAAGGCGCACAGCACTGCCAACGAGCTCCCATCCTCCTGTCCCAGCACCCAGCCTGGCTCAGTACCACAGACATCCATCCCTGCTGTGCCACCCAGCGCCCGGAGCCCGCCCCGAGAGCAGACAGTGCCCGCGTCCCGAAGCTGTGGATGGCAGCAGCAGCACAGGTACCAGTCTCAGGGAAGTGGGCATCATGGCTAGAGGAGGAAGAAGGCTTATGCCAGGCCCCTAGAAGTCCTCCTGCAGAGGACAGGGAAGATCTCTCATCCCTCCCACCCATGGGCTCCCTCACTTTGTGCCAGGCTGCCATCAGCCTCCCAACTCCCCATCATGGCTGGGGTGAACCCCTCTGAGAGATCTTCCACCTCTCAGCGCCTGAGAATATCCTGCTGGTGCCCATCACTCCAGTTTACAGGTCTGGGTGATCCTGCTGCAGTGCCTGAACCACAGCTGGGTGGACCTGAGCCTCAAGCACTTCTGGGGGGGGCAACCTGAGCCAGCTCCACCTGGGCATCCCCTTGCTGGGTGGCCTCCCTGCTCCTCCAGCTCTCTGCAGGGCTCTGCAGACAGCAGTGTGCAGAGGGTTAAAGTGCTGGTGGCCAGAAGCCTGCAGAAACTGGGAGACTGATCTCTCCTCCTGGCCAGCTCCGTGCCAGGGCTGCTGAGCTATTGCTGAGCCTGTTCTTTGGGAGCTGTCACTGGGGAAGAAAAAATGCTCTGAGAGCCCTGGGAGTTAATTTAACCTGGTGCCTGTCCCTGCTGCTGACACCGACAGGAGGGAATTTCTCTGCCTCACACACAGAGCTGCCCCAGCCTCCCCAACAGGGTCCAGCCCCCAGCACTACTCCCCAGTGGGAAGAGGATGGAGGAGGAAGGGCAGAGTGGAATGGAGGTAGTGCCAACCAAGCCCTGTCAGAGCAATTTGTCTGCCCTGCAGCCAGGCAGGCTGCCACTCATGGTCCCAGCTGGAGAGACTGAGCTGGGGAGGGAAACATCTCCCCCATCCCCAAACCATGGCTTATAAATACCCTGCCAAACCTGCAGACAGGCTCCCTGCTCCCGGGGGGGCTATTCCAGGCCTGACACCCGACCCACCTGGAGAGCACCCAGAGGGACAAATCCAGCATGCTCCATGCACCCTGGCTGTGCCCTCTGCCTGCCCACTCAGCCCTGTCTGCCTGCGGGCTGCTGGTCACAACAACCTCTGCTCAGGGATGTCTAATGACAGGCCAAGGGGCACTGGGGACAAGCTGGAGCAGAGGAGGTTCCACAGGAACACAGGGAAGAAGTTTTTCCCTGTGAGGCTGCTGGAGCCCTGGAGCAGGCTGCCCAGAGAGGCTGTGGAGTCTCCTTCTCTGGAGACTTTTCAAACCCACCTGGATGCATTCCTGTGTGACCTGCCCTGGGTGACCCTGCTCTGGCACAGAGGGATCTTCAAGGTCCCTTCCAGGCACCAAGCTCCTGTGACTCTGTGAAGAAGGAAGCTTGGCCAAAATAAAACTCAACAGTTTGGAGTATTCATGGAACATGCAGCAGTGCCAGTGAGATCCTCTAGCCCTCTGGGGCATCGCCTCTGCTGGGCTCGGGTAGTTGCTGCTGTTCAGATAGTGAAGAAGAGGTCCTGCCCTTGAGCAGACCTGGAAAGCAAGGTGGAAGGAGACAGAGCAAGCAAGCAGGACAGAGAGGGAACAACGGCAGGGACAGAGCGCGGCAATGTTATGGCAAGACATGGACAATGCACCAAGTGAGCAGCAGAAGGCAACACATCTCCCTGCACAGGCAGCCCCTCCTAATTCTGGCTTATCACAGCTCGGCCTCGTGTCTCCAGCAATCCCATCAGTGATCCCTCCAGGCTCGGGCACAGCAACCCTTCCGCACACAGCTTAAGGCAGCCGCTCCCGGCTGCGCTCCGCTAATGCCTTAATCACTGCCAGCAGCACAGGCAGGACCCAAACCCAAAGCAAACTCCAGCTGAAGATGAAAAAGCTGATTTAATTAGAACGAGATAATGCAATTTCCTCGTTGACCAGCATGCCACAGCCAGCCAAGCCGAGGCAAGACCCGGCTGAAGCTCTAGTGGCACCAGAGCTGCAGGCTGTGCAGTTTCAGCAGATCTGTGATGCTCTGAGAAGCTGTGAGGAGCTTGTTTGAAAAGTGTGAAAGAGTCTTGGAAATGTCAAAGGATTTCAGCACCTTCTGGAGGCTGCTGAAGCAATTGGGTGCTTCATTTGGAGGTGCTAATTTCATTCTTTCTTCTACTACGAGGTAGTAAAGTTGCTTGTGTGGATGTGGTGTTGGTTCTTCTCTCTGCTGCAGGACTCAGACTGTGCCCTTCATGGGCCTGGGGGGGTGTTAAACCAAGTACTTTGGCAAAGCTTTAAGAGAGCTGCAGAAGGAAACATAACAATGCTCCCTGTCTTCCTCACCTGCAGATCTGCCTGGCCTCGTCCTGTGGCATCCACTTGCCAGGATCACACAGTAGCAGCTCCAGTCTGCTGCTGCTGGAGGGCAGATGGCAAATGCAGAGGGCTGGGAAATGCCAGGCTGAGCTGATCCAGACTGCTGGAAGCATGGGATGGGAAGGACTAACAGACACTGACCCAGCTCTGTGCTGGGTGGCACCAGCAATGTAATGTTTGCCTTTTGGCTCCCCAGGTTTCTGTTGAGACACAGCTCAGGGAGGACACAAGCCCAGAGCCCCATGCAAAGCCCAGCAAAGCTGGAGACACCTCCCCTGGGCTCAGCCCTCAGAATCAGTATCACGCAGCAGACCTCACCAAGGAGCTAAGCACATCTTACCTGGGGCTCAGCTCTTGGAACCAGGATCCTCTGCTGGGTAGTCAGCAGCACTATCAGCCTCACTCTTAAACTGCGCTCAATAGATGTTTACAACTTCCCCACAGGCAGCTGCAGCCTCAGGTGGTTCTCATTCTCTTCTCCACCTGTTCCCAGTCCTTGGGCTGCCCTGGGGGCAGCTGCGTGTTTCTGGCTGCTGGAATTGAAGCTCAGGCAGCTTTGGGTATGGAGTTTTCATAGAAGGAGACCACAGACCATCATCTCTTCACCCCATCCACCTACCGAGCTTTTAGCTTGGAGAGGAAGAACCTTAATCTGTTATCAGTGAGCTTGCAGATGGCACCAAGCTAGGAGCAGCTGTGGAGCTGTTGGAGGGTAGCAGAGCCCTGCAGAGGGACCTGGCCAGGCTGCATGGGTGGGCAGAGGCCAAGGGGATGAGACTGAACAAGGCCAAGTGCAGGGTTCTGCACTTTGGCCACAACAACCCCAAGCAGCACTACAGGCTGGGGCCAGAGTGGCTGAGAGCAGCCAGGCAGAGAGGGAGCTGGGGGTGCTGGGAGAGAGGAGCTGCAGAGGAGGCAGCAGTGCCCAGGTGGGCAGCAGAGCCAATGGCATCCTAGGCTGGCTCAGGAGCAGTGTGGGCAGCAGGGCAAGGGAGCTTGAGTGCTGTGTCCAGTTCTGGGCTTCTGGATGAGGCACTTAGTGCCATGGTCTAGTTGATTGGATAGGGCAGGGTGATAGGTTGGACTGGATAATCTTGGAGGTCTCTTCCAACCTGGTTGATTCTATGATTCTATGATTCTCAGTTCAAGAGAGATGTTGAGGTGCTGGAAGGTGCCCAGAGAAGGGCAGCAAGGCTGGGGAGGGGCCTGGAGCACAGCCCTGTGAGGAGAGGCTGAGGGAGCTGGGAGTGTGCAGCCTGCAGCAGAGGAGGCTCAGGACAGAGCTCATTGCTGCCTGCAGCTGCCTGCAGAGAGGCTGTAGCCAGGTGGGGTTGGGCTCGGGCTCTGCTGCCAGGCAACCAGCACCAGAACAAGGGGACACAGCCTGAAGCTGTGCCAGGGCAGGTCTAGGCTGGATGTGAGGAGGAAGTTGTTGTCAGGGAGAGTGATTGGCATTGGAATGGGCTGCCCAGGGAGGTGGTGAAGTCGCCGTCCCTGGAGGTGTTTTAAAGGATGGGGCACTTAGTGCCATGGGTTAGTTAATTGGGAGGGTTAGGTGACAGGCTGGACTGGGTGATCCTGGAGGTCTTTTCCAACCTGCTTCATTCTATGATTAATCTGGAAAAAAAATATCACCAAACCAAAGCAAAAGCAAACGAAGCCCCGAGAGGAAGCTGAAGGCGTCTAAGTCATCAAAAGGAAAGAAGAAAGGGAATAAAAGACGTTTCTGAAATAAAAACTACATTACCCAGAATCCAGGGAGCTGGGGGAGGAAGCGCTGCTGCCTGCTGCTGCCTGCTGCTGCCTGCTGCTGCGGCTGCTTTTTTTCTCCCTTCTTTTCTTTACTCTTTTTTTTTTCCCCCAAAGGAGATTTAGCTTCAACAGCTGCAATTTGAAAGCGAAATACAGGGGGAGGAATGAGACTGGGCGAAGGAGGGAGGCGAGGAGCGAGCCGGGGGAGGGGAGCGGGGGGGCGGAATGCTGAGACCTGCCGGCGGCAGGGGCTGCGGAGCCGAGGACATGCGACAGTCCCTGCCCGGGCGGCCGGCCGGGCGCGGGGGGGATGCGGAGGGCAGTGGGGCACGGCGAGGCTACCGGCGAGCTCCTGCGAAGTTTGACCCCGTCGCCTTTTTGCTGCTGAGGAGCGGGGAGCAGGAGCCCCCCCTTACCCCCCAGCCCCTGCGCGAATGTGCTGCGAGAGAGGAAGCGAGCGGCAGGCGGGGGGCGGGGGCAGCGCTCCTGCCGCTCTCACCTCCGCGGGCATCTAGCAGGGAGGCGAGGGGAAAAAAACCCTGAGCGAGGAAAGGAGCCTCCCCCCCAGCTCTGAGCCCTCCCCGTTCCCCGCCGCACCTCGCCCCCGCGCAGCGCAGCGGAGCCCGCCGGGGCTCGGCCGGGGCTGGGCGATCGCTGCTCCCCACGATGCTGCGGTGACCGCCCCGCAGGAGCCAGCCGTGTGCGGGGCAGCCCCGCCGAGCCGCCCCCCATGAGCCCCGCCGGCTGAGCCCCCGCAGCCCCGCAGCGGCGGCAGGAGGAGGAAGGTCGGACACCGCCGCCGGGAGCCGCTCGCCGAGGAGGAGAGGAGAAGAGGTGGAGGAAGAGCAGCCGCGGGGCCGCTGACCCCCCGGGCCGGTGCCGGGGGGATGCCACGGGCGGCGGTACCGCGGCGCTGAGCGGGTGCGGAGCGGGGGAGGCTCGGCCGCCGCCTCCCGCCCCGCTGCGCAGCCCCCGCAGCCCGCCCGCCCCAGCGGGACCTCGCTTTAATTCCTGATGCTTTCGGCTATTTCTAAGGGAAATAAGGAGCCAACTCCGTACCCAAGCCCCGGAGCCCCGGACACGGCCGGCGGAGGAGCCTCCGATCCCGGCGATTCGACCACTTTGGGCATTTTCCACTCGAGGGTGGGTTTTTGGTTTGGTTTTTTTGTTGATTTGGGTTGGGTTTTGGGTTGGTTTTTTTTTTTTTCTGTTATTATTGTAATTTTGTGCGAAAGGAAGTTCTGAACAACTGCGAGTCAGGAAGTGGAAATCCACACCGGTTGTGACAAGCTGGGGCTCAGAAACCGATTTCATTATTTATCTAGATGTGTCTATCAACATTCTGCTTTTCATCCAAAGAATCGAGGGAAGTGCCGGCGGGTCCCGCGGCCGGCGGGCAATGGCAGGCTGCGTCTGAGGAGAGGAAGGACTAAATAGATCAGCTAAGAGCACACCGTTATTTCCTCAGCCCCGCAGACCTGTCTGGTTTGCTTTGCGTTTGGGGATTTTTGGTGTTTTGGGTTGGTTTTTTTTTTTTTGCGTTAATTTGTTTGTTGGTTGGTTTATGTTGGGTTGTTTGTTTGGTTGGTTGGTTTTTTAACCCAAAGACTGAGCAAAGAGATTTAAAGTGGGGGAGGGAGGGCGGGGGGGGGGGGGAGGGAATTTAAAAAAGGATCCTTTTGAAGGCCCTTTCGCTTCTGAAGTGCAGCTACCCTCCTGCCCGGGAGCCGTGCTTGTGAGGCAGAGACTCCAGCGAAGGCTTGATGCGAGGAGTTTTCTATCCTATGGATATCAGTTTTTGAGGAGCACACCCCAAGAAGCTCTGTAATTGATCTAGCACCAGATCATTTCAATGCCTAACATCGCCCGGGATTGCTGGAGTACCCGCGGAGCTGCGTCGGACTGTACCCGGGGTATGCCATGGGCTGTATCCAGAGTATCAGCTGCAAATCCAAAGTTTTCCGGGAGAGTATTTCGGTGATCGAAGTCAAAGCCTCCATCGATCCCATCCCCACCAGCATCGACGAGTCCTCCAGCGTGGTCCTGCGCTACCGCACCCCTCACTTCCGAGCCTCTGCGCAAGTGCTGGTGCCCCCTCTTCCCAAGAAGGAGACCTGGATCGTGGGCTGGATCCAGGCTTGCAGCCACATGGAATTTTACAATCACTACGGGGAGCAGGGAATGTGAGTATGGCCAGGAGCGCGGGGGGCTGCGTGTGCCGGGCAGCAGGGCAGCGGCCTGCCTGGGGCCGCCGGAGTGCGCCCCGAGGAGAGCCCGGCGGGGCCGGTTCTAAAGCCAGCGGCGGGGCCGGTTCTAAAGCCAGCGGCGGGGCCGGTTCTAAAGCCAGCGGCGGGGCCGGTTCTAAAGCCAGCGGCGGGGCCGGTTCTAAAGCCAGCGGCGGGGCCGGTTCTAAAGCCAGCGGCGGGGCCGGTTCTAAAGCCAGCGGCGGGGCCGGTTCTAAAGCCAGCGGCGGGGCCGGTTCTAAAGCCAGCAGCGGGGCTCATTCTAAACCCAGCTCTCGTTCTAAACCCAGCTCTCCTGCGACTGATCAGGGCTTCCTCGTGTGTCTGAGACACAGGAGAGCTCATCTCTGCCCTCCTGTGCCCAGACCCCACCGGTCCTCTTGGGAACCCAAGCTCAGTTCCGTATTTGACAGCAGCCTTTCTGCCGTGCTGGGGCTCCTGACAGCCCAGGCACTCCTGCTTTGCTCCAGGGCTTCCCCTGACCTCCAGCGCCTCTCGCCCACATCCCTCCCGGGGTAAAACTGGGCATTGATCACCCCCAGGGCAACCCCTGGGCTGACACTTGTGGCACAGTGCTGTCTCCAACGTGCTCTGCTGCTGCAGTGGGCCAGGGCTCAGTTCCATGCCCACCAGCCCTGGGAACTCCCTAAATATCACAGTCGGGACCCTGCTCGCTTTACTCATTGTAGGAGGCAGCCCACAGGGGGGAGGATGAGGTGGATTTAACCCGTTGAGAGCTAAACCCATCGTACCAGCTTGGAGCTGGGTGAAAATCTTGCATGATCCTCCTTTTGGAGAGTGTGGGAGTGGGAACATGCAGAATACATGTAAGGTAGGGGGAACCTAGGGGCTGTTTGCACACCAACCCCCCCCCACCCCCCGTGTTACTGGTTGGACAGTCATAGTGAGACAGGAATGAGTCAAATTCAAATGCCACCTCCCCACGGAGACAGTCATCTCTCACCAGTCCCCCACCAGTTTGTTCAAGCCTTGTGGCAAGGCTCTGGCCCATGGTTCAGTCGGCAGCAGCACCTGATCTCCAGCTGCCTGCACAGCCTGCAGCTGATGGTGCTGAGCAGCACGGGGTGCAGCAGAGATCTGTCTGTCCAGCCACAGGGACAAAACCTGACTGCAGAGCCCACTGCTGGCAGATGGTTTGGGGGCTGAAGGTGCTGATGCTGCTGGGCACAAGGGAGAAGGGATGGGAAGGTCAGGTCTGAGCATCCCTCCAGCCTGCTCGTCCCAGGGGCATGCTGGGCTCAGCCCCTCAAAGGTCGTTCTGGGTGGCTTAAAAAATGCTGAATGAGGAGGGCAGAGGGAGGATGGGGACATGGATTAGGGTTGAAGAGCAGGACAAACCCCGACTTAATGCAGTGCCCTCCTGGCAGCCTGAACATCTGCACGCACGCCCTGCCCCTTCTCCCCGCCCCTCTGCCGCTAAGCCCCGGCGAGGACATGGGTTCAGCACCTCAGACATAAGCACAGGCACGTTGTAAGACGTGGAGCAGAGGGAAGGGCACAGCAAGGAGCAGCCATGCAGGCTGTGTGTGCCCCCCACTCCCTTTTGTCCCCACGTCCCCTCTCTGCTCAAGCAGAAAGTGCCTGGAGGAGCACACTAGCACCTGGCAAACAGCAGCAGTGAGGCTCAGCAAGCAGCTTAGCTCTATTCTGAAAGTACTCACAACAGGCCTGAAATCTGTAGGCTGTTTGGCTCCAGCACCATCTTTAGCAAGGACAATTTGTTGCTCAGATGTTCCCAATCCCAGGCCTTTGGGATTTGCATGTGTAATTCTCAGGCTCATTTAGAAATCCTGTCTTTTAGCCACCAGCTGCAGAGGGGAAGAGAGAGACCCACGGCGTGGAAACACAGCTCCCAGCACCAGGGTGAAGGGGACTGGGCAGAGAGAGCTGCTGCTGGTGATGCAGACCTCAGCCTGGCCTGCTATGGCTCTGCACCCGAGCTCCCCTCTGCTTAACCATGAGGGTTTGGTACCAGCTTCCCCTGCTGCAAGGCTCTGAGGAAAGGAAAAAGCTGCACCTGCAAGCCAAGTGCTGTGAACAGGGAGGCAGAATTAAACCCTGCAGCTATGCAGGAGAGCTGTGAGCCAGGAAGTCAAGAGTTGATTTCCCACCCTAGGAGGTTTGCTGACATTTAAGGGATCCAAAGAAGAGTTACCCAAACATAAGCAGGATTTGCTTTGCTCCTCCATCCTCTTTCTATAGACCTGTCACCCTCTGACAGCTGCAAGGATGTTTGGGAGGAAAGGCCTCTGGGTGCCAATGAAAAGTGCTCTCGGAAGCCCTTTAGCAAGAGAGGGGCAGGACACAAACCCCTCGGAAAGGATGGGCCAAGCCTTTAGCTGGGGTAGCTCAGCATAACCCCATCGACCTCCAGAGAGCTGCATTGATTTGTGCCAACAGAGCATTTGTCCCAACTTTCCATGATGAGGAGGCACTGCTGGGACATGCATTTGGGTTGGGGGTTGATTTGTCTTTTAGTTTTACCACCACTGTGCTGACAGGCAAAAAGAAACCCCCAAAGAAGCAGAGCTCGGTTGGTCAAGCAGAGCACCAGTACTTAACAGCAGGCTTTGGATTAGTGTTTTCACTCCCATGCTGCAGAGGCTGCTGGCTGTGCATAAGCTGGGCCACAGCACCGAGGGCAGAGACAGCTGAGGAATCCTGGAGCAGATGGAGCTGGGCAGGACTGGGTGTTTGCTGCAGAGGGCAGGATTTCAGCACACGCCTGTACAGCGGCGCTGATGGCTTGGGGGCTAAAGGCAGCTCTCTAAAGGCGAAGGCAAGCCGCTGAGGCTCGGCCAACACAGAGGTGCTGCCCTTAGTTTAAGTCAGGAGCTGCTGGGAACATGGCAAGCCCCATGTGAGGATGTGGCTGTGCTCTCTGTCCCTGTTCAGTCTGCAGCTGAGGCAAACTCCTGCCCAGCCCCATGGCTGGCATCTCTGCCCGCCTGGAACAGGGCTTTGCCCTGTGTCCTTCAGGGAGGAGGCTGCTGTGAGGTGGGAGGATCAGAGCTCTGACCTGTGCAGGAGCAGATGGACCAGGTCCCTGCTGGGATCTCCCGGGGTGGGTGCTGGCTTCTGTGCCCGGCTGTGCAGCACCCAGTGGGCCCCATGTCAGCAGCTGGGTGATGCTGGAATGGCACTGCCCAGTCTTGTTTCTCCATCTCCATGGAGATGTGCAAGAAGTGGTGCAGATGGAGATATGCAAAAGAGAGAAATAAACAAATGTGAGTTGGAATAGGATCAGTCAGGGAGAAGTGTCAGGGAGCTCTCTGTGCCCTGGGGAAGCTGATGGGCAGCTGGGCAGCGTCACGGCTGCGCTTCACCTTACCTGGCATCTCCCTCCTCTGAGATTAAATCTTCTGTGCCCTGCAGCAGAGGCACAATGAACTCGAGACATCAACTTGTCAAGAGAATAAACCCCCAGTCCTTAAGAGGGAAGCCACAGTCAAGCCCAGCTTCAGGATGGCAACTGACCCCCCCAAGGCTTTAGGGGAAAAGGCTTCCCTGCCCTGGCATGGCCCTGGCCCTCGCCTGCACTGCAGCATGCACCTTGCCCTGGCTAAACAGGCTGGCCTGAGCCTGCTCAGCCAAACCAGCAGAGATGTGTCCCTCAGTGCCAGCTTTCTGCCAGTTTCACTCCATGAGTGGCATCAGACATCACTGCTGGGTCGAGAAGAGGAGGCAGGGGCATGCAGCTGGAGGACGAGGGAGGAGGCTCCACAGCAGCCTGGCTCTGGCAGCTGGGGAGCAGCATCTTGAATTTCCTTCCTGTTTTCTGCTACAGCCCTGGCGAGAATTGCTGCTGTGCCAGGGGAGGTGAGACAGACACTGCAAAGGACAATCTCAAATGAAGCAGCCCTGGGTATCAGGTTCCTCCTTTTCAGCCAGTCACAGGCATGGCGGCAGAGACAGGCAGGTAGGAACAGGGATGTGAAACCCACATCCCCCCCCCCCCCCATGATGGCTTTTCACTGCACCCACACATTGCTGTGGCACCTGTATGGAGCTCAGCAAGCATCTGAGCAGGCTTCCCCTCCTCTGGGGAGCTGCTGGAGGGAACGGGGGCTGGAAAGGATGAGATGTGCAAGTCTCTGGCCTGTGGCTGTGCAGGAGCTGAGCTGTCTGCAGTGCCTGATGCCTGCCTGAAAAGAGGAACTGCAGGTGCCTGTGTCACTGCTGGATTGAGCAGGGTTGAGGGCTTCTGTGCTTGGATTTGCTGTCCCTGCACAGGCCACAGCAGCAACAGCTTCAGGGGGTACTGTGGGGCAGCCACCTGAGGGCCAGGGGTGAGCTGGGCTCATAGGAAGAAACTTCTGTGAATGAGAATGAGGAGGCTAAATCCTCCATGGAGCTGCTTGGCAGGGCTGCAGCTGTGCCACAAGAAATAGCTCAAAGTCCTTCTCCTGGTAGCAAGAAGACATTTAAGAGAGGTTGGTTGGCATCTCCAGTCCCTGGTGATGCCCACACTGACTCTGAAGGTTTCAGAAGTGGCAGAAACAGAATCTCCTGATCAGTATCTACTGATTTTGGAGCAGATCAGCCCCAGTGAAGCCATGAAACCAGATAGGTTGGTTTCTTGTCATGCCTCTTCCCTGCTGGCGTCAGCAAAATGTTTAGTGGGCACTTTCTGGCCTTTCCTTGGCTCGACACCACCACAGAAAGATGCTGATGCAGCCAGAGATCATTCCACAGTGTTCTCTCCCAAATCATCCAAGAGGCCAGTTGCTGGCACAGTGCTGCCCATGGCCACGCTCTGCAAGCAAAGGCTCCCGGGCTGGGCTGCAGGCGCTGCCAGAGAGCAGGGCAGGGGCAGCCACCGGCTGCAGCAGCCTCTGCTTCCCCTGCAGTCATGGGACCTCATTTTCCTTCTCCTGACTACGGGACAGAGTGATGGCTTGGGAAGCCCAGAGTTGACCACACTGCCTGGGACCAGGCTCTCGGTGCCCCACAGAGGAACACAGCAGAGTTTCTTCTTCCCCATGGCCCCAGCAGGATGCTCCCTTCTGAGCCACCCCGAGCACAGCCGTGCTGCTCACCGGCACCTTGGGCTGTGTGGTGGAGCTTCTCAGGCTGCAGCCTGCCTTCGGAGACCTGCCCAGGTGCTGACACAGCTCCACCTTTTTGCTCTCATTTAAAGCCTGGGCAGGTCCTGAGAAGCTCCTGCAGTTCTGCACTGCTCTGGGGTCAGATAAGTCTACTGGCAATGAAGCTGGGGACAAACAGGGCTTGGCTGACCTGCAGTTTCTGAGCATCCTCGGCGTGGTTCTCCTGCCACTCACCCACCAGCCTCTGCTTTGGGTAGGCTGGAGCAGCCCGGGGGTAATCAGCCTCTTGTGGCACCTCGGGGGGAGCCGTGGCTGCACCTCAGCACCACGCTTGTCCCAAGGGTAAACCTCTGGGAGATTGTCAAATCTCACCCTAGGTGACAGCTAAGCTGAGCTGCCGCAGGCTGGATGGAAAGTAACCCTACACCAGCTGCTGAAAGGCAGAGAAAGAGCCCCCAGGTGGGGTTTCAGAGCTGAGGAGGAGGTGGAGGGCTGCAGGGCACCACCGAGCTCATCTGACCACCAAGGGCTGGGTTCATCCAGCATCCCCAAAGCCTTTGTGTGGTCAGCTCTCAGTGAGCAGCGTGGGGGTGGTGACCCAGGCTGGCTCTGGTTTAGAGGGCAGAGCCTGTGGACACCTCTGCAGTGGCTGGTTGGGGAGGTCCTGGCAGGCCTGCTCAGGGATTTCCTTTGGGCTGCCTTCACTCACCATTTTCTTCCAGGGCAAGGACTCCCTCTGCCTGCTGGCTCTGAGCTCAGGGAGAGGAGTCCTGCAGCCCCTCCACCTGTGCAGGGAGATCTTGTGCTTGAGGAGCCTCCCAGCTGCTGCCGAGCCCTGCCCCTGCCGCCCCCAGCACCCCTTACCCTCTGGAGCCTCCTCTGAGCCTGCTGGCTCTGACCCACGAAGCAGTCACCCCCTGCAGGCTGTGCACCTTCACCCAGCGGCTGCCATGGCACAGGGGAAGCTTCTCCCTGCTCAGGTGAAAAGAAAGATAGGCGAGACCTTTAAATCCTGCCTGGGACCTGCCGCTGCAGCCCTCTGCTGACCCATGCAGTGGTTACAGCACGGAGGCACTTCAGGGTCTTTAAGTGATGGTCAGAGCAGCCCTGGGAGATGTCCCCATGCCTGGAGAGGGTCCAGATCCGTGTGCCCATGGCACCTGGGGACGTGGTTTGGTGGCCATGGTGGTGTGGGTCGCTGGTTGGACTGGATGAGCTTGGAGGGCTCTGCTAACCCAAACCGTTCTCTCCTTCTGCGTCCAACCTTCCTTTGAGACCTTTGCCGTGGTTTGCTTCTACTGCCAAATTCCATCTTAGAAGTTAAACTGGAAGCTAATAATAATCTAACAAAACACCCCCACGTCCCCCCAGGTTGTGCAGGAGGCTCCTGAGGGGCCAGAGGACTCCTCTCGCTCCCTGCCCTGCTCAGCGGTGTGACCTTTCCGCCGGTGCCGCGGGCACAGCGCAGAGGACCCGCAGGGGCAGTCGCAGGAGCCGCTGAGCTCAGGTTCTCTGGTTACAGTAACACCATCCCCAGCCCGGGGCTGCAGCCCGGCGGCTGCCTCCGTCCTGGGACTGCAGGGGGATGAGTCTCCTTCCAGTGCCAGCAGCCCAGCAAGGGAGGGACGGTGGTGCCTTGCCGAGGGCGTTTGTGGGCTGGGACTGCAAAGACAGGGAAGAAAGAGGCAAGGAGAAGCTTTGTGGACCAGCATGGTGAGGTTGTAAGGGACCTCTGGGCATCACCCAGTGCAAGCCTCCCTGCTAAAGCAGGGCACCCACAGGAGTGGGCCCAGCTGGGGGTGGGAGCTCTCCAGACTGCTTGAGGGCTCCAGCACCCTGACACCAAAGAACTTTCTCCTTTTGTTAGATGGAACCTCCTGGGCTCCAGTCCGTGCCCTCAGCCCTGCTCTCTCTGGTCAGGAGCTGAGAACCTGAACTCAGTGCTGCAGTGAGTCCCTGGCAGCCGTGCTCAGAGAGGCAGGAGCTGCAGGAAGGTACCTGCAGCACTGGATGTCCTCCGGGGCTGGAGCCTTCTGAGCACCAGCACTTTGCAGCCGTCTGTAAACACCAACATATTTTGAACCACTCCAGGTAGTGGCCAGGCCCTGCTGGGAGATGGTTCCTCAGTGCTGCTCAAGGGCAGGGCAGGGCTGGAGCAGCTCTGCTGTGAGCACAGGCTGAGGGAGCTGGGGGGTGCAGCTTGCAGGGGAGAAGGCTCCAGAGGCACCTCAGAGCTGTTGCCAGGGCCTGAAGGGATCCTGCAGGAAGGCTGCAGAGAGACTTTGCTGAGGGGGTCTGAGCCAGGCCAAGGGGAATGGTTTGGAGCTGAGGCAGAGCAGGCTGAGAGTGGAGCTGAGGCAGAAGTTGTTGAGTGTGAGGGTGCTGAGAGCCTGGCATGGGCTGCCCAGGGAGGCTGTGGCTGCCTCCTGCCTAGGGCTGTTGAGGGCCAGGCTGGATGAGGTCTTGAGCAGTAGATCTTTAAGATCCCTTCCAATCTAAACCATTCTAGGACAGACTTTCCTGGTCAGCCCTAGAAGTTTGTGGTCACAGTTTCAGTGCCAGGGAGGAGCTCCTCCACCAAGGTGGTGTGAAAGGCACCAGCTGCAGCAGGAGCTGAAGGGGGAACCTGTCCTACCTCCTTCCTCTGCCTCCTTCAAGCCCAGGCTGTCGCCGCACTAACGAATGCCTCCTCCATGCTTTGTTGTTGGCTGTGGCAGGTCGAGTTGGGAGCTTCCAGATCTCCTGGAGGGTAAAATCCAGGCCATCAGCGACTCAGATGGAGTGAACTACCCCTGGTACGGAAACACCACCGAGACCTGCACCATCGTGGGGCCCACCAAGAAGGAGTCCAAGTTCAACATCAGCATGAACGACAACTTCTACCCCAGCGTGACGTGGGCAGTGCCCGTCAGCGAGAGCAACGTGGCCAAACTCACCAGCATCCACCGGGATCAGAGCTTCACCACCTGGCTGGTGGCCACCAACACGGCCACCAACGAGATGGTGACCCTGCAGACTATCAAGTGGCGCATGAGGCTGGGCATCGAGGTCAACCCCAGCAGGCCCCTGGGGCAGCGTGCCAAGCTGCAGGAGCCCTCTGCTCAAGAGCAGCCCCAGGTCCTTAGCAAGAATGAGCCAATACCACCCAGTGCCCTTGTCAAACCCAATGCCAACGATGCTCAGGTACTCATGTGGAGGCCAAAGGATGGACCACCCCTTGTGGTGATACCTCCGAAACATCGATGATACCAACCTGGCATCCTGGCAGCAAAAGGGAGACTAAAAACCACCCAACCACCCACCCACCCCTGAATCAAACCAACCACTTAGGTGTTAGGAACACAGCTGTAAGCAGAGCAAGAGCAAAATGCACTTTGTCTTCATTCAACAAATGCAACCATTCTACCTTCTCCCACTGGGACGGATTTCACTGTGCTAAAGCTCCAGAGGAGACCTTGGACTGGGATCTGTCTCACCACTGGATTCCCAAGGGAAGGAATTTTACTCTGATGTCTACCCAGAGAGCTTTTTTTTTTTAATTTTAGTATTTTATGATATTGTTTTTTGGTGTTTTTTTTCCCTTTCTCCCCTCTCCTTCCTTCTTTTGTTTCCTGGTTTGAACTTCAGCCCCATCAGCTTGTCCAGGCTGCCCAGAGCAAGGAAGAAGATTTCATTTGGAATTTTAAGAGTTGGGGTTTGGGTTTTTTTTTCCCCCTTTCTTTCTTTCTTTCTTTCTTTCTTTCTTTCTTTCTTTCTTTCTTTCTTTCTTTCTTTCTTTCTTTCTTTCTTTCTTTCTATTCCCCACACACACATTTTTTTTCCCCTTTCTTTTTGTTAATTTTTTTTTTTGGACTGAGAACATAAAAAAAAAACCCAAACCCCTGGATCAAAAAGCTCCCAATTGAAGAGAAGAATCATTTCAGTCCAGTTTTGTTTCCCAGGCTGTGAGGTTCTGAGTTGCAAACCCAAGTCATGCGGCCTTATGTAGACTTTGCTTTGCATTGCCAAACTTTTGCCTTAAAGCTACCGTTTGAGAGAACAGAAACAAAACCCAACGACCCCCACCCCGCCCCCACCAGGCAGAATGTCCTCTCTACAGAGTTTTTTGGGGGAGCAAGGACTGGGTTGCCACGGAGAGGTGGGGGGGAGCTGCTGGATGGAAAGGGCAGGAAGGGTGGAAGAGTGCTAAAAGGAAGGAAAAAAACAACCCAAAAATCGACCCCCCCCCCCCACCCCCCCCAGACTCTTCCCGGGGTTGAACCCTGGATGGAGTGGAAGGGATCTCAGTTTCAAAGCAATGCAAATAACAGCCCCCGCTGCGGGCTGCCTGCCTGCGGTGGGAGCTGCGGGGCCAGCTCCGCGCTGCAGAGCAGGGCAGGGAGCTCAGCTCCGCTTCCCCTGAGCGTTAGGGAAGGTGTCGCAGCTGCAGTTGTGGCCCTGGGAGTCAGCAGAAAGCAAGAATGGGGCGGGGGGGGGGGTGGGGGTGGGGGGGGGGGGGTAGGTGTTGTCCCGCGGGTTTGTCCCCGGGCCAATAGATACTTTCCCAGCTAGCCCAAGCCGTCGGAGCTCCTCCTGCTGCGGCAGCCACCTGCAGCCGTTGCTGCTGGGGGAAGCTCTTTGCCCCCTTTTGCCCCTGAGACCCGAGCAGGGCGTTAAAAGGATCCTCCCGAGAGGGGCTGGAGGTGCAGGGGTGTAAGAAAGGGCAGACCCTAGCCCCTGAGCCTGCCCAGCAATATCTCCCGTCGAGAAGGAGCCAAGGCTGGCAACAGGAGGCCCTCACTGCCCCTCAGCGCCCGGAGCAAAGGCTACCAAACCTCCTCCCCTTCCCGTGCTAGCCCTGGCCTTGGCAGACCATTTTCTTCCAGACGACCTCATGATCTGCACAGCTCAGGGCTGGGGGCAGGACCTTGATGACTCTGGACCTGTCTGCTGGTGGCACAGCCAAGGGGAGGAACTGCAAGCAGGGCAACACCTGAGCCCTGGCTGCAGATCCTCGAGTGAGTGAGGAGCAGGGAGGAGGTGGAACCTGGAGGGTTTGCTGAGGCCCCTGCGCAGATGGCTGCGGAGATAACCAGAAGCACTTCTGCAGAGGGAGGGGCACGGAGGAGCCGTTTGAATGGGAGGAAGTTGTGAGGTGGCATCTGGAGGACAGGGCAGAGGATGGGGAGTGGAGGAGCTGCTCTCTTGCTCCAGCACATGGCCCGAGGCAGATCACTTCCCCTTCCCCCTGCAGCTCCTTCCCCTAGATAATATTTCTTCCTCTTCTTAACAATCTGTCTCAAGAGCTGGGTCTGAGGAGAGCTCAGCATGCCAGCTGCAAGCCTGGCCCTGCTGAGCTGGCCTGGACAGGTCCCACCACCACACAGATGCTGCTCAAAGGCTCTCCCCTCGGAGAGGCACCACTTAGCTGCTGTTGCCACCTTCACCTTCTGCACAGGACATTACCAGCAGGAGATTCTCCTTCCTCACTTCTCCAAAGCCACACCACTACTCTGGCAGCAGGTTTGGCACCGCCACGGGCCCGGGGAAAGCACACCCAGAAGATGTGGCCCCCACCACGAGCCTCAAACCAGCAACGAAGGATCCCGGGGCCCCGTCCCCGGGGCAGGCTGCTGTGCTCCAGGCACTGCCCTTCAGAGATGCTCAGCCCTGGAGCTGCTCTCCCCACCCCGGGCTCTCAGGAGGGGGTGCTCAGCATCACAAGCAGCTTGCAAACCAATGGACCAGATCAAACCCAAATCCACGAGCCAAAGGTTGCCTAGATCCAGGCTTTGGGACTACAGAGGGTGAAGCTGGGGAGGCTTTGACTTGTACAGTCACTCTCTCTGTTCAACTCCATCTTCCCACATGGATCCAGCTCCTAACCACAGCTCCACTGGCACAGCCCTTGGGGACTCCTCTGTGTTTTCTCCTAGGCAATACACGCAGAAGAGGACAAGCTGCAAGCTGTGGGTGAACAGCTGATGGCACTGGCATGCACCTCAGCTCCTCCTGGGCAGCTGCAGAGACCAGAAGGGGTATTTGTGTCTGGTCTTTGCTCTGTCTCCAGGCGCTGGGTCCTTGCAGCTCTCACCGCTGGCAGCAGGGGCGCAGCGCTCGGACCCACTTGTCTTAATTAGCTGCAGGAAGGAATTCCAAGGAAAGATTTCTTCTCAGTCACCAAAAACCACATTCAGGGAACACCTATGTCCTTTCCCACTTAGCTTTGTCTCAGGCTTAGTCTCCCAGTGCATTAAGTAAACCTGGTTGTTGCTGTTGTTGTTGTTCCTCCTCCTCCTCCCTCTCTCCCTGGTGGACTGGATGCATCCATGCAATCTGATAGTAACCTCCTGGCTAAACTCCTCCAGTCTGCACTGAGCAGACTTAGCGAAGCACTAAACACAGAACTCAGATTTCACCTTGGGGTCAGCTTTGCATGGACTTCTCCCTTCCCAAAGATTGCCTTTATCCCATGACTAGGATGGGTCCTGCCCCTCCACCTCCATTTGCCTCAGCAGACATGGCGTAGAGAGGGGATGCTGACCCTCTGGGGAATTCCATGGGGGATGGCTTTCTTCCCAGTCCTGCTTCATTGGAGAGCTGATGGGGGCAGATGGAGCATGGAGGGAGCAGTGGCTGCAGGTGCCAGGTGCTGTAGGCAGGGCTGTCGGCACGGCTGGGTAGGGCTCTGTGCTCAGAGCAGGGGCTGGCAGGGTCCCAGTGGGGACTTACCTGTCTGGGGCCCTGGAGCATGGCTGTGCAGAGAACTTCTTCTCTGGCAGCTTTTGGCAGAGCCAGGAACGCACAGAGGCTGCACTGGGAAGGTGATGAGGACACCAAGGTGTGTGTGAGCTGGGCTCTGCCTCATGTCCCCCAGCTCAGCTCTTCATGGCCCCAAATCCCCACAGGAGCTGAGACCGTAGCCTGCCCAACCCACAGTGGTCCAGGGTGGGAAGCAGCAGGACAAGCCCTGGCTGAACCCTTCACCTGCCCATTCTGTCCCCTCCAGCAGTGGGCAGGGGCTTGGCAGCCGCTGTCGGGCACTGCCAACACAGCAAGGCAGCATCACAAACCACTGGGGTCTTGCTTCCTACCCTGAGAGGAGCGTTGTGAGGGAGGGGCAGCCCCTGGCAGGGCCAGCAAAGCAGTGCTGGGGAGGGGGGATTGGACCTGTTGAGCTGGTGCAAGGCTGAGTCCAGCAGTGGTGGGGTGGGGGAAGGCAAATGAAGGCTGCCCGAGCCCGGGCACCGCTGTCCCTCCTGCCCTGGCTCCTGGTGCAGCAATAAGAACTGTCCTTGGGCTTGCAGAGATACTGTGAAAACAAAACCAAGATGTACCGAGCCTGGACACGCAACGAGATGTAAACCACCCCCACCCCCTCCCCCAGCCCCTGCTTTTCTAACAGAGAAAGGAATAAAGAGAGATTTTGGAACACGCTGCCCGCTGGGCTGTGGGCGCTGCCTGCTTCCAATCGCGGGGCTCCAGCACCCCTGCCCCCGGGCTGCGATAAGCGCCCTGCGATAAGCACCCTGCGCACCGCCAGGGCCTTCGCTCTCCACTTCAGCTCCGGCAGCCGGAGCAGGGAAGGTTCCTGCTCAGGACCGAGCAGCTCTCGTCCTGCCTTGCACCCCCAGGCGCAGCTCGGGAGCGCAGGGCAGAGCCGAGCCCAGCCCAGCCCCTCGGTGCGGCCGAACCGCCGCAGGGCTGTTCCCTGGCACCTTTTGCTGATTGGGCAGCAGACTGGGCAGATGCTGGCTGGGAATGCCACATCTGGAGGGAAGCAGCAGCTCGGCCAGGCTCTGCTGCCTGGCTGCAGAGAGCAGCCCTGTCCTGTCACACCTGGGCACACGAGAGGCTAAGAGCCGCTGCAGTGCCCCCCCGGGTCCCAGCCCCAAGGCTGTGATGCTCTCAACACTCCCCCCACGGTTTTTCAGATCCCTGATTCCCAGCAAACTGCTGGAATTTTGGAGAGCAGAGGCCAAGCACCCAGCACAGCTCCTGCTCCGACCCCTCATCCGCGGGGCCCAACCTTGGCACCTTCCAGGGCTGCGCTTGAGCTGCTCCTGGCACGGACGGACCTCACCAGCGGCTCCTGGCGCCGCGGCTGTGCCCCGCGGGGTTCAGGCTGCTCTCGCTCGGGGTCCTTGGGAGGTTTTCCAGTGGCGTTGCTGTTTTGCCACTCTCTGGCCCAGGCTGCAAAGCACCATCAAAGCTTCTCCACAGAGCCGCAAAGACTTTGCTCTGCCTGCCCCAAATGCGGCAGCTGCATCGGCTCCCACCCAGCACCCCAGGACCCTCCTGCCCAGTCAGGCTGGCAGAGCCACAGCACACTTTGGGCTTTCCCAGCACATCCTGGGCACGAGGACTGGACCCTTACCTGTGGGACACCCCCAGGGTGCCCCTCACACTGGTATCTCCCTGGAGCAAACTAGAGCCTGCTGCTGCACCCCTCAGAGGCTGCAGCCAACCCTTGCACTTGACCTGGTACCATCACCCACAGGCCCCTGAGGTGGGTGCCCACCTAAACCACCAGCAGCCACAAGTGTTGGTTGGGGAAGCTCCAGCAGGAGTGCCACAAAGGCAAGAGCAGAGGGGAAGGGGAGGAAGGAGACAGATGGGAGGTCATGGCTGCAGGGAAGGAATGCCCAGGGCTGGAGCCCCAGCAGAGCAGGGGACAGGCTGGGACTGGGATTCCTTTCCACAGTGGAAAGTCTCCAGCCTCATCTGTTGATAGCAAGGTTAAATTTAGATGTCCTAGTTTTGGAGGGAGGGACAGGGGGTGGCAAGGGGCCACCAGCCGACTCACAGCTGTTTTGGGTCTGCACAGACACTGGAAAAGCCCCTGAGAAGGAGCAGGGTGGTGGGAAGGACATCAGCTGCTGAACCCAGCAGAGCCTGGGTGGTGGTGGAGTCCAGTTCTGATGCTGCAGGTTACACCAACATCCATCTTGGCTTAAGCCAGGGCATCAGTGGCTGCTACAAACCAATGCCACCTGGCACCTTGCTGGGCTTTGCCACTTGGCTTCCTGCTTTTGTGCCCTGGGCTGTAGCAGGCCAAAGCAACAGCTCCTTCCTCGCGAGGGTTTGCCCCATGGGCTCCATGCTCCCTGCTTACAACTTCTTGCAGGACCTCCCCTCTGCTGATGCCAGTCAGGGCTTGCTGCTTGCTCTACCTCAGGCGGTGGGGGTGGGAGGTGCTGCTGGTCTCCTCCAGCACTGCAGCCCAAGGGCAGAGCTTGACCCAGGGCTGCTCATTTTATCACCCCCAGCCTCTCTTTTATCTGGTCCCGAGGGGTGCAGGGCGCTGGCAGCTCGGGACGTGCCAGCCTGTGATAACAGCCCCGAGGCTGCTGCAGGAGCCAGGGAGGTGTTTGCAGGGAAGGAGCTCAGTGACCTGCTGGAAGCTGCAGAGAAATGAGGTGGGGATATGCTGAGTGTAAGCAGCAGGCCCTGGGCAGCTGGGACAGAAGCCCATGCACCAGTGCCAACGTGCTCAGGGCATCTCTTGGTGAGCACGAGTTGGTCTTTGCACCATGGCTGCGAGACCCTGGCACCCCACTGCTGGGAGGAGGAGGAAGGGCAGGGCTCATCTCGCTGCTGAGCGAGGGCTGCTCATCCCCTGCCTCTCCCCAGCCCCTGGAGCTCCCCAGGACATTTATATGGGAACAGGAACTCCCTGGGTGCTACCAGGCAGGCTGACTCCAAAGCCTCCTGCAGGCATTTTCCCTTGCAAGCAACACCGAAGGGCAGGGGAGGTGAAAAGCAAGGGACAAATAAAACTCACTTCTGCCCCAGAGCAGGGACATGGACACTGACTGCCACCACCTGCCTCAGTCCCTGCTCCCTGCAGCTGGAGCAGGGCTCTGGCACATTCAGCAGCACTTCTCTAACCTCCACCACCTCTCCCAAGGATCCTGCTTGGAGAGAGCCCCAAACTCCCCCCACAAACACAGCCCTGGCAGCACAGGAGGAGTTCAGGCTTTGACAGCAGAAGGATGCCAGCAGCATTTGCCCTCTGGTCACCTCTGTACCATGGCACTTAGTCAAACCATCAACCCAGCACCACCATGGCCACTAAACCACGGCCCCAGGTGCCATGGCCACACCGTTCTTGAACACCCCCAGGGCTGGGGACTCCACCACCTCCCTGGGGAGGGAGGTAAGCTCCATCAGAGCAGCTGTGGAACAGCTGCTGTTAGTGACCTGAGGACTGACCATCCTGGACAGGGCAGTGGATTACCACCACGGGCAGCACGAGTCCAAGCCTGGCCAGCCCTTGGCTTCTTTACCAGCCCAGAGGCTCTCTGGGTCAGGAGCTTTTTCTCTTTAGTCAACATCTGTCCACAAAAAGCTGGACAGAGGCCAGGAGATCAGAGGCCACCTAAGACAGCTGTCAGATTGTCACAGCTTCTGGCAAGCACCAGCCCAGGCCACAGGCTCTTGCCAAGCCCTTGAGTCATCTCCTCAAAACACAGCTTTCAGAGTGGCCTTTGCTGTATTTGTGCCATTTCTGGAGGCTCCTGGTCAGGACCAACCTCTCTCTGCTGCTCAGCTCCTCCAGCAGCTACTATGGAAACCAGCAGCAGGATCTGTTTCACAAGGGCAGGGAGTTCAGGGGGTTGAGTTGTCTCAGCTGTGGGTTTGGAAGCCTTGCAAGAAAATAGGTGAGCAGACAGGCTTGGGTCTGAAAGCAAGCAGAGGGCAGAGCTCAGAGGTCATGGAATGGGTTGGGTTAGAAGGGACCCTGAAGGTCATCCAGTTCCAAACCCCTGCCATGGGCAGGGACACCTCCCACCAACCCAGGCCTGGCCATCCAACCTGGCCTTGAACACTGCCACAGCCTCCCTGGGCAGCCTGTGCCAGAGTCTCAAGTCCCTCACTGCAGAATTTCTTCCTAATCTCCAGTCTCAATCTGCCCTCCTCAAGCTGGGGCTCAGGCAGTACCAAGCAGCACAGCAGGGACAACTCCCAACTGCTCCCATCATTCCAAAAAGGCAACTTGCAGTGGCTCAGCATGCCAGGACCACATTCCTGCCAAGCCAACCTTCTCCATAGCAGGAGCTTGCTTAGCTATCTGGGGGAGCACAGCTGATAGGGCCTGGCTGGGAGGTGTCGCATGCCACAGCCAGGGGAGATTAATGCAAAGAATTTAAGGTCAGTGGTTTGGGCCAGCTGCTATTTGTAAGCAGGAAGGAAAAGCAGAAGAGCAGCCTCACCTCTAGGCCCTTAGGAAATGTTGGGCAGCCAAGGAGAGCAGAGAGGGAGGGCACACTTCAGCCCAGCTTCAGTTCCACCTCCAGAGCAGCAGACCTCAGCAAGTGTTGCCCTCTGCTGCAGTGCTGCCTTGCCAGGATGGCTCTGCTCTGAGGGACAGGGAGATGACAAACAGCCCTGGCACTGCTGCTGTCTCCAACAGGACAACTGGTGTGCCAGGGGTCAGAACCCAGGGTGGGTGTGAAAGTCCTCGGGGCCTACAGCCTTGCAGAGCCTCTCCACAGCTAAAAATAATCCTTCCTTGGGCTCTGCTCTCCACATTTCAATGGCCTCATCCAGCCTGGCCCTCAACACCCCCAGGCAGGAGGCAGCCGCAGCCTCCCTGGGCAGCCTCTGCCAGACTCTCACCACCCTCACACTCAACTTCTGCCTCAGCTCCACCCTCAGCTTGCTCTGCTTCAGCTCCAAACCATTCCCCCTTGGCCTGGCTCTAGACACCCTCAGCAAAAGTCTCTCTGCAGCCTTCTTGCAGGATCCCTTCAGGCACTGGCAGCAGCTCTAAGGTCCCCCAGTAGCTGTGTCCTCCTCCTGCTGGGGACACCAGAACTGGACACAGGACTTGAGGTGCATCAGAGTGAGGTTTGTGCCAGGGCCTCCAGGGCATCCTTTCAAACATTTACTCAGTTCAAGAACAAAGACCTGAGGATGTCCCCAGTGCTGGTGACTGAAGCCCGGAGCTGCAGGGGAGAGCACAACCCCAAACCTAGCTTGGAGTAGCTGAGCTCCAGGGTCCCTTCCAAGCTGAGCCAGTCTGAGTCCAGCTGACAGCAGACCCCAGCAGCCAAAGCCCCTGGGTGCAGGTCATGCTCCTTCCTCAGTCAGGGGCCAGAATTTTCCCCCTCTAACCTGAGTTCCATTTTCTGAGTGCTGCAAAAGTCACAGGAAGGTATAAAGAGGAGGAGAGCTTTTCCTTCCCACCTCCTGGCTGAGTGCTACTGCCATGGGAACGTCTTCTGCAGGCTGCCAGCTCCAACTCAGCTCATTTCCCATTTCTCCAGCAAGCCTCTGGCTCACACATGACTCAGTTTTAGCACTGAGGGAGAGGAGCATGTGCCTCATCCTGTACTCAAAATTAGCAGGGCAAACCCCAGCCCCTGCTGGAGAGCCTGGCAGAGCAGGCATCCTCTCAATGAAACGTGCTGGGTGAGACAAGGAACCAGCCTGAGCTGCTCCCTTGTCTGGGCAAGGGTGACCAGGAGAAAGCCAAGTCCAGCATGGGGCTGTGACACAGCAGACACCTGTCACAGAGTGGCTCAGGCTGGAAGGGAGCTCAGAGCTCAGCTGCTCCAACCTCCCACCATGGGCAGGGACACCTCTCAGCTGGACTCAGCTGCTCAGGGCCTCATCTGGGAACACCCCAGGCAGGAGGCAGCCACAGCCTCCCTGGGCAGCCTCTGCCAGGCTCTCACCACCCTCACACTCAACAACTTCTGCCTCAGCTCCACTCTAACCCTGCTCTGCCTCAGCTCCAAACCATTCCCCCTTGGCCTGGCTCAGACCCCCTCAGCAAAGTCTCTCTGCAGCCTTCCTGCAGGCTCCCTTCAGGCCCTGGCAGCAGCTCTGAGGTGCCCCTGGAGCCTTCTCCTCTGCAGGCTGCACCCCCCCAGCTCCCTCAGCCTGTGCTCACAGCAGAGCTGCTCCAGCCCTGGTAGCATCTTTGTGGCCTCCTCCAGCCACACTCCCACCAGCTCAGTGTCCTGCTGGGGCAGCAGAAGTGGATGCTGGCAGAGAAACCTTTGCAAGACAAGGGAGATGAAGACAGAGAAAATAGTTTACTGTGTAGCCAGAACAGTGGTACCAAAAAATAAGCAAAATCTTCTCCTTACAAAACAAAACCCAAACCAAAGGCAGCCCCAGAACTGGAGCCTGAAAGGATAACTGTTGGGATGCTGATCATGCTGGTGACTCATGAAGGCAGGAGCTACAGCACAGATCTACAGGGAGCTCAGGATGTTCCTAGCTTCTCCATGCACTAAATCCAGAGGAAGATCTGTGGAGCAAGAGAAAAACACCACAGAGTGAGTGCTAGAGCCTCCCTCAGGCAGAATGAATCCAGCAGAGCTCTCAAGATTCCAGCCTCCCTCATATCAGAAGCTCCCTGTCTCTGTCCATGGCAGAGGGTTGGAGCTGGGTGATTTTCAAGGCCTCTTCAACCCAAACTGTTCCATCAATCTATGAGCACTTTGGAGCTGCCAACCTCAGCAGAGTCTAAGCAGGTGTAGCTGCTCTGGGTGTCACTGCACTTCCTCTGCAGCTGCTCTCTGACTCTCTACCTGGGAGCCAAGCAGCAGGCCAGGAGCAGAGCAGCTGACACAGTTAATCTCAGCTCAGACCCCTTCCTCAGCTCCACATCATCATCTCACTGAGGCCACTACTTGTTTCAGCCCCACAGTGGAGCAGATGCCAGCTCACACACACACAGCTGGAGCACAGGAGCAGAGAATGGTACTCACGTGTTAGAGGATCCAAACCCAAACCCTGCAAGAGAGGAGATTGGAAGAAGAATTGGTAAGAGGCAGAATGGCTGTGCAAGGCCTGTAGTAAATGTCTTCTGCCACAGAGTGCAAAACATTTCTACTCTGCAAAGTCAGCTCTCCAGCTAGAGGGGAAGGGACTTGTCCAGGCTGCTCCCAGGGCTTGGCTTTCCCTGCTCAGCACCTAGGCCCAGCTATCAGCAGCAGCCACACTCAGCTGTGCCTCTCCCTGCAGAGAGCTGCTTTCTGCAGCTGGAGCTGGGGCTTAGTGCAGGTGGGGACACAGAGCCCAGCAGTGACAGCATCCTCAGTCCCTGCTCTCAGCCACTGCAGCTTCCCAGAGCTCCATCAGACCCCAGCTGGCTGTTGATGCTGAGCTCAGGTTTGCAGGGGATGTTCCTCTCACACTGAGTGCTCACTCAGAGTGTCCCTCAGAACAAAGAGCAGCCCCACAGGGGCTGAAAAGCACTGATCTGAGGAGCTGTGGAGGAGAGGTTTAGTGACTTGCCACACAGCAACTCAAGAGCTGAAGCCTGAGAGCACAGCACAGCTCAGCCTGCAGCTCTGCCTGCCCAGCTGCAGGAGCAGCACCAGGCAGGCTTTGGGCAGGGGGCTGGGGAGTCTCAGCCAAGCTCCAGGGGGCACTGCAGACATGTGGCCTGATGGGTTCACTCCATGTCAGCTTCTCTTACCTCCTCCACCTGTCCCAAAGGCAGAGAACCCACTGCTCTGTGTGCCAAACCCAGAGCCCTGCTGCGACAGCGAGCCGAAGGTTGGGGTGTTCTGGTTTGCCAGGGTGCCAAAGGATGCTGTGCTGTTGCTGGTGCCACCAAACCTGCAGTTCCAAAGAGAGCAGTTTGTGCTTGCAGGCATCTCCTCACCTCTGGGGCAAGTTTGCCCCCACAGTCACAATGCCAGCACCCCCCTTAAGGGCACCACCTGCCAGGAGTGCTGAAAGCTGTGGAGATGTGGTGCTGAGGGCTTAGTGGTGACCTGGCAGTGCTGGGTTAAGGGTTGGACTCGAGGGTCTGCAAGGTCTTTTTCAGGCTAAGATGCTGTGGTCCTAAGTGCAGGCTGGTGCTGGAGCTGCCCTAGGAGCACACCCACACCCCCCAAGCAGCCAGTTGCTGGAGTCACATCGGTGTGTGCCAGCCCTGCAAGGCTCTGCCTCACCCAAGCTCCTGTCCCCTCTGCCTGCAGATAGGAAGTGACAGCAGATTAGGCAACCTCTCCATCCATCCCCATCCACCAGGCCTCAAAGCCAGCCACAACAGCCCCACATCAGCACTCATCTCCAGAGCTCAGAGACAGCCCTTGCAGCAGGGTGACAAGCAGCTCAGCTGGGAAGGGACATCACCTCTGCCGGCCCTGCTCCCCACCCCCACAGCCAGCACTGCACACAAGGGCACTCTGCATCGCTGCTCCCACCCTTGGACGTCTCTGTGGCCTCCTCTGGCCTCTCTCCAACAGCTCTGTGTCCTCCAGGCCTGGAGGCAGAACTGGAGGTGAGGCCTCAGCAGAGCAGAGCAAAGGGGCCAGCAGGGGCTGGGTTGGAAGGGACCTCCCCGTGGCAAGTCTGAGCTCCAGAGCTGTTGCTCCAGAGAGGAGCCAGCGCGGGAGGGCTCAGCCCCGCAGGTTGGCCCAGCGGTGCCCGAGGCCAGCAGCCTTTGTCATGCAGCAGGCTGGGGCGCGGCTCAGCTTACCCAAATCCTCCGGTGCTGGCCGCTGCAGTACCCTCGCCGAACACTTTGCCTCCCGTTGAGCCCAGAGGGCTTGAAAAGGTTGGGGCTGAACCGAATGCTGGCACCCCTCCGAACCCAGGGGACCCCCCGAAGGTGGGAGGGCTGCCAAACACTGGAGCAGCACCGAAGCCACCTGAGCAAAACAGAGGCAAAACAACACAAGACAGACAGGAGAGAGGGACAAGAACAGAACCGTCAGCAGGGATGCAGGGATGCAGGCACCGCCCCGCCCCGCCCCCTCCCAGCCCTGACCCCCAGCCGGGGGGGGCTTGGCTGCACCTTCACTTCTTCTGGGGGGGAGGTCAGTGAGAATCTGGGGAGCCTCCTGAGGGTTTCTAGAGGGTCCAAGAGACTTCTGGGGAGGTCAGTGAGAGACTTTGGGGGGTTCATGAGACTTTCAGGGAGGCCAGTGAGAGATTTTGGGGGGGGGTGATGGCATTTTTGGATGTTAATGAGAATTTGGGGGATTCATGAGGTTTTCTGGAGGGTTCATGAGACTTGTGGGGAGGTCACAGAGATTTTTGGGAGGGTGATGGCACTTCTGGAGGATGTCAATGAGAATTTGGGGGGTTCATGAGGTTTTCTGGAGGGTTCATGAGACTTGTGGGGAGGTCACAGAGATTTTTGGGAGGGTGATGGCACTTCTGGAGGATGTCAATGAGAATTTGGGGGGGGTCATGAGACTTCTAGGGGGGCAATGAGATTTTTGGGTTGTTCATGACAGCTTTGGGGGATCATGACTTTTTTGGGGGGTGTCTGAGAGAGCCTTGGGAGGTTCATGAGAACAGCTGGGGGCTCATAAGACTTCTTGGGGGTTTGTTAGACTTTCTGGGGCCTGTCAGTGAGACTGGGGGGGGGGGGGGAGGGTGGTGCCTTAAGACATTTTAGGAGGCTCATGAGACTTGTGGGGAGATTTTTAAGGGACTCCACAAGACTTTGAGGTTTCATGAGACAAAGCCCAGGGCTAAGAGAGGTGCCTGAAGGCAGGCAGAAAGCTGCAGCTGAGTGGAGAGAGGACCCAGCAGAACCCCCCCTGGGGGGCTCTAGAATGTCTGAGCTCAAGGCTCAAGGTCACCCATGCAGAGCTGTGCCAGGAGGTGTCCATGTGTCACCCACCCTTGCTCGCTGCCACAGACTGGACCCCAAAGCTCCACCCCCCTGCCATGGGCAGGGACACCTCCCACCAGCCCAGGTTGCTCAAGGCCTCACCCAGCCTGGCACCCACAGCCTCCCTGGGGGCTCTGCTTGCTTTAGATAAAAAGGTTCAGTGCCTTAATTGGGAGCTCCAAGTGTGCAGAGCAAGCAAGCTGGAGTAAAAATAGATAGGGAGGTGCCAGACTGAGCCTTTCCTTGTGGTGAAAGGCTCAGTTCTGCAGCACAACTCTGACACTCCTCAGCACAGAAAAGCTTTGCTTCTGCAGCCACTCTGAGGGCAGAGCTCTGCTCATCACCACCTAAAGAAGGCACTGCCCAGAGGAACTGCACAGCACAGTGCAGAGCAGGACTGCTGTGGAGGTCAGCTTGGTGAGCATCTGCTGCTGTGCTCTGGTGGCAGTGTTCTGCTCTGGTTCCTGCTCTGGAGAGACCTCCAAGTGCCCTGTGGACAGAAGTCCTTGATACAAGTGCCTAAGCTGGCAGCACCCCAGGGCAGTGGGCAGGTGGCAGCCCAACTCTTCTGATCAGAGACCAGGGAGCAAGCTTGATGCAGTGGGGCAGGAAGGCTGAGGAGGCACAGCACTGCCTAGGGCTGGCTGCAGGGGTGCAAGTGGAGATGCAGTGCTGAGGGGGCAGCTCAGTGCAACTGCACAGTTCCTGCAGGGAACCAAGCACTGAACTCTGCTCTGGGCAATTTCTCCTCACAGTTTAGCTGCCTCCTGCAGCTCCCCCTGGCCTCCTCCCCAGATGATTTCCTCCTGTGCTCATCTGTTGCCATTATTGGGCTGTCTCTAATTGGCACTGTGGAACGTGAGGGGCACCTGCTGCTTTGTCTGCCCAGGCCTGAGGCTGGGACAGCAGCACACACTTGAATCCCCTGGGTGAAATTCCAGCCCGTGCCAAGGTAATGGATACTGCTTGGCTGTAAAGACAAAAGGTCTGGGAAGAGAAACGCTGGGCCTGAATTATTGACAGGCAGGGCAGGGATCTCGTTGCTCCTGTCTCGAGTCAGAGGATTCAGCACGGGGGCTGAAGCTCTGCTCAGCAAGCATTTGCCCCCTGAAGCAGTGAAACCAGGACAAAAGGCAACTCACATCAAATCAGCTCCTCCTGCAGGGGGGAGAGGAAAACACAGCACTCACTGCAGCCCTGGGTAGAGCTGGGGGACCTGAGGCTCCCTGCACAAGCCTCTCAGTACCAGAACAATCAAAAGCATGGAGAGAGCCACGGGGTGAGGGAAAGAAGAGCTTCCTTCTGCAGGGCTCCTGCAAAGCTAGCAGGCAGGAGGCATGCCCAAGGCCAGAGGCTCAGTCTGCTGCCAGGTGGGATGCAGGATCTGGCAGCACCATCACCATGCTCAGACACCTCACTGGCACCAGAGCACAGCTCCTGGCAGAGCAGAGGGCTTCCTCTCACAGCTTCCCCACAGGGAGCTCCTGAGCACCACTGCCTCAAGACAACCTCAAGACTGACCAAGCCTCCTCTGCTCCCCCCAGGGATGAATCTCAGTAGCCAAGCTGGAAGCAGAACCCATCCAAGCCTCCTCTGCTTCCCCCAGGGAAGAATCTCAGTGGCCAAGCCGGGAGCAGAACCAATCTTCATCAGAGTGCACTGTAAGAGCAGTCTGAGGCCAGAGGAGAACAGCTTCACTCTGCCTGACTCCCTGGGTCTCCACTTTTGCCAGGTAACTACCAAATGGCCACTCAGGTGTGAGGAACAGACCACAGCCACCACTGCTCCTGTGCCTCTTTCTCTGGGCAGATGAGAGGAAGAAGTCAGGAAGCTTGGTGAAGTTTGCAGTGCTTGATTGGATGCCCTCAGTCAGCAGCACAGGAGGAAGTGCTGGGGCCAGGCAGTTCCAAGAGCAGCACCTGAGGCCTGTCTCACAGGAAGCTCCTCTCAGGTCAAGGACTGGGGACAAACAGGGTTACAAACCCCACAGATACTATTCCAAGGAAGCCTCTATCCTAGGAGGAATGTTCCCAGTTCCACCTCCTGTGCCCTTCACTGCACAGCACACAAGGCCACAACTAATTCATGCAGCTCTCTGCTCCTCAGCTGCCATGGAAGTTTCTGGAATGCCCACCTGAAAATGCAGCTGACTGAATGCTTCTCTGCACAAGAGCTTGGAAACCTCTGCCTTGACTCCCTCAGCTGCAGTTCCCCTCACTGAGATCAGCTCTTAGACCATTGACTGTACCTGTCCCGAGTGCAGGCTACAGACCCCTGCGTGGCAGCACTCAGCACCTGACAGACCAGGGCCAGGGAGGGGTTAAAGTACCTGCTTTGTTTGGGCTGGAGAAGCCAAAGCCTTGAGAGGCCACACTGCCACCACCAGAGCTGAAGGTCCCTGCAGGCTTCTGCTCCCCAAAGGAGCTGCCAAATCCAAAAGTCTTTGCTCCGCTGTTGCCAAATAAGTTGGAAGAGCCTGGGGAGGAGAAGGAGAGGAAGACTTGAGAGCTCAAAATAGACAACATCCCACAGCACACTTCAGCAACTGCACCAGCAGACTGGGAAGCAGCTTTCACTTCCCCAGCCCCCAGGCATAAGATGAACACCACACTAAGAACAGCACCCTGCAGAGAGGAGGAGTTTTCCCCTGCTCCTGAAGGGCTTTGCAGTCCCACCAAGACCCAGCCTGCAGCAGCTGGATCACCACCAACCCTTTCTTGCTGCCCCCAGCAAGTCACAGTCATGCAGGATTGGTTTAGCTGCCTCCTGTGCTGCACTCACTCAAAGCAAGCCCTCAAGGGAGAAATCACAGCAGCTAGAATCAGCCTCTGGTGCCAGTGCAGGTATCAGCCCTGCAGGAACAGGAGCTGCTCAGCTGTCCTGGGCAGCATTTCTTCAAAGGCCTGTCTGGCAGGACCTCAGAGCAGCAGCCAAAGGGCTCCAGTCTCACTGAGAAAGTTTTCACAAGGCTGCACTGAGAGCAGCCACTGGCAGGACACAGAGGACCTGCAGCTCTCCTCTGGTGAACCATCTGGTCTGGGCAGCACTGCCATAAAGGACTACATCAGCAGGCTCAGAGGACTGACCTCAACCATCAGTCCCAATAGATCATTAGAAGATGGAACAAAACAAATGGATTTGGCTCTGCCAAGACTCAAAGTGCTAATTTTAGCCACTTGTAGCTAATTCTACAGCTTCCCTTTGCTCCTCTGCTTCCACATCCCCCTTGCTACCTGCTGAACCTCTCTTCTTCTGCCAAACCCAAGTCACAAGTAGGGAGGCAATGGAGCTGGGCAGCCTCATGCAATAAAATGGAATCATTTTTCTCACTTAGGAGATGATTTTATGACACAATCTCAGGGGGCAGGCTTGGATCTGCAATAGCTGCACACAAAAAAGCCCTGCTGGTATTTCACACCCCTTGCTGCAGCACACAGAGCTCAGCTCACATCTGAGAGTGTTCCCAAGACCTGAAAGCTCAGAAAACTCCAGGCTAATGCTTTCAATTCGACTCTGGCACTGAACAAAAGCCTGTTTCGACTAACAGACGAATTCTGGCACCGAGTTAACCCTTTACAGCTTCCAGAAGAACATCCTGAGAGCCCCTTGAAGCCCCTGGTGCAGAGGAAGCTGTGGGGAGCTTCCAGGTGTCTTGCACTGTTTTTCATGCCTCCTTTTGCTGGGTTGGTTGGTTGGGTAAGGAGCCAGCCCAGAAGATGGGATGGGCATGTGTGAGGGTTGGGTGGCACCTGGGGTCCCACAGGGTGCACACTCCCTGGCTCTGCTACCCCCTCAGAAGCCTCCCATGCTAGCCCAGAGTTCCCTGAAGGACAGCTCCACTCAGAGCAGCAGATGGGGTGACAAAGGCAGATGGGAATCACAGCACAATTTGTATCCTCCCTTTGCTCACTTACTCTGGGAAGCTGCAGATCCAAACCCTCCGCTGGAGGAGCTGAAGGGATTCTTACTGGCTGCATCCTGGCTTGGCTTTCCTCCCAAACCACTGAAGAAGCCTCCACTTCTGCCACCACTTCCAGCTCCAAACAAGTTTCCAGCAGAAGAAGATGGCTGCTAGAACACAAAAAGATCCAAGGAAAGGGATTTCAGTAGGGTCAGAGAGCAGATCCCCCCAAGGCTTATGTGTCTGCCTGGCCTACTCTGCCTGTAGGAAGGGGCTGCTGAAGCAGGGAGCTGCAACACCATCCTGCAAAGGAGCCTCCAGAGATCAGAGGTAGCTAAAGACCTCCAAGACCATTCAGTTACCCTAACCCTGCCAAGGCCACTGCTAAACCATGTCCCTCAGCACCACATCTGCATCTTTCCTGAACACTGCCCTGATGCAGCTTGAGGCTGCTCCAAAAGGAACAAGTGACAGCACAGGAGGGAGCAGAGCCCAACCCCCACTTCTCAGGGAGGTGAAGAGAGCAATGAGGTCTTCCCTCAGCTTCCTCTTCTCCATTCTGAACAATCCCAGGTCCCTCAGCTGCTCCTCCCCAGCCCTGCTCTCCCCTTCACTACCTCTGCTGCCCTCTCTGGACCCACTGCAGCCCCACACTGTCCTCAGGAGAGGCCCCAGACTGACTCCAGTGTTCCGTTCCAGTCTGTCTTACATCTTGTTTATGGTAGAGAATTGCCCTGCAGTGTCCACCCACCCTCCACCTGCCACAGGTGACTTCTCCACAGCTCTGTCTTACCTTGCACGTGACAAAATCTTTGCCCCTCTCATGGCCCTTAGCAAATCTTTGCCCAGATGCTGCTTTGGTGCCCACTACAATGGCAGATTTCTTCAGGGACTGGCAAATTCTCTCTGCTAATCTATCAGCAGCAGGCAGGGGAGCCTGAGCAGCTGCACGCTGCAGAGCAGTGCCCTGCTGCTCTCAGTACTTGCCTGGCCAAAGACACTGCCTCCAGTGCTAGCTGCTTGCCCAAACACAGTGCCTGTGGTACTGGAACCAAAACCTGGTGAGAGAAGAAAAGCAGAGGATCAGAGTGCTAGGGGCTGGAAGGGACCTCTGGAGGTCACCCAGCCCAACCTCCCTGCTCAAGCAGGGTCACCCAGGGCAGGTCACAGGGGAACACATCCAGGAGAGTCTGAAGTCTGCAGAGGAGGAGACTCCATAACCTCTCTGGGCAGCCTGCTCCAGGCCTCCAGCACCTTCAGACCAAAGAAGTTTCTCCTCCCGTTGAGCTGGAACTTTGTGTTCCAGTTTGTGCTTGCTGCCCCTTGTCCTGCCACAGGACACCACCAGACAGAGCCTGGCCCCTGCCTGACACCCACCCCTCAGGGACTTATAGACACTCAGCAGATCCCCTCTCAGCCTCCTCTTCCCCAGACCAAACAGCCCCAGGGCTCTCAGCCTTCCTTCGTCAGATGTTCCAGTCCTTCATCATCATCATCATCACAGCTTCTGCTGGATTCCCTCCAGCAGTTCCCTGCCCCACTTGCACTGGACACAACACTCCAGTTGTGGTCCCACCAGGGCACAGTAGGGGGGCAGGAGAACCTCCCTTCCCCTGCTGGCCCCAGAACAGTTTCTAGCAGATAAGACAATTCAGGGAGGGGACACTAGGTCAGAGCAGGCTGAGGACAGGTCACCCATCCCAAAACACAGGGGCAGAAATGATGTCAGCAAACCTACCTAGGCTGGACATAAAGTATGCACCCAGAGCCAAAGAGCAAACCCACTGAAAGGCTCACTCAAAGTCCTTCTCCTCCTCTCTTTGGCCAGCTGAGGAGCAAACAGAGCACTCAAAACCCTTCTCCCTTGGGGGTGGCTGCTGATGAAAGGAGGCTACAAGTCAGGAGCAGGGAGCCTGGTGCTTTGACCAGCCTCATGCAGGACACCTCAGCTCTGCTAAGGGTTCCTCTCTTAGACAATGACAGACACCTTGTGACTGACAGGAGACCTCCCAGGCCCAGGCCCCACTGCACTTCAAATGTGCATTTGGCACAACTTCCATTTCTATAACCAGCAAATGCTCAAGAACAGTTCACTCCCCCCTTTTAACTGTTCTCCAGCTCCTGTAGTTAAAATGAGCAAGCAGTTTGCCTGCAGTGCCACCAGTTTTAATTAAAGGAGCCTAATTAGCTTTTCCTCTTTGGAAATCCACAGCCTCTCTTCTCTCCACGAACTCTGCACTTGCCCTGGAGGTCTCTGAAGGCTGGAAAAAGCCCTGGGGAAATAAACCCAAAGAGCCAACCCACAGAACCAAAGCAGCCTGCCCTGGCTCTCTGCAGGTGCTCAGAGGGTCACAGAATCGTTTTGCTTGGAACCTTTAAGAGGATCGAGCCCAACCCCATCCTGCTTTCCCCAGGGCCCCCTGCTGGCTGCACTGCCAGCGCTGCTGGGCCACCAGCTCGGCCTCACCTGAAGCCTGGCAGAAGCTGAAGCCGGCGGAGGAGGTTGTGGTGGTGACAGTGCCCCCGAAGACTGAGGCTCCCTGCCCGAAGGCAGTGCTCTGCCCGAAGACAGGAGGGCTGCTCTGGCCGAACAGGCCCCCGCCGGTGCTGGCCGAGGGCTGGCCAAAGGAGAAGGAGCTGCTGCTGTTGGTGCTAGCTGCTGCCCCAAACACGCTGCCACTGCTGGAGGCTGCTGTGGAGGCAGCTGGCTGGCCAAAGGCTGGCACTGTCCCGAAGCCAGACTGGCTAAAGGTAAAGCCACCTGCAGAGCTGCTGGTTGGCTGCCCAAAGGAGGGTGTCTGCCCAAAGGCTGGCTGCCCAAAGCCCCCTGTGGTGGTGGTGCCAAAGGCAGAGGTCCCAAAGCCTGAGCTGGCAGCCTGCGTGGTGGCAGTGGCCAAGGTGCTGGTGGGCAGCTGTCCGAAGGGAGAGGCTGCTGTGGTACCTGCTGGCAGCTGCCCAAAGACAGGAGGGGTGGCAGCAGTGGCAGCAGTGTCAGCAGCAGGCTGGCTAAATGCTGAGCCAGAGGAGCTGGAGCTCGGGGGCTGAGGGAACACTGAGGAGCCTGCGGATGTGGGGGCAAACACAGAGGCACCCCCAGCTGGGCTCTGGGCACAGGCAGCAGCCTCAGAGGCAGCAGGCAGCAGGCTGGAGGCTTCTGCAGGGGAGGCAAGGCTGGGGGTAGAGGTGGGGGCCAAGACACTGGGGTCTGGAGGGGCAGGGGCAGAGGCAGCTGCAGGCACTGCTGCCGGCACTGCTGCCTTGGCATCGCTGGTGGAGGCAGCGGCAGCAGCAGCAGCAGCAGGAGGCGCTGGCGCCAGGGCGGCAGAGCTGTCCCCAGCCGCGGCCGGCGGCACAGAGGGCTCCTTAGCGGGCTCCAGCGGCGGCTGCGGTGCCTGTGCCACTGGAGGGGAAGCCGCAGCCGCTACAGCTTCGCTTTCAGGTGGCTTTTCTGACGCGGGAGGTGCTTTGCTGTCCCCTGCGACCTTAGCAGAAGCTGCAGCAGGGACAGCAGTCTGGGAGGCGCTCAAGAAGCTTGTAGAGGAGACCGAGGTCGGAGCAGAGAGAGCAGCAGGGGCGGAGGTGCTGAGGCTGGTCACTGGCTGAATCCCAAAGGAAAAGGTGGATTTGCTGCCAGCAGAGCCTCCGAGGCTGAACGCCCCAGGGGATGCCATGCTGGTGATCTGGACGCTGCCGAAGAGGCTGCCCGTGGCAGGGGTGCTGGTGGCTGGGGGTGCTGTGCCAGCAGAGCTGACTGATGCTGAAGCTTCTCCAGCTTTTCCCAGTCCCAGGGAAGCACCAAAAGCAAACCCAGCAGCTCCTGCGGACGTTTTGGCTGGCTGTGCCCCCCCAGCACTGGGAGGTGCTGCTTTAGTGCTGGCCTTGGCATTATCCTCCGCTTGACCAACTCGCAGCTCTGAGAAGCTCCCCAGAGTCTCCCCAGCCAGGCTGCTTTGAAACAAGCTGTCTCCTGGTTTAGCTGGAGAGGTGTCCAACTTGGCAGGGGCTGTGGAGGGAGCAGAAGATGTTGCTGCAGCAGGTTTGGTTGCTTGGGTGCCATCTGCTGAGGAGCTGCTTCCTAGCGAGGCTCCCGGAGCACTCGCTGACTTGAGGGACCCGAAGGCCAAGGAGTTCTCAGGCATGACTGCAAACTTGGAAGCCCCAGCAAGTAAAGGTGGATCTGTCTGGGTGGGCTCTTTAGCAGGAGCTGTCAGAGAGAGGTCCACAGTGAGTTCCAGCCAGGCTGACCCATCCCTCTCACAACAGCTCCCTGCTTCAGCGCTCCGCAGGCCGCTCGGCGCCACTCTGGCCTCAACACTAGGAAGTCTCTGACCATCAGGTAACTGCCACTGCCATGTGCACTCAGGAGGCAGGAGGGACACCTGAACCCTTCAGGGACAGGGCTGCAGTGGCAATCAGTTGCCCTCATGTCACAGCCTCCATTTAACCGCCCTTCTCTTGGAGTACAAGCAACGTCAGCCTCGGGCTCCCCTCTCACCCTCAGATGGAGCAGGCCACTTGCTGCTGGCAGCACCTTCCCTCCTTCCTTGCCTCAGCTAAAGAATTCCCAACATCCATTGGTAAACTGCTTAAACCAATAGCTCAGAACAGAGTTTGGGTCATAACAACAACTTTTCTGGCCCTTGAAGAGTCAAAGCTTTCTTTACTACTTCAGCTCTTGACAGCACCAAGCAGTCTCCACGCAGTCCCCTCCCACTCCTAAATGCTTGTTCCACTTAAACACAGAAGCACAGATTGCACCAGGGGCATCAAAGGTCACCGTAGCCAACATCCCTGCAGTCAGCAGGGACAGCTCCAACTAGATCAGACTCCTCAGGACCACATCAAGTTTGACCTTGACTGTCTCCAGGGACTGGGGCTCATCCATCCCTGGACAACCTGTTGCAGTGTTTGTATCAAACCACCCTGGCAACTTGAAAGCTGCAGCTGTAAGATAGCAGAGCAAACACCTCCAGGTGCTGCTGTCTCCTTAAATTGCTACCTCCTAGATGTTGTTAGCAGCAAGTACTTTGCTTGCTCTTAAGTGAAGGGCAAGTGGCCTAAGTCTCTGTGTGTTCCAGGGCACAACCCAGCAGGTGCACAGAATCTTGGTGCAGAGGCTGCAGCTTTAGCAACAGAACTGCAGGACAAGGCAAAGGCTGCACAACCAAGGACCAGGAAGGGTCCTCTCAGCAGGGAAGAGATGTTTGGACACTCTTTCAAGCTCACCTTGTGAGGAAGTGAGGCTGGGCAGGGCCGGTGATGAAGCAGCTGATGTGACACCACCAAAGTTAAATCCAGGCCTAGGAAGAGGGGAAAGGGAAAGAAGAACATTTAACTCAGAGTGCTGAAACCTCCAACCCCCTGATTAACACAACCTCCAGACTTCAACTTCCAGGACAGGCCTGCACCAAGTCCTGCACAAGAGTCTCCCCAGCAACTAAACTGAGAGAAGCTGGCACACAGATTGGGCTCCACCATTTCTCTCCCTCTGGCAAGGCTTTTAGAGGGCTGAAGGGAGTCAGAGTGTTTTGGCCACTGCCTTCTTTCCTCTCTGCTGTGCATTCCTGCCCTGTCCAGCTCAGCAGCTGAACATCTCACACCAAATCCTCACAGCTTTTGGGAGAGTAGCAAAAGCAGAAGCCACAGTGCTGAGTGCAATTCATTGATGAGACCCACAAGGTGAGGCAGTGCCCAAAAGGGACCAGCTGGATGCCAGCACCTGTCACACAGGACAACAAAACCCCAAACCTTCCATCACTGCCTCACACCAGAAATATTCTGTCTTGCAAAAACTCTGTGATCCTTCATAATGAGCCCTGGGAGCCTCCAGAGACCTTCATTCCCTGAGGCTTTTAAAGCTCTCTGATTCTCAGAGACCAGCTGCTGAGACAGAACTCAGGGTGTGTAACTAAGACATCACTGACAACAGCACTGGCTGTGGCATATGGTTCAGAGGCACTGCAGCCTGGGACAAAGGCAGGGCTTCTCTGCATTTTGCTTCTGAATTTCTACCTCCCAAAAGGACTATTTCAGGCCTCTGAAGAGCACAGAAAGGTGTTTGGGTAACATCCACCTGACAGAATTGGAGAGAAACGATTATGGATGAAAGAGATCAGCCAGAGGCTTTCCAGGAGCTCCAGAGAGCTTCTCCTGCCCCCCTGCTCTGACCTACTGGGGCCACATCTGGAATACTGTGTCCAGTTCTGGGGTCCTCATGTCAAGAAGGACCTCAAGGAACTGCTTGACAGAGTCCAGCACAGAGCCACAAAGCAGCTGCAGGCAGTGGAACATCTCCTGTGAGGGCAGGCTGAGGCAGCTGGGGCTGCCTGGAGCAGAGCCTGGGGGCTACCCTCAGTGCTGCTGGTAAGGATGTGCAGGGCTGGAGCCAGGCTCTGTTCAGGGATGGCCAAGGACAGGCCAAGGGGCACTGGGTGCCAGCTGGAGCAGAGGAGGTGCCACAGGAACAGAAGGGAAACCTTTTACCCTGTGAGGGTGCTGGAGCCTGGAGCAGGCTGCCCAGAGAGGCTGTGGAGTCTCCTGCTCTGGAGACTTTCCAGCCCCAGCTGGATGTGCTCTGTGTGCCCTGCCCTGGGTGCCCCTGCTCTGGCAGGGGGCGTGGACTGGGTGGTCTCCAGAGGCCCCTTCCAACCCCTGCCATGCTGTGACTCTGATGCTGTCATCTGGCAGCTTGATGTGCTCTATTTCCTGTTACCCCCTTCAAGAAGGGAAACTCACCTGAGCATTAGGTAAACATGCACTGCTCCAAGCAATCACTTCTAAGGAGTCCTCCCTCTCCCCCAAACACGAGGTATGATCCAAGAAATCTGTTTGCCATCCCTGAACAAAGGACTCCAGAGGAGACACTTCAGCACAGCTCCGTGTTCAGAACATGTGCCTTGCTCTGTGGTGCTGTTATGTAAGTCCCCAGCTGGTGTGGGGATCCTCCAGTCACCTTCACCACCAGACTTTGGCTTTCCAAGCCAAAACATGGAATTTGTTGTGCTGTACTGCAGTAAGTCAGCAAGACTGACCAGCAGCACAAATGGCAAACCACAGAATCCCAAGGTGCACCAGGTGGGGAGGGACCCCCAAAGGTCATCTTGTCCAACCCCCTGTGGGCAGCAGGGACACCTTCAACTAGAGCAGGCTGCCCAGGGACACAGCCAGGCTGATCTCAACCACCTCTCTGGGCAGCCTGTGCCAGTCTCTCCCCACCCTCACTGTGCAGAGCTTCCTCCTGATGTCCAATCTAACTCTGCCCTGCTCCAGTTCCAAACCACTGCCCTCACCTGTCCCCACAGACCCTTCTGAACAGTCCCTCCCCACACAGATAGTAAAATGCAGCTCTGAGGTCTGCCTGGAGCCTTCTCTTCTCCAGGCTGAACAGCTCCAACTCTTTCAGCCTGGCTTTTACAGCTTTACCAGCTGGTAGGTAGCAGTGCAACAGCCACCACTCATCTTTAACATCACCCCCAAAGACACCCTAAGGCTTGTACAGACCCTGCAGAACTGAAGGAGAAGGCTTTGCTCAGCTGTGCAGTTGTGGCTGGTACTGAGGGGGTCGCAGAAGTGGTCACAGGTGGAACTGCTTTCACTGTCCCTTGTCCTGCAAGTTACAAGAACAAGCATTACAGAAGAGTAAGAAGCACTTTGTCACCCAACTCCCAAACCACACACACGGTCTGGGATTTAACCAGCTGGAAATGAAGCGTTTTTGGGTCACTTATACCATGTCTAGAATAAGCAGGAACATCCCTGATGCTGTTACAACAGGGAGCAGAGGAGTTTATGGTAAGTGAAATATATGCTATTATCCTAATTCAGAGTCCCTCAACTCAAAAGGGTCCAGGCCAGCCCTCCAAAAGGGTCCTAGGGCCAGCCCACCTGCTAAGGGCAAAGACAGACATCCTCATCTCGATAATAAAGACTAAAAACTCCCCAACAATCAAGAACCCCTTTCTGTAATCTCTCATAACACAGCCTGGAAAGAAGGAGGAAGATCTCTCAAACTCAGGAGCTGACACTTGCAGAAGCATCTGACAAGCCAGAGATGATTCCCAGCTATTTTTACTGATTGCTGCCCCTGGCTAAGAGGCAGCCTGCATCCAAGGATCAGAGGCAGGAGAGCAGCAGAGGTGGATTTCAGCCCTCTCTGCAAGAGGCTTACAAAGCCATGCCCAATGCAAGCACCATTAGCTAATACACACTCAAAATCAGTTCCTTGCTTCCCTAAGCATTTCCTAAGCTCAGCAGAGCACAGTGTCCAACCTGGCTTTGGAGCTGCTCACACAGCCAGTGCCCAACAGCCTCACTACCTGAACTGGCTCATTTCAAGCTAGTTCAGGGTCATCCCCAGTATGGAGATGTTCAAGTCAGGCATCAAGGTGTGGAAAAACTACTCCTTGTACTTCAGGATGGGATCACTTCCCTGCACAAACACAAGGCAGCAAAGATGGCTGCTCTGGACCTGCTGGTGTGTTCTCAGCACTGCTTGCTGAGGATTCTACAGCATCACCCCACCTGGAAGGTGGAGCTGCAGCACTGAATTCTAGCTGCAGGCACAGGGACAGAAGCCCAGAGATGTTTACAGAACCACTCCTGACCTTCTACACTTGGCCTTTTCCAATTCCCTCCCTCAAGACCAGCACAGAGCCTCTCAGAGAGGAAGATTTTTCCTCCCCTCAGTGTCTTCATTTTCTGGATCTCGCAGCCCAGGCAGGTGGCAAGAGACATCCAGGCCTCAGCTCCACCCCACCAAAGACAACTTACCTGAGATTTTGCTGCCAGGTGATGCTGGCCCAGCTGTAGATGCTACAGGACAGGGTGCAGACACCGAGGAAGGTGGAGCCTGGCCCTTAAGTGAGTTTGCCAGAGGTGTCTGAAAATGCAAGAGCACTTCAGGTCAGCGCAGTCTGTCCAGCAACAAAGCCCCCTCTGACCTCGGTCTGGCATTGTGAGAGTCATGCAGTGACTTAAGGACAAGCCAGAGGAAGGTGACTGAAGTGCCCAAGGTGGCTCTTAGTCTTGACACTTCCACACAGGGGCAATACTCCACGTGGAGAGGCCAGCAAGGCTCTGTGAGCAACAGCTCAATAGTCCCAGCAGGCAAAGACCACTGCAGGGTGTTTTGATGTGTGGACATAAACCCCAGCAGCTTGTTGACCAAGGAGAGATGTTTTGAGCAGAGAAACAGGGCAAGTTCCCTGCCCTTTGATTGCCTGGCACATCTTTAGGGGTGAGATTTAGGTACATCTACCTAAGAGAGTTGCCCCGGTTGGTAGTTGCAAACCTTAAGGCTGCAAGGCTGCAGCCAAAAGAAGGCTGCAAGTGCTCAGAGGAGGGAAAAGGCCAGAGACAAGAGGTGCTCCTGGCCACAGACAAATAAATGGCTTGCCAAGAACACAGGGCAAGCTAAGGAAAGAGACTGCTAGATGCAAATGAACATCTCCAGACGTTCCTGAACAACAAAGCCTGCCCAGACTGTGCTGGGCATGCCCAGGTACAGCATTCCACAGGGAAAGGGCTATGGATTGACCTACCTGTTTAGCTTGATTTGTAGCTGCAGCTGTCAAAACCTGCTGCACTGCCTGGGCTGCAGAGTGGGGGACAGATGACCTGCAAAAGACAAATAAAAGAGGCAGGCATGAAATGAATGATTAGGCTAAAAGAGGCCTTCTCACCTCTCAGAGCACAGCTTCCAGGAGCCTTTCACAATCCTCCCTCTATTAGGGATTCCACACACAACTCTAAAGGACCAAATCTGATTAGAGAATAAACCTCTTAAATGAATCAGCCCCACTCAACAAAGGGAGGCTGCAAACGTGGCTAAAGCCCCAGACTGAAGGGCTCAAGGCTCCCACACACTCTTGTCTCCAAAGAGCATTGCTATTTTACAGGGAGTTGATGGAAGAAGTCAGCAGGTAAAGGGATTACAACTTTATGCCTAGTGGATAACAAATTTAAGAAGCTTCCTTTCTAGTGTGGAGCTCAGACAAGTACATGAAGCCCTCTGAAATGCTGAGCAAGGAGGCAGAGCCTGGAAGCATTTCATGCTTTTGCAGTGTGGCATGGCCATGAATGAAGCCATGCTAAGAGCTGTGATCAATTAACTTAGCTCCTGTGTTGCAGGCTTGGCTACAAGAAGGCTGCACAAGAACTTTTCCTGAGGGTGTCTAGAGACACAACAAGGAGGAATGGATTGAAATTAAAGAGAGGTTTAGACTGGGTGTTAGGAACAAGTTCTGCACCATGAGGGTGCTGGAACACTGCAACAGAGTGCCCAGGGAGGTGGCTGAGGCCTTGTGCCTGGAGATATTCAAACTCAAGGCTCTGAGCAACCTGCTCTAGTGGAGGATGTCTCTGCTGAGTGCAGGGTGGGTTGGACTGGATGAGCTTTGGAAGTGCCATCCAACTCAAACCATTCTGTGATTCTATGACCTCAGCTGTGGAAAGAAAGGACTTTTTCCACCAAACCCCAGCCACAGGCCACCTGCCCAGCTGACAACAACTGCCAGCCATCATTCCTGCTCAGAAGCCATGGAGCATGCTGTGGTGGCAAAAGGCAGCCAGGGTGTCAGAAGAAGCACAAAACCCTGCTGCATTAACTTTGCTGGGTGACTGCTCTTGATCTGAGTGCTGAAGCTGGCTGGCAGGCACAGGGCACTCAGGCAGAATTTTCCAAGAGCACATTTTTATGAGGTCAGCTATAAATTAAGACTGTAAGAAGCCTTCAACATCTCGAGCTGGCTGTGTTCTGTAAACCAGGGAGATCAATCAATGCTGCCAGGCTAAAACTACTTGAAAGCAAGTTAGATCTTTAGCTGCAGCACAAGTGAGAGCCAATCTCAGGTCCCCTGTCTCGTGCTCATGTCTTTATCCAGGTACAGCCAGGGCTCTACTTTTCAGCCACAGTTTGGATGGAACAAAAGGGGTGGAGAATGCTTCCTGGCCCCACCACTGCTTTCAGCACTACTGCCCAAGCAGAGCTGTTTGAAAATGTTACTTTCCAAGGCTGCTGCATTGCCTTTCCCCCCTCATTTTATCACTTCTAGGGGAAGGAAAAATGAGAAGTTCCCAAACTGTTACACAATTAAAATACAGTAGAAAGCATGAAGTAAAATGCCAAGGTCAGTTGAGCACCACCACTGTGAGGCTGCTCCCTTTTGAGAAGCTGCTTCAACAGAGTTTTTTCACCTTCTCTCTTTGCAGTGAAGAGCACACACATGGATGGAAGTCAGAAGCAACGCTTGAGCAGCCTGGTCTAGTGGGAGGTGTCCCTGCCTATGGCAGAGGCTTGAAACTGGATGAGCTTCAAGGCCACTTCCAACCCAAACCATTCTATGACTCTATGAACAGAAATGGTCCCAGGAGCTGCAGGTACAGCTCCACACTCATGGGGATAAAGCATCACAGCTCCCTGTGGCCTCATCAGGAGCTGTACCTGAGTTTATTCTCCTTTAGGCACCTTTCTTCCCACCTTTCTCCAGATTTTTCAGTTGTGCCCTTGCCTCCCCAGCCCACAAAGGGCCAAGCACTGCTTTGGTCTTTAGAAAACAGCAAGGACTTCAAGCAAAGAGTTTCAAGGTCATGACAACACCATGGAAAGGACTAATGCTGTGGCTGGTGACAGAGCTGGGTGATAAGGCAGAAATCTCTGGAATGAGCTAAGCTGGTTGCTGTCTGCAGGAGGCAGAGCAGGAGGAAAGCCAAATGTTACAGCTCACCCAGGAGACATCTCCACAGAGCCAAGGTTAGATACCAGCAGACATCATTCCTAATTTACTGCTGAGGAGGAAGAGCCTTGCAGCACTTTTCCCAAAGTGATCAGCCCCAAAGGACACCAACAAGAGCTCTGCTTCAGTCAAAACAGCTGAGACAGACCTGCAGAAGGGTCAGAGCACAGCTCTCCACCTCTCAGGGGGCAAGTCTGAGGACAGACAGAAGCAGTATGACCCCAGCTCTGAGGACAGACAGAAGCAGCATGACCCCAGAGAAGGTTTTCTCTGTAATGGGTGATGGAAGTAGAAAGAAAAACATCTGGACAGCTTAAGGCCACAGAGTGCACTCAGTGCCTGAGGGCTGTACTGCCTCACAGCAGGAGGCAGAAGAGAGGCTGCAACTGGAGCGATCCCAGATCCACAGCAGCAGCAAAGCCACTGGATCTCCAAAAGGAAGCTGCTCTACAATGCATTCCCCAGGCTGAAGGAAAGGTGCCTAGCACTGATCTCATCACTTGCTCAGGACGAGGCATGAGCAAATCCTTGAATGACCTGGAAAGAAAAATCTCTCTCCCCTTCCTTCCACAAAGGCAGCACTGCTGCAGACGCATCCACTCGCGGTCTGGCAGTGTGCAGAACACCACTGCTGCTCCCCACAGGCTGACATCCTCCACTGCAGCTGCTGCTGAAGGCCACCAGAAAGAAGAGGAGCCCCCAGCTCACCCAATGACTGTGGAGACAGCTGGGGTCAGGGCACCAGTCTTGAGCTCTCGGACGTTCACCACCTGAGGAACGTTCTTCAGCGTGGATTCAGTCAAGGAGGTGCTCACAGCTTTAAGAAACAAAAAACAGACAAGGAAAGAGGTAAGCAGGAGCCCCACACCCAGCACTTCATTCCAGGTGGGGTCTCTGAGTTACTCCAGAAGGTCCACTCAAGTTTCTAGGAGCTGTGTGGGGTATCTGGCCCAGGACATTTGGTATCTCAGCCTTTAAGGACACTTCCGGCAGAGCTGGGACAGTTCTGGGACCTGACCAAATCTAACACCCTGGAGAACTTTCCTTTACCTCCCTTGTGACACCTGTGCAGTCACACTCTGGCCTCTGCCACAATGCATGTCACAAGGCCACCTTCTGCTCTTCTGGGGCAAGGAAAACAAAAGGAACCCAACGCTCCAACAGCAACTGAAGTTTGGCTTTCTGCACTGCTGCTGCAGCACTGGGCAAGCACTCAGGAATCTCCAAACCCAACAAAAGCTTAATCTGGGGAACCTTCCTCCTGCCAACTCTAAACCTTACAAGCAGACCCAAGACTCAACAGGGTCACCTTTGACTTTTCAGTATTAAACCTGCTTCATAATTCAGAGCTTTAATTGCCTGCTTCATAATGAGGAGTTATTAACAGAGGGCAGGGCCACTCTTTCTCTGCTCTGCAGCAGCTCCCTGTACACAGCTCCAAGGTCACAGCAGCATCTCCTGAGAGCCATGGGCAATTCTGCCACTGCACAGGTGAGAAGAGCCACAAAGAGAGCAGAGGAGGCAGCTTCTCAGGCATTGTGTGCTAGCAGCTCACAGGAAGACAAAGCAGCCCTGGGTAGCTCAAGAGTCACCAAATCAGTGTCATATTTTGAGTGATGATCTCCTGAGAGAGCACTGAATTCCTCTGCAAGCCACACTCAGCTGCTCAGGGGGCACCTGGGCACTCAGCCATCCTTTTACCTGGGGACTGGTTAGCCATCTGCCTCCTCAGAGCTGCAGCAGCAGCTGCCTGTGCTGCTGGAACAGTGACAGTGGGAGCAGGGGCCCCATGTTTCACAGTCTTTGTTGCAAGCATTGTGCTGTCTGCACCCTGGGGGATGATTCTGTTGGAAGATGAAGGCACTAAAAAAGAAAAATCAAAATATTATAAACCAGTAGTACAAACCCCCAAAATGACAGCCCAGAAAGGGCTCTACAGGACAGGGAGACCTGAAAGCTACAGCTGAAGTGTGGTTCCTCTAAGTACAGAGCTTCCTCCACACAGCCCTAACACAGCCCATCTCTGGCAGTTTCTGTATCACAGAACCACCAAGGTTGATCTTAAGATCAAGTCCAACCCTCTACCCATCACCTGACCACATCCCAGAGGGCCACATCTACTCCTTTCCTGAACAGCTCCAGAAATAGTGACTTCACCTCCTCCCTGGGCAGCCTGTTCCAATGCCTGACCACTCTTTCTTCTACATCCCAATGAATTTAGCAAGTTCCAGGAGCTGCCATTTCAAAGCAGGAGATGAGCTGCAGTTTGCTGTCATCTCATTTTTCTCTCTGACTAGAGAGAGAACAAAAACTTCTCTTGCACAAGGAGCACTGTATGGAAATACAGTCCTTAGAGTGACTCACTGGGATCAGAAGTCCCAACCCTGGCCACCCCAAATGCAGCAGAGTGCTTCAGTCTTCTGAGCTCTGGGTATGGTCTTAAGAAACAAAGGCATACACTTAAGGCAAATCACTAAAGCAAGACAAAATGCTCCTGATGGTCACTGCCACCTGAAAGAAGCAGGCTGCCAGAAAACCACAGCCAACGAGCCAGGACACGGCAGTGCTTTTAGCTGAAGTCCATCAGGATCCAATGTCACTCTAACTGCATCTGGAGACCTGGCAGCATCAACCTGCAGCTGCAATCTCATCTCTCCAGGACCCAGAGCACTGGCAGTGGACACAGGTAAGAAGACCACAAGCAAAATAGAAGAGAGACTGCAAAGACAACTCACACAAATTGCCCAGGGAGAGCTGCTGCTTCCCAAGGGCTGGAGGCTGAGCCACCAAACCAGGCTGGACAGAGGGAGTGCGGACCACGGGAGCGTGCCGGGGGACTGGGGCTGGAGCAGCCTCTTCCTCCTGGTCCACTGCCTGAGAATCTTCATTCTCCAGAGACTGGGAAACGGAGGAGGTTGAGCTGACTTCATCCAAATCCTCATAGTATCTTGTAGACAGGAAGGCAGATCTGGACAAACTCGCTGCAGTGTCAGAAACAAAGCCATGGGGGGGAGGTTAAGGCCAGGGAAGTATCCAGCCTAACAGCCAAGACACAGACTCCCTCTTCTGGGCTGCTTTTGCCTTCATCCTGCATCGACAGGATTTCACCTCTTAGCTGCCAGGAGAGGCAGCCTCCAACAAGGTGATAACTGAAGGAAATCCTTACTGAGAGCAGATGGGAGAACAGGAAATGAGGAGGAGGGGTTGAGGAGTGAGAAATCAAAAGCTAAGGTCAGGACTGACTCCTACAGCAGCAAAGTCACCCTCCTGGAACGCATTTCAGGCCTGCAGGGTGACTAAAAGCTTTACCTGGAGCTGTTGATCTAATTGGTGGAGTTTTCCTCTTGGCTAGGAAGTTCCTCAGCTGTGTCTGCTTCACAGGGGATAATTTAGCTGGAAAAGCCAAAGAGTTCTCAGTCTACAATCAAACTGCAAGTCAGACCCAGAAGTAATTCACATCCCTGATGGGAATGCCAAGGAGAAAGAACAAATTACCAGGTACTTTAGGCAGAGGTCTGGCATGAGACTCCAGGGTGGTTTTCATCAAGGCACTGCGAAGGCTTTCAAGGTCATTGTCAAAACTGGGACAAGACAGAGCAAGGAAAAAGGAACCATCAGCAGGAGAAAGAAACCAACCCCAGCAGGAACAAAAAGGAGGCCAAAGGAGCCACCAGAGCCATTGGTTTCTCTGGAAGATCAGCTGGCTCCTCTAGATGCTGTGCTGTTTAAACACATGCATCTCTAATTCCCTTGGAAGCTCTAAGAGCCATTCTCCTCTTCCCCTGACCTCAGACAAGCAGCCTGGAGGCTCCATGAGGCTCTTTACTATAGAGGATATAAAGAGGAAATTTCTGATAAGCATCAGTGAGTCACAGAACATAACCAAAGAGCTTCTCTATTTCCCTTCCAGCCCAAACCATTCTGTGGTTCTGTCTCGAGAAGGACAGATCTAGACTGGAGATTAGGAAGAGATTCCTCACAGTGAGGGCAGTGAGACTCTGGAACAGGCTGCCCAGGGAGGCTGTGGATGCCTCCTCCCTGGAGGTGTTCAAGGCCAGGTTGGATGAGGCTCTAAGCAACGTGGCCTAGTGGAAGGTGTCTCTGCACATGGCAAAGGATCATAGCATCACAGAATGTCAGGGGCTGGAAGAGACCTCAAAAGCTCCTCTGGTCCAACCCCCTGCCAGAGCAGGATCACATCACACAGGAACACATCCAGATGGTTCTTGAATTATCTCCAGAGGGAGACTCCACAGCCTCCCTGGGCAGCCTGTGCCAGGGCTCTGCCACCCTCACAGGGAAAAATATTCTTGCTCAGGTTCACATGGAGCCTCTTATGTCTCAAAGAGGTCTTTAAGATCACAGAATACAACCAATGAGCTTCTCCATTTCCCTTCCAACCCAAAGCAGTCTCTGATACTATCACCTAGGCACAGCTCAGCACCAGCCCACCCCACGCCCACAGCACATCGCTGGAGGATGAAGCCTCACACACTGCTGGAGGCAAGAGAGGAGCATTGGCACCTCTGAGGGCGTTTCCCATACCTTTGAGCACTGCTGAGAGAAGAGGTCTCAGCGGGAACACTCCACTGGGATGTCTGATTGTAGAGGCGGAGCTGCTGCAGGCTGTTGACCAGGTGGTTGAGCCTCTTCCGCTGCTGATTGATGATCTCTCTGTTGTTGGCCAGGGTGTTGAACAGAGTCTCTCGCTCAGGGACCATCAGACGCCTTGGGACAGCAGAAGGAGGACAGATAAGGATCATTCTAGAGACCTGCCCACAAGCTGAGAGCAGTCTACTGCTTCTACTTCAACTCCAGGAGGTCAGATGTGGTTTAGTTTGACCCCTTAAGCAGCTCAGATCATCACAAATGCTTTTCTCTGTTGGATATGCTGCAGGTTTATTCCTTTAGCTGACTGACTGCAAGATGTTTGAGTGATTGTCATTAGCTACCACCAAAGGATGCATTTGGTTTCTACAAAGCTTATTTTATAGTTGGTTTGGGGTTATCTTTTTGCTAGAAGCACTACTTAATTGTACACAGAGGGGCAGCCAGCTTGTAACATGCATGAAGCCAAACCTGTTGCTCTCATTAGCTGTCTCAGTCAAGCTTTATCCTGAGGCCTCTTGAAAAACCTCATCCAGTTGAATGGAAAATGGCTTTTCTCTGGGCAGCCTGTTCAAGCAGACAAGTTGTAGAGGCTCCAAGCCTGCAAGTGTTCAAAGCCAGGCTGGATGGGGCTTTGAGCAACCTGATTTAGGAGGTGTCCCTGCCCATGGCAGAGGGTTGAAACTGGATGATCTTTGAGGTCCCCCCAACTCAAACCATTCCATCACTCTCTTCCTCACAGCTGTCCTGCATTCCAGTTACTCACTTCTGCTTCCTCTTCTCTTCCAGGTGCCGATCCCACTCCAGGTCCAGGACATCATTCACATCCTGCACAGCAAACTTCACGTACTGGTGCAGGCGGCGGATCTCCTGCCACGCAAAGTGAAGTCAGCTTTTAACCCACTTCACAAACCTCACCTGCACTTCAAGAAGCTGCAGATCCTTTCAAGTTCATTCAGCCCGAGCCAGGCAGCACTTTCCCATATTCCTGCCTAGGAATTTTTAATCAGCACAACAGAAGCCAACACAGTGAAATCCTCTCAGCACTCAGGGAGCGCCACAGGGCTCAGCTTGGGAATTTCACCCCAGCTCTCAACTAGAAACAGCACAAAACATGGCAGAAAGGGGCTTACAAACATCAGGCACTACACAGAACCAGCCTCAGTTCAAACCTCTTTTCCACAAAGTTGAGTCATTTGCTTCTGTTTTACAGTGTTGAAACTTCTGACAATGAAAAGGTGATCAAAGCTCTGCAGGCTGTTCACAGGGCTCTGGGACAGCAGCCTGCACAAGCTATGACTCATGCAAGCACTCAACAAATGCTCACCGACTCCCACATCAAGGCAAGGCACTCACTGGAGTTTTATAGGTAGGAAAGAAAGAGCAAAGCACAGAGAGCAAAGCGACAAAGCCTCAGCCACAAACTTGCGTAAGTGGCACCACTGAGCCAGGGAGCTCTGGCTCCCGACCCTGCTCCCTAAACCAAACCAGGCCTTGCTCTCCTTGCTCTCACCCCTCCAGCCTGTTTGGCAGGGACACCTCTTGGTGTCTGCTCTCAAAATGGCAAGGGAAAGTGCAGCTGGGTTCAGCTCATCCCAACAGAATGCACACTTCAATGCAGAGAAAGAGCAGCCAAAGAACACAACTCGGGGGGGGGGGGTGTGTGTGTGGAAATCCACTGCAATTGTTCTCAAGATACAGCAGGAAATCCAACGTGAGAAACACAACCTGAAACCAGAGCCAGTCCTGCCCTGGGCTCAGTGCCACACAGCACAGGTTTCCTGCAACACCGAATCCTAGAACGGCTCAGGCTGGAAGGGACCTCAGAGGTCATCTGTTTCAATCCCCCTGCCACGGGCAGGGACCCCTCAATTAGACTGCTCATGGCCTGAAAGCTCTCTCTTTCCATCCCAATCCACCTGCACTTCTCTCCCACTCCACAACCCTTAAGAAAGGCAGATTGAGACTGGAGATGAGGAGGAAATTCTTTCCAGTGAGGGTGGGAAGGCACTGGGAACAGGTTGTCCAGGGAGGCTGTGGATGCCTCTTTCCTGGAGAATGTTTGAGGCCAGGCTGGATGAGGCCTTGAGCACCCTGGGCTGGTGGGAGGTGTCCCTGCCCATGGCAGGGGGTTGGAACTGGATGACCTTTAAGATCCCTTCCAACCCAAACCATCCCATGAATCCTCTCCTCATGATCCTCTCTCCAGAGCAGTGACACAAACAAACATTTCAAGATCATCATCATCATCTCTCTGAAGCCACAAGCATCAAGCTTCAAGTGTCAGAGGTAGAGAGGTCACAAAGCAGGCACACAACTAGCAGTGAATCAACCCACAGGATTCAGGGGAAGATCAGAGATCAGTCCTAAGAGAGATGAGTTCCAGTCAGCTGATTTCTAGTAACTGCCTGTAACAAAGAGGACATTCAGCTGTGCCTTCAGCCAGCAGGGCAAACTCCTGGAGGGGAACCTAGCAGTGCAGGAAAGATCAGAATCTGATCTGTAAGGCACATCCACTCCTTTTGCTTAGGGTTAAACAGCCCTCTCATCAGCAGAGCTGCAACAAAGAGTGCTCCACTCTTCCTTTCCTTCATCTCTCTGAAAGCCTCTTTATGTACTGCTGCTTATTTCCCTTTGTGCTCCAGCTTTTAGAGTATCATCTGGCTTTGTGCTCCACCAGCCACAAAATTAACCACACGATACTGCAAGTCACAATCAATCACCAGAGTGTTCCAGGAGGCACTTTCTGGAGATAAAGATAATTCCAAGAACTCTTCTACAAAGTGTTGGAAAAAAAAACAACCAAACAAAAACCAAACCACATTGTTCCCACTGAAACCCCTGAGCAAACACTCCAGGCTGGGAAGGAACAGGGGGGAAGAGTCACACAGGGCAGAGCTGGGCCGCAGGTGATCTACTACCTTGGGTTTGGAATTGTCACTGCAAATGACACCACCACAGAGGGGCTCTAGTGGGAGCATTTTCAGCAGCCCTTGCAAACTCAAGCAAAACAAAGCTCAGGCAGTGGCACACAACAGCCTGTTTCATTTGAAGTAAAAGCCTGGAGTAGAAGCTGGTGGACATGCTTCATACCTGAAGCTGTGCTTCACTCTTGGGATCCAAAGGTTTCTTATAGAGCAAGTGTAAATACCCTGAGCCATGACTCTGATTATTCTGTTCTTTAGCCTCTTCCACCCCTGCAAATCCTTCCAGCAAGGCTGTCTTCAGAATGCTAATGTCTCCATGAAGTGACTACCAACAGAAACAGAAGAGAGGGACAAGGGTCAAAACAACATTTGCTCACTGTCACCTCTAGTTCAAGGACTTCCACAAGCAGCTGCCTGACAGCACCAACACAAACATCGTCCTCCCAGCAAAGCTGCACACTCAGGTCAGCTTTAGCAGGCTAGGCAGAGACAACAGGTGAGGAACTGCTGAGGAGCTAAGAAGTCTGAAGACTCAGTGCTCACCTCTGTGGTCTCTTTGATCTCCAAGAGGAAAGTGTGGAGATCATCTGACTCAGTCCTCAGCATCTTCATCTCCTCTGGAGTCCCAACTTGGAAACAGGCTTTGGAGCTCCGAGCCTTCAGCTCCTCCATCTCCCTTTGGAAGTGTGCAATCTACAAAGGTAAGCAAGAAGAAAGTGCAGCCCCTGAGACCCACACACACACACCAGGGCCTAGAACAAAGAGAGTAGCTCTGGGACAATGTTTCTACTACAAGACAGATGCCTGTCAGCCTGCAGCCAGAGCAGGAAATGCTTCTGGAATATTAACGGGAAAGAGCACTCAGCTTTTCCAGCACAGCAACTGCAATCAGAGAGGACTGACCAGGACACCAGTGGCAATCACAAACCAGGCTGATTATTTTGGGGAAGGAAATGCCATTCCCATTCCATGTCTACTGCCAGAGACCATCAGAACACAGAGTGAAGCAAGCTGGTTGAAAAAAATCTCACCTCCTCTCCGATTCCTGCTATGACAGGGTCTGAATCCTTCCACTGGTGGGTCTGCTTCTCTAAAGCTGGGCTGGGAAGTGCTGATTTGCCCTGAAACAAAACAAAACAATGAAAAGAAAAATCCCACAGCAGTGTCAGGGAAAATCATACAACAGTTTGGGCGGGAAGGGACCTCCAAAAGTCATCTAGTTCAACCCTGCTGCAGCCAGCAGGGACATCCTCCACTAGATCAGGTTGTCCCCCTGGTTCAACCAGTCCTCATCCAGTCTGCTCTTAAACACTTCCAGGAAGGAGGCATCCACAGCCATAGTTTTGGTCCCAGAGATTTGCTGCTACTTTCACATTCAAAGCTAGGGAATCCTCTGACCTAACAAGTCACTCTCCAAGGAAGTCCAGCAATTCATGGGCCATGTACCACATTCATCCTCTGAAGAACCCACTCAAGCCCCCATTACCTGAGCAGAGCTTGGTTTTGCTGCAGAAGGGGTGATTTTGGCTGACTTCTGTGCCATAGCAGCTGCAGGTGTACTCTGAGCAGGACGTGTCACTAGGACATCAAAGGAGGAGCAGTGATGGATCAGTTTATACACAGCTTGAGAAATCAGGCTGTAGCCAGCCACAGCCATAACTACCACTCTCTGTGGGTCCCAGTGCAGTAGTGGTGTGGGCCCCAGTGCAAGAACAGACCTTCTTTAGCTGCTGGTCTACTCCCATCCCATCCCCCTGCTGGCAACAGCCCCTCTCCAACACCCGGTTTTACCCTTACTGAAGGGCCTGAAGGCTCCCAGCCTCATCATCATTACAGATGGGATATTACTCTGCTAACAAACCACTGCTATCTCATTTCAACTCATTTGTGGCCATCTTTAATCACTCCAGATGCCAGACAAGGCACTGGTTTGTGAGACTGCCCAGAAGCATTCACAGTCTGAGCAGAGAAAATGCCAGAAGTGGTGGATGAGCTTCAGAAGCTGAGTCTACTCACTCCACATATGGCCCTCTGGGGAAGACAAATAGAAAAGCTTCTCAGCCTGACTGCTAAGTCCATCACACCATCACAGTGTGCAAATCAGGAGGTCTGCTGCAGCAGGAAAAGCAGCAGGGAAAAGAAGAAGCCAAATGTAGCTCACCATGTCCCAAAACCTTCACACTGTCATTCACAGTGCATTAGCCTCAACAACAGGCATTAGAATCTTACCTGTGGCAGGTGCAGGGCTTGAAGCCTTCAGTGCCATGGTAGTAGAGGCTGTAAGGGCTGTGGACTGGCTCGAAGGACTTCCAGCAGTAGCTTTGGAAGTGGTTGAGAATGAAAACACTGTGGCAGTGCACTGACCACTGCTGCTGGCAGGAGAAGAGGTTTCCACAGCAGCGAACCTGCAAGGGATAGCAGAACACCCTCAAGCTCCGAGCTGAGCCTGGCTGCTTCCCTCCCCCCAAAACGAAACACTGAGTTCTAACCAACTGGCATCCTCTGGGATCAGCAACAACTCAGGCTCCACATGAAAAGAAAATACACAAGTTTAACTTGTGGAGCCGATGGGAAGGAGCCACTCAGCATCATCTCCTGCCTGTGTGGAAGCTTAAGGACGGCTACCACAGAGCCACTCAGTGAGCAAGAAGTTTAATGACAGCAAAAAGTCTCCTGCTTCAAAATGCACCAAAGCACCAAGTGCAGCAGATCTGAGCTGCCCTTGGGTGTCACCCTTGCAGCAAGGCTCAAAGAGGCATTCTGCCAGAGGATAGGAATTTCTGTTCATCTCTAACCCAGCTCCCCAGACAACTAACAAGTGTAGCATTTGCTCTGCACACAAACTACCCAATTCAAAAAGCCATCAGAGCTACCATCAGAGCCTGCTGCTGTGAGGAGTTTTCTAATTAAAAAGAAACATCATTTGGACCAGCAGAAATGTCTGACAAAGCATTTACATGAAAACTGCTCCCCACAGAAACCAGCTCCAATTAACACAGCTCTGTTTTAAACCAGGCCAACAACAGAGAGTAAATCTCAGGAGCTGGAGGGGAGAAGGGAGCTATGAAATCAGAGACTGCTCCTCACTCGAGCCCATCCTGATCAGTATTGGTTTTCTTTTAGCCAGCAAGAAGCAGCTTTGAAGGTTTCAGATCCTGTATTTAGTGACCAAGCATCCATTTAACAACCTCAAGTCTGGCACTGAACAGGGGAGAGGAAAAGCAACCCAGCAGCTATGGCTGCAGCTACCTCTCAGCTCTGCCAGCAGCTCTGCAGGCTAGGGGCAAGGAACCCCCAACAAACACTCAAAGGAACTTGTAGCACCACCACACTGCACCAAACAGAAAGGAGTTCACATCTCAGTGCTCCCCGAGCGTCTTTAACCATGACTTGCATCAAACCAAGGCATGGAATTACTGTTTGATCCCCATGAGGCAACGACATGGAAACTCCTCTGTCTCTGGCAGCTTGGCAAGCACCCAGTCTGAGTCCTGGCATCATCTCTTTACTAATACTTCGCCTACAAACACAACCTGTAGCATGGGAAGCACTGAGGGTTTTCACAGCCAAGATAAAAGAGAGGCTTCCTCAGGGCCTTCCTGGGAGCACAGGGAACAGCTGCCAGGGCAAAATGCCAGGAACCATCCTCAGAACTACCACACTGCAGCAATTTAACAAGCATCCAGCCCCTGCATTAACCACAGCAGCTATTTACTTCTCACTGAGGTTCACTTTGACTGAAGAAGCTGAAGGGGAAAAAGATGTCTTCTGTGGAAGAGGTGTTGAGGAGAGTGGCAGCCCAGGTGAGCTGTCTGCAGCCGGTTTGAAGTTCATAGATCCAAAGGAAAAGGAGGTGGCAGCAGCTGTGGTGGTGGCTACAGAGGGAGCAGGAGTTGTGGATGCCTTAGGAGAAGCAGAGGAGAAGGAGAAGGTTGCTGCTGCAGTCAGACTGGGAGCCAGGGCTTGCGTGGAGGCGTCAGTGGCGAAGGGGTAAGGTGGAGGATCAGCGCCCGCGGGGCCAGGAGCCTTCACGGCTGCAGGCGCGAAGGAGAAAGCTGCTCCTGCTGCGGGAGGCTGGCTGGGGGCAGGAGCAGCAGCAGCAGGTCCTGTCTCAGGCTTCGGAGGAGTGGTTGGAGTTGTGGCAGCACTCCCTGTAGGAAGACAAATAGGGAAGGAGAGACTCACTTGGCTGCTCTGATGGATGGCAGAAGGTGTTTCCAGGCCAAACACCCTCTGCTGGGCACAGTTCAGCACTCCCTTGCTGGACAGGTGCTGGAGTGAAGAAAAGGAGTGGCAGAGCTCAACTTCCAGCTTCCAAACCCAGCAATGAGACAGAAACTGCCCAAGCCCAAGGCACAATCAATAGCACAGCCCAAGCAGATTGATGCTGCCTGGAATCTCCTGTGAAAAGGCTTCACCTCAGCCATTGATTCTGAGGAGGTTTCTGCCTCCTCAAATAAAAGATGCTGCCAGCACACAGGCAGTCAGTGCTGCAGAGGGGCAGGCTGCCAAACAGCAGCGTTCTGTTTGGGGAAGAAGCAAATCTGGGCTCTGGGAAGAAAAAGGTGGGCTTGCAGTTCTTACTGCATGCATGCAGACAAGGAAAGCAGTCAGCTGCCCTGCCTGCCCCAGCACAGGAAGCTGCCTGCTTCACCCTGCATATGGCAGCATACAGAACTCACAGGAAACTCTTTCTCCTCACCTGCTAACACAGTGCCTGTGCTGCTGCAGAAAGCTGTTGTGTAAACAAGCTTCAGCTACAACCTCAGCTCCTACCAGGGCTCTCGCAGCAAAACCATCACCTCGCGCTCTGGGTCTGCAGAGTGTCTGATCCTTGTCCCCAAGCAGAGCCTGCAGTCACTGCTGCAGCTTCACTCCTGCACCCCAAAGGTGGGCAAAGGACCTTCTAGAGTTGCTCTGGCCTGGCTCCCCAGAGGCTGATGGCACAGCCAAGTCTAAGTGCAGAGCCTGCAAAGTGCTTGAGACCCGGCATGATAGACAGGACTGGGGAATTTCCCACTGATGAGCAAAGACAGAACGGAGTTGGGAGCACAAAGCACCCAAGAACTGCTCCTCATTATCACTATAGAGAACAACTTCTGTACCCAACTGTAGATTACAGATGGAGGTGGCAAAGCCCCAGCAGTGCCCCAGCAGCTCACCAGAGCTCTTACCTGTCGACTTTGGAACTCTCTCCCCTACTAAGGGCAGCAGCTCTGGGGTGATGATGAGCGACCTGACCCCTGGGTTTTGGTTGATCATGTAGAAGGGGCAGAGGACACCGTCCGTAGAGAGCAAGATCAGGACTGGAGCTGGAGCCAAGGTCTTGTCATCACCTGCAGGGACCACAACTGTAAGTCCTGCAGCCAAAGCTCTCTGCTCCTGCTGGCACTGACACCTTCATCTGACTGACTCAGCACAGGATTTCTTCACATATCTCCCTTTGTGCTTTCACTTTGTTCCCCTGCTCCATGAATGCCCCAAGTCTCTCTTTCTCCTTCTTTATTCCCTTCTATTCCTAACTTCCCCGTTCCCAGGCTCACAGATGGTTAGTCTGACAATGGGATGTCACCCCCTGAGTGACACAGCCCAACTTCCACCCTGGAATTCCTGAGCCAAACCTGTCCAGATTTTGAAGCAGCCATTTCTTCCTCCACCCATGTGCTGCTCCCTCCTCAGTCCTCTAAGCCTTCCAGCAATCCCCACATTCCACTGGATCCTGTCCCATCATTAGCATTCATGTGCATGAAGTAGGGAAGAGAACTGCTTGACATGAGGCTTTTTAACTTTAAAGAAAGCCAACATCAAACGAACTGCCTGATGATCTGAACCTCCTGGACAAAATACTTGTGTTTTGTGCAGCTGCAGCTTTGAGCCCAGAGCCTGCTGCAGTTTAAGTATTCTTAGCACAGTTAAAACCTCCAAACCACTCCTTGTAACTCACAGAATGGCTCAGGTTGGAAGAGACCTCAGAGATTATCTACTCCAAACTCTCCACCACAAGCAGGGACACCTCTCGACTAGACTCAGCTGCTCAAGGACTCTTTCAACCTGGACTTGAACATCCCCCAGGGACGAGGCAGCCACAGCCTCCCTGGGCAGCCTGTGCCAGACTCTCACCACCCTCACAGTGAACAACTTCTTCCTCAGCTCCAGTCTAACCCTGCTCTCCCTCAGCTTCAAACCATTCCCCCTTGGTCTCTCTCTAGACATCCTCAGGAAAATTCCCTCTGCAGCCTTCCTGCAGGCTCCTTTCAGCTATTGGAAGGCAGCTCTGAGGTCCCCCTGGAGTCTTCTCCATGCTGAACACTCTCAGCTCCCTCAGCCTGTTCTCACAGCAGAGCTATTCCAGCCCTGGGATCACTTTTGGTTAAAGAAGTCTGTAATGGTTTAACTGTGCTTAATGAAACAGAAGTACCCCAACCAGACCAGGCTGCAGGCAAACCCTGCTGTAAGCAGGGTGCTTTGGCAGGCAGGGCAGTGGAAGGCAACACTTCCCAACCCACTGGCTCTTCAGTTTCCACATGGCAGCAAGCTGCAGGACAAATGAGTTTCTCTGCAACCTCAGCTTGCTGTGAACTGCAAAGCCAATTAATGTGCAGCCAAACCCAAGCTGACTGCATTCTGTGCCCTCACAGAGAATGTGTTAGCAAAAAGCTCCTTCAAAAGCCTTTCTGAAAACTCTAAAGGCAGCACAACCTGGGCTTTAAAACTCTCTGTTCTGACAGATTCCTTAATCCACTAACTGTACAGATTAACAGAGAAAATGCTTCCACCTCAGTTTTGCATTCAAGTACAGAGTTTGACCTCAATTTTCTTCCAAAGGTTTTCAGGCAGGTCAAGTGCTCAGTGAAATGGCTCCCTCCTGTGCTCCTCAGCAGCTCCTGACTGCAGGCCCTTCCACTTTGCCTGAAGGCAGCTCTAGCTCAATCTGTCTCTGGGCTTGAAGGGAGGATTTTCAGAATTCACTGAAGGGACAACACAATAGCTCAGACAGATCTTCAGCCTCAGCCTCTGACGAGGTGCTTTGAAGAGCCTTGAGGCAGCACAGAAGGTACAGCAGTAATGCAACTGGCTGGATGTAGAGCACAGCAGGGTTCAGCCAGTACAGTCCTGTGCTTTAATGCAGAATCAAACTCCATCCCTTCACCTCGGTGATATTTGCTTTTCCTGCCTTTGAAACTAACCCACTTTTCCTTTAGAGCCTTGCAAATGGACTCCATCCAAACCAGCTCTGCAAAGTGCCACAAGTTCCTGCAGTAAGGAAATCCTCACAGGCAGCCTGAAACCTCTGGTTACAATAGGAGCCCTGCACATTATCACCCAGCTCTGGTGCTGCCTGCCAGGGCTGCCAGTGTAACACCCCAGGCTGCTGGAAGCTTGGAGGCAGAGATGGATTGAAGCCTTTGCCACCAGAGATTCTTGCCCAGAGGTAAGCCCATGTGTGCTGTGGGTTTGCTGTAAGGTGGCAGGATGGACTCTCAGGAACGACCTCCCAGAACCCTGAGCCCCAGGCTGCTCCTCAAGACTCTCTCAGATGCTGCTGTTATTGGACTGTTGCACAAGAGAGACAAAGAGAACTCACTGATGGGGATGGGCATGTTGCTGGTGTAGTCTACAGCAACCCCAACGGGCAGAGTGTCGTCGCTCTTGTCTGTCACGGGGAGCTCTGCTCTGCTGGAGTCCTCCAGAACCCAGGATTCCCAGTTCTGCCAAAAGGAAGATTGTTATGCTGACTCCTGCTTTCCTGTCATCAGCTCCCTCAGACCTCCAGCTGATGGAGTGCAAAACCAGCTAGAGAGCAGCTGCTTCAACCGGTCAGGTTAAGTGCCAGAAGCATTAGGCCCCGTGACAGCTCTGCAATCTCTCACATCCCTGCATGTCAGAGGTAAGGGCACACAGCTCAAGTGCTTCAGCTGATGACCTCATGTAAACCACTTCACTGGAGTGACCAAACTTTGAGATTTACAAAGTGAACAGTGGAAAAGGAGACTGCTGGTGCATGGTTCACCACACTCTGCTTCTGTTTAGGTCCCTTCCAACCCCTCATATCCTGTGATCTCGTGTTTCTCCTTCCTTGTGCCTGGCACTGAAACCTCTTGTTCATCTAAGCATCGTGGTTACTTTAAGATCCTGCACAACTCAGATGGAAGAAGGAAGGAGTTTGATGTGGCTTTGGAGTGTTCTTTAAAAAGCTATCACCTCACCACACTCCAGGCCTCACATAGGTTGTACCTGCTTGGCTCTTTGAGAAAGAGGAGGTCGATAGGCACAGACACAACAGTGCCAGCAGCATTACCTGATCTCCTTGCCTGGCCAGGATGCTGACATCTGTGGAAGCTGCTGAAGCTGCCAAAACAAGATCCCTGTAAGCACAGACACAAAAAGGTTAATCCCAACGTGGCAAGGCCCCAGCTCCTCTCAGACACACATAAAGACCTTGCCACGATTCCCACCACTCACCATTCTTCCACATAGTTGAGGAAGTAATGATGCTGCCTCTCTGTGCAGCTCCCATAGCAAGGCTCCATGAAATTCACAAACTTCTCTGGCCTCTTCTCTTCTTTTTTCTGGAAGATCAACACTGCTGTTTACCTCCCAGGGCAGAAATCAAGTGACCTCCCATAAACACGGCAGCATCAGTGTGGTATTCTGGGAGTTCCTCCCCCCACACACAGCCAAGGATCTAATTTCTCTCATCAAAATATTCCAACTAGCCTCAAACCAGCACAATCAGGGTACACCAATAACTGCCACACAGCAAAGAACAACCAAACAACCCCCAAACCCTTCTCCAAAAGGCAAAGGACCCATACAGAGGTCAGGAGGAATTTAGATCTCACTATGCCCCCCCTAGCAAAGAATAATCTGATCCTAAAAAGGAGCACATCATCAGGCCTAAAACCTCAACAAAACAATTCAGATCCACACAAAGATCTCAGGTTAGGTTTTCCTGCCCAAGTGTTTAGAGGTCTTCATGTCCTAATTTCACATCAGCAGAGAACAGGTTGTGGATTGATTCCTCAGTGGATCCTTGCTTCCTTCACTCAACCCTCCCAATCCCATGCTCTACAGCAGCACCACACTCATATTCCCCAGCATGAATAACAGAAGCAACATCCCCTTGGCATAAACAAGTCAAGAACAAGCCACCCACACTCCAGTGCCTATGACCTGCTGGCACTCACAGGCAGTATGGCTATGACCACCTCTGGAGGAGTTTCCAGTGTCTCATCTGCTGCTGCATACACAATAGCAAAGACATAGGTACCAATCCACAGCACATCCAGGACTGGAAGAGAAGGAAACCAACACCAGCTTTTAAAATGCACGTTTGAAGCATTCCAGAAACACAGAAGGCTTTTGGCAGCCCAGAGAGTTTTCTACACGACCCAAAGACAAAGCAAAATGTTCACTGCCAAATACTGACCAATCACACTGCAATTACACAACCAGAGCAGGCTACAGCTGAAAACACGAGGAGGAATGAGTGAAAATGTGTTAAAAACCAAGGCAAAAGAGAACTCCAAAGCTGTACCTTTAACAGGGTTGTCCGAGTCATAGAAGGGAGGACAGGGGATCACCTTCTTCTCCTGCAGATTCTGCAAACAGAGCTCCTTTAAACACTCAGAACAAGCCAACCTTCTGCAGAAAGCTCAGAGAATTTGGGCTGCTTTGAGGCAACTCAACCAGCCCTTAACAACTCCTCAGGTGCCACTCCCAAAGTGGGAGTTTTCAGTGGCAGGTGCAAATCTTTAACTAAGCCCAGCTCTGACCTAAGGCACTTTACTAACACTGAAGAGCTTGGGAAGGTCCCCATGGCTCACACCAAGGGCCACTGACCCAATGCCACAGCTTGTGATGCCAAGAAAGTGAAGCATGCTGCAAGGAAGCAAACAGGCCAAAGGCTTTCCTAGCAACAATACTTACAGGCAGGTACTGCACCACGGTGCCATTTTGCCTCCCCACTGCAAGTTGTTTTCCCTTTGGGCTCCAACACACTAAGCAAAAAAACAAATAGAATTCCATTAGCACTGAGGAAATGGAGTTAAAAGGCCCCAGAAAACGAAGAGCAGTAAATCAGAACTCCAGGGTTTGCCCCCCTGAAATATAAAAGAACCATGAACTTGGGAGTTAATGAGGGAGCCACACAGCTCACACCACAGCAGCTGACAGAACCACAGAATGGTTTAGGCTGGAAGGGAGCTCAAAGATCAGCCAGTTCCAACCCCCGGCCATAGGCAGGGACACCTCCCACTTGAACAGGCTGCCCAAGGCCTCATCCAGCCTGGTCTTGAACACCTCCAGGGAGGGAGCAGCCACAACCTCCCTAGGCAAACTGTGCCAGTGTCTCATCACCCTCACTGTAAAGAACCCTTTCCTAACATCCGGTTTGAACCTCCCCTCTGCTAGTTTACACCCATTGCCCCTTGTCCTGTCATTACAAGACCTTGTAAATAGAATCATAGAATCAACCAGGCTGGAAGAGAGCTCCAAGCTCATCCAGTCCAACCTAGCACCCAGCCCTGCCCAACCAACCAGACCATGGCACTAAGTGCCCCAGCCAGGCTTGGCTTCAACTCCTCCAGGGGCAGTGACTCCACCACCTCCCTGGGCAGCCCATTCCAATGCCAATCACTCTCTCTGTGCAGAACTTCCTCCTAACATCCAGCCTAGACCTCCTCTGGCTCAGCTTGAGACTATGTCCCCTTGTTCCGTTGCTGCTTGCCTGGCAGCAGAGCCCAACCCCACCTGGCTACAGCCTCCCTGCAGGCAGTTGTAGTCTACCAACTGTGGAAGTTTTCAGAGCCACCACCCAGGGAGGTGGTGGAGTCACCGTGCCTGGAGATGTTGAAGCCAAGCCTGGCTGGGGCACTTAGTGCCATGGTCTGGTTGACTGGCTAGGGCTGGGTGCTAGGTTGGGCTGGAGAAGCTTGGAGCTCTCTTCCAACCTGGCTGATTCTATGTCTCTTCACAACTTCTCTGGGAAGATGTGGTCTCAGCAGAGCAGAGAGGCAGAATCTCCTCCCTTCACCTGCTGCCCACATTGCTGGGGATGCCTGGCTCTGGGCTGTAAGGGCACACTGCCAGCTCACACCAAGCTTCTCATCAACCAGCACCCCCCAAGTCCTTCTCCTGAGGGCTACTCTCCAGCAGTCTGCTTCTACACTTCAGTGTCCAACATTCTGCCCCCATCCAAGGCTGCCACTCACCCGAAGTCACAGCGACAGAGGCAGGCAGGGTGGCATACACCTTGACAGAGTCTGTGACCTGCAGGACTGTGATGCTGCCATCAGACAGGCAGATGGCCACCATGGTGGGGCTGGCAGGGTTCCACTTCAGGTCATTGACCGTGGCTACACTTCCCGAGTCCTTGGCCAGCTTGTGATATGCAAATGCACGTTTCTGCTGCTTCGCCTTCAGGCAAGAGAAAGGCACGGAGACAGTCAGAGCTGAGCACAAACCCCAGTGCCCCCCAAGTGATAGCTCAAGGCACTTCCCACCTCCCTAGAAATGAAAGACTAATAAAGACATGAAGCAGATTTTGAGTTTGATGAATAATTCCTTTACAGAGAATCACAGATTGGGTTGGAAGAGGCCTTAAAGATCATCCAGTTCCAACTTGCTGGGCAGGAACACCTTCACTAGCCCACCTTGCTCAAGGCCTCATCCTTGAGCACTTCCAGGCAGGGGCATCCATGACCTCCCTGGGCAATCTGTTCCAGTCTGTCCCCACCCTCATTGTAAAGAATGTAATTTCTTCCTAATCTGGTCTATATTTTGCCTTCTCAAGCTTAAAGCCTCCTTGCTCTTCATCCTAGAACTCCAGGCCCTTCTCAAATGTCCCTTCCCAGCTTTCTCATAGCCCACTTCAGGTGCTGGCAGGCTGCTCTAAGGTCTCCCTGAAGCCTTCTCTTCTCCAGGCTGAACAGCCCCAACTCTCCCAGCCTGTCCTCACAGGAGAGGTTCTTCAGCCCTCTGATCGCCATCGCAGCCTCCTCTGGACCCATTCCAACAGCTCAACATCCTTCTTATTCTCTCCCTCTTCCATATATCTCACACAAAGAGGTGGCAAATGCCCCCCCAAGCCATCCCTCTCCTCCTGCTGCATGCTGAGCAAAGCCCAAACCCAAAGCCAGCCCCCTCTGCCTGTGCTGTACCTGGTTTAAGAAGGTGCGGACATCGAAGAAGCCAATAAAGGAGCCGATTTCAGCAGACATCATGCAGACAGACAGGGTGAGGTTGTCACAGCTCAGAGCCAGGTGCTGCACAGGGAACTTCAGGGAGACTGAGGTGCTCTGAACATTCTCCACTTGAAACACAAAAAGGCAAAGAAGATGGAATGAAGGGGACAGACAGAAACAGCAACAACTGCTCCTGTAAAGCACCCCTGTGAGAATGAGCTGATGCAAACATCACCAATTGTACTATCGGGACCTTAGGAACAACTTCTTTGCTGCAAGAGTGGTCAGGGATCAACACAGGCTGCCCTAGAAGCAGCTGGAGTCACCATTCCCAGAGTTTTCAAGAACAGTGTGGCCAGGGCACTTTGGGATCATGGTTTAATGGCCATGGTGGTGCTGGGTTGAAGGTTGGACTCAATGATCTTAGAGGTCTCTTCCACACCAAACAATTCTCTGATTCTAGGATTCACAGCAGCTGTCAAAGCTGATGCAGAAAACCTGAGTGAGAACAAACTCCTCTCCTCTACCACCACAGTCTCAAGAGCTGTCTGATCCTTGTGATCAGAAAATTCCACCTTCCTTCCCCAGTGACCTCGGGGAAAAATATGTGGGTGGATCTTTCTTTTCCTGATGTCTGTGAATGATTAGCTTGAGTGGTAACAGCAACCAAGGACAAGAAAGGGACCAAAACCACCTTGCACTTTGGTGGTAGAAGAGTGATTGCTTCCTCTCTCACAGGATACTTCTTCAGAGTGGATAACTCAGGGTGAGAACTGTCCCTCCACTCACACACCCACACCCCCTCTGATGCATGGACACGTTCACAGCCCCAAGCCTGACCACTAACACATGAGGCTGTGAGGGAAGGGGAACATTCAGGTAGGAAAGAACAATCTCACTGATTAACTTTGGTCAGTGAGTGATTGATTCCACCTACAGCACTGAGCACAGGTGACCAAGTTTGGTGGGGTTGGGCTCTTCTTCCAGGCAACCAGCAAGAGAACAAGGGGACACAGTCTCAAGCTGTGCCAGGGCAGGTTCAGGCTGCATGTTAGGAGGAAGTTCTTCCCAGAGAGAGTGATTGGCATTGGAATGGGCTGCCCAGGGAGGTGGTGGAGTGACTGTGCTTGGAGGTGTTGAAACAAAGCCAGGCTGGGGCACTTAGTGCCATGGCCTGGTTGACTGGCCAGGGCTGGGTGCTAGGTTGGGCTGGATGTCCTTGGACCTGCTTGATTCTATGACACTCAGAGAGGAGCTAGCACAGAGCATCCTGGTGATGTGCTCCCAACAGCTGCACTTCATTTCAGCAGCAAACACTGTTCCTGCCTCCTCACCCAAGCACACACAGCAGTCTCAAGCACACAAGGCCTGTATCAGAACCTAGAGCTCTGGTAAAAACCCACCTGCAGCCACCTCTGCAGAGCCCAGGAGAGCCTTACCGATTTTATTGGGGTCCTCTCCCGGCTGGTTCTGCATGAGGAGGTTCCTGGTGTGGAAGATCTGCAGGCTGGTCCCCCCAGCAGCAAAGACCAGCCCATACTTGTTAGACACTGCGAGGAGGCTGGAGCGCTCCCTGGGGAGCTCCTCTGGAGCGTCGAAGATGCGAACCTTCTTCAGTGCTCTGAACTGGAAGTCCTGTGGTGAGAGGTGGGAAGTGGCTGTACCCGTGCTGGCACACAGGAACGGAGCAGCTTCCCCGGGACAGCCAGAGAGCTCTCTCTTCACCAGAGCTGCTCAGCGCTCTGCCAAGGCAGAGTGCACGCCCACACTGGCACCGGCCAACCCATCCCATGCCACCTTCTGGTTCATCCAAGGAATTCTGAGATCACAGTAGTCTTCCCCACTGGCTGAATCTCAGTTCCTTCCAGTGCCTACGCTGACAACACGTTAAGAGCAGAATCTGTCCAGGACATGTAATCCCCTCAGAAACACGCCGAAACCAGCCGGTGGATACAGAAGAGAAAGAGAAGGGAGCAAAGCAGAAGCACAAAGCTGCTCCCCAGAGCAGGAGGTTCCGAGCACAGGCAGGCTGACAGAAGGCTTCAGAAACTCAGCGCTCCTGTCCCAGATTAAGGTTCCTCCCAATCCTCACGTTCTGCCTTTCCTCCCTTAAGGGTTACCAACAGCCTCCCTCTGCCACAGGCCACGCTCGCCCCTTCCTCTTCCACTCCACGGACTTGCACCTGGCCACGCCGAAAGCCCCTCGAACGCTTCGCAATCCCCGCGAGGACGCCTCAGAACGCCTGACCCGAGCAACCGCCGCCACCGCCACCGGCCTCCCAGCCCCACGAGGCGAGCCGAGCCCCTGACACTGCCAACGACGCCTCACAGCCCCGACCAAGCCCTTCCCAAACCCCGTTCTCCCCACGGCCCGAGCCGGCCCCCGCCTCTCCGGCCTGCTACCCCCGCCCAGGGCCGGAGCCACACCGCGGGACAGCTCCCACACCGGCCGAGCCATACCGCCACCGCCCGCCGGCTCAGAGCTCTGCGGCCCTTCCCCCGCCCTCACCTTCATCTCCCGCTCGGGGATCACATCCATGTCGTCCCCCATGGCGGCGGCGGCACCCCGCGGGCCCCTCCGCACCACCGGGAACCCCCGCGCCCGCCGCGGACCTCACTTCCGCTTCCGGCGGGGCCGCTCTGGCCTCAGCTCTCGCTGGCCGGCGGTGGCCGCAGTCCTCCAGCGGCAGCCTTCGGCCGGAGCCTGCAGCGGAGCCGCCGCGCCGGGGTGGAAGGGCGGACGGCAGCCCCTCCGCAGCCAGGCTGGGCCAGCTGCGCCCATAAACCTTTTAACCTTGCGTTCGGAGCGGGGCCTGACAGCGGCGAGGGCGGCAGGCGGCCCCCGGCACTTTACTGCCCGCGCTGCGTCCGGCCCCACCGGCAGCCCTCGGACGCCGCCGGGATCTGTCCCTGAGGGCTTCTTTCGGAGGCTCTCAGGGCCCATGGGTTCTCCTGGCGGCCATCAGGGGATGCTGCCCGATGGGGCTGCCCCTAGAGGACCCAAGGAGACCGAGCCTGGTCCTGGAGGCTCTGTGGAATCGTAGAATTACAGCATCACGGAACCAGTCAGGGCTGGAAGGGACCACAGGGAGCAGGCAGTGCCAACCCCCTGCCATGCCCAGAGCAGGCTGCCCACAGCCTCAGCCAGCCTGGCCTCAAACACCTCCAGCCATGGGGCCTCAACCACCTCCCTGGGCAACCCATTCCAGCCTCTCACCACTCTCCTGCTCAACAACTTCCTCCTCACCTCCAGCCTCACTCTCCCCACCTCCAGCTTTGTTCCATCCCCCCTGTCCTGGCACTCCCTGACAGCCTAAAAAGTCCCTCCCCAGCTCTCTTGTAGCCCCCTTCAGATCCTGCAAGGCCACAAGAAGGTCTCCTGGGAGCCTCCTCCTCTCCGGACTGCACAGCCCCAAGTGCCTGAGCCCCTCCCGTGGGGCAGCCTGGGCTGGGGCTGTGCCAGCAGCGCGGTGCGGAGGGGCGGCAGGCAGCTGCTCCGCCTCGTCCCTCGGGCTTTGGGCAGCGGTTTCGGTGCTTTCCCGCAGCAGAGGTCTGCTGTGGCTGCCGGGCGGCAGTGGGAGCGCAGGGGCTGGAGCTGGTCCCTGAGCGCCTCCCGTTCAGCCTGGCTGAGCCGGAGAGGCGCAGCGCTGTGGGCAGGGATGGCTCCGTTGGGCTCCAGGCCCTGCAAGGGCAGGAGTTGTTTTTTTCAGTCACAGCAGGACCTTATGGCACCAAGCTAGGAGCAGCTGTGGAGGGCAGCAGAGCCCTGCAGAGGGACCTGGCCAGGCTGCATGGGTGAGCAGAGGCCAAGGGAATGAGATTGAACAGGGCCAAGTGCAGGGTTCTACACTTTGGCCACAACAACCCCAAGCAGTGCTACAGGCTGGGGCCAGAGTGGCTGAGAGCAGCCAGGCAGAGAGGGAGCTGGGGGTGGTGGGAGAGAGGAGCTGCAGAGGAGGCAGCAGTGCCCAGGTGGGCAACAGAGCCAATGGCATCCTGGGCTGGCTCAGGAGCAGTGTGGGCAGCAGGACAAGGGAGGTTCTTGTGCCCCTGTGCTCAGCACTGCTCAGGCCACCCCTGGAGTGCTGTGTCCAGTTCTGGGCTCCTGCATTGCAGAGAGATGTTGAGGTGCTGGAAGGTGCCCAGAGAAGGGCAGCAAGGCTGGGGAGGGGCCTGGAGCACAGCCCTGTGAGGAGAGGCTGAGGGAGCTGGGGGTGTGCAGCCTGCAGCAGAGGAGGCTCAGGGCAGAGCTCATTGCTGCCTGCAGCTGCCTGCAGGGAGGCTGTAGCCAGGTGGGGTTGGGCTCTGCTGCCAGGCAGCCAGGGGCAGAAGAAGGAGACACAGCCTGAAGCTGTGCCAGGGCAGGTCTAGGCTGGATGTTGTTAGGAAGTTGTTGTCAGAGAGAGTGATTGGCACTGGAATGGGCTGCCCAGGGAGGTGGTGGAGTCTTTGTGCCTGGAGGTGTTGCAGCCAAGCCTGGCTGGGGCACTTAGTGCCATGGTCTGGTTGGTTGGGCAGGGCTGGGTGCTAGGTTGGGCTGGCTGAGCTTGGAGCTCTCTTCCAACCTGCTTGATGCTATGACCTGAGTGAGTTTGCTCCCCCTTGCCTCAAGCTCAAGCATTCAGCCCCCCTCAGTGCCAGCACAGAGGCTGCATCACCTTGGCACTTAGCCCTGCAGGGACAAGGACATGCTGCCCTGGGCTGCTTGCAGCTGGAGCAGGTTGTGCTGCTCTTCTCCAGGACTGGAGGGAGAAGGACTTCTCCACAGAAAGAAAAGCAGAGATGGCTTTGGGCAGTGACCTGAACAGTGGCAAACCACATCCTAATCTCCCCTGTGCAGTATGCTCCCTTTGCTTCCTAACTGCACAAGGGCTCAAACACACAGCCCAGAAAGGCAGGTGCAGCCCCAGGGGCTAAGGGGCAGCAGAAAGCAGACCCTGGGGCTCTGATCTAAGGGGAATTCTGTCCTTTTGAGGAACACATGGGAAACCTGTGCCCAGTCACTCCCCCAGGAAGCCTGCTCTCCAGTTTGATAACTCAAATCAGACAAGAACCTCAGGCAATTGCCTCAAAAGCTGAGAAGATGGGGGGGGGGAGTGGGTAAAAAGCCTTTTTCAAGAGCAGGATTACAAAAGTGTCTGCTCTTGATAAACAAGTTCTTCCTTAAAACAAGCTCCACCACCTGCTTCCTTCCAGGCAAGCCAGGAGAAACGACAGCTTTTGGGTGACCTCTGCCTTTCCTAGCACACCCCCCACAGCGTGCAGCCAGATAGAGATCAGACCAAGGCAGCCCAGGCCTAGCTCGAGGATCTATTTAAGGGTTTACATTAACAGAGTTGGGAACCAGCTCACTTAATCTGCAACCAATCCTCTGGAGCGAGCTTCAGAGGGGCTCAGCTGAACACACAGACACATGGTGTAGCTTCAGAAGGTTTATTTTCAGTCCTGAAAGCAGACTGCTGCTGCTGCTGAGCTTTTTTTTCCTCTCTCTTCCATTACAGTTTTGGTTTTCATGCAAACAGTAGTTGGAATGCTTCTGGTTCTGTTATGTAGAAGTGCAGCCTTTGGCAGGAACAACCAGTGGAGTTAATCAGCTGTATCTCCTTTAAAAGCTTATTAAACCATGATTAAAAGAAGTTAAAAAGCTGTCAAGAACATGTAAGAAAAGAGCAGGGGGAGAGGGCAAAGAGCAAACATCTGGATTCCAGAAGTTGTGTGGAGCAAGAACCACCACAGCAAGAGCATGGCTAGCACAGCTCTGGCTGCAGTTGGATCCCAGCTCACACCCATGCTTGGAGCCATTCTCCTGTTGCAAACCTGAGGGCTTCTCCACCAGGGAAACTTCAATAGCCTCAGAGGACCACGCTGAAACATGCCAGGAGGGCTGCAGAACTCAGAGGGACAGAGCAGCTGTCTGAGGAGAGATGCTCTGCAAACTGCTCTGGCAGGGCTCAGTTTAGTCACCCAGCTCCTCTTCAGCTGGGGGTTTGACATCTCCTAGGCTCCCCCAAGGGCTTCAGAGGCATCACAGCAGGCTTCTTTCTGCACTCAATGGACAGATCTAAGCCCATGGGGTTCTCCTGGAAGCCCTGAGGGGGTCCTGGCTGATGCAGCTGTCCCCAGAGGCCACAGGGAGGTCTAATCTGCTGAACAGAACTGTTCAGAGGTGATGCTCCTCACTGGATCCAGGTCAGGAAGGAGGCCCCCAAGGTGGCTTTAACCACCTAAGGTGGTTTTAGCCATCCTCACTTGCAGAGGATGGTGTTGGACCCACCAAAGTCTGTCTGCAGGATGCCCCCAGGGAGCAGCCAGAGCTATCCCTGCAGGCAGCCAGGTCCACCTCCACACTCAGCTCCTGCAGGCAGAGCTCCCTGCCCACGTTCACCTAGCACACACCGAGGCCACAAAGCTGAGAGCCCAGCTGCTGTTTTGGTGAGGTCAGGAGGGGAAGAGCTAGTCCAGAGTCAGGAGTGCAGGGCAGAGCAGAGAAGGCACTTGGTTGTTTGCACCCAGGAAGCTGCTGTCGGGGGCTTTGCCATAGAAACACTCCGTGGCTGGCAGCAAGGCCCTTTGGGAGCCTGCTGGGACAGGCACAGCTCCCAGTCCATCCACTGGCCGGAAAGCAGCTCCTGGCCTGGGAGGTGCAGGAGAGGCAGAGGAAAGAGCAGGATCACAGGGTTGCTTTTTGGGGGTCTCACTGCAATTGGTGCTACAGCTTCTAACAAGTGGAGTCAGCTAAGGGCTGCAGCAGAGCAGACAGCCACCAGCTGGGGGGCTCCAGCTTCCCTTGGTGTTCCTCTAAGGCAGGTTAGTGAGAACTGAGACTGTCCACGGGAAAGAGTAACAAAGCACAGGAAACCTCCGCTACAGAGCAGCAAAGCAAACCGTGCCAGTGGCTCAGCTGGCCCCCTCAGGGCAGGCTGGAGATGTCTCTCTCTGGAGGTGGGCCAGAAGGTTTTGGGTTGTTCTCGTTGGCTTTGCCTTCAAACATCATCACCCTGCAAAACACAGCAGAGATCACCAGTGAGAGCAGCAGGAAGCATCCTTGGCCATCGCTGCCAAATCTTCCCTGCCTAAGCACTGGCTTAGCTTACCTGCTGAAAAATAGCATCTGCCTCCTCTGCAAAGGGCATCCCATAATTAGCAGAGGAGAGAAAGCCATCAGAGGGCAGTGCTGCCAGCCTGGCAGGCAGCTCTGCTTTCCCCGCAGCTTACGGGAGCAGGTTTCCAAAGCCTCTGCCGCTTTTCCTCTCCAAGCCCAGAGGATTAGCACCTCCCAGCCCCGCGGGCACAGGCTGCTGGCCAAGCAGAGAGTCCCTGGCCCAGCTTGTGCACAGCATTCCAAAGCCAGCAGCATGCAAGCAACAGCAGCCAGAGCCAGGGCAGAGGAGCAAGGCACTGGCTAGAAGAATCCCAAGCATTTTGCAGCCATTAGCAGGTTCTTCCTCCCCGGGGACTGCAGCCACGCAGGGAATGCTGCCTGCCACGCCGGATCAAAGGGCTGTGCTGCTCTGGGCATGAGGTTTACATCTCTGCTCCTGCTCCAAGGAGTCCAGCAAGCACTGGGGTGTCTGTTAGCAAAGGGAGGGACCCATCTGGGAAAGCTGCTGCGGCTGGAAGGAAAGTTGGAAGATATGGGACAGATACTGAGACAGGAGCAGCAGGGAGTGCTTGGAAAGCAGCATCCCAGCACAGGGACAGGGACTCAGTGGGGACAGGCTCATCACCAGCAAGCAGGCACTGGCCTGCAGGGACCACATGAGCAGGATCCTTCCTCCCAGTCTGCCTTGAGAGCTGGCTGGGATTCTAAAGCTGCCCTTGGAAGGGGGCAAGGAGGATGGAGAGCAGCAGCTCCTATTCATAGTGGTTCCAAGCACAAAAGCAAGGCCAGCTCTGCAGCTGGCAAAAGCAAAGCCAAGCTCCAGTAGGGTGCAGATGGAGCCAAGCAAGTGCTGGGAAGCCATTTGTTAGAGCAGGACTTTCAGAGCCCTGCTGGGAGGGCAGAGGGGGCCGTGGGAGGCTGGTGCTGGCAGCCTGCACTGCTGCAAACCTCTCCAGGCACCAGCCAGCTGTTTCCAGCATGTGTCCTCTCTCATCTCCTGCCTGTCTCTCCAGTGCCAGGCAGGGAGGGAGCATCCTGTGGGAAACAGGAGGCAGCACTGCTGCTGTTGGCAGGACCATCACTCAGCACTCCACTCCTGCCACCATTCACCACGGAAGCCCCCAGAGCCAGCAGCAGCCCAGGGGAGGAGCTGGGCAGAAGTGCCGCGGTGCTGGGTGCCTGCACTCCCTAGGGAGGGGGAAGAATCACTCCACATGGATCCTGTTGGAAGAAGCCTTGTGCCAACACACAGCAGGCAGTGCCACTGCCAGCACTGGCCACTGCTCAGCCCAGGCATGGGCTGCTGCTGCTCCCTCGTGTCTCTACCTGAAGGGACATTGTGGAGAGGCTGCTCTGGGCTCTTCTCACAGGTAACTGGAGACAGAACAAGGGGAATGGCCTCAAGATGAGGCTGGGGAGGTTTAGACTGGACATTAGGAAAGAGTTTTGCATGCAGAGAGTGGTCAGAGACTGGAATGAGCTGCCCAGGGAGGTGCTGGAGTCACTCAGCCTGGGTGTGTTTCAGGGTGGTTTGGATGTGGTGCTTGGGGCTATGGTTTAAGGTGACTCTTGTAGGGTAGGGTTCTAGGCTGGGCTTGGTGCTCCTGAGGGCTTTGCCAACCTGTGTGTTGCTGTGTTTCTGTCTCCCTGCAAACTCCCCCTGCACAAGGGTCCCCATCCCCCCTCCACGGACACAGCACACACAGCTGCTGCCTCCCCCTGCCCTGCCACTCACAGTTTGAGCACTGCAGAGCGCTTCCCCAGCATCACGTTGACGAAGTCCTGGTAGGAGATGGTCTCACTAACCCCTCCAGTCACCTCGGAGATCATCTTCTTCAGCTCCAGGTGGGTCTTCGGGGCTCCCATCTTCTCCATCATCCTTTTGACAGACATCAGGTCTGCAAGAGCAAGGCAATTGGTGCTGTTGAGAGGTGACCCTAGGGACAGAGTCCCCTGCCTCAGACCATTTCATCTGGGGACCCAGGGGCTGGTGGCATTAAGCTGCTGCTGAAAGCCAGAAGCCTTCCAGTATAGCCCAGTGAGGTACTGCCCAGCACAGAGCAGCACTGCCCACGAGTGCAGCTCCACACACCCACACAGGAGGGGCAGACGTGGGGGCCCTTCACCAGCCCAGAGCATGGTGCCAAGGGTCCCAAGGCCAGGCAGGAGGGAGGCCATGCAAGGGTTAAAGCTGCAGGCAGAGAGGCTGTGAGGAGGGGTGCCCCTGCCCATCACCACAGGCCACTTCCTTCCATTGCTGTCACCTGCTGTGGCCCCTTCCCTCCAGGAAACACCAGACCAGCCCTGAGCCAGGCCTCCTCCAGCTCCCCACAGGCTTTACTTCATCTCCAGGACTGGAGGAGGGGAGGGAGGCAGCAGCCTGCTGGAAGGGCAGAGCAGATGCGGCTGCACTCCAGTGTCAGCTCCAGGCCTGCAGAAGGTTGGATCCTTACATAACTGGGGCTTGCTCAGCCAGACTCATGTCCAAGCCCTCTGCTTCCCTCCACCCTGCTCTCAGCAAAGCAAAGAGCTGCTCTCCAAGTGCTCATGGTTTTCTACAGCTGCTGCCTCAAGCCAGGCAGATCCCAGGACTGTCCAAGCCCTCTGGGGACTGAGAAGGTGCTCTTGGAAGAGACAGGAGGGGATGTCAAAAGGAAAAGAAAGGCATTTGGAGCAGAAAGAGAAGGAGAGAAGGAGCTAAGCAAAGAGTTAGGAGGAGAACCAGACTAAGAAGAGCTTTAGTCTTGTAGGAGGAGAGAAGAGCCTGAGAGGCAGAGGCTGGTGAACCAAGGAAGCCCCTGGCTGGGCATCAGGATCCCAGGGAGGCTGGGCACAGGAGAAGCCCCCAGCAACAGCAGTGCAGGGGAACAGCAGAAGGACACCACCTCAGCAGCCTGTTGCTCTGCCAGCCCAGCACCAGCACCCCTGGGGCACTCACCAATCTCTCCTTGGTTGTTCAGGTCAAACTCCATGTACTTCTCTGCAAGAGACAGAGGCAGGTTAGCAGGACTCCAGAGCAGGGCTGACTGCTTAGGGCAAGGAGACAAAGGCCACGGGGGTGAGATTGATACACTGCTGAGTGCAAAGAGTTCAGAGAGGGAGGACAGCTCAAGCCCTGGCTTTAGCGACCTCATCTCAACTCCAGGGCTCTAGAGTTAAAGTGCTCTTTAATTGTGGCTGCTTTTCATTTAAGCTGAAGGCAAACACTGGCATGAGAACAAGGTATCAGCCAGCCATGGAGAGCCTTAAAAGGCTTCCAGCCAGAAAAACAAAGCTCGGGAACAGCCTCGCAGAAGGAGTAGCAAGGAAAACAAAACCCTGAGCACTTCCAAGATGAAGCTTGATCGGATTAGGAGAGCGATTAGATGACGTAGTTGCCTGCAATAGCAAGGGACAGGCTCTGCAGTCCTCCCAACTCTGTGCTGTGCTCCCAGAACAGCACCTGCCAGGAGATAAGCTCAAGGACCACAGCAAGAGGGCAAAGCCAAGGGCATGCCTAGGAGCAGTCACACTGCAGCGAGTCGCTTGCCCTTCCAGCCTGCTGCCAGGCGCTGCTGAACTGGGCAGCTCCAGCACCTGCCGGGCAAGGCAGAGCCTGCCCAAGGTCTGGCTGGCTGTGCAGGGCAGAGATGGGCACTTCCACGTGGATTTTAGCTAGAGAAAGGAGGGTTGCAGCCCTGTGCTGCTCATGCCCCTCTCAGTGGCACACCTGTGTGGCTCCTGCCCTCCTCCCCTGCTGGCTGTTCCTCATTTAGACTTTAAGCTCTTCAGGCAAGGATTTGTCTGACAGGCAGCACAGCTCCTAGCACTGCAGGGGCCCCCCAGCAGCTCAGCTCTGATAAATGAGATGAGCAAGATGCCTGCTGCCACCATCCAGCTCCCCTGAGCTGGAGAAGCCTCCACTTGCCCTGCAGCCAGCACTCCCCAGAGCGGCCTTGGAGGACTCGAGCAAGAGCTCCCAGGCTGCTCCTTTCCCCAGAGGGAAAAGTCCTTCTCCCTTTGCTCCAGGGACACCAGCAAGCAGGTGAGTGTGAACAGAGAAGTGGCAGGCTAATGTAAGGAGCCAAAGGGAATATTTCACACATCAGAGGCTTCCCAGGGCTGGTGTTTCTGCAGGAGAGGCCTGGGATAAGTGGGCTGGTGGCAGGAGTGGCTGGCATGTCTTCACCAAGGTCTCAGCTGGTGGATTACTGCTGTCATGAGCTGCCCAGGACAGACCGGTGAGAGTTCCATGTACAAACCAAGCCTGCTCATGCTTCAGACAGGAATAAATGTCTCCCTTCAAGCATTATGCAACCGATTCTAGATGGAATTGGAGCTGTCACACCTGTGCTCTGGGGCCAAAGCCATGCTCCATGGGCAACTGGCTCTGCCCCACCGTGGTGACCTTGCTCAGATGAACTGCCACAGCCCTGGGCAGGGGTCAGGCAGCCCAGCATGTGCTCAGGGACACAGCCCAGCCCGTGCCCAGCTCATGTTGTCTTTTCTTCTCAGCTGACAGCCAGCCAAAAGCACTGAGAACAGAGGCAGCTTCACACCGCCCTGCTCCACGCCTCGCACATTCAGCCTTCCCTCCCGGCCCAGCTGCAGGGACTTGGGGAGGCAAAACCAAGTCTGGGCCCTCCCCTCACAAATGCACTTACACAAACACTGCCCAGGGGCTCCCCGGGCTGGGGGAGGAGGGCAGAGAAGAAAATGCTCCCCCCCCCATCACCACACAATGAGCTGATTGTTGGGGGAGGCGTTGGAGAGCAGGGCAGGCTAGGGAGGCAAACTCAGGAGGCAGCAGGAGGAGATGCCAAAGGCTCTCGTTACAGGGAACTCTGTGCCTGTGACCTCCAGTTGCAATGTTTGAAGAGCCCCAATTGTGATGGGAAAAACAATTTGGAGCCGCAGCCAAAAGCCAAAGCTGCACAAAGGGCAGCAGGAGGAAAGCATGGGGAGCACAGGAGCTCCTCTGTGCCCAGCAGGGTAAGCATCACAGAGCTGTCCCGGGCAGCTTTGGCCACGCTGGGCTGCAAAACCAGAATTCAAAGGGACAAAGCCAGCAGCACCTGCAAGGGAAGCCAGGGCAGGGCCAGGGCACCTGGCCAGAGCCAAGCTGAGGACAGATCTGGAGGGCATAGTGGCACAGAAGCCTTCTCAGCTGCCTTCAGCCATCGCTTGGAAGGAAACAGCCCTGCCCACTCCTGTCCTGTAAGCCCTCTGGGGGCAAGCCCCACTGCTTCTGAGCTGTTTCCATATCCTCCATCCCAGCAAATGGCCCAAACCTAAGCCCCAGATCTGCTGACCAGGACCAGCAACATCCAACTGCTGCTGCCCCCAGTGCAGAGGGGTTTGGGAAGGACCACATCGGACTGAAGAAACCTTTGGGGACAGAAAGCTCCCCAGATCTTTCAGGAAGCAGCTGAGACCTCTGCTGTGTGGGAAGTCATCCTCCTGCTCACTGAGGAGAGCCCAGCTCCTGCACCATCCACTTTACAGCTGCCTTGGCCAGGTATCCAGACAGAAGCCATCCTCCTTGGCTGCTCCCCAGGGGTTTGCCCAGGCAGCAGGTTTTGTCTGCAGGGTGACCTGTCCCTGCCTTGCCAGTCAGGGAAGCACAAAGAAAACCACCTCCCCAGGGAGCTTCACAGGGTTGACAAGCAAGGGGGAAGCATCCATTCCAGCTCAGTCACCTGGACTTGGCAGAGTAGCTCAGGATGGTGAGATCCAAGTGCTGAGGGAAGAATCAGTTCAGAGCAAATAGTCAGGCTGAAAGGACAGGGAACTTCTCCACTTCTCACCTTTGAACACTGCCAACTTCTCCTCCAGATCTTCTTCATCACTGAACTTTGGGTCACAGAGAAACTCCTAAAACAGACAAGGGAAAGCACAAAAAGAGTCTCACCAGCAGCTGGAGGGGAAGGCTGGAGCCCATGTGCCTGGATAACAGCATCAGAGCCTCTCTCCTTGCTCCCCCCCGGTTTCAGCTCCTCAGATCTCCGCTCGGGCGTGTGCAGCACATGGGTCCAGCCCCTGCTGGCAGCAAGGGCTCCTGGCCTTGCAGAAGAGCACTTTGATCTCAGATCTCCACCTCCTGCGTAAACCCAGAGGCCTGGCAAGCAGAGCAGCTGAGGGCTGCAGAACGTCCTGCACCCGGCAGAGGACAAGTGCCTGGGGAAGGAGCAGGCTCCCACTCTCTCAGGCCATCGATCCGTTTTCCCTCCTACCCTGCTCAGGCTGGAGGGGAAACCCTGGCTCACTTCTAAGCACTTGTCCCTGGCCTCACCTCGAAACCCTTCAGGTAGCTGGGAGAGCAGAGCAGAGCCTGCAGAGCCAGCTCCACCACTTTGCCCTGCCAGCAACACCCCCTCAAGCTGGGAGCAGCAGGGTCCTGCTCCCGTCCCTGCCCGGCTCTGGCGAGCCCAGCACAGCTTAAAGACTCCATCTGTGCTCAGCAACAGCTCCGAATTCCTCAGGGCAGAAATCATTAACATCTGCACTGCTGCTGCACGGCCTGGCCAGCACCAGCCTCCACCCTGAGCTGTTCCCTGCTCCTGTTCCTCACCACCTTGCATGCTCAGGGGGCAGGCAGGAGTGGGTTACCACGGGACCAAGGTCTCCAGGGCCACCAGAAGAGTGGGGCAGCTTCACTCGTGACTCATGAGGCCACCCCCCCCCCAACCCGAAGAAGCCACATCTGCAGGCCCCTGGGCACCAGGTGTGATGAGCTGTGCCAGGCTGGCTGCTGGGCCAGCTCCAATTCCTGGGTCCTGCTGCCACAGCCAGCCCTGAGCCTTTCCTGTTTGCTCACTGCCTGCCACCCTGGACCCTGCAGCCCACGCTCCTGGAGCTGCCCCTTCCATCCTTGCCTGGACAGTGGAACCTGGGCCTGCCCAGGGAGTCCAAATGCCTCAGACCTTCACTGTCACTTAAGTGCTGCTTTTATCTGCAGCTGGACTTAGGCTTCACAGCCCTGCAGGACAGAGGTGGCTGTCACCCCCTCCTATCTCACAAACTCCCGATGGGACACCAGACACCATACCCACTAGAGCAGCATGACACAGACTTCCCTTATCACCATGGACACCAGCTCAAGTTGAGAGCTGTGGTGAAAGCAGCATTCCCAGTTCCTTCTTTTGCTCTCCTTTGCCAGCTCCATTTCATTTATCTCAGTGATTTCTACCCAGGGGTATCATTTGCCAGCCCAGCACAAAGAGCCCAATTCAGCTTTGAGAGCCAGCAGCAGCAGTCACCAGAGAGCAGAGTGGTGTTACCTACTGCCCCGAATAGCCTCTGTAGAAGGAACTTGCCAAACATCACTGAGAACCAAAACAGGCCCAGAGCAGCTCCTGGCCACCAGGTCACAGCCTCATTCCTGCCCTGCAGAAGCAGCAGGCAGCTTGCACCTGCCAGCAGGACAGGGGAAGTGAGAGCACAGCACATTCCTCCTGAGCAAGAAGCAGCACAAACAAATTGAGAGAGAAGATTTGAACTAAAGAATTTTTCCCACACTGAGGGTAGTGAGACACTGGCCCAGGCTGCCCAGGGAGGTGGAAGATGTCCCAGCTCTGAAACCATTCCAAGTCAGGTTGGATGGAGCTCTGAGCAACTGGTTCTAGTTGAAGTTGTTCCTGCTGACTCCAGAAGGGTTGGGCTAGACCAGCTTTAAAGGCCCCTTCCCACCCAAATCATTGGGAAGACCAAAGGGAATGCTACATCCACAAAGGATAGCTGAGAGATGTGTGCCCAAGGGTCCAGCAGCCCCTGGCAGCTGGGTGACATCATGCACACACCAAGGACCCAGCATTTCAACTGGAGAGGAACTGGGCAGCCCACCAGCATCACAGCCTTGCTCTAGAGCAAAGGAAGCAAGAGCAGAGCACATTCCAAAGGCATTCCCCCTCCAGATTGTGCCCAGGCAGGCTGGGGCTGTGATAAGGCTCACACAATAGCGCTGGAATCCAGTCCCCAGGGCCAGTGACTCAGCCCCAGCCTCAGTGCCTCAAGTTCCTCCTCCAGCCCCTTGCTACAGCTTCCATTTTCAGGGCCATGTTCTATTTTTGAGAAGTGCTTAAGCAGCCCCGAGCCTCTCCCCCACTCCTGCCCTCGGCAGCCTCTCCTGGGCACGGAGACCTTCCTAAGCCAATCAACCCATCCACGCAGGGCCCAGCTACCTGGGAGCCAACTGAGCACAGCCAGGTCCTTCCTCCCTGCCCCAAAACGCTGCTCCAGCCAGCGGGTCAAGCTCTCGTGGGGCTGTCACAGTGCTCAGCACCAGCCAACCCTACCTGCTGGAGCTGGGAAGGGGCTGAGGGGTTGCCCTGGGTGGGAGAATCACAGAATGCCAGGTTAGGAGGGACCCCAAGCATCATCCAGCCCAGCCTTCCTAGCTGATGGTGGAGTTGAAATGAGGTAGCTTGTCAAGCTGAGTCTTAAAACCATCCAGTGTAGGTCCCACTGCTTGCCCTGGGAGGTGATTCCAGTAATCATTAACTACTGCAGTGTCAGAAGCAGGCAGCTGCTCTCCCATGAGCCAAATTCCTCCCTGCAGCCCAGCACATTAGAGGGTAAAATTAGTTTGAAGTTAATCTGTGCTGGATTAAAGTTGCCACCTTGGTGCACGAGGCTGAAGGATGTGATTGCCGTTCCCCGGGAAGAGAGGAGCGGCCAAAAGGGCATCCCAGAGGAGGGATGCAGGCTAGAAAGAGAATTCCATCACGGGACTCAGCTGTCCTTCGGCAGCACATGTGCACTCAGGATGCAGGCTGCCAAAGACCCTTATCCCTTGGAGAGCTCTGGGGTAGAACCGAGCCAGGAAAACAGGGCTGGGATGAAGCTAAATGCTAGGATGAGACAATGAGATTAAGCCTGAGAGGAATTTGGCCTGATTGGTTTTACCGGGAGCACTTCACTGGGTTTGCAGCCCTGAGGCTCTTCAGGGCTCGGGAACCCCCTCCCTGACTGCAGCCACAGTATCAGCCCAGGTTTACATATCAGAGGGAAGTGTGAGCTGCTTCACCGCACCTCTGCTCACAGCAAACATTCCCCCCCAGCCACCAGGCAGAGCTGGCAGACTGAGCAAAGCTCAGCAGCGTGAGGTTTGCTGCCCAGAGCCACAACAGGAGCTCAGCATCCCTCTGCTCACAGCAAACATCCCCCCCCAGCCTCCAGGCAGAGCTGGCAGACTGAGCAAAGCTCAGCAGCGTGAGGTTTGCTGCCCAGAGCCACGAGTGGAGCTCAGCACCCGTGGGCTGTCACTACCTGTGCTGTGTGCAGCCTCGCTCCTGCCTGCTCCGACCCCCCCCTCTCCTAGCACAGAGCCAAGGCAGCGGGGAGCAAAACATGCAGCTCCTACCTCCTCCTCGAGGGGGATGTTGTGTAGCTTGGGTTATTTTTGTCATCCAAGCTTCACCTGGACAAAGGCTGCCCGAAGTGATGGCCGTGGAGGGGAGAGATAGGAGCCTGTGTCCTGTGTGGGAGAAGGAAGAGCCCCCAGCACCAGGGCACTGCAAGGGCACAGCAGCAGTGTCCCCAGAGGCTGCAGTAACAGGTACATCATGCTCCAGCTTCATTCCCAACCCAATGTCAACACTATCTTGGCTATGGAGGTCATAGTGGACCCACCTACAGGTCTGCTTGGCACAGGGTGTGTCGTGCCTACCTTCCAGCAGCAGGCTGCAAAGGCTCCTTTCTGTCAGGTGCTCTCTACACCACCTCTTCTCCCACTCATTTTCCAGCCCCTCCTGGTTTCTGATGACAAAATTCCCTCTCCAGTGACCTACACAAAGCTCACCCCACCTGGAGGAGCACACTGGCTCTCACGGCAAGACAAGCCCATCGTATCTGAGGCTCTCCTGTTCTGCAGATCTTTGGTTTCTCCACCTGTAACTCCAAGGTGCCACAGGCTCCATCAGCCACCAGCCTCACCTAGAAGTGATCCTAGAAATCTCATTGCTGATGGTTTCAAGGTTAAAACCTTCTTTGCACTGCTCTTGGCTGGGAGGGATGCCAGTGGAGCTGCCCCCGCAGTTCATGCCAAGCAAGGGACAGGGCAAGCCCAGAGCTCCAGGAGAGGACCTTGTGTGACCCCAGCACGAAGGGCACAAAGCCCAGCGCACTTTGCACTAATCCTGGGGCTGCCATTCCCCCTGCCCAGGGCCTGTGGGACACCCAACCATCCTGGGCAGCCCATTCACATGGCACAACTGGAAAGCAGAGAGGCCTGAGCCAGCTCTGCCGAGCAGCAGAAACTCCTCGCTGCAGGGAGCAGAAACCAAAGCACTGGGAGCAGCAGAGGGGAGGTGGAAGCCCTCGGGGAGAACAATAGTTCCTATTCTTCCTGGAGCACGTTCCCGAAGGGGCTTTGGCGGCAGCTGGGCACTGAGCATCCCCCAGCACACAGAGGGCCTCTTGGACCTGCCCAGGATGTGGGATGCTGAGAAGATCAGGAGTGGAGAGGACGGGGAGCAAACCCTGTTGTGGGGGGGAGTGGAGAGCAAATCCTACTGCAGAGGGGGCAGAGGCAAAAGCCTCTCGCCCTTGCAGAAGGCGCAGCGGGGCCAAAACTGTCTCCTGCAGAGCACACGGTGGCAAACCCAGCCCGATTGTGAAGGCGGAGGTCAAAGTCACCTCACGGCGCAGAGCGGACAGGAGTCAAAGCCACCTCGCCCTGCAAAAGGGACGGGGGCAGGAGCTGCTCCCTCGCTGAGGGGACAGGCGGCACAACCCCTCCCCGCAGTGGGACCAAGGGAGCAAAAGTCCTCTCCACGCAGAGGGGCTGGGGGCAGACCCCGCTGCAGAGCCCCCGGCTGCCTCTTCCAGCCGCACTTCCCTCCGGGCGAAACACAAGCAAAGGGCAGGGGGCGCAGCTCCACCTGCCCCTGCCTTCTCCCCTCTTTCTCCGCAGCCCCCATCCCCGGCAGCCATCGGTGCAGCCTCAACCTCAACCACCCCCACCCCCATCCCCACCCTGTCCCCCCCGCAGCCTTCCGCCCGGTCCCCGCGGGGCTGCGCCCGGCGAAGTCTCGACTCTTTCCCGGGGAGCGGAGGGGGGGAACCGTCGTTGTCCCGACCCCAGCCCCACCTTGTTGATCTCCTCCAGCCGCCCGTCCTGCGGGGCCCGCCGCAGCCCCCCGCCGCTCGGCCGGCGCGGAGCCGCCATCGCACCGAACCCCCTCCGGTGCCCGCCGCCGCCTTAAGTAGGGCCGGGCCGGGCTGAGCCCTCCGCCCCCACCCTTAACCCCTTCCCCGCCCCGCCCGCCGCCCACAGCGGGCAGCTGATGGTGCCCGGCCCGCTCCGGGCCGCCCCTCCCCGGGGTGGGGCAACTGCTGCAGCCCCCCGCCAGGGTTTGGCAAGGTCAAGAGCAACAGGGAGGAAGGGGTTCGGGAGCAAGAAGCCACCGGAACCCCGACGGGAAGGGAAGGGGCAGGCTCCCTTTAACCCGCCGTGCACCCCGGGGGTCAGCTCCGGAGCTGGAGCATGCCCCCATGCATCCATCACTGTGGGGATCCCCTAAGAGTCAGGGTGGGAGCAGCTGCCCTGGCACCCAGCACCTCGGGGATCCAGGGCAGGAGCACCCCCTGCACCCCTCCTCCCTGTGCTCCTCGCTCCAGTACCGAGCACTGGTTCCCGTTAGAGCGTTGGGGGAGGCTGTCTGGGAGCGGCCAACGGACACTGATGCTGGGCATGCCCTGGAGCACGGTAGGGCACCGACCACAACAGAGCCGTGAGCATGCCGCCGTGTGCCCAGGCCAGGGCGGGGGGGTGTGCCCAGCCCCACCCCGCTGCAGCCTCAGCTGGACGCCTTGGCTGGAGAGACCTCAGCTAAGGTGGTTTTTAGGGGGAACTGGCAGCCAGTTGCCCCCCACCACCCCAGAACCAGCCTCGTTTCACCCCACCCCGGGTGCAGCTCCTCCTGCTCCTTGCGGCAGCAGCAAAGGCGGGCACAGCCCGTGCCCCTCCGGTGCCATGCGTTCCCAGGCAGGCAGCAGTCAGTGCCGTGGGGACTATTTAATGGTTACAGCTCTGGGCAGGTGGCACCAGCTGGAAACACCAACAGAGGTCAGGGAGGAGCAGGAGCAGGGAGGATGAGCCACATCTTCAGCAGCAGTGGGCATAAAGCAGAGGGTTGGCATTTCTGTAGCAGCAGCAGCAGGTCTGAATGTTGACTGGAGACATGAGGGGGGCAGGGGCTGTGATCCCCTGCCCGAATTCTGGTGCCCACTCGCTGCTGTGGGGCTTAGCTCCTGCAGAGCTGGCACTGGGCAGGCAGAGGAGAGCTCCTTTAAGATGGTCCTTGGGCTCCAGCCTGGGGATTCATTTCTGGTCCTACAGGAGTGGCCTCAGCTGCTACCTGGAGTCACAGCACAGGAGGGGCTGGGCAAGGAGCTGGCTCTGCTGCCTGCGTGGCTCCCGTGGGAGCACGGGTGGCAGGCACATGCCTTTCCTTTAAAGGCCATGCAGCCACCGACCTCTGCCACCAGTGGGAGTGACACTGGCAGGAGCTGGCCCTGTCCAGCTGCTCCCAGCTGCCCAGCCTGGTGCTGCCAGCCAGTTCCTCTCCAGTGGGGAGGGTGTGTGGGTGCTGCTGCCAGGCTGTGGGTGAGGCCACTGCAAGTGTCATCTCTCCCACCTCCCTGCCTGCTGCACTGCTGTGCCACCCAGCCCTTGGAACTGCCAGCAATTGGGCTGGTGACATCCAGTGAGCCATGGGACAGGTTGCCAAGAGCAGAGCTGTGGGCAGCAATGACCTTGCAGTGCCCTGGAGGAGGGGAGCAGCAGGAGCAGAGATCCTGCTTGTCCCCGGTTTGGCCTTCCCTGCTGGGAGCTCCCTTCCCTGGGAAGCAGGCAAGCTCCATGGCCTCCTTGAGCTCCTGGCCCAGCCTGGCTCACCAGAGCTCACCTGTGACCACATGCCAGGTGCTGTGCAGCAGGACCAGCTTCCAGCACGTGTGTGATGACCTCTGCCACCTCCTCCTGGGGCAGGAGGGTCCTGCGGGGGTCCCAGCCTCGGTAGGTGACAGGCTGGGTGAGCTGTCACTCCCCGCTGCGGTGGGGAAGGAGGGATGGAGGGAGGTGGTGCAGAGATCTGTGTTGGTTCTTCCCTCCCTCCACGGGGGGAGCGCCGCCCTGTGAGCTCAATCTCCTGTGCCGCAGCAGCCCTCGGAAGCTGATTGTCCCCTCTGGGGACGCTGCTGGTGGTCAGGCTGCACAGCGCTGGGATGCTGAGCCTGAACTGGTGTGGATGAGGACCTGGGGAGTGGTACCGTGTGGAGGCCAGCGTGAGGAGCAGCAGGTGCTGGTGGGCATGGTGCTGGCGGGCGTGGGGTGTCCTTCACTCTGCTCTCCCTCTGCACGGAGCTGATGGGGCAGCAGCCACGGATCCCTCACTGCCACTTGGAGCAGCCCTCGGGGAGGCTCTGCAGAATGTCCTCCAGGTTCTTCTTGTCGGCCCTGATCTCAGCCAAGTCTCTCTCAACTGCTTGGATCTTCTCCTGCTGCCTCTCTGCTTCCTCCTGCAGCAGGCTGAGCTGCCCAGACAGGGCTCCCGGGCTGCCCAGGCGCTGCCACAGCCGTGCCAGCTCCAGCTGCCCAGCGTTCAGCACAGCCTCTGCCTGCGCCGACTGCTCCAGCTTCCCTGGGCAGGGGAGAGGGCATGGCTGAGAGCCAGGCAGGGCAGCTGCTGGTTGTGCTCCAGGGAATCAGGCCTTTGGCATCAGGTGAGTTAGTGGCAGCAGGTGCAGTGGGGCATGGAGACACCATGCAGCTTCCCAGAGATCACAGAGAAGCAAACAGGCCTCTGCCTCTGCTTCTCTGATGGGTGAAGCTTTCCACCCCCTTTCAAAGCCTCCTGGCTACAGGGGTCCTGCAGTGCCCAGCGGCGTGCCCAGGGGATCAAAGCAAGAGGAGGTGGAGCAAAACCGACCAGCAACAAGGAGAGAACCAGCCCAGCACACCCCTCAGCTTCAAAAGGCTACCGAGCCCTTGGCCCAGCCCTGCCCCTCCTGAAGATGCCAAGGGAGATCAGGAGCATGCACATTCAGCAAGCCCCAGCTCCTTCTGCACCAGGCTGTCCTCGGGGCATGAGTCCTCCAGAGGCTTTGCCAGGAGCCGGAGTGATCTCAGCCAGAGGGCACCCAGCTCAGCCTGGATGACCAGCAGGCAAGGGAGCCAATGCCAGTGGGCAGGGCAGCCAAGGCCAGTGGGCAGGGCAGCCAAGGCCAGCAGGCAGAAGAGCCCCAGGCCCTGCCAGCCTGCCCCTTCCCCAGGACCCTGCCCCCTGCTCCCACCCAGCTCTCACCTAGGCTGCTCAGCAGGTTGTTCAGGGTCTCGATGTCTGAGCTGAGCGACCCCCGGGCTTGCTGGAGGCTTTTTGCCACCTCACTCACCTCTGTCCCCACCTTCCAACACAAACAGATCCACTCAGTGACACTGCTGACCCCTGACTGGGTGGGAGTGGGGAGGGGATGCCGGGAACATGCTCAGGGCATCCCCCATACAGTGGAGCCCATCTGTGGAGTTGCTTCCAATGCTTTGGGCTGTGGGCAAAGCCCCATCCAGGCTCTGGAGGACACAACCCACCCGAGGGGACCTGACTGACCTGGTGGGCTTCTCCCAGGTCCCTCCTGAGCTGCTCAGCCACGCTCTGCTGCCGGGAGAGCTCCTGCTGGGTGTCGTTGGCACGGGTGGCCAGCTGGCGGGCGTGCCTGTGGCCCTGCTTGCTCTGCTGCAGCACAGCCTGTGCCCTCTGCAAAGGGGGGCACATGCAGAGGGACTGCAGCTGGCTCCAAGCCTCCAAGCTGGCTGCATCCTGCTGGTCACCCCCCACATCCCTCTGCTCAGACCTTGGTGGTCTCCCCTGAGACTTGCTCAGCCTCCCTGGCTGCCCTCCGGGCTGCAGTGGAGATGGACAAGGAGTTTCCCAGTGTCCTCTCTGCCTGTTTGATCTTCCTCTGGGCCTCCACCACTGCCCTGTTCCGTACAAGTGCCATCCTCCTGCTCAGGGCAGCCTGGCTCTTCCGAGGGCCCAGCACCTTCCTCATGCCTGTGGGGACAGCCCAGCTGTCACCAAAGTGTCCCTTTCTGCTCTTGGCACCCAGAGCTGGTGCGGTGAGGGCCCAGCTGTGGCTGGAGGTGCTCTGGCTGGTGCCTTTTACCTTCCAAGCTGCTCAGGAGGGACTCCGTGTGGGAGAGCACAGCTTTGCCACGTGAGACAGCCAGGGTGGCCGTGCCGTGGGCAGAGCCAGCCCGGTCCTGCAGCTGGGGAGGGGAGAGAAGTGAGCTCGGGGGGGAGGCAAAGAACTGCACCCAGGTGGAAAGTGAGTGAGCAGCAACTACCTGCTGGAAGCCACAAGTCCTCTGCAGCTCCTGCCCCAGCCTGGCTGCCAGAGCCTGGGACAGCTCCACAGCCTCCCGAGCTGATGGCTCCTGTGCATCCACTGCCAGCTCCAGAGCTGCCAGGTCCTGTGCCAGGGCTCCAGCCTGTATTGGCAGTGCCTGCTGCGGGGCCAGGGATGCCAAAGGCTCCATGAGAGCACCTCCTGGCCCAGAGGCAGCACTGCTCAGCAGGCAAGGCAGGGGGTAGGGATGCACTGAGGAGCCTCAGCGTGGGCACTGCTCACCTGCCCCTGAGCAGTCACCTGCAGAAGTTTCTTGGCCATGTCTGCGTTTTCCTGCAGCACAGCTGTGAGAGCTCTCCTGGCCTCTGCTGCCACCTCCACCATGCCAGCACCCAGCTCCTCCTGTGCCCGCTGCACTTCCTCATACCTACACAGACAGAGCACTGTGGTCACCTGGGACCCTCTGGTCCCTTGAAGGATGGAGATGACAGCTGGGGACCTGTCTGCAGCCAGGGATGGCTGGGGAAGCACTGGGACAAAGGGCCTGAGACACCCACCCCCAGCACAGCTCTGGTGCTCTGCTGTTCAGAGGTGCAATGAGCTTGACAAGACTCAGCAAGCCCCTGTCGGGCAGATGCCAAATCACAGTGACCGAGTCCTTGGACAGGAACCTCGCCAGAAGCAAGAGGCTGTGGTGCCCTCCCGCCCCCTCCCTGCTGCCAGTCCCCCTTGTTGTCACCCCTCACCCAGCCTCCAGCTCTCGCTGCGCGTCCCCCGTGGCATTGCCCTCCAGCAGGCTCTGCAGGAGCTGGCAGCTGGCACTGGAGGTACGCAGAGCTCTCCCCACCACTGCCTCCACCCGTGCCACGGTGCCCTCGTGGCTGCAGGGACAAGGACAGTCGGAGATGATGTGAGGAGTGGTCTCCTGGGGAAAGAGCAGCCCACCCCACGGCCCCAGCTGGGCACGCAGCCTCCCCTGCCTGGGCACAGCTGGGATCAGACATGGTCAGGCTCATGCAGACCCTCTGCAATGGGCACCATGAAGTCCAGGCTCAAGGCTGCCACCCTCCCTGCCACGGCTGAGCAGAGAGCTGGGAGGGGGAGGAGGATCTCAGCGCAGGGGCTGTCCCGGCTGGCACAGCCCGCGGTGCAAACCTCTCTGCCAGCTCCCGTGCCTCCAGTGCCCGGCGGCTCCAGTTCGTGTGCTGCCGAGGGATTTCCTGGGGAATCTCCTTCAAAGGCAAACAGCAGCAGTGAGAGCCTGGCAGGCAGCAGGGACCCCCAGGCCCCCCCCAGCTCAGCACCGCCGAGAACCTCCCGAAAGGGCTGGTGGAGATTTGCGTAGAGGAGCGAGCAGGGACAATGGCACCTCCTGCCCCAGCTGTACCCACACGGACCCCCAGGCTTGGCCACTCACCCACCCTGCTGGTCGCATCCCACCCTACCAGTCCTGCCCATTCTGCCCCTCAGGATGGCCAGCAGCCCCGCCAGGAGCCCGGGGCCAGCGGGACCCTCACCATGGTAGCCAAGGTGTCCGCAGCCTGCAGGAGCTGCTGCTGTGCCGACTGCAGCGTGGCCCCCACCTCCCCCAGCAGGGCACAGGTCTTGCTGGGTCCGTGAGCAGAGCAGCTGCTGGCCCGGCTGGCATTGCTGAGATGGCTCCGTGCACTGCCCAGCGCCTCTGCCAGCCACCCTACCTGTGCCAGAAGGGCAGCCCGGGCACCTGCGGGCAGCACAAACAGCACTTTGTTGCCCATAAAGGTGCCTGGGACTCCCTACTTGACGTGGGGTTGCCCCGTGCCCAAGCACCCCCTCTTCTGCCTGCTAACGAGAGGAGAGCTCAGGCATGCAGTACCCAAAGGGCACCAGATCCCAGTAATGCCCATCACCAGCTACTCCAAAGCCTCAGGGGTGCCCCCTGGGTTGCCCTGCCCCCCACAAAGAGGCACGTCCCCCACAGCTGCCCCCCTCCCCCCCCCCCCCAATCTCAGTCACTCCATTGCCCAAGTTTAGCCCAGGGCTGCCCTGGGAGCTCCTTGCACCACCCAGCATGTCACAGCACCCCGTGGGAGCAGGCAGTCCCTGGAGAGGTGATGGGGGGGAGGCTCTGGAGAGGTGACATGGAGGAAGGGTGCCCTGTGGCACTGCCCTGCACCTTGCAGGAGGTGAGGGCTGGGCAGTGCATCTCCCCGGGGCACATCTCCCAGCATGTGGGCATCACAGCCTGGTTTGTGCAGCCACTCCTCCATCTGCTGCAGCCTGACCTTCAGCTGGGCAGCCTGTGGGCAAGACACGGGGACAGTGAGGCGATGTGGGCACCAGGGTGCAGTGCCCACCTCGACAGGTCACAGGGTGTACCTCATCCTTCACCAGCCCGTAGCAGGCAGGACACTGCTGGCAGCGGGAGCTCAGTGGGTCGAGGAAGAAGTTGGCCTGGCACTGGTCACACTTGTAGCCCACAAAACCAGGGTGGCAGAGGCAGGTGCTGTTCTCGTGGCACTGCAGGGTGATGGAGCCCAGCGGGGAGCAGTTGCAGGCTGCAGTGGTGGCAGAAAGGTGTCATGCCATGGCTGGCAGCCCCACTTTTGGGTCCAAAATGTGGTCCCCATCCCTGTTACCTCGGCAACCCCTGGCTGAGAAGCCGAAGAAGCTGTGGTGGCATCGGTCACATTGCCTCCCTGTGACTCCTGGCTGGCAGGAGCACTGCCCTGTCACTGCGTGGCACTCTGGCTCCCGTGACCCTGTTGGGTGGCACTCACAGCTGGCACCAAGAAGCAGAGGGTGAGGAGTGAACGATGGATGCAAAGAGCAGAGATCAGAGTGAGAGACACAGAACCACACCTGTCCCCATGCAGTGCCCCACGTACCTCTGGCACCCCACAGCAGGCTGCAGGCCATAGTAGCCAGGCTGGCAGAGCCCACAGGTTCTGCCCATCACGTGTGGGAGGCAGTGGCACTGGCCCGTGCCAGGGTCACAGCCCTCCAGCCCCGGAGCTGAGCCGTTGGGATTGCAATCACAAGCTATAGGAGACAAAAAACCTCACTAACACCCACCGTGGGCATGGCAGGAGGCACAGGGGGAGCGGGCAGTGTGGGGAGCCACATCCTCCCCATCAAACGGGGCTCTGAGCCCTGCACACCAGGATGCTGCCAGGGAAGCACAACAGAGAGGAGGGGGGAGGGGGGGGGCAGAGGGCATTCCTGAGGATTTGGAGCCAACCAAAACGTGGGCATGGTGGTGTTGGGCTGGGCTGATGGGCGACGGCCTCGGAGGATTCTCACCTGGACCATCCGGGCATCCCCCTTCACCCTCTGCCTCCGCTGCGGGGAGGATTCTGGCTGCTGTGGGACCCGGGGGAGCAGGGCCAGCCCCGGGGGGAGCAGGGCCAGCCCCGGGGGGAGCAGGGCCAGCCCCGGGGGGGAGCAGGGCCAGCCCCGGAGGGAGCAGGGCCAGCCCCGGGGGGAGCAGGGCCAGCCCCGGGGGGAGCAGGGCCAGCCCCGGGGGGAGCAGGGCCAGCCCCGGGGGGAGCAGGGCCAGCCCCGGGGGCCGTACGTACGGGCACACTTCCCGGCGGCGGCAGGAGCCAGAGCGTCCCCGTAGAAGCCAGGGCGGCAGCGCTCGCAGTGCTCCCCCGCGGTGTGGTGCAGGCAGCGCAGGCAGCGGCCGGACACGGGGTCACAGTTCCCCACGGCGTTGGGATCCACGTTGCCGTGGCACTGGCAGGGCACGCAGGGACGAGCGGGACCCCTCTGCCCCAGGGGGTCCCCGAAAAAGCCATCGTCACAGAGCTCGCAGCGTTTGCCTGGGGAAGGTGAGGGTCTGGTTGTGCCAGCGCTGCCCACAGCCCCCTCGGCCTCACCTCACTGTCCCGGGGGCAGTGGGTGCAGACCACCTCCAAGCCTCCTCACCCACACCCCTCCCCCTCCAGCCTCACCTCGCTGTCCCGGGGGGCAGTGGGTGCAGACCACTTCCCCGCTGCCGGGCATCTCGGTGCAGGGCGAGCGGCCGGGGCAGGGGCAGGGCTTGCAGTCATCCAGGTGCCCTGCGAAGGGGTTGCCATAGAACCCGGGGCTGCAGCGCTCACAGGAGGGACCTTCTGTGTTGTGCAGGCACTGGCAGTGCCCTGGGAGAGGGAAAGCAAAGCTGAGGGTCTGCAATCAGCCAGCTCCAAGTAGCAGTGGGCAGCAGGGGAAGATGGAGAGCCAGAGACTGAGCGTGGCACATCACAGGTGTGATGCCACATCACATCACTGGAGCTCAGCGCAGCTCCAGCTAAGGGATCGCGTTAGGATTGCACAACCCCAGCCAGGACTTGGAACGTTTTCCCTCCCTGCCCCATCCTTGCAGAAGGGAGAATGTTTTGGAGAGGGCCCCAGGGCCAGCCCCGTGCTCCCCCGTGGCGCGGGGACGAGGCGCTGCTGGCAGCACCATCACCATCACCATGCAGAGTCTGCCGGCGCCTGCGGTAATCGGTAACACATTTCGGAGCACCAGGAGTGGTTTCCAGCCTGGCCTGGAGAAGCCACCAGCAGCCCAGCCCGGGGGGGAGCCAGCGTGTCCCGGCGAGCCCAGCCGCTGAGTCACAGCCTGCCGGGGGCAGCTGAGAGCAGGAGCTGAAGGGTGCTGGGGGAAGCCCCTCGAGTCCGGGCAGATGCTCTGCTCGGCTGGAGAGAGACAAGGAGCCAGGAGCAGGGTTCGTGGGATCCGCTCATGCCAGGAGGGTTGCGCAGGAGGGAGGGGGAACGGAGCCGGACGTGGAGCAGAAAGGAAAAGTGAATGACAGGAAGGAGAGGACAAATAAGTCAAAGGAAGTGTGTGGGCTGCTCAGGCTGGCAGTGCCCGGGCTGGGACATCAGAAGCCTGGCCCTGGGGAGTGAGCTGGCGGCGCTGCCAGCCCCGGCTCTGCCGGCTGAGGGGTGAGTTCGTGTCGCTGCTGCCATGCTTCTGCTGCCAGGGCAGTGGCGCTCGCTCAGCACGATGCCTCCTCCAGCCCTTCCCGAAGCTCTTGTCCCTCCTGAGGGGAGCCAACCAGCAAGGACCCCCAGCTCTGCCCAGGTCCCAAAGCCATCATTTGCCGCCCCAGCTCTTCTTGAGCTGCTGCTTTCTGCGGGGTGGGAGACGTGGGGTGGACAGGACAGGGAGCAAGGCAGCATCTCATGCGCCACTCATGGCTCTGATCTGCTTTTCCCCAGGGCTGGAGCTGGATTCATGATCAGCTCAGGGGAGCAGGTCGCAGGCCTGGCCCCCAGCTCTGGCCAAAGCCATCCAGGAGAGGGGAGAGCCAACAGCTCCTGACCCACCCCAGATGCAGTCACACTGCCCTGGAGCTTTTGCTTTCTCCTCTCTTCCAGACAGTCCCTGCTACAGTCACACCTCTCAGAGCCGGGTGTGGAGGCAGAGCAGGACTTGGGCTGGCAGTACAAGAGGCAGCTGCTCTGGTGCCTCCTGCAAGCCTGGCACCACTCTGTCTTCCTGCTTTTACTTGTTTCTCTGCTCAGGTTTGCTCCAGTTTGTTGTTACCAGGCCTGTGCCCAATCCTGCTCCACTCCTCAGGCAGGGATGCTGTTGGTGAGACCCATCCTAGCAAAACCTGCTTCTCTCCTGCCCTGGCCCCTGCCTCTCACCCTTCTGAGGACGCTTCCTTTCTCCTCCTTCCAGGTCATAAAGTAGCAGCAAAGATGCCCCTTTTGTTCTAAATTACCTTCGTTATTGCATGTGGTTAATTACCTCTGGCTTTGCACTTGGGAACTCAGTGTCTGCAGCAAACCCTTGCAAGTTTTGGCCACCACAACCTCACAGATGGTTTGAGCACCACAACCTCTCAGATGTTTCCAGCATCCCTCAGAAACGAGCAAAGTCACAATCTGTCACCTGTGCAAGTGGCAGTGGGGTGAGTGGCAGGGCTGGGGGGTACCTGTGATGGGGTGACAGTCCCCATGCTGGTTGCAGGCACAGGGCACACAGCTGATGAAGGGACCACCAAAGGGGATCTCCCGTGTGAAGCCAGGTGCACAGGACTGGCAGAAGTGCCCGGTGTACCCCGGGGGACATTTGCACTCCTCCACCCATCCTGCCCGTGCTCCTGGCCCAGGGCGAGCAGATGTGAGCTGGACCTGGCTCAGGGACAGCCTGCCTGGAGAGGAGAGAGCAGTGTGACAAAGTGCTGGCTGTCACCTGGTGCTGCTCTCTCCACCCGGCCTGGAAACGCTCCAGCCACGGGCAGGAGAGCCCAAAATTCCTCCTGGAGAGCCCAGGGGTGTTCACAGAGAGGAGCCTGCCCCTCTTCCAACACCCCCCTCCAGTGCCTCCTGTCTTTATGAGTGTGATACTGCCTTGTTGTCCCTAGCCCCAGGCCAGCTTGGTCCCCAGGGCATTGATGTGTGGAGGCACCCACCTGGCACAGGACCGCAGCTCACACGGAGGCGGAGGGAGGTCAGGTTGGAGAGCAGGCGCTGGAAGCTGAAGGCTGAGAATGAAGGCTCCACACCCTCCTCTGCCTCCTGCAGCCTGTTGGAGAAGGAGTGTGGGAGGAAGGACAGGGCCAGTCTGACAGTCCTGTGCTGCAGCACAGCCCAGCTGCCTGAGCAGGACCCAGGCAGCGTGGTGGGGACGCAGCTAAATCCAGGAGAGGGTCAGGGAGTGCAGCTGAACCCCACAGCACTGAGCAGCCCAGGCAAGATGTTGGGCCCTAAACCCAGCCAAGGGTCCCCAAAGCACTGTGACAGGTACCTGAAGGTGACAGCCAGCTTGCTGTCCTGAGGCTGGCTCTCTCTGCTGGTCATGGTGATCTCCATCCCCTCACCCTCCAGCACCAGCTGGACCTGGAGCAGGGGCATCTCCGTCTCCACCCTGCTCCCCTCCACTCCTAGCAGCAGGGACAGGACCTGCCCATAACTGAGCCTCTGGTTCTGCAGAAACTTCTCTGTGAGGGGAGAGAACAGCAAAGCCTGCAGGATGTGGAGGCACCAACTCTGCTGGTGCAGTCCTGCTCTCAGCAGCATCACCAGGAGCCACAGCCACCCTCCTAGAGCAGAGCAAGCTCCAACCTGCTCTCCTGGCCTGGGCCACCACTCCAGCCCCACCCCCCCTCTCCATCCTGATACATCCCCAGCTCTGGGATGGGCCCCAGCATCTCACACACCCATATGGCAGCAGGATGTCCCACTGGGGCACCAGGGGTTCCCCACAGCAGAGCAGGACCCTAGGGACCCTGCACACACCATACCTGGTGCAAGAAACTCCACCAGCTCCTCTCCATCCCACTCGGCGATGACCTCCCCAGCAGCCCAGCGCAGAGGCAGCTCCCTGGAGCCCGGAGCCATGGCAGCCCAGCCCTCCAGCCCTGGGGGTGATGGATGAGTGTGTGGCACATGGTGACAGTGCACGGGTGAAGGGAGCAGGTCAAGACCCCACCAGCCCAGCACCAGCGGGGTGCTGCTTTTGGGGGCTCTCTCCCTCCTCCCAAGACTCTCCAGGGTCTTGCAAGGAGCCAGCACTTCATAACCTGCTGCTCCACTGAGTCTCTGTGCTCTCAGACGCTGGAGACTGGCCTTAGCCACCCCCCAGCTGTTTATTTTCTTAGATCGGGAGGAAATTATCATCTTTAAACTTTTGCCCCCCTGCCTGGGCTGCGGTTCCAGCCTGGCTGTGGGCTGGAGAGCGCAGGAAGCCCAGGAGGAGCCGGGGTGTAACTGCAGGAACTCGGTCTCCATTGCAGATCACTTAACCCCTCCCCGACTCCCCAGGGTTATCTCTTCCAGCCCCAGGCGCCTGCAGGACGAACCCTTGGAAACCTCTCGAGTGGGCTGCACTCAATAACCAAATCGCCCCAAGTTTGGACCCTTTCACCCGGCACAGGAAACGTCTAAGGGAGTCAGGAAGCAGTTTGGGGAGTGAGGCTTTGGGGGGCTGGGGGGAAGCTGTGCCTCACCGTGCTCAGCCTCTTGCAACCCAGCCCAGCCTTCTGCCAAACCTCTCCCTAAAGGAGCAGCTGCAAAGTAGCGGCACGAAGGGTGGAAAAAAGCTCAGTTTAGAGCCTGGCTCTGTCTCAAGGCTGTGGAAGCCGTTCCAGCAGCGCGGCAGTTGGCAGCACGCTGTAGAGGCAATCGGGATGAATCCTTTCCTGCTGTGTTGGCATCCCTCTGCCGGCTGGAGCACAGCCCCCCCGGGCTGCGGGCCAGGCAGGGAGCTGGCCGAGGGGTGCCTGTCCCCTGCTGGGGGACAGGTGGGGGTCTCGGCGAGCCGCGGGCTGCGGCGGTGGCCGCGGCGGGTCCGTGGGCAGGGCTGCACAGGTCGGGCCGTGCGGCAGATGGCAGGGTTTCCCCGAGCATCCCGCGGCACCCAGCCCTGCCACGCACAGCACGGCTGCGGCTGGCCAAGGGCATCTCAGCCGCTCCTTCAGCTGCCCTGCCCCATGCCAGCCGAGGGTGGGGAAGAGGAGGGAATAAAGGGGAAAGTGCTCGCCAGGCTCCGTCCTCTTCATCTTTATCTTTCTGGGCTGTTTCTGAGTGCTCCATAAGGCCCAGGTGTGATGGGATGGACATGCCTGGCCCTGCAGCCCCCCCCCCCGCACCTGGGAGCAGGTTGCTATGGAGGGATGGCACAGGGTGCCAGGGAGAACCTATGCCCACAAAAGCTCGGGACAAAGTAGGGGCCAGCCAGTGAAAACCCCCTCCAACCATCACCAGCAGCTGTGTCCAGAGGGAGCTGCAGGATGCTCAGCCCCAGCCTTCCCAAGCTGCTGGAGGCTTTCTGGCTGGAGCCGGCACAGCTCTTTCCCGTTTTGCCCGGGGCTGGGGGTCGGTACCTTGGCTGAAGTCTGAGTGGATGTGTGTCACCTCGTAGCCATCTGCCACCCTGCAGGCGCTGGAGTGGCCATAGCAGAAGCAGCTGGTGCAGCCAGCAGGGTTGTGGGGCTGCAGGTTAAACCAGCCTGGCTGGCACCTGGGCACAGGGAGGAAACAGGAGCAAGTTACACAGGGCAGGCAGAGCCACGGGAGACCACAACAGCATCCGGGGGGGGGAACACTATTAGTGGCAGCTCTGAGTGAGCCCAGTCACAGTAGTCCAGAGGGATGCAACCCCAGGGCCTGGCCAGGCAGGCAGAGCCTCTGCAGGGAGTGGCCAAGCAGGATTCCCACTGGAAGGCCCTGCCAGGCCTTGTGTGTAGGGGCTGGGGAAGCAGCAGTGTCCCATGGGGCAGATCTCAGTCTGGAAAAGATGAGTGGCCCTGTCCCCATCACAGAGCTGGGGTGCTCACCTGTTGCACAGGTGTCCCTCCACCCTCTCCTTGCAGGTGCAGTGCCCTGTGTTGGGGTCACAGGTGCCCAGGCTGCCCGCGGGGTCACAGCTGCAGGGTCTGGATGGGGTGAGATGAAGGTCTGAGGTGAGCCCTGGTCCTGTGCTGCTGCTCCTGCCCGGGCAGGGCTCTGCTGACCTGCAGCCCCCCTGGCTCAGGCTGTGGTAGCCATCCTTGCAGCGCTCGCACTTCCAGCCGGTCACGTTGGCTTTGCACAGGCAGGTCCCCGAGCTGTCACACTGGGGCTGCAGAGAGCCTGTGGGGACCCAGGGCAGCCCCTCAGGCTCAACACCAGCCAGGGAGAGGCATGGGGAGGGGAGATGTGCTGGAGAGCAACCCCGTGGAGAGGGATCTGGGAGTGCTGGGGGAGAACATCCATGGCACAGCAATATGCCCTGGGGGCCAAGAGGGCCTATGGGATCCTGGGGGGCATTAAGCACGGCTGGGCTCAGCCCCACGCACCTGCTGGGTGGCAGTGGCAGGGCTGGCAGGCTGCCCGCTGCTCCCAGCGGTAGTGGTTCTGCCGGCAGCGCTCGCAGTGGGGGCCGGCAGTGTTGTCGCGACAGTTGAGACAGTGGCCCCCGTGCCCGGTGCGGCGATACAGCTCCCGGTCGTAGAAGCACTCTTCGGAGCGGCCGCTGCAGTTGCAGGCTTGGGAGGGGAAGGCAGGAAGAAGCGATTGGCACTCGCAGGGGCACAGAGGGTTAAAGCAGCCTTCCTAGGTGGGGTGAATGAGCCCGAGGGGCTGCTGGGCTCAGCGGGGCAAGCTTTGGGCAGTGCCTCTGCCATCGGGAGCAGAGGTGGGTGCCCCACGCACGGAGCAGATGGCAGCGCCCACGGGGTAAGGGAACGTGGGGGAAACCTCGGGGTGATGCTGTGAAGGGAGGGGCAAATCCTCCCTCCCTGCCCGGAGCGGCCTCAGAGCGGAGCAGGAGCTTCCTCCCCGGGCAGGGAGGGCAGGAGGCGCTGGGTGAGCCAAGGCAGCACCAGCAGGGCCCCTCGGGGCCGGGCACGCCGGTGCCATACTCACGGAGACACTCGTTGGGAGCCTGGGCCGTGCCCCGAGCCCAGGGCCGGTCCTGGTGGAAGGGCTGGCAGCGCTCGCAGTCGGTGCCAGCCGTGTTGTGCTGGCACACGCAGGCCAGCTGCCCGGCCTCGCCCGGCGCGCACTCGCTGGCGTGGCCATTGCACTTGCACCTGCAGCGAGACCCCGGCGTGGGCGTGAGCCACCCTGCGGACCGGAGCGGGCAGGAGCTGGCAGCGGCGCCATGCCCAGGCTGTGCCTGCCGCAAGGGCAGCTCGCCTGGGGTGGCCATGGGGCAGAAAGCAGCTTGGGCTGTGCTGGTGTCAGGGCCCCACCATGTCCTCAGGGCGCTCCCAGCCTGGCCAGCCGGGAGGTCGCACGCTGAGGGTGGCCCCATGTGAGATGCTAACCAGCTGCAGCTGCTGGGGCCTGGGGGTGCGAGATGACAGCGCTGGGGGCTGCCGGCTGGCTGGGAGCAGGGCAGGCAGCTCTGCTGGGATGGAGAGAATTCCCACTCCTCCCAGCCTGGGAAGGGCACAGGCAGCACAGCCCACGGGCAGCACTGTGTGAGTGCCACCACCATCCCACATCCAGCCCCCTATCCTGGCAGCAGCTGCTCCAGCTCCTCAGGATGTGGCCATACCAACTCCAAGCTCCTCCACCAGCCTCAAGGCATCTCTCTGCTAGCACCTCAGGACCTCTCCTTTACCATACCCAGGAACCAAGCAGGACCACAAAAGGAGAAACAAGAACCATTAAAAGCCATGGGGCTGGGAGGTGCAAATTAAATCCAGGTTGTGCCAAATGGGGAGGGCACGGGGGAAAAGACCTCTTCTGTGCACAGCTCAAAGGCTCTAAGTTTCATCACCCATCTCTGCCATGCCAGCTCTGGTTTACAGATGGAGGAAGCCACATCTGAGCAGTTTGGCCCAAGGACACATTCAAACAAGGCTGAGGTGGGAAGCAGCTGTCCCAGATGCCAGCCCCACGGCCCTGGGAAGGTCCCTTCACTCCTGCCCTCACCTTGGCCTGCTCACTCCTTACCTGCCACCGACAGAGAAGTCAGAGATGGCGTAGTAGTAGGACTGCAGCACCTTGGGGTCCTTGAAGATGTCATCACCAAAGGTGTTGAGGCGGTTCAAGGAGATGAGCAGGTCGGTGACAGTCACCCACTCCTGCAGGGGACACAGGGATCTGGGCCAGCAGCTCCCCACCCGGACCAAGAGACAACCTGCACCTCATCTCACAGGGGTGCAGGGCATCAATGCCCTGGCCCTGGGTGCCCACACCCCCACCACACCCCCACCCCAGCAGCACCTGCAGCGCAGGGCTGGCGTCGAAGTTGTAGGCGCTGGGGCGGCCCTCCAGGGTGGAGAAGGCTACGTTGCCCCCGCTCAGGGGGGAGATGTCACTGAACTCGTCGGTGCAGAAGGCCACCTGCTCGTCCTCCCCCGGGCGCAGGAAGTGGCGCTGGGCTCTGCCGTAGGTCTTCTGGCAGGAGGCACTGTAGAACTGGAAGGGCACCCAGGGCCCCCCGGCGCGGCTGCGCTTGTAGATGGCGAAGCTCTCGGGCCGGCTGGTGTGGAACTTGAGCCTCACGTAGGTGATCTCGTAGGCTTTGCCTAGGGACAGACCCACCACCACCTTGGCACCCTCTCCTGGCCAAACAGGGGGCTCCACGGCCTGGGCCAGGGGTGGAATTCTCCTGGCTGCCAGCAGGGTAACTCCAGCATGCAGCGCCTGAACATTCCAGCGCCTGAGGGGGATGCAGGAATGCTGCGGAGAGGCTTCTGACAAGAGCCTGGAGTGACAGGACAAGGGGCAATGGATGGAGGCTGGAAGAGGGCAGATTCAGACTGGAGATGAGGAAGAAATTCTTTCCAGTGAGGGTGGGGAGACACTGGAACAGTTGCCCAGGGAGGCTGTGGATGAGCCCTGCCTGGAGGTGTTCAAGGCCAGGGCTGGTGGGAGGTGTCCCTGCCCATGGCAGGGGGCTGGAACTGGATGATCTTTGGGGTCCTTTCCAACCCAACCCGTTCTGTGAATCCATGATTCTGTGATCCCTGGTGTCCTCCTCTCCTTACCAGAGCTAAGAGGACAAATCATCATCCAGCTGCCATCAGACACCTCCAGCCCAAGCTCCATCTGGGTCTGGGCTGGCTCTCACCCACTGTATGAACGCACCAGGCTGGCTGCATGGGCTAGGAGCCACTGCAAACCAGGCTCTAACCAGCAACCACGGGGGAAGAGTCAGGCCCACAGCAGTGAGAGCACCCCCAGGCCCACAGCAGTGAGAGCACCCCCAGGCCCACAGCAGTGAGAGCACCCCCAGGCCCACAGGGACAGGAAGAGGTGGAAAGAGTCAAGGCCAGTCCCGTCCCAGGGAGCTGCGTGCCTGGGGCTGGCATCACTGCTGCCTTTGCTGGGATGGAGACAAAGGAAGGGCACCAGTCCCTGGGGTGGCTGGCACAGCTCTGGAAGTGCTTGAAAGGAGCAGCAAACAGAGGAGCAGAGAACACCAAAGCCAACATCAGAGCCTATTAATTGCCAGAGATGAAGGACCTCAAAGCCTGCATTGCTCCATACCAGCACCGCTCCTCGCGGAGCAAAACAATTAGCTGGAAGGTTTTGGCTCTCTTTGAGAAGCTAATGAGTTGGGAATGTTGGAGGGGTTATCCCAGGACTAGGAAAACAAGCCTTTAATTGGGCCCATATGAACAGTGTCGCATGTGTGCCGCCCCTGGGCTGGGAGGGGGGCAGAGCCAGCCCAGCTACCGGCACTGGGGACGGCAGCTGCCTCCCATCAGGGACTGGGGAGCACCCAGGGAGGGCGACAGACCCCCCACAGCCCACCCGGAGCTGATGATGGCCAGGAAGGGGCTGCCACAGGGCTGCCTCCTCACCATCAGGCTCCTCTGTGCCTCCACACAAATGCACCTCCCCCTGGGCTCTCTGCTGGCTGGGGCTGCCCCTGCCCTGCGTGCCGCGGTGGGAGCAGGGGGGTGCCTGGCAGGCACTGGTTCCCAGACAGTGTGGTCCCAGGGGCATGTCAACCAAAACAGAGGGGTCAGGGCTGTCACCTCCAGCAGCAGTTTCCTCTGGGAGAGGAAGGGAGCTCAGCACTGAATCAATAAACAGCCCCAAGCAGCCCCACACGAGATGAGGGATGGCTGGGCTGGGCCAGCACTGGCTGGGTGGAGATCTGCTGCCCTGGGGAATCATCCCGAGGGAGCAGGAGCTCGTCCCAGACAGGCCTTGGAATCAGCCAAAGTCTGCTGAGGAAAAAGGGCAACCAGAAAACAACCCAGGCTGGGCATCTGCCCTTCCCTGATGGGGCTGCTGGGGTGTCCCCCAATGCCAGGGTGCTGGGGGACAGGGTGCTGAGAGGGTGACAGCCCCAGGAGCCCTGGATGCTCTCCCAGCTGTGGTGCTCTCAGAACAAAGTGTCCACCTGCCTCCCACAGAGCCCAGGCTGCAGCTCCTACCCTGCCAGGGGCTGCAGACAGAGGATTGTGGAGAGAGGAGCATGCAAGAGGATCATATCTGCATGGAATCAGAGAGCTGGTCGGGTTGGGAGGGACCTTTTAAGATCATCGAGTCCAATCTTCAACCTAAGACCACAGCCATTAGACCACATCCCAGAGGGCCATGTCCACAGGTCCACATCCTGCATTCCAAGCCTCAGCCCTGGGAGCCCACCAGAAGCTCACATCCCACAGAGGCAGGCCCTGCCTGATCTGGAGATCAGAGAGCTACCAGAGCAGTCCTGGTGCCTGTTGCAGCTATTTCAGGTTGCTCCCTGATGTCTGGCAGGGAAAATGCAACAGCCAGAGGCACTTGGGGCTATCGATCCACTCCCAGCCTGCTGCACTGCAACAGCACCAGCTGAGGAGGGAGATTTAAGGCAGGATAACCTAATTAATGCCAATCAGCAGCATGCAAATGCAAGGCTTGGCCAACCCCTTGGGGAGCTCATTTAATAGGCTCCCCAGGTGACCACGCTGGAGAACCCACCAGAGATCTGACTCAGGACTGCCAGGGACACACTGCAGGGGTTCTGAACCCAATTAATTGGTGGAGCTCATCCTGGGCAGTGTCCTGAGGCTGCTGGGGCCACTTGGGCTTTTGCTTCATAACCCAAGTGGAAGCATTAAGGGAGCAAGAAGAAGGTCTTGGAGCTGGGACCAGAGCAGATGCTGGTGGCTATGGGAAAGGTCAGAGAGTGATGCTGCTGGGCACCAAAGTGGCACTTTCAGCATGGCAGTGTAGGAGCCTTGCAGGAAGAGGGGAGCATGGCAGGGGCATGCTCCAGCTGAAGATGAGCTTGGTGCAATGTTATGGCCTTGGATGTGTTAACAGGAGACAGGCACAGCAGAGTGGTCACAGCCACTGGCAAGGCTCTGCTGGAAACCCAAGTGTGGGCTCCAACAAGGCCCACAGGGAAGAGCCAGAAGAAAGGCAGAGGCTGAAAAGGAAACCCCAAGGGTTGTGGAGGGGGCAGGGACAAGGAGCTGCTGCATACACCCTGCCCAAGCTCATGCCTCTCTGTGTGCCCAGCTGGCATTGGTGGCCACAAAGTCACCCTGAGGTGGCCTGCTCAGCCAGGCAGGTTGTGTGGGGGTTGTCTGTGCCCCACATCAGACGTGAGGGAATCTGGGGCAGGAGTGGGAGCAGGGATGGTGGCAGGAGTGGGGGCAGGACCAGGAGCAGGGATGGCAGGCTCCTCCAGCATCACTTCTCATGCCCAGTGGGGAGCCCAGCCCCAGCCTGGGGACAAGGACCAGATGTCTGCCTGCTTGCAGGGGGCTGGGAAAGCAGCAACCTCCACCCGGCCAGGCAGGTCCTGCGTCACTGCTGGGGCAGGCACAGACCCTCCACCCTCACCCCGACCCTGGGTGCCAGCAGCATGGTTCTGTGCCTCTCCAGAGCTCCACTCTTCCTTACCAGCTCCTCTGCTACCCCCCTTGGCATGCAGATGGCAGGAGACTGCAGAGAATGAGGATTTCACAGTGCTGGCCAGCTGCCAGGAGAGTTTGGATGGCAAGAAAACGCTAAAAGACCTGCTTTAAATGCCAGGCATGCCCCGTGGGCTGGAGCACCTTCCGAGCAGGCAGCTCGCACGGGCTCTGAAACAGAGGCTTGGGGAAACCTGCAGGGGGTGTGCAGACCTCAGCCCCCAGAGACGCCCTGGGCATTCTCAGCACAGGGTGCACAGAGGCAAAACAGCACTGGGGTGGGTGCCCCCAGCGGGCAGAGGTGGCCAGAGGTAGGGACCCGCCTGTCTCCTGCTCCACAAACCTGCATAATCGGTAAGAAGCAGCCTTGGCTGATGGGCAGAGCAGGCACCAGGCACGGCTGGTGCCATCCTCACCCCGAGAAGGACCAGAGCTGGGCTGCTGGGTGGGGCAGACCCTGCCTGCGTCCTCTTAGTGACGGACCCACAGCACTTCGTGGAGGGCATCTCCATCCTGGCATCCCTTAAAAGCCCTGGGCAGACTTCTGTCTTTGTTCCCCAAACCATTACCAAGCACCGTGGGGTGCAGAAGCATCTCCCCCTCGCCTCTGCACCCAGCTCTTGCTGCAGCCACCCCCAGATTCCCTCTCGGCACCGCGGTGGGTCCTGGTGGCACTTACCGAGGTGGAGAGTGATGTTGACGGAGTTGGGGTGCTGGATGCCGAAGGCCATGGACTGGCTCTGCCACCAAGTGCTCTCCTCCTGGCTGTGGAAGTCGGTGAGGAAGGAGGCGTTGTGGTGGAGCCGGGGGTGGCTGGCATCGCAGCGGTGGCACAGGGTGCTGGCGTGGCGGGCACCCATCTGCAGGCAGTAGTCCTCAGGGGGGGACCCGCAGGTGTTGGTGGCATGGACAGCCCGGCCGAAGGCAGCGTTCTCGAAGACAGGCATGCAGCGGCGGGGGTGGCCCCGGGGGTCGTAGCAGGCGGGCGAGCCCCCAGCGCCCAGCCCCAGCAGGAGCAGCAAGCAGAGCCCGGGAGGCTGTGCCATGCTGGGGCTCGCCTGGCCGGACTCTGAGCCCGCTCCGGATGGCACGGCGGGAGCAGGCGGGACGGGATGGGGTGGGATGGGATTGGGATGGGATGGGTCGGGTCCCCCTGCCCGGCACCTCCTCTCGCTCCGAGGTCCATCTTGTGGAAGCTACTGGGAATGTCGAAAGCTTCGCGGGCAAGCCCAGGGTGCAGGGTTTGGGCTTCCCCAAGGCCAGCCCGGGGCAGTGGGGCCGGGCAGGATGGGACCCCTCTAGCGGAATGCCCCCCAGGTCCCTTACTTTGGGGATGGGGAGATTCTACCTTTGGCTGCCAGGATTTCTCAGACCCAGAGATGAGCCCGAGGTGATACACACCCCACAGGGGGAGTTCCTTCAACCCCCAAAATGCAGAGTGGGTGCAGGAAAAGCTTTGGAGCAGACTCAGCACCACCTTCTCCCCCAGCACCCATTTACGGGACCCCACTGCTCCCCAGACCACACCAACCTGGCTGGGCTGGGGGTCTGTGACACCCTCCAGCACCTCCACAGCAGCACCCATGAGTGGGGGTCCCACCCTGGCATCCCACTGCTGCCTGCTGCTGTCCCAGGTCAGGCTGAGGACATCCCTGTGGAGGCACCTCCATGGGGGTGGCAAAACCAAATCGTCACCAGACCTCAGCAGCAGCTTCTCAGGTAATGCCAATGACAATCTGTGCCGGGGGGGATCTCTCTTGGGGCTGTGGCACCCTGCAGATTTGACCCGTGGGGACAGGAACCACAGGGACAGGAACCACAGAAGGGTGGGGGTGGGAAGTGGCCTCTGAAGATCACAGAGTCCAACCCCTCCCTGCCAAAGCAGCAGCATCTACAGCAGCCCACAGAGAGCAATTCCAGATGGGGCTCAAAAGTCTCCAGAAAAGGAGAGCGACAGCAGAGGAGGAGAGGAGGAGGCTGGCATGGTGCCACACCCTGGGCAGACCCTGACCCCCGGCCTACAGGGGGCATGTTTGCCAAAGTGGGGGACACAGGGGACCGCTGCCTCTGCCCCCCACCGCCCCTGCTGAGCTGAGCTGCCCGCAGGAGGCTTGGAAGCTTAGCCCTCATTTATAATTTATCTCCATCCTCCCCTTTCCCTTCCACTCTTATTTATTTGATTCCCCTCTCGGCTTGCGCCGCGGGAGGGAGGCACCGGAGGGGGCTGTGAATCAGAGGCAGGGGCCGCGGCTCCCGCAGCAGCGCCGCTTCAAAGCCCCATTACCATTTATTGACCCAGGCTCTGACAGCCGGGGCTGGAGCCGCTGCGAAGGGAGACTTTCCCAGCACCAGGAGCCGTGCACCAGCTGCCTGGCAGCGGGCACGCAGTGCCAGCCCAGCACCAACCGCCAGGGAGGAGGAGAAGGGAGCTGAGCTCAGTTATTGCCCTGTGCCTCTCCCCCCACCGCTTTGAAGGGATTTGTGTCCCGCAGGGATGAGCTTTCTCAGGTGTTTTGCTTTTCCCCTTCACTGTTGAGGCTGCAAGCTGCAGGCAGGAATCAGAGACTCAGAATCAGCCAGGCTGGAAGAGAGCTCCAAGCTCAGCCAGCCCAACCTAGCACCCAGCCCTGCCCAACCAACCAGACCATGGCACTAAGTGCCCCAGCCAGGCTTGGCTTCAACACCTCCAGGCACAAAGACTCCACCACCTCCCTGGGCAGCCCATTCCAGTGCCAATCACTCTCTCTGACAACAACTTCCTAACAACATCCAGCCTAGACCTGCCCTGGCACAGCTTGAGGCTCTGTCCCCTTCTTTTGCTGGCTGCCTGGCAGCAGAGCCCAACCCCACCTGGCCACAGCCTCCCTGCAGGCAGCTGCAGGCAGCAATGAGCTCTGCCCTGAGCCTCCTCTGCTGCAGGCTGCACCCCCCCAGCTCCCTCAGCCTCTCCTCACAGGGCTCTGCTCCAGGCCCCTCCCCAGCCTTGCTGCCCTTCTCCAAACACCTTCCAGCACCTCAACAGCTCTCTTGAACTGAGAAGCCCAGAACTGGACACAGCACTCAAGGGGTGGCCTGAACAGTGCTGAGCACAGAGGCAGAAGAACCTCCCTTGTCCTGCTGCCCACACTGCTCCTGAGCCAGCCCAGGATGCCATTGGCTCTGCTGCCCACCTGGGCACTGCTGCCTCCTCTGCAGCTCCTCTCTCCCAGCACCCTCGGGTCCCTCTCTGCCTGGTCCATCCCCTCTTGCAGAGAAGTCCACTTTGGAGAGTGATGAGCAGGGCTGGGTGGCTGCTCAAGGGATGCACAGCAGATTCCATCAGAGCTGCTGAGTGTCCTGACCCCACTTCCTCCTCCAGCACAGCCCACTCAGTGTGGGCAATGCCCCATGGGCCACAGCTTGATGGCAATTGGTGGTGACACCTCCACGCACAGCAGCGGGGATGCTGCAGCTGGTGTGGGAGCTGCATGTCCCCAGACTGATTCAGCTGCACCCTGGGCTGGCAAAGCTCCTGCTGGGTGCTGGGCACTACCCATGGCCTGCACTTGCTGACCGTGGGATGTGCTCTGGACAGGCTCTGGCCCCAGCTCGTGGTCTGATGCTGCTCAGGGGCTGGCAGCTGCTGGTGACAGGGACTGAAAGCTGCCTGGGTTTGCCCAGCTCCCTTCCCATGCACAGCAACTCCTTGAGTCATCTCTGAGGGCAAACTGAGGAGGTGGGAGACCCCACCTCTGCATACACCCACCCCAGCTGTGGTGACTGGCATCCAGACTGGTGTGGCTGGCAGGAGGAGGAAGATGAGCCGAGGGCTTTGGTCCAGCTCTATCTGCTATGGGCAAGGGAAAAGCTCATCACACCTAAGCACCAGCTGAGCCCTCTGTGCCTGGAGCAACTCCATCCACTGCCACAGCACTTTGGCCCAAGCATGGTGGAGATGTGCTGACCAAGCCTGTGCTGCCACCCCAACCTGTCCTCACCACCCAGGAACCTGCTCCTGCCCTGGCATGGACCTGGCACCCTGCAAGGGTTAAGAGTAGTGGAAGCGGTGAGGAGAAAACTTCTTCTGATTTGCTTAATGAACGTTAATTAAGAAGACAGAAGATAGCAGATTCCTTCAGGGTAGAGATGAAAGGGCCGTTAATTAAATCTGGAGAGAAAGCTTGGGCCCGACTGATCCTCCTCCTGATCAGACCTGACAAGGCAGGCACGGGCGGGAGCGAGGTGTGCCCGAGCCCACAGCCCATCTCCCACAGCCCTGCTCAGAGCTCCAGCACAGGCAGCACTCAGCAGGCTGCTGGGGGTGGCACTAGGTGGCACCCACTTACCTGCCTCGGTGGCCCATGGGGCTCAGGAGGGAGCTGGGTTGGTGCTCCTTACTCCAGGTGCACCCCAGGCTGGCGCTGTGAGATGGGCACAGGCCTGGTTCTCAGCAGAAGCTTCCCCAGGAAGGATGAGCTGCCCCTGCTGTAGTGCTGGGTGAGATGAGGTCTCCCTTGCCTGGCTCCATCCTGGGGAAGAGGAGAAGGAAGTTTGGTCACCCAGCTCAGTGGGTTGCTCCATGTCTCACCACCAAAGCCCACAGCAGCTGGGCACAGGTTAAATGGGAGCAGGTCAGAAAGCCACCAGGTACCACTTTGTGCCAGTGCCTCTCCACAACAGGTGGGGCAAGGCTCCAGGGCCCTCTGCACCCTGCTGGGACCCTCAGCCCCATGCCCAGCTTTTTGCACCCACACTGCCTCACCCTCCTGGAGCAGACAACTCAGATTTACCCAAAAAAGAGCTTTTCTGCCCAGAGCTGAGACCCTGGGAGGCTGTTGCAGGGTAAGGAGATTCTGCTGCCCCTGTGCTCCTCACCAGCTCCCAGCCCAAGCTTCTGCTCAGCAGAGCAGCTGAGCTTCCCCAGCAGCTCCCCAAAGCTGCAGCAGTCCTGCCTGGCCCCTCTGAGGCCATACCTGCCCCTAGCACCGTGGCACTGTTTAGGTTGGAAGAGACCTTCAAGGTCCTTCTTGGGAGGGACTTTTGCAAAGGCTTCTGGTGACAGGACAAGAGGCTCCAGCTGGAGGGGGCAGGCTGAGACTGGAGAGGAGGAAGAAATTCTCTACAGTGAGAGTGGGGCAAGAGTGGCACAGGCTGCCCAGGGAGGCTGTGGATGACCTCTCCCTGGGGGTGTTCACAGCCAGCTTGGATGAGGCCTTGAGCAGCCTGGGCTGGTGGGAGGTGTCCCTGCCCATGGCAAGGGGCTTGGCACTGGATGAGCTTTAAGGTCCCTTCCAACCCAAACCATTTCATGATTCTGTGACCTTCAGGTCCAGCTGCTAGCCCAGCACTGCCAGGCCACCACTAAACCATGTCCCTCAGCGAGGCTGGAGCAGGAGTTAGGAGCAGCTTCAGCCACACGATGCCACTTCCAGCAGCACAGCCCCAGCCCGCCGAGCTCTCCCGGCACGCAGAGACCTGCGAGGGGCAGAGCCCTCCAGCTCCGAGGCCTTGGCAGCAGGAGGATGGAAAGCAACATGCACCTGGGCAGAGGGGCCCAGCCCAGCAGAGGGACAGCTGGCAGCCCCCTCCTCGTGCTGCTGACCGGGGGGTGAGGACCCCATCAAGGAGGTGATGGTGCAGGGAGTGTAAACAAGGTCTGGAGCCTCTCCTGTGCACTGCCTGCTTTTGTAAACCTGAACTTTGCAAAATGTCACAGAGCAGAGAGATGGGAGGCCTGGGAGGAGTAAATCTCCATCAGGAATTCCCTGGGATGGTGGCAGTCGCGTTCTGGCTCGGCGCTGGCCCAGCCCTGCTCGGGGAGCGGCGCTGATTGCAGCAAGCCTTTAATTAAGGCTGCCATAAATACAGCGCTGGCGGTGCCAGCAGACCGCGGCGGGCAGGAGGCTGCCCGGCTGAGAGAGGCTCTGCCAAAGCGGACAGCAGAAGATGGGGGAGGGCAGAAAAACGTCCAGCAAAGCCCCTGAGGCAGGGAGCCTCCTTCCTTCCCCCCAGCCCTTGGAGGCAAGGAGGACGGGACAAGGACATTGCCCCTCGGGAGGATGTCCCCTGAGCAAGAAGGCTTCAGCAGCAATGCCCAGGCCAGTGGGGGATCACAGAACCCCACCTCTGGGTGTCACTCAGTCTAAAGCAGGGCACCCACAGCAGCTTGCCCAGGGTCACAATGCCCAGCTGGGGCTGGATTCTTTCCAGGGAAGGAGGCTCCACAACCCCTCTGGGCAGCCTGCTCCAGGGCTCCAGCAGCCTCACACCAAAGAAGCTTTTCCTTAATAGAAACCCCAAAACTGGGAAATGAGCTCTGAGGGCAAGGTGCTCCCAAAACTATCTCCAAAGCCAGCCCCAGACCCTCCTCTGCTGCACACAGGCTCTGGAAGCTACCTTCTCAGACCCAGAGCAATCTCCAGGGCCAGCCCCAGCCTCCCCTCTGCTGCACACAGGCTCTGGCAGCTGCCTTCTCAGACCCAGAGCCTCCTCTGCTGCACACAGGCTCTGGCAGCTGCCTTCTCAGACCCAGAGCCTCCTCTGCTGCACACAGGCTCTGGCAGCTACCTTCTCAGACCCAAAGCGATCTCCAGGGCCAGCCCCAGCCCCTCCTCTGCTGCACACAGGCTCTGGCAGCTACCTTCTCAGAGCTAACCCGCCCCAGGTTTTCTCAAGCGCAGGCGGGCAGGGAGCAGAGCTTCCCCCGTGCATGACCGCAGGCTCACCACCTCAGGGAGCTGGAGGACACCAGCTCTGCCCCTGCCCAAGGACACGAGGTGACAGCTGAGCCGCCACCCCGGGACGCACACTTCACTCACTCCGCTCGGGCTCAGGAGGTTGGGCGCCGCCAGGGGAGGAAGAGACAGGTCAGTGCAGGACCAGGAGGTCTGCGGCACAGCCGAAAGGGTCTTCTCTTTGCCTGAGCTCGTCAGGAGCTTAACGACAACTCGCTAAAAAGCTGCCGAGTCCCTAATCACTCCTAGCAGGGCTGCTCAGCAGCCACCGCAAACCTCCTCCGAGCCCTTCTAATTAACGAGCAGGAGCTTAGGCTGCCCCGGCCCAAAAGCAGCATCTCAGATAAAGCTGGCAGCCAGCCCTTGCCTCCCTTGATAAAGCCCTTTAATGGGCTTGTCAGCATCACCTGAGGCCACCTCATTGGCTAACGAGGGGCATCTGTCCCTCTGTCCGTCCCCCCTGCCGTGGGTGGGGAGAAGTCCATCTGTCCGTCCTTCCTTCCCTGTCTCTGTCCTCACTATGGCATGTGCCATGGAGGCCCCTAAGTGCGTGTTGGGTGCCCGGGCATGTCCCCTGGGTACCCCATGTGGATGCCCTAAGCATCCCCTTCCCCAGGAGGGTGGGTGGCAGCTGAGCAGCAGCAGATGCCACCAGATGGTCAGCTCCACCAGCGAGCCAGCTAAAGTGATAAGGGGAGGGTGCTGGAGCCCCCTCAGCTGCTGAGCGACTCCCTGTGCTGGTTCCATGGGCAGAGGGGAGCAAGGTCAGGGTGGTGGCACCAAGCTCCTGCCTGCAAAGCCCCTGGGAGCTTTGCAGCACCCAGATCCTGCATCGCTGCTGCCACAAGGCTCTGGCTGCAGTCACCAAGCTCTCTCCTGAAAGCTGCTGAGCACTCCCAGCTCATCACAGTGGTGGTTTCTCAGGGAGCTTTGGAAAAGCAGGCTTGGCTTAAGCACTTCCTGAGCCTGTTCTTCCAAAGGCCCCCAAGAGCCCATCGTTGTGATGAGCTGGGAGTGCTCAGCCTCTCTCCTGCTGCAGCAACCTCTGCCCTCCGCCTCCCTCCCATCACTAGGACATGGTGCAGTAGACTCCGTGACCAGAAGTCTGTGTGATACCTTTGACTTTAAAGCAGGAGGAATAACCCCTCCCTGATGTGATCCACCATGTCCTTCTATCCCCAGGCTGTCACCCCAGATAGGCCTGGGGCTCTGATTCCATATTCTCCTGGCAACCAGTGCCCTCATCCCATTACCACGGGGATTTTTGTGCTGCCAGCAGCTGAGCCACCCACAGCCCCCTGCACAGGAAGGAGCCCCACAGGGGACCAGACCCACGCTGCTCTGTTGCCACCCCAAAAGCTCTGAGGGATGCTGAGCTGATTTGCTCACCACAGATACAGGAGCTTTGCCCTGGGCTGGGCTAGATTGGGAGGTGTGGGTGGGAAGTGAGGGAGCAGCAGAGGCAAAGCCTCACTCCAGGAGGTGGCAGAAGGCTCCGTGGGTAGCACAGAGAATTGTTTGGGTTGGAAAAGCCCTCTGAGATCATCGGATCCAACCATCAACCCAGCACCCCCATGGCCACTAAGCCACATCCCCAAGTGCCATGGCCACGCTCCTGGGCACCTCCAGGGATGGGCACTCCACCCCCTCCCCGGGCAGCCTGCCTCACGAGTGATTTCCCCACGGAGTGGGACTCCAATCCCTGTGCTCCTCAGCCCGGTGCCTGCTGCTGCCATGCCCCACGGCGCAGGATGCTCTCTGCTAATCCCACATCATTTATTTTCATTGGCTGTCAGGGAGAGAAGAGCTGTCAGGAGCCCAGCCCCGGCCCTGCTGCCTGCCACAGAAAATGTTGCTTTAATTGTATTTTATTTGGCAATAAGGAAACAGAAGCAGCAACAAACCCTCCGGATATTCCCCCACCCCCAGCCGCCCCTCCCGGCTCCTCCCCATCCCCTTTAAGACTCTCAATTTGGCCATTTTCTGGCTGTGTCTGAGCTAAAGCACATTAAAATATGAGCAGTGATTTATCCTTTCTGGTGCCACACCATCTCTGGGCACATTCATCTCTGGGCACATGTCCCCAGCCTGTAAATATGAGAGCAGTTTTTAAGCAAAACCGATAGAATCACAGAGCTGCCTTGGTCAGAAGAGCTCCCTAAGACCACCGAGTCCAAGTAGCAACTCAGCCCCGCCTTGGGCACCAAACCATGGCCCCAAGTGCCGTGGCCACACGGTTCTTGAGGGATGAGGACTCCACCACCTCCCTGAGCAGCCTGTGCCAACCCCCGACCACTCTGGCACCACTTTTCCTCGTCTCCAACCTAACCCTCCCCTGGCACAACTTCAGGGCCATTTCCTCTCCTATCTCCTGAAGCTCAGGAGAAGAGCCCAACCCCCACCTCACTCCAGCCTGTCCTGGAGCTGTGGAGGGTGAGGAGGTCTCCCAGACAGAAGTGTCTGGAGCTCCTTTCCACACCAAGGGTTGTTTTTTCCCTAACCTCCTTTCTTTCACCCCACCTCCAACTCTTATTCCCAGCTCTCTGCACTCCAAGGGCAAACTCAGGGAAGTGTTTGCTGTCTGAACTTGAACTCAGCTGATCACCACGGAGCAGCTCCGTGCCTGGGCATCGCCTCAGGTCCTGCTCTGATTTTACACTTCCAAGGGCGTTTTCCTTGGCAGGGAGGTCAGGAGGGTGACTGCAGCACCTTCCTCCCCTCCCCAGAGGGGTGCTGTGGTTGATTGACTGCTGGAACTGGAGGAAAGGGGTGGCCTATGCTCTGCATCTCCTGGTGCCAGCCGTGCCAGGTGGGAGCTGCGTGGGCTGGCACAAGCTGGGGCTTCCCTGACCAGCATCTCCACAAGTCAGGAAGGTGAATCCTTCAAACAGCCATGGCATTTAGAAACCAAACTTCTGTCTCACTGCAGAAACTGCAGGATTCCTCTGTGCCACCCAAAATAAACCCCTCCAAGCCTTGGCCAACCAGCCCAGCTCACCCACCCAGCTGGGCACCTTGAGCACACCTCAACTACCGCTGCAGAGCTATCTCTGGGTGAAAGATAACTCCCCCAGCCCCTGCCTAGCCTGGCAGTGGCACCTTCGGAGCCCCCGGGGGTGCCGCATGTGACACGGGGGCCTCCAGGGAAGGGGTTAATGGGTGGGCAGAGGCGGCGCTGGGGAGTTGCTAGGAGACTTGGGGCTTTGGGATGCTGGATGCGCTGCGCAGCCAATGGAGGAGTCTTCTGACAGTAAATCTGCTAATTTGGGCGTCACTGATTGCCGGGGGTTAGGGGTGGAGGTGGGTACGGCTGACCCTCCTCCTCCCAGCCCTGGACTGAGGCTTTCCCCTCCTGCTCCTCCAGTTTCAATTAAAGCGCCGAATTAATCTCCTGCAATAAACGCAGCTGCTACGGCACTTTGAGCTGGGATTCATCATCACTTCCCCCGCTAAATGGTCCTCGGGAGGGCAACCCGGGGCTGCCCCAGGCTGCTGGCTGGGACTGGGCTGCTCGGCGCTCAGTGGGGTTGGTTTTTACCAGCCAAACGCCTTCGGGGGGGTGCTGCCAGGAACGGAGCTGGAGGAGGCATCCCCCACCTCCCTCTCACCTGCATATGCTCCTCCAGATGGCTGGGACTGCTGCTCCTCGTGAAGGAAAAGGGTTTAAATTAAAGCCTTGCCTGCGGTTTTGGGAGGGCTTTTGGCTGCGTTTTCTTCCCCCTCCACTTTCCAGAGTTCTGCCTCATTTGCCATCATCGCATACGAAGGGAGCAGGGAAAGGGAGCACAGGGGAGGCTGCAGGCACACAGCCGGGCTCAAGAGGCTCTCCACCTGAACCCTGCCCCACAGAGAAGGTCATACAACCCATAATAAGCCCCCTTCAGGTGGGGGTCAGCCCCTACTCTCTACAGCCCTCCACAGCTACTGGGAAACAATCTCACCTCTCTGCAGAGCCCCAGCCAAATCCCTCTCCTCAGCTGCAGTGCCCTCCGGTGCCACCATCCCCTGGCGCACTGGAGGGCTCCTCGGCTGCCTGGTGCTGAGGACGTTCATCCCAGCAGGATTCATCCCGGGGCTGCTCCAACCTCCCCCCAGCAAGCATTTAGCCCCTGGCTCGTTGGGGCGGGCTGGGCTGCGGTGAGATGGCAGGAGGGAAGGAGGACTGAGCCTGCCTGCTGCGTTCTGAGCCCAGCAGAGGAGCCAAAGCCATGTGGGAGCAGGATCTGGCCCCTCCAGGGGCTCTGGGATGCCAACTTCTCACAGAAGCAGAGGATTACAGAGCATCAGCTCCAATCGATCCTCTGCCGCGGCAGAAAGCAAAGGGAACAGAGGAACAAAAAAGAGGTTTCTCAGCTGTGGATTTGGGGAGGTTTTGTTGTGTTTGGAGGAGAAAAACAAAGCGTGAGAAAGAGCTGGGCAGGGAGGGCTAAGGGGGGCACAGCAGGATCCCCACTCCCTGGGCACTGCCGTGCGGTGGGACCCTTCCAAACAAGGTGAGGGAAGTGGTTTGGTAGACAGAAGTGAAGAGATGCCCAGACCCTGGTCTGGTCCTGCTGAGACCTTCAGAAGGAGTCTCCAGGCTCTGGGGGAAACAGAGAGGGTGCTGAGGAAGAGGCTCGCAAAGGGCTGAGCAGAAGAGATGCCCCAGGAGCTGCTGCCAGGGAGACACTTCTGGCTGCAGCCCAAGACCTCTTTGCAGCTCGTTTGTCTCATTGCCTGAGCTATTGATTCCTCCCGCGGAAAGAAAGGGCCCTGGCACAGCTGAGTGGTGTCACCAGGTGATGGGCAGGGCGCTTTGGCTTTCCCAGAAAGGCTCTTTCCCTGGTAGCCAAAATGACCTTTCCGCGTTGTATAAGGGGGCAGGAGAGCCTGACAGGGGCTGTGTTTGGGACAGGAGCTGGGGGACACCCCACACAGAGAGCCCTCAGCAGTCGAACTCACAACAAGGAGGTGGAGAACAGTCAGACACTGGGATCACCTCCCAGGGGAAGCAGTGGAGTCCCCTGCAGCAGACAGTCTGAAGTCTCAGCTTGCAGGGTGCTGGGCCAGCTCCTTCCAACTCCACCATCACCCAGAAAGCTTGGACCAGATGGGCCAAGGGGCACCCTTTCCAACCTGGCATTCTGGGATTCTGTACAAGGAAAAACTTTTTCACTGGGAGAATGACAGACCCCCAGAGCAGGCTGCCCAGAGGCTGTGGAGTCTCCTCCGGAGACTTTCAAACCCCATCCGGATGTGTTCCTGTGTGCCCTGCCCTGGGTGATGCTGCTCTGGCACCTCCAGAGGTCCCTTCCAACCCCTAACACTGCTGTGCAGCCCACAGCTGTTCACCACCAGTGCAGCCTGGACACTGGTTTTTGCCAAGAGTCATCAGCACAGAGCCAGGAACCCCTCACGGCTCTGGGCTACCTCCAGACACCACTGCTTGCAGCCAGTGCAATCCCAGGCTGGTTTGGGTGGGAAGGGACCTTTGGAGCTCGTCCAGTCCAACCCCTCTGCAGCCAGCAGGGACATCTGCAACTGGAGCTGGCTGCTCAGAGCCCCAACCAACCTGCCCTGGCTCTAGCCTGAGCCTTGCCAAGTGCCTGCCCGTTAGTGGCACTGGCACTGCCCACAGCATCCTCTCCACCCTCTTTGTCAGGGAGGGGTTGGACTTGGTGACCTCTGGCTGTGCCTTCCAACCCCTGCCTACCATTCTGTCATTCTGAGTGTGACTTGGGTGACACTGGCACGATTTTGTCACCTCAGGTGAGTGGCCCAGCAGAGGCCCAGGCAGGCCTGGCCACGCTCTGCCCGCGGCTGCTTGGGATGAAGCTCACGCAGCTGCTCTGCATTCGCTGCTCTCGCCGGCGCAGGGGCGAAGAGCTTTGAAGGAGCTGAAGGAGCTGAAGGAGCTGCAGGAGCTGCAGGAGCTGCCCTTTCATTATTAATATGATGATGATGTCTGACGCTGTGTGCGCAGCCACGGCTCTGCCTCGGGTGGAACCCTGCCAAGAAAAGCTCTCCCTGCTCCTCAGCCAGGGGCTGCTCCTTCCCTGGCAGCCTTCGCCCCAGCCCCTGTGCCACCTCTTGGGTGGTGAATTGTGGAGTGGTTCTGCCCCAGCCCTGCCTCTGGCTGGATTGGACCCTGGTCCTGGTCCCATGATCCTAGGGATCACAGCATGGTAGGGGTCGGAAGGGACTCCCAGAGGTCATCGAGTCCAACCCTCCTGCCAGAGCAAGGTCGCCTAGGGAAGGTCACACAGGAGCATGTCCAGATGGGCTGGGAATGTCTCCAGAGATGGAGACTCCAGCACCTCTCTGGGCAGACCAAGCGTGGGCCAAGCACAAAGAGGTGGGCAAAGTGCCACCAGAGCTCTGTCTCATGGAGGGTTTCATCCCTGCATGGGACACGGAGCCCACCCAAGCCCAGAGCCTGTTTACCACCACAGCTGCAGCTCTGCTCACTGTCTTGGACCACAGAAGAGAAGACAGTGCCTGAAATTTGTTTTAAAACATCCTTTTTAGAGCATGGATCTGATCCCATATTGCTTCAGTGGCTTTCTGCCCTCAGGCCAAGCCAGGACCCCCGGGCAGCGTGGGCAGAGATGGCCCAGGGAGAGGAAATGGTGCCAAGAGCTCCAGCAGCTCCCGGCAGGACCTGCAGCCCAGCAGCTCCAGGCACCCTCACATCAAACCTCTCTCTCTGTTTCTCCGTTTTAGCCCTCGGGCCACAGCCTGAGACATGAATCATCCCTGCTGTCTGCCAATCGATCTGTGCTGGGCTGCTGGCAGAAGCCCCCTCCTCACCCAGCCCAGCTGCTGGCAGAGGAGCCTGTGCCCAAACCCTTGGCTGCGCCTTGAGCACTCCTCAGTCCCTCCCAGCACAGCCCCTGGGGCTGGATCCGTGGTTGTGGGACAATCAAGGGGGGCAGGGATGGATCTGTGGGGCTTGGCTGCCCGGGGATGCCCATTCCCACGTGCCCAGTGCCATAGCTACAGCAGACCCCACGAAGGGTAACAGGAGGTGGCACAGCTCGGTGTGAGTCAGTGACAGCAGAACCACCATCGAGCCACAGGCTGGTTTGGGTTGGAAGGGACCTTGAAGATCATCTAGTTCCAACCCCATGCCATGTGCAGGGGTACCTCCCACCAGACCCCCCCGGCCCCTGGCTCACCTGATCAGGGCTCACCTTGAGCATCACATGCCCCTCTGCCAGGCAGGTGCCCTAGGGTCCTGCTGAGCACAGCTTGGAGAGCCACACACCAGCCTGCCCACTGGGAATGGTGCTGGACCCCACACCCAACAGCAGGGTATAACAGGGGGCACCCCAGACCCACTTGCAGCCCCCTGCCTGGCAGGTTTCTGGGCATCCTATCCCACACCACTCTCTATGATGCAGTGAGGGTGGGGAGACACTGGAACAAGTTGCCCAGGGAGGTTGTGGGTGCCACCTCCCTGGCCAGGTTGGATGAGGCCTTGAGCAGCCTGGGCTAGTAGGAGGGGTCCGTGGCAGGGCGGGGGGAGGGGACAGGAACTGGTTGATCTTTTGGGTTCCCTTCCAACGATTCTTATGTTCCTAATCTCACCCCAGAGCAGCCTGCAGGATCCAGCTGTGGGTTCATGTCAAGGTATTGTTGGATTGCAAATTAAACCTGCACGGTCCTGGCTCTGTCTTGCAGCAGGAGAGGGAAAAAAAACGCCAAAATGAGTTGCTGGGCTTGGAGAGGGTCCAGCTGTGCAGCCTGCTGTGCCTAACACCCAGGCCTGACAAGCCACTGAATCACTCCTGCCCGTGCTGCCAGGCCACACCAAGCCAAGATACATTTCTTTTTAATGATAACTTTTTATTGGTTAGAGTTCAGCTAAAACAAAAACCCTCCTGGATGCCTGTGCCCTCCTGCTTCCAGAACGGACAAGTTTGGGTACCCTCCCCCTGCCCCCCAAACTTGGCCGTCCTGGAAGCCGGAAGGAGGTTGGGTGGGTGCTGAGCCAAACATCCCCACTGGTTGGATGAGTCTCAGCCATAAAGGGAAGTCCTTGAAACCCATCCTGGGGGAAGGAGCTGGGCTGCTGGCCCGGGAAATCCGCACGGCGTGGGCACTGCCAAGGGCAGGGTGTGCAGCTGGCAGGGAGGCAGCTCACACATGGCACACACGGGCACGGCATCGCACTTGTGTCTCCCCTCCACGCCAAGAGAGCCTCAGCAGCAGCCTGGGCCAGCTCAACAACCCACCCAACCCCTCCCAAAATGAGGGGGTGGAGAAGCCCCCCAGCACCCACAGTCTGCCACCCCTGTGCCCTGCCTGCCACTGAAGGGTGGCAGCCTCCACCTTAAAAAGGCCACATAGAATGGTAAGGGCTTGGAAGGGACCTCTGGAGATCATCAAGGCCAAGCCCACCCCCGCCAGGGCAGGTGACACGGAAAGCATCCAGATGGCACTTGGGAGGTGCTGGGGGGAGGTCCCAGCTGGGAGTGGACCTCAAGGGCTGGGAGTGAACCCCAAGAGCAGAGACCGAAGGAGGGTTGGAGCAAGCTCCCAGCCCCCTTGTGCCATCTGCCTGGGGAACAGCCTCGCACTGCAGCTGGAGGAGCCTGCGAGGGGACTGCAGGACCCCTCAGGAGGTTTCCTGGGGGCCCCTGAGCATTAGGAGAGAAGCCAGCCCCAGCCCTCCCCACCCCCCCAGCCCCCAGGCCGGATTAAGGCAGGGCTGAGCTGAGCCGTGGCTGCTCTCCCGATGCTCCTCTGAACCTCTCAGCAGCGCTGCTGCCCGCGGGTCAGACAAGCGGCAAATGAAAGATTTAAGGGAGGTGCTGTACAGGTTCGGGAGAGAAAAACCACATCCAGGAGGGAGGTTAGCGGGAGGGGGGGAAGGGGGGGGCGGCTCTGTGTGCATGTGTGTGGAAACCAGGCTGGGGAGGGCCAGCGGCGCTGCTTTGGGCTGGGAACGCTGGGGTTTGACCAAGACACCCCAGTGATGCTCCGGTGGGCATCGGTGTGGCCCCATGTGCTGCGGGGGGGCCTTGTCCACGTCCTCTGCCCCAGCCAGCATCAGCATTCGCCAAGTGCTGGCTTTTGCTAAGAGGTTCCTGGCTACCCTTGGGCACGAAGGTCTGAGTGGGCTGATGCCAGTGCCACCCACCCCCTGCTCTCCCTGCCCATCCTTACCCACTGGGTGGGACTAACCCCTTCCAGCGTGGGGATGTTGAGCTAGGGATTGTAGCTTTGGAAAGAGGGGGGGGGGGGCAGGTCCTCGGGAGACCCCACGCACACATCTGCCCTCGTGTAGCACCCCTGGACCCGCTGGCACCAGCCCTTGCCTTACCGGATGCCTCTCCTCCAGATGTGCTTGCGCATCTGGGCAGCTGCAGAGCCCCGGGGCAAGAGGGGCTGGGAAGAGGGCTCTGGAATGACTCCGGAGCCGCTAGGACAGGCAGAGTTGGGGTCTCAAGGCAGCGCTGGGGGCGGGGGGAAGGTACCAATTCCCGAGGCATCGCCGTGCGATGCCCCCGGAGCGGGGCCGGGGGAGCGGGGCTGGGGGAGGCGGGCGGGAACGGGGCGGGGGGAAACAGCGAGAAGAGTCCCCGGGGCAGGGGGAGCGGGGCGGGCAGGGAGGGAGGATCCACCCCCGTGTCCGTGTCCTCCCTCCCTCTTCTTCCTCCTCCTCCTCCTTCGCCGCCGCCGCCCGTCCTCCCGCCGGGGCCAGCCGGGCTGCGCGGGCGGGCCGGGGGCTGCGCTGCCGGGGAGGGTGGTCTGCAAGGAGGAGGAGGAGGAGAGTGGGGGAGGGTCTGGACACTTGGGCTGGAAGTTGGCGGCGAGATGGGGAACGAGCGCTGGAAAACCATGGGAGGAGCCTCGCAACTTGAGGACGGGCAGCAGGAGAAATCGCAGGTACGGGGCTGGGGGGGGGCAGAGGGGAAGGGGCCAGCCCGGGGGTCCCACCGACGCACCCCCCCCAATTCTCCCCCGCAAGCGGCTCTCCCAGTGCCGCCCGGAGCGGGTGAGCTGCCCCCGCAGTGTGGAGCCCTCCGGGTTGCCTTCGCTCCATTGTTGGGGTTAATTATTTGCAGTCGGTGTCCCCCCCCAGCCCTTAGCCTGGGCTGCCCTCCAGCCAGGCAGTGGGCGATGCTGCAGGGTGGCACACTCGCCTTACTGCTTAACCCTCAGGGAAGGGATGTGGCACCTCAGGTCCTGCAGCAGACAGAGACATCCGTCTTGGATGGGCACCCCCGGGCCCCCCTGACCTCCAGGACACACAAACCCACCCTCGTTTGTGTGCAGTCGGAAGTGTGGTGAAGCAGTGGCAGAGCCACAGCAAGGTGCGGGGGTCAGGGGCATGCCGGAGCCTGTTTGCCCACCCTGCCACACGTGTGCCAGTGCCTCCAGTCCCCCCGTGGCAGGGATGGGTAGGGAAGTGTGAGCATATCTGGTGGCCAGGGCATGCTGGGTGCTGGTGGAGAAGGGGTGCGGAGCGTAGGCAAGCATCCTTGGTGATAGCCGGGGGGTACCGTGAGTCTGCGACGGAGCTTGTGAGCCAGGAGCAGCCGAGAGCTGGCAGTGCCCTGGGCAAGGTTGGGGGAGTAGGGGGGGCGCAGCCGTGAGACACACTCGCCCCCAGGTCTGCCGCTTCCCTGTCCCCTTTCCATCCGCAGCGATGCAGGGAAGGGACTTCTGCCACACTTCGCCTCCTGCACAGCCTTCTCTGAGCTCTCCTCTCCCCTCCGCTGAGCCCATCCACGCCAAGCAGCTCCCTCGCCCTGCTGCCCACCCCAGAGGCACGGGAGGCCCCCAAACCCACCCCCAGAGAGAGACCTCTCTCTCCTCTGCCGCTCCCCAGCAACGCTGCCTGCCTGGCACACAGCCCCTCCGCGCAGGGGTCCGAGTGGTGCCATTCAGCTGGATCCACTCTCCACCCAGCTTTGTACCCACCAGGGATCCAAGGATGAGCTGGGCAGGAGGGATCCAGCCCCGTGGGGCTGGAGAACGGCGCTGGTGCGGCCATGCAGAGCACAGAGGCACAGAGTTTGCTGTGCAGCCCGTGAAGGGCTCCCAGCTCCCTGAGCTCCTGCGGGAGCCCAGCCCAGCCCTCCTGCCTGCCTACCCACCAAGCCAGCTCTGATGTGGCCACCAGCCCCCTCCCCTCTGCTCCCCGAGCCCCAAAGCCACGCTGCAGGAGCAGGCAGGGTTGGGATGACAGAGGAGGGCAGGCAATGGGAGTGGGATTCAGCCCATCTGCCTCCATGCCTGTGGGGAGCAGCAGGGTGCAGGAGGTGCCTGGAGTGCAGCCCCTGCCCCAGAGTGAGCGGTGTGGGGGTGGGGGTCTGCAGTCCTGCATAGAGCTGGACAGGCAGGGAGGGTGGAGAGGGACAGGAACGGTGCAGGGCAACGCAAAAGGAGCTGCTGGAGCAGCTCTGGAGAGGGCAATGGCTTGACGGCATGAGGGACTGGCCCCTGCCGCCCTGGCCAGCTGGTGGAGCCCAGCAGCAATAGGGTAGGGGAGTACCTGGACTGAAGGTTGCCCCAGCCGCTGAGCCTGGGCGATGCAAAGCGCCGTGCCCCCCCCGCCCCCCCCCCCCCCCCCCCGCCTCAGAACCGCGGCTGGGGCCGGGTCTGGCCCTAGCTGGGGACACGGTTTAGGGGCAGAGCACCCAGGGCTACCCACGACCGCTGCCCACCACCCCGCAGCGCAGGACTTGCCTGGTGAGCTGCCAGAGCAGGAGCGAAGGGCATCTCCTCCTGAAGAGCATTTCCCGGGGCACAGCTCAGCAGCTCTTGCCACCACTCTTCATCCGTGCTCCCTCGAGGGGTCAGTCCACCTCCAGCTGTGCTCCAGCTGCCCTGGGGACCAGCCAGCTTGTGTCCTTCCTTCCTCGCAGCGTGCCGGAGCTGCTGTCTCCCGTACCCAGCACAGCCACTCACCTGTCCAGCTGGCTAAGGAGGCTGTGGGGACACCAGGTGGGGGTGACATGCACTGGGGATGCAGAGACCCACGGGTCCCAGAGTGGGGGCAGTCCACAGGCTGCTCATACAGAGTAGTTAGGGCACAGAGGACCCAGACCCCACTGGGCACAGTGGCCAAGCTCAGAGCCAGCACAGGGCATGGAGAGCCCAGGTCATATCTCTGTGCCACAACAGTGCCTTGGTTCCTCCCTCCTGAGCTCCAGCCCCAGCTCCACAGCAGGACTGCAAGCGAAGCTCTGCTCTTCCTCCTGAGCATCTCCCTGCCTCGCAGCTTCTGTTCTCCTTAGCAAGGCAGGAACGTGGGCACCTCCAGCCCGACGGACATCAGTAACAGGGGCAGGGAAACGTCCTGCAGCTGCCTGACAGCCTTGGCAGGATCCCGGAGCCTGAGGACATGCCATGAAGGGCAGAGGCCCCTGGAGCCGGGAGGGCCATGGCCGTGGTGGGGCAGGAGCGTGGGCAGAGGCATCTGTGAGGCCCTGTGCCAGGAGCTGGGCACGCAGCTGCAGGGCTGCTTCTGCTGAGAGGGTTTGGGGGGACCCCCACTCCAGTCTGGAGCTTGCTGGTGCTGCTGGCAGTGTTTCCCTCCTCTCCCAATGCAGGTTGCCAGGTAACACAACCTGCCAGCAAAATGCCATGGGACTCATAGGGCTGCACTGCTTGGGATCTTTGCTGGGGATCTCAGGTTGGGATCTGTGCTCAGGATCTGGCAGGCTGCAGGCAGGGGTGGGTCAGTGCATAGGGCATCAGCTCTCAGCTCCTGCTCCACTTCCCGGTGCTGCTGGGAGGGCAGCACTGCTGGAGCTTGAAGGCTGGGGAAAAGCTGGATGCAGCTGCTGGGCAGAGCTGCAGGATTCGGGTGTTGAAGCCCGGCTGGGATTTGTGTGGCTGCAGGGAATGGAGCAGTGGCCAGGCACAGGCTCTGCTCCTCAAGCCCTGAGTGCTCAGAGGGGTCCCTCGGCTGTCACAGCTTGTCTGTGTGTCCCAGCAGGCACGGTTCAGGAAGGGGACCTCAGCATGGAACAGGAGGGTGCAGAGCTGGGGAGCTGAAGGTGCTGCCATGGTCGGGGCAGCTGCAGGGACATGCTCCCTGCTCATCCCACAGATCCCAAACCATCGGATGTTGGTCTCTGGCCAGCAGCTCTCTCCCATCCCTTCTGCACTCACAGGGTGCCAAGGGGGAGGGCTGAGTGCAGCTCCCGGCTGTCCACGTGAAGGTGCCAGCAATGGGCATCTCCCCCCTCCAGCTGCCACCATCCTGTTGCTCCCAGGTGCCCCCCAAGCCAGGGCCCCACATCCACAAGCAGCTGGCAAACTCCTCGCCCCTCTGCTTGTCCAAGGCTCCCCCTGGCTGTCTCTGACACCTCTAAAAGCACAAGCAGGGGATGAGCCTGGGGCTGCCTCTTTACAGAGGTCCATGCAGGGTGGATTCCCATTCAGCCCAGTGCCATCTGCACCTGCAGCCTGCCCCGTGTGCCCCCAGGCTCTGGGCAACCAGCCCCACCCCAGCTGGCATCACCTTAATGCAAACGGTTGTGGAAGCAGGAGTGAAATGAAGGGTGCTTGAAGGAAGGTGTCACTCCAGATAGATGTGCACAGGAGGGGACAGGGCCCGGGAAAGCTTTGCAGATGCAGCAATTTTCGCCTGGTTCCTGGGGAAGCAGTCTTTGTCTGGGCGAATCTGCAGCTCCCTGGCAGCACAGCAATTCCTTCTGACAGCCCCGGCCGGGGTCAGGCCAGCCCCACAGCCTCTGTCCTGCAGGTGTACTGGGAAGGGAGGTGGCAGGGGGAGAGACGCGGGGGGCCGGCGGGGAGGGGGGTGGCAGCTCGCTCCCGCTGTGCTGCAGCACTGCCACCTCTCGCTTTGCCAGCACAAAGGGCTCTTGGTGTGCACAGAGCAGCACCCATGGCTGAGCCCAGGAGCCCCTGCTGCCTGCGGGCTTGGGGCATCGAGACCTTTCCCACAGTGCCCCCTCATCACTGGGAACTCAGGGACAGGGCAGAGGGCTTTGGGAGGGTGCAAGTGGGATGGTGATGTGCCCCCGCCCCCCCCCCCCCCCAGCTGGGAGATGCCCCAGGCAGAGCAGACCCCACGATGCTCAGGGTGACACAGCCCCAGCATCGCCCCCAGCCTCCCCCTGCTGCTGTCCCCTCTCAGCTCCCAGCCTCCCCCTGCTGCTGTCCCCTCTCAGCTCCCAGCCTCCCCCTGCTGCTGCCCCCTCTCATCTCCCTGCCTTCCCCGCGGTCCCCACTCTGGTCTTTTTTCCCTTTTCCTCTCCATACCTGTGCCCAAGGCAGTGGGCAACCCCCCCACACCCCCACTGAGTGCCGCTGCCTTAAATAAAAGATGCCAGCAGGAGCTGGCTGCTGCCAGGCGTTCGCCCTCTCTGTTTCATGCCCTGGCTCCCCGGCGGCTCCAGCCGCCTCCCCCCCTGCCCTTCACCCGCAGCCTCCCGTCCCTGGCAGAGCCACAGGGCTCCCCGCAGTCCCCACGTCCCCTCCTCTGCTACCACTGCCGCGTCCAACATCTCCTCCCTCATCGCTGGACCCTTCCAAAGCCCGGGAGGGTTGGTACCCACCTGCGGGACGCGGGGGAGCAGGACCGTGCCCGTCCGGCCGGGTCGCGACGCCGTCTGTCTGTCTGTCCGCAGAGGATGAGCTGTGGGTACATCCTGTGCACGGTGCTGCTCTCGGTGGCCGTCCTCCTGGCCGTGACAGTCACGGGGGCCATCCTCTTCATGAACCACTACCACACGCCCGTCACCGAGTCGCCCCCTGTCATCAGCACCAACCCCGAGGAAGCCAACGCCCTGGTGACCATCGAGCGAGCGGACAGCTCCCGCATCAACATCTTCATCGACCCCAACTGCCCCGACGCGGCGGGCACCCTGGGGCGCCTGGAGGGGCTGCAGACCTCCCTGCTGCACACCCTCACCGACCACGACGCCGAGGCCAAGGCCACCAAGAGCCAGCAGAAGGCCCTGCTGGTCACGGTGGCCGACGAGGTGGCCAAGCTGCTGACACACGCAGCGCAGCTCCGCAGCGACTGCGACAGCCTCAAGAAGGGGCACAGTGCCATGGGGCAGGAGCTCAGCGCCCTGCAGGGAGAGCAGGGCAGGCTCATCCAGGTGAGCTGGGAATGCTCCGTGGTGCTCCTTGGGGACAGAACCCCCTGCAGCCCCTGCCCACCGGAGCCCTCCAGCAGGAGGAGTTGAGGTTTGAGGCAGCTGCTCGGGAATCAGAAGTCAGGCAGCACAACTCCAGCCCCAGCTCAGCTGCTGCCTGAATCTTGCAGCCAATCCACCCCAGTGCCAGCAAGCAGTGTCTGTGGCCCCTTGCAGCTGTGGGCTCCCTGGCTCTGGGTCCAGTCTGGGGACTCAGCAGAGCTGAGCACAGCACAGGACCATCCCCAGGGTGGCTCATGCAGCAATCAGCCCCTGCTTGTTCAGCCTTCCCCAAATCCCCAGCCAACTAGCTGCCCTGGGAGCTTACATGGGTACCTGGGGCTCCTGCCAGGCACTGTAGCAAGACCCAGGGCACAGCTGGATGCTCAGCTCCATGCCCATCTCTCCTGGTGCTCACCTCCCTCTGGTTGGAGCTGCTCCATCTCGCTGCTTCACCTCACTCCTCATCTTGCTGCTCTGCTGCAGCCACCTCATGTCACTTGCCTGGCTTGGGTCACCTCAGGGGATGGCAGAGAGCTGACGGCTGTCTCAGGACACAGCTATTCCTGCCAGCTCCACCATCCCTTACCCAGAGATGCTCCTTATCCCACGGGCTGCTGGCACCAATGGACCCACACTCGGGCGTTTCTCAGCCCTGACGGCAAGAGGCACTATCAGGACCCTAACCCTGACCTCCAGGTACAAAGCACCACAGAAGCTGCCTGGGGTCTGCTGTGGCTTTTATGATCCCATCTGGCCCCACCAACCCATACACTGGCAGGGGGCATTGCTGCCCACCCCTTGGGAAGCCATGGGAGCATGCAGAGCTGAGGTGTGGAAGGAGTTTAACCACATTCAACCACAATACCTTGTGCCTCCACGTCCTTTCCCCTGCCCCCAGCTGCTCTCCGAGAGCCAGACCAACATGGCTCGGCTGGTCAGCTCCGTCAGCGACGTCCTGGACACGCTGCAGAAGGACCGCGGTGGTGCCCGGCCCCGGCTCAAGGCTGATCTGCAGCGGGCACCGGCCAGGGGAGCACGGCCCCGGGGCTGCTCCAACGGTGAGATATGTCCCCGGGGGGAGGGATGTCCCTGCGGCTGCTCTAGGCAGGGCTCTGCCTAAGAAGGGAGAGAGAAAATCACCCAAGATGGAAGAAAGCAGCCTAGAGAAGGCAGGGGCTGGCAAGGAGCTGGGGGAGATAGGGCAGGCAGAAGGTGGAAAACGGAGTCCCGGGATGGGTGCTCCTGGGGTGCAGCCCTGAATGGTCCAGCGGCGGCCTGCAAAGTCACTTCACAGCCCTGCCGAGCCACCTGCCTGTCCCCCCCGCAGATGGAGCAGGGGCCAAAGCAGAGCAAGAAGCCACCGCAGCCTTCACATGGGTGCAGCTGGCAGCGCTGCACGGGACTGGGAGGAAAGAGCCTTGTCACAGCTCAGCAGCCTCATCCTAACCCAGGCTGAGCCAAACTCCTCGGCCTTTGGTTCAGATGAAGCTAAGAGTGTCCCGGGGCTGTGAGCCCACACTGCCTGCTGCAGCCCCCGGGCATCGGCTCCTGCCGCCAGCCGGCTCCCAGCCTGCCCTTGCTGTCACACAGGGACATGGGCATGGGCTTTGTTGGCTGCTGGGGGCGGGGGGTGGGGGGGTCCCCATGGTGGCTGCTTCCCCTCTGGCCAGCTCCTGCTCTAAGCATTGGAGGAGAAAGAGGGAAAAGAACAAAGCAGCTCCGAGCCGGCAGCAAGGTTGAGAGCCTGAAAGAAATGGCAGAGCCATTCAATTAGATCATTCATTAATTAGCTTCCCTCTCCCCCCCCATCCCAATGCCCCGCTGCAGGCTCCCGGCCCCGGGACTGCTTTGACATCTACACGAGTGGACAGCAGGAGGATGGGATCTACTCCATCTTCCCCACCCACTCCCCCTCGGGCTTCCAGGTCTACTGCGACATGACGACCGACGGCGGGGGCTGGACGGTGAGCTGCTGCCCCGCTGGGGGCCACCGGGCAGTGCCACCACCCTAGCCCCGGGCTGCCCCCGTGCCGGCGTGCTGGGGGTGGGAGATGTCGCTCTCAGTGCTTGCATGTGCCGTTGGGATGGGGGAGAACTGCTGGTGGGGTCTGGCTGGGCACAGAGAAGCAAGCCAAGAGGCCATGCTGGCAGCAGTGGCAGAGTTGCCCAGAGCTGCCAGTCCGAGGCCTAAGCCAGAGCCCAGCAAACCTAATCCGAGCCTGGGGAGCTTGGCTGGACCTTAGAGGGTGGCTTTAGGTGGGCAGTTAGGTGCCACAGCTGGAGTTTGCCCTCAGTGGAGCTGGTGCCCAATGTAGCTACGGTTGTGCCAGGAGGTGGCTTTGTGCTTTGCCCTGGTCCCAGTGAGCTGTGCTGGGGCTCAGGATGGACCCTAAGCCCAGCATGTTTTGCCTTGTCTAATAGAGGGGTGCCCAGGGCACCTCTTGGTGCCAGGCTGAGTCACTGGCTCCTCACAGCTGCACACTGCCTGCAGCAGCTTCCTAATCACAGTAATGGGGGCAGGGGGCACGGGGGGACGTGGCACTGGCAGTCCCAAGCCTGCAGACCCCCCTTGACCTGGGGAACCGCTTTGGTTTGGGCAGCCCCTGCCCAGAAGGGCATCACCTGGGGCGTGGCAGGCAGTGGGGGAGGGGTGGGCAGGCAGCTTCACCCCGAGGACACCGTGAGCTGAGCCAGGCAGCACCCCTCCAGCTGGGTGCTCTAGGAAACAAATCCCCACGATCTGCTTCCCCTAAGCAGCTTTGAGCAGGAGGGAGCTTAGCCCCCCTGCCCCCGAGGGGCCGATGAGCCTTCGGCCTCGGGCTGCCCAGAGCCCACCCCGCCTGGGAGCAGCCTGCGGTGTGCAGGTTGGAACCAGCAGCTGCCGTGGGGAAACTGAGGCACAGCCCAGCCCCACAGCTGGGGCTCATAGAGGGAAAAGAAGGGACCACATTGAGCTCCCCAGGGTGGGGAGGGTCCTTGCAGCCCCCCTGCAGATCCTCCACCAGCCTCGGCGCTGCCTGAAGAGCAGCCCAAGGTGATTAGCCAGACACTCAGAGGCTTATTGAAAGCTGCTGCAGCCGGGGGGGCTCGGGCAGGGCTGGGGAGGGGGTGAAGCAAATGATTTTACAGCCAGCAGCACCGTGGGGCTGGGCAGCAAGGCTGGCACGGCAATGCCTTTGGCACCACACACAGCTCTGCCCTGCCTTAACCAGGGACAGAGGAGCCAAGCCCGGTGCCAATCCCTGGGCAGGTGCCATCCAACCAGGGCCAGGGCTGCTCACTTCAACCTCCCATTTCTCAGGGTTGCTCTGCAGCAGAGGGTTCCAAGCATACCTTGGGGTGCAGGGGGTGCCTCAGCCATCTCCCGTGGGGCTAGGGATGCCGGGGGGACTGTCCAGGTAAGCCATGGCACAGCTGGGCACCGTGGTGCAGTGCCTCCCGTGCTCTGGAGCCATCGCTGCTGACACTTGGCTGCTCTGCCTGTGGGTGGGAGCCACAGCAGCAGCTGAAGCAGTTTCGATATGGGGGCCTGGGAGCTGTGAGCTGAGCCTTAGCCTGGAGCTTAGGGGCCAGGGTGGGGGGCAGAGGAAGAGCCACAATGTCCCATTAGGGAGAAACCAGCTGGGCTCTCCCCCTGGGTGCTGCTCAGCTCCATGCTGTCCCCATGGCAGTGCGACCTTCTGCCCTGCCCACAGGCATTCCTAGTTCCCAGGAAGCCTGAGCAAGGCACTCACTGGACCAACCTTCTCCTCCCCACGGCTGCCCAGGGCAGCCACCCCCACCCCCCTCCACCAGCTCTGTGGGAGCCACTGCAGCCCTGGGGCTGTTTGCTGCCTGCTTTGCACCGTCCAAAGCACGACTCTGATGGCTCCAGCACCTGTGGCTGTGCAGGGAAGTGTGACATGAAGGGGAAAAAATGTGAGTAAGACCCAGGGAGTCCCCAGGGAGCCTCCAGGGCACCACCCCCACCACAGCCCAGCCCATTTTGTCCCCTCTTTGTGATGCCCACCAGCACGTGGGTCCACGTTGGTGCCCATCAGTGCCAATGGGAACATGCATGCCCTGTGCTCAGCACCAGCTTTAAATGCAGTGCTGCCCCTGGGCTGACCTGAGCCCCGTGGCAGCGCCAGGCTGCAGCTGTGTAATTGCCCAGCCTGACCCTGCCCCCACCTTTGACACTCACCTCCAGCACTTGATTAAAGCAATAACAGAGTGCCGCGGCTGGGGGAGGCTCCGCAGAGCTGCCTCTTTGAGTGCTGTTGTCCTGGGAAGCCTCTGCAAACCCTGCACGCTCCTCCTGGTGCCCCTGAGCCTCCTGGCATCGGCATCTTGTCCCCGTAAGTGATGGTGTCGCCAAGGCTCCTGCCACTCCAGTGCCATTCCATGTTCAGCAGGCATGTGGAAGTGGTGGGAGAGCTGAAGGATGCAGTAAAGGAGGTTGTGCAGGCAGGATGAGGACTGTGGTGATGTTAAGTGACAGCTTCCAGCTTCTTGGGCACCTGCTGTGGCAGGGATGCTCTCGGGGATGGCTTTGCCCAGCCCATTCATTGCCCACCGGAGGGGTCCTGGTGTGGGCTGAGGTGGGGGTGAGCAGACACTGATGCCCGTACAGATGGGCTGGGGTAAACTGAGGGCAGTGGATGAGATGAGCCTGGGGAAGTGTCTCCCAGGGATGTGCTCTGAGTGCCAGCACAGACAGGGATGAGACACTTGTGCTGGGGGGGACAGGCAGCAGAAGCTGTGTCCCCAGCCGGGCAGCACTGCCAGCTGTGGCGTTTGCTGCTATCACAGGATTGGCACTTCCCTGGCCAAGGCTGGCTCCTGCAATGCTCCAACCTTCTCTTCTCTGTGGCTGAACCCAAAGGTGGTGTCCTCACTGTGATGGGCTCTCAGGACTGCTGCAGGGCCAGGGGCTGTGCCACAGCAGCCAAAAACCTGACCAGGAGCTTGACCACTAGGTTGGCAGCAAAGTGGTGGTTGAGCTCTCCCAGGCGGGGGTGGTTGTGAGGTTTGGAGCCCACTGGGAGTTTGGTGGGGGATAGTATCAGGAGGTTGGAGGCAGCAGAGCCCTCCCCCACCACTGGCACCACGACAGGTGTGGGTTGGCACTCCTGCTTTTCTCTGCTTTTAACCCATTTTTCTGTGCTGCTGCCCTTGCCAGAGCCTGTCCCTGCCCTGTGAGCTCAGCACGACCCAGGCAGGCAGAGAGCAGGGGAGATAAATATTTCAGCCTTGCCTTCAAAGGAGGGAAGAAAATCCTTTTTGCTTAAGAGGGGGTGATGCATATTTGATGAGGAAGAAAGGAGCAGCCAGGCAAGGCTGGCAGCGTGGCAGTGAGGCTGCAGGTCACCAGTGCCCGCAGCATCCTGGGGCATGCAGCATCCCGGGGCACACAGCATCCCAGTGCTCACAGCATCCCAGGGCACACAGCTTCCCAGTGCTCACAGCATACCAGGGCTCAACACATCCTGAGGCACACAGCATCCCAGTGCTCACAGCATCCCAGGGCACACAGCATCCCAGGGCAATGCAGCATCTCGGGCCATGCAGCATCCCAGTGCTCACAGCATCCCAGGGCACACAGCATCCCAGGGCAATGCAGCATCTTGGGCCATGCAGCATCCCAGTGCTCACAGCACCCCAGGGCACACAGCATCCCAGTGCTCACAGCATCCCAGGGCAATGCAGCATCTCGGGCCATGCAGCATCCCAGTGCTCACAGCATCCCAGGGCAATGCAGCATCTCGGGCCATGCAGCATCCCAGTGCTCACAGCATCCCAGGGCTCAACACATCCTGAGGCACACAGCATCCCAGGGCACACAGCATCCCATGAGGGGCTGAGGAGGAAGCTGTCACCCACCCACCCACACACAATAGGGTAGCACAAGTGAAGCATGGAAAGCGACCATGACAAAAGATGATGGAGCAGGAGACCCATCAGGACACAGAGCCTCCAGCACCCACCAGCTGTTCACACCTGGTTTTGAGCCCCTTAGTGCCGAGCCCAGTGGGCACTGGGGCACAGAGGGTTCCTCTGGTGCCCTGGGTGGTTGCTGAGCCATGGAGACGTGTCTCACACGCCCCCCTGGGCACCACTCAGCAATTGGCCTATTTACCACCACGGGTCAAAGCCGATTAAGAGGGACCATTGGTGCCCCTTCCACCGCCTTCCCTGCACGGCAGCGCCGGAGCCGACGCTGCCCAGGGAAGATCAGCTCCGGGCCCCCATCCAGCCTCGCCATCCCCCTCGGCAGCAAGGCCAAAGAAAGCCCCTTTAAAGGGGCTTAACAGCAGCTTCTCAAGTGCTCAATGCAGGGATAAAAATTAAGGCTCTAATTCTAGAAGGTAAGTACAGCAGGATCAGAGCCCCGGAGCCTGCGCTGGGCATCCCCGTCCCTGGAAGTGCCCATCTGGTGAAGGGCAAACCAGTGCGAAGCTCATGAGCTGGGGCTCCTCTGCCTGCGGGGATGAAACCCTGCACGGGCAGGAGCAGCTGGAGGGAGGCTGTAAGGGAACACCCCCGTGAAGGAGCAAAGCATGGAGCTTCCCAACGGGTGTGAAGGCTTGGTGGGATTGCTGAGCTTGGGATGTTGGGGTTGGGGTGATCAGGCTTGGTGGCACCGCCCAGCCCTCAAAGACAGGGTGCTCAAGTCCCTTGCTGCTCCCAGATCACCCAGCACCCCACTGCTCACCTTGGCACTGGGTGGCAATCAGCATCCTGGTCCAGCCAAGTGCAATGCCATTAATGCAGGGCTGGAAGCTTCGTTAAGTTCAGGTGGTGGGAGGTAGAGCAGCATTGCCTGGATCGGTGCCAGCAAATCAACCCCCAGGCTGTGGAGAAAACAGGGATGAGAACACAGGGCACAACTCCCTGAGCAGGTGGGAGAGGAAAAGGGAAAGGCTCCGAGGAGGAGACAAGCCACACCGAGCCCTGGGGTACTGCTGGGATGTGGGGGGGGAGGAGGGAGGCAGTTCCCCACAGGTAACTCCTTTGGGATACTAATGAGGCATTGCCAGGATGATGCCAGGATGCTGGGGTGGCTGCCCCAGGACAGGGAAAGCAACTGCCTGGGTTTGCACAGCACCGACATGGGCAGAGCATGCTGCGGAGCACACCTCCAGTCGTGTCTGCCTTCCTGCCTTCCTTCCTTCCTTCCTTCCTCTCCTTCCTTCCTTCCTTCCTTCCTTCCTTCCTTCCTTCCTTCCTTCCTTCCTTCCTTCCTTCCTTCCTTCCTTCCTTCCTTCCTTCCTTCCTTCCTTCCTTCCTTCCTTCCATCACTTCCTTCCTTCCATTCCTTCTTTCTCTCCGTTCCCTTCCTCCACCACTGGGGCTCTGTGGGGCTGCCCAGGCTGGCAGCAGCCCCTCAGCTGCCCCCTGCCCGTGTCCCCCCAGGTGTTCCAGCGGCGGGAGGACGGCACCGTGAACTTCTTCCGCGGCTGGGAAGCTTACCGGGATGGCTTCGGGAAGCTGACTGGAGAGCACTGGTTAGGTGCGTGGGGCTGGCAGTGCCGCGGCGTGGCAACGCCTGGGGACCGCCGGGGGGAGGGCTGGGGTTTGCTATCAAAGGAAGGGACACTGAGACCCCCTTGGGCAGCGTCAGCTCCCAGGAGCGGTGGCCTGGGCGGGCAGGGAGGGGACCAGGTGGCTGCAGAAGGGTAGGGAAGCGATGAGGCCTTTTGCCTGCAGGCGCAGCAACAGCAGAGCGAGGGCTGGAGGGTGGGAGCCGCTCCCTGTCCCACCCTAAACCCCCTCCCCAGGGTCCCCCCCAGCCGCCCCATGCCCAGCCCCACTCTCACCGCCGTCCCCGCCGCAGGGCTGAAGCGGATCCACCTGCTGACGGTGCAGGGCAGCTACGAGCTGCGCATCGACCTGGAGGACTTCGACAACGGCACCGCCTTCGCCCACTACGGCAGCTTCGGCGTGGGGCTCTTCTCCGTGGACCCCGAGGAGGATGGGTACCCTGTCACCATCGCCGACTACTCGGGCACAGCAGGTAGGGTGGCAGCAGAGGCAGACTCAGACTGGAGATCAGAGAGAATTTTTTTCCCAGTGAGGGTGGGGAGGCACTGGCACACAGGCACCAACCCCCCTCGCTGTGCTGTCAGTGGTCCCCAGCGCTGCTGGTGGTGCAGGGATGCAGCCACGAGGAGCTGGAGGCAGGAGGGTGGCTGTGGTTGGGTGCTCGCAGGGTGGGTAACAACAAGTGCCCCTTGCATCACCAGAGGATCCTGCTGGGGTGCCCTGGGGAGTGGGAGACAGCCCGAGGGCAGGACGAGGGGCAGGAAGGGCTCCTCAGGCTCCTTTCCCTCGGGCAGGTGACTCCTTCCTGAAGCACAATGGGATGAAGTTCACCACCAAGGACCTGGACAACGACCACTCGGAGAACAACTGCGCAGCTTTCTACCACGGGGCGTGGTGGTACCGCAACTGCCACACCTCCAACCTCAACGGGCAGTACCTCAGGGGCCACCACAGCTCCTACGCCGACGGCATCGAGTGGTCCTCCTGGACCGGCTGGCAGTACTCCCTCAAGTTCACCGAGATGAAGATCCGGCCTGCCCGGGAGGAGAATTAGCTGGATGGCAGCAGCCCCCCAGCCCCTGCCCAGCCCCCTGCCCTTCCCCAGCACCCCACCGCCCTGTCCCCTCAGATGCCATCCTCGCCATCCTCCCCAAGGGCTGGCCCATCTTTGAGGGGCCCCTGGGGAGCACCTGCTCCTGGTGATTTAGCTCCCAGGCACCCATGAACATCACCAGCCTTGGCTTCCTACTGCCATGGCTCCTGGGCACCCATGAACATCACCAGCCTTGGCTTCCTACTGCCATGGCTCCTGGGCACCCATGGACATCACCAACCTTGGCTTCCTACTGCCATGGCTCCTGGACACCCATGGACATCACCAACCTTGGCTTCCTACTGCCATGGCTCCTGGGCACCCATGGACATCACCAACCTTGGCTTCCTACTGCCATGGCTCCTCTGCAGCCACAATGAGTCTCCTGGTCAGAGTCTGCCCCTCAGCTGGTGCTCACAGCTGCAGCAGGCATCTGGGGAGCAGTGCCCAGCAAGGAAGAGAAGTGGCTGCCTGGAGAGAGGAAGGAAGGGATGCAGCAGGCCAGGCACCTCCAACTCATCTTTACTTCAGACACAGATGCCCAGCAGTGACCTCACCCAGCTGGCAAAGGACTGGGAGACCCTTGCTGTGGGGAGCCCCACAGAGCCCCTAGAACTGGGCTGAGGCGGCTGCTCCACAGTTCCAGCTCAGCCCATGGTGCTACTGGGGCTGGGGAGGGCTTGGCAGGGCTGCAGCCCGTGCAGAGCCCAGGCTGTGCCAGGGACTCCTCCTCTGGTCTGTACAGTGCTGCCCTCAGCCCCTGCAAGGGCAGCGCAGCTGGGAAGGGACAGCTGCAAACTCTTCTGTCCCTGTCGGGGCTCCTGGAGCATCCCAGCAGGTTGGTTGGGACAACCCAAAGCAAGCCAGGGTGGTGCTGCAAAGACACACAGCCAGGACCCAGCATGGCCTGGAGCTGGTTTGGCAGTGCTGGGGAAACAGCAAGCAGAGCGAGGAGGAGGAGGAGGCAGCGAGGAAGGTTCACTTCCCAGCACGGACCTGCCTGCACTCCACAGCTCCTCCCTCTTGGATTCACTTCGGACTTGCACCATCCAAAAGCTGTGACCTGTCCTGTGCTGAAAGCCTTGGCCCTGGGCACCTCAGCCATGTGCCCCTGCCCGCCCCCGCGCTCGCCCCCAGCCTGGGCACACACTCTCAATTCCAGCCAGGAGGAGCCAGGCTCTGGCTCAGCACCTGCAGAGAATTCCAAGCTTTTCATTTCTCCAAATCTCATTAAGCTTTTGCAAAAAGCAGCCCTGAGAGGGGCTTAGCATCTGCAGGGCCCTGATAACTGGGCAGCAGGCGATGCCTTGTGCCAGCCAGCCCGAGCAGGAGCTGCCATGGCTCTGGAGCTGCCTGCAAGGACTCAGCTGGGGGATTTTGTCCCCCAAAAAACCCAGACCCAAGCCTGAGAGAGCTGCATAGGAACAGGGTGAGGGCAGCCAGGATCCTGCCCAAGCTGTTTGTTCTTTCACACCTGCGCCGCAGCAGCAGTGGGGAGCAGAGCTCCACGCTGGGCCCTGGGAGCAGCATAGGACAGACAGACACACAGACAGACTGCCCCAGGAGGGGAGGAAATCTCCCACCTGCCCCATTTCCAGGGGAAGCCACAGGCTCAGCATCCTGCCTGGCGCTGGTTCCTCCTTCCCTGCCTGCTGCTCTCTGGCTTTTGATCCTTCACCGCCTCAGATGCGGTGCTGGATACAGCCTTGTCCACCTGGACCCGGGGACAAGTGACACACCGCAGGTCACAGCATTCCCTCTGCCAGGGGCATTCCTTGGGGGCCGTGGGTGAGGACAAGCACAGGCACAGGCTGTGCCCAGGCTTTCTCTAACGATGGGCTCTTGGGGAGCTCAGCGATGGCATTTCCCAGCCGGCACAAGAGCAGCAGCCCCCAGCAGCTCCAGTGGGGGCTTCCTGTGCCCCGCTGGCCCCCTCCAGCGAGGGTCCCTCGCAGGCAGGCGGCACAAAGCCCTTCCTGTCCTCTCATTAAGTGATGTCAGTGATTAGCTGTAGCTGGGTGTCTTGTGCTTGTCTGTAGGACGAGGCGGCAGACAGAACCACACGCCCGGGGCGAGAAGGTCCCTGCACCCCCGCACCCCTCCAGCGGAGCCTTTGCATGCTGGCGAGGGCACACTGTCCATGCAGCCCCTTGTGCCAGTGCCCGTGCCACCCAGGAGTCCCCAGTGACTTCGTTCTGACTCACAGGAGGGGATTTAATCCCCCCCAGGACGCAGCTCTGCCAGGGGTAATGCCCCAGCGGGCAGGCATCGCCCCGCAGCCCTGCGTTAGGATCAGCCCACGCGGAGCGGGGTGGGCAGGGCAGTGGGCAGGGGCAGGGGCAGGACCTGGCCACCTACCTTGCCGGTGGAGGCCCGGGCGGGCCGGGGGCGTGTGGCAGTGCCGCGGCGTCTGTGGCGTGTGCGTGGTGGTGTCCGGCGCCGTACCCGTGGACTCTGCAAACTCCTCAATAAAGGAACTCATCGTTTGCTGGGCTCTGGGTGCCTCTGCCCGCGGACTGCCGGAGGAGCTGCCACAGTGGCAGCCGAGGGAACGTGGGTGGCAGCTCCTCGCCCGTGCCAGGCTCGCAGCATCCCCAGGAGCCAGCCTGGGCTGCCCAAAAAGCACTGCAAATCTGCCGGGGAGGCCTGGGGAGTCCTGGCAGGGCAAGGGCAGGGCAGTAGAAGCTTCCCAGAGGCTGAAGCCCGAACCCAGGCACCACCAGACCTCAGGCAGGGGGTGGTGACAGCTCCCAGTGCCAAGGGGACCTGCTCCCTGCTCCCCACATTGAAGGGCAGAGCATGAGTGATGCCCCCAGCCCCTTCCCGCAGAGCAGCAGAGTGCTGCCCGCCCCACACCCTGCTCTGCTCCAGACTAGGACAGACCCAGGAGGGGGCAGCTGAGTGCCAGGCCTCGGGGGCCAAGCTTAGGACCGTCGCAGCAGCCAAGGATGAGGGAAGTGCTCAGAGCTGTGAAGGTAGGGCCAGATCCTGAGCAGGTTTGGGGGTGCAGAGGTCTCTGCTGGTCCCTGCACACTCCCTACACTGGCACAGACCCCTGGGACCCCCAACAACCACACACCGACATGCACCCACCAAGGTGGTGGGGAACATCTGTGCCCCCAGATGAGACCCTCCCTCCTACCAGCGTCCCACCAGCTGCTGGCGACTGCAGGCCAGCTCCAGCTCTCCTCCGACGGAGCCAAACGAAGGAGGTGCCTCAATTAGCGGCGATGCTGCGCTCCCATTGTGGCAGCTGGGCCAGCCCCCAGCCCCTCTCCAGCCCCCTCCCAGCCTCTGCTCCAGCCGCCACAGCCCTGCCAGCCCAAGGGTGGCAGCAATTGGCGCTGGTGGCTATTTAAGGGCGGGTGAGGGGGACTGGCCAGCTCGGCCTGGGCACAGCGCAGCGCAGCGCCAGGGCAGGCGGCACTGGGGCATTGCCCAAGGCGGAGAGGTGAGTGGCTGGCAGCTGTCTGCCTGTCTCGTCCATCTGTCTGTCTGTCTGTCTGTATCCATGTGCTTGCTTTGCACCCTGACTCGATGGGCAAGGAGGAGATGGGAGGCAGCTGGTGGGGAGAACAGGCAGGGCTGGGTACCTATTGGTGCCCCAGTCCCAGCCATGGGATTTGGCAGTGTCAGTTGCTGGTGCTGGGAAGGTTCTTCCTGCTCTGGTTGATCCCAGAGATTCGGCTCCACACTGGGCAAGTGGGAGCAAAAGGGGAGGCAGTAGAGCAGTGGTAAGGTGGGAAGAGGCAGGGAGAACCCCACATGGAAGCCCACAGGCAGGGGCCCATAGACTTCCCTGCGGGGTCCTCCCTGCCAGGTGCTGGGGAGGGCAGGTGGAGACCTGGGCATAGCCAGGAAGCATAGGAGCAAGAAGTACCCAGAGCAACCCCACAGGCTGCAAGCAGTGGGCAGAGACCCTGAGCCCCACCACCTGCAGAGACTTAAGGCAACACCTCCAGAGAAAGGCAACTATGATTAAAACAAAATCCCTTTGCCCTTGCTAAAGCTCCAAGCTCAAGGTCAGCCCAGGTGTCTGCAGCACTGCTGCCCACAGCCAGGACCCTGCTCCCCCCTGCTCTGCTCACCAGACCCTGCTGCCAGCCGGGCACCTCCGAGCCCCATAAAGCAGAGGAGTGTGGAGGATCTTTCTCAGCAGCCAGGCAGGAGCTGAGCAGGGCAAGATGAAGATGGCTCAGGTGGATGCACTTTAGTCCTCCCTGCAGTGCCTCTAAGAGGAGTCCATCAGCCAGCCCCAGCCAAGCAGAGCCCAGCTCCTGGCTGGTAACCAAGGGAGAAGCTGCAGGGCTGTGATTTGTGAGCATGGAGCTGCTGAGGATGAAGGGCAGCAGGGCTGAAGGAGGCAGAGTGAGCACAGACACTCCTCCCAGGACCCCTGCTGCAGCTGGGTGCTGGTGTGGAGGCTGCTGGAGAGGTGCTGGGGGAGGGGGCTCTGTCAGGGTGTAGGGGTGGCAGGGCTGGCCTGTGGGCACCGCAGCAGGGCTGGGGGCTGGGCAAGGGCAGCCCTTGCTGCTGCTTTAGCTGCTGCCCGAGGATGCTGCATGCTTTACCAAAGTGTCTTTCCCCTCCTGCACCTCCCCCAGATGAGAGCACCCTACTCACTGTCCTGCCTCTTCCTCCTGAGCCTGGGCACCTGCTTCCCTCCCGGCGAGCGGCAGGAGCTGGGCCACCCTGGGCACGGGACCTGGCTGAAGCCCAGCTGGCATCGCCCGGCGGCTGAGGGCTGGGGCGGCTGGAGGGCAGCAGCAGAGCGGCGGCGGAGCGAGCAGCTGAGCTCACTGCTGGGCATGGCCCGGGAGCTGCGGGGCCTGGGCAAGGAGGGGTCCAGGAGGCAGCTGGGCGGGCAGGGGGGCTCGGAGCTGCTGCCCACGGCGGGGGAGAAGCGCAGCGGAGCGCTGGGGAACCTGGCGGAGGAGCTGAACGGCTACAACCGGCGGAGAGGAGGCTTCACCTTCCGCTTCGGGAGATGAGGGCCGGGGCTGGACCCCCCCCCGGCCGCCAGGGCTCCTCGCCGCATCCTTCTCTTCCATCTCTCCTCGGACAGAAGGGTACTGGGGGGGGGCTGCTGTCGGGGCTGCCCCGGGGAAGGGAGGTCACCAGGTCGGCTCCACTTGCAGCCCTGCTCCAGATCTCGTTTCCCCGTTCCCAGCCGGTGCCACGGAAGGAGAGGAGGAGGTTGCCTGCCAAGGATGCCACCACATCCTGCCCCTCCGCCGGGGCAGAGGGAGAGGGCCCTGTGCTGGGTCTCCAGCAGGGATCCTGCACCAGGGAGGGCAGCGTCAGGAGCTGAGGCTGGAGGGAGGTGGACTGAAGGGTCATGGCAGGATGGTCCTGGTGGTGACAGTCCCTTGGGGACTGTCTGTAGCTGGCAGCCAGGGCAGGGCTGCCAGGGAGGCACAGGTCCCTCAGAGCTCTCCACAGAGCTGCTGCTCTGCTGCTTATTAAGGAAAAGTCTCTCTGGCAGCAAATCCTGCTTCGTGTCAAGATGCCACTTGCAAGAGCCAGGCCCTGCCTGCAAACCAGGCCAGAGCAGCAGGGCTGGAGAAAACCTTGGCCTTAGAAATCTCTGAGAGGAGCACAGGAACCTGCCCTGGCACTGCCAGTCCTGCTGCAGAGCCACCACCCTGCTCACGCCCTGAGGCCCATCCTCAGATGCCAGCAGAGCTCTCAGCAGCAGGAGCTGCTGACCAACCTTCAGCCTCCCTGCCACATCACCCCAGCTCCTGCCTGAAAGCCTTCCCAGCACCCTCCTGGCCTCATCACCGCCTCTGCCCAGCTGGAGCATGCTGGGTACAGAGGGGCTGGAACAGGGAGGGCAGCATCTACCCAGGCCACCAATGCCACGCTTGGCATCTTCCTGCTCTCCACTCCCCTCCACTGCCACTGGTGCAGCTTGGGGCATCCAAGGCCATGGCTGCAAAGGACAAGCTCCACTCTTCAGCCCCTGCCTTCTTCTCCTCCTGGTTTGCTTTGTGCCTGCCACTGCAGGCAGACATCAGTAATCAGAGGTCCAACTACCTGCCTTGTAGGCGCTGAGGGCGAGTTAGACACCTAACGACTGCTAATATTTCATTGCAGGCACAAAAATGAAGCAGAGCAGTGATTTGCAAGCACTAAATTGCACTCTCAGAATCAAAGACCATGGCAGGACTTGGTTGGGGGTGAGGGGGGAAAAAAAACTCCAGCTCCAGGAGCTGCATTGTAAAATCCATCAGGCAGCCAGACCACTGTGCACTGCCAGGCTGCGGAGCTGGGCACACAGCAGGAGCGCTGGGAGAAGGGAGGAGAGATGCAGCAAAGGGCCAGCTCTGGGGCAACAGGTCCAGGGAGGAGTGACAGAGGCTCCAAGGAGCCATGCGTGGGTCACAGCCCCACGGGTGCAGAGTGTGAGAGGCTCTGGGCTCGCAGGGACACAGCTGATGGCAAGACTTGGCCCTGGCATGAGGGCAAGGAGAGGGAGGGCAGTTTCCTGCCCCCACAGCTCTACTGGCGATCAACTCACCCCACGGGGACCACAGCAGCAACTGACAACCCTGGTGGCACCTGGGGTGGCTAAGCCCACGCAGCCTCCTCCCTCAGCACCCCCACAGCCCTCTCCTATCCCTCTCACCCCCAGCCCAAAGGGCAGCGGCCGGGGGGACGCTGGCACCGCGCTGGCCACACGCAGCGAGATGGAGCTTTATCAATATTTCTATGGCAACCTCTCCCTATTCCCCCCTCCCCTCCCCCTCTCTTTGGAGTGTTCAGCCCATCAATAAACAAGCACTGATCAATTTTACCCTGCGCTGGAGCCGGGGGGAGGGAGGAAGGGGGCAGGGCTCGGGAGCGGGGCTGGTAAGTGCCTGGCTTTGCCCAGAGCATCGCGGCAGGGGAAAGCGGCACCGAGTGCTGCGGGCAGGGAGAGGAAACCGCCGGGGTCCGGGGGGGCGCCCACCTGGGCTCCTGCTTTCAGGTGCAGGAGAGCAACAGGGTCAGAGCAGCAGGATAAAGCCTCACATCTAAGGAGGCTTTGATTGAAGCTCAATAGCCCTTATCTGAAAGCAGAAGGCAGAGCTTCCCGCGGCGCTCACCTGGCAGGGGGCAGAGCCGGGCTCAGCCCCTGCACCCGGGGGGCTCCCTGATGGGCAGCTCGGTGCCATGGGCAGGATGTCATCACCCTCCTGGTCTGCAGGGAGGAAAAGGGTTTCTGGGGGGCTGGCAGGGGGCTGCAGCATCCCTCGGCTGATGCACCTGGGGACCGGCAGCATCTGGAGAGAGAGGCTGGGGGGGGGAGGGAGTTGAGGTGAAAGTGACTAGAAAATAACTTCCCGGAGTCTGGGGGCATTGTCTGGGAGGAAGGAGGGGGAAACACACCAGGAGTGACCCCCAGGAGGCTGGCAAGCCCACCCCTGCCTGCTGGACATGCTGCTTCCCATCCAGATCCCATGGGAGCTTACGGTCCCCTTTGTGGGGCAGCTCCTAGGGGACACTCAGACCCCCAGCACCTTTGGGCACCAAAGAACTCACAGCCCAGCTCCAGAAGGAGCTGCATCTACTGTGGCACTCCCCAGAGTGGAGTGTGGGCAAGGCAGGACACCTGCCTGGAGCATGGGCACCACCACCTGCCACACAGCCCAGCCCACCGAGGGGCACATCAAACTGGCACTGGGCTCTTGTGCACGGCTGGGACAAGCCAGCACAGAGTGACACAGACCCTTGCTGCCAACATCACCTCACCAGCCACATCCCCATCAGACACTGTCCCACACCAGCCACATCCTCATCAGCCACGGTCCCACACCAGGCCAGCCCAGTGCCACCAGCCATGGTCTCACACCAGCCCTTCCTCTCCCCAGCAGCCAGAGTGCCCCAGCAGCGAGTGCCAGCCTCTGACCACATTCTCCTCTCATGGCAAGCAGCTTCTCAGCCAAAGGCAGGAGGACACTGAAGGCAAACTCGGGAGAGGGGAGATGGTAATTGCAGAGGCACAGGAGCCACAACAAAACCCCAAACACAGCGATTTTTCCCCCAGAGCACTCTCACTTGCAAGCTCAATAGCCTTGAAAATTGTTGCAATCAAACTGTTAAATGCATCGATCTGTTAAATCAACTCCCACTGCACTCAGCTAAATTTAGCCCTCAAGCCCCTCTCCCAGCAGATCCTGGGACTGCCCCCACCCAGGCCAGCTGGGCACTGCCATCCCACCACAGCACGGACCTGACCCCGAGCAGGCAGAGATGGAGGTGAGCAGGAGTGGCTGGGGCAGGGGCAACTTCAGCCTCTCCAGTAGCTGGCTCCTCATGGTGGTGCCCAGCGATGGGACAAGGGGCAGTGGGCACAAACTGGAACCCAGGAGGTTCCAACTCAGCATGGGGAGAAACTTCTTCGGTGTGAGGGTGCTGGAGCCCTGGAGCAGGCTACCCAGAGGGGCTGTGGAGACTTTCAAACCCCATCCGGATGTGTTCCTGTGTGCCCTGCCCTGGGTGATGCTGCTCTGGCACCTCCAGAGGTCCCTTCCAACCCCTAACACTGCTGTGCAGCCCACAGCTGTTCACCACCAGTGCAGCCTGGACACTGGTTTTTGCCAAGAGTCATCAGCACAGAGCCAGGAACCCCTCACGGCTCTGGGCTACCTCCAGACACCACTGCTTGCAGCCAGTGCAATCCCAGGCTGGCTTGGGTGGGAAGGGACCTTTGGAGCTCATCCAGTCCAACCCCTCTGCAGCCAGCAGAGACATCTGCAACTGGAGTTGGCTGCTCAGAGCCCCAACCAACCTGCCCTGGCTCTAGCCTGAGCCTTGCCAAGTGCCTGCCCGTTAGTGGCACTGGCACTGCCCACAGCATCCTCTCCACCCTCTTTTCACCTTCTTCAAGCTCATTCAGGGGCAGCCCCAGGCAACTGCTGCAGACCAGAGGAGGTTTCTCCTGAGCCTTGTTCCCAGGGCTCACCACAGAGCAGGTCCCCAGGCCAGGACTGGAGACACCACCAGGGACTTAGGGAGGGGATTAGACATTGGCAGAGCTGGGTCCCAGCCCTGAACCAGCTCCCAGCAGTTGCAGGACCTGGGACTCACCACCACTGCCACCTGCTCTGCCTCCTCCTCTTCTCTGTTTGCTCTTCAGCTTCATCTGCATGGAACAGGGCAGTGCCTCACTCCAGAGGCTGCTGAGCACCTGGGTAGGTCCCTCCCTCCCAATCTGCTGAGAAGACTAAAAGGACTGCAGAGAGAAAATCAGGATGGACAACCAGGAACGTGGGAGGGAGCAGCCAGAACTGTCTGAGGATAGAAGCTCCTGGGTCACTTCACAGAGGAGGGAAGAGCAGAGTTTGAACACGATGAGAATGGAAAAGACCTTGAAGATCCTCGAACCCACCTGGCTCTGGCAAGTGGGAAGGCAAATCCCTGGCTTTATGGCCTCGAGTTGCACCCAGGTTAAGGTTGGACCCAAAGAGTTCCCAAAGCCTGGCACAGGCTGCCCAGAGAGCTGGGTGAGTCTCCATCCCCAGAGGGGTTTCCAGAGGCAGAGCTGTGGTGCTGAGGGCCATGGGTTAGCCTCAGCCTTGCTGGAGTTAGAGCATGGCTGGGCTGGATGATCTCAAAGGACCTTTCCAGCCCAAACTGCTCTGTGATTTTATGGCAAAGCCTCCCCTCTGAGCAGCACTCCAGAGCTGGGGCAGTGACACTCCAGGCAGCTGTGCCCCCTCACTCCAGTGTGCCACCTCCTGCTAGCACTAACCGGGGCAAGCAGCAGTGGAGTCCTTGTGTCTGGAGGTTTGTTTCCCATCTGGGTGAAGACAGCAGCAAAGCTGCACTCCAGGAGAGATGAGGACAGAGTCTTCATTCTGTGCATCCTGTTTCTCTTCCAGAGCCAGACCAGAAGGACATGGAGAGGTTAGAATCATAGAATGGTTTGGGCTGGGGTTCGAAGTGACCTCAAAGCTCAGCCAGTTCCAACCCCCTGCCACAGGCAGGGACACCTCCCACTAGAACAGGTTGCTCAAGGCCTCGTCCAGCCTGGTCCTGAACACCTCCAGGGAGGTTGTGGAGCACAGCAGCACAGAATGTGATTGAAGATTCTGATTCTGTGCTCCACAACCTCCCTGGGCAACCTGTGCCCGGGTCTCAACACCCTCAACCTGTGCCAGTCTCTCATCACCATCACTCCAAAGAACCCTTTCCTCACATCCACTTTCAATCTCCCCTCTGCCAGTCCAAACCCAGTCCTCCTCCTCCTCTCATTCCCAGACCTTGTCAATAGTCCCTCCCCAGCCCTCCTGGAGCCCCCTTCACATCCTGCAAGGCCACTCCAAGGTCTCCTCCAAGCCTTCTCCTCTCCAGGCTGCATAGCCCCAACTCTCTCAGCCTGTCCTCACAGCAGAGCTGCTGCAGCCCTCTCAGCATCTTGGTGGCTTCCTCTGGACTGGCTCAAACACTTCCATGTCCTGCTTGTGCTGGGGGCTCAGAACTGCACAGAGGACTCCAGGTGGGGTCTGAGGAGAGCAGAGCAAAGGAGCAGAATCCCCTCCCTTGCCCTGCTCTTGCTGTGTGCCTGGCTCTGACCAAGGCCACCTCTCTTTATGCCCAAGGGGCAGGTGACAGGGGTTGAAGAAGCTTTGCCAGAGTCCAAGAGAGGTTTTCCTCACCATTGATTTATTTTTAAATATACTACACAAGAGAGACTGGAATAAAAAAATGAGTAAAAAAAAAATCCAATGAGAAAGAGAAACAAAACAAAACAAAAAAACAAAGAGAGAAGGAGAGGGAGAGGGAGAGGAGGAAGACTCGGAAGCTGTGCACAGAACCAATCTGTGCTGGAGCCAAAGGAAGGGGAAATAAGCCCCTCAGGTATCAGAGAGCTGCAGGACAGAGCTATTTACACACTGTAAAAAAGACAAGTCTACAAAAGTGTGTAATACCAAGATACAAAGGGATAATATAGTGGCACAAAAATGTTATCAGATAAAAACAGTACCTCCGGGAAAGAGACAGTCCAAGGGCCTTGGGGGCTTTCCTTTCTCCTCAGGTTCTCTCAAGGCAGCCTGTGGCAGTTGTGGGTTTCCTTTTGAACAGCTGTCAGGGGCTGGCTGTGAGGGCAGGGGTTGGGGTGAGCTAGCAGAGATCATCACACAACCCAGGCCCCGGGAGAGCAGGGTAAGATACAACGGAAGGCAGTTAGTGTTTGGAGATAGAGGGGAGGGGGCAGGAGGGAGGAGGACGTGGGAGAGGCCTTTCCCTCCCGTTTGGAACTGTTAAAGAGGAGTTAAATTGCACTGTTAATAGCCCTAAACCTTCTTCTGTCACTATTGTCACGAGTCACAGTTAGTTCCCAGTCGTGCTGCGCTAGTTGGGAAGGTCCCAGGACCCTGGGAAGGAAGCCCAGGAGTGCTGCTGGCAGCTTTCTGTGCTGGGAGATGCACCCAGGAGAAGCCTCTGCAGACTTCCCAGCCCCCTGTTGGATGCTGGTAGTGCTGGTTCCAACCCCCAACACTGGCAACCTGAGCTGCTCACGGGGAGGCAGGCACTGGAGCACCTCCCAGCTCGGGTCTCTAGGGGAGGGCAGAAGCCAGGTCCCACCTTCCCTCCCCAGAACACAGAGCTGGATAAACAGCAGTGCTCAGCCCTCTGTGCTGAGCCAGCTTGGCTGGAGCAGCTGCTGGAGGCACAGTGGTGTCTCTGGACCCATCCTAAGCTATCGCCCTGCCTGCAGCCCCTCTGGCTCTCAGGCCTTATTCAGCACCAGCCTCCTGCTCCCCAGCCTCTGCAACCCCCCACCTGGGTGAGGGTGGGCATCACGGGAGAGAACCAGCAACAACCTTCTCCAGACCTTCCTTCCTGCCAAGGCAGGTCCACAAACAGCCTCCTCTGCCACTACGTCTGCAGTGTTCTGAACCCAAAGGGACTCCTCTGGGCTGAACAAGATGAAGAAACAACTGAAAAACGACAGAGATGAGGGGCAGCAGCTGGAGGCATGGAGAGAGCTTGGGCAAGCATCAGCTGGAGCACAGAACTGAACAATTTCCCTCCCTTCCCCTTCCCAAGCACCGAATCTGTGGCTTTGCTGTCAGGTAAACGCCAGCCTCGGGGCAAGGACCTGTGCTGCAGCTCTCCCAAGGCAGGTGGTGGGGGTATTGCTATTCAACACTCATCCTCACGTAGAATGGGGCAGGGGAGGGGGTGACAACGCAGTGGAGTCCTCCCCAGGAGGGTGGCATCTCAGTGTCCATCAGTCTGGCTTCAGTCTTAAGGCTCTGTCCAGAACAACACAACATTAAATCAAAAGGCATGGGGTGGCATCAGCATTCAGACTTGGTAGTCCACAAGGCAAGAACTCCACAGATAAGATGATTACAGGGATATGAAACACGGGGAGGCTGAGCCAAGAGGGTGGGAAGTGCCTCCTGAAGCCAGCCCCTGCCCCTGGGAGCTGGGGTGGCCGCTGGCAGTCTGCACAGCCCTAAGCTGGACCCCCCCACCCCCCGCTCCTCTCAGTCCACTCTCTCCACAGTTGGCTTTGGCCCGTCAGGGTTGGATTTCATTTTCTTTCTTTCCCAGCCTGGCTTCTGCTACCTCTGGACGATGTCACTGATCTCCTTCACCGAGCTGAGGAGCTTGCTAAAGTCCTGGGCGGCGGCGGCGCCGCTGCCGGCCGTGGCCGGGCAGATCTGCAGCTCCCGCAGGCTGTTCTCCAGCTTGTTGATGGCCTCCCGGAAGGCGAATTTGTTCCTCATCTGCTGAATGGAGTCCACGTAGCTGACGCAGAAGGTGTAGAGGTTCTTGCCGGCCTCCAGCACCGCGCTGTGGCTGGCCATTTGCTCCGAGTTCTTGCTGATGGCCACCCTCAAGGCCTCGGTGCTCTCCAGCACCACCCCCTTGGTGATGGCGCCGCTGGCGATGCGCTCCGGGGGCTGCCTCGTCTTGCGCAGGGACACCCTGGTGGAGATGAGGGGGATGAAGGCTGTGGAGGATGGCTGCTCCCCGCCCGGGGCCGAGGGGCCGGAGGAGGAAGAGGCAGCTGGGGTGGCTGTGCCCAGCAGCAGCTTGGCAGGGGCCTGTGGCTTCGGGGCAGAGGCCAGCCCCAGCTTTTTCACACCTTCCCCCGGCTGGTTGGGCTTGGCAGCGTCGCTGCTGCCAGCCTCGCCCACCTGGGCTGGCTGCTTGGGTTTGGGCCCAGACACCACATCTGCTGCCGCTGCTGCTTCGTGGCTGGGGCTGTGAGAAGCCTTCCCGGGCTTGCCGATGGAGGATGAGGAGAGAGGCAGGGGAGGGGCTGGCTTCAGCTTCGACAGCTTCCCCTTGTCCTTCCCCGCCGCCTCCGAGCTCTGCTTCAGCCTCCTCAGCCGCGGCTCCTCGGAAGAGGCCTTGCTGGCACCCACGAAGGCAGCAGGGTTGGCTTTGGCAGCAGAGCCTTGGTCCATCAGCACAGAGGTACCTAAGGCACTGGATTTGGCTCCCTCGTCCTTGTGCAGCGTGCCGGAGGACGGAGGGGCTGCAGGCTGCCTACGGCCAAGTTTTGGCGTCAGAGTGGGAGGGCTGGAGCCGGGGCTGGACTCTGCATCCTTGAAGACATCGTCGGTGGGCTCCTCGCTCTTCTTGAGCAGCCGCGGGGGAGGGGTGACCGTGCCCCTGGCAGCCAGGTCGGCCTTGGCCTCGTTGGCCCTCTTGCGAGGCAGCGCCGGCTTCTCGCTCCTGTGCCCCCCGAAGGTGGAGGAGTCGAACTGGCGCCCTGTGGACTGCAGGTCCCGAGGCAGGGTGACAGACTTCCACTCCGTGTCCTTGGCGCCGTGGGGCACGCAGGAGGCCGAGCAGGACCTCAGGAAGCGTTTGCTGGAGTTGGACCCAGGCTCCTCCTCGGCAGCTCCCCCGCGGCTGCCGCTCATCGTGCTGGACTTCTTACGCAGGTGGGGGGACAGGAGCCCCGAGCCCCCCGGCACGACGCCGTTGGTCACCCCAGCCCCGTTGCTGGGGCTCTGGAATTTGGAGGGGTCCCCCCCGTCGGCGGGGGGCGCGGTGCCGGCGCCGTTGCCAGGCTCCCTGCCCTCCTCCTCGGCGCCCGCCCGGCGCTCCGTGTGCCCGTCCATCTCCCGGAAGGAGCTGCTGCGCTTGGGGGGCGTTGGGGCTGTCTTCTTCTTCTTCTTGATGAGGGCACTGAAGAGGTTGTGCTTTTTGTCCTTGGGAAGCAGCCTCTCGTCCTCGTTCAGGCTGCTCTCCAGGGCCGCCCTCTCCTTGCGTGGCAGCAGGGGGGAGATGGCAGGTTCGTGATCCAGGAGGTCTGCAAGGGAAAGAGGAGAGTCTGCTGAGCACTGCTCCCACAGCCGGCAGCAGGCTGCAGCCACCACATGCCAGCTTGGACCGTCTGCTCCAGCCTGTCTAGGTGATGGTGCAGAGGAAAGGAGCTGGCCCAGCACCCGGGCAAGCTGAGTCTTCAAACGGTAGTGACCCCACTGCTTCCCCTGGGAGACGATTCCAGTGTCCAGCTGTGCTCATAGGCAACAATTTCCTTCTATATCCCAATGGGAATCTCCCCAGCAGTAGCTTGTCCCCATCAACCCTTGTCTTCTCCATGGGACTGCTTGTACAAAGGGAGCCTCCATGCTCCTGGCAGCCACCCTTTCTGCCCTGGGCCATGGCAATAAGGTCTCTCTAAGCCTTCTCTTCTCCAGGCTGGACAAGCCCAGCCCTCTCAGTCCTTCCTCACATAGCAGGGCTGCAGGATCAAAGCACTGCAGCACCTGCAGAAGGTGCAGGTTCTGCAAAGAGAGAGAACTCCAGAGCAGGAGCAAAGCAAGAACAGCCACACTCCAGGCTGGGCACAGCCTGGTGCCCAGCCCTGCACACATCTATTTGTGGGGTGGCCTCTCTAGGACTCTGCTGCCAAAGTCACTTTCCCTGTGGGCTTCTGCCTGGAAGGGTGACACACAAACACAAACTGTTTGTGTTCAGCTTCCCACCCTCACATCTGGAGACCTGTCTACACTTCACACTGTGAGAAAGATAAATATGAAGAGGCCTTTGCTGAAGTCCCTGAGCTGCTGCTGTCATGTGCACAGTCGACCCTCTGAATTAATAAGACATCTCTGCAGCCCAACTCCATCCCCAGCCTCCTCCTTCATTTGGATTCTGCTGCTCCCAACCCACCTTCCTGATGTCCTCCTTTGCCAGCTTCGTACCACAATGGGGTACAGCCTGCTCCAGCTGGAGTGTCCCTGCTTGCTGCAGGGGGCTTGGCCAAGGTGGCCTTCGAGAGCCCCTTCCAACCCACTGCAAGCCGTGAGTGAGTGGAAGTGGGAGTAAAAGCCTCCTCCAGCAGCCCTGCTCCAGGAGGAGATGAGGAGGTGACCCTTTTGCTCTTTAAAAATGAAGAGTGGTTCATAATAAATGCAGGCAGAGTCCTGAAGGTCTCCGTGTTTGACTGACAGGGGGGCTCATTCCCAGGCCAGGCACTCAGCTGGCATTCTAATCCCAAGCAGGAATGCCCTCAGGGCAGCAGATGCATTTCTAGCTCCACTAGGCAGTAAGCAGGGAGATGAAGCAGTCACAGAGGAAAAGGAAGATGCTTCTTAGTCAGACGTTGGTGCTCACCATGCCACGGGCAGGACTTGAGCTGAGGAAGGGGTTTTGGTAGGGAGAGAGAATCAGAAGGGAACCAGCTGCGTCCTGGGGGAAGGCAGCAGGATTCCAAGTGCTGTTAATCCATTCCCACATGGCCTATGGGGAGGTGGACAACCAGCAGAGCTCTCAGCTCTCCGGCAGGCTGTGGCCTTTCTGTGTCTAGACGCAGAGAGGACGAACACCTCGCGCCGAGGGTCAGCTCCAGCTGCTGGACTCGCTAGAGAAGCACCAACAAGTGCAGCTGCGATGTGCAAGGTTTGCTTCCACAAGGAAGAGCAAAGTGACTCCCAGCATAATGTTAAATTCATCTTATCCCTGCTGCACTTGAAGCTCTCAAAGCCCTTAAGTATTTAAATGAAGTGATTTTACTTCAAAGCTGCCAAGAGCAGGCAATTCTATCTCCTTTCTCTGGTAAATAACCTTCCTAGGCTCTGGCACCTCCTCTGCCCAGCATTTTACATCTCCTCTCTTCTTCCCCCTACTGCTCCTGCAGTCTGCACTGCCAGGAGAACTGGCACTGCACAGAAGGGGTCACTCACACCTGTGGTCAGGCAAGGCAGCTCCAGCAGCAGCTGGAACCCCCCCCCCAGTATTTTGGTTTCCTTCACTGCTTCTCCACAAAGCTGCATCCATGCAGCCCTTGCCCCTGCTCGCATTGCCTCAGAGTGGAAGGGAAGTTCTTGAGGAACCTGAGAGCTTAATTTCATGGAAGATTCTGTAAATACCTCTTTGTCCCTTGCTGAAATTATATTTGGTACCTGCCAAGAGTAATCCCCTTCAGTGCTCCAAGCACAAATCTGGCAGGATGGGAGAGTGAAGAAAGCTCCCTTTTGGGGCTTGCTAAACCCGAGCAATCGTCCTGCTTTAAATTATGCAGTGTGATGGTGTAAAGTGGCTTCAACACAGCAGATTACCCAGCACTCAGATGCAGAGGGAGATCCCACTGATAGCTCCTGCCAGGGAATGGGAAGAGAATATGATCAGAGAGCTCTGTGCTCAGGCTCTGGTCTATAGGGAGCTGCAGCCATTAAGTTAAAAGAACTCCCAGGGCTTCTCTAAGCAAAGGCAGGTAAAGCATCAATCCCTCAGCCAGGGAAAGATTCACACTCCCAGCTGCTGCCTGTTTCTGGTCCCAGGATTAACAACCAACCTCTGAAAGAAATAATAAAAGGGACTCTGAACCCAGGAAAGCAAAGTCAGCAGCCTGCCACCCAGAAACACAACCCTGGTCCAGCAGGGTGGCAGCCGCTGTCAGACACAGCTTTGCCCAGGTGAGGGCCTGGAGCTGGCTGTGCATTTTGTTTTCTCCCTGTATTTCCTGAAGGAATAATGACTTTAATTAAAACCTACCACACTCCCCCTGGCCTCGAGCATGTGCAGCCTCCAAGCCCTCGTTGGTGTCTTTGCTTTCAGCAGCTCTCCTCGTAGTTCGTGTTTTGGTTGGCAACTCTGGGGCCTGGAGGAAATTGCTCATCACACTCCTCATGCCCTTCTTTCCCAGCTCCTTCTCCACCTCTGCAACGCACAGAAGGAAAAAACCAATCACTGAGATGAAGAGAAGATAAAAATAAGCTATTGTGCAGTTAGGAGCACAAAAGAAAGCAAAGAGAACCAAGCAGAGGTTCTTTGGGGATCTTCAGCCATTTGGCTCTTTAAAACCCGAGGTGTGCCCAGACAAAGCCTCCAGCTGAGCACACCTCTGCTCTGCCAGCAGCTGCCCAGGGAGCTGGTGGAGTCACCATCCCTGGAGGCGTTGGCAAAGTGAATGTGGCACACTGTGACATGGTCTAGTGGTCATGGGTAGAAAGCTGGACTTGACCACAGAGGTCTTCTCTCGCCCCAATGCTCCTCTGCTTGCTCGGCTGCTTACAGCCAGCAGGACGACCCAGGGCTGAGTTTCACTGCAAAGCAGCCTCAGAACAACCTGCAGAGTTAAGGATGCAGCTGGCCCTGTCCCCATCCCTGCAATTCCCAGCCCAAGGGGGGCCCAGACCTACCATCTGAAATGCTGGACTCCTGGAACATGGTCTCAAAGGCCTGATGGATCTCAGCAAAGGAAGGTCTGTCAGAGGGGCTCCACTGCCAGCCTGCAAGAACAGCACCACTCAGAAGCCTGCTCCAGCAGCAGGCACTCAGCACTGCACCAGGAGGAGCTGCTGACCACAGCTCCTTCTTCAGAATGTGGAGGGGAGAAAATAATGACCTGAAACCTCATCTGAAGGGTGCTGGGCACCTGTGACCACCACTGAGCCCAAGCAATGCTGGAGTGAAGATGAATCCCACTCTAAGGCATGTACCACGAGGCCACAGTGGAAGAGAAACAATTGGTCCCTCAAGAGGCTCAGTCAAGCTCCTGCCTCATCCTCAGAGGCCAAGGTCTTGCTTAAGTTGTCAGGAAGAAGACAACAAAGAAAACCCTGAGCTGAACAACAAATCTCTCCCCCAGGCTTGTGTGCTCCCAGCAGAGAAGGGCTGGTTCCAGCCTGCCCTTCCACACAGCACAGCTGGCAGGGGCTTCTTGCTGTATGTGGCCAGAGCCTGGCACTCCCCCTGCAGAGGCAGGAGGAGAAGAAACGGAGCTTGAGCTGTGCCAGGGGAGGTTCAGGCTGGATATTAGGAAAAAATCTCTCTCCTGAAAGAGTGCAGAGGGTTTGGAACAGGCTGTGCCCAGGGAGGTGGTGAAGTCCCCAGCCCTGGAGGTGCCCAAGAAGCTTCGGGACACAGCCTAGTGGCTACTACAGTAGCTGGGATACTCAGTGGGCTGCGCCCGATGATCCTAAAGGCCTGTTCCAGCCCTAACGACTGGGTGATTTGCAGGGCCGAGGAGCACTTACAGGCTCTCATGAGCTCATAAACCTTCTCCGGGCAGCCTTCGGGACGCTCCATCCGGTAGTCCTTCTCCAGCAGCTCGTAAACTTGAGAGAGGTCAATGCCAGGGTACGGCGACATCCCGTAGGTGGCGATTTCCCACAGCAGAACTCCAAAGGCTGCGGCGGAGAAGGAAAGGAGCAAGAGAAAGAAAAATAAACATCATTAAGCTTTTGTTTCCATCTCAGCTGCGGAGAGGCTGCTCCGGGGGAGCAGGCGCTGCTGGGTGCTGCAGACTGGAAGCAGCTCTGGGTGGCTCAGATGCTCAGCTCAGCAGCAGCTTAGATGCTGAAGCAGCGCAAGGAGCCCCTGGGCCGGCCCGGCAGAGCCTCCCGCGATGTGACAGGGCAGAATGAGACTAATTTCCAATGTATCAGTTGTCTTAAACCTGAACTCCTCGAGATCCTTCAAGTCCTATTAAAGGCACAATTAAGGGACTTCAGAGTGGATTAGCTGGAGCCGTGTCCCTGCCGCAGCGCAGCCCTGACAGCTCGGCTCGGCACAGCCGCTCCCGGGGGACCGGCCCTGAGCAGCTCGCTGGGCTCGGGGTGCCCTTGTGCAGCTGCAGCACGGCTGGAGAGCCGACCTGGGAGGCAGAGGTGGCAGGCAAGGTTCAGCAGCTGCGGCCAACACGACAGGGGAAGAGCGAGACGTTTGTGAGCACAAAAGGGAGAGCACAAGAACGGGTCTCTGAAGGAGGTGGAGTGTTCAGGTGGCAGGGGCTGGGGATGCAGGGCAGGAGCAGGGGCAAGCAGCTAAACCCAGAGCAGCCCCAGCCGCAGCTCAGCAGCCTCCACGGAGCCAGTTCAGTCACCTCAGTCTCTGCTTAACCTGAAGAGAAAGCGATTACAATTCTGCATAAGCAAGGAAATCACATCCCATTACAGGGTGACACCACCAAGGGCAATTTCCATCAGACATCTCTGAGCACAATTTCCTTTGATTGCTGTCTGGAGGCAGTGAGGTGAAAGCAGCTAAACTCTGGGGTGCCCAGCAGCAGCCGTGGCCTGAGGGGACAGCTGGCTGGCTCTGATCAGATCCCAGCGTCCACTGCCCCAGCTCTCACCAGGCAAGGTTACACTAACCCTGATTAAAGGCACCCAGGACTGCTTTGGGATCTGCCCTTCCCTGAGCACTCTGCTGTCTGCACCAGACAGGGATCCTGCAGCCGCCGCAGCAGCATCCTTGAGAGCGTGGCAGATGTTTGGCAGCAGCCAACACTACCAGGTGCAAGTCCAAAAGCAGAAGAAACACCTTGATCAAAGTCCTTGGGAGGCTGTTTTGGGCTTTCCTCCTGTCTGTAAACATTTAGCATCAGCCAACTGCCTAAAAGTTCCTTCCAGCCACAGCCTTTCTCTGCACAGCTTCCCCCAAACTCCATCTCTGCCTCCCTGCTGGCTCACAGGCAGAACGTGCTCAGGATAACATTTTGCAAGTGCCTTTGGGACCAGGGCCCACAAACTTCTATCTCACATCACTGGGCACTTCAGAGAATGTGACCAACAGCTCTGGCAGAGATATAACCCCCCAAGAAAGGCTGATAAAAAGCTCAATGAGCTTTTCTGGGGTCAGATTTGATGGAGTGGAGCTCCATTTCACTAAGCCTCCTCTTATCACCAGCACCTCAGGGCTCCTCAATAACCATTTGTCATCAAATTTTCCCTCTGTTTCTCCTCATCTCATTCCAAAGATGATAACTTTAAAAGGCAGAGGGATGAGCTTGGAGCTATCACCAGACAGATACACACATTATGATTTTTTTAAACATAAAATGAAGCAGATTTTCACTTTCCTCCTCCAAGTAATTAGCAAGTTCCTGCCTATGGAGCAAGCTGTGGCTTCACTGCTGTGCCACGGCTCTATCAGGGCAGTGCCATCACTGCCCTCCAGCCCCAGCTGAGGCACTTCTATAAATACCAAAGTTTGCTTTACTTTAGTACTTGTCAGCATTTCACAGAATGGGTTGGGCTGGAAGGGACCTCAAAGTTCCAACCCCTGCCATAGGCAGGGACACCTCCCACCAGGTCAGGTTGCTCAAGGCCTCACCCAATCCAACACTTCCCAGGCTTGGAGCCTCCACAACCTCCCTGGGCAACCTGTTCAGGGTCTCACCACCCTGTCAAGAATTTCTTCCTAACCTCCAGTCTAAATCTGCCCTCCTCAAGCTTCAATCCATTCCCTCTCATTCTGTCACTCCCAGACCTTGTCCATAGTCCCTCCCCAGCTCTTCTGGAGCCCCTTCAGGTACTAGCAGGATGCTCTAAGGTCTTCCTGAAGCCTTCTCTTCTCCAGGCTGAACGATCCCAATCCAAACCTCTGAGGTCAGCACCCTCAGTGCTCTGCCCAAAGCCTGACTTAGCACAGATCAGTTCCAAGCTCTCTCAACAGCATGGCTCCAGCTGGGGCCCCTCCTGAAATGCTCCAGCACGTCCTCATTTCACAGTCACAGTATCACAGCATCATCAAGGTTGGAAGAGACCTCACAGATCATCAAGTCCAACCCTTTACCACAGAGCTCAAGGCTAGACCATGGCACCAAGTGCCAGAAGGCCACAGAAGGCTGTGCTCTGCCTCCACTGCTCCAAGCAGTTGCTTACCCCACACGTCAGACTTGATGGAGAACTTGTTGTAGGCCAAGCTCTCTGGTGCTGTCCACTTGATGGGGAACTTGGCTCCGGCGTGGGCAGTGTAGGTGTCCCCTGTCATCAGCCTGCTCAGGCCGAAATCTGCCACCTTCACCAAGTGGTTCTCCCCTACCAGGCAGTTCCTGGCAGCAAGGTCCCTGAAAAGAAGAACAAAGCCTTTAGCAGGAGCCTTCCCCAGCTCACTTTGAGCAGCCCCAAGGCAACCTGAACCCAGGTGTGGCGCTTGCCATCAGAGCCTTCCTCAGGCAGGATGTGGCGATGCACAGCCAGGGGAAGAGGGAAAGTTATTTTCCACCCTGGCTCTGCAGGACTGTCATCCAAACTTTGGGGGTTTGAAATCTGAAGGGAAAGCTTCCAGGAGCCCCCTCACTTTCAATAAAAGCTGCCACCCTCGGGATAAAAATACTGCAGAGAAATGTCAGCGCTGGAGGTACCAACCGGCGGGGACGGGCGCGAAGGAACCAGCTCGCAGTGCCTCACTTGCCCACCTCTCTCACACCTCGGTCACCCCAACCACCACCAGGTGCTCCCCAGAACTCCTTTTCCAGCCCTCTCTCAAGCACCATGTTTAGCTCCCAGCTCTGCTCTTGCCTCCTCCCGAGCACACCACATTTTAGCAACCAACATTTTCCTGCCACCTCTCGGCCTCTTCAAACCTGTTGCAGGCTCTGCTCTCAGCCCTCCCATTTTTTTAAAGCACAGGGCTTAAAATTCAGCCCAAATTAAGCTTCTTCTCCCCATTTTGTCACCTGCCTCCACCCTGGCAGATGAGAGATGTGAAGGTTGCTTCTACCACTTCCCTGGCTTGTTGGCAGCCTGGGAGGATAAAACCATGAAGCACAAAGCAGCTTTCTGCTAATAACAGGTTTCATTAAAAACACTTTTCCAGATTATGTCAACGTTGAACTCAAAATTGATTCCAGCAGCAAGCCCCAGTGAGATCTTTAGATAGGAGGCAGACGCTGCTGTTGCCTTGTTCTACACAATCAGAATAAATTAGCCCCCCCCCTCCCAGTTTGTCTCACTGGGTGCCCATTAAGCCTTCACTGGCTTTGAAGGCACCTCCTTATCAACGCTGATTACTACGCTGTGGGTCTAAACAAAAGCTCCTCTTCAGAATCAGACCCCTCCTCCTTCCCCAATTCATTAAACAGAGTCACATCCAAGCGTTTGGAATCCACGGAGGGGAATTGTGACAAGACTCTTAAAAGAACTGGGTGGGTGAGTGGGTGTGGGGGTGGCTGACAAGAGAAATGGGTCACCAGGAGGCAGGAGAAATGAACTGAGCAGGACAGCAGACGGATGGGACTCACACAAAGTCCACTTGCCGCAAGCCTAAGGGCTGAAGCACTTTAAAAGGAGCAAATCAAAGGCTGGGAATCTTAATTGGCAGCATCAGCCTTCACTTGATCGACTGACAGAAGCATTTCAACAGCCCTCTCAGGCAGCAGGGACAAGGCATGGCTTAGAGGAACACCCAGAACTTTACACACGAGCTTCATGTTTGTCTCCGTGAAAAAGCAGCTGCTAATTTCCTACTCCAGCTAATTGGGCAGGAAAGGTCAGGCTGTGGCACAGAGAGAGGCTTGCAGAAAGCTCAGTGCCTCTCCAGCCTGCCTGCAGAACGTTGTCATTACATTGCTAGGAGGCCACTTCCACAGGATGAAGAATGCAAAGCTCCAGCCATAATTGCTGCACACTTAAAGGTCAGAGGCTCTGAGACTTCAGTGAGCACAGAGACGCTTGCCCAAGTGAAGGCACAGGGGTGGGGCCAAGCCTGCAGAGCAGGGGGGAAGAAGATGGAACAAGAAGCACCAGGGCCTTAAGAAGGCACTGAGGGTGGCTCTGCTGTGAGCACCTGCAGCAGGGTCTGACGGCTGCCAGAAGCAAGGAAGGGCAGCAGTGAACTCCATGAAGCGCTGGGCACTTTGGGAAGTGTTTCCATTCAAGGCTCTTGCCCCAAATCCAGGAGCACTGAGAGGTCTTTCACCTGCAGCTACTCCAAAGGTGAAAGGAAAGGAAGGAGGAGACCACCCTGAAGCCAGGCTGATCTCAGTCCCAGTCTGTTAAATACAGGACCCCAAGTGCAGTAAGACAGGGCCAGGCAACCTGAAAGGCAGGGAAATAAATGGAGTCACAGGGGGCACTGGGTTGGAAGGGACCCTCAAAGGCCATCGTGTCCAATCCCCTGCATTCAGCAGGGACACATCGAGGCTGATCTTCAATGTCTCCAGGGATGGAGTCTCAGCCACCTCCCTGGGCAGCCTGTGCCAGCATCTCCCCATCCACACTGTGCAGAACTTCCTCCTGATGTGCGACCTGCCCCAGTGTCAAAACACTGCCCTCATCCCATCCCCACAAGCCCATAACAGTTCCTCCCCAGCCCTCCAGCAGGTCCCCTTCAGACACTGAAATGCAGCTCTGAGGTGTCCCTGGAGCCTTCTCTTCTCCAGGCTGCACAGCCCCAACAATCTCAGCCTGTCCTCGCAGGGGAGGTTCTCCAGCCCTCTGCTCATCTTGGTGGCCCTCAACCAAGGAGTGTTTTGTGCTTTGAGGTTCAGGGGTGCTGGACCTTCCTTCCTACCTGTGAATGAAGTTCTTCTTCTCCAGGTACTCCATGGCTGAGGAGATCTGAGTGGCCATGTAGAGCAGCACCACAGCGTTCACCTCCTGCCGGTTACACTCGCGCAGGTAATCCAGCAGGTTGCCGTAGGTCATGAACTCAGTGATGATGTAGAAGGGAGGCTCCCGGGTGCACACCCCTGGGGACCAGCAGAATGCTCACAGTGAATGCTGGAGAATGTCACTGAGCCTCCAGGGTTTGCTCTCTCCCTCCAGAAGGTGCAAATACAGAGCTTACAGAGAATGGGGGAATGGCAGGGGTTGGAAGGGACCTCTGGAGACCATCGGGTCCAACCCCCCTGCTAGAGCTGATCACCCAGGGCAGGGCACACAGGAACACAGCCAGGGGGACCGGAATCTCCCCAGGGACGGAGACTCCACGACCTCTCTGGGCAGCCTGCTCCAGGGCTCCAGCACCCTCACACCAAAGCAGCTGAGGTGGAACCTCCTGGATTCCAGCTTGTACCTGTTGCTCCTTGTCCTACCACTGGGCACCACCAAACAGAGCCTGGCACCTTCAGCCTGGCACCCAGCCCTCAGATATTTATAGACACTCCTCAGAGCCCCTCTTGGACCCCCTCCAGCAGGTCCCTGCCCTCCTTGAGTTGGGCAACGAGAGAAGGAATCCTGCTTGGAATTGGTTAACAGAGGCCTCCAATTCCCTGCTTGAGGCTGTGGCAAGCTGAACAGGAGGGAGATGAGACCATCAGAACTCATGGCTTAGTGGTACAAATTGTGAATTGGGCCAGACAATGAGTGTCTGTATTTAAAGCCTTGCTGTGGTAAGCAGCTTATCTGCTCCTTAACATCCCTATCACTGCACAAGGCTTTAGTTCAAATCCCTCTGCTTGGTATTTATCACTTACCTAACAACTGCACCAAGTTGGGATGCTTGATCTCCTTCATTACTGCAGCTTCCTTCAGGAACTCTTCCACCTCCATGGTGTCCTCCTGCAGAACAAAGGCAAAGCTTTGGCAAGGACAGCACAGAGAGGAGGGGCAGGTTTTGGATGAGGACATAAAAAAAGGGAAGCTGCAAACTGGCAGCAGCAACCACAGCTCTTTCAAAGTAATTTCTCCCTGTAGCCACCTCACAATGGCAAGGAGTCGTGGATGTGGGCGTGTGGAATATAACAAACATATATTTGTATCAGTCTTACTCTAAGGAAGCTTTTTTAGGGCAAGAAAATCCATATCCCTTTTGTGAAGGGCCTCTCACAGGACCACTCGGGAGCTGAAAAGGAAAAATGGGTTTGTTCCTAACAGGCAGACAGAAAAGAGAGAGAGAGAAGGAGAAATAAGTAGAGAAAAGGCAACGAGAAGGGACACAAAAGGAAGGACACCGCAGGCACCTGCCCCGGGAGCTGACGGAATGTGGGCCCCCACTTCCACTGGGGGGAGCGAGAAGTCTCCCAGGTCAGTCCCAGCCACTGCAGAAGCAGGAGCCTGAGGTCTGAGGGGTTCCTTGCTGGCATTTCGAGCCCTCCCCGCGCCGGAGCCGTGCGGGGCAGACCTGTCACTGCCTGTGTGCTCCGCAGCACGCAGCCGCTTGGCACACCACAAAGCCAAGCAGGAACCAACCTTGCTCCAAAGCAAACAATGCCCCGACCGGCCAGAAGGGCACCTCCGAGTGGTGCGAAGCCCACGGAGCTGCTCCTGAAGAGAGGTTTCTCTCCCTTTCCATACTGTAATTCCCTTTTTTTTCCTTGATGGATTAATGTTGACAGGCTACACGGACCAAGTGTTTTAAGGCAGGATTGGAGAGGATTTACTGCTGCTGGTGAGAATGATAACAGTGGGCTGCTGCTGCAGGATCAGCCAGCTCCGCAGCTAGCACCCAGAGCACGCGTCCTAGGGCTCCATTCAATCACTTCCCATTCCTTGCCAATTAGCTTGATTGGCAGCTGTGACGTGCTGAGCACAGCCCCTCCGAACCAGTCGCCCAAAGGGCCTTGTGAGCACAACCTAAACTGTTTTCCTTGGCAGAGGAACTGGGTTATTAATCCAGGTTGACAAAATTACCCTAAATACAGAGCGACACTGTGGGGGCTGCCTGAGCCCTCAAAGGCTGCTCCCCTGCGCTGCTCCTCCTCCCTCTGAGGAGTAGGAAGGACACAGAGAGCTCCAACAACGACCTCTCACGCGAAGGACCTTAGCTTCCAGCGGCCCCTTGGCAAACCAGGGAAGCACTCACTGCAGGCTGGCTATGCAAGCGTCTTCCTGGCAGAGCACAGGACCAAGCTGAGGTGCTAAGGGACACCAGGGCTGCAAGCTGCCTCATTTCCAGTCCAGCTTCTCTGCTGGGGGGGAAAAGTATCCAATAAAAGGGGGCAAAAGAAAGAGGCAGCAGCTCTGCTGCCTGCAGACTCGAGGTGTGCACTGAGAAACTGCTGAGCTGCCAGCTCACAGCAGCTCGGCCATTAAATGGCCCTCATGGGGAGCAACCTTTGGCCACGCTCACAGCGGGCTCAGCTCAGTCTAGCAGGTCTCAAAGCTCCACCATCAGCTACTGCAGCCACTGCCCACCTCACGCCCCTGCCAGCAGCACCAGCTGCAAAGCCACAGAGCGTGCTGTGGGGTGAGAGCCTCACAAAGGCTGTGAGGTGTCCAGAGTGGCTCGCTCAGCTCCCAGAGATGTATTTCAGTGGGAATCATCTAAGAAGCAAACCACTGTCCTGCACTCCACAGTGCTGAGGAGCAGCCTGTGCTGCTCTGAGAGCCTGCTTGTGCCACCCAGAGCCCTGACAGCCTGCTTGTGTCACCCAGAGCCCTGAGAGCCAGCCAGGAGCTACATTTAGGCACTTGATAGAAAGCTGAAGAGCAGAGGGGCAGCAGCGCTGCTGACACAGGAGCTGCAACAATCATTATTTTTCCTCTTCTCTTTCCTTGCCTTTTGTCTTCCTTGTAGCAGTACCTGGAGTAGAGGTGGGGGGGAAGGAACAAGAAGAGCCATATAAAGTTTTGCAAATGACTCTCTCAGAGGAAAACAAAGTGAGTCATCTGCAGGGCTGCACAGAAGCTGCGGAGGGTTTGTTTCTCCCTGTAGGGCTGGGATCTAAATGTGATTTTAAACTGTTTCCCAAAACTTTGAGGGAGGGAAGCTCTGATCCCACCTGTCAGGCAGCAGACTGATGGATTTAGGGAAGGTAGACGAGAAATGTGCTTTTAAGGCTGGTTTTCAGCGTGCCTAATTGCGGGCTGAAGCGTTTCTCAACTCTCCTCTCGGCTCTTGCTGCGCTCCCCAGTGGAGCGAGCTGCTCCTCACCACCTTCTCCAGCACTTTGAGTCATGTTTCATCCAATATTTATTGGAGATATTTGTGTTCAGGTATCTCTTTATGCACAAACAGATTTGAGGGGGAGTAAGAGGCAACTGGCTTTTGGTGCTGGGTTTTAGAGAGAAGGGAATGAAAGCAGCCAGCTGCAGCTGGGGGCAGGAGGAGGCACCCGGAGGCAGCAGGTATCCTCTCTCACACTGCAGCCAGCAGCGGCAGGGGAGCTGCCGCAGCAAACAGTGCTCCAGGAAGGAACTGTGGCCTCCTTCCCACTGTAAATCGGCATTTCCCATCTAACCTGCTCCCATCGCAGCTCCCCTGCACTGGGCTGGTCCCCGGAGCATGCCCTGCGGTCCCCGAGCAGGGACGACACTAGGTGTCACTGGCTCCCTGTGCAAGCTGCCACTTGGAGTCTCCTCCGCTGGGGAGCAGCAGCAGGGACCTCCAGAGTCCAAAACAGGCCAAAACGAAAACACTTTTGCAACCATAGCAACCCAGAAGTACTGAGGGAGCTGCTGCTCGGAGCGCAAGCAGCAATATTTTCCCCCAAACCAAGGACCTGTTCCCCCCCCGGCACTGAAGCATCTCCACACTTCCTTCCACTTCAAAATTTCCATTGCGGGGAAGAGAAAGAAACAAACCAACCCCTCCTGCTCTGTTTGTTTCTGTCAGGCCAAACCACATCCCCGCTGGAGGAGGGAGAACCTGGTGTCAAGTTAGCATCAGCTGCTGTTAAGCAATCAAATGGGATGCGTGTGGAAGGTGCCAGAAGATCTCGAGACGTTTTCATAAACATAAATGAATTAAGCAGTGACCTCCTGAACTCACAGAGCACTATTTGCATTCCCAGAGACAAGGGAAGCAAGAGACACAAAGCAGGAGGCAGAGCCAGCAACACAACTGATTACCCAGCTCCTCATTAAAGCCACTTAACGAATGTTAATGGCCCTCAGCTCGGCTCCACTTCTTCCTCCTCTTGTGTCTTTTGCTAAGAAGCAGCTGGGAAGAGCTGCTGGAGACTCCCAGCGCCCAGGGAGGTTGTCCTTTGGGAGACAGCCCACAGAAGGCAGGGAAGCAAACCATGCAGAGCCTCCCTGCAGCACAGCCTTTGAATCTGGTGTTGAGTGACTCCCAGTCCCCAGCTCTGCTCCAAACACCAGCTGGGGTTGCTGTGCTCACCCCTGAAGAGCTCCCCTCTGCCAGCCTCTGCACGCCAGAAATCAGGGCACCATTTGCTGGTCTGAGTTTTCAGCCCTTCTCAAGTCCAAAATGCACTGTGGGTGGCCTCAGGCGTCGCAGGTACCACAGCAAACCACCAGAGCAAGCTCTTCAAACCACTCAGTTCCAGGTCACAGAATGGGCTGGGTCGGAAGGGACCTTAAAGATCATCCAGATCCGACCCTCTACCATGGGCAGGGACATCTCCCACTGGACAGGAGTGTTGGGGCTGTTCAGCCTGGAGAAGAGAAGGCTCCAGGGAGACCCCAGAGCAGCCTTCCAGTACCTGAAGGGTCTACAGGAGAGCTGGGGAGGGACTTTTGACAAGGGCCTGGAGTGAGAGGATGAGAGGATGAGAGGGAATGGATTGAAGAGGCCAGACAGGAGACTGGGAAGAAATTCTTGACAGCAAGGCTGGGGGAACCCTGGCACAGGCTGCCCAGGCAAGCTGTGAACGTCTCCTCCCTGGCAGTGCTGAAGGCCAGGCTGGATGAGGCCTTAAGCAGCATGGGCTGGTGGGAGGTGTCCCTGTCCATGGCGTGGGCATTGGAACTGGATGAGCTTTAAGGTCCCTTCCAACCCAACCCATTCCACGAACCTACAAGCCTGGGAAGTCCTCAGAGCCGCCGAGGGCGAGCGGCCAGCCTGGGGCGCAGCGGGGGCAGGGACGCCGGAGAGCCTGGAGCCCTACCTTGAGAGTCTTGACAGCCACGGTCAGGTTGTACTTCTTCCAGACGCCCTCGTAGACCTCTCCGTACTGCCCCCCGCCCAGCTTGTGCCGCATGGTGATGTCTGTGCGCTCCATCTCCCACTTGTCGTAGTTGGGCGAGACGCCGTAGACCGTGGGCTTGTTGCGCTTGGGCGCGGGGTAGTGCAGGGTGGTGATGAGCCCGTCGGCCACCGTGGAGTGGTGGTGCACCAGCTCGGCCAGCGTGGTGAAGCGGCTCTCCGAGGACACGTAGAGCTGCGGGCAGGAGGCACAGACAGCTCCTTCAGAACCCCGGCCCCCGAGGGCAAAAGCAAGGGCTGGGAGAAGGGAGATCTGCCCTCTGAGGTTGAAGGGCCTGGTTTGCCAGTGTGCAGGTGGCACTGAGCTGTGTGCCACAGGCGGCTTGCCAGAGGGCAGCCATCCACCCAGAGGGAGATGGACAGGCTGCAGAGCTGTGCCCAGGCCCAACCTCATGGCATTCAACAAGGGCAAGTGGAAGGTCCTGCACCTGGGTGGGTGCAATCCCAAGCACAGGTCCAGGCTGGGTGGGGAATGGCTGAGAGCAGCCCTGAGGAACAGGACCTGGGGGTCTGGGCTGAGGAAAAGCTCCACAGGAGCCTGCAGTGGGAGTGCAGCCCAGACACAACCCTGTGCTGGGCTGCAGCCAGAGCAGTGTGGGCACAGGGCAAGGGAGGGGATTCTGCCCCTTGGCTCTGCTCTCCTCACACCCCACCTGCAGTCCTGGGTGCAGTTCTGCAGCCCCCAGCACAAGCAGGACATGGAAGTGTTGGAGCCAGTCCAGAGGAGGCCACCAAGATGCTGAGAGGGCTGCAGCAGCTCTGCTGAGCACAGGCTGAGAGAGTTGGGGCTGTGCAGCCTGGAGAAGAGAAGGCTTGGAGGAGACCTTGGAGTGGCCTTTCAGGAGCTGCAGAGGGCTCCAGGAGGGCTGGGGAGGGACTATTGACAAGGTCTGGGAATGAGAGGAGGAGGAGGAATGGGTTTGAACTGGCAAGGGGGGACATTGAAAGTGGATCTTAGGAAAGGATTCTTTGCAGGGAGGGTGGTGAGACACTGGCACAGGCTGCCCAGGGAGGCTGTGGAGCACAGAAGCACCCAGTGTGATCACCTGCCTAAATCCTCCCTCAAGAGTCACAAGCCATTGGAATGGGCTGCCCAGGGAGGTGGTGGAGTCGCTGTGCCTGGAGGTGTTGAAGGCAAGCCTGGCTGGGGCACTTAGTGCCATGGTCTGGGTGACTGGGTAGGGCTGGGTGCTAGGTTGGGCTGGATGAGCTTGGAGCTCTCTGCCAACCTGCTTGATTCTATGATAAGCAAACCAGTGGCGTTTGGGCCAGGCTCCTGCAGAGCCTCCTGAGACTGCTCAGCTCCACCTTGTGATGGGCACCGATCAACAGCCCAGAAGTCAAATCATTAGCAGTGAATGAAGCCTGCTGCGAGGCATCAGCGCTCTTTTCTGTTGCCTTTTTAACGCTGCAGCAGAAGGCTGAGCCACTTTAACCCTAAAAGCTTGCTAAAGAGCATGGGCAAGTGAGTCCTCATCACCAGCCCCCTGCTGGGAAGGCGACAAGCCCTAGGAATTCAGCCCTAAAAAGGTGATGCTGCTGACACCCCAAGGAGAAATCTTTGTATCCAAGTGTCCCAACCTCCCCTGGCACACCTGGAAGAGGACCAGAGTCCAGCAAAGGGCAACCTAACCCAGCAGCTGCAGCAACCTCACACAGCTGCTCAGACTGCCCTCGGTGCTCCCTAGGAACCAGCTTGGAGCCTTCAGTGCTCCCCAGGAGGAACTTGAGAGCCTCCAGTGCTGCCCAGGAGCCCACCTGGCTGTGGCACACCTCTGTGCCCAGCAGCACTCGCTCCATACATTTCTCCAACACCTCTTTCTCCTGCTAGCCTCTTCTCCCAGTCACAGGACATGACCCCACTGAAGCCATTCATCCTCACTGCAGCACCAGCAGATCTTAAGTGCCCTGGACAGGCTGAGTAATGATCCAGCTGGCTGGGAAGGCCCCAGGTGCTGAGGGAGCTGAAGGTAAGAGCTCTCCTCGCACACAGCCACGCTCCGCTGCGACGCGGCTAATGGAGCGTGACAGCAGCAGCTCAGAGCCAGGCACCTGCTGCAGCAGGCTCCACTCCACGCAGGAAAAATTCAAGGTATTAGCTCTGCTCTTCCCAGCTCCTCAGCTTTTAGAGGTGGGAAGAGCGTGGGGAAGCCCAGCCCCAGCAGCATGTGTCACAATTCACTGCCCAGCTCATCTGCACCCAGCAGGGAGCAGGCTGCAGACTGCGGCACCTGCTGCATGCACCTGGCACTTGGCTCCTTCCGAGGGGCGCTGGGGATGGGCAGGGCTGTGGCTGCCTCTTGGCTCATCCCTGCACAAAGAGCCAAAGCCCAGAAGCCACAGCTCTCAGTCAGTGCTGTTCGAAGATCACATTCGGTGCTTCTGTGCTCCACAACCTCCCTGGGCAGCCTGTGCCAGTCTCTCCCCATCCTACCTGGCAAGAATTGCTCAGTGCCATTCCTACTACTCACTGCTGTGGACAGTGAGGCACAGAGAGCCCCCAGCCTACCTTCCCATCAGAGGCAGTGTTGATCCTGTAGTGGTAGACCCTGCCCTCGTAGCGCAGGGAGATGGACCTCTGCCCGGGGCTGCTCTCGCTCTCGCGCACCAGGAAGCTGCCGTTGATGCCACTGCTCAGCAGGTACTCAGCAGCGTTCCGAGACACTGGGCCATGGTACCAGGAGTGCTTCTCCAAGCTGTTCACAGGGGTGATGTAGTTGCTGGGCACCCAACCTTGCCCGTTCTTCGTCTGGGCCTCGCACCACTCCCCGTTGTGGTTGTAGCCCAGCACGCGCAGCTTCTCACCTTGGCACAAGCAGAAAAGGCACTCAGACACTGCTAGCCTGCAGCTCAGGGCACTGCCAGCTGCCTGCTGGCTGAGAGGTCTTTAACCCATTGTGCTGGTTTGAGGCTAGCTGGAATAGTTTTGTGAGAGAAATTCGATTACAGACTGTGCAAGGGAGGCAGTGGTGGTGGCTGCTGCACTCACAGGCCTCTGAGACACGTAAAAGCAAGGGAGGTTGGGCTCTGCTGCCAGGCAGCCAGCAAAGAACAAGGGGACACAGCCTCAAGCTGTGCCAGGGCAGATCTAGGCTGGATGTTAGGAGGAAGTTGTTGGCAGAGAGAGTGACTGGCATTGGAATGGGCTGCCCAGGGAGGTGGTGGAGTGGCTGTGCCTGGAGGTGTTGAAGCCAAGCCTGGCTGGGGCACTTAGTGCCATGGTCTGGTTGGTTGGCCAGGGCTGGGTGCTAGGTTGGACTGGAGGAGCTTGGAGCTCTCTTCCAGCCTGCTTGATTCTATGATACTGTAAATATCTGCTTGGACACTGCTAAGCTGTGAATATAAAGCTTCAATCCTTCGTTTCCAGCCAGCTGAGCCTGGTCTGGGTGATGTCCTAAGAGCAGGAGGCAGGTAACACCCAAACCATCCCACTCACTGCCTACGAGAGCTGAGCTCTGGCTGGGCAGGCAGCGTGAGGCTTGCTTTAAGCCTGACTGGACCCCTCAAAGCCACAGGAGGCCACGGGCACACCTGGGGAGCTGCCCAGGCTCTCGTGCAGCTCTGCAGCAGCTCTCAGGCTGCTTTGGCTCAAAACAGGAACCCAGCCCATTGCAGCTGAGCTGGCCTGGTGGGGCTGGCAGAGACCAGGAGAGGACAAACAACTGAAGAATGGTTTTGAGCAGCAAGGTAAGCAGCTGTGACTTGGAGAACAGCTCAGGAACAGGACTGAGCAAGCAAACACTGCAGCTGCACAGCCCTTTGCCATGCAGGGCCTGTGCTGGCTGGCAAGGATCAAAGCCAGCCTCTAAAACCAGCCCAGCTGAATCTCTCAGCTCAGACGTTTTTGCTCCTGATGCAGCTCTGGCAGCCAGCTTCTTGCCCAGTGCAAGGAGACCAGCTACAGTTTGGACAGTTGATGACTCTGCCATCCCCACGGCAAAGCCAAACTCCGCCGGGTCTGGCTGAGAGCTCAGCCGCTGCAGGGCAACTTCTCCCTCCCCACACACTGCCAGGGCCACCCTGCCCAGCTGCCTTACCTTTAGTTATGCTGAGAGTGTTGTCCCCACTGGCCACGAAGTCATAGAGTGCAACGAAGAGGTGGGGGTCATTCTCACTGGGGCAGGACAGGAGGTTCTCCTTGGAGTTCCAGCGAGCTGCTTCGCTCAGGCCCTGGGGCTCGAAGTCGGACACCACAGGTCTCTGGAGGGCTTCTGCAGGAGCAGAGAGGAAACAGCAGGGTCAGTGCTGCTGCCAAGCCTGCTTAACACACACACTGGTCCTCCACATGTGTGCTCCTCCTGCCTCAGAGCACAGCTAGGGCTGGCTCTTTAGCACAGCCCTCCTGCCACACAGGCAGGACAGCCTTGTCCCAGAGGCAAAGAGCCCTTCTGCCCCTCTCCCTCCCTCCACCAAAGAAATGCTGCTCACGTCAGCTGCTTGCTGCCTGTAAATCCCCTGGCTCATGGCTCAGTGCTGGAATGGTTACATCTGAAAACAAACTCCAGACCTTTAGAAGATAAATCCCTTAATTAGCCTGTGAATGGAATGGCCACAACAGGCAGCAGCGAGCAGCAGGCAGGAGGGGGGTTAGGAACGAGATCTGTCCTCGGGTTCCTCGCAGTGCTCCGAATCATTTCTCCTCCTGTTCTGAGCACAAAGCTGTGCTTGGTTTTGTTGCCCTCTCTCCTGCCTGCTGCTCACAGAACCAGGGCTCAGTGGTGAGCACACTGCACACCAGGAGCCCTGTTCAGGATCCCTGAGACACCTCCAGCTAAACAGATTCCTGACAACTGAGCTCCACAGCTGAGGGGGAGAGGAGCAGCAAAGGCTTCTGCAGACTGCAGCCCATGAGGTCTGTGACACTCAGGAAGCACCAAACAAATCCAAGCACACCAGAGAATTTGTAGTGCAGTGGCTCCTGGGGAGCAGCTGTGGGACCTGGGGGTGCTCAGCCTGCAGAAAAGGAGCTGCAGGGGAGACCTTCAGGCTCTCCACAGCTCCCTGAAAGGAGGCTGGAGTAGGCTGGGCTGGACTGGGCTCTTCTCCCAGAGTAGCAAATGACAGGACAGGAGGAAATGGCCTCTTGTTGCTGCAGGGGAGGCTGAGGTTGAACATCAGAAGGAACTTCTTCCCCCAAAGAGTTCCCAAAGCCTGGCACAGGCTGCCCAGAGAGCTGGGTGAGTCTCCATGCCCAGAGGGGTTTCCAGAGGCAGAGCTGTGGTGCTGAGGGCCATGGGTTAGCCTCAGCCTTGCTGGAGTTAGAGCATGGCTGGGCTGGATGATCTCAGAAGACCTTTCCAGCCCAAACTGCTCTGTGATTTTATGGCAAAGCCTCCCCTCTGAGCAGCACTCCAGAGCTGGGGCAGTGACACTCCAGGCAGCTGTGCCCCCTCACTCCAGTGTGCCACCTCCTGCTGGCACTAACCAGGGCAAGCAGCAGTGGAGTCCTTGTGTCTGGAGGTTTCTAGAAGAACCTAACAGAGAATCACAGGAGTGGTTGGGTTGGAAAAGCCCTCTAAGATCAGCCAGTTCCAACCATCAGCCCAACACCTCCACGGGCACTAAACCATGGCCCCAGGTGCCACAGATACACTTCCTGAACCCCTCCAGGCATGGGGACTCCACCACCTCCCTGGGCAGCCTGTGCCAATGCCTGACCAATCTTTCAGGGGAGAAATTCTTCCTGATATCCAACCTAAACCTCTCCTGGCACCACTCCAAGCCTGCTTCCTGCAGGAGAATGTATTTTTAACAGCCTGAGTTTGCTTCCAGAGGAACAATGAGCAAAAGAAACAGCAAATCCACTTGCAGCAAATTAAGCTGTAATCATCTCACCATGAAAACACTTTGATGCTGTCAAGCCCATTAAGCTCCCTTATCAAACAGGGTGCTGCAGTGACTGGAGACACTCCAAGGAGTTCCACCATCAGTACCCACCTGGAGCAGGCAGCAGAGGTGCAGCAGCCACAACCCCACACCCTGAGGATCTCCCTGGCTCACACCTGGGACATGGCAGTGCATGCTGCAACCAGAACCTCTGTTGGGAAGCAAAAGGCCTCCCCCACAGGGGACTGAGCCAGCAGAGAGGCAGGAAATGCAGGGCAGCTCCCCTCCGGTTGCAGCAGGGTGAAGGATGCTGGTGCCTGGCCAGGGAGCCCCTTCCCTGGGGCATGGGAGGGAAGTTCAGGAGCTCTGCAAGAAGCCCTCCTTGTGCCCTGGCAGTGCTGGGCCTGGCTCAGTGCACTCAGATGCTTTGATGTGAAGCATGAGACAACTCCATGCCCAGCGCCAGCAGCCCCCAGCAGCTGCAGTGACAGCCAAGGCTGCCTTTGCCCCGGGGGGTCCCTGCAAACACAGACTTGCTGACAGCTGTCTGCAAACCCAGAGCCCAGCAGCAGCAAGGGATGTGAAATGCAGGTACCAGAACCTGCTGAACCTCCCGAGTGCCCCTGGGAGTCCAGAGGGTGCTGCACACAGAAGGGCTCTGAATCCTCCAAGCTGACTGCCCCTGCCCTGCCCAGCCACCAGCACCCCAAGGGTTGGCTTGGAAGGGACCTCAAAGCTCAGCCAGTTCCAAGCCCCCACCAAGGGCAGGGACACCTCCACCAGCCCAGGCTGCTCCAGGCCACATCCAACCTTGAACACCTCCAGGGAGAAGACAGCCACAGCCTGGTCCAGACTCTCACCACCATCACTGCAAGGAATTTCCTCCTCACCTCCAGCCTCACTCTGCCCTCCCCAAGCTCCAGCCCATCCCTCTCGTCCTGCCACTACAACCTGTGAACACTGCTGTGCAGGAGGGATGCAAGGCCCAGATGCTGGTGCTCACAGCAGGCTGGAAGCCCCCGACCAGGGGTGGGGAAGGAGGCGACCAGCGGAGCTTGAAGGGTAGTGAGGAAGGCAGGACGAGGCCCTGAGGCAAGACGGAGAAGAGCAGAGCTGAGGTGACCTGAGTGCAGCAGGAGCTTGACAGACTGTGGCAAAAGACACAGCTGAAGGCCTGTGCCCCAAGAGGAGGCTGTCAGCAGGCTCTGGATGCAGAGCCATGAAGCGAGAGCAGCAGACAGGAGGTGTCCATCTGGGAGCCAGGCACAGCTGGCAGCGGTGCCCACCCGAGCTGCCCACAGGCTGCAGTGCCTCACAGCAGGGCTCAGACCTTGCTGCTCATACCGAGGGTCCCTCTCACACTACAGCTTCTGCACCTCCTGCTGCTGGATTTAGCTCCAGCTCTGCGCCCTGCTGAGCTCCCCAGCAGCCTGCATTGCTCCCAGCAGATCCTGCTGGCTGCCAGCCCCACGGGAGGGTGTCCTGGCTTGGCCAGGGCAGGCAGCGAGCAGGGCCAAGGGGATCTCTGTGCTCTGGCTCCTTCCACGCATCTTCTGCTGTGGCCCAGCAGGACTGAAATCCATGACTTGGCCTCCCTACCTTCTGCCTGCTTACACCAAGCCGTGGATCACTGCAGGGCACTGGGGCAGAAGTTCTCAGCATCAGCAACTCTGGTCCAGAGCCAGAGAAGCAAAGGGAAGGGCTGGGACAGCAGCAGAGGCTCCTGCAGTCCCTGGGGAAGGAGACCTCCTGTGTCCTTACAGAGCAAACATCCTGTGGGCTTGCAAACTCTGCTGGCATCTCTCCACCAGGACCCAGGAGTTAGGGAGCACAGGACACAGGCAGGCATCTCCCCGGGGGTGCAGTCCCTGCTGCCTGGAGCTCCTCCTCTCCCTGCATCCCCCTTGCTCTCCTTTGCCTCTGGTCAATGGCAGAAGAGATACAGGCTGGAAACATCCAACTCCACATTCCTGACTGAGCACACACCAGGGAGCAGCTGCCCCTCTGCCCCAGGCTGGCCCCAGTGGTCCTCATGGATCCTCTAAGCCTGGTGGAATATGGATTGAGAAAATGAAACCTGTAAGCCAGATCCTTCCAAAAAGCAGGAAGGGTTTGGGGTCAGTTCAGGCTCAGCCTCTCCTGTCCCCCCACCCCACAGCACAGGCTCACAGCCTCCTGCAGCAAGGGCCACTGCTGGCACAGCATCACAGAGTGGGTTGGGTTGGAAAAGCCTCAGGGATCACCCAGTGCAGCCAGCAACCCAGCAGCACCATGGTGGATGGGGCACTTGGTGCCAAGGTCTGGTGGACTGGACAGGGCTGGGGGACAGGCTGGACTGGATGGGCCTGGAGGTCTCTTCCAAGCTGGCTGATTCTGTGACTCTCTGGCACCAAAGCATGACCACAGGATTCCTGAACCCCTCCAGGGATGGGGACTCCACCACCTTCCTGGGCAGCCTGCCCCAGTGCCTGCTGCTTCTGCTCTAGAGGACCCTTACAGGTCCCTCCTGACTCAAGACATTCTGACTCCATGACTCTGACTGCTGGGGACAGATGATGACCACTTGTGAGTGCTGTGCCTTTCTGCAGAGGGGTGAAGAAGTGCCCAGATCGACCCAGCCTCTGCCTCTGCCCCCTGTGCTGCCCATTTCCACCCCCTGGGGGCCTTCACCTCGCAGGTTGGGTTCCTGCAGCACTCTGCACACTGCCAGCTGAGCCTGCTGAATGCAGACAGGAGAGGAGGAGGAGGAAGCCCAGGCACGAACAAGTCCTCACAGCCAGCTACAGAGCTTCATCTTGTCTGACACTGAGCACCCCTGGGGATGCTTCTCCCACTCCTCCACGAGATGATTCTGTCATCTGGAGGCTCTTGATGTTGTTGTTTTTTGCTTGGCTGGGTTTCTGACTGGGCTTTGGAGGGCTCTTGGGGTATTTGGGCAAGCTGCCTCCTAGATGAGCCTGCAGGTTCCACTCCAGCTCATTCGATGACCTTATTCCCTGGGCAAGCCTTTGGTGGCACAGTCACAGTTGTCCTTCTCCAGCAGCTCCCCCCAGCAGCAGTGGGGAAGGCACAGATCTGCATTTTGTTCCCCAGCCTGCTACTAAGCTGCCCTCTGACCTTCAACTGCAACCTCTGGGGGAGGGGAAAGAGAACCTAGACCCAAGCGAATTCCAGTGCCCCTGGTGTCATTCCTGACACCACTCAGGGGTTGGTTTCCTTACCAGGGGGCAGGAGGAGTGAAAATTGGCCAGTTCTGAGCCCTGGGGAGGGAAAGCAGCAAGCAAAAAGCACCAAGATTTCCTGGTTTACTTCCCTGCCTCAACCAGCAGCCCCCAGGCTGCTCGGGAATGTGCCTGAGGATGATCAGTTTGGGGTCTGAAGAGTCAGAATGGTCCTGCCCTTAGCACAGCCCAGCACAGAAGGCAGCCAGGGCTGTGCTGAGGCCGGGCAGGTGAGAAGCCCTGGGAGCTATCAAAAAGGCAGAGACACTACTGAGTGATGGGAGAGGAGAGGCCCAGAGGTGAGCAGCAAGAAAACAGCCAAGGCAGAGAGGAAGCAAGCAGAAGGCTCTGCCCTGGGAGGCAGGAATGCTGCCTGGATGCACTCCCCCTTCCTGGGGGATCTTCTTCTCCCAAGTAACCAAGGACAGGGCAAGAGGCAATGGCTTCAGGTTGCACCAGAGGAGGTTCAGGTGGATAGAAGAACTTCCTTGCTGCATTGCTCAGGCATTGGGACAGGCTGCCCAGGGAGGTGGTGGAGTCCCCATCCCTGGAGGTGTTGAAGAACTCAAGCAGATGTAGCAATGTGGGACATGGCCTAGTGCTCAGAAGGGCAGCAAGGCTGGGGAGGGGCCTGGAGTACAGCCCTGGGAGGAGAGGCTGAGGGAGCTGGGGGGGTGCAGCCTGCAGCAGAGGAGGCTCAGGGCAGAGCTCATTGCTGTCTGCAGCTGCCTGCAAGGGAGGCTGTAGCCAGGTGGGGTTGGGCTCTGCTGCCAGGCAACCAGCAACAGAAGAAGGGGACACAGCCTCAAGCTGTGCCAGGGCAGGTTGAGGCTGGATGTTAGGAGGAAGCTGTTGGCAGAGAGAGTGATTGGCATTGGAATGGGCTGCCCAGGGAGGTGGTGGAGTGGCTGTGCCTGGAGGTGTTGAAGCCAAGCCTGGCTGGGGCACTTAGTACCATGGTCTGGGTGATTGGGCAGGGCTGGGTGCTAGGTTGGGCTGGAGGAGCTTGGAGCTCTCTTCCAGCCTGGCTGACTCTATGAGTCTATGGTGGGGCTGGGCTGGTGGTTGGACTTCATCTCAGAGGTCTTTTCCAACCCAAACAACTCTCTGATTCTGTCAGGGTGCTTTAGGCACCCACCCAACACCACCACCTTACCTGACTGTGGAATCATCTGGAAAGCAGAATTCTCCTCTGATTGCCTGGGTGTGGTTTGGCCACAAAAGCAGGTCCATGCCCTGGGCTGTCACCAAAGGGCTGCCTGCTGAGCCATGAGCACTAGAGCAGGAACCACTGGCATTGCAGGTGCTGGTCTGGCTCAGCTGTGTGCCCAAAAGCACCAAGAGGAGCTCTCCAGAGAGAGGGCAATGGCTACAGGCTGCTGGTCCTGCCCAGGCTTGGCTGCTGGGGCTGGGACAAGCCATGCTGCTATCAAAGAGGGAAAAAGAGCAGAGCCAATCTGACAGCAGCACAGAAACCATTCCAGACAGACAACAAAGGACCCTCCTAGTGTCACCAAAACGGTTTCCAACACCACAGAGAACACTGACAGGTTTCAAACCAAGCTCCTGCCCCTCAGCCAGCCCCAGAAGGCAGCAGGACCATTCTAGCCCCTATTTGGGACATGGACACATTCTCTATCCAGATCAGACTGGCAGCAGCCTTTGCTGTGCCTCTTCCCTTCTCTTTACCCTTTCTTGGTGTGAAGTGGGTGAGCAGATCCTCAGCTTGGCAGAGGCATGAAGGGGAAAGCAGAAGACAGAAGTTCAGACCTCTCACCTCCAGAATGGTATTTACTGGTAGGAACAGAACTGAGAGGCAGGAAACAGGCAGCCCAGACACCAGGGTGAGACCTCAGCAGCCCCAGAACCAGCTTCAGCTGCTTGCTGATCAAGTGAGGAGCAGGTCTCAAGCTCCCCAGGGACTGTGGCACCTGCCACCCCTGCACAGCACCACCAACCCTGCCAACAGCCCTCACCCCTGCTGCCCAGCAGAGCATGGAAGCCTGCCAGAAGAGGACCACCATGGAGAGCCTCTAGATCTGACTGCCTGTGCCCAAGGCACATCCACCTACACAGGTGCCTGATTCCAAGCCAGCCTAGGACCCAACCCAGCCCCAACAGGAGGTTTTCAAGAGAGTGTTTAAAACACAACCAACAGATGTAGGCTCCTCAGGTCCCCTGACAACCAAACTCTGCCCTGCTTTCCTTGGCAGATGCAAACCAAAGCAAGAAACTGAATGTGGCAAAAATTCATTCCTTGTCCTGGCACTGATGGCACTTCCATCTTTCAAGCATCTCTGCTGAAGGGTTTGTGGTCTACTACAGCAAGGAAACTTCCAGCTTGCCCCTCGTGCCTCAACAGCTTCTCCTGCAGCTAGGACAACAAAAGCTGAGGCTCGGTCAGAAAGCTGCCCCGTGGGGCCCTGCAGCTCTGGGAGGCAGCCACAGAAAAACCTCCTCTGCTTTCTCACTGCTTTTCCCTGGGTGAGGTCAGATTGTCACCTCCCATCCTGCTCCTCAGAAGCCCCACAGCTGCTCACGGTGGGCCTGGGGCTGCCTGTCCTCAAACGGTCACAGCCCTGAGGCTGCAGTTGCCACATTGCATCTGCATGTCCCTGAGACGCTGCCTTTGGTTTTGCTGAGCTGAGAACTGAGGCCAAGATGCTTCTAGAGAAGAGCATTCCCAGGCTGTTCCAAAGCTCCTTCCCAACCCCATCAAACTCCCCAGACACTATACCCCAATCTTGGGGCAGCAGAAGGTGGAATCCTCACCACGTTTGCTGGGTCAGTGATCAGGTCCTCAGCTCCACACTGCCTACAGGGCCAAGGTTCTGCTCTAATCCTATTATACAACCGCACGGCCAGTGGGGAGGGGGAGTGGTTGTCACACACACAAAAGAGAAGCCTTGCAGGGTACCACCCTTGTAACATCATCCCTCAGCTTCCATTCCTGCAGGAAAGAGGCCCCAGATGCTCTCTGCCTGTTCTCCCAGGGCTGTGTTGAAAGATCCAAGGGCAGAGAACAGAGAGGTCCAGCAGGGCTCAGAGCGCAGCTTGGCTGTGCCCCAGCAATGCCAGAGCCAGGGGAGAGGTTCCACAGCCCCAGAAGATCACCCAGGGATCCAGATCAGAACGAGTTGTGTGCACCCCCCCCTGCCAGCCTGCAGAAACTCGAAATAAGCGAAAAGAATAAAAAGTCCTCTGGAAACTGTTGCTTGATTTCAGACAGCACAAAGGCAGCTGACAAACACAGCCCCTTCAGCTGCAAGCTCTTTGAAGGGCTTCGCCACGAGAAGCTGTTTGTCAACGTTGAGATTCCTCAGCTCTGAACTTCCGAGGACCTTTTCCTCCGCTGAACATTCGAGAGTTGAGCAACAGGCACTTCCACAGCCCCCAGGACATCAGCTGCTGCCCGCTCCCGGGAGGCAGCACCGCCCGTGGCAGCAGCCGCAGCAGCCCCGGCGGCACAGAAGCGGCTGGTGAAGCCTGCATGGCCCCGGGGGCACGGACACAGCTCTAAGAGGGCATCTAAAGGCCACGATGCTGCTCCACAGGTGGGCTGTGAAGCCGCACTGGGGTGAAGAACCTCGGGCAAGCCAAGAGCTCAGCCCAAAGCTCGAGGTCATAGAACCACTGAATGGTTTGGCTTGGGAAGGACCTTAAAGATCAGCCAGTTCCACTCCCCCTGCCAGGGGCAGAGACACCTCCCACTAGACCAGGCTGCTTAAGGCCTCGTCCAGCCTGGCATGAACACTGCCAGGGAAGGCACAACACCAAGCAAGATCTCAGCCCCAAACTCCAGTTACAACCAAGCAAGACCTCACCCCCAAACTCCAGGTCACATGAAGCAAAACCTCAGCTCAAAATTCTAGGTTACATCAAGCAAGACCTCAGCCCCAGATTCTAGGTCATATGAAGCAAAGCCTCAGCCCAAAATGCTAGGCTACACCAAACAAGAAGATCTCATCCCCAAACTCCAGGTTACACCAAGACTCCAGCCCCAAACTCCAGGTTTACATCAAGCATGAAGACCTCAGCCCCAGACTCCAGTTACAACCAAGCAAGCCCTCAGGCCAAAATTGTAAGTTACACCAAGCAAGCCCTCAGCCCCAAACCCAAGGCCACACCAAGCAAGCCCTCAGCCCAAAGTCCCCCATCCCAACACAGTGACCATCCCCCCAGCTACCACTCTGAACTAGTTGGATCCACCTGTTTAAACATCTCAGGGGCTACAACCCCCCCCCCGAGTTTGTCTCCAAAACCACCTTTTCAAAGCAGACACTTGGGGATAACTCAGTCCTATAACTGCCTCTGCAAGGCAAACTCACAAGAGGCCAAGCAAAGAGATGACCACAGGCTGAAAATATTTTCCTGCTGGACTCATCTCCATTTCACCATCCTTTTCTCACCTCTCAAATATGAGAGGGTTAACAAAAAGAGAGGCTTGAAGATGAGGCTTTGTTTATGGGCTCAGCAAGAAGATCCCTTTTGACATTTTACAACCATAAATGGTAGAGCTGCGCTGCCTTTGGAGGCTGCAGCTAATGGAAGGCACTTGGAGGAGGGGGGGGGGTCCTGGTAGACTCTCAAGTCCACCAAACTCCACATGAAAAAACCTCCCAAAACTTGAAAGAAGGGATAAAAGTTGTGCCTGGGGTGGTGATGAGGGTCAAGGAGGTGCTCACACCATGGGAGCCCAAGAGCTGGAGCCCGCCCGGCTGGGCTCTGGCTCTTGGGCTCCCATGGGGTGGGCACCTCCTGATCGGGACCCCTTTGGCTACTCACCTTCTAGGTAGCAGCTGGAGGAAGAGGAAAGCCCTTTCTTGGATTTGCAACCCACCAATTTCAAGCAAATCTCCAACATTTTCATTTGTTAGTTTGGCTTCAGCTCTTTGGTTTCCCTTCCCCCTCCCCTCCCCGCTTCAGCTTCTTGAATTATCCCAGCAAAGGTCTCGAAGAATCCAAGAAAAAGGCTTCAGGAATCCAGGAGAAGTCTTGAAAAACTCAAAAAGTCTTGGAAAAGTCTAAAAAAAAAGACACCCCCCCCGAAAACCCTCGAGTCTTTAAATATCCAGAAGTTTTTAAACATCCAGGGAAAGTCTTTTAAACATCCAAGGAAAGTCCCCGAAAGAATCCACCGAGAGGCTGAAACAATCCGGGGGGAGGAGGAGGAGGAGGAGGAGGGAGGGAAAAAAAGTCTAAAACGCAGGAAAAGTTGCAAAAAAATGCAGGAAAAGTCTCAAACAATCCAGGGGTGGTCTAAAGCACAACATCCAGGAAAGGACTACAAGAAAGTATCCAGGTTAAAATCCAAGCGATCCAGCACCGAAAAGCACTACAAGGGCGAGCCCGAGAGGCGGCAAATCCTGGGGCCCCGCAGCTCTCCTCCCGGGGAGTTCACTCCAGCCATGTTCCCTCCTTTCCCAACTCTTTTGGCGGGAGAGGGGAGAGGGGAGAGAGGGCAGATTCCCCCAGAACGCCAAAGTGCACAAAGGAAAGGGCAGAAACGGCGAATCCAAGCGAGCCGGGCGCTGGGCGCTCACCTCTGCCCGGGCTGGGCGGCAGCTGCCCGCATGCCGCCGGCGCTGGGTGCAGGCAGAGCTGCTGGGACTCGGCTGCCAACAAAGGGCCCCTTCAGCCGCCTGCCTCCATGACATCAGGCAGCCAGCAACGCCCTCGCTCCCTTAACCCTCCTCCTGCCTGCCTCTGCTCCCAAAATCAACAAGTTTGCCGTCCCCCTGCCCGGGTCTGGGAAGCAGGAAGGGCAGGCTGCGGGAGCAGGGCTGTGGGCGCTGCCTGCGCCGCGCAGCCTGCAGGCGCTGGGCGCAGCCGCATCTCGCTGCGTGCTCAGGAAGCTGCCGGAGGGAAGCAAACACAGCCCTGGGCAGTCCCCAGCCGGTACAAACACAGCAGGGGAGCTGAGGGGGCGTGGGGTGGTCCCCAAAAGGTGCTGGTTTGGCATCCCTGCGTTAAATCTTGCAAGCATTCAGATCCCTGCTTGATGCAGCCACGCTCAGGATGCTGCTCCTCCTGCACAGGGGGACAAAAGTTCTCCCTCTGCCACTGCCAACTCTTCCCTTCTCCCCTCCACGCTCTGCCTCATCCTCCAGGTCTCCAAAGGCTACACCCTGGTTGCTGCTCTCCGGTCTGGCACTTTTTAGAGGCCTTTTCCTAGCTTTATTGGGTGCCTCTTTTAAAATAAGCCCCCCTGTTACCAGAGCTACTTACAGTCTGTGCCTGTACCACGCAGATATCTTTGACATCTATTTTTGATGCCTATAAATATATTTTTTAACAGACAGCTGTGTCTGTTTTAACCTATTTTTCATGTCCATTTTAACATTTAGGATGCTGGTTTGGTTGGAAAGGACCCTTAAGGTCACCGAGTCCCAACACTACCACGGCCATTAAATATTTGTGTCTGGCATTTCAGAGACAATTTCTCCTTGCATATATATTTTTTAATATAATCTCACTGTGGGGTTTGTTTGTCTCGTTCCCAAAGCCCCCCTCTCCTAGCTCAAAGCTTGGGGTGCTTTTGCTGCTTGGACTAAGAACGATGCTCCAGGGGCGCAAACCAGGGAGGTGACTTCTTGGTGTGTCCCACACAGGATCAACAAAGCAGAAATCCTCTCCACTGCTGTGCCTGCAAACTTCCCTTCCCCTCTGACAGTTTGTTTTGGCAGGCTGGCTGACTAGCTCAGTGCTCTTTTGCCCTCCAACGTTTTCAAACACTGAATACTTCAGAGGGATCTCTGCCTGCTTCCAGCATCTGAGGAGCAGGCCTCCGAAACACCAAACATTGCTCAGCCTCTACAGGCTGCTGCACAGCATTGCTCTGCCTCAGCTCTCTGACCCATGGGCTGGACACGTGAAACACAGCCTGGAATGAAAGCTTTGCTCCCTCCCCCCGCCCAGCTCCGGAGTGTTGTTGAAATACCACAAGTGACATCACTTCTACAGAGAAACAACCCCTGGAGGACAGAGCCACGGCCAGAGCGCTTCCATGCTGCTTCCTCGGGAGGGCTGAAGGTGGATGCTGGAGTCAGACTCAATGGAGGTGGATGCTGGAGTCAGACTCAATGCTGTTAAAGGTCTTTTCCAAACAAAGCAAGTCCCTTGACTGCAGATTCCTGTTCCCAAGCAGGAAAGAGCAAAACAACTCCAAGAGCATTCAAGAAAAGCCTGGATGGGGCACTTAGAGCCATGGTCTGGTTGACTGGATAGGGCTGGGGGATAGGTTGGGCTGGATGAGCTTGGAGGTCTTTTCCCACCTGCTTGATTCTATGATTTCCTCAGCTCATCCAGGGAAGAGGCCACAGATCTGATCCCCCACCCCTGGCAGCCTGGATGAGCATTAGCAAGACAACAGCTCCTCCATTCAGAGGCTGCTTTGGGTCAGAAGGGACCTTAAAGATCGTCCAGCTCCAACCCTCTCATTTGGGCTTTTGTGTTTACTTCTTTCAGGTGACTTTTTTCACCCCAAAACCATGCTCAGCAGCACTTGGGGCCCCACGCTCTGCTACCTTCCCATGCTTCAGGAGAGGATTTTAAGCTAAAATGAAGCTCAGCCTCTAAAAGGGCGAGGAGCACTCAAGCTGTTTCTAATGGTATCACAGCAAAATTCACTCCAGCTGCTAAGGCTGTGGGGTTGTGCCAAGCCTCACTTGCTGCTCATGGAGCCCAGTCCTGCCCCTGCTGCTGTGGTGCCTCTGTGTGACCACTCTCCCTTGGCAGAACCTGTCCTCAACTTTTGGGTAGCTCTAATAAAGTAAATAACTGAGCTGGCTGCTAGAAGCAGCTCAGCCAAAGGCATTGGCTAGTAAAGAAGTTTATGCTCTTGTATGAGCAGCAGCAATAAAGGCTAATGGATACTGGATTGCATTAGCAAGAGCAGAGCCAGCAGGTCGAAGGAAGTGATTATTTCCCTCTTCTTGGCACTTGTGAAGCCACATCTGGAGTAGGGCATCCAAGCTCCCTCCTTCCCCTCCTCCACGAGCCCAGCTCCTTCCTTCCCTCCTCCATGAGCTCAGCTCCTTCCTTCTCCCTCTCCTCCATGAGCCCAGCTCCTTCCTTCTCCCTCTCCTCCATGAGCCTAGCTCCTTCCTTCCCCTCTCCATGAGTCCAGCTCCTTCCTTCCTGTGGCAGATGCTGACCTCCTGGGGGCTGGAGCAGATGGTGTTACAGAATCACAGAATTCTTTGGGTTGGCAAAGCCCTCCAAGATCACCGAGTCCAAGCCTCAACCCAACACCATCACGCCCATTAAACCATGTCCCAAGTGCCACAGCCACGTGTTACACCCACCTGGTGAGCAGAGACTCCTGCCAGAGGTGCACAGCAGAAGAAGACAAAACTTAGACCTTGTGGCAAGGCAAAGCTGGGTAGAGGTCAGAGCACGCTGAGTGTTCCCTGCTGTCCAGCAGGCTCAGCGAGAACTCAGCAGCAGAGAGCCTGGGACAAGCTGCTGCAGAGAGAAAGAGCTGCCCTGTGAGCAGGAAATTCTACTGGAGACCTTCTCAGTCTGCTCCCAAGCCTCGGTGTGGCCATTCTGCAAAGCTGAAGGTTACATCAGTCCCTCTGTAGGTCAAGAGCACTACAAGCTGGGGACAGAGTGGCTGAGAGCAGCCAGGCAGAGAGGGAGCTGGAGATGCTGGGAGAGAGGAGCTGCAGAGGAGGCAGCAGTGTGCCCAGGTGGACAGCAGAGCCAATGGCATCCTGGGCTGTCTCAGGAGCAGTGTGGCCAGCAGGACAAGGGAGGTTCTGCCCCTGTGCTCAGCACTGCTTAGGTCACCCCTTGAGTGCTGTGTCCAGTTCTGGGAGAGGGCTGGAGCTGACTGGAAGAGCAGCAGAGCCTGGGTGACACTGCCAACAAGGGCCAGCAGCTCATGTCATGGCTTGCAGGGCTGGCAGAGGCTTTGCTCAAAGTGTTTCCAGCCTGCTTTGCCACAAGACAAAAGAGGAAATGCAGGAGGATGGTGTTTGGAGCAGAGGGACCACACAAGCTTGTCTGCATGGAAACATAAAGGCAGTTAATTAGGGAGTTAATTAGTTTATCTACAGAGGAAGTTCTCCCAGGACAGCTCTTTGTGTTGAACTCCCCCAGTGGATGCCTCTCTCCTCAGTCAGGTTAATTCAAGTGGAGATGAGGCAGGAGCCCCAGGAGATCAGCAGGAGAGGGATCCACACTCACCCTGCTGGCCCTCCTGGCATTAACCTGCACTGGCATGGCTGGGTGGTGCTCCTGGGGAGCAGCCTGTGTGCTGGGGGGGGATGCTATGGGAATTCCACATTCCTGCAGCTGCAGTTGGGAGGAGAAGTGGGATAGGGATGCTCCTCACATGGAAAAGATGTTGCGTGCAAGATGCTTGGGCTGCTCTTGCAAGATTACTTCATCCCTACCCCTGACACTGGGGCTGGACACGTGCTGCTGGGGCTCCTCCTGTGATTTATGTAACCTTTCTCCTCCAAATCTGCTTTCAGCTCCTCTTTTCTTCCCCCACCAGTGCAGTTCAGCACAAACTCTCTGTCGCAGCCCTGTCTGAAGCCAGGCAGGCAGGGAACAAGTAGACCTGTTGGTCTCTCTTGGAACTCCTGTCCTTCCGTGAGACAGAGATGCTGCTCCAGCAGTGGAGGGAGGAAGGCAGAGGTGTGGAGAGAGCACAGATTGGGACTGGAGATTAGGAAGAAATGATTTGCAGCCAGGGTAATGAGACAGTGGAACAGGATGCCCAGGGAGGTTGTGGAGTCTCCTTCTCTGGAGAGACCCCAAACTCCCCTGGATGTGTTCCTGTGTGACCTGCCCTGGGTGATGGTGCTCTGGCAGGGGGGTTGCACTCCAGAGGTCCCTTCCAAGCCCTAACATTCTGTGACTCTTCACTGGGTTGTGGATGTTAAGCCACGAGAGCTTTCCTATGGAATGCCAAAGCAGGCAGGGCAGAAAGGGAGTCCCAGATCCAGGGAGTCAGAGCTGAGAACATCCCACACCCAGCACGGGAAAAGCCACCAGACATCTGAAACAACTCCCTGGAGTCAGTCACCTCTTAGTCTAATTGCTCACTAACACCTTGTAAGTGCTCCAAGCAAGTGAAAACAAGTCCCCAGGACACTCAGACTGAGCTCCTCGCTCACCTGGCAGTGCCAGCACCACACAGAGAGGTGATGACGTTGGTGATTTATGTCTAGTCCCTGCCACGTAATGGGGAGAGGGTGAGAAAAGTCCTTGCTGGTGTCTGCACACAGTGACTGCATCAGCAAAAGCTTCCACCTCTGTTCACACATCTCAGGACAAAGCCCAAGCAACCAAGACCCTGCAGGACCTCTGCCCACTGCCTGTCTGGTCACTGGTCCTGGTGGTCACAGCACCAGTTCTGCACACCCAGGCAGAGGGCTTAGCTGGGGTCGTCCACACACCTTGCTCAGAGGGACCTTGGTGTCTCCAGTGGTGTGTGCAATGCCAGCCCCAGCTCTTCCTGCACTGCCCTGTCTCAGAGCCACTGCCCCAGTGCTGTCACTGCCTCTTCTCTTCCATCTCCCCACACAGACAGCTCTGCTTTCCTGTTCTAGTCCAGTTCTGGTGCCTCCAGCATAAGAAGGACAGGGAGCTGCTAAAGCAGGTCCAGAGGAGTCCACCAAGGTGCTCAGAGGCTGCAGAACTTCCCTTATGGGGACAGGCTGGGACAGTTGGGACTGCTGAGCCTGGAGAAGAGAAGGCTCCAAGGAGACCTTAGAGCAGCTTTCCAGTACCTGAAGGGGCTACAGAGGAGGGACACTGGGCAAGGGCCTGGAGGGACAGGATGAGAGGGAATGGACTGAATCTTAAGGAGGGCATATTGAGACAGGAGGTGAGGATGAAATTCTTGGCAGTGAGGGTGGGGAGACACTGGCACAGGATGCCCAGGCAGGCTGTGGATGTCCCATTCCTAGCCAGGCTGCATGAGGCCTTGAGCAAGCTGGGCTGGTGGGAGGTGTCCCTGCCCATGGCAGGGGGCTAGAACAGGATGAGCTTTTAGGCCCCTTCCAACCCAACCCACTCCAGGAATCCATGAACACAAGACCTGCACAGAGCCCATTTCTCTGCCTTGCCACTGAAGCTCTTCCCAGCACCCAGCTGATTGTTCCCAAGCACCAGTTCAACCAGGCTGCTACAAACCAAGCCTCTCAGCCCCTCAGCATCGCTGTAAACAAACTGCAAGGAGGCCCCCGAGGATGTGAACCAGGGTTGGCTATCACCTGAGGGCAGAGAGTGTTTTGCTTCCTTCCAGCACAGCAGGCAGGGACCAGCTAGAGCCCAGAGCCGAGCTGCACAGTGTGAGGTTAACACTTCTGCCGCTCGGACTTAGCAAAGTCTCACTCTCACGGGGAGAAACTGAAGGAAAACAAAACAGGCAGGTTAGGAAAAGTCCACAGCAGACATCCACAAAGAGATTTTGCAACCCAGCCTTGTACATTTGTTGTTTTCCCTCTGTGACTTCCCAGATGTTTGCTATTTGCCCTGTGCAGGAGGGGTGGAGGAGGCTGAGCAGCAATGGGACTTCAGAGAGGGCATCTTCAACTGTTTGGAATTCCTTCCGAGCAGCAGGGATGAATCCTGCTTGTTAAGGTAACAGAGGGCACTGCTGAATTCCTGCCACACTGCTCTGCCTTCTCCACACTCGAATCAAAAAAAAAACAACAGGATGGGTTTTGAGCTCCACAGGGAACTGCATCTGAAGCCTGCAAGGTTAAGCCCAAGTCCAAAGGGGCTCTTCAGAAATCACTGGAAAACTTTGGGCCTTTTCCATGAAACCTTTTCTGAAACATCTGCAGGCAAAGAAGGAGAGAGGGGGGGGGGGGGGGGGGGAGGGGGGGGAGAAGGCATCTTGCACTTTGCAGCTCTGAAACCCCAGCAGCTTACCTTAAAGACCCCAAAATCACAGGAACTCCTCACTGCAACTTCTCAGCTACCACTGCCTGGGCTGTGCAAGAGAGAGCAGAGGCTGAGGGTGTCTGTGTGCTAGGTTGGGTCCCATCACTTTAGGGAGCCTGCTGAGGCTCAGGGTTTACTGCCAGAGGGCTCAGAGCCAGCCAGGACACAATCAGCAGAGATACATACTTGGAAAGGAGCAGAAGAGACATTTCAGAGGAGTTCCTTTGCCAAGCACTGACTCAGATCTTGAGTGGGAGCAGTGCTGCATTTCTTTCAAATGAACAGGCAAGGGGATGCAGATGAACAAAGCAGACTAAGGAGGAGAGGTTAAAAGAGGGAGCTGCAGGCTGATGACTTCATGGACTACCTTGTGTCATCCTCAGCACGTCGGCAGGACCAGTAAAAGGTGGTTTAGTCCCAGCACGAAGTGGTTAACTTCTTCCATTCAAGAGCTGAAAAATCTGCCAAAGCAGAAGACCAGGCCTGAGAGCTCGAATTACAGATGAGGAGGGGGTGGAAGGGGAGAAGAAGAAAAGCAAACAAGCTCCGAGAGCCGCTGCTGCCTGGGACCCAGCAGGGGCTGGGTGGATGGAGCAGGGAGGTGCCCAGCGCAGTCCTCGCAGCTCTGGCCGCACCTGGCTGGGTTCTGACCCACGGCTGCTCCTTCACCTCTCGGGAACATCGACCAGGGCCCAGCACCTTCACTCTGGCCAACATGGAAAGCCTTTTGTGCTGCTGAATTAACAGCAACAGCTGGAGCTTCTTTCCCCTCTCCCCCGGCACTCTGCTGCCTCTTCTCTCCCAAGCAGAGCCTTGAACTTGGGGCACAGCTCAGTGACCTGCGGCTGCCACAGCAACCACCAAAGCACTTGGGAAGCAAAGGAAGAAAACTCCTGCACGGCAGACAAATGATCATCCATCAGTAAACAAAGACTCCATCAAACCTAGGAGCAGCTGAAGCCCTGTGCCTTCAGGCTGATCAGATCCCAGAATCACAGAGGCTGGAAGAGCTCCCTGAGATCATCCAGTCCAACCTTCTACCCAACACCCCCATGGCCCCAGGTGCCATGGCCACACGGTTCTGAAACACCTCCAGGGACTCCATCACCTACCTGGGCAGCTTGTTCCAACCCCTGACTACTCTTGCAGCAAAGAAAGTTCTCCTCATCTCCAACCTAAACCTCCCCTGGCACAATTTCAGGCCAATTCCTTTCCTTCTGTCACCTGACACCAGGGAAAAGAGCCTGACCCCTGCCAGGCTCCAACCTCCTTCCAGGGAGCTGCAGACAGCAAGGAGGTCTCTCCTCAGCGTCCTCCCGACTCAACCGACCCCAGCTCCCCCAGCTGCTCCTCCCCAGCCATGTTCTCTTGACCCTTCCCCAGTTTTGTTGCCCTTCAGGTACTGCGAGGATAAAGACTGAAACCTACAGAAGTGAAGTGCCCAACAGAGCAGCCTGGAGCATGTCCCACTCCCAGCGAAGGAAGGCCCTGGCTTGAACCCACAAGAGAAGGGAAAACCCAGAGAAAAGCCAAGCAGCTTTTGCTGGGCCACAGCTCCCAGTTTCTCCCTTCCCTTGGTTCAGCCCAGTCTTTGCAATCTCACCCCTGGAAGGTGGCCAGAGGATTTTCAGAGGGTGAAAGAGCTGCTGTGTTCCCCCAGCCCCTGCCTCCAGCACACACTGCAGGGAGGGTGCCAGGAGATCCTATTTTAAGATTAATCTCACAGCAGAGGAAGGTTTTGAGGAAGGCAGAGGATTGGAAGGCTCCAGCAGCTCTGGAGTCAAGGGGGAATGGAGCTGAGGCAGCACTTCATGTTTCACAGGTAAGAGAAGACACTGAGGAGGGAACACAGAAGGATTTGAAGCCATGGAGTGTCCTATTTATAAGATGAGACAAAGGCACAGAGGAAGGCTCCACTCTGGGGCATCTTCCCTTTTCCAGCTGTACCTGCAGTGTCACCTGAAGGATCTCAGCTCACCACTGCAGGATCAGCAGGTGAGGGGTTGGAAAGAGCTGACCAAAGCTTGGTTCCCTTCTGCCTTCACTGTCACCCCCTCAACAGGGCCTGGATTTTAAACTGAGCATTACTTTAGGAAACAGCAATGAACAAATTCAGGGAAAATCAACTGCTCAGCTTCATCACATCCTCTAGGAACACAGAGGGCACAGTTCAAGTCTCGACTCTTCCTCAGAGCTCACAGAACCACAAAATGGATTGGGTTGGAAGGGACCACAAAGGTCATCCAGCTGCAACCCCCTGCCATGGGCAGGGACACCTCCCACTGGCCCAGGTTGCTCAAGGCCTCCTCCATCCTGGCCACAGCCACAGCCTCCCTGGGCAACCATCTCTGATGGAGCCTGAGGCCAGCAGCTGTCCGGGTGACAAGTGAGCAGTGCTGGACCCCACTGAGGTCTCTAACACAGGCAGAGGTGCAGTGAGCTCTACAGAGCTGCTCCAAAGCACCTCAGGCTCCAAAGCTGCGAGGTGGCAGTACCTTGATTGAGCAACAGGAAGGCTTCCAGGAATGCCTGTGAGCAGCGACCACAGCCCTGCTCCGGAGCTGCTCCCTTCGAGCTGCGCCTAAGAGCGTAAGGAAAAGCAAACACGGAGAGCCGTGAGGAGCAGCCGCTGCGGAGCCGCTGCCAGGAACGGGGATTGGCTGAACCCAAGCTGTAAGTGAAAGCAGCTGCACCAGAGGGCAACGCCAGCTCAGGCAGAGCCTGCCCAACACAGAACTGCCCAACAGCCTGCCCAACGCAGAGCCTGCCCAATGCAGAACTGCCCAACAGCCTGCCCAACACAGAGCCTGCCCAATGCAGAACTGCCCAATGCAGAGCCTGCCCAATGCAGAACTGCCCAATGCAGAGCCTGCCCAATGCAGAACTGCCCAACGCAGAGCCTGCCCAATGCAGAACTGCCCAACAGCCTGCCCAACGCAGAGCCTGCCCAATGCAGGGCCTGCCCAACAGCCTGCCCAACGCAGAGCCTGCCCAATGCAGAACTGCCCAACAGCCTGCCCAATGCAGAACTGCCCAATGCAGAACTGCCCAACAGCCTGCCCAATGCAGAGCCTGCCCAATGCAGAACTGCCCAATGCAGAACTGCCCAACGCAGAGCCTGCCCAATGCAGGGCCTGCCCAACAGCCTGCCCAATGCAGAGCCTGCCCAATGCAGAGCCTGCCCAATGCAGAGCCTGCCCAATGCAGAGCCTGCCCAACAGCCTGCCCAATGCAGAACTGCCCAATGCAGAGCCTGCCCAACAGCCTGCCCAATGCAGGGCCTGCCCAATGCAGAGCCTGCCCAATGCAGAGCCTGCCCAATGCAGAGCCTGCCCAATGCAGAACTGCCCAACAGCCTGCCCAATGCAGAACTGCCCAATGCAGAGCCTGCCCAACAGCCTGCCCAATGCAGAACTGCCCAACAGCCTGCCCAATGCAGAACTGCCCAACAGCCTGCCCAATGCAGAACTGCCCAATGCAGAGCCTGCCCAACAGCCTGCCCAATGCAGGGCCTGCCCAATGCAGAGCCTGCCCAATGCAGAGCCTGCCCAATGCAGAGCCTGCCCAATGCAGAACTGCCCAACAGCCTGCCCAATGCAGAACTGCCCAATGCAGAGCCTGCCCAACAGCCTGCCCAATGCAGAACTGCCCAATGCAGAACTGCCCAATGCAGAACTGCCCAATGCAGAACTGCCCAATGCAGAACTGCCCAACAGCCTGCCCAATGCAGAACTGCCCAATGCAGAACTGCCCAACAGCCTGCCCAATGCAGAGCCTGCCCAATGCAGAGCCTGCCCAATGCAGAGCCTGCCCAACAGCCTGCCCAATGCAGAGCCTGCCCAATGCAGAACTGCCCAACAGCCTGCCCAACACAGAGCCTGCCCAACAGCCTGCCCAATGCAGAACTGCCCAACAGCCTGCCCAGTGCAGAGCCTGCCCAACAGCCTGCCCAGTGCAGAGCCTGCCCAACAGCCTGCCCAACGCAGAGCCTGCCCAACAACCTGCCCAGTGCAGAGCCTGCCCAACAGCCTGCCCAGTGCAGAGCCTGCCCAACAACCTGCCCATCACGGAGCCTGCCCAATGCAGAGCCTGCCCAACAACCTGCCCATCACGGAGCCTGCCCAATGCAGAGCCTGCCCAACAACCTGCCCATCACGGAGCCTGCCAACTGGCCCTTGATACCTTTGTTTTTCCTAGGAGGAATCGGTGGCATAGAGGTGTTACCAAGATGGAGAGAAGCATTTTAACTCTGCAGCTCCAGAGCCTGTGGCGCCAAGAAAACATTGCTGTTGCTCTTGGTGCTCCCTGCTCCAGGAAGGGAAAGTTTGCTCCATCCTCATCCTCCTCACCACCGTGCAGGGAGTTAGGCAACAGGCCCTGGCTGCATCCTCCCGCGCAGTACGTCAGGGTGCCAGACAGTTGAGCTGAATCACAGGGGATGCTGCTTTCACAAGACTTGCTGGCAGAAGAGAGGTGACAGAAGAGGTTCAGGAAAGGAGGAAAAGGAAAAAAGGCAAGTTACAGAGAGAGCAAAGATGAGCTTTAACCCACTGCAGCAGGGCAAGCCGGGGCTGGAATTCGGCAGGATTCAAAGATGGTTCCATTCAGCCTGGAGAAGGCTCCAGGGAGACCCCAGAGCTGCATTTCAGCATCTGAAGTGCCTACGGACATAGAACAAGGGCAATGCTTTGGAACTGGAGCAGGGCAGAGTTAGGCTGGACATCAGGAGGAAGTTCTGCACCTGAGAGCTCATCTGCTCCAACCTCCCACCACGGGCAGGGACACCTCTCAGCTAGACTCAGATGCTCATAGCCTCATTCAATCTGGCCTTCAACACCCCCATGCAGGAGGCAGCCACAGCCTCCCTGGACAGCCTGTGCCAGACTCTCACCACCCTCACACCAAAGAACTTCTTCCTCAACTTCAGCCTAATGCTGCTCTGCCTCAGTTTACTCACAGTGATTTTGGATTGTTCAGCCTGTAGAACAGCTTCCATTAGCAGCAAACCTACCCATGGTGGTGGCACCAAGTGAGTACACAGCTGGGCACACACAGAGGCTCCTCCACAGGGCCTTGTCTTCCCTGGGCAGACAAAACGACCCAAGAGCAACTCCCACACAGCTGCTCTGCAGCACCAACACGGTTTGAGATGCTGTAGAAACCGGCCCAGGTCTGAAGGGAGTTGAAAACATTGCAGAAGAGTATGAGTGGGAGCCAAAGCAAGAGGCAGCTCCCCATCCCCCCTCCTTCCTGTCCCTCCCAATCAGTTATTCATCAGCAGACCCAAACACACATATCAATGAGGAATTCATAGAGATTCCCTGAATACCAGAATCCTGACTATCATGGCAAGCAGAAGGAGCTTAACACCCTCCTCCAGTCCCACACCCTGCCCCGGGTGGGTCTTTCTGCCGAGGTACTTGGAGCGGCAAAGCCCTCCCTGAACTCCTTCCTCCCCGATGCCTTCGAGGAGTGCAGACCCCCTCTGAAGAGAGCAGCAGCCACAGCTGCTGCATCTTTAAATCCATCCCCATCTCACTGTCCAAGTTTCTGTTCGAGCTGTTACAGCTCCCCCAGGACTCCACTGACTCACTGCATTCTGCGGCTGACGCAAGCACAGTGCCCTGCACAGCCTCACCACAGCCTGCAGATGCTGCCAGGCAGGAACTGGCCACCACAGCACCCCAGAAAGCAGGCATCATCCCCAGGAAGCAGGGACCAAGCTCAAGTTCCAGTCCTGATTGGAGATCTCTGGCATGTTGCTCCGCAGGAACACTTCCAGGAAGGCTTCACTTTCCCTGCAGACAAAGGTTTGCTGCTGACCAAACACCTACAAGTGTGGCTCACAACTTCCTCTGGCCCATCAGGATCACAGAGAAGGGCTCAGGTTGGAAGGGACCTCAGAGCTCATCTGCTCCAACCTGCCACGGGCAGGGACACCTCTCAGCCAGACTCAGCTGCTCAGGGCCTCATCCAACCTGGCCTGTAACACCCCCAGGCAGGAGGCAGCCACAGCCTCCATGGGCAGCCTGTGCCAGGCTCTCAGCACCCTCACAATCAACAACTTCTGCCTCAGTTCCAGTCCAGCCCTGCTCTGCCTCAGCTCCAAACCATTCCCCCTTGGCCTGGCTCAGACACACACAGGAAAAATGCTCTGCACTGGAGTGCAGCTCAGCTCCTTTCCATGCTGCTTGGCTGACCCTCAGTGGCTGAGGGTTTCTGCAGACCCTGCTCTCAAGCTGCATCCCTCCAACACACCTCACAAACCAAAATCCCTCCCAGGCTCTCCAGACTGGTTCCCAGTTTCTCAGTGCCACCTGCCAGCAAGGGTAGGCAGGTAAAGAAGCAGAATCTGTTCCAGAAGGGAACACTCACACAGGCCAAGCAGCTGGCAGTGGCTGGGCTCCCTGAAGAGACCTGAAGGCACCATGGGGACAGTCAGAGGCAAAGCCCCTGGCTCGGGGGCAGCATCTGCCATGGGTCAGGACTGCACTCTGCATCTTCCCTCCGCATGCCTTTGCCGAGCTCTCGGTGCTCCCTGGCCGCTGCTGCAGACCTTTTATGTACATTTTTTTCCAGCAGGAATGGCAACAAAGGCAAAACAAACACTGAGCTTCTGACTTCTGTTTGCTGCCTGATAGCAAAGGCAGCTGAAAAATTCGGGTTTCTGCTGGCAGCCCTCAGCTTTTCTCCCCTCTGAAGCATTTGGCTGTGACAAGAGAAGTGGAAGTGGCAGAAAAATGTAAAACTGAATAATGGAGGGAAAACATCAGAGAGAGAGAGAGAGAGAGAGAGAGAGAGAGAGAGGAGGAGAGAGGCTCCTGTCTGCACGGCACTCCGAGACAGGCAATGCACACCCTGGACAGGGGAATCCTGGCTGAGGAGCCTGCTAAGCCCCTTCAAGTCAGCTTAGGGAGGATCAATGCTCCAGACTCACTCTCGGCACAGCCCTCGCACACCTCTGGCTAGCAGAGGGCTCCAGCCTTGCCCTGCAGGCTCAAGGCACTCACCACCAGAGCTGCAGCCAGGCTGGCAGGGGAGGTACCGACGGCAGCCAGCGCTCATCTCCTCCCATCCCAGAGAATCGGTGTCTGCGACCAAGAGTCTGGAGCAGGCTGCCTGGAGGGCAGCAGGAGGCTGGGACGTGCAGGAGGCTTCCTCCTGGTTGGTTCAGCAAGCTCCGTTCCTACTGCAAACCCAGGGCTGGGAAGGTGTTGGACAAGGAGCTTGGATCGTTGCTTCCAGGCATTCAAGGGCACAGCCAACTCAGCACCCCTGTGTGGGCACTGGGAGCCTTGTGGTGACCCAGAACCACAGAACTGTTTGGCTTGGAAGAGACCTCCCAGATCAAGTCCAACATCAACCCAGCACCAGCATGGCCACTAAACCACATCCCCAAGTGCCAAGGCCACACAGCTCTTGAACACCTCCAGCACCTCCCTGGGCAGCCTGTGCCAATCCCTGACCACTCCTGCAGCAGAGAAAATTTCCCTCATCTCCAACCTAAGCCTTCCCTGGCATAATTTCGGCTATTTCCTCTCCTTCTGTCACCTGACACCAGGGAGAAGAGAGTGATGGGACCCACCTAGAGCTCCAATGCCCTCCAACAACTTCATTTACAGTTAGGATGTCTCTGCATGGATATGGCAGAGAACTGAGGGAGCTGCCAACCCCTGACAAAAAGCAGCCTCTCTGAGCAGATAAATCCACTCAGCTTTGCAATGGGAACTGAAAGCAGTACCCATGGTGTGGCCTCCTCACAACCCAATCACTGCAGGTTGATCACATCTCCCCAGCTAACTGCTCTAGGTGCTGCCTCTCAGTTTGTGTCTCCTGCTTCACCCTCAAAGCAACAAAGAAAGAGGAGCCCCAAGGCCAGCACTGCTGCAGGACTCTGTGCTGGGGTGGGGAAGGGGCCAGCTTCTCAGCAGCTTGGAAGCCTGTTCCTTGCCATCAGACCGGCTGTGCAGCGAGGACACACTGAGGACAGTCATCAGGAGAGAGTCAGGAACTCTGATTCAGCCTGGTGAATCACCAGCAGCTCTCCTGAGGGCTGGGATCTGGGATGAGCACAGCCAACTCCAGCCCTGCACAAGCTCACACAGTGCCAGGGCGCAGCCATCGGCAGCCTTCCCTTGCAGAGAGAGCTCAGGCTCTGGTTCCCAGCCCTCTCTCCATGGCACAGCACGAGGCATCTGCTGCCCTTGCTGGGTTCTTTCCACCTGCAGCTCGAGGTTTTGGTTGCCCAGAAGCCCACACACCAGCAGGGCCCTGCTGCCAAGCACGTGATGGAGCCCTGGCATGGAGGTTGTCCTCGATCTCCTCCAGAGCTGTTATTCAGCAGCCACAGATTAGTCAACTTGAACTTTGCAGGGAAAGAGCAGCCCTGGTGAGCTGTACTCCACTCCTCATTTTAGCCCTTTGCCCTGCACAGACCTTCTCCTTGCCCAGGGGTTTCAGCCCTAGCTGAAGCACATCCCCAGCTCAGACACCACACTGGCCAACTAGCCCATAACGCCTCCACAAAGTCCATTTCAACCCACAGGAACCTCAGATGAGAGCTGTTCTGATTGGCAGAACAGTTTGGGTTGAAGGGACCTTGAAGATCATCCAGTTCCAAGCCTCTGCCATGGGCAGGGACACCTCCACCAGCCCAGCTTGCTCATGGCCTCATCCAGCCTGGCCTCGAACACCTCCAGGGAGGCTGTGGAGCACAGAGTGTGAACAAAGATCACATTCTGTGCTTCTGTGCTCCACAACCTGCCTGGGCAACCTGTGCCAGAGTCTCCCCACCCTCACTGTAAAGAATTTCTTCCTAACCTCCAGCCTCAATCTCCCCTCTCCCAGCTCCAAGCCATTGTCCCTCATCCTGGCACTCCCAGCCCTTTTCCAAAGCCCCTCCCCAGCTCTCCTGGAGCCTCTTCAGGAGATAGAAGACTGCTCTAAGGTCTCCCCTCACAGCCTTCTCATCTCCAGGCTGAACAGACCCAATGCTCTCAGCTTGTCCCCATAGTACAGGTTGTCCAGCCCTCTAACCACCTTCATGGCCCTCTTCTGGACCTGCTCCAACTGTTCCATGTCCTTGAGCTGGGGGCACCAGAAGTGGCTGCAGTGCTCAGGCTCCTTTGGGATGTGCAAACAGGGAGAGAATCGCTCCAGCCAGACTCGAGGAGAGCTGATGGCTTTCTGCTCCAGTAAGAAGGGTGGAATTTGGCCTGTGGTGCTTTACCCAAGGAGCCATCTGATCTCATGACTAAGTGCACTCAGAGCCATGGAGGTGGTGGCGAGGAAGAGGCAGGCAGGAAGAAGATGAAGCTCTCACAGTAAACATCTGAGCTGCCTGGGACGGAGGCTGCGCTGTCACGCTGGGGCCGCTGCTGCCCTTCCAGTATCTTTCCCTCTGTTTATCCCAGTTGCCATGGCTCTGCCTTGAATCATCTGAACAAATCACACACACATGGCCCAGGCCACATTATTTCCACTCACTCTGCAGCTCCAGATCGACTTTCACTCACCTGGCAGCCTCCTCTGCCAGCCGACGTCAGCGCGGCACAACCGGGGGCAGCTGCTTGGCAGGGGCTGCAGAGGGCAGGGAGGGCACTGTGAGAAGGGCAGCAGGGGGCACCTGCAGCCCAAAGGCAGCTGTGTCCTGGGCTGCTGTGAAAGCAGCAGGATGAGGGAGGGGATTCTGCCCCTCTGCTCTGCTCAGACCTCATCTGCATCGTTGCCTCCAGTTGTGGTGCCCCCAGCATAAAAGGTGCTTGGAACTGCTGGAGCAGGTCCAGAGGAGGCCACAAAGGTGATCTGGAGCTGGAGAACCTCCCCTGTGGGGGCAGGCTGGGAGAATTGGGGCTGTTTAGCCTGGAGAAAAGAAGGCTGTGGGGGAGACCTTTGAGCAGCCTGCCAGCACCTGAAAGGGCTCCAGGAGAGCTGAGGAGGGACTTTGGTGACAGGATAAGGGACAATGGCTTTGAGCTGGAAGAGGGCAGATTGAGACTGGAGATGAGGAAGGAATTCTTGGCAGTGTGGGAGGGGAGAAGTTGGCACAGGTTGTCCTGGGGAGGCTGTGGATGTCCCATCCCTGGCCAGCCTGGATAAGGCCTTGAGCACCCTGTGCTGGCAGGAGGCTTGGAACTGGATGAGCTTTAAGGTCCCTTCCCACCCCACCCATCCCATGAATCCATGTTATCCTCCACTACCTGTGCTCCAAAAGGGCTGAGTCTCAGTGGTGCCACAACCAAGGGCTCTTTTGGGTCAGCCTAAGCAGACCAGCTCTGAGCTCTGGAGGTTCTGCTCCTCCAGCATCTGAGTGAGATCGAAAAGCCTGGAGTCAAAATCAACCTCCCTGGCACATTGAGCCACCTAAACAACCCAACCCTGCTGTCCTCAGGATGCTCGTGTGGCATGTGCCCCAAACTGACCACCTCCACAGGCCCAAGGCAGGTGTCAGCCTCCTGAAAACTGGGCCAGAGGGTGCCCTTGGGTGCTGCTAACCCCCAGCTCTCAGGAACATCCTTCACCATGCTGGAAGCCCTGAGCTCAGCAAGGTAGCTCTAAAGCATCCTCCACCTTCAGACCTGTCTGCAGCAGCAGATTTACAGCAGGCAACTGTGCCCTGCCTTAAACAGAAGGGCACAAAACCCACCCTAGATCACTGCTGTCACCTCAGAACGGGGAACATGGAGGATCTGTGCCCCTCCTCCCCCACTTCTGTCCTCTCCAAACCATTAAACATCAAAAGGTGAGAGCTAACACAGCCTGGGCAAGAGGGACACACCAGGGGCTTGCTCTCCTGCTCAGAAAGACAGCACCCAGGGAGCCTGCTTGAGAACAAAACCTCCCCTGCACCTATGGAGAGTCAAGCAAGGTGTCCTGAGCAGCCTTTAGGCACCTTGTGTGGCTCTCAGTGGGTGACTGTGTCACCTTCAGTGCCAACCCCTCCAAGCAACACCCCAGTGATGGACACCTCTCCTCTGCTTGCTCCCTAGAAAGTCCCACCAGCACCTGGCTTCCCAGGGAGCAATTTAAGAGCAGCTGAGAAGTGGCTTGGGAGAGCAAATTGGGCATCAGGGAAGGAGGTTAACTGCATCTCCACTTTGCACCCCAGCACATCTCGGGGGGGCAGCAGAAGTTTACTCCAGCATGTGCTGTGAGGAGCAGACTCGAGGGCAGGGCAGTGAGGCTCAGAAGCCTTTCTGGCCATGGTTTTGTTTCGAAAGGCTGTCACCAAGTGGCTGAGCTACGAAGGGCTGAGGGCAGCAGGAAGGCTGCAGAGCCCCAGGCCGCATCGGCTGCTGACACAAAGCGAGGGAGCCACCAGCCCCAGAGGGCAGAAGGGACCTCCAGAGACCACCCAGAGCAGCATCACCCAGGGCAGGGCACACAGGAGCACGTCCAGGTGGGTTTGGTATCTCTCCACAACCTCTCTGGGCGGCCTGCTCCAGGGCTCCAGCACCAAAAGAGCTTGCTCCTCCTGCTGAGGTGGAACCTCCTGGGTGCCAACTTGCACCCATTGCTCCTCCTCCTACCTCTGGGCACCACTGGAAAGAGCCTGACACCTTCATCCTGACACCCACCCCTCCAGAGACCTTAAAGATCATCTACAACCAAGAGATGCTCCCTGCACCTCAGCACCACGGTGGGAAGGTTGGGATAGATCCTGCAACATAAACCCAACTAAGCCAGAAAAAAAAGAAAAGATCTCAGAAGGAAACTTCAAACAGGGTCAGGGCTGTTCTTCTGGTGTGGAAGCTGAGAAATCAGGTTTCTGATCCTTGCCTTTGAAGCACAAAAATCATTAACAACAAAGTCCACCACCACTGTTTGGTATGGAGCAGCCACACTGGGGGCTAAGGGGAAGCACCCAGGGGAGGCCAGCAAAGGCTGTGGCTTTGCTCAGAACCAAAAGCAGACACCACAGCCTCCACTACCATCACAGCACGGCTCAGGCTGGAAGGGAACCCAGAGATCATCTGCTCCAACCTCCCTGCCACAGACAGGGATATCTCCTACTGAACCAGCTTGCACAAGACCTCATCCATCCTGCCTCTGAACACCTCCAGGCTTGGAGCCTGCACAGCTTCACTGAGCAACCTGTTCCAGTGCCTCACCACCCTGATGGGGGAGAATTTCCTCCTCCTAATGCTCCTAATACCTCCTCAGGCAGCACCACTCCCTGAAATCACCAACCCCTCTCAGCAAAGCCATCCCTTTGCCACAGCAATTGGAGCTGGGAGCTCTGCAGCTCTGGGAGGCAATCTTGCCTCACGCCTGGAGACCTCCAGAACAGCACTGGCAGCTAAGCAAATTCTTTACACACTCTCTGTGACAATACAATCTCCATAAATGATACAAGATTGAAGGGTTTAAAAATGAGTGCTGGTGGCACAGGGCCCAAGAATGTGTCCAAGAGCAATATTGATTAACTCCACCTCACAGGCTCTGCAAGCACTGCTGGCGTGGGGAGGCTGCAGCCTGCAGGGGCTTCTGCGGCTGTGGAGCAGGGCAGAGCCATCACTGCACCCCCCAAACCCAGCCCACTGAAAGTGCCTTTGATCTGGGGAGACCTCACCTGGAATCCTGCCTCCAGTTCTGGTGTCCCCAGCAGAAGGAGGACACAAAAGTATAGAAGAGGAGACGCAGACCTCCAGAGGAGGCCACAAAGGGGATCCGAGGGCTGCAGCAGCTCTGCTGGGAGGACAGGCTGAGGGAGCTGGGGGGGTGCAGCCTGCAGAGGAGAAGAATCACAGAGTGCCAGGGGCTGGAAGGGACCTCCAAAGCTCAGCCAGTCCAAGCCCCTGCCGGAGCAGCATCCCCTAGAGCAGATCACACAGGAACACATCCAGGTGGGGTTTGAATATCTCCAGAGAGGGAGACTCCACAGCCCCCCTGGGCAGCCTGTGCCAGGCTCTGTCACCCTCACAGGGAAAAAAATCCTCCTCATGTTTCCATGGAACTTCCTCTGCCTCAGCTTCCACCACTGCCCCTTGGTCTGGCACTGGCATCACCCAGCAGAGCCTGCTCCAGCCTCCTGCCACTCACCTGCACACATTGATAACCACTGCTGAGGTCACCTCTCAGTCTCCTCCTCTCCCAGCAGCACAGCCCCAGCCCCCTCAGGCTCTCCTCTTCACAGAGCTGTTCCATTCCCTTCAGCATCCCTCTGGATGCTGGATTCTCTCAAGCAGATCCATGCCCCTCTTGAACTGGGGGGCCCAGAACCAGACACAGTGCTCCAGATGCAGCCTCAGCAGGGCAGAGTAGAGGTGGACCTGAGAGCTGCTGCCAGTGCCTGAAGGGATCCTGCAGGAAGGCTGCAGAGAGACTTTTGCTGAGGGGGTCTAGAGCCAGGCCAAGGGGGAATGGTTTGGAGCTGAGGAAGAAGTTCTTCAGTATGAGAGTGGTGAGAGCCTGGCACAGGCTGCCCAGGGAGGCTGTGGCTGCCTCCTGCCTGGGGGTGTTCCAGGCCAGGCTGGATGAGGCCATGAGCAGGCAGGGCTGGTGGGAGCTGTCCCTGCCCACGGCAGGGGCTTGGAACTGGATGATCATTGAGGTCCCTCCCAGCTCAAGCCATGCTCCAACTCCAAGCTCATGCTTCATGCCTCAGCTCCTGCAGAGCTACCAGGACGATGAGCAGAGTCCACTCAGGCTTCCTGCCTCCTCTCCAGCTCCACCAGGACAAACTGCTGTGCCGAGTACAGTTTCTGGACTGACTGCAGGGGTTTGATCTGTGAGGTTTGGTTTTGGCTTCTCAGAGCAGCAGCAGGGGCACGGAGCCCTGTACCACTTGAAGAGCAATTCACCTCCCCTGTGCCACTGCAAGCAGGCTCGACAGAGACAACCCCCCTGAAACTCCCCCACGGCAGCAGGCAGGGCTGGAAGCTCAGCCTGAAAGGCAGCCCTGACCCGAGGACAGATCAGCAGTGATGCTGTGGAGAAAAGACATTTCTGCCAGCAGTGCCACAGCCACTGCCATCCATCAGGGCCCAGCCCTCCCATACATCCTCCAGCAGCTGCAGGGCCCTCCAGCAAACCACTTCTCCACTTGCCACTTCACCCCAACAGGCCTCCTGCCCTCCTCCACTTATGCTTCTGTCACCCAAACCCCACTCCTTGCTTCTGCACTCTTCAGATTCATGCCCTCATGCTCCTCAGCTCCTCCTCCACTTCCATCCCAGAGTACTTCAGGCAACTGCACTTCTGATCCATCAGCCCAGCTCTTCTGCTGCCCTTTGGCTCCTCAGCCCTTTTCTTGTTCTTCTACCACAGCAGCTTCCATTTCTCACTCCATTCTTATTCTCCCTTATTCTTCTCTGAACTTTTCCTCTTCCTCTTTTAAACCTTCCCAGTTTATTCTCTCTACTCTCTCCCAGTGTCACCGACTCCATCCTTCTCATGGACATCTCCAGTTAAGCCTTAGCTACGTCTCAGGCTGATGAGCTCACCCTAAAACAGCACCCAAGGGCAGAGGTCCTGCCCAGCAGGCATTTTGCTGCCATCCAGAGGTCCCTCTGGAGGATGTACAAGCAAGTATGAGACACTCAGCCTGGCACTGGGGAGCCCTTTTGCTGTTTGATTGCTTTGGAAGGGTTGGCTCTGCCCTTAGCAAGAAGCAGCTCCGTGTGGTGAGGCTGCCCAGGGCCAAGGAGGGCACAGTTGGCTCTTTGCTCCCACCGAATGGGAGGGGTTGGAAGGCACTGCTGGAGATGATCCAGTCCAACCCCTTGCCGAGGCAGGAGCACCCAGAGAAGGCCACACAGGAACATGTCCAGGTGGGTCTGGAATGTCTCTGGAGATGGAGACTCCTCCACCTCTCAGGGCAGCCTGCTCCAAGGCTCCAGCATCCTGCAGCCCCCTTCAGGCACTGGGAGGCTGCTATGAGGTCTCCCCAGAGCCTTCTCTCCTCACGCTGCTGGGGTCACCATGGTTCTCCAGCCTGACCATGACCCATCCAGGACTGGGGGTGGGGATGTGAGGATGGAGAGGCCAAGATATGCCAGGAATGAGGCTGGGGAATGCAGCAGAGGTCACACTGCAGTGCGGGTACCGGCACAGGCCAAGAGAGCTCCTGGCAGGAGGCTTCTCCACAGCCTGGGAAACACACAGTGGGCGATGACCCTCACCCACTGCATCTGCATCCTGCTTAGCATATGCCAGCACAATGAGAAGCATTAAATCAAGCCTCTGCCCCCCCAGAACAGGATGTGATTGGCAGAAGAGCTTTGCTTCCCCTCGGGTTCTGCTGATGGAGGGAAATTCTGCCCAGCCTTCAGCCTTAGCCAAGTGCTTATGTCAAGCTGGGGAGAAAAATGCCAGGCACAGAGCAGGGGGTGGAGGGAAGACAATCTGGAGAGGGCTTATCAACCAATTCAGCACAGCAAGCACTTCTCCCCTCTGCCCAGTCAGGCTCAGATGAACAACCAGGTCGCTCTGTTGGCCAATCCCTTTTTTAATTAACCTTAGACAGGTTCAGCAGCCTCAGACCATTATTGGGAATCAATAAGCCCAGGCCCCAGGGCAGGAACCTTTCACTGGGCTAGGATAAAACTTCAATCCCTTGTGACAGCAGCAACCACCTGCCAGGAGAGGACAGAGACCTTGAAGTCACAGAATGGGTTGGGTTGGAAAGAACCTTAAAGATTATCCAGTGCCAACCTCCCTGCCATGCCCAGGGACACCTCTCAGCTGGGCTCAGCTGCTCAGGGCCTCATCCAGCCTGGCCTGGAACACCCCCAGGCAGGAGGCAGACACAGCCTCCCTGGGCAGCCTCTGCCAGGCTCTCACCACTCTCATACTCAACAACTTCTGCCTCAGCTCCAATCCATTCTCCCTTGGCCTGGCTCAGACTCCCTCAGCAAAGTCTCTCTGCAGCCTTCCTGCAGGCTCCCTTCAGGCCCTGGCAGCAGCTCTGAGGTCCCTCTGGACCCTTCTCCTCTGCAGGCTGCACCCCCCCAGCTCCCTCAGCCTGTGCTCACAGCAGAGCTGCTCCAGCTCTGGATCATCCTTGTGGCCTCCTCTGGCCTCCCCCCAGCAGGTCTGTGTCTGCCAGGCACAGCAGCACTGGGCACAGCAGCGCCGGGCACAGCCCTCCCCATGCCACACGCTCGGAGGTCCTCCTGCACAGCAGCCAGCACACCTCAACTCCATCCCATCCCTCAGCCACAGAGCAGCTCCCGGGCAGGGATGCAGCACGTAGATCACTTCCACCCCCTCCCCACTCCTGGTTGAGAAGGGAGAATTCATTATTCACTTAATTGAAGCAGCAGCCACAGGGCCAAAGCTGCAGCAGTGCCCAGCGCTGCGCTGCCGCCGATGAGGAACGGCTGCGGCGCTGCTCGCTCTCCGGGCGCCGCTGCCCGGGCTCAGAGCATCCCATCATTTTCCGAGGCCTTCCAAGCAGGAACGAAGCCATTCGTTATTTTCTAACTGCTCGGCAGCGAGCAAAGGCAGAAAATGACCTGCTGTGTGCCGGCCCCTCCAGAGGCACACGGCAATGAGCGGGGCCGCCGGAGCCCCCGAGCGGCAGCCCAGCCCGGGGAGCACGGAGGAAGGGTTGAGGTTTGCCGCCCAGCGAGGCAGGAAAGCCTCCTGCTGCGGCTGCCACTGCGGCTGGTCCAGGCGATGGGGAAAGTTTGGAAACAGCCGAGTGTGCCCTTCTGGCCCCCCAATGGCTCCGGTTGAAACAGCAAACCAGGCCCCAGAGCAGCTACGGAACAAAGGAAGAGAGCTGGCAGGAGCCCCCCCCCGACAGCTGGCAGGAGACACCCCCAGACAGCTAAGAGAAGACACCCCCAGACAGCTAAGAGAAGACACCCCCAGACAGCTAAGAGAAGACACCCCCAGACAGCTAAGAGAAGACACCCCCAGACAGCTAAGAGGAGACACCCCCAGACAGCTGGCAGGAGACACCCCCAGAAAGCTAAGAGAAGACACCCCCCGACAGCTGGCAGGAGACACCCCCAGACAGCTAAGAGAAGACACCCCCAGACAGCTGGCAGGAGACACCCCCAGACAGCTGGCAGGAGACACCCCCAGACAGCTAAGAGAAGACACCCCCAGACAGCTAAGAGAAGACACCCCCAGACAGCTGGCAGGAGCCCTCTCCCCCCAGCAGAAGGATGGGATAAGTGGGAATAGGGAAAACAGCAGCCCTAAAAGCGAGGAACAGCAAAAGAAGATAGAAAGGTTTGGGCTGGAAGGGACCTTGAAGTTCATCCCGTTCCAACCCTCCTGCCACGGGCAGGGACAGCTCCTGCTAGAGCAGCTTGCCCAAGGTCCCATCCAACCTGACCTTGAGCACTTCCAGGCTTGGAGCCTCCACAGCTTCTCCGGGCAGCCTGTCCCAGTGCCCAGCACCCTCCTCAGCACCTTAACTTCTTCTTAGTGCCTCACCCAGAGCCAGCTTCTTGCAGTTCGAAGCCATCCTGCCTCAGCCTGTCACTCCGTGCCTCTCTAAAATGTCCCTCCCCAGCACCCCTGGAATCCACTTCTGCCTGGGCCCTGTCTCCTCCGTGCTGAGCACCCCCAGCTCCCTCAGCCGAGCCTCACACTGCAGAGCTGCTCTTTGTGGCCTCCCCTGGGCCCACTCTAACAGCTCCATCGAGGTCCAGAGCTGGTGGGGTCTCAGCAGAGCAGGGGGGCAGAGTGCCCTCTCCCCCCCGGCAGGGTGCTGACCAAGTGTGAAGCTCTCACTTCAAAGCTAATTCCAGCTACCTGAGCACCACTTCCAAACCCTGCCAATGCAGCATGTGCTGAGCAAACGCAGGAGAGTCCAAACCACTGCTGCTGGAAGCCCACCGCGCCCGGGGGGCTCCGGTGCTGGCCATCAGCTCTCTCCAGAGGCAGCTGCCTGCTGGGGAAGGACTTCGGCTCCCAGCAGCTGCTCTGCGCGGGCAGAGCTTGGGTGGCAGCACAAGTCAGCACTGCTCATCTGAACCCAGCCGGCAGCACGCTGTGGGACATGATGAGTGTGACAGAGAAACTCAAGAACCTCAACTTTCGAGCCACAAAACAACACAGAGCCAACAATTCATCAGCTCTTTTTCCCCCCTCAAAGTGGGAGAGAAGAAGATGGATCTCCGGGAACGGCAACTAAATCACCCAGCAGGTGCTTCAAGGATGAATGGGAAGAAAACATAATGCAAGCCATTATTAATGTTTATTAGGCAGGGCTGTTAGGACACAGTTTATCACCAGCGATCTTCAGCGAGCTCCCAGCCCCAGCCTGGAGGAGCCTGGAGCTGCTCGGAAAACAAGAGACGCTGGTGCACAGCCCGAGGGGGATCTCGCTGGGCTAAGCTGCTTCATTACTCCAGCAATCGAAGCCTGCAGGCTGGCAAACTGCTGATTTACACCCACAAACCCCCCAAAACGCCTCCACGTGCAGGAGTGTGGCAGCGAGAGGAGCTGTACCGCAGAACCCCTGGCATCAGTTATGTTGACAAACCAGAAATAACTCAAGAGGTCTTAATTACAAAGCCCAACATTCACTCTCGCAGCTCACCAGGAGGAGCAGGGAGGGAATCAATCCTTGGAGGCAGAGAAATGAGATGGTTGAAGCTGTTAGGGATGGCAAAGGGGCTGCAAATGCTGGGGCTTAAGTTGATAAAAACATCTGAATAAATCATTCTTTAGCTGCTTTATTTCCAAGGCTCTCCTTAGCCCCTAAGGAACTGCAATCAAAAGCACATCCTGGGTTTTCTCCACCAGCACCCACAAGTCCTCCAATGGGCATCCCAAACCCACACAACCTGAGCTATGAAACCGAAAGCTGCAGCAGGTTTAAGAGCTCCTAAGTGACAGAAGCACAGAGCCACCGAGCTTGGCACAGCCCTTTGACACCATCCAGTCCAGCCCTAACCCCACTGCCATGGCCACTAAACCAAAGCACCACACCTCCGGGGATGGGGACTCCCCCACCTCCCTGGGCAGCCTGTCCCAATCTCTGACCACTTCTGCAGCCAAGAAATGTTTCCTCTTCTCCAACCAAAGCCTCCCTGGCACAGCTGAAGCCTATCTTCTCTCCTCCTATTGCTGGTTACACAAGAAACCAAGAGCAGCCTCACTTCAGTCTCCTTTGAGGGAGCAATGAGGTCTCCCCTCAGCCTCCTCTTCTCCAGACTAAACAACCACAGGCCCCTCAGCTGCTCCCCAAACCCCTCCCCAGCCTCACTGCTATTCTCTGGACACACTGCAGCACCCCAATGTCTTCCCTGTACTGTGGCAATAATCACAGAGTGTCAGGGGCTGGAAGGGACCTCCAAAGCTCAGCCAGTCCAAGCCCCCTGCCAGAGCAGCATCCCCCAGAGCAGATCACACAGGAACACACCCAGGTGGGGTTTGAGTATCTCCAGAGAGGGAGATTCCACACCCCCCTGGGCAGCCTGTGCCAGGCTCTGGCACCCTCACAGGGAAAAAAATCCTCCTCAGGTTTAAATGAAACTTCCTCTGCCTCAGCTTCCCCCAGTGCCCCTTGGTCTGGCACTGGCATCACCCAGCAGAGCCTGCTCCAGCCTCCTGGCACTCACCTGCACACATTGATAACCATTGCTGAGGTCACCTCTCAGGCTCCTCTTGTCCAAGCTAAAGAGCTCCAGCTCCCTCAGGCTCTCCTCCTCACAGAGCTGCTCCATTCCCTTCAGCATCTCTGTGGCTCTGAGCTGGCATCCAGAACTGAACCCACACTCAAGCTGTGGCCACACTGAACTGCATTGAACTGCCCCTACTGAAGGCACTCCTGGAACGGACTCTGCATGCCGAGCCCAGGCAGATGTGGCTACCCTGGCCCGAAATGAGGTCTGGCATGACCAGGTGGATTTGTCCAGCAGGCAGAGAAACTGCCCCCACCAGAAACCCTGCACCTGCCAGCTCTGTAAAGGCACTGAGCCTGCTCAAACCTCCCCAGAGCAAGCAGGGATTCCAGCAGCCTCCCAGGAAAGACCTCATCCAAGCTGCAAAACTAATTTCAGCTTCAAATAGGGAGGCTGCTCCTCTATATATCTCTCTAATTGAGCAGGAGAGCAAAGCCACTGGGACAGCAGAGGAAATGTGCTCTTCCCCTCTCCCGGAGAAAGGCAACGACACGATGGCAAAGTGGTTTTATCAGTTCCCCAGACTGCGAGAGCCGACTCTGCACCATCCATCAGCAGGAGAATGGACCAGGAGAACAATCAGAAAGCCATTAGCAAGCTGCCTGAGCTCCTGATCAAATGTCACAGGCTGGATGGCTTTACATTACTGGAGAGCAGGGAAAGAGCAGGAGGTTGTTTCAAACCCATAAAGATATTATTACCATTTTTAGCTTTCATTAGCACAAGGGCACCAGCTGCAAGCTGCACTCCCCTGCAAGTATCTCAAGCCTGGCACAAAAGCTTCCAGCATCGTTAAAACGGAAAGAGATCTGCCCCAGTACCACCAGATCACCCCAGCAGGTAAGCAGCTGTGGGGAGCAGGACAAGTGGAGCTGGAGGTAGGGCTGCTGGCTGCACGCAGGAGCTGGGGCTCAGCTGTGAAACCCTGCAAGGAAACAGCAGGAACTACCCAGGCTGCTGCTGCCTCGCTGGGGAGTGACCCCAGAAGAACCTGAGCTCACCACCAGGACTGGGTGAAATTCTCTTGTGAAGCAAGGCTGAGAGACCTGGGAGCAGCCCGAGAAAGGATCTGCTGAGTGCTGATCAACACTTGAAGGGTGGGTGGCAGCAGGATGGGACCAGGCTTTGCTCAGCAGAGCCCAGTGACAGCACAAGGAGGAATGGGCACAAACCTGAACACAAGAAGTTCAATCTGAAAAATGAGGAGGAACTTCTTTAATTTAAGGGTGCTGGAGCCCTGCAGCAGGCTGCTCAGAGAGGTGGTGAAGTCTCCACCTCTGGAGACATTCCAAACCCACCTGGATGTGCTCCTGGGTGCCTCTGCCTTGGCTGGGGGCTTGGACTGGATGGTCTCCAGAGATCCCTTCCAACCTCCATGGGTCTGTGACTGAGTGCTCTGCAGCCTGCTGCTTGCTGAGGTACAGAATGCTGAGCACATTCCTTCTGCTTTGATGTTCCATCAGGTGGGGAAAGATGAAACCCTTCTGGTGTGACCCTCTCTGGGAGATGCCCTTCTGAGAGCCGCCTGTCCTCTGCACCGCTGTGTGCTGCATCCCCTGGCACTTCCCTCTCACCTTGCAGCTGCTCACCTGTTGCCCTCCAGCCTGCCAAAGCTGACTGGGTTTACATCTATATGGATTTTCTTTGCCTGCCCTTTTGTCTCTACCAAATTGTTGCTTTTTCTCTGGGAGAAGCAATTGTCCATCTTCAAATTGGATGCTGCTGCAGGTTGGCTGATTGCTTTGTGTTCCATTGGGCTAGGAAAATCCTGCTGCTGAGCTGAAGGGACTCAAATCCTTGCTTAGAAAAGAAAATGATCATTTTCTTTCCTGCCTTGCTAGCAAAGCTGTTGGCCTGCACTTGCCAGGTGACCTGCCAAGGATTTAGAAAAGAGAAATTGGATTTGAGCCTCTCTTTTTCTGGTCTTAAGATGGTCAAAGCTGGCATGAAAACTGGTGGTTTGCTGAGAGGGGCTTTGTTTGCCCTAAAGAGCTCAAAAAGAGCAATCTTAATCTTGTTTGTCTTCATGGGTCAGCTCCAAAGCTCTCAGATGCATTAGTCTGCTACTGGCAGCTGTCTGTCTGCTTTCTGCCCCTTCATGTAAAGGGCAGGAGAGGCCTTGCCACTCACTTGGCCCTTCTGCCATCCTCTCTCCCTGGCTCCCTCCTGCTGCCTTTTGGGAGGATGCTGCTTAGTGACTGGTGATGCTGCGCTGGGAAACTGACGGCACTGGGAGCAGCCCGCAGGCAGATCAGGGAATCACAGACTGTTAGGAGCTGGAAGGGACCTCTGGGGATCAAGTGCAACCCCCTGCTGGAGCAGGATCACCCAGGGCTGGCCGCACAGTAACGCATCCAGATGGGGCCCAAAAGTCTCCACAGCCTCTCTGGGCAGCCTGCTCCAGGGCTCCAGCACCCTCACATTAAAGAAACTTCTCCTTATAGATTGGGTTTGGGTTGAAAGAGGCTTTGAAGACCATCCAGTTCCTCCCCCTGCCATGGGCAGGGACTCCTCAAAGCCTCATCCAGCCTGGCCTCGATCACCTCCGGGGGGGACATCCACAGCCTCCCTGCACAGCCTGTTCCAGAATCTGCCCACCCCCACTGTAAAGAATTTCTCCCTGGTCTCCAGTCTAGACCTGCCCTTCCAAAGCCTTAACGACTGCAACAGCTCAAAGCCCCGAGGAGGTCCCCTCGCTTTGAGACCCTTCCAGCCACGAGATTTTGGTCCACAGCACTTTGGGGTGGGGGGAGTTACTCCAGCTCACGCCTAGGGACATTGTCTCATCCTTCTCTTTGCTGTTCCAAGCAATTATCATTCATTGCATCTTCAGGCACCAGCCTGTGGCACTGAATTTCAGGGGAGTCCTGCCTGCCCTTTCCGCACGCCTCCAGCACAGCTTCCGCCGCTAGGAACAGAGGCAGTGCTGGTGGCCCCGAGCAGAGTGCTCCATCAGCTCTCCCAGGGAAGGTGCAGGGGCTTGGAGCAAATGAACAAGGCCAAAAGCAAAGGAAATCACTGCAGAGAATCGCTCCTCATTCGCTCCTCCAAACCCGACCTGCCTACACGGTCTGCTGGGGGATGCCTGGCAGAGTGGTCTGGGCTGGAACAGACCTCCAAAGGTCATCCAGTCCCAACTCCTCCTGCAGTCAGCAGGGACAACCTCAACTAGATCAGAAGAGCATCTCAGGCTTGAACACCACTTATCAGCTGAGTGAATCCTGGTTAAAGCAGAAGTTAAGGCCCAGTGGAGGAAGTTATTTGCTTGCTGCTGACAGGTTTCAGCTACTCACAGAGCCCAGCCCTAGCCCCACTGGCTGCAGTGTGGCTGCCAGCAGCTGGGCTGAGCTCTTAGCCCTGCCCCGGCTCCTCCAGAGCAGAAGTCCTGGCAGGGTCAGACTGGATCTTAGGAAGAAGTTCTTAGTAACCAGGGTGATGAGACTGGTACAGAACACCCAGGGAGGCTGTGGCTGCCATAGAATCATAGAATCAACCAGACTGGAAGAGAGCTCCAAGCTCAGCCAGCCCAACCTAGCACCCAACCCTAGCCAGTCAACCAGACCATGGCACTAAGTGCCCCAGCCAGCCAGGCTTTGCTTCAACACCTCCAAGCACAGAGACTCCACCACCTCCCTGGGCAGCCCATTCCAATGCCAATCACTCAGTCTGGGAAGGACTTTCTCCTCACATCCAGCCTATACCTGCCCTGGAACAACTTGGGACTGTGTCCCCTTGTCCTGTTGCTGGTTGCCTGACAGAAGAGACCACTGTAGGGTTCTATACCTCTTCCACCAACCTACTGCCATGTGCAAGCTGTGCCACAGCTGAGCACACCAGCCCAAAGCCAACCCTGCACTTCCCATGCCAGCATCTCATTGTCTCAGTAGCTTTCAGCCCTCCAAGACTTCACCCCTGCCACGTTCTTTTCCCACCCTTCAAAGCCTGACTGACCTCTACTTGAAACACAGAGCAACTCTTCTGCTCCAGGGCAGCTCTGCATTCGCTGCTGAGCTTTGCCCCTCGCAGCAGCAGTGCTGCCAGCAGCCTCAGTTTCCTTCCACTGGTGCCTGGTTTGCAGGCAGGCACTCAGGAGCCACTCAGGTGTTGTGGGTGACAAAGCTTTGCTGAGGTTTTTTCTTTGGAGGGGGTTCATGCTGCAGTCATTCCTGATCTCATTTGAGGAGCAAGCCAAATTGAGAACAGTGACACAGTAATTGCTGCTACTGGACTGAAAATGCAGTTTAAGACTGGTACCTGGATCACTACCTTTGATTGATGTTTTAATTTGGTTCTTTGGCAGCTGAAAGCTAATGAGAAGTGGTTTGCAGTTGGAAATACTTGCACTGGAGAATTCATTATATTTAATTACTTTTCTCTCACACACACAACTTGCTAGGACCTATGCACATTTCCTGGCTTAAATTCTTCATCCTCTTTTATGCATCAGCAGTGTCTGAATGGAGAGAATCTGCCCAAAACACTTCAGTATGTGAGATGCTGCTAATAGTGCTCAGAATATTTTCCTCTGGTCTCAGTGCCAGATAATAGCTCAGTAATGGCTTTCAGACAAGCTGTAAAGAACGCTGGGGAGAGGTGGAACAGACATTTGGGTCTAATGCACACAGCTAAGGATGAACCTGCTCATTTGTGAGGGTTTTTAATGGCCTCAGCACCTTTCAGCTTCAAGGGAAGAAGTAACTGGGAGAGGGCGAGGTTGGAGCAGGCTGCCCAGGAAGGCAGTGGTGGAGTCCCCCTCCCTGGAGGTGGTCAAGATGTGCATGGCCACAGCACCTGGGGAGATGGTTTAGTGGCCATGGTGGTGCTGGGCTGGTGGTTGGGGCCAGTGATCTGAGAGGGCTTTTCCAGCTGATGCAATGATGGGATTCTAACCACAAGAGGAGCTGACAGCAGCCATAAAAGCAAAGCTGCTTTTCCTCCCTGCTTTATTTGGGTTTGGTGGGAAGAGTTTGGATTTCTGCTGTGTGCAGAAGCCAGATGTGGGAGGAAGAGTGTAGGTGGCAGAAGGGAAAGCAGGAATGAAGGTCCTTGTCACAGCTTATCTGTTCCACACTGCATTTAAACTAAGAGGAGCTCTGCATCCACCCAGGCTGGCTCCTGCCCACCCCTGCCCCGCGGCAGGAACCCAAGCACATGTCCACAGCCTCCTCTATCTGCTTCTGCGCCTCACCACACACCCCCAGGCCAGCCCCTGGCAAGGCCAGCTCCTCCAGCCAGCCCTGCCACAGCAGGTGCCAGGTTCCTGCACTAAAGCAACTCTCTCTGCTCAGCAGCAAGGTCAGGATGCTCACAGCAGTGCCTGCACAGCAGGAGTCAGGACAGGGCTTCTGTACTGAGAGGCGAAGGTGCTGCACAGGAGATGAACACAGGCAGCTGCCACACCAAGGTCCCTGCCTCTATCAGGAGCAGTGCCCAGCAGGAGGAGGGCAGTTATGGTGCCCTTGAGCTCAGCCCTGGTGAGGCCACAGCTGGAGTACTGGGTCGAGTTCTGGGGGTCACAGTACAGGAAGGTTATTGAGGTCTTGGAGCATGTCCAGAGAAGAGCACTAATGCTGGGGAGGGGTCTGGAGGACATCGTGCGAGGAGCAGCTGAGGTTGCTTAGTCTGGAGAAGAGAAAGCTGAGGGGAGGCCTCATGGCTCCCTACAAGAAACATGTAGATGGGGCCTCCAGAAACAGCTTAGTGGTCACAGGGCTTGAGCTGCAGCTGGACTCGATCTCCAAGGGCTTCTCCAACTGTAAGGATTCAGGATTCTCATCCACCAGCTCCCTCAAACCCTTCTCTGCAGGGCTGCTCTCGACCTCATCACTCCCAGCCTGGACTGACATCAAGGATTGCCCTGACCTAGGTGCAGGACCTTGCACTTTGCTTATTGCACCTCCCGAGACTCTCCTCACCCCACCTCTGCAGCTGTCCACATCCCACTGGATGCCACCCCAGCCTCAGCCTTAACCAAGCACACCACTCAGCTTGCTATCACCTGCAGATTTGCTGAGGGTGCCTCAGCCTCACTCTCTGTGGCACTGATGAAGAGATGGAACCCAGAGGGGAACCCCCCAGGGGAACCAGCACCTCTACAGCCGCTGGCTAAGCACACAGCCACGACACACGCCCAAAGCAGGACAAAGACCCCAAGCCCAAGTGCGATTGTGTAAGGCTGCAGCAAGGAGGTCTGCGAGGAGGAGCAGAGCACCTTCCCTTGCCTGGAGTTGGTTTTACCTCTAAAAACTGCACAAGTGGTGCATTTTTAAAATGCAGCTGCCAGCGATTCCGCTTTGAGCATCACAAAAAGTGCTGCCTGAATAATTGAAACCTCCACCGCCTGCCTGATTGGCTCCAGCCCCAGTCCCCCTCCCCAGAGGCCCCCACTTGCCTTAGGGGAGCATTTCACAAGCAGCACATCGACTTTCTGAGATAGAGCTTCAGCAGATGAAAGCCTCCCAGCCACAGAAGGGCTGATGTCCTCCTCACTCTGGACCCTAAAACCAGCGATGCCCACGGAGCTTTTTAAGCTCAGCCAGAAGGTAGAATGGCCAAAATGCTGCAGCCCAATCAAGGCCTACAGGTACCAGTAGGTAGAGTTGCTCCACAGAATTGTCAGGGTTGGAAGGGACCTCAAGGATCATTCAGTTCCAAGCCCTCCTTGCCACGGGCAGGGACACTTTGCATTAGATCAAGATGCCCAGAGCCACATCCAGCCTGGCTTTAAAATACCCCCCCAGGTTTCAGATGCAGCTCACCAGCAGTCAGAGACTAGAACCACAGAATCAGCCAGGTTGGAAGAGAGCTCCAAGCTCATCCTAGCACCCAGACCTGGCCATTCAACCAGACCATGGCACTAAGTGCCCCAGCCAGGCTTGGCTTCAACACCTCCAGGCACAGCCACTCCACCACCTCCCTGGGCAGCCCATTCCAATGCCATTCACTCTCTCTGACAACAACTTCCTCCTCACATCCAGCCTGAACCTGCCCTGGCACAGCTTGGGGCTGTGTCCCCTTCTTCTGTCCCTGGCTGCCTGGCAGCAGAGCCCAACCCCACCTGGCTACAGCCTCCCTGCAGGCAGCTGCAGACAGCAATGAGCTCTGCTCTGAGCCTCCTCTGCTGCAGGCTGCACACCCCCAGCTCCCTCAGCCTCTCCTCCCAGGGCTGTACTCCAGGCCCCTCCCCAGCCTTGCTGCCTTTATCTGGACACCTTCCAGCACCTCAACATCCCTCTGGAATTGAGGGGTCCAGAACTGAACACAGTCTCCCTGTTCCAGTCACAACAGCCACTCATCAGCAGCCAGCTGGGTCCCACCATCACTGCTCTGACTCACCTTGAGCAAGAGGATGAGGCCACCCCAGAACTGCATGATTCAGGACTATCTGGTGGCCATGGAATGTGTTTCATACCAGGGGCTGCAAATCATCAGGTCTGAGGTCCAGCTGAAGCCCACCACTGCCTAATTTGGGAAGGCTGCAGAAGAGGGAGATGGCTGAGCCAGAAGGAATCTGCACTGGTGGTGTCTGCAGCCTTCACCTTGGGCTTCTTCTTGGCCACGAGGATGCTCAGAGGGCTGCAGCAGCTCTGCTCTGAGGACAGGCTACAAGACTTGGGGCTCTGCAGCCTGCAGAAGAAAAGGCTTGGAGGAGACCTTGGAGTGGCCTTCCAGGATCTGAAGGGGGCTCCAGGAGGGCTGGGGAAGGACTATTGACAAGATCTGGGAATGACAAGAGGAGGAGGAATGGGTTTGGACTGGCAGAGGGGAGATTGAAAGTGGATGTGATGAAAGGGTTCTTTGGAGTGATGGTGGTGAGAGACTGGCACAGATTGCCCAGGGAGGCTGTGGAGCACAGAATCACCCAATGTGACCTCCCTGGAGATGTTCAAGACCAGGTTGGATGAGGCCCTGAGCAATCTGTTCTAGTGGGAGGTGTCCCTGCCTATGGCAGGGGGTTGGAACTGGCCGAGCTTTGAGGTCCCTTCCAACCTAACCCATTTTATGAACTGTTCAATGAATTCTATAAACTCCCCCCAGCAGGTTTGGCTTTTTTGTCCCCCCAGCAGTGGTGAGAAATGTGAAGGGTTGAGCACCACTCACCTTCTGTGCTGGTCTCTTAGGAATGTCTACTTCACACCTGCAAGGCAGAGCATCCTGAAAGCCAGACCTCAGCCTGGAAGGCTCTACTTAAAGGCAGAAGAGACAACCCACACAACCCAAAGCCACTGGCAGCTTCTAGATGAAGATCAACAAGCTCAAATGATGGGAACAGCTTTGTCTACCCTCCAAGTTAACTTCCAGTAAAGCACATCTATTTTGTGTTAAATATCTGCAACATTTGGGGAGAGGGAGAAAAAAAATGTATACAGCAAACACATTTAGTGCAATCCATCAACAGCCTCAGAAGAAGGTTTGATTGCAAAGAGCTCCAAATGCATCTCCTCAGCCATCAAGTCAGATATATTTAAGGAAGAAATAACAGCCTGGCATTAATTCAACGTTTTTCACTCAAGCTTCTCTGAGTTATTTGCAAACATGAGGTGCAGGCAGACAACAAAAGCTCTAATAGCTGTTCCAGTCATTCTGGCTGAGCTAGAATGTTCCTTTCAAATGAACATTATGTGTTGTCAGATTTACAGAGGATATGAAGGGAGCTTAGACCTAATAAAAATAATAAAAACCCATTCAAGCATTTGTATTTAGAGCTTAAACTCTTTTGCTAGATGCACCAAATCATCTTCATTGCTGTGAAATTCTCCCACCCCAGAGAGATTTGATTCCAACAGAGAATTGCCAGATTCCAGCTCGCCTTTGGGTCACATTGTTAGGACTTGATGAAAGTTTACTCCTCAGTGAGCTCTCTTGATAGCAGTTCTGACAGGCAGACAACACCAACTGTGCCACTGACTCCAACAGCCTGGCTCACAGAACGGTAGGGGTTGGAAGGGACCTCCAGAGATCAAGTCCAACCCCCCTGCCAAAGCAGGACCACCCAGAGAAGGTCACACAGGAATGCACTGATAGGGTTAGAAAGTCTCCAGGGGGCTCCACAACCTCTCAGGGCAGCCTGCTCCAGGGCTCCAGCACCCTCACACTGAAGAAGTTTCTCCTCATGCTGAGGTGGAACTCTTTGTGTTCCACTTTGTTGCCCCTTGTCCTGTCCCAAGCCACCACTGAAAAGAGACTGGCACCTTCTTCTGGACACCCACCCTGGTATTCTGGGCACAGTGCTCCCCTGAGCAGCCTCACCAGGAACAGCTCCAGTTTAGAAATGCTGGATGGGGATTTAGAGGATCACTTTGTTTGGGTTCTGGTCCTTTCCAACCCACACCAGCCTGGGCACTTACCCATCTCTAAACTGAGAGGATCACACAGCTTAATAGCCAAAACATGTATCAAAATCATAGAGTCCTGGAAGGGCTCAGGTGGGAAGGGAGCTCAGAGCTCAGCTGCTCCAACCTCCCCCCATGGGCAGGGACACCTCTCAGCTGGGCTCAGCTGCCTTATCCAGCCTGACCCTCAACACCCCCAGGCAGGAGGCAGCCACAGCCTCCCTGGGCAGCCTCTGCCAGGCTCTCACCATCCTCACACTCAACAACTTCTGCCTCAGCTCCACTCTCAGCCTGCTCTGCCTCAGCTCCAATCCATTGCCCCTTGGCCTGGCTCAGACCCCCTCAGCAAAGTCTCTCTGCAGCCTTCCTGCAGGCTCCCTTCAGGCACTGGCAGCAGCTCTAAGGTGCCCCTGGAGCCTTCTCCGCTGCAGGCTGCACCCCCCCAGCTCCCTCAGCCTGTGCTCACAGCAGAGCTGCTCCAGCCCTGGGAGCATCCTTGTGGCCTCCTCTGGCCTCACCCCAGCAGCTCTGTGTGCTTCTCACGCTTAGGACACCAGAAGTGGACTTTAAGAAGTGAGCGTGGCAGAAGAAAAGAGGTAGAGGAGCAAGCTCGGATGCAGAAGGCAACACTAAGTGCAAAGCAAACCCTGCCCTGCAAACTCTTGCTGCTGGTTTAAAGCATTAAGAATGAGCTGCAACAGAGCCCGGAGCTGAGGGAGGAAGATCTCCCCATGAGCAGCAAAAGCAAACCTCACCCAGCAAGCAGCAGCGAGCTCAGAGCGCTCCCAGGCTCCGAAAGCAGCTGAAAAGCCTGGGCAGCCTCTGCTCCGAGACTCGCTGCTGCCACTGCGGCCCCCGAGCCGCTGCTGCTGCGGCGGAGCTGGTCCGGAGCAGCTCCTGCAGAGACGCAGCGCAGACACCTCGCGGCCGCTGCAGCGAACGACACTTGCGGCTCCTCCCGCACACCACCGAGGCCACTGCGAGCAGGCGACTCCGCAGCCCCCAGCCTGGGGACAGCCCCTGGGGCAAGCCAGAACGCAGGGCTCCGGAACGAGCCTCTCAGAGCGACCTCAAACGGGACAGCACCCAAAAAGCAGCCAACTCGAAGGAACGGCGACGTTTCACAGCGCATGGGGCTGGGAGGGACCCTCAGAGGGCATCCTGCCCAATTGCCCTGCAGGCAGCAGGGACACCTCCAGCTGCAGCAGGCTGCACAGCGAGGCCGATCTTGGATGTCTCCTGGGATAGGGTCTCCAGCACCTCCCTGGGCAGCCTGTGCCAGTCTCTCCCCAGCCTTGCCGTGCAGAGCTTCCTCCTGCTGTCCAACCTAGCTCTGCCCTGCTCCAGTTCCAGACCACTGCCCTCGCCTGTCCCCACAGCCCCCTCTGACCAGCCCTCCCCAGCCTGCCTGCAGGTCCCCTCCAGGAACTGAAATGCAGCTCTAAGGTCTGCCTGGAGCCTTCTCTTCTCCAGGCTGCACAACCCCAACTCTCTCAGCCTGCCTTTGCAGCAGAAGTGCTCCAGCCCTCTGATCTCCTTCCCCTGCCCCAGCAGCTCCCTGTCTTTCTCGTGTTGGGCGCCCCAGAGCTGAAAGCCCAAACAGTTTCTAAAGTCCTTAGCCCCCCCCGGCACATTCAGCCCCGGGGCAGAGCCACCAGCATTGTTTATTCTGGGAACACAGCACAGGAAAGCAGACCATGAACCAGCCATGAGTTCCACCAGGCAGGGACTGGCAGCTGAGCAGCGCATTGGGCTCACTGCAACACCCTGGTGAGGTCAGTGGAGCTGTTGGCAAGCTCTGGATGTGGAGTCTAAGTGGAATTTCTCCCTAGAGAGCACCAGCACGATGGGAAACAGAGGCAGTGTGCCCAGCTGTGGGCAGCAAAAGGGCATCCTGTCCCTCAGCAGGCTCTGCCACCCCAAACCCAGGCAGTTAGTGGAACATCTCCTTCCACAGTGCCTACATCACACCTTCATCACGCATTCTCCTCAGCTCCCAAGGCCACCAGTCCCTCTCTGATGCAAATATGGAGTGAAAAGCAGAGCAGAACAGGATTCTGCCTTTCAGTAGTTTATGAGCTTTAAAGGAGAGACTTGGAGCAGACAGGATTTGATGCTGATCAGACAGCACTTCAAAGGGTGAGCTTATGGAGAGGCAGTCTGGGCACAACTCACACCCTGGAAAGGCACAGGAGAAGTCCTGAGCTGATGTGGTAGGAATAAAGTAGGAACTGAGGTCAGTCTGGAAGATGAATGCACCAAAAGGCCTTAGAAAAGTGGCACAAATGGGCAGGAGGCTTCTGGAGGCAGCCAGCCTCTGGCAATATTGATTCCTTAACACACACAACGAAAGCAAAGCCTTAATGATTAACAATCTGGTGTGAAATGCTATTCATTAGGTGAAAGCAGAGTGCGGAGCTGGCACAACACAAATCAGGCAGGTGCCTGCCCCGCAGCTGGGTGAAGGGCTCAGTGCTGCCATCACCCCCCAGGACAGAGGCTCAGGCTCTGTACGGCTGCAGGGGCAGCAAGCGAGGAATCAGGGAACCATTAATGCTTGGGAAGGACCTCCAGGGTCGAGTCCAACCTTCCACCCAGCACTGCCACAGGCACCAAACCATGGTTCTGCCGCTTGGTTCTGGAACACCTGCAGGGATGGGGACTCCAGCACCTCCCTGGGCAGCCTGGAACACCTTCAATGGGGACTCCAGCACCTCCCTGGGCAGCCTGGAACACCTTCAATGGGGACTCCAGCACCTCCCTGGGCAGCCTGGAACACCTTCAATGGGGACTCCAGCACCTCCCTGGGCAGCCTGTGCCAATCTCTGACCACTCTTGCAGCAAAGAAATTTTCCCTCTTCCCCATCTTAACTCTCCCTTGACATAGTTTCAGGCCATTTCTTCTGCTTCTATCACTTGATACCACGGAGAAGAGCCCAACCGCACCTCACTCCAACCTCCTTTCAGGTAGCTGTAGAGAGCAGTGAGGTCTCCTCTCACTCTCCTTCAGGTTAAACCACCTCAGCTCCCTCAGCCTCTCCTTGTAAGAAATGCTGCAGAAGAACAAAACCATCCCAAATCTCACACTGAGTCCAACTCCAGAAAGTACTTTGGACAAAGCTGGTACTTAGGACATGCTTGGCCCCAACATCACTGCAAGGAGGCAGGTGGAAAGTAGTTGGAACTAGATGATCTTTAAGGTTCCTTCCAGCCCAACCCATTCTGTGATTCCAGGACTGAGCACTGCAGCTGTGCATTCAGACTGCCTGGCACCAGCCAACAGCACTCCTTACCCACTGCCTTGCCAACACACTGGTTGCAGTCACATCCCTGTGAGCAAACAGCATAACTGTCCAGTAGCAAAACTCATCCATTTACTTCCCATCTGCTTTATCAGAGCTCCCAGAAGCACAGCTGGAAGCACAAGACAAGAGCACGCTCACCCTAGAAGGACCAAGAGTTTCCAAGGCCGTTTTCACCTCTCTGCACCATCATGAGGTGCCATGGGCCACAAAGCCCAGAGAGATGGGAAGGAAACTCAGGATTCCCAGCTCTCAGCAGTGGGACTGTGGCAGCTCCTCACTTGCAAACTTCAGACACAAACTCTTCCAAGTACTGGGAGTTTGTTGGTCAATGAAGCACGCTGAGAGGATCACTTCACAGCAGTGTTCTCTGTTCTAATCCCCTGCAGCCTCCTCTGCTCCCCCTGTCCTGCTCTTCTCACACAGCCTTCCCATTAACCCCCCTAAATAAAAATGCAGAACCAGCAGAACCTATTAATGAAAGTCTGGCATATGAGCAGCCACCTCCTCTTCATCCTGAAGGAGATGAACTGCTTTAACACGGCAAGTTACCAGAGATTAGTGCACAAAACAGAGCTGCTTTGGCCCAGGACAAGGATTAGCCTTCCCCATCCTCACCACCTTCCACCTCAGCACATGGAAAAGCACTTTAGCAAGTCTTAGGTCTCTTGCCTAACATCTTCCAACCCTGTGGAGCAGCTTCTTAGCAAAACCTCCTGGTATTTGGTAAGTGGAGCAGGAAAGAATATAGCAAGAGCTCTGTGTGATGAAAAGGGCTACAGGAGGAGGCAATAAACACAGATCTGCATGTGGTGTGCAGCAGATGTCAGCATTAACCAGGCTAAGAGCAAAGCATATTGAAGTTGGATATATAAGCAATGATCTCAAAAGCTGGGGATAAGCCTCTCCTAATAGAGATGGAAATTAAAAGTTTGGGAGCTGCCAAATCTCCAGCCCAAGAAGGAAGTTTCCTCAGTTCAGAGTGCAGACCTGAGCTGCTGAAGGAAATTGACTCCAATGAGGTCGATGCCAACGACACCGTTCCAGGGCTCAAGCAGAACCAGTTGTGGTAAAGCACTTTCCTTCAGGTCTTAGGTTTTGCAGTTGGTGAAGAAGAGATGAAGTAACAAAAGTGCCCTGAGGAAGAAGGGGAAGGGATAACTGCAGGGTCTGTAACCACCTGGGTTTAAAGAAACAGTTCTCAGGTGGAGGGAAACTCATTTCCATCAACCCAAGCATGGCAATGACTGATCACTGCATCCTCTGGAGAGAGGAGATGGATTGGGAAAGGACAACAACCACAGAATCCTCTGCTGCTGCTCAGTCACAACCTGCTCCAGACCACCCAGCTGACCCAAGCAGATTCCAAAGCCACAGTTACCAATAACATTTTATTCAGCACAAAACCATCAATAAAACTCCTTGGGATTAGGATTTTCCCTGCACAGCACAAAGACAACTGAGCCGATGAGCACCAGCACAGGTGAGCAGCTCAACATATGCCGCAGGGGGGTGGAAATAGATGGATGGACCTTTAAGGTCCCTTCCCACCCAAACCAATCCAAGAACCTGCACAGCTCTTGTGCTCTCTCTGCTCTGCTGAGACCTCACCTCAAATACTGCCTCCAGTGCTGCTGTCCCCAGCACGAGAAGGACACAGAACTGCTGGAGTGAGACCAGAGGAGGCCTCAAAGATGATCTAAGGGCTGGGAGCAGCTCTGCTGTGAGGACAGGCCAAGGGAGCTGGGGGTGTGCAGCCTGGAGAGAAGGCTCCAGGGGGACCTTAGAGCTGTCTGCCAATACTTCATGCTGGGGACACCAGAACTGGATGCAGGATTTGAGCTGGGGTTTTGGCAGAGCAAAGGGGCAGAATCCCCTCTCTTGCCCTGCTGCCCACACTCCTCTTGAGCACTTCACAGATTTCTCTTTCAAGCTACTTCTTTGCCATAATTTTGCACTGTTAAAGCAGAAACCATCTCCCTCCTCAACATGGCCATAGAAGGATAGTTCCCATGCCCACTCACAATTTACACAGCAAAGAGGACCTGTAACACTCAACCCTTCAGCTCAGGATTCCACCCCTCAGAACACTGCTGCTGAGCCAGCAGCATCACAACAGTCAATGGAAGCCAAAGCTGTGGACCAGCTCCACCACCTCACTCAAGACTTATCCCAGCACCAACCCTTCAGCTCAGCATCCCAGGTCTCCTGATTAGAAATGACTTCTAAGCCTTCAGGTGCTTCTGCTTGGAGATGCTGTTCTCCTAAAGGTGCTCCAGGGAATCTGCTCATCACTCAGCACAGCAACACCTTCCCAAGACAGCTGGAGAAAGCCTGGTGCTTACTGATCACTGCAGTTAAGTGCTGCCAATGCTGGGCTCAGAGCTGAGCCTTCTGTGCACAAGCTAGAGTTCTGCTGAGATGAATGTCCTGGGAGGCACAAGGTCCACCAGTGTGTGAGCTCCACAATGCCTGACAAAGTCCTGCCCATTTCAGCTCTGCTCTCAGCTGCGTGTCCCCAGAAAGCAGCAACTACAGACACATGTGTCAGAGCAGCACAGGGGAAGAGGCAAACGTGGCCTTTCTGCTGCCTCCCAGATTAAAGCTTGCAAACAATGCAAGAGCTTAGAGTCATCTGTGGCAGGATGAAATCTCTAACATCCCACTAAGGGCTCCTCTGCTGCCCAGGGTAACCACCCCAGCACGAAGTGCAGCTCCTCCAACCCCCTTGGTGAAGAAAGCAGCAGTACAAAGACAGCCACCCAAAACTTGCCCATAGATTATTTTCCTCCCCCTTAATGCACTCCTCCATTGTCAACTAAGGACCAAATTTAGAGCCTTTCTGCATTATTCTCACAGCCCATTTGACCACCAGCAGAGTTAGTTCCTGGCCAGTTGCCTCCTTGCTTTTCAGAAGCCTCTGGATGCTTTGAGTGCCACTCAGTGTAGGCCTGGGAAGTGGAATTACTTCCTTGGAAGTTGTTTTGCCCTACCCTGGTAGCATGCACTGAACCCTTCAGCTAAGGCTCAACACCACATGAAGCAATTCAGATCTTCAGGGCTCTGAAAATGTGCCTGCTGAATGAGCTTCAGCAGAGCCCAGCATGCAGTGGTCCCACTGAAACAGGCTTAACTGAAACACTGCCACCAACTCCACAGGGCTGTGTTTTATCAGGTCCCCTGGAGCCTTCTCCTCTGCAGGCTGCACACCTCCAGCTCCCTCAGCCTGTCCTCCCAGCAGAGCTGCTCCAGCCCTTGGAGCATCTCTGTGGCCTCCTCTGGACTCACTCCAGCAGCTCTGTATCCTTCTTCTGCTGGGGACAGCAGCACTGGAGGCAGGATTGGAGGTAAGGTCTCAGCAGAGCAGAGTCAAGGGGCAGGATCCCCTCTCTTGCCCTGCTGCCCACACTCCTCTGGCTGCAGCCCAGGTCACGGTTTACTTCTGGGCTGCTTGAGCACACTGCCAGCTCACAGTGTGCTCCTCATCAATCAGTACACCCAAGTCTCACCAGAGTCAGTACTGTTCTGCCCACTGAAGGATGTGAGGCTCCCTCTGTATTCCAAAGGCCAATTATCAGTTAAAAAAAGAGGGAAACCAGGAACTTGCCCAGCTCTCTTCCCTCTGTTTTCCAACTGTCTCAGGATAGGAGCAACTCAAACCACAGCTGAACCACCAGAAGTGGTGCAGCCTTCTGCTGCCTGCCCTTCAAAGCCTCATCTCCTCCAGGCGAGAGAAGAATCTTTCCCTGGTGTGGGTAAGCAGGGCTGATCCTTTGCAGCTCTCCTAACAGATGTCCTGGCCTTAATGTCCTCTTGCAAGTTCCCTCTTTTCCAAGGCACGACAGGGAGGTCCCTGTGGACAGATGGTCCATGGACATTAGGGATGCTGTATCTCTTAGCAGAGCGCCAGGACCCTCTGACCTCAGGTCGTGCTGGCAAGAAGTTACCATCTGCCTGCTCCTGTTAGGTCATCAAAAAGGAGCATTTCTGGCTCTTCTGCTACATCAAAACACCAAAGGTAGTTAGGAGGCTGCCCTGCTTGCACTTAATGTTCTCATTGTATCTCAGCTGACCTTGAAACCCGGTCCAAAGTAGCAACAGCAGCAACCCAACTTGGGGTGGAGGAGCAGCTGCAGCAGGACTGAAGGCAGGGACTGGAAAAACCAAGCAGCAGGATTATCAGCAGAGGACCAAGCCAGCCCTTTACATTCTCTGACCTTCCCTTTATCACCTTCGGTTTCCTCAGTGCACAAACACGGAGGGGGAAATTCAAACAAACGAGACTGGTGGCACTCAAGACTGCTTCAGCACAGCCACAGGCACACAGGGGCTGTGTCTGCACCGCGCAGGGCTTCTCGGGCCCTTCTAGAAACACCGAGGGGGAGCTGGAAAGCAGAGCACAGCTACAATGAAACCGAATCAGATTTTCTCCACCGCGTCCTCAGAGGCAGCAAAGACTTCAGCTCTCAGTTACAGGAAAAGGACTGATGCAGTTTTGCTTTGTCCACAAGTAAACCTCCTCAAGAGGCCAGAACTGTTGAAGAAGCTTTGTCAGAATCCCATTCTCCAGCCACAGGCTGTGGCCAGCAGGATGTCTCCTCCAAGCAGATCAGGATTCCCACAGAGCACTGAGCAAGAGCAAGGATTGCTCCACGAAGTTTCAGCAGAACAATGCACTGCTGCCTTCTGAACTTTACAACTCCTCTGCCCTTTATTTTCCACAGGGGAAAAAAAACCACATTTCAAACAGCCACCAAACCTCCCCGAGTCCCACTGAGCTCCTCCGAGCCTACCCCCGAGTCCCACTGAGCTCCTCCGAGCCTACCCCCGAGTCCCACCGAGCTCCTCCGAGCCTACCCCCGAGTCCCACTGAGCTCCTCCGAGCCTACCCCCGAGTCCCACTGAGCAGCTCCAAGTTTACCCCCGAGTCCCACTGAGCTCCTCCGAGCCTACCCCCGAGTCCCACTGAGCAGCTCCAAGTTTACCCCCGAGTCCCACTGCGCTCCTCCGAGCCTACCCCCGAGTCCCACTGAGCAGCTCCAAGTTTACCCCCGAGTCCCACTGAGCAGCTCCGAGCCTACCCCCGAGTCCCACTGAGCAGCTCCGAGCCTACCCCCGAGTCCCACTGAGCTCCTCCGAGCCTACCCCCGAGTCCCACTGAGCAGCTCCAAGTTTACCCCCGAGTCTCACCGAACTCCTCGAAACCTACCCTCAAGTCTCACTAAGCTCCTCCAAGCCTACCCCCAAGTCTCACTGAGCTTTTCATCTGCCTTGTCCTCAGTCTCCTCCCAAATTGCAGAAGAACAGCAAGTGACAGAGCTGCTGTACCCTTAACTTGTCCACCGTTAGCCTCAAGCACTTCAGCACAGCAGGAGGTGAAGGTTTAACCATCCAGGAGAAGCCACCGAGGAAAAGTGCTGTACGTGCACTAAGCCAATTACCATCAGACTGGTTTACTCCAACCACTTTTCAGCACAGCAGCATCCACAAACTTTCCAGATGAAGCTTGTTGGGTTTTTTTTCACCGAGTAAGAGCCCCTCTCATAAAGACAGCTGAAGAACACTTGTCCCCGACCACAGCATCACCCTCAGGTGTGAAACAGACAACTCGAAACGGCTGAAATGCTCTCCCAGACTTTGAAGTTTAAGACATGTAAAGGTGAAATGAGAAACTTGTGCCACGTTGAAGTTTCTTCCTTGTGCTTTGCATCTGGTTGTACAATAACCTCTGCCCAGGCCCCAAGCCATCTGACCCAGGTTAACCATTTTCTTCTTCAACAATCACAGGTTTGCACTAAGCAGCAAGAGAAACCAGAACTTGCAGGAAGTCAGACCCTTGAGCAATCCCCCCCTGCACCCAGCTCGGCAACCCACCTCCCAGCCACAGCACACACCAGCAGAGACCTCCTACTATGTTCCACCATGGTACACACCAGCAGAGACCTCCTACCATGTTCCACCATGGTACACACCAGCAGAGACCTCTTACCATGCTCCACCATGGCACACACCAGCAGAGACCTCCTACCATGCTCCACCATGGCACACACCAGCAGAGACCTCCTACCATGCTCCACCATGGCACACACCAGCAGAGACCTCCTACCATGCTCCACCATGGCACACACCAGCAGAGACCTCCTACCATGCTCCACCATGGCACACACCAGCAGAGACCTCCTACCATGCTCCACCATGGCACACACCAGCAGAGACCTCCTACCATGTTCCACCATGGCACACACCAGCAGAGACCTCCTACCATGCTCCACCATGGCACACACCAGCAGAGACCTCCTACCATGCTCCACCATGGCACACACCAGCAGAGACCTCTTACCATGCTCCACCATGGCACACACCAGCAGAGACCTCTTACCATGCTCCACCATGGCACACACCAGCAGAGACCTCTTACCATGCTCCACCATGGCACACACCAGCAGAGACCTCTTACCATGTTTCACCATGGCACACACCAGCAGAGACCTCCTACCATGCTCCACCATGGCACACACCAGCAGAGACCTCTTACCATGCTCCACGAAGACGTTGCAGTGAGGGCCTCCATGCCTGGATGACTCCTTCTTCCCTGCTCCCTTGATGAAGTGCAGGGCAGGCAGACTCGGCCTCCTTTGGTCCCCAAGAACTTTTCCAGGCTGCTGCCCCATAAAGTATCTCTGGGCAGCCTTTCCTAGCAGGAGAAGTTTTGGGAAGAAGCCTGTGATCCCTGATCTTCCAGGCTGAGGAGGAGCTTTGGAGGAGAAGGTCCTTCAGGTGGGCAGGTTGGCTGCACTCGCTGCCAGACAAAGCCACTTGAGGTGAAGAATTAAGACAAGCTCAGGTTCCTCCAGCACTTCCGACGACGGCAACAAGGCTCCTTGGGTGACTTGAGGCAAAAACACCAAACACTAAACGAGTGAAAGTTCCAACTGGCCAGTAACGACCGAGCGCTACCGCAGCTCCAGGCTGCCACACGCACTGTCGCCTTCCACCGGGTAAGGCAGAGTCAGTTCCTCTCACCTGCAGAAACCAGACGTGGGCTCAGCCCGGGCAGGACACAGCCATTCCCACCGCAACCCGTGTCGAGGTTTCTTTTTTTTCCTCCTTTTCTTTTGCATAGCATTGAGTTGGCGAAGGCCACAGAGCCACGTATTTGGCTTCAAGTGCGGTTGCGGTCCAGCGGGACGAAGCACGGCGGAACCATGGCAGCTGCGCAGGCGAAGCTCTGGCTCTGGCGGGCTCCACACGCTGCTGGCGGCGAGGGAAGGGGCCGGGGGCTGCTGCGCTCCGGCCTCAAGCCTCGCCCGCTCCCATCGCAAGCCCTGGGCCGCCCGCACCGGCGCTACCTCTGCCGCACGCCGGCCGGGGCGGGCCGGGCCGGGGGAGCCATGCTGGCGTCGAAGCAACAACGCCGGAGCCGCCGGGCCGGGGCAGGTGGCCGTCCTGCCGCCCGCCTCAGACGGAGCCCGCTGCCGGGGTCGCGGTGCGAGGCCCGGGCCGCGCCCCGGGAGGTCGGTTCCTGCACGGCAAGCAGCAGAGGTGAAGAGGAGGTGAGCGGGGCGGCTGCATGCCCGCGGGGCAGGCCCGGGCGAGCAGCGGCGGCAGCGGGGCCGAGCCCGGCCCGGCCGCGGCAGGACGCGCCGAGGGGGCCGGGCTTGAGGCGGCGGGGCCGGGCGGCCGCACAGCCCCGGGAGAGCCCTGCCGGGCCTGGCAGGAGCTGGGGGACGAAAGGCCGCAGGGTCCCCGGGGGGCTGCCGCAGGGGGCACCCGCGGTGCGAAGCGAGAGTAGCGGGGGGGCGGCTGCGGGCGGCGAGGCAGAGCCCGGAACCCCCGGCGCGGCGCGGCCCCGGCCCCGGCCGGCGGAGGGCGGCACAGCCCCTTCCGGCCCCGCCCCCGCCGCCGCCCGCGCCGCCCGCGGCCCCGCGCCGCCGCCATCACGGCAGCTGCTGCCGGCAGCGGGCGGCGAGACGAGACCCGCCGGCGGCTCCGGGGCGAGGCCTCTGGGGAGATGAGGAGGGGACCGAGGGAGCGAGCAGGGGGCGAGGGCTCGGAGGTGCTGCAGGGCGAGCCGTGAGGGCGCCATGGAGCGGTCCGAGGGGAAGGGAGGTGCGCGGAGAGAGCAGGAGAGGGAGAGGGAAGGGAACTGAGGGGCGGCCCTGAGGGGCGAGGGGAGATGGTGGAATTCACACCATGGTTGAGGTTGGGAGGGACCTCAAAGCTCAGCCAGTTCCAACCCCCAGCCATAGCAGGGACACCTCCCACTAGAACAGGTCGCTCAAGGCCGGTGGGAAGAGAGGTTTGATGGTGCCACATCACTGGCAAGTGCCAGCCAGGGGCCCAGGGAGCTCATCTCAAGCTCCTCACCCCTTTGCAAGGGCCACACGGGTTGTTTCCCCCTTGATCTGGAAACAAGAGCTCGTTGGCCCTCAAGCCACCTAGAGACACCTCCACACATGGGTCTGGAGGTCCCTGGCCAGGTCCAGACCCTTCGTTTCTTGTCAAGATGGAGAGGGAAGCAGAGTCTGGGTCAGAGAAGGCTTTGAGGAGACCTTGGAGTGGCCTTCCAGGGTCTGAAGGGGACCTACAGGAAGGCTGGGGAGGGACTGTTGGCAGGGTCTGGTGATGGCAGGAGGAGGAATGGGTTGGAAGTGGCAGAGGGGAGATTGAAACTGGATGTTAGGAAAGGGTTCTTGAGAGTGAGGGTGGTGAGACACTGGCACAGGTTGAGGGTGGTGAGACACTGGCACAGGTTGAGGGTGGTGAGACACTGGCACAGGTTCCCCAGGGAGGTTGTGGAGCACAGAAGCACCCAACGTGATCAAAGATCACGTTGGGTGCTTCTGTGCTCCACAACCTCCCTGGAGGTGTTCAGGACCAGGCTGGATGAGGCCCAGAGCAACCTGTGCTAATGGGAGGTGTCCCTTGCCTATGGCAGGGGGTTGGAACTGGCTGAGCTCTGAGGTCCCTTCCAACCTAAACCATTCTGTGATTCTCCACAGTCAGGGATCCCTCACCCTGCTGGAACAAGGGGCCTGAGGTCCCCATTGGTGCTGTCACAGCACATCCAGAGCTTGGTACCCAAACCAGCCACAGAGGATAATGGAGGCTACTGTGAATATTTTATTGATCCACTTCCATGCAGCATTTGACACGAAGATGAATCACAGAATCAGTCAGGGTTGGAAGGGACCACAAGGAGCAGCCAGTTCCAACCCTCCTGCCATGGACAGGGACACCCTACCCTAGAGCAGGCTGCACACAGCCTCAGCCAGCCTGGCCTGAATCACCTCCAGGGATGAGACCACAGCCACTTTCCTGGGCAACCCATTCCAGGCTCTCACCACTCTCCTGGTGAAGAGCTTCCTCCTCACATCCAGACGTTGCAGCCAGCACTGTGGTGCCCTGGGCTGCAGAGCACAGTCAGTGACTCCAAAGGCAGTTTTGGCTTGGGAACAGAAGAGGCTTGAGACAGCAGCTTGAGGTCAGGGTGTTTTGGTCAAAGGTCTGTGGTTGGTCCCCCTCAGACAGCCAGAGAACACACAAATACAGTCTGTGCAGCAGCCTCCTGCTCAGGGTAACCATCTGGACACAGAGCAGCTTGTTTGTCCTGGCTCCTCCCTGGTGGCAAATCCAAACATACTGCTTGGCTCCTGTGCCACAGTCAAGGTCCCCAGCAGATGCCTGTTGTTCATCTTCCAACAGCAGCAGCACTTCACACAGCACCACGAGATGCTCTGCTGCTGCAGGGCACTCCGCTCCCACGGTCAGGTGCTGGGTGGGGAGGCACTGGAACAGGCTGCCCAGGGAGGTTGTGGAGGTCACCTCCCTGGGGCTGTTCAAGGCCAGGTTTGATGAGGCCTTCAGCAACCTCAGGCTGGTGGGAGGGGTTGGAACTGGACCATCTTTGCACCCCTCCCAACCCAACCAGTCTATGATTAGTTCTGGCGCCTTGCAATTGTAACCAGCAAAGTGCAGCTGGTTCCCTGCCTGCCATTCCCCAGCCTCCTTCCACTCAGCAGCCCCCAGCTTCATCTCCTTCCACCCAGCAACCCCAAACTTCCTCCCACTCAGCAGTCCCCAGCCTCATCTCCTTCCACTCAGCAGTCCCCAGCTTCCCCCCACTCAGCAGCCCCCAGCCTGCTCTCCCCCCACTCGGCAGCTGCCCCAAAGTGTCTCCCGGAGCAGTGGGTCCGGGGCTGTGCAGGGCCAGCTGCTCATTCCCAAACAGCAGAGCAAGGTACCTGCCCTCTTGCCTCCTGAAGGGTGTTGTACTTTCTGTCTCCTGCCCTGCTGCTCGTTTGGTGACCTGGCTGTGTCACGCCGGCAGGCTGAGGCTGCCCTGTGGGCTCAGGAGTTAGAGAGGACAAAGACTGTGTGAATGCAGAATACATTTTTAACCCCCCACAACCTGTTTCGTGGGGCCCAGCCCATGTGTGTCACCAAAGACAAAATATTTCAGGACGTTTCCTGTTTACCTTCAATCCAGTGGATTGGACCAGCCTGGAGCAGCTGCTCCTTGGGGTCCCTTCCCAGCTGGCATCATCCTGTGGTCCTGTGTGGGCTGTTCCACTCAAAAGCCGCTGTGATGCTCTCTCCCAAACAATCTATTAGAGCTCCAACCTCTTCACCAAATAATAACCCTCAGCATATCAATTAGCAACCCTCAGGAACCTGAGAGAAGCATTTCAAGCCTGCCTGTAATCTCAGTGGGGTTCAGCATCTCCCCGAGCCTGCTCCGAGCTCTCTATTTATAAGCTGCCTGGAGCGCAGGGCGCGGAGCGTGCGGGCAGGAGCAGGGGAAGGCAGCGAGCAGCAGTAATTGGATTAATAACCCATTAGCACGAACAGAAAATCCCAGTGCTTGTCACTGGGAGTAAAGGGAGGGGCTGCCACGCTTCCTGGGAGTCCGTGAATCAAAGGCTGCCACCGACGACAGGGAAATTCTCTCTCCAGATGAGCGATTCTCTCCTCTCCCTCCTGCAGGCGGCACCTGCCAGCCGGGGAGTCGGTCAGGAGCTCCACTCCCGAGCAGGTCTGAGCCATGTGGTAAGCCTGGAGTAAGCAGCACGGGCAGGAGCTACAGAGGGTTTGCAAACAGGCTCCACGCTGGCAGACACTGCTGACCCCAGAAAAACACCCAGGCTGGGCTGAGCTGGTTTAATGCCTACCTGAGCATTTCAGTGCCCCATATAAAAATTAACATCCATTAGGGGGTGTGTTTGTCCCTACCTGCTTTCAGCTGTGTCGTTCCCACCCCAGAGGAGCCTCCCTTTTCACCCTTCTTGCTGAGAAGCAGCCTAGCAAAGTCCTACAGATTGTTTCAGGAGGACACTGCTTTTGCCAGAGTCCTTCCTTACATATCCCAAAAAAGGTAGGGACAAGTCCTGGGTGCAGCTCTGCAGTCCCCAGCACAAGCAGGACATGGAAGTGTTGGAGCCAGCCCAAAAGAGGCCACCAGGATGCTGAGAGGGCTGCAGCAGCTCTGCTCTGAGCACAGGCTGAGAGAGTTGGGGCTCTGCAGCCTGGAGAAGAGAAGGCTTGGAGGAGACCTTGGAGTGGCCTTCCAGGATCTAAAGTGGGCTCCAGGAGGGCTGGGGAGGGACTATTGACAAAGTCTAGGAAGGAGAGGAGGAGGAGGAATGGGTCTGAAGTGGCAGAGGGGAGATTGAAACTGGATGTTAGGAAAGGGTCCTTTGCAGTGAGGGTGGTGAGACATTGGCACAGGTTGCCCAGGGAGGTTGTGCATCTTTGATCACATTGGGTGATTCTGTGCTCCATGACCTCCCTGGACATGTTCAGGACCAGGCTGAATGAGGCCTTGAGTGACCTATTCTAGTGGGAGGTGTCCCTGTCTGTGGCAGGGGTGGTTGGAACTGGCTGAGCTTTGAGGCTTCCAGCCTAAACCATTCTATGATTTTTTAGCAGGGTCTGTTGAGACAGGCCAAGGGGGAATGGTTTAAACTCAGGGAGATTTAGACTAGAGAGAGGGAAGAATGGTTTTTTACACCGAGGGTGGTAAAGCACTGGCCCAGATTGCCCAGAGAAGTGGTAGATGTCCCAGCTTAGTGCCATGGTCTGGTTGATCAGCCAGGGCTGGGTGCTAGGCTGGAGGAGCTTGGAGCTCTCTTCCAGCCTGCTTGATTCTAGGATTCTAAGTTATTTGCCACATTGTGGGGCATGACTGAACAGTGATAGTTGAAGCCTCTCCATATGGAAACCCTGACCCCAGCAGCACATCCAGTTGCTTTCCAGATCGATGAGCATTGCTGGCCCTCCCTGTCTGTCAAGAGAGTGAAAAGTCACAGGGATCAGCCCAACCCACAGCTGGCTGCTACCTTTCTGACACCTTGGAAACGGCTCAGGAGGCTCTGCCTCTCGACTTTGTCTCTCCTACCTCTTGTCAGCTGCTGGCTGGCCAAGCTGTGCTTGATGGGCTGCAGGAACTGCCAGCACTGCCCTTGCCGGAGCCCTGCTGCAGGACCGAGGTCTGGGCTTGGCAAACTAGGAGCAGAACGAGAAAAGGGCAGCATTGACCCCTCGTGGCCAGGAGCAAAGCTCCAGGACCTCAGGCTGTTCCTCACCCCAGCACTGAGCCACCACCAAAACTTTCAGCTGCTGCTCTGCTCCTCGGGCCGAAAACCGAAAGTGCCAGGGACTGGATGAGGCACAAAGTGAGCCTGTTTGACACAGCCCCAGGGCCAAAGGGTCAGGAGTGCTGCAGCAAGCAGGAAGCTCACAGCTGAAGCAGTCCAGATCTGAGCTCATTGGAGGTTTTTAGGTTGGATACTCAGTCATGGAGCATAAACAGCCCAAAAAGGTTCCCAATGGGGGGAGAGGGCCATCTTGAGAAGCCTGGAAATAGAGCACAGCTAAAGACTGCTATGGAGAGAAGAAGAAAAGAGGAGGAAAAGGGGGAAAATGAAGAAAAAGGAGGAAAAAGTAAGAGCCGAGGTGTGCAGCTACACAGCCTGCTGCAGACAGCAGCAGCCTCTTCCCAAGAGCTGTGTTACAAGACCCTGCCACTGTCTCACCTTGCAGCTCTGACAGCTCATGCGTGGGACCCGTGAGCATGAACCAGCTCTAAATTAACCACCTCCAGAGAAAGCTTCCTCAGCCTCTTTCCATCCCATTACCAAGAGCATTACCAAGAGGCTCCTAACCCCTCAGCCCCTTCCTGACCTGTTGCTGGAGGACAGAGAAGCATTTTGCATTGAATCACAGAATCAAGCAGGCTGGAAGAGAGCTCCAAGCTCCTCCAGGCCAACCTAGCACCCAGCCCTGCCCAATCACCCAGACCATGGCACTAAGTGCCCCAGCCAGGCTTGGCTTCAACACCTCCAGCCACAAAGACTCCACCACCTCCCTGGGCAGCCCATTCCAATGCCAATCACTCTCTCTGCCAACAACTCCCTCCTAACATCCAGCCTAGACCTGCCCTGGCACATCTTGAGACTGTGTCCCCTTGTTCTGTTGCTGCTTGCCTGGCAGCAGAAACCTGTTGATGTCATCAGAACCATTTCCAGGTGCCAGGTCTTTCTGGGTGGCAGTGAAAATGAGGCTCTTTGCCCTTTGACTGACACACAGTTGTTAAAATTTAAATACAGACCTCTCCTTCAGCCTTGAAAACCACCTTATAACACAGGCAGAGCAGATACATCAGCTCTTTGCTTCTGTATCCCCAACCTGCTTACACCCAGCAGCCTGCCAGCAGAAATCCCCACACGGTGAGAAGCTGCCACAGCACAGCAGCTGGGTGGGAAGGAAAAGGAGCTGCTTTTCTAATTAAAAGATGCAGAGGCTGCTTTTAGGCTTTCTGCACTCTCTCTGTCCATGCAGATATGGAAAATGCTGCTACCAGCCCTGGGCACAGACCTCAAAGTGTCACCATCAAGCCTCAGGTCTGATTTCCCAAGCTGAGGATGTGATTGCTGCAGCACTTACTGGGCAATCCTCATCCAACTCAAAAGTGACAGCTCCTGGGTCTTGCATTCCACCAATATTTCAGCCTGGAGAAGAGAAGGCTCCAGGGAGACCTCAGAGCAGCCTTCCAGTACCTGAAGGGGACTACAGGAGAGCTGGGGAGAGACTTTTGACAAAGGCAAGGAGTGATAGGAGGAGGAGGAGCAATGGATTGAAGCTTGAAAAAGGCAGATTTAGACTAGGGATGAGGAAGAAATTCTTCACATTGAGACTGGTGAGACACTGGCACAGGTTGCCTAGGGATGCTGTGGAGGACAGGGAGGCTGTTCAAGGCCAGGCTGGATGAGGCCTTGAGCAGCCTGGGCTGGTGGGAGGTGTCCCTGCCTATGGCATGGGGTTGGAACTGGCTGAGCTTTAAGGTCCCTTCCAAGTCAATCCGTTCTGTGGGTCTATGATCAAGCATGCCCAGCAAGCTGACTACAGTCTGAGAGGCAGAACTTTGAGTCGTGTCACGGCAGAAGGGATTAGCCATGTCCTTGCTTGTCCTCGGCCCCTGAGCTCCATAATGCTCCAGTATTTAGGCAGCAGCACCAGTGGCAGCCACCCAGCTGCTGTCTGGCAGGACAATGAGGCAGAGCTGCTGGGCGAGGAAACCACCAGAGCCACGATCAGGAGCTGCCACCTAGCGCTGACTGTGCAGGCAGAGCTGGCCGAGGAGCAGGGAAGGGATTTTAGCTCCAGCTCCCTGCCAGAGGTGGAGCCAAGAACTTTCCCTTCGGCCCGGGGCAAGCTGGAGGAGTTGCAAGGTAAGAATTAGGTCTGGGGACATTTTGCTTTGTCACCCTTGTGAAGAGTTACAGCAGCATGGTGCAAGCAGCTGCAGGAGAACACAGATACAAGAAAGAGAAGCATGGGAGCTGCAGCAGGGCTAAGAGGATGCTCCAAGGGTAGCGCCAGAGCCATTCTGCACACTGGCACAGCACTGCCAGCCTCTGCCTCGGCAGCCCCACCCCGAGCCTCAGGATCTTCACCAGCCTCATGCTGGGCTCTCTGTCATCCTCCCAGCACAGCTGCTATGGAACTCACTCCTGCAGGAGTCTGCTGACAGAGGAAGGTCAAGTCCTGCTCGACTGGGATGAGGAGCAACAGCTGCAGAGGAGATAAGGAACACTGCAACCACCCTGAGAGCCCTGGCACCAGGAATCCTGAGCCAGCCACAGCTCTCAAGCCAGGCCCAGCTCACCCTACAGAAAGGCAAGCTAATGGAGCACACTGCTGACTGATCTGTTCAAAACATTTATTTTCAGGTAAAGTCTGTAACAGAAGACAGCCCTGGGCCTCCTCAGAGGAGGAGCTCCTCACACCAGGCATAAAAAGGGACCATCAGGACACAAGCAGCTTGCCCACGGCTGCTGGAGACAGCCACACCAGGCCACATCCAACCTCACACCCTTGAGGCACTGAGGCCACAAACAGACCCAAAACGTGGTTAACAAGAGTGTGGACACCTCTGTCCTCTAAAGCCTTGTACCTGGCACCTGCAGTCTGAAGGAGAAAAACACCCAGAGGCCTTCCTGGCAGAGCTGTACTGCAGGAAAGGACAACCCAAACCACTGAGAAAGCCTCTGGGCCCAGAGAAACATCACAAAACACATCCCCTGCCCTCCAGCATTCTGCACCAAGTTCAGGGGCACCAAGACACAACCACAAGTGCTATGAGATGTGTGCCAGTTGAACCTGCACCTTCATAAAGGGCAGGGATGAATTTGCCAGGCTGCTGCACCGAAAGGCTGTTGAGTGCTGCTGTCCTGCAAGGGCTCTGGAGGTATCCTAGGAGTTAAAAAGGGGAACTTTGGTGGCTTCTGAAGAGTGCAATGAATGTTAGGGACCAGAACACTGCAGAGGAGGAAAAAGGTAAGACTGAGAGTTCAAAGCTGCCATGCTGGGACTTCAGATGACTGCTGCTGGCCATGTGCCCTATCCCTCCAGATCCAGCAGCCTCTGACGGGTTTCCAGAACAATCTCCTCCATCACCTCTGGTTTGAGAATGTCCTTGATCTGGAGTGGAAAGAGAAGTAGCACTGGCACCAAAATGCAACCTGCAGTTTTGCACCCTGTGGGGAGAAGGTCCTTGGCACACCCCAGCAAGTAGCAAGGGAGCTTAGAGGCTTGTGGTCAATCAAGAAGATGAGGGCAGAGGGTCCAAGGCAAAGCCAGCTTTGCCAGTCAGCAACTGATACAGAGACTGCAAGGACTCAAAGGAGATGCTACTGAGAACTCAGCTCTCCTGAGGGACACACTCCAGTGTCTGGGAAGGGGAGAGAGGACTTAAACAGAACTGTTCCTTTTAGCCATGCAGGCTGGGACCTACTGGGATCTTTCACTCACTGCCACTGTGGATGAAAGCAGAAGACAACTCAGATCTCATTCCTGAGAAGAGAGCTGGCAGTGACTGAGCTGGCAAAGTCACAGAGAGAAGCTTACAGCTTGTGCCAAAGGTCAAACTGAGGGAGCCCCCCAGCAGCGCAGGACATGCACACACGCAGGGGCTGGTCTCCCTGCAGTGCCTGACACTTGCTTTTCCCTTTGCTCTTGAAGTGCACTGTTCCCTCACACAATCCCAAATCTGGGAATTATTTCTCTGCAGGCTTTTCCAGAGGCAAAACCCTTCAAACTACCCCAGACAACGTGCAAGGCTACTTGTTACACAGGAGGGGAAGGGCTCACGTTGTCACCTCCGGCAGGACACGCTGGAAAGCCAAGCAGCAGCCCTACCACCTGGCTGAGCAACTGCAGCAGCCACAGGTGTGGCCCTTCCACCCCCTCCCCACAGCATGGGACCCAGGAACAGCACTGGTTCTGTACCTGATGGGGGAGGGATGCTTCATAGCAGTACAGGATGCTGGTGTCAAACAGCATCAGCTTCTCAGTGACCAGAGCCACGACGCAGTTTCGCAGCCGCGAGATCACCTCCCGGTCAGACAAGGGAACTGGCTGAGGAAGGGCAGAGGAGAAGGGATGAAAGCACAGGGAGAACACTGATCCATCAGGAAAAAGCTTTGCCATGAACCCAGATTATTCCCGTGCCTCTGACCACGTGAACTACCGAGACACCATTGGCAGGAGGAGGTTCACCTTCCCTCAGCCCTCACCTCCAGGTTGGTGGTGAAGCCCCCAGCCTCTTCATCCTTCTGCTCTGGGGTTGGGTAGATCCAGATGAAGCCATTGTTGCCAAGGATGACAGATGCCCCACAGGGCAGGTCGTGGAAGTGAGTCTTCTGGCGTTTCACAAGGGAGGGCGAGACCTGGACGAGCACACCTTGGCCAAGCTGCAGGGCACACCACGAGACTCAGCAGGAGAGACAGGAGCCCCCAGGGATGGCAGCGAGGCGCTGCCACGCTCCCCACTCCTGCCCTAGGAGCCAGGCACTTGTCACACCTTTCCCAGTGACACATGACTGCAAACCCTGCTGCCTCTGGGAGTGCTGGCAGGATTAGCTAATGCCTGCACAGGCTCTGAAGATGAGAAGCACTCAAGTGCTTAGCACAGCTGTTAATAACCACCACACACCACCCAGCCCTGCAGAAAAAGGAGCAGGGAGAGAGGCCCAGTTCAGCAGAACACTTCTCCTCTTCATTCAGTCCCTCTCCTTCAGCCTTTGGGCAGGCAGCACTCTTGGCTTTCATCTTCTCAGTGCTAGTACCCTTGCTCTGGTAATCTCAAACAGCAGCCCCTTGCCTTCTTTCCATGCCCAGAACCAGCTGTGCAAAGCCTAAGCCAGAGCCCTGAAGGCAGGAAGCAGTCGCAGGGGCAGTGGCCTGCAGAAGGGCAGTGATAGAAGTTTCACCCAGAAGATTTTTTTCCCACAGGGCAGCTCCCTCTGCTCTGGGGAAACTTCATGGTTCTCCTCCCCTGCACACCCTGCTCCACTCCACAGCCTTTGTCCTCAAACTCCCCCCAGAGAGCCTTTCAGCACTGGAGGGGAGCAGAACCAGGCCGAGATGAAGTGCTGTGCCCAACTCACCTTGCCGTACTTGAGGCTGCGGGTGTGCAGCGAGACAGCCCCATCAGAGAACACAGACTGCACCTCTGCCTGGCAGTGCCACTTAAGGAAACAACGTCCCTAACGCTGCCCAGTGCCAGCACCTGGCTGGCTGCTCACAGACAGCGCTGCCAGCCAGCAGGGCCAAGGTCTGCCTCTCCTGCCCAGGCCCCTTTGCTCTCTGGAGTGCAAGCACTGGAAGGATACACTGATGAGGTCCCCTTCCTGCAGGTAGTCTCTCATTGCAAGCTCATCTTCTGCTGACCTCCTTCTCTGAAATGCACAAGGCAGGAGAAGTTAGGTGCAGCCCAGTGGGAGAAAACATCAGCAGTGCCTCCACTGCAGGGCACCCTGAGATGCCAGGCACAACACAAAGGCCACCAAAGCAGAAGCACAGAAGGGAGCAGCTCAGCCACGAGGAGAGGCTGAGAGAGCTGGGGCTGTTCAGCCTGGAGAAGGCTCCAGGGAGACCTCAGAGCAGCCTCCCAGGATCTGAGAGGGGCTACAGGAAAGCTGGAAAGGGACCTGTTACAAAGGCATGGAGTGGCAGGGCAAGGGGTGATGGCTTCAGAGTGGAAGAACCTGGATTTAGGTGAGAGATTAGGAATAAATTGTTCCCTGTGAGGGTAATGAGGCACTGGAACAGGCTGTCCAGAGAAGCTGTGGAGGCTCCAAGCCTGGAAATGTCTAAGGCCAGGTTGGATGGGGCCTTGAGCAAGCTGCTCTAGTAGGAAGTGTCCAACACATGAGAGGGGGTTGCAACTGGATGATCTTTACAATCCCTTGCACCTAACCCATGCTGTGATGACGCTGAGGACTCACAGAATGGTTTGGGCTGGAGGGGACCACACTGCCAGCTCACCTTCAGGTCACCAACGTGTCCATGCCCCAGTGGTGCTGTCAGGTGAGGACATCGGAGGGCCACAGGCCCACCCACAAACTCCACCACTACCCTCCTGCTAATGGTGGGAAGGGCTCTGGAGCTTCCCAGCTTCCCACTGCCTCATCTTCTGCCACGGAAACCGCAGAGGGCTGCGGTACTGCTCGGCGTGGTCTGCACTCACCAGTTCCCCACCAGGCAAATTCATGGACGACAGCAACAGGACTGAATCGAGCCTGGAATTTGTTTCCACTTTCCATCGCTTCTGCTGAACCTGGAGGCGAAAAATACCCTGCTGAGGCACAGCGCGAAGCTGGAGGGGAGCCCTGGGCAGAGGCGCGGGCCCGCAGCCGCCCGAGCCCGGCCGCCGGCAGCCTCAGCCCGGGCTGAGGGAGGCAGGGAGGCAGCAGGACGGCTCCGCTCAGCAGCCACCCGCGGCGCACCGGGACAAACCGAGCGTTACCTCCGTGATCCTCCCCACCACGATGTCGCCGACCTCGCCGTTGTACCTGCCCGGGACAGAGACGGGAGCCGTCAGGCTCACCCGCCGCGGGCTGCACGCTCGCTGCGCGGAGGCGGCCGCGCTCACCTGGTCTTCAGCGCCTTGACGCACACCAGCTTGTTCACCCGCTCCACCGCGCCGGCCACCGAGGCGATCAGCTTCTCCTCCTCCACGTAGGTGCCGTGGCCCCTGCGCGGAGCGAGCGGCCGCCTGAGCACAACCCGAGGCCGGCCGCACCGCGCCGCCTGCCTTCCGCCGCTGCGCTCACCTCATGTAGCCCGTGTCCGTGGTGATCGTGTCCCCCGGAGCCACCAGGTGCTTCTCGCCGCCGCGGGGGGCGCTCGGCCCCGCCGCTTTGCGGGCCACCGGCAGCCGCATGCTGACCGCCGCCATGCCGAGCGCGGGCGGCGCGCAGCAGTGACGCCATCCGCGGCGCCTTCCGCCCGCCATCTTAACTGCTGGCGAGGGCGCGCCCGAGGCGGCGCCGCCATGCTGAGTCAGGGCAGCGGCGAAGCGGCAGGGCAGCCATTTTGGTTCCTGGCAGTGACGTGGCGGGCGGCCATGTTTAGTGAGGGCAGCGCGGCTGCGCCCCCCTCGGGCAGGCTTGGGGCAGAGCAGCAGAAGCGACCCCCGGACCGTGGGAGGCTGCGCGGCCGCACCGCGGGAGCACCAGACCCCGCCGTGGGCCCAGCCTGGGGCTGCCGGGATCCCTGCACCCCGCTTTGGGGTTCGCCCCCTGCCGAAGGGCAGCGCTGCAGGTGGCGCTGTGCTTGCCCCGGGGGGAAGCGGCACCCCCGGGTACCGGTGCGCGCCGACAGGTCGCTGCCCTGCCCTCCGAGGGTGACTCTTTAACCCCCCGAGGGGGGGAACCATGGCATCGGCCAGGCTGGGAGAGACCTCCGAGACCCTGCAGGCCAACCTAGCCCCCAGCCCTGCTGCTCGGTGGTGTCGTTCATGGTTGTTTGATTCATTTCATCCAAGCAGGTTCTCTGAGCGGCTGAGGAATTCCCAAGGAGCAGAAGAAGCCAGGGATGGACTCCAGGCCTCCCTGGGACCCAGCGTTTGACTTTCAAGTGAGATGCACACCTGTAGCCCACCACAGCTGCCCACTAGCTCATGAAGCTGTCAGAGGATGCCAGCAGCTGTTGGCTCGGAGAGAGGCTGCACCCACGGAGACAGGGGAGAGCAAACAACCACCACCCCCCCTGCACCCACCCTGCACCAGTGCTTCTTCCACCCCCAAAGCTGATCCTTCCTCTCCCCACCTGCACTCTTTGGGCCAACAACTGATGCTGCACCTCCCTAGGCCTGTGACTAGTGAGGTCCCACCGGGGTCAGTGCTGGCACCAGCTCTGTTCAATATGTTCATCAATGACCTGGCTGAGGGCACAGAGGGCACTGGCAGTGAGTTTGCTGATGACACCAAGCTGGGTGCAGTGGCTGCCACAGCAGAGGCTGTGCTGCCATTCAGCCAGGCTGGGGCAGGCTGCAGGGGTGGGCAGGGAGAGATGGAATGAAATTCCACAAGGGCAAGGGGAGAGTCTGGCACCTGGGAAAGAACAACCCCAGGGAGCAGCATAGGCTGGGGGCTGAGCTGCTGGAAGGCAGCAAAGGGGAAAAGGGTCTGGGGGTCCTGGTGGGTGGGAGGGTACCATGAGCCAGCAATGTGCTCTGGGGACCAGGAGGGCTGTGGTGAGTAGGTCAACAGAGGTTCTCTCTGCTCTGCCCTGCTGAGGCCACATCTGGAGCACTGTGTCCAGTTCTGGGGCCTCCAGTTCAAGAGGGACATAGAACTGCTGGAGAGAGTCCAGCACAGAGCCACAGAGATGCTGAAGGGAATGGAGCAGCTCTGCTAGGAGCAGAGCCTGAGGGAGCTGGGGCTGGGAGCTTGGAGAGGAGGAGACTGAGAGGTGACCTCAGCAGTGGTTATCAATGTGTGCAGGTGAGTGCCAGGAGGCTGGAGCCAGGCTCTGCTAGGTGATGCCAGTGCCAGACCAAGGGGCACTGGGGGAAGCTGAGGCAGAGGAAGGTCATTTAAACATGAGGAGGAACTTTTTCCCTGTGAGGGTGCCAGAGCCTGGCACAGGCTGCCCAGGGGAGCTGTGGAGTCTCCCTCTCTGGAGATACTCAAACCCCACCTGGGTGTGTTCCTGTGTGATCTGCTCTAGGAGATGCTGCTCTGGCAGGGGGCTTGGACTGGCTGAGCTTCGGAGGTCCCTTCCAGCCCCTGGCACTCTGCTTCTCCACCTCACCCCAGCCCCTCCAGCAGGCAGAGGAATGAAGCTCTCCACACTCTGCCTCTTCTAAATCATAAACGTTCCAAGCCATCTCTTTTATTATTTAGCATCCAAGAGAGGTACAAATGTATTTACACCGCCCCCATATACAATCCAATAATATATAATATCAAACCTCTGTGAATAATGTTTACATAAATATTTACAAGGTTAAAGTGACAGTTGGTTGCTCTTTTTACTTTGTTTTCCTTTTCTCCCCCTTTCCCCCCCCCTCTCCCCCAAAGTCAAACACCGTTTGTGAGGATTTTATACACCTTGGACTTACAGTTAATGTTAGAGCACCTTTTGTGTGTGCTTCCCCTAAGCTCTATGATACACAGCCCTCCTCCCGCCTGCGGCAGGACTCCAGAGGGCGCTTAAGCTTGTCCCTGGGCACAGAGCTGGCGCAGGGACGGAGGTTCTGTGTCCCCAGCGGGCGGCGGCAGCAGCCGGGATGGTCCCTGCCGGCCGCGGGAGCGCCGCTGGGGAGCGATGCTGCCGGCGCAGCCTGGCAGAGCGCAGGGCCCCCCGCAAAACCTGCCCGTGGAAGGGCATTTCCAGCTGGCACATCGTGCTGGGGGTGCCCCCCACGCACAGCCCGGGGCTGGCCCCTCTGCCCACCAAGCGTTGCGGGGGTGTGCCCGGTGAACCCCAACGCGCAGCTCGGGCTGGAGGAGGGCAGGCAGGGGGGGTTGGGGGTGAAAATTTGACCATTTGCTAAGTCAGGCTCCTAAAGTGGGAAATGTGTCCCTTGGGAAGCCAAAGCTGTCCCTGGCATGAAGGGAGTGGCTGCAGCAGGGCTGTGCCAGCCTCTCAGCAGGGCACACGCCTGCGATAGACACTCGCTGGAGCAGACGAGGAGGGGTCAGAGCCTTCTTATCCCTGATCCAATTGTCTGTAGCCGCACATGTGACTCCTCCAGGCTTGGAGTCCGCCTCAGCAAACCCACACAGGAGGTCCCACCCTGTCCCTTCGCCCCTCTCCCCGCGGCAACCCCAGGGACCCGCAGCCCACCCTGCACCGACCCCGCACACCAGGGCTGCACCAGCAGCTTGCAGACCTGGGGAGGGGGTGTGTGGGGGTCCCCTCACTTCCCAAACAGCCTCCACACCCCAAGCAAGCGGCGGCGCTCCCGAAGCAAACCAGCACCCCCTCTGCCACACACCGACCGGCCCTGCCAGCTCCGCCGGGGGCCAACACTCCCACTTCATCGCAGGTCCCAGTGCCAGTCCTCGCTGTCCGTGCCGTGCCAGGGCTTCACAGCACCATGGTGGGGATGTGGTGGGCGAGAGAAGCAGGATGGGGCACGGGCAGGGCGGGCGAGTGAGCCTGCAGGGAGGCGTTGGGGGGCCGGTGCCGGGCGCTCTTCTGGTGTGCCCGCAGCCCTGCCAGCTGCGAGTAGGCACTTTGGCAAACCTGGCACTTGTAGGGGCGCTCGCCCGTGTGCAGGCGGACGTGGTTGCGCAGCGTGGAGGACTGGCTGAAGCGGCGGTTGCAGAAGCGGCACACGAAGGGCTTGTCCAGGGTGTGGATCCGCATGTGCGAGCGCAGGTTGCTGCGGGAGTTGAAGCCGCGGTGGCAGATGACGCAGCGCATCCGCCCGGTCGTGCTGGCCCCGGTCTCCACCCCGTGAAAGTCCTCTGGGAATAACGGTAAGGGGTTGGAAAGGACCCCTGGAGATCGAGCCCAGCCTTCCCCTGCCGCCGCCGAAGCAGGAGGCCCCAGGGCGGCGCCACAGGAACGCGTCCAGGTGCGTTGGGAAGGTCTCCGGAGGAGACTCCACAACCTCCCCGGGTACAGCGAGGGGCACTGGGTGCTGCCCTCAGCACGGCAGCTCGCCCTCTGCCTGACACCCACCACCACCCCCCCAGGGGCACTGACTGCCCTGAGTAACCACCCTGTGCCCCTCGCTGGCTCCTCACCCACAGAGGATGCTCATGGGCAGAGGATCCCAGCCTGGGCAGAGCAGGGGCTCCGGCTGGCACCGAGGGCTTTGGCATAGGGACAGAGCCTGGAGGGAGCTCTCTTAAGTGAGGCACAACACTCGAGACCCCGTCTGCCCTGTAGGTGGGCACAAAAAGCACTTCTCCCTTTGCTGGGCTGCCAGCAGAGCTGGAAGGGATGAGCACAGGAACCCTCAGCCCGCAGCCCTGGGCTCTGCAGCAGCAGCTGCCTGCCCTTGCACCGACCCCAGCTCCTCCTGCTCTGCTGGGCTCCATCCTGGCTCTCTCAGACTGGGGAGTGGGCCTGGAGAGCAGATGGGGCCTGGCTCTGAACACTGCATCTCCCCAAAGTGCCAGAGAGTTCTGCTGCCTGCCCACGGAGGAGAACCTCGGGGAGCTGCCAAGACAGGCAGAGGGCAGAAGCCCAGGAAGAGACAAACCTCCTACAAAGGTGATCTGAGGAGAGAGCTGCCAAATGCAGAGCTCCCCACAGCTCCCAGTGCATCACAGCTGCCTTCCCCCATCCACACCCCTGCCCTGCTCCTCCCTGCCCTCCCAGGCCAGGCAGCAGCTGCTGGGCACCACACCAGCAACAATCATGGGCAAACTGGCATGGAGGCCACCTCCCAAATTACTGAGGACCTGATCATGCCATAGAGATCTGTCTCATAGTTCTGTATTTGTTGGGGCATCTGGAACATCCCCTGGCACGTGCCTGCCCCATGCCCACCTCACAGCCTCAGGGCTGGGGACAGGAGAATGGGCAGGGATGCTGCACCCATGGCTGTTTCCCATGTAACCTACCATGTTTGTTCTTCTTCTGCTCCTCTTCCAGCCCTGGCACACCAGGGATACCCAGGAAGGTGTTGTGGGAGTTCCCATACCAGACCAGCAGCTCTTGGTCCGGAGGAATCATCTAGAAAGAGAGATGCAGATGCAGGTGTTGGGAGAGGTGATGAGCAGCATCCTGTGCACCCTCACTGGATCACTTCAGCCCTCCCCTGGCCATATCCCAACTCCTGTCAGACCCTGCTGCCATCTGACACCTGCCAACAGTCCCCAGCGTCCCTTGGGCAGGCACAGCAGAGCCCAGGCTGCAGCACTGGAGGTGCTGGCATGGCTCAGCACCATGCACCACCAGCACAAACCTGCACTGAGTTCTCCCCCAGGCTGGGCCACAGTGCTACAGGCTGCAGAGCAGAGCGATGGAGCTGAGCTCCCCAGAGGTCTCTGCAGCTCAGAGGGACAGGGATATGGTGGGACACAGAGAAATGAACCACTTCTGGGCTCAGAACCTTGCAGCGTGGCACAGGTGACAGACAAACACAGGGAGCCGTGACAGAGCCCCTGCAGAGCATCCCAGCTCTGGACAAAGTCCATCAGCACCCTCCTGCTCCAGGCAGCACCTCTCTCCCCACCCCTCTGAGGGCCATTTGAGCAGGAGGAAGGGCAGAGGCTCCAGCAAAGTGTTGGTGAGCCCAGAGCTGGCAAAGCTCGGCCGCTGCTCTCAGAGAGCATGGCATGGGTGCAAGATGCTGCCTGCCTCCCACGCCAAAGCCACGGTGCCTGCAGCAGCCCAAGGAGGACTCCCGTGCTCCTGTTTCCCGAAGTGATGACATTTCTCCTCCCCTTGTGCCCATCCTCTTCCTGCACTGCCGAGCAAACGCCACCGGAGCCTGCCTGGGCACAGCCGCCGTGGCTGGCAGGGTGGAGGCTCTGAGCAGTTCAGCTCACACCAATCACTGCAGCACTTGGCAATAAAATGCTCAGATTTTGTCCTTTCTGGCCCCTGGAGTTACGAATCTAATTGAGCAGCAAGGATGTCAACCTCTTGCTCCAGAGGGTGGCTTTGCACAGCTGGAGCAGCCCATGGAAACGAAGCACAGATCACAGCTTGGGGCAGGTGGGCACTGGCAACGTTCCTCATTTGAAGCCCCCCAAAACAGGGGGAATTTGGACTTCCATGTTTTGGAGGATCCCTCTGCATAAAGACCTCACTGAGGCAGCAGAGTGGGAGTTTGGGAGGCAGGGGAAGCCAACAGCATTTTGCATCCCAAGTTGGTGCTGCTTCCAGATGTTGTTTTCTCTCCGGAGGAGCTGCTCTGAACATGAGCAGAGAGAGCAGAACAGCTCCAGCGGGCTGCACCCCACTGCCTAGGTGGGTGCCACCTTCTGCTGGAGCACCTCTGCCAGCAGTGGATGAGCACTCATCTGCCTGCACCCCAAAACAATCTCCATTTCCCCTCCAAATCCCTGGGGCTCTTCAGCTCAAAGGCCAAAACTTGCTGCCCTCACTTGGTTTTCCAGCAGTGACAGCTTGGGGTTGCTGAGGAAGAGGATGGGAAAAGCAAAACCAGTGAGTGAGGGCAGCAACAGGCAAAACACATGACAGTATTAAAGGCAAACAGCCAAAAAAGGCACCACACGAGTGGGGTTGTGTGCTGGGCAGGTGAGAAAAGTGCCCTAGGAGGCACCACTGGAGCAGTGGTGTGGCAGAGGTGAGTGCTGCTCGTGGTACCCACCGCAGAGGGGGTGCAGCAGGCACAGTGCAGAGAGTTCTGGAAGGGAGGCAGGAGGTGGGAGACTCCCTCAGAGCTTGTAGGGGACAGAGGGTGATGATGCCCATGCAGAATGGTGCATTGCTGAGGGAGGGCACAGTTCAGGCTGCTGGCCTTGTCCTGCCCTACCCTGAGCTGTTCCAGCTGCCCTTGGCTGATGCTGAGCTCCCCATCCAGGATCTGGGGTGGGGGAGGTGGCAGGGCAGGAGTGGTGCACAGCCAGGGGGGAGCTCGTTCAGCTCCGAGATGCTGCAGTTGCGTGGCTGTGCCTCTGCACTTGGCAGTAAGGAGCAGAGACAACCACACAAGAAAAATCCTCTCCTGCTTCTCCTTCTGGCTGGGTGCACAAACCCCGGGCATGCCGAGCCAGACAAAGGGTTTAGACTCTGGGCCCCCATACGCAGAGTCTCTCCCTGTCCTCTCACTCTCACAGAAAGCCACTTCTGCTCCTCCTGGCACGGAGGCATCAACACCAATGAGGTGGCGGCAGGAGCAGAGGCACAACCAGGTGCCCACCACGCCCAGGGAGCACAGGACAGTGTCACAGCAGGCAGCCTTCATCCCCACTGTCACCTCTTCGGCACTCTCAGCATTTCAGCCTTGTTGCTTGTGCAGAGGGAATTAAACACATCCTGCCCTGGCACTCACTGCTGCAGCCCTGGGAGCGAGCCTGTGGCTCGACCATGACTGCAGGAGAACTCCACATCTCCCCATCATCACCCCCCCTGCCCCAGCAGCCCTGCACACACCAGTGAGGAGCACTCCTCTACCCCTAATTACACCACAGCTACCTGGAAGGATTTTACTTCTTTGCATAATCTAAGAGCAGTAATAAAAAGCAATTAAGCTGCTGTCACCGCAGGCACAGCTGCTCCCGGGCACAGCAGGTCTCCAAACCGGGTACAGCTGAAGCCGACGGGGGTGGGGGGGGTCCGGGGTGGGGAGAGCAGCACAGAAGTGCTCAGGGCTCTTGCAGTGTTGCACGGGGAAAGGCAGCAGAGCCCCGAGAGGCAGCCAGGACTCTCCCACAGCAGCAGAGCAGAGCTGTCCTCTCCTTACCCACCCACTCGCCTTTCCCATCCCACTGCGGCAGTCCCACGCCCAGCTCTGATGCTGGCTGGATGCAGGATTGGGCCCTGGTCCTGTGCCATGGAACATTCCAGCATCTGCTCCTCTGCAAGCCAGCAACCCCGACGGGGTGGCGTGGGATGGGAAATGTCTCCTCATATGAATCCAAGTCAATGCACCTGCACTGGGCTTGGTCCCAAAGCTGCCACCTTCCTCCACCTGCAACAGCGTGGGGTGGTGAGGACACCCTACACGGGCGGGGCTGGCCCCCATTGGTCCTCCCTAGCGCTGTGCCCAGGGACATGCCCGGGACCCAGCACCTCCAGTGTTTCACACTGAAGCAAACAGATGATCTGGTCAGGATGAGTCCCTTCCTCATAGCCCTGCTGTGGACAGCCTGAGGCACAGCTGCACCAGCACCGCTCCCTGCCCGCTCGGCAGGTCCTTGCCTGCCTGCTATAGCCAAGGCCCTCTGCTCGTGATCCTTCCACAGCCAGAGCCACTTACGACCCTCTGTCAGTCAGGTACAGCCTGTCCAGCACCTTGGCTTCACAGACCACCCCCAAATTTCTTCTGCTACAGAGAAGTAAATTCTGCATCAAAAAAAAACCCTCTTTTTCAGAGCACCAAAGTCCTGCTCCTGCCCACAGCCCCCCGGGCCAGGGCTGCAGCTCTCCTCGTGCTTTGCACCCCAGACCAAGTCGAGGCAGCCTTTGCTCTCCCTCTGCCCAGCAGACATCCCCCCACGAGCCCACCAAAACAGGGCAGAGAAGAGCCCTTTGCTGCTCCCTGAAGCCTGTTTGGTGACCCTTCCCACGGTGCCTACCTGGCAGGACTATGCCACCCCAGCAGCAGCCCAAAGAACAAGGGAGGGTCTGTGGGGTTGGGGGTCCCAGTGCCCTGCTCCACTCCTGCTGCTGCCTGGCTGCCTCCCGGCCCTGCTCACCTCGATGGCCTTGTAGAAGATGCTGTTCCCGATCTGCACCACCTCCAGGTTCTGCTCCTGCTCGTTCCGTGCACACTTGATGTAGGTCATCCAGCTGCGGTGGTCCTCCTGGCTGGCATCGATGAAGTACCTCACCGTGCCATCCTCGTTGAAGACCTGGCAGGGGAGAGAGAGCAGCTGGTAGAGATGCTGCCCAAAATGGACCAACCCTCTGCCTCTGGGATAAAGTCCTGGTTGGAGGCAAGCTCAAAGCCAGGATAGCTTCAGACCTCAGACTCTGCCGGCAACTGGGAGCTGCCCAAACCCTTTGTGCGCATGGTCCTGGGCCATGTGTCTGCAGCGGGCACACAGGAGGGTGCTCTGCTTTCACTGGGTGGGCACAGCTGGCTCACGCCCACCCGGCAGCTCCCTGCCTCAGTTCTCTCCTCAGCAGAGCCTCAAAGGGACTCTTCAGCCTTCCTGAAGCTGGCCTCGGAGAGGAGACATCCCTGGGGGGAGAGGGAGGGTGCCCACCTGAGCTGGCCCTGGGGGAAGCTGCTTGGCAGGGGACGGGAAGCAAACTTCTGTTAGGCACAGAATTATGGTAACAACTCCAAAGTGCGAGTCTGTGACTCAGTGACACAAAACGTCGAGGAACAGCCCCTCTGCCAGTTGAGCATTAACTGAGGGGGGTCCCGGCAGCTTGACCCCACCCCAATTCACACAGCTCCACTTGGGGTTAGCCGCACGGGAGCTGGGACAAAGGGGCAGGTTTCATCACCCCGTGCAGGGCAGGAGTGATCCTGCCTCATGGGACACAGGCAGCAGCTTCCGGGGGCTGCTCCGAGAGCTGGCTGCACCCCGGGGGCTGACCTCAAGGGTCTCCTCGCCCCATCTGCCCCGGAAGAAGCGTGAATGGGGAAACTGAGGCACGGCGAGGGCGCCCGCGGGCACAAACGCACAGGACAGAGCCCTCTGCCCTAGCCGGCCGGGACTGGGGGTACGGGGAGGGTGGGGGCGCCGTTACCTCCCACATGAGGTTGTTGTTCTTGCACAGGTCCACATGCTCCGGCGAGATGACCCTGCCCGTGAAGGGTCCCATCTCGGTGCCAGCCTTGATCCAGGTCTTGGAGAAGATGCCGAGCCCTTCCCCGGGGATAGAGCTCTGCGCGATGATCACCTCCGACGGCAGCACCAGGCTGGACAACTTCTGCACTTCTGCGGGTGGGCACAGGGCTCGCAAAGAGGCGCTCGCAGCCTTCCACCCCCCCACCACACACCGCTCCCCGAGGGAAGGACAGGGGCGCCCGGGCAGGAGGGAGAGAGCAGCGGGGGGACCCCTCCCCAGATCCCGGGACTGAGCCTTTTAAACGCCCAACCGAGCTCCTACAAAGCGGTACAAGGTCCCCCCCGGGGGCATTGAGCAGGTACCTGGGAAAAGCAGCCCGGGCTGGGCGAGGGAGCGGGGCTGAGAAAGGAGGTTAAATGGTGTCTATTTCGGCCCATCCAGCAATTTGTCATGCTGTTAAAGTGATCTGCATTCATTAAACTCAACTAGAAAGAAATTGCTAATTCTAAATTCATTAGTCCTTTAGGAATGCTGTAGCGCTACATTGTGCCTGAATGGGCCGAGGGCTTGTTTAAAAGGGCCCAGGAATTCCTCTTACAAAATGGGGAGATGAGATGGTTGACATATCGTGAATGGAAATGGAATTAGCCTTCATGGTAAATTAAGAGAGGAACAGAAATCCGAGAGGGGGAAAAGGGAGCCGGGACGCCCCGGCAGTGCCGGCCCGAGAGAAAAGATATTGTGTGAATGCGGGGCGACCCCAGCCCCCCCCGGCCCCCTCCCCGGCCCGCGGTTTAAGTGGGAACTTTCTCAGGTCAAGCCCAAGTTAACCAAATGAATTTAAAGCCCCTTCTTCCCCAGTCAACTGCTATTACACGCCTGGGGAGAGCGGGGCACCGGCGGCCGCAGCCCGCACCGGGCACGGGGGGCCCGGCCTCGGGCTTGATGTGGGGGTCCAGGGGTTGGGGAGAGTCTGGGGGTGTCCGGTTCTGCCACTCACCTCCGGAGAAGGACTGAGCCAGAACCTCTGCCGTGAAGGCGGTCTTGGGGCTGCTCTTCTCCTCGAAGAGCTGCTCGCCCAGGACGTTTCTCCAGCGGCCGTAGAGGAAGCTGTGGAGGATGTCGGAGGTGATCACCTCGGCCAGCGACAGCCCCTGCGGCTTCAGCCCGGGCTTCAGCACCAGGGCTTCGGCCGGGAGCACCGAGCCCATCATGGGGGCGAGGCGGCGGCGGGCGGGCCGGGCTCCGTGAGGCTCGGCGGCTCCCACCCGGCTATATATGAGCTTCATTGACCCTCCTAATTGGTTATTAATGACCTTCCCTGACGTTGGCGGAGAGACTGAGGCTGCCTGAGCCAGGCGAGCCGTCGGAGCCCCCCCAACCCCCTCCCCTTCCCCTCCTTCCCTCCCCTCCCCGGGGGTGGGGTGGTTGGAGGGAGGGAGTGACAGGGCGAGCACATACGCACATATACATGCACATGTGCACACACACGCACCTACACGCACACACCGCCTCAGCCCCCCGCACCCCCGGCCCGGGCCGAGCCAAAGGCGGGCACCTGCCGCCGGCCAGGGCAGAGAAAACCCAAGGAAATCGGCAGAAGTGCCCCCGCCGGTGCCCACGGACAGACCGCACCCTCGGGCACGGTCCCGCACAGCCCTCGCTCCCCGCACTCGTTTTGGGTTTTTAACTGCCGAGCTTCGGGGCCACTGAGCTTTATAACGAATTCGGTGGCCCCGACGCCTCCAGGCCCCGGTGCACGGCGGCGTTTGGTCCCCGAGGCCCCGGGGGAACGGGCCCGAAGGTGCCGAGCCGCCGCGACTCCCCACTGTCCTCCCGCACCCCTGGTCCCGAGCGTCAGTACCGGAGGCACCAGGAGGAGCCGGAGCTGCCCCACCACACCCCAGGGAGGGTCTACGAGTCCCCCGGACAGGTCTCTGGTTGCGCCCAAGGCCAGGCTCGACCAGCTGGCCCCCAACATCGGATCCTCGTTGAGTTTTCTTGGGCGAGGAGGAAAAGGCCAGGAATTGTACTCACGAGTGAAAGGGTCCTCCCTTACCTCCCCGCAACGACACTCGTGTTCTGCTGCGTCGCCGCAGGGCCAGATCCTCACCCCGGGGAACGCTGCAGCATCCCTGGGATCTTCGCGCCCCTGGCTCCGCAGCCAGAAATATTCCACGGAACAGACGTGGTGCCAAGGCCACCCACCCCTGCCGCGCCCTCCGAGCTCCGCGGACACCCGCGGACACCCCTGTCCCCCAGGAAGGTGGCACCGGAGCGTTCCCCTCCCTCAGGGCCCGCAGCTTTGCCTGCTCAGCAAAGGGTTAATCTTTCCTGGATTTAAACCCAGTCCTGCTGTGTTGGAGCTTAGAGCCCTCTCCTCAGCCTTGTTCTTTTGATTTTCATGGGGACGAAGGGCTCTAACGGGCTGCTGCTGCTAGTAGATGAGCCCCCAAATTCCTCCAGCACTCCAAGGCCTGTTCTTGCCTCCCTAACCCCCCGAGCAGCCCCTCTGTGTCCAAAGCCCTCTAGGAGAAGGAGCCAGGCACATCCAGGACCCCAGCCCACTGCCGGGTGGGTATTTTATAGGGTGAGGCTGTCGGGCGGCGCAGAGGCCACCTGCAGAAAATGATGGCACAGCCTGGGGGGGTAAACGTTTCATTAACTCGGGCAGGAAGAGACACAAATGTCGGGAATCAGCCCCAATCTGCAGGCTCTGAGGAGGTTTGCCCGGAGAGAGGCAGCGCTGCCCTGAAGGGGAGGTTACGAAGCTGGCAGGCTGCGAGAAGCTTTTAATATGAAAACAAAAGAAGAAGAAGAAAAGAATAAAAAGTTTATTTGAGGTTTTGTCGTTTTGTTTTTGTGACTTCGGCTACAGGCGAAAGTGAGAATATTTCAGCTCAGCTCAGTAGAACGCATCAGGTGGAAAGCTTCCACCACGCACATCTGACATCCCCTCGCGGCGCTCCTTGCTTGCTTTTTAATGCTCTCCACCCGGGAAACATATCAAGCCTCAAGTTATCCCGGGACAAAAATAAAAGAGATGCTCCAAACCCCACTGCGCGGCTCCAGTGCGGGGGGCTGCGGGGAGCGGAGTAATGGGGGGAGGAAAGGTGGAAGGGAAAAAAACAAACCCTCACAGACCCTAAACCCTTCCATTTTCTGCGCGGTTTTAAATATCCCCCAGCTGTTTCCCAAAGCTTCTTCCCCGCTCCTAGGAAGGTGCTTTGGTGTGTCCACCCCACACGCACCCTCCCTCCCTTCCTTCTCGTTTCTCTCTCTCTTTTTTAATATCGGAGCTCTCCCTCCTTTTTAACATTTAAGAGGAAACAAGTTTAATATTCATGGCTGTTAATAGAGAAGGGCCATTATCGCCGCCCCATTGTTCTGAGCCCCGCACAATGCCGCTTGTATTTTCATGTGTATATTCCCAAAGTTCCTTCTGAGCGTTTAGTGAGCACTTTAATATTCATGGGTGTTAATAGAGAAGCCCTCAGTATATTGGCATATTGTTGGGAGGTGTACATATTGGTCTGACTTTGAATAGCCACAGTCCTCTTTTCTTTTGCTCTGTTTTGCAGGGTTGATGGGCCAGGAGTAAATGGGCATTTTTCCCCCCCGTCTCCCCCTTACAGAGAGAACATCTTTATTCCAGTCCCAGACTTTCTGGTTTCCCATTCAGGACCCTCAGAAATAATGTCAGGCAGAAGAAAAGTGGAGCAAATCAATCTTTCATGGTCTTTTTGAGACCAATTTGACATCCATGGACTCTTCTTTTCTTTCACAGCCTACAAGGGGATGGTCAGGATCTGGACAAGGTTGGGGTCTGATGAGGGGAGACATGGGATCATAATGCAGCAAAGAGAGAAAAGAAAAGCAAAACAAGAAAAGATTGCAGGGATGGGGTGATGGAGGAAAAATGAGGGTGAATGACAGTGCAAGAAAGGAGATTAGAGCCCAGCAGCTGCTTTTTGGGGGGCGGGGGGGAGGGGGGAGCTCTCTCCCCTCTTCCAGCCCTTCCCATGAATAGGATTTGAACAGAGCGGAGATTGATTTATAGTTATTGCAGTTGAACATTTATTGCTCTTAAAGAGTGGCGGGGAGAAAAGAGAGAAAAGGGGCTTGAAAAGCTCCTTTCTGTATTAAAGAGGTATCAAATGAAGACTGCTGAGATAATATACAGTGGCCAATGGGAATTTGATTTGCTTTAAAATTTAACTCTTGTGGGGCCGCCGCCGAGGGACGGGGCTGGGAACGGGACTGGGAACGGGGCCGGGAACGGGGCCGGGCGCTGCCAGCCGACACGTCCGACCGTTCGTTTCCGTGGCGCTGCAAACTGCCCGGTTCCACCGAAAAGATCCTCCCGGGCGCGGCTGCTGCCGCCGGGTGATGAAAATCATCACGATTGTGTCTGCGCTGTCATGATTTTTATTCGTTTGGTTTTGTTTCGTTTGCTGTAAGGGAGGCGAAGGCAGACGAGATGCCGAGCTACGAAAGAACCTGCGCAGGGAAGAGCCTTTTCGGAGCTGAATTTTCCTGCCCTGAACGCGGAGGTTTCTCCTCTCCGGCAGCAGAAACGCGATCGCAGCCGAGTCCCCCCGGGCACAGAAAGGAGCCCATTGTTCAGTGGGGAGAAATACATTTTTAGCGGTGATTGAAAGCTCCCCTCTCGTTTGAACTCGAGAAGAAAGTCCCTGGCAGGGAAGAGCATCCCCCCCCCCCCCCCCCCCCCCCCCCCGCCTCCCTCTGCCCCAACATCTGTTTGGAGCAATCCAGGCTCTAGGGCAGAGCCGAGCTTTGCCCCCTCCCAGAGTCATTAAAAAGATATTAGCCGAGCTGAGAAAAGTCCAGCGCGGCCCCGCGGTGGTGTCCGAGTGTCATTAAAGGCGATTTGGCATTTGGCAGAGCTAATACCGGGCGAAGGGACGCGAGGCGCCCGAGCTGACAAGCTCCTCGCTGCCGGCCGCCCCGCTTCGCCCCGCCCGCTGCCCGTTGCCCCGGAGCCCGAGGCCGGCGAGGCGCGGCCGGGCCGAGCCCATCACCTGCCGCCGTGCGCCCCGCCGAGCGCCGCGGGAAGAAAAGGGGCAGCGGCGGCCGGGGCCGGACTGCGGGCCGAGGCGCTCGTCTGCTCCGGCCGCATCCCCCCGCACCTCCGCACCGCTGCAAATGCCCCGGGAGCAGGAGGGAAGGCGCGGGGGGAGCGGGCAGGAGGGATCACGGCAGCCCCGCGGGTGCCGGGGAGCCGGGGCAGGAGGGATCATCGCACCCCTGCGGCTGCCGCAGGAGCCAGGCGCCTCCGAAGTTGCTAAATGTGTCATTTATTAAAGCATTCAGGGGGCTTTTCTTTGGCGTTTGCTTGCAAACTCACAAAGGCCGAGCTGCTGTTTGGGGGTCTTTTCTGATGGAAAAAGGGCTCGGAGACCCCCGGCACAAAAGAAATCCTGGCAGTGCTTTCAATGGCCGGGACTCAATGAGGGGGACCCTGCGCGCAGCGGGCGGGGGCGAGGGGCCGCCCGGTGCTGCCTGAAAGGCAGGCCTGAATGTAATGGGGAGATCTGCGTTTATTTGTTGGGATCACATTTAATTAGCTTAGTACAACCCTTGAAAGACAAAGGGACCTCAATCTGGATCCAATCTGAAGCTCGTTTGGAGAGCGAGGGCTCCTGGAAAAGTCAAAAGAGAGAAAGGAGAAAGAAAGGGGAGGCTGGGAGAGAAAGGGGCTGGGGGCCCAGCCAGGTGACTGGCACGCGTGAAACAGGGGGGCCTTTTGGGCACAAGGCAGGGCTCAAAAGGGAGGGAGGAAAATAGCCTCTTCCTCAGGTTTTACCTACTTAAACCCCCTGAAGGGGCCGGAGCTGAAAAGCCTCAATAGGAGCTAAGGAGGCTGCAAAGCAAACAGTGGCGCTGGAGAGGGGCTCCGGCCCTGCCGCCGCAGCAGTTGGCAGCACTCGGTTATGGGAATGTCCCCAAATGTTACCTGCGCCCGGGAACGCTCCCACCGGAGCGGGAGGCGGGGGGGAGGGGTTGGAGTGAGGTGATGATGCTCCTGGACTGCAGAGTTCAGTGAGCTGTCCGCCCCCCCACCCCAGCACACAGTTCCTCACTGGTCCCCATGGCCACTCCAAAGACCCCCCCCCCACAGAGCCTCCACCCAGCCCTTTGTGCCCCACACGGCATCTCTGCCCCACTGCTCGGGGTCCTGGGGCTGCGGATAGCCTGGAGCACCGAGAAGAGGTCCTCATGGGCGCACCCCTCAGTTTAGGGTAGCCCCTGGCATGCCCCTTTCCTGTCCCGACACAGGGCCCACAGAGACAGGTGGCACGGAGGATGCTGCCACCTCCCCAGGGACAAAAAGGACAGTGGCTGTCCCCAGGGTGCCTCATCCACAGGATGGAGCTGAAGGGATCCCCCTCCAAAGCTCTGTCTGCCTGTCCCTGATTCCCTCCGAGGGGCCGGGGGCAGGAGGTAGGGTTGGGATGCTCCTGAGCAGCGCTGACCCCTGGGCGAGTGCCTGGCAGCTCCAGGCGGGAGGGGGGGGTTGGTGTGTGGGAGCTGTGACCCTCCCCGTGATCGCCGCAGCCCTCGGAACCAGGCGAGCTGATTGCGCTGCTCGCAGAGTAGCTCCGGGGCTTTATTTACCTCCATTTCACTCTGCGGGAGGCCGCGGAGCGAGCGGAGCTGCTGAGTGCTCTCCCCTCTGCTCTCCCCCCTTGCATTTTTTATCCCCCCCCTTCCTTTTTTCCCCCCGTTTTTAAGTAATAGTTGCAGGATTATTTTGGTGAAAGGGTCACGGAGCACAGAAACAAACAGGAGAGGAGAGAAAAGCATCACCTCCCCTGCTGCATCCGACTGCCTCAGCCTGCGTCCGGCTGCTGGGCAGGGCTCCGGAGGCCCCCAGATGAACCCTGGCTGTGGTTCCTTTCTCCGCGCCCACCTCCGTGGCGCTGCAGCTTGGCGAGCAGGGCCAGTGGCACCGGGCAGCTGGATGCCAGCACCCACCGAGGCAGCGCCGGCACCACAGGGCCCTGGCTGAGCTGCTGGGAAAGGCTGAGGGTAAAACAACCTCCCAGTGGGTTTCCTGCCCATGACCAAGGGTGACGATGGCTGGGGGTGAACAACCCCCTCAGAGCTGTGGCGTGCTGCTCCCGGGGTCCTTGGGCTGAGGAGCCAAGCTCAGCCCCCCCTTGCTTTCCCTCATCTCTGTGGTGTCTACAGCCCAGGCTGGGTGCCAGAGGTGCTTCCCACTGCACAGGATCCTCCTTGAGCAGAGGAGCAGCATGAAGCGAGGGGGCAACTGGGCTAGAGAAGCAGGAAAGTCTCTGCACCTTCTTCTGTCCCCTGGCAGTGACCTGGGGTGGGACAATCGTGTCCCACCGCCGTCTCCCCTGCATTCCACCACTCTCTCCAACGCCTTACCACTGTCTCTCCCACATCCCACTGCCAGCTTTTCTGCACGGCAGATCCAGCTGCCAGACTGGGACTGCCCTGAGACACCAGCCCGGAGAGAGGCAGCAGCCAGGGCAAGGTGAGCTGCCCAAGGGGAGTGTGTGTGTGAGCCCCACTGCTCCCTCCTGCCCCTCTCTCTGTCCCCTGTGCTGGCCGTGCTGACTGCAGGAGCCAACCTCTGGAGATGGCAGCTGGGGCTGGGCAGAGCTGGGATCCAAGTGTCCAGCCACAGCCTTCATGGAGCACAGCTGGGCACATCCCAACAGTGGGGTGAGGCCAGCTGGGTTTGGAGAAGCAGCAGCACAGGTGGGACCTGGCAGCCATCTGTGTGTGTCCAAAAGCTCCCTGCTCCCTCTCCCCAGATCTCCCTCCAGCCACCCCTCCTGGCACCCAGCTTACAGTAAATATTCTGCTGCTTTGATGCAATTAAATATTTAAGAGTTGGAGAATTAAACCCAAGTCCCACGCCTGCTTGTCTCTTTCCATAATCGGTTTGGTTCAACTCTCCACGCCCATAATGTGCTTCGTGCTCGCAGCATGGACAATTAAAGTCTTTTTGACTGTCTTAAAGTCTCCTCTCTGCTCCCAGAAGAGCCTTTGCCTGCTCAAGACACACCAAGTCCAGGGCACAGGAGAGCACCGAGGGCATCGTGAGCCCAGGGAGGGGCTTTCAGGTTGGGGTTCTTCAGGCTGCTGATCAGAAATGGTTTGCAGAAGGACCACAGGGCTTGGAAATGAGTCTCTGTGCCTGAAGGGTGCCACGCGGATGGGGGGCACACAGGTGCCCATAGCCTGCCATGAAAGGGGCACCACAGGACAGAAGGGTGCTGGGGGAAGTGAAGCCATCGTGTGCCTGAGCCAAGGCGGCAGGAAAACAGCGCTGGAAGAAAGGAATTTGATTTGTGGGAGACAGGAAAGAGCTGGAGCCCAGGAGCCAGGGCTGGGGCCTTCCTGCAGGGCACTCACCTGGGGTGGACTTGTGGCGATCCAGAGGCAGAGCCTTCCCTCTCCTCTGCGAGCTCCTCGCTGTCCCCTTGGGCACGGTCCCCTGCTGGATGCTGGTCCCCTGCAAGGAGGAAAAGTCTGCACGGTCCCCACCACCATTCACGGACCCCAAAGCCCCAGGCATGACCCACATCTTATCAGCTCCTACCTAGCACCCCGGGCACCTGCCCTGCTCCCGGCGGTGTGCAGTTTCTGCCCCAGGGGCAGGCGAACTCCCTGCCACGAACACCGACACAGTCCCTGCCTCGCCCACCTACTGGGCATGAAACTCGCCCAGGGCTGAGCAGCAGCCTTGGTTCCTCGGGAAGCCCACGGACTTGGCTTGCAGGCACCACAGCAGCCTCTGGGGCAGAAGAGAGGAGGAGCTGCCTGCAGACCTGGCAGAGAACGGCGAGGTGCTCTGGGGAGGGAGCGTCCCCCACCCCGGCCCCCGGGACCCCCGGACAGCCACAGCCCAGGCTGGGGCAGGCGTCGGAGGGGCCCAGAGCTCGCCAGCCGCTCGCGAGGTGCCAGGGCGTCTCTGCCCCTCCTGCCCTGCCCCCCCCCCAGCCCATCCCCGACTCGCTTCGGATGAAGTTCAATGGCTGCGGCCCCTCCGCCCCGAGCAGGCAGCAGTAATGGAGAGCAAATTGCTGAACTTGGGAGCGTTTCAAGCACTTTATGCTCGCAGGCCACCAGACTGCTGCCGAACCCCAGCTCTGCAGGCACCATCCTAATGACAAGCCACATTTCCAAAGGCTTGCAAACTATTTTCTTCTGCTGCCCCACCCCCCCAATAAAAGGTTGCATCAGAAAGAGATGATTTCCATAATTCATGGGGGGGATCTCACAGGGGAGAGTCTCTCATCTGTACTTACAGATACATTTAAGGAAATGCATCCCCCCCAGCCCTGCGCCATTTACGACCACTGGCACGAGCTGTAATGCTCAGAGTCTTCAATTAAGGGACACCTTTGGGTTCATTATCACACAATTGCTCCCTGTGAACCATGCCAAATGCTGTTTTGGCACAGAGCTTGGGAGATGAATTAGAAGGAAGTCTTCTCGGTAATGCCCGCTCCCAATTCCCATCAGCAGCCTTTATGCCCTCCTCAAGCCATTTTTTTCCCCCCTCTCCCCTCTTTCCAAGTGGCTTTTACTATCCCATCTTTCACTGTCTCTCCTGATTCTCTGGAGGTATATTTAGAGATGCTGCATCTCCTTTTCTTCCGGCTCTCAACGTGCCTGCAGCCCTGGGCTCCGCAGATGGGAGCTGCTGCTCCTCCTCCCCACCCCATCTGCGAGCCCCTGCAGCTGGCTGGGCGGCAGGGAACGGAGCAGCTCCAGGTTGGAGAAGCTCAAACCTCACATTTCACCAGGGAAAGGAAGCTCTGAAGGAGCCAGAGCCACAGAACCAGGGAATGGTTTGGCTGGGAAAGGAACTTGAAGATTGTCCAGTTCCAAGCCCCTGCCACGGGCAGGGACCCCTCCCACTAACCCAGGTTGCTCAAGGCCTCATCCAGCATCCACAGCCTCCCTGGGCAACCTGTTCCAGTGTCTTGTCCCCCCTCACTGTAAGATCTCCATCTCCAAACCTGGCCTGGCTACAACTGAAAGTCCTTGCTCCATAAGTGGCCTAACACTGAGGATGGTCACAGTCACCTCCCTCCTACCCTGCTCCCTGCCCTCTGCCAGTGCTGCTCCAGTGGCCCTGCCTGTGAGCAGGCTGCAGGACAGGGCAAATCCTGGATGGGTTCAGCCTCAAAGCAGTAGAAGAGCAACAAGTGCAAAGAACTGAATCTCCAGGCCTGGAGGTGTCTGAAAGAGGCAGAATGTGGTGCTGAGGGCCATGGCTCAGCCCCAGCCGAGCTGGAGAATGGTTTGGGCTGGCAGATCTCAGAGCATTTCCAACTGAAAGGCCTCAGAGATTCTGTGATCAAAAGCAGGGAGCAGGGCAGCAGCAGGTGTGCATGGCTGAGTTCCTGTCCCTCAGGCTCATGGACTCCTCTTCATTCCCTTCCTGATCCCAAAAGCTTCCACCAGGAAGCTGCTGGCATCTTCCCTGTCAGGCTGCCAAGAGACTGGGCTGGGACTAGGCAGGATCTCAGGAAATATTCCTGCCCTGGAAGAGTTCCCAAACCTCAGAATGGTCTGCCCAGGGCAGTGCTGGAGTCACTATCCCTGGGGGTGTTCAAGGAGCCTGAGGACCTGCTGCTTAGGGCCATGGTTTAGTGGTGGTCCTGCAGTGCTGGGTTGAAGATTGAGCTCGGAGGTCTCTTCTAGGCAGATCTGTTCGGTGCTGCTGTGACATGCCACAGGGGTTCTCTGGAAGTGAGGCTCAAGGGGACTGGGTGAAAGAACCAGAGAAGTGTTTTGGCTGGAAGAGACCTTTAAGGTCACCAAGTCCAAGCATGAACTCAGTGCTGCCAAGTGTGGTGCTGAACCATGGCCCTCAGCACCACACCTACACACATGAACCCCCTCCAGGGATGGGGACTCCACCACTGCCCTGAGCAGCCTGGCCCAGGCCTTTCCAACCTTCAGGGAAGAAAATGTTGTTCCTCATGTCCAACCTAAAGCTTTCCTGATGCAACTTGAGGTCACTTCCTCTTGCCCTACCTCTTGTTACCTGGGAGCAGAGCCCAACCTCCACCTCACTCCCACCTCCTTGCAGGGAGCTGTAGAGAGCAATGAGGTCTCCCCTTACTCTCCTCTTCTCCAGACTGAACTACCCCAGTTCCCTCAGCTGCTCCTCAGACCCTTGGGAGCCTTCTCTGGACCTGCTGCTGTGCCAATGCGATGAGGCTGAGCTAAGCAACATGGGGAGGTGGAGAGCAAAGAGGGGACGACGAGAGCAAAGGAGCTGCAGAGGTGGAACACGGCAGGTGCGGGGCAGGCAGGGCGGGAAGGAAGGGACCAAAACCAGCCAGGGAAGTCGTCAGCCACAAGCCACCTCGTGGCAGTTTTATTTGCAGAGTGTAAACCGCAGCTGTCAGTCAAATCGAACCTCCACTTCTGGTGGGCTCTGGCACCGCACACTGCACCCGGCACCAGCCGCTCGCTCCTCTCGCTCTGAGGCAGTTCAAGCATCAAGGAAAACAACAACAACAAAAAAAAACCACTTAAAAAAAGCCCAAAGCCCAAACAAACAGGAAATTTGAGCCCATTTTCAACAGGAGAGAAGACAATAAAAGAGCTTCGACTCTGAGTTCTTTCTCCTTTCCAAGCACCCTTGGGTTATCTGCACAGCAACCCCCAAACGACCACACCGACCCCAGACAAATCTTCTCATCCCTTTTATTAAATCAAAGTCCTTTCTGTGGTTAACACTAAGAAATCATTTCTCTAGGTCATTCGGACAAATATTAGATAAGAAAAAACAAAACAAATTAAAAACGGGGGGGGGGGGGAAATCAACAATAAAAAGGTAAAGTAGAAAGCAACAACAACAACAAAGACAACCACAACAACACCCTGGAATTAAAAATAGTTCTCAGCTTTCCTCTGGTTGATTTTCCTCCTCTCTGTCCCACAGTGTTTGTGTTAAAAGGTAACTCATAGCAGATTCATTTTCATATTAAAAATAACAGGGATTTATATTCTGAGAGAGGAGAGGGGGGGGAAAAAGAACAACTTTTTATTATTATTATTTATATTTTTTCTGTGTTTTTTTTTCTTTATTATTATTATTTAAAAGAAGCTCTCAGAGGCCTTCAGAGCCCCCAGAGGGCAACAGGGAAAAAAAAAGTCTTGCTAAAAAAAGTAACAATTTTTTGGTTGCCTTTTTCCCCCTCCCCCCTCTTGTTTTTTTTTTTTTCCACTTTTATAGTACAGACTCTACGAAATGATACAAACCCTACAAAATAGTCACCCCCCCCCACCCCCTTTGTCCCCTTTCCTTTCCCTCCTCCCCACAGCTCCCCAAGTTTGCCCGGCAGGAGCTGCCCTGGGGGCGTGGGGGGTGCAGAATTCACATCGTTAATTACAACAACAGCAGAGCTTTAAAAAAACTCCAGAGCAAAACAACCGAAAAAAAGGCAATACAAATAAAAAAGGGAAATCAAAAAGACAGCCAAAGGTACAAGAAATTAGCAGTAAAACATTTAATCAATTTACATATTTAAGAATATTTAAATACTGTTTAAAATCTTCTTTTTCCTCTTTATTTTTCCTCCTATTTTTTAACTCCTCTTTATTTTCTCCTTTTTATTTCCTATTCTTTTTTATCTTCTTTTTATTTCCTACTCTGTTTTTATCCTCTTTGTATTTCCTACTGTTTTTCTCTTCTTTTTATTTCCTACTGTTTTTATCCTTCTCTTTTTATTTCCTATTCTGTTTTTATCCTCCTCTTGTTTTTTTCCTCTTTTTTATTTCCTATTTCCCCCTCTTTTTTTTTCCTCCTCTTTTTTGTTTCTCCCCCCCTCTTTTTTTATCTTCCTCTTGGTTTTTAACTCCTCTCTCTTTTTTTTTTGTCTCCTTTTTTCCCCCTCCTCCTCCAGTTTTTTTCCTCCTTTATTTCCCCCTCCTCTTGGTTTCTTTTTCCCCCTCTTTTTTTTGCCTCCTCTTGGTTTTTGTCTCCCCTTTTTTTTACCCTAGTTTATTCCTCCTCCTGTTTTTTCCTCTTCTTGTTTTTCCTTCCCCTTTTTTTTATCCTGGTTTATTCCTCCTCCTGTTTTTTTCCTGGGTTTGTTTTTCCCTCCTTTCCCCCCCCCCCCCCCCCCCCCCCCATCTTTTAAACTCTTCTTTTCCCTCTTGTTTTTTTCCCCTTATTTTTCCCCTCCTCTTGGCTTTTTTCCTTCTCTCTTTTTTTTTTAATCCTGGTTAATTCCTCCTCTTGTTATTGTTTGATTTCTTCCCCTCCTCTTTTTTCCACTCTTAATTTAAGAGCTGTTACCTACCCCCTAAGAGTTCCAAGCCACTTTTTCTGTTGTCACAGAAAAGACTGGAAAAACAAAACCCAAAAAGGATAAAAACCAAACCAACAACAAAACCTTCACCAAAACCCCAACCAACAGAGAGAGAGAGAGAGAGAGAGAAAACAAACCCTGAACAATTCCCAAACCCCAGGTGTGGAAATGTCACAGCTCTGAGCGGGGGAGGGGCTGGAAAATTTCTCTGGTTTCTTTCCCAAAAAAACCAAAGAATCCTGGAGGGGGTTTGGAAGCAGTTCTGGTTTTAACCAAATTTGGAAAGAAAATGCCCAACAGGTCCAGCAGTTTAGTAGGTTATGAATTGCTCCTGATTCTTAGCAAGGTTCAGTAGGGATTATCCTAGGGCTAAAGCCTTGCCCACAGACAAGGGCGAAAAGAAGTCTTCGGCAGATCTAGAAACCTCTGTTACAAAAAAGACAAAAGAGATTCTTCTTCCACAATGATTCCAAGGAAAAAAACGAACCCAAAGAAACAAAACGAAACGGACAAAGAGGCTGCAGCGAGGATCTTGTTCTACTGCTCCTGGAGAAGGGAAAAGGAGAAGTTAGTGGGCGGCTGCCGAGCCCCCGCGCCGCGGAGCTGCCTCCTCGCTTCCCTCCGTCCCAGCTGCGTCTCCGCGGCTGCCGCAGGCTGCTCTGGAGATATCGCCCTGGCACCCCGAGCTCGCCTGCCGGCGGCTCCTGCCTCTCCCCACACGCAGTCAGGCAGGCAGGGCTGCAGGGGACTCCCTTTTATCCCTGCTTCTAGGTCACACTTGGCCAGCGCCCGCGGCGAGCGCCGCTGCCTGCGCCCGGCTCGACCTCGGCAGCAGGGAGGCTGCAGCTGCCTGAGGATGCTGCCGGCTCCTCTCGCCACCTCTGCTCCCAGCACCGAGCCCGACCCCACACAGCTCCAACGTCTGCTCTGCACCTACTTCTGGCCAGGGACCGAGGCATTTGCTCCGTGCACCCAGCGCTGGGGAGAGCCCTGCGGGTACGATCAAGATAAAGCCCCCTCAGAGTGCCAGGTGAGGTCGCACTGCCCTTGGCAGCTGGGGACCCCCACTCATTTTCCGTCAGCTTTCTGCTGCCTTCGGGGACAGGCTGCGCCCTCCCCAGGCAAGGACACAGCTCCTGTCCCAACACTGAGCCCGCAAGAGCAAAGGCAGAGCTGGTGTGCCTGGCCCCAGGCTGCCCCATGTGCCAGCGCTGTGCCACCTCCTCGGCCTGGCTCCCGCAGTCCTGCTACTGTAACTGCACAAACCAGCCTGGAGGTTACAAACAAAAGCCCCCAGGAGAAGCAAGCAACCTCCCAGGCCTCTCCCGAAATCCCTGCACAGGGAAATGAGGCTCTGAGGCGGACACTTCTGTGGGCACTGCCCCAGCCCCAGCAGCTCCCTGCTGCACCTTCTCAGCCCAAGGCAGACCCCTCCCAGCACGACACCAACGTACCCAAGGGAAGGTGCAGTGGGGTTCAGGGAGCAGGGATACAGACCTGGCTGTGGGCCTGAGCCTGCCCCAGGGTCTGCCCGTAGTAGGCAGCCTGCTGTCTGTAATACTCTGCCCACGCCATGGTGTAGTCGGGCTGGGAGCTCGCCTGAGAAGCAGCACTGGCAGCGTGACCTGCAGGAGGGCAGGGCAGAAGGCAGAGGTCAGCAGTGCGGTGACAACGAGCCCAGGGCTGGGGGCTCCTGAGCGAGGAGCCAGCCCCTTCCAGCAGCTGCAGGCAGCTCCAAGAGGGACCCTGGCACTGCTGTGAGGACAGGACAGGCTCCAAGCAGCAGCTTGCAAGTGACCAGCTGAGAGCAGCCAGGTGGTTCTGGGACACCACTGCCCAGGTGCCATGGCCAAACTGGCAGTGGCTGCAGAGCCCTCAGCACTCTGTCTCTGGAGAAGGAGACTCCACAGCCTCTCTGGGCAGCCTGCTCTGGGGCTGCAGCACCCTCGCAGCAAGGAAGTGTCTCCTCAGGTGGAGGTGCAACTTGCTGTGCTCCAGCTTGCACCCCTTGTTCCTTGGCCCATCACTCAAAGAAGGCTCTTCCCAGCTCCCTGCTCTGCCTGCCCCACGGCACAGCCCGGGGCGGGGGTTGATGTGGGGGGGAATAATGCAGTGCAAGTGTGAGGTGGGTGGAGGGGCCAGGGCAGCAGTGTGCTGTCCAGGGGCACAGCAGGGGGTTAAAAGACGTGACCAACGCTACAAGTCAGGACCTTTGCTGGCAGAGGTCAAGGCTGCCTCAACTGTCCACCTGCTAATGCCAACAAAGGGCTTCCCTCAATGCCTTTTCTTCTGGGAGCATTACAGTGCAGAGCAGGCTGAAAGGACACGCAGCTAACAGCGCTCACGGCCAAAGGCTTCCCCTGCCACTTCATTGCTTTCACAGGGGGCGAAGTCATTAAAACCCGAGGACATGTGTAGGGGGTGGGGGGCTGCCACTCCTCCCCTCCAGGAGGGCACTCTCTGGCCCTAGGAGGGCTGCTGGGAGAAGGACTCAGGCAGCTCTGTGACAGCAGGGCTGGGAAGCAAACAGGCTGCAACAGGCAGGGAGAAGCCTCTGCAAGGGACTGTGTGCAAATGAAGCTGTGAGTACCAAAGCAGGCACTGCCCCGAGGAGCCTCACACACCTTGGTGAGCTGCACCTGGGCACTGCTGTGCTCAGAGACTCACACAACTGTTTGGCTTGGAGGGGACCTCCAAGACCATCCAGGCCAACCTTCAACCCACCACCACCACGGCCACTAAACCATGGCCACAGGTGCCACATCCACACAGCTCTTGAACACCTCCAGGATGGGGACTCCACCACCTCCCTGGGCAGCCTATTCCAATCCCTGACTGCTCTTGCAGCAAGGAAAATGTCCCTGATTTCCAACCTAACCCTCCCCTGGCACAATCTGAGGCCCTTTCCTCTCCTTCTGTCACCTGATACTAGGGATAAGAGACCAATGTGGCACCCCCAGTGTGCAAGTGCCCTCCAGCACTTCCATTTACAGTCTCAGTGCTGGGCAGCTTGAAGCCCAGCAGCAGCAGCAGGGCTGGCCTGGGCTCAGTTCTGCCCTCCTGTTGTGTGTTTGGGCTGGGTTATTCCTGCTTTCAGAGCTGGTTATTCTGCTGGCCTCACTCTGAGCATCTGGCACTGTGGGAAGGTCTCAGCAGCTCCCAGAAGCAGGCACAGGGACTCTACTCCAGGCAGGGTGGCTGAAGCAGGAGCCCTGCCCAGCCCTTCCTCCATGTCCTACAGCTCCTTCCCCAGTTGGACTGGGAGCTGAGCAGGGAGAGAAGCTCACAAGGGACATTTAAAAGTGAGAACAAGAACTGCTAAGGGCGAGAAGAGAGAGATGGGAGGGCTCACCCCAGGCATGGTGTGCCACGGGGCTGGCAAGTGCTTGCCTGAAGCACCCTGGCAGAAGGGAGCCCAAGGTAGAAATGTTTTTGCTAGAGAAGGGGAAGCAAGGATCAAGTTTGGACACACAGAGCAGAAAGAGGCAGAAAGCACTGAGGAGCACACAAAGCATCACAGCTTTCGACAGCCTCCATGCTTCAAACAGCTTCTGCTGAGCTCCAACACCAGAGAATCCCAGAATGCCAGGCTGGAAGGGACCCCAGGATCACCTGGTGCAACCTTTCCAGGTGGTGGTGGAGTTGGCAGGAGCTGGCCCAGCAGCCAGGCAAGCTGCCCAGTGGAGGGGACTCCTCTGCTCACACAGAGCCTCCACAGCTCTTCAGCTCAAGAGGCTGCTGTGCACTCTTGGGGTGAAGCTGTTTGGCAGGCATGAAGGAAGCAGCAAGGGGAAGCCCAACCCTGCTCCAGCCCAGCTCCCAGGCACTTACTTGGGACTTGCTGTCCAGGCTGCTGCCACGTCTGGTAGGTACTGCCCCAACCCTGCGGCATGAAGGCCTGGGGACCACTGCAGGGGACAAGAGGGCAGGTTGGAGCAGACAACACACTTGGCAGGCTGTGCACAAAAGGTGGCCAGAGCAGCTCAGCTGGTACTCATGGTCAGCAGGTGCTGAGCAAAGAGGTGAGCATGGGAACACAAGGAAATGCTGCCTAGGAGTGACTGCTTGATACTGATGTGGTGGGGAAGCCAAGGTGAGGGCTCACCACACTGCCCAGCACTGTGTGCAGCTCAGCCTCCCCTCCCTGCTCTCACTGCACTGCAGACAGGAATTCTGGAGCTGCCAGTACCTGTCTGGTTTGCTATTTCATAGCTAAAATCCCTGCTGTGGTCAGGCTTATAGGATTCAGCTCACTTGCTGCTGCCTCCTAAATGCTCCCTCTTCGAAAGGCTCCACTGAACCACCACCACCTTTCCAGGGCCCTCTGCCCTTCTCCCTCTGCTTGCACAGTCCCAGCCCTTCCCCACAGCCCACCCCTGAGAGCTTACTTTTGATGAGGTGTGGCAGGTGCTTGGCTGAACGGACTTTGACCAAATCCTCCAGGTCCACCCATGCTGGTACCCTGTCAGAGAACCCACAAGCAGCTCATGTCAGCTCTAAAGGCAGGCTGGAGGCAGCCAGGGTGAGCAGTAAGAGGAGACAGTCTTAGAGGACTCCTGGAAGAAGTGACTGAGCTGAAGCTCCCAGCACTGGCAGCACACTCCAGGAGCTCAGCTCCCAGAGCAGCTGTGCCCAGCCCACACTGGGGCTGACAGGACTGTGGCACAGCTGCAGGGTTCCTCTGAGCAGCTCAGATGCTGAGGTTGGTACTAAGCCTTCTCCTCTCAAGCCCTTCAGCACAAAGGTTGCCTTTCAGTCTTCCCATGCCCCAGTTCAGTACTTTCTGTACTTTACCTGCCCAGCAGTACTCCAGCCTGACAGTACCGAGCTTCACCACCACAGCACTGCACTAACTGGAAGGTAAAAGTCTCCCTGGACCTACTGGAGCAAGGAGCTGAGTGCTGCTTTCGGGCTGATGATGCCAGGATTGGGTCACTTGCCCAGGGGCACTACTGTCTTCACAACATCTCCTCTGGTGACCTTCTCATGCCTCAGGATTGCTGTTGTGCCCTCCCAGGCAGCTTCTCACTATGCTTCTGTGAGCAGTCAGAACCTTCTGGGATCACAGCAAAACTGAGTCCAAATCACAGAATAGGTTGGGTTGCAAAGGACCTTAAAGCTCATCCAGTTCCAACCCCCTGCCATGGGCAGGGACACCTCCCACCAGCCCAGGTGGCTCAAGGCCTCATCCAACCAGGCCTTCAACACCTCCAGGGAGGAGGCAGCGACAAGGCTCTGTGGGCAACCTCTGCAAGTGTCTCCCCACCCTCACTGTACAGAGTATTTCTTCCTCGTCTCCAGTCTCACTCAGCCCTCCCCAAGCTTCAATCCATTCCCTCTCATCCTATCACAGCAAACCCTTGTGAGCAGGATGCTGGAGAGCCACCAAAGCTGCAGGCAGAGCCAGCTGGTTTTGAAGCTGAGTACCAAACCTGACTGTGCCACCCTGCAAGCCCAGTCCTACATCTGCTTAAAGAGGGAGAACAACACACCCACAAGAGAGAGCCCCAGAGCAGGAGAGGGGGCACTTACACCAACTTTCTCATCTATGAGGTGCCTGGCAAGCTCAATCTGCTGGGGGACCCCTCTGATGGTGAATATTCGTACTCCAGGGTCTGTGTTTGGAGGGGGGTTCCTCTGCAGCTCCACGTGGGCTCCCGACTGCTGGTTGATGCTCTTGATGTTCTCCCCGCCTGAAGAGAAGGGAAAGCGACACAAGAGAGGCCTTTCAGCACCTCCTTGCACACACACCTGTCGCAGCCAGGCTGTGGCCATCTGTGCGTGCCTCAGGGAGTGGGTGAGGATGGCAGCAGCCTAAGGACCCTTAGCACCCGAGCTCAGGTTGCTGCTCAGGACAGCTGCAGAGAGCATGAGCAGAAAGGGTGAGCTGCTGCAGTGGGCCGAGGGGTCAGGAGCGGCGCTAGGAGCAGAGTCCCTCTGTGGGCTCACTGCGAGGCTCCCAGCACGGCTGGGACACCTTGGCAAAGCAGAGCTGGCTGAACCCTGGGGGGTTTGCAGAGCTCTTCACAACCCTCCAGGCTGGAAAGTCACTTTCTGCCTTTTTTTTTCCCCCTTCCACGAGGCTTTCCCCACCTCACCACCAGACATTTCATTGCACTGAGACAAAGCCACCAGGCACAGCCCTTACAGCTTGAAGCCCAAGAGCATTCCCACCGCCCTGTGCTGTTGGCCAGCTCAGCCCCTTCCCAAGCCCCCACTCACCGCAGCGCAGCGCAGGCATCCTCAGGCAGCTGCAGCACTGCAGCCCCCCAGGCTCTCTCCTGCACTTGCAGCTCTGTGCATGCAGAGACCACTCCTGGCTGCTTTGCCATCTGGCCAGAGCAGAGCGCAGGAGCGCTTCGAGCAGGGCCGGCTCAAGCAGCTCCGATTCCCTCAAGCCCTGCTCGGTCCCGGGGCTCCTAATGACATTTGCTTAACAAAAGCCTGGGCCAGGGCTACAAAGCTGCGATTCTTCTGCCGGGCGCTCGCACAACCTCCGCTCGACCGCGGCAACTGCAGGCCGTGGGCTAGGAAGGAGTTTTTACCACTTGGCAATCACAAAGCAAAAGCCCCAAGAAGCCCAAGCCACCAGCCGGGAGGGCAGGGAAGGGAGCAGCGGAGGCGAGCAGAGGCAAAGCTGCTCCAGCTCGCTGCCGCTCCCCGCCCGGCGCAGGCAGCAGCCAGCAGCGCCCGGCCCGGCCGCAGTGTCAGCGACTGTGACCTCTTCAACACTTTAAAGCCTCCTCCGGGAAGGGAGGAGGAAGAAGTTGCCAAAGGGCAATTAACTCTTTCTAAATGAATTTTTGAAGATGGCTTTAACAAAAGCTGGTCGTGTCGGAGCCCTGGGCAGACAACAGCGATTGTACTGCGCAGCCAAAAGCCAGGCCACTGATTTTCACTCAAGCATGGGAAAGGGGCAAGATGAAGTTTCAAAATCACAGAGGTTTGGGGGGGGTGGTTCCCCCCCTCCCCCTCGCAGCGCTTTTGTCCGCTGCAGACCTGCGTGAAGCGCAGGATTTTCCAGCTGGAGGCGAGAGCTGAGGGATCAGCTGCTCCCTGCGGCAAACACAGGCTCCTTTGGGCCAGCACACCCTGAAGGGGCGGCAGAACTCTGCTAGGTGCCAGAGGTGCACCCACGGGTCGCAGATTGGGTTTCTCCTTCCGGGAAAGAGTTAACACTTAGAAGCAGTCTCATAAACCACCAGCCACCAGGAGACAGACCTCAAACCACCTCCCCACTCGGCGCTAACCCGGGGCTCTCTCCGCATCGGCTCCCTCCCAGACCATCACCTTGGCTCTCCAGCTTTGCCCAGAGGCTGCAAGCTCCCTGCTCTCCCGCACCGGGCTTGGTGACCTTCTCTTCCTTTCCCTCCAGCCTGGTCCACACCCGAGCCCTTCCTCCCATCCCGGCGCTCCCAACTGAGCCTCCAGAGCATGCAAATGAAGCGAGGCAGCCCCCGGGATGCTGCAGGGTGCCGGAAGGAGTTCTCTGTCCCCCATAATGAGGTGACCTGCTCGGCACATGGTGGCTGTCTACAGAGGCATTCAGCAGCCTGCTCCATTCTTCTACCTGATGGGGGGCAGAAGTGATCCAAGAGTGGCCCCCCAGCTGGACGTGAAATTGTAAAGCAATTAATCAAAGCTGCTAAAAGGCAGCGCTGACAAGAGCCAGGCCAGCCACGGTGCCTGTCAGTGCTGCTGTGTTTATCATGGAAATCCAGGGGGGCCCAGAGAGGCTGCGGTTTGTTTCCAAGCACCGCCAAACACAGAATGCTCTTGACATGTGTATGGTGCTCATCTCCACCCTGCCTCCAGCCTTTCAGAGAAGAAAAGCTGCACCTACCCACCCCTCCAGAGGAAAAAGCCACGCAGAGGATTTGCAGGGAGCCCAGCACGACCTAGCAGCTCATAAAGGCTCAGGGTCCCAAGCTGAGCAGGGATGGCCACGAGAACAGGGCTCCAGATGTTGTGTCATACAGAAACATAGCCAAGAAACCTCCTCAGCTCCCTCTGTTCCCCCTTCGGGGGCTGCTTGGAGCTGGAAGTGCAGCAGCAGTGACCTGCCCACAGCACAGAGCACAGCTGGGGGGCCAAGCACCCTCTGCTTGGCTGCTAACCTCAGAGAGCTCCACCTGCTTAGAGCACCCAGGCAGACGTTACAGGCAAGGCTAAAAGCCAAGTCCTGTACCATGGGGGGAGGGGGTGAAGAAAAGGCAAAACCCAAGCTGGAGTCTGCTCAGAAGCTGAAAAGGGGAGCAAAGAGCCTATGATTGGTCACTGCTGAGAAAACCCTACGGACACCTCTGCCATGCTGGCAGCAGGGGAGGAAGTGAGCAGAATCAGCTCTTGCCTCCAGACCTGGGGAGCACAGCAGCTCCACCCCAGGCCAGGCCCCCCCAAATCAAGGCTGCAGCCATCACTCACTTGACAGCAGTGAAGGCTGCAGCAGCCTAAGAGCAGAGGCACGGCAAGAACACCGATTACAAGGAGGTATTACAAAGCTGCAAGCACTCACATCAGCATACAACCAGTAATTAGTCCCTCCAGAGAGCTCCTGATCTGGCTGGCTAAGAATCTCTATTTTGCTGTTGTGGAAACAAAGGTAAAAAGCTGCCCTGCACCCCCAGGGCGAGCCCGTGCCAGGCTGTGCATTTGAGTGCCAGGGCAGCCAACTCTGCTCCCTGCATTTAGCTTTTCAGCACACCCTGAGCTCTGCAGTCACAAACGCTCCACTTGACTGCACTCTGAACAAGTGACCTTTGCTGCTCCCTTATTAAGGATGACTAATGGATACAGCAATAAAGTTGCATTAGAATTGGATTTTTTGTTCCCAGGCACACAACTCTCACTTGTGGCCTTCAGAGTTGCTTGGATTGAGCTTTAGTTCTTTTTGCTTTTCTCCTTCCCCCAGCTGGACCTTGCAGTGAGCTGAAGCTCAGTGGCCCTGCAGTTCCTGTGTGATGGGGAGAGCAGGTGGGCTTCAGGCTGAAATGAGAGGCCAGGTCTGTGGCATCTGGAAGTGATTTGGCTACACTGCTGGCACACTCGTGTCCTGCTCCTGCGGCCCTTGGCACCCAGCAAGCAGCTTAGGGGGCTACAGGGGCCACAGGGAAGGAAGAGGGGAAGAGGCCACAGCATGCTTCATCTCCAGCTCACCTGTGCTCAACAGGGCAGCAGGATAGTGACTGTCACTGAAACGTGGCACAAAGCCCTTCAGTCTCTGCCTCCTTCCCCACTGGGGCTAGGCTAAGCCAGCTGTGGGCACTCCAGTGCCAGTGAAGGCACATGGCACTCCTCCTGCCACCTGAGGAAACAGGGCTGCCTGGGCACACCAGGGCATTAACTGAGAGGCATCACCAGAGCTCAGGGTGACAGAGCTCCTCTGCTCCTGGCTCTGCCCTCAGCCCTGCATCAGCCCACACGCAGCTCCTGCTCTGTGCCCGAGGCTGCTGCTGCTCCGGTTTCACAGCTGTGCTGCTCTTGAGAGGAAGGCCAGAGGCCTCCCTGTCCATCTCCTCAGCATGGAGAGATTCAACAGCTAAGGCTGCCCCTGGGCAGTGACCACACTGGGCTGAGGCAGACAAGGTGCAGGAGCCTGCCTGTGCCAGGGGCAAGCTCAGGCATAGCCCAACCCTGCTGCTTCTCCCGATTCATGGACACTTCAGGGGGGTGGCTAAGAGCAGCTTACCCTTGGGAGATGTTCCACTTGCTCAGGTGGCACTCAGAGGAATGCAGCAGGGTGAAAGGAGTGCTCTGCCTGGCCCTGCTAAACTGCCCTTCAAATGAATTCTCTATCAAAAGACTTCACCAAGGAACCTGCCCATTCTCAGCCAGCTGCTTGTTATAACCACCTTTACTTGACAGCTCTGCATCAAAAGGCTCTCTCACAGATTGCCAACAAGGGCCTGGAGAGGACAATTATGAGTGAGAGCACCACGAAGCAACCCAGCTCTGCTCACCCCTGCGCTGCGTTCCCCAGCCACTAAATACTGCACTCACAGCAAGCTCCAGCCCCACTGCCAGGCAGCAAGGGTGACCATCCTGAGAGAGGAGGACTGCAGGCTCTAGCATTTGGTGTCACCAGACCCACCTTTGCCTATGACAAGGCCACACTTATCAGCTGGCACTGTGTAGGTGATCTCCTGCATGCCCCCAGGTGCTCCAATGCTCCAGTCCCCACGGCCACGACCTCTTCCTCGGGCCACGGCCAAGCTCCCGAAGCCATCTCGTTCCTTGGAAGGCAAAAGATGAGTGTCAGTGGCTTTGCTGCTGGCTCCCACCCACAGCAAAGCATGAGGAGCAGAGGACAGCAAGGGAAGTCAATCTGCCCTGCAATCCATGGCACTGAGCGAGGAAACTCCTGGAGTTCAGCTTCCCTCTGAGGGTTCTGAGCACCTCAGAGAGCTGCCATGCGAGGCAGGGCACAGCTGCCCCCCTGACTCAGGAACAGGCTTCTGTTTCTTCAGTGCAAGCCTTCCTAGCTCCTGAAATAGAGCTGTAAACAAGCATCAGCTGCCAAGGGACTGCTGGCTTGTGATGGAGGCTTCCCTCAGAGCATCCTATAGATCCTGGCACTGACACAGCTCAGAAGCTGCTGCCGAAGCCTTTCCAGTGCTGTTCTTTAAAGACCTGCTGGAATTGCCCAGCTGAAATGGACACTCTCCAGACCTCCAGGAGGAAGCTCTGAGGTTCAAAGACACTTCAAGGACACATCTGGTCTGCCTAGCTGGCTCCTCCAAAAGCAAAGGCCATGGGCAGCCCGAGCCCATCACGACATGCCTCACAAAAACTATGGAATCAAGTCTCCAAAGCAGGCCTCAGGGCAAGGGATCCAAACCCGCCCTTGTGGACAGGTTATGCTCAGGTATCCTGTCTGGAATGGCCCAGAACCTCCACTCCTCCTCAAAGGGAGTGCAGAACCTCCCCCCTGAGCCTGCCCTGCTGCTTCATCCATCTGCTTCTTGTCCTTGGCCCACGCCATGTGTTGATGTCCTTCTCTGAGTACCACACACAGGAGCACCCCTGGCCTCCTCCTGCCTCTCACAGCTACTAGACCAGAGGACTGGAGGGTGAGGAGGCATCACTGAGCACTGCTCATGCCCTGCTGCCTCAGTGCTCCTCAGTCACTGTCCTGTTACTGCTCCATTCCACCAGCTCACCATTTCCAAACACCAACTGGACAAGAGGGGCAAGCATGGAGCTACAAGAAGGCCTCAAAACACTGCCTGAGAAGAGGAAGAGCTCTTCCCACAGCTCAGCCACTTCAAACCCCAACAAACCAAGCCCAGCCCCAGGAGCAATGTCCTGGCAGCAGCACATGTGGCCTAGCAGAGGGCAGACACAACTACTGCTGCTCCTCAGAGGGTGGCAGCCATGCAGGCAGCTGCCTGCACCCAGGCTCACTGCCACGTGAGCAGCACTTGGCCCCCTCCAGGCTGCAGGACCCACCTGTGCTGTGAGGATGAGCTCACTGATGATGTGTGCTGCGTGCTGACACCTGTCTGGCAGCCCCATGACCTGTGCCACTCGTTCTGAGCTAATGCCATCATCTGTGGAGAGAGAGAGGTGCCAGGGCCTCAGTTACAAGGAGCAAACATCCACCCCCCACCTAAAGCTTCCTTCCAGCACCACCACTGCTAGAGGCACTTCCACACAACTGCCCCAGGAGCTTCCCCTCTTCTCTTCACCTTCAGCCCCTTTTCTGTGGGCTGAAAGGAGACAAACCCCAGCCCATGCTGCAGAGGGGACAACACTCAAGAGGTGGCCCTCTGAAATGCCAAAAAAGCCACACAAGAGACTGGTATCATTTTAAGAGGACAAAGGCAGCTTTGAGAGATGATCAGACAGCCAAGGACCCAGAGAAAGTTAATTGGAATTAATCAACTCCTGATCCCCAAAGGCTTTAATGTCCTGAAGGAGAACTCTTCCAGAGGAAACAGAAAGGTGTTGTTCTTCTGGTGTTTATCCACTCAGTTGCCACTCCAGGCATGACTCTGGTGCATTTTCAGCTCTGCTGTGTGCACTTTTCCTCTCTGAAAACCAGGAAGTGCCTGAGGAGGCAGCACTTCAGATTGAAACAGGTTTCAGAAGGAGACAGTGCAGCTTTAACGAGGGAGGCCTTGGTGCTGGAGCCTCAGCTCCAATTCCCTTTAGCCATCCCAAAGTGGACCACTGGGCAGACAGGAGCAGCTCTCCAGCCTCACACAAACCTGGTTTAAATTGAATCCTAACTCCAGCATCACTCTGAATCTTTTTGATCATTTCTCCATTTCTTCCTATCACAATTCCAACAGCAAACCTGGGCACAGAGACCTGATGGGAAAGGCAAAGCAGTGTGAAAGCTCAGAGAACTGGACTGGGTTCCTGGGATGCCACAAGGAGATGCTCTCAGCTGAGGACAGGCCACCTTAGGCAGCTCCAGGCCACAGAACCCAAGCAAAAGGTGTGGCCACCAACTCCCTTCCCCACTCAGTGCACTCTGCACTGCAGGAACGCAGCTTAGAGAGACAACCAGAGAAGTGCCGGGGGGAGTCCAGGGGAACTCCTCTTGGCTAAGAACACAAAATGCATTTAGCCATCAGCTGCCTTCCCCCCAGTGCCCAGCCCAGGGGAGGTTAGCAGAGTAGTGGGGAAGGACACATACCTCTATGCTGCCTCCTCCCATCCTAGCACTGAAATCACTGCGCACGCCTCGGAAGTCTGCCTGCTCTTTCTCTCGGATGATCTCCAGAACCATTTCCCTTGCTTGCTACATGGGGAAAGAAGTCACAGTTAGCTCCAAAGTCTCCTGCTGCCCAGCTTGGAGGTAGGGCCTCAACGGTGCCTAGCAGTCAGGCTTCAGAGTGGCCTCCATCTGCACCAGGGAAGCGGTGCTCTGACTGCCAGGTCCTTCTCCCACGCCCACTGGAGAGCTCTTCCTGGTGGCCTCTTCCATGGCTGACAAACCTGCCAAGGCTGTTAGGTGGCAGCTTCTTGTGTGCAACTGCTTAGAGCACTGCAGAATCTGAAGGGGACCTACAGGCAGGCTGGGCAGGGGCTGCTCAGAAGGGCCTGTGGGGACAGGACAAGGGCAGTGGTCTGAAACTGGAGCAGGGCAGAGTTAGTTTGGGCATCAGGAGGGAGTTCTGCAGAGAGAGTGTGGGGAGAGACAGGCACAGGTTGCTCAGGGATGCAGTTGAGGGCCCATCCCTGGAGACATTCAAGGTCAAACTTGCTGTGTTCCTGAGCAACCTGCTCTAGTTGGAGGTGTCCCTGCTGCCTGCAGCAGGGCTGGACAAGATGACCTTTGAGGATCCCTTCCAACCTGATGCATTCTCTGACTCCTTCAGTCTTTCTTAAGACCCTTTAGCTTTTAAAGCACCTTGAATTCACTTTGGCTTTAAATTACAGGTGGTGAAGGCCCTTTCCCAGTGGACAGAACTGAAGCCAACAGAGTAAGGCAGAAGCTGTGGCAGCACAGCAGAGATGGTGTCTGCCAGGAGCCAGAGAGCACCCACCAAGGAGGCAGGTGGGCAGTGTGGAGCTCAAAGCCACTCGAAGAAGTGAAGGCCAAGCCTGCAGCAATCCAACAAGGCTTTCTGAGACCAATCAATGTTCCTCCTACCTGCTTGCAGCCCTCAAGGCCATGCACAAGCTTGCACACAGCTCAGCCAGCAAAGCTGTAGCTCAGAAATGAGCCAGCAGCTGCCAGCTTTAAGAGAAGCCCTTTCCCTCACACCCAAAGCCTTCCTGGGACTCTGCCTCCTTTCACTTTTGCTTCCTTTACACATTTTCCACACCCCTGAGGTGTGTTTTTTTTCACAGAAGGAAGCAACTGAAGACATTTGAGAGCTGCCAGGACAGAAATAAGGGCAATGGGAGAGATTTCACAGGATCATAAAGGTTGGAAAAGACCTCTCAGATCATCAAGTCCAACCATCAGCCCCAGACCTCCACAGCCATTACACCATTCTGTAGAGACGTCAAACACTGCTGCAGCACCCAGGGAATCCCAACCCCAGGATTCATCGAGCTCCTTCAGTGCTTTCTCAGTGTGCTCAACTCTTCTAAGTGATCTCAGAGGTCCTGTGCAGCCTCCAGGACAGCTGGGCACGACTCAGGGCACAGAAGATGGGACAACAGCACATCTTGCGTGGCAGAAGCCACCCGAGAAGCAGCAGCCCTTGAAGTGTGACTGGGTGAAGAGCAGCAAGCTGCCACTGAAGCCCTTTTTGCACATCTACAGCTCCACAGCAAGCAGAAGACTCGTGAAAAAAAAGGCCATCCAAGGGCCCTCTTGCAATTAGAGGCTTGAAAAGCACAACCCAAAGCTGCCAGCCCTGAGTGCCATCAGCTGCTGCAGCACTTCCTGACCAGGGAAACCCTCTGAAACACAACCATTTTTATTAGGCAGGAATGCTAAGCTCCATTTAAGTGCTTAGCAAGGTATGAAAAGCCCTTGCTGAGACGTGGAACGTGCCAGAGCTCGACTTCAATGCCCTGCAACCTCCCAGGCCCCAGCTGCTGCTGAGGTTTCCCTACTTGGAGGTGCAGGCAGGAGCAGATGAGTGGAAGCCTGGCACAGGGAGGCCGAGGTGCCAGTCCCGAAGCAAACCCCTTGGTGTCAGGAGTTGTTGTGGGATTTGGTTTTGAATGACCTGCGTCAGTTGGCTGTCTGAGCTAGGGAGCCCTCCCCCGGCGCTTCTCAGGCGTGCTCAGGGTTCCCTGTGCTGCACAGCACACAGCTGGCACCTTCTGCTACAGGCTGCCAGGCCTTCCAAAGCTACTTCCTCCCGACGCTCCTCCTCAGCTCTCCTCCTGCCGTGGGGCAGCTCCCGGCTCGCACTGCCCACAAGCCGCCGCCTGCTCTCCTCTGCTCAGAGAACCCCAGCGGGGCCCAGGAGGCGCTCACAAAGGCGCCGCAGCTCGGTGCCTGCCTCGGCCGGGGGCAGGGCTTGTGTCTGTTACCTACCTGCACTTTAAAGGCATCTCCAGTAATCCGGAGAGGTTTGTCTGCTCCGGTGGGCAAAGGACCGTCCTGGATCATGATCATTTTCACCCCCGTTCGCTCCTGAGGGGAAAGCACAGAGCACTTTGCTGAGCAGAGCCCCTGAGGCAAGGGACCAGCTTTTGGCTACTCAGCACTACCCAGGGCACATCAGCAGCTTTACAGATCTCTACTTCAGCTCTTCCTGGGTCATTAGAGCACAAACTGACTGCCAGTGAAGGACTGCCCAAAAGCCTGCTGCTGAAGCTCTCAAGTGGCTGAACCCCTTGCAAAGAGAACCCCTCTGCCTCAGCAGCTGCTTTTCCAGCCCCTTCCACAATCTGTAGCTATCTGCATGGAACAGTTCAGAAGTGAGCAACCTTAAAGCTGCTGGATGATAGAGGCCTCATCGAGGCACTCAAACCCCTACAATGGTAACCCTGACCCCCTTTATTCTTCAAAACCCCCTCTTGTTACCAGAGGGAGGAGCCAAGAATGTGCTGAGCAAAGATTCAAACACAACACTTGCAATTGGAAAAGAGTAGGATGGGTTAAATAACAAACAAAAAAGACACAGGGCAGCTTTAGCACAGAGCAGCAACAAAGAGAGAAGCAGAGGAGTCTACGACAGCAGGGCTGGCATGAAAACCTAGACCAGACTCAGCCTTGTCTTGGCTACAGGGATCCCCTCCTGAAGAGCAGGCACCAGAGCTTAGCTAAGGCACAGGAGTTCCTTTCCCAGTCCTGGCACCACTCTGCCTCAAAGCCCGGGGGGGGTTCGTTTGAACACCAGGTTGGAGTGCAGCTCTCGGCAGGCAGAAGAGTCGAGTCCCTGCTGGAGAAGGGGAAGCACTGCAGGCTCCGGGCTCCAGCCGGCTCTGGGTGCTGTAGAGAAGAGAGCCCTGAGGGATGCCTCTTGCGCACCTGCAGCTGCTTTATTGTTTCACCTCCTTTGCCGATGACCAGCCCCACTTTGGACGCCGGGATCAAAAGCTCCTGAATGGTGCTGTTGCCATCAACATCGTTGTGAAAAGCAGGTCCGTTCCGACAGCGATCTACAATCTGCCCCAGCAGCCGCTTGGCTTGGCTTGGGAAGAGAACCAGGGGAAAGAACCATTAGACAACACTGCCCCACAGCACCCAGAGCCCAGGGACCAGCGGGATGGGAGAGGAGAAGAAGTGGAAAGATGGAGGAAACCAGAGGCAGCACAATGGTTGCTTTCTTTGGCTGTCTGAAAACTCTTGGATATTCTCTCCCCTATCCCTTCAGAGTAGGGAGACACTGGCACAGGTTGCTCAGGGAGGTTGTGGAGCACAAAATCACAGAATGGGATCAAAGATCTGATTCTGTGCTCCACAACCTCCCTGGAGGTGTTCAAGGCCAGGCTGGATGAGGCCTTCAGCAACCTGGGCTAGTGGGAGGTGTCCCTACCCCTGGCAGAGAGGTTGGATCTAGATGATCTTTAAGGTCCCTTCCAACCCAAACCATTCTGTGAATTCCATGATTGCTTCTAAGCAGTTTTGATTTTTGGAAGGGGAAGAGAGAAGGAATAGCAGCAGCAGGCTCTGAGCTCTCTGGAAGGCTGAGCTCCAGCATCCAGGGTGCTCATTCTGCACAAAGGTGCTCTGGGTCCTCAGCTTTAAGATCTACACAATCTTGGGTAAAACTCAAGCTCTCCTCTCTTTCTTGGTCAAGACAAAGCCCCCACTGCTCTGAGACTGACACAGCACAGGGGCTACCCTTGCTCTGCTCTGCCTGCTCTTACCAGCAGCACCAGGACACTGTTCTAACAGCCTCTGCCCCAAGCAGTAGGTGCTGGAGCTACACAGCAAAGCGAGGCAAGGATACTGCAGCAGCAGCCAGTGAGAGACTGGGTTCTTCTACTCCTGGTGAGAAGAGACACACAAAGAAGCATTTGGGAGATTAAAGATCCCTCCTCTAAAACTCTTCAGCACATCAGAGGTAACTGGCAGGGCTCCCCTTCACCTTCAAGATTCCTAACAGCAACACAGCCCTTTCCTGCCCTTCTCAAAGTAGGTGGAAGAAAGCCCAAAGCAGCAGCTTCCCCTCTCCTCACACCAAGCCACATCAGGCACCCTCGAGGGGCTGTCTTCTCTCTGGTGACCTGAAGGATCAGTGCAAAGCCAGCCCTTGTCAGCAGACAGTCACCCAGGCAGCACCAGAGGTGGTGATCTGAGGGCACACACAGGTCACAGCACTGCTTTTTGCTGTCTCTCAAGGCAAAGCAAAGCTGGAGCTTCTGCAGGCCCACTTCAAATGTGCTGGGAGAACCTGCAGAGCAGGGGGGTTCTGCCCAAGCTGCCTGCATGGCTGGGGGGAGGTCTGCCCAAGCTGCTTGCAGGGCCAGGGGTGTCTGCCCAAGCTGCCTGCAGGGGTTTGCTCAATTACCTGAGGAGGTTTTTCTCCTCTGCCTCTATACTTTGCATGAAGCTGTTTTAGTGCCAGTGTACACACATCAGTTAAGACAGGACATCTTTCAGAGGAGAAGGGAATGAAGCCTGTTAGGTTGCCACTGGACAGAACTACTCAAAACCCTCCTCTCAAAACCCCTTCCAAAGGGGTCTGACATCTGGACTGGTTTCCTTAGTTGGTTTTCTGTCTGTTCCCTAAGAGCAAACCAAAACAAATTGTTCAAACGAGCAACTTGACAAGAATTTCAGCACAAAAATACACCAACTTCCCCCTAATTCCATGTCCTCAGCATCCTGCTCTGCTCCACAAAGATCCCCACTTTAGAACCCAAAAGAATCAAATCTGTTTGTTTACACCTTCCTTCGAGGCAGCCACGACTACACTGCCCTGCTCTTTGCAGAACCACGAAGTCTTCACTACACCTCACCCCCACTTTCCCCCACATCCATCTCATCAGGCATCCCAGCTTTTGATTGCTTTGCTCCTGTGCTGAAAGACCCTTTGCTGAGGGGGGAAGAGCACTGCAATCCCAGCCAGAAGGCACTGCCTGCCCCGTGACGCGAGCTGGCCAATTGCATTGCTTCCGGCTCACTGCTCGCAGCATTACGGTAGGGATCAGGAGACCTAAGCACCCTTAGCTCCCTCAGGGATGGAAGAATGATGAGTGCCTCCTCCTCAGAGGGACCAATCTTTGTGCCCATGTATTTTTTTCACTAGCAAATGCAACTCAAAGATTTCCAGATGGATTTTAAAAAACCCACCTACCCAAAGGCTGGGGAGAGAAAGAGCAGCTCCATATGTTAAGTGTGTTCCTGTAAGCCTGAGGATCCTGGATCCAGTTCCAGCAGGAGGTCCTCAACTGGTTTGTGAGAGTCTCAAACTCAGCTCCTGGGAAGGGGGAGGGAGGAAACACTGTCCCTAAAGTTTCTATAGGTCTAGAGGGCAGCAGTCCCTGCTGGCTGGCCTCGTGTCTCTACCATGCAGGGAGCAGAACGCCAGGCGTTGCTTCGCTCCTTGGCAGCAGCGCAGGGGCAAGCACACCCACGGGCCTCATGCTGCTCTGCCACAGCACCAACACCTCCAGGAGAGTCTGGAGTGGCACCAACAGGCTTTGGAGGCCTCATGCAGCCCTTCTCCAGCTGGAAGGATGCTCATCTCAACGGGAGTAGGGAAGCACAGGGGAGAAGAGAGGTGCCCTTCAACAGCTTAGCTCAGTACCCTGGAAAGCTGCAGTCAGAAAACTGCTTCCTGGGTGCCCTAAGAGCAACCTGGCCCTGAGGAGGGGAATTCCACTGAGACTTCTGCAGAGGGTTCACACTGCAAGAGGAGAAAAAGCCTTCGGGGTGCACAGTTTAAAGCATCAGACCAGGAGGTTCTATGCTCCAGAGACCCTCAAGTTTCTCTAGGCCAGCACTCGCTGGTGTGGCTAACCAGGCAGCACCACTGACAGAGCACAGCATCAGGGAGAAGAGAGAGGAGGAGGAAGGAGAGCAAGGGAAGCAGCACTCACTCGATGCTCTCTGGCGTCCCGGTGAGCACGCAGGGCCGCTCGGGCATGCCACCGCTGTCTGCGGAGGAAGCAGAGAGGAAGCTCTGAACACGTGGGACTGGAAGATAGCAGCTGCTCGGCACTAGCAGGCACCGAGAGCAGCACTGCCCCCTCTCCACACTCATTAATGAGCTCTAAAACATCCAGGGTCAACGTATTGGAGATTTCCTGGACGTCTGCATTATTTTAACCCCTAAAAGGAGGGGTGAGAATCTGGCTCAGGCTCAGCAGCAGCTTCCTGCACAGCACTGCAGGACAGCCAGCTGCAGGCAGGCACCGGCAGGCAGCAAAAGGCCAATCCCATCCTTCCAGGCCGGCCAAGCCGCACAGAACTGCTGCTGCCCTCCGGCAACGTTCTGCCAGGAGCTGGACTCAGCCCCAGAGCCGAGCACCGGTGCCACCAGGAGAAACTCACCAGGTCTGCAGCGTGGCCTGTCCGTTTGCCTGTCGATTACTGACAGCTGCTGAGTCGTTTCATTCCCCAACCCTCCTGCCAAACCTCTATGCTCTGCCCGTCAGGAGCTCAGCCCCGCAGCAGCTCTCCCGTGCCCAGCACATCCCGGTCGATACTGGCGATGCCAGGTGTGAGGAGCAGCTGGCCTGCTGGGCACAGCACCCTTCCACACCAAAGCCTCTGCACCCACCACACCAAGAGCCTCTTACCTGGAGCAATTTGAATTTTGCAGCCAGACTCTGCCTGGATCCTTGAGATCTGCTCTCCTCCCCTGCCGATGACTGCAACGAGTTCAACAAGCGTCAGAACACCTCTCTGCCAAGCAGCTGCAGAGCACCTTCCCCCTTTTTACTCTGCTGCAGCTATCTATAAAGGAACAGTGTGACTCCAGGATTGCAGAAGAGGCTGACACAGCATGACCCAATCTATCATCAGATGCTGCCAAATGTTATTCTGTTTGCCTGGGGAGAAAATAAACCAAACCCAAAAGGCCTGTCTGGGACTGGAGTGGAAACAGGGAGCCTGCAGGAAACAAGGTGGCAGCCTGAGTGCTACTAGCTCAGTCCATCTAGAATGGGTTGGGTGGGACCTTAAAGATCATCCAGCTCCATCCCCCTGCCATGGCCACCTTCCCCTAGCCCAGTGATTCGAGTGCACTCTGCTCAGCCTGACCCAATGAATCACTTCTCTTGGGTACCAAAACCAGGTAAAGACTTTTGCTTTCATTCTCTACAATTCCTGTTTCCCTGTCCCTCTCCAGTGGCTGTGACACTTGGCTGCCCTGCACTCACACCCTGACAGGCTCCAGCAGCCTCCAGTGAAGACCACCCCCAAGAGCTCCTGCAGGCAGCACAGGAGCGTTCCACAACCAGCCACGGCAAAGAGAGACAAGGCCAGCACCACTCACACCCCTGCCAGGCTGCACAGAGAGCACAACTGGCAAGTCAGACAGGTCTGCCTGCCTCAGGGTGCTCCCACAGAGGCAGCTCTCAGCTGTGGGGTTTGCCACCCTCCTGCTATCTTCCTGCCCCCAGACCAGGATTAGATTGAGCATGGAGATGCTGCAGCAGCAAGGTGTGAGCTGCCCTCACGGAGCCAGAGCAGCTCTCAGCAGTCACAGCTTCACACTGCACTGGGCTGAAAAGGACCCACGAAGGTCATCTTGTCCAACCCCCTGCAGGCAGCAGGGACACCTCCAACTAGAGCAGGCTGCCCAGGGCCACACTAAGTCTGACTTTGGAGGTCTCCAGGGATGGGGCCTCAACTGCAACCTGTCCCAGTCTCTCCCTACCCTCACTGCACAACTTCCTCCTGATGTCCAACCTAACTCTGCCCTGCTCCAGTTTCAATCCATTGCCCCTCACATCCTATTCCCTATCTGAACAGTTTCTCCCCAGCCTCCCTGCAGGTCCCTGTCAGAAACTGAAATCTGCCTGGAGCCTTCTCTTCTCCAGGCTGCACAACCCCAACTCTCAGACTGTCTTTGTAGCAGAGCTGCTCCAGCCCTCTGATCACCTTCATGGCTTCCCCTGGACCTGCTCCAGCAGGCCCATGTCCCTCTAGTGATGGAGGTCCCATAGCTGGACACAGCAGGGGAGGTCTCAGCAGAGGGGCAGAATCCCTCTGTCCAGCTGCTGGCCACGCTTCTGATGCAGCCCAGGTGCCACTGGCCTTCTGGGCTGCAAGCGCCCATTGCTGGCAGGACTGATAAATGAGGAGGCCTGGCAGAAACCAAGGGAGTGTTCCCTCTGCAGGAATCTGAGCTACAGTTTTGCAGTGGCTTCAGAACTTCCCACACCAAGGGGCAATTACCACAGCTGTTCTCTGCCTCTTCCCTCTGCATACATCCAGAGGAAGAGACGCACAGAGCACAGCAGTGGAAGGGCCTGAGCAATCACTGCCGTAACAGAGCAGCAGGAGGTGTCATTGGAAGGAAGAGTGATGATCATCAAGAGGAAGAGAGAAATTAGGATCAGGCTTGAAAGAGAGCAGCAGCAGGAAGGCAAATGTGGGAAGGGTGCTCAGCCGAGTGCCGCTGGCTGCGCTTCCCTGCAGCACAGGAAGCAGGGAGCTCAAATCCTCCTTGCTCCGCTCAACTTTAACATCTCAGTGTTGGTTTCCTCCCTCAGCTCTCCCAGTACTGCATGCTCCAGGGAAGTAAAACACTTCAGTGAAGGGGAATAAATCCACTTCTGACTCAGGCACTGTCTGAGTGGGAATTTCAAGGAGTGAATCACTTTCAGCAGCCTGTACCAGAGTCCTCTCCTTATCCCTAGCACGTGGAGCTTTTCTGTGCAGTCTGCACCTGAAGTTTAAGCTCAGATCCCCTGGTCCCCACCAAGACAACATCAGACAAAGCTCATCCAAAGCCAGCAAGCACAGAAACCTGTGAGCAGGTGAGAACCAGCAGCATTCCTGCACAAAAAGCATGGTAAGAGACACCAGAAGCATCCCAGGTACTTACTAAATCCAACCATTTTGTCAGGCACTTTGAACTCTTCTGTTATTACAGCCCTGGAAAAGAGGGGAAAATAAAACCAATGAAAAATGAATCACAAAGAACAATCTGGAGCCAAGCATGGCCCTGCCATGGATGCCAGGCAGGGCAGAAGGCTTCTGCACACACAGGTAAACAGCACATCGTGCTCACAGCTGCTTGTTTGGGAAGGGACCTCCCATGGGCACCTCACTTCTCTGCTGGATCCATTCCCAGCCTCACCTCCAGTGCTTTCAGTGGAGCTGCTGGAAGCTCCTCTTTTGGCCATTCTTGCTCCAGGCATTCCACAGCAGAACTGAAGCTTCTTTAAGTATTTAGCCCAGAGCTTCCAAGGCCTCACCTCTGTGCACTGCTCTGGGCTGTGCTCCTGCCCAGACACTAGTCAAAGCCAATCCTAGAGCCACAGAATTGTTTGGGTTGGGAAAGCCCTCCAAGATCATGCAGTCCCTGAGAGGTTGTGGAGTCTCCTTCTCTGGAGATCCTCAGAACCCACATGGAGGTGCTCCTGTGTGACCTGCCCTACGTGGTCCTGTCTGGCAGGGGAGGTGGACTCAGTCTCCACAGGTCTCTTCCAACCCCTAACACTGAGTGTCCAACATCATCCCAACACCACTTTGACCACTGAACTCTGGCCTCAAGTGCCAAGGGCACACAGTTCTTGCACACCTCCAGGGGTGGGGACTCCAGCACCTCCCTGGGCAGCCTGTGCCAATCCCTGACCACTCCTGCAGCAAAGACATTTTTCCTCATCTCCCACCTAAGCCTCCCCTGAGAAAATTTCAGGCCACTGCCTCTCCACCTCTCCCTAGTATCAAGTGATAAGAGCCCAACCCCACCTCACTCCAGGAGGTTCCTGTTGGGCTGTCCTCTCCAATGTTATGCCTTGGGATTTTTTTGCCTGCTTGTCCTTATCTCTCTTTCTTTGAGTTTCTAAGAGCTGTCTTCAACCACCCTTTCAGGCCTTCCCTATCTCAAGACTTCCATATCTGCTGCTCCTTGGACCTTTTCAATGTCTCCCTGCCTCAACACACAGCCCCCAAAGCTATTTCTTAAGGCTTGACCATAGTCAAGCAGGAAGGAGTTCACTTGGACTGGGTGTTTTTAGCTGAATCACTTCCATCTTGTATCCAATACCACAATGAGTAATTTGCAACCTCCACCTCCTGAGATGTGCAGGACACACAATCTGCTCAGCAACTCAAGAGCAGGGAAACCTCTGCATAACTCAGTGCAGGTCTTGCGGTGAGGTGCATCAAAATCTTCCCCATCTTTTGCTTTAGGTCACTTAAGGGAGGAGTAAAACACAAGTCAGAACTTCCCCAGCTGCAGATGAAGGCTTCTGCCCTGCCCTGCTCTTCAGGCTGAGCATCACTCTTGGTCTGCCCTGCAGTAACCGCAGCCTGCTGCCCACACCGCCTGTCCTGCACCATTTGCTAACCACTCTGTGCTGAAGGGGTGGACAAAGCAACCAACTCAGCAGATCAACACCACCAGACCCAGAGAGAAACCAATCCAGGCTTGGGTTTCCTAGTAGAGAGGCTGCTCTTGGGTTGGAAGGGACCTCAGAGAACATCTACTCTAATCTCCACAGGCAGGGAGGTTGGAGTAGAAGATCTCTGATGTCCCTTCCAACCTCCTCTGATCGATTTTGCAGTCCAAGGCATTCCTTGCCTAAACATCACTCCTAGAGAAGAGAGGTGGGAAGGGAGGAGCAGAGAGACAACTCCACCTCCACCTTTCTGTGCCACACCAGCTAGAGTCACAGAATCACTAAGGCTGGAGAAGTCCTTTAAGCTCATCACATCCAGCCTCCTACTCCACACCTCCATGACCACTTGACTGTGTCCCACAGTGCCACATCTGCTTGTTTCTTGAACACCTCCAAGGATGGTGACTCCACCACCTGCCTGGGCAGCCTGTTAGGGCACCAGCAGAAATGCTCCTCCCCTCCTACTCCAGTGAAGACAGACAACTCCCAAAGACCAGGATTTGAGGGAAAGGGGGAATCTCACACAGGATGCCTGACAACACAAACCTGCCTTGGTGTCCTCACACCACCTCTGACAAAGGACCCATCCCAGGTTCTATTTGTTCAGTTTGGAGAAGAGAAGGCTCCTAGGAGACACCTTCCAGTATCTGAAGTGGGCTACGAGAAAGCTGGGGAGGGACTTGTTAGGATGTCAGGTAATGATGGGACTGGGGGGAATGGATCCAAGCTAGAGGAGGGGAGATGTAGATTAGATGTTAGAAAGAAGTTCTTGACCATAAGGCTGGAGCAGGTTGCTCAGGGAGGGTGGAAGCCTCATCCCTGGACACTTTCATGGCCAGGCTGGACGTGGCTCTGGGCAATGGAAGGTGTCCCTGCCCATGGCAAGGGGTTGGCACCAGATGATCCTTTAGGTCCCTTCCAACCCTGACAGTTCTGTGATGCTACACCAACCAAGCCAAGCAATAGTAGCAAACCCAACAATCACTGAAAACAACCAAAGCAACCCACAGAGAAAGCCCCAAGCAGCCCAAACTCTGCCTCCCCACACACTGACCACTTCCAATGTTTGTTACAGTGCCATGGGTTTGGTTACTTTTTTCCTTCCAGGGCAGGAAGGAGAGAAGAGAGAATTTCTTCCTCTTGGTCCTGCAGATTAACAGGAGCCAAATCCCAGTTTCCCACCAACTCCTCTTTCTTCATCACAACAAACAAGCTTAAAGGGTTAGGAGAGAGCCCAGCCTGGAGAAAACCCAAGCTGACAGTTTCTCTACATTCTCAACCTCTTGACTTGCTAACACTGCTACAGATGGTGGATCAATAAACAATTAGAACTGATCAATAAATAATAAAACATAACCCACTGCTTACCTTTGATGTACCAGGGCCCCTAACTGGTTACCTACTGTGGCAGAGAGAGAAAAAAGGACAAAAAAATCAAAGCATTAGCACGGATAAACTAACTCCATCCCCACAGAAAAAAGAGTTCTTACCGTTTCATCAGAAGAGAGAGAGGAAGAAAAGCTAAACAGCAATTTAGGTTCAGTGGCTGCAATGAATGTGTTATGCAGGAGAAAACAGGAGGGGACTTCTTGATCAGCACATAGCACAGCCCAGGGTCCAGCTGAACACAGGATAGGGAATTGATCTGTGTCTCCCCATGCTGAGAGTCAGAGGAGAAAATCCTGCCTGCCCAAAGCCAAATCCCTGCAACTAAGCTGCCCCCACCCCCCTTGCTCAAATTAAGCTCAAAGTAGTAAAAAATAGGGGAGAAGAGAGAGAGGGGGAAAAACAATAGGGGAGAAGGGAGAGAGGGGGAAAAACAACAGGGGAGAAGGGAGAGAGGGGGAAAAACAACAGGGGAGAAGGGAGAGAGGGGGAAAAACAATAGGGGAGAAGGGAGAGAGGGGGAAAAACAATAGGGGAGAAGGGAAAGGGGGGGAGAAAACAGCAAAGAAGGGAAAGAGAGCAAAAAAAAGGAGAGGAGAAAAAAGGAAGAAAAAAGGAAAAAAAGAAGAAAGAAAAATGAAAACGAGATGGGGAGGGAGGGAAGGAGCAAAGAGAAGTTTGGGGCAGCCTGCTGTGCATCAACCCCAAAAAAAGCTGTGCAGGGATTCAGAGGAGGCTAAAAGCAGTCAGGAGCCCCCAGCACCTACTTCTGTCTGTGTCTCTCAGCTGTGCTCCATGGAGCCCACCCACACGGAGACCTGTCGGAGGAGAAGGGCTGATCAGTAACCTCATGCCCCCCCCCAGTGATGCACAGAGGGCCACAGAGCCTCCCTGCCTGCACATTCCAGGCATACCTGGGCTGGGAGCTGGGGGTGGCCCAGCTCTGCTCAGCGCACTTCCCTCTCCAGCTGATTTCTCTCTCCCCCCTGTCCAGCTCGACCCCACCAAGCTGAAATCTTTCTTCTCTCAGAGGAACTGCTGCAAAGTGGGGACACAGGACCCTGCTGGGCTCCCTAACTGGCCTTTGCCTGCAGCACAGCAGCTCAAAACCAGACCATTTGGTGCTAACAACCAGCCGAGGGATTACATTGCACGCCCGGGGGGTGCAAGGAGTGAAACAAATCCAAGTGGCTGACAGATGAGCTGTGAGAATACAGATGCTGCCTCCAACTACCTTGCAGCCACCTCTCAGGGGAGGGTTAGGTTGGAGAGTAGGAAAAATTTCTTCCTTGCCAGAGTGGTCAGGGATTGGCACAGGCTGCCCAGAGAGGTGCTGGAGTGCCCATCCCTGGAGGGGTTCAAGAACCATGTGGCCATGGCACCTGGGGATAGGGTTTGGTGGCCACGGTGGTGTTGGGCTGGAGGCTGGACTGGATGACCTTAGAGAGCTTTTCCAACCCAAAGCATTCTGTGATCCCATGAAAAAGCAAGGACGTGGCTCCTGGCTCCCACAGCCCAAAGGTCTGTTTCTGCTCCACACCTCCACTCTGCTCCCACGCAGAGGCAAGGGCTGGGGCACGCCACAGGGGCTGGGGCACTGCAGCCTGCTGTTCTGCTCTGCTCCACCATCTCCCTCTTCACACCAGGGAGGGGCTGCACTCCAACAAGCCACACAGATGCTTCCCCTTTTTACACCCATTGAGTCCAATTTAACTCTGACTGCAGTCATTTTACTGCCAATAAGGAAAAAGTACTGAATAAAATCAGCACAATTTCATTCTAATGGCACCTGCTGCTTGCTAACTCTTCACTCTGCTCCAAGCTTCACCTTAACTGAATTCCACCTAACAGACACTCAAAACAAAGGTGGATTTTCCCTTTTTTTTCCCCAGCCCATAAAACAGAGCAGTGCCTCCCACTAAATTAATGTGCCAATCTCATCAAGAAGATTTTCACGGCTAGAATAAACTCCAAGTGATGGATGCAGCTGCTGCAGAGCAGCCTCAAAAGTATGAAAAGCAAACCAGGATCAGGGAATCAGCACAGAATGGAATCATAGAAAGGGTTGGGCTGGAAGGGACCTCCAAAGCTCATCCAGTCTAACCCCCTGCACTCGGCAGGGACATCCTCCACTAGAGCCCTGTCGAGCCTGACCCTGAATATCCCCAGGGACGGGGCCACAACCACCTCCCTGGGCAACCTGTTGCAGAGTTCCAGCATCCTCCTGGTGCAGAACTTGCTTCTCACATCCAATCTCAGTATGCTCTGCTCTCATTCCAAACCATTGCCCCTGGTCCTGTCCCTGCAGGTCTTTGGGAACAGTCCCTCTGCAGCCTGCTTGTGGTCTCCTTCAGGTACTGAAGGCAGCTCTAAGGTCTCCCTGGAGCCTTCTCTTCTCCAGGCTGAACAGCCCCAGCAATCCCAGCCTGTTCCTGCAGCAGAGCTGTTCCAGCCCCCTGATCATTTTTGTGGACCCTCTCCACCAGGTCCACGTCCCTCCATGTCTGTGCCCAGCCCTGCAGGTGAGGTCTCCCCAGGGCAGAGGGACAGGATCCCCTCTCTCCATCTCTGGCCATGCTGCTTTGGATGCAGTCCAGGCTGCCCTTGGCCTTCTGGGCTGGCAGTGCCCACTGCTGGCTCCTGCCCAGCTTCTCCTCCACCAGCACCCCCAAGTCCTTCTCAGCAGGGCTGTTCAATCTGGCCAGCCCCAGCCTCCAGCTGCAGCACTGCTGCTTAGCCCTCCTGCATCACTGCACACTTCTCCAAAGCAGCCCAAACCAAGGCTCAGAGATTCACAGAGTGGTTTAGGTTGGAAGGAATCTCAAAGGTTCTGCTGAACAACCTCTTTTCAGCAGACCAGATCCTGCCTCCTTGGAACACAGGGTGGCTGTTGCTTTAAGGATTACTTAGCATTAAATAAACTTAGTAAATTGTGCTGCTAATTAGAGGGACTTATTAATTGGAGTAGAGGCCAGGAGCAGCCTCTGGCCAGTAAGATGAGTGCTGGGAGCAGTGAGCCACAAGCAAAATCATAGAATCAAGCAGGTTGGAAGAGAGCTCCAAGCTCAGCCAGCCCAACCTAGCACCCAGCCCTGTCCAGTCAACCAGACCATGGCACTAAGTGCCCCAGCCAATCTTCTCTCGATCACCTCCAGCCACAAAGACTCCACCACCTCCCTGGGCAGCCCATTCCAGTGCCAATCACTCTCTCTGTGAAGAACTTCCTCCTAACATCCATCCTGAACCTGCCCTGGCACAGCTTGAGGCTGTGTCCCCCCAGTTCTGTCGCTGGTTGCCTGGCAGAAGAGACCAACCCCACCTGGCTACAACCTCCCTTCAGGTAGTTGTAGACAGCAATGAGGTCACTCCTGAGCCTCCTCTTCTCCAGGCTAAACAACCCCAGCTCAGATGCCACCAGGTCTCTCTGCAGCTCAGACTAGCCCCATGTCCAGTGCTCCCCTCGGCTGAGAAACATCAGCTGCTCCAAGTGGCACAGAAATGCTGACTGGGACCTGCTGGGAGCAGTGCAAATAACCATCCCCCCCCACGCCCCCCCCCCCCCCCCCCCCCCCCGGACTGCAGCTACCTGCAGAGTGACTTTAAAGTTCCTTCCAGAAAAGAGGAATAAAAGCAAGCAGCATTAGAAGAGAAAGAGCACTCCTCAGTCTGCAGCTGCAGCTACCAGCCCCAGCCAGGGCAGCAGGGCCAGCCCAGCAGCTCTCTGCTCCAGAGGGAGGTTATGCAAAGGGAGGTGCAGGAGCCACTCAGGCACTCTGGCTTCCAGCGCTGTGACAAATCTATTTCTCCTGGAGATGCACTAAAAGCAGCTGAATTTGTTTTGACCAGCACACTGTCACCCTCCTGTCTTAAGCCCCCTTCCTAGGCTGCCATCAATCAGCCTCCCCCAGCAGCTGTTTACAGCAATGGACAGGCAGAATGAGATTTTCCTGAGAGACAGACACTTTTCTTGTCACCTTAAGTACTTCCACTGAACCCAATTTCTTCAGGAGTATTAGGGACAGAAGTAATTTTCTAAGAGCTGCAGAGGGCTGAGGAAGCAGCCAGCCCTGAAGCCAGCTGTAAACACTCAGTGTATGGAGCTAAACAATCACATTTACCACCAGATTTGTTTCTGAGCTGCCCAGAGCAGCAGCAGAGACCCAAAGCCCAGCACTGCGACCACAGAAATTGTCACTCCTCCGCAACGGAGCTCCCAACTGTGCTTCAGAAAGAAGCAGGAGAGGGAGAAGTGTGGGCATGCAACCCCAGCACCCCTTGCTTGCAGCTAGGAGAGCTCAAAGCCTCTCTCATCCCAGTGCCCTGCCAGCGGCGGCTGCAGCGCAGACCTGCAGCGCCAGGGCAGTGAGCCCGAGGGGTGGACCACAGCAGCCGCGGCGAGGAACACTCCCAGCTGCGGCAGCGTCTTGGGCAGGCTGCAGATCCGGGGTGCCGCCGAAGGGCAGTGCAGGAGGCTGGCAGAGGGGGATCTCCTCACCCCTCTGGGTTTCCTAAAGCCAGCAGAAGCAAAGCCCAAGCTGAACAAAGCGGGAAGCAGGCTCAAGCCTTGCTCCTGCCTGCCAACTCCTCTTCCTCTGTGGCATTCCAGCCCTTCAGAACAGCTCTTCCATCACTTCTCTTCCCCTCACAGAACGGTTTAGGCCAGAGAAGAGCTTTAAACCATGACTCCAACCACTAACCCAGCACCACCAAGTCTGCTTCTGAACCATGCTCCACAGCAGCACTTCCCCACAGCTTTTAAATCCCTCCAGGGAGGAGGACTCAACCACTGCCCCAGGCAGCCTGTTCCAGAGCTTGGTGACTCTTAAGGGGAAGAAATTGTTCCTCATGTCCAACCAAAACCTCCCCTGGTGCAAAGATCCCACAGATGAGATCTTTGGGAAAAGACATGGACAAAGTTCAAGGAACTACAGATGTGTGTGAACAACCCAAGGGCAGACACCACACTGGATGTACTTTAAAGCAGTTGTGGACAAGGCCCAGTGCAGAGCAAGCACCTAAGGGAGCCTCTACACCCACAGAAGAGCTGCCAGCACAGGAGGCAGCAGCACAGCCGCTCCGCAGCGATGCTCCATGGATCACCCCACAAGAACCCAGAGCAAGCTGCACTTACAGCCCAAGCTGCAGCTGTACAGCCACAGTCTGTGTCAACACAAACAAGGCTCAGCCAGCAACAGGCCTCACCAGTAAAAGTTTAAGTCCAAAGTCTAACCTGTGCTGTCATCAAGCCCTGTGACCATTTCATGTGGCAGAAGTTCCCCACAAACCATTTTGTCAGGAGGTTGCTTCCTCACTTCAGTCTGAGCAGGCAGTGCCAGCAGCAAGCAGGAGCACTGCTAGCAATGAGCTGCTCCTAGAGGGCTGCTTCTGCTCTCCAGCAGGCTGCCACTGAGCTAAGCTGTTCAGACACAGCCCCAAGGTGGTCAGCAGCCTTCAGATAACATTAGGGGTTGGAAGGGACCTCCAGAGACCACCCAGCCCAATGTCCCCGCCTGAGCAGGGTCACCCAGGGCAGGTCACACAGAAACAGATCCAGGTGGGTTTGGAATCTCAGCACAGGAGACTCCACAGCCTCTCTGGGCAGCCTGCTCCAGGGCTCCAGCACCCTCACAGGGAAAAGCTTTCCCTTAGGCTCCTGTGGCACCTCCTCTGCTCTGGCTGGCAAAGGATCACTATGCAAAAAGTTGAGCTTAACACAGGAAGGTTCCTTCCAACCTGCATCAACCTCCAGCAGCACTTTTCTCTTTAAAATCCATGCACAAAGCCCTCCAGAACTCTTGCCAGGGAATCGACTCCTGTGCAGTGACCACAGCTACACATGGAAAAGAGCACATGGAAGGCTGTCCCTGTCCTCTGCCTGCTCTCCAAAACCAGGGGTCAGCAGGGAATGATCGTAGAGTGGCTCAGGTTGGAAGGGACATCAGAGATCAGCTACTCCACCTCCCACCACAGGCAGGGACACTTCTCAGCTAGACTCAGATGCTCAAAGCCTCATCCAACCTGGCCTTGAACACCCTCAGCAAGGAGGCAGCCACAGCCTCCCTGGGCAGCCTGTGCCAGACTCTCACCACTCTCACACTGAAGATCTTCACCCTAAAATCCAGTCTAACTCTCAGCTTCAAACCATTCCCCCTTGGCCTGTCTCTACACACCCTCAGCAAAAGTCCTCTGCAGCATTCCTGCAGGATCTCTTCAGCTATTAGCAGGCAGATCTAAGGTCCTCCTGGAGCCTTCTCTTATCCAGGCTGCACAGCCGCAGCTCCCTCAGCCTGTGCTCACAGCAGAGCTGCTCCAGCCCTTTCCTGTGTACATCTGGTACTCCACACAGGCTCCAGCAGCAATAAGCTCATCCTCCTCCTGTTCCCTCCCTCCAGTACCACAGAACAAGATTGAAATCAGTGTGCTAACTCCCAAAGCTCATGAACCAGGAAAGAATTTCTCCACAGGAGCCCTGAGTCACCTCGAGAAGTGCCCAGAGCACACAGCAGGCTGCATGGTTTGCTGCCCCTGCAGCATGGAGCCACCACCCCCAGCTCACCTCCATCATCCAGGGGCCGTTTCTGCACTCCATAACCGTAGACTGAGGGGTCCACAAGTGTTGTGGAATTGTTCAAGTGAGGAATATCTCCAATTTTAGCAGCAATCTATAGAAGAGGAGGGGACAAAAGCATGGTTAGCACAGCTGAAGTTTCAGCCAGCACAGCTAAACACTCTCCCTCACCCCAGCCCAGGCTCCCCTCAGCTGCCTCCCACAAAGCTGCCTTTCTCTCAGTGCTTCACTTGGAAAGTGACCAATTTTCTGCTTGCTTTTAATATTTGTTTCATTAAGCTCACATTCAGCCAGTTCCTGCTCCTGGCCAAACGCAGGGGTTTGCTCCCTGGAGCACAGGTTCGGGTCTGTGGACTCCGTGTGCAGCTGTGACAAGCTAAGCCTTGCGAAGCAGAGCTCAGAGCAACTCCCCAGCTCTGCCCTGGAGGAACTGCCACCAGCACGGCGTGGAGAAGCACACAGCTGCAAATGCAGAGCTGCACATCAGTGCAGGCAGCAGAGGGAAGAGAGGATGGAAACACCCAGCAGGAAGACAGGTTTGGGAAGCCCTTGTCAGGAGCTGGATCGCGCTGTGGTTACCGCAGCAAGCAGCAGCCAGGGGGCAAACGATGAGCCCAGAGGAGCTTCCACTTCCTGCAGCAGCCAAGGCACCATGGGCACGACTACTGCTGCCTGTGCCCCTGCTGCCAACCCAGCAGAGGGACAACCACCACTCCCTGCCAAGCCAGGATGCCAGGGGGTGTTCAAAGGGAAGGAGCCAGGCAGGCACTGAGGAAGGGGCTGAGGTGAGAGAGACACCCAAAGAGCTCCTGAGCAATGTGCTGGCTGGGTGGCAGGAGGATGGCACCAGGCTTTTGTCAGTGGTACCCAGTGACAACACAAGGGGCACAAACTGGAAGATCAGAAGGTCCACTAGAACATGAGAAGCTTCTGGAATTTAAGTGCGACAGAGCCCTGGAGCAGGCTGCCCAGAGGTGGTGGAGTCTCCATCTCTGCAGACACTTGCAATCTGCCTGGATATGTTCCCGAGTGACCTTCTCTAGGTTCCTCTGCCTTGGCAGGGAGGTTAGACTCAGTGGCCTCCAGAGGTCCCTTCCAATGCCCTACTACTCTCTGACTCTGTGAAGCATAAGGCTGTGGCCACCTCTAATGACATTTGGGAGCCACCCACACAGCTGGATGCTGACAGGAGAGCTTTTTCACCTGCTGCCCAGGCTCAGGAGTGTAATCCCACTCCAGACACAGCCTGGTGCGTTCCTCCAGTGCTGAGCCCCACTTTATACTCCCTCAGGGACAGGCAAGCCGCAGCCTCGCAGCACCCTTTGCCCACACCAAGCCCCTGGCTAAAATAAGCAAGTGCAGAACAGAGCAGTTCCAGTTACAATCCTAAAGCACAAAGTCCTCTCCAGCAAACAGAAACCCCCCAAAGAGGAGCTCTAGCAGCAGTCTGATCCCACTCTGCTCTGAGGCTGCACCAGAGAATAAGCAACAGGGAGAGATGAAAGAGGATTTAAATGACAACAGGGGCAGGGGACAAAGGAGCTGAAGGTGTTTGTAAAGTCTTTCTGCCGCAGTAAAACTCAACAGCTCAGGCAGCTCTGCTCACTGACACCACAGGCTGGGCAGTTGTTTATCCCACTGCAGCAAGGTTCAGAACCACAGGGTGCTGGGGTGGGGGGGAGGCTATGTGAAATAATCTTGAAAGATTGAGGGCACTGCTTTTAGAGAACAGCAAACACTCTGCAGTGCCTTGCATGGAAAGGGCTCCAAGCCGTGAGCTGTCCCTTCCCACAGCCCAGCCTGCCCTGGCCTCTTTTAGAAAGTCAACAACTTGCTTGTGCCACAAGGGCCAGGAGCAAGAGAGGAAAATCTTCCTGCAGGACCAGCAGAGTGGCCGTGCAGCAGAGCTCTGGTGACAACCACCTTGCACCTCCACCTTGCCAACAAACAAGCCCCCAACAATCTGGTTCTGAAAGCCCCAACACACCTCAGCCACTCCACAGCAGGGAGTGCCAGGGGGGTCACAGACTCACAGGAACATCCAGGTTGGAAAAGACCTCCAGGAGCACCAAGTCCAGCCTAGGATCACCAGGTCCTGCACTTCACCCATAGAATCAACCAGGCTGAAGAGACCTCCAAGGTCATCCAGTCCAACCTTACACCCAGCCCTGTCCCATCAACTAGTCCAGCCCTTGGCCCACAGGCTTTGCCCTTCAGTTTGGGATGCAGAGAAGGTACAAAGAGCACAGAAGTGTGAAGTACACTGAAAGATGTATCCTGTTTGAACAGTCTATAACAGCTTCCAGGTAATTCACAGGTTCACAGATGGGCTGGAAGGGAAGATCACCCAGTTCCAAGGCCCCTGCCATAGGCAAGGACACCTCCCACTAGTCCAGACTGCTCAAGGCTTCATCCAACTTGGCCTTGAACACCTTCAGGAGACATCCACAACCTCCCTGGCAACTTGTTGCAGTGTCTCCCCACCCTCTCCTCCAGCTTCAACCCACTGCAATGCCAAAGGGAGCAGGGTCAGGTGCTCCACATCCTGGCACACTTTGGGTCCTCTGATGCCCTCTCTGAACTCTCCTGCTGTCAGCAGTGAGTTGCTTGAAGAAGTGTCAAGTTGTGCCAAGTGCCAGGTGAGGGTTTGGAGCTGCAAGCCCACACCACAGGCTGAAGGGAAGGAAGAGAACCTGTCTGTAGGCAGCAGAAGCTGCCCTGCAAAAGGAGGCTGGCATGAAGCACAAAGGTGGGCACAAACCAGCATCAAGGCTTTGCAAGCTCCCACTCATGCTTAGCACACAGTTATCACCCTGGCACACAGCCCTCCAGATAAAGGGCAAAAGGAGGCAGCCAAAGCAATTTGCCCATTATCAGCTTTTGGGATATTTTCCTAAGGTCTTTCCCCCTCCTTTCTTTAAATCTGCCCCCTTATCTCTAAAGCCTCCCAGCTGGCACCAGCTGACAGGCAGCCAGCAGGCCAGCACCTCAGCATGGCAGGCAAAAAACCCTGGAAAACCAAGAGCTCAGCTCTGGGAGGAGATGGAGCAGCTCAAATCCATCTTAACTCCTCACAGGCGGCGTCCAGTGGGGACCTCAGGCTTTACTACAGGTTCAGCAGGGAGATAAGCAGGGAAGGCAGAACACAGCACAAGTAAGCAAAGCTAACCCTTATCTGACTGAACGACCTTGAGTCAGGTGCTGTTAGCCACTGCTTTTGTCCCCCTCTATGCCACTCTTCATTTTTCCTCCCCTTTTATTCTCCCCTAACCTCCACACATCCATTTTACTAAGCTCTGAAAGAAACACGGCCTAGGAAAAAGCATCACTACCACACAACTGCTCCTGCACCTGACTGTCCCCCGCAAGAAAAGCTCTCCCACAGCCACCTGAGAGGACACAGCACAAACCTGAGCCACGAACTGCTACAGGAGAGCCAGGGAATGAGAAGAAAATAGCCCCCAAAGAGGTGTGAGGGTTACCTGCTCTCCCAAAGCTTGCATTCCTGTCCTCCTGTACCTTTAATGCCAAAAACTGTGACCCTGCAGTATCTGCAGGGGGCTACAAGAAAGCTGGGGAGGGACTTTTTAGGCTGTCAGGAAGTGATAGGACTGAGGGGATGGAACAAAGCTGGAAACAGGAAGAGTCAGCCTGGAGGTTAGGAAGAAGTCCTTCAGCACGAGCGTGCTGAGAGCCTGGAAGGGGCTGCCCAGGGAGGTGGTGGAAGCCTCACTCCTGGAGGTGTTTAAGGCCAGGCTGGATGAGGCTCTGGACAGCCTGATCTAGTGTGAGGTGTCCCTGCCCATGGTAGGGGATTGGAACTGGCTGATCCTTGTGGTCCCTTCCAGCCCTGAGTGATTCTGAGACACTTTTAAGTACCACAGAATCACAGAATGGTGACTGGAAGAGACCTTCAAGATCACCTAGTTCCAAGCCCCTGTCACAGCAGGACACCTTCCACTAGAGCAGGTGAAGTTCCTTTGCTAGGCACAGCAGGACTCAACCCCCAGCATCTGCAGAATTCAGCTTTCAAAAGCTTTCCTCCAGCTCAGCTTGTGGGAGGAATCTCTCCAAGCTGCCCTGCCAAGAACAGCAACCTGCAAAATCACCAGTGCTGGGTCCTAGCAGGAGAGAACCCAACAGGGTGCTGCCAGCTGGCCCTGCAGACAGTCCCAGTGCCCCTGGCTCCTCTGCCCATTCATTGAGCAGAACACTCCAGACAGCAGAGCAGCATCCAGAGCTCTGCAGGAAGCAGCAAAACCAACCACAACTATTTCAGTTCCGTGCCAGAGGTGATTTTCCTAAATGCAGGAGCAACTGCAAAGCTCTGAGTCTGTCTGAGGATCACCTGAGAACATTTTCTGCCAGGGGATACAGAGATGTCAGCCTAACACCCCCCACCCCCTCAGAAATTACAGCCTGGTCACAGAAAAGGATCCCAAACACTGTGATTCTCAGTGGGTAGAATCCTAGAACGGCTCAGGTTGGAAAGGACCTCAGAGCTCCTCTACTCCAACCTCCCACCCCGGGCAGGGACACCTCTCAACTAGATTTGGTTACCCAAGGCCTCATCCAACCTGGTCTTCAAGACCTCCAGGCAGGAGGCAGCCACAGGCTCCCTGGGCAGCCTGTGCCACTCTCAGCACCCTCACACTGAAGAGCTTCACCCTAAGATCCAGTCTAACCCTGCTCTGATGTCTTTCAGAGCTATCTCAGCTTCCTTGCTTGTGTCATCTCACATCCCAGCAACTCAGAGGAATGCAGTCACTGTGATTATCAGGGAAGTCTTTCCTCTCCTGAATGTTTCAGTTATTAATAGCCAAGCACTGTGTTCCACAGCCTGCCAGCAGCCCTCTGCATCCCAGCAGAACTCAATTCAGTCAACCTGATCACTGCTCAAGTTCAGATTAAACTTAGAGAGTCAAGCCAGGGATACTAAACTAATCCACAGCAGAAGAACCACAACACAAGTTTCTTCCTCACCACTGAATTTCTTTCCTCACCCCACCCCTGAGCAAACTTCTTTCCTCCCCTCAACCCCCTAAAGCTAAGCCAGCACCCAGAAAAGTCTCCAGGAGCGGCCAGAAGCAAGACAAAAGCTGGCATCTAGGTGCCAGCTCAGTATGGTTCAGACAGACACAGCATTACCTGTACCCAGTGAAAGCTCTGCCATCAGCTGCAGGAAAGCTTTGGCTTTAACTCCATCCAGCTCCCACCTGAGTCCCAGCCAGCAAGTTCCACCACGGGTGGCTTGGGGGGTGAGGCCAATCTCCCTCTGCTGAGCGAAGGACCAGAGAGAACTCAGCCCTGCAGGAGCAGACTCCTCTCTCCTTACACCACAGACCCAGGTTAAGCCAAGCCCTTTTGCAGGGGGCAGGAGGCTCTTTCAGCACCTGCCACCAGTTCTCTGTGAGCAGCAAGGCAAAAATACAAAGGCACATCGGAGTGACCAGGCAGCAGCCAACCCACTGCAGAAACAGGGAGGTCCCTGTGCTGCCAGGAAGATGCTCTCCAACACTGCTGTGCAGCCTAGCAGCTTTGCTGCTGCCTTCCATGCAGCTGGCAGCTTGGAAGGCTCTAAGATCCTCCAGTGCAGACTAAGTTAAGCTGTAGGTGCCCAGTAAGCCCAAATATTCTTTCAGGAACCATGACCCTAACAGCAACATCAGGGCAGTGAGCACAGCTAGGTCACAGAATGAGGCAAACAGGCCAAAGGAGGTTCTCCTTCCTCTCTGCTCTGCCCTGATGAGGCCTCATCTGGAGCAATGGGTCCAGATGTGCACTACAGGCTCCAAGATGGACAGGGACTTGCTGGAGAGGGTATGGCAAAGGGCTACAAAGATGCTGAGGGGACTAGAACGTGCCTGGTAAAGAAAGGCTGAGAGAGTTGGGACTATTTAATCTGGAGAGGAGTGGCCTGAGGAGGGACCTCAGCACTGCTGATCAATACTTCAGGGATGGGCATCAGGAGGATGGGACCAGGCTTTGTTCAGCAGTGCCCAGTGACAGGACAAGGGCGAAGAGGCACGAACTGGAACATCAAAAGTTCCTTCTGAACATGAGGAGGAACTTCTGGAATTTAAGGGTGATGGAGAACTGGATCAGGCTGCCCAGAGAGGTGGTGGAGTCTCCATCTCTGGAGACATTCCAAACCCACCTGGATGTGTTCCTGAGTGACCTTCTCTAGGTGATCCTGCCTTGGCAGGGGTTGGACTCCGTCTCCAGAGGTCCCTTCCAAGCCCTACCAAGCTGTGCTCAGCTGATGCTCTGTGTCCTCCACACACAGGGCCTGACAGGTTCCCCCTGCAAAGACGATGACAGCAGCCACACAGCACCAGTGCAAACCAGTTCTCAGTCAGCACTTTGCTTTAGCCTCATGCCATCCCAGAGCATCCCCCTCACAGCTCACCTGCTGCTGCTCAGGTGACTGGTGCCTACTGGGGCACTTTCAACAAGCTGCAACTGAGCACCAAATGGTTTTCTTCCACATTTCCATCTTGTTCCAAACAGTGAGAGGCCTTCAGTAACAGACAACCAGGTGAGGCCAACCAGCTGCAACCCCTCTTCATTTCACTGCCTCAAGTAGCAAAGCCTGAGCTAAGAGCAAAGCTTTCAGCACTCCACACCACCGAGGCCACAGCACTCTGACAGCCACCCAGAGCAGCCTGGGTACTTATCCAGGAGGCAGCAAACACACAAGCTGCCTGCTGCTGAGACAGAAACAACGACCCAAGGGCAGACTAGCTGGGGGTCTCCCCTGGGAAGGAGGAAGGTGTTGACCCAGCCCAGTGAGCACCTCTGTATGGGTGGCTGAAGAGCACACTGCCTGAGGAGTGAGCCACAAGTGACACTAAGCCATCCCAAGTCCCACCAGAGTATCACTTGAAAGGTCTCAGGGTCCAGCTGAGCTCCTTCAGAGGTTTCTCAGTGAGATGAGAACAGCAAGCCTGGGCAGTGCAAGATTTCTCCCAGCAGGCCTGCAGCATGGGAAAGAATAAAGCCAGGGTGGTTAAGCACCAGCTGGGCTGTGCTCCTGGTGTTCAGCTATGTGACATCTCACTAAGGCCCAGCTCCTAAGCACAAGTGCAGCCTGCTCAGAGCTGGAATGAACACCCACAGCAGCCCCAGAACAGCTCATGTGCTGAACAGCCACAAGCTGTGTGCCATAAGCAGCAGCTTCTTGTTTCTGGCGCCACTCTCCAGGAGCCGAGGAGCAGGCAGAAGCAGCTGGGAGGCCCCGCACAGATGACAAGGTGCTGGGCTCTGCAGGTCTGGGCACTCTCACTGCGTGTTTCCACTCCAGCACCTTGCAAACTCAGAGATTCCTTACGGGAGGGCTTCACTCCCCCACTCTCTCCCTCCCTGCAGGGCATGCCAGGCTCTCCCTCCGCCGGTCTCTATCGATCACCTTACGGCACAAGGCCTCACCTAAAACACCGAATTAACACTGACCTCGCACCCACCCCCTGCCAAGTGCCAGACAGGAGCCCCGCCGGCTGCAGACCGTCCCGCTCCCGGCGGAGCAGCGCCTCGGCCGTGTCACAAGCCCCAGCCGTGACCGGCGCCGAGGCTGTCAGAGCGCCCTACCGCCGCGCTGCGGAGCTGCCCCGTTCCCCACAGCCGCCCGCGGAGGAGCCGCCAGCTCTGTCCTCCCGGGAGCGGGGGCAGGGGGGACCGCGGCGCTGCACCTCCCGGCGGCTCCGCCTCAGCCCGCGGCCTAGCAGCGCCCCGCGGCCTCCGCCCGCCCCCGGCCCGCCCCGCCGGCCGGCGCCTACCTGCCGGACCCGGTGCAGAGCATCGACAAACCCCTCGGGCTTGATCCCCACGGGCGCTGCGCTCTGCCCCTGCGCCAGCTCCGCCATGACCCGCGCCCGCCGCCGCCGCTCCGCGCCCGTCCCGCCCGGGGCCGCACCCGGAAAGGGAAAGCGCCCCCCGCTTCCGGCGGAAGTGCGCCCGCGGGGCGGGGCCAACGGGGGCTCGCGCCGCGCGTCACGGGCGCTCACGTGCCGGCGGGAGGGGCGGGGCCAGCGGCAGGACACGCCCCTCGCGCGCGACCCGCCGCCGGCAGCCGCGGAACGGGGATGGGAGTGGCCTGCGGGCGGCAGTGCCCGGACCCTGCCAGCTCCCGCCGGAGCCTGCCAGCCCCCGCCGGACCCTGCCGGGCTGTGCCGGACCCTGCCGGGCTGTGCCGGACCCTGCCAGCCCCCGCCGGACCCTGCCAGCCCCCGCCGGACCCTGCCGGGCTGTGCCGGACCCTGCCAGCCCCCGCCGGACCCTGCCAGCCCCCGCCGGACCCTGCCGGGCTGTGCCGGACCCTGCCGGGCTGTGCCGGACCCTGCCAGCCCCCACCGGACCCTGCCAGCGCATCCCGTGCCAGCCCCTGCCGTCGCGTCCCAGCCGGTGCCATTCCATGCCAGGCTGTGCCATCTGCTCCGTCTCTGCTGAGGTGGTGGCTGCAGAGGTGCCCCACCAGCACCCCCTCGTTTCCCACCCCCGGTGGTAACGCCGCTTCCCGCAGTGCCCATTTTCTGCCCGGCTTTGGGCACGTTTGTGGACCACATTTCTGCCTCAGGTGGCCGCGGCTGGACGCTGCCGTGGCGCTGGGGACGGTTTGCATGAGGCCGCCGGACAGGTGGTGCTGGCATGCTCCAGAATCGCCCGGAACTGAGGCACCCAGGGGTGCCTGGGCACCCGCTGTCCCCTAGGCCCCCTCCATGCACTGCGCCAGAGCCCCCAGTGTGGCTGAGCCTCGGTGCCCCCCGTCCCACTGCAGCGGAGCAGCAGGAGGCTGGGGTGACGCCAGGGCCAGTCAGACAAGGACTCAAGCAAAGCACCTGCAAAGCCTCCTCCCGCAGCAGGGCACTGCTGCCCAGCCTCTGCCCAGCCTCTGCCCAGCCCCTGCCCAGCCCCTGCACGGCCTGCAGCCTCTGGGCCATGCTGGTGCTTTATTGGGGGTGTCCCATGAGGGCTGCCACCAAACCTGCTGCCTGTCCCCTCCTCAGGTGGGGGTCCATGGTTTGGGGTTGAGCTCTCCAGGAAATGAAAGCCTGGTGGCATGGGGAAGGCAAAGGGTAACAGGCATCAGCTCTGCCAGCTGGGTCCTCAGAAAGGAGAGGGGGACACTGGTGGGACCCCAGATGCCACAGTCACCCCTCTTCCCAGCCTGGCAGCGTGAGGAACCTTGACCTAAAATCCACTCACCTCTGGTGGAGCTGCATCAGCAGGGGAGAGATGGCATATCACAAAACCCAGCCAGCCTGGCATGGCTGCCTGGCACACCCAGCCTGGAGTGGTTCAGCTTCTGCTGATCCCAGAACCTGTTTCCCAAGGCCACCCAGCACTGAACTCCAGCGACGGCCCAGGTTGTGCTGCCTTCCTTCTCAGCTGCTTCCTTCTCTTTCTTCCCTTCCTAACTCTTCCCTTCTCTTTTCTTCCCTTCTCCTCTCTTCCCTTCCTTAACTCTTCCCTTCTCACTTCTTCCTTTCTCAGCTCTTTCCTGCTCAGCTCTTTCTTGTCCTTCCCACTTGGATGCCTCTCGTTTGTGCCTGCTGGAGTGGGCAGGAGCTGCTGGGGCCTGTGAAGGTCTCTGGTGGCATTCCAAGAGCAGGGAAGAAGCTCCCTCACTGGGATGCACAGGCTGCTGCCACCACCCACCTCAAGCAGTGGGCAGGATTCTGACACACTCTGTGTCACCACAGCCACCCCATCATCTCCTGGCCACAGTGGAGGCAACTGCTGGAGCCATGCCCAGGGCTTTGCTTCTTCCTCTCTTGCAAGCAGCCTGATGACTTGGCTGGACTTGGGAACTTCTTCCATTCCTAGCCCTGGCTGGGAAGACCCAACAGGCTCAGCACCAACTGCCCCTTTTCCCAGGTGGGTCCTGGTGGGGATCTCCCCAGCAGCCCCTCTTGGCTCTCAGAGGCTCCTTGCCCTGAGCCAGACTCACCCCATGACCCCATGACTCCAACCTCAAAGTGGCTGCAAAGCCACCAAATCCAAAGCCTAAAGCCCCAGTGCTGAGGCACTGGCAAAGAGAAGGCTCCAGCCTCTGCTGCCAGGCCCAGGGCTGGTGAGAGCTGAGTCTTGGCAGCCTCAAGCCCTGGCATGATGGTGTTGGCTGGAGCAGGACCGGGAGACCAGGCTGTCAGCAGGGTGATGGTGAAGCCTGTGCAAGGACAGCCAGAAAGGAGCCTGGTGACAAGAACCTTAGGCTTGTTTGGGTTGGGAAAGCCCTCTGAGACCCCCCAGCCCAGCCACCAACCCAGCACCACCCTGGCCACTAATCCATGTCCCCAGGTGCCATGGCCACACGGCTCTTGAGCCCTCCAGGGGTGGGGACTCCACCAGCTCCCTGGGCAGCCTGTGCCAGTTCCAAGCAAACATCAGGCAGCCAGGAAGGAAACTGCAAACCTCAGACTCTTCCAGCACCCAGTTTTGGTTTCAAATACTCCCTTTGAGGGAGAAGAAAGGGAAGAAAGGAAGGAAACGAAAAGCCAAGAGGGGGCTGCTGGTAGGATGCCGTCACCTGCCCCCCAGGCACACACCTTCAGCTGCCTGGCATTAGTGGAGCCAGCTGAACATCTCCTCTCCTGGGCACTGTCTGCCTGGGGGGCTTCAGAGAGGAGGAGGGAGGGGGAAAAAACCCAAAAACCAGCCCAGAGGAGAAGAAGAAAAGGGAAAGTGGTTTGGTGGGGTGTGGGGAGGCACAGGGGGGCGATGGGGGGGGGTGCTCAAGTGATCCAAGGCATAATTCCTGCTTCTTGGATTGCAAAAGCTCTCTCTTACCTAAAGGGCCTGGCTGCCTTTATTTTTACCCAAATGGCTCAATTACTGCAAAGCCCCACAGAGAAAATTATGGAGCTTTGCCTCTATTTTTCTCCCCTTGTCTCGACAAGTGCAGATATTTTGTTTCCCTTCTTTCCAGCTCTTTTGCTTCCTTTTCTTTTTGGTTTGTTGTTGTTGTTGTTGTTGTTTTGGGGGGGTTGTTTTTGGTTTTTTGTTTCTCTCTATTTCCCCCCCACACACACACCTCCTCTCTTCTCTCCCTGGGGGCTGGAAGGTGGCTGGGAAGCAGGATGAGGAGATGCAGAGGAGCCAAAGTGCCCTCACGGGGCTTTGGCACACAGTGGTCCAGCCAGCACCACCAACTTGGTCATCCCTGCCACCCCCGAGGTCACCTCACGCCTTTGGCTCTCCCTCATCCCCGTACCCCCCCTGCCCTTCTCCCTTCCTCCAGCCCTCTCTCCCTCTTTTCTCCCCCACCTCCCTCCTCTCCTTCCCCCTGCTCCCTTCCCCACCCCTCCCCGTGCCTCTCAAAGCCCCCATAATAGCAGCTTGTTTGGCACTTCACTCGGTCTCAATGAGAAAATTCCCCCCTCTCCCTCTCTCTGCCTCGCTTATTTCCAAACCCTGCAATAGCTCCTTTGCTCGGGGCTGCGGGAAGTGCCCATTTCCCCGCGGTCTTCTTTGCCTCGTGTTTGTCATCCTCTGAATTACCTCCCCGGGGAGTCCAGTCAGCCCGACCCCCGGCCCTGCCAGCCACGCCTCTGCTGCTCCTTCAGATCATGGAAGGAGAAATTAGGTATTTCGAGCACCACTCCAGGAGCCCTTCCCCACGCAAGGGTTTGTTTTGATCCCCTGCTGCAGAAAGAGGCTCGCTGGAGAGCGCTGGGACTGGCGTGGTGAGGGCTGGGCTGTCCCGGGAGAGGAGGCAGCATGGAGAGACCCAGAGAAGAGCTGGTCTGGGAGAGGGGTCCCTGGCAGGCTGAGTTGTGGAATGGTGAGGGCTGGAAGGGACCTCGGGAGGGCATCAGTCCAATGCCCCTGCTAGAGCAGCATCATGGAACGATGGACTAATGGCATCACACAGTCATGGAATCATGGGATAATGGAATCACAGAGTCATGGAATCATGGGATAATGGCATCACACAGTCATGGAATCATGGGATAATGGCATCACAGAGTCATGGAATCATGGGATAATGGCATCACAGAGTCATGGAATCACACAGTCATGGACTCACAGAATCATACAATCCTGGAATCACAGAATCAGTCAGGGTTGGAAGGGACCACAAGGATCAGCCAGTTCCAACCCTCTACCATGGGCAGGGACACCTCAGGCTGCCCAGAGCCTCATCCAGCCTGGCCTTAAACACCTCCAGGAATGAGGCTTCCCTGGGCAACCTGTGCCAGGGTCACAGCACCCTCATGCTGAAAAACTTCTTCCTAACCTCCAGTCTGAATCTCCCCATTTCTAGGAATCACCCAGGGCAGGTCACACAGAACACATCCAGGTGGGATTGGAATCTCTCCAGAGAAGGAGACTCCACAGCCTCTCAGGGCAGTCTGCTCCAGGGCTCCAGCAGCCTCACACCAAAGAAGTTCTTCCCCATGCTGAGGTGGCACCTCCTGGGCTCCAGTTTGTGTCTGTTGCCACTGAGATGCTTCTCCGAGGCTCCTCCTGGAGCAGAAGTGCTCTGCAGGCCCTGAGAGGTTGCAGGTGGAGCTGTCCCCTGGGGAAGCACAACGCTTCCTGGCTTACCCTAGGTCGGACGTGCCATGGTGGGACGGATCCTGAGAACATCCCACCCCGAGGTGCCCATGGCTGCCCCAGATGAAGGTGCAGGCAGACTGGGCAGATTCGGTGGCTGGAGGGGGAAAAGCTCTGCTCCAGCCCAGCCCTGGGCAGCAGCTGCTCTCACCCCACCCCAATCCCTCCTCTCAGCAGTGCCAGCCCTGCATGGGCAGCTGGAGTTTGGGCAAGGGTAGGGCAGACTGGGAACTGCTGCCCAGAGACAAGAGATGGGCAGGATGCTGCCAGGCCAGGCAAAACTCATCCCTAGAGGTCACAACCCACCCCCAGTTCCCCCCCAGCCAAGGCAAGGAGTCAGTGAGCCCCACCTCTGAGCCCACCAGCGCCAGTGCAGACCAGGCTGGCACTGCCGCTCTCCCGGCAGTAGAGATGCTGCCAACGCCCCTGCGCCCTCCTCCTTGCAGAGACCCTGCGGGCAGCATTGGCTGCCAGAGAAGGGGCCCAGGGAACTGCAGCTTTGAAGGGAGGAAGAGGAGCAGCGGGAGGAGGCCGAGGCAGGGCAGGCCCAGTGGGCAGAGCTGCTCTAAGTGCAGGGGAGAAGCGGGCAGGAGGCATTAGCGGAGCGGTGACGGTGCCCTGACAGCTGCCACTTCCCAGCGCCGCTCCTAATGGAGCCCTAATGCAGCGCAGGGCTCCGCCTGGCAGCCAGCCCCGGGCTGGGCTGCTTTGTGCCGCGACAGATGGGACAGTCCTGCGCCAACCTGCGGTCCTGCTCCCCGCCTTAACCCCTTCTTCCCCCAGCCCCAGCTCGCTGCCCAGGTGGCCGCCGCTGAGGGCTCTCCAAGCTGCCCCCTGGGGACCCTCTGTGCTGTGCCAGGTCTGGCAGCAAAGGGAGGAGCTGGCGGGAGGAGCCCCCATGGCTGGGCGGTGTGGCACGGGCTCAGCCTGGGCACCGAGGGCAGCCGGAGGCACCACAGCTCCTGGGCCCTCTCTGGGCAGGTTCCCCTGGCATTTAAGACAGGTGGGTGCGGGCAGGTGAGTGTGGGCAGATGTGCCCTGCAGCATGGCACCCACCAGGAGGGCTCTGGGCTGCCTGCCCAGCACAGCACCTGCCAGGAGCCTCCTGCTGCCGCTGGCTGCCAGCTCTGGCACAGAGCCTCCTTGCCAGCCTCAGACCAGCCCCGAGCCAGGGTGAGCTCTGGCAGTTTAAAGCAGGAAAGTGGGAGAGCTTCCCCCGCCAAGGCCAGGCTGCCTCCCCTGCGTGCAGCCCGGGTCCTGCTCCCCAGGGTGCCAGAGGTGCCAGCAGGAAAAGCTGCCAGCAAAAATAAAAGTGGCTACTGGAGGGACATGTCTGTCTGCTGGGGGCATGGCTGGGCATGCTTGGGGACCCTCTGTGATGGAGGCATGGGCAGAGGGGTGCTGCCACCCCTGGGAGACTGAAGGGGGCATTAACCACCTGCTGATCTCTTTTTCCTCACCCCAAAGGGTCCTTGGGGTGGCAGTTTTGGATGCTTCTCCCTTAGGCAAAGTTCCAAACCCCTCTGCCTCCTGCCCAGCACGGAGCATCTCTCCTGTTCACCCTCTCTGCCCTCCAACACACGTCCAGGTCTCCATCCCCTCTGTGAAACCTACTGGCATCCTCCCCGCTGCCAGGGTGCTCTCCCCTTGGCACGGGAACAGGCTCTGCTGAGCCTTTTGCCACAGGGCCATCACCCAGGAGCACAGGCACTGGGCAAAGAGCTGATGGCCTGGAGGAGCCTCAGCACGCTCCTCATGTACCTCCATGAGCTCCCATCCCATCAGCAGGACTTCTTTCTGCTTTCCTGCCAGGGCAGGAGTTGGCAGGTAGGACAGAGAGCTCTGGAGAGTTCTGTCAGAGGGACGTCCTCACTGCTGCCCCACCAACCCCTGGGGGACTGCTGCTGAGCTCCTGGGTGGGGGCTGAGGGGGCCAGCAGCAGTGGCAGTACCTGCTGGGCAGACAGCTGGGCAAAGAGATGGGCAGAGAGCTGGGCAGGGAGCTGGGCAAAGGGATGGGCAGGGAGCTGGGCAAAGGGATGGGCAGGGAGCTGGGCAAAGGGATGGGCAGGGAGTTGGGCAGGGAGCTGGGCAGGGAGCTGGGTGCAGCGTGCCCGAGTCCTCAGCACAATTAGCCAACAAGTGGCTGTTTTGTGAGGGATTGTTGCTGATGTGTTTTAAGTGGCTTTCTGAGTGGAAAATGTGAGGCGCTGGAGAGGTCTGGGGACAAAGCCGGGGATGCATTAGGGCTTAGTGGTCTGCTTCACGCACATCTGACATCACTCCAGCAGCAAGCCCTGCCTGGCTTTGGGGAAAAGCAGGAATAAAGCAAGAAAAAGGGGCTGAGGGTACAGAAGCAGGGAGGAGGGACAAGCGATTCAAGCAGGCAAGTGGGGGCTTAATAGCAGAAGACACTGGAGTGAGCTGTGTCAACCAGATGGGACCCGGGTGCCGCAGGAGGAGAGGGGAATTAGCCAAGGCAGGCTTTGTTCCCGCAGAAAGCAGAGCCCTCTCCCCCCAGGAGCTGCCTACGTGGGATAGAATCAGCCCCTTTCAGCTGCTAAGCTGGCCAAGGACAAAAGTCACCCGTAAATAGGGAGAGGGCGAGGCCGGCAGCAGCAGGCAGCGGCACCGGCGGCAGCAGGCAGCGGCACCGGCGGCAGCAGGCAGCGGCACCGGCGGCAGCAGGCAGCGGCACCGGCGGCAGCAGGCAGCGGCACCGGCGGCAGCAGGCAGCGGCACCGGCGGCCTCCGCCTTCTCCCCGGGCTGCCCACGCTGCCATGCTTCTGCCCCCACGCCTGGGCACGGCTGCGGGGCTGCAAGCGGTGCCAGGCAGGGCTGGGAGCAGAGAGAGGTGCGAGCATGGAATCCCAGACCGGTTGGGGTGGGAAGGGACTTGCAAAGCTCTGCCAGCCCAACCCCGCTGCGGCCAGCAGGGACAGCTGCAACTGGAGCAAGCTGCTCAGAGCTTCGCCCGACCCTTGCTTGGGGTGGAAAGGCCCTGCAGGACCATCCAGTCCAGCCACCCACCTGACACCACCACGGACATTTAACCCTGTCCCCAGGTGCCGTGGCCACAGCTGCCCAGGAACGGCTGCCAGCATGAGGCATTTGCCACCTCTCTGTGCAGCCTGGGCCAGGGCCTGGCTGCTCTCCGTGTTTTGGGGGCAGTGGAGCCCTCAGCAAGGGTGGCTGCAGCCTCTCTGGCCTTCAAGGGCTGTCCAAGTTTTCTCTGCCTTGATTCCCTCACCAAGCCACAGGAGCAAGAGTCTCTCCATGCCTTGGGCATCCCCCAGTACGCACTGGGAAGGGCTGGAGGCTGCCATCCCAGCTGCCCACCACTTGGGCAAGCCAAGGTGCTCGCTTTGCCTTCGCCTCCAGGCTCCTGCAGAAACACCTCCAGCACCAATGCAAGCAGCTCCAAAGTCCTCAGCCAGCCCTGAGCACGGGGGGCCAGAAGAAGGCCCCACCAGGTGCTCTCCCTGCAGCTGCCTGCTCATGACTGTCACCACAGCATCCCTTGGTTCCTCTGCCGTTCATCCAGGGCCTGGTGAGCAGCCTGTGCCCCCACCCCCTGCCACCCCACTGCCCACAGCACCCCCCCATCTGCTGGCTTGGGGCTCAAGGGATGAAGCCTCTCCAGCTCCTCAGGTTGGGTACCCAAAGGCATCTCAGCCATCATGTCCTGGCACTTGCAAAGGAGGAGACCTCAGACACCTCCCTTTTGAGCTGGCAGCTTGGTTTGGGGTCTTCCTCTTCTCCCAGCCCAGCTTAGCACTAAACCAGTGGTGGGGGGGGGGCAAACAAGCAGGATCCCCCATCCTCTCCCCCCAGCCCAGAGGGATCTTCCTTGCTCCTGCAGAAATATTGATCCAGCTAAACCAGGGAGACACATTAGGTGCCCTGGGGGGGTCAGGAGATCAGCGGCTCAGCTGGCAACCCCTTGCCCCGTGCCCACAGGGTCTTGCTGCAGAGGGCTGGGCAAGGGGAGCCTGGGAAGCCCCTGCCGGCTGCAAGGGGGCCAGGGCCAAAGTGCTTCTGCCAAGGGGGGGTAAAACGAATCGATGAGGGCCGTGGTGACAGCCTGACCCCGCACCCAGCCTCAGCACGGCCTGACAGCAGAGCAGGGCAGGGGCTCCGAGGCAGATGGCTGGAGGGGGGAGGCAAGACAGGGCACCCACTGGTGGGACAGGGGAAGGGCAGGAGCCCTCAGATTGAGTAGAGGCCAGGGGAGCCCCCGGGGAAGGGAGAGGAGCTGGGAGAGGACAGCCTGGACACTGGGACAGGGATGGGTGATGCCCCTGCTGTGACTGGCATGTCCCTCGAGCACCACACCCAAGTGGTCCCTCCTGCTCCTGCACAGTCATGGAATTCTCTGGTGTGGAAGAGCTCTCTGAGATCATCCAGTGGAGTGGATCTCTGAGAGCATCCAGTCCAAACTTCCACCCAGCACCCTGTTGCCATCAAACCATGTCCCCAGGTGCCATGGCCACACATTTCCTGGACACGTCCAGAGAGGATGACTCCACCTCCTCTCTGGACACCCCTTCCAGTGCCCGATGAACCTCCTCAATGCCTCATCAACCTCCCAAAGCTCTGCTGGGGCATCCCTCCACCTGTCCTGGTCCAGCTGGGAGGGCTGTGGGGGTGCTGAAGCAGAGCCACCCCCAACTCTTTCCTCCAAACCTATTCCCATCCACGCAAGGGGAAGCACTGAAGGTCTCAGTTTCCACTTCCCATCTCTCACCCCCGCCCAAGCCAGAGGAGAGGGCAGGAAGGCACCAACGGCCGTGGATCCAGTTACCTGCAGCCAACAAAACCTACCTGTCCCATCCTGCCTGCTCCCTCTGCCCCCCGCTCCGGGGGGACAAGCCAGCAGGACCCCCGAGCACGCCCGGGTGGCTGCCCAGCACGATCGAGTGACCAGATGGACGTGGGGCTCACGCCGCAGCCCCCTCCGCGGGTCCCTGCTCCCCCCCGAGCCGGCTGAGCTTTGACGTCTCTGTCCCCCCGGGGCAGCCTTTTGTCAGGGGCGTGCAGAAGGGCCCCTGTGTCCCTCTGATCCCCCCGGCCGCAGCATAAAGCTGGCTTTCAGGGCCCCGCCGTTGGGAAAGTGCCGGGCAAGGAGCGAGGCAGCTCCTTGTGAAGCGCCGAGACAAAGCCACCTTGTTAGGGGGCTTACAAAGGCAGCATCTCCCCCTGCCCTGGGAAGCTGCCAACCGCCGACTCCCAACCTCACCACGGCGGTGGCTTCAGCAGCTCTGCGGTGCCTCAGCCCCCTGACCCGGGTGTGGGGCTCAGGGCACTGCTCCCCTGCTCCCAGGGACCCCTCGGGGCTGTGGCTCCAAAGGGCAATGGGAAGCGAAGGCTCTTTGCTGGGATCCAGCGGTTCCCCCAAGAGCACTGTCACTACCTGGTGCCCCTGCCAGGGCACAGGTGGCCCAGGCTGCCCAGGAGGTGGTTGAGGCTCCATCGCTGGAGACTTCCAAGGCCCGGGGCAGCCTGATCCCGTTGGAGGTGTCCCTGCTGCCTGCAGGGGTGTTGGACAAGGTGACCTCTGAGGGTCCCTTCCAGCCTGATGCAATCTGTGAGTCTGTGACACCACAGCCCAGGGACCATCACCTGCACACAGCTACCTGACATGGGGGTGGGAGAAGAAGATTTTCTGTCTCTCCTTTGGGATAGATGGGCTGGGGACCATCCCCAAGCCCCCCACACATGTGCAAGTGGATGCCCAGGAAGGGACAGGAGGGTGGCACAGCCCCATAAGACCTCCCAGCTTTCCCCCTGCAAATCTTTGCTCACAGGGATCCACTGATGCCTTTTTCTGCCCCCTCAAATTAAAGTTTAAGCAGCAGCCCAGCAGCCCTACAGCTGCTCTGCCCCACCAGGACTTCCCTCCTGCTGCTCATCTCCTCTTACTGCCTTCTGCAGGGGAAAGTCCCTTCCTTGAGCATGGTTGGGTGATCTTTGCCTGACCTTCACCAGATCTGCTGGTGGCTCAGCCCAGCCTCTGACAGGCACCCCCAAGACCCTGCCCTGTTTTGCAGACCACCTCTGGGGGTTCCACACAGCGTGGCCAAACCTGAGCATTGTTCTGAGCCGCTCCTGGCAGCCCTTGCTCTGAGCTCCCCGTGCATGTTAAACCTCCCACCCAGCAATTACCTCAGCCTCCTGAGAGAGAGGGAAATTGATTCCGCCGTAGTGATGCAGCAGGCTGCAGGGCCAGCCTTGGCTGGTCAGCTGGCAGCAGCCAGCCCCTCTGGGCGTGGGCAAAGCTCTCCTGGGCACCGCAGCCAGCAGGGGAGACCTGCCTCTGCCGGCAGTCCCTAGGGATGGGCAAAGTGGGGCAGAGCCCACGTGGGGAGCTCCAGCGGGCAGCCAGAGCGGTGCCAGAACAAGCCGAGGAGCTTTCCCCTCTGCTCTGCCCTGTGCTGTGGGCTTGCCTCCCACCTACGCTTGCAGGTGGCACTTCAGCAGATCCACATTGCTCTTGGCACCATCCCTACACCCCCCTCCTCCTCCTCTCCCCGGAGAAATGCCATTCCCAGGTATACAGGGCCAGAGGGCACATCACCTGCTCTGCTTTGAGCCGGCAAACACGAGCTGCTGTTGCCACCCACGCTGCCCACCCTAGGTGCCCATTCTTCTCAGCCATTGCTCTGTGCCCATCGGGGCTGGGCAGGGCTGGAGGCAGCCTCCTCCCTGGGCCCAGCAGTGAATTGGATTGCTGCAGCTTTAAAGGGGCTGCAGCGCTCGGCGGCTGGCTGCGGGCTGGCGGCAGCGGGGAGAGCCGGAGGACACCTGCGGAGATCCTGTGCAGCTGGGGAAGATTAGGCTTTTCCACTAGACCAGAGCCATTACCTTCTTCCAATAAACCATCACTTCCGCTAGGAAAGCCTGCAGATGAGATATCGATTGCAGTGACCCCGGACCAGCCCTTCCCCGCAGCCTGCCAGGGTGGCAGAGCGGCCCCACGGCACACAAAAAGGGAGTGCGGCTCCACAGGGGCATCCCCGAGGAACCCAACCCCCCCCCGGCTGCAGAGGGTTGGCTCGGAGCAGGGTGGAGCTGGAGCAATGGGAGATGCTGTTGGGGGATGCCCACAGTGCAAAGAGGGGGTGCAAGGTCCCCAGGGGTATCCCCAGGTGGCCAAAGGTTGGCTCGGAGCAGGGTGGAGCTGGAGCAATGGGTGGAGCTGTTGGGGGCTGCGCAGAACCCCAGACTGCAGCTTGGAAGGGTCCTCAAGGACCATCTGGTCAACCTTTCTAGGTGATGGTGGAGTGGAAAGGAGCTAGCCCAGCAGCCTGGCAATCTGAGCCTTCAACCTGTCCCACATAGCAGACTCCAGCAGTTCCCTTGGGAGGTGATTCCAGTGCCCAGCTGTTCCCAAGGGAACGAGTCTCTCCTGGAGTCCAGTCAGAGCCTCCCCCTCAGCAGCCTGTCCCCACCACCCCTTGTCGTCTCCACATGGCTCCTTTTAAAAGAAAAGTCTCCATCTCCAGATCTCTTCTTGGGGTCCCTCCAGGCTCTTTCTCAGCTTTGCCATGGGGATGAGGAGACCTCAACCCAAGCTTGCCCCTCAGTGTTGTGGATTTGCTGCTGAAAACAAAGGGAGGGAGGGAACAGGGTGGCCCCACACAGCAGCTCCCCCTTCCCACACCCCACGGGGGTCAACCAGGCTCCCCCAGCCCCAAAACCCAACTCTTCTGACAGCCCTCTGCTGCTTTCTCCTCCCAAGATGGGCACTGCCAGTAATAGCAGGGAAAGGCACAGCCAAGCTGGGAAAATAGCAGGTTATTTGCCCAGCTGTGATGTCAGAGCTTGTCATGCTCACAGGTGCTGCAGCAGAGCTGGCAGGGCACACCTGGACCTCCCCAGATGACCACCACATCCCTCTATCCCTCTGGGGGCTGCAGAAGCCTTCCCCTTTTGGGTGGCAGCTCTGGTTTTTCACTCCCCAAACGGGTGGGATGTTGGCACACCCCTGCTGCCAGGATGGGGCTGCCTGGTGTCCTGCAGCTGTGCCAGGCACAGCAGGATGCAGCACAGTGAGTGCATCGGTGCCAGCTGTGGAGAACACCTCTGCTCTCAGCCTCAGGGCATCTCAGACCAGCTCCTTCCCCATCTTCAGAGGTGGGGAGAAGCACAGAGCTGGGTGGTGCACGGCTTAGAGCTTTCTTCCTTCCCTTCAGCTTCACAGAATCACAGAGTGCCAGGTTGGAAGGGGCCTCAAGGATCATCTGCCCCAAGCTGGCTTGGCAAGAGCATGGTCTGGCTCAAACGGCCCAGCTGAACCCTGAAGTGGCCCAGTGCTGGGGAGCCCACCACAGTTTTGGAGCAGATCTCTCTTGCCCTTCCAACCCTGCATCCCAGCCAGCTGCAAGGGATCCACAACCCACCCGGGCACGATGGGGAGAAGCCCAGTGCCCAGCCTGGAGTCAGCACTGCTGTCCTCCCACGAGCCACTCGGGGTGGGTTTGTTTCACCATCCTCTGTTCTTTTCTCTCCAGTATCCCCCAGGTCTGCACCAAAACTGTGCCAGAAGGAGAAAACCAAAATCTCCCAAAAGCTGAAAACTGAAATTCTCTAAACCCATCCTCACCCCTCCAGGGTGCCCTGCAGCACCCAGGGCAATGTGCCCCCATCGCCTCCCACCTTCACACCAAGGTACCAACAAACCCCTCCACGCCCTTCGCGAGCCACTTAACCCACGACAACCCCCCCGGAGGCAGGCTTGGGGGGGCTCTGGACCAGCAGAGCAAACAAACAAGGCAGGGATAAAGTCCAGCTCTCAACGAGCAGCCCCTGCGTGTGGCTGGAGGTTTATTGCTGGCCTCACTTCTGCTCTGGCCAACTTCATTTTCTCTTTTTTAACCCCTTCTTTTTCTCCCTCTCCCCCCAGATCATCTCAAAGTAACAAAGCCATCACCTCCGGCAGGCTCTGGGCGAAGCCAGTGACCATTCTAAACCATCACCACCGCAATTAGTGCTCCACGCAGCCAGCGCGGGCTGGGCGGCTGCTGCTGCTGCTGCTATTCATCCTGCTTCCCGGTGACCTTGCTCTGGAGCCGATGGTATTCCTTCAGCCTGGAAAAGAGATTTAACACACACAAGGAGGGGGGGAGAAACACAACCAAACCACAACTAAATTAATTGTAAATTAACAGTAATAACACCCATTTCCTATCAATTAATTGACACAGAATGAGGGGGCGTGAGGAGCAGGCGTTTGTTAAGGGCTGCACGGTTTAATTATTTCTTCCCCCCCCCCCCCCCCCCCCTCTTTTCCAAGAGATAATGTAATTAATTTATCTTAGAGGGGTGAGGGATGGGGGTGGGGAGGGGGCGCACAGAGGATCGGGGAGGACAAAGCAGTTAACAGGCGATGGGGAAATTAAGAGCCCATTATGTAAATGCAGTTGTTTTACAGCCTTGGAGCTGGGCTTGGGGCAGCGCGGGGGGGGAGGTGAGAAATAAGAAGGACCTGGAGACTGGTGGTGGTGAGAAGGCTGTAATCAGGCGGTGGGGGGGCTCAGGGGGAGGCTTTGGTGCGCCTCCGAAGTCTGAGCTGGGAAAGGGAAGAGCGCAGAGGGTGCTGGAGGGCTTTTTCCTCCCTCCTCGACCCCACAGACCTCAGCGAGTTGATGTTGATGAAGCCGGTGGCGTCTGCGGGCTCGTAGTCCCCTTGCACGTTCATGCTGCGGAGAAAAAGTCACTGTCACCGCCAGGGGAGGTCCTGGGGGCTGCTTTTGGGGAAGGGAAAGGACTTGGAGGAGCTCAGAGCTGCCGCCCTGCTCTGCTGCCGCGTCCTCGTCACTTGCTGGTGGGTGAAGAGGGCTTGGAGCAGGGTCCCCGACAGCCCCCGGAGAAGGAGCGAGTGGCTTCGGGAGCGGCAGAGCCACACTGACGGCGTCCTCAGGCTCCCTAAGTCCTGCTAGAGGCACAGCCCCAGATTTCCCTCCGTGGTCCTTCATTCGCATCATCCTTCCTCCACGTGTTTGTGTGTCAAGCAGGGATGCTTCGTGTCCCGGAGCTTCCACCAGGGACTTTGCCCCAGGCAGGGGATGTGGTCTTGGACAGGGGATGGGGCTCCGGGCAGGGGATGCAGTCCCGGGCAGGGGACAGTGCTCTAGGTGGGGGATGGGGTCCTAGACAGACAACTTTGCCCCAGGCAGGGGATGGGGTCCCAGACAGAGGACTTTGCCCCAGGCAAGGGACAGGGTCCCAGGCAGGTGATGAGGTCCTGGGCAGAGGCCGTTGCCCCGAGCAGGGCAGCAGTGCTGAAGGAGCCGTGCCCAGCACCAAGGGGTTCACGACTACAGCAGCCACTGCCTTGCTCCCACCCGGAGCTCACATCCCAGCTTCCCGTCCCCAAAAGCAGCATCCACCCAAATCCCAGCTCTGCTGCTTTCCTACGTCCCCAAACACAACTCATTTCCCAGAAACCACAAACCTTGAGGGAGGAAAGAAGGGGGAGAGATAAAGGAGGGGGGGGGGGGGGGGGGGGGGAGGAAAGAGGGGGAAAGGAGAGGAAAAAAAAGAGTTTACAATGATTTTACCTCCCCTGACGGGCTACAGAAAAACCTCTGGGCTTTTATTTTTGCTCATTGGAGTGGTTCTGACCTGCTCTATAATTACGTTACTTTCTACCTACTGTGCAGAGGCATTTCCACCCAGCTCTGCCTCTCACAGCTTTCTCTCGGGTTCCTGTGACGCCGTCACTCAAAGGCTTTCAAACCAGCGATGTAGAAATCAAGAAGAAAAGGAAAATGGTTGGAGACACAGGGAGAATAAGTGGCCCTGCTTTTCTCTCCCTCTCTCTCTTTTTCCTCCAGCCCACCCCCCCCCCCCCCCCGCCCCCCCCCCCACCCTGGCCCCATCTCCTCTTCTTTTTTTTTTCCTTCCCCCCTTTTTTTCATTCTGTTTTTTTTTTAATATACTTTATTCATTTAATCTCCCCAAGTGAGAATGTGAAGCATAATGAAGGGTTGGGATGGATTATTAGGAGCTGTTGATTTCGAGAGGGAGGGAAAGGGGGGAGAAAAAAAGCTGGAGAAGAGAAAGAGAGAAGATAATTTGACATTTACTCCGACTGATCTAAACTGGTTTGGGTGTATTTATGGCTTATAAAGTGTTTAGAGAGATTGAAAGGGGATGGGGGGGGGGGGGGGGGGGGGGGGGAGAGAACCAGGGAGAAACAACGTCAAGGAAAAGGGAAAACCAGAGGGAAAAAATCATAGTGGCTGAAAAACAGAGCTTGAGCCTCAGCCAGGAGCTTGGCTGGCAGCATGGGGGGCACTGGGGATGGGACAGGGCAGGATGGAGTGGGATAGGATTAGGAGAGATGGGGTGAGATGGAGTGGGATGGCCCAGGATTGGATGGGAGGAAATCAGATGGGATGAAGATAGGATGGGATGAAGATGGAGTGCTGCAGGATGACATAGAGTGATGCAGTGCCATGGGATGCAGTAAGATAGGATGGGATGCAATAAGAAGGGATGGGATGCAACGGGATGAGATGAAATAAGATGGGATGGGTGCAACAGGATGGGATGCAATGGGATGAGATGGGAAGCAATGGGATGAAGCAGGGTGGGACCAGGGGCCTAGGTGGGGTGCAGGAGGATGGAATGGCATGAGATGCAACAGTAGGAATGGGATGCTGGCTGCCAGCACCTCTGCCCACCCTGGCCCCTCAGGCCCCTCTCACCTGACCAGCTCCTCGTTGTACAGGGACCGTGGGGACTCCCTGCCAAGGATGTAGACCTGGCCCTTGAAGACAGAGAGCTTCACAGTGCCCACCACAGCCTCCTGCGAGTGCCCGATGCAGTGCCGCAGGAACTCACACTCGGGGCTGTGCCAGAAGCCTGTGGACAGGAGACAGGGTCAGAGGGGGTACAGGGAGGGTGGGGGGCCCCGGGGTGTCCATGCAGGGGGCTGCACCCCTTTGAGTCCTGCAGGTGCTGGGTAACTTTCAAGGAATGAGCTGCAGCTGTGGGACTGGGAGAGGGAGATGAGGAGCTGGGACACCCAGGTGCAGCTCTGAGGGATGGAGACCTCATGAGTGTCTCTTGCTCTTGGTGGCCCTCAGGGCCCCGCTCAGGAGAGGAGACTGGAGCCAGCTGGCAGAGATGAGGCATCAGGCCTGGTGGAGATGAGGCATCTCCTTCCAGCCTTGCTGGGCAGAGGTGACCACAGAAACCAGAAGCTTGGTTAGGTTCATGAAACTGCTGCTCACAACTCACCACCTCAGGAGCACCAGGTGCAGACAGGCAGGTGGGGACACAACTAGTGGGGGGACCAGCTCCCAGCTCCCCAGGAGGGGATGAGCTGCCCCCAGCCTATTCCCATGCCTTAACTCCATCTAACCATGACCACGGCAAAAGCTCTTGCCGAAGTTGCAGGCAGCACAGCAGCCCCCTGGCACCTCGAGTGCCCAGCAGCCAGGCTGAAGCCCGGGACAGGTGCTGGGGCAAGGTGTGGGCACACCATGGCCCCCCAGAGCTCATCCTGCAGCAGCAGCTGTCAGTGCTGCCAGCCACTGCGGGCACACGAAGGGGCCACGGCCCTGCCTGTCACCCCCTTGCTCCCTCCTGTCCCTAAGCAGGCTAATTAGCCAGGGAACCCTTGGAGACCTGGAATAAAGCCTGGGAGATGGAGAAGGAGATAGAGGCAGGGAGAGAAAGAGCCCATTCAGCCCCTGGCTCATCCCAGGTTTTATCTTTCCCATCGCCCTCCCTGCACACCGGTGCCCTCTCACCTTTCCCTCCCCAGCTGGGCTCGGCCGAAGCCATTAAGGAAACAAACAATTTCTTTTCTTGCTTGGCCTCTTGGCCCCCAGCAGGGCCACAGCCTGCAGCCTGGTCCCCAGAACCAGCGTGGCCATGCTCTAAGGCACAGCACCAACCCCTGTGAGCCCTCGCCACCAAAACCACCTCTCTGCCTCATCATGGCATGGACAGGGGACTCAGAGACACCGGTCCGGCAGGGACACCATGCAGGGGGGGACCCCAGCTCCCCTGTTTTGTTAACCACCCTCCAGGTGCAACTGCAGCTCCTGCAGGGTTGGTGTGGGGTTGCCACATCCCCTTAAAACCCAGGCCACGTTAAAATAATAACCAGCTACTGAAATCCCACCTCGGCTGCTGCAGGTGGGAGGAAGCATCTCCCCCTCCCTACTCCCCCAGCACCACAGACATTCTCTGCTGGAAGTGATCCCCCTTAATGACCTCATCCTCCCCTAATGACAGCATGGGCAGGGGGACAATGGCATTTCCACACCTGGCTGTACCTGGTGGGACAGAGCTGGCTTCAAAGCCAGCCCTCCACAATGGGATCAATGGGGAGGGGGAAGATAAACGCCAATTGCCCTGCAATCAGGGACTAGGTGTGAAAGGAAGCTGAGCTCAAAGCCTGGCCTGGGGCACGGGGACCCACGGGTGCTGCCTGCAGTGTAGTCCTGACTTCCTCTGCCGGGAATGTCGTTTTCAGCCCTCCCATGCCCGGCAGCCTCCTGGCCCGGCAGGCTGCTCCCTGCAGCCTCAGCAGTGCTGGGGAGCTGAGCCGAGACCCCCCCAGACTCTGCCCATGGGAGTAGCTGAGCAGACTCAGACTGGAGCTGGTGGATGCATCGCAGTGGGGAGAGCAAAGTGGCTTCATTTCGGTCCCTAACTGCAGGTGCCAGCCCCCATCCCTTGTCCCTTATGGCTGCCAGTCCACCCTTGGCCGGTGCTGTCTTCGCCCGGGCCTGGCTGTGCTGCGGGAGGCTGGAGGAGGCTGGAGGAGGCAGGAAGCCACAACCCGCAGTGCCGCTGTGTGGGCTGCACACCACATAGCACAGCCAGGACGCTCCTGCCCCTCCTGCAGCCCCCTGCACCGCGGCAGCCAGAACCGTGGCGTCTCTCTGCCACACTCCCCTGGGCTTGTCCCTGCCAGGGTGCCAGGAGAGGAGCCTGGCTTCAAACCCCACCACGGGGATGGCTGCGCTGGGAAATGGGGGAAGCTGGTGAGGGGTCTGGAGAACAGGGTCGGGGAGGAGCAGCTGAGGGACCTGGAGGTGTTCAGGCTGGAGAAGGCTGAGGGGAGACCTCACTGCTCTCTACAGCTCCCTGAAAGGAACAAGCAACAGGACAAGAGGAAATGGCCCTCACATTGTGCCAGGGGGGTTTAGGTTGGGCACAAGGAACAATTTCTTCTCTGAAAGGGTTGCCAAGCCCTGGACCAGTCTGCCCAGGGCAGTGGTGGAGTCCTCATCCCTGGAAGGGATTCAAAGCCATGGAGATGTAGTGCTAAGGGACATGGCTGGTGGTGACCTGGCAGTGATGGGTTAAGGATTGGGCTCAAAGATCTTAAAGATCTCTTCCAACCAAAACGGTTCCATGACTCTGTGAGTGCTGTTGTGCTCCACCCAGGGTGTTCCATCCTGGTGGGGCAAGGGCAGGAGGAGAGATGGAGAGGGTCAGAGGGAAGAGCTGCAGGGTGATGTGGTGGTGGGGACCAAGGGACAGTGAATTACAGCCTGTGAGACATTCAGGTGTGCTGGGTGGAGGAAAGCAGAGCTGCTAGGCTGGGAGAGATGTGAGGAGCATTCCCCACCAGCATCACATCCCAAAGGCAGGCATGGAGCCCCTTGGCACAAAAGCAGAGCGTGGGGTCGAGCTCAGCCCTTGGCACAAATGAATCATAGAACCAGTCAGGGCTGGAGGGGACCTTCACAGGAAGGCTGGAGGGGATTCTTCACCAGGATGGTGGAGCTCCAAACCCCCTGCCATGGGCAGGGACACCTCACACCTAGGTCAGGCCGTCCAGGGCCTCATCCAGCATGACCTTAAACACCTCCAGGGACGGAGCTTCAACCTCCTCCCTGGGCAACCTGTGCCAGGCTCTCAGCAGCCTCATGCTGAGGACCTTCTTCCTAACCTCCAGTCTGAATCTCCTCATTTCTGGCTTCGTGCCCCTCGAGTAGCCTTGAACCCCACTCCTGAACCTCAGAGCCCCAAGTCCACGCACCAGCAGGACCTGCAACCTCCAGCAGTGAGGGAGGAGGAGGAGGAGGAGGCTGAAGGCTGGGAGGGGCTGCGGCAGCAGGGCCAGGCTGCAGACCTACCATTGTACACCAGCTCGGAGAACTTCGCCGCCAGCCCCTGCTTGATCCTCCTGACTTCGCGGTCCATGGTGAAGGCCTCGATATCGAGATGCGCCTGGTGGAGGACGGTCCCCGCTGGGGTCTCATAGATACCTGCCCATTTGGCCAGGCAGGGGGAGCGGCAGAGAGAGAGAGAGCAGCAAATGAGACCCAAACTGTCAGCAGATGACAAAAAATAATGAGTGGGCTGACAGGAGGAGCCGCGGCCGAGCGCACTCAGCGCCGGCTCGCCGCAAAATGCAGCTGTCATTATCTTCACGCTGGGGCCCAGACAAGTCCACTCTGCACCTCGTGGAGAAAATGCCTACGTTCCCCGCTCCGAGGCGGCGAAATGACAGGCTTTGGGAAGCCATCCCCCCGCCGCTCCCTGCCCGGCGCGCCGCGCCTGAAAACCTGCAATTAACGGCACGGCGCAGGGCCGCGGACCCTCCTCTGCCTCCCTCCTCTGCCTCCCTCCTCTGCCTCCCTCCTCTGCCTCCCTCCTCTGCCTCCCTCCTCTGCCTCCCTCCTCTGCCTCGCCTGCCGAGGAGCAGCCCCGCCAAGCGCTGAGGATACCTGGTGGCCGGGAGGGCTCGTTTGGGGTTGGCAGTGCCCCCTGCCCTCCATTGCGCAAGGGGCCGAGGGGGGCTGCGTTATCTGCTGGTGCCGGTGGGGGCCGGGGCGGGTTGCTGCTGCTGCCTTTGTTCCGGCCGGACGGGGATGGTTCGCTGCAGGGCGCTGGAACCGCGGGTGGCTGTGTCGTGCCACGTTTGGAACCCATCTACGGTCAGGGCTGCTCCACCAGCATCTCCCTGTCCCACCTCCCTCCGTGGGAATTGCTCACTTCCACGTTTGTGACATACCCATGGGCAGGGCTGCTCCACCAGCACCAGCACCAGGGAGGTCTTAAAGCCAGCTTGGGCTGACTGAAGGCTTGAGGTGTCTTGACCCTCACCTGCTGCCCATCTGCCTGCACCCCTGCCCATCCCAACTGACCTGATGCTAGAGGACCGGGGGCTGGAGGTGACAGGCAGGGCAGAGCCGGGGGGAGCTGACAGGCACTCTCCCAGCCTCACCGAGGAGAAAAGAGACACCTTCAAAGTGACACTGGCAGCGTCTCCAAGTGTCTATTTTCATCTCCCCGTGTTTACAGGAAAAAGACAGAGGTGTCAGCACAGCAGCCTGGAGAAGCTTCAATCACCCCATAATTACTGCTGGGGAAGGGGGGGCACCAGAGCAGGGGGGGCACGGAGGGGGGCAGCCGAGGAGACAGCTGCTGCTTAAAATTTCCTCATTTGTAACCTCTGCTGTCAGCTCACCTCCAGCCCAGCCGGGCTGAGTCTGGGCTCACTCCTGATGGCATCTGCATGGCATGGTGGCTTCCCGAGGGGACAAGGGGAGAGTGGTGAGGCTCGTGGGGACACCCTGCCCTTGGGGAGGTGCTGGCCACGGGAGGATGCTGCCCACAGGCCAATCACAGAATTAACCAGTTTGGAAAAGACCTTTGAGACCATCGAATGTAAGCCATCACCTATCCCTTCAAATTAGCTAACCCCTGGCACTCATGCCTCATGCATGCCACTTATGCCACTGCAAAAGTGCCTCATGCAGCCTCCTTTTAAACATCTCCAGGGATGGGGACTCCACCACCTCCCCGGGCAGCCCATTCCAATGCCAATCACTCTTGCTGTGAAGAACTTCTTCCTAACATCCAGCCTGAACCTGCTCTGGCACAGCTCGAGGCTGTGTCCTCTTGTTCTGTCATCGGGTGCCTGGCAGAAGAGACCAACCCCACCTGGCCACAGCCTCCTTTCAGGTAGATCCTGCCCACAAAAAGCTGCTTGCCATGACAAGATGCTGGCTGTGGTAAGATCATGGCCGAATTTCCACCACTGGTCTGGGACTGAGGCCAATCATGACTTGGTGTGGGTTCATTGCAGGGAAGAGGTTTTCCACTTCCCTCCTCCACCTGCTCAGCACATCAAGGGGAGGAAAAAAGGAAAGGAAGGAGAGAGCTGTGGGGAGGAGAAGCCCCAGATGAAGGCAACAGCTCTTTTGGCAGCAGCCATCCCTTCCTTCCCTCCTCCTCCCCACTGATTTCATTTACTTCACTTAATTAGCCCCCCTTTGGAGTTAAAAAGATAATTTGATAATGAGGATGCAAAAGGCAGGAGAGGCAGGGCCGCGGTCCCGCCGGCAGCCAAGAGCCCCTGGCTGGCTGCAGCTCCCCAGCATCCCATAATTACCACCACCCCCTCCTCTCCCCACACCTAAAACAAATGTGACAAAATGGAGTTAATGGGGCTGGGAGGGCTGCTGTGGGCACGCTCTGCTTGCCCTGTGCCTGTCAGCCCTTAACGAAGCTCAATTAGGAGCTTAGTAAAAATCAATGCAAATGAATTTTTCTCTTCTCCAGCTCCCCAGGCCGAGAGGTGATGGAGAGGAGGCACCTGGCAGGAGCCTTCACTGCCACCTCTGCAGGGCTCTGCTGTGCTGCTGCCTGCCTGTGCCTCAGTCTGCCCTGCAGCTGAGGAGTCCTGGGGTCAAGAGGGGCCCCAGGGGAGAGGGTGGTCCCTGTGCTGCCCTGAGGAACCTGCAGAGCCCCAGGCCCTGGAGGTTTATAGAGCCGTTTATGTTGGAAAAGCCCTTCAAGGTCATGGAGTCCAATCATTAACAATCATTAACCCGAGTTAACTAAGCCGCATGCCCAAGCACCACATCTCCAGGGCTTTCAGGCAGGGACAGTGACTCCACCAGCGCCCTGGCAGCCTCTCCCAGCGCCTGGCAACCTTTTCCGTGAAGAAGTTTTTCCTAAAGCCCAGCCTAAACCTGCCCTCCTGCAGCCTGAGGCCATTGGCCGGGGGAGGTGGTGGAGTCCCCACCCCTGGGGGTGTTTAAAAGGAGGCTGGGTGAGGCACTGAGTTCCATGGGTTAGTTAACGAGAAGGGTTAGGTGAGAGGTTGGACTCGATGATCTTAGAGGTCTTTTCCAACCTGGTTCATTCTGTGAGTCCCTCTCTAGTTACCTGGGAGAAGAGACCAACACCCACCTCATGACAGCCTCCTTTCAGGTAGTAAGGGACCATCTCCTCCGGGCTGCAAGCTCAGGCTCCATCTCCTGCCCTGTTGACCCCAGTGGGTCCTAAACACTTCTGGCAGGGCAGTGGTGGGGCCACTTCAGCTGCTCTGCACCCCCCCTTGCGGCACCCTCACTTGCTCCAGCACCCTCCCACCCCATCAGCTCTCCACCTCTCCCGCAGAACATCTCTCAGCGCAGATTCCTGGGAGGGTTTTGTTAACTCCCAATTACAAAACGAGGGGCAGGGAGAGAGCTGAGCCCCGAGGTCCCTGCGCCCCCCACTGCCCCCAGAGCTGCCCGTCCCGCCGTGCCCGGCGGCGCAGCGGCGGTGGCTGGGCCGTGTCAGGCAGCAGACAGACGTGACAGCTAAATGGGCTTTGGAGAAATTATTAAATGCTGGAAGGGTCACTAGAGCGTGTCAGTGGCTCTTCAAAAATCAAATGGATTCTGACAAATTACTCAGCAGCCTGCGTGCCAAGGCGCGGGCTGGCGCGGGAGGCTCGGGCTCTGGTTTTGTTCTGTGTGTGTGTCCCCCTCCTCCTTTCAGTTTTAATTCGATTATTCAAACCCAGATGGAATGATTTGGGGTTTTGTTTCCCTCCTTCCACGGCTGATGCTCTCAGGGAAGGGCTGGTGGGGAGGGAGGCTGCGGGCTGAGCATCATCCAAACGTTTGCTGCCGCCCTGTGCAGAGGGCAGGTTTAGGGAAAGGGAGCAGCTAATGAGTCGTTGATGAGATGGAAAACGAGAAGGTGGGGGTGAGGAGATAGGGAAGGGCCACGGAATGGTGGGGGTCGGAAGGCACCTCGGGAGGTGGTCAAGTCCAACCCCTCTGCCAAGGCAGAGCCGCTTAGAAAAGGCCATGTAGGAACATGCCCAGGTGGGCTGGGGATGGAGACCCCAGCAGCTGCCTGCGCAGCCTGCTCCAGGGCTCCAGCCCCCCTGTGTTAGTTTCTCCTCACGCTTAGATGCAACTTCTTACCGTGACGAGCTGCCTGCTCCCTTAGCCCTGCACAGGGCAGCTCGCTGCCTCCCGAGGTTGGCTGGTGGGGGTCAAAGTTCAGACTCAGCCTCAGACCCCCCCAAATAAATAAAAAATTGGGTTGGAAACTCCCCCCAGACCCCTGCACTTTGGAGCAGTGCTACAGAGTCTTGCACCCTCCAGGGCCTCCCATGAGCATCCTCCCTCATGAGGCCACAGCTTGGGGACAGGTCTCACTCAAGAGCTTGGTTCTGCAGTGCCACTGGAACCTCAGGGCTGGTGCAACCTGCATCACTGGCAGCAGGCAGACAGCTGCCTTTGTTAGTAGCCAGGCAGAGTCCTCTGGGCAAAAGGTGGTGAGGGGGAAGGAGCTGAGGGCTGTGGTGTGTCCTGAGCCAGAGCACCCCCAGCCGTGCTGAGCACCCAGCACATCCCACCAGGGCTTTCCCTTTTTGGCTGCTTTGGGGCAGGGGTGGCACTGCTGGTGGGCAACTGCTCACCTCTGGACTTCATCCCCACGAAGCGGTTCTCCACGATGTCGATGCGCCCCACACCATGCTTGCCCCTGCCCGGGAGAAGGGGGGGGTTGGACCGTGCCCAGATGGCAGCATGAGCAGCCCCTGAGCAGCACTGGTGACCCCCAGGGCAGGTGACAAGGAGGTAAGTGTGCTCCTTTCCCCTCAGCTTCATGGTGCCACCAGCCCCTCTGCTGCTGCGTGGCTGGGCAAGCCCCTAGGCATGTCTTTGTCCTGGTGGCAACAGAAGCCAGGCACAGGGTGGCATGGGGTACAAAACCCCAGAGGAACTGCTGCTGCAGGAGCAGGAGGAGAACAGGTCAATGAACCTGTCCAGAAGGTCTCTGTGCACCAAAAAAGTTGGATCTCCACCCAAACCAGACATTGAGCCACCTCGGGCAGGCAGTGAAAGGTGATGCCCCCCAAGGCGTGGCAGCTGGGGGCCTGGGGAAGAGCTGGGACCAGGGCCAAAGGGTGCCCTCACGCAGGGGGTGACCTGGGGGCTCAGGGCAGGGCAGCCCCTATCCACCTGGGAGGTGTCAGTGAGACTTTAGAGATTTCTCAGGCACAGGGAGTGAAATGCCAGCGGACTCCTGGCCTCCATGCCCAGCTCTGCTTGCTGGGACTCAGCTGGGACCACCCCATCCTCCCACTGCTGATCACCACCCCCGAACCCACCGGGGTGTGCCTGCTGCCAGCATCCCACATCCACCCCACCCTGGGGACGCTGCCCTGGCCCCCGCTGCCAGCCTGCTGGCAGGGCCAGCCTGGCACTCACGCGATGTCGTTCAGGTAGACGAAGAGCTCCAGGGCCGAGGAACGAGAGGCTCCATCCTTGGCGTTGGTGACTTTCACGGGGACACCTGCGGAGGCGGGGAGGGAGGAGGGGCAGCGTGAGGAACCCCCCCGGGCCGTCACCCCGCGGGCGTTAAATGGATGTGACAGATATGAACTCTAAATAACTTCTTAAGAAGGCAGAGCCGAGCTGGTGCCGGGCGGGAGGCGAGGGCAGGGGAGGGGAACCCTCCTCGGGAGAGGACTGAAATAAATAAATTAAACCCGGCCATAAACCCGTCGTGTCCCGGCCCCCCCCGGCCCCCCTGCCCCCCCGCCCGGCCTTTCCCCTCTCCTCTCCCTGCTCTCTTTTTTAGAGCCTGTGAAATTGCAACCAGGCCCTTCACTAATTGAATTTCACGCTCCGCGATTGTCTTAGGGCACAGCACCTTCTGTCCCACCAGCCCCTGCCACGGGGGGGGCTGACAAATGTGTGTCCCCTCCCTCTTGGCAGCGCAGGGGGATGGCCAGGGGGGTGGGACCCCCGCACCGGGGCGCAGCCGCTCGCACACGCACGCACACGCAGCCCTCCGCAGGGTGCTCCGCGCCAGCGGCTCAGGAGTGCCTCTCTTCGCCTTCCCCCTTCGCGTTTCCCTGTCCCCCCTCCCCGGTGTTCCTTTTTGCCTCTTTTTTTGCCTCCTCTCTTGCTTCTTTCTCCCTAACTTTTTCCCTTTCCCTTTCCCCCTTTCTTTTTCTTTACCCTCTCTTTTTCTCCACCCCTTCTTTCTTTCACTCTTTCTTTTCCCCTCTTTTATTTTTCCACCTCATTTTCTCCTTTCACCCCTCTCTTTTTACTCTCTCCTTTCTTCTCTGCTTTTTTTCCTCCCCACTTTTTTCTCTTTTTCTCCTCTTTTTTCCCCCTCATTTTTCCTTTGCCCCATTTTTGCCCTCTTTAACGTCTTCTCCTTCCTCTTCTTTCTCTTCCCCCTTCTCTCTTATCTTTCCCCTTCTCTTTTTTCCTTTTAAACTCCTCTTTCATCTTTACATCTTTTATTTTCCTCCTTTCTCCCCTCTTTTTTTTCCTCTCCTCCCCCCCCCCCCCCCCCCCCCCCCCCGTTTTTGGTTTTTTTTTTTTGCTTCTCCCCCTCTATTTTTTCTTCCTCCCCTTAATTTTTTTTGAGGGCACCGGGCAAAGAGCAAGGTGGGGACGGGGGGAGGTGGTGTGGCAGGGAGCAGGGGGGTGCTGCTGAATAGAAAGAGGCATTTTTCTTTAAGGGTGTGAAATGAGCAATAAATGTATTAGGAAGCTGACAAGGGGGCTGGGGGGCCCACAAAGAAAAGCGGTGCGGAGTTGGAGCCTAATCCCCCCTCCATCTGCCCTCCTCATTTCCATGGAACGCGCTATCAGTTGCCAATCAGCCTCAATGCCTCCCTTTCGAGTCTTTATTACTGACCCCCCCCCCCCCGCTTCTGATGGGGACTGTCAGCTCCCCCAAACCCACCCCCCCCCTCCTCTGCAGCCCCCTATTTGCCAGGGGGTTTATAAACCCAGTTGTAAATTGCTATTAAATGTAACTCGCGGCAATAATGAGCCTTAAGCTGCTTCTCGGTGCAGCATCCCCCCCCCGTCGGCGCCCTCCCCTCGCCCCCCGGCTCCTTTCTATGGGCAATTGGCCGGGGTCCGCCAGCCGAGCGCCCACAGTGGCGGGGCCCTTGTTGGCCAAAGCTGCTTAGCCCTGAAAATAGTTAATAATTAGATTAAAACTTCAAATAAATTAACTAGAGGCTGAATAGGCTCCTGGAGGGGAGGGGGTGGGGGCTGCTGGAAGGGATGGGGGCTGCTGGAGGGAAGGAAGGAGGGGGCGAGGGGGGCTGCTCCTTATAGGAGGATCGTTTTGATGGAGCAGGGATTCTGGTGGTGGGGAAGGGGTCCCCCTCCAAGCAGAGTCTTCCCCCTCCCGACTCTGGGCTGTGCTCGCTGCTGCTGCCAGGATGGTTGTGGCACAGGCACGGACGTGGCTGGTGGAGGTGGGAGATGCTGTCCTGTGCTCTCTCTGGGTGTTATCTCCAGGGCCGGACCCTACCGTGTGTCTCCCTCAGGGTGGGATGGGAGTGTCCCTGTCCTCTCCGTGCCATGTTGAGAGCACCACTGGACAAATCCTGCTGGAGCGTCTGCCCAGCTATGGCACCTCCTGGGCCCACCCTGTGTGAACAGGACCCCATACCCATGGCAGTGACCTGGCAGTGCTGGGTTAATGTTTGCATTCAGTGACCTGAAAGGTCTCTTCCCACCAAATGGGTCCATGGTTCTGCCACTACGCCTGGGGTGGGGGCTTGGATCCCTCACCAGGAGGCCCTGGTGAACTCCCTGAGACATCCACACACCTCCCAGCATGCTGCAAGTGCCATCCCAAGCCCTGATGCCACCCACTGGGGCTCACCCCACCTGCCACCTGCAGCCCCTGTCCTCCTGGGTTCAGCTGGGAGAAGATGCTTACCCCGCTCAAACTCGATCTGCAGCACGTCCGGGGTGTCAGGAGAGGTGGCTGGATCACAGGTCTTTGTGTACAGCCCGGGGGGGGCCTGATTCTGCCACAAGGGAAAAGAAGAGGGAGAGTCAGTGGCATTGGCACAGACAATGCTGTTGGCAGCCCCAACCCCTGTGTGCACCTCACACCCTAAAGCTCGGGGGTGGCACAGCACTGGTGCTCACCAGGGCCCCGGAACAAAGGGGTTGAAGGAATCAGCCAATTTTCCCCCTCAACTGATCTCATCTTTCCCTCCAATGCCTCCACAGCTGGAGGTGGGATGGCTGCAGAGGAGCAAGGCAGGCAGGGGAAGGCAGGACGCTGGCAGCGAGCGGCAGGGTGGGTGGGTAGTTGGGTGCCTGCATCCCTGTGCCCTGCCTGGGTTCATTCGGTGCTCACTGCAGAGCTGATGAGGAGTCCTGACCTCAGCAGGTGCTCCTGGCACCACAGCTCTGCCTCGGGGTCCCAGGGTTAATACACACAGGGGGAAATGGAGGAACAAAGCAAAAACCCATTTCAGAGCACAACCACCTTTGTGAATGGGTTTTCTTCTCCAGGTTTACAGGCAAGAGGCATCTTTTCCCCATCCGAGCCAGGGCACCAGAGCCTTGGGTGCCAGCCACACAATGCAGCAACCAAAGCAGGAGCCAGAAGAAAGGGGGGGGGGGGGGGGGGGGGGGGGGGGGGGGGGGGGCGTGGCAGTAAGAATTTTTAGGAAAGGTTTGCAGAAGAAGGGAGAGAGACCACAACAAAAACCCTTCCCAGCCCAGAGAGCAACTGCTTGGCAATTCTGTGTGTCCCCTTGGCACTCACATGCAATGCCACATGCTGACCCCAAAACACTTTCCCAGAGCAGTGTTGGCAAAGTGCTGTCTCGAAAGGGACCCACACACACCCACCCGCAGCTCCAGAAGGTGTAGGAGAGGGAAACTGAGGCACGGAGCACCCAAGGCATGAGCAAAGCAATGAGAAGGCAGAGAGCAAGCGAATGGCAGAGCTGGGCTGGGCCAGAGATGTCCTTGGCCAGCGCTGGTGGGAACTCAGCAAAGGAGCCTCCAGTGCCCTAAAGCCCCCACTGCAAGCAGCTCAGGTCGGGATTCTCCAAAGGGAGACACTCCTGCACATGTCTGAAGTAGTGGGGAACTGGCATTGCCCCCCAAACCCAGGCTGGTGAGAGTGGAGCTCTGGGCACCACTGCTCGGTGAGGCTCTGCCCGCACCCACCCACCTGGCCCACACTGCTCCCTGTTTCTCTTCTCCTTCTTAAAGCACTTTTCTTTTCCTGCTCACTTTCTCTTCCTTTCCCTCCTTTCCAGAGAGGATGAGAAGGGGCAGGTACAAAGCAAGTCAGGAGAGCCAAACCAAATACCAAACACAACAACAAACCAAAGCAATTTAGGAAAAGCTCAAAGAAAAAAGTCTTGACTTTTAAAAAAATATGAAGTTCTTCTCCTGTTTTCCCCCTGCTCACTTCTCCTCCTTTTTTTTTTTCCTTTTCCAAAGAGCCTAAGGAGGGTCCAGGTCCAAAGCAAGCCAGGAAGATCCTAAAGCAAGCCAGGAAAGCCCCAAAGAAGTCATTGCTCTAAAACCTAAGGGTGAGCTTTTGGGGAGCAAAAGGAATTTCTGTGCAGATGCTTCCATCTCGTTTTGACTTTCGAGCTGGGCAGCAAAGCTTTCATGAGCACTTGCTTTTGTTTTTGCCCGCTAAACAGCAGAGCCTGATCGCTGCCAGCACCCGGGAGGGTGGCAGCGTCCCGCGGCTGCAACACACCCCCCCCCCCCCCCCCCCCCCCCCCCCCCGGGACCCCCTTTGACCGCACCCCAATCCCCCCTGCAGCCGAACGGCAGGAAAGCAACAGCCAAACGGCAGGAATTGAGCCCTACCTACCCCAGCAACTCCCACCCACCCCCGGCCCCCTCCTCCGGCTCCCGTTCGACGCCGTCCTTGCCCCTTTCCCATGTTTCTTGCCTCCGCCGGGCCGCCCCCCCCAGCCCGGCCGCACACGCACGGATTACACGGGCTGAGGATTTCAATTTTACATCGTCTGGCCTTTCCTAGCCCCCATCACACTGATTAACCAGAGATGATGAAAAACTTGGAGTTCAAAAGGAAAAAAGAGAGGAGAGGAGGAAGAGAGAGGAGGGGAAAAAAAAAAAAAGAGAGAGAGAGAGAGAGAGAGAGAGAGAGAGAGAGATCCCAGAAAGTATTAAAAACTCTTTACTAAACATTGGAAGCCAAAGTCAGGTAGTTTCCAATTTTCCAAGCCAACTCCGAAGGCCCCCATTAAATAAAATAACTAAATAGACATAACAGTGACATTTGGGCTTTGCATTCCATCATTACGGGTGCCAGCCGCTCCTCTTTTTATTCTCCCTCCTAAAAGCACAGTTCAAATGACAAATAGTTTGTTGTAGTGTATCAATGCCTTCTATTTATCCCTCCCTGCAGGGGGGCTTAGTCCTGCGATGTCATCTTTAAAGGGGACGAGAAGGGAAAAGAGAAAAAAAATAAAGGAGGGGGAAAGAGAAGGGAGAAAAAATAGAAGGAAAAGGAAGGGGGAGGTAAAAAAGAGGGGACGAAAGGAGGGGGAAAAAAGAGGGGGGTGAAAGGAGGAGGGAAGAGGGGGGAGAAAAGGAGGGGGAAAAAAGAGGGGGAGAAAGAAGGGGGAAAAAGGTGAAGGATGACAAAAGGGGGAAGAAGAGAAAAAAGGGAGGGGAAGGAAATACAAGGAAGTGAAAATGTGAAAAAATGTGAAGGAGATAAAAAGGGGAGGAAGGGGGAGGGAGGAAGAAGGGAAAAGCAAGGGGGAGAAAGAAAAGGAAAGGGGGGGGGAAAGGAAAGGGAAAACAGGAAAGGGGGAAAACAGGAAAGGGGGAAAACAGGAAAGGGGGAAAACAGGAAAAAAAAAGGAAAGAAAAAATAAGGAAAGAAAAAAAGGAAAGAAAAAAGGAAAGAAAAAAGGAAAGAAAAAAGGAAAGAAAAAAAGGAAAGAAAAAAGGAAAGGAAAAAAAGGATAGAAAAAAAGGAGAGAAAAAAAAGGAGAGAAAAAAAAGGAGAGAAAAAAAAGAAGAGGAAAAAAGAAGAGAAAAAAAGGAAAGGAAAAAGGAAAGGGGGAAAAAAGGAAGGAAAGGGGGGAAAAGAAAGGAAAGGGGGAAAAAGAAAGGAAAGGGGGAAAAAGGAAAGGAAAAAGGAAAGGAAAAAAGAATGGAACAAGGAAAGGAACAAGGAAAGGGGGAAAAAAGGAAGGAAAGGGGGGAAAAAGAAAGGAAAGGGGGGAAAAAGAAAGGAAAGGGGGGAAAAGAAAGGAAAGGGGGGAAAAGAAAGGAAAGGAAAGGAAAGGAAAGGAAAGGAAAGGAAAGGAAAGGAAAGGAAAGGAAAGGAAAGGAAAGGAAAGGAAAGGAAAGGAAAGGAAAGGAAAGGAAAGGAAAGGAAAGGAAAGGAAAGGAAAGGAAAGGAAAGGAAAGGAAAGGAAAGGAAAGGAAAGGAAAGGAAAGGAAAGGAAAGGAAAGGAAAGGAAAGGAAAGGAAAGGAAAGGAAAGGAAAGGAAAGGAAAGGAAAGGAAAGGAAAGGAAAGGAAAGGAAAGGAAAGGAAAGGAAAGGAAAGGAAAGGAAAGGAAAGGAAAGGAAAAAGGGGGGGAAGGAAGAGTGAGTGGAAAGGGAGGGAGAAAAAAAAGAAGCTGGAAAGACGGGGCAAGAAGAGAAGAAATTGGAAGCAAATGGTCCATGAAGTAAACCATGATGCAGAGCTATCGATGCCGCAAATGGTTTATTCATCCGGCTGATATTGTTGTGCCCGGGCCTGAATGAACTCTTTCAGGGTGCCATATGAAGTTAAAGCAAGTAAATTTCTATCTTTCTCCACATTAGCTGCCTCATTGCCCTTCAATCGGGCCTCACAGAGGCAGAAAATAGCTCAACCATCTGCTTTCAAATCCCTGCCTTTGGCAGGTCCCGGGGGTTCGGGGAGGGGAGCCCCTCGTAGTGCCTGGCACCCCGGATCGTGCCACAGCCACCCCGGTGCCCAGTGCTGTAGGAAGGGGATGGTGGAGATTGGAACAGGCTGCCCAGGGAGGTGGTGGAGTGCCCTTTCTTGGAGGGGTTCAAGAAAAGGGTAGCCACAGCACCTGGGGACAAGGTTTGCTGCCCCACGGTGGTGCTGGGTTGGTGGTTGGAGTGGATGATCCTGGAGGCCTCTTCCAACCCCCAAAGTTCTGTGATTCTATGGAGTCCCACACGGTGCTGTGGGGAGAGGAAGGGAGGGGCAGTGGGGACATCATGCAGTGGGTAGGGGGCAGTGGGGACGTCGTGCAGTGGGAAGCCACTTCCCGGCGCTGGCAAAGGGAGATGTGCCCAAGCAGAGGATGCTCAGGGGCAGGGTCGCTGCTCTCTTCTCTGCTAAACTGTCCCCATTCCCCAAGCTGAGCTTGGCAGAACCTCAGGCCTGGGGGTCCAAGCCAGGAGGAAAGGTGCTGAGCATGGAGCCATGTGTCAGGATGGGTGCACTGGGAAGGGCATGGATCAGGCTAGAGACACAAAACCATCCCTGTGCCAACCTGGAGGAGAAGATCCACCAAGGACTCAACCTGGCAAATACCAAGCCACAGACATCCCTCCAGAGGGCACGGAGTGGGACCAGGATCCTAACGCCACCTTCCTCTTCCTCGCACCTCCACCAGAGGCTGCAGTGAGCCAGCTGTGGGCTCTGAGCTCCTGCCACCTCCTCTCCCCCTCTTCTCCCACGCTGTCTCATTACCCCTGATGGAGAGTTCTGTGGCCACCCGCGCCATGACCTGCTGGGGTAGGACCTGATCGGGCAGGGGCCAGCGGGCAGCCAGGCCAAGAGCACCCTTCACAGGCAGCCGCAGCCAGGCTCATGCCCACAGGAGCAATGTGCCCTGCGTGGCACCCGCCACCGCCAGGACTTGGCCAGAAAGAATCCATGGCTCTTGGTGTCCCCATGGGTGCCCTCAGGGGTCTTCAAGAGGAGGCAAGAGGAGGTTTCACCCCGTGGCTGGTGGGGATGGCAAAGCAAAGTGAGCTGGGTGAGCTGGCAGGGGACAGCTCGGACCTCTGCCACCCGCCCCAGCCGCTGCTCTCCCACCAGCATCTCCTCTAATTGCTCCTTTGTTGCCGCCCCTGACATTGTCCCCTCCGGTGTCACCCTGGAACGTTCCCTTCCCCTGTTCTCGCCGGCGGCAGTTAACGTGCCGGGAGAGGCGGGGGGTCGGGAGGGGGTGACAGGGCCTCCCCCCCAGCCCGCCGTGAAATTGCCCATTAGGCTGCCAAGAGGCGTCGGGCAGGCAGCTCTGATCGATTACCTTGGGGTTCTCCAGGATCCCGGCTTCGTAGCTGCAGCAGGCAGGGAAGGAGAGAGAAGTCACTGCAACACCTGTAGCCCCTAGCCCCGCCGAGACCTCCCCTCCGCTCCCCCCACCCGCTGGGGATGGGCATGAAGAGGAGCTCTGCATCTCCGGGGGCTTTTAGAAGCAACCCTGCAAGGAGCACAGGGCTTGGGAGAGACCAGGAGATGGCCACGGGCAGGTGGGCAGAGGGGGAGGCTGGGGGTTTTGGGGTCACCCTTGGGTGGCACATGGTGGGCAGGCTGGGGCTCTGGGGGTGCCGTGGTCTGTCCTGGCCACACGGGACCGAGGGGCCTGGGGTCCCAGGATGTGTGTCCTCGAGCCACAGGAGCCTCTCACCTGATGTGCATGAGGTTTTCATCCATGCTCCAGGGCGTCTGCGGCGTGACGGGCACCGGGATGCCATGTTTCTGCCAAGGGAAGGGGAGCAGGGCTGAGGCAGCTGGTGGGGACAGCAGCAGCTCCTGCTGGGGCAGCCCCCGGAGCACAGAGTCGCAGCCTACAAACAGCAGCGAGGCGGCGCAGAGCAAGGCGGACGGCAGCGTCCCTGGCCACGAGCAACGCCAGCTCCCAGCAGGAGGGCCACCTGGATGGGCACATCAGGGACGCAGGGAGGCTGGCAAGAGAAAGGCCACCCCAGCCCTGCCACGAGGGTGCTTCAGAACACCTCCTGCCCAGCAGGGCCATTGTGCGTTTGTGCCAGCTGCAGCTCCAGGGCGGTGCATTCCCTGAGCTGGGCTCCTCAACAGGTGGAGCTGACACGGAGACAGAAGTCTGCAGATCCACAGAACGCTCTGCAGCCCGACCAGGGCTGATGCTCTGCCAGGATGGCACAGCACACAGGTCCCCACCACCTGGTGCTGGCACACGGTGGTGCAGACACATGGCACACAGGTGACAGCCTGAGCACACCATGCCTGGGGATGCACGGCCCTGGTGGCCTCCCCGGTGCAGCGCCCAGCTCCCTAACAAGGTCGCCAGGGCTCACCTGGCCACGCATCTCCTTCTCCTGGGCAGAAGCAGAAGAGAGAATCCCTTCTTGTGTGTAATGCTGCACAGAAGCAGAGCCTGAGACCCACAGCAAACCCCCAGCCCCACCTTGTCCCTTTGAACCTGCCCCAGCCTGGTTCATTTCCCTTTCCCCCTTCCTCTCCAAACAACCCCAAACAAAACCCAAACACATGTCCCATTTTCCGTGGCACAAACCCTCAGCACTCCCCACAACAACTGCCCTCTTTGACGATTTGTTTGGCAACATATGGGCAGCTCTCCTCCGCCAGCCCCTCAGAATCCCCCCGGCAGATGGCGAACACAATCCTCAACACGCAGCTCTCGATGGCCCTAATGGGCTTGGAGGGCTCCTCAGCCTGCAGCCCTCCAGCTCCACACCTCCAGCTCCTTTTCCCAGGCAGCCTCCAGGGCAGCTATTTAAAAACTGAAGCAATTTTCTGGTTTATGCACAGAGCTGCCTTTTCCCTGGTGATTGATTGAGCCCAGTTGTCAAGCACTGCCACCAAGTCGTGGCAGAAGAAAGGTACCCTGGTGGGCACATAAAAACCTGATGCAAAACTTCTAATATGTTTTATTGCAACTTGTACTTCAAAAAGGAAGGGACAACAAAGGCAAACGGATTTGCTTTGTCTCTTAGGCGAGTCAGGGAGCTGGGACCTGCTTCCTTGGGAAGTGAGTTGCCATTAATAGCCAGGTAATGATGGGCTCGTGGGGAGAGAGGAGGAAAAGAGTAATAAAGGAGGGGGGCAAAGCTCACAAAACCCATCCAGAAGGCTCCAGCATGGTGCTGCAGGGCTTAGTGCTGTCACCTGCCAAGCCATAGTCACCTGAGCATCCCATAACCACCCCCAGCATCCTGTGATGCCTCTGAGCATCCCATAACCACCCTCAGCTTCCCATAACTACCCTCAGCATGCTGTGACGGCTCTGAGCCTCCCATGCCCACCCTGAGCCCACCCGGCCCTGCTCCTACCTTGGCATAGTCCATCAGCTCCCGGCGCCCTGGGAAGCGCTGGTAGAACTCAGGCAGCCTCCACGGTGCAACAACCTGGCAGGAGAGTGGGAGCATGAGACAAGAGGTCCCCACGCAGCCCCTGGGTTGCCTTGGCACCCCCCAGGGATCCCCACAGAAGGGTCCCACCAGCCCTGGGGAGCCCAGACCCGGGAGGTGTTGGCCCCCAGCTGACACTGAATCTCCCTGCTGGGGTTGGAGTAACCCAGACCCCTGACCCCAGCACGGTGCTGGGTGCCAGGGAGGAACAGGCAGCATCGGCGACCTGGCAGCTGCCTTGGTGCTGCTTCCTCCCTTGTGGCGTTTGGGGTAAAAGTGATCAATTAAGGATCATTAGAGCCCCTCGAACGCCAAACCATCGCTTTCTGCAGCTGGGTGGTCGTTAAAGCAAGGCACAGCCACTCTCACCCCTGTTAAAACAAGGTCCTCGCCAGCTGGGGAGGGGGCAGCAGCCCAGGGGTGGGGCTCCAGGGGACAGTTTGAGACTCTGAGCTGCTGGAGCAGGTCCTGAGAAGAGCAACAAAGCTGGGAAAGGGTCTGGATTACAGGGCTGGGGAGGAGCAGCTGAGAGGGTTTGGTCTGGAAAGAAGGAGGCTGAGGACAGAGCTCATTGCTCTCTACAGCACCCTGAGAGGAGGCTGCAGTGAGGTGGGGGCTGGGCCCTTCTCTTTAGTATCAGGTGATAGGAAAGGAAATAGCCTAGAATTGTGCCAGGGGAGGCTTAGGTTGGAGATGAGAAAACATTTCTTTGCTGCAAGAGTGGTGAGGGACTGGCACAGGTTGCCCAGGAGGGTGGTGGAATCCCCATCCCTGGAGGTGTTCAAGAACCGTGTGGCCACAGCCCTTGGGGACAGGGTTTGGTGGCCATGGTGGTGCTGGGTGGAAGCTTACTCTTGGTCTTAAAGGTGACTGCCCCCAGAAGCAGCTCTGGGCCTTACCTTGATCTGAGGGCACAGGGCGTAGCAGCTGAGCTCAAACCGAACCTGGTCGTTGCCCTGAAAGATCAGTGGAAGATGCCGAGAGGTCAACCCCACCCCGGGCTGGGCTGGGAGGTGGAAACACAAGGCCTGAGGATCCATCTCCTCCTTTCTCCCAGCAGGAGAGGGTCCTGCACGCCAGGACCTGGGTCAGCTTTGTCTCTCCTGGTCCCTCATCATGGCCAGCCTGAACCCTGAACCACCTTTCCTGCTGCTCCTGAGAGCTGTGTGCCCAACCCCCTGCTGCAGCTCCCTCATTCGGCTCCAAGGGGGCCTGCCTGACCCTGGGGTCCCCTGGGCTTGACAACCCCAAAGTCTGAACCCAGACCCCCCGGGTCTGGACATTTCCCCCTGCAGACGCCAGAAGCCAAGTGGAGGGAGAGAAGAGAGCTGGGGGGTGGGAAGACCACAGAGGCCAGGCGGATGCAGCAGCTCAGAGTTAAACAGCTCTGAGCCTCTCCTTATCCTAATTAGCCTGTGCTGATCAGGCCCTGCTGGCGAGGCCAGGCAGCGGGGCAGGGGTGAGGAGCGAAGTGGGCACCACCCAGGGAACAGCCTCCCCCGAAGGCTGTTTTCCACCAGCACCAAGGGGTGCAGGGACCTCCCGTTCCCAGCCTTCTGTCCCCCGCAGGCTGGAGGATGCATTTACAGCCGGGCTGGGAGGTCCCCCGGGACTATTACCGGGAGCTGGGGACAGCTACCAGAGCACTCACTCCCCCCCAAGGCCCAAAACAAGTCCATCTGCTCCGGCAGCAGCGGGGGCACCGCAGATGGCCCCGTTCCAGGCGTGCTGGCCTCAGCCGGGACGGGGCAGTGCCGGATCGGGTTACCCGCGGCCGGTCCCTGCCTGTGCCCACGGCTTAATGGTTTGGGGAGAGGGCAGAGCCTGGGCGGCAGCTGAGGTGCCCCTGGGAGCAGGGGTGGGTGGTGCTGGTGGCACGCAGGAGCAGTGGGGACATCGTCGCCTTGGGGTGCACAACTCCAGGGCATCCCCCGAGCTGGGGTGCTGCTGGGCACGGGTGAGGTGGGCAGGGAAGGGCTGCAGGGAACCCATCACAGCAGGAACAAGAAGTACCACAGCCATGAAGCACCACCTGCCCCTCTGCCCCCTTACCTTGGTGCCATCCTGCCCCTTGGCTAGCTCCTGGCTACCATTCCCTTTCTGGCAGAGTCTTGGTCACAGCTGGGGACGCCCAAACCCACACCCCTTAAACTGAGCCTCTTGAACTCCAGCCCCTCTAGGTGGGCACCTCGCCCATCCCTAGGCCAAGATGGGCACCATCTGTGCTGTGGGATGCAGAGCAAGAAGCATCCAACCAGGTCCTGTGTGCACACACAGCACCCACGAGTCCCACAGTCTTCTGGTGACGGTGCCTTGAATCGGGCTGGGCACGGCCAGAGGCGCCAGGGGTAGCCCACGGCCCCACTCTCGTCGAAGGTCTCCCCTCTCTGGGCAGGGGCTGGCTCCGAGCATCTTTTCCATGGTCTCTGGCTGCCCCTAGCGGCAAAGCCTCTTTCCTGCTGCCACCAGCCACGGCGGCAGCCGGAGATGGGTAAGGACAGCAGCACTCTGCCAGGTGCCCTGAGTCACCCCGAGTGGGATTCAAACCCCATCAAGTCCTAGCCCGGGCAGTTTCTGGCAAGCTGCTGCCAAAATGGGGTTCAGCCGTGACCTGAGCCGCCCCCAGCCTGCCCAGCGGGCAGAGGGAACCAAAACCGGGCACAGAACTGCCGGAACTGAGAAGGAAGCACCAAACCGTGGGTGGGTTTTACACACCCCACAGAACACCCACAGAGAAAACCTCCGTAGACCCCTCCTGATGCTCACAGCTTGACCAAGTGCCCCCCGAGCACCCCGTGCCAAGCTCACGCCCTTAGAGCCCTCACCTTGCCAGTGGCCCCATGGGCGACATGCTGGGCTCCCTCCCGCCGGGCGATCTCCACCAGCCTGCGGGCGATGCAGGGCCGTGCCAGCGCCGTGCCCAGCAGGTACCGCTCCTCGTACAGCGCATTGGCCTGCACCGCTGGCCAGATGAACTCCTCCACGAACTCCCTGCTGATGTCCTCGATGTAGACCTGCCGGGGCAGAGGCAACTCTGCCAGGGAGCGCCCGGGGGTGCCCCTGCTCTGCCGGAGTGGGGGGTGGAGGGGCAGCAAGTGGCTCCTCCAACGCTCCTGGCTAGCTGCTGCCCAAAGGCTTTGGCCCAAAAGCCCTGGAGAAGGGATCCCTCGCTGCCACGGGGTGTAAGAGAGCCCAGGGCTCAGTGCTGTGGTGGGGAGCAGAGGGAGCTCAGAGCCCCCTGGGTGCCCAGAGAAGGGGGCAGCAGTTACCTTCCTGGCCCCCAGTGCCAGTGCTTTCTTTCGTGCTGCCTCAAAATCTTCCTTCTGCCCGATGTTGGCCTGGGAGGGGACAAAAGAACAGGACCGAGTTTGAAAGGAGAACACAAAATCCAGGGCAAGCCCAGACTGGCATGGGGCACCACGTGAGGAATGGCAAAGCTCACGTAGGCTGGGCTTGAGGCCACCAGGGATGGGCAGGAGGTGGGTCCCCCACCCAGGATGCCATACCCAGGGGCCAAACCTCCCTCTGTCAGGCCCCGTGCCCTGCCCTCATTAGCAGAGAGTCATTTGCTGGCAGGGACAGGCTGTGCCATACAGGGCTGGCAGCTGAAGAGAGCAGCACCCAGGCTGGGCAATGGTTAACCAGCAAGAGCAGGGGCACTGCCATGGCCACACGCACACCGGGACCCTGTCACCCACCCAGGTGCCCAGACTCACAGCCCAGCACATCCCCACCCCCCAGGACAGAGTCCCCATGGCAGGGCTTGGCATGAGCTCACCAGGTAGGCAATGACATCGTAGCCCTGCTCCTTCAGCCACACCAGGATGCAGGAGGTGTCCAGGCCACCACTGTAGGCAAGGACCACAGTGCCCTTGGGCTGAGCCATGGCAGCTGGCAAAGCAAATGGACAGGGGGTCACGATGGCACAGCCCATGCCTGGCACACAGGTGCTGCAGCCATCGGCTGTGGAGCCCTTTCCCGTGTCCCTGAGCTGCCCACGGGGCTGTAATGGTGCAGCCTGGGGTGAGGGCTGTCCTGGGGATGGGATGTTCTGGGAACGCAAACACGACCCAGGGCAGGAGTAACCAGGAGGAGAGGAGCAAAGCCCACGGCAAACGGAGCCCCGCGGCCAGCCTGTGGGGGAGCTGCTGGGACAAGCTCTCAGACTGGAACAGGCTCCTGGCACTGCTCCTGTTCGTGGGCAGTGGGACCTGCTGGCATCAGGTGCTAGGTGCTCCCATGGGACATGCTCAGCCCAGGTCTGGCAGCCTCGTTCCTCTGCCAGGAGCACCAGGAAGGGACTCACCATGGCATCAGGGGGGAATCCACTGGACAAAGAGCCCTCCTGGGACTGCGAGGAGCAGGGGCTGAGGCAGGAGGAAAAGCTGTGGCACCAGGGCCAGGTCTGGACTGTAGCTCCCAGCCAGAGAGGCCGCCTAGTCCGTGTGCCAAGCAGCGCGCCTGGTGCCAACTAGTGGACAGAGGAGGCCAGGGCAGCCATTGGGAACGCTGAGCTCTTACCCACACTCCACGCAGCTCCTGCTCTGGCAACCCTGGCACAGCCTGTCCCTCACTCCCAAGCACTCTGCAATGCCAGGAGCTGGGACACAGACACAGGCACCCACCACGGTGGACATGCAGCCTAAAGCCTTGCTAGGGCATGACTCAGCACGTTGTGGTCATGTGCCAGGGCTGGTGTGGAGGTGCCACAGCAGGAGGCAAGGCACTGCCACCCACCAGCTTTGCCCCAGGCACTGCTGGGTGTGTGACCAATGCAGGACTGGGGTGCTCAGCAGCAGCCCCCAGAACCCGGCCCCAGCCTAATCAATGCTCATCAGACTTTCATCCTGGTTACACTGCCCTGCCTCTTGCCAGCATGAAGTGCCTGCGTGGGCATTCGGCGCCACTCACCCCTCGGCCAAGGATGTTGAGGAGCAGCCAAGAACAGGAGCTGGTGCAGGATACAGCAGGCCAGGGGTGGGATGAGGAGGTCCCACTATGAGAAGGGGCTCTGGGCTGTCCCCACGGTGCCCAGCTGGGCTGTGAGTCGCAGGGCCCCAGGCAGAGGCGATGCCAGCTGACCCTTGGCCGGGGCAGGCAGGGAGCAGAGCCAGCCAGGTCCCGTCCTGGGAAGCTTCTGTGCTGCTGCTGCTGCTGCCAAGTCAGCACAATCCTGCTCCTGGGGAAGGCTCTGAGCCTAGCTGTCCCAGGGTGGCCACCCAGCAGCCTTTCCAGTGGATGTGCTCACACCGGGGTGTGCCCCTGCACCCTGGGCACTGTCAGCATGGCATGGGGCCAGCATCCCACAGGGCATGGCTTGGAGCTGGCCCAGGTGCAGGATCCGACCTGCTGGTGCTGGTTTCTCACTGAAGAGCAGGGGGGTCTGGCCCCCCACGGCCCCCTGCAGCTCCCCGCGCCTGCCCGTGCCCATCAGGCTGCCTGCGCAGGCAGCACCCAGTACCCAGCTCCTGCAGCCAGCACTTCCTTGGCCCGGGGGCCCCGCGGGGGCGTGGGCCTGGGACCCTGCCCGGGGAGGCTCTGCCGTTCCCTTCGTCAGCAGGGCACTTGGGAAAAGCCAACGCAGCTCCCCAGTGACCTGCAGCTCCTCACTGGGCAAACCCCCTCCTTGACCCCCGACGCCCTCCCAAATCCATCCCCTCTGCGGCCATCAGCATCGCTGCCAGGCTGACGCAGCGCCGCCGAGACCTGGCACAGTTGCTTCACCGGTGGCCTGGCAGCAGGTTGGAGGAGCTCCTCCACTTGTGCCTGCTCAGACACATTCTGCTGCCCACAGCGCGCCCAGAGGTCCTTGCCCCGGGGCCGCATCCTGTATCCCAGGAACGGTGCGAGGCAACCAGCGCTCCCAGCTCAGGAAGCTGGGCTGCTGCCAAGCCCTCTGCCCAGGAAGGGAGAGCCCCGGAGCTGTGGCAGCAATAAATGCGAGCAAACAAAGCCCCGCGCAGGGACTTTCTCGGCCCCGGGTGTTATTCCGCAGCAGTTTCCGTGCGAGCTGGGGCAAGGTTCGTGCCGCAGCCGCTCTGCAACTTTTCGCTTTGGGTTTTAAACCCAAGGAAATAAAGGAAAGAAAAGGGAGAAGGAGGAAAACAGCTTGAAACGCTGGTGAGGAGAGGAAGCGCCGAGCCCAGCCGGCCTGGCACCGCAGCCCCTGCCCCGGTGAGTGCTGCCCGCGGGCAACAGGGGCAGGAGCGCCCCACGGGGTCCCAGCAACAGTGCTTGGGGGAGGGGGAGCTCATTAGCTCTGGGCTTTGTCCCAGCATCGCTCTTGACCTCGTAGAGGGCCCCCTCTTGCTCCCCCCCAGCATGACCAGAGCAGAGCAAGGAGGGCACGAGTGGTGTAAGCTGAAAGCCAGGTCCTGCAGGGCCCAGTAAGCCCTTCCCTGGCACCCTGGGGTGAGCAAGACCCTCAGCCCTCCACCAGGGTAGGTGGGGAGGGGTCAGCCAGTTGGAGGGCACGGGTACCCCAAGGCAGAGGACCCCCTTTCCCCTTCAGCCCCCCTGTCACGTTCTCACTCACCTGCTCCCTGCGGTGCTCTGGTCAGGTGCCTGGAGCATCTTCCTCCTCCTCCTCTCTTATAGCTGGGCGTGGGCAGGCGGAGCTGCTGTAGGACTGTCCCCTCCGTGGGCACCGGCCCCTTGCCAGGCCCTGCCTCCGCCTGCCCACAGAGGGGACGGCAGGGGACAGCTACACCCCGAGTGGGAGGGAAAAGTGTGCCCAGCCCTCTGCTCTGGGCGCTGCCACTCCTGACCTCCCCACCAGCCCCCCACAGAGCACCAAGAGTTGCTCCCCATGTCGAGAGGGCCTCAGAGAGATGCTGACTCTGAGAAGTGGCAAAACGAGGGGCAAAGGGGAGCTGGAGTTGTGCAGCCCCTCGACTCTGCTGCCTGGCACGATGTGACAGGGGGAGGGTGAACTTGTTTGCAACTCCATCAGAAGCCCAAGTGGGCAGGAGGGCATCGGGCAGGGGCTGGGCAAGGGGCAAAACTACCTTCTCCCTTCACACCTGTCCAAAGGACCCAGAGCAGCAGCAGGCACGGCCCTGGTCAGGGGAAGAAATCACCAGCCCAAAGGACAGGGTTGGCTGGGGGCATCTCAGTGCCCCTCCCTGGATGCAGTAATGGGGTCCAACTGCACCTCCAGCACACTCACTTGGCATCCTCAGGCCAAACCTGGGCACACAAGGGCTCAGGTCCTCAAGCCCAGCACCCCCTGCCCCTCCAGCCCTCTCACACACAGAGAGGCCCCATCCTGCTCCTGCTGACCTAAGGACCCAACACTGGGGCAGGATTAGACCTTCAGATGTTGGACATTTGCCCTCTGGAGTTACCACATCCAGACAATCTCCCTTCTGTGGTCCAAGGCCACGCAGGGAGGTGGCCAAAGCCATAGCAAGTCTGAGGTCTCCCCTGGCTGAAGGAAGCTGCTGCAGGGCTGAGGTTTGAGCACAAAATGCCTTTATTTGGGACAGACCTAGAAATAAATACCTGTGCCTGGCACCCCAGCAGGCTGGGCACACGAGGCTGTTTCTCTTTCATAAACACTTAATGGCAGGGGGCCCTGTGCCCTCCTCGGCCCTAGGGTCACATCCTGCACCCCGGAGGCTGCCACCCCACTCCACCCCTGCCTGGGGGCTGGTCGTGGCCAAGGCCACCCAGAGCTGTTAGCTCCAGAGCCTGTGGTGCAGACTGGGGCTTGCCACAAAGCCTGATTGCGAGAGGCTGGCAGGACACGGTGACCCCCCCGCGGACCTGCTGAGTCAGGGTCTGGCCCTGGTGAAGACAACACAGAGGCTCCACTGGGGGGCAAGGAGGTGTCCAGAGGGCAAAGGAGCAGTGCAAGCTCAGCTCTGCCTGAGACGGCTGCCCCCACTGGTGTGACGGTGAGGGACAGGAGGAGAAGCGACCCTGTGGCCCCTCCTGTCCCTCGGCTGTGTCAGTAGGGGTAGGGTGAGACAGAGATGATGATGAGGAAGGCGATGGGTGCCCGCTGCCCGCCCAGTGCCTGCACCTTGAGGCGGTGGGTGCCAGGCTCCCGCAGCGGGCGCAGGGTGGAGATGATGCCACGGCCCCGCTCAGTGCGGAGGGCAAAGGGGCTGCCAGGCTCCTGCTGCAGCAGTGTGAAGAGAGAGCGACGGCGGAGGGCAGTGCCCGGGGTGAGGTGCACCACGTCCCGTCTGGCAGCGATGCCAAGGGGCAGGGCAAGCAGCTGGTACTGCAGCGTGGGAGTCCCAGCTGGGCCACAGTCTGGGGTGCAGCGACCGACACAAACTCTGCAGGAGAACCAGGGGGCACAGGGGGCATGGCAGGCTGGCAGGGGCAGCCAAGTCCACGGTGCCACAGAGTGCAGCAGGACAGGCAGCCTGAGTCCCACAGCATGACTCACCCAGGGCTGGAGCCTCTCTGGTACCCAGCCGGACAGGGCACATCCATGCAGTGGGCACCTCCCCGGGTGTTGAAGCACAGCTGGCTGGAGCCACACTGGATCATGCCTTCTGCACACTCATCCACATCTGTGGGCAGAGAAGGGACAGTCTGTGGGCATTAGGGGTTCCTATGTGCCCCAGGCTGAGATGGGGATCCCAGCTCCACATCTTCCCCTGCTGTTTGAGGTCTTGGGCACCTCGTTGGGCAGCAAGATAACACCACCCAGGCTTGGCAGCCCGAAAGGGAGGGCATCCAAGGCACCATGGGGAGTAGGTTCACACCCCAAAGGACCCAGGCCTTCTATCAAGGCAGGGGCATTGCCCCAGCACCCCCACACTGACCATGGCAGGTCTTCCCATTGGGCAGCAGCTGGTAGCCAGGGGGGCAGAGGCAGTGGTAGCTGCCCAGGCTGTTCCTGCACTGGTGCTGGCACCGGCTCAGCATCTGGCACTCATCAAGGTCTGTGGGTGAGATGGGCGAAGGCAAGCAGGGAAGCATCAGGCCTCTCCAGTGCCCAGCTGTCCTCCAAGCTACCTGCAAAGCCCTCGTGTGGTGCACACTCACCAGTGCAGGTGCCATTCCTCCTGACGAAGCCCGTGGGGCAGGGGGCACCCCAGGCACCTGCAGCCTTTGTCACACGACGCAGGGTGAGCTGAGTGTAGAAGGGCTGTACCCGTGGGGCATTACTTAGCCCCATCCAGTGCAAGGGAGTGTCTTGGGGAGGGCTGCCTGTTGTGGCCCCTCCATCTGCCCCTGCTGTGCCACACTGTCCACCTGGCAGCAGGGTCCTGCCAGGGGGACACAGGCACTGGTAGGAGCCCCGCAGGTTGCGGCACTCGAAGGCACAGGGTGGAGGAAAGTGCAGGCACTCGTTCACGTCTGGAGGAAAGGGGTGGGGAGATTCAGGACAGGACAGTGACCGTGGCCCTGGCACCCAAGGACATGTCCCCTGAGACCCCAGCTCGTACCCAGGCAGGGCCAGCCAGCACCCAGGGAGTGGTACCCGGGCGGGCAGGCGCAGCGGTAGCTCCCGGGCACGTTCTGGCAGCGCTGGTTGTAGCGGCAGGCATGCGAGCCCTCGGCACACTCATCGACATCTGGGGAGCAGAGAGGGGACAGTGAGGTGGCACTGTGCAGAAGGTGCCACCATCCTCATGCCCCCCTCAGGAAGGGTCTGTACCAATACAGTAGAGCTGCTCAGTGTTCACGATGAACCCCCGTGGGCACTGCTCTCCGTCGGCCCCTAGGAACCAAGCAGAGGTGATGGGAAGGGACAGGTCACTGCCGGGACGTGACTGTCGCACCCTCGCAGGCACCAACAAGGGATGCCGGCACCTCCATGCCCACCCTGGCACACCCTCGTTACCCGCGCGGAGCGCAGCACGGAGCTGGAAGCGCAGCTGCTCTGAGGCTGGGTCGTAGGACGCTGTGATGGTGCTGGCCCGGACCTGCTGCACCCGGGGGGGCCGCAGGCCCGCGGAGGGGTCGTACTTGATGGTGTGGTTGCAGTGGGCACGAATGGTGTGCCCGTCCTGCAGGAAGCTCTGCACAGAGTCCCCCGAGAGCTGCCCTCTGCCCGTCTGCACGTAGCGCTCGCTGAAGTCCTGGGGAGGGGGGGCGGTGTCAGGCTGCAGACCCCCCATGGCTCCCAGTGTGGGAGTCATTGCCCTGCGGGGAGGGTGGGCAATGCCAGCACCTGCACCGCGGCCTCGCTGATGCCCTCTGGCACCGAGCCCCTAACTTCACTTTCCAGCAGCAAAGCACCAGCAGCATCTGTGCCCCGGGCAAGGTGGGTGACCCGCAGGAGGTCCCCTGGCAGGGGTGGGCAGTGGTGAGTAGCAGCCATGGCTCTCCCAAACAGCTCCATCTCTACTGTGGAGCTCAGCCCAGTGCCAGGCTGAGACCCCAGGGATGGTGCTGAGGGGAGATGGAGGCTGAGGATGCAGGACCAGGCATTGCAGTCCCTGGAGTGCCCTGGCATTCCTCAGCTAGGGGTCCTGGCATCTCACCTGTGGCAAACTCCAGCTGTGATTCGTGCCTGAAGGTGCCCTGAGAGAGCAGGAACCCGCTCTGGGCATCCCCACTGGTGCGTGCCAAGGACCAGTAAATGGGTGCAATGATGGCAACCAGCACCCGCATCAATGGCCCTGGGGGTGAGGGGGACAAGATGCCACCGTGAAGCCAACACCCTGCTAAGGACACACTCGATGCTCTCCAGGCAGCCCCAGCCCTCTGCTCCGTGGGGCACAGCACAGCTTGGGGGTGCAGCTCCCTGCACCTGAGCCAGGGTCAAAACCCTCCCTGGGGGGAGAGCGTGGGGGGGGCAAGCACCTACCTACAGTGGGTGGGACGCTGCTAATGCTGCTCTGCACCGTGGTGGCACTGGAGTGTGGGTCATCCAGCAGGCTGGCATCCAGGCTGGTGACACCGAGCTCACGGGCATTGATAACACCAAGCAGGCTGCCCCGCACCCGGCGTGGCTCCCCTGGGGCAGAAGGGACAGGGCAGTGGCTCTGGGGCTGGAGGGTGCTCGGGTTGGCACCTCTCCTCTCCATGGGTTGTGCAATGAGACAAATCTGGTTCCGGGAGATGAAGGCAACCCGAGCAAGGTGGGCAAGCCCCCAAGGGTCCTGGCATCAAGTTGCCATCTCAAGAGGGGATGCTGCAAGCATGATTCCTTGCCTTGAGCTCACCAACGGGCACCAACAGCCCCCAAACCCTGCTCTGTACCAGCCTCTCCCTGCTGCTGGCCACAGTCCCAGAACTGATTTTCTCCTCCTCCGCCTTGCCTGGCAGCAAAATGCCAGCAGCCGTGCAGAGGGCACGCAGGGCACCCGGCGCTTCCGCCGTGCTGCCGGGGTCTGGCTGCTGCTCCCCGGGAGGCAGCAGGAGAGGAAGCGCCTGAGCAGGCGGCAGAGCCCCGGGGGAACGGGAATCGAATCACGGAGAGCGCAGGCAGGAAGGGAGAGGAGAGGGGAGGGGAGCAGGGCTGGAGGCTGGCACGCAACGGCTGCCGAGTGAGACTCGTCTGGGCTCAGACCTTCAGATGGGCAGGAGAGGGCAAACCAGGGCACGACTGAAGGAAGGAAAGGTGATGCCCCTCCGGGCTGCTGCAGAGAACCACTGAATTGTTTGCATTGGAAACGTCCTCCATGGTCACCCAGTCCAAGCAGCAACCCAACAGCACCATGGGCACTAAACCACACCCCCAGGTGCCATGGCCACAGGCTTCATGAACAGCTCCAGGAATGGGGACTCCACCACCTCCCCGGGCAGTCTGTGCCAGTCCCTGACCACTCCTGTAGCAAATAAATTGTTCCTCATCTCTGACCTAACCCTGCCCTGGCACAGCTTCAACCTTTTCCTCTCCTCCTGTCACTTGGTGCTCGGGGGAAGAGACAAACACCACGCAGAAGGCCTTAGCCCAGGGCACAGTGGCACTGTGAGCAGCCTCCCAAGCAAGCCAGAAGCCCCCTAGGCCCTGGCACAAACACCCACCTTGGACAGCCAGGGACACGTGGGCAATGGCCGAGCCCAGGGCATTGTGAGCGAGGCAGGAGTAGCTGCCCACATCCTGGTGGCTGGCGGCAGGCAGGAGCAGTGTGGCATTGGGCAGGATGTGGGCACGGGGACTGTCAGGCAGTGGCTGCCCATCCTGCTGCCACTCCACGGAGGGAGTGGGCTCCCCTGACACGACACAGTGCAGCAGCACCCTCTGCCCAGCACGCACCGTCATTGCTCGTGGTGCCACTGTCACCGTGGGGGCACCTGGGCAGAGAGAGGGATGTGGGCAGTGCCACAGCTTCCCAGCGAGGCTGGGGCCATGCCCCAATGGTTAGGGGTGGGCTGGGGAGTGACATGACCCTCAGAAGGAGGACTCAAAGTGTGGTAGCACTCACTCTGCAGGGCCAAGGTGACAATCTTTGCTGCTGTGCCCTCATCATTCTCTGCCACACACCGGTAGTGCCCCACATCAGTGCCCTGACAGTACCAATGGCATTAGCACAATGCTTAACTCTGCCTTGAAATGTCCCCAGAATGGGCCAGCAACCCCCAGGCCCTACTCACCCCCACAGCATGGATGGCCAGGGAGCCGTTCTGCAGCTGGTGCAGATGCCCACTAGCCACCACTGGCACTCCGTCCTTGCTCCAGTGGATGAGTGGCACAGGGTGGCCGTGGGCATCACAGTCAAGGAGGACATCGCTCCCAGGGTGCTCCACTTGATAGGTGCTGGCATTCCCCCGTATGATGGGTGCCTCTGAGAAAGGGAGATGGGTGGCAGAGGAGGAGCACTGGCTGGGCACCCCTGTTTCCCCCCTGGCACCTACCTCTGACAGAGACAATGGCGGTGGCCCTGATGGCACCAGCACTGTTCTCAGCGTGGCAGACGTAGGTGCCGCTGTCAGCCCGGGTGGCTGCCTCCCGCCGCAGGGCACTGCGGCCGCTCTGCCCCATCACACCATCTGCAGGGGGCAGCCCCCCCAAACAGCCAGTTGTACTCTGCCAGCCGGGCGTGCCAGCGTCTCACTCACCCCGAGCAGCTCAACAAGGACGGGGATGGCCCCGGGACCATGCCCTCCCTCCAAGCTCAGCACCCTCTGCCCCTGCCCGGGCGCAGGGCTGCCCACGCACCGCTGACGAGCTGTCCGTTGGCTGTCCAGGAGATGCGGGGCCGAGGGGTGCCCGCGGCGGCACAGAGCAGCTCCAGCCTCTCGCCCTGGCGCAGAGTGAGGTCCGTGGGCAGGTGGGTGAAGGTGGGCAGGGTGTGGACAGAGAGGAAGAGCTGGCGGGTGGCCCTGCCAGCCGAGTTCACCGCGGTGCAGGAGTAGCTCCCGGAGTCCTCTTCCTGCACCGGCACATGGGGGGCAAGGGGAGGGGCAGATGGGCTCTGGGGTCCAGCCCTGGCTCCGTGTGCCAGCCCTGGAGCAGGCTGCCCAGAGAGGTTGTGCAGGCTCCTTCTCTTCAGACATCCCAAGCCCCACCTGGCTGCATCCCTGTGTGACCTGCCCTGGGTGGTGCTGCTGCGCAGGGCGGGGTTGGACTCCGGCTCCAGAGGTCCCTTCCAGCCCTGCACCGTTCTGTGGTTCCATGGTGACACTGCCCTGACCCAACAGCCTCTTGCAGAGGTCTACAGGGGACTCTCCCCTTACCAAAGGTTTTCGAAGGCAGCCAGGGGACACGTTGGCAGTGCCAGCCGGTCCTGCCAGCCGCAGCCCAGGCAGGGGGCAGAGCCCCTGCGCTCTCCTGCCAGCAGCAGCCTCTCCGCTCCCAGCTCCCCAAACCCGCGGCCAGAGCTGGGCTGCGGGAGGGGCCGGGGCTCACCTGGACGTCCCGCAGCAGCAGCTCCCCGGAGGGCAGGAGGGTGGCCTTGCCCCCCCCGCCCCGCACGGGGGCGCCCTCCCGGCTCCAGGACACGCGTGGCTCGGGGACACCGCGGGCGGCACAGGGCAGCAGCACCTCCAGCCCCTGCAGGGCAGCCAGCTCCGCGGGGCCGGCCGCGATGACAGGGGGCACTGCATGGGGCAGGGCACAGGAGCTCGCTGGCATTCGGACAGCCCTGAGCCACTGCGAGGTGACGAGGGTGAGGTAGGCACTGGGGCATTACCTTGCACGACCAGCCTGGTTCTCCCCGCAGCGGTGCCCGAGGGGTTGTGAGCCACACACAGGTAGGTGCCCGCGTCCCCCGGGGAGGCTCGGAGGAGATGCAGCTGCCCATTAGGAAGCACCTCCAGCCCAGGCCCTGTGGGGTGGGCAGGAATGAAGAGCAGGATGGGCAGCACAGCTGTGCCAGGGCACAGATGGATGGGGCACAGGGATTACTTCCCCTGCTGAGTGCCCCTTGCTGGGGAGTCTCTGGGGAACAGCTCTAGCAGCTTCTGCACCCTCCTTGGATGGCAGCCTGGAGCACCCATGCACAGTGCCACCCAGCACCCTGCTGGGACACCTACAACCCCATGGCACCCAATGCCCCCCAAGCAAAGGCTGGCAGCACAGTCTCTGCTAGCATGCAGTGGGCTCCCACTCACCTCCAGTGATGCCAACACCATCTTTCTGCCAGCTGAGCTCTGGCCGGGGCATGCCAGTGGCCTCACAGGACAGCACTGCACTGGTGTTGACCATCACCATCACCATGCCAGGCAGGGGCTTCAAGGCAGGGGGCTCTGTGAATGGCAGGGAAATGCTGCCCACCAAGGCTCCCCCAAGGCTGTACCAAGGCACAGGGAGTGGCACCTCCAGGATGAGCCCTGCATACCGTGCACCACGAGCCGGAGGTGCTTCCGAGCTGTGCCAGCCACGCTCCTGGCAGTGCAGGTGTAGTGCCCAGCGTGTGCAGGCAGTGCCCGCCTGATCTCCAGGGCCCCTGGGAAGAGAGCAGGCAGGAGGGGACAGAAGAGAGGCTGGGCAGAGGCCAGGGAGAGGCTGGCCTGGAACTCCAACCTCCCCGGGGTGCACAGTTCTGTGCCACACCTGTGGGCAGGACGTGGTAGCCTCCTCCGCGGCTGCCCAGCTGAGCCCCGTCCTTGCTCCACCGCACCGTGGGTGGGGGCACACCAGAAGCATAGCAGGTGAGGACAGCAGGGGACAAACGGGTGACAGCCACGTCAGTGAGGTCATCGGCAATGGTGGGAGGCTCTGGGGAGGTGGAGGAGGGAGCTGAGCAGGGCCAGGTGGTGAAGGCTGAAGGGGATCCCGTGCCCATATGCATGGGCACAGGCGTTTCTTGTTTCCCCTCTTGCCCACCCCTTGAGAGGGGCCCGAGCCCACAGCCACATCACATCTGAGGTGGTGACAGAGCCGGGGAAGGTCCCTGCCAGCAGGAGCCGAGCGCAGGAGCTCACCGTGCACAGCCACACGGAAGTCCTTGCGGGCCTGCCCCGCGGCGTTGGTGGCAACGCACCGGAACCAGCCCTCGTCCCGGGCACTGGCGCTGGAGATCAGCAGCGACCCCGAGGGCTGCAAGCTGCGTGGGCAGGGCACGTGTCAGGGGCAGCCTCTGCCCCGTGGGGATCAGCAAGAGGGGATAAAGCCCACCCTATGGAGTGGGACCCCTCAGGGGGCAGAGTGGTTGGTGGTGCAAGTACCTGTAGGTGCCAGGAAGGAAGTGTGGGCTCAAGGGGTGCCCATCCTTCTCCCACCTGATGTGGGGCTGGGGAGACCCCCAGGTGTCACAGGCCAGTGTGGCTGGCTGCTGAGCCAGCAGAGTGAGATTGGAGGGTCCAGGGACGATGGCAGGAGGGACTGTGGAAGGGCAGGGTGGTGGGAAGCAGAGGACAGAGCAAATCATTGCACCCATGAGAGCAGCTCAGCAGCCTGCAGGGGGCTGAGCCCAGGAGGGACCCTTCTGGCCCCTGCACTTACCCAGGACGTGGAGGGCCAGGCCACGTCTGTCAGAGCCAGCAGGGCTGGAGGCCATGCAGAGGTAGTGGCCTGAGTCCTGGGCCTGGACAGGGTCGATCTGTAAGGAGCCACCTGGCAGGAGCTGCAGCCTGGGGAGGAGAGCAAGGGAGCCCTGTGGGTGCTGTGTGGGGACAGACAGCTGGGAAGGTGGCAGGTGCCACTGCAGCTGTGTGCCATCTGTCCTCCAAGCTGGCATGGGGGCAGAACACAGCTCTTCGTGGTGAGGGCAGTGCTGTCTCCCCTCTAGGGACACAAACCACCTGCTGACATAGAGGGTGGCATGATCCAAGAGCCATCTTCTGGTACCACCAAACCACGAAGCCTTGTACCTGTTGGTGCCATGGAGAGGCAGGAGCCACCCATCCTTCTGCCACTTCACCTGGGGCACAGGCCATCCCTGTGCTGGGCATGGCAGCACCACCGAGCTGTTGAGCAGTGCCCTCACCTCCTCAGGGCCCGGCTGGATCTCTGGGGCCACTGTGCCAATAGAAGATCAGGGGCAGGGCTCAAGGGGTGGGCACTGCAGGCTGGGCACCATCCAGCCCTGCTTTCCCCTTACCCCAGAACGTTGCCCATCCCTGAAGGAATGGAGGAGCAGCTGGTGCCTGTGGTGACCAAAGCCCCGTGGCAGGGTGGCACTCACCGTGAACCTCCACCCAGACACGCAGGCTGCTGGCTCCCAGGGGGCTGCTGGCTCCCAGGGGGCTGCTGGCCCTGCAGCTGTACTCGCCACCGTCCGCCGGCACCACGGCCAGGATCTGCAGGAAGCGGCCCTGGGCCAGGACCTGCCTGCGAGCATCCTCCTAGCAGCCCCAGAGACCTGTCAGCAGCTCTGCCCTCCTCGCCCCACCAGGAGCCTGGTGGGGCTGAGGAAGGTGCCCCCCACTGCATCTGCCATGCCTGGTGCCACCACACATACCTGCAGCGGGGACCCCTCCTGGTGCCACTCAATGTGGGTGGGCATCCTGGCATCCTCAGGGCACTCCAGGATGAGCTGCCCCCCTGCCACAGCAGTGATGCTGGGGGTGTCTCCAATGCTTGTGATGCTGAGAGGTGCTGTGGGACACGTGCCAGGTGAATCAGGGGGTGCCACATGGGTTGGGCACCCCCATGCCTGCCCTGTCAGTCACTCACAGTCCCTCACTCTGCAGGACCCTCTCACTGTGCTCCAGACCCCTCTTTGTGAGGTCTCAGCCCCCACTGCTGTCCTCAGCCTGCTCCCAGCAATCCCAAGGAGGGACGCAGAGGATGCTGCAGCTGCCTGCTCCCCGCAGGGCTCCAACCACCTCCCCACCCCCTCCGTGCTGCTCCCCTGGGGACGCTACCTTGGACGGTGACTTGGAAGCTTCTGCTGTCCTCGCCCGCGGGGCTGGCAGCCAGGCAGCTGTAGAGCCCAGAGTCGGGCACCTGCGCAACGCAGAGGGGGAGAACGGGGGGGGGCAGGCGTGGAGGTGGGAGAGGGGCGTGGAGGTGGGAGAGGGGCGGGGGGGGGGGGGAGAGGGAGGTGCGGAGGTGGGAGAGAAGGAAATGGAGCCCCAACCTTGGTGCTCTGGATGAGGAGGGTACTCTCATTGCCTGCCAGGAGCCAGGGCCCTGCCAGCAGCCGCCCGTCCTTCTCCCAGGTGACGGTGGGCACGGGGACACCTCTCACCACGCAGGTCAGCTCCAGCGAGGTGCCCTCAGCGATGGCGATCTCGGTGGGCTGGGACGCAGCCTCCACACGAGGTGGCTCTGCAGGGCACTCGGTGAGGTGGGATGGCTGCGCCCCCTCTCTGTGGCCAAGTTACCCTTCCCGGGCACCCCCCGGGACGGCCACGCACCTGTCACCAGCAGCGGGAAGGCTTTGCTGACCTCCCCCACCTCGTTGGCCACCAGGCAGGAGTACACCCCCGTGTCAGCTGGCCCCACGGCCGCCAGCCTCAGCCGCGGGCTGCTGGGCACCTGGTTGTTGTGCCATGCCAGGGGCTCGCCGTCCTTCAGCCAGGTCACCACTGGCGCTGGCGTCCCGGCAGCTTGGCAGGTGAAGGTGACATCAGAGCCCTCGGCCACCATCTGCTCCTCGCTGCTATCTGGGCTCTCCAGGACCGGGGGTGCTGGGGAGGGAGGAGGTCTCATGACTCAGGCTGTGAGGGCAAAGTCAGCTCCCCAGGCACTGGGGGTGGCCTCGGCAGCTCCCTGGTGTCCTGAGAGCACCCAAGTGTGGCTCAGCCTCCCTGCAGGTTGCTCTGGGGCTGCCTTCAGCTGGTGGTGCCCCACTCCAGCCTCTCCAAGCCCACCCCAGCAGCCCAGGACCCTGCTGAGAGACAAAGCTGCATGGCACAGTATGTGCTCTGCCAGCAGAATCGGTGCCCAAGTGCCCCATACCCAGCATCTGCAGGATGAAGCTGCGGTTGGCCACCCCTGCCCGGCTGGACACGACGCAGGTGTAGGTCCCAGCATCAGAGAGCTGTGCCCGAGAGATCCTGCCCATGGAATGGGGCACAGGGAGGGGACATCAGCTCCAGGTCCCACTCTGCCCCCCAGGGTCTCCACATTGACATGCAGGCACCCTAGGGGGCAGCCATGGTCATCCTGGCACCAAACCTGGGTGCCAGCGCCAACACCCGCAGCCGAGCAGAGTGTCTGCTCACCGAAGGAGACGGCCAGCCAGGAGCAGGGTGACACGGGGGGACAGGGGCAGGGGCAGTCCCTCCTTCAGCCAGCGCAGGCGCAGCGGAGGGGACCCCCGCACCCGGCACCGCAGGGTCACCACCGCAGACAGGACACCTTGGAGCACCTCCGGGTCATCAGCACTGCTCTCAATGGAAGGGGGAACTGGACGAGGGGACAGAGGGGGTGACAGGGCTGTCAGGGCTGGGTGGCCCTCTCGCTGCCCCAGGGGTGCCAGCCCTGCTCACCCAGCACGCTCAGCCTGTGCAGCCGCACGTCCTCGCCGGCGCTGTTCCGGGCCAGGCAGGTGTAAGCCCCCGAGTCAGCAGCTTGCAGACCCTCGAGGAGCAGGGAGCTGCCATCCGGGGACACCCTGCACAGGGACAACCTGGCAGTGACCTTTGTGCCCATCGCCAGGTCGCTCAGCTGCTTCTCAGCAGCCCTGTGCCCTGCGGCAGGTGCCAGCCCGAGCAGCGCGCCCGAGAAGCAGCAGAGCTCAGCCCTGCGCTGCTCTGCCGTGGGCGAGGCTGAGCCACCACCGTGGGGCGCCCCCTCCGACCCCAGACTCACCGAGCGTGGGAAGGGGACTGCAGCCCCAGGGGCTGCCCATCCTTCAGCCAGGAAATCTGGGGAGTGGGCTGCCCCTCCGCCTGGCACTCCAGCCTCACCCTGCCACCCTCCAGCACGCTGAGCTCACTGGGGACCTCTGCATTAGCAATCGAGGGTGCCACTGTGCCAGGAAGAGGAGAGGAGGGACTGAGAAAGAGGATAAGGAGGAAAACAGGGTGGGAGGGGGGAGGCTCCTCTCCAAACAAGAGCCCCCGGGGACCCCCTGCCCCCAGGGGAGCCCTACCTCGCACCAGCACCACAAAGTCCTTGCGTGTCTCAGCCCCTGACTCCCGTGCCAGGCAGCTGTATCTGCCCTGGTGGGAGGGCTGCAGGGGGCTGAGCTGCAGCTGGCTGCCCCCAGACACCAGGCCCTGCTCTGGGCTGCTCTCTGTGAAGAGATGGGGAGATAGGGGGGACAGGGAGATGGGGGCTGCAGCAGCACTCCCCCACCCACCCCCCACCTCAGGCATGCTGCCCCATCTCTCCCTTGCCAACCCCAGAGCCTGGGGCTGGGGCTGCTCTGCCTGTGCACACACCCAGCAGGCTCCCATCCTTCAGCCAGGTGACAGTGGGCACTGGCTCGCTGGTGCCATGGCAGGTCAGAATGAGGAGGGTGCCCACGTCAGCATCAAGCATCTCCAGCTGTGGGTCCTGGGTGCCCGAGGGCTCTGAGGAGGAAGGTGAGGAGCAGGGGTGAGGGTGTGTGGCAGGCACCCGCAGGCTGGCGTTTGCCATCAGCCCCTGGGCAGGTGCTGGGCAGCAGATCCTGCAGCCAAGCTCTCGCCACCTACCGTGGACAGTGAGGACAAAATGCTTCTTGGCCTGGCCAGCCACGTTCAGTGCCACACAGGTGTAGGTGCCAGAGCTGGAGAGCTGCAGGTGAGAGAGCTGCAGCACCTGAGAGGCTGGCAGAAGCAGGGCAGTGACTCAGGGCAGGCTGGGCCAGGAGCAGGCCGGGGCCACCACCACCCCAGCAAGCTGAGCCATCCCCAGCAGCTGGCCAAGCCCCGTGCAAGGAATGTCTGAGCACCGAAGCCTCTCTTTGAGGTCCAAAGCCTCACTCTATGAAGCAGGCTGCTGAGCTCCTGAGGAGGAGCAGGATGCCACCCTTGGCCCCCTCAGAGAGGGTCACCTGGCAGCAAGTTGTTAGCTTGTGGTGGGCAAAAGGTCTGAACTTGAGTCCCACGTCCAGAACCCAGGAGGGCAGGCCAGGGAAGCTGGAGGCCAGCAGCAGCAGCTGGTGGCCCTTGCTCAGCCCAGCGTACCTGGGGTGGCAGAGACCTCCTGGCTGGGCTGCAGGGCTTGGCCATCCTTGTACCAGGTGATCTGTGCAGCAGGGTGGGCCCGGACCTGGCACACCAGTGAGACGCTGCCATTGATGGCACCATCGATGCCTTCGGGGCTCGGACCCACGATCCAGGGGGCTTCTGCTCCACCACACCCCAGAAGTGCCAGAGAGGAACAGTCAGCACGGAGACCAAACTGTCTCCAGCAGGAAACACACAAGCCAGAGCATTCTGGCATCTCTGTCCCCTCCAAGGGCTGAGAGTGACATGCACAAGGGGGCAGAGGAAGTCACAGGGGACTGCAGCTGGCAGAGGAGGAGCAGGAGGGTAAGTCAGTGACCCAGAGAAGAGTCCTTGTGGGTGTCTTACCCTGCACAGTGAGGGCAAAGTGCTTCTCAGCTGAGCCAGCTGTGTTCTCAGCCACGCAGGTGTAGCTACCAGCATCCCCTTCCTCCACCATGGTCACCTGCAACAGGGCAGCAGAGCCCCTCTGAGTGCTGTCCTGAGCCAGAGAGCTGCTGGGGCTCCCGCAGGGGCCTCGGTGCCTGGCAAGACCAAGGTAGTTGTCTCCTTGGGGAGGCAGGAGTGCCCTCTTGCCTCATGTGTTCCCCCTGGCACAACCACACGGCCCAGGGGGGCACCAACCTGCAGGACCATGCCACCCTCCAGGAGCTGGTGCCGGGAGTCAGCCACGATGGGGATGTGGTTCCGGAGCCAGGATATGATGGGCACTGGGTGCCCAGTGGCTGCGCACTTGAAGTGGGCACTGCCATTGATGGTGGCTGCCACCTCTTCAGCCGTGTCCTCTGTGCCACCGTGGATGGCAGGGGCAGCTGGAAGCAGGTGGTTATGGAGCTGCCAAGTGCCCCCATTCCCCCCTTGCCCCAGCCCATACTCACTCAGCACCTCCAGGTCGTAGTGCAGCAGGTCCTGTCCCGCCGCGGTGGTCACCTGGCAGCTGTACCTGCCTGCGTCCTCCTCCCGCACTGCAGGCAGCTGCAGCACCTGGCCCCCTGCTCACAGGGCATGGGCAAGGCTCTATGTGGGGCCAGAGGGCCCCTTCCTACCTCCTCCTCCCGCCTCGCTCTGCCCAAACCCCCAGAGCAGCCACGGCGACACGGCCGTGGTCCTGCTCCTGCAGGTCCCACGGGTGCTGACCACGCTGTCAGGAGCAGGGGGGCAGGATCCGACCTCCTCCATGCTACCAATGCTCTCGACCCTCGGAGCTCCTGCAGGAACCCTCCCGAAGCCCACAGCAGAGGTCTGTGCCCATTACCTAGCAGCAGCAGCGCCCCCGGGCCGGGGGAGAGAGGCTCCCCGTCCTTGTACCAGGCGAGCTGGGGGGCCGGGGTGGCCTCGGTGTCGCAGTAGAGTGCGGCGGGCTGGCCGAGCACAGCCTGCCGGCGCTCCGTCACCTCCCCAGCCTGGTCTTCCTCCCGGTAGAAGATCTCCAGGGCTTCGCTGGGACCTATCTGCTCCTGGAAGAGGGGGGGCACTGCGGGGACAGGCTGCGGTCAGCTGTGGGGAACGTGGGGACTCACCCCCGCGGTGCGAGCAGAGCATCCGCCCCGCCCTGACCGTGGCCAAGCAGGTGCAAACCGCTCACCCTGCTCTGCTCCCGCAGGGGACCCCTCCAGGGCCCCCTCCACCCGCCGAGACACTGCCTGCCCACCCAGGGCTCACCTTGGACCTGCACGATGAAGTCTCTGTCGTCTTCACCCACGGAGTTGGTGGCCACGCAGGTGTAGTGCCCCGAGTCGGAGAGGGCGGCTGGGTGGATCTGGAGGACCTGCCCCTCGCTGAGGATCTGCAGGTGCCCGGCGCTGTCCAGGAGCTGCAGGGGACCCCAGCCCCGAGGCAGGGCAGAAACAGGAGAGGAGGAGGAGGGCTGCACGCCCGGGTGTGGGGCAGAGCCCAGGCAGCCACACAAAGGATATCTTCCCCCCCCCCCCATCCACCTCCAAGCCCAGCAGCTCCTCGCCGGTGAGAGTCAGGACCTCACCTGCCTGTCCTTGTACCAGCGGATGGAGGGCTGGGGCACAGCCCAGGTCTCACACTCCAGCACCACTGTGCTGTTGACTTTGGCCTTCACCTCTTTGGTGGCAAATTCCCCCTGAAGGTCATCTCTGGCAATCCAGGGTGGAACTAGTGGGGAGTGAGGACACATCTGGCATAAGAGAAGAGCCCCCAGCACCCCTGCTCCGCCCTGGTGGCATCTCAGGGTGCTGCTGACACCCCCAGATGAACCCTTTTGTCCTTCCCAGGGTAGACCAGAGACTTTTTGGGGCCACTTGCTGCTGTGTTTGTGACCATGAGGTGCAGCTCCGTGGAGTGAAGGCTCAGGAAGGGAAGGAAGGGGCACCCAGGTGGCATCCTGATGTAGGGAGGACACAGAGTTTGCTCACCCAGGACCTTCACAGCGTAGTTCTTCACAGCCTCCCCATCCTCACTGGCCACGATGCAGCTGTAGGTGCCTGCATCCTCCTCCTGGGCATTCAGGATCTGCAACCCATGACCACCTGGGCAAAGGGGGTCTCCTGAGGGGGCTGCCACTCACAGCCAGGGCTGGCTGTCCCCAGGCAGCACAAGAGGACACCTGCAGGCCTGACCTGAAGGGATCCAATGCTCCTCTAGAGCTTGCAGGCTTCCGAACCCAGCACTGCCCAACTGGTGCTGCTGGGCACACTCTGGCTGTTAGCAGGGGATGCAGCACGTGGAGGAGCAGCACCCACCTGGTGACCTGAGCCCCCCAGGTCCTGCAGCACGATGGCTTCTCACCCCCCCCCCCCCCACCCTGAGGCACAACCAGACCAAGGCAAGGCTCTGCTCCCACTCCCCAGGGCAGGCAGCAAGGGGCCCCCAGGCTTGTGCAGAGCCAGTGGACCCCAGCATGGTACCAGGGAGCAGGTGGATGTTTCTAGAAGCTTTGAGGGGAACTTCATCCTTGAGCCAGGTGATGTTGGGCGAGGGGTAGGCCAGAGCCTCACAGATCAGGGAGATGGGGTTGTTGATGGTCACTGTGACTTCTTGTGTGGCAGCAGGGTGGGCATCTCCAGCAAAGCTAGGACGAGCTGCAGAGATGGGTTTGCATGGCAGGGCTGCATCAGCACCCACCAAGGCTTCCAGAGCTTCACTCCCACATCCCAGGGCATGGCCTGAGTTCAGGGAGGTGGACTGCAGCACAGCTTGAAACTCTGACTTGTGTTGCTGCCCTCCAAAAGCAGAGAAGACACTCTCCCTTCCCATCAGACCCCCTCCCTTCCCATCAGACCCCCTCAGAGCCTGATCCTGCACCAGATGTGCCCTCTGTGTCCCTTCCAGAGGCTCTCTGGCAGGGGCAGGGCACTCTGTGCCATGCTGCTGGCTGCAGCACTAAGGGATCTCCACCACCTTCCTGGGGCAGGCAACTATGAGGCCCTCCGAGTCCACGTGCCCTGATGACACCCAGGGCTCTGCCTCCATCCAAAGAGATCTCATACCCAGAACATCCAGCAGGAAGTGCTTGGTTTGGTTTGCCCCCGAGCTGGAGGCCAGGCAGGAGTAGCTGCCAGCGTGGGCCGGGGAGGCTCGGGGGATGTGGAGCACGGAGCCGTCGGGGGAGATGGAGAAGGCGTCTCCGGCGGGCGGCAGAGGGAGGGCATCTTTCATCCAGATGATCTCAGGCTGGGGGTTGCCTGTGGGGGGTGGGAAGCAGATTTTGGCCCTCAGGTAAAGTTTTTCCATGCGTGAGCACAGCCTGACCGAGGTCACTGTGCTGGAGCTTTTCTGGGAAGCAGGAGCAGCCCAGAGCCAGAGTTATCACGATCTGGATCAGGCTCTGGGAGGCTGCTGGGTGAGCCAGCGAGAAGAGAAACTGTCCTGAGTGGGAGGTGATTGATGATCCCCAGCTCTAGAGAAGGAACCAGATGAGAGAAATTCCTGCTCTGTTTGGGACAGATGGGGGCCCACGTGGTGAGACCAGCTCCCTGCGTGGGCCTGGCCCTGCCCTCACAGCCCCACTGCAGAGCCAGGGGCCAGCCCAAAAGCCTCCTCAGCCCCCTTCAGCTCTCCTCTCATCAGCTGCTGTTGTCTATTGGCTCCAGGCCCCAAGGGCAGGCTCAGGTCCCTGAGCTCCATCTCCCCTCCCTGTGTGATGCTCACCTGCAGCCAGGCAGGACCAGGTGACAGGGTGACCCTCGGGCACTCTGGTGACCTCTTCTTCATCCCCGTTCCCGATGTGGGGAGGGACTAGGAGCACAAGCAAGCAGGGCCCTCAGCAGCTGGCCAGCGCCCGGGAGCCTCCAGGCTTTGGAGCCGAGGCGCGAAGTGCTCTGGCACTGCAGCTCCCACCGTGCCCAGTCCTAACGCACGTCTGCAGGGCTGAAGTTGGGAATACCTCCAGGAGTCCCGCAGCAGGGGGACAACCCCTCCTTACCTACAACCTCCACGTGAAAGATCTTCCTGGCCTCCCCAGCCGCGCTGCTGGCCAGGCAGGAGTAGTGGCCCCCATCCTGGGCTCGTGCTTGGTGGAGTCTCAGCACCCAGCCCCCTGGCAGCGTGAAGCAGAGAGGTCTCAGGGTCCTGGTCCGGGCAGCAGCAGGGCTGGAGCTCCACCATGCTTAAATCCATCAGCCTTGGGGCAAAACTTGTCCCCCAAGCTCCCATCCCTCCCAGCATCCATGCCCCAGCTCTGACCTGACAGCGCTTGGATGTGCTCGCCGGGGCTGACAGGAGAGCCCTGCCAGGACCAGGTGACCGTGGGCAGGGGGACACCAGTGGCCTCGCAGCTCAGGGCCAGGGTCCCATGCAGAGGCACGCTGATGTTGGTTGTTGATCCTGATCCTTGAATGAACTCTGGAGGAACTGGGCACAGGGAACAGGACAGACAGCCCTTGGCAAAGGGGCACCAGAGGAGTGAGGCAGACTGAGTGAGCTCAGCTTGCCCCCACGCTCCTGCCCAGCCAGCCTGGGCACACAAGGCCAGCAGCACCACTAACGTCCTGCGAGGCTGCCAGATTTGAAGGTGCAATAGCACAGGCAGCTCACAGTGAGGGACTGCCACCTGCCCACATGCCAAGCCCCCACTCACAGCTGTGGCATCAAGCTGCACACACACCTCAGGCCCCGGTGCCTTGCCCCATGAGGTTCCTCCAACCCCTTGGGCAGCAGATGCCTTGCAAGGCACGAGGTGCTCTGCTCTGCTGGCCCTGCAGAGAAGCTGCTGCCTGCTGCAGCCACCTGCACAGCTGCTCACCCAGGACCTGCTCCCTGCTGGCTCGTCCCAGACCCACTCCAGCTCAGGCTACTCTCTGTGTCTAACACTACAGCAAACCCGCAGCACCCTCCCAAACCTGTCCCCCTGCACCCCCATCCCCCACCCTTACCGTGCACCACGACATCAAACTCCTGCTCCACCAGGTCTGCCACCAGGCAGGTGTAGCGTCCCGCGTGGGCCAGCTCCGCCGCGGGGATGCGCAGCCGCCTGCCCCTCTCCAGCAGCAGCAGCCCCTCCCCTCCAGCCACGGGCTGCCCGTCCTTCACCCACGTCACCGCGGGCACCGGCGCCCCCCTGGCATCGCACTCCAGAGTGGTCTCACCAGCTTTGATCACAGAAACCTTCCTCAGGGCTTTGGTGCTGCCCTGGATCCTTGGCAGCACTGTTGGCAGAGGTCACAAGGTTGGGGTGAAACTGAGGTGGCAGCAGGAGGCTGAAGCAGATGTGGGTGACACCAAGGTGGCAGCAAGAGGCTGAAGCAGATATGAGCAGGAGCAAGTTGGGCTGCTGGAGTCCAAGTCAGCTGCCACCAGCCTGGAGCCAGAGCAAAGCTGGAGGGTCGAAGCTGGCCCAGGGAGCTGCATCCTTCCCGACACACCCCAGGCAGCGGCTGCCAGCTCCTGGGTCCAGTTGTGCCAAGAGAGGTTATGGCACCTTCGGCCACCCCCACAGGTCCTCTGTGCCCCCGGGGCCAGCAGCTTACCCTGCACCTCCAGGTGATGCTCCCTGCTGCTGCTGCCAGCAGCATTCCTGCACTGGCAGCTGTAGGTGCCCCTGTCCACCAGCCGCACCTTCTGCACGTACAGCAAGGTCCCTCCCGTGGACACCTGCCGTGGGCTCCCAGGCTGGGAGGAGAGAGGTTTGCCTGCGGGGGGAGAGGGGCAGAGCTTTCCTCTTTCCCAGAGAGAGCACTTCCCACCCAGAAGCTGGATCCTGCTCCACAAAAAGTACTCCTGGCTCCACGGAGCACAACGTCTGTCTGAAGAGCCAACACGGGTGGGGAGGGAGGAGGCTGAGGAGCAGGACCCTACCATCCTTCTGCCAGCTCAGCGTGGGGAAGGGCATCCCCTGGCACTCGCAGGCCAGCCTGACAGACTGCCCCTCCAGCACAGACACGGCGACAGGCTCTGACGAGGAGAAGGACGGAGGCACTGCAGGGCACAAGAGGGGCAGCTCAGCCCTGGCACCGGGCAAGGGGGCAGGGACAGCTTCCATCAGAGCCGGGCACAGAGAGCCAGCAGAGCTGCCCTGTACTGGCTCCTTGTGGAGACAACCCTGCTGCCCCTGCAGGCAGTGATGGTGCCCACAGCCTGTGCCCTGCAGCAGAGGATGAGTGAGGATCCTGTGCCAGCCACGCGGGCAGGCCAAGGCCAGACAGAGCCTTATTAGGCAGCAGAGCTCCCCGAGAAGGTCACCTCCCTCCTTCCATCATCAGATGCTGCTTTCGGTTGTGCACAGACACAGCTGGCCGGGAAGCAGCAGCTCCTTCCCGTGGGGGACATCAGCTTGCGGCAGAAAGCCTCAACACCCAGAAACCCCCAGGAAACACAAACAGCAGAACCCAAACAGCCCAACCCAGCCCAGCCAGGCCAGACGTGCAAAGCTTCCCCGGGAAGGGCTGGCGGGAACAAGCCTGCAGCAGGAGAGCTGCAATTGCTCCACTCCCTGGCTCCCTGCCTGCAGGACTTCCACCAACTGGCCTAGAGCATCCCTGAGAAAAGCCAGGCTCAGGATGGGAGCCTGCAGGGATGCTCCAGCCGAGTGCTGCTGGCACACTCCTGACATTGGCAGGGAGGAGAAGGGGGCAGCAGCTGCAGCAGCCACCACGTCAATGCAAGGAGAGGATGGAGAAGCTGTGGCCACAGCAAGGAAATGTCCTCATCCTCCTGCCCTCTGCCTCCTCATCCAGGTCTGCCCCCAGCACTTGCACAGCCATCAGCTTTCCCCCTCACACCCCTGCTGGGGAGGATTCTCCACCACCCCCAGCCCCAGCACTTCACAGAGCTTCAACATCTTGTGCTGATAGAACCCCAGCATGGTAGGGCTGGAGAGGACCTCTGGAGATCACCCAGTCCAGCCCCTCTGCTAAAGCAGGGCCCCCACAGCAGCTTGCCCAGGATCCCAGTGCCCAGCTGGGTCTGGAAGCTCTCCAGAGAAGGAGCCTGCACCACAGCGAGTCCCTTGGTGCTCTCCAGGCCCCTGGCCCACCCCAGGGACACGCTGCACACCCAGACCGGGGGGGGGGGCAACAGAGAACTGCTCTGGCCTCAGCGGCCCTCACCCCACACGTGGAGGTTGCGGTGCCTGTCCGGGTGGCCGGGCGCCTGGCACGTGTACCTGCCCGCGTCCTGCACGCTGGCCTGCTCCATCTGCTGGGGCAAGCAGAGAGGCTGAGACGCTCTGCAGCACAGCTGCACCCACGCAGCCCACCCACGCAGCCTGGGGGAGGCTTTCATACCAGCAGAGCCCATAGGAACGGGGTGGGAACGGTGCTGAGCCCTGGGCAGCAAGGAGGACGCCCACTCGCTCTGCACCCACTCTCTCCCAAGGGTGTGTGTGCGGGGGGGGGGGAGCCTCACGGCCCCTTTTCCCCTCCCCTGCAACACTCTGAAAGGTCAACCTGCAGCACGGTCCCCTCTGCAGACAGCTGCAGCCCTGGCGTCGGCCGGAGCCAGTCCCCATCCTTCAGCCAGCGAGACCCCCGGGCGGGACACTGCAGCACCACTGCTTGGTTGACCATGACAGAGATGTTCTCCTCCTCCTCTCCCTCTCCCTGCGTGCTGTAGGGCACTGGAAGACAAATCCACAGGGTGGCACCTTCCTCAAGCCACCCCCTTTGGTGCCCCTGCCCACGGCTGGTGCCCTGCAGCTCTGTGTGCCTGCAGGACAGCTCCACGGCCCTGAGTGCCACCTCCAGCCCCACGCTGGTGGGAAGGGGCTGGGGGTGCACAGAGGCACTTACGCAGCACCTCGAGGGTAGCCTCACGTCTGTCCTCCCCCACGGGGCTGCTGGCCACGCAGGTGTAGGTCCCCGAGTCGTGGAGGCGAGCAGTGGGCAGGGACAGCAGATGTCCCCCAGAGAGGACCTGTGGCTCCCCGGAGTGCAGAGAGAGCCCAGATGAAAGCAGAGAAGCTGCCAGCTGGGCTGCAAGCTAGTGCAGGGACAGGGCTGGGTGGGCATCAGCCTGCCTAGAGCCCACTCCCATCACATCCCGAGGACCCTCTGCCCATCCGTGCCCCTCGTGGCAGGGAAGGCCAGCACAGGGCTGGGCACGGAGCAAACACGTTCAGAAGGCAGGAGATAGGAGAGGACATCTTCCTGGAGAGATGTCCCCACTCAGCCCTCTCCATCAGCAGCTGTCTCACCTGTGGGCCACCTGCCACCATGCTGGGCACAGGGTTGCCATCCTTCAGCCACAGCAGCACTGGAGCTGGGGTCCCTGTGGCATCACACTCCAGTGCCACTGGCTCGTTCACCACCACTGTGAGGGGCCTGGGCCCAACTCCGATCCGGGGGGGCACTGAGGGAGCAAAGAAATGTCACGGGGTGCAAAAGGGCAGGGTGGGCAGGAGACACGACGGTGGGCACCAGGCAATGCCCATCCACGAGGCCATAGTTTTCTAGGACACTGCTCGGGATGCACATAGAATCTCCTGGCTGGAAGTGCAAAGGGGCAGGGGCTCTGCCAGTGCCAGCTGCCAGGAACATGTGCCGAGGGCTGGAAAGAAGCACCCAGCTCTGAAGCAGCCGCGGTCCTTCTCCTGCCCACCGAGAACTCACCAGTCACCTGCAGGCTGTACCAGAGCTCGGTGGCACCTGCCACGTTGGAGGCCAAGCAGCGATAGCTGCCGGCGTCGGAGCGCTGGGCACGGCGGATCTGCAGGAGCTTCCCGTCCCTGGACAGCGCCCAGCCTGCTGCAGCCGAGAGCTGCTCCCGCCCCCTGTACCAGGCGATGTCTGCAGGGAAGCAGGGGCAGAGCTGTTGGGGGCGATGCTGCTGCTCCCCGCTCCCTGGGCACAGCCCCAGGGACACAGGAGCAGCAGCCAGGGTTGAAGATAGACGCACCAGGGGAGGGCAGCCCTGAGGCCAGGCACTCCAGGGCCACTGTGCCGTTCTCCAGGACGCTCAGGTCCACCACGCTGGGCTCGATGCTTGGAGGCACTGCAATCCGGTACCCCCAGCGCCCCCAGTCACCAGCTCTGTGTGGCCCAGCACAGCTGCAGCCACTCAGGGCAGTGCCGGGGGGCACAGCCAGCAGCTCTGGGCACACACCCAGCCCTGGGACAGCAGCGGCCAGAGCTCAGGCTCTGCTCTGGGAGGGGACCACATCAGCAGCCGGTGCCACTGCTCCTCAGATAAGCAGCAGAGGTGTTCCCACCCCAAGGAGGTGTCCAACACGCGGGGTGCAGAAGGGACCTCACTCCAGGTGCTGCACTCACCTTGCACCGAAACCTGCACCTCTGCCTGGCCCAGCCCTGCCCAGTTGCTGCCCTGACAGATGTAGAGCCCTTCGTGACCAAGCCCCACACGGGCAATCAGCAGAGTGCCCCCATCCTCAGACACCACTGCGCCGTCCTGCTCGCCCAGTGGGTGCCCATCCTTCAGCCACCTGCAGGGAAGGGGCAGGTGTGTCCTCGGTCTGTCCTGCCATCACCCACCCAGGGAGCAAACAGTGGCATGCTGGCAGCAAGGACTGTCCCCCTGGCACCTGGAAAGGGGCTGGCAGTGCCCAGGGGTTGGGTAGAGCAGGATCCCAGGAGCAAGGAGCAGAAAGAGACATCTCCCACCCTCTGGGACACCTCAAAGTGGAGGTCCCTATCACCCATCCTCAGCTCCCGTCCCAGTCTCTGCTGCAGCTTCCCACGCTGGACTGCAGAGAACCCCAGCAGGGAGGCCAGGGCAGTGTGGGCAGGACTCACCACCCTCTGCTGCAACACTCACCGGATCTGGGGTGCAGGGGTGCCCACGGCTCGGCAGTGAAGCCTCAGGGAGCCGTTGGTGACAGCTGTCAGGTGGCTTTCTCCATCGCCGATCTGCAGCCGGGGGGGAGCTGGGGGCAAAGAGGACCTCAAGCTGGGACCATCCTCAGAGCCTGGCAAGGGGATGTGGGGGCAGGCAAGGGCTTGGAGGACACAGGAGCCCCGTGGCACCTTGGACATGCAGGCTGTAGGTGAGCGAGGCGCTGCCAGCAGCGTTGGTGGCTGTGCAGGTGTAGAGGCCAGAGTCTGTCACCAGGGGCTCTGCCAGCCGCAGGGACCCCGAGGGCAGGACGCTGTAGCTTGGGGGAAGAAGTGACAGGAAGGCTGGATGGGAGGAACAGCTCTGCCATCCTCACCTACCCGCCCCTGGGCAGCAGCTGAGAGCTCACCACCACTGTGGGACAGCCAAGAGAAGGTCCTCAGGAGGAGGACCGTGGGTGCAGCCCCTCCCTTTGCTCAGCTCCTTCATGAGCTCAGCAAGAGAGAGCAGCATGAGCCACCCTGGCGGGGGGCCAAGGGAAGGCAGAGGTCCCACGGCCCCTGCAGCTGGAGCTGGCCATGCTCTCCCTCCCAGCTCTGTCTGCGCTCCACAGACATAATCTCATCTCAGCCCACGGCTGCAGATTCCTCCTCCTGTGCTCCCATCCATCAGGCAGGCACACGAGGACAAACCAGCTGAGTCCCCACTGCTGCTGCTCATGGCCTTGCTCATGACTCATCAAGAGAGCACAGCCCTGGCACCCCCAGCCCCCCTTACCTTTTAGTGGTGAGAGGCAGGGGCTGGGACCCCTGTGTCCAGAGCACCAAGGGAGGGGGGTAGCCGTGAGCCTCGCAGGGCAGGGTGGTCTCCTGGCCAGGCACAGCCACAATGCTTACAGGCTCCGATGCCTGTGACCCATTCACGCTGATCCTGGGCTTTGCTGGATGGAGAAGGAGAGCAGCTGGTGCAGCAACACCTCAGGTGCCCCACAGCCCTCACTGTTGCTCTTCCCATCCCCAAAACCCAGCTGGCACCTGACTGGGTGGCCCAAGGAAGCTGGGGGAGTCCCCAGGCCATGCTCCCCCAGCCAGCCACTCTCTAGAGATGCTTTACTGAGGACTGGTGCCAGGGCCAGCCCTGGGCACTCACTGCTGACAGAGAGCTGCAGTTCCTGGCTGGAGAAGCCTGCTGTGTTTGTGGCTGTGCAGAAATAGGTCCCAGCATCTTCTAGGGAGGCAGAAGGGATCAGGAGGGTCCCATCAGGGTGGAGGAGGTAATGTGGGCTGGGTGAGATGGGCTCCACGCCCTGCAGAGGGGGGAGAAGGGAGACAGCTGAGACTCTTCCATGAGCTGAGCATCCCAAGGACAAGAAGAGGGCTCTGAACTCATCAGAGCAGACCTCCTGGTCCCAGCTTTCCAGGGCACTTGCTGGCACCTCCCTGAGGCAGCCACAGCCACACTGGCAAGTTGTGTCACCTCCAAACATGTTATTCCACACCCATGGACAGCCTGCCCATCCCTGTCACCTACCTTTGCCCAGGTGACAGTAGGGGTGGGCACACCCGTGGCATTGCACTGCAGGCTGACAGCTGCTCCCTCGGTGGCAGTGACAAGGACAGGGCCAAGCTCGATGCTGGGAGGAGCTGGGGAGGAAGGGAAGCAGCTGACCCTGCACGGCCAGGGCCACGTCCAGCCAGGAGAGCAGAGCTGTGTGCTGGGGAGGCACAGAGGGGGGCACGGGCATCCTGCCCCTCACCGTGGATGAGCAGGGCCACGTCCTGCCTGTGCGAGCCGAGGGCGTTGCTCAGCTCGCAGCTGAAGCTCCCTGCGTCCTCCCGGGACGCCTGGGCCAGGCGCAGGCTGCCGTCGGCCTGGATGGAGTAACGGCCGCCAGGGGCCACCTGGGCAGGGGCAGAGAGCAGGCTCGGGGTGGGACACACAGACCCCAGAACGCTGCTGTGTCTTTGGGGCATACCTAGAAACTGCTCCACCCTCCCAGCCTGAAATCTCCCTGGCATCCTCCACCAGCAGCGTTGGCCCCGGCCGGTTGGAGAACCCATCCCGGGGCAAAGCCCACACCACAGGGCCATGCTGGCAGCTGCCCACCCCCCCACCGTGCCAGCAGGCAGAGGAGCCTCACCGGCTGCCCATCCTTCAGCCAGCGTCGGGCTGGCAGTGGCTTCCCGGCCAGGATGACACAGGGCAGAGACACAGGCTGGCCCAGGAGGGCACGGACCACGGGGGCTGCCAGGGCGATCTCGGGGGCTGCTCAAAAAAGAGGAAGGAGAGAGGATGCTAAGGGGAGAGAGGGTGGCCAGGGGTGCTCGGGAGAGCAGGTCTGGATCTCTGCTTCTCCGAGAGCCAGGGCGAGGCTCGGCAGAAGGCAGCTCAGACGTTCGGCTCCCCCGGGACTTTGGTGCACAGTTGGGTTCGGGCTGTGTGGGCACAGGGGAGGGGTCTGTGGAGCATCCCCCCCCAAGGTGACCGCACGGATCAGCTGCTCCCTCCCACGGCCAAAAGCAGGCAGAAGCAAACCGTGTCCGGTGACCGTGAGCTTGACCTCCGCTCGGACCGTCCCGAACTCGTTCTGGGCTTCGCAGACGTACACAGCTTGGTCCCGCAGCGAGGCGCCTGCGGCACGGCCGGGAGCAGCCTGAGCGAGCTCCAGCAGGGGGGCACAGCGCCCTGCCCTGGCCTCGCCACCTCCGCACGGGGCACCCTGCGGCGCTGGGGGCTCGCAGGCTGCTATGGCCTGGCCAAGCTTGCGCCGGTGAGAAGGGCACACAACCTCCTGAGCGGGGCTCTCCGAGGGCAGGAGGAGTGGGCACGGGGGCTCAGCCCGCTGCTGGGGCACCAGCCTGCAGCAGGCAGACGGAGGTGACACTGGGCAAGCACCCAGGTCGGTGTGTGCTCCCCACCACCCTCAGCTCTCTTACTGTGGATGAGGAGCTCAGCAGCTTCCAGCCGGCTGGAAACACGACCTGGCTCAAGCCAGTTGGGCACAGGCTGCCCGTCCTGCCGAGCCCAGGTGACCCGTGGCGGGGGGGAGCCTTGGACACGGCACGGCAGGCTCACGCTGTCCCCGACGTCAACGACCACGTCCCGCAGGGGCTCAGGGAAGTGCGGGACAGCTGGAGGAGAGAGCAGTGGAAAGGGGCTCAGGTGGGTCCAGCACGCTGAGTCCCCACAGCAGGCTCTGTGTGCAGCCATGCCCAGAGGTGGGGCCACAGCACCCAGGCGCCCTGGGCAGTCCGAGCATGACTGAAAGCCCCTGGGGCTTCTCCCGAGCTGATGCAGCCCTCGGTTTCCACCCCCTGCAGCTGCACCCAGCACCCCCCAGCTCAGCAAAGCCCCTTGCACCTTTCCACCCTTGGCTGCCTCAAGCACTGCTGCTCCCAGCTCCAGACCCCCTCCCCTCCTCCCCAGGCTCTCCCGTCCCTCCTGTTCCAGTGGGACCCCCGAGCAGGGGTTGGGGTACCTGGGTTTTCAGACACAGAGAAGCCAACCCCTACCTCCAGCCAGTCCCACCGGTAGCACTTTGCACCCCCAGGCTTGACCCAAGCAGATGCAGTAGCATCTGGACCAGTCTTCTGCCAGTTCCTTTCCCTCCTCCTGACCCCTGGCAGTGCCACCAGATTTCATCCTGCTTGCACTGACCACTGACACCCCCATGATGGGACACTCAGAAACGGGGGTGCAAAGTGCCTCGGGGACCAGCAAGCAGGAGCTGAGCTAGGAGAAAAAGCAGAGGCAGAACTCACAGCCCACATCCAGCAGGGTGCCATGGGAGGCGGTGCCAGCCTCCCCCAGAGCCTGGCAGACGAAGTGCCCTGCGTCCTCCTCCTGCACTGCCTGCAGCTGCAGGGCAGCACGCCGAGTGCCAGCTGGGAACGTGGCCACCGCCTGCCCGCCTGCCCAGACACCACCCCATCAGTGCCCTGAGTGCCTCCAGGGACACCCCCCCCCCCGCCATCAGGCCAGGGGACCCCACAGGTGACGTTCCTGAGGGGCAGCAGAGGGGCCCTGTGGCACAGAGGGGAGTTGCTCCCCCCCCAAGTCTCACCTTTGTACCACACAACGCGGGGTGGGGGCACCCCTGAAACCCAGCACTCCAGGGTCACATCTTCTCCCACCAGCACCCTCAGGCTGGGTGTCACTGCCAGGATGGCAGGAGGCTCTGTGCCACGGGGAGACAGATGGCTTCAGTGACTCCCTGCAGCTCTAGGGGTGCTGCCATCATCCCCAGGTAATGGGGGACCCCAGAGCCCCAAGAGCTGCCCCCCAGCACCATCCATCACAGACAGCTCCTACCCATGGCTTGCATGGGTGATGGCTTCAAAGTGCCAGAAGCTGGACTGAGGTCAGAGGCAAGGAAGAGATCCTTGCCCTCGAGGGTGCTGAGACACAGGGACAGGCTGCCCAGAGAAGCTGTGGAGGCTCCAAGCCTGGAGGTGTTCACAGCAAGGCTGGATGGGGCCCTGAGCAGCCTGCCCTAGTGGGAGGAGTGCCTGCCTGGGCAGAGGGCACGAAACCAAAGCAGCTCTAAGGTCCTTTCCAACCCAAACCATTCTCTGATTCTCTGCCACCAGCCAAACAGAGCCAACAAAAGCCTCCTGCAGCAGCTCTGAGCCCTGCCCAGGACGCTGCCAGTGGGTACCAGTGAACTCCAGAGTGACAACTTGCTCTTCCCAGCCCAGCACGCTGACAGCATAGCAGCTGTAATTCCCTGCATCCTCTGGGATGGCAGCTCGGAGGTGCAGGGCACCCTGGGCATCGGTGAAAACCCTGCAGCAGAGGAGGAGAGAGAGAAAGGAGCTTTGTCAAACCAAAAACCTGCTGGAAGGAGTGAGTGGGCTCCAAGCCATCCCACACACGGGCAAGTGCTGGGCAGCTGCGGCGTGGGCGAGCACTTGCAGCCAGCCCAGCAGCTGCAGAGGACACTGCTGTGGTGCAGAGGAGCTGCAGAGTTGGGGTTTCTGTCTCCAAAGTGAAAAAAAGCTCCCCCCAAATCCTCTCCAACACCTCACAGCCTGCCACAGGCAGGGAGGTGGAAGTCAAAGAGCAGAGGAAGCTCGAGGCAGGCACAAGGACTGTTTTGAGACTGGGCAAAGCACCTGGAGTGCCCCTCGGTGGGGACGGTGACCAGAGGCAGCAAAAGAGATGTGTGACCTTGGGGCCGGCAGCCTGCAGCCGGCTCAGGTGCATAGCCTGGGGCTACTGCAACACCTCCTCCTCTTCCTCCTCCTCCCAGAGCTAGGGGCAGCCCCGGGCCCCTCTCCCGTTCCCAGTGGGACAGGGAGGATGAAGAATTCCGTGCCCGGGGGTTACCTCTCATCCTCCTCCAGTGCCCAGCCCCAGCGCTTCCAGAAGGTCTGGGGCTGGGGGTGCCCCCCGGCTGTGCAGTTCAGCTGCAGCTCCTGCCCCCTGCCAAAACGCTGGGGACTGGCATCCACCTTCACCCATGGCACCTCTGTGTGAGTGGAGAAGGGGTCAGCCCCTGGGTACCATCCATCCCCCCACCCGATGGAGCATGGCACCACCCGGCCCAGGGACCCCCACAGCAGTGCTTACCCTGGACAAAGAGCCAGAGGGAGGCAGTGGCAGTGCCATGGGCACTCTGTGCCATGCACTCGTACAGTCCCCTGTCCCCCAGCTGCACACGGCCGATCTCCAGTGAGCCGTTCTGCAGCAGCCTGGTCCGGCCGTCCCCTGGCACTGCCACCTGCCCGTCCCAGCTCCACGTCAGGTTGTAGGGCACATTGCTCAGCACCAGGCAGGACAGGACCACATCTTGGCCAGGGGACGCTGTGACGTTGCCCAGGGCTAAGAGTCGTGGTGGTGGCTCTGCAAACGTGGCACCGTGGGATGCACTGAGCCCGTGCCAGGCCACAGACCTGCCCCCACCCGAGACCGAGAGGTAGGCACCAGCCCGGGTCACCCCCACCCTGCCCCCACCTGAGACCGAGAGGTAGGCACCAGCCTGCGTCACCCCCACCCTGCTGGTGGCTGTGCACTCGTAAAAGCCTTCATCGCTCCTGGAGACCACAGGCATCAGCCAGCTGATGTTCCCCGAACTCCTACGAAGGGGCAGAGACCTCAGTGCCAGCCCCGGGGCCGCCGTGCCACACCCTGCTCCAAGTGGCTGGCACTTCCTGGCAGGTCAGGCAGAAGGCTGCGCCCCCACCCCTGCAGGCACATCTCTGCTGCCTTCAGGTGCTTGGAACCTGCAGGCGCCCACCCGGCACGGCTCAGGGGGCTGGTGGTGCCCACACTGGTCCTGTGCCACAGCAGAGGCTCACCTGAAGTGCTGCTCGCTGCCCAGCTGAGTCCCTGCGCGGCTGAGCTGCAGGCGGAAGGGGACCTGGCTCCGTGCGGAGCAGGAGATCAGCTGCGGCTCCCCGCGGAACGCCTGCACCCGGCTGGGGATGCTCACCTCGGGGGGGCCTGGAAGCAGTTGGGGACACACACAACAGCCCTCTGGGGCCGCGCTGGGAAGTGGAACCCAAAGCAGAGGCAGCGCTGGAGCCTCTGGTCCCTTCTCAGCACCCTGGGGAGCACTCACCAGCGACCACGCTGCTGTAGGTGACCGCGGAGAGGCGGTGCAGGGGGTGGCCCTGGGCATCCTCACCCTTCACCTTCAGCAGGAAGTCACCTGGGGGCACACGGAGCAGCGAGCCCACCCAGAGCTGCCCCGAGGAGGTGGAGAGGGGCCGGGTGGGCAGCGAGAGGAGGACGTGGCCAGAGGTGTTGAAGAGCTCAATCTCCTGCAGGCGCCCTGGTGGCGTCAGACCGGTGCAGTTCACCACCACGGAGATGGGCAGGCCTGCAGAGAGGGAAGGGAAGGACCACCCCGGCCGTGTTCCCAGCTGCGAGAAGCCCAGCTGCAGAATCCCCACCTCTGGGCATCCCCACCCTCACCCTGCACTGGCGGGTCCCCGGGCTGGCTGCCATCTGTGCCCGGCTGGCTGGAGAAGCTGGCTTGGAAATCGACGCTGCTGATGCCGGAGATCCTCAGCGAGTGGCGGCCGCTGCTGCGCGTCTGCGAGGGGAGCCAGAGCACAGCGCCGGGGCAGGGAGAGGTGGGGAGGTGGTGGTCAGCCCCTTCCAGCCCTCTCGCGTGTGTCCCGCCCGGCTGGAGGTGCAGCGGAAAGCCCACCCCTGGCAGAGCCCATCGAGGGGGGGGGGAGGGGTCTGCCACCAGCCTACCGTGACCAGCCACGTCCCTGGCTCGTGGGGCTCCACAGCCAGCACCAGGGCTGAGTTGGGGATGTTGAGCAGCTCCTTCAGACCTTGGCCTTTCTCCAGGACCTTTCCTGCAAGGGCAGGTGAACCTCTGGGGTGGGCAACCAGGATCCCTCCCCGGGTTCCCTCCTTGGAGCACTCTGTGGTGCAGAGCCCAGCAGACAGCTCAGCCTGGGCACAGAGAAAACCCTCCTGAAACCAGAGCAAAGCCAGGAGGGGAGCAGAGCAGGCCCACTTGGTGCTTCAGGAGGGCTTTGCAGCTCCTTGCTTGAAGTTTTCAGCAGAGGGTTTGGCGATGCCCATGCCTGCAGCCTCCTGCTTGTCCTCTCCAGGAGGCAGAGCATCACCTCCCACCCCTTCTCCTGCCCTGCTCTCCTACCTGCTGGATCCTGGACCTGGATCCTCGGGGCAGGGCCACTCAGGGAGATGGTGACCTCCTTCAGGCTAGGGTCAAAGGGGACAGCCCACGTGTGCTCCCCGCCCTCCTCGTGGTCACTGGACAGTAAGTGGACTTTGGAGGCCTGGATGGCCTCTTCCACCCACTTCAGCACCTGGGGGCACGTGAGGGAGGGTTCATTTGCATCTCCACCTGGCATGGCCCTTTTGGAGCCACCTCAGGTGCATCAGGTCAAAATCTCAGGCATGGCTGAAAAACAGTGCCCAAGGGAGGGACCAGCCCCACCCAGGTCCTGTGGGTGCCAGCACCAGGGCGGCAGAGGGATGGGTGGGCAGGAGGTGGCAGCCCTGGCTGAGCTCCCTCTGCTAGTGGGAGGTGTCCCCGCCCATGGCAGGGGGCTGGAACTCGATGATCTTTACGGTCCCTTCCAACCCAAAGCGTTCCAGGATTCGGTGACTAACCCCGGGGAGAAGATCAAAGTGGCCATGCCAGGCTGCTCCCACACCCCTGGGCCACCCAGCCCTGCTCCTGCAGGCGTCCTGCTCACCTCTGCCACCTGCTGCTTGTCCAGGTGGAAGATCTGCCCGGCGCTGGTGGCGGCGATGCGCTCGTACACGCGGTACCCAGGGTGGCTCCTGTCCCCGCAGTCCCCGGTCAGCACGAACACCACCTGCCACGGCAGTGCTCCCCATGGCACCCCACACGGCCACGGGAGCCTGGCCACGCGGGGAGGGCACCAACCAGCAGCCCCTAGTCCGTGGGGCCAGCCCTGGGGGCGCCAAATTCACCCCAGTAATGGGCAGCTTTGGGGGGAGGTTGCTGGAGGGGAAGCTCCCTTGGTGTGAGGCTGCTGGAGCCCTGCAGCAGGCTGCCCAGAGAGGCTGTGGAGTCTCCTCTGGAGAGACTCCAAACCTTCCTGGGTGTGTTCCTGTGTGCCCTGCCCTGGGTCATGCTGCTCTGGCAAGGGGGTTGGAGTGGATGGTCTCGGGAGATCCCTTCCAACCTCACCACTATGATTCTACTGCTGCAGCCGAGTGCTGGGAGCTGCCACCATGCCCAACCCCAGCCTGCTCTGGCAGGAGGCCGTGGGCAGCATCACTCACCTGGCTCTGTTTGTGCTGCAGCAGCCTCAGCAGCTCCTCCTGCTCCTCGAAGTCCTTGGCCCGAGCATCCGAGAAGACGTAGACGAAGGAGCCAGGGTGGGAGAGCTCCACCGCCAGCCTGATGGCTCCCACGCTCATCTCCGGGCAGTCCCCTCCGCCCTGCGGCACACAGCCAGGGGCGTGGCACAGGCACCGGGGCACCCCCAGGCACCGGGACACCCCCCCCGGGCTGCCAGGCTCTCGGGTGGGGAGGGTTCGCAGCGCTTTGCTGGAGGCAGCCCAAGCCCAGCCGCAGCCATGCGGTCACAGAAGCACAGATTGCCTCGGGCTGGAAGGGACCCTCAAAGGGCGCCTTGGCCAGCCCCCTGCGGGCAGCAGGGACACCTCCAACTGCAGCAGGCTGCCCAGGGCCACGGCAAGTCTGACCTTGAATGTCTCCAGGGCATCTCTGGGCAACTGTTCCGGTGCTTCCCCACCCTCACTGTGCAGAACTTCTTCCTGATGTCCAACCTAACTCTGCCCTGCTCCAGTTCCAATCCATTGCCTCTCATCCTGGCATTCCCAGCCCCTCCCCAGCTCCCCTGGAGCCCCTTCAGGCAGTGGGAGGCTGCTCTGAGGTCTCCCTGGAGCCTTCTCTTCTGCAGGCTGCAGAGCCCCAAACCTCCCAGGTGACACTCAGGGTCAGAAGGCCCCTCCCTGTCTCCCCACTAAGGAGGGTCCCAGGCTCAGAAGCTGCTGGGTTCCCATGAACACCTCTAGTGGCACACCCATGCCCACCCCAGTCCACCAGCTCCTGCCTCCATGGGCTCTGCACCCCAGAGCATTGTGGAAGGAGTTGCAGCTGCAGCTTTAACCCTCCCTGCAGAGCACAGCTGCATCCCAAGGGAATCAGCAAGGGCAGGGAGGGGTAAAGCAGCAGGCAGCTGAAATAGCTTAGAAACAATTAAAGACTCGAATAATTTTCAAACAGCTCTCCTAGAAAAGCAGCTTTGGATGCTAAGGAGGGTTTGTACAGACTCTCCTAGGGGAAGAATTCCCACTTTGGGATGAGGGCTGGGAGCCAAGAGCTCTGCCTGCTGCAAGAGCCTGGGACACTGCACCAGTCTGACCCACTCTGCTCACATCCTGGCACCAGCAGCCCCCAGCAAGCCTACCTCAGCCTTCAGCCCCCACAGGAACTGCTCCTGGCACCCACCAGCACACAGAGCTGAGCTTCCCACCAAGGAGCAGCCCTGGAGCAGCAGTGAGAGGCTGAGGACTCCTTACCTGGACCTGGAGCTCCCTCAGGCGCTGCTGGAAGAGCCAAGGGTCTGTGGTGAGGGTGGCAGGTCCCACCTCTGCAAACACACCAACACCTCCACTCAGGCCCCAGCACCAGCCTCCCCCTGTGCCACCTGCCGGCGCTCACCCTCAGTGAGAGCTGAGGGTCTGGGCACCTGCCCTGGCTTGGCACCAAGTGAGATGTGGATTTGGGCTGTGCCCAGGGGCACAACCTGCCCTGGGAGAGCTCCCCCTGACATTTGGGCTGGTTCTGGCCCAGGTGAGCTGCAAACTCAGCACCTTTTCTGCTGGGGGATGCTCCCAGATAAGCAAAGCAGAAATCCCTTTCCTGCCTCTGCCTCCTGCCCAGCTCCAACTGTGGGCATTCAGACTCAGTGCTTCTGCTGCAAACAGAGCCTTGGTGCTGCGCTCCACGGACAGGGTGGGGACTGCTCTGGAGAGCAGCTGCTGTCTGCATGGGCCCACGAAATCCCCAGGGCAAAGGCTTGGACAGAAAAATGATTCTGGTTCTGCACTGAACAACCAAAACCTCTCAGCAAGTGGTGGCCTGGAAGCACCTTGTGGACCTGTACAGAAATGCTCCCCCCAGGATTAGACCTGGGAGGCCAGAACAGGCTGCCAGTAGAAAAGCCACCCAGAAGTGGGTGCCAGCACCACTGGGATTAACCCAGTGAGAAGTGGTTTGCCCTGTGTCTGCAGGGTGGCTTGGGCAGGGGACCCCTGCCCAGCACTGTGCCCTTGAGCTGCCATCCCCACTGCCGTGGTCAGCAGGGCACTAAAACCAGGGAGAAGGGCCCTGGGAAGTGACTCCTCGGCCCCACCCCCCAGTCCCACCCCCCGGCGGGGCACTCACCCTGTGCCAGCCTTACCTGGGTCGTGGAAGGGCACCAGGGCATAGTTGCTGATGGGTTTGGTGCTGCTGCTGAGGGTCCTCTCCAGGATGCGGGAGGCTCCGTCCATCACCTGCACCAGGTCGTCGTACATGGAGCCGGTGACGTCGAAGACAAAGGCCAAGGTGGTCCCCTCCGTGCCGGGGGGGGCCTCAGCGAGACCAGGAGCCAGCAGCAGCCAGAGAGCCATAAACACCCCTCCATGGGGTGGCATGGTGGGGGAGACCCTCGGGTGCTGGAGGCTCCCCTTGTGTCCCTGCCCTGCTCCTTGGCCCCGCAGCAGGCAGGGCTACAGGGTGCCAGGGGCCACCCGCAGAGGGGACAGGGCAGAGGACCGCGCCCGGGGCCGCCCAGCTCAACAGCTGCGGACCTGCTCCTCCAGCGCTCAACTGCTGGGAGGGAGGGAAGGAAAAGAGGAGGTTTGGAGCCAGCGGGAGGTGGGTGGGAGCTGGGATGGGGATGTGGGATTGGGAAGCAGGTCCTGCCGCCCATAGGATTGTCAGGGACACTGCCCAGGCGCCCTCCCCGACCCTGCAGCTCTCCCCGGGTCCGAGAGCCCCCTGCTCTGCCCGGGGGGCCGGGGGGTCAGGGCAGGACACGGGGGCTCGCGGCTGAGGGCCGGTGGGAACCCTGCCAAAGCCCCGGCACCGGGACCAGAGCCAAAGGGATCCCGAGGGAGCAGCTCCCCCTCTGCCAGGAAAAGGACATGGGACAGGGGGCTCTGGGCAGGGGTTCCCCAGCGCTGCCAGCCCGGGAACGGGGAGCAAACATCCGTGCAAAGAGCAGACAAAGCTGGAGCCGAGACAGAGGCTGCGAAGCGCTGCCCTTGGCCGGGAGCTGCGGATCCCTCCGGCTGCTCGCAGGGATGCTCCGCAGGGATGCTCCTCGCTGGCTTCACTCCCCCCCAGCTGCACCCAACGAGAAGGCCCTGGCCAAGGGCCCGCTCCAGGTGACGCTGAACACCCAGGGCCGGATCCTGTGCCGGGCTCAGCACCTCCTCCAGCCCCCAGTGCCTCCCGTCAGCTCAGGGACCCCCGTGCCACATCCACACCCACAGACAGTGGGACCCTCTGCAGACACAGCCTCCTTGTTCGGACCGTTAGGGCACCTCCCGGCAGTAATTAGTCAGCCTCGTTAGGGGAGCGAACAAGCGGAGCTGGGCTGGCAGGGAGGGCTGGCAGGGAGGGCTGGCAGGGAGGGCTGGCAGGCAGGGCTGGCAGGCAGGGCTGGCAGAGCTCCGTTCCGGACGGCTTGGCAGGGCAGGATGGTGGTCGTGGCCCCACTGCACGTGAAAAGCCTGATCCAGGCTGTAAGCCTCCCACCGAGCCCAGCCAGCCGCGGGGGGTGCTGAGGGGCACCCCCACCTCTGTTCTGAGATCTTGGTGCCAAGGATCCTCAGCAGCTGCTGCCTGCCAAAGCAACCCAACAGCTCCCGGGCACAGGGACTGCCAAGCTCCAAGGGGGGTCAGCCCCGGAGTCCAAGACTTCTGCCCCCCCAAGGCCAATGCAGCCCCACAGCAGTCAGGGTCCTGCATCACTGCCTGACTCAGGGGAGCAATGGCTCTAGGATAGGGGTCCCACAGCCTCAGCCCTCCCCATCCAGCTGGCATAAGGTGTCCTGACGGCATGGGAGGCAGGCACCAATGGGCCCCTGCTTCTGGGCAGTCAGGTGAGATGCTGCTGGCACCCAACACAAATGGGGTCTGGGAGTCCCCACAAGCATCTCCCCCCCACCTCCATGGACCCAGCTCGTGGGGGCTGCTTAGCCTCATCACAAGCCACAGCAATTAGCAGGCTGCTGGGGAGGATTCACCTGATGTGCTCCCCCCTCTTGGGCCCTGCTTTGTGCCAGGGTGGGAGGGAACTGCCCCAGAGCCTTCTGCCACCTCCTGGCTCTTGGGAGCGGGCAAGAGCCCAGCCCTGGAGCTGCAGGGCAGTTTGGTGACAGAAAAGCACCAGGCAGAGGCATGGACAGAAAAATGCAAAGCAAGTGAGGTCCAGACATGGCATTTTAATGGGCAACACCGACAGGGACACACGAGAGGGACACACACACGCTGCGGTCGCTGGGGCCAGGTCTGGCTGCACTTAGGGTCCCTGTCCCAGGGCCAGAGCTGCTGATGGCTTCGCTTCAGACCAGCACCAGAAGCCCAGGAGGCAGCAGCACAGGGCCGGGGCCTGGGGGCTGTTTGCTTTTAATCAGCCACAAGAGGCCCAGAATTAATCAGTCCCAGATGCTCACAGCCTGCTCCTGGAGCTCCCCACGTGCCCGATGGTTGGTGGGGCCTGCCAGCCCCTGGTGGGCACAGCCATGAGCCATGTCCAGCACTGGAGCCCCTCTGGGCGCAGGCGTGGGGTCGCCCCGCAGAGCGGGCACGGCTCTCCCGGGCACCTCACTGGTGGGGGCACTGAGGCACGAGGAGGTTAAGGCCAACGTTCCCAGCACGAGGTGCTTCAAGCCTTGTCTTCAGCAGGACCAAGAAGCTGCAGCTCCTGGTGGAGTTCAGAAGGAGCTGGGGGCCCTCAGTGCTCCCCAGAGGGAAGGCAGAAGTATCCAAGCCAGCGTCCCAGATCCACATCCAGGGGGGAGATGGGGGCCAAAAGAAGTTGCTCAGGGAAGCTCAGCACACCAAGGGCAGGGCAAGACAGACCCCAGCTGGGACCCACCACAAGGCTGGAGCCAGGAGCCAGAAGAGAGCAAACTCCAAGCCCTCAGGAGGAGCCTCTGCCCAGGAAAACACCATCACCCCCAAACCACCACGGGGCTCCTGCTCTCAGCCCAAACCTCTCCTCCTGTTCTGCTCCTTCTGTAGTGTGCAAATATTTAACGGGGGGGAGGGAGGGTGAGGCCTTGGGCTCCATCTCTGAGCCCCCCAGAAGCAGCAGGAGGTTGCTGGCAATGATGGCAGCACCAGACACTGAATTTTGGGGGTTCTGGGGTCTGAAGCCCCCCCAAGCTGATGCTGGTCCCTCAGCCCAGCCCTGATGGGGGCCACACACCTGTTGCCCACCCTGATGAGACATCAACAAGCACTGAGGCAGCTGAAAGCGTGGCAGGTGCTCCAAGAATGAAAAGCCTCTGGGGGGAAGTCTCAGGGCAAATGAGTTTGTCTTTGCCTGGGAATTGAGTCAGAGCTCCTGGAGTCCATCACTTCTCAGCAGAGGTGACCACAGCAGCATCACCCTCACCAGGAACAGCAACTGGCACTGGGCAGGGACCCGTCTGGCAGATGAGCATTAAGAGAAGTTGGAGGCACTGCAGAGATCTACCCAAGAGAGCTGAGTTTTGGGCACAAAGCATCAAGGAAAAGGAGGTTCCACAGGAGGGAGCAAGGTGGCACCCTCCAGGAGCTGCCCAGCAATGAACCGTGGGCACCTGCAGGGGCAGGAGCCACGGAAGAGGCAGAAATATTGCACATGAGGCTGGTCCCCTCGGGCATGGGGAAGGGTGGGGGGTTATGGGCATCAGAAAGGGCACCAGCACACAGCTCTGAAACTGAGCAGTGGGGCTGCATGGCAAAGGACAAGCATTGCCTGGCTGGAGCCTGTCCCTGCCCCGTGGGGACCATTCAGACCCCTCTGGGGCACTGTCTTGTCTCCTGCATCATGGGGCACCTGTGAGAACATCCTTCACATCCAACCTTGTGCCACCACGGGGATAGTCCCTGTGGCCAAGGGCTGTGGAGACTGGCTGGGCTCAGCCATGGGAGCTGCAGGGTGGGGTGGGAAGGTGGTGCCATGACAGCTGCAGAGGGGATGGAGGGGAGAGTCCCAGGGTGGTAGGAGAGCAGTGTAGGTGTCACTGGGCCAGGAGCAAACCACAGCAGGCCAGGAGGGGTGGGCACCCCAGCTGGCAGCAGGGCACCCATGAGCATCCTGCACTGTACAAACCTCTCCTGCCCCAGGGTGGAAACAGCCACAGCAGCATCCACACAGTGCCAGTCCTCCAGCAGCGATGCCAGCTGTGCCCCATGCCGTGTCTCTGGGGCTGAGCCCTGCTTGGGCACATCCCAGTGTGTTGGTGGGTGGTGGAGAGGCCACACTGGCACCCCGAGCCCCAGGCTCGGGTGGCTCCAGATGCACTCCCCCAGCCCCCTGAGGCTTGGCTTGCACCAAAACCCTCCACGTCCTGAACCAGGAGCAAGGGCACAAGGGAGCAGCCCAAGCTCTGCACTGCCATATGGCCCCAGCTGAGCAGGGGGCACAGAGAGAGTCAACACCACGGGCACCCCCTCTGCTCCCCCAGTCCCACTGGCACATTCCCAGCCACCTCCTTGGGGTGCAGCCAGACCTTGCCACCACCTGCCATGGAGAAAAGAGGAAAGGAACCCACTGGAAAGCAAAACTCAACTCTTGGCTCCGTTGATACTTTTTCATGCAGTGAGAAAACGAAAGGAAGGAACAGAGCTCAGGGCGCTGCAGTGCCCGGCGGTGCCCGGCGGTGCCCTCAGCCGGCCCGGCCGAGGGGCAGAGCTGGGTCTGCTGAGCCAGCCTCGGCTGAGCTTGCACAGGGCAGGGTGAACAGAAAAATGCAGCGAACAGGAGAAGGGGAAGAGGAAAAGAAGCTGCAGCATCCCCTTGAAACAGCAGCCAGCCCACGCAGCTCGGGGTGGGGGTGGGAGGAGAGGGGGAAGGCAGAAATGGTTTTGGCTTCATTGTTATTGCAGGCTCCCAGTGCCCCGCAATAGAGTAGGAGGAGGTGAACCTCACATCATCATCATCATCATCATCATCATGGCCTCGATGCTTGGACACAGACACGAGAGACTAAACACAGCAGCAACATTTACAACAAATAAATAAGGGCATGGAGCCTCCAGACGGGCAGGTAAAAAAAAGCCTCCCTTCCTTCCAGCCGGGGCAGGAAGCGCAGCCCCGGGCGGGCACACGAGGCTGTCCCACCGGAGAGAGAGGAAATCGCCGCGGGTCGGATCCATCCCTCCTCAGCCGGCCCGGGCTGCTCTGGCACCGTGGGCGATGCCAGGGCCACGATCCCAGTGGCCGCCGCCGCCTCAGTGCCCTGCTCACCCTGCAGAGGCAGCTCCCCCCTGCCCCGGGCAGCTCCCTGCTACCTTTGGGCTCCGTCTCCAGCTGGCACATCCCAGGAGAGGAGCATCCCAGTCCCATCCCGACACGGAGGGCAAAGGGAGCAAAGGGAGCGAGGAGGCTGGAGTCGGGGGGGCTCCGCCCCGGCGATGCTCGACCTGTTCCCCTGGCACTGCAGTCTCGGGCGCTGGCTGCCGCTCAGCCCGGGGGCTGGCACGGGGCGGCTCTCGGTTGGAGGAAGCAGAGGTTGGCAGATGGCAGCAGCTGGTTCAGAGCGCAGAGAGGGGGCGAGCTCGCGCCGCGAGGGCATCGCCTGCCCGCGGAGCAGGGAGGGAGGCCGAGGGGGGCAGGCAAGCTTCGCGCGGCGGTGGTCGGATGGCACAGAGGGCATCTTCCCCCAGGCAGCTGCGGGAGAGGGAGAGCTGTGGGTGAGGACGACGGGCAGGGAGCCCTGCCTGGCTGGGAACAGCACCGCGAGGGTGGGAGATGGGGCACCCCCGGGCACCCCCTGCTCTGCACTCACCACCACTCGGCCCTGGGACTATACGAGCCCATCGTAGAGGGACAGAGCCTGCACGATGGAGGGGTCAGCCTTGGAGCCCTCCTGGAACTCCTGCAGCGTCAGCTTCCCGTCCGCGTTCTGCAAAGCACTCCTCTCACTGCGGGGCACCCGGGCACGGGGCACCGGGCACAGGCACCCCGGCACAGGGCACCCCAGCACAGGGCACCCCAGCACAGGCACCCCGGGACAGGACACCCCAGCACAGGGCACCCCAGCACAGGGCACCCCAGGACAGGGCATACTCAGAGGGCCTTGCCAGCTCAGACTTTATGACTGAGCACCCTGGGCCCCAGCAGCACCCTGGGCCCCAGCAGCACCCAAGGCCCCAGCAGCACCCATGCCATCCCACACAGCCACCTGGGTCCCCCCCACCAGCAGCACAGCCTCAGTTTCCCCTTTGGACCACCCATGCCCGCAACTGCAGTGTGTGCAGTGCTATCTGCAGCACCCAGGAATGGATAGGGGGAGGCAGCATCGGCCTAGGCAGGGGGAGGAGGCACCTGTGCCAGCTGGGGTGCAGCAGGAGGGCCAGAGCTGCCCCCCAGAGCCCTGGGCCCTGGCAGCCCGAAGCAGTGAGGCATCCTCACCTTGTCCATCATGGCAAAGATCCGATCCACCCTCTTCTCCGGTGTGTTCTCCTCCTCGGGAAGCTCCACTGTGTTGCCCTGTGGTGGCAGCATGGCACCTGGTCACACACCCATCTGTGCCCTGCCTGGACGGTGCCCCTGGGCAAGGACTCGTGTTTTGCCCCCCGACACCCCCTACAGCACGACAGGGCACGAAAGGCTGGAACTGGCACCAGAGTTGTCCTTAGCAGCCACATCCAGACCCTGCCCTGGCCACGATGGCCACAGCCCCCCACAGAGCAGTCCAGGGAGGCAAATGGGCAGAGGTTTCAGCACCCTCCCCCCTGCCCCCCCACAGTCAGGACCCTCTCACCCCAGCCCACCCCTTACCACCATCTGATAAATGGCATCCACAATGTCCAGCATCTCGTTCCTGGTGATGTACCCATCGTTGTCCAAGTCGTACAGCTTAAAGGCCCCTGCAAGCCAGAGCAATGCCAGCCGCTGGGCACGGCGCTCCCCCTGGAGGCATACGCCCACGGGGCACCCCCAGTGCCCCCCCGGGGCTGTGGGACCCCATGCAGGCAGCACTTACACCTCAGCTTCTCGTCCAGCGTCCCCCGGGAGGTGACTGACAGCGCCTGGATGAACTCGGAGAACTCAATCCTCCCATCCTGGCAGGGGAGAGAGGGGTCAGTGTGCTGCTGCCACCCCCATCCTGCCCAGTCCCCTCTGCCCATGTGTGCCCTCCTGGGTGGCACAGCCAGCACAGCAGTGGGGAAGGAGAGGGGATGCAGGATCTGGCCACTGGTGCTCAGTTCAGCAGAGAGCTCCAGGGAGGCATCAGAGCTGCACCTCAGTATCTGCAAGGGACCTGCAGGTAGGCTGGGGAGGGGCTGGTCAGAGGGGGCTGTGAGGACAGGTGAGGGCAGTGGTCTGGAACTGGAGCAGAGCAGAGTTAGGGTGGGCAGCAGGAGGAAGCTCTGCACAGTGAGAGTGGGGAGAGGGTGGCACAGGCTGCCCAGGGAGGTGGCTGAGGCCTCAACCCAGGAGACATTCAGGATCAGCCTGGATGTGTCCCTGGGCAGCCTGCTCTGGCTGGAGGTGTCCCTGTGCCTGCAGTGGGGTGGACAAGATGCCCTCTGAGGGTCCCTTCTGACCCAGTGCAGTTTGTGACTGTGAAGCCTGGTGGGAGCAGCTGCAGGGCACAGGGGGCACGGCACAGGGGTGCTTTCAGTGGCACCAAACACTCAGGGTCTCTCCTCTCCTTTGCCACTTCAGCTGCCACAAGACTCCCTGGCTGAGACAAGCACAGGCCCTTGCTCACTGCAGTCACCTCCACCCCAGGCCTCAAGAGCATTGGAATATTTTCCTCCTCCAGTGCCAGGCAGCCACATTCCAAAGCCATCCCAGCAGCCACCAGCACAGGACCCAGCCATGCCCACCCACCCAGCTGGCACACTCACTTTGTTCTCATCAAAGACATTGAAAACAAAGGTGGCAAATTTGGTTGGGTCCCCGAAGGGGAAGAACTGTTTGTAGATCTTCTGGAAGCCAGCAGCATCCAGCTGCCCGCTGGGGCAGTCCTTGATGAAGCCCTTGTACCTGTGGAGAAAGGGCACAGGTGGGCACCCAGTGGGTGTCCCTGCTGAACACAGCCCCCCCACGCCCTGGGCAGCTGGCATGGGCTCTCCCCAGTGCTGCAGTGAGCTGGAGCCAGGATGGGCCCTGGGTGCTGCCTGTGTCACCATCACCTGTCTGCAGCACCCCAGCCCTGTGGGACAAGGGCCCTGTGGGCACCACAGTGAGGGTGGCAGCAGGGAGAGCCTGCAGAAGCAGCAAGTGGCACTGGTGACACCGAGTGCTGCCCACCTCTCAGCTCCAACCCCACTGGGAGTCCAGACATGGCACCTGAGGCAGAGCCAGGCTCCTGCTGAGCACTGCCCAGGAGCTGGGAGACGACAGGGACCCAATGCCCAGCCAGGAGCACCCAGCAGAGCCCTCTAAACCTCCTCTGAAATACCCACCCCTGCAGAGAGCCACCCTCTGCCACCAGGGCCATGCTGCAGGTGCAGGTGCCAGGACAGTGGATGCCCAGCTTGGCCCTGAGGCCGCTGCGTGGCGAGCAGGAGTGGGTTCACCTCTTGCTCAGATCTTTGGATGCTCCTGAGCAAGAATTTGTCCGTAGGGAGCTTCACACAGGGCTCTGAGCTCTCCTTCCCCTCCCCTGCTCCAGCCTGGCACACCCACACTGGGCACCCCCTCCCAGATCTCCAGCATGGAGGTGGCCAGGAAAGGACCCCCCCGAGCCACTGCACCCCACGGGGGAGATCAGCAGCAACCCCACGGACGACCTGGCACCACCACAGCTCAGTGCCCACATCCTGCAGCCCAGGCTCTGTGTGGCAGTTTCTGCACAACCCCAGGTGAAAGCTGCTGGGAGGAGCTGCGAGGGGGAGGGCACGGTGGGGGCACTGTGTCCTCAGGGTGGCACAGCCCAGGGCATCTGCCGAACCCCATCAGCGCTCAGACACACGCAAAGCTCTTGGACCCAGCTGTGGGCTGGCCCTGGGGGGGTGCTGGGTGAGGGGCTGCCCGGGTCCGTGGGTGTGGGCACCGCACGGGGAGCACGCAGGGACCAAGGGAGGGCCCCGAGGGCACCGCGCAGGGCGGGTGAGCGTTACACAACGGCGCCCAGATCTGCCAGCACAGCGGGCAGAGCGCTGGGGGAGGAGGGGAAGGGGGTGGCGAGGTGAGAAAGAGAGGTGCTGGTGGCATCGCTGCCATGCGGCAGCTGTGACTCACCGCGGGGGGCAGGGGAGGGGATAAAGAGAGCGGCGCTGGGCCCTGGCACAGGCAGGCAGAGGCAGGCGCAGGCTCCTCTAGGGCGCTGTGCTCGCGGGGTGCAGGGCACGGGGCAGGAGCCTGCTGCGGGTGAGGCACCAACCCCAGCCCCTGCCAGCCTCTGCCAGCGGGGACGCGCTGGGGCAGCACCAAGCTCCCGCAGCCGAGGCCACGTCCTCCAGCGGGACAGTGCCCACGTCCTGCTGCCCTCTCTGGGGAGGGGGGAGGCGAGAGGAGCCCTGCCCCACCCCACACGGGCACCAGCAGCAGCCAGTGCCAGGCCCTGCCGTGCGGGGGGGTGCCAGCGAAACCCCTCCCTGTGCTGCTCTGCCCTCCGTGGGCTGAAGCCTGCAGCCCAAAACGGAGGCGTCCTGCGGCCCCCCGGCCCCCGCCCCCCTCGGCTCCCCGCGCCAGGCACTCACCACTGCTGCACCTCCTTCTCGGTGACTGCAAGAGAAGAGAGGAGAGAAAAGAGAAGGGAATTTAGAGCTTCCCAGGGCTGCTGCTCTGCACCTCGCACAGGAGCTTCCTCGGGGCTGCCAGCGAGGCACAGCCCCAGAGATCTCCACCAGCCTGGACGGGGCTGAGCCCGCAGGCACTGAGATCCCTCCAGTGCCCACCAAGATGTTTTGCCAGGGGAGAGCAAATCACTGGGAGATGCCATGGACCAGACAGAGGCCAAGCTGGGTCAGAGCCAAAACACCCCTGGAAATCCACATCAACACACTGAACGTGGGCATGGGCACAGCCCCGGGGACTGGCATTCCCCAGGGAAGGCACCTGCCTGGCAATGGCACTGATACACTGAACACGGGCATGGGCCTGGCCCTGAGACTGGCACCACTCCAGGAACCAGCTGCCTCTGAACCACATGGAGCAACATCACCAACCCCACCCCAGCACCCTGGGAGCTCTGCTGGGCTCTGCAGAGACCCCAAACAGGTGCCAGGCTAGGAAACAGTGTGGGTGGGCACCTGGAGTGTGCCCAGCCTGGGGGCAGCTGCTGAGACCACGAACGTACCCAGTGGGATGTGGGAGGATGTGGAGCCCGAGGGGGCAGGGCTGGTGCCTGTCCCCGAGCGTCCTGCTGCAGAAGCAGTGCCCGGCTGGCACTGCCGGCAGGGAGCCCTGTGCCAGCAGGCGGGCACGGGGGGAATGGCCTCATTACTCATTTCCTTTGCATCCTGCATCTAAATAATAATGCAAAAGCAAAGTATCTGAAACGTGCTGGGCAAGGAGGCGGCGAGGAGCTGCCAGCGGGCACCCGGCTGATAAAAATAGAGCCGAGGCACAGCAGCAGATGCCAATTACCTTGGATGGCAGAGAAAAGGGAAAGCAAGCTCCCCTCAGAAGGATTTACACCCTGCCTGGCACAAGCACAGTCTGCAGAAGGCAAGGGCTGGAAGGTGACAGTGGAGCAGCTGGAGGGGCACAAGTTGGTCCCCATCTCTGGCGGGCGGGGCAGGTCCCCACGGGCAGGACTCCTGTGCCCAAGGCTGTCCCCATGCATACACGAGGGTCCCAGCTCGGGGACTGCTGGAGGGTCAGAGACTGACATACGCCCTAGAAGGGCTTGGCACAGGGCAGCCTCTTGCCCAGGGAGCCAGCAAAGGGCTGTGGGTGCCAGGAGCACAGGCACCAGCTGTGCTGGGAGGGTGCCAGCCCCCGCGGACCGCCGTGGGGTGTCTGGGAGGCAGGAGCAGGGCTGCTCAGCGCTCGGGACCAAGGACAGCAGAGAGCTGTGGGCAGAGCGCGGCAGGGACGTGCGGGGTTGTCCTGGCAGGAGAAGAGCAGGCAGGGGAAAGGCCTCCTGGCAGGAAGGAGCCAGGAAAGATGTGGCTGAGCTGGGGTGGGCAAAACCAAGAGTTGTGCCAGTCCCAGAGGAGTCTCCAGCCCCAAAGCAGCACAGAAGCATCCTCCCAAAGGCAGATGCTGAGCAACATCTCTAACAGAATCAGGCTCCCTGCACATGTTCTCCACCAGCATCGATGCCAGCCTGCCCCCCCCGCAACGCCCTCCCCACTGAGGATGCCAGGGGATGCCCCAGGCACCAGCTCTGCTGCCCCAAACACCTGCAGGCACCAGTGAAAGCAGGTAGCAGGAGGAGAGGACTTTGGGCAGCCCCTGGGCAGGTGAAAGGGGCAGCAGCAGCCCCAGGGCTGTGGCTGGGGCTTGGTTCAGGCCGTGTGGGCAAAATGCCTTCTGCTGCCCCCCTCCCCCCGGCTATTTCGGGCTGCGAGATGCCTCCCAACTAATCTGTGCTGGTTTTGGTACAGGGGAAGAGCTGGCATTGATGCCCGGGGGCTGGGGGGCACAGAGCCAGCTCCCCTCCTGGGGCTCGTTAATGTGCATCCCTGGACTGGGGCCATGCACACTCCCATCCCTCCTCTGGCACACTGGCGCCGGTGCCCTTCCTCCTGCCGGGGGTGCAGGGGTTTGTCCACGGCTGGGTATGCCCCTGGAAAACCAACCCCATCTGGGGGCATCCCTCTGCTGCCACCAAACCTTCCTCCTCCCCTGGGCACAGTGTTCCCAGCATGGCTGCAGCTGGGCAAGCAGGGGGTGAGCCGTGCCCGCCTCCCTGTACTCTTAGGCACAGGTCCCAGGCATAATGCCCTCACCACTGCCTCTTCCCAGCTGGGTGCCCACACTGGAAGTGGTACCAAGGAGACCTGCAGTCATAGCAGCCTTGGGCACATGCTGGGCTGAGCCACCCATGCTGGGGCTGGGGATAGGGGGCACAGGCAGAGGCAGGGCTGCCCCCCTGCTTCCCACAGTGCAGCCCCTGCCGCCCCCTGGCACGCAGAGCCCAGCAGAGCTCACAGAAGGCACCTGTGTGGTACTGGCTGCTGCACCTCCCTCCCCCAGCATCGATCTTGGCAGTGCTGAGCCGATGCCAATCAATCTGCAGCCACATGAACCCCAGCCAGGTCCCACCCCAAGCGCTGAAGGGCAAGGGGGTGGCTGGCAGCATGGCACCGGAGCAGGGTTGCAGCCCGGGCATGGCCGCTCCCGGGGGCGCCCTGGGCAGGGCTATAAATAGCAGCCGCAGCAGCTCGGTAGCGGCTGCAGAGCGCCCCGGGATGCTCGGGAGGAAAGGCACCGAACACGGGCGGGGCACGGGCACCGGGCACGAGCCGCAGTGCCACCAGAGGCCTCGCCAAGCCGGCAGCCCTGGCAGATGCCCCCTGCATGCAGGCACGGCGTGGCAGCCTCATGGCTTTTGCTGCTGTCACCCCCAGAAATGTGGGGCACAGAGCTGCGGGCACCGGTGGCAGCAGGCAGCAGGGATGGCACTGCAGGAGCTGCCCAGCATGGGCGCACCATGGCCACCAGCCCTTGGCAGCCTCGCTTGGTCCATCCCTGCTCCTGCTGCAGCCGGGAGGAGGCTTTTGGCAGAGGGTGGCACAGCCTGCAGGCAGCCTCCTGCTGGCAGCTGCCTGCACCCACAGCCTCCCACCCTCTGCCCGCACCTTCCCGTCAGTGCCAACCGCAGCGCAGTGACAGCTCCGTCACCACCGCCCTCCCTGTGCCCCCTCTCTTCCCACCACCCAGCTGCTGCTGCAGCAAGAGGCAGCTCGGGTTAATCAGTGCTGCAGTTCGTTAATTAGTGCCAGGCAGGGGACAGGAGGGACCCAGGACTGCCAGTCCCCGTCCCGCGCCCTGCCCACGCTGCCCCCTGGAGCACAGGCACGGTGCAAGGGTGCAGACGTGGCTGGATCCAGAACCATTTGGGCCCCCCCGGCCGCGATGCCTCAGCCCCGCGGGGCACTTTTGTGCTGCCATCTCACCCTCGCCCTGGCTGGGGACCAGCCACAGCCACAGGGCTGGATCCTCGGCAGGAAGGTGCCCACTCAGCCATGGCCATGGCACAGCTCTGTCCTCGGGTTCAGCAAGCACCATCCCACCCTGCTCCACCTTGCTCCTGCGGGGCACTGCCACCTTACCAGGGAAACCAGGGTTAATCATTGCCAGGCACAGAGGCTGCCCCCCACCTCTGCAGGTCACTCCAGCTCTGCCGGCTCATCAGCTCTGCCACCAACCTGGTCTGGCATCACCAACCAAGGCATGGCAGTGCCAGTCCCATGGTATTTATCTCCACAAGGGCCTCACTGAGGAGCAGGTCCCCAGCCTGCTCATGGCACATCCCAGTCCAGGGGAGATGGCACACCACCCTGCACTGGCACTTCCATCTGGGCTGGGGGCTGCTTGAACCCACTGTGGGTAAACTGGGCACCCCTGTGGGTGCTGCTGTGTGAGTGAAGTGAATTAATGGGGCACCCATGTACACAGCAGCCGGGCACCCCTGCCTGACCTGGGTGGGCATCCATGCAAACCCCCTCTGGGGATGGTGTGTGGGCTCGGAGGGCACTCATGCAGAAATCATTTGGGTGCTTCTAGGTGAACTAATTGGGTGCTCATGCATGGCTCCAGGGCTGCCCATGCGTATGCCAGCTGGGTGCTCGTGCATAAGTCCTTGGGGCACTCCTGACCTTCTCAGGCACTGATGCAGGGAGCAATGCAGCACTCAGAAGTGAACCCACCCCATGCTCCTGCCCGAGCCAAGTGGGCACTCACGTGTAAAAGGGTGCCACAAGCAGCGAACATGCTCGTGCCAGCACTGACTGGGCACTGGGGTGTGAAGGGCAGAAATTAACTGGATGCTCAGGCATGACCTGACTGGGCACCCATGCACTAGCCAACTGGGCACCCATGCACTGCTGAACTGGGCACCCATGCAGCAGCTAAGAGGGTGCTGATGCAGGGAGCAGTGTGCGACCCAGCACAGCCTAGGTGGCACACAGGCATGAAGCACTCAGCTGGTCACGTATGTTAAGCTGGGCACTTGTGTGTGAGCTGGGTGCCCACACCTCTTGGAGGCTGTGGGGGGCACCAGACTGCTCCTGCACAGCTCATCAACCCCTCAAGCATCAAACACTGCAGGGCCAGGGGTGAGCCCACAGACCTGCCACTTGTGCCCTGCACTCCTCACCCTGGCAAAGCACTTCCTTGAGAGTGACCTGGGCAGAAACCTGTTACAGAGCCCCCTCCCAGCACCACCAGCTGGGTATGCACCACCAGGAGCTCCCCTCCCTGCATCAGGGCCTGAACAAGTACCCAGCACAGACACCAGCACAGCCACACACACCCCACAGACACCCAACACAGACACCCAGCACAGCCACAGACACCCCACAGACAGACACCCAACACAGACACCCAGCACAGCCACAGACACCCCACAGACACCCAGCACAGCCACACACCCCCCACAGGCACAGCCACACGGCACAGCCCCAGGTCCCAGCAGGGCTCAGCACAGCCATCATGACGCAGTGAAGCCTTCACACCCTGAGCCCCAAACCCAGCCCCAGGGAGGTCCCACCCCAGAATCACAGACTCGGGTGGGTGGGAGAAGCCCTCCAGGATCCCCCAGGCCCAGCCTCCAACCCAGCACCCCCACAGCCACTAAACCATGGCCCCAGGTGCCACAGCCACATGGTTCTTGAACACCTCCTGGGATGGGGACTCCAGCACCTCCCTGGGCAACCTGTGCCAATCTCTGACCACTCCTGCAGCCAAAACCCTTCCTCCTCTCCAACCTAACCCTCCCCTGGCACAATTCCAGGCTATTTCCTCTCCTCCTATCACCCGAGACTAGAGAGCAGAGCCCAGCCCCAGCTCACTGCAATCTCCTCGCAGGGAGCTGCAGAGAGCAGTGAGCTCTGCCCTCAGCCTTGCCCCAAACCCACCTCACCCCAGCAGTGCCCAGTCTCCACTCCTGGGCACATCACTGGAGGTGTCCCCACACTCAGGGTGTCCCCATGCAGATAACAGCATCATGACCTATCCTTGCACCAACCTCATCTCAAAGGGATGTTGCAACAGCCTCACCACATGGGCACCAGCACGGCCAGAGCTGCCTACCTGTGGCAGCTGAGCATCCCATGCCAGCTCGCCCAGTTTGGCTTCTCTCCCCACCAGACACAGACACCAGCAGCACCACAATGGGGCCAGGCTGGGAGCAGGAGGCCAAGGGGCAGGTGGTGCCCCTTGTCACTGGTGTAGCTGGAGTCATTTGCCACTGCTGGGCACGGAGCAGCAGGCTGGGAGCTGCCCGCACGCCTGGCACTCTTCTTGCCCGCAGCTGCCACGCGTGGTCTGTCTTGCTCCCAGACTGGAGAAGCAGGTCCATGAGCAGCTCTGCTCTCATCTCCCCCAGGGCTGGCACCAACAGGGCTGGCACCAACAGGGCTGCCTGGGCCAATCTGCTCCCCGGCTCCTTTTCAGATCGATTAAATATTGAAGCCCACATTAGGCCCTGGGAGCTGTGCCCGGGAAGAGGCAGCAGCTGCCCTCTGCAGCCAAGAAGCAGGGGCAGGGCAAAGGGCAGCACCCAGGTTTGGCACCAGTCAGATTGAGCTTCCTTGTCCCAGCAGGAGCTGGTGGGCAGGCAGGTCTGTCCCAGGCTGGATTTAATCCCAGCTTCCCCAGAAGATGGCACAGTGATGGGATGGGGCAGCCTCCCTGCCCTGGCGGTGTGGAGGTGGCCATGTCCTGCCTCCAGCTCAGTGCCCCTCTTGGCCTGTGGCATTTCAGCACGGGCTGAGGCTCCAGGGTGCTGTCCCCAAGCCACAGCACGATTCCTGCTCCAGGCAGAGGGCAAGAGTGGGTAGAGGAAGGGACACCCCTGGCTCAGCCATCAGACCCTGGAGCCAAGCAATGTCAGGAGGGCACTGCAGGGTAAACCCTTGCTAGCAGCAGGGCAACCCCTCCCCACCTCACCCACCGGCTGCCACAGCAAAGGCTGCTGGAGGTGCCAAACACCTGCTCCACCACGGACACTCAGGACATCAGCACGGGGAGCAGTCACCCCTCAGGAGATGATGCAGAAACATGAGTGGATGAGGCACAGGCAGCTGATGAAGCTCAGGAGCCTTCCTCCAAAGTAGAAACCAAAGCCTTGCAGGGACAAGAGCCTGCAGGAGGTGTGGGGAGAGAGCCCTGTGCTGGCACTGCAGGGATGAGGAACCTGCAGCAGTGCCCACCGAGGGGCCACAGTGATGATCACCGTGCCCTGGGCTCATCCACCTCCCAGCCACCCTGGCATAAGGACCTTGACTCCCCTTCCCATCCAGATCGCTGCAAGACTCGGGAGGATGAGGAGGGCAGGGAGGAACAAAGCAGCCTCACACATGTCAGCCCGAGAAGGCAGGCAGAGCACCCGCGGGCTCCTGCTGGAGCAGCCTCTGCCTTTGATGCCTTCAGAGCTCCTTGTTTCACAACCTTAATGATAGCAGCAGCGGCAGAGGTCAGCAGAGTGGTTAAGCAGCTCCATTAACATGTCAGGGGACAAATGAAATGGGATTCCTCTGCCGCCCGAGCAGCAGCAGCCAGGGAGGCTGCTCCGCTCCGCTGCGCCGCAGAGGCAGCCCGCGGGGCGCTCCTCACATCTTCCCCTTCCCACCCCAGCGCTGCAGCCCCCTCCAGGCACCACGGCGACACCGCAGAACTTGATTCTGACACCCCAAAGCTTGCTCCACTTGCACCTACTCACAGAGCTCCCAGGACCACGCAGACGCGAGGTGCCCAACCCTGAAACCTGGTGGGAGTGGGTTGGGTGCCCACGGGGCAGGGCTGGAGATGCCTTCAGGGCACCGCAGCTCTCTGGACACAGCACTGCAGGTCCCCACCGAGCTGGCAGTGACCCTGCACTGCAGCTGCCACCTTCACAGCTGTGTGGCTGCAGCCACAACAGAGCCCAAACAAAAGCAGGTCCCTGGGCACCCCTCTGGTGCACCTTGCCCATCACCACGGCCTGGCACAGCAGACCTGCTCTGCTCCCTCTCTGCAGCACTTGCCCAGGGTGCCCAGGGTGCCCTCCTCCTTCCCTCAGACTTTCCTTCTGTGGTCCTGCAAATCCTGATTTGTGCTGAGAGCACTCAGAGCAGGCAGGCAGCACTCAGCAGCTGCAGCAGCCAGCAGCAGCCCAGGCTCAGCTCCACACGCTGAGCATGTGCCCATCTTGGCATCTTGGTGCCCTTCTTCCAGGAGCAGGTCCCACAGGACTCCTACCCCGGGGTGGGATCCATGGCTGTGTGGGCAGCCCCACAAGGGCTGCTCATGGGGCTGAGGGCAGCCATGGGGCTGGGGCTGCTGCTGCAGAGGCTCCATCTTTAGGTCCCTCACCCAGCACCTGCTGCCAAGGGCTGAGGGGTGTGCCAGCAGCATGCCAGCTTGTCCTGCTTCCTGTCGGATGAGCAACAGGAGGGATTTCAACACAAACCAACCTGGCAGAGAAACTCAGAGCCCAGGGCCAGGCACTGAGCAGACTGAAAATAAACTGGCAGCAGGGAGCCGCTGAGGTCCCTGCTCTGCTCCCGCAGCCCCTCGGGTCCTGCCCACCACCCCAGTGGGCACACTGGCCTGGCACGAGGGACCTGGTGCCCCCAGTGGGGCAGTGCTCCATTTTCCTGTCTGGAAGCTGCTGCAATTGGGGATTTTTCTTCCCTGCTGCCCAGAATTCCAGCCGTGGCCCCCAGGCTGCAGATGGATGTGTTTGGTGTTTGCTCCTCAGCTGATGCCCATCAGTTCAGGGCACTGCTGGAGAGCAGCAGAGCCAGTTCCATGGCTTACTGTCACAGAGCACAACATGGTGATGCTGGAGTGAGTTTGGAGTCCACAGAACAGATCACAGTGGGTGGGAAAAGAGCAGCTTCCCCTCCCCGTGCCCACTCCGCAGCCCCAGCCTGTCAGCACCGTGGGCATTGCCTCACCAATGCTCCTGTGCCATCACCAGAGCCTCGCCATGGCTTCCGAGCTCCAGGAGCATCATCGTGGCTCTGTGCCCCGTGCCAGCAGCGATGCCACTGAGCTGGCACAGCTCTGAGCACACCACGGGGCAGGGCTGCTGCAGGCAATGGGCAGCAAGCAGCATTCAGGGGGTCTGGACACGAGCAGCAGCTGTGAGCAGTGACCCCTGAGAGCCAACCCCCCCAAGCGCCCTGGGGGTGCTCCAGGCCAGGCTGCGTGGGGCCTCCAGCAACCTGCTCAGCCTAAAGTGTCCCTGCCCCTGGCAGGGGCTGGAACTGGATGATCTGCAAGGTCCCTTCCAACCCACCCCGTGGCTGCATGCAAACGCCCACAGAGAAGCTCAGCTCTGCCCTCCTGCTTCCAGGTCTGTTCCACCACTGTCAGGGTCGGCAGCGCTGCGGCTGGGCTGGCCTGGGAGCACTGCTGCAGGCAGGGATGCTCAGCACCTCCTGCCACAGGATCCCAGCAAAACCTCTCCCAGGAGCCCAGCTCCAGCTGTTCCCACCCCCCGCAGGCATCCTGCACCCACCGCTGCACACGTGCGGCTCACGCAGCTCTCTGCAGGCTGCAGCAGCACTTCAGCACCTCGGGAAAGCTGCAGCTCAGCAGGATCCTCCCACTGTGGCCCCGCAAAGCTCTTAAACTCAACCCCAAAGCCCAAGTTAAGCCCAGGCTTCAGTCCCTAGCAGGGAGGGGGCAGCAGATGACATCTGGGGAGGACAAAAGGTTCCTTCAAGTCGCTCCTCAGGTGCTGTCACCTCCGGGGACAAAACACAGCAGCCAAAGCTGCAGCTCCCAGCTGCCTCCTCGGGGCAGGAGGAAGATGAATGCATCAGACTCCAGAGCACTTCAAGGGCTTGGGGGGGAAAGGCTGCAGGAAGCACAAAGCAGCACAGAATTTGCTCTGCAGCAGCAGCACTCGGAGCTGGTTGCTCCTGCAGGCTCCTGCAGGGCACCAGTTTGGCCTCCAAGGAAGGCTAAACCCTCGCCCTGCAGCCAGGCTCTTCCTGCCAGCACCTGGCACCCAGGTGAGCTTGGCACTGTTGGGCCGTGCTGGGCACTCAGGGGCATGGAGACACTGAAAGGGACACGAGGATGGGTCCAAAGCAAGCCCTGTTGATGGCTCTCTGCACCTTCAGGTGTCCAAGTGCCATTAAAACCTGGCGCCCAGCACTGCAAGTCAGGAGTGGAGCTGGCAGGGGAGCCAAGGGCTGAGGCTTCCAGGCTCCTGCCCTTCCGTGCCTGGTGCCCAGCAGGGCCTGGACAACCTGCCCTGAATATCCACAAGAAAATGATTCTGCATCTCATGGAGGCTACCAACAGCAACCTGGGCACCAGCACCATGTCCACCACTGCCCTGGCACAGTAGCAGTCCTTTGCTCCTCTCACACACTCCCGTGCCAGTGATCTTGGCGTGTCCCAAGCTCAGTGCCACCAAGGCATGGCTGGAGCAATGCCACGGGCAGGGGCTGGAGAGAGCAGAGGGGGTAGGGGCCAGCAGCTGGGGGACACCACACCAGAAGCCAGCAGGCACCAGAAGAGCACCAAGGAGACACAGCACGGGCAAGGATGGGAGAAGCTTGCAGGAATGCCACAGGGGGCAGGGAGAAGGGGGCACATCTCCTGGTGCCTCTGACCCTGCAGGACCAAGAAGGGGCTGGAAATAGCCCAAAGTGATGCAAGGGAAGGAAAATCCTTCCCTGGGAGAAACCCTTCACGCACTGCAGCCGCAGCTCACGCTGCCATAGGAACCTCCCTGTGACAAAAGCAGGTCCCTGTCATCAGCTGCCTCCCAGAGACATCTGCCCAGATGTGCTGTGACAGCACAAGGCAGGGCCAGCACCCACTCAGCACCCTGGCAGCCAGCATGTGGGGAGAGCTCCACGTGCCAGGGATGCTCTGAGGAGGATCAGCCTTGGTCTGCCAGGAAAGTGCTGGGGAGCAAAAGCCCTTCCCAAGCAGCCTCCCAGGAATTCCCAGGTGTGCCATGCACTGGTGGGTGCAGCTGTGCCCTGCTCGAGCTGGTCCATGGCACAGGGCTCTAGATCAGTCCCTCCTGCTGCACTCTGACCTGCACCTCCTTTGCCTGGATCTGCCAAAAGACAGACGGGAATGAAGATCCTGCCCAGCCCCCAGCGTCTGGAGATAAACCAGAGGCCCTCAGATGTGCCCAGGAGGGCAGTGGAAGAGCTCGGCCAGACAAGGGAATGTGTGCTTATCGTGCCAGCTGCTGAAGAGGGGCAGAGACGCTGAGGAAAACAATGAATGGCAGAGGTGAGATGAGCAGAGCTCCACAGACAGCCTGGAATTAGCAATGGCTCTCCCCGACAGGCCTGGCACCACCAGCCGCATGCTGCAGGGGCACCAGGGATGCTGCACCAGGCTTCAGCCGTGCAAGAGGCCACATGCTGCCCCAGGGCACTGCACAGGGTGTGGGTGCTGCACAGGTTTGGGGCACCTCGAGAAAGAGGCAGCAAGAGGCCTCTAGGAGTGAGCAGTCAAAAGCCCCACAGCAGGGCAGGAGCTCAGCAAGGGAGCAGAGGACCCGAAGCCTTCTTCAGAGAGGGTGCAGTGGGAAGAGGGCACCCAAGGGAGAGGAGCAGAAACTTTGGAACAAAATGGCTCAGAAGTCCACCAAAAGAGACATCTCCATGCCCACAGACAATGGTTTCACCAGTGCTGCCTGTTTGGCATCAGCTGGCAGGAAGACACAGGGCATGGCTGCCCGTGTGCCCTGCCATCAGCCCCGCTGGGGTCAACACCTTCCCTGTGCTGCCAGGAGCTGCCCCAGGGCTGCAGGGAACCCAGTGTGCAGGAGCCCACCAGCAGGCAAGGCCATAGCAGGCATCTTGGCAGATGCCTCTCTGCTGGAGATCCATTGTGGTGGCAGCTACAGAGGGACACGGCAGTGACAGTCCCTGGCCCAGCACAGCTGTACCCGTGTGGGGCACAACAGCAGTGGGGACACCAAAGCAGGGCTTAGCCCAGCTCCAAACAGAGTCTGTGCCCAGCCAGCACTGCCATGCTCTCACTCTGCCTTCTCCCTGAGCCACCTCGAGGAAGCCCAGCCAGAGCAGCCCAACCTCTCCTGCTCAGGGCTTGTCTCTTGCAGCCGTGCCCCCCACCCCCTGCCCTGCTGCCGGCTGTGCCATGCCAGGATTGCAGCCTGGCGTGCAGGGTTGTGCAATGCACCAGTGTTGCCTCCTCTCCATATGGGAGAAGTTGCTGCATCCTCCTCTGTTGCCTTTTTGGGTAAGCGCTGCCATGGGACTGCAGCAGCGGCAGCAGGCAGCGGGCAGCAGGCAGCGGGCAGCAGGCAGTGGGCAGCAGGCAGTGGGCAGCAATGCTGTGCTGGAGGGGGAGATCTCAGAGAGGGAAACTCGAACCACAGCCAGCAGCAGCCTTTGTTTCCTTTGTGCATCCTTCAGCAGCAAACCTGATTTTGCTCCATTTTGGCTGGCTCAGGCTCTCGCCAGCATGGTAGGATCAGGGTGGAGGTGCAGGCAGGGGAGACACTCGCCGAGGAAATGAGGGTACTAAACGGGCAGGGAGACACTCACAGACACCCAGCGCTGGTGCCAGGCTCCTCTCTCCACTCCAGAGCACAAGGACTAAGGAACCCCCTCCAACCAAGGCACACGAACTTGGAAAGGCAGCCGGGGGGGGCTGGCTCCCTGCAGAGGGAAGCTGCCTGGTCCCGAGGGTGGCAGCAAGGGGAGGACAAGGACCACTGCCAGTCCCCGGGTACCGCCTGGCCCCCGGGCACCTGCCTGCTGCTACCCACCTGGTCCCTGGTATCTGCCTAGTCCCTGGTACTTGCCTGGCCCCTGGGCACCTGCCTGGCCCTCAGGTACCCGCCTGCCCCTGCGTACTCGCCTGGGCCCCAGCAGCCACCTGGTCCCCGGTAGCTACCAGGCCGCCGGTACCCGCCTGGTCCCTGAGTGCCAGCCTGGCCCCCGGTAGGCGCCGAGCAGCGCCGGGGATGCTGCGGGCGGGAGCGGGAGGGGGCCCGGACGCAGCCCTTGCCCCGCAGCTGGGATCTGGGAATCCTCGGCGGAGGCTCAGCGGCAGGCCAGGGAGAGCCTTGTTTGTGCGGCGGCTCCGCGCCCCCGGCGCCGCTGCCCTCTCCGCCGCCCTCTCCGCCGCCGCCGGGGGGGATTTACCCTCCCAGCCTGAGCCCTGAATTCCTGCAACAAAGCCCGGCCGAGCCTCGGCCCCTCCCGGCAGCGGCCCCGCAGCCAGCCCAAAGCAGCTCCCAGGCTGGGGGGGTTGGGAAGGGAGGCCGAGGGGGGGCCCCGGCACCACCACCCTGGGGTGTCCGCGGAGCCCAGCGACCCCCCAGCCGCATGCCCATGGCCCCCGGGGCCGGGCCGGCAGCAGCGCCGCGGCTCGCCCCGCGCCCCCGGCCCGCAGCCCGCAGCCCCCCGGGCACTCACAGTAGGTTTTCCTGGTCAGCTCCTCCACAACTTCAGGCTTCAACTTGCTGTTGGATTTGCCCATGGTGCCCGCAGCCCGCCCCGGGCACGCAGCTCGCCCGCACGGCCTCACTGCGGGGGCATGGAGAGGGACGGGGGGAAGGGGACACGGGGGACACGGGGAGGGGGGGCCGGCGGCGCCTCGGTGGCAGCTCCCGGCCGGGCTACATGCCGCGGGGGAGCCGGGAACGGGAAGGGAAGGGGAAGGGAACGGGCGGGCGCGGGGGTGCCTTTGTTAGCGGCGCTGGCTGCAGCGGCGAGCGGCGAGCGGCGAGCGGCGGGGCCGGCCCGGCGTGGCCGCGGCTGTCTGGCTGGCTGGGGCTGTGTGTCTGTCCGCGTCCCTGGTGACTCGCTCCCTCCCTCCCCGCCCTCCCAGCGCTGCCAGCCGCGGAGCGCTGCGGGGGCTGGGGGGGGGGCGGCGAGCCCCGCCCCGCGCTGCGGGATGGAGCCGGGGGGCTGTGGGGGGGTGGGATTCGGAACGGCCCTGCCGCCCCCACACCACCGGGACCTCGCGTGGGAGGGGGATCCCGGACCGGCCTCCGCAGTGGGGTGTTCCCACCACCGCCCCCCCCTCGAAGCAAGTCCACAGGGATCGGCAGGGAAAAGCCGAGCAAGACATGGGCTGGGGGCGGGGCAGGCAGAGCATGGAGCTGGGGGTCCTGCTCCTACCTGGGGGCCGCTGGCAGCAGGAGGAGGGGGAGGGAGGAGAGGTCACGGTGGGAACACCCAGGCTGGAGCAAGGCTGAGCTGAAGGCCTGGGGTGACCTTGGTGGGACACCAACATCTTCAGTGCCAGAAGCATCTTGCAGCTCCTGGCTGCCCCCAGCTGCAGGCAGGTCCCTGCCTCTCGCCCCAGCATCAGAAAACCATGGACTGCTTCGGCCTGGAAGGGACCCTAGAGATCATCCAGTTTCAAGCCTCTACCAGGGCAGGGACACCTCCCACCAGCCCGGTTTGCCAAAGGCCTCATCCAACCTGGCCTCGAACACTTCCAGGCTCGGACCCTCCACAGCGTTTCTGGCCAAGCTGTTCCAGTGCCTCAGCATCCTCCCTGGGACGTCCCCTGGGCTCTCTGAGCTCCCGTTCACTCTCTGCAGCAAGCCCATGGAGACCAAGCTCAATTCCCCCCCAAAGCCCACGGTTAGTGGCAGTCAGGAACCCATCCAAGTGCCAAGGCAGCAGCACTCTGCTCCTTCCCACCTCAGGCCCATGCAGAGGCCCCCAGAGAAGCTCTCTGCCATGATGCCAGGCTGAGGCTGCTCTCCTCCTGCTCTGATGCAATGGAGGAGCTGCCCAGGCATGCCTGGGAGCAGCCAGGGAGGGAGAAGCACCTCCTGCTTGGAGAGAGGGAAAGCTGTCTGCGAGGCTGCAGAGCCCTGCACCAACACAAGGCATGTGCCAAGGGGACACAGCCAGCCCTGGGCTCTGCCACTGCCAGCCAAGGGTTGCTGACACCCACCTCTGGGAACACAGCCCCTGGGGGGGTGTTTCTGAAGAGCACAGTCCCCTGGCACCAGCCTCACAAACGAGCTTGTTAAGGCAGAAAAAAATGAAGCCAACCACCCCCAGGGCCCAGCTTGGGCACCCAGCAGTGGTACAGCCCAGGGGATGAATGGGAGGATGGGCACCGAGTGCCAGGGGAGCACTCAGCAAGCACTCAGCACAGCTCCTGCCCTCCCTCCAGCAGCCCTCCCTGTCACCACCCCAGCTTTTGGGGGCAAAGACTCACCTGAGACTCAGGCAGGTTTTAGCTTGGTGCCCAGATCTGCTGCACAAGGGCCAGGGCAGCCCCTTCCTCTGCTGCCCACCAGCAAAGCACCACTGTTGGCATCACTGCCCCTCACCAGTGTCTGTGTCCTGCTGCTGCCTGTGCCATGACTGGCAGGGTGCCAAGCAAAGCCAGCACCCCAAACCTCCCCCCTGCAGCCCCCCCGTTTCAGCACAAGCTTTGCTGATGCTGATTCCACCTAAGCCTGCAGCGTGGGGAACGCTGAGGAGAGAGCTGAGGGCACACAGGCAGCAGGGGGAGCGCCCTGGGAAGGTGTGCGCTGAGGTGGTCACTTTCCCCCCCCAGTGATCAGCTTTAACCCCATTATTGCTCGGACAATGCCGGGAGGGGCACTTGCTGCAGGCAGCGACTCCTCTGCAGCCAGAGGCACACAGCCCCCGGCCAGGAAAGGCTCCCGGGGCTGGCGGGACTGAGGGCTGCGCAGCAGCTGGGGCACAAGCAAGTCCTGTCCAGCTCGGCACGGTCAGAGCACTGGAAAGGAGCTGAGTTGTTTGCTCAGAGAGCAAAACCCATCAGAGGGCCAGCCCTCGAGAGTGCTTTTGCTGTGCAGGTCCCTCTGTGCCCCTCCTGCGAGCAGGCCTGGGCAGTGCTCACACCTCCCCCTCGCCAGCCTCTGCAGCTCCAGCTCCCAGCCCTGGCCCAGCCTCACCAGGCGGCCGCGGAGCTGCTGCTGGTGCATCCGCGGCTGCTCTCCCTGCTGCCACTGCTGCCATGGAAATCGGCATTCCCCGGGAGATGTCTGCTGGGCCGCAGAAAGGTCTTGCTTGCAGGGAAGCTGCTGCCTCTCTCCTGCCACGCCGCTGCCCGGGGCTGGGCTGGGATCTGAGGATGCTCCGCACTCCTGCCTGCCGAGGCCGGGAGCTGTGTGGGCTGTGCAGTCAGTGTGTGTCTGCAGGAGGCTTCTCCTTCCTCGGGTGTTTGCTTAGAAGTCTTTCATAAACCCACTGAGCTCCTTTCCCCCAGGCCACAGCAGGGCTGCCAGGCTCAGCCATGCAGCCTTTTGCTCCACCTGGGCTCACCATTTGATGAAGCATCTTCAGACACCATCATGGGGTGGGGGGGGTCCCCCAATGTCTCCCTGTTGATTGAAGTGCTGGGATCACAGTCACCCTGTGGGCTGAGCACTGTGAGCCAGCAGCAAGGTCCAGGCCCCCTGCTCTTGGTGCTTCAGCACAAAAGGGCTTTTCTTCCCCCCTTTCTCCTCTGCTCAGACCTGAAAAATCAGTGGCATGACACAGCCCAGGCACAGGACCCTCTGAACCCTACCTCGGGCATGGCTGGAAATGGGAGGTGGGATCATGTCCAGCATCCCACACTTGCACTGTTGGATGTGCAGTGGTGCAAGAGCTGCCCTAGGAAGAACTGAGAGAGACAGGGGATGGGATAGGCTGAGCTGAGTCTGGATTCAGCACCCAGCTAAGCTCAGCCTGTTCCCTGCCTCTCTCCTCCCCTTCCTGAGGCCGAGGAGGCCCCACACAGGGCACACTCCTGCTTCAGGCTTCACCACCCCCCTTCTTCCTTAATGCATCACTAAACCCACACATCCATCTGGCTGTCACTGCCGGGGTGGTCAGCATCACCCCCAGACCTCCCACATCCACCCATGCAGAAGCAGATGGAGAAGGTGCTCCAAAGCCCAGTGTGAGCTGGAGGCAGCAGCAGCAGGCAGCCTTTGCCTGGCAGTGGCCTCACTGAGCACTCTCAGCCCCTGCTTGGTGCTTTTTCATGCAAAAGCCACTTTTGGTGAGAGCTTTCTCGTGCCAAAGCAGGGAGGTGGTCAGCAGGGGAGCGGCGAAGCCTCAGAGCCAAGCAGAAGGAGCTCACACACGAGGTGAGCTGCTCCAGCTCCACAAGCTGTGGCTATTTTAAGGGTAAGGCTTCAGTGACCTGACTCAGGCAAAGAGGAGCCAAAGAAATTATTGGCATGGGTGCTGGCAGCTCCACCAGACGGAGCTGTGGCCACCGCTGGCACGGGGAGCCACCAAAGTCGCTGCTTCTCCAGAGCTCCACATCAAATGCCAGCAGATGAGCTCAGCGTGCTGGAGCAGCAGCCACAAAGGGCACGGCAGGAACGCGGCAGCCAGTCCCGGGGACATCCTCACTTCCCAGGCAGACCCTGCTCGGATTGCAGCCACTCTGCTGCCTGTGGTTCCAAGAGGGCTCCGGAGCTCCGAGCTCACCAGCCAGGCCTGAGAGAACGTGAGTGGTGCTGCTCCTGCTCTGCCCCTGGGCGCGCTGCAGGCACCAAGCACTGCCAGTTGCTGCTGTGACTCTTCTGCCAACTGAGCCAGACAGGACCGAGCAAGCCTTCAGAACGCAACATTTGTGTCCCCAGCGCCCTCTGAGAGTCCAACCCAGCAGCACAGCTATCAGCATTACCCGTTGGAGAGCACAGCTCCGGGGAGACCTTCTCGGGGCCAGGAAGCTGGCCAGGGTGACCTCTGAGGGGTCCTTCCAGCCCCATGCTCTCTGTGATTTGGTGCCAGCCCCGGGCATGGCTTCAGAGAGCACAACAGAAACCAAACCTCCCAGGCTTTGGGGCTAAGTGGCCCAGGGACTCCTTTCCCAGGAAGCAGAGCTGCGGATGCCGAAGTGGTGGCGCAGGGCAGAGGGAGGGCTGGAAGCCAGCAGAGCCCCACCTGGGCTGCCCCCAGAGCTGCGGATGCCGAAGTGGTGGCGCAGGGCAGAGGGAGGGCTGGAAGCCAGCAGAGCCCCACCTGGGCTGCCCCAGAGCTGCCGCCGAGCGGCGCCGTTGCCCCGCTCCTCCCCGGCACCCCTGCAGGGAGTTAAGGGTTAGGGGTTTAAGGATTACGTTTTTAAGGACTACATTTTCTCTTCCCAGCCTCCAGGGCTGGGGCTGTTCGCTAATGCGGGAGCGGGAAGGGGTGGCGGTGGCGAGCTCAGCTCCCAGCTGCCCGCCGAGGGCAGCCAGCGCTTGGCTGAGACAAGGCCAGGCAGGAGGAGGTGTCGAGATCTGCCTCCGTGGCACACCGCAGATCACAGCTGGCAGCAGGGAAACCACCACCTTCTGCTCCTGCCACGCTCCCGTCCTGCAGCCTGAGCCTCGGGCCCGGCGGTGAGGAGCAGGGAAGGCTCCTGCCCGGGAGCAGCCAGCGAGAGCCGCGGCCGTGCCCGCCCCAGGGCAGAGCCGAGCGGCACCGGCAGCGCCTCCAGAGCCCCCAGCCCGGCAGCAGGGGCTGGAGGAGCTGCGCCCCAGGCTGAGCCTGAGCACTGCTCCCCACTGCTGCTGCCCACCTGCACCGCACGCTTTGACCCCCCAAAGCTGGGAGAGAAGCACACCCGGAGCTGGGGGCTGCAGCAGAGGGAAGGGGACTTGGCAAAGCAGACAGGGGCAAGGACCTCCAGCACAGCTGCCTCCTGCCCAGGCCACTGCTCCTGAAGGGGGACCTGGGGGGTCTGTGTCCACTCACTGCTGGGCCAGGGCAGGGGGGGTTGTGGTAGTGGTTTTGATGTCATGAGCCAGACAGAAGTGAGCTCCTCTCCAGGACCATCAGCCTGGTGGGGGTGTGTGAGGGAGGGTGCTCTGTCTGCACCCTCACCAGCATGGACACTGCTGTGCATGGCCTGAGGAGCAGCTGCTGGTCCCTGCTGACCTACTCTGGCTTTAGAAAACACAAAGCTCTTGGCAAGCTCTGCAAGCAAACTGCTGTCAGGAGTGATGCCTGCTCCAGGCCCAGCCCTAGAGACGTTCAAAATCAGACTGGACATGGCCCTGGGTAGCCTGATCCAGGTGGACACATCCCTGCTGCCTGCAGGGGCTTGGACAAGATGACCTCTGAGGGTCCCTTCCAGCCCAATGCAATCTGTGGTTCTGTAACCCCCCTCAAAAGAACCCCCAGCCACCTCCTCCCCTAAAGAAAAGCCAACCCCAGAAGGCAATCTCCAAACCCAGTCAAGCAAAACCAACCCGTCCCCATCCTTCACCTCTGCTTGCCACAAGAGGCTGGGGCTGCTGCCTCCCCCAGGGCTCTCTGATTCATGGCTCCGTGTGCTCAGCAGACCCCGGCAGAGAGTTCTGCTTCGGCTTTTGCAGCCCCAGCGCCAGCCCTGCCCTGGCCCCAGCGCCGCTCCGGGCAGGCAGGTACCAGCTTCCTTTTCAGATGGTGCTTTTCTGACCCTCCTGCAGAGCAGCTGAGCTCCCTCCAGCTCTGACCGCAAAGCCAAACCGAAGCCCCAGCCCAGAAGTGATGCAGGCAGCAGAGCTCAGCCGGAGATAAGCAACTGGCAGAGGCTGGAGCCAGCACTTCCTCCAGCTCCCAGCCACCGAGGGGTCGCTCCCTGCAGGGTACTTAGCAGCGATTTGTCCACTCGAGCGCTGATTATCTGCAACAGCACCGAGCTGCCTCCGCTTCTCCAGGGAGGTCGTTTGCAGCCAAAATCACCTCGCTGGCAAAAGGCTTCTCCTAGCGTCTCGTTTGCCTCTGCTCTCATCTCTTCTCACCGCTGCACAGCTCAGGCCTGCAGCCACACTAATTGATTCCCCAGCCCCGGCCGTGGCCTTCCTCCCATTCAGCCATTTTGCAGCCTGCTGCCTCCTCTGCCTCTTTGCTCACCACTGAGTCAGGCTCACAGCTCTGACTCTTGTCCCACTCTGTCACTGCCCAGGGCCCTCTGCACGCTCGCTGCAGCTGCTCTTGGCAGCCCCTCCAGGAGGAGACTGCCTCCAAACGAGACCCCCCCAGATGAGCAGCTTTGGCCTCCCCCAGCAGATGCAGGTCGGTGCCAGCCCTGAGAGCTCTGCCGGTGTGGGACTCCTCCTGGCTCCAGAGCTCCAGCAGCACAAAACCTCCCCAGCAGCTCAGGCACCAGCGACAGCTCCGCGGCCCCCTGGCAGGGGGCTGGAACCAGGTCACCTCTGAGGTCATCTGGCTCCAACCTTCCTCCAGTGGTCACCTCCCACCAGCACAGGCCTCCTCCAGCCTGGCCTTGAACCCCTCCAGGGGGGAGCACCCTCAGCCCCCCGGGCAGCCTGTGCCAGTGCCTCCCCACTCTCACTGTCAAGAACTCCCCAGTCTCCAGTCTCAACCTCCCCTCCCCTGACCCTCTGCCCTGCCACTCCAGGCCCTCCCCAGGCAGAGCAGCAAGGGGGACACTGCTCCTGCCAGCTGTGCCATGCAGCTGTGTTATTGCCTCTCCCCCACGGAGCGATTTGCTCTTACTGACCATTCCCCACCCGGGGCACCACAAGAGGCTGCGGCTGCTTAGAGCCTGCCAGTCGGGAGGCAGAGGAAGGTAACAGCAAGCCCTAAAGAGAAGGCAGCTCCTGGCAGCAGGAAGATAATCCTGCCAGGCTGGACCCTGACAGCTGAGGAAGGGAACAACTCCAGAGGTCCCAAACGAGATGCATTCAGCTTCTTTCTGGTCAATCTTTATTGTACACATCGGCATGAGAGCAGGGAAACCAAGTTACACAGACAGGGCTGCTGCTGCCTGCCTTCTGCTGCTCTGCCAACACTGAGGAAGGGTAAAAAACACGGGGGGGGGGAAGAGCCATTGGCAGCTGAGCTGGAACTGAGGGACAGAGCCACAGGTGACTGCAAACCCTGGAACCAGCTCTTGCTCCATAGCAAAGTCTCTTGGAGGTCATTTCCTAAATGATTTCAGAGCTACACCGTACAAGGAGCCCTAAAAGCTGCTTAATGAGACAAGAGGAGCTGGGATTAATTATTAATAGTTGCTAAAGGGAAGCTCTTCAGATCCATCCTCTGCTCCGACAGCACAGCTGCCCCAGCTGCAGGACCAGGAGCTGCTGCTGGACTCGGGCTCTGCTGCAGCCCCGGGAGCAGCACTCAGGGAGCCCCCAGGGAGGTGCTCGTGGAGAGCTGCCCCTCCTAGGGCACTGCTGCAGCATGGCTGAGCCGGAGCCCAGGGCCAGAAGCAGAGGCTGAAGGCAGCTCTGCTGTGAGCACAGGCTGAGGGGGCTGGGGGGGTGCAGCCTGCAGAGGAGAAGGCTCCAGGGGCACCTCAGAGCTGCTGCCAGTGCCTGAAGGGAGCCTGCAGGGAGGCTGATGAGGGGGTCTGAGCCAGGCCAAGGGAGAATGGTTTGGAGCTGAGGCAGAAGTTGTTGAGTGTGAGGGTGGTGAGAGCCTGGCACAGGCTGCCCAGGGAGGCTGTGGCTGCCTCCTGCCTGGGGGTGTTGAGGGCCAGGCTGGATGAGGCCCTGGGCAGCTGAGCCCAGCTGAGAGGTGTCCCTGGGCACGGTGGGAGGTTGCAGCAGCTGAGCCCTGAGCTCCCTTCCAGCCTGAGCCATTCTAGGCTTTGCCTTGAAGCCACAGGCTGTGACAGGCCCCAAGCAGCCAGGCTGGAGGATTCCCTTCAGGACCTGCCCTGCTCCTCAGCTGGTTTTACTGCTCAGCAGAGCCCATCCCTTGGAGCTGCCAGCACACAGACACCAACCTCTGCCTCACAGGCAGCTTCTCAGTCACCCAAACCCCTTCTTCCTCAAGTTGGTTGTCCCTGCCCAGCCTGCACTCCTCCAGCAGGGAACGAAACACTCAGCACACGAACACCTCCCACCGCACCCACTGGAGTGGCCTGGGTGTGCCCTGCCGTGGCCAGGAGGCACATCTCAGTGCTCAGGATCCATGGGGGCTGCAAACCCAGGGCAGAGGGGCCATGAGCCTGCCAAAATCCACCTTCCAGACCAGCAGCTCCAAGACAGAATGCTGCAGTGCAGCAGCTCTGTGCAAGCTGCTGCCAGGGCAGTGGCTGGGGGGTGCAGGGTGGGGGCACAGGGCCCACAGCTGGGGACAAGCCCTGCACAGCTCCGGCATGCCGAGGGAGATGACAACATGAAAGAGCATCTTAATAGGCCAGCATGTGGCTGCTGCAGCTCAGGCTGCTCCACTTGGAGCAGGCAGCAGCAGCCTTCCAGATGACCCCATTCTGTCTTGCTTGCTTTCAGCAAGTCTCCTGATGAACCATCAAGGCAAACACTGCCAAGCTCCCAGAACACAGGACCCTGGCAGTGTGGCACACGGCGCAGCCCTGAGCAAGGCAGCAGGGAGGAGGAGGGCACCAGTGGCACTTGCCCGTCACCAGCAGTGAGGACTTACTGGGCCACTGCAAGTGAAGGCTGAAGTGATCTGAGTTTTGGCTGCAGAGGGAGCTGAGAGCTCCCTCAGCCCAGAGCCCTGCCCCGGCCTGCTCCTGTCACTGCCCCCCAGGGGGACTCTGTGGGTCACTCACCTCAGTACAAGGCAGAGCAAGGCTGGATCCCCGAACCATCTGAACCCACCAGCAGCTCCTTCTGCCCTTCCTGCCAGCCAGAGCTTCCCAGCAGACACACAGCCAGGCTGGAAGGCAGGAGCTGCCCTTACCCTGCCTGCTGAGCTCCCAGCTGCTGCAGCTCCCTGGCATCAGCCGTGGGCTGGCTGTGGGAGGCAGGTGGGGAGCAGCCTGCAGCCAGCCTCTCCTCCCTCCCACACCCCAGCCACTGCCAGTCCACCACACAGCCCTGCAGGAGGCTTTTCAGCCTGCCCCGAGGAATTCCACCAGAGGCAGTGGGAATTCACTGTGGGAATGGCTGCAGCAAGAACCCTCTGGCTTTGGACTTGCCCCTCCACGTCCATCTGCTCTCCCAGCACTTGGGTCAGAGGCCAGAAGCAGTCCTCTCACTCGAGAAAGCAGCTCCTGAGGGAGCCTGCAGAAGAGCTGGCACATCCAAGGCTGTGGTGATGCCAGCCTGCCAGCCAGCACCATGTCACCACACAGGTATGAAGGCTTCAGTGGCTCACTGAGTTCTGCATGGTTTATTCCCTTGAAGCTTGTCCTCAGCACACACAGACCTGCTTCCATCCTGCCCCAAAGCAACCACCCCTTGCTCTGCCTCACTGCAGCCACAGCCAAGCTGGCCTCATGGGCACCACAGGGCACCTGGAACAGGGCTCCAGAGGCTGCAAGCCTGCAATGGAGTCCACAGCCCAGCCCCACATTGCCCTGCACTGAGGCCCTGGTCATAGCCTCCTCCTTTCCTGACACAAGCCATTCAGGCCTGGCTGCTTTTGGCTGCAGCAGCACCACTCTGAGCAGTGGAGCTCACCTCCAGCAGCAGGATCCCTCACCTTGCCCTGCCAGAGCTGCCAGCTGCCATCCAGAGAGGCCAAGGAACTCAGCCAGGGCTGGACCAGAGCTCTGTGCTGCAGACCATTTGCTAGAGACATTTCCACTGGAGCTTGTGCCAGGCAGGAGAGCAGAAGAGTCTTTGGCAATACCTTGAGGAGGTTTCATACAGCAGCTGGAAGTGCTCTGGGTCACAGCCTGGGCCTGAGTGTTTCAGGAAGCATGGCAGACCCCAAAGAAGCCAGCACCAATCCTGCACCTCTCATGGAGTTGTCAGGTGGGGGTGAACTCATGGGGAGCAGCTCCAGGGAGAGTGGAGAAGTCAGAGCAGGGCTCAGTGCCCTGCGGGCTGGTGGAGAACAGTTCCTTGCTCCCTGGACAGCCACACAGGTGAAAACCTGAGCCAGCAGGTGGGAGTCTGCCGGGAGACAGCAAGAGGCCACTCAGCAGCTGTGCCACTGCTGTGGGGCAGAACTCACTGCTCTGTCGTCCTCCCTCCAAGCCTCCCAGCTCAGTGCAGCTGCTCCTGCGTTTTGCAATGTTTTGTCCAAGCCCAAAGGAGAGTTTACAAAAAGGAAAGAATAAACTGACCCCAGCCCCTCCCCCCCTGCCCCCCCAGCACACACACTCCATGCCAGGGCTGTGGGTATACAGAGGAGTGCATTATACAAAAGAGAGGCTTTACAGACACACTGAAGGGCTCCTTCCACCTTGGGATCACACATCCTGGAGGTGCAGCTGCAAACAATTCAGCAAACTTAAACCCATCCAGAAAGGGGAAGGGAGGGGGAAAAAAGCCCCAAAGAAGAAGGAAGCTACCCCAGGCCCCGGGCAGGCACCGCTCCCTGCTGCTCCCACACCCAGCCCTCGGGAGCCAGGGGGAGGCTCAGCTGCTGCACTGCTGTGCTGCCCCAGCACAGCCCAGGCTGCAGCCCGTGCTGGGCACTGCTGCTTGCTCCCTTTCCACCCAGAGGAATACCAATAAATTAAAACCCAAAGTCTGTCTGAAAGTGCTGCCCTGGCGCCGGCTCAGGCTGTGCTCTCCCACTCGCCCTGGGGCTCTGCTGAACCATTCACCACCTTCTTCACCTTCTTCATGCCCTCCATCACTCCAGAGGTTGTCACCCTGGAAGAGAAGGGAGAAACATCAGAGGAGAGGGCTTGACCTGTGGCACCCATCTCAGCAGCAGCCTGTGCTTGTCTTTCTCCAGTGTCTCTTTAGCAAGCCCCTCCAGCCTCAGTGTTTGGTCTCCACCAGTGTTTGGTCTGGATGCTTGGATGCACCTCCCACCTTCATGGAGGGACAGCAACAGTTCCAGACTCAAACTGCAGCCAGGCCAAGGCAGGCCACAGAATGGCTCAGGCTGGAAGGGAGCTCAGGGCTCATCTGCTCCAGCCTCCCACCATGGGCAGGGACACCTCTCAGCTGGGCTCAGCTGCTCAGGGCCTCATCCAGCCTGGCCTGCAACATCCCCAGGGAGAAGGCAGCCACAGCCTCCCTGGGCAGCCTGTGCCAGGCTCTCACCACCCTCACACTGAAGAGCTTCCTAAGAGCTCAGCGATTTTCTCCCTGTGTAGTTTTGGTTTGGAGCACAAGGAGAAGCCTGGCAGCAGCCAGCAGCCTGCTGCAAACTGGAGTGGAACTGATCAGCCAGAGAGCAGAAAAAGCTGGGGGAGGGCAGGAAGATCACTTCTGAGGGAGAGCATCATGGATCAGTCTGCCATGAAGCAGGGAAGGCAGAGGAAAGCAACCAGGCAGGACGTGAAGCCTCAGCACAGAGCTCACCCCACGATGGAGAGAGAGGCCAGGTCCCAGGGCAGCAGAGCAGGTACCAGAGCAGCTCCCACAGAGCTCCCTGCTCAGGTCTGGCTGCTAGGGAGAACCAAAGGGGATTTGCTCCACCTTTGGCTGCTCCTGCAGGTGCCCCTCCAGGGGAAACCTCTGAAGCCCACAGGGATGCCTGAAGATCTTGGTCAGCAGGAGCTGCACAACAGCAACCTGGTCCCCAGGCCTGCCAGCAAAGGCAGTGAACTAATCCAACAGCTGATTAACAAACTCAGTTAACAAGCTACAGGTGCAGGAGCCCTGGGGCAGGCTGCCCAGGGAGGTGCTGGAGCCTCCATCTCTGGACACACTCCAAACCCACCCGGGCATGCTCCTACTCTGGGTGTCCCTGGCTTGGCAGTGGGGCTGGCCTGGCTGATCTCCAGAGCTGCCTGCCAGCCCCCCCCCCCGTGATTCTGTGAGGAGTGGAAACATGCCCGAGCTGCTCCTTCCCCCCCTCATCCCTGCACTGCTGATTTCTGTGTTCCTGCCCCAGAAACGGCAGCAGGACACGAGGCTGACAGCTCCTCCTGCCAAGTGTGGCTGCACCTCTCCAGAGAGAGCTTTCATCCTCCCAGCTGTCAGCAGCAAGCCCACGGGCTGGCAGGGGGGCTCGGCAGGCTGCCTCCCACGGCAGGCACAGGCACTGCTGCTGCTGCGGGGCTGTGACCCTGCCTGAGGAGCAGCCTGGGCCTGCCTTCAGCTGCTGCCACTCTGCTCCACGCAGGACAACCTCTGTTGGACTTGAGGAGAAAGCCTCCAACAGCCGGGAATGCTTCCTGCCAGGAGAGAGGCCTGGGGGCTGCAGAGCCTGATTCCAGCTCCCTCTGCTCCTTCATGGATTCACACAACGGGTTGGACCCTAAAGCACACCCAGCTCCAACCCTCTGCCACGGGCAGGGACACCTCCCACCGGCACAGGCTGCTCAAGGCCTCCTCCAGCCTGGCCTTCAACAGCTCCAGGCAGGGGGCAGCCACAGCCTCCCTGGGCAGCCTGTGCCAGTGCCTCCCCACCCTCACTGTCAAGAACTCCTTCCTAATCTCCAGCCTCAACCTCCCCTTCTCAAGCTCCAACCCCTCCCCTCCAAGCCCTTGCAGAAGTCCTGCTCTTGCTTTAGATCTTCGCTGTGAGAGCTCCAAGGATGCAGAGTCCCACAGAGGAGGCTGTCTGCCTCCTGCTGCTTCGTCAAAGACACTCTGGGTTTCCTCTGACACTCTGCAGATTCCCACATTGTCCTCAACACCATTTACACTTCCTGCCAGAGTGAGCTGTGGGCAGACTGCAGGCCCTGCAGACAGAGCTGAGCTGCAGAGCTGCACCTCCAGCACATGCCAGGCTGCAAAACAAGCTCCATGGCCTCAGCCCTCCCCTCCCCTGGCTCAGGGAAATGTTGAGTCTGAACAAACTGGAGGCTTCTGCAGCAAATGTTTTAAAGAGCCTGAACTGAACAGAAAACCTCTGGGAGAGCAAACCAACCCTGAGAGCCAGTGTCTCAGCACCCTGCCCCCGTGCCAGTGTCTCAGCACCCTGCCCCCGTGCCAGTGTCTCAGCACCCTCACTGCAAACAACTTCTTCCTAACATCCATCTTCAATCTCCCCTCTGCCAGTCCAAACCCATTCCTCCTCCTCCTCTCATTCCCAGACCTTGTCAATAGTCCCTCCCCAGCCTTCCTGCAGCCCCCTTCAGACCCCAGAAGGCCACTCCAAGGTCTCCTCCAAGCCTTCTCCTCTCCAGGCCCCAACTCTCAGCCTGTCCTCAGAGCAAAGAAGGATTTAGTGATTAAAGTAAATTGGTTTTCAGCATTCATTTTCCCAAATAAAAGGTGGTGGTGGAGGAGGAGGAGGAGTTGGTGGGGGGGAGGGGGATGCTTACACAGCTTCCATCTCCAGGTCATCCTCATCATCCTGGGACAGCTGCAGGTAAGGGTTGTCGCAGGCGGGGCGGAACTTGTAGCCGGTGAGGACGAAGAAGACCAGCGTGGCCATTTCATCCAGCAGCTGCAAGGCAAAGCACCAGCTTGGAGCTCAGCTCTGCAACCCCCCCGGGCAGAGAAAATCCTCCCCCTCCCTAGGGCTCAAGATTTACTGCCCGAGCAGCCAGTGCCAGAGCTGGCAGCAAGGATCCCAGGCCAGAGGCTGCCAAGCTCTGTGCTCCTGCCCCTGCCCTGCCAGCCCCAGGCCCCACTGCTGCGGCCAGAGCCACAGCAAGAGCTGGCTGCTAGGTGAGGGGGCAGAACAGACACGAAGCACCCCCAGGCTGGGTGAGCTCTCAACCCACCCAACCCTCCCTGCACAGCTCCCTGGACCAAGCGCTCAGACGTCAGCAGGCAGGGAGAGGGAGAGGCAGCAGAGGGCAGGGCTGAACCTGGCTCCCCGCAGCCTCAGCTGCACAGGGCAAACCTCCCTGCTTGGCTGCTGCCTTCCTTTGTACGTTCTTGGTTAACTTCCCTCGGACGTTTCCAAATTGCAAGCCGACAGCTCAGGCCTGGCCCTGCCCCAGCGGCCCTGCTGGCCAACCAGAGAGCAGAGCCAAAGCTCCGCTTCGCGCTGCTCTCGGCACCCCAGGGACCGAAGGGGGAGGCAGGGCGCAGGCTTCGAGAGCAGAGCGCCTGCCTGGCAGGGAGCGCCACAGCTCAGCCACTCCGACCCCTCCGCAGCCAGCAGGGGCAGCCTCACCGAGCTCAGGCTGCCCAGAGCCCTGCCCAGCCTCGCCCGAGTGTCCGCAGGGAGGGACACGAAAAACCATCTGGGATTTGGGGGGTTGGATGCAGTTCCATGTAGGGAACAGCAGGAAACACAGGGCAGAGCTGCTGAAGGCAGGGATGTGCCCGGCCTGGCTGCCAGTACCTGGTAGAGCCATTTCCACTGGAAGGGCACCGCGATCTTGATGAGGATGGCGATGATGCGAGTGAAGTAGATGTAGCACACGATCTGGGGAGGAGGGCAGCAGGCACAGTGAGGACAACAGCACCTTCACCCCCCCAGCACGTCCCAGACTGCTCATTACATCAGCTGAGCCCTACCATGCTCCTGGACAGGCAGGGAGCGATGGGGAGGGACCTCAGAGATCATCCACTCCAACCCCAGCCTGCTCCAGAGTACTGGCAGCAGCTCTGAGGTCCCCACAGAACCTTCTCCTCTGCAGGCTGCACCCCCCCAGCTCCCTCAGCCTGTGCTCCCAGCAGAGCTGCTCCAGCCCTTGGAGCATCTCTGTGGTCTCTTCTGGCCTACTCCACAGCTCTGTGTGCTTCTGGAGCACTGGAGGTGAGGTCTGAGCAGAGCAGAGCCAAGGGGCACAGTCTCTTCTTCTGCCCTGCTGCCCACACTGCTCTGGCTGCAGCCAGCACACAGCTGCCTGCTGGCTCCTGGGGAGCTGCTCAGCACCCACCGCCCCCCCCAAGGCTCTGTCTTCAGGGCTGCTCTCAACCCATGCTGCACCCAGCCTGGATTTGTGCCAGCTGTGGAACCCTGCACTGTGCCTTGCTCAGCACCCAAGGCCCTCACACTGCTGCTGACCTCCTCCAGTCCCAGCAGGAGGTGCTTTCGGAGCTGGGAGTCCGTAGAACCTGAAGGGTTGTGGCTGTCATTTAGCCTCTTAGCCCTCACAGGAGTCTGAGAGGAGGCTGCTGGCAGTGATTAAGGAGGCTGTGATCTCCTGGGAGGTGGGCTCATGGCTCCCACTGACTTCATCAGCTGCACACAGGCGTCTCAAGGCACCATTTGGTCCCAGGCTGCATTTTTAGCAAGCTGACAGCACGTTACTCAAGCCCATCAATCCAACTGGCAGCTCAAGCTGTCTCCAGAGGGAGGCAGGAAGCCTTACAAATAGCTGGAACACACTTCAGGACAGTCAGGAGGATGCAAGCAGAGATTCATGGAATTGTTTGGGTTGGAAAAGGTCTCTAAGATCACTGAGTCCAACCACTGACCACAGCACCACAGCCACCAGAGCTCTGGCAGAGGAAGGGAAGCTGCAGTGGGCTTTGCACCCAGCATGGCACTGCCCTGGCCCTAGCAACATCTCCACCACATCCACCAGCTCCAGGAGCCTCCAAGAGCTGGGCATGCAGGCTGGCAGCTGTGCCACTTACCATGACATAGTAGTGCCTGAAGAGCTTCAGCTTTGCCAGGTTGATGGCAGCTAGGAGAGAACACAAAAGGCCATCAGAAAACAGTTAAGGTGAGGCAGCTCCTGCCATGCCTGAGGTGACCTCCACAGCCTGCTGGGCAGCCTGGCCAGTGCCTCACCAGCCTCATGGGGAGGAACTTCCTCCTCATGCCTCACCTAAACCCAGCCTCCTCCACTCTGGAGCCACCATCTCTTGTCCTGGCACTCCCAGCCCTTCTCACAAGTCCTCCCCCAGCTCTCCTGCAGCCCCTTCAGGTACTGGAAGGGTGCTCAGCTGCTCCTCCCCAGCCCTGTTCTCCAGGCCCTTTCCCAGCTTTGTTGAGCTTTCCTGTGCACCTCCCCCAGCCCCTCAATACCCACCTTGGGGTGAGGGCCCAAAACTGAGCCCAGGACTGAGCTGTGGCCTCACCAGTGCCGATTACAGGGCAGAGGGAAGCTCTGTGCCCTCCCCTGGGATGAAGGCAGGCCTGTGGGTCTAAGGCCTCTAAAAGCAACTGCAGGAGCAAGTGCTGGGAGTGAGGCTCTGATCTCCACAGCACTCAGCTTAAAAGCATTCCTGAGGCAGCAGAAAGAGGGCAAACACCTCCAGCAGCTCCCAGTGGCACGCCCCAGAGGTGGCCCTGGTTAATCCTGGATCTTCTGCAGCGCATCAGGCACTTGGCAGAGAAGCTCCCAGCAGAAAGGTTGAAGTGGAGGAGAAGCAATCTGCCTGCAGCACGGAACTGCCACATCAGCCCTGGCTAAGTGGGGCAGCAGAAGTGCTGCACTGGGACACAAAAGGCTTCCTGCAGCTCTCAGCTCACATTTCTCACCACTTCCCATGCTCCAGGCCTGCCCATCCAGCTCTGGACACTTCAAACACTGAGCCTTCCCTGCAGCTCTGAGCTGCCTGTGTACAGCCTGGGGCATGTCTGCCCTTCTGCAGCCCCCTCCTTGCTGGAGCTGTTTTCAGAGAGGTTTCCACAGAGCCCTGGCCTGCAGCTCCTGCTGAGTTCCTGCTGCATGAGCTGCTGAATGCTTTCTCCTGACATGGGGACAAGCAGGAAAACCTTCACCAGCCTTTGCCCATTGCACACAGGGAACACTGCCTGGGAGCTACAGGCTGCAGCCTGCTCCCCCTGCTCCTTCTGCCAGGGGCTGCAGGAGAACACCAAACCGAGGGGGACCAGGCTGCAGCCTGCCCCAGCACTCAGCACAGGGCACAAGCAGGACCAGAACTTCAGGGGGGCTTCCAGCACCTTTATGCTTCACTCACTGCACATGACCCACTACAGCAGGCTTGGACTCACAGGATGGGTTGGACTGGAGGGGATCTTAAAGCTTGTCTAATTCCAGAACCCCTGCCATGGGCAGGGACACCTCTCACTAGCCCAGGCTGCTCAAGGTCTCCTCTAGCCTGGTCCTGAACAGCTCCCTGTGGAACCTGTGCCAGTGTCTCACCACCCTCCCCCTGCCCTGCCCAGCCCCTGCCCTGCAGCTCCCCCCAGCGCCATGGCCTGAGCTCAGCCAGCCCCGCAGCGCCCTCTGGCGGCTAACGCCGCTAAGTGCAGGGCAGGCACGGGCCGGGCACCCACGGCTGACCCCCGGGCGCTACGTCTCGGTTCCTGCCCTTACCGCTGCTCAGCGCCACAGCAGCCGCAGGCTCCGCCGCCAGCCCCAGCTCCACCTCACTTAAGAGGCTGCTTCAGCAAGCTTTGTAAACGGCAAGAGCACAAACACCCCAGAAGGTGTGGAGCCGTCAGAGGGGACTGAAGCCACCGCTGACATTCCCCTTGCAAGGGCAGCATCAACCTCTCCGACTCTGGCCTCTGTTTTTAACCCTTTCGGTCTGGGGTTGTGTGTGGTGGTGGTGGTTTGGTTGTTCACTTTTCTACCAACTTGGAGTCTCAAACCTGCTCTGGGCTCACCCTCACTGCTGTTTCATTTTAACAGATGGCAAGAACAGACCTAACCTGTGGTCTGCACCGAGCCAGCTCAGCCCCTGCCCTCATGCTGCACCTACTGGAGTAGAGAGGCAACCTGCACTGAGATGCAAGGGACTCAGGGAAGCCCAAGGAAGTGATCTGGAAGAAGTATCCAGGGCCAGGAGGCTTTCTCCAGGAAAGAGAGACAAGAGTTAAGAGATAAGTGGGTTGGAAGGATGCTGCCAACAAATGAAGCTCTCAAAGAGGAGTAAGCCTTGGAGCTGCCTGCTGCCAGGGAGCCCAGGCTGTGCTCCAATGCCTGTGTCTGCAGCCAGCTGAGGAACCAAGTCAGAAGGGGTGAGTGGATCAGGAGCCACATCAGGGCTGCCTTCCCATCCATCATCTCCTTTCCACTGCTACAACAAACAGCACTCCACTGCACAAAAGCAGTGCTTGAAGCTGCTGCACAAACACCGACGAGCTGAGACCTGTGCCACGCTGAGTGCCAGCTGATGGCTGCCTTCACAAGCAGCTTCATTTCCCTCCGTCCTGGCAGGAGCAGATCTCTGCAGGAACTGGATTAAAGGGCTCTACTTTGACTAGTGCTCAGCAATCCTGGCATTCACTTCTAGTTCTGCTTCTGAACACTCCAGGCACATCTGTCAGGGCGATTTGCTCTCGATGTCGTGGCTGGCCTCAGTGCAGAGCTGCACAGGAGCCACAGAACAGCTCCACAGATCAGTTTTGACAGGCAGAGAAATACATCAAAAAAGGTCCTTTTCCAAAAGGTATTCCCAGGAGCCAAGTGAGGCAGAGCAGCAGCAGCAGCAGTTTGACACTGCCAGGGTAGATCTGAGCTTTAGCTGATGTAGCTTAACTCAAGAGCCTGTGTTTGAGGCATGTAGCACAAAGCAGCAGAGCACTGTGCCGGACTCACCTTTTCCATCTGTTGCTGAAGCCTCCTGTAAGTGTCTGATTGACCTGAAAGAGAAAAACAAGGAGAAGATGAAGTTTTCCACTCCCTTTTCACTGCAGTCCTGTAGAAGACCAAGCAGCTCTGCCAGCTCTCTGTGGCTGGGCTGTGCTCATCATTAGCTGGGCTCAGCGTGCCGGGCGCTGCTCACTTGACAGCAATCTGCCGGCTCAGGCAGCGAGCTCAAGGATCTGCAGCACCTCCTGATTAAAAAAGCTGATTGCTGAAACCTCCTTCAGCCTACAGAAAGCTTTGTGGGAGGGAGTGAGCAGAGGGAGAAACTGGGGCACTTTCCAGCATAGAGCTTTCTGCTTTAGCTATTCAGAGCACTGCCAAGCACTTGGCATCTCACTGCTCTTTTAAGCTCTTTTCATTTAAATGGTTGATTACAGCTTACATGTCTACAGAGGCAGCTTATGTAAGAGAAGCCTCCCTGCAGGGATGTAAATCCAGGGGCCAAGTCTTAGTCACCCTGCTCACGGAGCCAGCCCCCAGCTGCAGTGACACTACCCAGACGAAAGCAGGGCAGGATTTTACATCCTGTGCTTCGGTGCCAGCCTGTGTGGGTACCACAGCAGTGCAGGCACACTGGCTGCAGGCTACAAACAGCTACAGGGCAGCTCACCCAAACACTTCACACACAGCCCCTTTATGGCAAGCAAGCTCTGTGCCAGCAGATCAGCAGGCAGGATGTGGACTGGGGCAAGAGGGGGTGAAAGCAGAGCTCCCTTTTGCTCCAGCAGGCCGCCCCCCAGGGGCACATCCCTGCAGCTTTGCTCCCCAAAGGCTCTCAGCCTCCATGAGCTGCAGCATTCCCACTGGAGTAAGGGAAAGGACAAGTGGGCAGTGCCTATTTCCTGGAGGGTACTTCCCAGCCTAGGCAGAAGACCACTAAGGCTGTGGAGGGTTTTGTCCTTCCACAGATGACAGCTGGGGAGGCAAGGCAAGGCCAAGCTGAAACCCACCCTGGCGACTCAGGCTGGAGCGACAGGTCTGCCTGCCTGTCTGCCCACACATCCATGCACAGGCACCCAAACTCTGGAGTTAAACACTCCAGAGTGAGGACAGCTTCAGCAGACAGACATCTACAGTCACTCTGGGATTCCAAAAGGAAAAACACTGGAGGCAGAAGGAGAATATTCCCTGTTTACTGCGGAAGGAGCCAGGAGCTGCTCCGTAACCTCCTTCAGACCCAGCTGTTTATCCAATTAGGGCTGAAATGAACTTAGAAGATAAATGCTCTGACTAACTGGCAAGCAGCAACAATAGTGTTTATCTGAATGATCTGTGTTTTGGTGGGGGTTTATATAACCAACATTGCTCCTTGCCAAGCAGAGTGGAAGGAAGGGCAGGGAAATGCTCCCTCTGGGATTATTTCTCCTAAACAGTCAAGTGAAAAAATGCAGCTCCTCTGCTTGAAAGCAGCCCTGCCCTTAGCCAGCACTGCTGGGGCAGGGCTGAGCAGCCTAAAGGCAGAGAAGCAGCCCCCAGCTGCAAGTGGGAAGGAGGCAGAACTGCTGCACAACCCCAGGGCTGCATGGTGCTGGCCTCCCTGCAGTCCCCACGCAGCTCGCCCTGTCCTCACCTCCACAGCCCAGCACGAGACCCAAGCAGTGCCAAGACTGACAGGGCCCAGAGGAGGGCAGAGCAGTGCCCAGCAGCTCTGTGAGCAGCAGGCTGGTGCAGCACACCCCACACAGGACTCACCATACCACTGGAAAGAGGATGGCTCCACAGCACAGCAAGTCCACCAGGAAGAGGATCTCCTTCCACAGCCCGTACTCAGTTGTGCCCTCCTCTGTTGACTCGATGATGATGTAGGCCACGTTTGCCAGCACCTGCAGGACAAAACATGCTTCATGGCCTCAGCAGCTTGCCAAGGAGGTAGCAGAGGAGGGCTGGCAGCTCAGCAAAGGCTGCCCCACAGCAGCAGAAAGAAGCCAGCCAGGAGCAGCAGTAACTGTTCTGCAGCTCCGTGTCAGGACAGTCACAGCAGTGCCTGCACAGCAGCTGCAGGAAGGGAACTGCCTGGAACTCATTTCTGCTGCCATGCAGCAATCAGCTCCTCTTGTTCAGTGCTGTTCTGGATCCATCAGGGGGGACAGGAGAGCAAATCCATTTATCAGGGCACAGAAAGGACTCTGCAGGCACAGGCAGCAGACACTCCAAGCATACTATCTGCAGTGAAGCCAGCAGCTCCAGCTGGCCACTGACACCTCCTGCACGCTATACAGGCTCTGCAAGAGCCTCAGACACTGCCCAGGTCCTTCTAGGTTGAGGGATTCCCCCTGCAGAGGCAGAGGAGCTGTTCTACCTGCAGGAGAAGTGGTGCCCTCCTGGGCATTCCAGTTGCTGGAGCAGGAGACAGGCACTGCTCCCTGGGAATGCCTCCTCAGAGCCAGTGACCCTAGGAGAGTTCTTCCCCTCTCTGTTTTCCCTTAAGCCCACCCAGCAAGCAATCTAGAAGTGAAAGCCTTCATTTAGTTTCTCTTACCACAGACTCACAGAATGCAAGGGGCTGGAAAGGACCTTTGCAGGTCATGCAGCCCAAGCCCCCTGCAGGCAGCAGGGACAACTCTCAGCGTGCAGCACTCCTTTGCAGCCCCAGTTTTGCCCCAGCACCAAGACAGCAACCCTACAGCTCTTAGCTCAGTGCTGACACTGCCTGATCACTGTATCTGATACTCAATACAGGCAGAAAAGTGAGGAGAGCTCCAGAAGTCAGCTCTGGCCCAGGCAATCCCAGCTCAGCTCTAGACTGCAGCCCCCAGGTGCACACAAGCAGCAGCTCTCTGGTGTTCTGGGCAGGGCTGCCAGCCTAGCACAGCTTGCAGGAGCAGCAGCAGCACTGCCAGTGCCCACCTGAAGGGGGATGACAATCATGAAGATCTTTTTGTCCTTGTCAGACAGGATGTGTTTGATGAAAGCCCAGCCCGTGCCAATGAGGGCGATGGTGATGAAGAGGAGGGCACCCTTCAGTCTGGAAGAGAAACAGGCACCAGTGAGACTTTGTCACACTTCCTCCTCTGCCCAGGCTCTCTCCTCCAACCCAAGGGCTGCTGAGCCCCTTGGCAATGCTGCTGCTAGCCCCAGGAGCAGATGCACTTGCACAGCTGTGATGCCACGGCACTGCCACACTTAAGTCAGCTGGCACTAGGGGCAGTGCTTACCTGGGGGAGCCTCCCATTCCCCACCCTGAGCAGAAGCACTGCCAGCTGCACCCCCTCACCATCCCCACCAAGAGGCAAGGAGATCCTTCAGGATCAGTGTCAGAGCAAAGCACACTTCTGTTTTTCACTCCTCCACTCACAGAGGTGCCAGCTCTCTGCAGCTGCCCCCACCAGCAGAGCCTTCTCCCTCTCACAGTGCTGGTCTCTGTGCTCTCATGCAGACCAGAGTGCCAAAGCAGCAGCGACCTGCCAGCTTGCTCGGGAGGGGCACAGCCCCCCGGGGCATTCAGTTCCATCCTTTGGCTCCTCTGCCATACTTACAGGTGAGTGATGTAATAAACGACAGCCCAGCCCTCGATGGGGAACCCCTGAGAGGAGATGTAGTGGTAGTCGATCTGGAAGCAGAGAACACAGCGCTTGCCAAGCTGCCCAGCAGCCCCTCCCCCACCCCTGCAGGACAGGGCTTCCTGGCAGCCTCCTCAAGCTTCCCCCCGCAGCCAGCCTGTGCAGACTCAGCTTTGGGACCCCCCTGAGTGCTCCCTGCCAAGCTCTGGGACACTTCAAGTGCGTCCTGCCGAGGTGCAGTGCCTTTGCTTGGCGATAAGGATGAGGAGTGGCTGAGCTCGGGGGTCTGCTCTGTGGCATGGCAGATCCTCCTCTCCCCCTCCCCAGGCAGGCTGCCCTACCAGCTCGCCCTGGAGCCCAGGGCTCCCCCCTGCTGAGCACCTGCGGGCAGAGGCGTTCCACATACCGCATGGAAGACTAAGGAGAGAGACTTGGTGAAGGGCAGAGCTGCCATCAGCCAGTGGATCTTGAAGACATCGTTTCTGGGAGAACAGGAGGAGGAAGAGCATCAGTTAGAAGCAAGGGGTTGGGACTGGATGGTCACAGAATGAAGCAGGCTGGAAAAGACCTCTAGGATCATCGAGTCCAACCTACCACCTAACCCTTCTGATTAACTAGCCCCTGGCACTCACTGCCCCACCCAGCCTCCTTTCAAACTCCTCCAGGGGTGGGCACTCCACCACCTCCCCGGGCAGCCCAGCCCAACGCCAGTCACCCTTGCTGTGAAGAACTTCTTCCTAACATCTGCCCTGAACCTGTCCTGGTGCAGTTTGAGGCTGTGTCCTCTTGTTGTGTCACTGGGTGCCCAGGAGAAGAGACCAACCCCACCTGGCTACACCTTCTTTCAGGTAGTTGTAGACAGCAGTGAGGTCTGCCCTGAGCCTCCTTAAGGTCCCTTCCGACCTAACCCCTTCTGCCCACCTGTGGATTTCAGGCAGGCCTCACTAACTCAGGACAGCAGCAAGCAGTGCCCTGACTGCAGCAGCTCTCCTAAGCACAGCTCTAAGCATCAGACAGAATACTGCAGGGCACTGGGAGCTGCAGGGATCAAGCCTGTGAATGGGCTTTGGAAGAGGAAGGATGGCAAGTGAGGCTCAAAGAAGGCAGCTCCGTGCCCGGGGCTGAGCCCGCGGCAGGCCCTCACCTGCGCTTCCGAAGGATGTGGATCCAGAGGGTGCCAGAGAGGAAGAAGAAGAGAGCCATGGAGATGTAGAGCTTGGGCAGTGGAATCTCCCCTGCTGACAGGTAGCTCTCGGGATTCTTCTCGGTGATTTCTATCTGGATGTGAGAGGAAGCCATGGGCACGGGGGCAGCACTGAGCCAGCAGCTGCAGCCGCCCTGCCGAGGGCACTGCTGGAGGCTCCCAGACCTGGACACAAGCAGCTCCTCATCCCCCTGAACCTCCCACCTCTGCCAAGCTACACCCACCCCAGCTTCCTTGGGAAGCTGGAAAGCATAGGCCTTCAGCTGGGCAAAGCCATTGGCCCCAGGAGCAGTTTTCTCTATGCCAACCCTCAGCTTCCCCACCTCTGACTCAGGAACAGCATCCAGAACCTTGGCTAAACCAAACTGTGTCAGCACAGGCCTGATTTTAGGTGTGGAGAGTCCTACACAGCTGAAAAACTCACTCCTAGGTTTACTGCAGTGGGTTTCTTGGCTTGTCAAGAGCAAGGAACACTGCTGCAGGTGCTCCCTGGCTGAACATCCTGCCTGTGCCCCTGAGCAGGTCGTGTGCCAGGGCCTCACTGCATGATGACCTGTTTGCAGCACTGGCCCTGCCCTGCCCCTCTGCATGCAGCCCAGCAGGTCACTGAGCCAGGTCTGCTTCTCTTCCCAACTCCTCCTGTGGGTCAAAGTGCCTAGCAGCAACTCCAACAGCAGCTCCTGAAGCAGATTCCAGGGGGTCTGAGTCAAGGTAGGGCTGCTAAGTGCTGTCACCTCCACCTGCCCTTGCCTTGCTCTCACAGCAGCCACACAGAAGCTGATCTGGAGCCTGATCTGGCTGAGTTCTCTCAGGCAGTGAGGGGATTCACCCCAGAGGAGCTCACTGTGCTCCAGGATGGCTGCCAGCATGAGCAGATCTGTGCTAATGCTCTGGCTCAGAGGAGCACAGGACTCCTGGATGTCAGAGGCAGGACACTTCTCTGCCAGATCACCTTTCAGATGAGGCCAAAAGAGTGTTTAGCCAGGCCAGAAAAAGCAAACCCACTGAATCCACCAACACCAACAACTTAGATCCCAGCAACTGCCTCAGTATCTGCAACTGTGCACAGGAAAGCAGAGATCTTGGAGCACAGCAAAGCACAAGCAGCTGCTCAGCTCCCAGCTTGCTCCAGCACCCAGGCACAAGAGTGCAGAATGAGCCCAGCCCAGAAGCAGCCTGCAGGTTTCCAGATGGTTCCCCCAGGTGAGTGATTGTTGCCTGCCTGTGGTGCTTCCTTCCCTGATGCACAGCTCTGAAGCACTCCCAGCACACACAGCCCTGCACAGTGTGCTGGAGCTGGCAGCTGCCTCTCAGCCTCAGGGAGTGGGGTCATGGCACCTCAGAGCTGCACTCACATCCAGGCTGAAGAGCCTCTGGTCCTTCACGGAGCCCTCACCGGCAGCACACTTGTGGAAGTAGAGGCTGTAGAGACCTTCTTGTGTGTCAGAGCTGATGTTAAAGGAGAACTGCAAACAGGGAATGGGAAAAAGTCAGCATCCTCCTCACCCACAGCAGGGCTGCCCTGGTGAGAAGGCATCCCCAGCATGGAGAGTCATTTAGGGTGAGCTGGCTTCTCTCTGACAGCAGACTGCCCTGAGGGTACCAGAACCACAGGCAGGCTCAGGTGGGAAGGGAGCTCAGAGCTCCTCTGCTGCAACCTCCTACCGTGCCCAGGGACACCTCTCAGCTGGACTCAGATGCTCAGGGCCTCATCCACCCTGGCTCTCAACACCCCCAGGCAGGAGGCAGCCACAGCCTCCCGGGGCAGCCTGTGCCAGGCTCTCAGCACCCTCACACTCAGCAACTTCTTCCTCAGCTCCACTCAAACCCTGCTCTGCCTCAGCCTCAAACCATTGCCCCTTGGCCTGGCTCTAGAGAGCTCCTGCACATTACAAAGGGAGATTTCCAGCCCCTGCTCTCAACAGGAGCCCACTCAAACTTCTAGGCCACCCTTTCCAAGGGACAGTGAAGGAAGCACCTGCAGAGGTTAAGAGAGGCCCTACCTGGAAGGCAAAGGTCCCTCTGTCACTGTGCACAGGATGCTGTTGCTCTATTAAGTTCTGGGGAAAGGAAAGGAGACTTCAGATTGGTTTTAAGCAAGGAGCTACCAACGTTTGTCTGCACCAGCCAGAGAACCACAGCAGGGTTTGGGGTGGAAGAGACCTTAAAGAACACCCAGGGCCCCTTCCCAGAGCAGGCTGCTCCACCCAGCTCCATCCTGGATGGCCACTTTGTGGCTCTGCTCACTCTGGAATATTCCCCAGGTGCTCTCTGAAGGCAAAAGCAGACAGTGCCTTACCTGGGGGGCAGTTGTGCTTCGCTTGGACCTCTTATCTAGAGAGAAGGAGGAGGGGAACACTTAGAGCACTTGCAGCCAGAGCCTGCATCCTCCCAGACTGTGCCAACCCTTCCTCAGGTCTCCCCACACCTGTCTGCCTGGCACTTTCCTAGACAACCATCACCAGGGATTCTTGCCCAGCCCCTCCTTGCTCTCCCAGGACTCTTCCCAACCACACTCCCTCTGAACACATCCTGCACTGCCAGCACAGGCTGCTCTGCAGCTGCACCTCCTCCAGATCCCACCCAAGAGATCCTCCTGACCCTCCAACTGGAGGCAGATGCCCTGTACCAGCCCCAGGCTGCAGCTCTGAGCTCTCATGTTCCACCTGAGGACTCTCTCACTAACTCACCTGGACACCACCTCACTGCCTGACAAACACAAGGAGGTCCTCATTAGCCCTGGAGAAGGGAAGAGCTCTCAGCTCTCTGTGAGCAAGGCACAAGTGGCCTCAGTCACCACTGTGCTGAACCCAGAGGCCCAGACTGGCAGCAGGCTCCAGGAGAGCAGTGTGCCAGGCTCCCAGCTCACTTCCCTCCTGCACAAGGCCTTCCCATCTGCCAGGAAGCAGAAGCTCAGGACCTGGACTCCAGGCTCCTGCACCTCAGTGCAGTGTCACTGCATATCCTGCACCTTTTAAGGCAAGAAAAAGCCAAGCTGGAGCTGTCAGACCCTGACAGCAGCCAGACTCAGCTGGCACACCCAGGCTCCTCAGCCCCCTGCAGCTTTAGCTCTTGACTTCAGCAATATCAGAGCTTGTGAAGACTGCAGGGCAAGGCAGACTCAGACTACTCCAGGGCCTACACTCTTCCAGGAAGGGGCAACACAGACTGTTGAGAGCTAATCCCATCAGAGCTGAGATTACAGAAGTGTTTTGTCTGCTGCTCTGGAAGCCTGACAGAGATTTGTGTCTCCAAGAAAGGTTCTGGCCTGGTTACCTCCCCTCTGCTCCACCCCCTGGCCCGAAGCATGCCTGGTGTCAAGCCTATGCCATACCTGCCCTGCTCTAGGCAAGCCTTTAAAGCCTCGGGGTGGAGGCTGGAGCTCATCCACAGCTGAGCTGCTCCAGTGCTGGCAAATCTCCCTAGGCAAGTCTGACTTTTCCCCTGGCACCCAGTTTGAGACAGCCAAGACTTGAGGAGGGGCAAGAGCCAGAGATCATGGTCATCACTGCCACTCTCACCTTGCTTCAGCTGCCTGCTGCAGGCTGCCACACTTCAGCCTTCCTTTTGCCAGAGAGAAGCCCCCAGCCCCTCCCACAGGTCCTGTGGCTCCCCAGCAGCCATGTTAGGGCTCTGCTGGCCTACAGAACCACCGAGCAGCAGCCTGCAGCCCACAAGGCAGCTCCAAGCACTGCCTCACACAAGGCTGTGTCAAGCTGAGCCCCAAGGGGGCCTGGAATGTGAGCAGAGCACACTGCAGGGTGCAGACCCAGGGGAGCACAGAGGTCAGCTTTAGCAGGCTTACCTTTCCTGCCTGCATCTGCCTTGGCCTGGGGAGGGCTCTTCTCAGGCTGACTGCTCTGCTCCGAGGTCTTGAGGAGTTTGGTGCTGGAGGCAGTGACATTGTCCCCCGAGAGGAAGGAGATGGCAGGTAAGAGAGCAGCAGCCTTGGTAGAGAACCTCACTACCACCCTGAGGAAGCAAAGGTTTGCAGAGAGGGACAGCAAATCAACCCTCCTGAAGGGGCTGCCACAGCCTACCTGCACCCAGCAGAGGGCTACCAACTTGCCTGGACTTGGGTGTTTTTAACCACAGAGAGTTGGCAGCACCAGAACACAACCTCCAGCAGCCTGGCACTGAACCAAGCACTCTGAGAGGGCACACAACACATCTGCATCAGCTGCAGGAGCTAAGAAGGGTCTGCAGCTGTGGTAAGCAGAACCTGGTCAGAAACTGTCTTTGCACACAGCTACTTCCAGGTGAACTCACAAAAGAAAGCGACCCAGCCCCAAAGCTGCTCCCACACGAGAGGCAAAGGCAAACAATGAAACTCCACATCCAGAGCAAGGGCTGCAAAGGGACCCAAGACTTCAGGTCATGTGTCCCCTTCCAACACACCCCAAGGATTCTGGACCCTGTCACACTGCAGACCTTTTCCTTTGGCCTCTACTCAGCTCTGAAGCAACCCAGTGAAAACCAACAGAGAGAGAGCAGCGTCCCCAGCCCCTAAGGACACGTCACAAGTTCACCTCAGCTTCAGCCAGAGGAGGAACTTCAAGATGTGGTAGATTCTACTCACACTTGAGTTTTGAAGTCCAGAAGTAAGATCACAACAGAGGCATCCTGCTCTGGTTTCTTTTTCAAGATACAGTAATCCACTTCTTCATCCTGGGAATAGAAGCAAACCACTTCTGCAGTGCCCTCCTGCGAGGGGATGAGATGCTCCCAGGCAGAGGTGACCAAGCTGGAAAGCTGCATTCCCCTGAACAGCCTGCCCATGTCTACAGGCATTTGCCTGCTTTCTGCCTGGAGCAACATGCAGGCTGTGAGCTGCCCCAGCTGCAAAGGCAGCTGACACCTCTTGCCCTTACCAGGTAGGTGGAGAAGCCATCGTTCCTTGTTCGATCCAAGCTGAACCCCACCTGTGACCAAAGAGAAGGACCTGTCAAGCTCCACCAGCTCCTTGGGGACCAGGAGCCAAAGCACCACGGACAGAGTCACAGACACTGCTCTCCAAATGAGTGGATCTGCACCTTAGGCAGAACTTGGGTATTTTGCTCATTGTCCTGTCTCTAGACACCCTCAGCAAAACCTTCCGGCAGGATTCCTGCAGGCGCTGGCAGGCAGCTCTGAGGTCCCCCCAGAGCCTTCTCTGCTGCAGGCTGCACCCCCCCAGCATTAGACTCCTCTAAAAACAGGACAGTTGCAGCTCTGGGTACCTGCTGAGAGCCTGTGAGATGCAACAGGACAAGGAGGGGAAGCTCTGCCACTGGAGACCTCAGCAGAGGTGACAGAGCTGTGCAGCAAGGGCAGCAGAGCTCCCAAGGACTTCACCCTCTGAGCAGCTGGAGGGTGCTCAAGGCTCAGTCTCACAACACATGGACAGTGCAGAGTGGGGAGTGGACCCAGCTGCCCAAGGAAGGGAGGACCCCCAGTGCCAGGGCAGCCTCACAGGCAGCTCAGCACATCCCAAGCCCAAGGAGCTCACCAGGAGGTTGCTGCTGTCGTCGGAGCCCAGTGCCGGCTTGAGGGAGACGTTGCTGACATTGACTCTCATGAAGCCATTCTTGAAGAAGCCAAAGGTATTCAGGTGAACTTTCTGCCTCACATCATCCTGTGAGAGAGGTAAGATCACAATCACACAGGGTCAGCTGCAGCAGCAGGCACAGGAGGCTGGGACACAGCCGTCAGACCTTCAGGCAGAGCATCTGCTGGGTCCCAGCAGGAGCAAAGCTCGTTGGGAGCCCTTCAGAGACAGGCAGAGCTCTGACTGAAGCAGGCCTTGGACAGGCCATGGAGAGAGAAGCAGGGAAAATGTCTTCAAGAATGGCTCAGGGTGGAAGGGACCTCAAAGCTCATCCACTCCAACCTCCCACCCTGGGCAGGGACACCTCAAGCTAGAGTCAGCTGCTCAAGGCCTCATCCAGCCTGGCCTTGAGCACTCACAGGGAGGAGGCAGCCACAGCCTCCCTGGGCAGCCTGTGCCAGAGTACTGGCAGGCAGCTCTAGGTGCCCCTGGAGCCTTCTTCTCTTCAGGCTGCACACCCCCAGCTCCCTCAGCCTGTGCTCACAGCAGAGCTGCTCCAGCCCTTGGAGCATCTCTGTGGCCTCCTCTGGCCTCACTCCAGCAGCTCTGTGTCCTTCTTGTGCTTAGGTCAGCAGAGCTGGAGGCAGGATTGAGGGTGAGGTCTGAGCAGAGCAGAGCCAAGGGGTACAATCCCCTCTCTTGCCTTGCTGCCCACACTCCTCTGGCTGCAGCCAGCACACAGCTGCCTGCTGGGCTGCAGGAGGGCACTGCTGGCTGCTGGGAGCTGCTCAGCACCCAACACCCCCAAGGCTCTTTCTCCATTCCATATCTGCCATCACTGATCAGGCACAGCACTGCCCCCGAAACAAGAGGGTGCAAAAACCCAGCCAAGCTCCCTGTGAGCACAGCTCCTGCCAGTGCAACAGGCTGCAGAGGCTGACTCCAGGGATGTGACCTCAGAGGGCTGGCTCTGCCCAGCTGGTACCCAGTACCACGGTGCTGGCATTGCAGGGGTAGTGTCTGGACAGCTAAACACACACCATGCTGAGGGACTCTGGGCATGGTGCAGATGGGAAAAGGCCTTCCTTGGTGCCATCCCTCCAGGCGAGCTGTAGCAAGGCCTTGTGTCAGTATGTGGGTTCCAAGAGAACCCCCTGGGTTGGTCTGGCTTACAGAGAAACTCAGGGTCCCTCCTCTGCTCCCAGTGTTAGCTGCAGAATGGTTCAGTTCCTCAGTCTGCTGACTGCATCCCTGCCTTGCCCTGCTCAGCTGCCAAAGGCTCACAGTGGAGCTCAGGCACAAAGCAGTGAACATTACACACAGCTGCCACATCAGACAGGGCAAGGTCACAACCCTGCCACTTTGCACTGCACCAGCAATAAACAGGTGTGCAGCTGGACCTTCAAACCCACTGCCTGTGAGTTGGAAGAGAAGCAGACAGAGCAATGCCAGCTTCAGGGGGGGCTCAAAGCCCTTCTGCAAGCTGCCACTGCACAGGAGGAACTTGTTCCTTCCTCTTTCTCCTGGGAAAGGCTTCTCAGGCTGCACAAGGCTGAGCAGGGAAGGCAGCTGCTGGAGGCGAACAAACTGTTCTGGCAGGGCACTGGGAGAGCACAGCAAGTTCTCTCCACGCCTTCACCCCAGCACTGACTTTGACATCGCTGCATAAAACACTGTGGAGACAGCAGTACTGCCTGTGGCAGCAGGACACTCACCCTGACAGCCAACCTGCAGCTGGGGCCCTTAATGCTCAGAGAAGAGAGAAAAGCTCCCTGACACAGGGCCCACAGCAGATGCCTTGTCCAGTGGAGCTCCACAGCTCTGCTGCCTCCAGGTTCTAGGGCACTTGAGGTGCTTGAGACCAGAGCCCCTCTGGTTCCCTGAATCCTGCCGTCAGAGTTCCCAGCCAGAACATTAATGCAGCTCCTCACCCAGCACATCCTGTGGACTGCACTACATCTGGCCAGGGACATCTGTCTGGGTGTGGGCAGAGGGGAGCACGGTGGGGGGATATGAATGGTGCCATGCAGCCACCCTGCAGACAGCACCACACAGACGCGCCCAGGGGAGCCTGGAGGGCTGCTCAGCTTCCTCTGCCCATTTACTGATGTGCTCCCCAGAGCAGAAGATAATTAACACCCAACACCCCCCCCTTCCTCCCTGCTTCTAGCTCAGCTCCGAGTGCTTAGAGCCTACAGATTTAGTTCACCAACCCTGCAGCTTTACCTGACCCCACACACTGCTGCCAGTCGCCACCAGGCACCAGCAGGGTCTGGCTGGGCACCTCCAAGCTACCACTGCCCAACTGCCTCACCTCTCAGAGCAGCTTTAGCAGGCTGGAGGAGCCCAGGCTCCGTTTACTGCAGCATTCAGGTTAGGTTCACACACAGGTGTGACCCCACAGGAGTGAATACTCACCCAGCTGGCTGCATACAGCTCGGCTTAGCCCACAGCAGGGGCATGCAAGGGTTAAACTGCCCCTTTGGGAAGGGCTGGTCTGGGACCAGCAAGGGACAGGTTCCAGCCAAGCAAAGGCAGAAAGGTCTCAGATGCTTCCAAGGTCCTAAGGCCCAGGATGGGCACAAAAAGTCTTTCACCCCTTACCCAAACTCTACCTGGGAGCACACTGGCAGTGCCAGAGGGCTTCAGCAAACACAGCTTGGAAGGGAGCTCAGAGCTCAGCTGCTGCAACCTCCCACCGTGTCCAGGGACACCTCTCAGCCAGACTCAGCTTCTCAAGGCCTTATCCAGCCTGGCCTCCAGCACCCCCAGGGAGGAGGCAGCCACAGACTGCCTGGGCAGCCTGTGCCAGACTCTCCCCACCCTCACTGTCAAGAATTTCTTCCTAGCTTCCAGCCTCAAGCTCCCCTCTCCCAGCTCAAAGTCACTGTCCCTCATCCTGGCACTCCACCCTTGGGAAAAGTCCCTCCCCAGCAAGAGAAGCATTCCAGCTGCCAGCTCCTTTGGGACCCCCCTGGCCAATGTTTCCATACCTCCTATCACCTTCAGGTACTGTAGGTTTGCTGTTTGCTTGGCTGGGTTTTTCAAACACATGAAGCCAACCAGGCTGATAACAAGTGGTGCTGAGAAAGAGTCTCCGTTGATGAGGTCAGCCCAGCAGCAGGACTCAAACCAATCATTTCTCTAAGCCAAGCAATAAATCAGTTTATGAGCTGCTGCAGAGGGGGAGAAGCTCTTTTCGGAGCAGGAAGCTGCTCAGACTGTGGGCTTGCTCTGCTGACAACAAAAGCAGCTTCACCTTAGCAGGCTAACTACAAAGATAGAAGAATGAGGCCATTCTGACGGGAGCAGTTGGAGCTTGTTTGAGGAAACCCGATCCCAAACACACAGCGCTTGGCACCGCCTCACAGGACAGGCAGGAGCAAGGAGCCAAGGGCAGGAGCAGCAGAGGGGCACTTCGCTGTGAAAGGGCACAGTTGTTGGAGCCTACAGTACACATAAAAGCTGTAAAGCAGCAGACGAAGCAGAAGGGGAGAGGCTGTGCTGTGCCAACACAGAGGATGTTTGTGCAGGAGGCGGGGGAAGGCATCCACATCCTTCTGCACGGCTCGCCGGGGCAGCGCCGCAGCTCCACGCTGCACCCACAGCCCACCCGCGGCACAGAAACCAGCAAACACTTCCGTGACTGATGGAGGTGGGCAAGATGCTGAAGGGAATGGGCTGAGGCCGGGCTGAGGGAGCTGCGGCTCAGGGGAGCCTGAGGGCTGCCCTCATCGCTGCTGCTAAAGCTGTGCAGGGCAGCGCGGGGAGGACGCAGCCAGGCTCCGCTCAGCGATCCCCAGCGACAGCACAAGGGGCACTGGGTGCCAGCTGGAGCAGAGGTGCCACGGGAACAGGAGGGGAAACTTCCTCCCTGCCCTGGGTGCTGGAGCAGGCTGCCCAGAGAGGCTGTGGAGCCTCCTTCTCGGAGACTTTCCAAGCCCAGCTGGATCTGTTCTGTGTGCCCTGCCCTGGGTGCTCCTGCTCTGGCAGGGGGGGTTGGACTCAAGGATCTTTCAAGGTCCCTTCCAGCCCCTAACATTCTGTGATTCCAAACGACACAGAAGCCCCTGGGAAGCCTCACCCCAAACACAGCTAAGCTACAGCCCAGCAACCTGCAGCTTTTCCCCGGAACCCCCCCAGAGCGCAGCCCACTGCAGCTGCAGCTCCTCAGCGCCAGCCGCACCACCTCCCGCCGGGCAGCCGCGGGGAGCTTCTCCCGTCCGCGGAAGCACGAGCAGAGCTCCATCGAGCCACAGCAGCGAGCTGCCAACATCGCTACCACCTTCCACCGGAATGCCACCTGGAAGGCCTCTCAGTCCAGCGAGCACTGCGACACTACCGCGGGACGCAGATGAAGAGCCCCAAACCTCCTCACAAAGCTGGCCCCAGCCCAGCTGCTGCCCCCTCTCAGCACACAACTTTCTGCCTGGCTCCTGCCGGGCTGGGAGCAGCTTCAGCCTCCAAAGCACTGCAGCGGGGAGCCTCCTGCGGACGCCTTCCCCACGGCTAAGCAGCGGACGGCCAAAAAGGGCAGGGACAGCGCTAAGAGGATCCCAGAAGGGGAAGGACAGTAAGGGGGAAAGCGGAAGCGAAGGGGGCTCGGGCAGGCTGCGGCGCGGCAGAGAGCGCAGGCAGAGCCGAGCGGGCCCGGGGCAGGAGGCAGCCGAAGGCGCAGGAAGGGCAGCCCCGGCCGCGGGATGCGGACAGGCCGGGCGGGGCCGCTCCCCGCGGGGCCGAAGGCAGCAGGGACAGGGGCGGCGCAGACCTTACTTTGAGGGTGAGGTGATGGACGCGGGCGCCGGCCGGGCCCGCCCAGAGCAGCAGCAGCGGCAGCAGCCCCAGCAGGGCCGCGGCCCGGCCCAGCGCAGCCCCAGCGCCGCGGGCAGCCATGTTCAGTCCAGCATCAGCATCCCCGCGACGCTTCCGGGGTCAGCGGCGGCGGCGGCTGCGCAACAGCGCCGGGGCGGGGCGGGGCGCCCGGTGCTGCCCTGCGCCCGGTGCTGCCCTGCGCCCGGTGCTGCCCTCCGCCCGGTGCTGCCCTGCGCCCGGTGCTGCCCTCCTCCCCGTGCTGCCCTCCTCCCCGTGCTGCCCTCCGCCCGGTGCTGCCCTCCGCCCGGTGCTGCCCTGCGCCCGGTGCTGCCCTGCGCCCGGTGCTGCCCTCCGCCCGGTGCTGCCCTGCGCCCGGTGCTGCCCTCCTCCCCGTGCTGCCCTCCTCCCCGTGCTGCCCTCCGCCCGGTGCTGCCCTGCGCCCGGTGCTGCCCTGCGCCCGGTGCTGCCCTGCGCCCGGTGCTGCCCTCCGCCCCGTGCTGCCCTCCGCCCGGTGCTGCCCTCCTCCCCGTGCTGCCCTCCTCCCCGTGCTGCCCTCCGCCCGGTGCTGCCCTCCGCCCGGTGCTGCCCGCCGCCCCGCACTGCCGCCCGGTACCCCCGCTTGCTGCCATCTCCCGGCCCCGCCGCCGGCTGCGGCTTCCCACCTCTCCCTTCTTCCTCCAAGGCTCTTCTGGGCCTGCCCACCCTGTCCCGGGCCGGCGAATCCCTCCCCCGGTAGAGTAAACTCGACTACGGGCGGGACTCGGGGGAAGCCGGTCACTGTAAGGGCCAGGCTGTGCTGCCGCTGCGCTTCTGTGCCCCACAACCTCCCTGGGCAGCCTGTGCCAGTCTCTCACCACCCTCACTGCAAAGAACCCTTTCCTAACATCCACTTTCAATCTCCCCTCTGCCAGTCCAAACCCATTCCTCCTCCTCCTGTCACTCCCAGACCTTGTCAATAGTCCCTCCCCAGCCCTCCTGCAGCCCCCTTCAGACCTCAGAAGGCCACTCCAAGGTCTCCTCCAAGCCTTCTCCTCTCCAGGCTGCACAGTCCCGACTCTCTCAGCCTGTGCTCAGAGCAGAGCTGCTGCAGCCCTCTCAGCATCTTGGTGGCCTCTTCTAGACTGGCTCCCACAGCTCCTGCTTGTGCTGGGGGCTGCAGAGCTGTGCACAGGACTGCAGGTGGGAAGCATGGAAAAAAAAAGGCAATTCCAGAGAGATGTTGAGGTGCTGGAAGGTGTCCAGAGCAGGGCAGCAAGGCTGGGGAGGGGAGCACAGCCCTGTGAGGAGAGGCTGAGGGAGCTGGGGGGGTGCAGCCTGCAGCAGAGGAGGCTCAGGGCAGAGCTCATTGCTGCCTGCAGCTGCCTGCAGGGAGGCTGTAGCCAGGTGGGGTTGGGCTCTGCTGCCAGGCAGCCAGGGACAGAAGAAGGGGACACAGCCTGAAGCTGTGCCAGGGCAGGTCTAGGCTGGCTGTTAGGAGGAAGTTGTTGTCAGAGAGAGTGATTGGCATTGGAATGGGCTGCCCAGGGAGGTGGTGGAGTGGCTGTGCCTGGAGGTGTTGCAGCCAAGCCTGGCTGGGGCACTTAGCGCCATGGTCTGGGCGCTAGGCTGGGCTGGCTGAGCTTGGAGCTCTCTTCCAGCCTGCTCGATTCTATGATTTCTGGTGGGATCCTGTCCCTGGGCAGTAGCTTGGGCATGCCACTAGATGTCCTGTCAGCACCAGGCCTGGCAGGGCACACAGCTACAGCCTGCAGTTGCCCGGCTGGAGGTGTTCAGGACCAGGCTGGATGAGGCCTTGAGTGACCTGTGCTAGCGGGAGCTGTCCCTGCCTGTGGCAGGGGTTGGCACTGAACAAGCTTTGAGCTCCCTTCCAACCTAAACCATTCTGTGGTTCTAGGAAAGCTGCGGCTTTTTAGCTCCCAAGAAATGGTCCTCTGCAGCCAGAGGCTTTCCTGCCCTGCTGCACTGCCCAGGGCTGGGGACACTTTGGCAGCTTCAGTGGTCAAACAGCATGAGGCTTTGCTCTGTAACTCAGCAGACTGCTCCAGCTGAGGAGCCTCTCCCAGTCTGAAGGTGCTGCCTAGTAGCAGTCAGGGATTTCTCTGCCACCAACTAGAAACTGAAGATCTTTTTTTCTCTCTCTCTCTCTTTTTGCCCTCATGTGACTCTCCAGCAGCCACCAGGACATTGTGGTGACTGCAAGCCTGCCACTTACCCAGACTAAGTAATCTCCACGTTGGAATTTGTGTCATGTTTACTTTGCTATGCATTTTTCTAAGCACTTTTATGTTCAGAGATGTCTGCACTGGAGCTCAAATTGCTCTCCACATGCAAGCTGGCTGCTGCCTGCAGTGTTAGTGCCATGACAGAGCTCACCAACACGCTGCTGTGTGGCTTCCAGACAAGCTTCTCCTTGCTCTGCATGTGCTGCTCCTAACCGGTGCCGCTGTTCTCACCTGCATGTCTTCTCCCTTGTCTCCCTCACTGGACTGGACTGGACTGGAACCTTTTACAGGTTGTTTCCTCTTTTTGAGGTGATCATGGGCGGCTCTTGAGATTGGATGGAAGCTACCAGCAGCACCAGAAAATTCTTGGCAGAGGCACAGCCCCCAGGTACAGCTCAGAGGCAGGCAGGTTGCATGCCAGCTCCTTGGTATGGGCATGGAACAGCAAGATCTGGCTGTTCCCAGGGGACACAGAGCTGGGAGAGGAGCAGGGTGACACAGACAACAGGAGGAGCCTCACCTCCCAGGGCCCAGTTCCACAGTTCCCAAGCAAAGTGCCCAGAGCGAGCCCCAGGATGAGTCAAGGCGAGGCCATCAGGTGAGCTCATAGCAATGAGGCAGAGTCAAGGCTGAGCTAAGCCCCCAGGCAGCTCAGGTGATGCTCACCAGCATTAGACACAGTCCAGCAGTAGTTGGGCAGGTCCACAGGGACGAGGCCAGATGTGAGCCAGGCTGACAGCCAGGCAGGGCCCCCTGCATCACTGAAAGCAGGCTGAGCCCTCAGGCCAGAGCTTAAATGGGGCTCTCCAGGCCGTGGGTGGAGGAGGCCACGGGTGGGGCTGGCCAGGGGCATTGAGGTCTATCAGCTCTCGATCAGGACTTCATCAGGCGCTGCTATGGCATTTAGAGAGGGCCGAGGCCTCCTGCGGCGTGTCTGAATGGGCTGTGTGTGGTGTGGGAGCAGAAGGGAGGCAGCTGAGCAGCAGCTGAGCTGGCGAAGCCCTGGGGGCAAGGTGTGCCCTCTGCCCGTCCTGCTGCTGGGGCAGTCCCTGCGTGGGAGGGCTTACAGGCCACGTCCACACTCCTCTTGGATGTGGATGAGCTGGGTAGAATTGTAAACAAATACAAGGGAAGCAGCTGTGAGGGTGATACGTCCGGGGGGAAAGGTGGGTCCCCTTCCTCTGCCGTCCTGCGAGCTGGGAGTGCCTGTCCCTGCTCTGCGAGCTGGGACCTTTCTTGCTGTGCACAAGTAAACAAAGGCAGAGCGGAGGGTTGGGGCTGGGCTGCACTTCGGGGGTGCATCTGACCTCCTTTCAGCTCTCTCTGAGCCGCTGGGCAGCTCATCTGGCTGCTTCCAAGCGGGATTGGCCTTTCCTAAACAAAGTGCTGGCCTTCTAAAAAAGGCAATTGTTTCATCTGGGGCTTAGGATCTACCTCTGGGAGCAGCTCTGAATCACGACCAGAGGAGGGGCAAGCCCAAGTGACAGGAACAGGCCATATCTGGATGGCAGATCTGTGCTCGGCAAGGCTGGGGGGAGCCTCCCGCCAGCGAGAACTGAGTTAGGAGCTGAGAGAGAACAGAATCTGCCAGAGCTGTTCTGAATTACTCCTTAGAGCCTGGGACCTGCCGAGCTTCCCAGCGTCCTAGTGCAGCACCAAGGGCCCTTAATGCTCCCATCATTGTTAATTACATTGCTAATTAGGGGCCAGCGAGCTGCAGGCCCTGCTGCTCTGGGCACTGTGCAACTGAAACAATCAGGTAAGTGGCAGCCTCTGCCCCGGCGAGTTTCAGGGTAAATAACAAAGGCAATCAAAGGGAGGAAGCAGTCTCCCTTCAGAAACGGCCAGAGCTGATTGTTTTCGGTTTTAAAGCGTTTGTTTTCCTCCCCCATCCACGCAAACAGTGATAACATTTGGTAGGCTGGGGCATGGTTGGCTCTGATGTGCCATCAGAACACAGAACTTGCATTTCTGGCCTTTATCTCTCCAGAACAGGTTGAGCACTTCTATCTCTCGGCGTGGACAGGTTTCCCTGCCCGCGCTGGTGTAACAGGTTTGCCTTGTTCCCCTCCCAGCTCTTTGTGCAAAAAGAAATTCCACAGCAAATGCACCCCGGGTGATACCAGGGCTGCTTTCTGCTTGCTCTCCGGACACTCTAGCTCAAGGATTTACGGATGGAGCTGTCACAGAGCCCTGATGCAGCCTGCTGGGCTGGGTTCGGGATGCTTTCTGGACGGATGTAGGACTGAGGACAGCAGCAGCCTTGCGTGCCCCTTCCCTGCGAGTCCGTGGGAGCAGGAAGGTTGTGCTCTAGGCAGTGTGGCAGGCTCGGAGATTTGAATGTTGGCAGCAGCAGGCTGTGAAGTGAGTTGCACGGCGTGGCTCTTGGTGGCTGTGAAGTCAGCCCCTGGAAGCTGTGAGCGCTAGCAGGGGACAAAAGCTCTGCCTGTTCCCTGCGTCTCTTCAAAGCCAGCTGAGCGCGGGGCAGCCTCCTGCTCTTGTCTCCAGCTCGCTCGCAGGACGAGCAGAACAAACACAGCTCAGTTGCTACCATCACACTTGTCCCCCTTGTTGTTCCAAACGCTGGCACTGCTCAGCGAGCTCTGCTCTTGTCCTCTCTCATCCAGGTTCGTAACTCACTCTCCGCCTAAAGGAGACAGCCTGGCAGCGGCTCCGTGCTAGGCACCAGCAGGCTCCCCACCTTTTCCTCGGGGGAGCAAACGCTTCCCTGTCCCCTCTGCTCCTGTCTCCTGAACAGACCGAGCAGTAAACGAGTAACTAAACACTCAGTCTGCAGCTGTCTTTGCACTGATGGGATCTGAGGCACAGCTGTGAAGTCAGAGAGCCCAGGTGGAAGCCGTCGAGGGGCACATCCCCGGCGCTGGCCGGGGCCGGGCTCTGCGCCGTGACCCCGCCGGAGCCGTGCGGACACAGCCTCATTGCTGTGCCTGTGTGCTCGCTGCCCGGGCGCGCCGGTGGCAGATGGCGGAGTTAATACCGCCGGATTTGGGTTACTTCGGGGGGCTGAGGCTGTGCGGCGGGCAGCCCTCGCAGCCCGCCCTCAGGCTGCGGCTGTCCTCTCGGGAGGCCTCCCTGAAGACAGGCATCTGCCTCCGAACGGCCTCACCTGGCCGGGCACCGGCGGGGCAGGGCGCCTGAGGGCGGGCGTGGACTAGCGGCGGGGCTGCTCCCGGGGCGGGGAGCACCCACGGTACCCACCGCGCCCAGCTCCGCCGGGCCGCACTGGCTGAGCGGGGTCGCAGAGGCGCGGAGCGGGGCCGGGCGGGCCGCGGAGCCCGGGGGCGCGCACGGGCTGGGGCCGCGCCTGCGCGCTGCCGCCACCGCCCCGCCGGGCCGCGCCTGCGCAGCGCCGCGGAGCTGTCAACCGCCCCCCCCGCCGCGGCCGCCTCCCCGCGCCCCGCTCGGGCCATTTTGCGGCGCGATGAGGCGGGAGCGGCGCTGAGCAGCCAGCGGCCCCGGCCTGGAGCGTCCCGGCTAGTTCCGCTCCACTCCGGACCCTCCTTGGCTTGCTTCGCCCCGCTGGGGCCCGGCCCTCCGTGCGCGGACAGCGAGGGGGAAGCCAGCCCAGCCCAGCCCGGGGACAGCGAGACCCCCGCCCGCCGGCCCGCGGCGGCGCGGCGGAGCCATGAGCTGGGGCACGGAGCTGTGGGTGAGTGTGGAGGGTAACGGGGAAGGGGAGGAGGGAGCGGGGCCGCCGTTGCGGCAGTTCCCGCGGAGCGCCGCGCCCGCCCCGTGTCATAACGGTCCGCGGCGAGGGGCCGCGGCGTGCGGGGCCGTGCGGGCAGCGCTCTGCGGGCAGCGCTCTGCGGGCAGCGCTCTGCGGGCAGCGCTCTGCGGGGGTGCCCCGCGCCGGAAAGTTTTTGGTGTGGGCTCTGCGGGGGATCCCGGCGGGGACTCGGTGGTTGCGGTTATTTATCCTCGCTGAAACCGAGCAAGCGCTTGGCAGCAGGAGCAGCCCCGCGGCCGTGGGGCGGAGGGTGCGGGGGGTTCTGGAGCCAGGGCCGGGGTGGGCTTGGAGTGCCGGAGGCTGGAGTGGAGGGAGGCTCGGCGGGGGATGGATGGATGCGGAGGGGTCCGGTTTCAGCAGAGGGGGCTGCGGGGGGCGAGGCTGGGCGATAAGGTTGCCTTTGGCCGCTTTCGGAGGGCTCCGTGCGCGGCCGGGCCGAGGGCTGCGGTGGGCTCGGGCCCTGTGCGGGGTGTAAGGGGGGGGGGGGGGGGGGTCGGCGTGCGACTGCTTCTTGGAGCCCACCTGGGAGGTGTAAAAGCCTTTGGCTTGCGGTGGGACGCTGCTGGGGAAAGCCAGACTGTTACAAGAGCTGGAGACTGGCAACGGCGACTTGAAATGGGCCCTTGGTGACCTGGGGAGAGGAGGCCCCGGGAGGCCCGGAGGCAGGCACCCAGCTGCAGCGGACACGGTGCAGCCATGCTCGGCGGCGTGGCGGTGGAGCTGGGGGCAGAACCTGCTCCCGGGGGCTTGTGACACCGGACGGCAGGCTGCAGGCAGCTCTCGGTCTGCGGGTGGGACAGCAGCAGCCTCCGGGCAGGCGTGCGAGGGGACGGGTGGCTCTGCGGGGCAGTCACCAGTGAGCGCCGGCGGTCGGCGGGATGGCAGAGCGCTGCGGGCTTGGCCCCGGATCCCTCTGCTCGGCGCTGGGATGTAAACACGCCCGAGCTGCTGGAGCCGCTGGAGGTGGTTGTTGGAGCGGTGCTGGATGCGCTGCCGCCTGCTCTGGCACAGAGGGCGGGCAGCATCCTGCTCTGCTGTGACATTGTGGCCACCTTATAGCGAGGTCTGCTTGGATCTCGACAGCGAATCAGGGAGCAGATGCTTGCTGAGAGGGGAGGCTGTGATCTGCCTGCTGCAAAGAGCTGCTCCCTGCTGCTGAGGTCGGGAGGGATGCTCTGTGCGTTCACCAGGATGCCGCCAGCTCTGCCGTGCGGGAATGGTTCTGGGCAGGTCTGCAGCCGCTGCCTTTTCCTGCTCTGGCATGCTCCGAGGGGAGATGAAATGGTTGGAGTGGGACTAGAGTCAGCCTGGCAGCTGTGACACGGAAAAGTGGGGGCTCTCCGGGTGGGCTTGATGCTGTTTGTGCTGAGATGTGCCTACAGGAGGGCAGGGGCAGAGCAGAGCCCAGCAGGAGCTGTTGCTGGTTTGTGCAATCCCCGCAGGTGTGTGTGCAGTCACAGACTGCTTCGGTAAGGGCTTGCTGGTGAAGTTGTTGTCTTCAGCAGCATCAAAGTGTTGTTTGCCATGTCCTCAGTGTAGTAGTTTGAGAAGTGCAGCAGGTTACTGAGGAGAGCCCAGCAGATGAAATGACTCCAGATACCAAACTGGCAGGAGCTGCTTGCTTTTAAATCAGGCACAGCTCTGAAATCAAATCAGTTTCCACTGCTCTGCATATTTAGGGCAAAACACTGATTTCTCTCTCCGTTATCTCCCTTTCCCTGGGCAAGAAAACCACCCAACCAGCCTGGATGTGACAGCTCTCCCCTCCTTTTGGTGCTCACAGCCTGCTTTGGGCTTTTAAAATCCAAATTACGTTTCCATTTCCCCTAGAAGTTTGTTCGTGTTTGCTTTAGGGAGTGGGAATCCTGCCTCCAGCTCTGGTGTGTCCAGCAGAGGAAGGACACAGCTGCTGGAGAGAGGCCAGAGGAGGCCACAGAGATGATCCCAGGGCTGGAGCAGCTCTGCTGTGAGCACAGGCTGAGGGGGCTGGGGGTGTGCAGCCTGCAGAGGAGAAGGCTCCAGGGGCATCTCAGAGCTGCTGCCAGGGCCTGAAGGGATCCTGCAGGAAGGCTGCAGAGAGACTTTGCTGAGGGGATCTGGAGCCAGGCCAAGGGGAATGGTTTGGAGCAGAGGCAGAGCACGGCTAGAGTGGAGCTGAGCAAGAAGTTGGTGAGAGTTTGGCACAGGCTGCCCAGGGAGGCTGTGGCTGCCTCCTGTCTGGGGGTGTTGAGGGCCAGGCTGGGTAAGGCCTTGAGCAGCTGAGCCCAGCTGAGAGGTGTCCCTGGGCACGGTGGGAGGTTGGAGTAAGAGAGCTTTGAGCTCCCTTCTGTGCACCTTCGTGGGAGGTGTTGTAAGCAGCCAGTGCCTGTTCTGCAGTGTGCTGCTGTCTGGTTTGGTGAGGCCATAGGATGGGCTGGGAATGCAGGCAGACAGAGGGGCTCCAGCTCTGCCCATCTGAGATTTACAGCCTGTGCCTCTGGTCTGGGTGCAGGCTCATGATTCACCCCTTCCCATGGAGCAAAGGAGAAGTAAAACTGAGCTGGCTGCCCAGAGCCTGTCGAGTGCTCGTGGGGATGGTTTGTGTAGCATTTCTGCTCCTTCCTGGAAAAAAGAAGAGCTGGTTGCAGAGAGCCTCCTGCTTCAGAAGCAATCAGATCCCTTCAGCAGGCTCTCAGCTATTCCCAGGGCAGGATTTCAGCCTTGTGCTGTGCTCTGTGCCTCTGGCCTGCAAATCCTGCTGCAAAGCCCCTGGTGATGCTTCCCTTGAATCCTGACTTCGTTTTCATCTTGCTGTTGGCCCCTGAGCAGACCCACGAGCAGCAGAGTTATCAGAGGGGCTGAGGCAGCATTTCTGCTGTGTGTGAGGCCAAGTGCTGGGGCTGCTGAGATATCTGGGGCCTCCAAGCCATCGGTTGTGAGGGAGCAGACCCTGGAGGTCTGCTGTGAGCTGCAGGCTGTGAGTCTCCTGCTGTGGCAGGGCAGCAGTGGCTGTGCCTCTGCTGCTTCATGCGCTCAGCGGCTGGAAGAAGAGGAGCTGGATGAAGGACAAAGTACAGCCTGAAGAGCAAATCATTTTGGTTTTCTCCCCGTGTAAGGGCAGCATCAGAGGCTAACAGGTGGCAGGCAGCAGGAACCTGCTTGGAGTCTGATTCCTGCCTTTGGTGATGTTCTCTGGTACTTGATGTAAGTGGCAAGGAAAGATTTTGTGTCATGGAGCTGCTTGGGTTGGAAGAGTCCTCTGAGGCCCAGTCCAGCCATCAACCTCCCCTGGCCACCAAACCCTGTCCCCAAGTGCCAAGGCCACAGAGCTCTTGAGCACCTCCGGGGTGGGGACTCCAGCAGCAACCTGGGCAGCCTGTGCCAATCCCTGACCACTCCTGCAGCAGAGACATTTCCTCCTCATGTCAAACCTAACCCTGCCCCGGCACAATTTAGCCATTTCCTCTCCTCTCACCGCCTGATAACAGGGAGGAGAGGCCAACCCCACCTCGCTGCAGCCTCCTTTCAGGGAGCTGCAGAGAGCAGTGAGGTCTCCCTCAGCCTCCTCTCCTCCAGACTGGGCAACCCCAGCTCCCAGTTTGGGGGAACCAGGTGGAAATTTGTGATGAAGTGGCCCAGGAAGAGCCCAGTCAGGTCAGGACAGTCCCAGAGCACGGCAAGGGGTGAGGTGAGTCAGTGTGGGCAGAGTCACCCTCGTGTCAGGAGTGTGTCAGAGCTGCAGATGTCCTGGGTGTGGGTAAGGGCTCGGGGGGGGGTTGCTTTCCACATTCACACTGAGGCTGAAAACAAGTCACAGAAGGGCCAAGGCTGGAAGTGACCTCGGAGCTCCTCTGCTCCCACCCTGGGCAGGGACACCTCTCAGCTAGACTCAGCTGCTCAAGGCCTTGAACACCCCCGGGCAGGAGGCAGCCACAGCCTCCCTGGGCAGCCTGTGCCAGGCTCTCACCACCCTGGTGCTGAAGAACTTCTTCCTCAGCTCCAGCCTCGCCCTGCTCTGCCTCAGTCCACCCCTCTTGTGCTGCGGGATCCTGGCCAGGAAGGTGATTCAATCCCCTCTGACCTTGGCCAGGCTCTGGGTGTCTGCCATCAGCTGTCCCTGTCCTTCAACCTGCCCGAAGGTGACTGCTCTGTGGTGGCAGAGGACTTCATTTGCTGCCCTTGTGCCAGGGGCTCTGCTGGCCTGACCCTCTGGGGACTGTGCCTTGGGTCTGCAGAGTGCTGCAGGGTCTGGGGGGTACCAAGGCTGTGGCTGTGGTGAGTTCTGCCTTGCAAGGCTCACCCCCCTGGGAAGCATGAATTGTCTGCAAGCCACTCATCGTGGGCAAAGCTGCTGTCGGCAGGGGCAATGCCCTGGGCTGAAGGACTCTTGCAGGCCATTCTTCTGCCTGCTTCCTCGCCGTCAGCTGAGCCAGAGCTGCAGCCCTCAGCACCCGAAGGTCTCCCTTGCTATCTGAGAGTGATAAACGGCTTCCTCCTGCCCCGCTCCCACCAGCGGGATGTGTGCTCGGGCAGCTCTAACCCTGCATTTCCCCAGCCTGGCTGCAGCAGTGTCCTTCAGGGCTGCTCCTCGCTGCGGGGTGGGGACTGACTGCCTGGGGCACCCCTGGAGCGGGGTGGGCACAGCGCTGGGCTGCCCCGGGAGGCGGCGGAGCTGGTCTGGCTTTGCCCTGTGACTCTCTCCTCCTGTCCAAGCACTGCTGGACAGAAGCCTGCCCAGGTCATCGCACCCACCCCCTTCCCACGCTGCCAGCCCCCTGCCGCTCTGGGTGGTAGCTGTTCCCCTGCGGGGCTGAGCGGCCAAGGAGCTGCTTCCCGCGGCGCGGGCACAGGGGCTGGAGGTGCTCAGTCGTGCGTGCTGGAGACCTCCTTCCTCTGCTGATGAGCTGAGAGTCTCCACTCCGCCGGGGCTGCCCCAGCCCGCAGAGAGGGAGGCTGCGCTGCTGGCAGCTTAGAGACTCTGCTCCGGTGAGAGCACAGCTCCTGGCGAGTGGAGATTGTTGGAAGGGGCCTGGGAATCGCTGGAACTGCTTTGGCATCGCTCAGGCAGCTCCTAGAGACAGAGCTGCGGATCCTGACCCCATTCCCTTTCTCGTGCTTGGCAGGCTCTGGGTTCTGGTTAGTAACTTGTCAAACCTTCAGGAGAACTCAGAGGCTGGAATTTCACCCACAAAAGATCCTCCCAAAGGCACCCTGGCAGCACACAGGGCGAGAGGCTGGGGGAACAAAAGAGCTGAGGTCAGGGATAAATGCATCCTGCTGCTAATTCTGGCTTGGTGAGGCTCACAGCGAAGGTGGTGGAGGAGTGCTGGAGATGGGCACTTCAAAGCAGCCCAAACGTTTCATTAGCTGAGTCTCCCGTGGGGTTCTCTGGGCAGCTCGGAGGCAGCAGAGCTGCCTGCCTTAATGCCTCCTGGTTTCACAGTGGGGCACTCCCTGGCTGCCGTGGGCAGGCTGCAGGGTCAGGTCCCTGGTGAGCTGCTGGGAGAGGGACCTGCCCTTTGCAGCACACTCCTTGGTGCCTGCCCAGGCTGGCATTTGGGCTGCAGCAGCCTGCGAGCAGTGCTCAGCTGGAGCTCTCCTGAGCCTCCTTAGGAGCTTCCTAGGAGCTGATGTCTCAACTTGGCGATGCTGTGTTCTGGGGGAGCTCCCTGCTGCTGGTGGGAGGAGGGATGTGGATGGGAGCTTCTGGCGGGGCTGTAGTTGGTGTTCCTGCCGCCTGCGGGGGTGGGAGGTGCCTTTCGATGGCCCCTTCCAGCCGCATGCCTTCTGAGGTCCTCTCACACCTTGCTCCTTCCAGACACCAGGAGTGGGAAGGGTGTCTCCTGTCCCCAGCATCTGAGGGCTTTGGCTTTCAGCTCTGCTGTTTGGGGTCCTGCAGCACTGCCCCCAGTGCTTCCCCAGCTGCCTGCCAGGGAGCAGAGGAGCAGGATCCTCTTTCTCTCTTTGCTGGCCACGCTGCTTTTGGTGTAGCCCAGGATGCCACCGGCCTGCTGAGCTGCACATTCACCCTCTGAGCATCAGCTAGGACTGCAGAAGGTCTTTCTCTCTCCCCTCTCAGTCGCAGGCTCTTACCACTCGTGTTGTGGCTGCCGCGGATCCCTGCTGTCCTGAGCCATCTGGGCAGGCAGTCCCGCAGGAGATGCTCCCCTGGGCTCTCTGCAGCTCCTCGGTGTCAGTCATGCTGTGAAACACTCCTCCAGAGCAGCCTTCCCGAGGTGGCTCCACACCAAGAGCAGGAGCCGGCGCTGCCCTGGCAGCCCGGAGCCGCTGAGCCTGCCGCGGAGGTGACCTGCTCCTGGCTCTCTGGAAGCTCACTTTCATCCTCCCGAGGTGGGGCAGGCTCCGAGCCCAACCCACGGCTCTGCTCAGCTGCCTGGGGGCCAGAGCAGCTCTAAAGCCTCTCTTAAAGACTGGCTCTGGTGGTGCCCAGTGCTAGGACAGGAGCAATGGGCACAGGCTGGACCCCAGGAGGCTCCAGCTCGACGTGAGGAGAAACTTCTTGGTGTGAAGGAGGCTGTGGAGCCTCCTGCTCTGGAGACTTTCACACCCCACCTGGATGTGTTCCGGGGTGCCCTGCTCTGGCAGGGGGTTAGACTCAATTCCCAGGGGTCCCTTCCAACCCCTGCATTCCATGACAGTCACTTCCCCCTTTGGTCTCATCCTGCACTTTCAGATGGAACTCATCTTACTGCTTCCAGCCCTGGACACTGTTTCCTGTCTCCCTGGGTCTGTGAGCAGGGAACTGGTCAGACTGGTGAGAGAACAGCCTCGGGTGTCTGTGGGCATGCTGCACTCCTTGGCCTCCCCAGGCAGCAGCCTTGGCCCTGGAGCACAACCTGGGCAAACGCTGAGGTGAGAGGGGGCACTGGCACCTCCTTGGCGCTTCAGCTGCTTTGGCTCTCTGTTCCCTGGGTGATCTCCTGAGCTCGGTCCCAGCTTCTCTGGGTTGACTTCAGGGTGGGTCGTTGGCGTCGTTAAACAGTGCTGCTTTTGTCCCTCGGGCCTGGGGGTTGTGCTGGCTCCGGGCAGGAGCTGAGGCTTGCCCCGTGGTGCTGGGGAGCACAGCCAGCAGCAGCACTCTGGCAATGCTGCCCTGGATTTACTGGGGGAAGAGTCAGACTAGTTGGGAAAACAACCAGGAGAACAAAGCAGCTCCCCAGGGAGGCACTGGGACTGCACTGGAGCCTCCCAGGAGCTGCAGCTGCTTGGGAAGGAAGGGCCCTGGGGAGCAACCAATGCAGCCAGGTGGTCCCTGAGCCCGAGGAGATGCTGTGGTGCTCAGCAGCTGCTGCACTGACTTGGCTCTTGCACTGGGAGACCAAACGTGGAGGGGAGGCGAGGGAGGAGCAGGGATCAGGCTGGGATCCAGTCACAGAAACTTGGAGCTGCTGGCCTAGGAGCTGCTGCTGTGATTGGAGTGCCAGGAGTGGTGGGCATGGGGACGTGTGAGGGGACACAAGTCCAGCTGGCACTCCTGAGAGTGAACCTGGGGAGCTGAGAGGAGCAGGTTGAACTAGGCAAAGGAAGCAGCAGGAGTGGGCTCACCTTGGCATGAGGGAGAAGGAGCCAGCAGCGAGGCAGCAGCTTGGGTGAGAGCAGGGCTGGGCACTGGACAGGGCTTGGGGCTCTGGCAGGATGGGCAATGGGATTAGTGCCTTAGGAATGGCAAGTCAGGGCTGTGATGGGATCAAGGAGGAAGGGCAGAGGGGGAAGGGAGAAGGATGGGGCAGAGGATGGGCACTGAAGCAGAAGGCAGTGGAGGAGCCTGGCAGTGCCCTGCTGGGCTTTGGCAGTGCTGCTCCCTGTGGCTCTGCCCATGCAGTGCTGCAGCAGTGCAGCTGCAGCTTTGCTCTCTGGGTGGAGCTTTCCAGGGCTGCGCTTTGCATCTTTGCTGAGCCTGGAAGAAGCTCTGCTCAGCTCCCCCAGTGAGGGCTTTGCCCAGCAGCGTGGGCACTGCGGGTTCTGTCCCCTCTTGCTGTGCAGGAGCCCTCGGGGAGCTGTTTGCCAGGTGCCCAGTGCATGTGGGCAATGTTCTGCTCTCTGCCTGCTCTTGTGCAGAGAGGAATTCTCTGGCGCCTGTGCCTTGTGCTTGCGAGAGGGGAGGCAGAGCTGCCTGGTGTGCAGCGAGGGAGCTCCACAGGAGTGCCGTGGGGAAGGGGAATGTTCCTCTGTCACGTGTGGGTCCTGCAGGAGTGGCATTCGCTAGGAGCTCAGGTTTGGCTGTGGAGAAAGCAGAGCTGGCAGAGGCTGAGCTGGGGAGCCCTACAGGAGGGGTCATTTTTCCATCTCTCCTGCCTCTGCCTCCCAGGCAGAACCACCTGAGCTGCTGCTGGGTTGCTGTCAGGGGAAGAGCCTGACACAGTGAGAGGGGAGGACTGCCTGTGCCAGTCGAGAGCCTCGGTGCCCTCTGGGCTGCTGCCCCGCTGTGCTTCACAGAGGAGGCTTCCTGGCACCCTTAACCAGCCCTGAGAGCTGGCAGGCTGCAGAGAGCTTCCTGCAGGCTTTGGGGCGCAAAGCGGCCCAGGAGAGGTCTCAGCAGGGGAGTGTGGCTCAGAGCTGCTGCCAGCCCCTGGTGCCAGCCACGGCCTGGGCTGTTGGTGCTGCACCTTGGGCAGCTCCTCTGCTGGAGGTGGTGAGGAAGCATCTCAGTGCCATGTGCGACTTTGGCTCCCCTCTGAGCCAGTGCCCTGCGGATTTGCAGCCTTATTTTTGGCAGGGGGCTGGGGGGGGCTGGGCCTCGGCTCTATTTATAGCGACCGAGTGATCCCTGGCTGCGAGCAGGCTGCTGGGCTGCAGGGGTGGCTCCGGAGGCAGCCCTGGGAGGGTGGAATCACTGAATCCTTAAGGTTGGCAGAGCACCACCGTGGGCACTAAACCACGGCCCCGAGGGCCATGGGCACACGGTGCTGGAACCCCTCCGGGGATGGGGACTCCACCCCAACCCTGGGCAGCCTGTGCCAATCCCTGACCACTCTGGCAGCAGAGAGGTTTCTCCTCATCTCCAACCTAAGCCTCCCCTGGCACAATTTCAGGCCAATTCCTCTCCTATCATCCGATGCTAGGGAGCAGAGCCCAACCCCCCCTCAGTGCAGGCAGCAAGGAGGTCTCTGCTCAGCCTCCTCCTCCAGGCTGAGCACCCTCAGCCTCGAGGCATGGATCCACTCCTGGTGGAGCAGGGCAGCACCCAGCAGCTCCTGCCCTGCAGAGCTGTGCCTTGTTCTTCCCTCTGCACCGTGGCCCTGCTCTGGGTCCTGCCTCTGCCGTCTTTTATCCTGTGCTCCCTCTCAGGCTGTTGAAAGCTTTCCCAGGGCTCGCTGCGAGGGGCATGAAGTGCTCTGGGAGTAGCAAAGCTGTCAGTGGGGAAGGTGAGAACTGCAGGAGCTGTGCTGCTGTGAGCCCCAGAGCCCTGCTGCAGGCACCTTTGGGGCCTAGATCTGCACCATGCTCTTCCAAAGAGCCTTGGAGAGAAAGCTTCTGTGTCCCAGTGCCAACCTGTAGTGGTGGGGGGGAGTGCTGAGTGGTGCCAGCCAGCAGCAGCCTTTGCTGAGCTCAGCAAACAGAAATATTCCACTTGCTTCTGAGCAGCTGAGGTGAGGTCCTTGGTGGTTGGCAGCAGCATGGCAAAGTGGTGCCCTCCTTCCAGATGGAGGTCAGGGGATCTGTGCTGGGATGTGGAGGGGTTTGATGCCTTCCCAGAGCGGTGAGGATTGGAAGGGACCTCTGGAGGTCGAGTCCAAGCCCCGTGCCTAGGCAGGGGCACCTAGACAGGGTCACACTCTCTGGGCAGTGTGCTCCAGGGCTCTGCCACCCTTACAGGAGTTCCTCCTGTGCTGCCATCCTCTGTGGTTTGCTTGGGGCTCAGCCTCTGGGAGCAGCACTCTGCAGTGTTCACAGAGGGGGAGAGATCCAGAGCCCATCCCTGCCAAGGAGCTGCCCAGGTGGTGAACCCATGGAAGTTCGGAGCCATTCCTGCCACCAGGATGCAGGAACCCTGAGTGCTGTTTCCTTTCTCCATCAGCCACCAGCACAGGCTCTGGAGGTCGCCGGGCAGGGGATCAAGGCTGACTGCCTCTGCTCGGCGGGGGGGTTGGTTCCTCCATCACAACAGCACAACCCTCCGAAGCTGGCTGGAGCTCTCGGGGCTGGCTGGGGCAGTCTGGGAGCCATGTGTGAGCCCCAGCGCGCTGCAGGAGGCTCTCTGGGGGGAGCAGAGTGACGAAAGGCAGCAGCAGAACCCAAAAGGAAGCAGCCAGAGGCACAGGGCAGGCTGCAGAGGAGCCTGCAGTGTGCTGCTGCCTTTGTCTGGAGCCTGCCGAGCGCCGGAGCTCTCCCGGGGCAGCAGAGGAGGCAGGGCTGGAGCCTGGCGCTGGGGCTCCGTCCTCGGCGCCGCACTCAGAAGTGGTTCTGCTCTTTCGTGCCCCACAAAGAGCTGCAGTCGCAAAGGCGAGGTCGGAGGAGCAAAGCCCCTGGGGCAGGGAGCGCAGCGCCTGGGCAGGAGCAGTGCTGAGGAAGTGGCTGCGGTGCCTGCAGCCAGGGGGACCCTGCCGGCCGCGGGGCTGCAGGGAGGCTGCAGCTAGCCAGGGGCTTCTGGGGGCAGAGACCCCAGGGCTGGGCTCAGCCTTTCATTTGCTCCAGGAAGGCCTCAGAGCTGCACCTCAGTATCTGCAGGGGACCTAGGGGCAGGCTGGGGAGGGCTGGTCAGAGGGGGCTGTGGGGACAGGTGAGGGCAGTGGTCTGGAACTGGAGCAGGGCAGAGCTAGGGTGGGCAGCAGGAGGAAGCTCTGCATGGTGAGGATGGAGAGAGACTGGCACAGGCTGCCCAGGGAGGTGGCTGAGGCCTCATCCCTGGGGATGCTCAAGATCAGCCTGGATGTGTCCCTGGGCAGCCTGCTCTGGCTGGAGGTGTCCCTGTGCCTGCAGGGAGTGGACAAGATGCCCTCTGAAGGTCCCTTCCAGCCCAGTGCAGTCTGTGACTTGATGATTGGACTTGATGATCTGTGAGGTCTCTTCCAACTCTGATGATACTGTGATACTGTGACTGGGCTGGGGAATGAAGCTTTGTGGCTGTGTGCCAGGCAGGAGCTCTCTGTGCTGGTTGACCACCTTGAGCAGCACTGGTAGCAGTGCAGCAGCCCCCAGCAGTGCTGCAGCCCCCAGCAGAGAGGCACACCACAGCTCTTCAGTCTTGGTCTTTGCTCCTAGCCACTTGGTCTCTGCAGAGCAGGGCAGGTGAGCAGTGGTTTTCGTTCTGCAGAGCTTTGGGATCCTTCCTAGAGCAGAATGAACCTGTCTGGAGTGCCCCAGGAGGATGAGAGCTGGAGAGGCTCAGGAGCTCTTTGTGAGTGGCTGCCAGGGGGTGCTGGATGGCACTGGGAGAGGCTGGCAGATGCCCTGCTTTTGAAGCCCTCTGGCAGCAGAGGGGCTCTGCCAGAGGACTGCACCACAACACAAGCCCCTTGGTCCTGCTGGTGGTCCCCAGCAGTGTGCTGGCAGGCAGGGCTGTGCTGCAGGGCAGGTGGGCATCAGGCTCAGGGCTGGGCCAAGCTCAAGGTTTGACTTGGGCTTCTCTTGGCTGGTTCAGTCACCCTCTGGAGCAGAGCTGTGGCAGAGCCTGTGTGGGGTGGGAGGCGCAGCCGGGGGGCAGCCGAGCAGCACCCCACGGCCTCCTGTCCCGGCAGTGGAGCTGCTGTCGGGCAGGAGCAGTTCCCCTCTGTGTGCAGGGCAAGCAGGCATTTGGCTTCCTCTGCTCCAGCAGGTCCAGAGGCCAAGCTGCTCCCCCTGCTTGGCAGACACAGCGCCCAGGAGGCTGCAGCCAGTATCTGCTGCCGGATCTGGGAGATGATTCAGCTGCTCCTGGGGCCAGGGCCCAGCCCTGTGCTCACAGCACGGGTGGGAGCCACGGGGCCAGCAGGGAGCTCTGCCACAGCTCCACGGCCTGCTGGGGGGCAGGAGGATCCTCTTGTGCTTCTCCAAGCAAAGGAGTTGCTTCTGTGCTCAGAGTCCTCCAATCCACCAGGCACAGCTGCAGCAGTGGAATGGGAGAAAGGGGAAGCAAGGAGTGGGTGTGAGGAAGAGTGGCAGAGGAGGAGGAGGAAGGCTGGCAGCTGGTGCACAGTGCCCGGGGCTGGTGACCCTTCCATCAGGAGCTGTACATGCAGGCTGGGGGCTCGGGGGGCAGCCTGTGCCCGTGGTGGGATCACTGCAGCAGTCCCCTCCGGCTGTTGCTTTGTCCCCCCACGGAGCTCCTGGGAGGTCCAAGCTCCCAGCGCCTGGGGCTCTGCCCTGGCCTGCTCCTGAGGCCCTTGCTGATGCCAGGGGCAGGGCCTGGGTCCCTCTGGAGGTGCTGGATGCAGGCCAACTGTGGGCTGTGCCTGGCAAGGAGAGCACTGAGGGCAAGCAGGACTGGAAGGATGGAGCTTGTGGCACTTGTGCCCAGGTCTCAAACCTCTCCCAGCTGTGGCTCTGCAGGCCAGGGGGAGCACCCAGCTGTGGGGGAGCTCTCGTGTGGAGTGCAGCTCTGAACTGCTGAGTGGTGACTGGGGCAGAGGGCACCTGCTGGATGCCCTGCACTCAGCTCAATCCAGCTGCTGGTGGATGCCCAGATCAGTTCTCTGCCCTGGCACTGCTGTGTTCCTTGTGTGCCGTGAGGAGTCTCCATGCCTGGCAGCCACAGTGCAAAGAATTCTTGCCCCAGTGCACTCATTAATTAATTCCCTTCAAATAAGTAGGCAAAAAGTGCAAGGCAGCATCAATGTTTAATGGCCTCTGCTGCAAGCCCTCCTGGGCTGCACGTTTGAAGTTGTGCCTGGGATGCTCGCAGGGCCCTGGTGGAGGGGGCTGGGATCTGAGCCTCTGTTTGCCTTCCCTTTGAGGAGTGCGTTGGTTACTCCTTAAAGAGCTCCCAGGGCTGGAGCAGCTCTGCTGGGAGCACAGGCTGAGGGGACTGGGGGGGTGCAGCCTGCAGAGAAGGCTCCAGGGGCACCTCAGAGCTGCTGCCAGGGCCTGAAGGGAGCCTGCAGGAAGGATGCAGCCAGGTGGGGTTGGGCTCTGCTGCCAGGCACCCAGCAACAGAACGAGGGGACACAGCCTGAAGCTGTGCCAGGGGAGGTCTAGGCTGGATGCTAGGAGGAAGCTGTTGGCAGAGAGAGTGATTGGCATTGGAATGGGCTGCCCAGGGAGGTGGTGGAGTGGCTGTGGCTGGAGGTGTTGAAGCCAAGCCTGGCTGGGGCACTTAGTGCCATGGTCTGGTGATTGGGCAGGGCTGGGTGCTGGGCTGGGCTGGAGGAGCTTGGAGCTCTCTTCCAACCTGCTTGGTGCTATGGTTCTCGTGAGGGAGTCTGAGCCAGGCCAAGGGGGAATGGTTTGGAGCTGAGGCAGAAGTTGTTGAGTGTGAGGGTGGTGAGAGCCTGGCACAGGCTGCCCAGGGAGGCTGTGGCTGCCTCCTGCCTGAGGGTGTTCAGGGCAGGCTGGATGAGGCCCTGGGCAGCCGAGCCCAGCTGAGAGGTGTCCCTGGGCACGGTGGGAGGTTGGCACTGGATGAGCTCTGAGCTCCCTTCCAGCACAGCAGCGGTGCAAGGGAGCAGCTCTCTGCTCACCTCCGTCCCGTGGCACTGCAGTGTCCTGTGGCTGTGCTGGGGACGCTCCAGGGGCTCCCAGGACATGAGCACTTCCCTGCTGGGGTCTGTTTGCTGTGGTAGTTTCCCACTTGGTCTTGCCCAGGACGTGAGGGGAGTGGAGATCAGGCCCCTGTGGCGCTGGCGTTGCAGTGCCCTGCTCTGTGCCCGGGAGGTTCCTCTGCTCTGAGCTCACTGAGTGAATTAGGGAAGAAATATTCCTGCAGCACATCCTCTGCTCTCGCAGCCACCCAGAGGAGGAAATGACCTCCACTTGCTCCAGCAGGCTTGGGTTGCATCTGAGGAGAAAAAACACATGTGGTCAGGGGTTGGCACAGGCTGCCCAGGGAGGCGCTGGAGTGCCCCAGCCCTGGAGGTGTGCAGCTGTGTGGCCATGGCACAGGGGGCATGGTTGAGTGCCCACGGTGGTGTGCTGGGCTCGATTGACAGATTCATGCACTGGGATGGGTCACCCAGTGCCAACCCTCTGGCGTGGGCAGGGATACCTCCCACCAGGCCCCCTGCCCGGGGGTGCCAGGGTGGCTGCGTGCCCCCTGCTGAGGGGTGCTGGGCTCAGCTTCTCTCCTCTCTAGCTGCTCGTGGTTGTCTGCTGTGCCGTGGAGCATCTCAGGCATCCCAGGGCGAGTCGCTGGGCTGGCTGCTGCTGTGCCCAGCTGGGTGCATGCTGCAGTGGTGCCTGCAGCCCAGAATGTGTGTGGGAGAAGGTCCCCCCCGTGTGCCCCCCCGTGCCAGCCTCTGTGCTCCGGCCGCTGTTTGGTTGGCAGTGCTGAACGAGTGCTCTGTGCCCGGGGCTCAGCTCTCTCCCCCTCTCCACTCCACCTACTTGGCTGCATTCATCTCATTTTTCCTGTGATCTCCTTACTGCGAGCTGGGGGGGGCAGCCCCCGCGGGCCGGGAGAGGCTTTGCTCGGCGCAGGGCACTGCGGGCACTGCCCCTCTGGCCGGGAGCTCCGGCGCTGATTAACAGGAGCTGGGGCCCAGGGATAAGCCTCTCGGCGAGGGGATGGAGCTGAGCCGCTCAGAGGCTGGGCGGGAGCTGTCTGCCTCCGGAGGAGAAGCAGAAGCTGCCAAGGCTGATGTGCTGCTGGCACCGAGTGCTGTGCACCGCTGGATGCTCCCGCGCTGGGGTGGCTGCCAGGGCGGCTGCCAGGGCTGCCACTGCCACATCGGGTTTGGTTGGGCCACCAGAGGTGAGCCCAGGCCAGCCTCGTGGAGCTCACCGAGGCCAAGGCAAGGTCCTGCACCTGTGCTGCAGACAGGCTGGGTGAGGAGCAGCCTGCAGGAGAAGGCTTGGGGGTGCCAGTTGGTGCCAGTGCCCAGGAGCAGGTGGCTGGCAGCCCAGAGGCAGCTGAGTGCTGGCTGCAGGCAGAGCAGGGAGAGCAGCAGCACAGGGAGGGGGTTCTGCCCCTCTGCTCTGCAGGCACAGCCCTGATCTTGGCCGGTCCTGCGTGTGAGTGGCCTGGGCAGAGCCTGGCCTGGGTGGTGCTGCAGGCTCCAGAGGTGAAAGGCTCCGGCGAGCGGCCGAGGGGCAGCACTTGGGGCTGGCACAGCTGGGGAGGAGGGGAGGGGGAGAGCAGCAGGCAGCTGAGATCTCTTTGTTTGAGCTGCAGGGAAGGGCTGTGGACACTCCTGCGTGGGGATCAGTCTCTGGCCCTGGGTCCCGTGGCCGTGGGAGGCAGCCTGCAGCTCGGCAGAGTCCCAGCCTGCTGGGACCCCTCCTCCAATCCTGCCTCCAGTGCTGCTGTCCCCAGCATGAGAAGCACACAGAGCTGCTGGGGGGAGGCCAGAGGAGGCCACAAAGATGCTCCCAGGGCTGGAGCAGCTCTGCTGTGAGCACAGGGTGAGGGAGCTGGGGGGGTGCAGCCTGCAGAGGAGAAGGCTCCAGAGGGACCTCAGAGCTGCTGCCAGTGCCTGAAGGGATCCTGCAGGAAGGCTGCAGAGAGACTTTGCTGAGGGAGTCTGAGCCAGACCAAGGGGGAATGGTTTGGAGCTGAGGCAGAAGTTGTTGAGTGTGAGGGTGGTGAGAGCCTGGCACAGGCTGCCCAAGGAGGCTGTGGCTGCCTCCTGCTTGGAGGTGTTGAGGGCCAGGGTGGATGAGGCCCTGAGCATCTGAGTCCAGCTGAGAGGTGTCCCTGGGCACGGTGGGAGGTTGCAGCAGCTGAGCTCTGAGCTCCCTTCCCACCTGAGCCACTCTGTGTATCTCCAGCCTGGGAAGCTGAGTGGCCTTCGGGGTGCCCTGGCTGGGTCAGCAGCCTGCTGGTGGCTCTGCTGCAGTTAGCAGTGCTCAGAGCAGCTCCTCTCTGTGGCTCCTGTTTAATAATTAGCACACAGCTGCCCAAAGGGGAATCTGTGTGGGCAAGAGCTTTGCTGAGCTTTGTTTTAACAGCTGCTGCTGGTATGGGAGGGCCTCACAGCATGGAAAGGACAAAACAGCAGAGGATGAAAATCGGTCACCAGATAATGCCAGGATGCAGGCAGGCACCCAGAGGTTTGCTGGGCATGAGCTGCAGCCCTGCACTGCTTCAGAGGAGACTGGAGCAGGACTCTGGGCATGTGTGAGCAGGAGGAAGTGAGCTGGTGCTGGGGAGCAGGGGAGGGTTGCAGCATTGCCAGCTGCAGAGCCTCCCTGGAACAACAGCATCATCCATTCAGCACTGCTAGCAGGCTGCAGGTCCTGGGGGAGGCAGCTGGGGCTGGGCTGCAGCTCATGCTCCGTCCCCTCCCAGCAGCAGCAGAGCCTTGCACACCGCAGGCTGCTCCTCTTCACAGCTCTTGTTTACAGCACACAGCCCAGAGGGTCCCTCTGGGTCCTGCCAGCTCTGGATCCTGGCAGCAAAGCCCCAATCTCTGTCCTGGTGCTTTGCTCTGCTTCCTAACTGAGTTTGTGGCTGTCATTACTGCCGATGGCAGGGCTGCTGCCGAGGGCCCCAGGAGCCTTCAGCACTCGTGAGCCTTTGCTTGGCTTTGCTGGGCTGTAGGGGCTGAGCTCTGCTGCTGCTCCTCATCCTCGGAGGGAGGAGCTCACCTGGGGCGGTCGAGTTGCACTGATGCCACTGCATGGAGCCACAGGCAGGCTCAGGTGGGAAGGGAGCTCAGGGCTCAGCTGCAGCTGCTGCAACCTCCCACCGTGCCCAGGGACACCTCTCAGCTGGGCTTAGCTGCCCAGGGCCTCATCCAGCCTGGCCCTCAACACCCCCAGGCGGGAGGCAGCCACAGCCTCCCTGGGCAGCCTGTGCCAGGCTCTCACCACCCTCACACTCAACAACTTCTGCCTCAGCTCCACTCTCAGCCTGCTCTGCCTCAGCTCCAAACCATTCCCCTTGGCCTGGCTCCAGATCCCCTCAGCAAAGTCTCTCTGCAGCCTTCCTGCAGGCTCCCTTCAGGCCCTGGCAGCAGCTCTGAGGTGCCCCTGGAGCCTTCTCCTCTGCAGGCTGTTTGCTGTCAGATTAAGTAACTGAACAAGTCCAGGAGGTTGCCCTGCACTTGCACCAGAAGAATTTGGGTTCCCCAAGCTTCCATCTGGCCTTGTTGAGGTTTCTCATTATCTTGCTCTCCAGGAGCTTTCTCCTGCCCTGGGTTGTAATTTGCACATTAGGCTGTGTTTTGAAACCAAACCTTGGCCTGTTGAGGGCTTCCTTGTGTGCAGAGCTGCAGGCTGGGAGTGCTGCTCTCAGAGTGGGCTGCTGGGGACAGCTGCTTCTCATTGTGGGAAGCCAGGCAGAGCCTCAGACCTCAGCCTGGGGTGAAGTGGTTGGAAGGGAATGAGCTGCAGCATGGGCAGCTCTCAGAGCCCTTGGACACTGGGGCTGCGAGCTGAGCCTTCTCCTGGGTCTCAGAGCTGTGGCAGCAGTGGGCAGGGGCATGGTGCTTGGGCACCTTTCTCTTGCAGGGGGCTCAGAGCCTGCCCAGCAGCATCTCCCCCTGGCAGCAGATGGCTGCTGGCAGGTCTCATGTCTGTGTGTGGCCCTGGCAGGGCTGCTCTGGGTGACAGTGGAGCAGCAGCTGTGGATGCTCTGCACCACCTGGGGTCATGTTCTGCCTGCAGGGCTTCACACCAAGCTCTGCCTTGCTGCAGGAAGGCCCCAGGGTCCTGCTGCCCTTCTGCCCACAGAGAGGCCTCTCCTTTGCTGCTGTTTCTTCAGTCACCTGCTGCTCCTCAGCCGTGTCCTGCTCCAGCTGAGCTGCTCTCACCCCCCAGAGTGGGTCACTCTCTTGTCCTGCCTCTCCCCCCGATGTCTGTGCTGCTGTTGTCCCAGCAACCACATCCTCTGGTGTGGCACATCCTCTCTCACCTTCCTTCCTGCCTGCTGCCTTCGCACTCTGCCTGCCTGCTGCTGCGGGGGGGCCACGAGCTCTGCTTTACCACATCCTTTGTAGGATGCAGCAGGCCGAGGGGGAGGAGGAGGCTTGGTGAGGCTGCAGGCCTGGGCTCCAGCAGGTGAGGGGAGGCTGCTTGCTGCAGGGGAGAGGAGCAGCTCCTGAAGCCAAGGGCAGGAGGTTTGCTGCAAGGGCTCCAGGAGGAGCTCCCCACTCCTCTGCAGCCGTGGCTCAGAGGCTGCTGCAGGAAGGAGCAGTTGCAGGTTTAGCTGTCAGAGCTGGGCACGGGAGGCTGTGTGTGCCCATGCTGGCAGCTGGTGATGCTGGGTGTGCTCACAGCACAGAGCAGGGGCAGCAGCAGGTCACCAGCAGCAGCTCAGGCTGTGCTCTGATGACCTGGCAGCCAGGTGGCTGCTTGCCCAGCCGTGCCCTGTGCTGCTGGCCAGGGAGCTGCTCTCCTTCCTCTGCCTGCTCCCAGAGCTCCTTCCTGGCTGTGCACTGCTCCAGCTCATCCATGCCCTGCTGCCGTGCTCGACATCAGCTCCTCTGTCACCAGGTCTGACCTACTCTGGTGTGGTTTGGGTCGTGGGGGTTGTACCCAGGCAGCCTCACTCTGTTCCCTGCCTGCCTGGTTGTGCTCCAGACCCGACCTTGTCCCACCATGGCTCTGCTGTCTGCTTACATCCAGCTCTCAAGTGCCAGCCTCGGTGCCCAGGTGGCTGCTTCCAGCAGTGTTCCTTGGCTGACTTCAGTCAGGTTTCCATCGAGGTAGGGTTAGGGGTGGCTGAGCCCTACCCCCGAGGCAGCACTTGGAGAGGTCCCTCCTGAGCCTGTGGGAGGTGGGTTCCTGGGTGGGGGTGAGCAGGAGCAGTGAGGGCACTCCCTGGAGCTGCCCTTGGCTGTTTGAAACCCACAGCCTGAACGGTGGAGCCCAGTTTGCTCCCCAGCCTCAGGAGCAGGCCGAGGAGGAAAAGCATTTCAGGGGCGAGAGAGAGACCAGGAGAGCTGAATCCAGAAGGTCTGTTGGAGCCAGCAGCAGGGGCAGGGGGCAGTTTGTCTGCCACATAAACCACAGCCTGGTTCCAGTCCTGCTTCCTGGGAGCCCTCTGCTGTGCCTCAAGGGGCAGCAGGCTCAGTGTTGTCCCAGGTGAAGCTCAGGTGAGCCAGCAGAGCTGAAAGAAGAAATCAAACCCTTGTGGGCTCTGGGGGGGGAAAAGGAGTTTAAGGGATGGAAATGAAGGGCAAGGGAAGATGAGATGGGACTTTTCTGGGGTATTTGTTACTCAGCTGGAGTGGGAATGTGCCTGTGCAGGGTCGGGAGGAGCTGGCTGGGCGCTGCCAGGGTGCCATGAGCCGGGGGCAGATGTGGCTGTGCCCGCGGGCAGCACCGGATGCAGCTGATGGAGGAGCAGCTCCGAGCAGCCAGCAGAGCCTCGGCAGCAGCTGAGAGCAGCCAGCACAGATGGAGACCCTGTCCCGGCAGCAGCTCTGCTCTGCTGCTCTCAGCCCCTGCCTGTGCTGCCTGCAGCAGCAGGTCAGTGCCCTCAGCTCTGATCCCTAGGCGCTGGCAGCACCGAGGTGGCTCTGGGGACCTCAGGGCTGGGCTGTGTGTGGCACTCTGCCAGCAGAGAGCTGGGAAGATGAGGAAGGGACTGGAGCATCTCTGCTGTGAGGGGAGGCTGAGAGCCCTGTGGCTGGTGAGTCTGGGCAGGAGAAGGCTGAGAGGGGATCTGAGCAGTGTCTCTGAATGTGAGGGCTGGGTGCCAGGGTGAAGGTGCCAGGGTGAAGTGGGCTGAGGAGGGACTATTGACAAGGTCTGGTAGTGACAGGAGGAGGAGGAATGGGCTTGAACTGGCAGAGGGGAGATTGAAACTGGATGTTAGGAAGAAGTGAGGGTGGTGAGACACTGGCACAGGTTGCCCAGGGAAGTTGATGGGCACAGAATCACCCACTGTGATCAAAGAATCTGTGCCCCACAACCTCCCTGGAGGTGTTCAGGATCTCTAGTGGGAGGTGTCCCTGCCTATGGCAGGGGGTTGAAGCTGGATGAGCTTTGAGCTCCCTTCCAACCTGAACCATCCTGTGGTGCCAGGCTGAAGGTGCCAGGCTCTTCTGGGCCGTGTCCTGTGACAGGACGAGGAGCAGTGGGTGCAAGCTGCAGCCCAGCAGGTTCCACCTCACCTTGAGGAGGAACTCACTTGGTGTGAGGCTGCTGGACCCTGGAGCAGGCTGCCCAGGGGGGTTGTGGAGTCTCCTTCTCTGCAGACTTTCAGAGCCTGCCTGGCTGCATCCCTGGGTGCCCTGCCCTGGCGGGGGGGCTGGGGCTGCTCTCTGGAGGTCGCTTCCAAGCCCCCTCTGCCGTCAGTGATGGCTGTGCTGGCAGCTGCTGAGGCGCTCCCGGCAGCTCTGCTGCTGCCTCCCCAGTGCCGGGCGGGGCTCGGCTGAGCCTCCCAGGGCCTCGCTCCTCTTAATTACCTTTCTAATCTGAAGTTGTTAAACCGTGAAATCTGAAGCAGTAACTTGGGCTGGGGAGCTCGGATGTGTTCTTGATCTTCACTCTGATGTCTCCTTGACCTCGGCTCAGTTCCTCTGTGCTGCTGGGAGTGGGTGAGTGCCCCAGAATAAAGAAGTGGGAGGAGAAGGTACGAACCAGAGGTGAACATCAGGGCTCGATTCCCCTGCCCCTCCTCCTGCTGTTGGGAGAGTGAATAAACAAAGCGATCTGGGGAGGAAGTGGAGCTGAGCTCCCTGGAGGAGCAGGCAGGAGAATCTCCACATGTGCTTGGGGTGGGTTCTGGCTTCTGCTGCCAGCTGAGCTCCAGCAGGAAGATGCTCAGCGGAAGAGCTTTTTGTTGTGGTTGTGGTCAGCGTCTGCGCAGCTCTGCACTCCCAGCCCCTGTGCCCACTCCTGCTCCTCAGCCCGGGCAGGGGCTTGTGAGGAGGGCTGGGAGTGCCGGGGCGAGGGACAATGCTTTGAGCTGGGAAGGACCAAACTGAGGGTGGAGAGGAGGAGGAGGAAATTCCTGGCAGTGAGGGTGGGGAGACCCTGCCCAGCGAGGCTGTGGATGTCCCCTCCCTGCAGGTGTACAAGGCCAGGTTGGATGAGGCCTTGGGCAGCCTGGGCTGGTGGAGGTGTCTCTGCCCATGGTTGGCACTGGGTGAGCTTTAAGGTCCCTTCCAACCCCAACCTTTGCAGGAGTGAAGCAGCAGGAGTGGCAGTGCCAGCCCTGCCTGGTTACTGCTGCCCCCAGAGCCTGCTCCGGGCTGCTGTGACACAGCGATGGAAGCTGCAGCACTAAGCCAGAGCTGAAGCTTTGCTCACACCTGAAGGCAGTGCCAGGGCACTGCAGAAGGCAGTGCCAGGGCTGCTGGCCTGGCTGTGTGCTGCAGCTGAGCTCCACCTCCTCTGCCTCCTGCCTGGGAGGAGTGGGGACAGCCATGGGCACTGCGGCGCCCTGGTGAGGGGGGTCCGGCTGGCAGGGGCGAGGCTGGCACTGCAGGGCGAGTGGGGCAGCCCTGGGGGCAGCTGGTGGAGCCTGGGCCTGAACTGTTGCACAAGAGGTGGGACCCTGCTGGCCGGAGGAAGATCTGCCCGGGCTGCTGGGCAGGGCCGCGGGAGCCATCGCTGCTGCCTTGCTCAACACTTGGTCGTGCCCCGCGGTTGGCCCAGAGGCAGGGAGGGAGCTGCCCGGGGGCTGCTGCTTCTCTTCCTGCCTGCTTGTCCTCTCCCCGGGCCCCTCGGCAGGGCTGAGGCTGGAGGAGGAGGAGGGCTGCGAGGGGAGGGATGTGGCAGCTGCAGGAGAAGCAGCCAGGCAGAGCACTCCCAGCAGGGCTGGGGCTGATGTGGGCTGCTCTCAGACCTCCTTGGCACTGAGCCTTGAGGCTCCTCGGCTGAAAGCTTCGTGCCCCAAATCACGCCATGTGCCCTGGCACTCCTGAGGCTGCCTGGGCAGCCTCTGCCTACCCTGGGGCAGAGGGAGGAGGGCTCATTGTTGGGCTCCTCTGACCACACTGCCCTTGCTTTGGGGGTGGCAGTGCCAGGTCTGCTTCAGCAAGCTGGAGCCCAGGCCCGGGTGTGACAGAGACGCTGCGGCGGGCACTGCTGCCAGGGGCGGAGCTGTGCCCACCCACGGGCCGGCAGAAACTGCTCTGCAGAAAGCTGAGTCTGACCCTGCCTTGCTTCCTGCCCTGCTCAAGTTCACCCTTTGAGATGCTTCTGGTCGCAGCCCAGTGCAGGACAAGTGTCTGCAGTCACCTGCCCCAGCTCTGTGCCCAGCACAGCTCTGCCTCTGCCCAGGCACCACGGAGCTGGCTTTTGCCAGCCTCCAGCTGGTGAGGCCACCGGAGCAGCCCAGGAGAGGCAGCTGTGGGATGCCAGAGCAGCCTGAGGCAGCTGCCTGCAGCTTGGTGCTGGGATCTGAAGGTGCTCTGGGGATGGGGGGGGGGCGCCTGGGGCGAGGGAAGCTGCTCTGGCTCTGTCTGCAGGGCAGGATCTCCTGGCAGGGCTTCGCTCCTGGGGAAACCTTCTCCTGCCCTCTCCGGCAGCTGGATTTGCCTGCAGGGATCAGGGGTGGATTCCCTCCCTAATCCCTGGAGACCTCCCTGCTCAGAGCTGGGGGCGTGTGCGAGTGCCTGTGGGCAGCCCTGGGCTGCCTGCTGGGCTCTTTGCTTAAGATGCAGCTGTTGGTGTTAGGGGATGGAAAGGGAGGGGGAGGAGGGCGTGGGGGAGCTCCAGCTCCTCGGCTGGCACCAGCATGCTGTCGGGGGTGTGGAGGTGGTGCCTGGGGCAGAGCAGCAGGTGCCTGCCCGAGCTGGCACCATGCACACCGTGGACCTTCCCCTGAGCCCTCTGGCAGGAGGGCTCCGTGGGGTTGCCCCTGGTGTCTTCTGCCCAGCTGTGGAGGGGCCTGCAGGAAGGAGTTGGCTCTGTGCTGGCCTGGGGCGGGTCCTGCCCTCCTGCAGGGCACAGGCAGCCTCTGCTCCAGTGCTTCAGGGTGGTTTGTGCTGCTGGGCTCAGGCTCTCTGCAGTTGGATTTCACTTTTCAGTTGCCTTTGACCACTTTTCCCTGGTTCCTGCAGCAGGAGGCTCAGAAGTTCTCTGCTGGGTTTGGGGCTTTGCCCTGCTGCCCTTTGCTGTTCTGCCCTAGGTGCCTCCACCTGGCTCAGGTGGTGCCTTCTGCTGCAGCAGACCCTGGGGGTCCTGCCGTATGCATGGCACCCACAGGGTTTGCCCAGCTCTGCAGCCTGACCTCGGGCACCTGTGGCAGCCCAGCAGCAGCTGCTGTGTGCATGCCTGCAGGAGGCTCTGCTGGAGCTGCTCTCGGCCTCAGCACCAAGTGGGGGTTGCCTGAGTGCAGCAGGTCCCTGCAGCAGGCTTTGCAGTCGCCCCCTGCCCCCTGCCCTGCCGGGCTGGGAGCCCCTGGGGCAAGGCTGCAGCAGGCACAGCAGCTCTTGTGCCAGCAGCTCCGGCGGTGGCAGCCCAGGCCTGGCTCGGGTCTGCTGCTGCGTGCGGGGTCTGGGGCAGTGGTGGCAACCTGGGCTCTGGGCTGGGCCCAGGGCTGCTCACAGTCTTCATCAGTGACACAGGCAGAGACTGAGGTACCCCTGGCAAGTGTGCTGCTGGTGGCACTCAGCTGAGTGCTGTGGGTGATAAGTCTGGAGGATGGGATGGCATCCAGAGGGACCTGGGCAGGCTGCAGGGGTGGCTGGGGAGAGGCCAAGTGCAGGGTCCTGTACCTGGGCTGGGGCAGTATTGGTGTCAGTCCAGGCTGGGACTGATGAGATTGAGGACTTGGGGATGCTGGTGGAGGAGAAGCTGGGCAGGAGCCAACAGTGGGCACTGCCAGCCCAGAAGGCCAAGGGTAGCCTGGGCTGCATCCCAAGCAGCATGGCCAGAGATGGAGAGAGGGGATCCTGCCCCTCTGCTCTGGGGAGACCTCACCTGCAGTGTGCCCAGGTCAGGGACTGGCACAGGGAGGTGGTGGAGTCCCCATCCCTGGGGGCGCTCAAGAGCCCTGTGGCCGTGGGGGTGCTGGGTTGAGGGCTGGCCTGGCTCTCCTGGGAGGTCTCTCCCAGCCCAGGTGGTTCTCTGATTCTCTCTCAGTGCACCACAGTCTGAGAAGTACTTCCCGAGCCTGGCAGGAAGCTGAAGCTGTGCAGAGCTGGGGGTGGGTGAGAGGCATGTGAGCAGGGAGGTGAGCAGAGTGCCACAGCTGAGGTGAGCCTAGGTTAAACCTGCAGATAGGCTGCCCTGGAGAATTAATTGGGACTTAGAGTTGCTTAATTTCTCTTGGCATTTGCAAATCCCAAAGTGCCCAGTGGAATGTTCTGGCCTGGAAAGGGCTTTATTGAAGCCATGTGTGGCTGGCTTTGGGGGCAGAGGGCTTGGAGAACAAAGCAACATCTGTGTGGAGGGCTGGAGGTGGGCAAGGAAAGCAGCTGAGAGCGTGGCTGATGCCATCTGCTGGGGCAGCCTTCGGTCGTGAGGGGCCTGCTTCAGGCAGAAGGGGCTGCAGGGGAGGCAGGCCCTGCTCTGTAGAGGAGCTGAGAGCAGTTCTGAAGGGTGACTGCAGCCCAGAGCCCTGCTGGAGGTGGGGTCTGGCTCCATTTCCCACGCCAGAACCAGCTCAGATCTGCAGAGCTCTGCTGACTCTCCCGAGTGAAATCCCAGAATCCTGGAGAGGCTCAGGGGGAAGAGACCTCAGAGATCAGCTGCTCCGAGCAGGTGCCTGGCAGGGCACCTCCCAGAGCCCAGGCTGCCCAAGGCCTCATCCAGCCTGGCCTTGGACACCCCCAGGGAGGGGACATGCACAGCCTCCCTGGGCAGCCTGTGCCAGCCTCTGCCACCCTCAGTGCAGAAGGAATTGCTGCTGCTGTGCACTTGGGAGCGATTCTGGTGGTCTGTGTTCAGGGAGGCAAAGCTCTTTCTTTTTGGCTGCCTGCAGGACCAGTTTGACAGCCTGGAGAAGCACACCCAGTGGGGCATCGATGTGCTGGAGAAGTACATCAAGTTTGTCAAGGAGAGGACCGAGATCGAGCTCAGCTATGCAAAGCAGCTCAGGTAAGCTCAGCTCGGGCCAGCTGGGCTGTGGAGCTCTGCCCTGGGAGCTGCCTCTCCCCAGAGCCTGGCAGCACCCCTGGGGCTGTTTCCAGTTTGCAGTGATGGCTCTGAGAGGGGGAAGCAAAACTGCTCTGAGTCCTGCTTCACTCTGCTCGAGGTCCTCTGGTTGTAGGTGAGCGAGCAGCAGGGCTCGGCACAGCTGGTGGCTGCTGAGTGCCCTGCAGGACAGCTCTGGGATGCTCTGGGGCTGCTTTCAGAAGGCTGTCAGAGTTCTCAGGACACCGAGAATTGGTTCAGGCAGGGTGGGAGGTTTCTTTTCTCAGCCAGGCTCTCTCTCAAGGTCTGTTGCAGGTCAGAGTCAGTCTCGGCCAGGCTGAAACCTGAGGTTTGGCTGTTGGCAGCTTAGTGAGCTCGGTGCTGCTCCTGTGATGCCTCCTGAAGAGAGCAGGGGTCCTGCCAGCTCACCTCGGGCAGCTCCAGTACCCATCTGATCTGAGCATGGAGTCTGGAGGTCAGATCCAGGCTGAGTGGGGAGCAGAGAAGGGAAGGGCTGCAGAGAGCCTCCCACAGCCAGGGGCTCTCAGGCCGTGCCCAGCAGGGTGTGAGGGTGCGCAGGGGAAGCAGGGGCAGAGCACAGGCAGTGTGTTGGCAGCCAGGGTGATGAGCTGGAGGTGGTGGAGCTGCCTGGGGAGGGGAGTGCAGGAAAAATCCCTGATGAGCCCCCCGGGGAAGCCAAACCCTTTGATTCTGGCGTGGCCATGAAAGGTCTTCAGAGCTCCTCCCTCTTCTCGGGCTTTGCAGGGCTGAGGTTCAGGCTGGTTAAAAACCTCCCAGAGCAATCACCCAGAGTCTGTGCTGCTGCTGTGGGAGGGGTTTGGGCTGCAGCAGGAGCCTGCAGCTGATGAATCCCTGCCCGATGGTTTTGTGCTTCCTCGGGGGAGTGCCAGGAGGGTCCCCCAGGGGTTCTGCTCCAGACAAGCAGGAAGTGGAGGCTGCCCTGCAGGAGCAGATTGCTCACAGCTAGCAGAGGGGGTTGAGTTCCAGAGGCTGGGTGAGTGGGGGGAAACCCCAGCAGAGGCTGTGTGTGAGCAGGGCTGTGCTGTCAGCAGTCACACAGCAGAGTCAGAGGATTCCTGAGGATGACAAATCTCAGGTGGAAGGAGAGGAAGCAAGACACAGCCCAAGGGCCTCGGGGCAGTGCAGAAGCTTCACCTCTGTCTGGAAACTCAGCTCCTGAGGTTTGTCTCTTGTCCTGTCAGGCTTCCAAACCAAACTGGCTCCGTTTGTTTCTTCTCTCTGTGCTTGGCTTCCCCACCCAGAGCTGCCCCTGCCTCTCCCCTGCCTGCCCCCACTCACTGCTGTACCCTGGGGGCAGATGTGTCCCTGAGGAGCTCTCAGGCACTGAGCTGCTTGGGGTCACCTCGAGTTAGGGGTAGGAAAGAGGAGAAGGCAAAAGCATGGAGCTGTCAGATGCTGAAGTGGAGTCCTGCAGCTGCCTTCACAAACCTGGAGGCTGGGGAGGCCTCCTGGGACCCCAGCCCTGCAAAAGGGCTGCAGCACATCACTGCCTGCCAGGAGCTGCAGAGGTGCCAGGAGAGAGGGGCAAGGTGGCACCAGAGCCTCCTGGGGTTCACTCACTTGCATTGCTGGTGGAGCTAAAGCAGCTGAACTCAAGTTTATAGACTCATAGAATCAGCCAGGCTGGAAGAGAGCTCCAAGCTCCTCCAGCCCAACCTAGCACCCAGCCCTGACCAACCAACCAGACCATGGCACTAAGTGCCCCAGCCAGGCTTGGCTTCAACACCTCCAGGGATGGGGACTCCACCACACCAGCTGCTGGGTGCTGCCACTGCAGTGCTGCCAGCAAGGGGCACTGACCCCACGGCTGTGCTGCTGGCCAGGGTCTGCACTTGGTGCTGCCAGCGCAGTGCCAGCTCCACAGTGCCTGTTTCCTGCCCAGGCTGCCTTGGGGAGCAGGTCAGTGTGTTGAAGTGCAGCCATGAGCTGGCCGTGGGCTAATGAGCTGCAACCATCTGTGCTAGTTGGGCTGCTCACAGCTCTGGGCTGCTGAGCAGGTGAGCTCCCTGCAGCTCCCACTGCTGTGGGAGTCTTCTGCTGCAGATAGGCAGCTTTGGCTGCCCAGGAGTCTCCTCTGCTGCAGGAAATGCCCCTGCAAGGGGCTGGCTGACCTCTGGGCCCCTTCTGGTGGGTGGCTTTGTAGGTGCCCTGCTGATGGCAGGGATTGGCACTTGGTGATCTTTGAGGTCCCTTCCAACCTAAACCATTCTGAGTCTGTGATGGAGTGGTACAGGGGGAGGGGCTGGGCTGGAGGGGACCTGCAGAGCCTGAGAACCGCAGCGGCAGGGCCTGGGCTTCGTGGCTGCAGAATCTGCCACTGCCTTGCAGCTCCAGAGGCTGAGGCACCTCCAGGCCCTGCCCTGGGGCTCTGCAGCAGCCTCAGAGCCAGGTGCAGGCACCCTTGTGGAGAGTGCCTGGGTGAGCGCAGGCGAGAGGTGAAGCCTCACAGCTGTGTGTGTGCAGGGGGTGCCCAGGAGCTGGGGAGCTCATCTCTATCCCCACGTGGGCTTGGCTGATCGATTCTGACTGATTGATTAATTGGTTTATTTTTAGGAACCTTTCCAAGAAATACCAACCCAAAAAGAACTCCAAGGAGGAGGAGGAGTACAGGTATGTGCCTGAGCCACTGCTGGGGAGCAGGGTGCAGGAGGGAGGGGAAGCTGGGGTCAGCAGCTGGGGCTTGCTTTGTAACCCCAAGATCTTAAGGCCAAACACAATGGAAGGGAGGCCCTGGGTGCAGAGCCAGGCTGAGCTGGCAGCACTGGGGAGTGGATCTGGCCTGGGTTGCCCTTGGTGCCCTTCGTGGTCTGGTTTCTGAGCTCCTGCCTGGGGTTGGTTCTGCTTTGCTTTTGCATGTCCCAGCTCTGTGGGGCTGGGTGACCAAACCCTCAGCTGCTTTCAGCAGGAGCAGAAACCTGTGAACTTCAGGCTGAGGCTGCAGCAGTGTGTGGCAGCAGGAGGAGCTCAGCTGGCCTGGCAGCACCCAGCAGTGACTGTGCCAAGGGTGATGCTACCAGCACACAGCAGCTGGTAGCTCCCCAAGTGCCAGGGGCAGGATGCAGCATCCTGGCAGGGAGGGATACAGGAGCTGGGGGGGCTGCAGGGGTTTGATCACATTGGGTGATTCTGTGCCCCACAGCCTCCCTGGGCAATCTGTGCCAGTGTCTCACCACCCTCACTGCCAACAACTTCTTCCTAACGCCCATTTTCAGTCTCCCCTCTGCCAGTTCAAACCCATTCCTCCTCCTCCTCCTGTCATTCCCAGACCTTGTCAATCGTCCCTCCCCAGCCCTCCTGGAGCTCCCTTCAGGTCCTGGAAGGCCACTCAAAGCCTTCTCTTCTCCAGGCTGCAGATCCCCAGCTCTTGTAGCCTGTCCTCAGAGCAGAGCTGCTGCAGCCCTCTGAGCACCTTGGTGGCCTCCTCTGGACTGGCTCCGGCAGTCCTGTGCTGGCTGCAGACCTGCACCCAGTCCGTGCCTGCGCCGCACTGCACACGCAGCTTCGCTTCTCAGCCTCCAGCCAGCTGAGCCAGGCTGGGCACCGCGGGGGGGCAGGGAAGCGCCAGAGCCGCCCCTGAGGCCAAGGCCTTTTTGCCCCTGCAGGTACAGCTCGAGCAGAGCCTTCGTGGCCACGCTGAGCGAGCTGAGCGACTACGCGGGGCAGCACGAGGTGATCTCGGAGAACATGACCGCGCTCATCACCGCCGAGCTCGGCCGCTTCGTGCAGGAGCTGAAGCAGGAGCGCAAAGCGGTAAGCGCTGCCGCCGGGCACGCAGCCTGCTGCCCAGGGGCGCTCGGGCGGGGCTGCCAGGACATGGGTTGGGTGCCCGGCCGGGTCCCTCAGTGCCCTGCACTGGAGGTGAGCAGAGCAGAGCCCTGCCTGCAGCACAGCCCTGCTGGAAGAGCTCAGGGCCCCGAGGTTGTGCAGTCTCCTCTGGAGCCTTTCCAGGCCTGTCTGGATGTGCTCCTGTGTGCTCCTGCTCTGGCAGGAGGGTTGGACTCGGTGATCTCTTTGGGTCCCTTCCAACCCCTGACATCCTGTGGGGCTGTGATCCTGTGACCCAGCTGTGCTGGGGGCTGTGGCAGCCAAAGGCTGGCGTAGGGAAGAGTCCAGCAGCACTGGGGGAAGGCTGAACGAGCCAGAGAAGTTGCCCAGAGGACTGATTTGGATCTTGGCTCACATTTTTCTGCCTCTTAGCCAGATCTGGCCAAAAGAAGTCTCAGGGAAATGATTGTGAGAAGTGTGGAAGCTGCCTCCTGTGGTGGTGGTGATGAATCTGTTCCTCAGGCTGGTACCCTGCATGGGGTGCAGCTGGGAGCACTACCTCAGCTAGCAGCTTAGGAAGGTGAGGAGCAGTGTGGACAGCAGGAAGAGGTTCTGCACAGTGAGAGCCCTCCTGCTCCCCATGGGCTCTGCACCATATGCAGGAGCATTCCAGTGACACTTCTCTGTCACTTGTGCTGTCTGCAGCTGATTTTCCAATCATGTGGGGGTGTGAGGGGCTGGGAATTGTGGCTGATTAGTGAGAAGTAAATGTGTTGAACCTTTAATGGGAGCTGATAGCTCCTCTGTCAGGAGAGCAGCAGCTATTGGCTGGTGCTGGTGTTTGCAGACCTGCAGTGATTGCAGCTCCCACAGTGGCTGAATGGCAGGAAAGTGATTGGCATGGTGGTGAAATGGCTACAGGAGAAAAGCCCTGCCAGGGCATTTACCTGCTGCTGCTAAGCCTCAGCGCTTAGCAGCCAGCAGCTGCCAGCCAGACTTGGTGGCTCTGTGAGGTGGGACCTGGGAGGTGGATCCTTGTCTGATCCCTCCACTTTGTTGCTGGATGAGCAAATAGTGTTGAAAAGGAAACTGCTGCTGCCTGCAGGCATCTCCTGCCCATGCCCTCTCACCTGCCAGTGCGGCACACGAAGGCATCCATCACCTGCAGCGCGGGCAGAGGGGATGGCCCAGAGGGCAAAGCCTTTGTGCTCACCCCTGATAGGTGGCTTGGGGTGTTCAGAAGTGCTGCTGGCAGAGTTCTGCTGCCTGCTGCTCGATGCCATCAGCTGTTCTGCTGCAAGGACATAGATTTGGAGTGGCAAAGACCTTCAGATCGTGCAGGTGAAGCAGCAGCCATCAGCATAGCACAGCTGAGTCCTGGAGTCAGAGGGGGTCAGGCTGGAAGGGACCTCAGGGACCTCTGCTCCAACCTCCCCATGGGCAGAGACACTTCTCAGCTGGGCTCAGCTGCTCAAGCCCTGAACACCCCCAGGGAGGAGGCAGCCACAGCCTCCTTGAGCAACTCATTGCAGAGTCTCATTTCTTCCTCAGCTCCAGCCTAGCCCTGCCCTGCCTCAGCTCCACACCATTCCCCCTGGGCTGTCTCCAGACACCCTGATGCAGAATAACTCAGCTGCTGCTTTGTCCTGGGCCTTGCATCTGGAAGCCTTCCCGAGGAAGAGCTGGGCTCATCTGGTGCCACTTTTGGTTTTGCAGTGAGAGGGCAGAGGCCATCAGCTGCGGGAGGCTGCAAGCAGGGGAAATGAGTTTGGGGAAGTTGGAGCTCGTACAGGGTTTGAGGAAACTGGAGGCTTCCTGTATGACTGTGAGCAGGTCTCCTGCCCACACTCCCTTGGTTTTCTTACCCTTGGGATAGGGGCAGAGACGAAAGGCAGGCAGCTGGGATGGCCTCTTAGCTGCCTCAGCTGGGAGATAGAACTCATCCTCTGAGGGCAGGAGAGGTGCAAAGGCAGAAGTGCTCTCCCTGCATCACACCACAGTGGTTTGGGCTGGAAAAGCCCTTCAGGGTCACTGAGTCCAGCCATGAGCTGCTGGAGTACAGAACAGCCTGGGTTGGAAGGGACCTCAGCTCCAAACCATTCCCCCTTGGCCTGGCTCAGACACCCTCAGCAAAAGTCTCTCTGCAGCTTTCCTGCAGGATCCCTTCAGGCACTGGCAGGCAGCTGCAAGGTCCCCCTGGGGTCTCCTCTGCAGGCTGCATCCCCCCAGCTACCTCAGCACCACATCTCTGCCTCTCTGAAACCCCTTCAGGGGTGGTGTTGCAGCCACCCCCTGGGCAGCCTGCTCCAGTGCCTGAGAACTCTTTGGCTGAAGAAGTTTCTTCTGGTGTCCAACCTGAACTTCCCCTCCTGCAATTCGAGGCCATTTCCTCTTGTGCTGCCAGAGATCTTCACAGAGAGCATTGGGTTGGGAGGGACCCTCCAGGGTCCTCCTGTCGAGCCCCCTGCAGTCAGCAGGGACTGCCTTTGGAGAAGAGCCCAGCCCCACCCACAGCCTTTGTCCCTTACCCACTGCAGCTTCCTCCCTCATCTGAGGGCTCTGAGGGGAGCTCAAAAGGACTGGGAGCAGCAGAGTGCTTAGAAGCTGCTTGAGCTCAGTCCCTGTGCTGCCTGAGAGCTCACCTGTGTGTGCCAGGTGCTCCCTGCCTGGCAGAGTATCAGTATCACAGTATCACCAAGGTTGGAAGAGACCTCATAGATCATCAAGGCCAACCCTTTACCAGAGGAGGGTTGATGGAGGGACCCAGGACCTGAAGAGCTCAGAAGAGATGAGAGCTGAGCTGCTGTGGAGCCTGAGTGACAGCCAGGCCCAGCAGCAACGGTTGGAGTGTGCCAGGCGAGGGCATCTTGGTGCATCCCACCTGGAGGAGATGTTGGTGCAGGGTTGGTGTCCAGGCAGCAGCCAGGGAAAGCCTCCTCAGGTCCAAGTGGCTCAGACTGGGTGGTGCTGGAAAGTGGTAATTAGGAGCTGGAGGGAGCAGTGCAAGGTGGAATTGCTGGGGGGGTTCATTGGCCTGAGACTGACTAACCACTTTCATGGGCATGGATCTCCAGCTGCAGCCTGCTGCAGCCACTGCATGCCTGCTGCAGCCTGCTGAGCCATCAGGCAGCCACTGCACACCTGCCGTGGCCACCAGCCTGGGGGACACAGCTGCCTGGGGCCTGTCCTGGAGCTCCCTGAGCAGAAGCTGCTCCTTGTTCTTGGGTGTTCACAAGGTCTCCTCCCTGTCTGTCTCCTCCACAGCACTTCCACGAAGGCAGAAAGGCACAGCAGCACATCGAGACCTGCTGGAAGCAGCTGGAAGCAGTGAGTAGAAGCTCTCTCGGGAGGGGAGGGCACACTGCGGGCACCTCCCTGCAGTTCCCATCAGGGTGGTGCCAGAGGAGAGGTGCTGGGGACAGAGGGGGTGGGGAGAGGAGGCTGTTCAGCCCCGCTACCTGGAAGCACACTGGTGGAGAGGAGGGATCCCTGCAGGCTGGCAGCTGTGGGGGCAGGGGTGGCAGCAGTGCTGTTGGGGTGGCAGCAGTGCAGGGCAGAAGGGCAGCGGCACTGTTGGGGTGGCAGCAGGGCTGTTGGGGTGGCAGCAGGGCTGTTGGGGTGGCAGCAGTGCAGGGCAGCAGGGCTGTTGGGGTGGCAGCAGGGCTGTTGGGGTGGCAGCAGGGCTGTTGGGGTGGCAGCAGCGCAGGGCAGCAGTGCAGGGCAGCAGGGCTGTTGGGGTGGCAGCAGTGCAGGGCAGCAGGGCTGTTGGGGTGGCAGCAGCGCAGGGCAGCAGGGCTGTTGGGGTGGCAGCAGCGCAGGGCAGCAGTGCAGGGCTGTCCTCTGGCCCTGCAGAGCAAGAGGAGGTTCGAGCGTGACTGCAAGGAGGCGGAGAGGGCACAGCAGCACTTCGAGAGGATGGATGCTGACATCAACGTCACCAAGGCAGACGTGGAGAAGGTGAGGGGGACGTGGGGGGGCAGCTCCAGAGCCTCACTGCTGCTGCTCAGTGACTGAAGGCAGTCTGCAGCCACCCAGGGAGGCCTCAGGGTCACCGTGGCTGGAAAAGATCTTAAAGATCATCAGGTCCAACCATCAGCTGGCACTGCCAGGGCCACTGCCACACCATAGAATCACCCAGGTTGGCAGAGACCTCCAAGCTGTCCCCCAGCCCTATCCAGTCAAGCAGACCGTGGCACTGAGTGCCCCATCCAGGCTTGGCTTGAACACCTCCATGGCCATGAGTACTGCATCCAGAGAGCTTTGGAAGGCACCCAGGGGCAGAGAGCTCTGCAGAGATCTCTCTTGGCATGAGATGGCTCTGGAGGAGCTCCTGGATGAGGCCTGGAGTCGTGTGGGTCAGAGCCACTGTGTCACAACCTGTCAGGGCACTTCTCTCCCCTGGGTTCCCTTCACGTGGGTAGAAGGCAGCAGCAGATGTGGCAGGGTTTGGTTCTGCTCTCAGTCAGCTCTCAGCCTGAGCTTTTGCTTCCAGCCTGTCAGAGCTGGCAGTGAGCTGGGCAGGTGAGGCTGGGGACAGAGAGCGTCCGGGATGCAGGCAGGAGTGAGGGCAGGAGGGCAGGCAGAGCTCAGGCCTCCTGCACATCGAAGGCAGCTGCAGGGCTTGGCCCTTAGCTCTGTGTCCCCACCCCTGATCCTCTGCCCCGGGCTTGCCTGGGCCCCCGGGAGCTGAGCTCCTGCCGGGGGGTGAAGATGTGGCCCCATGTGGGGGCTCCTCTGCCAGGGGAGGACCAGTGCAGCTTTGTCTCCGGGATGTGGCTTTGTCCGAGGGAGAATTAAGGCTTGCCCCAGAGTGCTCCGGAGCCAGGCTGTGCCAGAGGGCACAGAGCTGAGGGCTGCTCCCTGCAGGAGGGGCTGAGGCACTCCAGGCCTGGCCAGGGTGGGTGACTGCTCTGTGTGGGGTGGTGCTGGCTCCATCCTGGGGCCTGCTGCTCCCTGCCGGGGCATGGAGGCAGAGGGAGTCCCCTCCTGCCCGTCCCTGCTTCTCGTCGTGTGTCTGCAGAGCAGGGCTCAGTGCTGCCTTCCGAGGGGCAGAAAGGGAGCCTGGAGCAGCCGGGAGTGCCGGGGAAGCTGGAGAGGCATTGGCTGGCTCTGCAGTCACTCACTGGGGTGGATGGAGAAGGAAAAGGTTATCAAAACGAGTGGAATGTGGAATAATATTGCTGAACAGAGAGCAGAGTGTTTGCCAAGGGCATGTGTGAGCCTGGGCGCAGCCAGGGCAGGCTCTCAATGATGCCCTTTCTTTGCCTGGCCCTGCCCGTGTGACTGGCCTGGCTCTGCCACAGCTCTCGGGGCAGAATGGGGCATTGTTGGCCTGGAGGTGCTGGAGGTCAGCAGCATGGTGACTGTCACCTCCTCCTGCAGCCCTTCTGCCTCCTCCTGCCCTTACGGCTTGGCCGCTGCCCTCCTTCGGCGGGAGCACGGGGCAGGAGCAGCAGTGCCTGCAGCAGTCCTGCAGTGCCACAGGAGCAGCATGGGCTGGGGCCCTGAGCAGCTCCCCGAGCCGTGCCCTGCAGCCAGCACCTGCAGAGAGCTGCAGGAGTCCCCACGAAGGTGCTGGCAAAGTCCAGGGTCCGGAGCTGTGCAAGCAGCCTCAGGAGCTGCTGCTGCTGCCGGGGAGCCTGCCGGTGCCTCTGGAAGCCTTCTCCTGCTCTGGCGAGCTGAGGGCTCCACGGCACGGCAGAGCTGCTTTGCTCCGTGCCCGTGTGGGGCATGGCTGTGCCCTGGCGGAGCCCGGGACATATAAGGCAGCGCTCTGCTGTCTGCTCCAGCGCTGAGCAATGCGCGGGGCTGCGCAGCGCTGCCTCCGCGGGCTCCCTGCGCTCCTCAGCAGCTCTGCTGGAGGGCTGCGAGCAGCGCAGGCTGCTCAGGGGCCGCCGCCAGAGGAAGTGGCGGAGGCCAGGCAGGGGGAGGGCATTCTGCTCTCGGTGCCCTCAGCTGTGCTTTGAGCTGGGGGTCGGGCAGGACCCGTCCCTGTGCCGGGCTGCGGCGGTGCCCAGGTGGGGGCAGTTTGCCTTCAGGGCGGGCGTCGAGCAGCTGCTTCAGAGCCGGGTGCAGGCTGGGGCTGGGACCCCGCGGGGCCATCCAGCCCCATCCCTGTCTCCTGCTGCCGGTGGCAGCTCTGTGCTGCAGCCCTGGGCACAAAGAGGAGCCCTGGGAGAGCTGCAGGGCTGCTGTCCTGGCGCCAGCTCAGCACCACCCTCGGAGTTTTGTTCCTGCTGCCTTCAGAGGCTTCCACCTTGGCTGGTTTTGAGATGACTGTAGCTGAGGTGAGGATTTAGGAAGCAGCTCAGTGTCAGGGGATTTGGAAAGCCACACGGTGCAAACCTGACCTTCAGCTCCCATCAGTCAGGGAGCTTCTGCCACTGCTGGGGGTTTTGTTTGCTCTGACTCATCTTTAGGAAGTCTTCAACCCACACCCAGAGAGGACGAGCTTGGAGGGAGGTTTGGTTTGTGTTCCTGCCCTGCAGGCACCCCTCTAGGGCAGGAAGCTTTTCCTCAATCTGCTTTCTCAGGGGCTTGCAGCTGCCTCAGCTCATTGCAGCTCAGGACTCCAGAATGATCCAGACCTGGATCCAAAGTCACTGCACAGTTCCCATTCCTTCCTCTCTTCTGTGCCCACTCCTGTTGTGTCTAAGCTCAGAGGTGTTCCTGTTCTGGCTCTCAGGTGCACTGCTCTTGCCTTGCCCTGGTGCCAAAGTGACAATGCAACAGGAGACAGCTCAGGCTTGCTGCTGTCTCCAGGGGCTGTCCTCAGTGCCCTCTGCCAGGTCTGCCCCATCCAAGATTTGTGAGTTGCAGAATAGCTTCAGATTGGCATAAAGGCATACAAGCTGCTAAGTCAATAGCCAGGCTGTAGCTCTGCCTGCAGACCCTGGCATTTCCTGCCTCAAGCTCAACTTTCCCTTCCCTTTGCTCCTGCCACCTTCCTTGGGTGCAGTGTAAGGAGTCTGTGCCCCTCCTCACCCAGGCAGACCTTGTCCTCTTGCCCTGCCTGGGGCAGTCAGGAGCTGCATCTCTGGCAGTCTTGCAGTGCACAGCTGTAGAAATGCTGCTGCTGAGAGAGGCTCCTGGAGTGCCCCGAGTGGTGCCCAGGGGGATGAGGGCAGGAGGTGCCCTGCTTGTGCAGCCTGGAGGGGGATGGAAGTCCCCCTGCTGACAACCATGGAATTGTTTGGCTTGGAGAAGCTTCTAAGATCATCCAGTCCAACCATCAGCCCAACCCCACCATGGGCACCAAGCCATGTGCTGGGTGCCACAGCCACATGGTCCTTGAACACCCCCAGGGATGGGGACTGCACCACCTTTCCAGTGAGGGTGGGCAGGCACTGGCACAGGCTGCCCGGGGAGGCTGTGGATCAGGGGTTCCTGGACATGTTCAAGGCCAGGCTGGATGAGGCTGGTGGAGGTGTCCCTGCCCATGGCAGGGGGTTGGAACTGGATGGTCCTGAAGGTCCCTTCTAGCCCATGCTGTGGCCCTGAGCATCCTCAGCTCCTGCAGAGCCTTTTGTGTGCAGCTTGTCAGAGCCAACCTGCTTTAGGGGCAGCCAATTCTGTCAGAGCTTCCCAGCAGCTCTCTTGACCTGTTCAAGCCCTGAGGGCAGACCAAGCAGAGGCCTCAGAGCTGAGCTCCCCGTGTGGGTTTTTCAGTCCAGGAGACTCTCCTGTACCCATGAGGCTGGAGCTTACGGTGAGCAGATTCCTGCTGGGAGCTTCCCTCCCCCCTGGCTGTGTTTCAGGGCTTGGAGGGAGCTGCCCAGGCCTGTGCCCAGTATTCCAAGTATGAGCAAAGCAATCTGCAGTTCCCATTACTTGTGTCCAGTGCTTGCAGCCCTACCTGACAGGATTCCACTGCCTCTGCTGGTGCAGCTGAGCAGCCCTCCAAACACCTAAGCACTGCTGCCCAGGGCTCTGGAGGCATCTCTGCTTGGTGCTGCCTCCCTCAAGCCCACTCAACCTTGCCTCCCCATCAGTTAGGTGTCCTTGGAACTGCAGCCTGCTCACCTCTCAGCTGCTGCCATGCCCCAGGACCCTGGGCACAAGCTGCAGTTCTTGCTTCTTCTCTTGCACAGCTTCAGGCTGCTCTGAGCACAGCTTAACTGACTGCAGTGGTTGGAAGGGACCCTCCAAGGTCACCTTGTCCACCTCCCCTGCAGGCACAAGGGACACCTCCAAGTAGAGCAGGCTGCCCAGGGACACAGCCAGGCTGGTCTTGAATGTCTGCAGGGCTGGGGTCTCTGCCACCTCCCTGGGCAGCCTGTGCCAGAGTCCTTTGCCAGTTCAGAGAGTCCAAAGTGGTTACTGTAGGGTAGGAGAGAATGGAGCCTGATTTGGAGGCTCTAAATCAAAGCCTGGTATCCTGGCCCTGTTTGGAGGAGCCTGGCAGGATGCCCACTGGTATTAATGATCCTGCAAGGGCTGCCAGGGTGGCTGCTACCAAGAGGAGTCCTTCTGCTGGTGGTGCTGGTGCCTGCTGCTAACAGAGCAGCTCTGTGAGCTTGGCTGTGGAGGGAGGCCCAGAGCCTGCAGCTGAAAAATCTGTGAGCAATTGAGAGCATTCCTGAGATTGGTGAAGTGTTTCTGAGCCTGCCTTTATCATTAAGCTATTCTGCAGGGGTTGGGTCACTGGGAGGGGGCTGGGGGTGGATTCTTGTGTTTGCATTTCAGTCTGGTGCTGGGTTTACCAAAGACAGCTCTCTCTTGGCAGGCAGGGCCCTGGCAGGGCTGCAGCTCACATGCTGTCTGGGTTTGGAAAAGGAGAGGGGGGGGAAGAGTGGGAGAAAAGAAAGGGGAAAGAAAACTGGAGCAGAGTTTTGACTGGGAACTGGCATCCTGCACAAGAGAGGCTGCTGAGATGTGGAACTGTTCCACCCGGCGTGGATCTGCTGAACAGCAGCCAAGGCTTTTCTCTGCCCTTTTCAGTTCTCCATCTCCCTCCCACCAGAGCAGCCTCGGGGAGCTGCAGTTTTTGTCTGTGCAGCCCCAGCAGACACTGTCCCTATTGACCCTCTGCTGCTGCTGGAATGTGCCCGAGGAGATTGTTCCCAGCAGAGCCCTTGGCCCTTTGCTGAGCTGGAGACCCCATGGCAGGCACAGCCTGGCTGCTGGCAGCTGCCCTAGGCACCGCTGGCTTTGGCTCAGCCTGGCTGCTGCAGCCAGCCCCACACAAGGGTTTGGGGGAGCAGAGCCCTGCAGCCAGCCCCACACAAGGGCTTGTGTTGTGCCCCCCTGCAGCAGGGACACCTCCAACTAGAGCAGGCTGCCCAGGCTGATCTTGAATGTCTGCAGGGCTGAGGTCTCCAGCACCTCCCTGGGCAGCCTGTGCCAGTCTCACTGCCCTTGTGCTGAAGAACTTCCTCCTGCTGTCCTGCATCTCCCCTGCTGCAGTCTCAAACCGTTGCCCCTCCCCAGCCTTCTGCAGGGTGCCTGCAGCTCCTGAGGGGCAGCTCTGAGGTCTCCTGTACAGGTGTGCAGGGAGCAAACTGCTGCTCATCTTCTCCCCACCAACGCCTCCAGAGCACCTCCCTTCTCCTTTCCTCTCTTCAGGGTGGGGAGGATTTCTGTTGTTGCATTCCAAGCCCCTGCCCCTGCCACCTCTCTCAGCTGAGCAGGGAAGAAGGCAAAACTCTCTCTGCTGAGAGGCTGAGCCAGAAGTGACTGCTGGAGAGCTGCTGTGACTCTCTGCAGCTCCAGGCCACTGCAGCCCTTCCTCTCAGTGTCATCAGCTCCCTCCCATCATTCTGTGCTCCAGCAGAGTGCAGGGACCCAGTGATGACAGCAGCCCAAGTGCCAGACTCCAGTGAAGGAACAAAGAAACTTCTGGACTCTTTTTCACTATATTTGTATTTTAAAATCCAGATAACTCACTGGAAAAATATTCCAAGTGTTTGGAGCTTGCCAGAGACATGACAGGGCCAGGAGGAGCAGAGCATTGCTGGGGCTCTCATACCAAAGCTCTCTGCTTCGGAGCATGCCCAGAGTCCCTTCCTCAGCTGCTGCCTCCTCTCCTTTGGGGCCAGCAAAGGTCCTTTGGTCTGCTCCTCGTCCACCCTCTGCTCAGCTCCAGCCACTGACCTCACTCATGCAAGTGAGCCCTGATGGCTTCCTGCTCGCTGGAGCTGCCTGGGGATGGATCACAAATGGACTTCTTGGTGCTCTGCCCCCACCAGAGAGCAGGGCACAGGCTCCTGAGCTGCGTCATGCCCAGTGGAAGCAGAGGAGCCAGCCGGGGAGTGGCACTGGGGCTCTGCAGAGGGCAGCTCAGACAATGGGTTCCTCTTAGAGGACGAGAATGATGCTCACAAATGAGTCTTGATCTGCAGCATCTGGCCCTTGAGGGCGTGCTGGGAGCCAGGCACGGCCTGGCAGCTGGCACCTGTGCATGGGCACCTCTGCGTGTGCAGAGCGAGGCCAGGCCGAGTGCCAGCCCTATTTGCTGTAGAGCTGTGGCAGTGTGGGGTGGTAGAGCTCACCAAGCTGTGGCACTTGGGCAGGGCATGGATTGCTTTGGCTCCTTGGAGCATGTCTGCAGCAGGTAAATCTCTGCAGTGCCCCTTGGCAGGAGCCCTTGGCAGGGCTGAGAGGCTGCCTGGGGCTTTGCCCCTGTGAAACTGATTTCTCTGCTCATAGTCTGAGTCTTCTCCACCTGCCCCTGCTGCTGCCCAGCATTTCCTCCTGGTGCTTGAGTGAGTCTTGTAGCAAGAATGTGAAGGGGCTGGGGAGATGCCTCCGGTGGTCTGTGCTTGCAGGAGTGGCTGGACTGGGGTGAAAGAAAGGCTGAGGTGAGCTGGCCCGGGGGGAGCCTGTTCCTTTGCAAGCTGAGATCTGAGACCTGGCAGAATTTGTTACCTTCCAGGTCTGGTTGCTAAAATGTTCCAGGATTTGCTGCTCCATGGATTTGTTGTCAGAAAGCTGTTGTCTGCCTGCAGCAGCTGGCAGCACAGCCCTGCCCTCAGCTCTCCCTGAGCCTTGCAGGGACTCAGAGTCCCTGCAGCACCCCAGAGCCTTGCAGTGGTTGCTCCAGCAGCCTGCCCTGCTCCTTCCTGGAGGGGACTGCTGTGACACGGAGGCAGTGTCTGAGCAGGAGCCCTTCTGGATGCTCACAACAGTGTCCCAGGGCTGGCTTGGCAGCAGGCACTGAGGAGGCTGCCCGAGAGGTGAGGGCAACCTGAGGGCAGTTTTCATCTCCAAGGCCAAGTGTTGGGCTGGCTGCCGTCGGTGGCAGAGGCTAGAGCAAGGCTTTGGGGCACAGCCTGGGGCAGGAGGAGAGGGACTGCAGGAGCCCTGTGAATGCCCAGTGGGGGAGAGGGGAGATGTCAGGGGTGGACACGGGATGTAGGGGGGAGGGGAAGAGGAGGAAGAGCTGCTGTGTGAAGGCCAACAGCGAGGAAGGAAAAGGCAGCAAAGCTCAGCAGATGGGAGAGAGAGAGCAAGGGAATGGCAGTGGGCAGTGGAGCAGGGAACAGAAGGGCTGGGGGAGCAGAGCTGGGAGGGGGGAGCAGAGAATAGCAAAGGGTCACTCGGGGACAGACTCTTCAGGGAGAGAAGTGAGATTAATTGCCCTGTGCTGCTCTGCTCTGCTGGAGCAAATCATCCCTCGGGGTAAAAATAGGAAGGGAGCTGTGGCTCGGCTGCTGCCCAGCCCAGGCTGCCCCTGCCTGCTGCTCGTCACACCGGGGCGGTGAGGAAGGGCTCTCTAGGGGCACGCTGGGGGCAGAGCCAGGAGGCCTTGCCCTGGGGTCAGAAGTGAGGCAGAAGCATGGCAGGGCTCTCGTGTGGCTCCCCTTGCCCCCAGCATCCTGCCAGCCAGCAGGTCTGGGGAGGAGGAGAGTGTCCAGAAAACATCTGTGGCCTTTGGGCTAGGAGGGGAAAAAGCCCTGCAGTGGTGCTGTGCAGGCAGAGCTTGGTTATGGGATGGAGAGTCGGTGCTGGCACAGGCTGCCCGGGGTGCTGCCGGAGTCCCCATGCCTGGAGGTGTTCAAGGGCCCTGTGGTGCAGTGCCCATGGCGGGGTTGGTGTTGGGCTGGGTGACCTTGGAGGCTTTCCCAACCCTCAGAACTCTCTAAGAGAAGAGAGCAGCAGCAGCTGAGGCACTCTGAGGTGGTGCTTGGTGTGGGTGAATTGTTTGGTAAAACAGGAGGGAGCCACAAGCTGAAGCCTGCAGAGAGCCACCTGAGGTGCCTGTGCTGCCTGCTGCCCGGGGCAGGCAGGTGAGAAGTGCCCCAAAGCCCGGGCAGGGTGAGTGAAGCCTTTGCTGTGCCTCCCCAGGCCAGGCAGCAGGCCCAGCTGCGGCAGCAGATGGCAGAGGACAGCAAGGCTGAGTACAGCTCCATGCTGCAGAGGTTCAACGGCGAGCAGCACGAGCACTACTACACACACATCCCAACCATCTTCCAGGTGAGGGCAGGCTGGGCACGGTGGGCAGAGGGCAGGCTGGGCATGCTGGGCTGAGGGCGGGCTGGGCAGAGGGCACAGTGGGCACGCTGGGCTGAGCGCGGGCTGGGCATGCTGGGCACACTGGGCTGAGGGCAGGCTGGGCAGGCTGGGCAGAGGGTGGGCTGCTGCGGGCATCTGGGCAGAGGGCAGGCTGGGCTGAGGGTGGGCTGCTGCAGGTGTCTGGGCTCTGTCACTGCCTAGTGCTCTGTGGGGGGGGGGGGTTGGCACTGCTGCCAGTGCTCTGTGCAGCCTCTGGAAGGATGGAGAAGCCTGGGAGGAGAAACTGCCCCTCTGCGAGGGGGCAGCCCTGGGGAAGGCAGGGTGACCTGTCCCGATGGACTGTGCCAGCCGTGGGAATGCCCTGCGGCTGGGCACTGGGAGCATGGTTGTGTGCCTGGGGCAGGAGTCAGCATTCCAGCTGGGAAGCCTCAGCCCTCTGCAGCCTGCCTCAGCCCCGCACGTGGCAGCTTCCACCAGGGCAGCTCTGCAGTGGGCAGTGGCAAAGGCCTCGAGCAAAGATGCTGTAGAGGAAGAAGCAAAAAGGCAGCAGAGCTCTGTTGCCTGGCACCAGGCTCTGTGCTTGGCTGGGTGAAGGGAGGGGGCTGCAGGGGAGCAGGAGCTGTCCGTGGCCGTGCCCGTGGGCTGGGGCATCGGAGGTGGGAAGTACAGGCCTTGAGGGAGCAGGGGTCCCTGACGAGGTGCTCCTGGCAGTGCCCAGCCAATGGACATCTTTGTGCCCGTGACTGGAGCTTCTCAGCTCGGCAGCTCCTGCTGCTGCATGCTGCTTCAGACCAGGCTCTTGAGATGGCTCCAGGGGCTGGAGAAACCTCCCCTGGGGACACGCTGAGGGGGCTGGGGCTGGAGAAGGCTCCAGGGAGCCCTTCCAGTGCCTGAGGGGGCTCCAGGAGAGCTCGGGAGGGACTCTCGACAAGGGCTTGGGAGTGCCAGGACGAGGGACAATGGCGTTGAGCTGGGAGAGGGGAGACTGAGGGTGGAGAGGCAGAAGAGGTTGGGCCCCCGGCGCGGGAGGGGACGGGCACTGCTCGGTGCCTCAGCAGGGCGGCTGGCCCGGCCGGGGCTGCCGGTGCTGCCGGTGCTGCCGGGGCGGGGCGGTCCGAGCGGGCTGTGGCGTTGCAGCGCATCCAGGAGATGGAGGCGCGGAGGATCGTGCGGCTCGGCGAGTCCATGCGCACGTTCGCGGAGGTGGACCGGCAGGTGGCGCCCATCATCGGCAAGTGCCTGGACGAGATCACCAAGGCGGCGGAGCAGATCGACCCCCGCAGCGTGAGTGGCGCCGCCTGGCGGGGGCGGGGGGCACCGAGCAGGCTGTGAGCCCTCCGGCTGCCGAGCGTGGGGGGGGCATCTGAGCAGAGGTGCCAGGCTCGGCGCGGCGGTGCCCAGTGGTGTGTGACCGAATCACAGAATCGGCCTCGCTTCTCACTCGCTCCCTGGAGCAGGACAAGGAGCAGTGGATGGAAGCTGCAGCGCAGGAGGCTCCAGCTCAGGGCACACAGGAACGCATCCAGACAGCCCTGGAAAGGCTCCAGAGGAGTCTGCACAGCCTCTCTGGGCAGCCTGTGCCAGGCTCTGGGACCCTTCCTCTAACGGGCTCCAGGACTGGGGGCAGCACTCCAGGTGGGGTCTCAGTTACAAGCTGGAACCCAGGAGGCTCCACCTCAACGTGAGGAGAAACCTGTTTGGTTTGGGGGTGCTGATGCCCAGAGAGACTGTGGAGTCTTCTCTGGAGGCTTCCAAAGCCCACCCGGAGGTGTTCCTGAGTGACCCTGCTCTGGCAGGGGCCTGGGTTAGATCTTTGGGGGTCCCTTCTGTGCTCCTCAGCACCCATCACTTGCGTGGGGACTTCAGTCCTGGGTGCAGGCAGCAGCGGGAGAGCTTTGCAGTCAGGACGAGCAGAGAGCAGCTCCTCACCCCCAGGCTGCCTTGTCTGAGGCAGGAAGTGCTCAGATTGTTTCCCAGGCCCACCGAGCAGCCACTTCCCCCTTCTTGTGCTTCCCTTCCAGCAGCAGCCTCTCCCCCTGCTGCACTCATGAATCTCTGAGCCCCTCTGGTTGCAAACCAGGCTCCTGCACGGCAGGGGAAGCTGCTGGGCAGAGTTCCAGCTCCCTGCTAATCACCAGTTCTGATCCTGATGGATTCTGTGTCCCACGGGCAGAGCATTGAGTGCTGCAGAAGCAGATTCCAGTTACTCTGGTGACAGTGGAAGGGTTTCAAGTGCTGCTTACAGAAACTGCCACAAACAGCTCTGGCAAAGCCTCTGCTTTGCTCTCAAACCTTCCTTTGCAGCTGTGAGCTCTGCTGGCAAGCTGTGAAGGAGCTCTGGCAGACTTCTGCCCATCCTTGCTGGAGTTAAAAGAAGCCTCCCTGGTCAAAAGGCTGCTGGAGAGCCTTCAGCTGCACTTAGCACAAGGGCTGCTGCCCCCTTTGTCAGCGGAGCCTCTGCTTGCCCCTTCAGCCCTTTCCACGGCTCCCATTAGCGTTTCAGACGCAAGCAGCCTGTGGCACACTGCCTCTTGAGCTGCCCGTGCCCCCTCTTCACTGCCATCTGTCCTGAGCTGCTCAGTGCCCACAGCCTGGCGATGGCCTGGGCTGGCAGCACTCCTGAGCTGAGTCCTGCTTCCTGCTCAGCTCCTGCAGAGCAGCTGAGGGGGCCAAGGGGTTCAGCATTGCTCTTGCAGGGTGGGAGGAGAGGCACAGGGAGCAGATCTGCACTGGGTTGGAAGGGACCCTCAGAGGGCATCTTGGCCAACCCCCTGCAGGCTGCCCAGGGACACATCCAGGCTGACCTTGGATGTCTCCAGGGATGAGGCCTCAGCCACCTCCCTGGGCAGCCTGTGCCAGTCTCTCCCCACCCTCACTGTGCAGAGCTTCCTCCTGCTGCCCACCCTAACTCTGCCCTGCTCCAGTTCCAGACCACTGCCCTCGCCTGTCCCACAGGCCCCTCTGACCAGCCCCTCCCCAGCCTGCCTGCAGGCCCCCTGCAGCTATTGAAGTGCAGCTCTGAGGCCTCCCTGCAGCCTTCTCTTCCCCAGGCCCATGTGCCACTGGATGCTGTTAAGACCCAGGCTGCCAGGAGGGCAGATTCAATATTTGCTGTCTTCTTTACAGCATAAGTCTGGCAGAGTTCTGCCTCCTGCCAGCTGCTCAGGCTTGGTCACTGCATGTGGAGCTGCGGGCAGGGGGTTGCTTTGTGCCCTCTCTGGGGTGGGCAGAGCTCCTGCTGGGAGCAGCAGAGGCTGCCTGGGGATGCTGCTCAGTCCTGTTTCTCCTGCAGCTCTAAATCTGCAGCTTTTCCATCTCCTTCTCCTCCCAGCTCAGCACAGAGGTCACATTGCAGGGGTGAGCTGTGGTGACTGCTGGGTGAGCCTGTGCAGAACCTCAAGAAGGCTCCAGCAGCAGACAAAGTGAAGCTGCTGTGGGCTCTGGAGCTGCTGTTAGGACATTGTCTCGGTGATGGATTCAGCACGCAGCTATTTTTAGCTCCATTGTGGTGCAGAGATGCTTTGAGGCCATGGAAGGAGCACTGAAACAAAGGGGGAAAGCTGAAAAGCTGCGTGCTGAGGACAAAGCAGCAGCGGGTGCTGGGTGTAGCCTCGGGGCTGTCTCTGCCTTCTCTGTCATGCATCTGTGGCTGCTTTAAAAACATCTCTTGAGGTATTTAGATTTGGGGGAGTTTTGATGAGCTCGTGGAGGGGATTCCTCTGCCTCCCTGCAAGCTGAGCAGGAGCTGCACAGGGCAGCTGCTAGCTCAAGGACCTAAAGGTTTCATTTACCCCTCAGAAGCCCATGAAGTTCCTGCAGCTGTGCTCTGCTCAGCGCAGCTCAGCCTGAGCTCTGCAGCTCTTCCTCTCCCACCTGAGTCCTCCTCCAGTGTTACCTGCAGACATCAGCTGGTGGGGACTGGAGCTGCCCTGCTCTGTGTCCCTGAGTTGATTGTTTAGGATCCACCATGAAGCTGAGGCTGCAGCCAGTGCTGCTCCCAGCTTGGAGCATCCTGTCTGGCGCAGCCTGGAGACCTGCTCACTGTGGGCTGCCTGCTGTGCCCTTCCCTGCACTCAGCACCTCAGCAGCTGGGCCTGTTTGGCTGCTGGGCTGTGCCTGGGGCTTGGTTAGGGCACTTCGTGGGGGCTGGGCCTCAAAGCATTTCATGGCAGTGAAAAGGAGGCCAAGAGAAGTTCTCTGGTCCTAGAGCCCTGTCCTGGTACCAGGGGCTGGGAATCCACAGCTGTGGCAGCCCCACAGGCTGGTCTCAGTGGGCACTGGGTAGTGGTGGCACAGCTTCCTCCCACCTGCATATGTTCCTGTGGACTCCATGATCTCCAGAGGGCCTTTCCAGCCCCTGCCATTTGTGATTCCTGCCTCTGGCAGGGCCCCAGGCATGAGGCTGATCACTGTGACAAACTTGCTTGTCCCTCTACTGGTTCTCTGTGCCACCCAACTCTGACCTGAGGTGAGCCTGAGCTGTGCCCTCTTGTGCCATGGCAGGACTCACAGCTAGGCATGGAATCATGGAATGGTTTAGGTTGGAAGGGACCTCAAAGCTCAGCCAGTTCCAACCCCTGCCATAGGCAGGGACACCTCCCACTAGAACAGGTTGTCCAAGGCCTCATCCAGCCTGGCTCTTGTAGCCTCTCCTCAGAGCAGAGCTGATGCAGCCCTCTGAGCATCTTGGTGGCCTCCTCTGGACTGGCTCCAACACTTCCATGTCCTGCTTGTGCTGGGGGCTGCAGAACTGCACCCAGGACTGCAGGTGGGGTCTGAGGAGAGCAGAGCCAAGGGGCAGAATCCCTTCCCTTGCCCTGCTGGCCATAGAAGCCTTCCCCTCAGAGCTGTTCCCCCTTGTGCCTTTGCAGGACTCTCAGCTGGTCATAGAAGCCTTCAAGTCAGGGTTTGAGCCCCCAGGGGACGTTGAGTTCGAGGACTTCACGCAGCCGATGAAGCGGACGGTGTCTGAGTCCAGCCTCTCCAACTCCAAGGGGGATGGCAAGTCTGAGCCCAAGTTTGGCAGCAAGTCCAAGGGCAAGCTGTGGCCATTCATCAAGAAAAATAAGGTACTGAGGTGCAGAGCTGAGCTTGGTGCTAGGTGTGGATGTCAGGGAGCTGCGTCCTGCTGCAAAGCCTGGCGGGACCAGGCGCGGAGAGGCTCTGGGGTCAGACGCTGGCAGCTGGTGTCGTGCCGTGGTGTTTGTGGTAGTCTTTGGTTGTTTGAGCCTCTTGGAGTCCTCAGAATTTTTGTTTTTCCTGTATAATTGCCCTAATTACATTGCAGTGTCACTGATCATTTCCCTTCAGTTGTCACATCTCTGCCATGGTCATTCCTGTTCCTAACTCAGAAGGAATTGTAAGCCGCTGAGCTAGTGCCATGTGTGCCAACTAACCTGGCTCCCATGGGGAGCTTTCCCCTGGCACCACTGTTCTGAGCCTTCTGAACCTCTCCTTGGCTTCTCACTTGTGTTGTCTCCTCAGCCTGTGCCCTGGGTGCAGCAGGTGGGTGGCTGGGGCAGGGCTGCTGGGGCTCATCCTTCCTGAGCACGACTAACGGAGCACAACTAACAGAGCAGCTGCCCTGAGCAGCTCCTCCTGAACCGCTGTCTCCATCCAGCCTTCTCCCATCCCACTGTCGTGTCTGACACCGTAGTGCATGGCAGCACTCACCTGGGCCACCAGGGCGCCTCGGGGGGGCCGGGCTGGCTGGCTCGGACAGCAGCCCAGAGGAGCTTTGGCCTTGCTGCGACCTTTCCCAAACCTCTGCTGCTAATCAGAGGCAGAAAGCATCTCCCCAGATAGGTCATTGCTGGGGCAGGGGGGAGCTCTGTCTGGTGCTTGCATCACTGGAGCCAGGAAGTGAGGCCAGGGCTGAGCAGATCTGCAGGGGCAGCGTGGTGCAGGGGTGGTGCCAGGGGCAGCGTGGTGCAGGGATGGTGCCAGGGGCAGCGTGGTGCAGGGGTTCTGCAGGGGCAGTGTGCCGCAGGGCCAGGGTGTGGCCTGGAAGCAGGAAGAATCTGGTTTGTTGTCTTCCAGATGATAGAAACTCTGCTGGGCACTAAGGTCCCTTCCTTACCTGATCCATCTAACTTGAGGCACTTGCAGGCTGTCTCCTGTGGGTTTCTCGGAGCTGTGCACAGAGCAGAACAGGGCAATCGCTGGGGGCAGCACTGCCTGGGAGCCTGCATGAGCTTCCTCTCCACCGACTTTGTGTTGCTCTCCTGTGGCACCACTGCTTAAGCCTCCATCCCATCCTCCATCTAACAGCATCCTAGAGCACTGCTGCCCCCTCCCCTGCCCCTCTCTTGAGCCATGGCCTGGCTTTGGTAGGTAACTTTGGATTGGTTTCTTTCCCCTGGGCCAAGTGTTGGTTTTGATGCTTGTTTTCGTTTTGTGTTTTATCTCTTTGTTTTGGTTTTTTTTATCCTGTCACTTCTCCATCTCTTACACGTAGCTTATGTCCCTTTTAACGTCCCCTCATCAGCCCCCTCCTCCTCCCCCTGCCTCTGCCTCACCCTCTGCTGTTCCCAACGGCCCCCAGTCTCCCAAGCAGCCAAAGGAACCCCTCTCCCATCGCTTCAACGAGTTCATGACCTCCAAACCCAAAATCCACTGCTTCAGGAGCCTAAAGCGTGGGGTAAGTTCTGCTCCGGATTCCTCTCTCTCTCCTCTCCCTCCCCTCCTCAGGCTTTTATTGCATGTTCTGTTCTGTGAAGCCTCCCTGTTTGAACCAACCCCTTTGGTGTTCTGTCCCCACACACGCAGACAAACCCAAGGAACCCCAAACCTCTGCCCAGCTATTTCTAGTCCAAAACCCCAGACCGAAACCACACAAAGCTCAGCTGCTGCTGGAAGTGGCCTGGGCGGGGCTGGGGCAGAGGAAGGATTGGCCAGAGGTGGCAGGAAGAGCTGAGAGGTGAAGTCCAAGTCCCTCTGTGGTGGCTTTGTGCAGGCAGAGCAGCTCTGGAGGAGCAGCAGGCAGAGCTTTGCTGTGGCCCTGATGCTGCACCTTGTCTGCCCTCTCAGGGTGGGTTCAGCTCCACGTCAGTGACAGGAGGAGGAGAGTAAATCAGGAAGGATCTGAGGAAGCAGTTCTGGTTCCAGGCAGATCCCTCAGACCATCTGACACTTGCACTTCCCTCTGCTGCATGGCCAAGCAGCTTTGGAGTGCAGCTTGGGCCGATGCTGGTTTGCACTTTGTGGGGGCAAAGAAGGCCTCCGTGGCCAAGCCTGGGGCTAGACCAGTCTGCCTCAGCAGGCTGGGAGCCATCACCCCTGTTCTGGGCCCAGTGGCCCTGTCTCCATCACTGCTGTTGGGGCAGAAGACACAAGCTTGTGATTTCCCAGCCCAGCAGCTCTGCTCCCATGCTGGGCAGCTGCTGTGGAAGTGTTTCTGTTGCCTTCAGTTCTCTCCCTGGGGCCTTCGTGGGCAGTAAGCAAAATGAGACAAAAAGAGGCCTGCACATGGCCTCGTGCTGAGGAACTGCTGACCTTGCATTGCTCTGGCTCCCAGGTTAAGGTCCTTGGAATGGTTTTCCTCTTATCCAAGTGGCAGGGAGGGGCCAGAAGTGCTCAGTTCCAGGAGGTTCTGTGGAGCAAAGAGCAGCCCAAAGCCTGACACTTAGTGAGAGGTGACCTCAGGGGTGAGTCAGAGACAGTCGGGAAGTGCTGCAAGGTTCTGCCTCATCTGCTGCAGGCAGGATGTGGAAACACCACGAGTGCAGGGGGGGCTTAGGCCTCTGCTGGGGAGTTGCCATCTCATGGGGCCTTCAGATCCTGAAAAGGACCTTTCTGGTGCTTTGCACTGGGGAAGGGAGAAGGTCCTGAGCTGTCCAAGGGCAGATTTGTCCATCTGGAGGTGGAGCAGGGGAGGCTGCAGAGCTCTGCAGCTTGCTGCCTCTCACTTGGCAGCTGTCACTTCACCTGCCTTAGGTCCGTGGTGGTTTATGTTAGCCAGGTGGTCAGACTGGAAGCTCCTGGAGGTGCCAGGTGAGCTCCAGAGATAAAACCATTCCAACCAGGCAAAACCCAAACCAGAGCCACTCCCAGGTGCTGCTGGTTTCAGAGGAGGGATGAGTGAGTGGTTTCTGTCCCACCCGCAGCACCGAGCTGGGCTCAGGAGCACGAGCAGCAGCGTTAGCAGTGCTGGGCTGGGATCACAAGATCCCAGGGCTGAGGAGGACAGAGGGCAGCTGCTCTCCAGAGGAGAGCCTTGGGCCTGCACACAGGTCCATCACTGCAGCAGCTCGGGGAGAGGTGGAGCAGTGCAGCACAAGCCTGGCTCTGTAGGGACGGCGCAGGCAGAGGAGAGCAGGAAGTGAGGAAGGCCTTGCACAAGTCATGGCTGGGTTTGTGCCTGCTCTGCTTGTTCTGATTCCATCTGGAGGTCAAAGCAAACTCAGTCTTCTGCTGCTTGGTCTTCATGATGGCTGCTTCTGCTGGATTGCCATAGCAGCAGCAGCCCCAGCACCTCCCTGCTGAGCTAAGCCAGCCCAGGGCAGCGCTGGCAGCTGGGGCACTGGCACTTGCTGCCATCAGCTGGGCCTGTCTCTGCTGCTGGGAGCCTGCAGAGAGGACAGGGCTGGGAGCTGGGACACAGGGGGCACTGTCAGAACCCCCTTCCCAAAGGCCCGTGGAGGACTTGTGTGGCTTCCTTGGCAGTAGAGGTCGTTGACTTCACCCCAGTGTGGTGACTCCACTACCCCAGCTCAGGCTGTCCCCCTGCCTCAGCCCCTGCACACCTCCCTGTTGGTCTGGCCTTTCCCCTCTCCTTTGTTCTTCTGGGAGCATGCAGAAACAGCAGAACCCAACCAGCCCTCCCCACCTGCCCTGCTCCCTGCCTCTGGGACCACTCATTCCACCCCAAGGCCTTGGCTGTGCCAAGCGCAGGAGCTGCTGCTGGGTGGGGTGGGTACAGCCCTGGCTTGCTGCAGCACCGAGGTGTGCTCTGGCCCTCTGTGTGTGTGCCCAGCCTTTAAAGATGGGACATTTTCTGGGGTCTGTGGGAATGCTGAACTCTTGCTCTTGCCCTGGGAGGCTTCCAGCTTGCCCTTGCAGGGTAGGCTGAGCCCCAGCTGCCCTTGGCTGGGCGAGCAGCAGCCGCCGGAGCTGCCACCGTGGTCTCCACCGTAACGGATTTGTTTTCTCTTGCTGACTCAGCAGCAGACACAGTCTTTGTATATTCACAAAGAGCTGATGAAGAGGACTTTAGGGACCCCCACCTGTGCCGTTGAGGCTAGGGAGTATGTTGTAAGTGCCTGTATGGTGTGCTCAGCCCATGCCGTCGCTGCACAGTCGCTAACCCCACTTACAACGCCCGTAGTGTGCCATGGAGGTGTGCTTGGGAAGAGGTAAAAGGGGAGCTGGGGGAGGGCAAGCTGCAGCTTTTTGACTGTGGGCAGGACAGAGATGTCTGCCAGTGCTGGCAGTGCTGAAATTGGCACCATTCGGGCAGCTGGACCTGTGAAATTGGGAGTGGGCACCAAAGCAGGTCCCAGGCGTTGGTTCCAAATTGTTTCATGGATTCGTGGAAAGGTTTGGGTTGGAAGGGACCTTAAAGCTCACCCAGTTCCAACCTCCTGCCGTGGGCAGGGACACCTCCCACCAGCCCAGGTTGCTCAAGGCCTGTTCCAGCCTGGTTTTGATGAGTGTGGTCTTGAGCACCCTCAGCCAGCCTCTGGCGCCCTGCAGCGCAGGGACACATCCTGTGCCTTGCTGGTGGAGCTCCCCTAGAGCTTTCTGCAGCTTCCCTGAGCCATCTGTCCTCAGGATGGTTCATGGAATCCAGATCTGTGACCTCGAGACACTCTGAAGCAGAGTGTGGGGAGACTGTGCCAGGACCCCAGGAAAGAAAATGCCCTTTGGCTGTGTGCAGGCCAGAGCTGGATTGCAGCCCTGCTCTCTGTAAGTGAGGTTAGTGGCCGTGGCTGTCTGATAACACATGGCCCTGCTGCCCCTCATGCTCTCATGTGTTATTGGAGCTTGTGGCTCTTGAGCTCTCCATTTCCCCCCTGCTAGACTTGGTTTAAAACAACAGCTTGAAACAGATTTGCTCCTTCTGAAGAAATGTCTGAATGAATTTTGGCCCTTTGGGGCTGGTGGGAGCAACTGCCCTGTTCTCCCAGGAGCTGCGAGCAAGTTTCTAGCTGTGAAAGCCCAACAGAGTAGCCCACAGTAGTCACTGAGTGTTTGGTGCAGATTTCCTTCCAGTCTGCTTAGATTTGTGTATAGAAACCGAATTGCTCTGCTGTAAGATGATGCTCAGAGGCCAGAGTGGGAAGCTGTGGCTCTGGCTCGTTCCAGCATTGCATCGGCTGCAGGCCAGGAGCTGCTTGGTGACTCGCACTGGCGGTAACGACCCCCATGTCCCGTTGGGAAGTGCTATTAATCAGGTCTCTATTTTGCTTACTTTATCTTTGGTGATACTTAACAGCACACGAATTGAGCATCCAGTGTCTATAATGCTGTTGCAAGGAGCTGACTTTGCAGCAGGAGAGCAGCCCTGCTGCAGCTGCTGCAGCAGAGCAGTGCCTGTAGAGCGAGTAGCGAGAGCGTAGCGCATGTAGCAGCCACATCTGTGCCTCCTCTAGAGTGCTTCGTAGGTAGAGCCTGGGCCTGCTCCATCAGTCTCGTTCTGTGCCCAGGACCTCAGTGTGTGCTGGTCGTGTCTGTGCTAAAGTTCACAGGAGTGCCAAAGCAGTTGTGCCAGGGAGAGCTGCCCTGGCTGGCCCTGCAGCCTGCTTCTCCTCCAGTGCCTTGGGGCTCTCTGCTGCTTCTGGCCTGGGGCTTCTTTCCCTTTTTTCAGACCCAGAGAGTGACTTTCTGCTGCACTGTGGTGGCCACCACGTGTGTGCTGAGCTGCTCTGCTGTCCCTGGGCACAGCACTTCTGCAGGGGCTCACTGTGGGTTGTTCCAAGGGCAGATTTCCCCCGTGCCTGGCTGCTGGGATTGGCTCCCAGTGGAGAATGCTGGCAGAACCCTCACGGGCTGGGGCCACCCTGGTTTTTAAACCCAAGTCCTGCAGGACCAGAGAGGTAGCAGAGCTCTGAGTGGAGACAGCTCCTGAGGACTCCCTGCAGGTGATCCCAGCTGCTTGTTCCATCTGCTTGTGGCACCAAGGATGTGCCCTTAGCAGCTGGAGCATCTCGGAGCTGCAGAGGGCTGCTAGGACAGGCAGAGTGCAGCTGGCAGCAGGAGCCTGGCTGCAGGCTCGGTTCTCCCCTTGCAGTCTGACCTTGTCTCAGACAGCAGCTCCCTGTGCCCCGCGGCGCGGAAGAGAGCAGCAGTGCAGCACTCTGGGTGTCCCTGTCCCTCAGAGCCTCCCGAGTGGCAGCTGCCAGAGGAGTAGAAGCTGAGGGGTGGGCTCAGTACCCTCCTGTGTGTCACTCCGGGAGCTCTCCGTGCTGCCAGGGCAGTGATTGGGGATTTTTCTCCCCTCCTTGGTCCTGCCCTTGTCTGACTCCATGGCCGAAGGGCTGTGGAAGCTCTTTGTTGTTAAATGGTTCCAGAGCAGGACAGGAGTGCGAGTGCCCAGGCAGCAGCAGGCACCACCCGAGGGGAGTTTCAGGGACGCTGTGCCCGGCAGACAAGCCCGAGAGCGGAGCCCCCTGGAGCCACCTCGGCGCTCTCTGCCGCGGGAGCCCCGGGGCCGCCTCCCCTTCTCCGCAGCCCTTGCAGCAGGCAGCCGCTGCCTGCCCCCCAGCACAGCTCTGCTCTGCAGCCGCTTGCGAGCTCCGAGGTCTTCTCCCCAGCAGGGCTGCTGCCGCCGAGGGAAATCCAATCCCACCCTTGCTGCGGCTGCTGCAAGGAGGCAGCCCCGGGCAGGTCCTCCCCCGCAGCGGCGCAGCGCGGCCGGGGAGCAGCGGCTGGCAGCGGAGCCTCTTGTGAACTTTGGCACAGACCTCTCGGTGGTGCCCATCCTGCCTCCCGGCAGCGAGGGGCTCGTGTCGGTGGTGCTGAGGGCCGCCGGGGGAGTTCCTCTTCTACTGATGCTCTGTTTTGTTTTTTCTCTCTCTCCCCTCCCCGTCTCTCTCCAACTCCCCCACGAAGCTTTCTCTCAAGCTGGTAAGCACATTTCGGCATGGTTTGTCCTGTCCTCGGCACCTTCCCCTCTGTGTGCGTGCCCGGCCCCTGCCCCTGCCCCCTGCCCACTCGGTGTTTGCTTTCTTGCCCTTCCTCACATCCCTCCGGAGGCGCAGCTCTGGAGTCCGCTGGAGGTGATCCCAGCTCAGCCTTCCTAATCAGCTGCTCGACATTAACTCTGCCTCTGTAGCTTAGTGTCACTTGGTAGAATCCTTAGGGCTATGAACACGTAGAAGGAATTCTGCTGCTGCCCAAGGGTGCAGAAAAGCATCGACAGGATGGAGTGGGAAGGAGAAATGATGATGCTGGAAAGAGAAATAAAGAGAAATCAAATGGTAAAATTAAAATGGAATTGAAACGAAATTCGAGGGGAAAAAAGAAATAAACATTTGAAAATTCAAAATCGTTAAAAATCGAAATGAAATAAAATGTGGGGAAAAAATGAAATGAAATAAAATTTTTAAATTAAAAACAAAAATTGAAATAGAATTTGGGGGAAAAAAATAAGTTAAAAATTTACAAATAAAAATTGAAATTAATTTTTAAAAAGAAATAAAATAAATATTTAAAAATTAAAAATAATTTAAAATTGAAATAAAAAAAATTGGAAAAATAAAATGAAAATAAAATTTAAAATTAAAAATAAAAATTGAAATTAAATAAAATTTGGGGAAATGGAAATAGAATTAAATTAAAAATAGTTAAAAATTTAAATAAAATTTAGAAAAAATGAAATGAAATAAAAATTTTAATTTAAAAACAAAAATTGAAATAGAATTTGGGGGGAAAATTAAGTTATATTACAAATAAAAATTGAAATTAATTTTTAAAAAGAAATAAAATGAAATTAAAATTTAAAATTAAAAATAAAAATTGAAATTAAATAAAATTTGGGGAAATGGAAATAGAATTAAATTAAAATTTTAAATTAAAAATAGTTTAAAATTTAAATAAAATTTGGAAAAAATTAAATGAAATTAAATAAAAATTTAAAATTAAAAAAGTTTAAAATTGAAATAATTTGGAAAAAAGGAAATAAAACGAAATTAAAATTTTAAATTAAAAATAATTCAAAACTGAAGTAAAATAAAATTTGGAAAAATAAAATGAAATCAAAATTCAAAATAAAAATTGAAATGAAATAAAATTTGGAAAAAAGAAATAGAATGAAATTAAAATTTAAAATTAAAAAAAAATTTTAATTGAAATAAAATTAAAATTGGAAAAATAAAATGAAAGAAAAAATCAAAATTAAAATTAAAAATGAAAAATTGAAATAAAATTTGGGGGAAAATGGAATACAATTTAAGAATGAAAACTAATTCAAAAAATTGAAATGAAAAAATGAAAAAAAAATTAAGCCAAACAAATTGGGAAAAGTGAAATTAAAAATAAATTTAAGTTTTAAAAAATCAATTCCTTTTTAAATTCGTTTTTTAAAATGAATTAAAAATTAGACAATTAAAACTCAAAACGAAATAGAATTTACCAACAAAAAATTTAAATGAAATTAAAAATTAGAATTAAATTAAAAATGTAAGAAAATTCAAATGGATTTTAAGCCTCCACCATGAAAGAGCTGAAAGCCAATGCAGAGCTCTGAGTGCTCGCAGGACCTGCCCCAGAGGGCAGTGCCTGTGGAGGGCAGCAGAGTTTGCTGCCCGTGCCCGGGGCCCCCTGGCGCTGCCCGCTCCTGGCCTACGTTTCACAGCCCTAGGTAGTGCTGCAGCCACTAACGCTGGGCTCTGCTGGCAGCCTTCACCCCCGGGGCTCAGCCTGGGGGCTGCAGATGCCAGCTGCCAGCCCTGGGGCTCTCCTGGATGCAGCTGGGAAGGTTTGTTGACCCCACGGTAAGAGGGGAGCTGGAAAGGGACGGGAGGGGACACACTGGGGACAGCAAACTGCCTGCTGAGCTCCACACGGGAGGTGCTGCCTCAGCTGCTCCACACCCTGGCAGCTGCTCCACCTTTCTGTGCCCTCGGGGAAGCCACTCACAACCCGAATGCAGCTGCTGTGTGCCCCACTGCATGCCAGCATGCAAGAGCCACGAGGCACTGGATACTGCTTTGGGGGGCTTCAGAGGACCTGCAGCAGAGCTCCAGCTGCAGTAGCTGGAAGTGTCTTTGGGCACCTGCAGCAGAGCTCCAGCTGCAGTAGCTGGAAGTGTCTTTGGGCACCTGCAGCAGAGCTCCAGCTGCAGTAGCTGGAAGTGTCTTTGGGCACCTGCAGCAGAGCTCCAGCTGCAGTAGCTGGAAGGTGTCTTTGGGTACCTGCAGCAGAGCTCCAGCTGCAGTAGCTGGAAGGTGTCTTTGGGTGCCTGCAGCAGAGCTCCAGCTGCAGTAGCTGGAAGGTGTCTTTGGGTGCCTGCAGCAGAGCTCCAGCTGCAGTAGCTGGAAGGTGTCTTTGGGTGCCTGCAGCAGAGCTCCAGCTGCAGTAGCTGGAAGGTGTCTTTGGGTGCCTGCAGCAGAGCTCCAGCTGCAGTAGCTGGAAGTGTCTTTGGGTGCCTGCAGCAGAGCTCCAGCTGCAGTAGCTGGAAGTGTCTTTGGGTGCCTGCAGCAGAGCCCAGCTGCAGTAGCTGGAAGTGTCTTTGGGCACCTGCAGCAGAGCCCAGCTGCAGTAGCTGGAAGTGTCTTTGGGCACCTGCAGCAGAGCCCAGCTGGAAGCTTTCTTCCCCTCACCAGACCAATCTTTAGGCTCTCTCTTCCCTACACATTTTGCTCTTGGCTGCATCACTGTGGACCTCTTCTGTCCAAAGCAGCTTCAGAGATGTGTAGGCCATGAAAGCTTCCTGCTGGAAGGAAGGGGCCAGGGCACAGAGCAGATGTGCAGAGGGCTCAGCCCCACCTGCAGCTTCCTGCTGGCAGCTTCCTCTCGGGTCCTCCTGTGCAGGAGCCTCAGCTGGGGCTGCTCAATCTCTTTGCTCCCATACACAGCTGCAGCCCAGCAGCTGGTCCTGGCACAGCCTCTTCTTCCACAGCCCTTCCCCGTGGGCCAGGGCAGCCCTGGACAGATGCAAGGTTAGGACCAGGACCCTCATTGCTGTGTGGTGACACTAATTAGTGTTGGGTGCTGCTGTGTGTCCAGCACAGCCTGCCCAGGCTGTCCCCTTGCCCCCTGACGAGGCACAGCTGGGTGGCACAGGATGGTGCTGTGGGTGGGGTTGTGTCCCCTGCTGCATCACTCTGAGGCAGAGCAGTGTGAGGGCAGAGAGGGACCCTGCTTGCAGGACCCCTCTGTGCTCCTCAGTTGTCTGTGGCTCTCACTCCCAGCTGGCTGATTCCATGACTCCTGAGTTACTCTTTCTATGTGCTGGAACAAGTGAGGGAGGAGAAATTGGGAGACTTGGAGTTGGAGCCTGGGTGCTGGGAAGCCTGCAGCGTGTCCTGACCTGGCAGAGCCCCCAGGGCAGCTCCTCTGGGGCCTTAGTGTGGTGAGGAGAGCCCTGGCACAAACGGCTGCACTGGAGCAAGCCTCAGGCAGGGCAGGGCAGCAGTTGGTGCATGTGACAAGTGTGTGGCACAGGAGCAGCAGGGAGGTGCCTGGAGCAGAGCAGGGCAGGCAGGGAAGGACAACTTGGCACGGGGGTGGCACTGTGTGCCATTGAGTGTGGTGGTGAGTGTGGGTGAAGAGGGATTCCCAGCCCTGCTGCTGGGCTGAGCCAGTCTGCAGCTGGTGAGCTGCCATCGGCAGCAGAGCTGGGATGTGCTGCTGGGGTTCTCCCGATCCCCCACCCACCCCAGGGGCTGCAAACTCTCCCTACAAGCCCAAGCAATGCTTCAGGCCACTGACTCTGCACAGATCTCTCTGAGCTGCTCTCAGAATGCCATCCTGAAGGATTCTGTCAGGCTCTGATTGTTTTTTCCTCCTTGTCCCTCCCTCTCCATTCCACTCTGCAGGGAGCAGGGCCAGAGGACTTCAGCAACCTCCCACCTGAGCAGAGGAGAAAGAAACTTCAGCAGAAGGTGGATGAGCTAAACAGGGACATCCAGAAGGAGCTGGATCAAAGGTAGGGCAAAGCTGTCCAGCGAGAGGTGGAGTCTGTAGGCTCCCACGGGACAGAAACCACAGCCTGAGGCACAGCAGAGAGGAGCAAGGCTCTGGGCTCATCCCATGCTCTCCCAAGGAAAGAACCAGCAGAGCAGAGGCTCTCTGAGGTCCCTTCCGACCTGAGCCATTCTAAGGACTCTGGGGGTGTTCCAGGCCAGGTTGAGTGAGGCTTGGCATGGCCTGGGCTGGTGGGAGGTGTCCCTGCCCATGGGTCAGCTTTAAGGTCCCTTCCAACATTCTGTGGTTCTGGAGTTAAGCCCAGGTTAAGAGCAGGGTTTAAGTCAGCAGAACTGAGGGCTCTTTGGACTGGCCTAGGAAGCAGCCCCAGCAGGGCAGTAAGAGTTAAACTCCTCCTGGTCCCTCTGCAGCCTTGTCCCAGCGCAGAGCAGTCCCACTGCTGCCACCCACACTGCCCCTCCCCTGCACAGGGCTGCAATTGTCCAGGCTCTGGTGGGAAACTCAGAAATGTGGAGGCTGTTAACTTGAGTCGTGGGACTCAGCTTAACCTTCCTGCCCCCAGCCCGTGCCTGGAGCAGGGCTGCGAGGGGCTGTGCCAGCAGCTCCCAGCCGGGAAAGGTTCATCTGCATTCCCTGCAGGCTCGGCCGCGGGGGCTGGGCTCAGCGCTGTCCACCAGAGCTCCACAGGCTCTGCAGGGTCTGTGAAGGCGTCTGCCAGGTTAATCCTGCCCTTGCTGTGCCACATGCATCCTGGCAGGCCTGAAGACTGCCCTCTGTCAGCCCAGGCACTTGGCATCTGGGCCGGTAGGTGGCAGCCCCCAGAAAGCCCCCTCAGAGCAAGTGCTGCTGACTCACCAGGTCTGAGGTCCCCTTGAGTGGCCCAGGGTCCATCTGTCACTGTGCTGTGGCAGTCACAAACCACCTGGGTCTGGCCTTGCTTTAAGCACTGTGAAATGAGGCTTTTGCTCCTCGTTTGGGCTGCAGAAGCCGAAGTGCAGCAGGCAGGGGGAGGGTTCCTGGTTAGCTCTGCATCTTCGCTGTGCCCAGCTCCAGCTCCTGTTTCTCAGCTGGGTTCCAGCCCCTGGTGGGTGCCTGTGGTGCAGCTGGGGCCGGGCTGATGCTCCTCTAGAGGCTGAAGCTGTTGGGTGCAGTGGCTACAAGATGAGTTTCTGCTGTGCCTCCTTTCCCCGGGGCCAGCATCAGATTCTCTAGTTCAGAAGGAATGTGGCAGGCTAAAAGCCAGGCCCAGTTGCTGCTCTTGCCTTGCAGGAGGCCACGGCTCAGGGCTTCAGCTGCTCTCTGCTAGCAGGCTCCAAGCAGGCCAGGGGGAGCTGGCATCAGCAGTCCTGGGCTGTCTGCACTGGCACAACACAGCAGGACCTCTGCCCAGGCTGCCACTGCCAGCCCTGCCCACAGGAAAGCCCTCAGCTGCAGCTGGACTGAGCAGTCTGGAGGGGTTGGCTTGTGGACAGTGTCTGTGTCACCTCACTGTAGGTGAAGCTGCCAGCTCTGCCAGTGTGAACTGTGGCATTTGCTGTGGCTGGCTCCACTCGGGCCAAAGCCTCTGTCTGGATCTCCTCAGCTGCCTTTTGCAGAGCAGGGCCGGGGCAGGCTGGGGCCTTTGCCTGCCCTCAGACACTGACACCTTTGCTTCTCCTGCTGGCCCTCAGAGATGCCTTAACCAAGATGAAAGATGTGTACAGCAAGAACCCTCAGATGGGAGACGCTGCCAGCGTGGACCAGAGGCTGGCAGAGCTTGGGCAGAACATCGAGAAGCTGCGGCTGGAGGTGCAGAAGTTCGAGGTATGGGAAGAGACCTGCAGGTGGGTGGCACTGGGTGCCTGATGCTGTCCCCCTGCAGGGCTGGCTGGCAGAGGTGCAGGGCAGGATGCCCATGTGGGTGGCACTGGGTGCCTGATGCTGTCCCCCTGCAGGGCTGGCTGGCAGAGGTGCAGGGCAGGATGCCCATGTGGGTGGCACTGGGTGCCTGATGCTGTCCCCCTGCAGGGCTGGCTGGCAGAGGTGCAGGGCAGGATGCCCATGTGGGTGGCACTGGGTGCCTGATGCTGTCCCCCTGCAGGGCTGGCTGGCAGAGGTGGAGGGCAGGCTGCCCATGTGGGTGGCACTGGGTGCCTGATGCTGTCCCCCTGCAGGGCTGGCTGGCAGAGGTGGAGGGCAGGCTGCCCGCACGGAGCGAGTCAGCGAGACGCCAGAGTGGCCTCTACGAGGCCCAGCACACGGCAGCCATCAACAGCTGTGCACAGGACAGAGAGAGGTACAGTACCCACGGGGTGTCCTGGGGGGCACAGTACCCACGGGGTGTCCTGGGAGGGGCGCAGGACCTGTGGGACCCAGCTCTGAGCCCTGTTTGTGATTATGATGTGGTCTGGGACAGCCCCGGGCTGGCAGGGAGCAGCTGGGGGGAGCTTTGGTGGGGAAATGCCCAGTGAGGGGGAGTTGGGCTCCTGTCTCTAGGGCCAGGTGACAGGAGGAGAGGAAATGGCCTGAAACTGTGCCAGGGCAGGGCTAGGTTGGAGATGAAAGATTTCTTTGCTGCAGAGCTGGTCAGGGACTGGCACAGGCTGCCCAGGGAGCTGCTGCAGTCTCATCCCTGGAGGTGTGCAAGAACCATGTAGCCCTGGCACCTGGGCCCGTGGTGGTGCTGGCTTGCTGGTGGAACTGGGTGGCGTCAGAGGGCATTGCCAGGCTCAGTGACTCCGTGGCCATGGTGGCAGCTGCAGAGACAGAGCTGAGCTCTGCGCGGCTGAGCTGCAGCTGCTGGCCCTGCCCGCGGTGCCCGGCGCCAGCTGCTCTCGGGAGCCTGCTCGCTATAGTTGCTGTGTCTCTTCCTCTCTTGAGCAGCCCAGATGGCAGTTACACAGAGGAGCAGAGCCAGGAGACTGAGCTGAAGGTGCCTGCCACGGACTTCGACGATGAGTTCGATGATGAAGAGCCCCTGCCCACCATAGGCACCTGCAAAGCTCTCTACACCTTTGAAGGTACCACCCAGCCCTCGCTCTCACTGCTGTGTCTGCCCTGCATGGCAGGGGCTGGGCTCAGCTTTGGGTCTCTCGCTCCAGGAAGGACACTGAGAGGCTGGTGCAGGACCAGGGAAAGGCAACAAAGCTGGGGAAGGGTCTGGAGAACAGAGCTGGGGAGCTGGGGGGGTTCAGGCTGCAGGAGTCTGAGGGAGACCTCAGTGCTCTCCACAGCTCCCTGAAAGGAGGCTGCAGTGAGCTGGGATTGGGCTCTTGTGTCCAGCGTCAGGGGATAGGAGGAGAGGCAATGGCCTGAAATTGTGCCAGGGCAGGGCTAGGTTGGAGAGGAGGAAAAATGTCTTTGCTGCAGGAGTGGTCAGGGATTGGCACAGGCTGCCCAGGGAGGTGCTGGAGTCCCCAGCCCTGGAGGTGTGCAAGAAACCTGTGGCCATGGCACCTGGGGCCATGGTTTAGCGCCCACGGTGGTGCTGGGCTGGTATTGGACTCGGTGACCTCAGAGCAGAGCTGTGCCAAGTGGGAGCCTTCCCTGGCCCCTGCAGTGCTCCAGCAGACACAGGCAGTGGCAGCCAGGCTCTGGCTGCCCTGCACTGTAGAGAGCTCTGAGGCAGCAGCTGTGCCCTGCTGGGAGCAGCAGGCCAAGCCCTGCCACCAGGGTCACCTTCAGGGGTCCCTGTGCCAGGCTCTCCTCTCGTTCCTGCTGCCAGCCAGGCTGCGGGCACCGCATGGGCATGGCGTCAGCCTGCCCCCAGCTGTGCCCTGCCTCTGAGCTGCCGTGGTGCAGGGCTGAGCTGAGCTGTGCCCCCAGGTCAGAACGAGGGAACCATCTCGGTGGCAGAGGGGGAGCTGCTCTACGTCATCGAGGAGGACAAGGGCGACGGCTGGACGCGGGTGCGGCGCAGCGAGGATGAGGAGGGCTACGTCCCCACCTCCTACCTGCAGGTCTATTTGGACAGGAACGCCAAAGGTGCCAGGACTTACATTTAATGCTTCTCTTGTTGCTTGGTTTGCTTGGCCAGAGCCACCCGGCCCTGGAGCTGCTCTGTGCCACGTCAGAGCCTGTGCCAAGCCTGTGCGGTGCCACCAAGCGTGCTGTGTGGTGCCCACACTGACCTGGCTGCCTGTCCCGCAGAGCCTGCCGGTGCTGAGCCCAGCAGGGTGCTGAGCCCAGCAGGGTGCTGGCCTGGCACGCTGGGGGGAGGGGCAGCCTGTCCTGGGCAGCACTGCTCAGCTGCCACAGCCAGCACAAAGCCCTGCGGCTGCCTCTGGCTCTCCTCCGGTGGCATCTGAGACATCCTCTCGAGTCAGCTGCTTGTGCCAGGCTGGCCCTGTGGAGTGGCACACGGGAAAGGTGCTGCCGGCTCAATCTGGTGCCTCTCAGAGCCTGCAGTGATCTCTGGACCCTCTGGATGGAGACCTGGGCAGCAGTTAGTGGCTGGGCTGGGAGGGAGAGGCCTCACCAGAGCAGGGCTGCGCAGCAGCAGCACCCTCTGGTCGGGGGTGGGCACAGCACTGCTGCCGAGGGGGAGCCTCTGGCCCTTCCCTCCTCAGAGATGGGCTTTGGGCTGCACTGCTGCCTCAGTCAGGGGCAGCTGCTTCAGGTGACCACCGCTAAAGGTTTCACCTCCTACTCACACACTCAGTGCAGGCAGCCCCTGGTTGGGCTCCTCTCTGCTGTTGCTTTTCCCTGCCCCCTGCGGGGGGCTGCGAGCAAGCAGCACTGCAGGGCAGCCCTGGCTGCCTGCTGCGGGCCCCAGCAGCACTGGGGCATGCCACAGGCTGAGGAGTCCAAAGCTTGCAGCTCTCTTTCACAGCAGGATGTGCCTGAAGGCCACTCGCAGTGCTTTGTGCTGAACCCTTCTGCCTGGGGCTGTGGGCAGCAGGAGGAGGTGGTGTGGGGCTGTGGCTGAGCAGGCACTGGGGGGGGGGGGGGGTGTCACTCCACTGGGTTGGATGTTGAGCAGCCTGGAGCCCCCTGCTGCAGGGCCAGGGCAGGGCTGGTTTCCTGTTGGCACCACGCAGCAGCTTGTGTCTGCCGTGGCAGGTGCAGGGGGGGTGAGGTGCAGAAAGCCTTGGGTGAGCTCTGAGTGTGCTGCACACGGGGAGTGGGGAGAGCAAGGAGCACCTCCTGTGTCCTCCTCCTGTCACCCCGGGCACGGGGGGGACGTCCTCTCCGCTGCGGGGCAGTGGCTGGAAGCAAGGTGAGGGTTCTGCTGGGAGCTGTGCAGCTGGCACAGCTCAGCTGGTGGCATCTGAGCAAGGAGCCTGAGTCACACCAGGCAGCAGAGCAGAGGGCTGGGAGGAGGTGAAGCAAAGCAGAGTCTGTGCTGGGGGGGAGCAGCCTGAGTCCCTCCTGCTGACTACCACAGCCCCAGGCTGGCTCCAGTTTCCCTGATGGGAGGACATGGCAGGAGGAGATGGTGCCAGCAGCACCCTGTGGTGTTGGGGTGGTGCTGGCTGGTGGGGTTGGCACAGCCTCTGCAGAGCCCTCCCAGCCTCAGGAGATCTCTCCTGGTTTAGTGCTTGCCAGGTAAGGCAGGAGGTACAGAGGCTCAGCTGGGCTGAGGCTTTGGACCTCTGCCCCTCTGCTCTTCCAGTGTGGGCAGTGTGCCAGGACTCCCCAGCCCAGGTGCCCAGGAGCTGAGCTGGCTGCAGCCTTTCCTCTCTCTGGGTGCGTGGCTGCTGCTTACCCTCCCTGCCGGTGCGGGAGCTCCCAGTCCCTCCTCTGCGGCTCTGGTCCCCGAGCTGCCTGCAGCTGCTGCCTGCTGCTGGGGCTGTGCCCTCTGGGCAGAGGCTGTTTCACTTCTGTTCTCTGAGCATCCTGACCCGCAGGGCTCTGCAGCTCCTGTACTGCTGCCTAATAAACGTTCTCTCCTCTCGCTGCTCTCGGGGGTGTTCTTTGCCAGGGGCAGTGTGCTGCACTTTAGCCTGGGGGGAAGCACAGCCCTGGGTGGGCCCAGCAGTGTGCAGGGGCTGGGTTTAGAGGCTGCTTCCAGCTCCCTGTTCACGCGGGGCCTGCCCTGGGCACCGAAGGGGCTCTGCAGGCTGCGCTGCTCTGGTTCCTCCTCAGATCCCTCTTCCACCTTCCTGCAGCTGGCCCTCGGTGCCAGCCCTGGAGCTGCCCCAGGCTCAGCACCTCCCTGCACGCTGAGGTGCCACAGCTTTGTGTTCTCTCCTGCTCTGAGGAAGTGCTGGCAGGGTCCTGCTCCCAGCCTGCTGCCCCAGCAGTGCCCCAGCAATGCCGGGGGGCAGGGCTGGGGGGGTGCTGCCGCTGGAGTGCTGCCTCTGTCTGCCCCAGCTCGGGAGCCCTCCTTAACCCTTTCTCAGCTGTAGCTGCTTGGCTGCTGTGTTCCCCTTAACCTGCTCAGGCAGTGCTGCTCTTCAGGCTCCCTCTTGGCCCAGCCTCTTTCTAATCCAAGTCTCTCTCTTTTTGTCTCTTATGTTTTAGATCCCTAAAGGTGTTTGTGCTGGTGCAAGAACCTCGGGGCGAGCTTGTCACAGAAGGAGAAACAAAATGGTCTGTGAACCCTGCAGGCAGACACACACTGCCCTGGGAGCCAGGCTGCCAGCCTTGGCTGCAGCTCCCACTCACAAATTCACACCTAAATTGCCCCCAGCCTGGCTCAGCAGCTTGCTCTTCATGGCATGCACTCACCAGCCCTCCCCACGCCTCTGCCAGCCTGGCACAGCTCCTCTGTGACCACAGCCAACACTTGCCCCTGCCAGCACCCCTTGCTGAGGACTGGCTGCCCTCGGAGGCAGAGGCTGAGCAGGGCCCCAGCATGGTCTGTCTGCTGTCCCCCCGTGTCCCTCAGCCCCCCTGAATGTATGCCCTGGGCCAGCAGCTCTCACACGGTGCCTTTAGTGCCCATCCCCTGGGCAGCCTGGAAGGGAGGTGGACTGCAGGTGGAGAACTTCCCCTGGGGCAGGCTCCCAGCAGCTGGGCTGGGGGCTCTCAGGGGGATCCTCTGGGCCCAGGTGCATCATTCAGTGTCCTGCTCCCCCCAGAGCTCACTGATGCCAGCCGCTGCTGCGTGATAGCTCCAGGCTGATGCTCATCCCAAGTGTCCACTGCCTGTGACCTTGCTGTGCCCTGCCAGCCCCAGGCTCACCTCTGAGTGCTGTCTCCTGCCTGTTCTCTCTGCCCCTTCCTCTTTAGCCGCCTCCTCCTCCTCAGACAGGCAGTGGCAGTGTGGGCTGCAGCCCCAGGCCGTGGTGCCCAGGGCTCCGTTGGGCTCCGTTTTGCTCTCGATTCCAGCTGCATGCTCACCCCTGTCGCCTTGCCCAGGTCACCCTGCCCCGGTGGCCTTGCCCAGGCCCCACTGTGTGCTGGCTCCTTGCCCTCTCTGCCTGCAGTTGTCTCCTGTTGGGTTGTTTTGCTGCGTTCCAGCCCTGCCTCCTCTCTCTGCATGGCCTCCTGTGTGTCCTCATCACTTCACTGCTTGAGCTACAGAGTTCCTTTAGAGCAATAAGAGCAGACCCCTGGGCACCCTCCTCCTCCTCCCACCTTGCCATGGACTGGAGCTTGACCCAGGAGCCAGCAGGCACTGTGCCCACCCTGCCCTCTCTTGGGCTCCTTTGAAGCAGTAGCTAAGTGGTGCTGCCTTTGCCCATCTCCTGCAGTGGGCACAGAGCTGCAACATCCCCAGCCCTGGCTCAACCTTGACCTCAGCTGCCCGAGGAAGGCTCAGAGCTTCCTCCCCTCCTGCCCTTGGCTGTTGGCTGCCCCTTGCCCTTCACTGCTGCTGGGAGTTTGATCTGGTACCTGGCTGAGCCCCATCAGAGTCACTGCTGCTCAATCCCTCCTGAGGGCTAACTCAGCGATCAGCAGATCGTTCTGGGAGGGAATCCACTTTGCTCTTAGGGCTCTTCAGCACCTCTGTGTCCCCAGAAGGTGAGAAGAGGGACAGGGAAGCCTCTGGCAGTGAGCTTGGCAGCTCTCGGGCTGAGTTAGCAGCTGCTCCCCGTGCTGTGGTGGCCTGGCCTGTCCCCATTGGGATGAAGTCACTTCGGAGCTGGTGGCAGGCACTGCTCAGAGCTCTTGGCCCTTCCTCATCCCAGATCCCCACTGCTGCTTTTGCTGACACAAAGCCCTCAGCCTGCAGCTCCTGTCTCTGCTGGTGTCTGCCAGCAGCAGCTTCTGCTTTTCCTCCACCTGCAGGGACTCAGGAGCCTGCCCCTGGATGCAGGCGCTGGCAGGGCCCTGATCCACTCGATCCCCATCCCCAGTGCTGCTCTGCTCACTGCACTGCCCGGATCCAGGAGCAGGCAGCAGCAGAGGATGACCCAGCCCTTGGCACCTGAGCGCCTTGCAGGGGCTCTGTGGCACCCCCTGCTCAGGCTGCAGCAGCATCAGAAGCATCTTCAGCATGGGTTTAGCTGCAGGGTTTCTCCTCCTGGTGTGGAATCAGCAGCTGGAAGAATTCCTCCTCACCGATGTGTGGAAATTCCAGGCTGTGCTGTGCCCTGGGTGCCCCCTGCCACCCCCTGCACATCTGAGCAGCTGCAGTGTTGGTGCTGCAGGAGCAGGGACTTGGCTCTTGCTGCCTGGTTTGCTCCAGCAGCCTGCCTGCAGCTTTGGTAAAGTTGGCAGCCCCTAGCTCAGAGCTGCAAGAAGAGGCCTAAGGTCAGCCCAGGCTCAGTCCTCTGCTCAGGGCAGCCAAGGAGGAGCCTCAGCAGGACTCAGCCTCTGCACAGGCCTAAGGACTCTCTGGGGCTGGTTTTTACAAGCTCTGACGTTCCTAATGCTGCCCAGGAGCCAGGGCTGCTCCTCCTGGCACCTCCTCAGCCCAGCAGAAGCCTCCCATGCCCTTTGTTACCAGCTGTAAATAGAGAACTGACACTGGAAGCTGTGGCTCCTGCTGGGTGCTGCTCAGAAGTTCATCCACTTTGATGCTTTTTTGGGTTTTTGTTCTCCTGCCTGAAGTGTCAAAAAGAGACCTAAAAGAAGCCAAAATTCTATTTTCAGAGGCTGCTGTTGAGCACTTTTTTATCTGTATATCTGTGTTTGTGGTTCCAGCATGGGGCCCTGGGTCCTGCTGGCATCTCAGTGTTGTGATTTCATTGCCAATGTGTAACAGGTTCTGGTGTTGCCCTTCCATAGCTGGAGACAGAATCCAACCAAATAAAAGTGCTTCCACCTCGTGCCCGTGGCAGGGGAGTCACCACCTGTGCCAAGGAGCAGCTCCTTCCAGCCAGGCACCTCCCAGGACACTTCTGAGCAGCCAGAGAAGAAAAAGGCTTTGGAATTCTGGAGTGGCTCAGGTTGGAAGGGACCTCAGAGATCATCTCCTGCAACCTCCCACCGTGCCCAGGGACACCTCTCAGCTGGGCTCAGCTGCTCAGGGCCTCATCCAGCCTGGCCCTCAGCAGCACCTGAGCCGAGCCGGAGGGGTCAGAGCAGAGCTCTAGGGCAGGGCTGGCAGCACTCTGATGGGCAGAGGGTAAGAGAACCTCCAGCCTGGCTCTGCCAGGCAGCTCTGGGGCTGTGGGCTGGGCACACATTGCCCCTTCCGAGGGGAGGGCACTGGCTGGGGGCTGCTGGCAGGCTTGGAGCTGCTGTGCAGCTGCCGAGGGGGCAGGGCTGTGGGCGAGATGTGAGCTTGGAGCTGAGGACCCAGCGGAGCCTCTGGCAGCCAGCGAGGCCCAGGGGGCAGGACATAGCCCTGGGTGGGCAGAGGGCACAGAGCTCCTCAAAGCTGCCAGGGTCGTGGGGTCCCTGAGTGGGCCACTTGAGCAGCAGCCTGCCAGGAGGCTCCTGGAGACTTGGGCCCTGAGCCCTGCAGCTGCCTTGCTGGCTTGAGCTGCCAGCTGGGGCTCACCAGGTGAGAGAGGGCAAGGTGCTCTCAGCACCCAGCGAGGAGCTGGTGCCCTCCTGCAGCAGCACAGAGGGGGCACTGCTGCTCAGGGCAGGGGGGTCCCTGCCAGGCCTCTTGGCTGCAGCAGGTTTGGGCTTCTGCTCCCCTACCCAGGTAGCCAGCAGAGCAGAGCCCAGGCTGAATGCAGAGGCTTTATTGTACCACGGTCTCAGCAGTGTGACACAAGCACAGCAGGGTGGGCAGGGGCTGCACAGCCTCCTGGGGGCACCACGGACACACAGGGGCTGACAGGGACACGGCAAGGAGAGACCCCAGCAGTGACTCCTCCTCTGCCCCCACCAGGGCCAAGGCTGCCCCTCACCCTGCATCCCCTCAGGCCTGGGCACAACTCCAGGCTCCCAGCAGGAGCAGGCTCAGCCTGGGCACAGAGTGATGAAGGAGTCCTAAAGGCTGTGCCAGAGCTGCCCTGTGTCAGCTCCCAGCTGAAGGCACTCCTGGGCCACCCCTGGGGGCTGCCCCCAGAGCTAGGGGGGAGGCCCAGGGCAGGAGGCGAAGCTCCCTGCGGTGCTCTCTGCAAGCAGGGACTCAGGTGCAAGGAGCAAACGAGGTCTGGCTTTAGGGGCTGGGGGAGGAGGGATGAGGCTCCCTCAGCAGGGGCTAGCTGCTGGCAGCAATGAGATGAGCAGCAAAGCCAGGAGGTGTTGGCACCAGCACAGAGCCATCTGGAGCCTCTGTGGCTTCGGCCAGCTCCAAGGAACAATTTCCCTACTGCTGGAAACAGACTCATGGAAGGGGCTGGAAGGGACCCCAAAGATCCTCCAGTCTCACCCCCTGCCACGGTGGGGACAGCTCCCCCAGCCCAGGCTGCTCAAGGCCTCATTCCCCATGGCTTTCATCACTTACAAGCTTGGAGCCTCCACAGCTGCCCTGGACAACCTGTCCCAGTGCTCAGCACCCTCCTGGGGAAGGCTTTCTCCCTCCTGTCTCATCCCAATCCAGTTTCTTCCACTTAGGAGCCATCCCCTCTTGTCCTGCCGCTGCAGGCCTCTGCCCAAGGTCCCTCTGCAGCAATCCTGCAGCCCCCTTCAAACACTGGAAGGCTGCCAGAAGGTGTCCTTGGAGCCTTCTCCAGGCTGCACCCCCCCAGCTCCCCCAGCCTGTCCCCACAGCAGAGCTGCTGCAGGCTCTGATCATCTTCGTGGCCTCCTCTGGCCCTGCTCTAAGAGTTCCATAACTTCTGTTCCATTGCATTTATAGAGTGGAGAGGAAAAGCAAAGTGCCCAAAGCCAACCCTGCAGAGAGGCAGGGCCTGGGGGCACAGGGGGCAAGCTGCAAGTGCTGGGTCCTTGGGAGCCAGCAGGAGAGGGCCTGGGTCACAAGAGCCTGGAGAAGCTCGGCTGCAGGCTCCTGCCCCACGCTGCCAGAGCTGGCTCACAGAGAAGCTGCTCTTCTCCCCACCCTGCCCAGCACCACCACATCCAAAGCCACATGACAGGACAGTGGAGGGTCCCTGCCCCCCCAGGAGAGGTGCAGGAGCTGCAGCCACCTCGGGGGGGCTGGCTCCCAGGGGCTCCTCACACTGCTCGCGTCTCCGCCTCGATCTTCTGCTCCCCGTGCAGGGCCTCCTGCTCCTGGGCCTGGGCCAGGCTCTGCCTGATGGCAATCTCGGGCCCCCCCCCGTACAGGGTGCTCAGGTAGGTCCAGGTCTCCTCAGAGATCTGCCCATAGTCAGCGCCTGCAAGGGGCAGCAGCAGAGTCAGGCCTGCAGCCCTGGGAGGGACAGGCTGGTGCCCCACAGCCTGAGGATGTCCTCAGCCACCTCCCCCTGCTCAGCCCCAGGGAAGCTGAGCCAGGAGACCTGCTCCAGAGCCACCGAAGCCCTGCTGGCAGCTCTGCTCTGCACAGCACAGCGTCCCCAGTCCCCATGGGGCACCTCTCCCTTCCCCAGAGAGGAGCCAGCCAGCACCAGCCTCACCCTGCTTGACTTGCACATGGCCCCCGGCTTTGGTGAGTGCGATCTTGCTGTTGTCGATGGGCCCAGGAGGCTCTGCAGGAGGAGAGCAAACCTCAGCCCCATGCTGCTCTCCATGGTGCCACCAGAGCCAGGGTATCCCCGAGCCAGGTCTGCCCTGCCCTTGGGGCCTCCAGCCAAGCCCAGCGGCTGCTCCCAGCCCCACTCAGGCTCCAGCCACAGCAGCCAGCACTGAGGACCTCCCCAGCAGACCTGTTCCCACTTCACCTCTCACCCCCCCGAGCCAGAGGTCTGCAGCTTCTTACCATTGTCCTTGCCCTTGACAAAGGCCTCCCACTCGCGGAACCACTGCATGCTGATGCAGTAGATGACACTGGGAGACTCCTCTGCCTGGAAGGCCTTGTTCAGCTGGGGAGCAGGACAGAGACAGGCAGGATGCAGCTCCTCTCCTTGCTGCGCTCCAGAACCACCCCAGGCAGCTCCCCCACCCTCACAGCCTCCTCCTGCTTGCCAGCCCTGGTGGCCGCAGGCAGCCACGCACAGCTCTGTGCTGCTCCAGCTGCCTCGCTGTGCTGCAGGCCCCTGGCCGTGCTGGAGAGCATGTGGAGCCTCCCCAGCAGCTCAGAGCCCTGCCCTGGCTGCTGCCAGCTGCCCCCCGTGCCCACCTTGATGAAGGTGTCGATTTCGATGCGGCGGCGCTTGGCCAGGGCCTCGATCTCCACCTGGCAGATGGAGCACACGTAGAGGTGGTTCACAGCAGGGCCTCCCCCAAACCTGAGCACGGGAGGAGAACAGAGCTGCAGGAGCATGGAGATGCTTCCCAGCCCTGCTCCCTGCTCAGCTGCAGCTGGAGGAGGGCAGCCTGCAGCTGAGCTCTGTGCTCTGCCTGCCATGATGGAGCTCAGCTGGCTCTGAATGAAGAGGCTACACCAAAGCCCAGCCTCTGCCAGCCCTCACTGGGCACTGCCTGCCTTTAAGGGCCCCGGGAGGGGGATTGTGCCCTGGTCACTGCCCCAGGTGTGGCACTAACCCCAGGCTCTTCGGGAGGCAGCAGGAGGCAACTCCACTTACCTGTTGTAGAGATACTCCCACACGTTCTGGGGCAGGATCACCACCAGGTCGTCAATGTAGTGGTACTTGTTGGGAGGGATCCCTGTGGAGGGCAGGCAAGAGGGGCAGTGAGGCAGGAGGCTGGCAAGAGGGGCAGGGGTAAGGACTGCTGCTGCTAAGGACACAACTGAGAGGGGCAAAGCTTCCTTGCTGGGAACTCCAATCCCAGAACTGGTTCCTTTGCTGACAGGAGGCAGCTCAGAGCCTGGGGAGGGCTCTCAGCTTCTCATCCAGTGCTGCGTTTCCAGATGGAGATTTGTGATCTCGAGGGCAGGAGAGGCAGGACAGCAGAAGGTGCCAGCAGCTCTCTGCAGCTTGGCCTGGGTGCCAGCCTGGCTGCCAGGCACCCTCAGGCAGCTGCTGCCTTAGCTGCTTGCTCCAGCTTCGCCTGGAGAGCCAAATGCAGGCTGCAAAGTGTTGTCTCCAGCACTGCTCCACCCTGGGCAGCAGGACCATGGGCTCCTCGTCCCCTCCTTCCCAGAGCAGCCCTGGACACAGCTGCAGCTTTCTCTGCGAAGCAGAGGCAGAGCTGAGAGTTGCCATTCCCAGGTGCCCAGCAGGGCCTCACCCCCGTGAGAGCAGAGGAAGGTCTGGTTGGTGATGGGCCCGGGCTCGGCGAAGGTGTTGAACTTGTTGAGCCACTCCCTGGAGATGTAGAACTGCAGCAGGCTGTGCTCCTTCATGCTGGCCAGCGACACCACCTTCTGCCGCTCCCGCACCGCCTCCTCGCTGCTCTTCCTGCAGCAGGGGAGGCAGAGGCAGCGCTGCGGGGCCCCGGCCGTGCCAGGCCGGCCCCGGGGCGGGGGCCCGCGGGGTGGCACCGCTCACCTGTAGAACAGGACATAGGCCTCGGCGCCCTGCACCGCGCTCTCGTGTGCCTCGCTCACGTACTGGTCGTCGAACTCGTACCACTGCCCGTTGATCACGTTCTGGCAGTAGGCAGTGTAGTGCCCACCTGTGGCACGGCAGAAGCAGGCTGCTGGGGCTGGCAGCGGGGCACCGGGCAGGCCCAGGCCGAGCTCGGCAGCACAGGCAGCACCAGCTGCTGCCAGAGAAGAGAGAAAGAGCAAAGAGCCCAATTCACAGAACGGGTTGGGTTGGAAGGGACCTTGAAGGTCTGCTGGTGCCAATCCCCTGCCATGGGCAGGGGCACCTCCCACTACCCAGGCTGCTTAGGGCCTCAAACAACCAGGCCTTGGATACCTCCAGGGAGGGGCATCCATAACCTCCTTGGCAGCCCATTCCTGGTCAGGCAATCTCTGCAGGAGCAGCGGAGCCTGGCACTGCCACCCTGATTTGTCTGTCCTGGGAAGGGCCTGAGAGACCAAGGAACAAGAAAGGGTCTGGGCTGGCCCAGTGCTGAGGCTGGCACAGCTGCAGGAAGCCATCAGGAGCTGCTTGGTTCTCTTCCCAAAGGCTGGGGAGCAGAGGACAGGGCTGGTGCTGCACCTGCCCCGGGGAGCTGCTGGCACAGAAGGACTTGGACTCACTGCCTGCTGTGCCGTGGTGACAGATGACTGAGAGCAGGTCGTAGGTGGTGATCTGGGAGACACACTCCTTGGCCAGGAAGGGCCTCAGGTCCAGCCCCTCCAGGGGGAAGGAGACATGGCTGCTGATCTTGAAGGAGTACATCACCTCGTGCCGGAACCGCTTCAGGTGGATGCAGAGGATCTGCAAGGACAGGCAGAGGGAAGCCCGAGGCAGAGGGCGGCAGCGGGCACTGAGCTCAGCTCCTCTCGGCCAGCAGTGCTGCTGGCTCATCAGCTGAGGGCAGGGAGGGGTCTCCTGACTGGCACAGCACTTGGCCACCGCAGAGGGGCTGCTTCTGTCCTGCCTCCAGCCTCCCAGCTCCCTCGGGGCTGCTGGCAGCAGGGCAGGTGCCCCGGGGCCGTCCCTCACCTCTGGCAGCCGCAGCACCTTGCAGTATTTGACTCCATTCCGCAGCCTGGGGGAGAAAGGAACCAGCTGAGAGACCCCAGGGCAGAGGGACGGCAGAGGGCAGGGCTGGACCTTGCTGGCTGTGCAGTGCCAGAGGAATGCAGCAGCAGCAGACCCAGGCTGCAGCAGCACTGCAGCTTCCCCTGCCAGGCCTCATCTCCAGTCACATCCTTCTGCCTTTCTTCCCCCCTGCACCTCTGCCACCTGTGCCCAGCGACCTCCCAGAGCAGAGCTCAGCACAAGGCAGGGCAGATGGTCCATGCCCCTTGGCAGGGCAATGCCCAGGCCCAGTGTCTGGCGGCAGACGTGAAGGTGAAGGTGCAGGAGCAGAGCCCAGCCCAGGGGGTGCAGACTCACTTCTTGCAGCGCTCACAGCTGTACATATTGTCCCCTGCAGGGCAAGAGGAGAGAGCAGCTCAGAGCACACAGCACCTCCAGAGCGCTCCTCCAGCAGCCCTCCTTTGCTTGTGCTGTCAGCCTCACTGAACACAACTCACCCTTCAGCTCATCTGCTGCGAAGAAGGCAGCCAGGCAGTCCTCCAGGGTCACCACAGGCCCCCAGAACCAGCTGGGGATGCAGGACACCACGAACCTGCAGAGGGGGCACCGAGGCTCACGCACTGAGCAGCTGCACCCTGGCATGCAAAGGCCCAGCAGGTGCTGGGTTTCCTCCTGGCTTGCAGGCCCTGAGCTCCCCACGTCCCAGAGCAGCAGGCAAAGCTGAGCTGGCTCTCCCTGCTGCCCTTCCCACTGTGCCTGGTCAAACTGGGAATGACTTGGGAAACTACACCGGGAATGACTGCCCTGGGGGCCAAGCCTGAGCCGAAGGCAGAAGGCAGTGAGGACTCCTCAGCTGCCCAGCAAGTGCTCCAGGGAGTGGGGCCTGCTGGCACTCCTGCCCTGGCACTGCAGGGCACAGCAAGAGGGGCAGCAGAGGGCCCTCACCTGCGGATGTAGTCCATGATGAAAGCAATCCAGCCCTGGGAGGCGTAGCTGTCCCCACAGCTCCCTGCCTTGGCTGGCACGTTCTGGTAGATGGCAGAGTGCAGCTTGGCCAAGTCCTCCTTCCCCGGGATGGGGAGGGACAGGTCCTGGAACGTCTCCACTGTCGTAGAGACCTGGAGATAGGCAAGAGGAAGAGGTCTGGGCTCTCTGAGCAGCGTGGGGCTGGGCCTGGCCTTCAGCAGCTCTGCTCACTGCTTGGGTTTGGGCTAGGCCAGAAACTGGAGCTGGCCGTGAGCAGCTTGCTCTGGGCAACGACTGCTCCCTGCTGCCAGCAGGGCCCTTTGGCATGAGGGTTCCTGGTGTGAGTGGCACCCTCTGGGCCAGCTCAGTGACATGGGCAAGAGGACAGAGCCTGCAGGGAAACAGCTCCTGTGCCTGCCCCCTGCTCCACTCAGCTGGGCTGCCCCGCTGTATGCCACAGCGTCTGGAACAGGGGCACCACCTCCCAGCAGAGGTCTAGGAGGGAGAGTAGGCTGGCACACAGCAGGGCACTCACCCTGTCACAGGTGAGGCACTGCACCAGGCTGAGGATGGAGCCGTCGAAGATGTCGGAGATGACACTGCGGTAGCGAAGCTCCTTCTTCTTCTTGCCAGAGGCCTGCAGCTGGGCTGGGGGCAGACAGGGCACAGACAGGGCACACTCAGCTGCCCCCCAGCCTCCCAGCCGGGCTGGGAGCAGACAGGGCACAGACAGGGCACGCTCAGCTGCCCCCCAGCTCAGCGGTGCTGCAGCCACGCAAGGCAGTGGCAGGGCCAGTGCCGCCCTGCATGTTCAGACACCGCTTGCACGCCTGCTGCCTGCTGCCTGCTGCCTGCTGCCTGCTGCCTGCTGCCTGCTGCCGCCAGGAGCGGGAGGGGCTGTACCTTTCTTCAGCACGTAGGCAGGGCCCATCCTGGCCGGGCTGGAGCGCGGAGGGCTGCTGGAGAGCTTGGAGTGCAGGTCGGGGTGGGCAGGGCTGCAGGGCCTCGACGGGCAGCGCACGTAGGCGTCGTTGTCAGGCTCTGTGCGGGACAGAGCAGCAGAGCTCTGCAGAGGAGCCCAACTGGCAAGGGCAGCCCAGCTCTGCCTGCCAGCACCAGGGCTTGCCCAGTACGCCCAGTTCAGTGCCTGCTGACTCGTTCGTGCAGGCTGGGGGCTGCAGCTCCCTCCCTGCACAGAGCTGTAGAGGACAGCTCAGGATCACAGCTACAAAACCCCAACCTGCCACTTGTTCACACTTGTGACTGCTGAGGTTTGCCAGCTCGCTCCTGGCTGCCTCCTGCACCCACGCAGCCCTGCAGCCCCCGGTGCCAGCTGGCAGAGGCAGGGCCTTGCAGAGAGAAGCTGTGCAGGTGGAGCTGGCTCCACACCTACACCTTCACTGCTGCTCCTCTTTCCCCTGACACACACCACTGCACAAACCCCACAGCCCACGGGGGCACAGCCCTGCTGGAGAGGCCACTGAGGGTAACCTCGGGTGGAAGGCCTCTGCCAGCCCCAGCAGGCAGTCACAGTGCCCGGTGCCCACCGCTGCCCCGCCAGGCGGTCTCTGTGCAGGGCGGCAAAGAACAGTGCTGCCAGAGGGCTGTACCTGGTGTCCTGCACGGGCTGGCAGGACCAGGAGCTGGCAGCATCTCGGGTGAGGCTCTGCCATCCACTGGCATCATGGTAGTGTCAACATCTGCGTCCTCGTCCACCTGCTCCGAGTTGCTGCGCCGGTGCCCGCAGAGCTTCCTGTCCTTCATCCTCTCCTTCTCCGAGATGCCCCTGCCGGCCTCGTCCTGGATCAGCAGCTCAGTCTCGGCCAGGGAGCTGCTGCTCACGCCCCCGGAGGTCCGGCTCTGACCATCGCCTTCGCCCCTGTCGCTGCTGGAGTCGCAGGACAGGAACTCGTCCTCCGAGGGGCTGCGGTCGCCCTCCCGCTTGTCCTCCTGCTCGGCGCCCTCCAGCTGCCTGCTCTCGGCCGCCAGAGGCTCCTTCAGCTCCTCGTGCAGCTGATCCATCAGGCAGCGCAGGAACTCCTGAGTGTCCTGCAACGGCAGCGCCGCCCTCGCACACGGCCGCGGCAGCAGACGGCTCCGCCCGCAGCCCCTTCCGATGCTGCCCACCGAGGGAGACAGCGGCAGGGGAAAGGGCACTGCTTTGGTGCCAGCCAGAGGCAGCGCTGGAGGGGAAACCTCATCTAAAGCCCACTCCAGCGGCGGGGGGAGAGGGTTCTACCAGAGCTTAGCAGACCACTACAAATGGGCACAGCTCCTGAGCTCCAGCTGCTCCTTCTGCCCACCAGCAGCACGGCTGCAGCCACAACACTGCCCACATCCCACTGCCAGAGGTTGGGTCGGGCCCCACCTGCTGAGCATAGCCCCTGAACATGGGGTTGACCAGTTTGATGCCATGGGACAGGCTGCTGGGCACGACGTAACTGGGTCTGTGGAGACAAAAGGAAATCACTTTGCTTGCCAGGCCTGCAGCAGGGACACCTCCACCAGCACAGGTTGCCCAAGGCCTCATCCAACCTGGCCTTCAACACCTCCAGGGAGGAGGCATCCACAAGCTCCCTGGGCAACCTGTGCCATGTCTCCCCACCCTCACTGTCAAGAATTTCCTCCTTATCTCCCCTCCCGGAGCTTAAATTGCTCAGCAGTGGCCCAGAGCACTCCCTTACTCTGTCTCTCCTGCAGTGCCACAGGGAGGCTCCCTGTACCAGTGCTCAGATTAAGGACAAGCAGCAGTGGATGGAAGCTGCAGCACAGGAGGCTCCACCTCAGCACAAGGGGAACTTCTTTACTCTGCTTCACAGAGCCTGGCACAGGCTGCCCAGAGAGGTTGTGCAGACTCCTTCTCTGGAGCCTTTCCAGGCCTGACTGGATGTGTTCCTGTGTGCCCTGAGCTGGACTGTGTGGTCCTGCTCTGCCAGGGGGTTTGGACTGGATGAGCTCCTTGGGTCCTTCAACCCCTAATATCCTGTGAGCCTGTGAGCCTGGCACTATTCCTGCCCCTGGCATCGGCGTGCCCAGGAGGGCACAGATCTGCTTGGGGAAACCCCAGCACCTCCACCTCTGCAGCACTTGAACCCTTGAAGGGCAAAGGCCTCCCTGGTGAGTGCCCGCGGGGGCTGGGTGCCCACTCACCGCCTCCTGTGCCAAAGCTCCGACACCAGCTTCTGGTAGCTCTTGCACAGGGCTGGCTTCTTGTCCGTGCGCACCAGGCCCCCGCACTCCAGAAAGAACTGTGTGAGGGGGGGGCTGCAGGGGAGAGGGGGCAGCTCAGGGCACAGAAAGCACTGCCCTGCTCCTGCCCCAGCCTGCAGCCTCCCAAAAGCAGACCTCAGACCCTGGCTTCAAAGGGAGGGAGAAGGAACTGCAGCTGCAGGCCTGGAAGTGACAAAGGCTGATCTGAAGCTGCTGCCAGAGGCTGGCTCTGGCGCTCAGGGGCTGGCTGGGAGTGAGAAGGGCTGCCAGAGTGGCACCAGCAGCAGGCTGCAGAGCTGTGCCATCTCCCATGCAGTGAGCTCCCAGCTCAGTGGTGAAGGTTCACTTCCAGAACTGCCCTGCTCGCTCAGCCCTGCTGTGGCTCCTCACCTCCTGCCCCAGCCTGGCTGCTCTCCCCCTGCAAGCCTCAGGAAGGCCTCAGCTCAGAGGCACTGTGGCCACTCCGTGCTGGCAGAGGAGCCCCTGCCAGGCCTCAGCACCTACCAGTTGGAGAGCGCCTGGAGCGCTGCGTTCATGTAGCAGGAGTTCCCGAGGTTCTTCATCCCGGCGAGGCCTAGGGCAGAGACAGGAGCAGCGTCAAAGCCTGCCCAGCTGTGCTGCTGCCCACCCTGCCCCCAGAGCAGAGCCAGCTCAGCCCCTCCGAGGCAGTCTCCACACTCTGCTGCTGGGGCAGGCCCTAGGATCAGCCCCCCAGCCTGGCACAGCTTGCTGCAGTCACCTCTTGGTTTCAGATCATCATCCTCGGACTCAGACTCGCCTTCGTCGGCCACTGCGATGGGAACAGCCCTCAGAGGGTGAGCAGGCAGGGGGCAGTCCTGGGGCAGAGAAGTGGCACCTGAGAGGCCTGCTCTGAAAGCCCTGGGAGGGACAGCAGCCAAGGCACAACCCAGCCAGCCCCACAGGCACTGCAGAGGAACCTGCTACAGTGTCTCTGCTGCCCTCACTAATGCCAGGAGGTGGAAACAGTGCCTCGGGGACACGCAGCAGTGCCCTGAGCACCTCTGGTCTGACAGCTGCAGCCTCTGTGGGCCATGCCCTGGCACCGAGGACAACGGTTCTGTAGTCTGGAGACTAAACACCCCCAGCTCCCTCAGCTGCTCCTCCCCAGCCCTGTTCTTCAGGCCCCTCCCCAGCTTTGTTGCCCTTCTCTGGCCATGCTCCAGCACCCCCCAGTGTCCTTCTTGCAGTGAGGGACCCAAAACTGAACCAGTATTTGAGCTGTAGCCCCATGGAAGGGGCCAGGAAGGGCTGAAACTGAAGCCAGAGTGGCCAACAAAGCCATCTGCAGGTCTTCTTGCTGGGAAATCCCAGGCCCGGTAAGCCCTGGGCACAAGAGCTGCCAGCAGAAGAAAGGCCTGTCTGTGCCAGGCTGGCTCAGCAGCAGCTGGGCAAGGGCTGTGGCTCAGACCCACCGTGGGGGCAGCAGGGGGCAGGCGAGGCTCCAGGAACACCTCCCGCTCGCAGGCGTAGCACCAGACGCGGAAGGTGGTCAGGTTCACCGTCAGGTTGTGCTTCTTGGCCTGGGGAGCCAGAGGGGAAACCATGGCCCTGGCCCCGGGGCAGGGCTGGAGTGCCCCCTGAGGGAGCTGCCAGCCCCTGCCCACCAGGGAGGGCCCCGCGGGGCAGAGTCACCTGTGCGTGCAGGGTGCTGTGGTCGGCGAAGGACTCCCCACAGCCCACGTAGGGGCACCCGACCTAGGAGAGAGCAGAGAGCCCGTGGGCACAGCAGCACAGCCCTGCCCGGGCTCCCATCAGCTCCTGCACCGCCCCTGCCACTTCCCTGACCTGCTTCGGACCCAGGCCCAGCTGCAGAGCACAGCATCGTGGCGTGGGAGGGCCGGGAAGGGCCCCCCGGAGCTCACTCAGCCCAACCCCTGCCAGGGCAGCTCACACGGCTGGGTTTGGAAGCTCTCCAGAGAAGGAGACTCCACAACCTCTCTGGGCAGCCTGCTCCAGGGCTCCAGCACCTCAAGTCGAGGTGGAAGCTGCTGGGTTGCAGCTCCTGACACTGGACACCACCAGGAGCCTTGCTGGGAACCTGAACTGCTTCAGAAAGCAAAGCTGGAGCCAGGCCTGCACCCAGGCCAAGGCTCCCTTCCAAGGCAGCTGCTCCACTGGGCAGCTCACCTGAGCAGTCTCAAGGTTTCTGGGCATCCCAGACTGCCCCAGCCAGTCCCTGTGCCACCCTGGGTCCCTTCTGCACTGCTGCCCTGGGTGTCCCCTTCTGGGGTTCCACAGCTGCTAGCAGAGGCAGGACCCAGCCAGAGTCACCAGTGGGCATTTTATTCATTGCTGCTGGGACCAGCTGAGGGCACTCAGCTCTGGGTGAGCTCTTACATCCTGGCAGCTCTGGCAGCCCTGACAGCTCTGGCCTTTCACACAGGGGATTCCTTGGAACCTGAAAACCAGTGGGCAGCTCTCCTGTGGCCCCCACCCTGGGGTGCTCTCCAGTGCACTCCTCTGTTTTGCTGCAGTGGTGCCACAGAGCAGTTACCTGAAGACAGGCCCAGAGGTTTGGTCCCACAGCTCCACAGGACTGGCAGGTTCCCTGCAGGGATGACAGAAGGAGGTTGATTGCTTGGCTGGGTTGAAGCAACCCAAGGCCTTCAGAGCTGGGAGTCTCCTCTAGCAGGGGCCCTCACCACCCTGCAGCGTTTCACTCTGCAGGCTCTGAGCCACGTTTGGGCAGGAGAAGAGGGCAGAGGTGGCTCAGACAAAGCCTGCCTCTGCCCGCAGGCAGGGGCCGTCGGCCGGGCGAAGCTGCTGGCCCTCCTCTTGGAGGCAGGCAGCATGTTCTCCAGGGAGCCAGCATGCAACCCCGAGCACCACAGCTGCAGGGGGAAGGACTGAGGGCAGGACACCTCCTACCTTGGATTTGAGCAGCAGATCATCCCTGGTCACCTCCCCTATGGAATCCAGGTGGGGACAGACATCTCTTGTGTCCCCCATTCTCACCACCGCTGCCCGGCAGCTGATTTCCTAGCCAAGAAAGGACAGCTCCCGTCAGCCGCAGCCGGGTTTGCCCTCCCGGCTCCTAGGAGGAGAACTCGGCAGGGTCTGTGTGTTCAGGAGCACAACACCCACCTGCAGGGTTCAGAGACCAAACCCGACCCGCGGGCACTGCCACCCTGCCTGCCCTCTCCGTGGCCGCCCGCAGCAGGGGGCAGCCCTGCAGCAGCAGACGAGAGCTGCCCCAGCCCTGCCTGCCTCACACGAGCTGCTCCTGGCTCCCGAGCCCGACCGGACTGCTCAGCTCCCCTCTGCCCCCAGGCAGGGGCTGCCCTGTGCCAGCTCAGCAGCGGGGGCGGGAGCTGAGCTGCCTCCCTCCTGCCAGGCACACACAGGCAGCAGGGGCAGAGACAAATCCACTCAGCTGCTGAGCATGAAACTGAGGTGAAAAGGGCACTGCAGCCCGTGCCAGGCACACGGTGTGCTGTGGAGGGGCTTCCTGCTGCCCAAGCTCTGATGATCTGCTGCTCACACCCACCACGAGGCTTCAGCACACCTTCAAACATGGTAGCTGGCATAGAGAGCTGGGCCAAGGGGCAGCAAAAGCTCTGGAAGACAGAGCCAGGCCTCCGCCCCTGAGGATTCACCACTTCAGCAGTAGGCCCAGACCTCTGAAAGGCTGCAGAAGGTGTGCCAGCACTGTGCCAGCCTGCCCCAGTGCTGTGCCACCCCAGCAGCACCAGCATGAAGAACTTCCCAGCTGCACAACAAACACTTTGACGGGGGCCGTGGGGACATCAAAGGCTTTGCTCCTGTCCCAGCAGCAGGCAGCTCTGCAGAGAGAGGAGTCCTGTGTTGCTGGAGCAGTGTAAGTAGCCTCACTGGTGGCAGCTAAAGAGGAGAGGAGAAGCAATGATCACAGCCCAGCTGCAGCCAAACCCTGCCTGCTGCAAGGGAACCAGCCCTGGGGAGCCCAAACCACCTGGCAAGCTCTGCCAAGAGCCCAGCGCAAGGCTGCCAGCCTCGGGGAGAACTCCCAGAGTCACCTGGCCCCAGCCACTACAGCAGCACAAAGGGAGGGAACAGAGGAGCCAAGGAGCCTCAGCAGCACCTGCCTGGGCAGCTCCTGGCACCTGGGCACGACACAACCCCAGGCATGAGTCCACAGCAATCTTTCCCCAGTGCTCCTCAGGACTGGCAGAGCAAAGCAAAGCAGGAGGGGAAGGAATGGGATTTGCATGCCAGAAAGCAGCAGTGGCTGTGGCCAGCAGCTGGGGAAGGGGAAGGGAAGCTCAGCAGCCCCAGGCAGCTGCAGAGCAGCCAGGGGCACGGTGCAGCAGGGGATGCAACAGACAAGTGACAGGAGCACAGAACCACTGAGGGACAGAGAACTGGGACACCTCCAGGCTCTTGGCTCCTTCCACCAGAGCCTTCTCCAGAGGCGTCAGCTCGTCCAACTCCACCCAGCCAGGCAGCAGCACCCACGCCCTGCTTGCTCCTTCTCCTTCCCTGGCTTCTATCCCTTTCCCAATAAGCAAAAGTGGTTTACAATGCTCTCAGCCCCATCCACCCTCACAGCTCAAGCTGGGTGGGAGCTGGGTTTGGAGCTCACTGTCTGCTGGCTGGGGTGGGTTTAACTCCTGCTGCGGGACCCCTCCTCAAAAGCCAAGCCACGCCTGCAGGCTCCCCCACACGGGCATCTGACCTCCCCCAGGGCTGCCCTAACAGAACAGGCAAAGTTCCACCTCCGCCTCCCAGCCCTGCCTGAGCACACAGGGCAGGCTTGACCTGTGCCTGCTCACAGTCATAGGCTCAAGAAGGGTGGCAGAGCTCCTCCAGCCCCACTTAGCCCCCGGCCCTACCCAATCAAGCAGACCATGGCACTAAGTGCCCAACCCAGGCTTGGCTTGAACACCTTGGAAGTGTTCAACCCCGGCTGCCCACGGCTTTGCCCTCAGCACACACAGCCCGCGGGTGGCACACTCGGCCCGCGGTGGTGCCCAGGGAAGCACTGCCACGCAGCTGGACCTGCGCTGTGCTCTGTGTGCTGGGCAGAGAGGAGCTACTCAGAACAGGTCCTTCGGCCTCCCTGCAGCACGGCCGTGGCAGCACAGCCACGAACGTGTCAGAACAGTTCCACAGCGACTGCAACCTACTTCCAGCGGCTGAAGCTGCTGCCAGAGCGCGGCGCTGCCTCGGCTCCTCGGGGCCGTTTGCTCCAAGCGGCTGCGAGGTTTAGCACCACGGCCAGAGCAGCTGGCAGGGATGTGAGGCACGCAGAGGGGCCGGGCAGCGACCGCGGGGAGGAATGAAAGAGGTCCTCACACTGCTCATCCGCACAACAACTGCCAGCTCTGTCCCCGCGTCTTGCATAACCCCCCCGGCCCCAGCAGAGCCTGCAGCTGCTCGCAGCAAGATGTTATGCTGGATACTGGAGGCCGAAACGTTCCCGGAGCCGCCTGCTGCCGAGGGAGAAGCAGACGCCAGGCACTGCCGGTGCCCAGCTCGACATCTGCAGCACATCGCGCCCCGGGAGCAGGCATTTTGCGCGGCAAAGGCTCCGGCAGGGATGCGTCGCTGCGGGCCGGAGCCGGCAGCCGTGCAGCGGAGCGGCACCTCACGGGACGTGCTGCCCTGGAACCCCGCAGCGCGGCAGGCCCCCGGCACGCAGCCAGCCCTGTCCCAGCAGGGGCTGCAGCTGCACGGAGGGAAGCCGAACGCAGCAAATCCTTGCCCGTGCCGCCGGCTGCACTGGCGGGTCGGGGGCGCAGAGGCTGCTGTCAGCCCGGGGGAGGCGCTGGGCCCTAGGAGCTGCAGGGCCCACCCCTGCCCGGCACCGCGGGACGCCGGAGGCGGCGCCCGGAGCCCCCCGGTCGCTGCTGCTGCATCATCCCCGGCCCGCCGCGGCCGCTCCCCGCGGTACCGCATCCACGGCGCAGCGGCCGCGATAGGCCCCGGCCCGATCGCCCCCCGCCCGCGGCGCTCTCTCACCTGCGGGATGCTCGGGGCGCCACCGGCCCCGCTCCGCCGCGGGGCTGTGCCTCGGGCCGGGCCGCCGGGTAGGCCGCAGGGCCCGGAGCGGGGAAGGGCCGCGGCGCCCCGAGCAGCGCAGCGAGGCGGCGGCGGAGCGGCGGGCGAGGCGCAGAGCGGGGGCCGGGCCGCGACGGGGCGGGGCGCGGCGGGAGGAAAGGAGGCGCCGGCGGCGGCGCTGCCCCTGCGGGGAGGCCGTTCCCGAGGGGCCCCGCCCGGAGCTCAGCCCCCGGCAGGTGTCCGCGGAGGGGCGAAGCCCTCGGCCGGGGGGGATCCCCCGCACGGCCTGGCGCGGGGCGCACAGCGCTGGGTTTGGCAGCAGCTCGAGGAGGCGCGGCCCGGTGTGGAGGGGCCCGGGCGGCGGACAAGCGCCCCGGGCAGCCCTGACAGGCAGCGCCGCCCGTGCGTGCCCGGGATCTGGGCGGGGCACAGCTGGCGGCCGGGGCACAGCTGGCGGCCGGGGCACAGCTGGCGGCCGGGGCACAGCTGGCGGCCGGGGCACAGCTGGCGGCAGGACGCGACCCGCAGCCGCGGCCCGGGCCCGCTGCCGGCGGAGGGAGGAGCCGCCCGGTGCGGCGCAGCGCTGTGACGCCTCCGCGGCAGACGTCATCGCCGTGCGCGCGGGCGCGGGCCGGTTGCGCGGGGAGCGGAGCGCAGCGGAGCGGTCGCGGCGCAGCGCAGGAGCCGCTGCCATGCCGGGCCAGAAGTGCTTCCGCCGGCGGAGGGACGACTCGGAGGAGGAAGAGGAGGACGAGCAGGTCGCGGAGGAGGTCAGGTGCGTGGGGAGCCGGTGGAGGGCCCGGCCGGGCCTGTTGCTCGCGGGAGCACAGCGGGGACCGGGGCGGGACCCGAGGCCTGCGGTGGGCAGCAGTGCTGTCCGCTCCCGCCGCGCCGTGGCTCCGCTCGGTAGCCCTGCTGCCTCGCACCGCGTCTAGAACGCACCCGCGGGACGGGGCTGGGCACCGGCGGCTGAGGAGGCAGCTGGGGGCTGAGGGTGTTCCGCCGCAGGGGGGGAGGCTGAGGGGGACCCTCTGCAGCTCCCCGAAAGGAGCCCGGAGCCGGGGGGGATCGGCCTTTTCCCTCAGGACGCGAGGAAGTGGCCTCAGGTTGCACCAGAGGGGGTTCAGGTTGGACGTAAGAAGGGAGGAGGCTGAGTCCCCGAAGGTTCTGCGTTACCTGCAGCAAATAACCCTAAATGAATTCGTTCAAAGCCAGCCAGGGAGGCTGAGTCCAGCGGCTTTTGTTCCAGGTTAAAAGTTGAGGAAGCCAAAGAAGTTCAGAGCCTCCGAAGGAGACCCAATGGGGTGAGGTAAGGGACAGCGCCCCCCGGGGGTGCCTGTGTGCCCCCCAAGGGTGCCTGCCCTCCGGGGTGTGTGCCCTGCAGGCAGGAGGTGTCACAGGGAAGTTCTCTCCTGCTGTCTGCCTGCCTTATACCTTGGCTAGGGCCGGAACCATTTTGACAGAGGAGCCTCTGCATTGAGGCCTGAGGGTGGACACAAGGGAGTTTGGCCCAGGCACAGCATCAGTGAGCAAAGCCTGTTCTGCGTCCCAGCCAGGAAGGAAAAGATTGGATCTTGAGTGGATCTCTGAGGTGAAGGAACTGGGGTGGTTCAGCCTGGAGGAGAGGAGGCTGAGGGGAGACCTGGTTGCTCTCTACAACAGCCTGAAAGGAGGCTGCAGCCAGCTGGGGGTTGGTCTCTTCTTCCAAGGAACAAGTGATGGGTGAAGAGGAAATGGCCTCAGGCTGCACCAGGGCAGTTAGGGTTGGACACGAGGAACAATTTGTTCCCTAAAAAGTCGTCAAAGCCTGGCCCAACTTGCCCAGAGCAGTGGTGGAGTCCTCATGCCTGGAGGGGTGTCAGAGCCTTGGAGATGTGGTGCTGAGGGCTGGTGGTGACCTGGCAGTGCTGGGTCCATGGCTGGTCCTGAAGATCTCTTCCAAGCACAGTGATTCTTTTGTGCCACCCTCGGGGTTTAAACTGGAGCCTTTCACACCTCATCCATCCTCATTCCCCACTCCTCTGCAGCTGCTGCTGAGGCCTGAGCTGTGACTCACTGTAAGGCTCTAGAGTGTTGCCTGCCCAGGACAGGGAGAGCTTCTCCAGCCGTGTGGAGGGGCTGGGCAGGTGGTGGTAGTACAGTGGGAGGCCATCTGCTAGCTCTGGAGGGGGGGAGGGAGCTGCAGGGCTGCCTCCTTCCACTGACTTCTGTCTGCTTTCTCCATCTGCCTGCCCAGTGCTGTAGCTCTGCTGGTGGGAGAGAAGCTGCAAGAAGAAGCAACACTGGTGGTGAGTGCTGGAGCTCTGCTGGCCTCGGTGCGAGGATGTGAGATCAGTGTGGCCCAGCTGGCCCCTGGAGGCTGGCCTGGGGCAGAGCTGGGCCACAGCTCGGCACAGAAATGTGCCCTGTGGCTTTGCCCAGGCTTGGAAGGGTGGCTTCAGCATCTCTCACTGCTCCTTCTCTGGCAGGATGACCCATTCAAGATAAAGTCTGGGGGAATGGTGGACATGAAGAAGCTGAAAGAAAGAGGCAAGGACAGGTGAGAGCTCTGCAGAGCCCTGCCTGGGCTGCTGTTACATGGCAGCTGGGCAGGAAGCAGCCTCGTGGTGTTGTTTGGAAGGGTTCAGCATGGTGCAGCCTGCCCAGATACTGTTACCCTGAACCCCCAAACCCAGCAAACCACACCCCCCCCCAGCCCCAGCTCAGAAGCCAAATGAAAGCTCTGTAAATGTTGTGGCTTCCCTTCAGGATTAACGAGGAGGAAGATCTGAACCTGGGCACTTCCTTCTCAGCTGAGACCAACAGGAGGGATGAGGATGCTGACATGTGAGTTGTGATGGGTTCTGTCTGGGATGTGGAGCCTGGGACTGAGAGAGGGCTGAGAGCAGCCCTGGAGAAAGAGCCCTGGGGGTGCTGGCTGCTGAACAGCTCTCCAGGAGCCAGCAGTGCCCTTCTGGCCCAGCAGGCAGCTGTGTGCTGGGCTGCAGCCAGAGCAGTGTGGGCAGCAGGGCAGGAGAGGGGATTGTGCCCCTTGGCTCTGCTCAGACTTCACCTCCAATCCTGCCTCCATCTCTGGCATCCCCAGCTCTGGCATCCCCAGCACCACCAGCCTGGTGGCATTGGGTACCAGTGGGGGCCTTTGGTGCTGGGTGTGGAAGGGTTTGGAGGTCTGATCACTGCCTGGGGAGCTGTTGGGATGATTCCTTCCTGTGCCAGCCCCCGGGGCCCTGCCGCAGCCGTGCCCAGCAGCGCTGCCACAGAAGCAGAGCTGACTGCTGCGTGTCCCTGCTGTGCTGCTCCTCAGGATGAAGTACATTGAGACTGAGCTGAAGAAGAGGAAGGGCATTGTGGAGAATGAGGAGCAGAAGGTGAAGCTGAAGAACGCTGAGGACTCCCTGTACGAGCTGCCGGAGAACATCCGCGTCTCCTCGGCCAAGAAGACTGAGGAGATGCTCTCCAACCAGATGCTGAGTGGCATTCCCGAAGTGGACCTGGGAATTGAGTAGGTGTCTCCTAGATCTGCTGGCTGTGGCCTGGCTGCCCAGGCTGAGCAGCTGTGGCCAGCAGAGCTGTGCCTGCCTTAGCCCCGGTTTGGCTCCATGTACCCAGCACGGGGCTGGGGCTGCGGTGCAGCTCACCTCTGGGACTGCTGGGAACAAGGCTCTTGATGTTTGCGTCTGGCAAGTTCCAGATCTGCTGATCCTCCTTTTTGGAGGAGTAATTTGTGCTCTGCACTGACAGAGGAGGCACCAAAGGGGAGAGCTTCACTTTTGCCTTTGAACCAAAGCTTTTGTCTCCGTGGCAGTGCCTCCTGTCGCAGGGAGCACTTCAGACCCCCCAGACCCAACCCCTCTGCCCTTCCTTTCTCAGGCTCAGGGAGGTTTCTGTTTTCTTCTAGTGCTAAGATCAAAAACATCATCTCCACAGAAGAGGCCAAGGCCAAGCTGTTGGCAGAGCAGCAGAACAAGAAGAAGGACAGTGAGACCTCCTTCGTGCCCACCAACATGGCTGTCAACTACGTGCAGCACAACAGATGTAAGCCTCGGGAGCCCTGCCCCAGGGGTGCTCCTCTCCTCTCTGGAGGGCAGCAGGTGCTGGGACAGAGGCTGCTGCAGGAGGAACTGGCTCCTGTAGCAGCACAAGCAGCTACCTGCTCCCCTTGTCCCCAGAGCCCACCTGGCTGGGCCTTCTTCTGCCAGCCCTTATCATGGAGCAGGACCTGCTCCTGCCATGTGCTGGCTGTCAGCCTGCCTGTGCTGCTTATCCCTGGGCACTTGGGATGCTTGTCCTGAGGCTTGGCTGGGGCAGCTGCAAACCAGCTGTAACAGCTGCCACAGAGTTATCCACCTGAGCAGCACTGCTGCAGCTCCTGGTGCTTAGGAACAACTTCTGCTCTGCAGGAGTGGTCAGGACTGGCACAGGCTGCCCAGGGAGGTGCTGGAGGCTGCATGCCTGGAGGGTGTGCAAGAACTACGTGGCCATGGCACCTGGGGACGTGGGTCAGCAGCCATGGTGGTGCTGGGGGATGGTTGGGCTGGAGGCTCTCAGAGGCTTTGCCAGCACTAACAGCTCCATGTTTGTGTCATTCCCCCTCCAGTCTATCATGAGGAGCTCAACGCTCCAGTGCGGAGGAACAAGGAGGAGCCAAAGCCGCGGCCGCTGCGGGTGGGGGACACGGAGAGGCCAGAGCCTGAGCGTGAGTGGAGCTCTGGGGTGGGGGACATGGAGAGGCCAGAGCCTGAGCGTGAGTGGAGCTCTGGGGTGGGGGACATGGAGAGGCCAGAGCCTGAGCGTGAGTGGAGCTCTGGGGTGGGGGTCACGGAGAGGCCAGAGCCTGAGCGTGAGTGGAGCTCTGGGGTGGTCCCAGGAGAGGCCCTTGGGGCTCCTGGCCGGAGCAGTGATCTGGCTCTTGTCATCTGCTCTCTGGGTGTCTGAGAGGGCACTGCCAGCCCAGACGAGGGCAGTGCACCTGATGCACACCTCCCAGGTTCCCCCCGAGGAGGATGCCTGGAGGTGGCCAAGGGTGGAGCAGCAAAGGTCACCCCTGCCATGTGTCGCCAGGGCTGGCTGCCAGCTGCAGTAGCAGGAGGTGCAGGGCTGGGCAGCACTGGAGCCCAGGGGCAAGAGGCTGTGGGAGGGCAGTGGAGGAGTGCAGCAGAGGTCCCCTCTGCCAGGACAGGAGGTCACCTTCCCTTCTCCCCCCTCTGAAGGGTCTCCCCCGAGCCGCAAGCGCCCCCTGAACGAGAAGGCCACAGACGATTACCACTATGAGAAGTTCAAGAAGATGAACAGACGCTACTGAGGCCCTGCCTGCAGCCTGCTCCGCCTCCAGCCGCGCCTGGGGCTGGGCCCTGCAGGGAGAGTCCCTGCGGAGCTTGGGGAATCAGCTTGCAGGAGCTGTGACCCCCTTGGAGAGGTCAAGTCCTGTAGATGACTTCTCTTGAGCTATAAACCTTCCTTCCTTGGAGCAGGAGCCTCTGTGCCTGGCACTTGGTAGTGACACAATCCTTGTTCTCACAAACCCTCCCCTCACTTCCTCAGGGGTCTGTCCTGGGCCAGTGCTCTTCAGCATCTGTCAGGGGTGTGGGCAGTGGCACTGAGGCACCCTCAGCAGGTTTGCTGGTGACACCAAGCTGTGAGGGCAGGGATCCATCCAGGAGGATCTCACCAGGCTTGACACGTGGCCAGTGCCAACTGTATGAAGGTCAACAAGGCACAGTGCAGAGTTCTGCAGCTGGGTCAAGCCAACCCCAGGCACAAGTCCAGGCTGGATGCAGCCCTGAAGAAAGAGCCTTGAGGGTGCTGGGTGCTGAGCGGCTCCCCAAGAGCCAGCAGGCAGCTGTGTGCTGGCTGCAGCCAGAGCAGTGTGGGCAGCAAGGCAAGAGGGGATTGTGCCCCTTGGCTCTGCTCTGCTGAGACTTCAGCTCCAGTGCTGCTGTTCCCAGCAGCAGAAGGACACAGGAGGATTGAGAACTGCAGCTGGCATGTCCTGCAGCTGTGACCTGTAGCTGGCACATCCAAGAGCACATCTGTCACTGTAGCTGGTGGCTGTCCCTGGCCAGCTGAAGGTCTCTGGTGGGCTAACAGCTCTGGCACAGACCAGAGGGCCGTGGCTGAGGTTCCTGCCCTGCTGTGGGAGCGATCCAAGCATAGAGAGCTGCACCTGCAGAACTCGCTGGCGTGCAGCAGGCAGCTGCCAAGGCATTTCCACTCCAGCAAGGGCTGGGCTCCATGGTGCCCAGCTGCCTGCCCAGGCGCCTCTGCCCGGGTGCTGCTTTGGAGCCCCCCTGGGGCACTGAGAATAAATTCAGTTTGCTCTTCGTGTTGCCTCTGTGGTGTGGTTGGTTGTGTGTTGGCTCAGCGCTGCTGCTCCTGAGCCTGGCTTGCAGCTGCCCTGGGAGAAGGCACGGCCTTGGCTCTGCCCGGTGCTGCCCTGCTGGCTCCGGCACCAGTGCAGGGACAGCAGCGGCCTGGGGTCTGTATCTCGGCAGCACAGCCTGGTGTGGGTGGGAAGGGACCTTTAGAGCTCATCTGATGCAGCAGCCAGCAGGGACAGCTCCAGCTGCCGCAGGGTGCTCATAGCTCCAACCACCCTGCCCTGGGCCGGGGTCTGTCTCCACGCCAACCACTTTGTTCCTTCCACTCTGTTAAGCTTTCCCCCCCGGTTTAAAGCCATTGCCCTCAGCCTGTGGCGGCAGGCCCCGGCTCAGAGCCGGTCTCTATCTCGCAGCCTCTCGAGGCACTGCGAGGCCGCCGAAGGTCTCCCTGGAGCCTCCTCCAGCCTGGCCGCCCCCAGCTCCCCCGCGGCACCGCCGTGGCCTCCCCTCGCCCCGCTCCAGCGCGTCCCTGTCTGTGCGGCGGGCTCCGACCGGCCCCGGCGCCGCGGTCCGAGAGCAGCCTCCCGCGGCCGCCGGCGCCGCCCCTGGCCGCAGGGCGATGGCGGCGGAAGGGGCGGGCCGGAAGCGGCGGCGGGCGCGGGCCGGGCGGGCCATGAAGCTGCTGCGGGCGGCGCTGGCGCTGGCGCTGCTGCCGCTGCCGCTCCTGGGGCCGGCGGGCGCCGTGGAGCCCATCAGCCTGGGGCTGGCGATCGCGGGAGCCGCCGCCTCGGCCCTTACCGGCATCATCTCCTACCCGCGGCTCTACTGCTACTTCAGGGAGTGCTGCCTGCAGCGGCAGGACCTGCGCGCTGCCGCCGGTGCGGGGCCGGGCTGCCGAGGGGGCCGGGGCCGGGGCCGGGGCCGGGGCGGGCTGAGGAGACGCTAGGAAGGTGGCAGGAGCGCGATGGGCACTGCAGCGGCGGCGGGCGCTGGACACGGCCCGTGGGGCCTGCGTGGGTCGGGCCTTTGTCCCCTGGCTGGGAGTGGGTACCGGAGCCGCCTCCCCGCGGGCAGGAGGCCGTGGGCAGCTCTCCGCTCGCCGCCGGCCCCGGGCTCGGCCCTCTCAGCCCCTCCCAGGGCGGTGGTGGAGTCGCCGAGCCTGGCGGTGCCGAAGCCAAGCCTGGCTGGGGCACTGAGTGCCATGGTCTGGTTGGCTGGGCTGGGGGACAGGCAGGGCTGGGCTGGGGGACAGGCAGGGCTGGGCTGGGGAATGGGCAGGGCTGGGGGACAGGCAGGGCTGGGGGACAGGCTGGGCTGGGGGACAGGCTGGGCTGGGGGACAGGCTGGGCTGGGGGACAGGCAGGGCTGGGGAATAGGCAGAGCTGGGGGACAGGCAGGGCTGGGGGACAGGCTGGGCAGGGCTGGGGAATAGGCTGGGCTGGGGGACAGGCTGGGCTGGGGAATAGGCTGGGCTGGGGGATAGGCAGGGCTGGGGGACAGGCTGGGCAGGGCTGGGCTGGCTGAGCTTGGAGCTCTCTGCCAGCCTGCTGTGTCTGGGGTTCTCTGCTCGCTGCTGACTGCTGCTCCGTCCGCGCAGGGCTGCAGGAGAGCCTGGAGAGGAGGCTGTTCGGGCAGCACCTGGTGAGCAAGGTGGTTGTGAAGGCCGTGAGGGGCTTCTTGAACAACACCAACGCCAAAAAGCCTCTTGCCCTTTCCTTGCACGGCTGGACTGGAACAGGCAAAAACTTTGTCAGCAAGATCGTGGCCGAAAGCATCTACAAACGAGGCCTGCACAGCAAATATGTCCATCAGTTCGTGGCTACTTTGCACTTCCCTCACGCCAACAGCATCAATCTCTACAAGGTAAGAGAGGGGCCAGGGCCGCTGGGTTGAGCTGTCCACGTTGTGGCACCGTCGATGCAGAAGCCTTGATGGAGCTCTGTGCAGTGAACTGTGGCTTGTGCCAGCCTGGGGACAGTCAGGGCAGCGCTGGGTGGATCCCAGCAGCCAGCAGAACTGGGTTTGCTCTGAAAGGCTTTGGGCGTCTTTTGCACCTGCTAGTTCCCAGTTTTGCTTAGAGGTGTGGCTGAGCTAAGGGGGAACAGAGTTCAGCAGGCTCGGGGGTGTGGTGGTCTGGGAGTTACCGAGCCCCACACAGTGAATTCACCCAGCTGGGTGTTAAGGAGACTGAAGCTTTGTATTCACAGCTTAGCGATGTCCGAGCAGATAGCTGCAATGTAATGCAAATAGTTACAGTTACAGACAAGGTAAAAGTGATACAGAAACACAACACCCCCCAGGAGGGGCTCCCAACCACCTTTCCACCCCTCTACCTTATCCCAGAGTCTGCCTTAAGTGGAAGGCTCAGCAGGAGGGGTTAGAAGCAGGATTAGTTGGGTCACACAGCTCCAGGCAGAGCAGCAGGAGCCCAGGGAAAGAACACAGACACCAACTCTGACAGACAGAGGCTCTCTTATCTGTGTTTGAGTCCTTGCTTTGATACATCTCACAGGCCTAGGGGTGCAGGAGCCATCAGCACTGTTTGCTTTTCACAGCCTCTCATCTAATTTCTCTCATTAAAGTGTTCACTTAGCCTCAGACTAGACCAGGGGGTGAGGTGATGTGCTGGGGGTGCCCACTGCAGAGCAGAGTGTCTGGCTTCAGCTTGGTGACCTCCAGCTGTGTCAGGCAGCTCAGCAAGCTGCAGCTTTGCTCTCTGGGGCAGGGGAGGACCTTTCTGCTTCCCTGCAGTCTGAGCAGTTTGGGGTTTTCTGTGCATCCATTTGCCAACTGTACAACAAAACCACAAAAGGCTTTGTTGTCAGCAAGCTGCAGATCAGCCTCCTGCCAGGCTGCCAAGTGGCACTGCAGTTCCTCAGGCAGGGAGATGCCATCCATATGCAGTGGGAGCTCAGCTGCATGCTCTCTGGGGTGGGTTTTTGGTTTGGTTTGTCCTAACTTTATCCACAGCAGAGTTTGAGCACTGCTCTTTGGTAGGGCTGAATGTTGCTGTCCAGTTTGCATCAGTCAGAAAAGAGAACTGGATGGGGCACAACTTCTAACTGGAGGAAGTAGCTGTTCCCTCTTCCACAGCTTGCTTTGCCCCTGCCTCCAGCTGAGCTGTTTTACAGCAAGCCAGAGCTCCTCCTGCTTTGCTTGCAACATAAACACCCTTGGGAGACCTGCAGAACTCTCACTTCTCCACAATGCACCAGGCCTGAGGCTCCCTGGAGTCTTCTCCAGGCTGCACCCCCCCAGCTCCCTCAGTCTGTGCTCCCAGCAGAGCTGCCTCAGCCCTTGGAGCATCTCTGTGGCCTCCTCTGGCCTCACTCCAGCAGCTCTGTGACCTCCTCCTGCTGGGGACAGCAGCGCTGGAGGCAGGATTGGAGGTGAGGTCTGAGCAGAGCCAAGGAGCACAATCCCCTCTCTCACCCAGGGGTTTGTGCTGCTGTCAGGGGTGCAGGGCAGTGTCTCTGCTGCTGCTCTTAGCCCTGAGTTCAGCCAAGTGCTGCTGGTCTCAGCAGTGCCCCTCCTGTCCCCTCCCCGTGCCTCAGCTCTGCTGTGCTCGCAGCAATTCCTTTCTCACAAGGACGTTCCCTGCAGGTCCCCTCCTGTCCTCTGGTGTCTGAGTGCTGCAGATGAGATTCTGCCACAGCTGTGCTCACAGAGTGCCATGTGGGAAGGGACCCCAAGGATCACCCGCTCCAACCTGCCACAAACCACTGCTGAGTCCAGAAGCCAAAGCTGTTAAGCCAGCAGCACTGAGCTGCCCTCCAGGGGAGGCTCCAGAAGCAGAGGTGCTGCTGCCTGCCCTGCCAGCACAGACTCTGCCACCAGCTTTTGTTCTGTGCCACACAGGACCAGCTGCAGTCGTGGATTCGCGGCAATGTGAGCATCTGCCCCAGGTCTCTCTTCATCTTTGATGAGATGGACAAGATGCATGCAGGACTCATTGACTCCATCAAGCCTTTCCTGGACTACTACGAGCTCCTGGATGGGGTCTCCTACCGCCAGGCCATCTTCATCTTCCTCAGGTAGCAGCTGGCTCCTCAGCTCCTCTCTGACTGCCTTGTGCAGCTGCCCCCAGCTCCAGGCTGTGTTTTCTCTTTACCTTAGCAATGCAGGAGCTGAGAAGATAACAGAGGTGGCTCTGGACTTCTGGAGGAAGGGGAGGAGCAGGGAGGACATCCAGCTGACAGACATCCAGAATGCCCTCTCCGTGTCTGTCTTCAACAACAAGAACAGTGAGTTGGCCTCGGGGGGCTGCTGGGGGGACAGCCATGGCCTTATGGCAGTGATTTCTACCTGCTGGGGCCTCCAGCTTCAGCTAGCAAGAAGCCAGGAGGCCTGCAGTCAGCTCTGGAGCTGAGGTGAAGGTCCTGGAGCTCGGTGTGCAGCTCGGCTGCCCGCTGGGTTGCATGCCAGGGGAGCTCTGCACAGGGCATTCTGACCTGCCAAAAGCAAACAGATCCTGAGAGCGAGGCCAGCTGTGGCAGGAGCTAAAAACTCTTAGAAGCAATCCAGTGTTTTGTTGTGGGGGAGCCACTTCCTTGGCCCCAGCACACTCAGCCTGTCTGGCTCAGTCTGCTAGAAGCTTTGGGGCAGCTCTTGAGGAGCCACACAGTGAGCCCCCAGCCCTGCTGCAGGCAGTGCTTGCCAGGCTCCCTCACACAGCAGCTTATTAACTCTGCGTGGCTCAGGCTCAGGGGGACCTCGGAGCTCATCTGCTCCTGCCTCCCACCATGCCCAGGGACACCTCTCAGCTGCTTAAGGCCTCATCCAGCCTGGCCTTCAACCCCCCCGAGGCAGGAGGCAGCCACAGCCTCCCTGGGCAGCCTGTGCCAGGCTCTGGCCACCTGCAGAGCTTCTTCCTCAGTGCCAGCCTCATCCTGCTCTGCCTCCGCTCCAGACCATTCCCCTGCCTCTCGCCCTCAAGCCCTGGCAGTGCTGGCCTGCAGGAGCTGGCAGCTGCCCCCCCTTTGCCTTGGCAGGTGGATTCTGGCACAGCACCTTGATTGACAGGAACCTGATCGACTACTTCGTGCCCTTCCTGCCGCTGGAGTACAGACACGTGAAGATGTGCGTGCGGGTGGAGGTGGAGGCCCGCGGGCTCGCCGCGGACGAGGAGCTGCTCAGCAGGGTGGCCGAGGAGATGACCTACTTCCCCCGGGAGGAGAGGATCTACTCGGACAAGGGCTGCAAGACTGTGGACTCAAAGCTGGATTATTACTTTGACTTCTGACACCTCACTGCCGCCACCTGCAGAGGAGCAAAGGGGACCCAAGGCCGGAGTGGAGCCCCCAGGCCGTTGCGTTGGGAAGCGCTTCTGGAGCACGGAGCTGTGCCCCCAGCTGCAGGCTGACAGCAGCACTGCCTCTGCCTTTTTGTTGTCACTACTCCTGGCTCCCAGCTGCTTCAGCCTCCTGTGGCCAAGGTAAGAGGGAACTGAGCTGTGTCTGGCAGCGCTGAAGCCCCTCAGAGCGTGGCCCTTGTCAGAACCTCCTGTCAGGCTGCTGGCACCTCCAGACTGAGACTGAGCTCCTTTTGCTTGGGTTTGCTTTGCTGTGGGTGATCAGTGGACAAGACTGAGACTTTCAGTCCGAGATCCTATGTCTGTGAAAGCCTTTCCTGGGCTGTCTTTGTGTAGGAAGATTCCTAGAAGTGCATGGAAAGTGGGATGTGAGTCTTTGCTTGTGGCTCCAGTGAGGACAGGGGAGGCTCTGAGCAGACCCTGAGCCCTCTATCCAGCCTCACCAATGCCGCTGCCTGCCTCAGAACTCTGCTTTCATTTGGTCTCCTGTAGCCAGGCCAAGAATCTGAGCTGCTTTGGTGCAAGAAGTGTTCAGAGGGCAAGGAAGGGAGTTCAGGTCCTTGACTGCCCACAGCTGTGGCTGGCTCCTGCCTTGGCTTGTTGAAGTTGTTCACAGCTTTCTTGCCCAGGAGGGAGACAAATGTCTTGTAAGAGGGGAAGGGCATTGTGGAAAGGGTGGGAAGGAAACCAGGCTGAATCTTGCAGCAGGAGCTAAAGAGGCTGCTCCTCTTCATCTGCATGTGGAATTCAGGGGGCAGCTTGTGGGGGGTTCCCTTTCACCCTGTTCACACCACACCCTGTGCCTTGGAGCCTGGGATGGAGACACCCAAGGGGATGGGGTGAGGGAAATCAATGTTCAGTGTGTCCATGAAGTTAGTGCAGTGTCAGCCTTGCTGCTGCAGGGCAGGGCTGCAGGGGGGGTCCACTCCACTTTCTATTCAAAATAAACTCTTTCCTTGTGGGAACTGTTCCTTGGTCCCCTCCTGGGTTTCCTTGCACTGAGGGATTTGCTCTTAGTGTTGCACAAAGCCCTTGCTGAGGAGGAGCCTCACCAGGTGGTGTGCTGGGGGCTGGTGTGCAGCTGCCTCCTCTCTGCAGTGCAGAGGGAGCAGAAAAGGGAGATGTGAGTCTGCTGCCAGGGGAGCAGCTGAAGCTTGGAGTGGAAGCTGCCCTTGCAGCCATGGCTGCTGACCGTGCTCAGGCAGCCTGTCCAGCTGGGTGTGCTCCAGAGGACCACTCTGGCTGCTTCTGGAGGCCACTGAGAGCCTTCCTCATCTCCTTCCTGTGCCAGCACTGTCAGCACTGCAGGCCCTGACTGAAGCCCCCCCAATTTCCAGTGGCAGCACCTCGAGGCCTCCTCTGCAAGGGTGGAAGTGAAGAGGGCAGCAAGGCCCCAGCTGTGCAGCTCTGGAGTTGTGCAGTGTGCACATGATCAGACCTGGCACCAGAGTGCTTGGAACTGGGGCACTGCTCTGCTCTTGACCTGGTTACAGCAGGGGAGCAATGATGAACTTTGCACCTCCTCACCAAGGGAAGCAGCTCAGCTGAGCAGTGCTGGCACCTGGCACAGCTGGGTAGCAAGGGTTTTGTTACAGCCCTGCTGGCTGCTTCCTGAAGGGGGAGAGATGATGTTCAGAGGGTGGAGACTGCCTCTGCTTAGTCTCGGTCCTGTTCTGGAGCCAGCTCCTGGCTAGGAGCACCTCCAGCTGGGCAAATACTCCTTGCCACCCTTAGGCTGGACCCTTCTGGCTGTGCTGGGTGGTTCCAAAGCTGAGGCCTCCCTGGCCTGCTGTGGCTGGGGAACTCTGGGCTACTAGAAGGTGAGATCAGTGAGGAGGAGGCAAAATGTGGGCAGGTCTGATCCCTAGAGAAGCAGCTGAGGAGTGGAGCAGGCAGTGAGGCTCAGTTTTGTTCCTCCCACAGAACAAACAACTGCTGCTGGAGTTCATCCTTCTGCAGGGAACCTCCCCAGCTCTGGGGCTGTGCTCAGAGGGGAGCAGCTGTGGCTGCAGGGAGTGCTGCTCTGCCAGCCTGGCCCTGGGGAGCAGGGCAAGCAGCCAGGCTGGCACAGGGCAAAGTCCTGCTGGGCAGGACAGCTTGCAGCTGCCCTGTGTGCTCCAGCAGGGCTGTCCTGGCAACACTGCAGCACAGCACACTTCAGACAGTGCCAACTGACTGGTGGGGAGGTGCTGCCAGCAGCTGTACCCCACTTGAACCAGGCCAGTAGCTACCCCTGGCACTGTCCTCAGTGTTAGAGAGGCTGCAGGTGCTCTGGGCCACGGAGACACAATGGGGTTGGCTTGGAAGGGACCTTCAAGAGCATTCAGTTCCAACCCCCTGCCCTGGCAGGGACACCTGCCCTGGACTCAGTGCTCAAGGCCTCCTCCAAACTGCCTTTGAACACTTGCAGGCTTGGAGCCTTCACAGCATCTCTGGGCAGCCTGTTCCAATGCCTCACTGCCCTCCTGGGGAAGGATTCTTCCCTCCATGTCTCCTAATTCCAGCTTCTTCCAGTCTGAAGCCATCAGCCCTCTTCCAGCACCAACTGCCTTTGGCAGCAGTCCCCTCTGCAGGCCTCTCCAGCCTTTGCTGGATAAAAGGGGAAGAGCCACCCTGAGTGACAGCTTTCCAGGCACAGCACTGAGAGGAGGAGGAATGGCTGAAGAAGCTTCCCAAGGCCTCTGTCATGCAGTGTGTGGCAGGAAGGAGATCCCTGTTCCCAAGCACGTTCAGCAGGTGCTGGCTTCTTGCTGTGCTGGGCAACACTTCCAGTTCTCACAGCCAGAGGCTGCTTGAGCTGCTGCTGCTTGTCAGAAAGGGAACTCAGAGAGCTGCAGCACAGCTGCTTGACAGCTGCATCAGCTTCCTGCAGCTGAAAAACGAGCCCAGCAGGGAAAAGGAAGTTCAGGTTTATTCCAGCTGCAGCACAGCATAGTCAGTGGTGTGAGCTGCACAGGTGCCTCATGGCTGGAGCTGCAGTCTGCTCCCAGGCACAGCCTCCTACGTGAAGAGCAAGAGTCCAATGTCCCAAGGTGAACGGTGCTGAGCTGGGCTTGGGAAAGGCAACTGACACCTCCCTGGGAGCTCAGCATCAGTGCTGAGCTGTCTGCTCTAACCTGAGCTGACATCAGAGCAGGGAGCTGTGCAAGTTTGGCATCGTGGCTTAAAGCAAGGAGCAGTGAGGGAGGGGAAGCTGCAACACACGGCCCCTTGGGGCACTTGAAAAGCAGCCAGGGCAGAGGCACTGCAGCACCTGGCCCCAGAGGGAGGGCTGCTGAGACACTGATAGCCTGCAGCAGGTCCTGCCAGAGGGTGAAGGTTAAATTGCGTTTTTCCCAGCTCATCCTTTACCCTTCCACTTTCTTTGATGCTAAAAGCTGCTATAAAACATCTGTACTGATGAGGGATGGGCCTGGCTGCTCCCCCCTGCCCTCCTCACCTCTGTGCCTCTCAGAGGAGCTTTGCATTGCTGCCGTTTGCATTGCAGTACAAAAATACACCCTGCAAAATAACCTCTGCTGTGAAAGTGGCTTCCAGGCAGGGCCAGAGGAGTGAAGCTGCTCCCAGACCTGGCTACAGCCAAGAGGAGCTCCCCCAGATCCTGCAGGCAGATTGTCCTCCTGAGAGGGCTCTCTGCTGGCACAGGAGCCTGGCCTGGCATCTAACAGTCAGAGCCCTCTGCCTGGGAAGGCCCAGAGCTGCCCCAGATGCCCTTCACCCCTCCCAGAGAACACAACTCTGTTACATTCCTTTTGCCCGGAGCAGTGCGGGGACAACACTGAGCTTCCCCCAGCCCCCTCAGGGCTTACCATGGCTGCAGCAAGCCCACAGCTCCAGCTGCAGTCAGGCCTGTCCCTGGACAGCTGCTGCTCATCTGGAGAAGCCACCACAGCATCAGCCTGCTAGGAAGGACAGGAAACCTTCCACCACCTCATCTGACTGCAAGGCACCATCAGTCCTGAATGCCTCTCCCAGCCCTGCAGTGCAGCAGCCCTGGATCAGGTGCAGGGAAGGGGATGTGAGTGCCTGGATGAATTCCTCTCTTCTCCTTCCCTCCAGTCTGGCTTTTGTGGCAAGAGGAATCAAATAAGAGCCCCAGCAGTTGGCAGAACAAAGCAGGAGAGGCTGGACCAGAGCTGTCTGTGTCACTCTCAAACTCTCCAGCAGTTAAAACTAAAGGGCTGAGGTGCAAGGTTTGGCTCCCGGCCAGGCTCAGAGCCCAGCATGAGGAGATCAAGTTAAAAAAACACAACAATCAAAAAACCAAAGGAGGTAAAAAAAGCCTAAAAGCCCTCCCCCAGCTCACCCTGGCTACCTTCACCACACTCCCTGCAGCAGTGACAGCGCCGAGGGCACAGAGCTGCCCAGCGGAGCCCTGCAGGGCACTCAGCGCTTGGCTCTGTGGTGCCTCACAGCAGCGCCCTCGTGGATGTCCAGCTTGGCCTGCACGGTCTTGCAGCCCTTGTCAGAGAAGAGCCTCTGCTCCCTGGGGAAGAAGGTCATCTCCTCCACCACCGCCTGCACGAGCTGCTCATCCACCGCGTAGCCACGGGCCTCCATCTCGGCCCGCACGCACATCTCGACGTGCTTCTGCTCCAGGGGCAGGAAGGGCACGAAGTAGTCGATGAGGTTCCTGTCGATGAGGCTGCTATGCCAGAGGCCACCTGCAGGAGAGGGCACAGCAGGGCCGGGTCAGCACAGCAACCCTCCAGGGGCGAAGGGACCGCCCGCAGGCGGAGGCAGTGACTCACTGTTCTTGTTGTTGAAGACCCCCACGGAGAGCAGCGGCTCCAGGTCCTTCAGCTGGATCTCCTCCCTCTGCTTCCCACTTAACCAAGCGTCCAGAGCTGCCTGGTTGATCAGGTCCCCTCCTGCATTGCTGCTCAGGAGAGATGTGCAGCGGTGAAGCAGCAGCTCTGTTCCAGCACAGAGGTGTGCTGCAGGCAAAGAGGCACCAGAGCCCTGCGAGCCAGGCTGAGGGGAGGGGCCCAGCTGCCGAAGCAGCCCTCAGGGTGTGAGGGGTTAACCCCAGCCAGGAACCAGGCACCGGCACAGCTGCCTGCTCACTCCCACCTCAGCTCCAGGGAAGGAGAAGATAAGGAGAACACAAGGGAGGAGCTTTGTGGGTCAAGATAAAGGCAGCTTCATATGTTAGTAGGAAACAAAACCCAAGAGAGGCCTTGAGGCTTAGCAAGCACCACCCAGGGACAGCCCAAACACAGCTGCTATCAAATCCAAACCACAACACCACGGCAGCTGCTGTGCAGTTAGCTGCATCCCGGCCAGACCCAGGGCATGCTGCACCCATCCCACAGGACTGCCACATCACCTGTGCTCCACCAGGCTCCTGAGCTCAGCAGCTGCAGGCTGTGCAAGAGCTCACAGCACCCAAGGGGAGCTCATGGTGGAGCTCACAGAGTTCTCCTCTGCCTTTCCAGAGAGAATTCTCTGAGCCAGGTGAAATAGGAGCATCATTACCACACCCCCAGAGGGATCCAGAGTGACTGGAACAGGTGCCACAGACCTGAGGAAGATGAAGATGGCCTTCCTGTAGGACACTCCATCCACCTGCTCGTAGTAGTCTAAGAAAGGTTTGATGGCATCGATGAGACCTGGGTGCATCTTGTCCATCTCATCAAAAATGAAGACAGAGTGGGGACAGGCACTGACGTTGCCCCGGATCCAGGCCTGCAGCTGGTCCTGGAACGAGAGGAGCACTGAGGGGCAGGACTGCTCCGCAGGCACTGCTGGCAGCGCAGGTCCCGCGCTCCCTGCAGCCCCAGCCCCGCCACACTGATCTTCAGTGGCACTTCTGGTGCTGCTCACAGAGGACTTTATCCTTTCTGCTTCCCCAGGCTGAGATGGGAAGCCGAGGAATGAAGGCAGTGAGTCAGGAGAGAGAGGTTGACAGGAGATGGGAAGAGGGAATAGCCAATCGGGAGGGACTCAGACCTCTCCTCTACACGAGCAGAGCAACACCCAGGCAGTGTTGCAGCATCAGGCACCTTAGAAGCCAGCAGCCCTCCCCCTTCTGCCTCCTTCTACCCCAGATTTACGGGAGGGGACATCCCCAGGGCTGACGGGGGCAGCCGTCCTGGCCGTGTCCCCTCCCAGCCCAGCTCTGTCCCACACAGCCAGCACTGCTTTAACCACAGCCTGCTGCAGCCACCTCCCTCCCAGCCTGGCCACTCTGTGGTCTTAACGGGGACCCCCTCCCACAGCAAGCGCCAGGGGAAGCAGCTGAGGGCATCGGCGAGGGGACAGGCCCAGGGAACTGCCCTCCCTTGGCGTTTCTTTGGGCCTCTCTCTTCTGCTTTCTGCAGGCACTTCCTGGCCTCTGGCACCGCCCAGCCAAGCACCTGCAGCGGTCCCCCGGGGCACAGCGCCCTGCACCCGGGGGTCTGGGCACTCAGGGTAACTGCATTTGCTTGTGCCCCTCCTCACCTTGTAGAGCTTCACTTTGTCATGGTGGGGGAAGTGGAGGGTGGGCAGGAAGAGGTGGACGAACTTGCTGCGCAGGCCGGCGCCGTGGACGTGCTCCGCCAGGATCTGGCTGAGGAAGTTCTTGCCGGTACCAGCCCAGCCGTGCAGCGACAGCGTCAGAGGCTTCTTGGGGCTGCGGTTGGTGCTGTAGCCCTGCACCGCCTTCAGCACCACGTCCTTGGCCAGGTGCTGCCCGAAGAGCTTCGAGTCCAGCTGCACCTTCAGCGCTGCGGGGAGAGCGAGGGCTCGGCACTGCGGGGCCACCGCTGGCTGCCGGGCACCGGCCGTGCACCGGGCGAGCTCAGTACGGGCACCAACGGTGCCGGGCACCCGCCGTGCACCGGGCGAGCTCAGTACGGGCACCAACGCTGCCGGGCACCGGCCGTGCACCGGGCGAGCTCAGTACGGGCACCAACGCTGCCGGGCACCGGCCGTGCACCGGGCGAGCTCAGTACGGGCACCAACGGTGCCGGGCACCGGCCGTGCACCGGGCGAGCTCAGTACGGGCACCAACGGTGCCGGGCACCCGCCGTGCACCGGGCGAGCTGACACAGCCACTGCCCGGCACAGTGCTCAGCACGGCACAGCCCCTGCACTGCCGGCTGCCCCGAGCAGTGGCCGGTTACCGGCCGAACCCCCGGGTCAGGGCTGGGGAGCCCGGCGCGGCCCGGCGCCCCCCGCTCCCGCCGTACCGGTGGCGTTGAGGCGCCGCTCGGCGCTGGGGCAGCACTCCACGTAGCTGCAGTAGAAGCTGGGGTGGGACAGGTAACTGGTGAGGGCCCAGGCCACGCCGATGGCCAGGCCCACGCTGAGCGGCTCCTGCGCCGCCAGCCCCGGCAGCAGCAGCCCGAGCAAGCCGAGCGCTCCCCGCATGGCGACTCCCGCCGCAGCTCGCTTCCGCCCGCCGGCCGGAAACGGCCCCGGCCCGCCCGGCGCCGCCGCCGCCATCTTTGTGAAGGGCAGTGCCAGCATTGGCTGCTCTGCGGATGACGCCAGCGCGCCGTGACGCGCAGGTGGGCGGGGCGCCACGTCGCGCTGCGGAGTGGGGGGCAGCGCGGGGGGGTCTCACCTCTGCCTCCCCTGCAGCGCCATCGTGCCTCGTCCCCACTGGCACCCCCTCGGAGCCCCCCAGCCCACTCCCCACCGGCACCCCCCTGGCCCCATCTTCTGGCGGTGTCTCTTCCCCCCGCCCCACCGGGGACTCCTGCAGGACGCCGGCACAAGCGGGTGCCGGACACGCGTGCGGCTCCCTGCCCTGTGCTGCCAGCGTGAGCCTGCTCCCCCTCCGTGCCCGCGGGTGCCCGCGGCTGGCAGGCTGCTGAGGCGCCAGCGGGCACGGGCGGCTGGGCAGCTCTAGCCGGAGGTGTCCCTGCGCGCTGCAGGCGCTTGGACAAGATGACCTGTGAGGGTCCCTTCCACCCCGATGCGGTCTGAGAGTCTGCGACCCTAGTGACCAGGCCACTGCGGGCAATAATCCTGCCGCAGCCACCCCAGAGGAGCTGGCATTAAAGAGGAAGCCTTCACCACGCCGGGAAGGGCCCCCGGCTGGTCCCGCTGCCAGCCTGGCTCAAGGTGCCCTTGGCACTGCCTTACCCGAGGCGTTGAGCGTGGTGTTCATATTGCAGCACTCCAGGAGGCTGCACTTGAGCCAGGACTGAGGGGAGAGGAGGTCCCAAGCGATGGCAGCACCCCCGATGAGGAGCGAAGCGCTGAGAGGGTCCAAAGCTGGTGCCAAAGCGGGGACAAGAGTAAAGACAGCAGCAGCAGGCAGGAGCCTCATGGCGCTAACTGGGAAGCAGCCTCGGGCAGCAGGAGGGCAGAGCAAGGGACAAGAAGCTGAAGAACTTCCTGGAGCGGGAGGCCGGAGGCCGGGAGCCAAGCGCCGCGGGTGCCCGAGGGTTAACCGGGACCGCGTCATCCCCGGGGAAACGAAAGCGCTGCGAGCAGGGAGTGCCACGGGGGGGGCACCGGAGCCAGCCCGCCCGGAGCGCAGCAGGGTGCCAGCTGCTCTGGTGCGCTGCCAAGGTGCTTGTTCTGCGCTTAGCTCTGCAGCTGGCACCGCAGAGCCCACAGGTTTCCATGGCACTGGTGGAGCTCTGCAGACCCCGGGAAGGAGCGCAGCAGAGCACAGTTTGTCCTGACAGCTTCGTGCTCCTACCCCTAAAGAAGTGTGGCTGCAGAGGGGAGGGACAGGCGTGGGAGCAGGAAGCCCACGGAGGTGTCGAGAGTGTCGAAGAGCCACCTGGAAGTGGTGCTGAGGGACGTGGCTGGGTGGCAGTGGCTGCAGTGGGATCTCCAAGGGCTCTTCCAGCCTCAGCAGCTCTCTGGTTTGATGCCAGTTTTACAAAGGTGTGTTGGCAGCGTGGAAAGGCGCTGGGAATGTCCCCGGCAGCCGCGGACATCGCTGCCCCCTGCGCTGGTCTGTGCTGAGCACTAGATGGGGCGGCAGGAAAAGGCTTGGGGCAGAGCTCGGCGCTGCAGCTCCTGCAGAGAACCGAGTGACGCCCGGAACAGCGCCAGCCCAGGGCAGATCCTGCCCGGAGCAGGTCCTGCCCGAGCCGAGCCTGCCTGCATCCGCCTGCTTTTTCCAGGCAGAGGACGTGCTGCGATGCCACAGAACCTCCGGCAGCTGAGGGGGCACAGGGAGCAGATGCAGCTTTAGCAGGGGACCGAGGACAGCCAAAGGCATCCCGCAGAGGGAGCCGGGGCTGGGTTTAGGTGGGATCTGTGGGCTCGGTGGGCTCGGTGAGCTCTCTCTGCATCCGAGGTGGTGTTTGCTCACCTCCGTGTGAGAGTCTGGATCTTCTCTCCCTTGTTCACCTAACTCACCACAGATGAGATCACCTTTGCTGCCCCCAGACAGCAGCTGCTCAGGTGGGTTTGCCTGGAATGCCCAAGGAGGTATATTGAAGGGAGGGGCAAAAGCCACTGCTGACCCCGAGCCCCTACAGGCAGAAGGACTCCCGAGGTGTGCGACAGTTGTGAAGGACCTGCCCGATGGGTCAGCTCTGCCCACTGACAGCACACCTGGCAGGCACTTAGGCATTAATGTGGGCAGGGAGAGCTGCCAACAAGGGAATGAGACACTGGGCCCAAACCAGCGGTGGTGAGCATGGCAGAGAGTGAGTGAGACAAAACATCGCCATGGACCTCCAGCCTGGAAGCAGCAGCCCAGGAGCCCTCTCTCCACTACTGCCAGCACCACCCACGCTGTGCCCTGAGCAATGCCTGCTTGACAGAAGAGCTCCCAAGAAAAACATCCCTCTGGGCCTTGGGATAAGGACTTGGACTTTGCAGACTCTTTCCCTCGCCTCTCCCAGCCAAGGGTGAACCCAGGAACATCTCCTGCAAGCCAAAAGCAGCAGCAGCCTTTCCCGGACCTCCTCCAGCCAAGGAGAGCGTCTCGGGGGGGTGGTAATGTAATCCCTGTCCTGCTCTGCTCTTCCTCGTTTCTCTCCTTCTCTCTTTCTTTCACTTTATCCTCTTTCAATGAACAGCCTGGTAGTGATTCTGGCCTCGCTTGCACCTTAATTCCACCACATAGAAATACAGAGAACAAATCTCACTCCTCTGGCAGAGACATTTTGTGTCTCTCTCCTCTGGATCTTGACACTCAGATATTGCACTTTCCACTCCACCTGTGCAGAAACTGTGCTCCCATGAGGACTGAAGTGTGCCAGCACCCTGGGACGCATCATGGGATCAGAGAACTGTTTGGGTTGGCAGAGCCCTCTGAGCTCACCCAGTCCAACCATCAACCCAGCACCACCATGGCCACCACGGCGTGTCCCCAAGTGCCATGACCACACCTTCCTTGGACCCCTGCAGGGATGGTGACTCCACCACCTCCCCGGGCAGCCTGTTGCAGGGCCTGACCATCCTTGCAGTTAAGAGTTTGTTCTCAGTCTCCAGCCTAAGTGCAGTCCAGGTTGTGTCTTGCACAGGCTGAGTCAGTTTCACTGTTCGTGGTGCACCCCTCCAGACGCGGCTGTGCAGAGAGAGCCTCCTCTGGCCGATGTGCTGCCCCTGCTCAGCCTCTCACTGCGGTGTCTGTCCTTCCATGAGGTCTCAGCAGCCTGTCAGGGACTGCAGCTCCCAAAGCACAGATAGGAAATGCAGAGCGACGTCCCAGGAGCAGGAGCTCATCCACACGAGGAGAAGGGGCAGGATGGGACACGTCTCTGGATGTTCTTCTCTCCACGTGGGAGGGAGGTGGCACAGATTTCCTCTACAGCAGTGGGATGTGTGCTGCATAACAGGTACCAGATGGGTGTTTGAGCAAGCCTCAGCTGCAGCACGTCCTGCTGCTGTCTCCCTGTGCCTTACAGCTCACATGGGCTCAAGCTGGCCCGGCCGCGGCTGTGCTGTCTGGGGCAGTGGTGGTGCTGACGGTGGTGGCAATTTCCTTCGGCAGCTGTGAGGAGGCTCCGGGTGGAGCACAGCCCCTGCAGAGCACACCCCAGAGCCTCTCCAACGCAAACAGCTCAAGCTGTTGGCACGGGAGGCAGTGAGGGGCGTGGGGGTTGCAAGGGAAAGATGAGGGCTGCAGAGGTGGAGCACTTCAGAGATGAGGAGCCGCAGACGAGAGCTCTGCCTGGCCTTTGCTCTCGGTCTGCTGCATTTTTCTGCCTCCCACCCACACTTTGGTTTGTGGATTGTTGGTTTGAAGCCTGCTCTGTTGGGACTCTGAGCTCAGCTCCGTGGCAGAGAGCCTGGAGAAGCTGGGAGCTGGCTGGTCAGTCTGGCAGGGGGGCTGAGCCAAGAAGCATCACCCCAGGGCTCGGGGGCTGGGAGTCAGAGATGCTGCCCTGCCTGGAGTTCCTGTAGTGCCAGAGGTTTGCAGGTGAGAGGTGTTGGGTCAGGGAGTCTCTGCTGTGCACAGAGCAAGCTCTGGGTTCTGCTGGAGGATGGGGTGAAGCTCCTCACTACCTCCAAGGGCTTTATGAAGGTTGGCAGCACAGCTGCTGTTTGGAGAGCTGCTTGCTGAAGGCTTCTGACTGGAGAAGAAATGGGAGACTCACTTTCCCCCAGTTTCTACCCTAACCCCTCTCCCCCTGCCTGCCTCCAGCCCTGTCTAGACACTCTCTGAGCCTCAGGGTTTCTCTGAGGGCAGTTTGGGTTATTTTTTAACTTTTGGTGGTTTTTCCCCCCTTTCAATTTCAGCATCATCTTTCCACTCTCCTCACCACGACCTTCCTGGGGCTGCCACTGACGCAGGCTGGGCTCTGGGAGGGGGGGACTGTGGTGGGCACTGTGCAAACAGAGTCTGGCTGAGCCCTGAGGACCAGCGCCCTGGGGAGGCTCTGACTCACTGGAATGTTTCCTGACCTTTCTGAAACGTGGCAGTAGCAACAACACAGGGCACCAAAGCCTGCAGTGGTGGTGAGCAAACACTGTCCAGTCCCAGCAACACCCAGGAGCCAGGAGCCCACCACCCTGCTCTTGCAGCTGGGAGAGCTGAGCTCTGCCGCTGGGGAGTGTTCTCAGCGCGGTGGTTGGCAGCACAGGGTTGAGCAGTTCTGTTCTAGCTTCATGTCCTCTTCACTGGAGAGCTTGACCCAGGATTTGCCTTGGGCAGGCTTTAAAATCCTTATTCCTGAGCCAGGATCTGCCTTGCTCAGACTTAAATTTCATAGAATCAGTCAGGGTTGGAAGGGACCACAAGGATCATCCAGTTCCAACCCTGCTGCCATGGGCAGGGACACCTCACACTAGATCAGGCTGCCCAGAGCCTCATCCTTGCCCTTGAGCCATGATTTGCCTTGGGCAGGCTTAAAAGTCCTTGTGCAGGGTAAAAGATGAGAGTCCCTTAGGTCAGGGGTGCTGCTGTGTGGAGAGGGACAGGCCAGCAGGGCAGGTATGGGTGAGGCTGGGGTCTGGGTGATGTGGGACATCATAGACCTGCCCAGGGCAAGCTGCCTATGCACAGTGGTCCCTTTGCTCGCGGCTGAACACAGCATTCTGAGGGTCTGCTGTGTTGCTCTCTCCATGGAGGGCTGCTGGGGGACTCTTCCCAGCCAAGGCTGCTCCACACTGCTGCTGCCCTTTGGCCATGCTGAGCGCAGGCAGCCCCTGCAGGAGGACACGAAAGGGAGTTTGAATCTGGTACCGAGTGGGTTTCAGAAGGAGCCACAGAGGCTGTGCTACCGGGGAGGGGAGGGCAGGGCAGGGCAGGGGAGGTGTCTGAAGCCACACCTGGCCTGCAGCATTGCTGTGGGTCACATTTCTGAGCTCCCATGGGAACTTGTGTGAAAGCTGCTGGGTCATAGCTGAGCACAAGGGGACAAGCTGGCAGGGTGACACCTGGCACTGGAACTATTTGGTCTTTCAGTCTCACCAACTCCATCAGGCACTGATGGGTGGAGAAGGTCCTGCTCAGAGGGAGGTATTGCAGTGCCCAGCAGCCAGCCTGCCTCTGCTCCTCCACAGACCCCTGTGTGAGAGCTTTCTTCTGAAGAGGAGGTGCCAGGAGTGCACAGTGATGGGCTTTGAGGAGGGGGTTTGAATCTGTAGCTGGGTGGTCTTAACTGGTGGCCATTTCTGAAATGGGCTTTATGGCACAGACAGGCTCCAAGCTCAGGAGGGGTTTGGTACCAGGGGTGAAGAAGTTACCCCCAAGGTATGGTTTGGAGACAGCTGCTGTTAGGAGTTGAAATGCAAGGCCACGGGCCGGGGTGGGTGGTTCCTCTGCTGGCTTGGGTGTCTGCTGCTGCAGGGCAGGAGGACACAGCAGCTGAGGTTCTGCTGGTACCACCCAAAGCCAGGTGCAAACCAGCCCCAGGTGCTTATGGACCATGCAAATCCGGGCTGGCAGCTGAGGGAAGCACCCTGGGGGCAGGAAGTGAGCAGAGCAAAGGTGTTCGAGGTGCTCAGACCTGGCTCAGCTCCCATCTGTTGCCTCTGGGTTGTGCTTTCCAGGCTGTTGTGCAAGACAGGGGTGAATAATGCATGAGGTGGTGGTGGCAGAGCCGCTGACCAGGATGGGGCTGCCCTCCTGGCATGCTGGCAGCTGGGCTCTGCTTTGACTTATGAACCGAGCAGTGCTGGTGCAGGAATGCTCTGCCTTGCTGGGGACTGCACAGGGACTCCAGGGCTCAAGCCCAGCTGCTGCCACCCAGCTCCCAGCAGCACCAGGCAAGGCACAGCCTCTGTTCTTCCTGCTCCTCAGGTGACAGGAACAAGGAAAGGAGATCCCAGGAAATTCCTGCTGTCTTCATTTGAATTGTGATTCATTGTGGAACTTCTTGCCCCAGGAAGCAGCTGGACAGTCGGGACAGTGACCTGACACTCGCACTTACCGCGGCTCCTACCGTGTGCCAGCACACCTGCAGGGCAGAGAACCAAACCCTCTGCTCTGCCTCACTGCCATAGCTGGATTGCACCTGCCCCAGCCCTGCCTTTGGGTGAGTGCTCAGTAGCTTTGGGGTTGGCCTAGAACCAGAGGCTGTGTTTGGCTTGGGGTCTGCAAACCCTAACACCTCTTCCACTCACCTGCGGGGGAGTCATCAGCACAGGTCGCTAAAGTCAGCATGGCCAAGCAGCTGCTCTGACTGCTGCTGCTGCTCCTCTTTACAGCTGCTGCTGCTCCTGTCTGCAGCTCACACCTGGGTGAAGGAGGAACCAGAAGGCTCATCAGGAGGCAGAGCCCATTCGCTGCTGTGCTGTTTCCCCCATTTGCTCAGGCAGGATGGCAGTGGCCAGCAGTGAGTCCCTCTGCTTCAGCAGGACCTGCTGCCAGGTCTCTTAGTCCTTCCATTCCTGCAGTGCCCAGCTGCAGTGCTCTGAGGAGCTGGCAACTGCTGGCTCTCAGGGACCACTGCCATGCATTAGCTGTGGAGGCAGAACGACTCTGGTGCAGCTAGGGCAGAGGGACAGGCAGGGAGCCCAGGTTCCTTTCCCAGGAGCTGTTATCCAGCAGGAAGAGGAATGTCCTGTGCTACAGAGAAGGCTGTGTGCAGGGCTCCAGCTTCCAGCTATTGTTAAAATGTGTGCCTGGAAGCTGGGAAGGCTGAGCTGGAAGGAGCTGGAAGGAGCTGGGGCTGGAAGGATCTGGGGCTGGACGTGCTCTGAAGAACAATTTTATATCCCTGCAAGCAGCACAGTGAGAGGAGACCCTGCTGGAGGCTACAGAAGGGCCCCTGAGGAGGAGAGATGAGCAAGGCAGATCTGTGCTGGGTAACTGCCTTGTCCCAGGGCTGTCTTCTGCAGGAGCATAGCTGAGTTCCTGCAGTTTGGCAGTAGCCCCTTCAGGGCACTAAAGAACTTGGAGTCATCCCAGCCCCCTCAGAGAGCTCTTGTGCTGCTTAGGAGAGGAATGAGCTGTGAGGGGGACGAGGGGTGGTTGGGGTGCAAGGGGTGAAAGCAGTTGGCAGTCATGTGCTGGAGATCTCCATGCCTCAGGGCTGGATGAGGAAAGCAAGGCTGGGATAATGGGAAGCATGGAGGAGACTCCTTTGGAGGGAGATGAAGGCCACTGGGAGTGTGATAAAGCTGTAAGAGGTGGAGCTGCTGGCACGGTTGGAACAGAAATGTGCTGTGCTAGAGAGGTGCCTGCTGCTGAGCGTGGATCTCTCTGCTGCTGCTCTGGGAATGCTGCTGCTGAGCGTGGATCTCTCTGCTGCTGCTCTGGGAATGCTGCTGCTGAGCGTGGATCTCTCTGCTGCTGCTCTGGGAATGCTGCTGCTGAGCATGGATCTCCCTGCTGCTGCTCTGGGAATGCTGCTGCTGAGCATGGATCTCCTCAGGAAGGGCTGCAGGAGACCAGGGTGGAGCAGATTTCAGGGCACACATCATGGACACAAGGACAAAGCCTACAAACCAGGGGAGCAAGCAAAGCCTGGCACCTAGCAGGGTCCTGCTGAGGGATGATCCCCTAACAGCCCAGGAGCTGAGGGGTACCCACCTGGCAAGAAAGGTCCCAGTTCTTCAGCTGGGCTCCTCTGCACTTGTGAGGGGAGCAGAGCCCTGTGGATGAGCACAGCAGGAGCTGGCAGCCCTTGGCCAGGCACTGAAGAAGAGAAAGCTCACCCTGGGGTCTTCTGCACTCCTCCTTGAAGCTGCTCCTCTGCTGTTGATGGTCTCCACAAGGCTGAGAGCTGGGCCCGTGGCTGCTGCCTCTGCAGCCCTGCTCCCGAGCCTGTGAGACATGCCCTGAGCTCTCTGGGGCCCAGGTGTGCAGGCAGGACCTCAGCATCCTTTGCCTCTGCTCCTGCTCCACAGCATCCAGCAGGCAGCCTCTTGCCTTCGTGGCTCTGCAGGGCTGGAGGCCTGGGAAATGTTTCCCAACTCTGACATCTTTGGCAGCAGATTTTGTTTCCTCTCTGTCCACTCTGGCAAGGAAACTCCCTCCTTTTGGGCAACAACAGCCTCAGCTTTTGCCTGTTGTTTACAGCTGATGGGGTCTGGTTCTTGGGAGGAGACACACATCAGGAGCTGCTGTGGTGTGGCTGGGTGTGAGCTGCCAGCTTCCCTCACGCCCTGAGCCCTGGCCCCACTCTTTGCCCTGTGGCAGCAGTGGCAGGTGCAGCCCTACCAAGGCAGCTTCTGAGCCAGCTGGGGCAGGGGGGGCAGGCAGGAGAGAGGAGAAATGGCTCCCCCAGCCCCTCTCCCTGAAGGCACCGAGCAGCACAGCCAAGGAATTCTTTCCTCTAAGAGAAAGTCCAGGCATGGATCCATCTGGGGCTCAGAGAGCAGCAGGGAATCTGCCTCCCACCCGCTCCCAGCTGCTGCCTTCTGTCCCAGCACCTCCTTGTGCCACAGCAGCCAGGGGTGCAGTGACTGCCCTGCGGCCAGCCTGGCACAGTCTCGGGCAGGAGGGTGGCTGAGAGCAGGGCAGCAGTCTGGGGGAGTGTGGGCAGGGACAGTGGCTGGAGCTGGAGCTGAGGGGAGAAGGTAGGAGGATGTCACTGCCTTTCCTTTGGCCCTGGGCCTGACCCACGTCCCAGGACTGGCTGAGGAGCAGCAGCTTCATCTTCCTGAGACCCAGAGCTGCTGCACCCCTGCCCTGGGCCTCTCCTGCTGCAGGCAGCTGTGCTGCAGAGCATGAAGGGCTCTTGGGGGGAGCCTGAGCCCACATTCCTCGTGCTTGATGCTGCTCAGAGAGCTCCAGTACAGTCACTGCAAAATACAAACCAGAGAGAATCTGCCCCAGTTTGCCAAGGACTGAAGCTTCCCATTTGCTTCAGGAGATGCTCACGGTGGTGGCTTCACTGCTGGGTGCCTCTGCAGCATCTTCTGCCACCTGCATGCTGCAAGGAGCAGTGAGGAGCCCAGGGGGTGGGAGATGGAGGCTGCAGGTGAAGCAAGGGGATCTCATTCCTCGGGTGGAGAAGCTGCATCACAGTGCTGTGGCTTTTCATGCTGGCTGAGGAGAGGACATGGCTGCAGCACCTGCAGTGAGCACCCAAACTGCTCACACCTGCCCTCAAAGCCACTGTGAGGAGCAGCACAGCCTGCCCTGGGCACCAGAGATCTGCCAGGGCTGGGTGCAGCCAAGGGCAGGGGCTCCTAAACCTCTTTCTTGCCAGAGAGAGTGATTGGCATTGGAATGGGCTGCCCAGGGAGGTGGTGGAGTCACTGTCCCTGGAGGTGTTGAAGCCAAGCCTGGCTGGGGCACTGAGTGCCATGGTCTGGGTGATTGGGCAGGGCTGGGGGCTAGGTTGGGCTGGAGGAGCTTGGAGCTCTCTTCCAGCCTGGTTGATTCTATGATTCTCCCCAGGTGCAGCTTGAGGCCATTTCCTCTTGTCCTGTCTTAGTGACTTGGGAGAAGCCAGCAGCAGCCTCAGCACAGCCTCCTCTCAGGAGCTGCAGAGAGCAATGAGGTCTCCTCTCAGCCTCCTTTTCCCCAGCTGCTCCTCCCCAGCCCTGTTCTCCAGGCCTTTCACCATCTTCATTGCCCTTCTCTGTGCCCACTCCAGCCCCTCAGTGTCCTTATACTGCAGGGCCCAGAGCTGGACACAGTCTGGGGTGGCCGGGGCAGGGCACATCCCAGACCCCAGGGCTTTGTGCTGGGAGCAGCAGGAGGAAATGGCAGGGAGGAGGCAGCAGTGCCCACGGCAGAACAGGCTGGGAATGTGCTGGGAGCTGCGGGCCCAGGGCAGGCAGATCCCAGCTGGGCTCTGCCCCTTTGCAGCAGCACGTGGGAGCAGGCTGGCGATGTGCCACCCGCCTGCCTGGCTCCTGCAGCCTGCAGTGGTGCCCTCGGGGCCTTTGCTCAGCCCAGGCTCTGGGAAGCTTTGGGAAGTCTGAGCTGTAATTGCCCAAAGCCTCCTCTGCCCTTTGAGGCCAGGCTGGAGCCCAGACTGTGCCACCCCAGCAGGCCTGGCCCTGCTCCCACTGCCAGAGCTGTCTTACACAACCAACCCTCTCGTGGAGCTGGCAGCAGGAGATGCTTCAGCATGGGGCTGTAATCCTGGAGTGTCACTGAGCTGCTCAGGTGAAGAACAACTCCTGCAGGCCCTGAGGAGGGCCCCTGCAGGGCTCTGTTAGAGGCTGCTCCTGCAAAGGGCTTTTCTCAGGTGTCCCCCAGAGAGTTTTCATCCCTTCTGCCTGCTGCAGCTCGGTTCCTCCTCTGCTCCCCACAGCCCCTGGTCACTAAGCCCTTCGGAGCCCAGCCCTGGTTCTTGTTAACCATTTCTCCTCCCAGTGCAGTGTCTTCTGCTGCTGGAGCTGGGTTTGGGTGGGTCTGCTCCTGGGGTGAGTCCTCTTGTGCTAAAGGCTGGAAGACAACTGCCCCTGGGAGCAGGTCTGGGTCAAGGAGCTGCCCTGCCCGGGGCAATTCTGTGGTCAGTGGAGGAGGACCAAGCACGAACATTACCATTAGCAGCTGCTTCCGGCAGGGTTAGTGAGGTGGTTGATTGCCTTGGGTCAGGGCAGCCAGGAAGGTGCCACTCTGGATGTGTCCTGCCTTGAGTGAGACCCCTCAGTGTGAGCAGTCACCCTTCCATTCGTTTCCAGTTCGTGCCAGGTGCCGGCGGAGCTGCCCAGGGCTCACACCCAAACCGCTGGGGAGAAAGTGGCTGCAGGAGTCCTGACTTGTCTGCAGGTGGTGCCAGGCTGCTCCTGCTGCTCGCTGAGGCCTGGGGGCTGCCTCGGCAGGGGCAGGGGTGCAGGTAGGAAAAAGGTCTCCCTGCTGCAGAGCCCCTGGGCTGGATCCTCAGCTGGTGCAACCTGGAGCAGCGCCACGGAGGCTCTGATGTGCTGCTGAGGGCTCTGCTCTCCTAACCCTGCCCCAGCCCCAGGCTTCCAGGAGAACTGCTGGAGAAAGTCTGGTCCCTGCTGCGGGGCTGGGCTGGCCCTTGCACCACTCTGTCTTTGGGCACTGAAGTCTTCCTCACTCTGGGTTTGATCCCTCTGAAGGGAGCAGGGTTTGGGCTGTAGTTTGTCAGCAGCTGCCCATGCATGGCCTGATGGTGCTGGTAATCCTCTGCTGAGCTCCAGGGAGACCTGAGTGGGCTTGGAAGCAGGGTGGTGGCAGCACAGGCCTGGAGCCCGGGATGAATCCTCAGGGCTGTGGTGTGCTGGTGTCCCCTTCCCCTGCTCTGGGAAGCAGCCCCGTGGAGGCATTCACTGCTGGGCTGTGCAGCTCCACAATGGGCTGTGCTGGGACTTGTCCTGCAGCCGCCCTGACGCCAGCCTGGTGGTGACCAGCAGCAACCAACCACTGCCTGGAACCAAGAGTGTGGAGTTCTCAGAGGCTCTGCACCCTTGGGTGTCCTGGGCTGAGCTGTGGCATCCTGAGGAGCGGTGGCAGCAGCAGGGCAGCAGAGCTGTGCAGGGGGGGAGCCAGGGGCAAGCCAAGGCTGCAGAGCCAGGTGGCAGGTTCTGAGATGAAGGAGGCTGCTGGCTCTGAGCCCTGCCCAGGCAGCCACCTCTGTCAGCTGCCATTTCCCCCAGGGAAGGCTTCTGGGTTTGTTTTTTTTCATTCTCAAGGAACCAAGCCCCAAATTCAGCACTGACAGCCTTGGGGAGCTGCTGTCAGCCTCATGCTCCAGCTCACAGGTTGCTGCTGCCAGCGCTGGGGCCACGGCTGGGGAAGGAGGAGTTAAAGGCTTGCAGTGGCAGAGCAGCTCAGCTGCCTGCACAGCTTAGAGCCCTCTCCCTCTTCGCCAGTGGCTTGGCGAGCTCCAAATTCAAATGGCACTTGGCATAGCGAGGGCAGGATGCCACCACTGCCCCCAGCCAGCTTCTCGGAGCCGGGCGGGACAAGGGCTCAGTGGGGCCAGGCGGGGGGAGGGCTTACTCCCGCTTGCAGTCTGGGGGTTTGTGGTTCACGACCAGGGGTGCCTCCAGGCTGGCGACTCCTGGTGATGGGCACCGGTGGGGCAAGGAGCCTGTGCCCATCCCTGGGCAGGTGGCTGAGCAGGGGAGGGCTGTGACTGCCTCCGGCGTTGCGGCGCTAAGCCTCTACTGGGCGGGACTGCGACTATTGGAAGCGTGGCCACAGGAGTGGGCTGTGGGATCTGGGAGTGAGGCAGAGCAGAGCACGGGGCTGGATGTGGCTGAGGTAGGTGTCTACCTTCTTCCTAACTCCTCCTTCTTCAGCTCCTGCCCATGGGCGCGCAGTGCCCGGCGGGGCAAGGGATGCTCAGGGCAGCTCCATCCCTCTGGGCACGAGCGGGAGGGGGCATGGGGCAGGGGGATCCTGGCTGAGCCTCACCACAGCCCACACGGGCGAGGGGGCCGTGTCCCAGCTCGGGAGCTGGCGGTGGCAGGGTATGAGGAGCAGAAGCAGCCCGAGACGTGCTCGGGGCTCGGCTGCCCAGCGGCTCCCGGGGCCGCGCCGGGGCTGTGGGCTCCGGCTGAGGGAAGAAGCGGTGCCCGAGGCTGCTTCAGCGTGGCTGTTCCTGCCCCTCTCGCAGCCCAACCCCAGCACCAGCAAGACCTCCGCTGGCTCCCACTGCTGCAGGCGAGCGAGCGGCAGCGTCCCCAGCATGCTGCGGAACGAGGTCCTGCTCTGCTTTGCCTTCTACAGCACCATCCTCATCGTCAAGATGTTCGTTGTTGCCATCATCACAGGGCAAGTGAGGCTCAGAAAGAAGGTGAGAGCCACTTTCCTTTTCCTTCTTCTCCCTTTCTGTTTCTTCTTACCCCTCCTTGGGTTTCTGTGGTTTCTCCTTCTTTTACTCCTGCAAAGGCCAACAAAAGTTTTCCTGCAGCAAACTGAGTTTGCTTTGAGCCGAGTTGAAAGCCAAACACGCTCCAGAGCTGCAGCAGATAAATATCTCACTTCTCTTTGGCTCTTTCTGTTTGTTTCTGCCATCTGCAGCCTGCTGTTTATGAGTTCTGACTCCTAATCCAAACAGCAGGCTCAGATCTCACACGCAGGTGAGCTGCCTCTGGCTGCCTGCAGCTCAGTTACTGGAGCCGGGGGGCAGTGGGGAAAGGTTCCAGAGGAAACCTTTGCAGCAGAGGTTTTTACTTGCAGCCTAGCGGAAGGCTCCCGAGCTTCCAGCGGCTGGGTGTGAACTCTGCAGGAGAGCAGCAAGTCGTGGGGAGGGCAAACAATAGCTGGAGGAAATGGCTCTTGGGCACAGGGGGAAGTCCGGGAAGCAGCAGGAGCTCTGCCTGCTGGCAGGGCTTGGCTGGGGCTTTATCGCCCACAACCCAGACTGACCTGGCTGTGGGCGATACCTGCCCACAACTCTGCCTGAGATGGCAGAGCAAGATCTGGTCTGAAGAGCTCGATGAGTTTCCAGCTGCATCAGTGGAACAGGAGGGAGAGGTTCCTGCCCTCGGCTCGCAGGCTGGAGTGATCCCTGTGCCCCACAGTGACTGGAGATGGCTGCTGGCATCTCGCCGGGCAGTGCTGCAGCCCCGGGACAGTCTGTACTGGCTGCAGACAGCACCAGGGCCCTGCAGCTTCCGAGCTGAGCTGGGGACCTGCTGTAAATCATTGCTATGTGTAAGTTTATTAGTGCAGGATCTGATTTCCTCGGGGCTGGCTGCAGAGTCACTGCCAGAAACCCAGCCCGGGAGTGCTCCTCCTGGCCCCGGCCAGGTCATCTTCTGGGGGCCACATCTGTGTCTGCCGTTTGCTGCTTGGCAAAGGCTCCTTTAAATGGTTCCATGGGGAGCAGTGGGCTGGGATCAGGCTGTGCCCCCCTTTAGCCCCTGCCCTGGCCCTGCTCAGTGGGCAGGGTTGGGCTCCTCAGGGACAGAGACCACCCCTTAGGGTGTGCAGGGTCTGGCCCCCAGCACCAGGCACAAGCAAGGGCAGTTGTGTTTGTGAAGGGTGGGGAGAAAGCAGGGCAAGAAGAGACCCCCACGGGTCTTAAAGGTGAGGGGCAAAGCTCCTGCAGCCCCAGGCTGAGCTGCCATGTCTGGGGCTGTCTCCTGCAGGCCTTTGCCAACCCCGAGGACGCTCTGCGCAATGGGGGGCTGCAGTTCTGCCGCCTGGACCCCGACGTGGAGCGCTGCCGCAGGTGGGTACTGTGGGGCTGGCACTGCCTGTGCCACGGGGCCATCCCTGGCAGCTGCAGGGGGAAGCTGAAGGGCTCCTTTATTAGGGAGTGGATGGCTGGAGCTGTGCTGTGGGACCCTGCACACCTGAGCAGCTTAATCTTTAACGGGAGCATGGTGCCAGGGCAGGGTTAGGTTGGAGATTAGGAACAATCTGTGCCCTGCAGGAGCGGTCAGGACTGGCACAGGCTGCCCAGGGAGGTGCTGGAATCCCCATCCCTGGAGGTGTGCAAGAACTGTGTAGCCATGGCCCTTGGGGACAGGGCTTGGTGGCCATGGTGGTGTTGGGTTGATGGTTGGGGTCAGTGATTTTGGAGGGCTTTTCCAACCCCAAAATTCCACGGTTCTGGAATTCTGTGGCATGTGCTGGGGCAGGGAGCTGTGGAGGGGCCCAGGGCTGGCTCCAGCAGCTGACTCCACACAAACTCATTCCTAGGTGCTCCAAGTCCTGCGAGCCCCCAAGGGCTTGTCCCATGCTCACACCCAAAGGTTGCTTCTGCCCTGCCCCAGCAGGACTCCACATCCCCTCCCCGGGTCCCTGCACAGCTTGAGCAGGGAGCTGCGTGCCTGGCCCCAGCGCTGCATGCAGCTGCCCTCGTTGGGGGCTGGGAAGAGTCCGGGCATGATCTGCCTCCCTCACTGGGCACACTCCGAGTCCTCCCCCTCTGCCACGGGGCTCACGGTGTCTGAGTGGCAAAACATGGGAGATTCAGCCTCAAGCTTGGTTTGCAGCCCCCCTCTCCCCACGGGAGGAGGTGCCCCTCGTGCTGGGCCACTGGTGAGGTGCAGGGAAGGGGCTGGAGCTGTGCCTGGCTGTCCGCTGCGGGTGGGGAGCGGGGACCAAGCCCTCAGCTCCCGCAGCCTGCAAGGCCTGCTCCAAACACCACCCAGTGCCACCTAATCCCCAGGCTCCCGGGGGGAGGAGGAGGACGATAAATGAGCTGTTTCCTTGGCAGGAAAAAGAAAATAGCAGTGACCATAATCATCCTCCTCCTCCTGCTCTGGTTAGTCAGAAAAGTGAATCTCCGTGGAAGCACAGGACTGGAGCTGCAGCCAAGCCCCGGGGGGGCTGGGGTCTGACCTGGGCAGTTACACACAAGGAGCTGGCCCTGGCTGGCTGTCCACAGCCCTAGGGAGGGCAGAGGAAGCCTGAGGTGTTGCCCTCAGCAAGGCTGCTGCTGGGTTCATGCTCAGGTGCTCTCAGGAGGGGAGCAGAGCCATGGCTGGGCTGCGGGGGCAGAGCAGGGCAGGGCAGTTCCCTCCTCACCTCCCAGTGAGGTCCCTGGCCACAGCTTGGATCTGGGCCACGAGTGGCCTTTTCCCCCTTCCTCCTCCCTGTTCTGCCATTGCCCTCCCAGCCCTGCTGGACCCCCAACCCCTAGGGGCTGTTGGGCTGAGGCTGCCGCAGGGAGCGGGGGGCTGGCAGCTGCCCACTCCTGGCACTGCTGACCCCAAAGCAGTGTCCTCATCCCCATGGCCCCGGGAGGGGTCTGTGGTGGTGCCCACAGAGGTCTTGGGATGGCAAATGGGGCCGTGGGCAGGGCTGTGAGCAGGCGAGGCTGTGCTGGTGCCTGGGCAGCAGCTGCTCTGCCCGGGGACTGTCTGGCAGAGCGTTTTCTGCACCTCCCCTCCCTGCTGCCGGGTTTGGCAGGGGCTGCATCCCCTCCCTCTGCAGGGTCCCGTCCCTGCTGAGCCCTCCTGGCATCGCTGCTACAGCAGCAGGAGCTGTGCCAGCTTCAAGCTTTCACAGCTCCACCCTGGAGCTGTCCCAGCAAAGCTGTCCCGGGTGTGGAGAGTGAGCTCCGGGAGTGCAGCATCCCAGGGGACAGACACGGGGGTGGGATCCTGCTGCCTGGGGGGGGTGTGGGGGGGCTCCTGAGCCTTTGGGTGGGCACAGGAGGGATGGGAGCCAGCAGGGCAGCCGGGTGGGGAGGAGCAACCTTCTCTGCCTTTCAGGGCCCACCGCAATGACATGGAGAACATCTTCCCCTTCCTCTTCCTTGGAGCCATCTACTCCCTGCTGGACCCCAGCCTGGCAGTGGCCAGGATCCACTTCCTCACCTTCTGCGCCGGGCGCATCGCCCACACTGCTGCCTACCTGCTGCAGCTCAGGGCCCCCACACGCTCCGTGGCCTACAGCCTGGCACAGCTGCCCTGCTTCTCCATGGCTCTGCAGATCCTCCTTGCCACCACCCCATACTGGTAATGCCCACTGAGCCCCACCATCCCAGCCCCCTCATCCTGGCGTCCCCAGCTGGGTTGGGTGAGGCATGGGAGCGTGCACCAATGTGTGTGGGCATAGGGTGTGTGCCCCAGGGATGCCACCTGTGCCCCAGCGACGCTCAGTGCGGCCCTGTGCTGTGGAAATTGGGCAAGGAAATCACCAAAGAGAGGGGGCACAGCTCACCACGGGGCAGGAAGGGATGCAGAGGTTTGGCTCAGTCCTGCCAAGAGCAGGAGGAGGAAAGCTGCTGGACTGCCCCTCAAGGAGGAGAGCACCGAAGGAGAAAAGGTTCTCTGGCCAGTTTGGAGCTGGGAAGGGGAAGATGTGCCCTGTCCCCCTGGTCACAAACCCTTTGAATCAGGAAGGGAAAATCCTGAGGGTCCCTCCCACAAGTGTCTCGGTCAGCAGATGTGGGTGGTAACAGCTGGGGCTTCCAGCTGTGCCAGGCACCAAAGCTGCTCCCTCACCCCCACTGCCCTTGGAGGTGCTCTTGCTGAGACCTCACTGAGCACAAGGCATGGGGTGAAATGCCAGGCCTGAGCCCTTGCCCAGCCTGGGTAGCAGCTTCTGCACCAGTAACTCCCGAGCCCAGCACAGAAGTGGCCTTGGGCTAAGCTGTGGGTGGGGTTTGGAGCAAAGTGCTCTGCTCTGCTATGGGGAGCACAGGGCCCACCATGTGGGCAAGCTGGGCAGGGTGGGCAGAGCTGCAGCTTCATCGCTTTGGCCACTTCTCATTTAGGCAGCCCAGCAGATGCCTGGGCAATGCACACCCCTCCTAACATGCCTCCTCTTCCTCACATGGTGCACGAGCTCTCCAGCCCTGTATGTGTCTCTGCTGCTGCGCAGGCATCCTGGTGGCAGGAAGCAAACACTCCCAATAAAAACAAACCCCTCTGCTCTGATCCATCCTTCCTTCGGCAGCAGCAGACGCAGCTGGGGAGCAGCTGGCTCCAGCCCCAGTGCAGAGCCTGGAGCCCCCCAGAGCCCCTAAAGAGCAGCTCCTCACCCCAGGACTCAGCTGTCCTGCAGAGGAAGCTCTTTCCCAGGTGTGTGTTGTTGGTGCTGATGCTTCACATTCAGCAAAGCTGGAGCTTGCCAAGGAGCTGTGCTCAGCTTTACCCTCCAGGGCAGCAGGCTGCACCGAAACTCGGTGTTGACCCAAACCTCCTCTGTCCCAGCTCCCCCCGAGCAGCCTGTGGTGTGAGCTGCTTTGTCCCAGCAAGCTCCCGTCCCAGCCTGGAGGGCTGGAGCAGTCCGGGTAAGATGTGGTTGCTCTCATTTCTCTTTCTGGCTTGCAGAGGCGCTGCGGGCGCTGGTCAGGCTCAGCAGCCCTCCCTGCTGCATCCTGCTGGGAGCAGGGCACACTTAGTTGGTTTGCTGCTGTCTCCTTCAGCTGCTGGTGCTTGGGAGGTGCTGCCCCAGCAGTGCCTGTGCTGAGCTGGACAAAATTACTCCTCTGGGTAGACTTTTTTGGGGGTTTTCCCCCTCTCTTGTGCTTTATGCTTTCAAGTCAGGAAGGCAGAGGCTTTACAAGATGGACTCTCTCCAATGCACATTGCTGTGGTTAGCAATGTAGCTCAGGCATGGAAAGGAAGAAATGGGGCAGCAGAACCCCCATCCCCAGGCTCCCAGAGCTGCCAGGTCCTCCTAAGCAGCCTGCTTGGTGCCTGGGGCTGGCGCCCTGCTCAGGGGAGCTGAGGTTGCACACAGAGCTCTGCTTGCTGCTCTGCTATGAAAAGAAAATAAACGCTGCTGCATGGCTGCGGGGGGAGGCCTGGGAACGTGAACTCTCCTCCTCCAGAAAAACAAACAGAGCCACAAGGCAGACTTCAGAGAGGCACAGCCCTTGCACTGCCCTGGAAACGCTGTGCAGGTCGGTGGGAGGCAGCACAGACCCTGGGCAGCACAACCCCGCTGGGGCTCTCCCGGCGCTGAGGGGGTGGGAGCTGTTGGCTCTCCCCTGGGCACTGCCCCTGGTGTCTGTTGGGTGTGACTGAGGAGCCAAAGCATCCCTGCCTGCTCCCAGATAACATCCCAGAGCTCCCAGGTTCTTTCAGTGGCACTGGTGTGGGGGGAGGATGTGCCCAGTGTCTCCTGCAGCTCCAGGTGAGTGGGGCTGGTGGGGGCTGGGGTGTGTTGTGTGTGCCAACAGCTTGGTGTTCACACCAGGCTCTGGCCTGAGCTGGTAGCAGTGTGAAAGCCACCTGGGGCTGCAGAGCAGCAGGGCTTGGGGTATGGTTCACACCACCAGGACCTGACCACTCTGCCTGCTGAGCCCGAGGTGCTTGAGGGTGGGGGAGCAGCAAGTTGAGCCCCAGCACAACCCCCTTGCCCCTGCCTGCTGCCAGCCAGTTCAGCACCAGGATCCCTCCTAACCCCAGCTTTGGGCTTGCCTCTTCCTCACGTTCCCAGGTTTCTCCTGTTCATCCAGGCCTTCCCTCCTGGAGGGTCTGAGGTCAGCATCCCCCCTCGGGCACCTCTCCTGTGACACAGGTCGCTCTGCCCTCCCAAAGCCTTCCGTTTCCTCTGGCAGATGTGGGGCTCTCCCATGCCCTGCTCAGTGGTTTGTGATGCCAGTCACAGAGTGGTTTGGGTGGGAAGGGACCTCCAGAGGTCACTGAGTCCGACCCCCAACTAGACCAAGGTGATCAGCGCCCTCATTCCTCTCCAGGATCGGGATCGCCGTCGCTCGGGAGCACTGGAAGAGCACTTGGGCACCCCGAGGTTCGCCCTGCCTGCTCCTCTGAGCCACCCGCCCGGGTCGGGCTGGCACAAGGGGAACCTGGCCCACCGGGGTCCTTCCTGCCCGATTGCGGAGCTAAGCCACGAGATGTCGCCCGTTCGTGGCGTGGGTGCCAGTCCCAAGGCGACAAGGGGGCCCTGCCTCGATGTGCAGAGTGGAGCAGTGCCAAGGTGGGGTCCGCGCCCTGCGGGCTGCGCTGCGCGGGGCTGCAGCACCCTCGTGTGGCTGCCGGCACCCTGCGGGGGCTCTGCTCGGCCCCTGTCCCTCCTCTGCTGCTCCCTGGGGCGTGGGCTGAGGAGGAGGCTGACGACCACTCCTGTGCCCGTCAGCACTGGTGCAGAGGATGCTCCGCATCACTCCTGGCGGTGCTGGGGCTGCCCGCAAGAGCCCTTCCTCCTCGGCTTCGTAACCCCCACCGCAAGGGAACTTTCGCCCCCCCCCCCTTCCCACGTTGTCGCCGATTGTCGCCGCCCCGGCAGGCAGCCACCATCCAGCTTCTCCAGAGCTGCTCTGCCACCTCCTGCTGCTTCTTCTGGGCACTTGGGCAGAAGCAGCAGTGAGCAGAGCGGCAGCTGCCGGGAGGAGATGCTCCTTCCGAACGGCACAGCCTGCGGTGACCAGGGCAGCCCCGGGACAGCTCAGCTGCTGGCAGAGGACTGGTGGGAGGTGTCCCTGCCCCTGCGGTGGGGCCGCGGCCAGGTGGTCTGTAAGGTTCTCTCCGTCCCGAACCGTTTGATTCTGTGTCGCTCTCGTGTCCGCGTTCCTGCAGCTCGCGGGTGGCGATAGCAGGACTTGGGGCTCTGGACCTTCTGGTTGCCACCAGAGGGAGAAGGGCAGCGGGAGAGGAGGATGCTGACTGCTCCGAGTGCCATCCGTCCGGGACCGGGAGGGCCGAGTTGGCATCCCTGCACACGGTGTTCTTGCGGCTTTCCCCACCCGAAGCTGTGGTGCGTGGGGACCAGCTCTCCCATGGCTGCTTCCTAGGAGGAGAAATCCCCCGTGTTGGGAAGAGAGGAGAGGAAGCACAAAGCCTTGGAGCTCCTCTTCCTCGGCAGCCTTCACCCTGGCACGTCCCTCCGCTGTGGGGTACAGCCTCTGCCAGGTGAGCTGCAGCTCCCCACGCTTGTCTGCCCCCTGGTTTGCGGTCCCTGAGCTCTTGGAAGCTGGCAGACCACTGGCTGAGACCTGCTCCAGTGGGAATTGAGCTGAAGCTGGGACAGTCCAGGCAGGAAATAAATAACATATTTGGTCAGCAGTCCTGAGGCACAGGAGGAGTCTGCCCCAGGCTCTGCAGCTCTCCGCTTCCAGGGCTCCTCTGGCTCAGGGCTGGGTCCCCCCAAAGGGCTGCTCCTCTTTGGCCACATGCTGAGGAAAGGAGGATGCTGTTTGGGCGCTTCTGTGCCTGGGGCTAGGCAGGAGGTTGGGCAAATGACTTAAAGGAGCCATGAGTCACTTAATGAGTGGAGTGGTTGTGGAGCAGTGGGATGGGATGGTCGAGCTGCTGGTGTGTGGGACCATGGCTGCTGGAGGGGCCTGGGCTGGGCTTTGCAGGTCAGATCTAAATCCTGCCTGGGGTAGCCTGAGTGCCAGAGGGCAGCTATGGTTCTGGGCACCAGCACAACTCCAGGTGCTGGGATGAGGTCTCTGTGTCTGACTGTGGAGTTGCCCTCTGTGGGGCTGGGCAGCTTCCCCATGGCACAGCTTCACCCCTCTCAGCACCTCTGCTCCTTTACAGCTCAATTCCATGAGCTCCTTTTGGCTTTGGCTGCCCAAACTCTGGTACCATCCCTGCCTGGCCACCTCCTCTCCCTGCTTCTGGGTGCTCTGCTGCCTGGGCAGCACCCTGCAGGCTAAGAGCTGCCGGTTTATTCCTGCCCCTTTGTTTCTTTCAGCTGACTGTGCAGAATCTGAGCCTCTTCCCTGCATGGGCCTCCCCCTTTTCTCCTCTCCTGGGGGCATGGGGACCCCAGGATGCTTGGCAGCCTGGCATGAAGTCCAGGTGTGATCTAGGCTTTAGCAGGGGGGGCGGACTAGGTGATCTCTGGTGGTTCCTTCCAACCCCCAGGCTGGGATTCTGTCCCGGGGGGAAGCTGAAGTGCCACCATCGTGCAGGGTGAAGGTGGCCAGACCATGGCTCTCCTCCCCTTGCCCATGCTGCTTGTCCAGGGCAGGTGGAGAAACCACAGTGAGGGCCACCAGAGCCCCATGCTGGTGGTGCCCAGGGCGAGGTCTCTACTCGGTAAAGGATTTATTCCTGCAGTATTTCACAAGAGCTGTTGGTACAGAAACCTTGCAGAACCCTCCCAGCCCCCCATGCAGAAGAGCAAAGAGAGACACCCCCCGGGGAGCTCTGGGTACGAGGCACTGAGAGGGACAGGCCAAGGGCGAGGGAGGAGCCTGGCTCCCACCCCTCCGTCCTGCCTCCCGTCCCCGGTGCCAGCTGTGCCCAGCCTTGGGGCAGTCTCGAGCTGCCCAGGAGCTGCCAAGAGCGTGGTGAGGGAGAGGGCTGCGGCCGGGGCGGGAATGTCTGGGAACACCTCTGCAGAGCGGTGCCTGGGGAGGGAGGGTCTGTGCCTGCCTTGTCTGGGGGACGGAAGGGGCAGCTGCAACCCATTAGGGTTTATTTTCCTGCGGGCTTCGGTTCTGTGCCTGTGGTTTCAGCTCATACAACAACAACAACAGCACAGAGCCCTCTGCTTTCCATGGGAACGGGCCCCCCTGGCCCCCTCCTCCTGCCCCCAGCCTTGTTTCTCATGGCAGCTGATGTGATCCATGGTGGATCTGCTGTCCCCCCAGCCTGGCACGTCCCAGCTTTCTGCCAGCTCTCTGCGTGGTCGCTGTGGGATGGGGAAGCTGAGTGCTCCCCTCTGGCACAGCAGAGGGGCAAACAGGGGTGGGGGGCACCGGGTGGGTGTTTGCAGTCACAAAGGCTGGAAGAGCCTTCCAAGATCAAGTCCAAACATCAACCCAGCACCACCACGGGCACTAAACTGCAACCCCAGGGGCCATGGCCACAGGGTTCTCACACACCTGCAGGACTCCAGCACCTCCCTGGGCAGCCTGTGCCAGTCCCTGACCACTCCTGTAGTGAAGAAATTCTTCCTTATGTCCAGCCTAAACCTCCCCTGGCACAGCTTTAGGCTGGGGTGACTGGTCCCTGGGTGAGGTGGGCAGCGTTGGTCAGGCTGTGCCCACTCTGTCCTGTGCTGGAGGAGGAGGTGGCAGCTGCTGCCCCCAACCAAAGGAGTAAAGAGGGCTGGGGGCAAGCTGGAGGGAGTGGCTCACCCCCAGCCAGTGGACATGTCCTTCCCTCCTTCCCTCCTGCTTCTCCCATCAGGTCTCCAGCTCTGACTGCTGAGTGAGTCCAGCCTGGGCTGAAGCTGAGGGTCCTGATGTCACAGCTGCTGGGTACCACACGTGGCTGCAGTGTGAGCCCCAGTGGGAAAGGGAGAGGATGGTCGTGGGAGTGGTGGGGACTCAGGACACGTGGGGTGGGACACTTGCAGCCTTGATGTCACAGGCTGGAGGACGTTCATCCGGAGGAGCCCTTCAGCCACTGTGGTGTTCATCCCTGGATCCAGTGCTGCAGGCTAAACCCTCCTAGGTAAGCAGGGCTGATGTCTTCCCCGTCCAGGCCACCCATGGGAGCTGGTGGCTCTGTGCACTGGGTGAGGGCAGGGTGGTCTGGTTTCCAGAGGGCTTTGTCCACAGGCAGCACCCGCTTGGCCTTGGCACAGAGTGCTGGGAGCTGCCTGCTCAGCTCCAACCCCACAGCTTGTTCCAATTTCCTTCTTCCCTGGGAGGCTTCGATGACCTGGGACTGCAGAGTCACTGGCAGCTCCCCCGTGGGGACTGGGGAGGCTGCCTGAAGCTCGTGGGAGAGCTCACAGGCTCTGAGAGAGGCTGCTGGGGTGCTCCAGCCCTCCTCACCCCTCTAGGAAGGGACAAAGCCTGATGCCCCCAGCATAGGCAGCTCCTAAGCTCTGGCTGGGGCAAGCCAGTGGCTTAGCAAAGTCTCCCCAAGCACCTCAGCCGAGGGTGCAGAAGAGGAGGAGGAGGAGTGGCAGTGGAGAGGGGGATCGAGTCCCCCCCATGGCTGCACTGCCCCGCGGCAGGGGCAGGCCCAGTGGCTCTCTGGGCAAGATACCCAAATTGGTCAAATCCAATAGTCCAAAATCCTTCCATGTTTGGAAGCAAATTCCTGCTCCCTCGGCAAGTGCCTGCCCTGCGGCGCAGGGGGTCCGGCGTGTAAATATAGCCTGTGGGTGGGGGGGCTCTGCAGTGGGGCTGTGCTTGCTGTGCCACCTGGGCTTGGCACTGACTCTACCTTCAAGAGGGACGAGGAGAGGTGCTGAGGTGCTGGAGGAGTGGCATTGGGTGGTGCAGGCAGTGGGTTCGTCCTGGGCTGGCACAGGAGCTCCACTCTGCATCCCAGATGAGGCCACAGGCTGGGCTCTGCCCAGGTCAGTTCACAGTGGGCACCTGGTTCTGATGGAGGCTGAACTCTTTGGCTTTGAGGCGCAGGCTGGCGATGCTGTTGGCCATGTTGACCCCTTGGGTGGGCGTTGCAGTCCCACTGGAGCTGTAGGAGGGCACAGTGCTGCAGAGAGGGAGCAGGGGAGGAATGAGGCGTGGCCCAGCGGGGGATCCCCATGCCCTGTGCCGTCCCGATGGCTTCCCGCACCAGGCTGGCAGCTCCCTCTTGGGCATCTCCCCCAAGAGCAGGCAAGGCTTCAGCACTGTTGTGTGGCTGGACGCAGGTGGGAAGCCCTCAGACTATGCGCCAGGGGGCCCTGCCTTGAGCCTTCGGACGCGCTGGCTGGCTGGGAGAGCTGGGAGCCAGAAGGGACTGGTGCCACCTCCTGTGCCGAGATGTGGGAAGGGTCAGCGTGAGGCCAGGAGGATCCCCACGAGGAGCAGAGCCCCCACTGCAGCCCTGAATGCATGGAGGCAGGGAAGCCTGGGAAGGGGGCCCAGAGCAGAGCTGGAGCAGCTCCTTCCCTGCGTCCTCGGCAGTGGCACAGAGACACAGCCCTGGGCAGCCTGTGCCATGGCCTCTCCTTCCCGGCTCCTCCAGCGCCTGCACCTACCTGTACGGGGAGGTGCCGCTCCAGGAGAGGTACTCTGGTGCCAGCGCGGTGGGGCGCGGTGCCACGGGCTGCTCGATGGCTGCCTCCTGGCTGTAGGACTTGAGCAGCGAGGCAGACCTGTTGGCCAGCATCGCCCGCTCGTTCCGGCGGAACTTGGCTCGGCGGTTCTGGAACCAGACCTGCGGGCGGGGCCGAGCGCGGTCAGCGGGAGCGCCCCAGGCAGCCCTCCCAGCGCCCTGGGCATGGGCAGGCTGAAGGAGAGAGGGCACAGGGCACTGCTCTCACCTGGACTCTGGCCTCGCTGAGGTTGACCCTCCTGGCCAGCTCCTCGCGCACGAAGGCGTCTGGGTAGTGAGTCCTCTCGAACACCCTCTCCAGGGCCTGCAGCTGGCTGCTGTTGAAGGTGGTTCGGTTCCTCCTCTGCTTCTTCTTCCTCTTGGCTGCCCCACGGCTCGGGCTCAGGCTCTCACCTGCACAGAAGAGGCCAGGTCAGACCCAGACCCAGGTGAGAGACCCCAGGTGGGGACATTTGCAAAGCCCTGGGGTGGTTGCACGTCCAGCCACAGCCACCCAGACCCACCTCAGGGGTCCTAGGGGACTGCTGCGTCTCGCAGCCCCCACCTGCAGGGCACCTTGGGCTTGCCACTCGCTGAGGGCTGAGGTCAAGCTTCCCTGAACGGTGATGGAAATTCAACACCAGAACATCTCCCAGATGTGGTCTCAGCTCCCATGGCCAGCACCCCTGGAGCCAAGCTGTTGCATGTCCCTGAGGTGGCACAGGACAGCAGCCAAGCATCTGCTCATCCCACCCTGGTCCTCACAGCTAGGAAGGAAGCCACCAGGCCTGGCAGAGCTCAGCCTCCGCAGGGTTTGTTTCTGGCTGCGCTGGCTCATGGCAACACAAAGCCAAGGGTGCAGTTTGGTTTCTCAGCGTTGATCTTGGGCTTTCAGCCAGGCTGAGCTGAGTCTCCTCCTCACTGATATCATCTGGTTGAGACAAGTTTATGAAGTCCTCTTCCCAGACCCCCAGCCAGCTGCCCACAAAGGCTTCCTGCGGAGCGAGGCTCTCTGTCGGCCCTCCCGAGGGAGGCTCTGCTTAATTGCCCTGCCTGTTAATAAAGCATCTGGATCCAATCTGCACCTACTGGGGTGAAGGGGTTTGGAATTGCTTGCAATGAGCCTGGGTTTATGGCATTCTGATCATAGCAGGGTTCTGGAGGGGCTTTTCTGTGCTCTCCAGAACCCAGGAACTATCCCTCCCCGAAGATGCTCAAGAAAGGCGGAGTCGTTAATCACCCATCTGGGTGCCCACTGAAGAGCTGTGCAGGGCCCCAGAGGCTGCTCTCCACTGGAGCAGTTCTGCTGCTTCAAGCCAGCACCAAGCTGCTGAGCAGGAGGGAACGAAGAGCTCCAAGACCTTCATGGCCAGAAAAGCCTTCTTGGACCTTAGCTGTGAGTAATTCAAGCCATGAAACCTCCACCACTGAGTTCTCCGTCACATCCCTCAGGTGTGTCTGTGCCCACACAGACCACTCTCGAGGACTGTCCCACCCTGAGATGAGCCACGAGGAGCAGAGACCCTCCTCGTGTCTGCTGGCAGGTTGTCACCTTCTGCCCAAAGCAGGGTCCAGACCTAGAGCTCCTGCGGAGCTCCTGCACCCTTCTCTGAAAGCCATCCACTGGTGCTGCCACCAGCAGTGCCCCAGTGCCAAGCCTGAGCTGTGCCAGGGGACGCTGCAGAGAAGAGAGTTGAATTTGTTCCCGTGGGTGCCAGTGGGCTCCTGGAAAGAGCAGTTGGCTTCTCTGGAGCTTTGCTATGGTGACAGCCAGTGCCAGGGAGCTCTGGGTGCTTCCCAGACCCTGGCCCAGGGATGAAGGGTTGGGCTGGGAGGGGCTGCAGGGCACCACCACCAGCCCCGTTCCCTGTCTCCCAAGCACCTGTGGGAATGCTGCATCGTTATGACCGTGGTTTGGCTGGGCCCATGGGGACAGAGATGGGAAGGGGAGGTGAAGGAGCTCTGGGCACCTCCCAGGGACTACTGCAGGCTCCTCCCTGGGTCTAGGCGCATTCTTTGTCCCAGCTGTGTCCTCTGGACCTTGCCTGACCATCTCTCAGGCTGGGAGCTGCCTGTACTCTTGTGCTTGGGCCATCTTGGTTGGGTGCAGCCAGGTTGGATGGTGCCACACCTGAAGTTCCTGCAGGTCTGAGCCTCTTTGGCTGCCCTTTGCCGCTGGTTGCCTTCAAAGCCTCACAAATAGAACTCCCCAGATTCCCTCCAGCCCTCATCCCTGTGGCTCCAAACCTCTGCCAGCCTCCACTTCCCAGTTGCCCCTTTCAGTTAAGCTCCTTTTTTGGTCCTGTTTTCCTTCAGCGAGCTAATGAGCTGCTGGATGAGAGCACACCAGCTCCAGCCGTGGCTGTCCTTGAGCCTTCCAGGAGCCTGGCACCAAAACCTTCAGGCTGGGAAGAAGCTACAGGGTGCAAGAAGGGGAGAGGCATTTCCTTGCAGGGTTGTGGCCACGTTGAGGGGCTTCTGGGGACATTATAGAGCAGGGCTTGGCTCATAAAGTGCTGTCACCAGGGGCACCCTCAGCCCCTCACCAAACCAGCAACGACTTCAACAGGGCCCCAGTGAGAGTATAAATACAATTTTTAACCCCCCTTGGGTTCGTCCCCAGTTTAACAGCCAGCTCTGAGACGTTCCCACGTGGGTAGCTTCTCTCACCACTCTCATTTGGCTGAAAGGGGGGAAGAGGAGGAGGAGGAGGAGGAGGAAGAGTTCCTTCAATTCACCCTCAAAGCAGCTCATTTTTGGCTGGTTTCTGTCTCCCCAGATCCACAGAGGCAAGAGCCATGGGAGCTGGGAGGTGCTGAGTGACTCTGCTGGCATGGAGAGCTCGGACTGGAGTTCATTCAGGCTGTGTCTTGGTGAGTGATCGGAGAGCAGCAAGCCCTTGGCTGTGCCTGAGCTGGGGGAATTTTGATCAGCTAAGGGGGACCCTGAGTGCTGGTGGGATGCCCACAGCTGCAGAGTCAGACTGGTTGCTTCTATTGGAGAAGCTTTGATAACTCCAAAACAGCCTCCAGACCCAAGTGCTGCTGCAGGGCAGGGGTAGAGGCAGGGGGTGAGCAGGGTGCCCTGGCGACCCTCTGCCACCCATCTGGAGGGGCTGGGTTTAGCCATGCTGGGTGACACTCTAAAGAGGAACCAGAACCTGGATCCTCCCCTGGTGGGCCCTGAGCAGCCTGAGCTAGTGGGAGGTGTCCATGGCAGGGGCTTGAAGCTGGATAGTCTTGGGGTCCCTTCCAACCCAACCTATTTTGTGACTGGGGAGCCCTGTCAGGAGCCTCCCCTTGAGCCGCCCCCTCCCCACAGGAATCCTGCACTCCAATGTGTTTCATTTTCTCCTCCCTACAGCCCCCAGCACCTTTCTGCCATGAAATTATTTCACACCTCCCAGCTACTTGTGAGCACTTGGCCAAAATCCTTTGAAACTTCACATTTTTCACACTTCCCTCTGCCCCCCAAAGCCAAATGATCAAATCTGCCCTGAGCTGCCTTCCCTTCTCTGCCTGGAATGGGTTTGGGTTGTTTGGGTGATTTTTTTCCCCCCTCTCTTCCCCCCTCAACACTTTTCCCCCTCTTTTTTTGCCCTCTTTCTTTCCCCCTCTCCCCCCCCCTCCTTTTTTCCCCCCCTTTCTTCCCCCTCTTTTTTTCCCCCCCTTCTTTTTCCCCCCTCTTTTTCCCCCCCTCTTTTCCCCCCTCTTTTTTCCCCCCTCTTTTTCCCCCCCTCTTTTTCCCCCCCCTCTTTTCCCCCCTCCCTCTTTTTTCCCCCCTCTTTTTTCCCCCCTCATTTTTCCCCCCTCTTTTTTCCCCCTCTTTTTTCCCCCCTCTTTTTTTCCCCCCTCTTTTTTCCCCCCTCTTTTTTCCCCCCTCTTTTTTCCCCCCTCTTTTTCCCCCCCTCTTTTTCCCCCATCTTTTTTCCCCCTCTTCCCCCCCCCCTCTTTTTCCCCCCTTCTTTTTCCCCCCTCTTTTTCCCCCCCTCTTTTTCCCCCTCTTTTTCTCCCCCTCTCCCCCCCCCCCCTCCCTGGGTATAATCTAAGGGTTGAAATAGCCTGGAGGGAATTAGCTGTAAATTCTTCCTAAGACAAATAAATTCAGCCCTCGGCGTTTCTGGGTTCCGCCAAGGCGCTGAGAGACGCTTTGGGTTTGTTTAACTTGCACTAATGATCGGGGGCGCAGCTGACCCCGGGGCTGCGGCCGGCCCCGAGCAAATAAATAACTTTTATTAATTAAGGTTTCTCCTTAACAAATGAAAAGACCCCAAAGGCCCTGCCCGGTTCGAGGCGGGGGAGCAGGGGCGCTGGGGAGGGGGCGGGAGGCTGCATGAGCGAAACCAAACAGGAGGTTCTGCGGCACCCGGTGTGGATTTAACAAATTATCGCTGGGCCTCCAGCGGGGAGGCCGAGGGGCGCTGGAGGCCGTTTACGGCCAAGCAGTGCTCTGGGGAAGCAGCGTCCGCGGTGCCTGCCGTGGGCTCCTCCGGCAGCGGCTGCGCTGCCCCCGGCCCGGCCGCCCGGCGGGGGGGCACCGGCAGTGACGTCCCCGCGGAGCTCATCCGCAGTGCTTTCACTTCTTCCTCCCCGTCACAGATCACAGAGTGCCAGGGGCTGGAAGGGACCTCCGAAGCTCATCCAGTCCAAGCCCCCTGCCAGAGCAGCATCCCCTAGAGCAGATCACACAGGAACACATCCAGGTGGGGTTTGAGTATCTCCAGAGAGGGAGATTCCACACCCCCCTGGGCAGCCTGTGCCAGGCTCTGGCACCCTCACAGGGAAAAAAATTCCTCCTCGTGTCTAAATGAAACTTCCTCTGCCTCAGCTTCCCTCAGTGCCCCTTGGTCTGGCACTGGCATCACCCAGCAGAGCCTGCTCCAGCCTCCTGGCACTCACCTGCACACATTGATAACCACTGCTGAGGTCACCTCTCAGTCTCCTCCTCTCCAAGCTCCCAGCCCCAGCTCCCTCAGGCTCTGCTCCTAGCAGAGCTGCTCCATTCCCTTCAGCATCTCTGTGGCTCTGTGCTGGACTCTCTCCAGCAGTTCTATGTCCCTCTTGAACTGGGGGCCCCAGAACTGGACACAGTGCTCCAGATGTGGCCTCAGCAGGGCAGAGCAGAGAGAACCTCTGTTGACCTACTCACCACAGCCCTCCTGGTCCCCAGAGCACATTGCTGGCTCATGGTACCCTCCCACCCACCAGGACCCCCAGAGCCTTTTCCCCTTTGCTGCCTTCCAGCAGCTCAGCCCCCAGCCTATGCTGCTCCCTGGAGTTGTTCTTTCCCAGGTGCCAGACTCTCCCCTTGCCCTTGTGGAATTTCATTCCATCTCTCCCTGCCCACCCCTGCAGCCTGCCCCAGCCTGGCTGAATGGCAGCGCAGCCTCTGCTGTGGCAGCCACTGCACCCAGCTTGGCGTTTGATTGTTTGGGTTGGGAAAGCCCTCAGAGATCCTCCAGCCCAACCAGCAACCCAGCACCACCCTGGCCACCAAAGTGTGCCATGGCCACAGGGTTCTTGAACAGCTCCAGGGATAGGGACTCCACCACCTCCCTCTGCTGCCTGCTCCAGTGCCTGAGCTCTTCCCTTAGGGTCATGGTGAGCAAAACTCCTGGGACTGGGAATTGTCCTTCCCATCCCTGTAGTGTCCAGCTCTGCTTTATCCAAAGTGCTTTAATCGTGCCCAACTCTGGGACCCCCAACACAAGGACATGGACTGCTGGAGTGGGTCTGAGGAAAAGAGCATCAGGAAGATGCTCAGAGACTGGAGAACCTCCCCCGTGGGGACAGGCTGGGAGGGTTGGGGTGGTTCAGCCTGGGGAAGAGAAGGCTGAAGGGAGACCTCAGAGCTGCACCTCAGTATCTGTAGGAGACCTGCAGGCAGGCTGGGGAGGGGCTGGTCAGAGGGGGCTGTGGGGACAGGCGAGGGCAGTGGTCTGGAAATGGAGCAGGGCAGAGTTAGGTTGGACAGCAGGAGGAAGCTCTGCACGGTGAGGGTGGGGAGAGACTGGCACAGGCTGCCCAGGGAGGTGCCTGAGCCATCCCTGGAGATATTCAAGATCAGCCTGGATGTGCCCCTGGGCAGGCTGCTCTGGTTGGAGGTGTCCCTGTGCCTGCAGGGGGTTGGCCAAGGTGCCCTCTGAGGGTCCCTTCTGACCCAACGAAGTCTGTCAATCCACTAAGCTCCAGCTGAAGGCCCCAGCACCCAGGGTGGACTTGGGGGCGTCTTTTCCAGGGGCTGCTGCCAGCACTGTCCTGCCCTGGGATATAGCTGGGGACAGCCTAGGGGACCTAGGGAGGATTTACCTGCCTGCACTGGGACTTTGAGCCGAGGAGAGAGAGCAGGTGGGATGTCAGGAGGGACGGTAGGAGGGATGCTTATAGGCCACAGGGGACCTGGAGACTTGCCCCCACCCACAGCCTCAGGTGGCACAGGGTTTGCCACGGAAGAGACAAAGGGAGCTGCCTACAGCACTACAGGTCTTCAGTCTCCCCAGATCACCTCCAGAAGCCTGCAGGGCTGAGGAGCAGCTGGGAAGCTGCTGCATCACCCAGCAGTGGTGCCCTTCCTGTGCCCACCTGTGAGCCCAGCCGCTGTGCATGGCACCACCATGGCTCCGTCTCCTGGGCAGCCCCGCATTGGCACAGCTCCTTTCTGAGACTGCCCTTACCCTCCCCTCCAGGGCTGCAGCCCCCTGGGGCCACCAACCCCTGCCCACAGCACAATGCTGTGAGGTCCAAATGCAGGCTGGGAGCAGCCCACGGACACAGGGCACAGAGCAGCCCTAGGGAACAGGGGCCAGCAGCCCACGGACACAGGGCACAGAGCAGCCCTGGGGAACAGGAGCCAGCAGCCCACGGACACAGAGCACGGAGCAGCCCTGGGGAACAGGGGCCAGCAGCCCACGGACACAGGGCACAGAGCAGCCCTGGGGAACAGGGGCCAGCAGCCCACGGACACAGAGCACAGAGCAGCCCTGGGGAACAGGGGCCAGCAGCCCATGGACACAGGGCACGGAGCAGCCCTGGGGAACAGGGGCCAGCAGCCCACGGACACAGAGCACAGAGCAGCCCTGGGGAACAGGGGCCAGCAGCCCACGGACACAGGGCACGGAGCAGCCCTGGGGAACAGGGGCCAGCAGCCCACGGACACAGGGCACGGAGCAGCCCTGGGGAACAGGGGCCAGCAGCCCACGGACACAGAGCACAGAGCAGCCCTGGGGAACAGGGGCCAGCAGCCCACGGACACAGAGCACGGAGCAGCCCTGGGGAACAGGAGCCAGCAGCCCCTTCCCCAGACCCTGGGAGCGGATCCATCCCCCCCATCCCAACCTGCTGCTACTCTCTGCTCCCCTCCAGCCCAGCCCCAGGCTCCCAAAGACCCCGGGAGCACCGGAGGCTCAGGGCGAGGAGCCTGGAGCTGGGGGGGGTCCAAATGTGCTGAGTCCAAAGGAAACTTTCTCAGCTCGAGTGGCGCACATGAAAAATTTAAGAGAGGGGCAGGCCTCAGCTACTGGGGAAACATTGCAGCGAAATGTTTCCGAGGATGTTTCACCTCATTAATTGTGAACAAGCTGAGACGCTGACAAGGCTTTTACAGCCCTCTGCTGCTGCCGGGAGAGAGGCTCCGGCGAGAGGGAGCAGCAAAAGCCTGCACCAAGAAAGAGGCCAAGGCTGTCCCGGGGGGCCCTTACCCCGAGCTCACTGACAGCCTGCTTTATGGTTATGGAACTGCTGCTGCACCATCCAGAAACCACCCAGTGCCGCCATGGGCACCAGGGGTCGGGGGGCATCCTGCCCAGTGGTGCTGCAGCCCTAGGCATGCTCCATGCTCAGCCTGCAACCCCGAGCCTGAGGGAGGCTCCTCCCTTTACAGCCCCAGCAGCTGCTTGGTGGTGATGCTAAGGAGGGTGGGGGGCTCTGAGCTCCCCCACAGCGTGTCCAGCTGAAAGGCCAACGTGCTTAGAAGGGCCTGGGGAGCCAGAGGCAACCCTGCATGCCAGCAGGATGTGCCCAGCCCGTGCTTGCAGCACTGGCACTTTCCTTTTGGCTCATGGCCACAAGCAGTGCAGCAAAAGTGGGGGGGTTGGGAGCAGGAGGAACCTGGAGAGCAGCAGCCCTGTGTGGAGGGACACTGCCACTCCTAGGGATGGTCCCGGCCAAGAACAGCCACCAGGGTCACTGGTAAGAGCCACAAGAAGATTCAGGGGCATGCCAGGTGGATGCCATCTCGGTGCCATCACCCTGGGATGGGAGCTGCCTGCCTGGGGCAGACCATTGAAGAAAGGGACATGGATAGGCCCTGCTGCCAGGCTCACCAGCTCCAGGATGCATCCCAGCATCATAGCCCCAGCATCCTGGCCCCAGCCCTGTGGCGGGATGCAGACCACAGAGCCTGGCACCATCAGCAGCCCCTCAAACAACTACTCCACAACAGCCTTTAGAGCCCTGCCTTGGCACTGGCACCCAGTACAGGGCTCAGCAGAGCTCTTGCTGTACTTTCCCAGCCACCCTGGCTCCCTCACACCCCAGGAGTGGAGGCTGGGGCCATTGTGCAGGGCAGCAGGGCTCAGACTGTGTGGCTGTGCCTGCCAATGGGTGGCACTGGCCCAGGGCATCTAGCCCAGGACCTGGGGTGCTGAGCACCTCCCTGGGGCTCAGTGAACTGTGGGCCAAAAATCCCCTCCCAGGGCTGTGCCTGTGCTGAGGGTGACCCCAGCCCCTTGCCAGGCTCTCAGGGAGCTGCCAAGAGCGTCCTGTGAGCTCGGGGCAGGCTGCAGCTGCCCGCCCAAGATGCCACCAAGCACCCAAGCGAGTGCTGGCACCTGCTGAGGGCCTGCCCCATGGCCTGTCCCTGGCCTAGGGACACTTTCACTTGGCCAGGACGTGGGATGGGTGCAAGTCCCCACCCGGGAGCCCAGCCCCGCCCCGAGGAGGAGCCCGGTGGGCCCTGGCAAGGCTGGCAGCAGTGCTGACCTCCAGTCTGGGTTGCTTTGAGGTCGGTGGCCTCTTGCCAGCTTCGTTGCAGAACATTCTCTTTACTAAGTGGCCCAGATCAGGTCCGGTCTAAACCCAGCCCTGTTAACTGCTTCCAGCTCAAAGCAGAGCCGTGCGGGGGGCACAGCAGGGATGGTGGGGACAGGATGGCAGGCAGGTTGCTAGGGGTAGGTGCCAGACATAGAGATGCCACCAGAGGACACCTTGGAGGTGCCAGGATGGGGTCAGCTGTGTCAGGGTCCTGCTTCTGCACAGCCCAGAGGAGCTGGGGCCCTCCCCTCTGTCACCCCAAGCTTTCATCCCCTTCAGGTCCCAAGAGTAGCACCATCTTGCCACACTGGCAACCCAGACCCCAGCACACAGCTGGGCAGGACCCCAAAATAAAACCAGGAGGAGAGTTGGGACATGTTGGCACTGGGGTTGGAGTCTTGGGGTGCAGATCAGGGACTCCTGGGCACTGTCCTACAAGCCCCACTCAAACTGCCCCAAGGATAGGCAACCAGCTCAGTCTGGGCATCCCAAGGGCTCCCGAAGTGGACGGTGCCTGGCAGCTTGGTTTCAGCATTTGGTTTAGGTTTTATAAGCCTCTAAGACTAACAGAAATGCTTCAGTGCCTCCCAGCGCCCATGCAAACAGGGCTTTTTAATTCAAACCTTCCCCCGAGGTATTTCCAGCCCCCAAATTGCAGCCATGTGGCCAGCCCAGCTGAGAGTCCAACCCCTCAGGCAGCAGCCTGGTGCCACCCTGGCCCGAGCTGAGACCAGCAGAGTCCCCAGCAGCACCGAGGCAGTGCTCCTCACTCTGTCACCCGCATCTCCTCCTCGGCATCCCACCGGTGGTCTCTGCTCGGCACCTCTGCTAGGGACGCGGGAGTCCAGCCCACGGGGCAGCAATGCCCAGCTTGGGCCGGCACGAACCTGCGGCCGCAACGGTTCTGCTCCGGCTCCCTGCCTGAGCTGCTTCTCCCAGCCCCCTCCCCAGCACCCAGCTCCTTGCCGTGTGCCCCCCGCCCACTTGTCTCCTGGCTCCTCTGCCATGTGCCCCCAGGCTCCCTCGCCGTGCCCTCCCCCAGCTCCCCTGCCATGTGCCCCCCCAGTTCCCCTGCCGTGTGCCCCCCGGCTCCCTGCCGTGTGCCGTCCCTGCCATGTGCTCCGCAGTCCCCTCGCGTGTGAAGCTCTCGCCGGTGGCGGCGGCGGCGCCGCTGCACATCTGGTTCGGGGCGCGAGGCTGGCGCCTGGCTCCGCCGCAGGCTCCAGCCCGAGACACGCAGCCGGGAACGGCCCCGCACGGCTCCTCCCGAGCCACGGCCGCGGCCCCGCTGAAAAGCTGCTTTATGAGACCAGCTCCAAAGGGGGGTGAGGAGCGAAGGGGAGGGGGCTGGCGGCTGGCGCTGCTGCTCTCTGAAGGCTCCCAGCTCACCCAACACCCACCCCTCAGGAGCTGAGCTGTCCCTCAAGTCCTGCCCAAGCTTCTGGGGGCAGCTCAACCCCCAGAGCCGGACTGAAGGAGCAGCACTGGGACCTCCTTACACCTCCTGCTCAGTTAATGCCTCTTGCTCAGTTAATTCTTCCTGATCAATTAATGCCTCCTGCTCAATTAATTCTTCCTGATCAGTTAATGCCTCTTGCTCAGCTAATTCCTCCTACTCAGTTAATGCCTGCAAGCAGCCCCCAAGCTGCCATTTGCACCCTGGCAATGTCCATGGACTGGGCAGTCCAGCCGCAGAGGGGGGAGGTATAGAGGTGACAAAGGGGACACCAACTGACCCCTAACGCCCCCAGGAGAGTGTCTCTCCCCCCTCAAACTGGAACAATTTCCCCCAAACCCTCCAGCATCAGCATCCCATTTACTCCCCAGCTCCCTGCCAGGCCATGCAGCACCAGGTGCCCATGGATGAGGGGTTGCCCCAAACCAGTCCTTTGCCCATGCTCCCTGATCCAGCCGGGCACTGCTGGCCCTGTGCAGGCACCGGGATGGGGCAAGGCTCAGCTGCCTCTGCTCACTGTGCTTTCACTCTCTTCCCAGTTGCTTTTCCAGACAGGAAAAGCCAGCTCTGCACTAATCCAGGTCTAAATCCCTGCCTGGTCCCAGCTCGGCTCCACGAGGCACTGTCCTGGCACCACAAGTGATGCTCTCAGTCTGCCCCATGGCTCAGGGATGCCATCCGGGGAGGGTAACTTCTTCCAGCTGCTGCTCGCACTGCAGGGAGGGGACAAGGTGCCGGCCAGGGACACCAAGGCTCTGCCAGCCCCAAAGCACCCAGGTCCCATCCTGCCTCAAGCCCCATCCCTTGGGATCAGCGATTCCATAGCTCTGGGGCTGGATGATTCCCCATGGCCAGAGGAAATCGGCCCCGGGAGAACAGGCACTCGGCCTCGCACCACAGGAGAGAGGAGGCTCTCTGAGGCAGCCTCAAAGCCCCAAATCATTTCATCAGCCTCTCAGCTGCAGACACACACCCAGGCCCTCTGAAAATGCTGATTCGCTGCAATTCACCCCTCTTGGCTGCACCCAGCCCAAATTTCATAGTTTTCCTGTGAATCAGCCCAGGCCCTGCAAGAGCAGCCCAAAAGCAGAGGGGAAATAGTCTTGCACTGAGCTGTTGCTGGTCCAGCTAGGCATAACAGCTCGGAGGGCTGGGTAAGGTGACTCTGCTGGGCTGGGCACAGCTGTGCCATGGCGTTGGAGCTGCTAGTGAGGCTTTAAGCATGTCACTGGGTGCTGCTGGAGCTGCCAAGGGAGTGGGCTGAAGCCCCTACCACTCACAGGACCCCCTCGCTGTCCCCTCCAGACCCTCTCAAGGGGTGGCTTTTGCAGCTCTGCCCCCTGTGCCCCTGCCCTGATGGGAAGAGGGGTGGGAAGGAGCATACCCCGCAGCAATGCCTGGGGAAACCCAGCTCCCCGGGGGTGCTGAGGGGAGAGAAGCACCGGGAGCAGTGAGGGGAAGTGATTTCGAGGGGAAGGGATTTTCCTGCTCTCCTGACCCAGTCAGGGCTACTCCAGCTCTTGGGCTCCACAGCACAAGGGGATCTCATCTCCTCACGCCCTGTTTGGTGCTGTTTGCTCTTCACCAGCAGCTCAGCTGTAGGTGTGGTGGAAAAGCCCCCAAACAGAGCAGGAGAAGCCTGTCGGCAGGGACCATGCTGCAGGCTAGGGCTGTCCCCGTTCCCTACAGCAGCCTTAGCAGGGTGCAAGGTGAGTCTTTCCCTATAGCCTCATAGCTGAGCCCCCTGCCAGTGCTTGGAAATCATTTCAGCCACCTGGGGCACATCAGGCTCCCATTCACCTATCCACCCACCCATGCCTCACCTGTCACCAGCCTCAGCTAAGCACAAATAAATGTGGAGATGGTGCTGGGGACAGGGCAGGTGAGGCCTGATCACTGAGAGCCACGGCTGGCACAGATGGCTCCTGTCCCAGTGCCACCCAGCCTGGCTGCGCTGGCCTTACAAGGACCGAGGCAGCTCACTTCCCCCTGCTTCGGATGCCGCAGTTCCCGTCTCGGCCACGCACAGGGAGTGGCCAGTTAACGACACTGGTTTTAGTTGCAGCTGAGGCAGGGACATCCCAGGGAAGCCAGATCCCCGCGGACATATCCCGGTCCTTTTCCAGCAGTGTTGCGTCGCAGGCTGCCTCCTGACCCTGCAGCCAGAGGGGAGAAGGTGTCCTGGGGGGATAAGTGGCATTTGGGCACAGCAGAGACGTGTCCTGTGAGCCAGGACCAGCACAGCCCCTGGGCTGGGCCAGCACGGGGACATCACCAGGGTGGCTCTGCCCTGGGGAAGGTGCCCAAACCCTGGCAGCAGCTGGGAGCAGTCAGCCCCTGCCTGGCCCCAAAAGCGAGTCCCTGCCCATTTTCTGCTCTGTTAGCAGCTCCCTGCCTGGCTTCTCCCTTTCCAGCTCCCTCATTTGCACTATTAAGCCCGATTTGCCCTCACACCACTCTAATTCCCTCTGCCCCCTCGGGCGCAGCTTCTCGCCTCCTCTCCTCCATCACTGCCCTGTTCAGCACTGCCCTGCTGTCCTGTCACCACTGTCCCCGGGGTGCTGGGACACTCTGCTCAGACAGCTCCAGCGGGGGCGGGGGGTCTCAGTCACCCCGGGAGTGAGGATGGAACCCCAGGAGCTGTTCTGCAAACGAGATACCGAGGGGTCACCATATCCCACCGTCCCATTGCCCAGTCCCGCTAGCTTCAGCCGGCTGGGATGCCCTGGAGGGGGCCAAGTCCTTCCTCCGAGCCCAGCCGCGACAGGAGTGACTCTTTCTTGAGTTTTCAGCCCCGCAGCGGTGCCGGAGCCAGCGCCCGGCTCCCGCTCCCTCTCCCATCCCCAGGCGGCACCAAAAGTAAGTTCATTGTTTGAAAAGCCATCAGTCAAGGGCTGCTGGCTAAAATTACCCTCCTGCTTTATCATCTTGAGAACATTAAGGGCTGTTGTTAACAGATGTTTCGCGTTACACATTATTTGTTAGTCTAATGAAAGGAGGTGAACAAGCTTTCAAGACCTCAGAAGTTGTGTGGAAGGTTTCGAAGGGAGGCTGCTGCGCTGCCTCAGAGGAGGACGAGGACGAGGATGGGGACGAGCCCTTGCCACCCTGTTGGTGTTTCCGTGCTCTTGCCTCTTAATTTTTGGGTGCCATGAGCTGCACAGATGAGCTCTGTACTCGTGCTCCCGTGAGAACGCTCTGGGTGCCCTCAGGGCCGCTTCGGAGCTGGGGCCAAGGCAGGGGCTGAGCAGCCCCCTTGGTTGGGGAGGGCGACGGGGATGGCTCTGGTCCTCAGTGCCAGCAAGAAGGGATGTGCCAGCCCTGCCGGGGACTAGCAGAGGGGCTGCTCCTGAAGGAGAGATGTGCCCAGTGCCCTGGCCATGGGGCTGTCCCCAGCCACCCTTCCCAGCTAGGAGGGCTGTAGGACCAGAGGTGGCAATGAAGGCAGGGAGGAGTTGAATCTGCTGAGCTTATCCATCTCTGCCAGGCTCAGAGACCTCGTCCTGCTGTGGCTGCCTGGGGAAGGAGAGAGGGGTTTCTTGAGGCTCCCCTAGACCACAGCAAGCCCTTCCTGGTGAAGGGGATGCCAGAACACTGCAGCGAGCTCCAGGCTGCTCTTTCTCTGACCTTCCAGTGTGGTGACCCTGAAAACAGCTTGCCAGCCAGACCACAGAGCCACATTCCACAGAGGGTGCCAGGATCCATTTGCCTTGGTTAGAAACCCCCTGCCACTGGCCGAGGGGGTCCCAAACCTGCATCTGGCAGAAAAAAACTCCATGATGGTGAAGAGGAAGAGAAAACACTGAGAGGCTGTTTAACTTCAGGATGCTAGTAAAAGATAACGTTAGCAGTAAAAGTTCCTCTGCTGTCATCACACTGATGCCAAAAGCATTGCAGATGTGCAGCGAGAGGCAGAGCTTGCAGAGGAGGGCACCTGCTTGATGCTCCAAATGCAGGGCACCTGCCTGCTGCTCCAATAAATGCAGGGCACCTGCCCACTGCTCCAATAAATGCAGGGCACCTGCCCACTGCTCCAATAAATGCAGGGCACCTGCCCACTGCCCCAGTAAATGCAGGGCACCTGCCCACTGCTCCAATAAATGCAGGGCACCTGCCCACTGCTCCAATAAATGCAGGGCACCTGCCCACTGCTCCAATAAATGCAGGGCACCTGCCCACTGCTCCAAGTCTCCACTGAGGAACTTGCAGTCCAGCTCAGACAGCAGGTGAGTGCTCCCACAAGTTGGTGTTCACAGACACTCAGGCTTTCTTCTCTGTCTCCTTCTCTTGCCCTGCTCCCGTTGCTCAGGCATTTCTCTCCCCAGGTGAGGTCAGGAGGAGCAATGCTTCCCCGCTCAGATGGGTGTCAGAGCATCCCAGATCTGGTGGTGTCTTCATCCCCACAGCCTCTCTGGGACAGTTGCTAATGGGAACAATCCTCCTTGGTCCAGTGGTGCTGGCACCAGCAGGCCAAATTCCATAGGGCCTCTGTCCCAGGATTAATGGTCTTTTTAGGGCGAAAAATGGGGCCACGGGGATCAGCCAGCTCACTTGCCTCTGTCTCTGGTATTTGCATCACTCTTGGTCCCCATTCAGCCTCTTTGGGCTGCATTAGGAGCTCGGTAGGGTGGCAAATCCTCTGCTGTCTTGCAAAGAGCCCTGTGAGATGAGCCAGCTGAGCTGGGTTCCACGGGCTGTGCTAGTACCCCCTCCAGCACTGTCCTCACTATGGTCCCGTCCACTGGCCAAAACCTTCCCACAGTCCCAAAGCAACTCGACAGAATTCAAGGAAAAGGAGGCATGATGGAAAACAGCACCCAGACCACCAGGCACCACCCCAGAGAGCAGCACTCACCCTCCCCCACTCTTCAGCACCCCAAGCAGAGGTGGGATGGGGGCTCAGGGGGCTCGTCTGTGGAGGAAAGAGTTGTGCAAGGAGTGGGATGTGGGTGGAAAAAGATGCTTCAGACCCACACAGAATGCAGGAGGGGGCAGAGGGAGCACCCTGGGGCAGGAGGATTCTCACTGTGAGTCTCTCACTGCAGGTCTGGGCAGCCCCTGGGTGCCTGAGCACCTTTCACCTGCACAGCTCCCCGAGTGGGCTCCGCTGCCCTCAGCAGGGCCACCGGTGCCTGGGGCTGTGCTCCAGGGGCTCAGCACATGAGTCCGGGTACCCCACACCCAGCAGAGGGGTCAGGTTTGGGAAAAGCCACCTCCAGGGGAGGGAGCATCACAGCCCGGGCCGCGGGGGTGTGCTGGGGCACCTCCACTTCCCTCTCTGCTCCCCTCTCCTCCCGCATACCCACCCGAAGGGACACCGGCAATGGAAGGGCTCTGGGGGCCGTAGGATGCCTCCGCACGGGGGCTCTGAGGAAAGGACGGGGCGAACCCTCCTCCCTGCCGTTCCTAGCAGTGGGGCCGGGATGCGCGGAGACTGGCGGAGTTGCGCGGAAGGATGCGCGCCCCCGGGCCGAGCGGCAGCGGCAGAGCCCCGGGCGGGAAGGACTGTCCCGTTGTAAACGTGCCTCCTTCGGGGACTGAACGTCGCGAAGCCTGGTCTCGGATCTGCCCCCGTCCCCCCTCCCTGCCCAGGTTCTGTCGCCGCCGGACGGGTACTGCCGGTGCTACCGGAGAGGTGCTATGACGGGCACCGGGAGAGGACCCGCGGCGTCCAACTCCCCCGGGCCCCACCGAGCCGCATGTGCTCCTCGGTCCCGGAAACCGAGGCGGGGAACCCCAGGGGAAGACCCCGGAGGCCGCGCAGCCCCGGGATGGACTGACTGCCCGGGACCGTCCCGTGTCCGCACCTCCGACCGCCGCGAGGACACAGTCGGTTCCCGACCCTCCTCTCCCCCAGAGCGATGTCCCTGTGCCCTGCTGAGGTGTTTCCGTTCTGCGGAACAGTGTCACTGTCCCCGATACCACTCTTCCTTATCCTGAACGATCTGCGTGAGCCCCGTTTGCCCCGTTACGATGTTGCCGTACCCCGGTCCACTGTGTCTGGCACCCGGTACAATGTCCTTGAGCCCTCTCTCCTCCGGTAAGAGTCCCTCTTCCCCGACGCGATGTTCCCGTTCCCCGGTATAGCGACCCTGTCCCCCTGTACGGTGTCCTGGAGCCCACTCCTCTCCGTCCCCGTACAACTTTCCCGTCCCGCGGTGCGATGTCCTCGCCCCCCGGTGCGGTGTCCCGGTCCCCCGGGACGGGATCTCTCTGCCCCAGCCGTTCGGGTGCTGCCACTCCCGCAGCTCGCCCCGATGGGAGGCACTCCTCTCCTCCACCCCCACGCCTGCTGGTCCGTGTGTCCCCCGCCTCGGGTGACACCGATCCCTCCTTGCTCGCCGTGCTCGGTGCTGCGCAGCCCGGCCTAGGGCAGGCGTGTGAGGGGGTGACCCCATCCCAAAACTGCCCCAGACCAGGGTGGCCCATGCCGGGGCGGCGACACTCACCGTCCTGGGGCGCTGCCTCGCTGCCGCTGCTGCCTCCCGACGGCTCTGGTACGGCCTTACCGCTGCCGGCGGGCGGAGGACCGGCCGGGGGGGTCCCGTTCATCCCGGCTGCCACCTCCTCCAGGTCCAGGAGGTGGCTGACGCTGAAGTTTTTCCGACTTTGGGGGTTTTCGGGCGGCTCGGGGCCGCGCACGGCGCTGGGGGCGAACGGCTTGTCCATGGCGAAGGCTGGCGCCGAGTCCATGGCTCCCCCCTCGGCCCGGAGCCCACCCCGAGGTGCGGGGCCGCTCCCCGGCGCCCTTCCTCTTCCCGACTTCCCTCCCCCCAAAAAAGAGGATAATAATAATAGTAATTAATAATTACTTGGAAAAAAAGGAGGGGGGGAGGGGGGAAGCTGCCGGCTGCCCCCGCGAGTCCGGCTGCCTCCCAGCCCCCGTTCCGCCCTGCGCTGACGTCTGGGGCACAGCCACGCTCCCAGCCCCAACCTTCTTCCCTTGCTCCTTGCTCTGGAGCTGCTCAAACGCCCCTGCCCCGAGCAGAGCGGGGCGGCCCCTCGCCACCCCCCCGGGCCCGGCGACCTGCCCCCTGCCAGGGGCCGAGCAGAGCTGTCAGCCAAGCCGAGGAAAAGCGAGGACCGACTTCCCCTCCCCTCCCCCCCTTACCCGGTCCGCATCATCCCCCCCAGCCTCTGCTTTAAGTGCTTCTATCAACAAGTGTAAGTGGCTGCGCTCTGTGGGGAGGGACGTGGGGGGAGATTCCCCGGGCCCAAATGGGGCTGGAGGCAGAGGTGACCCGCAGGTTAGCGGGGGACACAGCCCCCCTCCAGCTCCAGAATGCACCCCCTGGTCCCCATCAACCCCGCAGCAGGGTCACCTCCCCTGGGAACAGCCTGGCTCTCTCCTCCTAATGAGATAATTACGTCCTGCACCACAGCGAAAAACTCAGGGGCTGCTTCCCCTGGGCTTAGAGAGAAACCTCCCTAATGAAAACCAGCCGCCGGGAGAGGAAAAAGGAGCTTTTCCTCCTCAAAATTAGAGATACGCTTCGAGAGAGATGCTCGGACACGGGGAGGGGGCAGAGCCAGACACTGCGGCTGGGTGCCGGTGCCCGGCGAGGGCTGGGGACGATGGGCAGCGGTCGAGGAGGTTCTGCGTTCTTATTTCGCCCTGGTTGCAGTGTGCTCTCCCACCCGGGCACCTACGGACGGGCTGCGGGCACACAGAGCTCAACAGCCAGCCTCTGGGGAAGGTGCCCCCCTACCAGCCCCAGCACAGCCCGGGGGGGCAGACCCCTGCCCGGGTTATTTTCTCGTTTGTTGAAGCTTTTCTTGGTCTCTCATCCCCCCCAGCCCTGCAGCCCCTGGAGCCAGCCCGAGCTGCCAAATCTGATCTTCCTGACGGGGAAGCAGCTTCCCAGAGCTCTCCAGCTTGGAAGGGGTGCAGCTGAAGGCAGACTCTGGCTCTCTCCGACTCTGCGGGGGGCTCCGGGTGTGCAAACAAGGCAGCTCGGCCTCCCTTCCCCGTCCCGTTCTGCTCTGGGGTCCATTTATTTGCCCTCTTGGACCCGACTATTTGCCTTCGGGCTAATTTAGGAGTCCACTCCGGCGTCTGGTCCTGCCGTGTCAATCAGGGGCTGGTGTCACATCACGTTCTGCTCCTGCTTTCCCGGGGACTGCTCCCTAGGGATGGGTGTTTCACCCCTGCCCAGCACCCAGCCGGATGTGTCCCTGCTGTGCCGGGGCCATGCTTGCGCTGCGGTTTCACACCCAGCAAATTCACTGCAACGTGCCTTGACTCCCTCAGCCCTCCTGGCTGCCTCGTGCTTTTGGGGTGAGGTGTCCCCTCCTCTGGGAACCCAGAGCAGCCCTGTGCCAGCTCCTCCTCACCCCCATACCCACCTGATCCCACTTTCTTCCACCATGGCTGCAAGAATGGACACTTCCCGGAGTGAGGATCTCACCGTGTCCATGAAACACTGCCCAAGGGCCAACCTGGGGGACAGAGATGTCCATAGGTGTCCCCCACTGGGGGCACAGCCTGGCTGATCAGGGCCGGGGGAGCAGCAGGGCAGTGAGGGCCCCCATCCTTCCCCTGTCCTTCCCTCCCCCTTGGCTCAGAGGCTAGGAACATCTTGCTGTGATTATTTTGGAGGGGCCGTTGGTGTTGGCCCGTGAAGGAGTGAGGGCAGGAGGGGGAACAGAGCAGCCCCAGCCCCATTTATAACTCTCTTCCTCTTCCTCGTTTGGGGCCAGACCTCGGTGCTGAACTGTCTGGCTGCCGGGGCAGGGTGGCGTTGCCTCAGTCCGCAGCATTAAATAATTAAAGGGAGGGAATAATCACCAGTGAAGCCCCCTTGGGTTCGCACTTCCTCGGCCCTCTGATTGCTGAGATTTTTTTTGGGTGAAATATGACCTTTTTATTTTTTTAATGATCAAAGGGGATCAGAGTTCCAAAGGAAAGTTAAAGAAAGAGAGAGAGCGAAAATAGAGGGGGAACATATATATATGGGGGGGGAAAGAGAGAGAGAGGAGGTGGGAAAGATAGAGAGAAAAGAGAGAGAGGGGGGGAAAGATTGGAGGGGGAAGAGAGAGAGTGAGAAAAGAGGGGGGGAATCTAGAGAAAAAAGAGAGAGAGAAAAGAGAGTGGGGAAAAAGATAGGGGAAAGAGAGAGAGAGGAGAGAGAGGAGGGAAAAGATGAGGGGAAAAGAGAGAGTGAAAACAGAGAGGAAAAATATATAGGGGAGGAAAAGAGAGAGAGAGAGAGAGAGAGAGAGAGAGAGAGAAAGGAGAGGGGGGAAAAGAGAGGAAAAAAAGAGAGAGAGGGAAAAAGATGAGTGGGAACGGAGAGAGAAAAGAGAGGGGGGAAAAGAGAGAGTGGGGGAAAGGGGGAAAAGAGAGAGAGAAAAGAGAGAGGAGGTGGGAAAGATAGGGGGGGTAAAAAGAGAAACTGGGAGGAAAAAACCCCTAGAGGGCAGAGGTTTTCCTCTTCCCCATGGGAGCAGCCTGGCGAAGTTTCTTTAGGCACGCGAAGATTTACACACCTTTCCGCAGGGTGCCTTAAATTGCCCTCCGACTCTCCACACATCTCCGTGCGCAGAGCAGGAACAGTAAGTCATTGAGGAATGAACTGCCCTCGCAGGGCTAGCCCCTGTCGGCCCTTCAGAAGGGGAATGCCTTAATGACTTTTTTGAAGTAGAGGTCAGGCTTTGCTTTTTTTAAATAAAACAATCTGTATTAATGCAATTTCCTCTTTAGCTGCAGGATTTTGCCTGCCCTCTGCTTTTTTTTCCCCCCCCCTTTCAGCATCATTTTTTTCCTAAGCTCCACCAGCCCCACGGAGCAGCTGAAGTGGGACCTGGTTGTTTGAAACCCACTCTCTTGGTGCTTCCTAACTCCTTGTGCAAGCTCTTCTTTTTTAGGGGTTGCAAAATGTGTTTTAGGGACTTTAAACTGGGCCCCGGAGCTGGCAAGGTGGCTCTTGGCCAGGCCTGGTCTGGAGGTGAAGCCAAGCAGGTTTGCTTTTCCCAGTGCCAAGCAAGTGGGTTTTGCTGAGCTGGAGCTGTTGGGCTGCTGAAGCAGAGCAGCACCAACCTGGCAGGGCCATGCCAAGCCCCTTGGTGTGAAGAGCCACGTGGCCAGAGCCTGCCAGGTCGGCAAATTGGAGTCCTGGGATCAGTGTGATCCTGTTTGCCAGTCCCTCAGGCTTTTGGTGTCTGGGAGCTTTTTGGTAACCACACATTGTATCCTCCTGGGGGGCTCTTGGTGCTCCTCTCGTGCTGTGGTAACACCTCACACTTCCTCAGTGCTCAGCATGGCACAGATCTGGACGTGGTCTGCCAGCCCCAGCCCTTCTGCCCACCCTCAAATGGAGCTGGTGGATGTGGTGAGCTCAGTGGAGCATTCCTGGGGCACTGCTTGGGCTGGCACTGCTCCCGGTGGCACTCAGCTGCTCGTTCACCTGCCTATTCCCAGCACCTTTGCCAGTGGTGCAGAGAAACCAGGCTGGCTTCCCGCACCCCTGCAGCTGGAAGGGGTTTTCTTACTGTGCAGATGTTCCTCAGCTCCACTGTGGGGAGGATGTTTGGAGTAAGCAGATAGTGAAGAGCAGAGCATGGCAGATGGTGAAGGCTTGATGGTGTCTGGCTGGCTCTGGGGGCAGATGGTTGGGGGTCAGTCCCTTCTCTGGCACTGGGGGTCAGGGCTGCCTGCCCTCTCTGCTTAAACCAGAACTGTGCCCAGCCCCATGTCTTGCCCAGTGCTGGGGACCAGAGCATCCCCACCCTGCTCCCCAAGAGCATGAGGCTGGGCAGGGTCAGAGAAGCAGTGCCTGCAGGGTGACAGCTGGGGGGGCCTTGCTGGAGGAGTCCCCCCCCATGCCCAGCCCGCTGGTCCCGACAGGAATGGCCTTTATCCAGTGAGCAATTCTTCTTTTCCCATCCCTCCCTGCCAGGCCCCAAAGCACTGAGTGCCCTGGGCTGGCTCCTTGGCAGTGCTGGGTTAATGGAATGGCTGAACTCAAGCATCCTAACGCCAAAACGACTCCGTGGTTCTGTGATTCCTCTCCTCCTCTCCCTCCCAGCTCCCCCCAGTCCCTCCAGCTCCTTGTCTCTGTGGTCGGTGGCATCAAAACCACCCCAGCCAGGCTCTCGGTGAAGGTTTTTCTCCCAACCCTCTCATTCCCTCCGCTTCTGCCTCTTTCTTTTGCTTGCTTTCTCTCCCTCTCTTTCTTTCTCTGCCAGGAATCCCAGTCCCAGATGAACCAATACTCTGTGGCTCTGCTATTTCCCTTTATTCCCTCCCCCCCACCCCCTCTTCAGCAGCGAGATGGGAAAAGAGTGAACTAAAAAAAAAAAAGAAGAAGAAGAAAGAAAGAAAAAAATCAAAGCTGCACATATTGGATCCAGATGTGCTCACAGCCCTTTCCAGCGATTTAATTAAATTCCCCCAGACAGCCAGGAGGATTTCTTAATGATCAAATTTCCCTGGCTTTCCTCCTAAAATGCCCCTCTCCGCTGGCTGGCTGCGCTCTGGCTCCCTGATGGATCGCCAGCTCGCATTCTTCCCGCCCGCCCCGCCGGGGCCGTGGGGAGCACGGCGGGCAGAGCCCAGCTGTGCTCTCCGCCGGCACTCGGACACCCTGGGCTGAACACGTCCCTCTCTGCAAACGGGCTTTTTCACCCCAAAACCGGGGATGGGGAGTCCACCTCCCCACGGGCTGTGGCTTGTGGCACGACCCTGGCAGAACGCTCCTGTGCCCTGTCCCGCCCCAGCCTCTCTGCGCTGACGGCCAGGGAAGGTTTCCGCCCTCGGGTCTCCCTTCTTGACGTGTTCCAGGGCAAGTTTTGAGCTGATTTGCCTCACACTGCGCCCCCAGAGCCTGCTTCGCAGCCATGGGGGGACACAGCCAGGCTGCTGGGGCCCTCTGGAACACTCCCAGGTCTTCTCTCAGACCCGGAGCCGGCACGGCTGGGCCCGGAGGTGGCCGTGGGGAGTCCCACACTCGGCAGCCCTCCGTTGCCAGCCAACAGTGGGGAACGCAGGGGGCACTCCCCCGCAAGAACAGTGCCGCACAGCTGGGGACAGTGGCTGTGCCCGGTGCTGCCGCCCCAGCTGCAGAGGGTCCAGGGCTTTACATGGAGGGCTTGGGCTTTCCCCTGACGCGGAGGGTCCAAGGCTTGCCCAGGCGCCGGCAGCAGTGAGGAGGCAGCCATGGCTGGGGTGAGGGTCTCGACCGCCCAGCCCACCCCCTGTGCAGTCCCCTGTCCGCGCAGTGCCACTTGGAGCAGGCCCGGTACCGGGCGCCCGGGGGACTGGGGAGCTGGGCGGAATGACGTCACATGACCACACCCAGAGCCACACCCAGGCGTGCAGGGGCGGAGCGAGCACCGCGGGAGCGCGCAAGGTCTGCCCGTTCGCTGCGGGTAGTGTGGGGGCGGGCAGCGGGTGGCAGCACCGAGGGCTTGGCGCCGGGAGGGCTCCCCGAGGGTGTGCAGCAGGGGCGTGCACCGGAGGGGTTGCACCGAGATGTACCCCGGTAGGTTGCACGGGAGGTGTTCCCGGGGTGAGGGTTGTTACGGGGGTTGCACCGGGGTGTGTCCCGGAGGTGTATTTCACTGGAGGGGTTGCACCGGAGACGTGCAGCAGGAGGCTGGCGCCCAGGGGCGCAGCGGGTGCGTGTAGCATCGTTGGCCCCGGGAAAGGCTGCACCGAGGGGTGCAGCGCGGTCGGCTACCGGGAGCGTGCCGGAGAGAGTGTCCCGGGGAGGTGTCCGGGGGGGTGTCCCGAGGGGGTGTCCCGGGGGGGTGTCCCGGGGGGTGTCCCGGTGGGTGTCCCGGGGGGGTGTCCCGGTGGGTGTCCCGGTGGGTGTCCCGGGGGTTCCCGGTCCGTCCCTCCAGGCTCCTCCGCCCCTGCAGCGCCGCTCCCGTCCGCGTGCTGCCCCCTGCCGGCCGCGCGCTGCCCCGCCCGTGGGGTCCCGCCCCTCCCGTTCCTACCGGCTACTTCCGGTTCCGGCGGCAGCAGGACTAGGTGAGGGGCGGCGTGCGGCGGGGTTGGGTCCCGGTGGCAGCTCCGTGAGGTTCTTTGGGCCTCCGGTTCCCCGCCCGCGCGGCTTAGGAGTCTCTCGGGCGCTGCCGGTGGCTTGCCCGCGGTCAGGGGCTGCAGGACCCCCCCCGGGGGGTGCGGGGGGTGGCTGCCGCTGGGCCCCCCGCGGTTCTGGGCGCGGCGTTGAAGGGGCTCGGCCCCTCCCCGGGCGGTGCCGCGGTGCGGGCTCGGAGGCCCCCAGGCTGGTTCCAGTCTCCGGGGCTTACCGGGAGCGCTGTTCCGGCCCCGCTCTCGCCACAGCGGGCAGGGGGGCGCCGGCCGTAGGCACCCCGGAGTCCCCCGCTCCGCCGGCGCCCCAGCGGGGGGGCTTGTGGCAGCGCCTCCGCGGGCAGGGGGGCGCCGGGGCCGCGCTGTGCCCGCTCTGGCGGCGGCTGCGCCCCGATAACGCGGCCGCGGCTCTGCCCGCGGCAGATAATCCCCGCGCACCTCCGGCGGCGCTGGCAGGCGAAGCGGGGGGCGGCGCCGGTTAGAAATGCATGAGGAGGGAGGGGGCTGCGGGGCTTTGCGAAGGGAAAGCTGCTGAAAAGGCTTTTTGCTCTGGAAGGAGGGAAGGTCCCCCGGGGGAGCGGGCAGCGGCAGGGGCCGCCCGCCGGAGGCTGCCAGCGGGAGGAGCTCGGTGCCATGCTGGAGGCCCCTGGGCCGCTGTGCGGAGCAGAGCACGATGCCCTTCCTGCACGGCTTCCGCAGGATCATCTTCGAGTACCAGCCCCTGGTGGACGAGATCCTGGGGCTGCTGCCCGTGCCGGACGCGGAGCAGCAGAGCAGCCTGGAGAGGTAACAGCGCCGGGGCAGAGCGCTTTGGCGGGGCAGTGGTGGTTGGAGCTCAGCGGTGTGACCCACGTCGCAGATTGTATCAGGTCGGAAGGGATTCTCAGAGGGCATCTTGGCCACCCCCCTGCAGGCACAGGGACACCTCCAGCCAGAGCAGGCTGCCCAGGGACACATCCAGGCTGATCTTGAATGTCTCCTGGGTTGAGGCCTCAGCCACCTCCCTGGGCAGCCTGTGCCAGTCTCTCCCCACTCTCACTGTGCAGAGCTTCCTCCTGCTGCCCATCCTAACTCTGCCCTGCTCCAGTTCCAAACTATTGCCCCTCACCTGTCACCACAGCCTGTTCTGAACAGCCCTTCAGACACAGCCCTGGCTGGGAGCAAGGCCCTAGCTGGTCCCACAGCCTCCGCTCTGGCTGCTGGCCTTTGGGAAGGTGGGGATGGAGCAGAGCGAACCTGGGCTCTGTGTGCTCACCAGGAGCAGCCTAAATGGAGGCTCAGCTGTGCTCCTGCAGCTGTGTTGTGTAAGCTCACAGCCAACAGGTTACACCTGGTGGTTGCAACACAGGAGAGGACATCAGGGACTTTTCCTCCTGCTGCTGCTCTGAGCCTGGCACACCCCTGAGATGTGTGCCATTAGCTGGGTGACTGACTGGTTGTTTCTGTGCCCCTCCAGCCCTGCCTGTCTGGGCGGTGACCGGAGCCAGCTCTCTGCTGTCAGACAAGTCCTGGAGAGGGAGACCCACTCCCCGTTCTACCAGGAGGGTGTGAGCTACGCCCTGCTGAAGGTCACTGAGCTAGGGCTTGTCCCTGCTGCAGAAATCCTGCTGGAGTTTGGAGCTGACCTCAGCTTTGAAGGTAGGGCTGGGGGCTGGGGGCAAGGGGACTGGGCCTGGCCAAGGGCGAACCAGCACAGGTGCAGCACAGGAGGTTCCAGCTCAACACAAGGGGGAACTTCTTGACTGAGGGTCCCAAAGCACTGGCACAGGCTGCCCAGAGAGGTTGTGGAGTCTTCTTCTCTGGAGTCTTTCCAGCCCTGTCTGGATGTGTTCCTGTGTGCCCTGAGCTAGCTTGGATGGTCCTGCTCTGGCAGCAGGGTTGGACTCGATCTCTTTGGGTCCCTTCCACCCCCTGACATCTGTGAGCCTGTGACCCAGCTGGTGAGAAGCTGCTCTGGGAGGTGGTGATGGCTATCAAGCTGGGGCAGAGAGAGAGGTGGTGCCAGAGCAGAGCCCTGCTCCATGCTGGAACAGTGTGAGTGAGCCACGCGGGTGTGCCTTGTGCGGGCCCAGCCACGAGAATGGTCTGGGAGTACCCAGGGGCCTGGGGACAGACTTGCAGCTTTTGGGGATCCCTTGCAAAAGCAGGAGCTGGGCCACCTGTGCTAGCCCTGTGCTGTGTTGCCAGGGGAGCCCTGGAGCCTGCCTGACTGGGGGGTTTTGTGCTCAGATCCAGTCACCTACTACACCTCCCTGCACGTCGCGGTGCTGCGCAACCAGCCGGACATGGTGGAGCTGCTGGTGCGGCACGGTGCTGACATCAACCGCAGAGACCGGGTACGGCACAGCCCCCCCTGCCCCCTAAGCCTCCCTGAGACCCTTCTCCGGCGCCCTCCTGTGTCTGCAGCGCTCGGATGCTGTGGCAGAAGCTGGGGTTGGTTTTGGCACCGCTGGGCGGGAGGAGGCTGGGGCAGACTCAGCTCTGGTGTGGGCACATCGGGGAAGTCCCCTGCAGCTTCTGGGGCTCGTGGTTACTGTAACTCTTAGTGCTGGTTTCCTTTATCTCCTGTTGCTCCGCAGATCCATGAGAGCAGCCCCCTGGATCTGGCCAGCGAGGAGCCCGAGCGATTGCCCTGCCTGCAGAGGCTGCTGCAGCTGGGAGCTGATGTCAACGCTGCTGACAAAAACGGTCTGAATGCTCCTGGGGCGGGGGGGGGGCATGTTGGGTGTGCTGGGTGCCTGTGGCAGGCTGGAGGGGGCAGGTTGGGTGTGCTGGGTGCCTGTGGCAGCCTTGGGGGGGCAGGTTGGGTGAGGCTGCAGGCCTTCCCTGTCCTGTTTTCTCCTCATGCTTTGGCTGTTGGGGCAGGAGAGGGCTGGAAACAGCTCTGCATGGGTTGGGGCTGTACCTCCATGGCCCTGTGGTGCCTATGCACGCTAAAGCTCTCCTGTGGCACATGTACCTTCTGGTGCCACTACCCCCCTGGTGCATGCAGCCTGTGACTCTGTCCCCGCAGCTGTGCCACCATCACAGGGACAGCAGAGCCTACCAGGGGGTTCTCTGCCTGTGCTTGGCCATCTGGTTGCCAGGGTGCCTTGTTTTCCTTCCTTTGCCCCATGTCCCCTGACTGCCCTCTTGCTCCACTGCAGGCAAGACTGCCCTGCTGCACGCCCTGGCCAGCAGCGATGGTGTCCAGATCCACAACACCGACAGCATCCAGCTCCTCCTGGATGGAGGTGAGGGCAGCCCTCTCCCTGCCCAGGCACAGCAGCAGGCACTGCCCCTCTCGACCTCTGCCTCCTGGAGCCAGTGTAAAGCCCAGCAGTGCCAGCCAGTGCCGTTCTGGGGTGCCAGCTGCCTTCTGTCCCTTCCTCCAGGTGCAGATGTCGGGGCCACCACCAGAGATGGCGACACTGTCTTCACCTACGTCATCTTCCTGCTGGGGGAGATGGTCTGCAGCAGCGCGGAGGAGGCGCAGGACATCAGCCGCTTCTGCTTCCGCGTGACGCAGCTGCTGCTGGCCCACGGTGCCAACCCCAGCCAGTGCCCAGCCCCTGAGTCCCTCACCCACCTCTGCTTCAAAAGCTTCAAACGCCACTTCCCGCTGCTGCGTTTCCTGCTGGAGTCAGGAGCTGCCTACAACTGCTCCCTCCACGGTCCCTCCTGCTGGTCAGGCTTCCACATCGTGTTCGAGTGCCTCTGCTCACACCTCAGCGGCTCGGAGGACGACAGCTTCTCTGCAGAGCTCCTCCAGAAGGGGCAGACGCTGCTGGAGCTGATGATGAGCAGCTCCCAGGCCATCCAGCTGCCCAGCAACTTCGAAGTCAACACCAGCAGCTGCAGGTCCCATGGGGAGAAGATCAGGACTCTCTTCTGCTCCCTGAAGCAGCTGGAGCGCTCCCCACAGGCACTCAAACACCTCTGCAGGGTCTTCATCCGGCAGCGCCTTAAGCCTTGGCCAGTGGATGTCAAAATCAAGGCTCTACCTCTCCCCGACAGGCTGAAGTGGTACCTGCTCATCGACCACACTGCCGCTGCCCGTGAGGACCTCTGAGCCTCTGCTGCCTCTCCATCTGCCCGCCTGGTGGTCGTGCTGTGCCTACAGCCACCCAGTCTGTGCCCTGGGCCATTTCTTGCCCTGCAGGGCGTGGACTGGCCACATGCTGTCCCTCTGCCCACACGTGCCCAGAGTGCCCCTGTCTGCTGTGCTCGAGGGCTTCCATCTGGGCGTGATGCTGTGCACACATCTGGAGGTTGGTCACTCTGGCATGTTGTGGGACAGTGGGCAGAGCCCTGTGGATTCCCAGAGGTGCAGAGCCCCTGGCACTGGGGAGCAGGGTGCTGCTTTGTATGGACTCCAAGGCTCTGGTGGACAGGAGCAGGTGGGGCTGTTGGGGTGGTTGGACTGGATGCCAGGTCCAGGCTGGGTGATGCAGTGCCTTAGGCAAGCGATGGAGTCAGGAGATGCCTTGGGGTTCTGGGAGGTGTTACTGTGCCAAGAGGTGCTGGTATCCCTGTCTTGGCTTCCTGCTTGGAGCTGGAGGCAGGTCCAGCATCTCCATGTGGGTGCCTTCCTTGCTCATCCAGATGGGCAGGGCTGGCCATGGTGGGTGGCTGCTCAGCACCCCGAGATTCTGCTGGGAGCATCCCATCCTCCTGGCACAGAGCACCAGCCACAAAGGACGTCTCAGGTGCTGGACCCCAGGAGACACAAATGGATGTTTCTTGGCTTTGTGATTGTTCCCTGTGTGTGGAGGAGCAGGAGGCAGGAAACTGCTGAGTGCTTTGGGCCTCCCTTGGCTCCTTCCCTTGCTGACTGCTCCCAGGGCCTCGGTCTCCAGTGCCTCCTTCCCAGGAACGAGGAATTGCAGCACCACTCAGGCTTCTTTCCAAGCAGCTACTGGAAACTTCAAACTCAGGGGGTTGCCCTTGGAGGTGTCCATGTCCCAGCCTTGCCACATCTTCTGGCTCCCTCCTCTAGGCACCTGCTTCCTCGTGCTGTGCCAAAGACTGGCCACAGAGCTGAGCCCCCACTTTGTGCTGGTTTGGGTTTTTTTCACGGGGACAGGTGCAGGAGAGGATGGAAGCAGGAAAACTCTTCTGAGCAGGTACAGTTCATAGCAGGTGGGTCAGAGAAGGGTCTCCCTGCACTGCCCTCCTGGCAGCATCTCCCCTCTCCTGGGACTGATGTTTAATTAATAATGATGTGATCAGAACTCCCCTGGGGTCTGCAGGGGGGCAGTGAGCAATTAAATAAGGCCTTTTGCACCTAGGGGCTTGTTCCTCCTGGAGGAGAGGTGAGGAGGGGGAGTGAGCTCTCAGAGCCTGGGTGGAGGGAAGGCTGTGACTGAGGTCTGTGTGTGGGCTCTGCCACCTGGCAAGAAGCAGTGTCAGTGCTGGAGTTGGCACCAGCTGGGTGACTGTGGAGGGGGGCAAGGAGGAGGCTGGGGGTCAGAGGCAGCTTGGTGGGTTCCCAGTTAGCACCCAGAGCACAGCAGCTCCTCCTAAGGCTGAGCTCCCCCTGCCAGAGGAGAATGGGGAGGACTCAGGTTACAGCCACCTGCTCTGCTGCAGGGGGGGGGGCACTTGCTCATGGCCTTAAAGGAGAGGCCCCCACAACGCCTCAGAACGTGGTGGTGTTTCCCCAGCCCCCCTAGAGGGAAAGGGCAGAGGTTTCTCCAACTTGCCATGCCCAGAATGTTGCTGTCAGCAGCAGTGCTCAAGGGCAGGAATGAGCCAAGCATCCAAGCAAAGAAGGGAGCCCAGACCCTCGGAGCTGCTCTGAGCTCTCTCAGAGGAGCTCCAACATCCTGCAGGGGTCCTGTGCAATCACCGTCAGCAAACAGCAGTGCCCCCAGGAGGTGCCTCTTGCAGAGGAGCCCCTGAAGGGGGCACGGAGCCGGGGCCGTGCCCCACAAAGGCCAGGTGCAGAAGTGCCACAGCAGGAGAATGTATTTGGCAAACATCTCTTCACAAACAGCAGCAGCTTGGAAGACAAAGCCCTGGAGAGGGGGGGCGGGTGTCCCCCTCCCCAGCAGCTGCCCCCCCCCGCGAGCAAGGCAGGCTCCTGGCTCCAGCAGGAGCCCCTGTCCCGCCGGGCTCATCTCATGGCGAAGGTGTAGACATGGTAGATCTCGTCCGGGAAGTTCTCCTGGCGCTCCTCGGCCAGCAGCTGCAGCCCCGCGCTGCGGATCAGCCTGCGCACCACGGCCAGCTCCCGGCACACGCTGCTGTCCACATCGTCCATGATCACCCCCTCCTGGGCCATGTTGTCCTTGATCACCACGATGCCGTTGGGCCGCAGCCCGGCGCGGCACCGCCTCAGGAAGTCGGAGAGGTGATTGTCAGTCAGGTGTCCTGGAAGGGCAGAGCAGGGATTAGAGGGCATAGGGGTGACCAGCACAGAGTGGCACTCTGGGGTAGGACTTTCACCCACCCAGCCCCTTGCTGGGCTCTGAGCTGAGGGACCCCAGCCCAGTTCCTTCTCTGCATTTCCAGCTCTTGCCTCAGTAACAATCACATAAGCCCAGAGGAGGCACTGCAGGTGGCACTGGCCCTGAGGGGCAAAAAGGGAGCCCCCGGCCCTCTCTGCCACTGCAAAGGGCTTTGCTGGTGGGGAGGGATGGAGGCAGCTGGGGCTCAGTGGGAAGGATCTGCAGGAGCCCCGCTGCAGCACACTGGGAAAAGGTGAGAAAAGCCTTCCTTGAGCCACTGCACCTGCCTGGGGGTGTCCAACTTGTGCCATGGGCTCTGCCCCCTCCACACAACCCACACCTCTGCCCTGGCCTCTGAAGGCTCAGGAGGCAGGTGCCCAGTGCAGCCCCCAGCTGTGCTATGCTGCTCATCCCTCATGGAGCCCTCAAGCTGCCCTCCCCCGCGTGTGAGGAGCCCAGAGGAGGACAGGCTGGAAGCCCCCTGCAGTGAGCCTCACCAATGACCCACTGGATCCAGATGACGTCGTAGGAGTTCGGCTCGGGGCTGAAGTCCTGGAGGCCACAGCAGTAGTAGTTGCGCACTCGCCTGCCCTCCTCCCCCAGGAAGCTCCTGGCCTTGGTCAGGAAGTCCTCTGTCACGTCCACCATGTCCACTGTCTTGAAGAGGGGCAGCAGCAGCCTCTTGGTGATGCGGCCGATGCCCGCCCCGCAGTCCAGAGCGCGAGTGGTGCCCGTCCGGTTGGGGCCGTCCTGCAACGACAGCCACGAGGGGCTGGATGCCACCAGCTGGGCAGCCACGCGGGACAGGGCGTAGGGGCACCCACAGCAGGGCAGAGCTCTCCCAGTCCACATGCAGCAGAGGATCCCATGGAGCACCCGGGCTGGAAGAGCTGCCAGCTCTGTGCTGGGGAAGGGGCTTCGGGAGCGTGCCCCTGTGCCACCTACCCGCAGAAAGCGCTGCAGGAACTTCCTGGAGCTGTTGATGTCGATGCTGGAGATGTGCCCGTAGCCCCCCAGCATGCCATCCACCGTGGCTGGCACATCCTTCCAGTACTTCTCTGCCTTGGAGTAAAACTCACACTCGTCCTCCACCACCTCGCTCGTCATCGCTGCCCGCGCGGGACTGCTCCTCGGGGATAGCACAAACAGGGTCAGGGCCAGGAGAGCCACAGGCACCACCCCCTGGAGCTGGGCAGAGTCAGCTCCCTGAGTGCCCCAAGTTCTACCTCTCACCCCTTCCCCCTGCCCAGGGCCACTCCAAACCCCAAAAGCCTTCAGCTGAGAAGGGCCAAAGCTCTAACTCCTGGTGTCTTCTGGAGGCCCAGAGCCCTCCACGGCCTTGTTCAGCACTCGCCCAACTGGTTTATTTTTCTCAGGCTGCCTCCCCTTTTCCCCTGCCCTCAGATTCTACAGCTGTCCTTATCTGCCCTGGTGAGGCCACATCTGGAGTCCTGGGCCCAGTTCTGGGCTCCCTGGCTCAAGGAGGACAGAGACTTGCTGGAGAGGGTACAGCAAAGGACTGCAAAGCTGCTGAGGGGCCTGGGACAGCTCTGTGCTGGAGAAAGGCTGAGGCAGCTGGGGCTGTTTAGCCTGAAAAAGATCAGTCTGAGGGAGGATCTGGTCAGTGCTGATCAATACATCAAGGGTGGGCGTCAGCAGGCTGGGGCCAGGCTTTGCTCAGTGGTGCCCAGTGGCAGGACAAGGGCCAAGGGGCACAAACATCAGAAGTTCACCTGAACGTGAGGAGGAACTTCTGGAATTTAAGGGCGAGGGAGCCCTGGAGCAGGCTGCCCAGAGAGGTGCTGGAATCTCCATCTCTGGAGACATTCCAGCCTTGCCTGGATGTGTTCCTGGGTGACCTTCTCTAGATGACCCTGGCTTGGCAGGGGGTTGGACTCAATCTCCAGAAGTGCCTTCCAAGCCCTAGCATGCTGTGGTCTGTGGTGACAGCCCCATCAGTCACCTCCAATTACACCCTCCCTTGCTAAAAGTTACCCCAAGCAGCTCTCTGAGGAGTGCAAATCTGAGTTGTGGCCCCAGGTTCAGTGTGCTTGCAAGGCAGCAAAGTCAGGCTGCAGTCAGCAATGCCAGCTGTAGCCCCCCTCCAGGCACCCCATAATTCACCCCCCTGTGCAGCCGATTAACTGCACCGGGGATTAGAATCTGGATTTGAGGTGGCCAAAGGGGAAATGTGAGGACTTCACCTCCACAGGTGGAAATCGTATCTGGACCTCAGCACCTGAACCTGCTGGCAATGTCCCTTCAGACACAAAGGCTTTGCCAGGGCAGCTGGGCAGGTCTGGGAGCCCTGGGTGGCCCTGCACAGCCTGGGGACAGAGCTGGGGACGCAGCATCTCACCTCAGCTCACCGGGGGAGGTCCAGCTTGGCTCGGTGAGGCCGGGAGCCGCTCTGCGCCGGGAGCTGCGGGACGGACAGGTGGGAGTTCAGTCCCAGATCGCCGCTTCAGCCCCCCCCGGGACAGCCACGGCCACCGGCAGCCAGAGGTGAGAGCCACCCCCACCCCGTGAGCACCTTCCTGGGGCATCTGGGGTGCAGGAGCTGCTGCTGCCCCACGGCTCTGAGTGGGCAGGAGGCTGAGCATTAGAGGTGTCTGGCCCCACTTTTAGCAGCACTGCTGCCTGACCCCCTTCGTTGGGACCCCAATTTGCCCACCCCCAGCAGTGTCACCGCTTCCCTACCCCCACATCTGAGCGGGTGATGCCCTGGCGACGCTTTCCAGGCTGCCACAGGCCACTGGCAGGGGCGGAGTGCCCAGCGAGGCGACACAGCGCAGCGGTGCAGACCCAGCGCCGGCATCTCCCCCTGCCCTCTGAGGCCCCGAAGGGCAGCAGCTCCCGGCTGCCAGGGGCAGGTGCTCGCTTCTGCGGGGGGTTTCATCCCCTCTGTGGGGTCCACTCCCCCACCCCGGGGCTGTTGGCAGTCTGGGGGGCGGTAGGGAAGGAGTTGCACGGGCTGGGAGGGCTCCCCAGAAGGCCTGCACTGCCTCGGGGGGCACCTCCAAGGGCGGAGAGGGGTTCAGCAGCCCTGCCCGTGGGGGTGCGAGGGGCCGATTCTGGTCCAAGGCCTAACCCAGCCGTTTCCCGGTGCGCCCGGCCTGGGGCTGAGGACCCTCCCGGGCTGCGGTGTGAGCCCTCCCCGGGAGCCCCGCAGGCCGCAGCTCTGCCCGCCGGGGAAGTCCGGGTCCGGCCCCGGCAGCTTCTCCGGTCCCCCTCCCCGTTGCTTGCAGGCACAAGCAGAGGAGCAGCCCGGAGGCTGGGGAGTGCCTGGTCCTGCCGCGACCCCCGAGGCCCCCTCCCCGTTGCCCCCCCGGTTACCTCCGCCGGCGGCCGCGCTCCGTGTGGCCCCGCCCCAGCTGTGACGGGCGGCTGAAGACACCAATCAGATGGCAGCGCTGGCAGTGACGTCAGCGAGCAGTCAGCGCGGGGGGCGGGACTTTCTCCGTGCCCTACTGGCCGTGTCCGCTGGGGGGCAGCATAGAGAGGGGGCGCTGGGACAGGCTGGGGCGCCCTGGGACGGGCTGCAAGGGGAGTGGGGCGCACTAGGGGGTCACTGAGGCAGGCGAGGGCGGACTGGGGGGCACTGGGGCAGACTGGGGGGCACTGAGGAGCCCTGGGACAGGCTGGAGGGGACTAAGGACTCTGACAGATAGATGGCCGCAGAGCCACGGCGGAGCGGCATGAGGCTGCACGGGCAGGGCGGCGGGCTCGAGGTGAGCGGCACCGGGCAGCCGAGGCGCTGTTGGGATCGGGCTGCCTGTCTGCACCCCCTACCCCGGCCCGTGCCTCCAGCTGCAGCTGTCCCGCCGTTGTCCTTGTCCCGTCACGGTCCCGGTGCGCTCCCGCCGGTTCCCTCAGTGTCCACGCGGGGGCGCTGTTGTCCTGCCGGTGCACTGCCGCCGCAGCCACAACTTCTGTGCGCCGGGGAGGGGGAATAGGACCCGCACCGCCCCCTGCGCCCACACAGCACTGTGCCTGTCACGGCAGTTACCCCTGCACTTATTACCATGCCCACCCCTGTACGCACTCCTCTGCTCACCCCAGCGCCCGCTCCGCACTCACCCCACCCACCCCATCCCGCTGTCAGGGGATGCTGAAGGCTGCCGGGCTCATCACAGCCGTGCCCTCCCTGTGTCATTGGCACCGTACCCTTTGGGGTCACTGCCACCCTTCCACCTTCCTTGGCGAAGGTTGGAGAACCGTGGGGTGACAGCACCATCGCCTCCCCTCAGCTCCAGCCACCTACATCCCTCCCTACCACCAGAACCCTTCATGGTGGCAGGGAGGTGACAGTGTTCCTGTGCCCACTATGATGCTAAGGCTCCCCTTTGGCCCCTCAGGAGGGCTTTGACTGGGGCCAATGCCACCTGCAGTGTGCCCCTTGGGTTTATGTTATCGTTGTCACTAAGGGCAGAGCCTGCACCTGGAAATGAAGAGTGAAGGAACTGGGTTGGTGCCCCTCAGCTCACCATGCTCCTGAGCCCAGCTAAGGGCCAAGGCTGGAGATGAAAGTCTCCCCATGGAGGACACCTTTTTGAGCGCCACTCTGCTGGTGACAGGTCCAACCTTGGGCTCAGTTTGTGCCAAGCCAACTCTGCAAATCCATGTGGCAGTGGCGGCAGCAGCAGCTCTGGCCACGCCGCAGAGCCGCCTGCTCCCCTCCCCGCGGCCGCTGCTGCTGGGAAATGCTTCTCCTCTGCCCACTTTCAGTCTTGTCACTGGGTCACTCCTGGTGTGACGAGACAGAGCCCACTCAGCCCCCACCCCCGGCCCGGCTGTTTCCCTTCACCCTCTCCTCCCACTCGCTCGCCGCGGCTCCGGGCAATCACCGGCGCCGCCGGCGTGCCTCAGGAGTAGGGGGGTTTGAATTCTTTTCCCCAGGTGCTTAATCACCCTTATTACCCTTTTCTGATTAATTAATTCTAATTAATTTTGCACTATCAATTTGGCGGAGAGGTGACCAGGCTGGCACATGTTGTTGCAGGTGATTTGCAAAGCAGGTCCTGCCGCTGGCACAGCTCTTCCCCTGGTGGCGACTGACCCAGGTCCCGCCGGGCACCTGCTGCCCCCTTTGCTGCCGTTAACAGCAATTAACAGAGCAACGAAGCTCCACGGCCCAGGGCAGAGCCCAGAGGTGGTTTGCTGGGACCCAGATAGGATGTTCCCACCTACTTGGCCCTGCCAAGTAGGCAGGGTTTGACCCTGGCCAAACCTGCCCCATCCACATCCACCCTGCTCCTTCAGCTGCCTCCATGCCGTGGTCAAGGCTTGGGAAGCCAAAATGAATTAGGTCAGGGCTCTGCCAAGAGCCACCGAGGCGCCCTGAGGGGTGGCACAGATGTGGGTCTCTTGGCACTGGCCATGCTCTCTTCCAGCACTGGTGCCACCAGCCCTCTGCTGGGTACTGGTGCAGGATGCATCCTACAACACCCAGGGCCTTTGGAGCCAAACCCCAAAGTGGTTTGGGTGATCCTGCCCTCAAAACAAGCCCAGGTGTCCTGGGGCCCGGGGCCAGCACCACTTCCTTGTTTGTCCCAAAAGCAAACCCAGAGCCCCAGGGCCCATCAAGGCGAGGGAATGGGGGGTGGGAGGGTGCCATGCTCATCCCCAGGAGGCTTGTCAGGGTGTCCCATGTCCCTGTCACCTATCGTTGTCCCCAAATGATGCCTGTCAGGCAACCCAGCATGGCTTGGGCCATGCCACCCCACTGCCTTGGCTGCTGGCTCTTCCTGGCAGGCTGAGGCACCCCCACAGGCACTGTTGGAACCCCTCAGCAGTACAGAAAAGGGTGCCCCAGACAGGCCACTGGAACTGTGTGCTGGAGGTGCTGGGTGGCAGAGAGCAGAGTGTGTGCAAATGTGTGTGGAAGCATCCTCTGCACCCTGTGCAGAGTCAGGTGTGGAAGAGCTGCGAGGGACTTCTGGCAGGGGCTTGTAGTGATAGGATGGGAGGGAACAGACTGAATCTGGAAGAGGGGAGATTTAGGCTGGAGATGAGGAAGAAGTTCTATACAGTGAGGCTGGGGAGACACTGGCACAGGTTGCCCAGGAAGGTTGTGGATGCCTCCTCCCTGGCAGTGTTCATGGCCAGGCTGGACAGGGAGCAACCGGACCTAGAGTGAGGTGCCCCTGCCCACTGCAGGGGGCTGGAACTGGGTGACCCTTAAGGTCCTTTCTAACCCACTCCAGTCTGTGGATCTGTGGTTCTCTGGGTGTGTAGACACAGCTCTGCAGTGCAAAGTGACCACTGAGAGCTGTGTGTGCACAGAGCTGTGCACACAGCAGTTCTTGCACACCAGACACACACCTGTGGGTATGCACCAAGGGGGCACAGGGCCCTGCATGTACAGACAACTACAGAGCTGAGTGCCCCTGGGCGAGGGCAGATGTGGCACAGATAGTGAGCTGATAGTCTGTGCCTGTCTGTGTGGGACGTGGTGTGGGCACAGTGAACCTGTCCTGGCTTCATGGACAGTTTGGGGCAGAGAGGAAGAGGAGGAGGGAGAAGATGGAGAGAAGGAAGATGATGAAGAGGAGACACAGCCTGTTGGTGCTCATGGGCCATAACTCTGCACATCTCACTGCCATGGGGGCTTTCTTCACCTCCTCACTCTCCGGAGTCCCCTCTCAACCCTTCAGCTATGCCAAGCTCTTGAGGTAAGGATCCCCAGGCAGGGGAATGAGGGACTTGACTTTTCCAAAGAGAAGTCCTTCTGCAAGGCATGGCCCTGCACCTGCTCATCCCCCATGACCCACATCAATCTGACCCAGGCTTTGCAAAACCTCCTGGGAGTTGTCAGCAGGGAGAGCTGAGCTGATGTGGCACAGTGAGGTGCTGCTGGGGTGCCAGCCCTGAGCCCCTGGCACGGCCGATGCCACGCTCGGCGGCAGCAAGCCAGCTTCTCCTTGCAGTCTGAGTGATGATTTGGCCCCTGTGAACCCCCCCGGCTGTAAATCCTGGCACAGACCAGCCTCAAACATTTGTTTCAGGCAGCACAATTTGTGTCAGCCCAGCATTAGCATTTACACTCCTCTTAATTAATGCTTGTTAGGCTGAGACTAAAAACAAAGTGCTTGGCTGCTGGGCTCAGCTTCGCCCCACCAGCGGCAGCGCTGGGCTGGGCTCAGCACCGGGCTGCTGCCTTCTCCACAGGCAGGGCAAACCAGGGCTGTGCTGCAGCAGGAACCCTGCTTCAGCCAAATCCTCCTCTTTCTGCACAGCCCTGGGGCACAAACCCAGCAGCTGAGGGCGTGAGGCTCACCCTCTCCTCTGCTCCTGCCTGGGCACAGCTGTGGGGCAACAGGGGCGAGCTGTGGGGTGACAGGGGTGAGCTGTGGAGCAACAGGAGTGAGCTGTGGGGTGACAGGGGCGAGCTGTGGGGTGACAGGGACAGCAGTGCACAAGGCCTTAACCTTTCTTTTGCGTTCCAGCTTCTGAACTTGTTTTTCTTCTTCCCTGCCAGGGCTGGCCCAGCTCCGTTTCATTTCCCACTGGGAGCTGAGTTCGTTTCCCAGGCAGGGCACCCTGGGAGGGCTCAGGGCCAGGAAGGGAATGGTCAGGCACGGGAGGTGCAGGTGGGCTTCTGTGCCCTCACACAGGCACCGCCACCAGGCAGCAGCTGTGGCCAACCCCCTTTCCCACCAGCATCCCTTTGGATGCAGAGCTGGTGGCTGCACGTGGGGGTTACTGATGCTGGGAGCCAGCAGGCCCTGAAACAGTGAGAAAGGGCTCTGGGGAAAGCCCAGGGGTGAGCCCAGCCAGCTGTGGGCAGTGCTGCTCCCCACCAGGCACCAGGGCTCCTCCTTTACAACTGCCTGAGCTCTTGGGGCCCTGTCAGACCCCAGCTGAAGGCTCAGCATGGGGACCTGCAGCACTCAGCCCCATCCTGCACACTTAACCTCTGCTGTTGAAGCCCCAAATGCCACTGATGAACATCAAATTGGGCACCACCAAACCCACCCCAGAAGCTCTGGAGCCACAGCTCCACCACAGACACCCTCCAGGGTTGGGTCTGCCCAGGCTTTGCTCCTGCTTGTCTCCAAAAGCCCCCAGATGCATTCAGCCATCAGCTCCCTGCACCCAGTACCTGTGCTGCAGCCCATGAGCAGCATCAGGCCCAGAGGGAATGGACCAGTCCAGAGCATCCCAGCTCGGAGGGGCTGATGTTCTCCTCTGGTGCCTTCACTTCACCCAGCTCTACCTGGCCAGAGGGCCAGTTGGGGCACCCAGGACTGGGAGCTTCATTTCACTGCCAAAGATTCAGGAAGTGAAATGCTGAAGACGTTTTTAAGTGAATGCATGAATGAATGAATGAATTAACCAGGTTGGGCTTGGGCCTTGCCAGTCTCCTCCCCCTGTGCTCTCTGGTGGGGATGGCTCTGGAGGTCCTCCCGGGGAGGGGAAGGCAGAGGCTGGGCAGTGCCATGGGGTGCAGGAGCTGCTGCTTTGCAGAGGAGGGCCAGGCTGGGAGGAGGCTGGGAGCTGCTGCAGGGTCCAGCCCTGCCAGAGCTGGAAGCCTCCCGTGGAGCCCGGGAAGTCCCGCGGGAGGGGAGTGACTCCAGCATTCCCAGGGCGGCTCTGAGGGCACATGGGGACTTTCCACGGTTTGCAGTCACTGTGGGCACGCTGGATGGCACTGAGGGCTGCAGGGCTCTGCAACAGGGCCACAGCAGAGCCTCCAAGGTCCGTTCTGGGGTTGGGGCTGCAGCAGTACAGGGGGGGACAGCTATGGGTAGGACCCCCTTAGTGCCCTGCTTTCTGAACCCCACCTTCCTGCTCCCCTGGACTGTGCCTCCAGCCATGCCCCCTCCCTGGCTGTGATTTCATTCTGCTCTGGGCTGCTTCCCTCCCTCCATCCTCCTCCCTCGCTCACTGCTGCCAAGTCTGCAGGTTCCTGCTGTGACCTTGAGCTGGTTTCTGGAGCTAGTTGTGGGCTTCTTAAAGGAGCCGTGGGGGCTCCCACCACCTCCCTCCTGTTATGCCAAGCCTCCCCCAGCCACATACTGGGACCCCAGGAATGAGGAGAATGAGGAGGAAGGGCAGGAGAATCCCCCAAGGGCACAAAAAGTGGGAGGTGCTGGAAGTGGCCAATTCCCTGGCCACAGAGCCACATTTTGGCCACACTCATCACCAGCCAGGGCCAAATAGCCACTGCAAGGGGGTCCCTGGCCACCAGACCAAGGGGAGGAGTGGGCAAAGCCCCTCTTGCACCTGGTACCCAGAGCTGGTGGTGGCATGGGGAGGGGGAGCTGGTCAATAGCAGGAGGTTGTTGGGCTGAGTGGGTTGGTGACCCTCACTGGCACTGTGGTGGCCCTCGAAGCCCCACAGCCTGCAATGGCAGGGACATCTTGAAGGTGCCAGCTGCTGCCAGCTCCTCTCCAAAGCCAAGCTGAGGGCCAACAACAGCCTCTCCACCATGGAGACCTGCAGGGGACAGCCTGTGGGCAGGAGCACAGGTGTGTGTGTGAGGACGAGCACTGCCTGGAGCCTCAGCAGGGCAGAACTCCCCACACTGCCCTCACCCCCATTCCTAGAGGCCCCTCTGACCCACCCGGGAATGTTCTCCTCAGGGTTAAACCCTGCATGTGGTGTGCTGGGGGCTGGGGGAATCAGACCCTGGCCTGAGACTGAGAAGCTGAAAAGCATCTCAAAGGGCTAACAGCTCTGGGTTGGATGTGCCAATGGAGCCTCCACTCCTGGGAGCAGAGGTGCCCCAGTGCCCATGCCATGGAGGTTTTAAGCCATGGCTTAGCTAAGCTAGACAAGCTGAGGCATCAGCTTTGCTTGGCCAGCCCAGGATGTACCACAAGCTCCATCACCTGGAGAGGATTCCAATCCAGAGATGCATTCTAGGCAAGCAACAAAACTTGGACATGATGCAGGCAGGGATTGGTGCTCCACAGGGAAGGTGGAGTATGATTCATGGAGATACTCTCAGAGGACCAGGGAATGGGGTCCTGCCTGGGGCACCCATGCTGCTGCCCTCTGCACTGGGTGAGCAGGCCTTGAAAGATGCTGTGGTGACAAAGCCACTGCTGATCTGTCCTTGCTGCAGTGCCCAAGTTAAGAACTTGTCCAAACCCCCTGGAGGTGCTGGGGAGGCAGACCCAAAGGTGGCCTGGTTTCCAGCCTTGTTGAGCATCTCGGTGCCAGGGAGATCCCAAGCACAGCACTGCTCCCTCCTGCCTGCTGGGTGAGTGGTACCCCCAGATCAGCCTGGGCACCCCAGACCCAGGCACTACTGTGAGCTGGCAAGCAGCAGCACCTTCTGCCTTGGTCACAGAGCCCATGGTGGCTTGGGAGGGTGTGGGAGGAGGCAGGAGGGGACTTCCCAGGCTCAGCTGTTACAGGGAAGCAGAGGTCGGGGCAGGGGGGACGCTGCAGGAGCAGGAGGGACAAAGGGCAGTTCGGGGAGAAACTCTGGGACTGGTGCCTGGAGCAGGCCATGTGCTCAGGGGCTGCACACCTGCAGAGGTCTCTCTCCAGACAAGGCATCCGCGGGCCACCAAAGGCCACAGCTTGGTGGCCAGGCGGTCCCCAGGAGCCCCCGATCCTGCCAAGGAGAGAGGGAACCACTCCCCTGCTGCCCTCACCCGCGCTGCTGAGGGCGATGCTCTGCGCGGGGACCTGGGGCTGGCCACAGCAGCAGGAACCAAAGCGCTCGGGGCTGGCACAGGAGGCTCAGCCATTGCCCCACCCGCACAAGCGTCCCACCCGGAGTGGGGACACGACCAGCGCCACGTCGGGAGGAGAAGGAGGAGGGATGGAGCGGGAGGAGGCGGGAGAGAGGGAAGCGAAGGAGAAAAATGAGTTTTGCTGGCGGCCCAGCGGCGCGGCCATTGATCGGGAGCAGGCTGGTGTGGAGCGGTGCTGAGAGCCTCATTCCCCTCCGCCAGCTCACAATTATTGGAAAGCGCCGGGCGCGGCTGCTGCACTGAAATTAGTTATCGATCTCTTGTCGGGGTGACGAGCCGCGGCCGCGCCGGGGCCGCCCGCCCCGCTCGGGGCTCAGCAGCCCTGCCTGCGGGGGACCGGGAGGCCACCGGAGCGCTCGGCGCTCACCCCGCCTTAAAGCTGCTCCCCGGGGAGCTTCCTGGAGACGTCAGCAGGACAAAAAGGGCTCTGCCCCACGCAGGATGGGACCCTGAGTGCTGCCCGCCCTTTGCAAGGCTTTGCCCCTCGCCCACAGCCATTGGCCATCCCTGCCCTGGCTCCCAGCCCCCGGGGATTTGGATTAGGGGATCCTGGGGCTTTTTCCACCTCCTGACAGCCTGGCCTCGTGGAGGGAGATAAGGCAGTGGGAAATCAGGCAGCCAGAGAGCTTTTGTTGTCTGGGAAAGCTCCACACATCCCTGGCTGCAGCATCTGCTGCCTGGCCCCACGGGGACTGGGACAAGAAGCTAGCTGGGGCAAAGGGTTTCTGCCCATCCTGGAGGCACTTCCACAGCTTCAACAGCAACACAAATGGGTTTATTTTCTTGTTGTAATTCCTAGCATGAGGCAGGGACAAGAGGGGACGTTCCTGGCAGCTCCACTGTCCCCCAAACGTGGGCACCAGAGAAAGGCTTCATGCAGGGTCTGCTCTCCAGTGAGTTCCTTTGGAGCCTCTCTTTCTATTGGCTACTGGAGGTGATTCTTTGGCATACAGTAAGAGTGGCACCAGCAGGGATGGTGGCTTGAGGCTGGCACTGAGGGCTCCTCTGTCCCACTGAGGTTGTTGGGCTGTTCATGGGGGGGTGGTGGTCACCAACTTTCTGCCCCAGAAAGCAACTCCCTGAAGGGTTGCTGCCCAGGGTGTAATTAAAGTGGTGTTTGGGATGTAACTGAAGGCCAAGTGCCGAGCTCCTGGGGGGCAGATAATTTTCTTTTAGACTTCTGTGGGGACACAGTTGGTGTCCCTCTACCTGGGGGCGGGGGTCCCCATGGGTGCTCAGTGTAGACTAACATCTCAGGGTGTCCCCAGGGAGGGCATGACCTAGTGGCACTGCAGAGCCTACAGCATTTACTGAGGTGCCAGAAGGGGACATGGTGGGAACAGGATGGACCAGGATCTGTCCCATGAGGAGCTCCCAGGAATGAGCAAAAAGTGGCAGCAGGGTGACAAGCAAGGGGACTGGCAGCTGGAGCCCACTGAGGGCCACCAAGGTGGCTTATGCGGTGTCCACATGCCCAGTGGCAAGGGGCAGGACCCTGTCATGGGTGTCCTTCCCCGACCCTGGACAAAGGCCTGGAAACAAAAGCCTGTGGGATTGGGAGGCATCTCCAGCTGGGGGGGATTTGTTTAGCCTGGAGGGAGGTGGAGAGAGGAGAGGAAACTGCATTTCAAAGCGCTTCGCTCTTTTGAACCCTTCACAGCCACCCCAGTGCCCTCTTGATGGACCCAGTGCCCCGGTGAGAGGACACTGATTTCCCTCTGTCCGGCCCCCTGCTCTCTGGTGGGGAGTGACAAAGAGAAGGTGGGGAAAGGAAGAAGCCAGCCCATGCACGAAGATGGAATAGGGCCCCGGGCTCAGCCCCGTGCTGGGTGGGGGACCTGGGGATGCCCCAGCTCCAGGGACTGATAGCTGGGCTGAGGGGAGACGGAACTCAACGGCTTCTCCTCATTGCCCTCCATTCTCACCAGTGCACTGGGTGGGGGTGGGGTTGTTACCGTGGAGTTGGGCCAAAACCAGCCCCTGGTCCTTTCCCAATCTTCCAGCACCCAGAGCAGAGCCACTGGCACTGGAGAAGGTTGGCAGAGCCGGGCAAATCCCACCCCGCACAGGCCTGCCCAGGTTCCCCCAGCAAGGTGCCACCAGCACTGGAAAGTCTTTGGTCACCTGCAGAGCCATTCCCAGGCTGCTTTTGCAGGTCCCCTTGTCACATCCATCTCCAGATCTGGGCACATCCCTGCACAGACAAACTCTTGGTGCCTTCAGCCCTGCCTATGGCACTGCCCTGTGCCCCAGGGACTGCTGCACACGAGGGCTCCTGGGACTGGTTTGGTTTCACCACCCTAAGAGCTCCCTTCTGCCCCAGCCAGGCAGGGAGCTGCAGCAGAAGCAGCCACTGGCACCTTCACTTGAGAAGCAGCTGGGCACTCTCCCTGTAAGTTAGCTTCACAGAGAGCCAGAGCCCCAGACCCCCCAAGCCCCATCAAAGGCGGGATGTGGATCCCAGCTGCTGCGGGCAGAGGTGAGGGAGCAGGCGCTGGGGCCGAGCCTCACCTGCCGCCCGCTCGCCGCCGGCACGCCGGGAGCGGAGCCCATGCCGCCGCCGGCGGCCGGGCAGATGGAAGGACCAAATGATGGCTTTGCAGGGGGCCTGGGATTTGTTTGAGCCAGCGCTGCCTCCGTGAGCGACTCCGAGGAACGGATCCACTTGAGAAAGCTGCCATCTGCTCCCGGGCAGCGCGCAAGCGGAGCGGCAGGGCACGGGGCTCAGCGCCTGCCTTTGCCCGGCCCCGGGTCCGGCTCCGACAGCAGCGCTGGGCTTTGTGCAGCCTCCCGGGAGAGATGTGGGCGTCAGAGGAGCGTTTGGAAGGAACGAAGAGCAGAAAGAGGGAAGGGGTGGCAGAGGTGAGGCCGCGGGATGCTGCGCTGCCGGCAGCCCGGCTGAGGTGAGGTTGGCAGAGGAGACCTCACCAGATCCCTTCCTTCTTTCCACCGCTGAATCTCGAGTGCCTTCTGCCTCCAGCTGGGCTGGAAATGCCACAGAAACAGATGCTCCAACGCAGCACAGAGAGAGCCTCCAGCCTGGGCAGAAACCAGACATGAAAAATAGCTGCAGGGTTTGCAGTGCTGGCCCCATGGTGAGGTGGGGCTGGGGGTGCTGCAGGAGCCCTCACAGCCCAGCAGAGCCTCAGCAACTCCCAGATCCAACCCCCTGGTCCTCAGAAAAGCAGAGCCAGCCCAGGAGGTCTGCCCAGCTGTGCCGGTGAGCTCAGGCTCAGATGCCTGCATTTTGACGCCAGGGTGACACTTCCTGCGCCGCGCAGCAGGCCCTGGCCGGGGGGACCCCTGCTGCTCCGCTGGCATTGCTGGGACGGAAAACAGCTCAGCGCTGGCTCTGCAGGGGCAGGAGCAGCTAGGGCGGGACCCATCTGCGTGGGACCATTTCTGGTGGCCTTTTGTTTCCGCTAAGCCCAAAGCAAGGTAGTAAAGGTGCCCGGCCCTGGCACTGCCCTCTGCTCCACCAGCACCAAAGCGAGCCTGCTGCATGCACAAAGGTGATGAGGAGGATGAGGATAGTGAGGAAGAGGAGGTTGAAAATGGGAAAGAAGAGGAGGGTGAGGATGGGGAAGACACGGGTGGGGAGGAGGAGCAGGATGAGGGTGAGGAGAATGGGGAGGGTAATAATGAGGAAGAAGAGGAGGAGGATCGAAGAGGAAGAAAAGAATGAGTGGGGAGGAAGAAGATCATGGTGGGAGGAAGAGGAGAATAAGGATGTGGAGGATAAGGAGGAAGAGGATATGGAGGATGGAGAAGAAGAGAAAGAAGATGAGGATGGGAAGGATGGAGAGAAGGAAGATGTGGAGAACAAGGATGAAGAGGAAGATTAAGATAGGGAGTAACAGGAGGATAAGGGTGGAGATGGGAAGTAAAAGGAAGAAAGGTGGGGAAGAAGAGGCTGGGGAGGATGAGTCTGAGGAGGCAGGCAGGCTGGCAGGGCAGCGCGCGGGGCCGAGCAGGAGCGGGCAGGCGAGGGGGGGCGCGGCAGGGGCAGCAGAGCAGAGCGGAGGTGCCCGGCCCGAGACGCTGTCAGCGGCGCTGATTAACGGCGCTGCCGTCCAGCGCCTGCCGCCTGGCAGCACCCAGCCCCCGCCGCCTGGCAGCACCCAGCCCCCGGCCTGCTGCCCGCCGAGAGGCTCCGGAAAGGTTACATTTGCACAAAGTGCCGCTGGAAAAGAGGAGCCAGAGGCTGCAGGAGGGAGCCGGGCGGGCAGGCGGCTCCAGCGCTGCGGTGGCTCCAGCGCTGCTCCCCTCGGACCGGCTCATGGAAAAACCCTCGGGGGGACGGGCGGGAGAAAACTGCCTGCCCCCTGGCACTGCGGGGCTGGGCCTGCCATGGCTGGGGGGCGAGAGGATGGGGTGATGGTGGGGAGTACCCCCAGACCTTTGGCTCTGCTCTGGATCAGTCCCAGTCCGGGGGAAGATAGGGCTCAGCCCATGCCCCATCCCCAGGGACTCCCCAGCACTCCATCCCCAGGCCTCTGCCCATGCATCCTGTCACTGGGGGCTGCCCACACACTCCTCACAATGCCAGCTCCCTGGGAAAGCTTTGCCCTTGTCACAGGCAGCATCCTGCAGCTCTGCAGCTTGGTGAGGAAAACTGAGGTTGATGAGGGGAACATTTCCCGGCCTGGGAAGGAGGAATGTCCTTTGCTGGAGCCTCAGCCCACACTGCTGGGACCTGCAAGGCTTGGCACTGCCATGACATCCACACACGTCTCACCCGCAGTGATCCCAGCCCTGCTACACCATGGCACTATCGTTAGGAGCCCGGATCCTTGTGGGGCAGCTGAGCCCACCTGAGCTGCTCTCTGCCCTACAGCACCCCCCAAAACCTCTGCTCACCTCCCCTCCCCCCCCTCCTTGCACCAAAGTGGCCTTCCCTTGAATGGTTCAGCACCTTCCAGGGTGCTGTACCAAGCCCTTCTTTTCACCTTCTCATCTTTTTATTGCATCTCAGCCTGGTCCCCTTTTTGTCCCCCAGCTGCAGAGGAGGCTGAGGGCAGCACCCACCCTCACCCCAGGGTGCTGGAGCCAGCTGGCTCTGCCTGGCGCCGATATCTTCCTTGCTCTCTCTCTTGTTTCCTTGGTTTCAAGGTTTTTTTCTTCTTCATTGAGCCCCTAATTAAAACAAAACAAAGCAAAAGCCAAACAACAGCTAGGGAAGATTCCCAGCTCCAGGGTGCTCAGAGGGGACCACAGCTGCCCCCACAGGCTTGGGACCCAATGGTCTTGTCCTGGTTCCTTGGTTTTGCCCCAAAGCTTTCAAAGCTCTCCCTCCCCCGGTGCTGGATCCAGCCAGGCCCCACCAGGTCCCCTGCTCAGCACCACCCAGCTGTGGTCCTCACTGTGCTGGGGTGTGAGCCCCCCCTCCCTGCTGTCCCTGTGCCTGCTTTCATTAGCAGTTGGAGATAGGCTTCTGCATGAAGCAGTCTTTGTAACCACTTGGCCCTATCAGCCACCATCCCACCATTCACCATCCACCCAGCAGGGCTTGGAAGAGACTCTGAGGGAAAAAATGGACCACAAATATCCAGGCTCATCCTTCTCCAAGATGCAAAGCAGCCCCAGAGCCTGCAGCCAGGCTCCGGAGGGCACTGGCGGCTCTGGGAAACCATTCGGTGGCCCCCGCCTGGGCAGAGCAGTGTTTGCAGGGCCACCCTCCTGCCACAACCCAAGGGCCAGCTCAGCACACCTGGACTGTATGCCTGGCTCTGCTGCTGGCCCAGGGATGACCTTCGGGAAGCTGTTTCCATTCTCCTTGCCTTTGTTTCCCAAGCCCAGCAAGATGCCCACAGAGACTCCATCCGAGTTCACATCATTCCCCCACCCCCAAAAGGTGCACAAAGCAGCAGCAGCTCTGAGCACCTGTGGGTCCTGCATCCTCTCAGCCCCCACCTCCGTGCCTCCTTTTCACAACGTGTGAAGCCCCAAGTACAGGAACCAGCTGCCAGCAGCTTCCAGCCCCCAGAGCTGCTCTGGGGAAAAGCAGCTCCTTGCAGGAGCCTCACCACGGGGGTGTTCTGGGGCAGGGCTGCAGACAGCCTCCCTCTCTTCCTCTAAGTCCTGAGGACCATGGTGGGAGGGAGAGGATCTCCAAGGAGAAGTGTGTGGGGAGAAACACCAACGATGGCAGCAAACCTGCCCCACTAAGTACCCAGCTGCTTGGAAGCAGCAAACCAAAAGAGCCCAGGTAAGCCCTGCTGCCCCCCACAGAGCCCCCATGCCACCAAGGGTCCCTGTGAGGGTTCAGCCCTTCTAGAGCCCCATTACTGGCGGTGGAGGAGCACTGGTGGTGGGTGGCATGGAGTGACACAACCAGAAACCCTCTCTACCCTTCACTGGCAGGATCTTGGTGCATGGGAGGTGGGCACTGCCCTGGGACATGGACAGGGATTGCAGGAGGTGATGCACCAGCCCCTGGGTGCTGCATCTCACTCAGTAGGAGCCTGGTTCCCAGAATGTGCAGCTGCAAGCCCTGGTGCCAGAGCACAGAATCACAGCAGCATAGAACTATTTTGGTTGGCAGAGACCTCCAAGATTGAGTCCAACCACCGAGCCAAGGCCACCATGGCCTCCAAACCATGGAAAGAGTCCCAGCACCAAGCAGCTCTTCAGGGAACCAGACTTGGCCACAGCACTTAGCAGCTGCAGATGTGGACAGGGTGGTGGCTCTGGGGACAAGTGTGCCAGGCTGGGAGCTGCTGGCACCTCTGGGCTCCATCCTGCACTCGCTGCCTGCCCTGAGCCTGTCTCAAGGGTGAGCTTGTTTCTTGCCTTGAAAGGTTGGAGCAGATGATCCTTGAGGTCCCTTCCAGCCTGGTCTTCTACAAATCTAGGAAAGATCCCAAACCACAGCCAAAAAAGCCCTTTGAGTCCCCTCGTTGTGGACAGCAGAGCTCTGCCTGACTGCTCAGGGCTGGCTCCTCCTCCTCCCCAGCTGGCAAACAGCTCAGCACACAGCACCTACCTCCTCCGTGGGCAGCAAGCAGCAGGGCCACCATCCAGGTGCTGGAGGTCATGGGCAGAGCTGCTCCTTGTGCCCATGGGTGGACAAGTGAGTGGCTCTGCTGGCTCCCAAACACTGCCCCAAATTTGGGTCCCACAGAGAGCAATCTCCTGGCCCTGTGGAGGATTTGGCCTCGCTGCCCCTTGCCTCAGCTTTCCCTCTCACAAAAGCACTTTGGGTCCATCCCCTGTGATGAGACAGAATCACAGACCTGGTTAGGCTGGACAAGACCTTTAGGATCCAACCAAGGAGCTCACTCTAACCAGATCCTGGCATTCCTTCACAGTATCACAGTATCACAGTATCACCAAGGTTGGAAGAGACCTCACAGATCATCAAGTCCAACCCTTTACCACAGTGCCCAAGGCTAGACCATGGCACCAAGTGCCACATCCAACCTTGCCTTGAACTGCCCCAGGGACGACGACTCCACCACCTCCCCAGGCAGCCCATTCCAGTGTCCAATGACTCTCTCAGTGAAGAACTTTCTCCTCACCTCGAGCTGAAATTTCCCCTGGCGCAGCCTGAGGCTGTGTCCTCTCGTTCTGGTGCTGGCCACCTGAGAGAAGAGAGCAACCTCCTCCTGGCCACAACCACCCTTCAGGTAGTTGTAGACAGCAATAAGGTCACCCCTGAGCCTCCTCTTCTCCAGGCTAAACAACCTCAGCTCCCTAAGCCTCTCCTCGTAGGGCTTGTGCTCGAGGCCTCTCCCCAGCCTCGTCGCCCTTCTCTGGACACGCTCAAGCATCTCAGTGTCCTTCCTAAACTGGGGGGCCCAGAACTGAACGCAGTACTCGAGGTGTGGTCTGACCAGTGCAGAGTACAGTTGGGCCTTACAGGAGGAGGACCTTTGGCACAGGGATCAGAGGTTAGGAAAGGTGTGGACATGGCTCTTGGGGACATGGTTTTGTGGCCATCGTGGTCTTAGGCTGATGACTGCACTTGATGGTCTTAGAGGTTTCTTCCAACCAAAACAGTTCTGTGGTTCTAACACAAGCCCAGGCTTGGGCTCTGCTCAGAGCATGGCAGTGGAAAAGCTCAGTCCCTGATCGTGACTGAGACTGGCCACAGGGCATCCCAGGAAATGCTGGCCAGAGCCTGCAGTGGGCACAGGCCAGTGCCAGGGTGGCTGAGCTCAGCCCAGGGCATGAGGGTTGCAGCAAGCTGTGCCTGAGCTCGGCTGAGTCTCCCCTCTGGGCAAGCTCTGCCAAGGGCTGGGGGTGGGGGGGACCATCAGCTCCTCCTGGTTTGCTGGAGGGAGCAGCTCCCAGCCCCGAGGATGGTTCCCACCTGCCTGAGAGACCTCAGCGGTGTGGCTGGCCTGGTGGGGAAGGCAAGGGAAGAGCAAAGGTTGATCTCCATGGGAATGGGAGAGGCACTCACCCTCCTCCTGCCATGCTGCAAGGGTGAGGGTGGCTGGCCCTGGCTGCAAGGGTGAGGGTGGCTGGCCCTGGCTGGCCCATGCCCCAGGGCAGGCTCCCACCCCGTGCTCAATTTGCCCAAGGGGACAAGCCAAAATGAGCTTGAGGATGTGGGTGGCTCCCCTCAGCTCCTGCGGTGGGAGGGTGGCTGCACCCATCCCCCTCACCCCAACCCAGCTGCACCCCAGAGACTAACCCCAGCAGACCCCAGCCAGCCCCTCACAAGACCGATGCCAGGGCAGTGGTGAGGAGCCCAGCGCCCCAGAACAGCCAGGGCACCCCGACCCCCCGGCGAGGGACGGGCATGGGGAGAGGAGCCTGCGAGAGGGTGAGGAAGGAGTTAAACCCCCAGCACTGCCAACCCCCTCTCCTGCTTTGCCGCTAACTTTGGGAGGAAGGGAATAGCAGCAAGGTAGGAGAGGAGGAAGGAGAGAGGAGACAGATGAGAGAGGAGCAGGGAAGGGGGAGCGGGAGAGGAACAGACGGCGGAGAGGCAGCGTGGGGGGGAGATGCTGACGCTTCCTCTCCATCTCAGCGAGAGGCAGAGAGAGGGGAGCAGGGGAAAGAGGGGAAAAAAGAGAAGGCAAAGACCAAGGGAACATGGGAGAGGGAGAAGGAAGGAGCCGGAGCGAGGGAGCATGTGTGAAAGTGGCAGAGAGAGAAGGGGCCTCTTTGATTCCCCTGCCTCATACCAGACAGTGTCTAGACTGCAGCAATTATTGTCAGCTCAGAACACCCAGGCGCTGCCATTGCAGCTGAAAGGGAGCTTAACAAAGAGCGGGGAGGGGGGAAAATGCCCTGCCGGCGGAGAGCCGGGCTCCCTCCGGCACAAGGGGCTCTTGGAGGGCCCTCCATCGCCCCAGCCCCCGGGCAGCCCCAGCCCCAGGTGCCCTGGCAGTGGGGGCAGCCGGGCACAAGGTGGCTGTGGGATGTGAGTGGTTCCCGGCCCAGCATCTGGTGCCTGGGCTGGTTTTGGGGTGCAGCAATCCCTGCAAGGCCAGGTTATGGGGCTCAGGGCTGGGGGGAACAGCCCCTGGGGAAGCTGGAGGTAGCTCAGCCAAGGGGCAGCTGCTCCAACAGGCAGGAGTCAGCTGCAAGGCCCCACGGAGCTGCTCCCCAAGCCGGTGGTGCGAGGGCAGCTGCATGCCTTGGCCTCACCACGGAGAGACATGGACACCTCCTGCAAGCACAGCGCTGGGCACCTCCGTCCTGCCTGGGGCTCCCAGCGCTGCTGCAGCTGCTCTGGAGCTGCCTTGGCTCTCAGGGAAGGATGGGAGGTCGCTGGTGCGAGATCACAGGAACGAAACCCACTCCTCCTCTCCTGCATCCTGCCTCCTCACTGCCAGCCAAGGAATTGCCTCTTCCCCTCCCAGACCCTTTGCCCTCTGAGAGGCTTTTGTGCCTTTGGAGTTCTGGGATGCGGCTGAGCCTCCCAGGAGGGAATTAACGCCCAGAACTGGCTGGCAATCAGGAATCCCTGCTGGAGACACCCTCCCGTGCCCACCCCAGCTCCTGGTGGGAGCCAGCTCCAAATACCTCAGAGGGGAAGAGGTCAGGAGGAGAGCTCTGTGCCCTGTCTCCACCATGCCCATGGGTTTGGGGGTGGCAGTGATCCTACCCTACTGCCTGTGGGGCAAATGAGCTCCTTTGGGAGCAGCCCAGCTCCAGGGTTGTGCCACCTCACCACTTGGCAGAGCCAAGTGACCTTCTCTGCTGCTGGATGGCAGCAGGGGAGCTCCCAGCTCCAGCTTGCCTGTGTGGGCTGGGGTGCCATTGCTGTGGGGTCTAAAGCATGGCAGATACCCTTGGCAAGCCCCACTGGGACCCCTCACAGCACCTCTGTTGAAAGGGAGTTTTGTAGAAGACCCAAACAGTTGTTCTGTTCTGCTAGCAGGTTGAGAGGTGCCCAACCCAATGCCAGCTCTGCTGAGCTGTTTGTCCTTGTCCCCTCTCTGCCTTTGGGGAACAAGATCCATTCTCTAGCCAGCTCTGCTCACAGCTTCTGAGCCAAGGACTTCTCACCTGTGTGCATGGCTCCGATGTTGCTCTGTCGATAAAATCAGACCCAGTCAGGATCTGGCAGACCAGAGGAGATGCCAGCAGAAGTCAGACAGAGGCTCAGGATAGCAGAACCTGACCAGGGAGGGACCTGGCCCCTTGGCTTACCTTGGCTGGCCATGGCATGCCATGGAGGTGCTGCTGCCCCCTGGGTGAGGACTGCAGGAGCAGAGCTCTGCCCATTGCTCTCCCGTCACCACCCATGGCGGTGGTGCTCTCTGGCCCCTCACACAGCTGGCACCACCTCTGCGTCCTGGGGACAAGGCCTCCAGCCCCAGCAAAGTCCTGCCCCCAGGGCTGGGAATGGTCCACCCCTGGAGGGTGCTGAGCTCGCAGCTGTGGCTGCTGTGCAAAAGCAGAACCTGCCAGGGGTAGTGCCAGGTCTCTGCCTCCTGAGCTGGGGCCGGAGGGTGTTTGACCTTCAGAGAATTCCTGCCCAGCCTGCCTGGACCCAGAGCTGGGCCACAAGGAGCCCAGACCTGCAAGGTGGCTCTTGGTCCTGGGGAGGTCTTCTCCTGAAGATCTGCCAGCTCTAGGGCTTCAGAAGTGCCACCCCAGGGCCCTATAGCACAGCAGGGAGCAGCAGGGAGGCCTCTCTGCTGGTCCCCACAGATCCAAGGGGTGCAGTGGAAGGAGGAAGAGTTTGCCTTCTGCTTTCTCTACTGGAGCAGTCAGGCAGCTTCCAGAGCTATTTGGGAAGCCTCACTCCAAACAGTGCCTGGGTGAGACCCAACCCTGCAGGGACATCAGGCTCCCACCAGCATGTGCCCACCATCAGGCCTCCCTGACCCCCCTGCTCCCTCCCAGCTCTGACACACTCACAGTCCCACGGCAGGGAGAAAGGAGGGATCTGCGAGGCCACAGTCACTGGTGTCCGTGGCCTCTCTCCGTGCGTGGGCGGGTGGGAAACTGGCCACATCCTGCTCTCTCAGCGGGCAGCCCGGGGGGCACCGATGGAGGTGGCAAAGATGGGAGGGTGTGGGGCAGCCTCAGTTCTGCCGCCATGGCAGGGGCACTGCCAGCCCTCCGTGTCCCGTCCCCACCACTATGCCATGGGGGATCGCCTGGCGGAGCCCTGCCACCCCCGTGCCACCTCACCACCCTCCCTCCCCTCTGCCAAGCTGCCTGCAAATGCCAGCTGCCTGCACTCAGTGCCGCCAGATTTGGTTGGCTTTTCCCCTGTGGCTGGTTGGTCGCTGCGTTTATTTCGCCCCCCGCCCCCCTTCCTCCCTCTCCCCTGCCCGGGGTACGAGTGCCCTGGCGCTGGGCAGCAGCCCCCGCGCTCCCTGCTGCCCCGGGAGCAGCGCCGGCGCTCCGGCCCCCCCCCGCCGCTCTCCCCTTCCTCCTCCCCACCCCCTGCAGGGATCTGACTAACGCTGGGGCTCCGCTTGCCAGCTCAGCTGGAAAGGAATTTAACCATTGCCTGGCCTGGAGGGAAGCAGCCGAGAGCCCAGACCTCCCCCGGAGAGGAGCGACCCTTCCTCAGTCCTCCAGCCGGGACCCCCGGGCTGCTCCCCTGGGTGCTGGCTGGAGGGTGCTGGAGGAGGGGTGCACAGTGCCGGCACCCAGGGTGCGCAGTGCGCCCAGCCCAGGGTGCGGCGGCCCCGCTGGGTTCCTCGGAGGTGCCCTGCCTTCCCCTGGCCAGTCGGAGCCCTGGTGCTTGGCCCATGGGAGCTCCCAGAGCCGCCCCTGGGCTTGCCCTCCCCAGGCGGCGGAGGACCAGCCCTGTCTCTGGATCCCAGCAGGACAAACCAAGCACAAAGCCTTGCCCAGGGTGACCCCAGAGCCTCTGTGGCAGAGCTGGGTGCTGAGCTCCCCCTCCTCAGGCCTTCCTCACGCTGGCGTCCTGCAGCCAAAGCTCCCCTTGGAACCTCCTGCCCATTGCAGGAGGAACTCAAGGTCCAGTGCCAGGGCACAAAGCAGCCCACAGGACGGTGCCTCTCCCAGTGCCCACTGGGCAAGCAGGAACACAGCCCCTCTGTAGGTGTGCCTGGGAAGGAGGAAAGGGCACAGAGCACAAAGCTGGGGGCAGGGAGCCGCAGCCAGAGGCTAACCCTTCACTGCTGGGACCTGCTGGAGTGGGGTCCAGCACACGCCACGGAGGGAGGGTGGGTGTTGAATGCCTGCGGAGATGGAGGCTCCACCACCTCTGAGCTCGGTGCTCGCTGTGCAGGAGTGGCTGTGAGCGTGGCTCAGCCTGGGACTGCGGAGCTGAGCTCTCCAGACACCACCCCGCGGCCCCGCTCAGCCCGGCCACAGCCTGCAGAGCCGCTGCCCGGCGCAGGGGCTGAGGACACCAGAGATGAGGGGCATGCAGCACCCAGCCCACCCCCACCTTGGGTTTCTGCCCCAGCTGCTGGTGCTGGAGGTGGCAGGATGGGACCCTTGAGCCTAGCCCCTGCAGTCCCACACAGCCTAAGCCAGGGGATGAAAGAAGTGATGGCAGGAGATGGAGTGGGACCAGGTTCTGAACATCCCTAGGCAAGGACCGCCCCTAGTTTGCTCCCCCATCCCAAATCCCCCCCGGCCCTGTCTGCTCCGTGCCCCGCAGCAACCCCAGCAGGCAGGAAATGCTGCAGGAGCCAAAGGGATTGAGAAACTGCAGGCAGCAGGATGAGATCGGAGCCAGCACACACAGGATGTGACTCGAGGGTGACAGGACCGCCGGAGGTGTCACCAGGAAGCGGTACCTGGGGCCCATCCTGTGCCCTCCCTCCCGTGCTCACAGCCGAGCCCCAGCTCAGCCTCTGCTCCCCACACAAGTCATCAGGTCCTGCTTGTGCTTCGCCACCTACACTCTCTGCTAAGAGCACAGTGATGTCTCCTCCACCCACCCCTGCCCCTCCCAAGATGTCACCCAGGGCTGTCCTCAACACCGCAGCACCCAACCCCATCAGCACTGCAAGCCTGCAGTGGGAGGTTTTGAGGGACTCAAGCACTGTCTAGACCTTGCCCTTGTCCTGCCTCAAACCAGCTGTGGTAGCACTCCAGGAAAGGAGAAAGGAGAGGAGGAAGGAGGAGAAGCAGAGAAAAACAGAGGAGGAGGAGGAATCCTTTGTTTCCCCACTACACACCCAACAGAGCTTTGCTGGGTCTCCACCAGCTCCCCAGGCTGAGGCTCACTGGTCCCAGGCTGGCCCCTTCCATAAGTGCTGCCATCCTTGCAGCTCCTGGCTCCCTGTCCCTCATCTTCCTGTCCCCTGTGCACACCGTGGGCCCTGAGGGGGACCCCAGCACCTTTCAGAGCTGCAGCGTGGCCAAGGGAGTCCAACTCAAAAGCCTGCAAAAGTACTTGCTCGGGAGGGGAGACACAGCCCCAGGCACAAGCCAGTCTACTGAAAGGCAAGAAGGGTCGAGCTCAGACCCCACCCTGACACCCCAAAGTGGCCCCTGGTGAGCAGGACTGGCCATAGGCTCAGTGGTTGTGTGGTTCACCCCAAACCAACCCCAGCTTTGGCTCACCCTGGCATGAGCACGGAGGAGTCAGCAGCACACTGACCCCTCAAGCAAGGGGACCCATTTGAGTCCCTCTGGCAAGGGGCCAGGGCCCAGCTGAGGTCCTGTGGGTTCCCAGGGCCACCCTGTGCTGCTGCAGGGCAGCTTTGCAGAAGGGCTGTGTGCCCATGGAGGGGGTGGGAGGTGCCCCCTTTGCAGGGGAATTGCTCACACAAGTGTCACAAACAGCCAGTGCTCAGCAAAGGGCTTTGGCTGGGTGGGGACCCTTCAGCCCAGGAGCTCAGCTCGGTTCCCAGCCCCTGCCTGTCTCCCAGGCTCAGCAGCTACCCCTCCACATTGGGAGTTATTCACCCCGGATGAGGAAAAACAGAGCCACAAGGAGATGGATCCAGCAGCTGAAGCCAGTGAAGCCCAAAGCTGGATCAGCTGTGTCCCTCCCGTGGGGCAGGGCAACAGGGAGAGGTCAACCTGCCGTGGATCAGGGTCCAGGGCACCCAACATGCTGCACCCCCTGGTAGCTAAGGGCACTCCACGCCCCTACAGAGAGACACAACAGAACAGCCCCTGTTAGACAAACAGCCCCAGCCTTGGCCCGCCCACCGCCTGCTGCGGCTTCCCTTCTCCGTCTCTCCACCCAGGTGGCTCAGCACAGCCCAAGGACACACTCCCAGGGGAGGAGAAAGCTCCAAAGCTTGGGAGGGACAAATGGGGGTGCAGGTTAGCCTGAAGGTCAGGAGATCCTGCTGGGATGTATCTCTGGACCCAGGAGGATGCAGAGGTGAAGAACCACATCATAGAAGCTCCCTGAAGCATCACAGCTGCTCTCTGAGCAATGCAAAATCTCCAAGGTGGGGCAAAACCTTCATCCTGCACCCATGATCCAGGAGAGCCTCCACTGCCCAGAAAACATGGGATGTCTTTCCATGGCCAGCTCCAACCTGGGCATGGAGGCAGCAGCTGTGGGGCCGTGAAGAGACTCTACTCACTTGGTCACTCGCCGAGGAGCTGCTGGGGACTTTGCCTGGCTGTGGAGAGCAGCAGATTTACCACAGACTGGAAGCCTCAGAAAAGGCTGAATCATCCTGGAGCTCAGGGTGAAGCTGGAAAGTTGTTTGGAATGAAAACCAGAAATACCTGTGCTGGGCAGGGGAGAAGGTTTGAGGCTGTCAAACCATCCTCTGCCATGGCTCCCAGGCTGACCTGTTGCATTTGGATGCTTTCTGGAAGAATCTTTCTGGCTTTTGCATTCCAACAAATCATTTTCTTCAGTTCAAGAGATGACCTCAGTGTGGATGAGGAGATCTGATTGAAGTTAGGCAATCCTCAGGCATAAAGCCCCAAGGTCCACACTCCAGATGTCCCCTTTGGGTACCAACCAGCTGCCCCCTTCTCTTGCCCTGCAGCATGGTACTGCACTGCTAGCCCAGAGCCACTGGAGCACCTCTCTTCTCCGAGGAGGATGAGCACTTTGGTTTCCCTTGCACACTGACCTCAGAGCCTGCCCTGGCCTTCCTCCACAGGACCCTCACTCAGCCTCAGGATCCTGGTTAATGAGAGAGACTTAAGAATCCTTAACTCAACAACCCAAGAGCCTCCTCTGCTCTTCCACTGGAGGACTCTCCTTTGGGGAGGGAAAAGAGAATCTCTTCTCCAGAGACCTGCCCTGCAACCCACCCAACTCAGCTCAGACCAGCCCAGCTCAACCCCATCTGATGCAAGCTAGCTCAGCCTTCTCCTTGCCACCACTCCCAGCCCCCACCTCCAACCCCTGCCGCCCAGAGCAGCGCCGTCACATCCAGCTCCAAGCTTAACACACAGCCATGGCCAAGAAGGTTTTACCAACCCAAAAAGGCTGACATGGAGGATGCTGGGGGGAGGGAGGCTGAAGAGCTGCTGTGCTGCATTTCCAGACCCTGTGCCTGGCTGGGGGGGGGGGGGGGGGGGCGGGGGCAATGTGCGGCAGGACTCTGCCCTCCAACCCCGGCAAGGAGGAGAAACCCCAGGAAAGGAGCAAAGGAGTCGAGGCGTAAACACGGCACAGAGCTGCCGCACCTCAGCCTGCTTCGTTATCTGGGCTCGGGCTGGAGCCGGGTTTGAGGGGAGCAGAAATATCAGCAATTAAAGATATGTCGTGTCAAAAAACCTCCAAACTGATTAAAGTTGAAGGCTCCGTTTTCTTCTTTTCATCAGAGAAGGGAATCAAAACCTGCCTGGAAAGATTCGCTCCCCCCGTTCCCAGCGCTCCGAAGGCAGCGCCTGCATCCGTCCTGCTGTGTCCCTGCATTTTAATTACCACCTTATTAATATTCATGAGGCTAGGCACTCAAGGGGGATTGCAGTCTGTCATTCTCTCTCTCTTTCTCTCTCTCTCTCCCCCCCTTCCTCTCTCGCCTGAATCTGTGGGGTTTTTTGCTCCCTCCCTTCTCTTTCCCAACAGTTGGTGTGATGCAGATCCGCACGCGTCAAGGGGCCGTGGGGAGGGGGCCTGTGCTGGGTGGCACAGCTGAGGGGAGGGGTGACCCCTCACCGCCTGAGGTAGCCTCCGGTGTCGCGTCCAGAGCCCAAACTTTGGGATGCGGTGCCCGGGTCGGAGCAGCATGAGAGCACCACGCCGCTGGGCGTGGGGCTGGCATACGGGCAGAGCTGCCACGAGTGACCACGAATCATAGAATCTTAGAATCAACCAGGTTGGAAGAGACCTCCAAGATCATCATGTCCAACCTATCACCCCGCCCTATCCAATCAACTAGACCATGGCACTAAGTGCCTCATCCAGTCTTTTCTTGAACACCTCCAGGGACGGTGCCCCCACCTCCACGAAGAAGGGCATTGGGTGAACACAGCTGCCCTCGGTCCTCACCCCACCCCCTCTCCCTGAGGACTAAAACACCCTGCACCGCAGTTCACTCTGTGCCCCAGTTCAGCCTCACTCCAGCTGCCCCTGCAGCCCAGCTCACCCTCACGCACCTCTCCCTGCTGAACCAAGTGAGAGCACCACAGCATGGCCAAGGGACCACAGCCAGTCGTGGAGCCACAGCCTTGGCCATCAAGGTGAACTGGAACCTAATACATCTCACATGAACCCACCATGGAGGTGACCCCTCCAGCTGTGCCCCACTTACTGCTGCAGTTTGCTGCCTGGGCAAACTGGGTCCCACTTGCTTCCTGAGGTCCAGTGTGCTGGCATGACCCAGGAGGAGAGAGGGCAGAGAGCCTGACTTGATGACACAAAGGGAATGGGATGGTGAAGGAGTTGCAGGTGAATATCCATAGATGAGCAGTGTGAGGTCTGCCCACTCCTCACCTTTAACGCTTTCAAAGCCATCACTGGCCCAGCACATGGCAGCAGATGGGCAGCTTTGCAAACCCTGCTCCTCCTTGCTGGAGGAAAGCACAGGGGAGCCAGGCTGACCCCTTGCTGGTCCCGGTCCTTCTCCTGGCGATGGTGCAGCTGTCTCCATCACCCCATGCTCCTTCAAAGCTGTAGGCAAAGGGGCACCCAGGGCTGCCCCAACCCAACGGCCACCAGTTGCAGGCTGGAGCTCGCCTCCAATCCACAGCCGGCCACAGCCACACCGCAGTGCTGCCCTCCCCAGCACCTTCCTCTTGGCTAAGGGCGCCCAAAGCACCAGCAGCAGCTCGAAGTCTGTCTGGGGATGGCTCCTGCAGCCCCGAGTTCTGCCTCCTCACCACCAACCACCTGCGAGCAACCTGTCGAGAGCCACTCCAACTCTGCCTCCCCACCGCCCCACTTGCTCAGCTCCACAAATATTTGAGTTAGGGCCCCCCGGGGAGCGGCAGTCACCGGTAACTGATTTCTCCTCCTTCATTATATCTCTGTGTAATTTACCGAGGGACGGCGGCGTGTGCCTCCGCTCCAGCCAATTCCCAGCAGGACTCCCGGGAGCTCACAAATCAGGCAGAGGCAAGGCATTAGAATATGAAAGGTGAGGTTGGTCTCCCCACCAAGACTCATCTTGCTCTTCCCCAGCTCCACCAGCTCTGAACTCTGCTTTATCTCCGCCTGCTGTCTCTGGGGATGGGCCACGGGGCTGTGTCCCTGGCTCCTGCGCCCTTGTGGGCAAGAAGGAGGAGAAAAGGGTCCTCCTCGGGAGCATCTCAGGAGATGCCAAGGAAGCTGATGCAGCAAAGGTTTCCAAGTGAAACCATCTCACCTGGCCCTAAAATCTGGCTTCTTCCCAGCTGGATGAGTGACATGTGCCTCAATCTCCACAGCTACAGAATCCCTCCACTTACTGGCTTAAGACCCTCAAGACTTGGAAGCTGGAGGTCTATAAAAGACAACCAGCATCATGGATCCATCTGTGCTGTATCTCCAGCAGGGAGGAGCTGGAGGACGTTTGCCAGCAGAGCTCTATAGTTACCAGCACGAGCTCAGAGAGTCGCCAAGGAGAAAGAGAAGGGAGAGAGGGAGGGATCTGAGCCGAGGCTGCACAACCAAGCTGCTTGGCCTTGCTGTTCCCTCAAGCAGGATGGGTGAGGGGGGGTCTTGGTGTACCCCCCTCAGTTCAAACCCAACCCAACCAAACCCATGGCCAACCACCACATCTCAGCCCTGTGCCAGGGGATGCTCAGACCTCTGTCAGTCTTGGCAGCATCTATGCGGCTGAGCAGGAGCTGTCACTCTCCAAGCCCCCAGCCCTGGCCAGCACCAGGAATGTGACCCCAGAGCAAGGCTCTGGCCAGGCTGGGACGTGGTGAGCTCTGCTCCAGCTGCACTGCAGACAGTGGAGGGCAACATTTTGCTTCCTGGAAACCCAGAGAAAAGAATTCCCTTTTTTGCTGAGGAGCTGCAGCTCATAGACAACCTGTGATGGAGATCTCCAGGAGCTGGGTGCTCCCCCTTCCACCTCCTCTGCAAAGACAAAGCCTTGGCAGATGGTGGTGGTGCTCTGCGAGGCTCCTGCTCAGCTTTTCTTTGGGCTGGGTGCACGAACCCTCAGCCTCAGGCTTCCCGTCGGGTCTGAGCGCTGCACAACCTGCCCGTGCCCAAACCCACCCTTTCCGGGGCCACCTCAACTTCTCAGGGCTCTTTCCACCAGCTGACTCAAAGCCCTGGGGCTGTGCAGCCCGTAACAAAGGGCTCCTTCTCCCCAGCCTTCGCCAGGCTGGGCTGAAACCAAACCAGACCAAGCCCCTGCAAGCAGCTCCAAGCCGCCGGCCCCTTGCACGGAGCTCTCCAGGACACCTCAGCTTACTCCCTGACATCACGGGGGAAGCAGTCAGGTTCTGTTTGCTCCTTTGCTTCTTGCTGCTGGGTGTTGTGGGAGCCGTCGAAGGGATGTCTGCAGGCACACGGTGCCACGGAGCGGCTCCAGCCCCTGCCTGCAATGTTCTTGGGTCTGCTCCAGGTTCTGGCCGTGCCGCCGGTGCCACCAACCCCCCGGAGCGGCTCAGGAGCAGCCCTCTTGGGCACCACGTGGCCTTCCCAGGCGTGGGGACCCCAACCAGACCTACCCAAACAGGATGCCTGATCCAGCCCCTCGCAGCTCCCATGGGAAACCTTCACCCTCTCCTATTCGGGGGGGGGGGGGGGGGGGGAAGGGGGGGGCAGCTCCCCAGCACTGGGCAAAGTGCCCTCCTTCCCCCAGCACGGCAGCTACCAGCCTGCTGGGGCAGGGGGTGACGGCAGACAGGGCTCTCCATCAACCGGGGGTGGGATCTTTGGCAATGCCAGCCCCGGGAGGGGCTCTTGGTCCCTGGGCGGGCGAGGCAGGAGGGTCCGGGGGGGGGGGGGGGGGGAGGGGGGAGTGTTCTGTGCAGGCAGCTCCTGATCAAAGCGGCCCGGGGCCGGGGAGAGGGGGAGCGGGGGAGCGGGGGCGGCGGGAGATGAAACGGAGCAAAGTTCTCCGGGTTCGGACGGGGAGTTGGAAAGGATTCGACTGCAGCTTGGAAGAGGAGGAGGAGGAGAGGGCCGGGAGCAGCAGCGTTCAGCAGAAAGGAATGTCCTGATGGGACGCAGGCTGAACGCCGGCCAGGACCCCCCCTTCCCAAGGCTGCTTAAAAGCCCCGGACCTCTCCAAGCCCTTTAATTGGTGCTTTAAAAAACTTCCTTGTTCCTTGACGCGGGGAGGTTTGCGTTTCATGCCCAAAATGACTCAATTCCCCCTTCCCTCCCCACGCCAGAGGAAAAAAAAATCCAATCTCCTTTGAAAGGTTTGGGAGAAGCCAGCCCCGGCCCCTCCCCACCGCCACCGGCCCCTCCCCACCGGCACCGGTAGCCCCCAGCCCCTCGCCCCTCCAGCCTCTTGTGTGGATTCTTGTTCTCCCCTAATAATCCACATCCCAGCTGCCTCCCTCTGCCTTCGCCCTCCTCCTCCTCCCTGCCTCTCTCGCTCCCTCTTTTCTCTCTCCTCCCCCCTTCCTCCCCCTTTCCATAACTCAAAAGCTTGTCAGGCTGGTTCCAGACTGCTGGCGCCAGGCTTCACTCCAGGAAAAAAATAAAGCACAAGAGAAAGGCACGCAGGCAGCCCAGCCCCACCGCATGAGCCACGCCGAGGCAGCCCTTTATCTCCCCAGCGCTCCCGCCGCGGAGCTGCAGCCCCAGCCCCATTCCCAGCCGCGGCCCCATTCCCATCACCCCGCCCCAGCCCTATTCCCATCACCCAGCCCCAGTCCCACTCCCAACAAGCAGATGCAGACCCCTTTCCAACCGCAGCTCCATCACCCAGCCCCATCCTCATCACCCGTTCCCAGTCCCAGCCCCGTACCCAGCCCCAGTCCCACTACCATGGCCCAGCCCGGCCCGGCCCAGCAGAGCAGGCAGTGCACAGCCGGCGCAGGAGCAAATCCATCATCAATTATTTATCAGCCTTAATCAATTATTTAGGGCCCCGGTGCAGGGAAGGGGTGGGGAGAGGAGGCCTTGATGGAGGCGACTTTTACCCCTGTAATTCAGGCAAGGGGGTTCTGCCCCTGGCTCCTGCCCACCAGTGGGGAGGTCTCCAACACATCCCACCCCACCAGGATGGGGGCAGTTTCTTACCCCAGTCCTTCCTGCCTTCAACAGCACGAGACTGAGCCCCCATTTCAGCCCCAGGAGCATCCAGGGGCAGCAGACCCAGTGCCCAAGTGAGGGCTGCACCACCCCACACAGAGTGGCCACCCCAAGGGGAAGGCACACCCAGCGCCTTGCCCCCTCACCCTGGCAGCTGGCAGGGCCCCAACAGGGTGAATTATGGCATCAGTCTGGACTTGCCCAGCCACTTCCAGCAGTGCTCTCCCTGTCCAGTGCTCCATGCCCCCATCCCACCTCTCCCCACAGTTCAGCACCATCACAAACTGCACTTTGCAGCTCAGCACCAACACAAACTGCAGCAGTAGCTGGAGCAGGGTTCTGGAGCCCCAAGACACCCCACATCCAGCCGCCCTTGATGGAGCTGTGTCAGTGCAGGGCAGGAGGAGGAGGATGCCCACAGCTCTCCACCTTATGGAGCTTCAGGTCAGGTGTTGATTCCAAAAGGCCAAAACCAACATCCCAAACCCAAGACCTAGCCCAGGCTGCAGAAAGATGACCACACAGAGCCCTTCCAGATATTTTATCCTGGATTTTGGAGCAAACCCCAGCCCACCTTTGTGAAGCCACTGCCGAGGGGCCTCAGTCACTAGGCAGGTGACAGCAGTGGGCACAGGTTTGTCCAAAGGACAATAGCCCAGGCTCACAGATGCCCACCACAGTCTCCCTGCCAGGCCTTTGGGTGGCGCCACAGTGGCTGCAAGGGGAGGTGTGGGGAGGTGTGAGGAGGTGTGGGTGTGCTGAGAGGATTGGCTTTGGCAGACCTGGGGATGGCTTTACTGCTCACAAGCTCCCAAGTCATGATTGAGCACCAGGCTGGTTCCATGGCTGAAATGCACAAACCCACAGCCTGGTCAAAGCCTGTTTGCTCTGCTGCCCTGCCCTGCTCCAGCGTGGCAGGGCTGGGGGCTGCCTGTGAGCCTGGCACCCCTCTGTGCTTTGGCAAGAGGGGCAGGCAGCAGCTGCCATCAGACACAGGCACCAGCCCCATCCTGAGGTGCTCCCCAGTGGATCCCTTTCCCAGACCATGGGGCACTTGCAGCAGGGCAGCATCAGCAACCCCCATGGGACGTCTGGGGAGTGATTTGGGTGGCTGGGTCAGGCCCAGACCTCAGCCTGCCCTGGCCTCAGCCATTCTCTCCTGCACACCAGGAGCTCTGCTTTGTGCCACCATGGCCTTAGCCAAGTGCTAAGGCTCCTGGGTGGCAGCAGGTGAGACCCTCAGGTGCACCACAGAGGACAAATTCCTGCAGCAAGCAGCTGGCTTGGGTGCTTCTGGGCACCAAGAGGGCGCAGAGAGTCTCACTGCCTGAGGACAGAAGTGTCCCTGCCTCCAGTGCCCTCAACTGCAAGAAATCAGAGGCTGCTCTTGAAAAGCAACCCAGGTGTTGCTAACCTCTGCACCATGGCTGATCACAGTCCTGCAGCAAGCCAGAGCGTTGGGAGGCAGCAGCCAGCCCCCTCCACCCAGGCTCTCTGCTCACCATGCCCGAGACCTCCCATCCACCTTGACCTGGAGCTGTCTCAGACCTCCCACAGCCCCACAGAGCCCCACTAACCTCTGATCGTCCCTCCACTGGAGAAAGGAGAAGGTCAAGGACATGGATTCCTCCAGATGTTGGCTTTAGGGTGCCAAGAGCTTCTCAAGCTCCTCTCCAACCTAAAGGAAGACCTCAAGTGAGTCAAAAAGAAAAAAATTATATCGTTTCCTTGAGTAAAGAAAGAGTAGGAGCTGCTCTGCCATTTACTGTCCCAGTTCTCCCACACCAAAAGCTAAGCACAGATGAGAACAAGTTGCAGGAAGGGGGAAACAACCAAAACGATGACTCCCATTCCATGGGGCTCAGAAGGGACATTCTGGTACATTTTCTGCTGTGTTTTCCTCTCTTTTGTGTGTGTGTCTTGAAAAACAACATTCCAGAAGAAAGCAGCCCTCGGAGTTGCTGTTCCTCCTCCTGAAAGAGCAAATCCCAGGCAGGAAGACAAGAGGGAAGGGAGAAATTTCACTGAAGGTGGAGAGGGAAGAGCAGGAGGCCAGAAGGAAGCCTTCGTTTGGAAATGTCACAGGCAGCTCTGCAAAGAGAAAAAGCCATTCTGGGGAGAATCTTTCCCCAGACCTTCCTGGGTTGCTTTGTTACAGGCTGGGGGTTTGCAGCTACAAATCAAACTCCACAAGCAGAAAGAAACAAAACCAAAAAAGCCCAAAACCAAACTCCATCAGCAGTCCCTAGGCACAGCCAGGAGCACTGAGAGAGACAAAAGGGACAGCAGCCACCATGGGATGGCTTCTTGACAGGTGGCCTTGGCCGTGGGGACACACCAGTCCTTGCTGTGTGCTGGGGAAGGTTTCACCCTGGCTGGGAGCTGGGCAGAGCAGCAGGGGTCTGCAGCCTGCTGGAGCTGACCCTCACTACACCAGCTCCTGCCACATGGGCTTGTGGATGCCCAGGAGCATCCCTGGTGGCACCTGACTGCTTGGCGGCTCCTGGCCGAGCTCCCAGGCTGCCGCAGTGAGGGGGTCCCTTTGCTGCCATTCCCAAGGAGCACCTCCAGGAGCTTTGATCTGCTCTGGGCAGCTCTGGCCCAGCCCATTCCCTCGGCCCATCCCAGGGAAATGCGGGAAGCAGCAGGGCGGGGGCAGGGCGCGGGTGCCGGGGCAGGGCGGGGGTGCCGGGGCTGACCGCAGCTGCATCCTGTTCCCGTTTCCCGTGCACACGGGCGCTGAGCTCAGCTCCGGCCATTCTCTGCTCCGCTTCCCCCGCTCCTGCCACGCACTTCCCATCTGCCCTCCAGAGCCTACCTTGCTGCCTCATTCCCGAGGGCTCCAGGTGGACCTGCTGCTGTTCCAGGGGCTGCTTGTGCCAGGGGCGCTGCAGCTGACCCCGCTTAGCAGCAGCCCCTAAGTTGAACTGGCACCAAGAGCCTGGAATGGCACAAGAGGGAGAAACACCATGGAAAATAACCAGGAGCTGGGACCAAAGCCTGGGAGAAACAGGACACTTGCAGCAGGTGGAGGTGGCCAAATCAGTGCTGGGCTTAGCTGAGCAGGACCTGGCCCTGGCCCATGTCTCATGTCACAGCCGCCCAGCAGGGGAGAAGCCCCTCACTGCCCTCTCCACCTTTCTTTTAGCTCAAGGGTCCTCAGCACAGCCTTGATGCCTTCAGATTTCAGCACTCATCTCTCAGCCTGGACCCTGGGGGTCTTTCAGGAAGCAGCTGAGAGACAAGAGATGCAGAAGAAAATAGTCCCTATTGTGAGCCCCTAGTGTCTGGTGGCCTTGCCAGCCCCACAACCAAAAGCCAGCTCTGGGTGGTGCCAGTCTCGCAGCCCCCTGCGAGCACTTTGTGTTCAGGCTGCCTTTGAGCGAGTCGCAGGGAATGTTGGTCCCCTCCTGCAGGCCTTGCACTCATCCTTTCCTCCTGCCTTTCTTTTGCTGCTTCTGACAACCTGGGCTACTGCTCACCTGGACTGGACCTGCAGGACTTGCACCACCTCCAGAGGAACAGAGAGCCGCAGAGCACCACCAAGGCAGCATGGCCAAGCGCGAGCAGGCACAGCTCCGAGAGGCTTCCAGAGCCTGGAAAAAATCAGGGAACAGCCTTAAAATAATGAGATTTGCAAGGGGAGGGGGGGGGGAAGAAAGGAAAGAAAGGAGCCCAGTTGGTTTGGTTTGATTTCCCTGTTGGCTCTTGAGCCTGTAGGCTGCTCTGACGTCAGGGTGCCAGGCTTGTCTCTGCAGCCGCGAGGTAAGAAACCCTTCCACCAGCACCCCCTGCCCGCTCCCGCGGCTCCGAGCCAGCAAGGAGCAAACGCTGGAGCTGAGGCAGATCTCAGGAGGTTTGGAGGACCCCTCAGAGGAGCTTCACTGGGCAATGCAGAGCGAGTGCCACCCTGACAGCCTCCACGTGCTGGTGGGGCATGGGGAGCTGGGCACAAGGGCCGGGCGGGGGCTGTGCCCGGTGTGGCAGTGGCACAGGGCTGGCTCACACTTGGCCATCAAGGACGGTCCCAGGCAAGTGAGGAGACTTCCAGCACATCTCAGCATTTTCTTGCTGCTCCCACAGGAAGCCTGCTTGTTGGAAGCCATTTTCTGCATAAATAGCCCTTCCCTTCTGCTTCCCACAAACGCAGACTGAAATCATTGCCTGGGCTGGAGGACCCCGAGCCACAGCGTCCTCAATGCATGCCCAGAGCTCAGCCTTCAGCAAGACACCAGAGACATCCCCAAACCCCTGCCCAAAGCCCACCCAGCTGCCCCAAAGAGGACAGTTCTACATCCCCTCTCCAGCAGTGCCTGTACCAATTTCCTGCCAGGACCCTGGGCAGGGGTCATGAAGCCCTCTGAACCCTCAGGCCCATTTGCCCTCCCTACACATCGTGGAAGGAAGCATGACCCCAAATCCCTGCTCAGCACAGAGTGAGGAGCAGCTTGCTCCAGGAGCCAAGCACTGCATGCTGGCAGGGGAACTGGCTTCAGCCTTGCCAGCGCTGGTGTGCATGGGCAGCAGGAGGTGGAGGGGAGCAGGAGATGGAGTGGAGCAGCAGGGCTGTCTCACCCCAAGGCAGGACCCCTGTCTGTTCCAGAGCAGGCAGCTGGTGATGGGAACAGGTCCCTATGCACAGCAGAAGGATGTGGAGGTCCCCTGAAGGGTCCATACAGCAGTGTTTTGGGGGCTGCAGAGGAGAGCTGTGGTGCTGCAGAACCAGCACTGCCCAGGGCAGGGCTGGCATGGGATCACTCTTCTACCTGCCAAGTTCTGCAGCCCAGAACAGGATCCCACCAGACAGGACCACTGCTGCCAGCCCTCCCTGGCCATAACACACGGACTGGGACTTGGCTGGGCCCGGCTGAGCCTACACAGCACCGTCCCCAGCCTGCAGGCAGCAGCCTCAGCGCCAAAACCACTTGAGGACCATGCCCAGGGTGGTGGAAGCCACCACACATATGGCCCAGCCTTGCCCAGAGCGCTTGCCCTGCCCTCCAAGGCCAAGCAGCCCATGGCCGTTGCATGCCGAGCTGCAGCCCTTGAGTAGGGCAGAGAGGAGAGGAGCAGGACCTGAAAAATTCCCGGGAGCTGCTCAGGAGGTGCAGGCTGAGGAACTGCAGAGCTCTGCAGCGGGAGCGGGCAGGAGACAGTTAACGCCTGGTTCCTCCTGCAGGATCGGGAGGAACTTGGCTTCGTATTTCATGTGTGGGATGTTGCAAGAGGACAAGGAGCCCTGAACCCCAGCCGCATGCATCCCCCCCGGCTCGCTGACAGCCGCGGGGAAGAAACCAGGACGTGTCCCAGCTCCGCGGGCACTCCAGCGAGGGCAGGAGCCTGGCACGGAGGTCACGGCCAGAGGAGGACGATGCCACCACGCCATGAGCCACCAGAGAAACCCCAGGGAAAGGCCGCGGCCGAACGAGTCGGGGGCGGCACACAGATGCCCCAGTTCAACCCGAGCGGGTGGAACGGCCCCGGGCGTGGCGGGGACCGGAGGGTCCCCGGCTGCGGGGAGCAGAGACAAAGGCCGAGCACCCCCAGCCCTGCCTGGTGCTCCCCCAGCCCTGCCTGATGCTCGACCTCTCCCTTGTCCTCGCCGCACGCCTGTCCCAGTTCCAGCAGCCGGTTGCTACAGCAACTGAGCTCTGACTAATCATTTGCGCAATGACCTTTTTTCCCCCCAGAGAGAGGGAGGGAGGGAGATGGAGAGGAGGGAGGGAGGAGAGGCGAAGCAGCCGAGGTTAGCAAGAAAAAGCAGCCAGAGAACGATTTTGTTTTTTTTTCAGATGAGGCAAGAGTCTCTTTTTGGCGGGGGGGAGCCGGGGGGATGCAGATGGTGGGATGGGGAGAGCAAAGTGGGTGTTGGATGTCCCCCCCCGGGCTCTGTGCATGAGCAAGGATGGAAGGCAGGATGGAAGGCAGGAAGAATGGATGAGGGCAGTCAGCTGCCAGCAGGCAAAGCACCTCATTGGGACAGATCTCTGTGGATGAGGAGGGGGTGGGGGGGACTCCAAACAGAGCTTACACTGCAGCCTTCCTCCTCCTTCTCCCCCCCCCGCCCCCATCAATTCTGGCCACCATGAAGGGCCAAAAGTCAGGAATTTGGCTCTGACTGACTGCTGAGCTCTGGCTGCATGGCTCAAGCATCCTGTGCAGAAAACCTCTCTGGTGGGTGGTGTTTGGAGAAGCTGCAGCAGAGCTGGGCTGAGGGGAGCACATCCAGGCTCTGCTGAGCCCCAAGAACCAGCCTGAAAAGAAACCTGAGCCCAGCTCCAGTAGCTCCCATGGTGTTACTGGGAGGGCTTTGCTTCCCACCTCCACTGCCTTCAGCTGAGCAAGACCAGGGTCAGGTCTGGCTCCAGCTCCAAACCAAAGTAAATAATGCAAAAGCCTGTTTCTGCACAGCTCTGAGCAGCACACACGAGAGAAAACAGCTTAGAGGCTGCACATTGCTCCTGACACCAGTTGGCAGTTGGAAAACAGAAGCTGGTGACACCAAGAGCAGTGGCCAGGAGGTCCTGCTCACCACAGGGTGGGTGGCTGCACTGCCAGCCCCAAGTCCTCACAGCAAAAGGATTTGGGCTTTTTTCCAGCTGGAGCAGCCAACAGGCACAGCTGACCTTGCCCAACCACCAAGTGCTGAGCCAGTGGAGATGGACAATGAGGGAGATCCCTGGTGACCAAGAGCAGAGCTCTGTGGAGAGGCTCAGAAGAATGAGTTGGCCATGCAGAAAGCAAAGGGAGCCTGAAGAAAGCAAAATGTTTCTGTGGACAGATAATGCCACAACAGAGCTGACAAACTGCAGTGCTTGGTGTGAACTGGAGGAGAAGGAGGAGAGGACTTGGCATGACTAAGGAGCAAAGCAGAGTGAGTTATATCCAGAATGGTGCTGAGCCCACACACTCCACATGCAGTTTGTGCTGGAGTTCAGAGCAGGGAACTCTCCTTGGGTAAGACAGAATCTCCATCAGAGAGGCACTGTGGTGGCCTGGGCTCTACCACCCTTGCCCTGGGCTCTGCCATCCTTGCCCTGTCTTCCTGCACCACAGATGAGCCCTTTCCTTAGGGCAGCTCTGACAAAATCCTTGCTCAAACACCTCCAAGAGCTCCTGGAGCCAGCCCTCCTCTTCCAGCTCAGCACACTTCTCTCTGCCCAGCATCTCCAGGGACAGGACATTCCCAGCAGGCATTCCCCAGCTGATCTGTGCAGCCAGGAAGGGTAGAGCAGGATTCCTCCCATCACCTGCACCCAAAGCAGAGGCTGGGTGGTGAAGAACAGTGCAAGCAGTGGGTGTCCAAAGTATTTCCCTTATCAGCACCCCTTGGCACCTACAAAATTTCCCACTGCAGCCTCTGATCCCAGTCTTGAGGCTTCCCAAGCCTCCCTCCCAGAGGAGGCTTCACATGGAGCCTGGTGCTACGCGGGGTACTGCAGGCAGCCTCAGCTCGCTCTGCTGGAACTCCAGCAGATCAAAGCCACCTCAAACTCAGTGTACTAAGTGCTGCTGACTGGCAAGAAACCTTAACCCAGGCTTGGCACTGCAGGGCCACGGGCATAGGGCTTGCAGTTCCAGCCCCAGCTCACGCCTGCCTCCCACCCACCGCGGAGATGAACCTGAGGCTGCGGTGAGCCTGAAACGCAGCCTCCAGAAATCCAACTCCTTCCTCCTCTCCTTGGGTAAATTGCTGCACTCGCGGAGCTCCAGCAAGGACGATTAGCTCCAGCATGTGCCGTGCAGGAATGCCGGGAGCAGCCCCGGGACCGGCACAGGCACAGCCCCCGGCCCGGCACAGCTCAGCTCCGAGCTCACAGCCCATGAGGAGGGGGAAAAAATAGAGAGGAAAAGAAAAAGGAAGTTGGGAGTGGAGCCCCCCCCGCGGCCTCCCCCGATCCCGAGAAGGCTCTGATCTGCTCTGCACTTGCTCAACCCGACACGAGAATGAGGAAGCAGAGGAGACAGGCGGGGGCGGGGGAGATGAACAGCCACTGACCGGGAAGCTGGCAGCTCCGGGAGGGCACGGGAGCCAGCAGCGGGCAGTGCCCTGCACCTTAGCCTGTCCCCATCCCTATCCCGGTTGGGGGACTCTGTGGCTCTCACCCTGGAGGGTCCTCAGGGTTTTGAGTCCAGGTCTTACAGGAGATGGTCTCCAGCATAGAGATCTGCCAAGCCTCACTGCTTTGCCAGCACAGATCCCATGCACCCACCCATGGGTGCCGTGCTGCTGTGCCCAGATGCCTCTGGCAGAGCCGCTGAGCTGTGCCATGCTGTGCCATAGCCACACAGCTCTCCCCGACTCGCTCAGAGCTGCCTTTCAGTCCCCTTACCTCCTCTTGTGTTCCAGTGTGCCAGTGGCTGCTGTCACCTTCCCCATCCTGTTGTCCCTATCCCTGCTGGTCTCTTCTCCTTGTCTTGCCCTGGAAGAGAAGTGCAGCTGAAGGGAGCCTCAGCTCAGTCCCTCTGGGGGCACACCAAGAGCCCAGGGTGATGTCCTCCTGCTGATCTGCCCTTCCACCTTGGCAGGCCAGTTAGCAGGGAGACTCAAGGGGAAGGGTCTGCTGTTGCCCAGAGAAGTGGCAAATCCCAAGGGAAGGAAAGCTGGAGTAGCCCTTCAGGAGTGCCTGAGAGGCAACCAGAGAGGAGAGGCAAACCCCACCAAACTGGGGACAAAGGAGTTTTCTTTCCTTTCCCCAAGGCCATCACCAGGTGGGAGCTGTGATGAGGTGGCCTTGGGCCTCTGGCTGGACCAGACAGCAGCAGAGCTTACCCAGGGAAGTGCCATGGGAAGGGTGAGCAGCAGGCTCTGGGCACTGGCCTGGAGGAAGTGGCAGTCCCAGTAAGCTTACACCTGGCTTGTGTTTGGTGCCAAAGGTTCCACACCAAGAGCATCCCTAAAGGGAGGAGTCACTGCCAAAGCCCAGAGCTCAGCCTGCCTGGGGTGTGAGAGCAGGGCAGCCCTGCCTGCACTTCCAGTCCATCTGGGAAACTGGAAGAACACAGACCTGAGAAGATAGCTCCCCCCAGCCCTTCTCTTCCCCTCCAGCATCCAATGGTGCCCAACCCAGAAAGATACTGGTCCAGCACCAGTGTTGCACAGTGGAAGGCTGGGGACAATTGGACATGTGATGGTTGCTCGGTGGTGGGCAGGGACTTGCATGGGCTTTCAAAAATGGGGCTAAGAGCAAAGGTGCCAGGATGGGGCCTGGGGGCACACCACTGGGGCACCCACGGGCCCTGATGGGGAGCAGCAGTGCTGGGTTTAAATAAATAAAGACAATGCTGCTGAAAGGGGGAGGAAAAGGCATAAAGGCTGTGCCTCTGCAGCACCTCCTCCCTCCCAGAAACCTGTGTGCTATGCAAATGTGTGCAAATGAGACATGGCAGAGGGGCTGAAGCTGGCTCTCCGAACCAGCGTGGTTCGAGCCTGGGAAGCGTTGGAGGCAGCTTGCTGGAGAGCTGAGGCAGAAAATAGCTGCACCGTGACAGGGACAAGCAGTGACAACTGGAGGGTGCATGTCCCAGAACGTCTTTGGCAGTGGGATCAGCTCCCACAGCACCCGCACAATCCAGCACCAAACACAGCAGTTCAGCAGCCAGTCCCACAGCTCCCCACATGCCCCTTGCCTGCAGGCCAGGCAGGGCAGCAGGACCTAAGCAGGACAGCAGAAAGTACTGCAGCCCCTGAAAGCTCAGGCAGCTCAGTCCCATGCAAGGGATAGCCACCACGAGCAGCCCAGGGTGATGCTGGTCCCCAGGGTGGGCACTTGCCAGGGATGGCTCAAAGAGCAGCTTCTCTGCTCCATGCAGCCTGGGATGGCTCCAGTCCCAGCTCGTTTGTTCCAGGCGATTTATCCACTCAGCAGAGCCCAGCTCAGGAACGTTTCCCCCAGGGGCTTCTCAGAGGAGCAGGTGAAATGGAGAACGTCTGAAGGCTGCGAGCTGTAAACACCACTTGCCTGAGCAATGCTGCTCACGTTGGGCTTGCTCAGAAACAGGAGGAGGGTTTGTGCTGCAGAACAAACCTGGCTGGAGCAAAAGCTCCTTCCCTGCCTCCTGACCCAGCGCAGGGTTTCTAAAGGGCAGTTCAGGTGCTCCAAGCTCAATGAGAAGTTTGGGATGGGTGCCCACATCCTGGGCAGCCAGGGCCTTGACAACCCTGCTTCAGGCAGCCTCTTGTTTCCATCAGCACCAGTGGGATGCAGTTGAGAAGTTGCCTTCTGAAAGTGGAGAGCTTTCAAACCCCACCCCAGGCAGCAGAGCTGGGGCCAGAGGCCCAGAGAGAGGAGGTAGCACGAACACTGTTCTTCATGCACTCTGGGACCAAAGGTGCAGCACCAGGGTCTGCAGCCCACTCTGAGATCCAAAGCAGAGGTGCAGGGTATCTGCCAAGGGCACTGGATAGGGATCAGCTGCTCTCTGCTTCGAGTCCCTGCAAGATGACCTCCTCCTATGGCCTCCTCTGCACTGTCTGCAACGTCAGCTTCCCCCAGGAGCACCACAGTGCCACATGAGCCATGCAGCTCCCACAGCCTGCATCTAAATTTGCTTTCCACTGGCTTCTGTCTCCTAAAGACCATCTCCAGCAGCTCCAAAGGCATCCTAAAGGCCATCTTCAGCACCAGCTTCTACCGTGGTGGGTGCCAGCGCTGGATGCTTGTGGCCATGGCTGGGGATCCAGCTGTGACTCACCTCCCTGAAGAGAGTTGCCAGGGAAGTGGCGAGTCCAGGAGACACCCAGCAAAGGCAGAGGAGCTGCTGCTCACCTGACCTCCTCCTGGCCCCTTCTTCCACTCCTGCTCCCGTCCTTGACCTGCTGATTCATCACAGAACTGTTTTGATTGGAAGAGCCCTCTAAGGTCATGGAGTACAAGCAGCCACCCAGCACCACCATGGGTACTGAACCATGGCCCCAAGTCCTCCAGGGATGGGGACTCCACCACCTCCCTGGGCAGCCTGGTCCAGTCCCTGACCAGTCTTGCAGCAATGAAATTTTTCCTCATCTCCAACCTAACCCTGCCCTGGCACAATTTTAGGCCATTTCATCTCTTATCACCTGATACTGGGGAGAAAAGACCAACCCCCCCCCTCACTGCAGCCTCCTGTCAAGGAGCTGTAGACAGCAGTGAGGTCTCCCTTCAGCCTCCTCTTCTCCCACAGCCAAACCCTGTGACTCTGAGGAATGAAAGCTGCAGGCTGGTGGCAGCTCAGAGGCTGTGGTTGGGGAGGGAGCTGATTTCTGCCCACCTCAGGCCCGCAGAGCCAGGGGCTGAGGCAGCATTTTGCCTGCTGCCAGCAGCTGGGATCGGTGCCTCTGCTGTCATCAGGCAGGGAGATTATTCCCAGGATCTGCTGGGCTGTTTATCAGGAACACCCAATTGCTGTGGCCACTAAACCAGCTTAAACACCAGGAACAAATAATCACAGCAAATCAGAATCCTTTCTGTAACCCTGGCAGGGGAGGGGGAGGGTAAAGCAACGGGGAAGCAAGTTGGGGTCCTCATAAATCAGCCCCACCAGCAGCACAGGGTGGTCATGGGAAAAGAGATTCCACAGCCACAGGGACTGAGATTCCTGATTGGAGGGAGGGAGCAGCACAATTGCCTGACAGGGACCCACAGACCTGCCCAGAGTAGGCAGCTGCCAGCCTCAGCCGGTGGGCACAGCACTGGGGATGGTTCTGCAGGAGTCGGTGGTGCCCACACTGGCACTGCTACCTGGCCCTGCCCTTGTTGCCCACACTGGGAAGCTGTGAGGAGCAGCAGCTTCACACCATGGCCAGGCTGGCCAGGCTCCAGGACCCGAGGCAGGGCGATGCCCCCTCCACAGACACAGCCCAGGAGGGCTCCACGTGTGCCAGGAGAATAAATTGGACAAGAGTTTGGAGCCAGGGGCTGCAGGGCAGAGAAGGCAGTGAGGGCTGGTTTCCTTGGGCACACAGAGCCTTTGAAGATGAGAAAGCAGCTAAGTGCAGGGCAGAGCTTTCAAGCTGCCAGTGTGGGTTAGTGGTGGGCCTGGGACTCCCCAGGGAGGCAGAGCTGCTGGATCCCGGCCACAGGGTCAGATCCTGCCCCCCAGCCACGGGAAGGGAAACAGGAACAGCTCCATGGACACCGAACCTGCTGGGGAGCTCCAAGCTGCTGACTGCTTTGGGATCAACCCAGCACAACCCCCTGCTGCAATCCCCCCAATTTCAGCCCAGACAGGACATTGTTCTGGGGGTGCTCCCATCCCTGCTATCAGGGGCATGATGCCCAGGAGTGACCCCATTGGGCAGAAGGGTCCCTGCCTGACTTGGGAGGCAGTCAGATCCTCCACATCTCCCACTGCCCTGAAATCCAGGAGGAGCAAGACCCTTCCTGGGGCTCAGGGAATGCCCCAGCCACTTGCATGAAAGGTTAAGGCCACTTCCCAGCTAGAGAGGCAGGAGCCACGGCAATAAAGCTCTGCTGAGGGGACATTAATCAGGGCATCTTCCCGCGGTGGAAATGCAAATCAGCAGGATGGAAGCGGAGTGATTGCAGCCAGGGAACAAGGCAGACACTTGGATCTCAGCTCCACGAGCAGCAGGGGCTGGGAAGGTGGCAGGGGAGATGCTCTGGGACCCAGGCAGGCTGTGGGGCACCCACAGGCCCCACCTGGGGATGCTCAGCATCAAGTTTTCAGGTCAGTGCTATCACCAAGGCCGTGAGGATGGCAACTGCCACAGCAAACCAGGCCCCAGCTCTCAGGCTAACTGCAGGGTCCTGTCCTCCTCTCACACCCACCTGGGAGCAGGGCTGGAGGAGATCTGGGCATCACGGGCACAAGGCTCAGTGCCCTGGCAGGGGAGGTGGAGAAGACAGCAGTGAGGGCAACAGCAGTAGGCACAGCATGCAGGAAGGAAGGAGCAGGATGAAGAGCAAAAGGCAATGCAGAAAGGGGCCAAAACATGGGCCAAGAGGGTGGGGTGCCCGGGGACCCCCTGCCCGGGGAAGTGGCACAGCGAGTCCGGAGCTCTGGTGCTGGCAGCAGGAGGCATTAGCTCCAGCTGAGCTGCTCCAACGCAGCCTGCATGTAAATCAGCTGGACAGGCAGAGAGCAGAAAAACAAGGGGATGAGATAAGAGGATAGAGAGAGGCGAGGGGAGAAGGAGGAGGAAGAAGAAAAGGGGAGGGAAGGAGAGGAGCAGGTGTGGAGAGAAAGGGAGGGCAAAAGAAGAAAGGGAGAGAGAGGAGGAGGGGTGGGAAAGCAGAGAGCAGGAAGGCAGGGTGATGGGCTGGGGTCCTGCCCCAGCAGGTGCCAGGCAGGGGGCAGCTGGGGGCAGAGGCTGCCACGGCCCCAGACAGGAATCACAGGGAGAATAGGCAGGAGGTGCCAGACCACGACCCAGCCCGGATCAGAGCAACCCTCGGCTTGGGCAACCTGCTCCTGCCCCTCAGCTTCCAAACCCTGCAGCGCAGCCAGGAGCTGGCTGGGCTCTGGGAGAGAGCAGCCCCATCAGCTGATTCTCAGCCACAGGGAGATGTCCAAGGGCCACCCAAGGAGCCACACTCTGCCACCCTGACATCCACCCCTGCAAACACAATTCCTCTGCTGAAACCTGCTCTGCACCGGTGACAAGAGCTCCTGCGAGCTGTCCAGGGCACAAACCGGCACAGCCACATCACTCCTCCAGCTCAGGAGTGCCCTGCCCAGACAGCAGCTCCTGGCAAATACACACAGCTGAAGAGCTCAGCTGGGGAACTCGCAGGCAAAACCTGCCCCCCTGGGCTGAGGGTCAGCAGCTTCATGGGCTCTCGCGGCTGGGCCGGACACAGGGATCTGACATCCACGGGCACTAAGCAACCGTTGCTGATGCAAATGCCATCTGCTGTAACCATGACATCACCTTTAATTACACAACAAACGAGGATGTCACCACATGCAGAGTGCTGACGTCACCGGCAGAGCTGGAAAAGCGTCTGGAATAGGATGATAAAAAAAAATGAGTCCCGAGGAGGAAGATCTCAGCCTGGGAAAGCAGCAGCTGCGGAGGCACATCTGTGCCTCCCGAAGGTGATCCGAGATCGATCGCTCGCTGCGTCCCCCGGCGAGAGCCAGGAGCTGGCCAACGGCAGCGAGGGGCAGCAGGTTCGGGAGGGCCAGGAGATGGCTCCTCGCGTGGTGCCTGCCGGAGCAGTGGAAGCCACAGCTCTCAGGGGATGGTTAAAACCAGCCAGACAAAGCCAGGGGAAGTCCTTCCAGGGGGTCACAGACTAAACACGGCCGCCTCGGAGTCCCCAAGCTGCCCCCGCTGGGGATGCTCAGGAGGTGCGTCAGGGCTGGGCACTGTGGGACAGGCAGGGGACAGCCCCGCACGGCTCCTTACCCTGTGCTGAAGATGGCAGGTGGCATCTCCAGGCCAGCACCCCGATGGCAGTGCGTTCTGTGCCACCCCAAGTTGTGATCCCCAAGTATCTCCAGGCCAGTCTTGCAGACTGCTGAACCCCCTCACAAGCAAAGGCCCTAAGAGCAGCAGCACACGGTGCCAACCTCGCTGGGCTAACATCACCCTGAGCCTCGCCCAGACCCACCCTGGGTGACCCTCACATTGCTTCACCAAACGCTGCTCCTCAGCACCCTGGACCCTACCAAGAGCCTGCCTGGATGCAGGGATCCATCCCTCGGGAGCCTGGCCACGCACTGCCCCATGCCCACCGTCACTTGCCCCCACGGCAACGCCAGCGAAACCCCTGCAGGGCGGCCTGGCAGTGCCTCGCCTATCAGCCTGCCTGGAAGGGGCTTGCACAAGCTGTCCCTGGCTGGGGGATTAGGCAGCAGACAGCTGGGTCTCAGAGGCAGGGGCACACGTGGGCACAGGCGGGCACAGGCTCCTTTCTCCCCACCCATCTGTGGGGCTAGTGCCCGAGCCCAGCTGCGCTGCCGGTCGCTGCGTGCGGCGGAAGAAGGAGCCCCCGGCCTCGGCTTTCAGCCCGCTGCAGAGCGAGCCGGAGGTCCCCAAAGGGATGACACAATTGCAAGGAGAATGGTTAACCCTTGGCGGGCTGGGCTGGCTGCCCCTGCCACCGCCGCCAGCCTGGCAGCCGCTGCTGCTCCTCGGCTCGCAAGGACAAAGCCGCAGCAGGTCTGTGCTCCGCGGTGAGCCAGGCTGCTTCGGGGCATGGATTATCTGAGACAGCCCTTGGCTGCTGGGCCATTCCCAGCGCCTGGAAGCAGGGCTGGTCTCAACACGAGCATCCACCGCTCCTGCGGGCATCCCACTAAAAGCTTCCCCTCTGGGTGCCCAGAGCCAGAAGCTGTGGTTGCTCTGTGCAGGTCCTAAGTGTGCCCAAGCTGGAGCTGCTCCTCGGATTGTCCTTTCCCAGGGCTGCTGAGAACAATGATTCAGTATTCCAAAACTAACTGAAACGTGAAATGGCTGAAGCAGAAAGGGAAGGAGCTAGGGTGGCTTCTCCAAGCCACCATGGGTGTGCCCCAGGCCAGGACTGCTGCTGGAAGGGAAAGCAGGAGACAAAATTCGTTGGGATTGTCCTAAAGCCTGTGATAAATTCCCACATGAGACCCTATTAAGGCAACCAGGCAGCACTGGGCAAGATGTAGAACACTGCCAGGAGCAGGGAGCAGCAAAGTGGCACAGACTGGTGCAGGAGGAGATGGTTGGTGCCATGCTGGGGTTGGAGAGGCCAGAGCGTGGCTGTGCCCCGCTCCTGCAGCACTGGGACCTGGGAACACAGCCCCTGGGAGGCAATGCTGTGACTGCCTGGGGCACACCAAAACCTTCACAAATCAGCCCCCAAATGTCCTCATTCTCCACAGTCTGTCTGTCTGTCCCAAACTACAGACAGGGTAAGGGACTATGAGCAGTCCCCTCCCTCCCCTCACACCTCCCTGAGAGAAGATAAGCTGAACATGACACCAGAAAGGACCATGCCAGCCCCCGGCCTTGCTCCTCACACTCTCATCCCTTGATCTCCCCGTGGCCTTTCAAGGCATCTTTCAACTCTCCATCTGGAGAGGAGAAAGACCAAGGTTAGGAGTGGGGCATGCCAGGGGAGGGAGGCTCCTTTACCCTGTGGTAAAGGGTTGGACTTGATCTGTGAGGTCTCTTCCAACCCTGATGATACTGTGACACACCACTGCCAGCTGCAAAGAGCTGCTGCAAGCAGCACTCAGGTTTCATCTCTGGTGGTTGGCCTTTGAAGAAAGGGAGGTGAGATGAGAAGAGCCTGTCCAGGTGCCTGGCACCCACCTCAGCCAGGCAGAGGACGTGGTCAGCTTCAAGACAACTGATGTTCAGGCAGAAATGCCCCCAGAGGTGACTCTGCCCATCCCTCAAACTGCCCCCAGCAGCTTCTGGGGGGCATCTGCACAAAGCACAGCCATGAGCATCATCCACTAAAGCCAGCAGCAGCTCTCCAGGTGCACTGGGGAGCATATCTAGGGGTGTGCCAAGGAGCACTGCTGCTCTCTCTCACCTCTGATTACTGGCAGTAGCACAACAGTGGAGAGAAGAGGCTGGACCTGGCCCCACAGGGCACCTTGCACAGGAGTTCAGGCTGCCTGTAGCCTGCTGCACTCTTTGCCTGTGAGCATGCAGCCAGCTCTGCCCCACGCCTGAGCTGCTCCATCTCCAGCCCCACCAGCTTCAGTGAGGCCAGCCCGGGGCCTCTTCCCTCCTATCACCACAAAACAGCTCCTCGGTTTTCAGCCTAAACTCCTTGCTAGGCAGCTCCCAGCCCTTGGTCCCCAGCCAGCAGGATCCATCAGTGCAGCAGCTCCTTTCCCCCCAGCACTCCGTGGGCCCTGCTCTAGCAGGTTTGCAAAGCTGAGTGTGCAGTCTCAGGAGGTGGAGGCCTTTCACTGCTTCTCCTTGAGGACTTGGCCATCGTTTGGTGCATCAATCCATAGCTCAGCCCTCCAGCACCAGCACACATTTCCCTCTGCAGCACTGAGCAGGGGCCTGGGGAGAATTTTCTGCCAACCAGGCTGCATTTTCCTCCCCTCATCCCATTACCCATGGTTAGATCCCTCAGACCACTCTAGATAATTACTCAGCTGGGTGTTTATGACCTTCAGAGGTTTGTCCATCCCTGCTTTAAGGGAACTCTTCTCCAAGCTTTCTATTTCAGCTGCACAGAGAAACGCTGGTGTCCAAAACACCCTCAGGCTGTGCTGGGGCAGTCCAGAGGGCTGATCCTGCTCCCTAGCCACAGCCCCAGTGCTACATCCCAACCCCAGACAGATTTCTGCTCCCTCAGTGTGGTGGCTGCCCACCAGAACCCCCAGTGCCTGCATTGCCCTCCACCCCTGGCTGAGGGAGAAGGGAGAGAAGGGACAGTTTACAGGGGGAGGTTCACAGAGCAGTGCAGGATCTCCAAATGAAGCCACCCAGGCACCTTCCTTGGGAGACAGAGGGAAGGGAGCAAGAGAAACTGAGCAGCAAAGGAAGAGCTGAGGAGGCCAGGAGGACCCAGTGCCCTCCTTTGTGCCAGGACATCGCCAGTGCTGGCAGGGATCCCTGCTGCCCTCCAGTCTCCAGGGTGAGGTGAGGGCCAGGGAGGGTCAAGGGGCCTGGAGACAGCAGTCAGTGGAAACTGACTGCTGCCAGCCACGTTAGCTGGGCCATCTGTACTGCCAGTGCCAGCATGAGGACTTGGAGCCCAAAGCCAGATGGGCACAAGGGCAGGGAAGCTGCTGCCATAGCTTCTCCCCACGCAGGAAGTGGGTGGGAGCTCTGGGAGGGAGTCTGCTGGAGCAAGGCCCCATCAGAGGAGAGGGAAGGAGGGAAACACACCCAGACATGGTGCAGGCACCACTGGTGGTGAGCATAGAGCACATCTGTGCCCATTGCTCCACGCATGGGTACTGAACCCTGGCACAGTGCTGGCATCTGCTGTGCAGGCAAGGAGAGGTGGATGGAGGAGGAAGCAGGATGAGCTCCCCATCGGCAGCACCACCAGCTGCAGGCATTGCCCTGCAGTGCCATTGCCAAGCCTGAGACAGAGTTATGAGGAGAGCCTGGAAGAGTTTGTGGCTGCAGAGCACTCAGCTGGGGCTGCTTTTGTGTGCTTTCTGCTCGGTGGCACTTAGGAGGTCTCCTTTCCCTTGCCCTTTGCTGTGCCCCCAGGAGCTGGGCACTCCACCTCTGCTGGGTCACTGGGAGCTGAGATCACCTCCAGGCCACCAGAACCTGCGACCTGGACCCTTACAGTAGGTGTTTGTCACCGACAAAGCGAAGAGCAGGGGCACTGTTCTGTAGGGCAAGCCCCCAGGCCTGGCACAAGGACACGACCAGCCCGGGTTCCTGTGCCCCTGCCCTGAGCTGGCTCTCAACGGTCGCAGCACAGACCCCGTGTGAGGCCCCGGCTGAGGCAGGGAGGGGAAGCGAGAGGCTGTGGTTAGCAGGCATCACCTTCCCGGAGGGGAAGCAGCCAGCACATGCAGCACAGCCCCTCACAGCCTCGCAGCTGGCCAGCAGCTTCCGGGGCACAGCAGACCACCCAGCGACCCACGAAACCTGTGCCAGTCCCTGGCACTGCCAGGTCCTCCACCATCAGCGTGACCATACCCCCAGCCCCGTTTCAGTCCTCCGTGGGTGATGCAGCTGCCTCTAAGCCCCCAGCCCCAAAGAACTTCGTGGTTCCTTCAGCCCCCACCCCAAGACTGCAGAGAAGCGCCCCCAGCCCAGCCCCACGGCTCCCCGGGGAGGAGCGAGTCCGGCCCGAGAAACACCGCAGAGCACACGGGGAGGGAAGGAGAAGGAGAGGGCAGGAGCCGGGCTGGGGCCACGGAGCTGCAGCTCTGGCAGGTCTCAGCCCAGCTCGGGCTATTTTCTGCCTTTTCCTCTTCCTCGCTGCTGCGTCGCCATGGCAACTCCATCAGCTGAGCGGCTCTGCTCCCCGGGGATTTGGGGGTTTTTCCACCCCTTCTTCTCACCCTGACTGCCTGCTCAGGCACCCACCTCAGGGCAGCTCCCAGCCAGCACCTGGCAGTGCCAACCAGAGGCTTATAGGGGTGCAGCACAGGAAGGGGCATCACCAGGGTGGCTGTACCCTGTCTGTAGGGCACAGCACCAGCGTTGGGAGCAGAGCCCAGGGGAATGTCCTCTCCTTCAGGCTCTTTGGCTCTGATGCCCCAAGACACCTCCCATGGCAAAGAGCTGAGGTTTTTGGTAGCCCCTGCAAGCATCAGAGCTGCCCTGAGGCTCAGACCTCACTCGGGGAGAAGCCTGTGTGGGGTGAGGGACTCAGGCTGAGGAGTTGTTAAGCCCTAGCTGGGTGTAGCCAGCAAGGTCCATCAGGGCCCAGTGGTCCCTTCCAACCCTGTTTGCTGGGGCTAAAGCTGGTCACTGTCTCCTTAAAAAGCAGCTGATCCAGAGCCAGGGGTGACCGAGGGGGCTGGAATGAAACAGAAGCACAGCAAGGCCAAAATGGTGATGGAGGATGCAGAGGAGCTGGAAGAGGAGGGGAGGAAGGGAAAGAAGCCTCTTGTCTGCCCCCAGCTCCAGCAGCACCTGGGGGTGACCAAAAAGCCCTGCACAAGGAGGAGGGATTTGGGGAGCACCCCTGCACTGGAGACCTTCTGCCACCTAATATCTCTGCTCTGCTTTTGCCCTCTGAAAGCCCAGTCTTAGACACAAAGCAGTCCCTGGCTCCTGAGAGCCCAGCGCTGAGGGCGCCAGACCCATCCCCACCGCACAGCCTCATCGTCCTGGCCTCACGGCTGGCCCTGCCGAGCGCTGCGCTGGCACACCCCAGGGCTCCCTGAGCTCATCCTGCCTGCCCAGCCCCTCCCCAGCACAGAGGAGCCCCCTCGGGGTGCTCTGCAGGGGTCTGGTGCCTGCGGGTGGGAAGCAGAGGCTGGGTTGGTGTGGCCCTGGCAGCCTCACCGCCGCCTTCGGAGCCTTTTGCCTCCTGCTCTTTTTACAGCAGACATCTGCAGCGGGAGGGGGTGAGGAGCAGCGGCAGCGCCTCTGACAGCCAAATCCCACCGACTCGCAGCCCCCCCCAAACCCCCCCTGCTTGGAGTCAGACCAAAACCCCACCAGAGAGGAGCAGCCCGTGGGGCTCCCGGTGGGCACAACCTGGCTCAGGGCTGCCCCTGCAGCCATCCCTGCCAGGCTCCAGGATTCCCCACACAGGATCACTCCGACCTGGCTGGAGGCGCAGCTTTGCAGCCCCTTGCTGGGGCAGCCAAGGGCCTTTCCACGTGGCTGATGTCAGCCAGGAGCAGCTTGGAGCTGAAGTGAGTCAAGGCCTTCAGCCCCAAACGGGAAGGGGGAGGGGAGCGGGGGGAGCTCTGCACCACTTTTAGCTAATCCAGCGCAGCCCAACCAACATAAATCCAAGAACAGACACGGCAGCTTCCTTCCTTCCTCCCTCCTCCTCCTCACTGTTCTCACTTTTCCTCCCTGCTCCTTGCTTCCCCCATCCCCTCCCTGAAGACTTTTCCTCCTGCTGTTCTTTCCTTCCCTGCTTCCTCGGCCCCCATCCCAGTGCCCACACGCGAGGGGCCAGGAAGCAGTTGGAGATCAGACTTGGGGCAGGCTTGGGGAGGTCCCTCCAGATCTCACCAATGGAAATGGAGCAGAAGGACCCACGGAGGTGTCCCAAGCTTCCCTACTGGGAGACCAGAAAGAACCGTGGCATGGACAGACCTAGACAGAGGAATCCCTGACCCACCACAAACATCTCCAACCCCCTCAGCACCCACAGACCCCAATCTCCTGGGGACGTGCAGCCCTGCTCCACTTCGGGACTGCTGCTGTGCTCTCCTCAGACACAAAGTGTCTGCAGAGCCCCAGATGGACATTTCCCACCCAACACAGATCTTCAAGACCCTTTCCTTGAGCACTCAGCAGAAACCTTTCCCGTGAAGGACAGCAGGACCTTGCCCTCCACTCCTATTTGGGACACATCAGGCTTGGCACAGACATCCCAAGCCCTGGCTGCAGGACTCCAGGAAGCTCCAGCTGGAATGGTGTGGAGCAGGCTTGTGCTGGGGTTAGAGAGGAAGGCTGCACACGTGGGACAGGAAGCCAGATCCATTCCTGCCTCTGTCCTCGACTTCCCCCACGGCCTTGGACAGATTCCAGGGCCAAAAGACTTTCAGGCAGCTCCTCTTTGGGTCTGGACTTAGCTGAGCACAGCCTGGTGCAGCAGGGAGGATGCTGAGCAGGCTGGAAAGCCAAAGCCTGCTCAGCACCTCAGTTCCTCACCCTTCTGAAGGGCATTGCCAAGGCTGCCTTTCTGCCACCCCATTTCTAGTCAGTGTTTCAGAGGTACTGGACTGGGAAGGGGATGCTTGGTGCCTGTGCAACCTGCTGGGAGCTGGGGCAATGCCCCCTCCTCCAGAATGGCTGTGGGGAGGTGGTCTAGGAAGAGAAGCAATAAAGAAAATCTCCCCTAGAGCCGTGAAGCAAAGCCCTGAGCGTTTGCAGAGAGCCAGGGCAGAGGGGGGGCTCAGGGTCCCCTCTCCCCAGGGGGGGCACACAGGTTGCTGGGGCACAGTGAAAAATCGAGGTGTAACCCAGCAAGGCTGGCAGGGGACTCTGATTCCTCCCTGATGCTCTGGGGGTTCCTGGAACCCTAAACTGCCCCCCCAGACAGGCAACATTTGTGCTGTTCCACTGGGGCAGGGAGCTGGGGGACAGCAGCAGCAAGAGCAGCAGATCTGCTGAGCCCCGGCGGGCGCTGGGCTGGCATTGGCTGCCCACTTCGCTGTCCCCTGCACTTGAGTAGCTGTCACCCAGCACAGCTTTGTGGAGACCCTTTGGGGTAGGGCAGCAGGGGCGAGCCAGCACCTAATCCTGCAGCATCAGCTCCCACCACTCCAGCCCTGACAGCAGCAGCGAGGAGGAGTGGAAAAATACAGAAAGGAGCTGCAGAGAGCTGCCTTGGAAAGGGGCTGAGACCACATTCTGGACCCTATTTCCCACCCTTGCCCCCTGTCTGAACAGCTGCAGCCTGTATCCAGGGGGAGAGAGCAGAGCTGAGCTGCAAGCTCAAAATAAAAGAAAGAAAAAAAAGGAAAGGGAAAGGGAAAGGAGAAGAAAAGAGGAGAGGGAGAGAGCGAGCGAGTGTCTGACTGCAGCCCTAAGGGCTGTCACAACAGATAAAACCTCAGCCAGGCTTCGCGGCTTGAGCTCCCGCACGCTAATGCACAGCGGAGCTAAAAATACCCACGTGTGGCACAGCAGAGGCTGCTGTCGCTGCCTCCAGAGCTGGTCCCGGGCTCCAGCTTCCCTGGGCAGCCCAAAGCAGGGGCACGGAGCAGGACCTGCACCCCGGAGAGGGGCAGGGGCACCCCAGGAGCCTGCCCTGCCGCCTGGCTGCGGGGCTGGCTCTGCCCACGCTGCGCCCGGCTCAGACGGCTCACGGGAGAGGTTTGAGTGAAGGAAAATATCCGAGGCAGGCAGCTTCTGCTCCCTGGGCAGAGCAGAGTGGGCAGCAGCCCTGGGGATAGGGGCTGACATAGAGAAAGGGCAGGAAGGAGCTGGATGAGGAGGAGGATGCAGAGAGACTTTGGGAGGTGGCCAAGAGACGGGACAGATCCTGAGCCCCATTGCTGGGGCTGCAAACCAAAGCAGCTCAGCCCCAGTCCTCCAAATCAGCCTTGGGTGAGATGGGAAGGGGCTCCTGGCCCCATGGCTACCCTCTGCTTTCTCTGCCCCTCTTCAGCAGCTGAAGCCTGGGACAGAAATCACCTCACCATGCACTCAGCATCTGTCTGCTTAGCTGGAGGACACACCCAGGGGCCAGCAACCATCAGCAGCTTCTAGCAGAGCTCAGTTCTCCGACCTGGAGCCCTCAGGGTCCCCTCCTCCCAAACGCAGCTCCCCTGCAAGCCCAGACCAAGATCCTGGGAGCAGCCACCCCCAGCCCAGCTCCCCACAGCAGGGCTGTGCTGTCCCCACCAGACATGGCACTGAGCAGCCTCCTGCCCAAAGCCTCCAGCATCGCAGCCTGGGAGGGTCTTCATCTCCTGCTGGAAGCCATCAGGATGGTGAAGGCCTGGATGGTCTCCCTCAGCATCCTTTGTGTGCTGTGCATGCTCCCACTTGTGGGACAGTCCCAACCATCTCAGGGGCACTTCACCTCAAGACCTAGAGCCCAGACTCAGTCCTGGAACACCAAGAGGTCCCCAGGCCCTAGTGCCTTGGCTAGCACAGCCTGGCTGCCTCCCTGCACCTCTTGGGGGTCAAATCCTCTCAAAAGCAAGGCTGAGGTTGCCCTTCCCCTCAGCTGGTTGTTTTCCCCACTCTGGCAGAGCAGCTCCTCAACAACCATCCCCTAGATTAATTAATTGAGGTTTCCTCAGCGTGCTGAGGAATTAAAAGGAGGAGAAGGAGGTGTCAAATTCTGCCTAAGCCCCCAGGAAGAGCCCTGTGCAGGAAGAGCAGAGGAGGCTTTAGAGTAATTACACCACCAGCAGTGATGGGGCTGGCCAAGAAGGTCCCCCCAGGGCCTGGGCACAGCTGGTTCTGTCTACACAGCTCCACCTGCATGGGATGGGGCAGGAGAACTCCCTCTGAGCCCAGCACAACCCAGCCCCACACTTCCAGCACTCTAAGGACTCCTCCAGCCCCTTTCCTTGCTGCACACAGGCACATTTATAGCTACACCAGATACATAAACTTGACACATCCCCATCCAGCCCTAGCCCAGCCTTGGCAAATATCACAGCACCATCACACGGTGTTGAGAAACCTTTTGACTTCCACAAAGCTTCTGATCCCAAAGCCATGAAGTTATCGAAGGGAGACACAAAAAAAGGCAAACCCTAAAGCTCTTCTTTCACTGAAAAGGAAAATTCACAGCCCTGGGGGCTAGAGGCAGAAAGTTGGAAATGTGAGTTCTGAAAATACAGTTCCTGGCCACAGAGAAGCTGAGGAGCACACAGGAGCCAAGAGCTCTTCACACAAGTTTTACAGCAGACATTTGGTCTGGGGGCAGCCACCAGCATCACAAACACCTCTCCTGCTCTGCTCACATTGCAGGATTCAGAGGATGGTTCCCAGCACAGCAGCTCTCACAGCCAGGAGCACACTCCCAAGCAGCCAGCTCCAGCTCCCGCAGAAAACCTGGATGCCCACAGAGGAGCCTAAGCAGGAGCTGAGCCCAGCAACAAGGAGCCCCACAGCCCAGGGAGAACAGACTCCAGCAGACCCCTTGACCAAGCAAGACCTCCTACTGCAGCCCTGCCCGCAGCCCTGCCCACATCTCCTAAAGAGCAACCCCAAATTCCTCACCTTTTTGGCCCAGGAGATCACTGGTAGCCACCAACACCTCCACTGAGCCCCTACCTAGCTTCACCAGCAAGCTTTTAACTGGAAACCCACCTCAGATACTGCATCCAGTCCTGGTGTCCCCAGCAGAAGCACACAGAGCTGCTGGAGTGGGTCTGGAGAAGGTCACAAGGATGATCCAAGGGCTGGAGCAGCTCTGCTGTGAGCATAGGCTGAGGGAGCTGGGGAGGGGGTGCAGCCTGGGGAAGACTCCAGGGGGACCTCAGAGCTGCTGCCAGTACCTGAAGGGATCCTGCAGGAAGGCTGCAGAGAGACTTTTCCTGAGGGGGTCTAGAGACAGGCCAAGGGGGAATGGTTTAGAGCTGAGGCAGAGCAGGGTAGGAATGGAGCTGAGGAAGAAGCTCTTCAGTATGAAGGTGGTGAGGCTGTGGCTTCCTCCTGCCTGGGAGTGTTCAAGGCCAGGTTGGATGAGGCCTTGAGCAGCTGAGTCTGGCTGAAAGGTGTCCCTGGGCACGGTGGGAGGCTGGAGGTCCCTTCCAGCCTGAGCCATTCTGTGGTTTTATGAGAGCCTCCACCAGCTGAGCTCACTTAAGCTCTTCCCACACCCTCAGCACTCCTGAGGTCTTCTGGGAACAGCACCCAGCACAGGTGCTCCTGGGCCAACCCTGATCTCCCGTGGCCAAGATGTCCAGGGCATGTGAAGGTTGCTCAGCAGAGAAGTGTCCCTCACCTAACTATGTGCTGTGCCACATGGGCAGGACTGGGCTCAGGGGTGGTGGAAAGCTCCTGGCCTGTCACCTCATCCCCAGGCATACCTCAGGAGTTATTTATTGCTCCCTCCAGCCCTCTCCCTGCTCTGTCAGGCAGGGAAAAACTGACTCAGAGCTTCCCAAGATAAGGAGCCCACATCTGCAGCCCAGCGCGGCAGGGAGGCAATCCAGAGAGCGAGGAAGGAGGGGGCTGCGCTTGTCTCTGCCAGGCGGACCCCTGGCGGGGCGTTGCCATGGAAAGCAGCAGCCAGCAGCCCCAGCTGGGGTCCTGCTGCAGGATTGTCCCTGCTTGGCCTGAGGCGAGGGCAAGGAGAAGGGGAGGGCTCGGGGAAGAGCTTGCATCTGCCTGCCACAGTCCCCTGCTAGCAGGTGTGGAGCTCAGGGCCCTTGCTGGGGCACCCCAAGACTGTCTGTGGGCTGCTGCTGGGCAGTGCTTGAAGCCTGGTGCAGGAGAGTGGGCAGCAACCCCCCTGAATCCAGCTCCATGGCTGCGACAGAGGGTCCAGGGAGGGGACAGAGAGATGGCAACCTAAGCCCAGGCTGCCATCCTCTAAGACAATGAGGGCTCAGGGGTACCCACCCAGCCTGCTCCCAACCCCTCCTTCTAGCACGGAGAAACAAGGCATCAGGTCCTCTGCTGTGGGCAGACACAGCCCAGGAGCTGATGCCAGTCCTCCCAGGATGACCTTGGGGGAGGATCTGCCCAACCTTCTTGTCACGGGAAACCACCACGGCTGGAGGTGGCACTAAGCTGGGCACAGTTGGAAGGTTCCTTGCCCAGGTGCGTTGAGCTGAGGAAGGCAGGAGCTGGAAGCTGCCTGCTCACAGCAGAGCCTTCAAGCAGGCACCATGAAATCTGCTGCCAGCAGCAAGCACCCAGAGGAGCCGTCACGGCCACCCCTGCTGCTGCCTCGCCGGGAGCTGGCAGGAGGGCACAGGCAGCTGCTGCTCCATCATCAGCTCAGCACCGCTGCCGACGAGCTGCGGCTCGTTCTGAGCAGACACCTTGGGAAGAAGAATGCATTTACAACAGCCACAGCACCGGGGCCAGCATCGCCTCCCAGACACCCAGAGAAGTGCAGCAGGAGATGCTGCTGCTTGTTAACCCTTGCCTGCACCGGAGGAGCGGAGCGGAGCTGCCAGCCAGATCCTGCCCACATTGAGGGCCCTGGAGCTCGGCCAATGGTCTCAGCACAGAGACCACAGCTGCTCGGAGATGGTGACTGAAAACGCTGAGGGAGGGACCATGCCCCTCCCTGAGCCAGGTCGTGCTCTCTGCGCTGCCTGCTGACGGCGCCAAGCTCAGCACCTGTGCTGCACAGGGCGCAAGGGATGTGGCAGGAGGGGCAAAACCCAGCAGGGATTGATCCCAGCCCTCCTCCAGCTTTGAGCAGCATCCCTGGTCTCGAGGAGAGCTGGAGCAGGGAAGGGAACACCGCCTGCCTATTGATCTGGCAGCATCAAAAGGGCTTTTCTTCTGCCTCCTGAGATGGAAGCTATGGAAGGGAGCTCCAGCCCTGCTGCTGCCCTGGCACCAGCCCTGCCAGGCTGCTCTTTCCTTAGATGGGCTTTAGCAGAGGCAGCAGCTGGGCACTGGGTGGGGGCAGCTCTGTGCATCCCAAGGTCACCCACTTGCAGGAGGTGGCTGCTGTTCTTCTTCCCAGGCTTAGGTGACTGAATGAGAGGAAATGGCCTGACAGGGTGCCGGGGCAGGGTCAGGTTGGAGGTGAGGAAAAATTTCTTTGGTGCAAAAGTGGTCAGGGGTTGGCACAGGCTGCCCAGGGAGGTGGTGGAGTCCCCATCCCTGGAGGTGTGCCAGAACTGTGTGGCCATGGCACATGTGGCCGTGGTTCAGTGCCCACGGTGGTGCTGGGCTGGTGCTGGACTGGGGGATCTGGGAGATCCATTCCAACCCCAACAGTTCTGTGGTCCTATGATCCTGTACACAATCTCACCCACCCAGGCACCTCAGCTCCTCCAGCAGCCAGCCAGGAACCAGCCAAGATCCTGGAGCAGCACTGGTGGAGCCCTGGGGGCCCCCAGTCTGCCCCACACACTGCAGCCACCAACCCTTCCCCAGGTCTGCAGCAGGCCCCAGCGCTGGGACAGGGCTTCCCCTTGCACCAGCCTCAGGCTTGCTCTGAGGGAAGCCACAGGAGCCATGAAGGATTTGCAGTTATCCTCACACTCCTTTTCCCAGATTAGCACAGGGATCCACTTTCTGCTCAGCAGTCTCGGGGGATTCAGCCTCCAGCACAACCTCCTCTGTCCCAGAGCTTTCCAGTGCCCCACCAATGGGTGTGGGACAGACCAAGGGCAGAGGACCTGACCCTCATTAGTGAGCACTTCCTAATTGGGCTGCCAGCAACTCAGGATTTGGCCTTTGTTTTACAGCCCCGGGAGCGAGGAGGCAGCAGAAAGACCGAGGGGCATGACTAAGAGTGGTCAGCAAGAGGGTGGCAGAGCAAAGGAGAGATACCAGGAGTGTCCCTTGTCCCCACGACCTGCCTTGAGCCCAGCAGTGACACTGGCTGGTGGCAGATCACCAAAGAATGGGAAGATCCCAGATTAGCCACTTGCATAAATCCCTCTCGACCCGCGCAGCGACAGGGAGTGAAGGGAGCAGGGTTAGAGCCACCTTGTACGGGCTGCAGCGCCCGGGGTGGGGAACATCCTCCCAGTGGTCGGCTGAAGCCAGATCCCACCAGAGGGAGGTTCCTGCCCTGCTGGGGCTTTGTGTCAGAGCTTTACCAGGGACCAGTTCTCATCACATGAACTTCCCAACAAAGGCAGGATGCAGCTGTTCCAGCTGCTCCCAGCAGCAGCCATTATCCGTGGAGCAGATAACCCCAGCTCAGCCTCACCCGGGGCTGCTCAGCCCTGCTCCCCAGCAGCCCCCGAGCTCCGCAGGCTGCCATCTGCGCGCCTGCAGCACAGCCAGGCTGGAGCGAGCCTCTGCCTCCGGGTCGGAGGGAGAAAGGCAGAGCCTGTGCAGCGTCCTCCCGCAGCGTGCTGCTCTGCCAGGGCTGCGCTGGGAGCAGGGTCGCGTCGCTCGGCTTCTCACCCTGCTTCTCTGGCCCCGTCGCTTCCCACGGGCTGCAAGCACAAAAGGAATCCAATGGCTGCCAGCTGCCATCTGACAGCAGCACAAGCTGGGGCCACAACCGGCCCCTGGCTGTTGTCTTCTGCAGACCACAGGCGGGAGGGTTACAAACGCTGGTGGAGGCTGTTGGGCGAAGGTGCAGCCCACAGCCAGGCTCCCCTGGGGCCAGAAGCCAGGAGGGCTGGATGAGGGAGCAGAGTGTTGGCTTGCATCTCCCCATGGCTTTCCTCCTGCTCCTCGGCACTCTCAAGAGGAGCCCTCCTGAGCATTTTGTGCTGCGTCTGCCCGGGCAGAGCTGTCAGCTGAGAGCCACCACGGGAAGCTGCTGTGCTCTGCTCCAGAGCCTCTGCATGGTCAGCAAGCTGCAGGCAGCCATGTGCTGTGCACCCCAGGGCCGAACCCCCAGCGCCCAGCTCAGGACACAGGCTGACCAAAGTCCATGGGAAATGAGGGGAGTTGGGGAATGGGAGCAGGAGGATCAGTGCGGGTGGTGGGCACCAAGCCCAGCAGCTCTGGGATGCCTGCTGTGGGCTCTGGGGCTGGTGTCCCCATGCACTGGTGGGGAAGTGGCCTTGGGGGCTTCCCCCTTCAGACAAGTCCTGAGGACAAACTCTCCCTGCTGTGCCACCCAGCCCAGAGCAGCAGCCCCTGCCCAGGAGGCAAAGCTCCACGTGGACACCCTCCCACCGCAGGACCCCGGCTCCGCTTACACAAGCACCAGAGACCTGGCACACACAAGCTGCTGAGCACATCCTGCTGAGGGGAGATGGAGCTCCAGAAGAGCTGCCGTGGGGCCTGTGCCAATGCTTCCCTGCCAATGGCCCATGGGAGCCAGGCAACAGCAGAGGCAGAGCCACAGGCACCCGCGGCCCCTCCGGCTCTGCTCTGACTCACGCCGGTTGCCATGAAGAAGTCAACATTTGCAGGCAGCTACTCCAGGGTGCATTGAGAAGCTCACTCAGCTATTTGCCAGCTCTCTGGGGGAGGAGAGCGAGTGGTGGGACCTCGGGGGCCAGCATGGCAGCAGATGGCAAGTTCTGGCATTTCCACGGGCACCTCCGGGCAGCGTGGGGTGGTCTCTGGGTGTGCAGCACTGCCCAGGTGTGGCTCCCTGCAAAGGAGAGGCTCAGAAGGGAGAGTGCAGCTGGGCAGCCCTGGGAGGAGCCCTGCTCCTTCCTCTTGGGCTTACTTTTCTTGCAACTCCTTTAAGCTCGCGGGCTCAGAGGTCCCTGCCCTCACCAGAGTCAGCACCAGCAGCGTGATCAGTGCCAGTGAGGGAGAAGCTGGCACCCACTAGCACAGACTCGGCCTAGAGCTGAGTTCTGGCAATGGCAAAGCCCAACACCCCCCCCCCGGGCAGGGCTCCCCGGGGCCCCAGCCCTGTGAACAGCCCCGGCTGGGGAAGGGAGGGTAATTACCTGCCAGGGGAGCAGGCGATTCAAACCCTTCCTGCCCCCAGGCTGCAGCGCGGTGCTGATCGATCCCGGAGATGCTCTCATTTTCCTGCAGCGCTTGGCTGAGGGATGGAAAAATCGATGGCCCGAGAGGAGTCTGGAGGGGTGGAGCGAGAGGAAGCAAAGCAGAGAGAGGGAATGGGGAATGGGTAGGAGGCAAAGGGAGAGGGGAGCATGCTGGGGGAGCCGGGGATGGTGGCTGGGCTGGTGACATCTCCAGCCAGAGCCTGCCCCAAGGTTTGGGATCTCCTTCCTGCATGGAGGACCAAGGGCACAAGAAGGTTTCTCCTGGCCATGGGGACCTCCCCATGCTGAGCATAGCTTGTGCAGTGCCAGTGGAGGATCCAAATCTGCACCCTGGGTTCCACTCCTGCTGCTGGTTTCCATGGAAACCTGTCCCAGTTCCCCCGTGGAGGCATCCCTGGTGCCCACGGCCAGACATGAGGCAAGAAACGCTCAAGGTCCACAAAGCTTCTGGGTAAAGATTTCTCATTGCCTTGCTCTGAACAAAAATCACCCTGCAGAGATCCCCCAGCTCTAACTCGCTGCCCAGGGAAGGTCCAAGCACCATCCTGGGGTCTCATCCTGCCCACGCAGCTCTGCAGAGTGCCCCAGGTTGGGACAGAGATCCCCAGTGCCACTCTGCCAGCAGACCCTGCAGTTCCAGCATGCTGCCAGGGCTGCTGGGCAGGGACATTACCAAAGTCAGGTTGGGAGCCAGGCAGCTCCTTCAGCTCCTCTCTTTCACTCTGCTGTGGGTTTGGGAGCCTCTCCATTCGTAGTCACCCACAGCAGCCACTGGAAAAGCCACCCATGGGTCTCCCCGTGGTGGGCAGAGGCAGGCCTAGGCTGCTGGGCACCGGTGAGGCGGGCTCCTGGCTCCAGCACTTGTTGCCAGCATTCTCTTCCCCGCAGGTGTGCAGTAGCTACCGCGGCAGCAGAGATGGCTTCTCGGAGGCTTGGCTGCCACAGGCTCTGCTACTGAGCCTTACCCAGGAGCAAAGGTTGGTTGGTTACCATCCAGTCCGGGCCAGGGATGCTGTCCTCACAGGAACCTGTGTCAGTGTCCCCGCTGGGCTGAGCTGACTCCCCATGGTGATGGAGCCCTGCCAAGGCAGCCCCTTCCCCAGGCTGGCACAGCTCATCAGGCCATCCCACTGTGGCCAGCTTCCTCTAGCGCCACTGCTCACTGGTCAGGTGTCACCAGTGTGCTTGTACCATCTCCTGGGTGAACAACAACCTGTGAGCTTCAGCTCCTCTTTCTCCTCAGTAGCCAAAACCTCTCTGCTTTGGGGCTGGGGGAAGGTTTGAGCACTTCAGCCCTGCAGCTGAGTGGGCTCAGCTCTCTTCAGAACCTGCAGCCGTAAGGACAAGAGGGCCACACCACCCGATGAGATCCCATTGCTGGGACATCCAGGGATGGGACAGTCCCACCCCAGCAGCCTCTGGAGATGGTGAAGCCACTCAGAAGGCAGAGAGCAGGCAGGATCCCAGCGACTTTACAAGGAGCTTTCCAGAACCAGTCCCTGGGTCGAGCTGGAGGCTTCAAAGGGAGCTGTGAAGCGCAAGAGCTGAGGGCTGGAGGGGCTGCACATTATAAATAGCAGCTGGCTGGCAGCACATCTGCTCCAGCAGCAGCTCAGGGACCTGAGCCTGCTCTGCTCTGGCTATTTGGGGGAAAGAGAGCGCAGGAGATGTGAATGGTGCCTGCCCCACTCTGCCTTTCCAAAGCAGAAGGCAGAGGTGGGTTTCACAGCCCTGGAGATGCAGGTCTTGCTGGGGGTGGTACAAGTGTGTTGGTGACACCTGGGTCAGTGGGTGGTGGCACTAAGGGGACAGCACAGCTCCCACCCGTGGCTTCCTGGAGCTGCAGGGTGGCTCCTGGCTGCGCAAAGCCATCCTGCAGCCCTGGGAGGGAGGGAGGCAGGCGCTGGGGTGAGATGAGGAGATGAGGGATGCTCCCCAGAAGCCCTGGGCTCCCTGTGCCTGCCAGGCCCCCTGCTCCCCCACCACCTTCCCCCATGTCTCTGGCCCATCCCTGTATTGAAGGACATGCTGGACCTCTCCCAGACCAACCTTGGTGCACAGGAACAAGCAGTGGGACACAGGCCACAGCCCCAAGTGTGCCCCAGCACCCCTGAGGCAGGGAACAGACATCCCAAGCCCATGTCCCACAGGACCCAAGCCCAGACTGATGTTCCCCAGGGCTGAGGAGCCTGGGGCACCACCAGAGAAAGCAGAGGGCAAGGAGGTGCCCGAGGTCCGCCGCAGCAGCCCCACGGCGCCCAGCGCGGCCCAGGAGCCCCCCGGGAGCCTGGCAGCGGCTCGGTAAGCAGCCTGCAGCGGCTCGGTAAGCAGCCTGCAGCGGCTCGGTAAGCAGCCTGCAGCGGCTCGGTAAGCAGCCTGCAGCGGCTCGGTAAGCAGCCTGCAGCGGCGGGCTGGAGGCGCCCGGCGCAGCGCCAGTCCCCGAGCCGTTACCACAGAAACAACCCTCGCCCTGCTCGGGCTTCACGGGGCTCTGTGCTGTGCCTGAGTCTGCTCCCCCAGCTCCTTGTCCTTGCTGCTTTGTGCGCTCCCGAAGGGGAGAATCTTGCCGCTTCCCCGGGAAGCGTTTGGCACCGGCGCTCGGGTCGGCTGCGAAGAGAGGTGGACAAACGGCGGAGGAGGGAAGCAGGAGGAGCAGCAGGGACAGCCACGGGGCTTGGGGGGCTTTGGAGAGGAGAGGAAGGGCTGGGGGGGTGTGGAGGCGGCTGCGGTGCTAACGAGTCGAAGATAAATATTTATACAGGGAGTTTAAAGCCTGCTTTGCATCCTTGGCATCAATTATTCATCCTGCTGCTCCTCCTGCCCACCTCTGCTGGTGGGGAGCTGGCAGGGGTGCTGCGGGGTGGGTGAAGGGGGTCACGGCTGACCAGGACCCCCCTGCAGCGCCCCGGGGAGAGAAGGCAGGGGGATATGGGAGGGGAGAGAACAGATGCAAGCAGAGCTGACAGGACCACGGTGGTGCCAGATGGGGAAGGGTTGGCAGAGGTGGATGTTGGGCCGAGGGTGCCATGGGGACTCAGAGACTCTCTGGCCAGCAGCACCAGAAGCAGGACAGCTACTCTGGTGCCAGGCACTCCCCTTGGATCGAACCCTCTGCGACTTCCAGGCCCCCACATTCTTGTTTGGGCACAAACAGCAGCTCCTGTGGGGCTGGCTGAGGCCCTACAGTGTCCCTCAGAGGAGGTGAGGACGAGAGCTCTGCAAGGAGCCCATCTGCCCCAGCTCCCTAGGTGCCCTGCTGTGCCCACTGAGGGTGGGCACACACCAGCAGGCAGTTCCATCCTCCCATCCCATCCCTGCTGCTCCCCCCACGGCGACCCCAGCAGGGGCAGTGCTCCAGGAGCCATCCTCACCTTCACACCTCCACCCAGTTTCTGACATAGGCACAAGAGAGCCCTCTGCAAAGCTGGCAGAAACTTCCCACCGGGAGCCTTGAGGCTGTCCCCAAGCTCAGGCACTCTTCTGGGTGCAGGAAAGCCTTGGGTCCAGTCACTGCTCACATCCTGGTGCTCTGCTTGCAGCTGCTGGCACCTCCAGCAGCATTCCAGGTTTGAAAAGAGCCTCCAAGCACAAAGGGAAGGGCTGGGAAGGAGAGGCTGGCCCTGGCTGTTTCCAGGCTCGCTGCAATTGCATCTGCCAGAGCTGCTGCAACAGAGACAAAAAGCAAGGAGAGAGAAGCGAGGAGCATGGCTGAGCAAGCCACAAACAGCCCTTGCCTAGCTGGAGGCTTCCAGCATAGAGAAAGGCGGGTGAGAGGGCTGGGGAGGATGAAAAACGATCTCCTGCATCACCCCACTACCCCCTCGACTCCGGTTCAGCCTCTCCTGGCAGCTGCTGGTCTGACCTGACCCCTCCGGCGACTCCCTGCAGCCTTCCCCGGTGCTTCCCCCCCAGCATGGCTCAGGGCAGCCCCGATCCTCCCTGCTGCTCTGGCTGAAGCCCATGGCTGCTTGTCCTACCCACCGCAGGGCACGCAGAATCGTTGCTTCCCTTCCTGTTTGCAGCAGCCACTGACACCTTTTTGAAGGCTGTTATCACATTTCACCTTCAGTCTTGGACCTTTTCATGAAAGATGGAACAGAAACACAGGTTTGTGACGAGGGGGAAGGACAGAATAACAAAGAGGAGTTTCTGGATCACAGGCGGGAGCCAGGGAAGCCACTGAAAGGCAGCCAAGGAAGGGGCAAGGAGCAGCCTGCAGCACTGAGAAGATGAATTCCACCAGCTTGGTCGAGGACACAGGGAGAGATGCTGGAGACAGAGGTCAGCAAGAAGGAAAAGTGCTGGCACGAGTGTCACAGTGCCATGGGGACAAAGCAGGGCTGGGCTTCCCAAGCAGAGTGGTGTGGTAGGACCCGAGACAGGCACTGAGGCTCGGCTGCAAGCTGGCCCTGCTTTCACTGGCACCATCACCTATGGCAGGTAATGTGCCAGCCCTCTCCTAGGGTCCTGGGACACTGCAACAGAGAGCCAGAGCCGTGGCCAGCAGGCACCCAACGGGCACCCAACAGCAGGATGCAAGATGCTCACAGAGCCTTTGCAGGGCCACCCACCAGAAGGAGACGATCCAAAGCGAGGAGGGAGAGGGAAGCGGAATAACACTGTGGGCACAGATAGCAGGAGCAGAAAACAAAGGAGAGACTGCAGCAGGCATCTGCTACAGACCCCCAGGACTCGAGGAGAGAAAGAAAGAACAAAAAGATTCCTGAACCAAGTATCAAAGAGCTGCAAACACAGGATACTTGTACTCAGGGGGCACTTTAACCACCCAGACATCTGCTGGGCGACAAACACATCAAACCGCAGCCAGAGCGCTGCCTTCGTTATGTAGAGGACAATTTACAGATGAAGGCAGCAGAAAGGCTCCCTGAATCTGCTCACCAACAAAAAGGGCCTTTAAAAAAGCAGCTGCAACAGGGCAAGTTTGGAGCCTCTGATCACCAGCGACACAAACCCACCAGAGCGAGGACACAAAGTGTTTGCCTCACAGCAAACGCGCTCCAAGGGGAGCTAAGGGAGAGGTGGGAGCAGAGCTGGGGCTGCTGCTGACCCCTCCAACAACAGGGCTGTTGGTGAGGGACAGGAGAAGCCTCCCAGATGCGATGGAAGTAAGGGAAGCAGAAGGAGCAGCCCTGAGTGTGGGCTGTGGACCCAGCGGGCAGGGCTGCCCGTGAGCCTACCTTGGGTGGCAGCTCAGCATAGCTCAGCATTGCCAAATTGTGGAGCTTGGAGATGCAGAAGCAGAGAGATCTGCCAGGTCCATGTGGTGGCAGAGCAGCTTCCCAGCACGCTGAGCCCTCGGCCTTCTGGGCAGGATTGCATCGGAGGGTGTCATGCACGAGCTCCTGGAGGAGCCTGCAGAAGACTTGGCTGCGGCCACAGCTGTGCTCCACACAGAGCCCCCAGGCTCCCGGGGACACAAACGGCAGGAGCTGCCCACAGCCACCCCCTACCCTAGAGCAAGTGGCCCCCAGATCCCTGCAGCCCCCACACCCAGCACGCCCATCAGCCAGAGCAGCTCAGGACATCAAGGAGGCTCCATAATGGGGCTCAAAACAAGCCAGGTCTTAAAGATCAAAAATGAAAGTAGCAAGCAACTGGAAGTGCCTGAAACACCCCTGAAAAGCTGCCCCTCTGGAGGCTGAAGACCTCCATCCCTCCGAGGCAGCAGAACAGACTCTGTTTCTCCTCCAGAGTCACCTGGGTGGTGAAGGGAAATGTCATCCCTTTCTTCCCACACCAGCAGCAAGGACTCCTCAGCCTTCACCCTTACCTCCAAGCAGCTGCAGGACCTGGGGATCTGCAGCTCGAAACAGAGCAGCTTTCCAAAGCACCACGGCTTGGAGACAGCAAACTCTGCCCTGCCTCTGGCCACATGTCCAAAGCTGTTCCTCACTTCAGCCTCAGCTGCAGCAGTTGCCTATTTCCCTCCTGCAAGGGTGGTTCTGGGGACACGAGTGTCCAGGATTCGTGGGTGCTGGGTTTGAAGAGCTTTGGGCAAGTGGGAGGAAAGCTGAGTGGGAGCAGGCGGAGGCAGCCCCTGCGCAGGGAGCGACTCTGCACGTCCTGCTCCGGCTTCAGCCTCCAGGCCTGCGAGGCCAACTGCAGCTGCACTCGTGTCTATTTATCAGGAGAAGAGCTGAGCTTTTCCACCAGCACAAGATTACTGCCAGTGCTGGGGTTTTTCCCTGACCTCCAGCTAAAATCCTCTGAGCTGTGGCTCTGGAAGTGGAGCAGCATACCAAATGGTCCCGGACTTGGACCACCCCCCCCACCCCCGCTTCTTTCCTCCCAGTAAACAATTTTGCATACATTTAAACCTCCCTCCTCTGGTTCCCCAACTCCTCCACCCTCCCCAGCAGAGAAATGAGGAGAATCTGTCATCCCTCTCCTTCCCCTTGCAGCTCCATCCATCAGGTTTCAGCGGCCCCTCGAATGCAGAGCAGGAGCCGGGCGCTGGCGGGGCTGCGGCTGGCTGCGAGCGCAGCGGCAGAGCAGGGCCAGCAGAGCTGCATTTGCATGCAGATTAAAGCAGGGCAGTAAAAAATGCAGACGTGCAAACCACTTGGACATGGCTGGCGCGGCGACGCCCCACCAGGGAATCGGTCTTGGGCCTTCTTAAAGGGGAAGCCTGGCATGGAGCTGGGAGAATGGCCGCAGGCAGCCACGGGCAGTCCCAGAGCCAGGTTGGTCGGGAAAGGCCCTGGAGATGAGCTGTGGTCTGGTGCTAAGCCATGTCCCTCAGCACCACAGTGACCAAAGGGAACCACGCCTAAAAGGTTCCTTCCAACCCAAAGCATTCCATGGTCCCGTGCTCAAGGAAACATCTCCAACCCCACAGCATCCAGCACACAACCTGAGCGAGCCCACAGCAGCTCAGCTGCAAGCAGGACTCCTCTTCCTTTCCTCCCTGTCCCCTTGCCTGACAACAACCCCACCGGCAGCACCAGGCTCCAAACTGGCATCGTCCTGTCAATGCCCTTGGACATTCCAATGCCTCAGGACAACCTGCCCTTCTCCTTGGTCTCCAGAGTCCTGTCCTGCAAAGGCTGCCACTGAGGAGGGTGAGACCCCAGTGGCACTTTCCACCTCTAGCTGTTGCCTGTGCTCTGGTTTCAGCAGGGCAGGCTGCTGCCTTTGGTCTTCTTCCCACCACCACTAAAGGGAGGACAGCTGCTGTGGGCCCCCATCCCCAGGCAGTTCTGGGGCTCCCTGTTTGAGCTGGAGCAAAATATTCCCCCTGGAGACATTCAAGGTCAAACCTGATGAGATCCTGAGCAGCCTGCTCTAGTTGGAGGTCTCCCTGTTGACTGCAGTGGTTTGGACAAGAAGAACTTCGAGGATCCCTTCCAGCCCAACACAAGCTCTGATGCTGTGATTCCCACATGGACCAAGCCCTCAGGTGAGGGCAGCTCAGAGTCCTTCCTGAAGCAGCCTAAGCTGGGCTCCCAGGAGGCACAAGTGAGCTGAAGCAGCCCAACCTCTGCAATACCCCAACTGACAGGGCACTGAGTGCCATGTGGAGCTTTGGCCCTGGCTGGTATCTCAGCTGTGGGAGCTCCAGAAAGCAAGGCCCTGAGCCTGGAGACCATGACCACCCCAAAGGGCTTTGGTTAAAATTTTCTGGGGGTCTCTTTGCTGGCCTTGTGGAGCTTCACTTCCACCCTACCACAGTCCAGCTGACTGCACCCCCCAGGTCACAACAGCACACAGGCACCTCCCACGGTCAGGATCTACCTGGCCCTGGATCCAACCCTGCCTCACCTGCATTGGTTGAGGACATTCCCATGGCAGAGGGACCCCCAGGACTCAGGACCAGCAGTACAGGGGAGCTTGTGCAGCAGATCACCCCCAGATGCCTTCAAGGGCTGGGATCTAACGAGGCAAATCATGCAGGCAAACCAACTGCTGCCAATGTCTGCAGGTTCAGATGCATAAAAAGTGCAAATTCAGTAACTTTTGTATTGCCTCTGAAGGAAGCAGGAAGATAAAAATAATATTCTGGGAGTGGAGAGGCCATGAATGTCTCTCATCTGCACTTAGAGGGGACCACAACTTGGTCCTGCCTTCACCTTGCTCAGATGAGGCCACTTACAGCCTCTGGCTGACAAGGGCTGCCAACAGATTTCCTTGTGTCAGGCTGCACTTCCCAGCCACAGCACTGAGAACCAGCAGGGCCATGTGAGGGTGGGCAGCAGATAGGGTCAGGTGAGGAAGGGGACACCTTGGTAGACTCCAAACCACTAAAGAACAAAGGTCTTGCAGGGATGCAGGCAGACAAGTGGGCACAGCTCCTGCTCAAGTGCCCTCTTAGTGCAGGGACCACTTCCTGACCCAGCCTCACCACCCACCCTAGAAGCATCTCTCCTGCCAGGGCCACCAAGCCCAGGGCAGCAAGGCAGTGTTTAGCCTTCTGCTTCTTCACCACCCTCCAGACAAGGCAGATCCTGGGGTGGGCAGGCAAACAAGAAGGCTGCCCAGGAGCCCTGCCAGGGTGAGCTCTCTGCTGTCTCATCAGGTTGAGTTCCCACACAGCCATCCCAAGCCTGGCTCCATGCTCTCCACACCCACCTGGTTCCACGGATCCTGGGCAGCTGTAGGAGAGCTCTGTCCTTTAGCCAGCACAGCTGGAGCTGGGCACTGGGGAAAGAGCAGGTTCAGGTGGGAGCAGATGGGGAGAGGAGGCACCCATGGCACATGCACAGACTGGGTCATGGAGGCTCCTAAGCAAAGGGGCAAATAGAAGGCCAAGCCCACATGCCCCAGCTGCCACCCTTCTGCCTCAGCTGCTGGGGATTTACAGGTGCCAGTGAGCTGGGGAGGGTTGGTTCATCCCCAGGGCCAAAGAGAGCATCCTCCTGCCTGCCAGAGCAGCAGGAGGGCAAAAGAAAGTGGCTCTGGGCGAAGCAGCAGCTCTTGAGCAGCTGTGCCTGGGGGAGTCTCCATCCCTCGGGGGCTGGTCTGGTGCCAGGCTCATGGCAAAGGAGATTCATTGGGTCGTTGTCTGTGCAGGGGAAGGAAGAGGCCCAGTCCAGCCCATTGCCACTGGCACTGGAACCATCTCCCTTGGTTACAGCATTTTCCCTTTTTACCTTACTTTGAGTTAATGAGAAAGTTGTGGTGCAGCCAAAACCCAGCCCAGCCCCAGCTGCTCCCCCTCTGACCGACCTGATTTTGGCCTTGGCCAGGCAGCCTGGGGCCACCCAGGGCCGAGGGCTTGAGCTGTCAGCTTGGGGTAGTTTAAGGGACCAGACTAAGCTGGGAATTCTTGTGCTGAGAACCTGGTCTCCAAGCTCCCCAGTGCCACGGTGTGCCACCCCCCACATGTGCCAGGCCCACATGTGCCAGGCAGCGGTGACAAACTCGCCCTGCAGCTGGCCCCAGATGGCATTTTTAGAGAGGTTCCCTTATCAGAGATGACAAAATTAGCACCAAACAGCCTTGGTCTGCAGGCCTGCTCCTGCCGGCCTCAGCGGTGGGGCTGCAGGAGATCAAAGGCAAAGCTCAGTCCCTTGGTGACAGCAGAGTGGTGGCAGTGTGGGGGGAGCACAGCGATGCCAGCAACAACCCCTGGCACAGGCCAGGAGCAGCCTCACTGAGCCCCAGAAAGCTGCAGAGCAAACCAATTCCCTGCCACTTGCCTACAGCAGGCAGCTCCCCCCAGCCCTAGGACCTTGGGAGTGCTCAGGGTGGTTCATCTGAAGGGGCAGCCATGAGAGCACTGCCCAGAGAGCCACCAGCACTGGGAGAGAGCTGGAGGCCAGGCTCCTGCCGCAGGAGTGCTCCCAGTGGCACCATGGTCCCACCTGGAGGCCAGTTCCTTTGTGTGCTTCTCCCCAGTTGCATGAGGGGCATCGGTTCCCGTGGCAGAGAGAGCTCCAGGTGATCTGCAACCCCTCCAAGCCTCCACCCCCCTCCAAGGCTTCTCACTAGGTTTTGGGTTGACTGCTCCTGCTGTGGCTGCAGGTTTCCAGCTCCTGCCTCTGCACCAAACCCTCTGCCCTGCTGTGGGAAGCAAGAACCTGCCCAAAACAGCTCCCCATCAGGTCTCACCACATGGGAGCACCCAAAGCCCTTTGCCACCCTGTCACCCTGGTGAAGGCAGCACAGATGAGGGACCAGAGCTTGGGCTGCCACAAGGACATGCCCAGAGACACTACCTGGGCAAGAGCATCTTGGGCAGCATCTCTGCTAGAGCTCTGGCTGCTGCTTTGCAGCTCCACCCTGCCTTTGCTCTCCCAGCAGGTCCCTGACCCCCAGCCCAATCTCTCAGTAGAAGGAAGGAGCCAGGGCAAGGCAGGCCATGCCAAGAAGGCTCTGGAGCTGGCAGGGCTGGGTGCTCCACATTGCACACATACCAGCAAACCTCAGTCCCAGCCCCGGAAGGGAAAGAGGCAGCCGGCAGCAGCTCCCAGCTAGTGAAGAAGCCTTAACCCCTTCCCCACTGCAGCCAAGAGGCTCCTGGAGAGCCCAGAGCCAGCAGGAGGGAGGAATCCACCCTAAGGCAAACTATCCAAAGGCTGCATCACTCCCTCCCTAATCAAATCCCAGCAACTCCTGAGCCTACCCCTCCAGCACCCTTCAATTCCAGAAGCTCCTCCTCATGTTCAGATGGACCTGATGTTCCAGTTTGTGCCCCTCACCCCTTATGCTGTCACTGGGCACCACTGAATGAAGCCTGGTCCCGTCCTGCTGACACCCACCACTGCAGCATCAGTCAGACCCCACTCAGGCTGCTCCTCTCCAGCCCAAGCCCCCAACTCTCTCAGCCTTTCCCCACCAGAGAGGTTCCAGGCCCCTCAGCAGCTCTGTAGCCCTGGTTCCCTGCAATCAGGATTTGGTACTTTTAATGACTAGAATGGGACCCTTCCCCATAAATCAGCAGCCAAAGGCCCCCAGCAGCATTCCCACAAGGTGGATTTTGCCACTCCAAAGGAAGCCATTTGTTGGAAGCAGCCAGGGTTCCCCTGCAGAGCCTGCACTCCACTGACTGCAGCACGAGAGAAAATGGGGCTGGAGAGCAAAAATAACCCAAAACTCCTCTCAAGAAGCATGCAGCTGAGTCATCTGTTTCAAAGTCCAAGTGGAGCTACCCCAGTGACAGGGCCCACAGCGGCTGCTAAGGTGCATAGCTAGGAGGGGAGGGGAGGAACAAAAACAAACAGCGAAAATAGCCCAAATTCCTGCAGATGCTCCTGGTGACATCCTGGAGATGCAAGCTGGGATCCTCAGCCCCTTCCCAGGACCCCAGCTCCAGCCCAGCCCAGGGCTGCCCCACGCCAGACACCCCTCATGTGGGTGGGAAACCAGCCCCAAAGGATGGAGCTTGGTGCTGCAGAAAGGAGCAGAAGCAGCCTCTCAGCTGCTGCCAGCCAGCACAGCCCCACAGCAGCAGGAGGAGTCAAGGCCAGATCCTGATCCCTCAGGCTGGGTCTCCAGCCCCACTGTGTAGCTGCTCTCACCTTACAATGCCTGCAAGCTGCTCTCTGAGTGGCAGGGTGCCACCGGCTCAGGCCACCCCTATCTGGACCGGGGATCAGCCCACACGTCAGGAGCTTCATTCCAGAGCAGCCTGCGAGCACTTCCCTCTGCTCCCTGGGTCCATTTCCACCAGCACAGGAATGCAGCCTTGCGTCAGAGGACACCTAACACGGGAGCAGAGCAAACCCTTGGTGCTGCAGAGCAAGCCAGATGTGCCCTCATAGTGCTCTCAGTGCCCCCAGTAGGGGGTTAGAGGTGGCATTTGATCCTGGTGGTAAGTAGCTTGGTCTAACCACGAGTACATCTGGAGCACAGCTGGCACAGCTGCAGCGAGGCCATGGGCAGAGCACAGTGGGGAAATACAAAGCCTAGGCTGGGGACATGCTACATGGGGCAGTGAGGGCTGCACCACACCACACCATGGGCTTACAGGAAGCAAGGGCCAGAACCACCAAGAATAAAGCCCCTTGGCAACTCAAGGGCAAGGCTGCAGCTGTGGCACCCTGCTCTGGAGGTGCTGCTGGAGACAGCAGTCACAGAAGGAAGATCCTCAGCACATTTGCCTGTGCAGGAGGGACAGAGCTCAGCAGACCTGGTCCAAACCAATGCAGCCCATCCTTGAGACCCTGCTACCAAGAGTAATTGGCAGCTCATCCAGGCAGATATGGGCACACTGGACCACAGGGAATGCCCGCATCAAGTTGGCAGCTTTTGGAGGTCCACTGGAAGGTGCTTCAAGCCAGGGTGCTGCGAACAGCAGCACTCCTGGAGCCGCTCCAGGAGTGGTTCAGCCATGGAAGAAGGGCAGGACCTCCCCGGCTGTTTCCCCACACTCTGGGGCACTCTTTTGTGGCTGAGGCTCCAGGGACAGTTCCCCTGGGTTACACAAACAGTTAACCAGAGCAGGAGCCCCAGCAGGAGGTGGCAGAATGGCAGTGAAGCCTGTGGGAACGAGCTGCCTTCGGGGACAGAGGGACAAGGGACAGTGACAAACCTTTCCTCCTGCATGCTCCATACAGGCATGCTGGAGAGCTGGTGGCCATTGCTCTGTCAGCACCTCCCTCTGCACAAGCCATGGCAGCTTCCCTTCTCCTCCCGAGGATCAGCTGCCTGAAGCCCTGCTCTGTGCTGCCAAAGGAGGGAAGGGCCCTGGTGTGCTGCTCACTGGTGAGGAACCAACCTCCCAGAGAGGAGCTGGGATGGGAGCAGGCAGAGCTTGCAGGGCTTGGCCGTGGCTTTTATCAGGCCAGCCGACAGAGCTGGAAAAACAACAGCCTGCATTTGGGGCACGAGTGGCTTCCCTGGAGCTCTGTCTGGGCAGCAGCCAGGAGAAGCCTGTACTTAGGAGCAGGGTTTCCAGTTTTCGTTCCTAGGCTGCACCCCAAGCTGGAAGCGGCACTGGCTGAAGGGCTGGGAGAAACAAAGGGTTCAAACAGGGAGGCATCCAGGAGGGGATTTCCACAAAGGTGGGGAAGAAACCATCAAAGCCAGACTCCCAGCGAGCTCAGTGCTCTCTGGGCAGGGAAAGGGTTCCAAGAGCTGACTCCAGGACAACTTGAAGACAACGATAGCATCAGTGTGGGAAGCTGCCTCAGTCCTTGCTGCTCCAGCACAGGTCCAGGTAGGCAGGAGGCTCAGCTGGGTGTGAGAACAAAGCACAGTGGCAGCTCTGAACCTCGTGTCCCTCTCTTACAACACACTCATTGTCAGGAAGTCACAAAGCCAAACTTCCCCCAAGCTAATGTACAACGACTTGAACTCCTTTTTTCAGCAGAGAGGAATGAAAGGGGCTCATCACAGGGAGAGTCAAGCCTTGCACCCTGATCACCCCACTTCAACCCTCCACCACCCAACAGCCAGGCAAGGCTCTGGGCTTCATCCCAGCTCACTGCTGGAGCACACCAGCACCTTCCACATGCCCCAGGCTTTGCTCACTACAGTCCAGTGTGGTGCAGGTTTGCCCAGCCTCGCCCCAAAGGCTGCTCCCTCTCACACCTGCAGCTCGTCCTAGGATGTCACCACACTCACAGGTCTCACAGACTCCATCGTGCCTGTCCTCTGCCTGCCCCAGGAAGCGAGGCAGCACTTATCTGTGGCTCAGATGGGTCACTAGAGGCAGAGACAGACAAAGCTGAAGCTTCCCTCTGCAAAAACTCCTCAAGCACAAAGGTTTGAGGATTTCATGACATTCAGGTACCTGAACCTGAGTCCAGCATCACCCAGAGCAAAGAACAACCCCAGAATCTCAAAATCCAGGCCAAGAGCCCTGACCACTGCCCATCCTTGCCCCTTCTCAGCCATCTGAGATTGCTGTCCAAGGTCTCATCCTGGCCTTCATGCTCTGGACAGTCCCACAGGAGCTGCTTGTGCTGCTCACAGGACAGAATTCAGCCTTTGATGCCTTTGGCACTTCCTCCAGTGGCTGCTTTGAAGATTAGGGGCAGAGCCTTAAACTGGGTTCAGAAGCTGCTGCAGAGCCAGTGGAGCAGCTTGGGCTGCTGGTGGCCCAGCCCTCTGGGGAGGAGAGCAGTCCTGCTCTGCACCAGCTGGCCCCACCACACTGTTCCTCCTTCCAGCTTCTTCTGCACAGCACAGAAGCTCAATCAGCCTGAGCCATGCAATGGCATCAACACCATGGACAAAGCTGTCCCCGAGCTGGAGGGGAGGTGGCAGCGTGCTGGGAACGAGCTCTGCCTGTCCAGCAGGGCCAGCAAAGAGCCTGGGAAAGGTGAGCTCCTCCAGAGCACGCTCCCGGGGCAGGGCAGGGCAGGCCAGTGGCAGCAGCAGCAGGCTCCGCAGCCCTGAGTTTGCCAACCTGCTTCCCTTCCACCCTCAGCTGGACTCAGCTGCTCGTTCCTGTGTCCTACAGCAGCAGCTCTGGTGGCTGTGCCAGCTGGGAATGAGAAACGTGCCCACGGCATCTCCATCTCCCCTTCTGGTGGGAAGCCTTCTCCTCCCATCACTACACATCCTCTGACTGCCCCTGCCCTGCAGCGCTGCCTGCCCCGGGGATGACGGGCAGCGGCAGGAGCAGGGTCTCTTGTGGGTAAGCAGGTACCATGGAGACCAAGAGCATCAGGAATGTTGACGGGAGCCCAAGGAAGAAATGTCCAGGCATGGGTCTGGTTCCTCTGCCTGTTTCTCACCAGACCAGTTCCACACACCCACAGGCACACACACAGAGACCGTCCCAGCCTCAGTCCACGTGGGTCCAGCACAGAGCGGTGCCTGCGGAGCTCTGCGCACAGCTCGGGCTCTGGGCACTCAACAAAACATCCCTGAGCCCACCGCGTCCCCTGACAGCACAGCTGGAGCTCACCTGCGCCCACCCCCCAGCCCCTAGGACTGCTCCCTCTGCCCAGATTCCTCTCAGCTCCAAGGATGCTAAGCAGGGACGTGCGTGGACCACACAGCTCCCCAGCTCCTCTCCCCAGCCAAGCCGACTCCCGAACGAGGGAGGAGATCCATGCATGCCAAACTTGCTTCCAAAGCATCTCCTCCGGGAGCCGGGGCAGGGGGCAGCAGGACGCTCCGTGCCGCGCAGTGACACGCACCGGGGTACCGTGTGGCACCGTCACAGCAACTCGATTAATTTAAGTTAATTTCCTGCAGTTCTGTCTTAGTTTTCCAGCAGATTCAGGACGTAAAGGTTACAGCATAACCTTGTCTCAGCAGCTCGCTGTGGCTCCATGCAAATGCCTACCTACAGCCTGGTAATTACATGCATCTCCGAGAGCCAATCCGCCGTCAGCCTGACAGATACTGATCTTCCCGTTTTATTTTTAGCTCTGTGCTTCCCCCTCTAGATGCAAAAAAAAATTCTGTTTGTTCCAGCTCCTGCTGCAGCTCCTTCCCCGGCTCAGCAGCCAGCTCCCGGCTCGCCGCGGCCGGGCGCAGCGCTGGGCAGGCGCTGGGCTGCCGGGGGGTGGAGGGGGTCCTGCGTGGGCATCTCCCCCTCGCTCCCATGGTGACAGTGGGCAGTCGGCTCCTCTGGGGCCACCAGGGGAACTGTGTCCTCTGGCAGAGGAGGTGTTTAAAGGGGGGACTGAAGGGAGATGTGAGAGCTGCTCACCTGCCTGCAGGGGACGGGACCGGACGCTGCCTCCTGGGGACATCCCGGGTCACACACACCCAGCCCGGTCCCACCAGGGAGAAACGAGGCCAGGTCTGGTGCAGCTCAGCTGTGTGCTGCTGGCTCTGCAAGTCCATCAGAGGTGGGTGGCTTCCCAGTTAGCCACACAGGGACACTCAGAGAGAGGAGACAGCGCTGGGAGAGTGGGCAGCAGAGGGGTCAGCCACAGAGACAAAGCTCACCTGATGCCTCCAGCCTCTCAAATGGGCACAGTGAGACTAAGTGCGGCTGTGCCACTGAGCCCAGCCTGCTGCCCTCCTCCACGGGCTGCTCTGGTGGCTTTGGGCAGGAAGCAAGTGTGCAGACCACTGGAAACTGGTGTCCTCCAGAAGCTTAACACCATTGGGGAGCCCACAGCAAAGAGCAGCCCCAAAGGCTCCCTGTGCATCAAGTCTTGGAAGAAACATGGATCAGGTTCTAATTCCTTGCCTTTCCCTTTGGAAGGAGGCTGGGCTGTGAGGGGTGAGCTCTGCTGCCTCTCTCCCCTCTCCCTCTCAGATGCACATTTTGGATTTAAGCTGGAACAGATCTGCACAAATTTTAGGCATGTGGTGGGGATAAAAGGACACTGAGAGCAAGGAGAGGGCTGGCAGCAGCCAGGCCATGCTCACCACGGCCAGCACTGATGTGGGACACAGTGTGCAGGCTGGGGACATGAAGGGGGTGAAAAGAGTTTGCACAGAGCAGCTGAAGAAAAGCTGCATGGGAGAAACCTCAACAGAAATGCATTAAATAAACCAAGAGAAAGAGGAGAGAGGAGCAGGGATGGGGCAGGTGCTGGCTGCAGCCTCTGTGAGACTTCAGTAACACCCAGCAAAAGCTGCACCTCCCAACACCACAGACACCTCTCCAGAGCTCACTCTGCTCCAGCTCCAGCCCACGTCTCATATCCACAGAGAAAGGGTTGCTCACTGCATTGCACTCCTGAGGATCCTCCTGACCACAGCAGCATTAACATCCAGGAAACTGTCCCCCAGGTTTCATTCCTCCAGGGGAATCTCTTCAGACCTCACCAGCAACTCCCCACCTGGAGCGTTCGTAGGCAGCAAAGCTCACAATGCCTCAGAGAAGCTTCTCCAGCAGCCCTCAAACATTTTCAGCAGGTGGGTTTGGGCAGGTTGTGGGAACAAGGAGGTCTTGGAGAGCTGGGCTCCGCTCTCCCAGTTTTCCCCTTCCGTGCCTCCTCACCCAAAGGTCAATCCAACACCACACAGAGGAGCAGGACCCATCCCAGCAAGTGCAGCAGGCACTGCATGAGGCCATGGGGTGAGAGAGCAGAAAGCAGGGGGCGACAGCTGAGCGGCCCTGTCACAGAGCTAGTTGAGCCCAGGGGCAGAGGTTTCACTCTCACTTAGCAGCCCACGAGCTGGAGGTCACCCCCAGGTCCCAAACCCACCCTTCTGCACCCAGACAAAGGCTGAACCCAGCCCCCCCCAGCCTGCCCCCTGCTGCAGAGGGGCTGCCCAGCTCAACCTACTTCTGTCCCTCCCCTGCCCTCACCCCAGGATTGCCCACCCCAATCCACATTCCTCCTAAGGCCCAGGTGAGATGAGATCTCCTGCCCCACGGCTTGGCCACCCCTGGGGTGGCATCTCTGCACATCCCAGCACCAGGGACTCAGCAGAAGCCTTTCCTCTGACTTCAACAGCTGCTGGCTTCATTCCCCTGCTCTTCTTGGCCTCCCTCTTCCCTCGTGGGCTGCTTTTCTGTTTGGGAGCCCATGATTGTATCTGACAGGGTCTCCTAATTGTCTCCACTGATTTTACCAGAGACTGATTTTAAAAGCAGCTCAGCAGCTCAGTCACTCCAATATCACTGCTGGATTCAGCTCCCTCATTTATTAATGGGACTACTTTAGCTCTTTCTCCCCTGATATGTTTGCAAACTCCCTTTTTATTTCTCTTAACCCCTTTGGCTACCATTAACAAGCACAAACTCAGTAATATTTGATATTCTATGTGTATAAATAAAAGCAGGGAAAGATCTCACTCCTGATGCAGCTTCTGAAGCAGGCCTGGGGCTCTGCAGGAGCAGTCTGGCTGCAAACACTAAACCTCTGCCTCCCTGATCTACAGCTGGGCTGTGGGACAGTTTGGGTCACTGCCCTTATAAAGCAGCAAGGGCAGCACCTCCAGCAAAGGGGGCTCAGCACCTCCAGCAAAGGGGGCTCAGCACCTCCAGCAAAGGGGGTGGGCTCAGAACCTTCCCCTCCAGCCTGCTCCTCCACAGGCTGAGGAGACACAAGGCTGTGAAGCCAGAGCCCAAGTTCTTTGAGTTCCTTCCTCCATGAGAGGTGAGGAGGATGGGAGAGAGGAGAGCAGGCTTTGTCCTGGCCCCAGCACCATCACCTGCTCTGACTCTGCAGGAGCTTGGGGGGGCACTTTGTAAGCAGCAATCCCAGGCTGCTCCTGCAGCCACGACATCCAGCCAGGAGGAGGTTTTGGGGTGCTCCTTCCTCACAGTCCAAATCCAGAGGTGACAGGAAAGGGCTAAACTCAAGCAGCTAAACCCCCAAAACACAGAAGCTGTTCCCAAGAGGGAAGTCTCCATCCTTGATACTTTAACTGAGTTCTCAAGCATGGTTCAAACGATGCAGAATTGTACTAAGCAGAACCATGAAACTAAGTGACCAAAACTCCACTTCCAAAAGGCCTTAAAGCAATTCAAATTATCTGGATAAGCCCAGGGACCCCTGGTGAAGGAGCAGCTCCCTACACCTGAGCCTGGGCTTCTGCTTACCTGCTTCAAGGCCCTGCCTCAAGGACTCTACAGTTGCCAGTAGAGAGAAGGCCTGAGAAGCCCAGGAGATGGCTCCAAAAGCTGTCCCCAAGTGTCAGTGTTACAGCTCCCTGCAGCCCCAAGACAAAGAGGGATGCCATGGGGAGCTGTGGGACATCTGTTCTGGATGCTCCAAGCAGCAATTCACAGTGTTTGCCTTCCCAGATGGGGAAAAAAATGGGATTTCTCCTGGAAAGCAGAGCAGCTCTTGGGCCTCAGCAGGACAAGGCTGAGCCACATCCCAAGTGTTGACGGTGGCCACCAACAGATTTATTTGCTGCCCTCTTACACTCTGCTGCTATAGAAGGGAGGGAGAAAATGATGAGGAAGAAGCCAAAAAGGAGCAGATGGAGCTCAATGCCTGCCTCTGCCCTGCTCCAGCCAGTGCTTGTCCCCAGGGGCACCAAGACACAAGAGGGCAGCTGGCGCTAGGTGGCCTTTGCTGCACTAATGCCTTCCTGGGGCTGAGGATGTGGCATGGTATGAGATGAGCCAGGGGAAGGAGGATGCTGGGACCCCACCTCTGCCAGGAGTGTAGTGGCCAGGCAGGCAAGGAATCAGGGGCCACAGCTGTGAGGTCTTGCCTGGCCACACAGTGATGGGGGTTGTGGGACAAGGTTTCTCAGGTCCCCCTCAGCAGGGCTGAGGTGACAATGCCATTGCTGGCTTCACCCCTGCAAACACTCTCCCACCATTTCTTGGAGGCACAAACCTGGCACAGACCAGAGATCCCCCCTCACCCTTTGCCATGCTCCCTTCTCTAAGGGCAGAACTTCCCTCCACACCTCTCCTTAACCCCAACCCCAGCAGGGGCTGAGATCCTCCCTTTCTCGCTGGGGGCTGGGATTTTATGCCGAGGGGAGGCAGCAGCACCTGCTGCAGCCACCCCTGCAGGGCGCAGGCAGCCGCGGCGAGGGAGGGCAAGCGAGCAGCTCCCCTCGCAGAGCCTGTCCTGTGCTGTCTAATAACACAAGGTGTCATTGTACACCCAAATCAGTGCCTGCAGCTTTATTTATCACAGCTGAAACACAAAACCCAGCAGGCCAGACGAGGGAGGGGAGCCAGAGGGACCGGGGGGGGGGGGGGGGGAGGGCGAAAGCAGCAGGGCAAAATCTCCCTGGTTAGCAGGATTTGCCTTCAGATTTTCAAGCTGGATTGAAGCAGGGAGGGGGCATGGGAGGAAGAAAAGAGAGATGAAAGGGAGGGAAGAGAGCTGGCAGAGTAGCGATGCCTCCCTGGCAGCGGCAAGGCAAAGATGCTGTCTCCAGCACAGAGCTCTGGGGGCTGGGGGGCTTCACTCGCAGCTCTCCGACCGCCAGCACGGGGAGGTGCGGGAGGCTGCAGCGCCCCTGGGGCTCTCTGCCTTCTACAGTTGGTCTTTTTAAAGGTCTTTCGTGGGCACCCATTCACCCCAGGCAGAGCCCTGCAGATCAGCAGCTGGTCTCCCGAGGGCTCCCTCTTGCCCTGGCATAGGCTATACCTGCCACGCTGGCAGGAGCCACCCCGAAGGGCCTCTCGCAGCCAGGCAGGCAGCAGCCCCCGGGGCACGGCTCCCCCCGAACCCAGCGCAGCCTCTCGCACGGCCAGCGCTGTACTGCTGAATGCGGGGGAACTGAGGCAGCTCAGCAGCCAAAGGTCCCAGCCCTGCACTTACAGCATCGGGAGATGCTCTCCTCGGGGTGGCTCCAGATGTTAGCACCACCGCTGCCACCCCTGGAAGCTGTTTCGACTGCTCCCCGGTGCCAGAGGCTGCCGCTGCCGGCGCCGGTGCGGCAGCTCCTCTGTGGCTCCTGGGCAAAGCCTGGCGGCTCTGCCTATAGCCCCTTTCCTCAGCAGCGGGAAGGAAGCTGCTGCTAAGCTTGCCACTTGGCTAAGGCGAAGCACTCCTGGTCGCTTCCCCTGACTCACCGTGGAGGTGGCAGACAGCGGCAGGAGGGAAAAAATCAACAGTTGAGGGGTAGAGGGGGAGGTAGCAGCTTGAGGAGCTGCAGGTAGGGATTGTAGCCGTTTGGTGCTCAGCTCCCCTGCAGATGGGTATTTAAATCTCCAGGTGCAAAAGCCACTGAAAGTTCAGGCTGAGTCAGAGCTCCCAGGTTGGCCACACCAGCAGCAAGGGAGCGGCCCCGCGAAGAGCCAAACCCCAGCCCTGAGCCTGTTTCACACCCAGAGCTGCTCCGGACCAGCTCCGCTTCTGCTGCAGACAGCAGCCGCCAAGCCACGCTCCCTGCTAACAGGCCAGAGCCAGGCGACGCCAGCGGACCCAGACCCGTGAGGGAGGAGGCTCCCAGTGGCTCTGCCAGGACGCCAAGGTCTGTCCCAGCGCCGGGCTCAGATGTTCTCCGACTCTGCCTTTGCGGGGCACAAACAAAGCAGCACTCAGCCCTCCGGGCACGGGGGGCAGTGGGATTTGTTCCCTTCACCAGCACCAGCCCAGCTGCACCGCGGCCCCCCCAGAGCCTACCTGCAGAATCACATTTGCAAAACTGCTGCCCAGGAAATGTGCAGCTAAAAGCTGTGAAATGAGCATGGCTGGGATCAGACATTCCCAGTGTCGGTAAACGACCGTGCCTGGAAATCTGCCTCTGCCTTTAGCCACGCTGCCATGTAGGGAGCTCAAAACAAAACACTCTGCTTGTTCCACACCCCAGCCTCGGCTCTGGGACTCTTGTTCCCTGCCAACAAGGAACCCAAACTCCTTCCCCCAGCGGCTTGAGGACTGTGGCAGCAGAGACACAGAGGGATCAGGGCCCTATGGTGGTGTGCAGTCAGCCCTGGGGCTGCAGGCATGGGGCACTGCCCATGCCATGGGCTGCAGCCACCCAGCAAATAAAACCCCATCAGAGGGAATGAAGAACCAAGGCACTGGAGCACCCCATCTCTCTCCCACACCTGTGTCTTCACAGAGGGCAGAGACAGTGAGGACAGCACAGGGAAAGCCCTCCAAGCTCATCGAGTCCAACACCAGCCCAGCACCACCATGGGCACTAAACCATGGCCCCAGGTGCCATGGCCACATGGCTCTTGAACCTCTCCAGGGATGGGGACTCCACCACCTCCCTGGGCAGCCTGTGCCAATCCCTGACCACTCCTGCAGCCAAGACTTTTTTCCTCATCTCCAACCTAACCCTCCCCTGGCAGAATTTCAGGTAATGTCTTCTATCACCTGAGCCTAGAGAGCAGAGCCCAACCCCTACCTCGCAAGGAGCTGCAGAGAGCAATGAGGCCTCCTCCAGACCAAGCACCCACAGCTCCTCACCTGCTCCTCACCAGACCTGTTCTCCAGAGCCTTCCACAGCTTCGTTGAGCTGCCCAAGTCTCACTGAGGATCCAGGCAGGGGATGACTGAAAGTGTTGCTTTACCCCAATTTGCCCAGCCTGCTCCGTGGGGTTAACTCAGCCTGCAGACAGCTGATGTCACTTCTCACCTGCTGATGGGTGCTGGCCAGAGCACAGATAGACCTACAGCCTGGAACAGGTCTCCCCAGAGGGGCAGCACCTCCCTTCCCAGCCACACTGACCACAGTACCCTTGCTCTGGGGCCACCCAGCTGCTGCTGCCAGGCAAGCTTCCAGAAGTCACAGAATGGGAAAGACCTTTGAGATCACCAAGTCTAATCATTAGCCTAACACTGAGAAGCCCTAACTGAAACCATGACCCTCAGCAGCACATCTACAGGAGTCTTAAATCCCTCCAGGGATGGGCATTCCACCACCTCCCTGCTCAAGCCATTCAAACACCTGAGAACTCCTTCAGTGAAAAAAATCTTCCTAATACCCAACCTGAACCTCCCTTGGTGCAATTTGAGGCCATCAAGTCTAAAGCACTAACAACAACAACAACAAAAGCAACACCCAAGCTGATCTCTGAGGCAAAAAAAAGGGGACTGAAGTAAAGGGGAAGGGGAAGGGGGGGGGGGGGGGGGGGGGGGGGGGGAAGGAATCCGAAGTTGCATCGCTTGGAAATACCCAAGTGCTCTGGAGGTGTATGTACATGCTCAGCTGCCTCCTGCTTCTCCAGGCACCGACTTGGGAAGAGCAGAGTGACACCCAACAGGACCCCAATGCCTTTGCCTGAAGCGATAGAAAGAGCCTTGACTTGAATCCACATTTGCCCCCCTGCAGACTGCTGCGTTCCACTCCTCGGAGCTGGGCACCTGGGGCTCTGGAGCTGCAGGCAGAGGAGTGGGCTGAGAGGTTTGGAACACAAATCAATGGAGAGCTCTCGCCCTTTGCCTGGGCTCAGAACCAATCCTGAGACGTTCTCCATGGAATTTCAAACACGCCTCAGAGTGTGGAGCCAGCCCAGGCTCCAGTGCCCTCTGCCAGCAGCTGCCCTGGCACCTGCAGGAGGCGGGCAGAGGGCTGGAGGGACAGGGCAGGTTGTCAGCAGCAGTTTTGTTCTCTCAGAAGCTCAGGCTGCTTTCCAGGCACCTCCCTTGAGACAGGAGAGCTGCTCCCAGCTCCCAGAGGTTGCTCCTGCAGCTGCCCACACAGGCGAGTTGGAAGCTGGGGAGGGCACTGTGGGTGAGCTCGCTTGAGCAGTGCGATGCCCGCTGGGGCCAGCCTCAGCCTCATGCCAAGGCACACCTGGCAGTGGGAACCAGTCTGGGTCCAGCTCAGCTGAGGGGACAGGAGCCTGGGCCAGCAGCAGACCTGTCACATCTGGCCCAGCCACAGTGATGAAAAAGGCTTTGCTCTCGGCCTGGCACGGGCAGGGCTGCCTGCTGTGCCCCTCCCAGAGGGACTCGGGGCTCCAGGGGCTCTGCTCAGCGAGGAGAGAGGCAGGAGGAAGGGAAATGCACAGACCATGGCCTGGTGCTGCACTCCCAGAGGCGCTGGGAGCCAACCCAGACTGGGAGTGTCCCGACTCGACGCCTGCGGCCACGGGAGGGATCCTGGCTGGTGCCGTTCCCACTCCCCGGGCACCCCCTCTGCCATCCCACACACCCCCATGCCAGCTGCCTGCCTGCCCAGCGCGGCGCGGGGCCCGTGCCAGGCGGCTCCCGGCTCACCTGCAGCGACTAGTCGAGGGGGAGCTGCTCCTGCCCTCTCTTGTCTGGCTCTGGGCTGCCTGGGGAGAAGGCAGGAAGGGGATGAGGAAGGGTAAACAGCTCAGGCAGCTGCAAGTCCTGGCAGCCGAAGGTGTGCAGGTGATGCAGGGAGCTGGGGGCCTGCAAACACCCCAGATGTGATGGCAGCAGCCTGGGAGCTGCCAGGGGGGAGGCTGCTGGCTGCCAAGGCTGCAGCATCCACCAGCAGCCCAGCAAGGGCAGATGGGGACTATTGCAGGGGCGAGGGCACATTGCTGCCCCTTGCTCTGGGGCCTCCTGCAGAGGCTGATCCCACCCAAAGGGTGCAGGATTCAAGATCTTGAGTGAGGTCCTACACCAGCAAAGCATCATCACTGCTGCAGATTCTGTCACCTCCCCTCGGGCCCGCACGGAAGCACAGCTCATGGCATTCCCTGATCCATGGGACCACACCACCCCTGAGGGCCTCTGTGCCAGCCTTTGCCACTGCCCCAGCAGCCTCCTCACCCTTGGGAAGACAGACGAGGCTCAGCTGTGGAAGCTCATTTCTGTCTTGGCTTCCCTCAGCCTCTCCACAGGCAGAGGAAAATCCTGAGGAGTGAAGAAAGAGAAGAACCATTGTGCCTAAAGGTGGCTGAAGGCTTGCAGCACCCAGGCTGGTGACTTCTGACAGGGGGCTCTCACCCAGTGCCCAGTGCTGCCACAGACATCACCCCCAGATCCTCTCTGGGACATGGGCACCCCCAAAGAAGGAGATGAGCCAGACTGGGCTTTGCGAGGGCTCTGGACAGGCTCAGGACCCTGTTTGATCCTCACCCAGCTGCGGAGGTGCTTTGGGGAGGAGGGAGCCTTTCCAGCTGCCACCACACCACTGAAGGAGCATCCCCAGCCATGCCTGGGACTGGGAAACTGCCCAGCCAGGATATTTTGCCTGGGTGGATCAGGTGCCAGCCTTGTGAGGAGCCCCAGTGTAGGGCAGGAGTACAAGCAAAGGCAGGAAGGTGTGAGGCAGATGAGGGGACAGGGTCAGGCAGCTGCAGCTCAGGGGAAGCCACCCAACGCCTCCTCAGGCTTTGCAGGGAGGGTGAGGAGCCAGACTGGCCCACGTGAAGAAGACAGTGGCCAGCCCTGCACTGCTTGCACTGCATGCACTGCATGCACTGCCACAGCTGCTGGCCCCACACACAGTGCAGGCAGAGCTGCTCTGGGGCAGAGCCCCCTGGGCATAGCCAGGAGCTGCCTGGCTCCTACTGCCTCCTTTCCCACCGCAGAGGCTCAAAGGGACAGACACTGCTGCATAAGGCAGGCAGCAGTTTCCTGGTGGCACAGGGAACCTCCTGCAGCTTTCCAGCCCTGGAAAGATCCAGAACTCTGCAAACCCCTCTCTGCCCCCTCCAATCCCAGCCAGGGGCAGCCGTCACTCGCTGCAGCCCCTCTGCTGGCAGCCGCAGCGCTGGGAGGGGCAGAGCCACTCCGACTGCTCAGGGCTCCTGGGGAGCATCCTGGGCTCACAGCCTTCCCCTCCTGGGAAGCACAGGGAGCCCAATGCTCCCAGTTCCCTCCTGAGCAGGTCAGGACAGGAGCCCTTCACTGCCCGAGCCTGAGGCCTGACAATGTTCACTCCTGTCCCCATGCTGCCCACAGAGCAGCGATGGAGATGCAGGCTGTGGCGCACTCGCGTCAGGCACTGCCCTGCCTGCCAGCAGCTTGGAGGAGGCCAAGTGGCCAGGCCAGAATCAAAAGGAGCTGGAGCCCAGCTGGGTGGGCATTATACGTACCTGGGGCAGGGCAGAGGAAAGGATGTGTCCAGTTCTGGGCTGCTCAATTCAAGAGAGATGTTGAGGTGCTGGAAGGTGTCCAGAGCAGGGCAGCAAGGCTGGGGAGGGGCCTGGAGCACAGCCCTGTGAGGAGAGGCTGAGGGAGCTGGGGGGGTGCAGCCTGCAGCAGAGGAGGTTCAGGGCAGAGCTCATTGCTGGTTGCAGCTACCTGAAGGGAAGCTGCAGCCAGGTGGGGTTGGGCTCTGCTCCCAGGCACCCAGGGACAGAACAAGGGGACACAGTCTCAAGCTGTGCCAGGGCAGGTCTAGGCTTGGAGCTCTCTTCCAGCCTGGCTGATTCTATGATTCTGTGGTGCAGGGGCAGGTCTCTGAGCCCAGCAGCCATGCAGGTGCTCGATGTCCACTGGCCAGGACTCTGGCACGGCTGCAGCAGCAAGGCTGTGATGGGGAAGAGCTGCCAAGCAAGTCCCAGCCCTTCCCCAGTGGCACCAACTCTGCACGGGGTGAGGACTAAACCTGTTGGCCTCAGCAGCAGGAGGGGAACACACAGATGTACAGAGAGAAGTGACAGGCTAAAAAACCCTGAAAGAATGAAATGAGAGGGAAGAAGAAGGAGAGGGAGAAAACAAATGTGGGGAGAGCAGTCAGGCTCTGGCAGCAGCTAAACTTCCATGTGTTGAGCTCCCTGAGTCGGCGCTGAGAGAAGCTACGACAAATGCCACCCTCGTGCAAGCACCACACTGCAATTTGCTCATCATCCCTCTGCTCCTCTCTGCCCTCCCCACAGTTCTGTTCCTGTTCAGAGCAGAACCTGCTGGGAGCAGCTCCAGCAGCCAGCAGTTGGGTTCTCTCTCTGTGTCCTGCGCTGTGGCTCCCACACAGCCCAGCTCCCTGGCAAGTTTCTGGTGGATCCAGAGGGAGAGGTAGGTCCTGCCAGCTCCAGCATCCAACTGCTCTTCCCGGGCCTGCAGTAACCATAGAAACTGCAGCCACGGCACAGGCTCTGCTGGGGGGGCACAGGATGCTTGGGCACACACGGGCAGGTAGAGCCTAGCCAAGCCACCCCCAAAGCGATGCCCAGTGTGGGGAGAAGGGCAAGCAGGAGGCTTTTCCCCCCCGGGCCTGGGGGCCACGTCAGGAGCTGCCATTGGGGAGCTGAGGGCGCATAGGGAGGGTCCTGCTGCCAAGCTTTGTCTTGCTCTGCAGAGAGATGGGCACCCAGGAGGTGCTCAGCCATTCATCCTCAGGCTCTTCTTGCTCCACAAATACAAACAGGCCACATCCTGTCCCTGGCTGTGCTGGGGGGAGGCTCTCTGCTGCTGGTGCTGGCAGAGGCACAGGTCCTCCAAGGGCAGGAGCTGGGCCAGCACAGTCAGTTACTGAGCTGAGTCCAAACGCTGCCTTCATCTTCCCCCCACCCAGCACAGACGGCCCTCACCCTCAGCAGCTCCAGACACCTCCCCAGAGCCCTCAGCACAGCCACAGACCAGCAGCAGTTTTGGGAGCCACTGGGCACAGCAGCTGCTGGGTGTCTGCAGGAGCCAGGCAGCAGCACCCCTCCAGTGCCAGGAGGACAGGATCACAGATCCCTACTCAGGTAGGGCTGGGGAAAGGCTCTCTGCAGACACCCCCCACAGGGCAGGAGGTGACTCTGGCAGCCACAGAGGAACCTGGGACCAGCGATTAGAGCAGCACATGGAGGAGGGCATACTGGCACAGCAGGGACAGCTCAGTGGCTTCACCAGCTGTGGACAGCATCTCTCCATCCCTCTCAGCCACCACAGCTTGGGCTTTCAAAACTCACTGTGGGGCTTTCCTCCTGTCTGCCCCACACCCATCTCCATCCCCCAGCCTCCCCTGGAGCAAAGCTCTCACTCCTGCAGGACAGAGGTGCCCAACGGCACAGAAGCAGAAGCACCTCTGGGACAGGGTGAGGACAAAAGCATCCCCAGCCCTGCCTTGGCACCACAACCCAAATGAAAATAAGCCTGCACAACTGCAGGGCTCCCTCCCTGCTCCCCCCTGAGCCATAAATACCCTCCAGATCCCCACACACAAACTCGCTGTGGCCTCCTCACAGAGCCCAGCCTCTGGTGCCCACCAGGTGCCTATTTCGGGCTGTCGTTTGGCCAGGGAGGGACAAGAGGGCTCAGCTGTCCCCTGTCCGCAGCCCAGCCGGGCCCCAGCCCTGGCTCAGACACTCAATGGCTCCATTGTTCGTAGCCAGGAGCTCAGCTGCAGTGCCTGGTGGCCCATCTGGCTCCTCCACAGCCAGGAGGGGAACTCAGCCCCCAGCTTGGGGCACCCCACAGCCCCCCGAAGGGGAGAGGAGGGGGCTGCATCCCGTTGGAGTAGAGCTGGGTCAGGGTCTCCTCCTTCCCCAGGGCCACTGTGGGGAGTGTGCTGGGTGAGATCAGGTGCCTGCTTCCTTGCCTGGCTTCTGGGGGGCTTGCTGGGGGCACTGTGGTGAGATGGAGCTCTGAGGAGTGGAACGTTCCTGCTCCACCCCACAGACACAGCGTAAAATCTCTCTGCTCCCCATGCCAAACTGAGCAGCCTCAGAATTCCAGCACGGTGGGGGTTGGAAGGGGCCTCTGGAGCTCGTCCTCATCACACCCCCCCTGCTGAAGCAGGGCACCCACAGCAGCTTGCCCTGCACCGCAGCGTCCAGGCGGGGTTGAAATCCCTCCCGAGAAGGAGACTCCACAAACACCTCTGGGTGCCCACCCCAGCGCTCTGGCCAAGGGATCACAGGGCAGGGACACTCACAGCAAGCACAGAGCCAAGCACAGGCTGGCACCGGGGTGGACACGCTCCAGCAGACCTCAGATCCGCAGGAGACAGCAGCGGGCTCGGAGCCTTGCCGCGGCTGGCAGCTGCCCGCGGCGCTGCCCCAAAGCGGAGCCCTGCAGCACCGCGGCCCCGCAGCTGCGCTGCCCCACGGGGGAGGCTGCTCGCAACAGCCCCGCAGCCAGCTCCAAAAGCTCCAAACACCCTCCGGGTGAAAACAAAGAGCCTGGAGCAGCCCAAAAAGCAAGCCCAGGGCCTCTCAGCCGTTGTGCTTCCCGGGCTGGAAGGGGAGGCAGTTCCTCAGGAGCAGCTGGGGCGCTGCTCTTGACACCAAGAGGACACACAAGGGCTTGTGTCCTGCTGGTCACACCCCCGTGTCTCGCTCTGCTCCTGTTTCGAGTAGTCACTGCTGCAGCCCACCCAAGACCAGCCACACCAGTCTGGATCACAGAGCCGTTTTGGGTAGAAAAGCCCTTTGAGATCATCCAGTCCGAGGTTCTCTAACTCTGCCAAGGCTGGTGCTAAACCATGGCCCTCATCTCCCAAACACCTTCAGGGATGGGCATTCAGCCACCTCCATGGGCAGCCTGGTCCAAGGTTTGGGAACCTCTTCAGCAAAGAAGTTTCTTCCCATGTCCAACCTAAACCTTTCTTGGTGCAACTTGAGGCCATTTCCTCTCATCCTCTCACCTGATACTAGGGAGAGGAGCCCAAACCCACCTGGCTCCAGCCTCCTTTCAGGGAGCCATAGAGAGCAATGAGGTCTCCCCTCAGCCTCCTCTCCTCCAGACTACTCAACTCCAGCTCCCTCAGCTGCTCCTCCCCAGCCCTGTTCTCCAGACTCTTCCTCCAGCCCCTCAACACCCTTCCAGCCCCAGCAGCCAGGGCACGAAGGTCACTCAGCAACTGGTTCTTGCCGCTGCTGACCGCTGATGCTCCTGGCTGGCAGTGATCCACCTCTCAGCTCCCAGAGAAGGCTCTAGCAAAGCAGCCACTGAAGTGCTGCTGAAGACCTGGAGGAGCCCTTCCTGGGCCCTGTGATTTCAGGAGATGCTTTTGTGAAGCAAGTTCTGTGGGCTGCTCACTCCCAAGAGCTGCTGGAGGCAACAGCAGCAGAGCAAGTTCCTGCCAAAGCCCTTTGGTTGCCCTACAAAGCCCAGCTCAAGCCACCCCAGAAAGGCCTTGGTGGCTGCTGCTGGATCCAAGCACCCAGGAGCTGTAGTGGCAGGGAGCTGGATGCTGCTGTTTGTGTCTTCTGAGGTGGCTGTGCCCAAGCAGGTCTCTGCTCTGCCAGCTCCAGAAGAGGATGCACTGAAGAACATTCACCACAGGGTCTCCCTGTCCAGGAGAGGTTTCCAGTGACCTGATCTCTCCTTCCTATGTTTTACTCAGCACTGAGCACTGGCAGAGCACTGGGGAAGACCCAGAAGGATTGCTGCATCACTGGGGCAGGTGGAGACCTCAGCAAGATTCCTGCAGCCACAGAGAGCGATCACAAGCTGGGCTGGGGGACAAACCTGGCCAGACACCCTGCACACACAGCAGACCCCACTGGGCTGAGGGTTGGGCTGGATGATCTCTGAGATGTTTGCTGTCATTCTGTGATCCCTTCTCATCAGGGACCCTCCATCAGCCCCCTCAGCTCATGCAGCATCCCCCAGCCAGCCCAGTTTACTCCACCTGCCCCAGCCCAGGGCTCAGAGACATGGCAGACACTCTGCAGTCATTATCTGATTAGCCTCCCTGATACCACAGAGCCTGGTTCAGTGCCCATGGAAATCAAAGGTTCCTTGATCTCAACAGACACCAAATCGAGCCCTGGTTGCCTCCAGCTGAGCACAACCATCCCATCTCCACCAGCTACTCTACAGCCCAGGTCACTGATGCATAATTAGAGGGCAGGATCCTGGCTTAACCCAGGGCACCAACCTGGCTTTTCTTATTGGCCCTGGATTTCCCCTTCCTCTGCACTGCCAGAGGAGTCAGGAGCTGTGGAAGCTTCTGTCACTGCTTGCATCAGAGGACCTCAAAGCACTGCAGAGACATCAGCGAGTTCTGTGAGCAGGGCTTGACACCAGGCAGAAATGGAAGCACCACCAGATGAAACTGGGTCTACCCCAAACCGCCCCTGGGCCCAGTCACCATCCTGCTCCCACTACAGATGCAGGTCAGGAGTAACTACCCCAGGTGGCAGAGCTGGAAGCAGAGCAGCAACCTGGCCCACTGCACATGAGCTGCAATTTGAGCTGCTATTTGTTTTCCTTGTGCTCATGCAGGAGCAGAGCTGCCTGTGCTAGCAGCCACGTCAGTGCTTGGCTCCACAGGGCCCAGCCTGAAAGACAAAGCAGCAAAGCAAAGAGCAAACCAGAGGCTGCTCCATGCTGTGGGAGTGCATCAAGAACCAGTTCTGGGACCTGGCACTTGCGCCTGACATTTCCTGGAGTGAAAGGGGCTACGAGACCCCAGCCTTGCCACCCCCTGGGGACATGTTCCTCAGTTCAGCCCTTTGCACAGCAGATCTGAGGCAGCAGAAGGACATCCACCAGGATCTGGACACATCCTACTGAGCCTTGGAGCCTGCCTGATCCTGGGAATCCCACAGGGTGGTAACAGGGGACAAAAGGGCAACCCAGGGTCTCTGAGTGCAACTCTGACATCTCTGTGCAAACCCAGACCCTTCCTCCCTGACCTGTAGAGGAAACTGATGTGGAAAAGAGTTTCTCACTCCCCACCTCTCCAGAGAAGGTCAAGTTAGCCTGAAAGCCCCAACCTGCTCACTGTGGTGATGATGAAAATGTCACCACCCGAAGCAGCTACTCCAGAATGAAGAGCCAGGGGAGGGAAGGTTGAGCAAGGAACGTCACAACCATTGTCAGCCTTGGGGGCCTGCAGCCTGGGCACAAAGACCTCTGAGCCAGCAAGCCCAGGGCTCCAGATCAGCCCCACAGTGATCTGCCCATGCCCACAGGCCTGTCCCCTGCCTGGGACCCCAGCATGCCCAGCTAGCAGGGTCTGCCCACACCGTGTCCCCAGGAGCTCCACTTCTTTGGGGATTTTGGGGTGCTCAGAGATGCTCCTCTTGCCAACGGACAACGCCCAAGACCTTGCCTGCATAGGGCTGGGAGGAGGTTTCTGATCATGCCTCTGTGAGGCATCAGCCCAGGCAGAAACCTGGCCCTGATGCTGGGAGCCAGCAGGCAGGAAGACAGGAGGTCATGTTCCACTCCTGGGAATGGCTCAGCACCAGGCAGGGAGCAAAGGAGCACAACCCAGGCACCATCTGGGGCTCAGGAAAGGCCTGACCCTGCTCACGTCCAGGCTCTTTCACAAGCTCAAGTCAGAGGGCTCCCGGAGCAACTTGGCTCCAGGGGAAGCAGGCAGTTGCAGCAAGCTGGGGCTCCCCACGTTGCTCCAGGGCCCAGCTCCAGCCCTTCTCCAGCCCAGCAGCACAGACTGACCTTCCCCACACAGCACCCAGCCTCGCCTGTGCCAACCTGCCACCCCTTCCCTGCACCCTCCCTGCAGCCCCCAAGGCCAAAGACACTCTTTTGCTAATGGAGAGCCTGAAGGTGCATCTGCAGCCCAGGGGAGCAGCATCCAGGCTGCTTTGTTCTCTGCTCTCCTCCTCCAGCTCTGCACTGAAGCACAGGAGCCTTCTCCTCTGCCCCCAGTGCTGCCAAGCAGCCTCCACCTCCCCAGCTCCAGAGAAGCCTTTCCTCTCCCTCCCCGTGCTCTGTCTCTGCCGAGCAGCTCGGAGGCAGCCTGCATGAAAGGTACTGACAAAATAAAGTTGGATTGCACTGCATTATTGAGAAAGTGACCTCCAGTGGTCAATAAAGCCTTTGCCCACCGTTTCCAGGCAGCGCTGCCTGTTGTCAGGCTCTGCCTGGCTGCAGTAGGACCGAGGCTCCTCTCTCCCGGTCCCAGCTCCCACGGGTGGCTCCTTAAAGCTCAGCCTGCACTTTGGTGAGGAGGAGCTCGGGGCACTCCCATGCAGGGCTGCAATCAGGAATGCAAACAGGCTGCAGGCGAGAGCGCAGCGCGGAGCCGGCTCCCTGCCGCCGAACTCGCAGCTGCTGGCTCCGGGCTCTGATAAGGGAAGTTGGCAGAAGGCACCGATCTAGGACCAGACGTTTGTTGGTTTCACTGCAAACCCTCGGCCAGGCTGTGGGGAGAGGGAGGAGGGGTTCCAGGGACACCATTCCCTGCGCCTCGGCAGCGCCGAGCTCGGTGCCTGGACAGGCTGATGGACCCAGGTAGCGCACAGGCTGCCCCCGAAGGTGCCCTGCTCCGTGCCACCACGTTCCCACTCCTTTCACATTCGGTTTCCAACAGCAGTTGCACAATCAGCTCCCTCCTTCCCTCCCCTGCTGCTGCAGAAGGCAGATCTGGCCCAGCCACCTCAGACACTTCTGGAGGAGGTTCACTCCAGTGTGGAGGGGGAGCAGCCCACCGGCAGCACCCCTCTGCTGGGCACCCCACAAGCAGAGCCTGGCCTGAGCAGAGCAGAGCTGGTTTCCCTTCCCATCACACAGAGAGAACACAGGTGCCCTGCTACACGCACGGGCAGCTGCTGGGAGGAACCCACGGGAGAAGGCAGCAGCCTCTTAGCAGGACCAGCAGCTCCAGCTCACTGGAAGCAGCTCACTGGAAGCCCAGGTGCTCCCTCGTCTGCAGGTCCCTCCTCTCCTTCCTCTGTCCCTTCACAGCCTCCCCAAGCAAGCAGCAGCCCTCACCATCAGCCTGGAGCTCTAGGTGGGGGTTTTACCCTTGCTGGGGATCAGCTTCAGGTAGAGCTCAACTGCAGGACATGGACCAGCATCCACCAGAGAAATGGAGGGAAGACGCCAAAGCAGTTGGGCTCCTAAGGGTCCTGCTTCATCTCCAAGTGCCAGTGCCACCATAGCCAGGGAGGAGCACAAGAAGGAGCACAGCAGCAGCTGCCCTCTCCAGGTTTTGCTCCATGCTAGGACCGAGGGTGCTCAGGGACAATGACCCCCCCACCCTCTTTGGGATCCAGGCCCGAGGAGCAGCCTCATCGCCTTCGGAAGCCAGGCCGGGCTGGGAAGAGCTCCCCATGCCTGGGCAGACAGCAGCAATGGGAGCTGGAGCCTCTGCAGCATCAGCTCCCCTTCCCGGCGGGAACGCTGCGCAGGGCAGATAAGGAGCTGCACAGGCAGGGAGCAGAGGGGGTCAGCAGCCAGCGGGGTCCAGGAAACACGGGCAGTGAGGAGCAGGGGGAGAGGGGCTAATTAGCCATCTCCTGCCCCAAGGGGATTGTTTTAGACAGCATGAAAGATTAAAGGTCTCAGGGATGAGAAAGAAGGTGGAGAGGCAGAATCTCCTCCCAGGCATGGCCACACAGACAGCCCAGAGCCGGGGGGTATGGTCAGCACCAGGCTAGGAGCTGTGGGCACGATCCAGCACAACAGGCAAGGAGAGAAGCAACAAAATGGCATCCTCCTAAATTTAGCAGCCACCATGCATATCCTCTCCCAACCCTTCACCTTCACAGCCCACCCCCAGAGCTGTGCAAGGCTAATTTCCATCAAGGGTGTCTTGGAAGAGGCTTCTCTTCCATTCCAACCCATCTGCCAAGTGCAGCAGCCTTCTCCAGCTCAGCTCCCCTCTCCTGCAGCCTGCCAGCAGCACAGGCATGGCACAGAGAGAGCAGGTGCCTACATGCCACCTGCAGAGCAGCCTCCCCTCCCCTGGCATCAGCCAAACCACAGGGGTCCAGGAGCAAGCCCACTCGGACCCTCTTGGTGGAGCAGCCACCTCCCTCCCTCATTCTGCAGCTCACAGCCCTGGCATGGAAAGCAAGGGAGAGCTCTCTGGTCCCCTCTGGTAGCTGTCCCAGCATCTCTGTCCTTCAGCTCTGCACTCCCACAGCCCCTGCAGCCAGCAGCTGGTACCTGGCATCTCCCCATAAGGGCAGGAGCAAGAAGCTCCAGATGGTTTTGGTGCTGCTCTCCAGCCCTCACATCTGGCACAGCTGCAGCACCAAGGGCAGGATGCCTTAAGGCAGAGCCAGGTGTTTGCTCTGTTCTGCAGCAGGTTGCAAGTTTCCAGAGGAGAAGGGGACCACAAGAGGCAAAATCAAGGCTGAACCCCACAAGAAGAGGCCATGGTCCTGCCAGAGCCATGCATGGCCAGCAGGGAGGGAAGGTGAAAGGACCCAAGCTTCTGGGGCCACTGCAGCCAGGTCCCAGCTCTCCTCCTGCCATGCATGGCTGGGCTGGCCTTGCCAGGAGGAGACCACCTAGGAACAAAGCTTGGCATGGTCCAGACACCACCACAATGGGCAGTGGCTCAGCCATGTGCCCTCCTGAGGAACACAAAACATCAGCAGTGCCTTCCAGCCCCAGGACCTCAACACCTTATGGGGCAACCACAGAAGGGTGGCTGCTGGGAGCCGACATTGGCATACCTCAGACCATCTGGTCACAAATCCTCCACATGCTGCTGCTTTTCAGCCCCTTCCCCTGGCAGGTCACTGGTGGTGAAAGCAGCTCTGGCAAGGGTACCCTCACCCCCCTGACTGGGGTGAAGGATGGTTGTCAGGGGCTGGAGTTCCACTTTTTGCCTCTTCATGGTGCTGAAGGACAAAAGGGACAAAGTGTAGCTCTGCATGGGTGCAGACACTGCTCTGGGCTCTGGTGGGGCCCAGCAGATGCCCATCACTGGCCAGAGGCAGCCACACCGAGCGCACATTTGTCTCCAGAGAGGACACACCACAGCCTGGGTGTGAGGCAGGGCTGGGTTTTGGGGTGCTGATGGCAGCCAGCCTCAACCCCCTCAAGTTCAGACTTGAAACCTAAAAGCCCACAGCTGGGTGGGCCTTTGCCGGTCTCGTTGGGAGCTGCACCCACACGAGCAGGCATCTCACCCAGCCCGTGCCCACCGCTGCACCCCTGGCAGGCGAGGTCAGGGGAATCTGGGCCCAGGTGACAGCTCTGCAGCTTCAGGCTTTCGAAGCTCCCAGCCTGGGCTCGGCTGGCTCAGCCCAGCCGGGAGCACCAAACCAGCCAGGCAGGACCAGGAAGCATTCCCCTGTACCCCACACCCTGCACCTGCCCTGAGCTACAGTCTGACAGGCAGAGGAGGCTCTGCTGGGGAGGGAAGCCTAATCCTGCAGCCCTTACAGCAGTGGGGCCAGATCCTGCCTCTTCTCATTTGCCAAGCTAGGAAGAAGAGGGACAACAACCAGGGGCAAGAGAGAAGAGGTGACCTGGGGCCATCCACCCCCGGCGGCCAAGCACAGGCAGGGACAGCTCTTCCCTCTCCTCCACTGCCTTTCTGCCCCTGACAACCCTTCCCAGCTTCTCCCAGCCCAAAACTGGGCTGCAGCAGAGTGGTACCTGCAGGTGCTGGTGAGTCAGAGATGGCCAGAGACAACTGTACCAAGCTCTCCCCACGGCCCCTTCAGCTTCTCCCTCCTAGGCATGCCCTCAGCAGCAGTTTAAAGAGGGGCTCTGAGGTTGGGATTTTTCCCCCTCTGCTCTTTCTTGTCTCCAGTCCTGGTGGGTGGGGGAAATCCCAGGTGTCAAACTTCAAACAGGCAGCCCAAGTCTCCTCATGTTCATGTCCCAGGCACTGCCTAAACACAGGCTTCTGCCTGCACCCACCCCCGGGCTGGCAGGAGCTTGCATGGGGCCTGGCCAGTGGGACAGTGGCAAAGGGTGGCACCATGCTGCTGCCTGCCCTCCTCACAGCCCAGTTCTGCCAGGGAGATCTGTTTGTCCAGCCATGGCTTGGTCAAGCCCTGTCCAGGAGGGTTGCAGGGCTGGGGTTCAGCCCCTGCCAAGAAGCCCTCTCCCAAAGGACAGCAGAGCTCCTGGAAGTCAGCTCTGCAGGAAGGAGAGAAAAGCCTTTGACTTCTGCCTGCTCAGCATCATGTCCTGGCAGCAGCCCTGTAGCTGCCACCCACCCCACGAGACACCTGGGTGGCACAGGGCAGCCCGGGGATGCCTCACACCCAAGGCTTTGCTTTGTACAGTTCAGCTGCACTCTTGGTCTGGGTGATTTCTGCCACAGACCCAAAGCTTCTCCTGGGCTTATGCCCAGCCAAGCAGAGTAACCAGGGCAGGGCAGGAGCACAGCACAGAGCAGCACAGGGGCACAGGATGTACTCCATGCAGCACAGCCCAAAACCAGGAGGTGTGAGGAGCAAGCAGCCTGCTCTCTGCCAGGGCTTGGGTGGGGGTGAGCTGGATGGAGCCCTTCACCCCAACCCCCTGCACCACAGAGCTCGCTGTCCTCTGCACAGCACAGAGCCCCCAGCCCCTGCTGCTCCCACCTGCAGCAGCCTTGCCCCACACCAGTCACCTCCTGCACAGCTCCTGGCTGGCACACTGACAGAGCAGGGCACTTTGGACCTGGTGCTTCCATAACAAACCTATTTTCTTTCCTCCAGTCACCTGCAACAAAGACAAGCAGGCACACAGGCAGTGCAAGGAGATGCAGCATCCATTTGGCTTTCCATTGTGCTCCTCCACAGCAAGCTGAAGCTGATTCACAGCTGATTTGGTTCTGGGTTTGGTGGTATTTGAGACCCTCAGGCTTCATGGGGAGCTGAGCTCTCCCACAGCAGAGCAGGCAGGAGCCAGCCTTGCAGGCGGGAGTCAGCCTGGGCAGCAGGTTAGAGACCCCATGAAGAGGAGAAAGGAGATGCTGAGAGCAGAACTCAGTCCTGGGAGCCTGCACCAGGAGGCCCACAGTCAGAGCCTGGAAGCAGCTTCGCTGCCTGCCAGGAGCACAGAGAAACGTCAGAGTGGCATTTTGTTGAAAGGGGATGAGCAGGAGCGTGGGAGGATGTGTTGATGCTCCCTCCTCGGAGGAAAGGGCACACTTTTCAGTGAGAAAAAGCTGTCCTGGCTCAGTAGCTGTGCCAGGGAGGATGGGGAGCACAGGATGGGCAGTGCTGCAGCCTCCCTCGACACCCAGCAGCAATGTGTCAGAGCAGCTCTGCCAGCCAGGTAAGCCCACAGCTGCCCTGGCTGCTCTACCTCTGCCAGCCATTGCCTTCCAAGCACAGACACCAGGGCTCCAGTGCTGCTGTCCCCACTGGAGTTGTGTCCAGTGTGTCTGGGTGCCACGTCCTGAGCACTGGACACCTGCACTGCCAGCCACACAGGCTCTGGAGCATGTGTGTGGAGCACAGGATGGCATCGGGAAGTGCAGGGCACCAGTTCGACAAAAGCCTCAATAACAATCTCCGACCACAGCAGAGGCAGCCTGGCTGGGGTCACACTCCCACCACAGATGCCTCCTTTCAAAACACCTGCCACGGGCTTGGGTCCAGCAAGGTGCTCAGCTCCAGCAGCCCACAGAGCCACTAGGGCCTGAGGAACAAGCAGTCACACTTTGCCATGCAGCTCAAGGTGCTCAGTAGATGCCCAGCCTAGGTCTAAGCTGGTGAGTCTAAGCCTTCTTGATGCCTTTGCCCTCTACTCCCCCTCCAAGGAAGCAGCTACCCTGGAGCAGCCCAAAGTGCAGTTGTGGGAAAGGTCTCTGAGCAGCACCTTTGCACCTTGAGCTGCTTTCCAGGGCTGCTGGGACAAACCTTGGCTTTGAGAATGGGCTCAAATGTGCTGGGACTGTGGAGGGGCTGGCAAGGAGGGAGGTCCTTGCAGCAAGGTAAGCAAATAGCAGTGCCAAGTCTCCCACCATGAACTCTTCCTGAGGAGGTCCTCAGCATCTCCCCAGAGCTACTCCCAGCAAACCCTTCACCCCTACAATGCTCCTCCAAAGGGGCTTCCACTGAGGACGTGGGCAGGAGGAGGCAGGAGCCAAGGGAAGGGGCTGCTGCTCCCCCAGCTCCTGCGCCAAGGGGCACACACGTGAGCAGGTGTTGGCTTGGGTTTCCAAGCCCTGCCAAGCCCTGCCAGCACCAGCTGCTCCTGCCCATCCCTCTCCCCCACAGGGGCCCTCAGATCGGGTTTCTCAGGTTGCCACCTCCAGGTGAGTCCCCGCAGACCTGGCCCGGGTCGTCTTCCCTGCACCATTCCATAGGGATGGCAGCTCAGCCTCGGGCGGGTGGGCACCGCAGCATCCCGCGGGCTTCGGCCGACAGCAGGGGGCAGGCAGACCCCCTCAGCCCCCGCACGCCCGGGATGCACCGGGCGCCCCCAGAAACCAGATCTGGGCCACTCCAGAGCCAAAAATAACCTGCCAGCTGCCCGGGAAGAGAGCAGAGCCAAGCCTGAGCAGATCAGGCACATATCAGGAGGGGAAGTCATCTGCATCCATCCGCAGGGATAGGGCAGGGAGCGCGGCTCGGTGCGGCTCGGGGGCAGGGGCAGAGCAGCAGCGAGCAGCAGCACGCAGCAGCCTCCAGGCCTTTTTTGGCAGCGAAGCAGCAGAAGGCAAATACCCCCAAGGCCCCGTGCTCCATCTGGGGAAGATCTGCCGTGCCTGGGAGCTGCACAGAACCCCGCTGCTGGGTGCTGAGGAGAGCGACCCCAGCTCGGTCTCTGCTCTCCAGCCCCGGGAGGCAGCAGCAGCAGCCCGAGCAGCTGGGGGCGCGGGGAGCTTGCAGACCTGTGCTGGGTGGGAGGATGTTCTCCCATCCCAGCCTCTCCAGCAGCGATCACCCAGAAACGCTCCCCAAGCCCAAGCAGGGGTGAGCTCAGCTTGGAGCAGGCTGGAGAAGCAAGAAAGAAAATCCAGGTGTGCAAACCAGAGTAAGGAGGCACCAGGGTCTGTTGGCATCTTGGGCCAGCTGCCTACCAGAGCCTCCTGGTGCAGCCAGCTCTCATGTTCACGAGCAGCAGCAAGAGCCCTGAGCCTCACAGCTTTTGGGGAGAAGGAGATAAGAGACCTCTGTCCCCGGGACAGCCATGATGGCCAGGAGCAACACGGGCACAGAATCCAGAGCTACCTTGGGCTGAACCCAGGCAGTGGCACTCCATGACCACCAGCCCCATGAGCAGACTCAGGCCACATCAGTGGGAGTTGGGTTCCCAGCTTCCACAATTACACACCAGTTGCCACCAGGACTGGGGTGCAGGGTTAGGCTGAGTTAGAGAGGCAGAAGCCAACACTTCTGCATCGACCCATACCTCCAGGAGCCTTTTTCCCTTGAGCATTCCCAAATCTTCCACTTTTTCACTTCTTCCTGTCCAGGAGGCACTCAGGACGTGATGTGCTTCAGGAGCTGTCACCTGCCCTTCATCAGGAGCTTTGCACCAGTCTCCATTTTCCACCCACAATACTGGCATGGGGAAACCCTCTCAGCCTGCTCTCCAGTGTGGGTCCTCAAAGCACCCACCAGCTGCTGAGCCTTTGCTGTGCTGCCCCTCAGCACCCCAAAGGCCTGGGCGCCAGCTGAGGCACACACAGAGGGCAGAAGCTCCCCACTGGGGCTCTGCACCATGTAAAAGTGTTTCCTTCCTTTGTTCTCTCCTTCCAGCTGGCCACCAATGCCTTGGGAAACACAGGCTGGAGAGGCTTAGGATTTATTTTTGAGAGCTTAACATCCATTATGCTCTTAAAACATTTATGCCCTTAAGCATCTCCAGAGTGGCTGCCGAACACCCATTAGAAAATCTTCACCCCTGGCTCAGGCCTGGCAAGTGTCACCTGCCAGGGGCACCCCTGAAGACCTGGCAAGACACTGGACGTGAGCCCTTGGCTCCTAAGACCTGAGCACAGCACCCCAAGCCCTGGGCCCTTAGCCCCCAGGCGAGTGAGAGCCCAGAGGTGAGGTTGCTGCCCCAGAGCAGCCAGCGTGTACTGAGCCTGCTGCCAATGGCCATGGCAGGGCAGCTGCTGCGTCCCTGGGAAGCGCAGGGCTAAGGGAGAGCTCAGCTTCCTGTGGCTGCTGCTGCTTGGCTCCAATGTGCCTCTAGCAACACTGGCCTGGAGATGTTATCCACCTTTCACTGCTCCCCCTTCCAGAGCAGCAAAGTTTCCCTCAGCCTTGGGAGCACCTCTGCAGATGGGAATGTCCTGCAGCAAAGTAGCACTGCACCAGGAGCTGCTGATAAACAGCTTCACCTCCAGGACCCCGCAGCTCCTGCTGCCTCCTCCAGCAGCTGCAGTTCACTCTTTGGGGCTCTTCTCCATGATCAGAGCAGGAAGGAGCCAGGTTTGGCCCAGGAGTGCATGAGAAGCAATCAGCCTTGGAGACGTGGAGGGGACAGCCCAGTCTCAGTGCACCTACTGCAGCACAACCACCGCAGCACCCTGAGGCTACTGGCGCAGGCTCCTGGATGACAGGCAAGGGATGAGGAGCAAGGAATAAACGAGAGAGCCAGACAGGTCTGGAAGGGGCTGTCCTGTGCCCTCCTCCAGCAGACAGCTTCCGCAGATCCCAGTGCAGACCATGAAGGGAACTTCCTGCTGCCCTCGGTGTGCCCAGCAGGTCGCAGCCGCACAGGCTGTGATTCAGCATCCAGCCACAAGAGTCCCTGCTTGCAGGGCAGCGAGGTCCTAGCGCTGCAGGTCCCTCCACAGCCATAAACTCTGATGGGCTTCAGCCCCTCTGTTCCCACCGTGCCACTCACGCCCCAGGAGATTTTTGCACCCCAGAGAAGAACTCCTCTGGGTACAAATTTCACCCAGACAGCCCCAAATCCAGGCATGACCAGCAGCTCTGCCTGCTGCCAGCAGCATCAGGCACAGGGCTGGGAGCAGCAAGATCCCGAACTCGCAGCATGGGCCAGCACAGCCCAGTCCCAGGCAGGATCAGACATGCACCCCAGCCCTCCTCTTGCCTCCATGCCAACAGCAGCCCATATGGGACCCAGTGCAGCATGGGCAGGCCTGGCCCATCTGCCCCCAGCATCACCCAGTGCCAGCCAGCTCAGGTGCTGGCTCCCTGCAGCTCAGTGCTCCCCAGCACTGCATTTTGGAGGTCTTCCCTGCTTTTCCAGCCAGCGAGGTTCCAGTGCTGTGCTCACAGCCTCTTCTCCAGCACATTTTTCTGGCAGAGGGACTTCACCCCCCTCTGCCGAGCTCAGCAGGGCACAGGGGCAAGGGCTGTCAGGACAGGGCAATGATTTGAGGCAGCCAGGTGCCAGCCCATGGCTCGCTGGCTCATTATGGGCCCAGTACAGGGTTGCCCACCCAGCTGTGGCCCCCAGCACTCACCCGCACCAGCCCCAGCTGCTCCACAGCAGGCAGGAGGTGCTGGGGGCTTCGTTGTCATCTCTCCCCAGGTCTGCACAAGCTGTCTGAAGGTAGCTCCTGGCAAGGGGCCAGGCCAGCCTCGGTGGCCTTGATGTGGGCATCTACTGGGCACGTGCCAGGGCGAGCGCAGGGCATTTGGCTGGAGGCAGTGGGTGCCAGACTGAATTAAGCCGGGGGGGAGGGGGGGAGGTTAGAAAGCTCCAGGTCGCAGCAGTGGCGTGAGGAAGCAGCTCCCTGCCCGTGTCATGGCTGCTCCTCGCTGCACTCCAGAGCCCTTCATCCGCGAGGCTCAGGCACAGAGGTGTCCCCTGGGCGGGGAACAGCCACAGGACTGGTTCTGCTGGGCATGGGGGGCACTGGACGGCTCAGTACCCACCTCCCAGTTCAGCACCCACCTCATGGCAGCACCAGGTTCCCGGGCACCAAGCACTGGGAGGGGATGCGGGGTCAGAGGAGGAGGCGATGCAGGGCCAGAGCGGGTCCAGCATCCCGCAGGCAGCCGCGCGGCCGTGCCGGCGGTGCCCGGCACCGAAGGGGTTACGGAGCAGAAGCGCTGCCGTTAATAAGGGAGGCCACGGGAGCGATTGTTCTGTTTAAAAAGCCCACGGCCCAGGTTGTTCGGCTCCACAAGGGAGCCTGCTCGGGCACCGCAGCTGCTCCTTTAAGGTACCAACAACAAAGCGGGGGAAGGCGCTGGCTCCGCCCCGAGACTGCGCATCCCCTCCGGGTCCCCCAGCCCAGCCACCAGCGGCAGCCGGGACCCCCACGCCAAGCCCCGGACTACCGGTCCCGGCATCCCCCGGGCACCCCCAGGGGTTTGCTCCCTGTCGGGGATTGTAGTCCTGCCGTCTCTGTCCGTCCGTCCGTCCACCCACGGCCACGCTCCTCCCTCCCGGCTGGAAGGACCCTGCCGGGGAGCGCTGCAGGTTCCACCACAGACTGGCAGCGGTTAACCATTTCAAGCCCCTCGTTAGCCGGCAGCACTAACTGCACCCACCTCAGGGCACTCCGAAGGAGGAAGGAGACCCCTTCCGTGGCCGTGGCGAGGAGCCCAAACAGGTCCCCGGCACCACCCTCAGCTTCATCCCCACCCAAGCCACAACTCTCGTTTAGTGCCTGCCTCCCGCTGCCCTCCCCACAGACTGGGCGAGCCCAGGGAGTAGGCAAGGATCTACCTCTGGCTGCTGTCTGCTCCAAGCGTCACCACCAAGGTGACCTCACTGGGGATGAGCAGTTCCACCGCGGCAGTCACGCCGGGGTCCCGCACACTGCCGGTGGGAGGACAGGGCCTGGCGTCCAGAAACCACAGGAGAGGGCAGGGGAAACGGAGACAGAGACCCGACCAGCCCTGCCTTGGAGCTGCCAGGTCTCCAGGCCCTCCAGCTCCACATCACAGCTTGCTGCCAGGCTCCTCCAGTACCCACTGGTGCCTGGGAGGGACCACGGCTGCAAATGCCACTCAGCTCCCAGCACGGAGGGGAAGGGGGCTGCAGGTAACACCCCTCACTCACTGCAGACAGGCTCCAGCTGGGTGAGGGTGGTGCTCCAGCACACCAACAGGCACAGCTGCAACACGGGCTCAGATCAAGCCCAGGGCTCAGCCCTTGGCAGTGCAGCACGAGAGACATGGGCATGTTTGACCCATCGGTGGAATAGGGTCACTGTCAGGTGCCACAGCCCAGCAAGCAGCCCCAGGCACCTCGTCCCTCCTGGAAGTGATGCTCTGGAGTGGCAGCAGGAAGTTCCAAAGCAGCTGGAGCCTCTGGCACAGACTTGCTTTATCCAAGGAGGTGGTGGTGACATCCACAGCCCCCAGCAAAAGCCACCCCAGGCACACAGCACCAAATGCATCAGACACCTCTGGGGCCTTTCCCTTGGTTTCTCTGCAGGAGATGCCCACAGGCAGCCACCACAGTGGCCAAGCCTGCCCTGTGCAGTAAGCAGAGGAGCTCCCAGGGAGGTGAGCACCCTGCCCATGAGAGAGACGTGACAACAGATGGGTGACAGGGGCCAGGAGGGCACACAGTCCAAGGTGAGAAGCTAGGTCACAGAAGGGAGCAAGCACTGACATCATCCTTTCTCCTTGGGACCCAAGAAATGATGGGGACAATTCAGCAGGGCCTGTTGTGACAGGGCAAGAGTTGATGGTTTGAACCTAAAGAGGGAGATGCAGACTGGAGAGAAGGAAGAGTTCTTTGACACTGAGTGGGGTGAGACCCTGGCCCAGGTTGCCCAAAGGTGGGAGTTGTCCCATCCCTGGAACCCTTGCAGGTCAGGTTGTCTGAGGCTCTGAGCAGTCTGCTCGAGTTTGGGATGTCCCTGCTGACTGCAGGGGGGGTTGGAGTAGGTGGCACTGAAAGGCCCCTTCCAGACTAAACCATTCCATGGTCCTGTGATTCTCAGAACAGCAGCTCCTGAGCTTGCCATACTCCACTTATCTTGGAGCTGTGTCATCTTGGCAATGGTTGTTCAGGAGCCCACACCCTGAACACACCAGAGACAAGGTGACAAGGCACCAGCAGACACCTGGGCAGGCACCTGTGCCAGAAGCTCTATAATGCCACCAATGCAGAGCAACATACCAGCAGCTTTGTGTGCCAGGCAAGCCAAGCAGATCACACTAAAACCAACTGAGAGGCTGCAGCCTCCCCATGAACACCACAGCTCTGCTCACACCATCAGGGCTCATTCCTCCACAGCTCTAGCAAGGAACAGATCTGCTGCAGACCAAACCATGGATACAGAAGATGGCAGCAAAGCAGGCATGGGCTAAAAAATACCAGTGCAGGCAGAGCAGCCTGTGCTTTGGGTCATGTTGCCAGCTGGATGACACAGCCAGCATTTGCCAGGGTAAGCAGAGCCCACTGTGCAGAGGATCAGCAAGGAGACCCTGGGAGTGTCACCTCCTCCCTTCCACCCTCCCAGGATTGGCCACAGCAAGACTCAAGGCATTTCTACCCAAGGGACTCTCCCAGCACTTGGAGCATAGAAAGCACCAGGAGAGTTTGGAAGCACCACTCTGGACGCAGGGATAGCTTTGGCTCTGCTTGGCTATGAGTTGCACCCAGACCCTGCAGTACCCAGGGTACAAGGAACATTGGTGCAATTAGGTAGGAGCAGGGCACTCAGCGTCTCTGTGGCCTACTCTGGAAGCCATCACAGCTCCCCAGCTAGAGCAAGGAGGAGCAAACACCAAGTGGATGGCTTTGGGGATGGTTTCATCCCTGCTTTCTGCATGATTCTATACAGAGTGCCTGTCTGTGGCACTGGGGCTGAGAGAAAAAGCCAGCAGCTGTGGCAGGGGGGTGACATCCTCACCTGCAGCCCACCCAAGCAGCTGCTCAGGGGACTGCTGGCTTCTGCAGCCAACATGCCCCATTCCCCTGCACTGCAGCAAGCCCTGGGGGAGCAGCCTGGGTGAGTGTGAGAGGCCAGGCATCATCACACCTTGCCCAGTGCTGAGAAGGGGGTGGCAGAGGCCAGCCCTGCTCCCAGAGCTCAGCCTGGAAGCCTTGTTCTGGCTTGTTTTCCCACCAGCCCTGGGTGTCTGACTCGCACTAAGGAAGCCTGAAAAGCAGGCTCCCTCTCAGACATGCCAGGCACCCACAGCTCCACTCGCAGACACATCCCCAGGGAGTCAAGTTCCAGGTGCACCCAAACCCACTCATGTTTCAGCCTACACTAAATGCCTCCAGTTCCCTGTGTGAAGAATGCTGGGCAGTGCCCAGGCCCAGGGCTGCAAGGCTCAGGGGGAAATGGCTTCGTGGCAGCCAGTCTAATTGCACCAGAATGGGGAGATGAAGCAGCAAACCCACGTCTGTGTAGGCTGCTCAGGGTGGCACAGCTGCCCCGGCGAGCACCTGGTCTCCGATGGCTGCAGCTCCACATTGCACTGGGAAGGGAAGGAGGGGGTTAATGAAGGAGAGCATTGCCAGTTGGAAGTGCTACCTAAAAAGGGTTTCTCCTGCAAGCCGAAGCAAAATGGTTTCTCTTGCCAGCTTGTTTATTCTGCAGCTGAGAGCAGCGGACAGCCAGGTTTTGCTGCTGGAGCCCACTGCCGGATCGACGGCTGCAAAACCAGCCCTGGCAGCAGCACACCAGCACGGCTGGACCAACTGCGGTCCAGCTGCACCAGCCCCCGCCCGAGCCCGGCCCCACCGTGCCCACACCGCAGCACCAGCAGCACTCGCACCAGGAAACATGTGGATACAGCCCTCCACCTGTGCCCAGCCTCCCTCCCTCGGGGGAAATCTGGCACCTTAGTGGTCAGTTAAAAGCTGCAGCTGCCTTCAACCGAAGTGGCTTTAGACCAACTGTGTCCTCCAGCAGCAGGGTCCCGAGAGCCCTTTCCCGTGGGAAGGGCACACAAACCACAGTGGAGAGCAGGGAATGGGGGTGGTGGACAGGACAGAGAGATTTCCCTTGGAAAGGCAAGTGCCAAACCAACACATCCTGCCCCAGCTTGCTGCCTCAGAGCCAGCAAACAGAGAGGACTTGTCCTCCTCCCGAGGAGCAGAGCCCGCAGCATGTGCCAAGGCAGGTACCAGCCCAGTTCCCGTCTCCAGAAGATTTTGGAGCGCACAGGCAGAGTGAAGCAGCACAGGCAGCACACAGCCTGTCCTGGCTCTGGGATTAAAGCCACCGTGCTTCAAACAAAGCACCCACACCTGCTGACAGAGCCAGCCGGGCAGGAGCAGCCCACGGCCAGCGCGGGCCTGCCAGCTGCAGCCGGTGCCCGCAGCCAGCGCCAGGGCCAGGCCCATGCTTTACAGGCTCTGTATTAATTACCCAGACTCTAAATAAGATTAAAGTTTTAATTCCATCCTCATCTCCTAGAGGCTCCTGCTGTGTTCTTGGGTTTTTCTAGTGCCATGAAGCTTCTCAGGGAGTTACAGCAGAGGGCACTTCTCTGACAGCATCTCTGACATCAAGGTTGGCATGTGATGCCCATAGGGCCCACCACCCTCTGCAAAGCCCCTCCACAGCCATGATGCTCCTGCAAACAGGGCCCTGCAAAGCCACCTGAGCCACCACTTAAAGCCAGCCTGTGGGCAGCAGGGCCACAGGATGATTTAAGAGCAGAGGGCTGTGTCCCCAGGCCACACTGCCAGTCCAAGCCAAGGCAGGACGGTGAGCAGGAGCTCAAGAAGAGGACAGCTACCAGGGAGATATTTTATGGGTGGCACCATCCCCACTGCCCAAATGGCCACATAGCAGCCAGCTGAGGGGCAAATCAGACTCAGCCTGGACCACCCAGACTGGAGTTCTGTAGCTGGAGATGGGCCAGGGAACAGCAAAGAGGCAGCCGCTGCCTGCACTGGCTGGGTAGATGTGGCTCTCTGCCCTGGTTCCCTGGTGCCCAGAAGACCACAGAGAACACTGCAGAGCCACAGCTGGGGCTCAGCCCTCCAGCACCCTGCAAGGGCAGAGCCTTTGATTTCATCGAGCAGGAGCAAGACCTGGCTTCAGCCAACAAAGCATCCAGAGCTCCAAACCCCAGCCCTCTGTCTGCAGAGCCTAGCTCCAGGTATCACCCCCCGGATCTCCAGTTGCAGTGCAGCCAGTCTTGGAGAAGCCAACCTGCAGCCAGGAAGGAGTGCAAGGGAAGACCTGTGAAGAGGGAGGAGCAGCACAGACACCCCGCTCAGATGCTGCCCAAACCCACCGCCCCGAGCTGCAGTCCCGCTCTGGGCAGGGCTGGGATTGATTTCTACGTTCCAGACAAGGGAAGCAGGTCAGGAGCGTGCGGCAAGACCCTGGGAAGGCGCAGAGCAGGGCACGCACCCGCACCGGAGGCTGCGTGCAGCCGGGAGCGGAGCAGCCCTCAGTACGCCCAGGGAGGAACTGCGAAGTTGCCGGTACCATCGAGTGCGCTAGCGACAGGCAGTGCCCCAGGGCTGTCACAGCGCCAGCAGCGCAGAGCTCTCCGTCCCCCCGGAGAGCGGAGCGGGGACGCCTCCCGCTCTCACGGCCGCTCGGGGCCGCCCCCTGGGGCTGGGAGCCGCCCCCCGCTCACCTGTGCTAGGGGAAGCGGCGCAGGGAGGCGGCTCCCGGCTGAGCCGCAGTTCTAGGGCCGCCCAGCAGCCCGCAGACCTCCGCCCGGCCCGGCCGAGACCCCATCAGATCCCTACCGCCTGCCGGTGCCGCGCCGCGCTCGTCCGCATTTGAACGGTACCCAGGGCCCGCCTCATCCCTATTGGCCTCCGCTCCCGTCTGTCAGACCCCTCGCCGCCGTCCCATTGGCGGCGCAAGGCCGCTGGGGGGCGGGGCGGGGCCGGCGCCGCGCTATTAAAAGCGGGGGCTGGGCGGGCGCGCGCTCACTGCCGCCGCGCGACAGGTACCGGCGCGCGAGCTAGGGGTGGGGCGTGGCGCGCGGGGAGGAGGCGGAGCGAGCAGGGGAAGAGGGCGGGGCCGGGAGGGAGCGCGCAGGGAGGGAGGGGGCGGGGCGCGGGCAGGGCGCGCGCGGCGCTGGCTGCACGCGCCGTGGCGGCTCCGGAGCGGCGGCGGCGGCGGCGGCGGGAGGCACCGGCAGGCACCGGGGACAGCGGCGATGTGCGCGCTGCTGCCCGCCGCCCCCTGAGACGCCCCTCTCTTGTTTCCCCCGCTCCTCTCGCACCCTTCTCCAGCGACCCCAGGCTCTTTTCCCCCCTCTTCCCTCTCCCCCTCCCTGCTCTCTGCCTCCTTTCCCCCCCGCCACCCCTTCCAAACCCCCCCGCTCCCTCCGCTTCTTTATCCTCCGGTTCTTGCGACCCTCCCGGTTGCCGTGTGGATGCGGCCCGGGCTGCCTGGCTGCGCGGGTGGCGAGAGCAGATGCTGAGGGGCCGGAGGAGGATGGAGAGCAGCCTCGATGCGCAGAGTTTGATCAGTATTTCCCTGCGGAAGATCCACAGCTCCCGCACGCAGCGAGGCGGCATCAAGCTCCACAAGAACCTGCTGGTCTCCTATGTGCTCCGCAACGCCCGGCAGCTCTACCTGAGCGAGCGCTACGCCGAGCTCTGCCGCCGCCAGCAGCACTACCCCGACGGAGCCCCGCTGCTCGCCATGCCCGCCTGCCCGCCGCCTGCCGCCGCCGCCCCGCTGGAGCTGGCGGGGCTCCCGCTGCCCGCCGACACGCAGGACCGCGAAGCGCGGAGCTGCGCGGTGGTGCGGGGCGGTGCGGAGCTGTTGGAGGTGCCGGTGTGCGCGGCACCCCCTGAGCTGCAGCGAGCGCCTTGCAGAGACTCGTCCCCGGGCTTCTACCGGGCCGCCGGCAGCGCCGGTCCCGGTGGTGGTGGCGGCGGCGGCGCGCCCCCGGGGCTGCTGTACGCCGCCGGCTGTGACTTCGGGAGCAGCGGGGCACCGCACTGTAGCAGCCGCACCACAGTGCTGGATTTGGACACTCACGTCGTGACCACGGTGGAGAACGGGTACTTGCACCAGGACTGCTGCTCGCAGTGCCCCTGCTGCTGCCAACCGGCACCGGGGCTCGCCTCCCCGCCGCCCACACCGGGCACCAAGCGCAAGTATTACCCGGGGCAAGAGGAGGAAGAAGAGGAGGGGGTGGAGGAAGGGGAGCCGGGGGGAGGCGGGGTGGCGGGCGGCCCCCCCTTCGCCCCGTGCACCAAACGAGCCCGGTTCGAGGAGTACAGCGCCGAGCACCCCCAGGACTCTAACAACATCTCCAACTTGATCTCCATCTTCGGCTCCGGTTTCACGGGGCTGGTGAGCCGGCAGCAGGCGGACTCGGAGCAGCCCCTGAACGGGCAGCTGTGCGGCAAGCAGGCGCTGGCGAGCCTGGGAGCCTGGACTCGGGCCATCGTCGCCTTCTAGAGCAGCCGGGAGAGCAAGGGGAGCAAAGGGGGGCGGGGGGCTTGCGAAACGGGGGTGCGATCCGAGGGACAGCGGTTCCGGAGGGGGGGGGACCCTGAAACAAAGGCGGGGAGGGGGTTGGGGAGAGGGGAGGGGGGTGGAGGGTGCCGAGGGGTGGCAGGGAGGAGGGGGGGCAGAGCCACGCTAGTGTTTTATAAATTGTACAATAAAGAGAACAAAATCTAAGACCGTGGGACTTTATTTTTGTAGAGATGGGGGGGGGGGGGGAGGACACGACACAAACAAACGAAAACAAAACAAAAAAGCCACAACGAAGCACCTATTTAAATAATCCTCTTTGTGTCCGCTCGGGCACTCTCCCGGCGGCTTTCCCGGGGCCGGCGCTGGCGACGGGTAAAAGCCACGTGAGAGCCGGGTCCCAGCCCCGGGACCCCGCGGCGGAGAGAGCCCCCAGCCCCTTCCCCGGGCCGCCCTGGCGGGGTCCCTCTGCCTCCGCTCCGCCGCTGGGGTGCGGGGAGGGGAGCAGCAGCCGCTGCCGGGTCGCTTTTGTGCGTTTCTTTGGATACTGAAAAAGAAAAGAAAAAGGAAAAAAAAGGCAGAATTCAAAGGCTGCAACTTTGCTGCCAGCGGAACGTGTGCGCTGCCGCCGCTCCTTCCCGCTGCCGACGGACGCTTGAGGGCAGCGAGAGCGCTGTTTGGTGTGGGGGGGGGGAGGTGTGGGGAGCGGTAAAGCAAGGGCCAGGGGGTCTCACAGGGCTGCTCCCCGCCGGGGAGGGCGCAGGCGACCCCTGGCAGCCCGGAGCGGCCGGCTCGGTGTGTCCGTGCTGCCGCAGGTACCGTGTAACACTGCTCACGTCTCCGGTGTGCTCTGTCGGTCTCCTACTCCTTTTTCTTTCCCTTTCCCCTTTTTTTTTCCCAAGTTCAACTGTTCTGCTCCCAGCTTCCCCCAGCATTGTTCGCTCTGTGAAGGATCTGTCTCCTGTAGAGTCTCTTCGGTTCTTTAGGGGTTTTTTTCCTTTAAAGAAAAACCTTTTGTTGTAAAAAGGTAGCTCTTGGGGTCGTCCCCCCCTTCCCCGTCCTTGCTTCCTTTGCAGCTGCCCCCTCCCAGCTCCCCGGTATCCGCACTGTGTAACTGAGGATGCTTTGCCAAATGGTCTGTTGGGGTCTTTTTCCCCCTTTTCTTTCTTCCTCCCTCCTTTCTTTTTCTCCTTTTTCTTTGTCCGTAAGCCTGTGTCTCTGTGCGTTTGGGATTGTGTAGCACCGGCTGAAACTGTTCAGACTTGTTTAGATTTATAATCTTAATAAAAAGTCGAGTATAAAGTTGCTGTGCCTTCGCTTTCTTTCACACCGGAGCCTGCCGAAGCCCCTCTCTGCACCCGGGAGCCTTTGCGGAGGCTCGAAACCCGCCTCCCCCACACCTCCCCGCCACTGCACCCCCAGCAAACTCCGCCTTGTTCCCTCCCCAGCACCATCCAGCTCCATCCCCCCCCGCAGCCCCCCCGAGGGTCCCAGGTGGGGAAGGGGCCTGGGCTTGGGTTCCCTCCCCATTTCCCTGGGTGGGAGGAGCCGGACGGACACCCCCCCGGCCTTGCCCCTACCTGCGCGGCTCGACCTCCCCCCGGTACCTGAGCACCGCCGCCCCCGAGCTCCCCGCTGCGCTCGCGAAGTTTGTTAAGTTTGTTTGCTCTGGCTGCGCCGCGGCGGGAATCGTTTGGGGGTTTATGCCCCCTTTTTGTGTATCTTTTTACCCCCTGTCCTATTTCACACCAGAGAAACGGGGCCGGGGCCGGGGCCGGGGTCGTTCCGCACCGCCGCAGGAGGGAGAATTTCAGATTTCCCGTGTTTAAAAGCCCACGCAAAGGGCGCAGGCTGCAGCATCCAGCGCAAACCCTTGCTGCGGGAGCCGCTCCTCTGACCCTCACCTTCAGCATCCTCGGGAACCCCCGGCAGCCCGAGACCACTCGGCACAAACCAACTCAGGCACAAACCCCGCTCTCCAGCCCCGCCGCGGGACCGCAGTGTTCCCGCTTCCCGGAGAGAATGGGGAGCCCAAGAAATGGGATTATGGAGCCCGGGGATCCCCGCGAACACGTTAAGACCGCGGACGATCCGGAGCAAGAAGCGCTCCCCCCCCACACCCCGGTCCCACGTCCTCTCCCCTGCCCCGCTTCCCTCGGTCCCGGTCCCGGTTTTCCCGCTCCGCGCCCACAGCGCCCCCTGGCGTCCTCCGCTGGAGCTGCAGCCACCCACCGAGAGCGGGGCTGGGGGACGGCCCCGATCTCACTGCGGGGCAGAGGTGAGCGCGTTCTGCCCCCACCACAGCCAGCCCCGTCCCGCTGACAGCCACAGGGCCCGGCTGGGGGCCGAGCCGCACCCCCGCACCGCACACTTGAAGAGCCCCCAGAAACCGAATCAAAACCGTGAAACCCGGGACGCCCGCGGGCGGGAGCTGCGGAACTCGAGAGCAGCGCGATGCGAGCGGGCAAGGGTCAGTCACAGAACGAGGGAGTAGCTCCCTCCTCGCTCCAGGCACCCGGGCTCCAGGCACCGTAGGCGCAGCGGGAGCAGTGGCTCCCGCACAGCCGGTGTTGCTGCTCATGGAATCTGAGGCAGTTCGGAGCCCGCGGGTCAGCTCCATCCCGCAGCAGCAGCTCGGGCAGAGCCTCGTCCGGCCTCAGGCACCCACCCACCAGCCTCCCGACCCCTCGTGCCCCACACCTCGCGTCTGCCAGTGGCAAAGCGACCATCAACAGCGCCTCCTCTTCCTGCAGCACTCAGGCCCCGACCCTCCAGGGCAACCTGCCCTCGCCCCCGCTCCAGGGGATAGTTTCTGGGGCTCCAGTCAGGGTTTCAGACGCTAGGTTTGACCGAGAACCCTCTGTAGGGATGGGAACCAGGGGGAGATGAGGTGCGTGCGCAATGGGAACACCCCAAAATCCCCGGCACCGTGGAGAGCCGACACCCCGCAGCCCACCGCAGCCGGTGTCTCTCGGTGACGACTTGTCTCTTTATTTCCAGCCCCGGTAGATGACATTTCCCGACTCGGGAAGCGGCAGCAGAAAGCCCATCACGGAACCGCTTTCCTGAAAGCGGAGCCTGGAAACCAGCGCCTCATTTGCATATTCATAAGCACCTGATAAATTAATCATGATGGCAGCGGCGCTCAGGCTGGGAGGGAGGTGACGGAGAAGGCGGCACCCCCTGCACAAACCCCTCACACTCCTCGTCCTCCAGCCACAAAATGTTTTGATCCCTTCACAACTCAGCTGAGCCCCCGGGACGCTCCCAGGGAAGGAGCTTTGCCCCCCCCTTCGCCTCACTACCCCAACAAGCACCCAACAGGCAGCCATTGCCCCGGCCCCCACCCCTGCTCCCTCTCTCCGGTGAGATGCAGAGCAGATGGGCTGGAGCAGACAGCGGACCCGAGGTCTGGGGAGGTTCCTTTGCCACGGCCAGACTCCCCTGCTGCTCCTATCCCAGTGCCTGTCCCACCCCGGACCTGCCCCAGTGCTGGCAGACCCTGGCACCGGCGCTGCTGAGGAGTTTGGCCCCAAAAATCCCCATGTGTCCTTCCCTGCACTGGTGTCTCATTGGCTGCAGGTGAAGGAGCATCACCAGGAGTCTGTGCCTGGCAGCTTTGGAGTGGGGTAAGACACAGAGGGGAGAGGGCAGGGGAGCTTGGCTGACACAGAGCTGCAGGAGGTGAGAGATGGGGGTCCTATCCCACGGCAGAGGAGACTGATGCCATGCACACAGCATTTGCTCTGCCAGCTGAGAGACAGCTGTGACCTCCCCTTCACCAGGCAAAACACTCTCCAGAGGCAGATCCAGTTGGAGTGTTCTCAGTGTCCCTGCACTGAGCCACCCTACCCTGAGCAGAGATCCTGCTTCAGATTGCTCCCAGCTCAGACAAACAACAGAACCTTGTTTGGGATCTGCTGGTGTTGGCAGATGTTTGGAGGAGTCCCCTGCAGAGAGAGCAGTGGGAGAGCTGCAGGAGACACAGCAGTGTGGCCGAGCAGCCGTCGCTGTTAGCAGGGTGGTTAATATGTTGGGCTTGGTCTGGGCCTGCGTAATTAGCATCTGAGCAGTAATTACTCACACTTGGCCTTTCTATAGCCTGCTTATGGGTTTGATGATTCATGTTGCTCCTCGAGGTAAGCCCACCCTGGACTCAGCAGCAGCAGCAGCCACCCAGCACAGGGCAGCACCTCAGCAGCACCCCACAGCCACCTCGTGTGTGTGGGAGGAGAAGCATTCAGGAGATGATGCCACGGTGACCTGGGGGTTTGCTGGCACCAGAGCCACAAGCTGGGCAGGTCCTTGAGCAAATCAGGGGTGCACAGACACCCTTGGTCACACTTCACCACATGGGAAATGGGAAACCCACCTGCAAACACCTCACTGGGGCCAGCACAGCTCAGCCATCAAAGACCAGAGGTCAGCATGGGCTCCCTGCGTTCCTGGGCGCTGGTCCCAGGCAAGCAGGCTGCGCTGTCCCTGCTGGTCCTGGTCCCCTCTCAGAGGGGCCTGGGGCAGGTTTGTAGCACTGCTATCAGAGACACCCAGACTCTGAGCAGTCCTCCAGCTGCTCCTCAGGGAAAAGCCTTTTCCAGATGGGCTGCTGCCTGGGTGGGCTTCCGATGCCAGCCAAGAAAAGGGGCCACAAGCTTCACCCAGGATGCCATCCAGTGCCAAGGGAGGTTGGCACAAAGAGAAGGAGTCAGCCAAGCCCAGAGGCAAAGGGCAGGGAGAGTTGCCATGGCTCCTCTTCCTCAGGGAAGACACCAACTCCAGATCCTACACACCAAGGAGAAGAGCAGAAAAATAGAAGCCCCTCCAGAGCCTGCTCTTATCCTCAGCTCTGGCCCCAGGATTTGGCCAGCTGAGCACAGGCACCTGCCCCACACCTGTGGGGAGAAGGCAGAGCTTAACCTCCTGTGTGCTGCTGCCTGCGATGGTGCACACCCACAATCAGCCTAGGACACTGCTGTGGACCATCCCTGCTCCTTGCTGCACTCCTCCAGATACTTCTGTGGGGCTGACGTTGCCCCTTGCTGCCTAGCTGTCAGGTCACCCTCGGGCAGGACCCATGGGCCGGGAAGAGAGTGCACTCCTGCTCCTGCCAAACCCGTGGGGGTGGGACACCAGGGTGCAGAGCCTGACCCCACCTCTCTGATGTGGGACGTGGTAACGGGGGCAAAGCCAGAGGCACTTCTGAGGTTGGACTCGACCAAATCCTTTTTTTCTTCTTCCCACGTGGGATAAAGCCCAAAATTGTGCATTCTAAGGTCAGGGCTGGACTCCAGCAGCTCCCTCCTGGCTCTGCTCAGGCAGCAGCAGCCGCGGGGTCGGAGCAGCCGCACCAGCCTCTGCTCCCCGAGCATCTTCCCACTCTTCCATCCTGGGAGCTTGATTATGAACTTCCACCGAGGTAGCTCTTCCCCCCCTCCCCTCGACAAAACGAGGCTTTGGCAGCAGAGCCCGCGGAGCTGCCTCCTTCTGCCCAGGTTTTGCAGCACGAAGGCCACGACGATGTGAACGGACTCCTGAAACCGGCACCGGGGCCGCTCTACTCCGGGCGGCGGTTCCGTGCTCACCGAATCCCCTCTTTCCCAGCTCCCCGATGAAACCCTGCACAACATTCCCCTCTCCTCGCCCAGCCAGTCCCGTGCCCTGTGCTGCTCCAGCTTCTCGCCAGGGCTGCTGCAAGAGCAGCAGCATTTGGGTCTGCATCCCCCGAACAGTACCCTGCTCCTGCTCGGTTTGCAGGCAGCGTGTTGGGGTGCTCAGGATTCAGGGATGTCCCCGGGAAGTGTCCCCAGCAGAGCCAGGGCTCATTGGGTGCACAGCTCAGGAAGAGCGTTTCAGAAATTCACCCTGCATCTGCTTTGGAGCTGGAGGGCAAAGACCAGCTTGGCCCTGTGGTGCCCACCTGGCCGGCAGTGCCTTCAGGCTGGATCTTGGCTCAGGATCTGCTGGCTCTGGACAGTCCTAGGGTTCAGGGCACACCCATCAGAACAGCAGCTCTGTGCCCATCCAGGCTCTCTTGCCCATGAACCACAGAGGCCACATGCTCTGGTCCAGCTCCAGAAATGGAGCCTACAGCCCCTTGGGGTGGGTCAGGGGTTCCTGGTGTGGTGCTTCTAGAGGGGCACGATCCCCACAGCCTGGCTGCTGCTCCATTTATGCCACACCTCCCACACCAGGTGGAGCATGTCAGAGAGGTGTTTGGCACACCAGGATGAGCAGAACAGCTCCAGCGAGTGCAGCACGCGGAAGGCTGTGGGATGGAGGAAGCCTGCGAATTCCTCTTCTGTGGGGTGCCTTAGGTTGCAGTGAACAGGACCCCAGCAGCAGGTTGGGCTGAGCAGAGGTGTGAGGAGCTGCTGGAAGTCCTGAGACGCTCCAGCCAGGCTGTGCAGCATGCAGAGGAGCCACCCCGTGCCCAGCTGCTGCAGTCCATTTCCGAGGGCACCTCACGCCCAGATTTACAGGGTGTGTGCAGCAGGACTGTGCTTTACCCTCGGTCTCCAAGTGGGAAAGTGAGGTGGTGTCTTTCCAGCAGCTTATGGGGGGTCTGCATCAGAGCAGGGGGCTGAGCCCACATCGGAACCCTCCCAGGGCAGCTCTCCCCTCTCTGTGATTTATGTTTGACTCTCTCCGGGGACGCAGCTCCGATCTTCCCCCTCTCATTACAAAGCCCAGCAGGACAAAGGCAGCTTTGAGGGGTTTTCTTCTCCCGCGTTGCCAAAGTGCAGCCTGATGATTGTAACCCCAAATTCTCTGTGACACCCCAGTGACCAGCACCTCCCGAGCTGGCTGCAGCAGCCCCTCGGCTGCTGCCAAGCCTGTGCATGAAGGTCTGATGGGCGCTGCAGGGTGGAACAGCCCAGCCGCGCAGCGCCAGCAGGCTTGGGGATTTCCAGCATCCTGCTCGACGAGTGCAGAGGAAATTAAAACGTGGATGGATCAGCAAGACGCAGACAAATCCTCCACGGCCCTCATGAGCAGCCTGAGCTCCAGTGCCAGTGGAGCAAGCCCCGGGCAGCGCACGGCCACCAGCCAGCCCCCTCCAGCCTTTCGGGGGGCTTGGAGTATTCTCACTGAGGAGCAGAGGCAGCACCCAAAGCACTCTTTCTGAAGGTCTGTGACCAGGGAGAAGGCAGAACCTTGGCAGAGCAGCTGCTGTCAGTGGGCAGCCAGCACCCAACAGCAGAACTTGCTCCAGCATCTCACAGTCCAGCTGCAATTTCCTTCTAAGCACCCCGCGGGGACAGGAGCCACCAGCCCGCGGGACACTGAAGTGCTTGGTTCTGCCAGCAGAACCTCACGGAGCCCACCACTGCTGAGGCCACACTGTGAGCAGTGGGGCTCAGGCTTGGGGTCCTCGCTCCAACAAGGACTTTGAGGAGCTGGAGCAGGTCCAGAGAAAAGCATCAAAGCTTAGGAAGGGTCTGGAGAACAGGGCTGGGGAGGAGCAGCTGATGGAGCTGTGGGTGTTCAGTGTGGAGGAGGCTAAGGAAGACTTTATTGCCCTCTACAGCTCCCTGAAAGGAGGCTGCAGCCAGCTGAGACTGGTCTCTTCTGCCAGAGAATAAGTGATAGGAGAAGGGGAAACAGGCCTCAAGTTGCCCCAGAGGAGGTTTAGGTAGGACATGAGGAACAATTTCTTGTTCTGGCCCAGGCTGCCCAGGGCAGTGGAGGAGACCCCATCCCTGGAGGAGTTTCAGAGCAGTGGAGATGTGGTGCTGAGGGCCACGGTTTGGTGGTGCCCTGGCAGTGCTGGGGTCATGGCTGGTCTGAAAGGTCCCTACCAGCCCAGAGGCGTCTGAGACTATCCCACGATGGTCTGTGTGCAGCAGTGCCTCCCTGGGGCATGAAGCACATCTTCATCCTGGCACCTGCCAGCTCAGCCCCTGCTGCTCAGGACTTGCCATCCAACAGCAGAGCTCAGTACCATGCAGTGGACCTGAGCTCACAAGACATGAAGCAGCTCACATAGCATGGAGCAGCTCTGGCCTCTCTTCTGTTCCTGCTACCACAGCAACAAGCTGCTCCCCTTGGCTCTCCCTGCAGCCATCCCTGCTGCCATGGGCACTGGGTTACAACTGAGGGCCGTGAGGAAGGGGCCAGGGGAAGGTTGGCAGCGACTGGTGAAACTCAGCCCATGTGGAGGCACCAGCTGAGGGCCAGGATCACCACCTGGGCCCTGCTGTGCAGCCCCCAAGGACTCACTGCTCAAACCCACCTTTAAAGCCCCTGCCTGGGTGGGTGAGCTGAGCAGGGAGGGGGTGAGGAAGCCACAGGGCACGGTGCCAGGCTTGTCAAGGGACAGGCTCCAGCCAAACTCAGGCACTTGATGGCCACCTGTGATCCAGGAGGACATTTCTGCCCCACGCCCATCCCTCCACGCTGCCACTTGTAGCTCCATGCACACACACAGCTGGCCTGTGCTGACAGAGCAGACAGAGCCTTTGCTGAGCCCCTGCCAGCCCTGAGCCTGCCCAGGGACCAAACCAAGCTGCTGAGCACAGCTGATGCCAGAGGTCCTGAGCCAGCCCCTCCAGACTGACAGCAAAAACACCCTGAAGACAAAAGGTTCCAGTTCTCACCCTGCCTCACAAACAATGCTCAGATGTCCTCTGCTTACCAGAGGCTCTAATCAGCAAGAGGCATTCAGCAGCCTGGGAAGAGGCTTCACACATCACCCACCTGCCCCAGCCAGGCTGGGGCACAGGGCTGGGCACAGTAAGGAACCAAGGGGTGCTGCATCATGGCCTTAAGGAGTCCCAGGCTGAGTGTTAAAGCTCCCAAGCACTAGGCCTGGGTTAGGACTGGGGCAAGGCACAGAGCAGCCCCATGCAGCAAGAGCCCCCAGAAAGCCTCCCTCCTATGCTGGGGCTCCAGCCGTGGGCTCCCCAGGGGAGCAAAGCCAGCCCCAGAGACACCACCAGAGCCACCGGTGCAAAACACAGAGACTTTAATTAAAACCAGAGCGTGGGGGAGCTGCTGCGGGCAGAGAGGGCCCCGAGTGCTGCGCGGAGCCAGCAGGGGAGCAGAGCCTCAGGGACCAGCGGTGGAGGGCAGCAGGAGCAGGGGAAGCCAGCGGCTGCCATACAAGGGGGGCAGGTCCCAGGCGTGCTGAGGAGACCCAAACGAGCAGCAGGCAGAGTCGAAAAGCCCCTGGCAGGGGTGTGCAGGCTGGGCAAGGAGCAGAGAGCCCTGCAGCAGCCTCCTGCCACCTCCTTCAGCAGGTCCTGAGCCCCAGCCTTAGGGTGCAGTGGCACCTGCATGCCCGGGAGGCAGCTCCTCAGCCTTCTGCGGTGCTGCACTTCACATCCCTGGTGCCCTCCCGATGCCAACACTGCCGCTCACCCCCTCCAGAGAAGCCTCATTTCCATTGGGTGCCAGGAGCTGTGCTCCTGCCCTCGGGCTTTAGCTCAGCCGCTGCTGGCCACACGCAGTGCAGCCTCAAAGCACCAAGGCCACCAGCACCGGGAGGGGGCAGAGGTGGAGAGGCTGAGGGCATCTCTGCTCGAGGCAGTGGCTGCTGACTGCTGCACGGGAGTGGCTCAAGCCCCAGCAAGCACAGAGGCCTCCAGCACCACTCCGAGTGGATCCCTCTGGAAGCCAAGAAAAATCAGGTCCCACTTCGGAGCAATCCAAAGCTGCAGCCCAGGCTGCCGCTGCCACTGCATGCAGATGGCCCCTCCCGGCCCTCCCCTCAGCCCTGCCTGGCCAGCAGCAGTGCAGCAAAGCTCTGCTGCAGCGCTGTGGGCAGCTGCCCCTCACCGCCCCTTTGCTGTCCCCACCCTGCGTGCCTGTGGCCCCTGTCCAGGAGGGAGCAGGCCTGGCACCAAGAAAAGCACAAATTCATCAGCAGGGCGTTCCCCTCCCTCCCCCCAAGCCAAGCAGCCAGGCTGGGGGCAGCCCTACCCCCCCACGCCCCCCCGCCACCTCTGTGCCAGATAAAGGGTCACTGCTGCCTGCCCCACCCGCAGCAAACACCCACCCAGAGCCCTGCCCAGGTGTGGACCTGGCCCGGGAGGCCACAAGGAACGTGCCCTCTCACGGGCAGGCTGTGGCACCACAGCTCCACCCGAAATGCCGCTGCTGGGGGCGCTGAAGGGGCTCTGCCCGAGGGCCAGCACAGCAGCAGCAGCAGGAAGGGGCTTGGGCAGGAGCTGCTGGCCTGGGCCCTTCACACTGCTGCTTTCCAGGGCCAGGGGAAGCTGCATGCTTGCCCCCAGGCTGCCTCTGCCCGCAGGCTGGGGCCCTGGGACCCCTTTGCTGTGGGGCTGCCACTACAATTTCTGACCCAGCAGCAGCTGTGGTCAGCTGGTGCCATGCAGGCCAGCCCAGCCCCGGGCAGCAAAGCAGGAGGAGCAGAGGGGCATGCAGGGGGCAGGAGTGTGTTGGGAGGTTTTGTGCCCAGAGGGAGCCCGAGCAGGCACCATTCCAGCAGGGTCTTTGCATAGCTGATCCCACCGAGCTGGGTCCCTCAGAGACTTTGTGCCCATCTCCAGAGCCAGCTCAGACCCTCACAGCCCAGGTTGCCAGCTTCACTGCTGAGAAGAGGTGGCAAAGGAACCCCAGGGAAGCTGGCAGGGAGATGGAGGGAGGGGCCTGCCCTCGCCCAGAAAACATCACCAGGGGCTTCCAGCAACCCAGAGCCAGGCCCTGCACCCCCTCAGCCACTCTGGGCCTCCCGGAGCCAGCAGAGGCAGCTGCCCAGGGGCACCTGCAGGCTCCCAGCTCAGTCCCAGCAGTGGCTTCCCAGACCAAGCAGCGACACTCAGGAGGGACACCCCAGGGCCCATGCCCAGACCCCTCCTCACCCCTGCCCTAGAGGTGCAAGCAGAGAGGCTCTGCTGCTAGGCAGCCCCCCACGCCCAGAGCCATGCAGCCCAGGGGGCTGCTGGGGAGGGGTCCCCGTGCTGGAGCCCTGCAGGAGGAGCCAGGCCGGCGAGCGCTGGGGATCGGTGACTGCCGACGAGGACGTGAGGAGGGACCAGGCTGGCGCGGGCACGGCGATGAGGATGGGTGGAGGGAGGAGGCAGAGCTCCTGCCGGGCCCCCTAGGACATGCCGGGCTGGATGGGGAGCAGGCTGCCAAACTTGAAGTGCTGGATCACAGGAAACTTCTCCAGGCACTGCAGGAGGGCAGAGAGGGTGAGGGCAGAGAGGGTGAGGGCAGAGAGGGTGAGGGCAGAGAGGGTGAGGGCAGAGAGGGTGAGGGCAGAGAGGGTGAGGGCAGGGCACACTGCTGCCTGGCACAGGCAGCCAGAGCCGCAGCCCCTCAGAGGCAGCCAGCCTGGGGCTCAGCTGCAGGCAGAGGGATCAGCCCCGGGCTCCCACTGCACTCCCACCAGGCTCTCAGGCCAGCAGCAACACAGCCCAGCCCTTCCCTGCGGCCAGAGCTCTGCTTGCTGAAGCCCAGCCCCGGAGCAGCAGCAGGGCTGCGCCAGCAGCTTTCTCCCTCATGGCTTTGAAGAGCTTCACCCTGCAAGCTCCTGGAGAGCTGCAGAACCTCCCAGGGCAGAGCCTCTCCCTCTCCAGGGCAGTGCCCACACTAGGCCCAAGGCACCACCCTGCAGCCCCAAGGAGCTGCCCAGATCTCACTCCAGGTTCTCAGGGCCTTCGACCAGACAAGCATCAGTGACTTTGCTGCCATAGTTCCTGTCGTGCTCCTACCCACACCAATCCCCCACGCCGGAGTTCCCACTCCCACTGCAAGACAGGGCACAGGCAGAGGGCAGGCAGGCAGCTGCCCTCAAGGGCAGGCAGGAGCATTTGTGCTCAGCAGCTCAGGCCCAGAGCACTCCCTTTGGAGCCAGGGGTCAGAGAACTGGTCCCAGCACCACTGAGCTGCTCAGCAGCACAGCAGAGCTAAGCACATCTGGAGGTGGTGGGGGCACAGCCCAGCTGTGCCTGCTCCTGCCGAGCCACAGCACAGCACCAGACTACCTGGCAAGGCACCAAGGGCAGGCTGCCACCATCAGGGCACATCACCTTCAAGGCTCCCTAGCACTGGGAGCTGCTGCCAGCCCTGCACAGCCACTCAGACAAAGCCTGGGAGGAAGCCACGCTGGGAACACAGGCACAGGGGCAGCAGGGACAGGAATGAGCACTGCAGCTGCTGACAGCTAAAATGTCAACCCAGAAAGCTCCAAGGAGCCCCATGGAAGACCTGAGTGGTCTGGGTTCTAGAGGAAGAAACTTCACCACCAGTAGGGAGGAGGAGTGGGGATCCACTGCACAGAACACGTCCCCAGCCCTGCAGTTCTCTCTCCAGCAGGATCAGCATTGGGAGTGCAGGAGGCAGGACCCTCCTTGCACCTCCAGTGGGTGAAGCTGCTGCAGCCAGCAGTGGCTGAAGGGGACAGGCTAAGGCCCTGCTCAGCACCACCCCGAGTGCACTGAAGGGCTGCTTGGGTCTCAGCTGAGGAGAGAAGATTCATGCCCCAAGCCCAGCCCTGAAAGATGGAGCTGGATGAGATGCAATGGAAACTATTTCCTGCCTGGAGCAGGAGGGAAAGGTCAGGAGCCTGGAAAGCAGGCTCAGGGGACAGGCAGCAGGCCTGCAGCCTCCCCCACTCTGTTCCCAGGCAGAGGGCAAGAGCCCCTGCACTGCCAAGGCAGCACAGCCAGACCCACTGCAGAAGGCACCAACACCCCACTGAGGGCACTGTATGCAGCCCCTGCCCAGCCACGAGGGTGCAGCTCAGCTTCCTGCTGGAAGTCACCCCCGGGTGGGGCAGGGGAGAGCCCAGAGGGCTCCTCAGATGAAAAGGGGCTGGGGGCTGCCCTCTGCCACCCTGTCAGAACAGGCTGCAAGGCAGCCTCTGACTTCTGCTGGTCTGCTCCTAGAAGGGACAGGTAGAGGGGGTGGGCACAGGGGGCACCAGGCAGCTGCTGAGCAGTGTGGAGCATGTGGGATGCTGAGGGAGGACTCACAGCACAGGAGGGCAAGCCTGGCACCTGGGGACAGGGTCTGACGGGCAGAGGGGCATGCAGCCAACACCTGGAGTCAGCTTTGAGAGCTTTGCCAGCCAAAACGATTCTGAGGGAAGCACCAAGGCAGGGCTGAGGGCAGCAGCTCAGGCTCTGGGTTTTGGGCTACCCACATCTCACATTAACAGCACCCCCATGGTGGGGGCTTCCCCTCAGAGCCCCCAGCTCCCACTGCAGAGCTTCCAGCTGCGGGTGTCCCAGCAGGCAGGCAGCTTCTCAGCGCTGTGAGTGGGGGCAGTCCCGGGGGCACCCCTCGGAGGAGCAGCAGCGCAGGGGTGACCCCGGCCCTGCTTCTCCACTTGGGAGCCTGGGAGGAGGGAAGCTGAGCTGGGGGCGGAAGGAGCCAGCGGGGCTGGGAGTGACACCTCCAGATTAGAGAGGTATGCGGCCTGGAACCCAAACACAGGATGTGCGAGCGGAGGAAGGGCTGGGGGAGGGAGGCAGCCCCCGCTCGCAGTTAACCCCTGCCGTGCCAGCCCCAGCACAGCTCCGCCACGGCCCAGCGGCAGGACTGCCCCGAGCACGGCCCCGGGGGGCAGGCGGAGCAATGCAGCCAGCACAGGGAGCTGCACCCCCCCTGCTCCTGCAGCGTCCTTGGCACAGCCAGACGGTGCCACCCTGCCCAGCAAGGGCTGCCTGCTGCAGCCGCTCCTGTTCCCTCCCGAGGCCCAGATGCGGTGGTTCCTGTCCTGCTTCCTCCAGCTCCGCGCCGGCTCAAGCAGGAAGGAGATAAAGGAGAGCCAAACCTGCCCAGTTCCACGGGTCAGGGGTCAGCAGGAAAGCTGCTGGGGCTGGTGGAGAGCTGCCAAGGCAGGGAGGTGGCTGTGGCCCACTGCAAGTCCCAGGAGTCCTGGCGGGGGCGGGGGGGAAGTGCTCAGCTGGCTCTGGAAGGGGGAATGAGCATTGACACTGCCCCCAGCACGGCAGGGCTGACAGCTGGGCTTGATCCTGCAGGCCTGCTCCAACCTTAGTGACTCTGATTCTCTGAAGCAGCTGCCTGGGGACCTGAGGAACAAACAGGTCAAAGCACTGGCCCTAGTTTGGAAACCTGCAACTTGCTCCATGGGAAGACAAGAAATGGCCAAGCCAGGTTTGCAAGGAGCAGCCACCTGGAGCCTGGCTCCGGGGCAAACGCCAGGCAGGCAGCAGCCTTCCAGCCAAGGAACTGCCAAGGGTTCCTAAGCCACCTTCTGTGGAGGGGAGCAGCCTGCTGGGACGGGGCCCTCAGCAGTGCAGAGCTGGCCCACGGCACAGGGCAGGGGGCCTGGGGCCCCTGCCCAGGGCACTCACCTCAGCCTTGTACATGCGGATGAGGCCCTGGTTGACCTTGGACCAGGAGGGCACGGCGCTGATGTTCCAGAGCTGGTTGGAGTGCTCGGCGAAGGGGCCTGTCTTCATCTGCAGGGGAGGCAGCAGAGGGCTGGGGGCGTGGGGCCAGGCAGGAAGCTGAGCCTCAGCAGTGACTCAGGCTCACATCTCTGCAGGCAAACAATCCCCCAGCCCTGGGACCCACGCACGGCCACCTCCCTCCCCACACTGCCTCCCACTCAGCCACAGCCCAGCTCCCCCTCCCCGACCAAACTCAGCCTTTTCCTCACCACCCCTCCCTCTGCACCCCTCCTCATAAGCCCTTAGCCCCACCTAAGCCCTGCAGCAGAGCTGGCCCCACACTGTGCCCGTTCCCCCCGAAGGCTCCCGTGCAGCTCTGCTGAGCCCTCCAGGAGGATGACTCAGTGCCATTCCCCACTGCCATCCTCATCCACAACAGGCGGCAGCCACCAGACAGCCACCGCCGACTACCACTGGCCGCTGCTGCCTGGGGCACGCAGGGCAGCGTGGGCTGGCAGCAGTGCCCGGAGCCCCAGCCCACCCCACACTGCCTCTGGCAGAGGAAGGCTCTGGGGGAAGGCAGGAGCAGCTCCAGCCCTGCTCTCCAGAGCGGCTCCGAAGCTGCCAGCTCTCAGCAGATGCTTCCCGTGGTTTGTGTTTGGCTTTCCATGGGTTTGAAGCCTCAGTGTCCCTCCTCCCAGCGAGAGGGGGCTGGAGGAGGGCAAGGGGGAACTGCTGTCGGGACCGTCGCATGCAGATCCCCCGGGTTGTTGCCTGTCCTCCTCCTCCATGAACAGAAACAGACCCTCGGGGAGCAGAGGCAGGACCAAGCAGCCCCTCAGAGCGGGCAAGTTCCCATGACATCAGAGACCACAAGGCCGGAGCCTGGCTCAGAGGAGCGTGGGGAGAGAGGAATCTCTTGGCCTGCTGCTCAGGACCAGAGGCTCAGCAGCTAACCCCTTCCCTGCACGCACGGGGCTGGAGCCCCCAGAGCCGCTGCTGCCCACTGCCAACGCCAGCAGGGCTGAGCCCCCTGCACGGAGCTGCTGCTGCCCTCCTGCACACCAGCCTGCAGCAGGGCAAGAAAGAGGGAGAGCAGGGGGACAAAGCCCTGCTGCCTGGGGCTGGAGCGGGGGCGGGCGGAGAGGCTGGGGGCTCCCCACTGCTGGAGGGCACCGACACAGCTCCACTGCCCTGGGTGGTTCCGGGGCTGGGGACCGAGCGCTCCCCGCGGCCCTCCGCCACGTGCTGCTGCGCGGCCGACAGAGCCAGCACGGGGCTGAGCACCGGCGCTCGGCACAGGACGCCAGGGAGCTCACAGCGCCCACCCTGGCACGGCAGCTTGGCCACACTCGGGCACCAGACCCCGCCCTGGCACTGCCACCACCACCCCGCGCCACTGCCCCGCCTGGCTGGCGCCGCCGCCCCGGCCCGAGCACGCAGGAGGGCGCCGGGGGGACACGGAGCCCGCGGGCCGTGGGCTCCCGCGGGCCGGGGCATGCGGCGGCCCCGGGGCGGTGACTCAGCCCCCTGGAGCCTTTGTGCGGGGCTGCCGGCGGCCCTCAGCACCGCCCTGCCGCCGAGCCTCGCCTGCCTGCGCTGCCAGCCACGGCCACATACAGCTGCTCCCAGACCCTCCTCATCCTCACCTCACTGCGGGCAGGAGGCACAGCTCAGGTCCCAGCCAGCTCTTTGGAGCTCTCCCTGCTCCAGCACCACACATCTCAGTCCAGAGCCACCCTGTAGCTCTGCCAGCATCTGTGCCCTGCAGCCCTGCTGGGTTCAGCCTGGCCCGCAACGGGAGCCTGGGGCTCGGGCACACACGTGGCCAGCCCCGGCCCTGTGGGCATCCACATCCCAGAATCCGTCCAAGGGCTCCTTCTGGGCTGGAAGGAAACAACCTGCCCGGCCTGGAGCTTGCCCTAATGGTGCCGAGATGCTGCACAGCCGCCCGGGAGCTGCGGCTGTCTGCTACGTGTGCAGCAGCCTGAAAGGAGAGCTGCTGCCAGCTGACCAGCTGGGAAGAGAGGAGGCACAGCGCTCGCCCATTGGACTCTTTAAACCCTTCTATCTTCTCTGCCGTTTTGTTTTGTTGTTGATTTTGGAGAGAGCCTCTGGAGGCTCAGGGCTGCCCCAGCCCCCTCTCGCGGCTGCAGGAACGTTCCCGGGCTCCCCGCGAGAGAAAACTCACGTTTGGAAAGAAAAAAAAACGCGTTTGGAAAGAAAAACCTTTACAAGAGGGCAGCGGTGCCTGCGTGCCGATGGCGAGCGAGCAAACAAGGTGCCCTGGGCAGCCCTGGCAGCCCTGCACCCAGCGCTGCCAGCCGCCAGGCGGCGCCGAGGGACGCAGCAGCAATGCTCAGCTCCAGCAATCTCCATCGCCAAGGTGAGGAGCAAGGAGTGAAAGCACTTCCCGGAGCCTGCGATGGGGAGCAAGGAGGGAAAGCACTTCCCGGAGCCTGCCAACAGCCAACTTGGTGCCGGCAGCAGCAGTGAGCTGAGCCAGCAGCACAGTGCTGTGTGTGGGCCCTGTGTGCTGCAGCTTCCCTACACAGCACAGATGCAGTTTAATGTTCTTAGCAGGTTTTTGCCCTGTCTGCATCTTCTTGGCTCCTGCTTTCCCATACCCATCCTGATCTCTTCTGGCAGTGCCTTTCTGCTGCCCATGGGACAATTTCTCTCTGCATTAAGAGTTAAACCCAGTGAGGTGCCAAGCACCCACAAACCCTGCTGGATCCAGCAGGACCTGACACAGCTCCTCCTGGGGTTTGGGCCAAAGGCTCCTGTGAGGATTGACACAGGAAAGGCTAAGCTCACATTCTGTAGCCTCCTTCCTCACCTACTCACTGAATTAGAGAGGTGAGGAGGGGGAAAGGCAGAATTCATCCCATCAGCTCTCCCCTGCCAGGGACAAGCACTCCCTCTCCACTGCAGAGCCTGTGCCTCTGCTGCCCTTGCCCAGATCCTGTAGCACAGAGAATGGCAGAACCATAGCCAGATCACCCACTGCAGCTCCCTCACTCAGAAGCACTTCCCATGGCTAGCAACAAGCTGAACGTCACCAGTCCCTCACCCAAGGGCCCTGCAGTGCTGGAGCAGAAGCAGGGCCCTGGCAGTGCTGCCAGCTGGGTGAATCTCAGCCCCATCTCTGCTCTACACCACCTGCAGAGCAGGCAGCATGCAATAGGCAACTCCTCTGGAGGAACACAGAGGAATCCAAGCTGCACGGGCACTTGGGAGCCTGCCCCAGGCAAGGGGAGGCTCAGGGCCTGCCAGGCAGCACCCAGGGGCTGGAAGGAAGGGAAGTTATCGTGGCATGCCCAGGGGTGCTGCAGATCCTGCTTCCCCTTCGGGCTGCACACAGGCACCAGACTTCTCCACCAAGCCCCCAGGGTGCTTGCATCCAAGTGGTGGTCCAGGGCTGTTTTTGCTCTCAGTGCAGTTCCCCTCAGCTGCAGCCCACAGCCCCCTCTGGCCCAAGCACAAAGCCCTCTCAGCAGCCCTGTCCCAGCTCCTGCACAGGGAGCATCTCAGTCGTGCCACAGGGGCACCCACACAGCTGCACAGAGTTTGGAAGCAAACCCACCAAGAAAGGAAGAAGAGAAAAGCACAGCTTGAGCTGAGTACCTAATGTGAAGGGAACTTCCCTGTGCCTCCCAGCCCTCACCTCTGTGATGAAGAGGATGCACTCTAGGAACATGAAGTCCTTGTGGTTTTCATTCACCACCTTCTCGTCAACGAAGTGCCGAGGCTCCAGGCTTGGATGGTCTAGAAAGGGTAAGAGACAACAGGGAGTAAGCTGTGTGACACTTCCCTCCCGAGCCCATGTTCCACCAGCCCTTGTCCTGCCCCCTCCCAGAGGGGTGGTCCCCATCGAGCTCCTCACTCAGCACAGAGCTGCTCCCTTCCACCTTATCCCTCACTCCAGCACCTCAGCAGGGAGGGCACCCAATAAACTCCCCAGGGTAGAAAAAGAGACTTCTGGCACCACAGCCAGGACTCTGCTGTTAGAAAGTTGTGGCCACTGCAACAGAGACCAGTGCAGTGCCCAAGGAAGCCTCCTGCCTCCCAGCTTCAGCAACCAGCTCTGTCTGGAGAGCTGAAGAAGAAAATAAACCCCAGGCAAACTCCTCTGCACCGTCAGACACGGATCTGATGCATCTGAATTTCAGTCAGACCCAAACTCCATCACTTCTGCATCCAGACAGGCAGGGCAGAGGGCAGGCAGGGGCAGGAGCAAGGTGTGTTAGTACCTATCAGCTGGGAGCTGCCCCAGATGAAAGGCAGGAACTGGAAGTCATCCAGGCCCCACACACCCTGGCTGCCAGCAGGCTCCATCCTGTAGGTCTTCTGAAGCTTTCGCATCACTTCGAGGTACCTGAGACCAAAGGCAGAAGGAGTGAAGAGAAGGCCTCCTCTGCTTGCACTGACAGCAGGGCAAGAGCCAGCCTGGAGCAGCACACAGCTGTGTCACTTTCAAGCACATCTGCAGCTCCTCTGCCCCAGAGAGCAGCCTGGTGGCACCTGGAGGAGCAAGCATCAGTGCAGGGCTCATCTGCTCTGCACTGAGACTCTGCTCTCCTTCAGCAACTTCCAGAGGGGCTCAGGAAGCTTCCACCTCACAGCAGCTGCTGCTTCTGCTTCCCAGGTGGAAAGCACAAGCTGGAAGCACTGCTCTGTGCCACTGGGCAGTGGCACTGCTGGGTCACACCTCTGGGCTCCAAGCAGCCACTCCACCACTTCCGTCCCTACCAACCCCACCCAGGGGTGGGAGGCTGCCAGCTGCACAGAGCTCCTGTGTGCAGGGCCTGCAGAGCTGATGGATCCTCTGCTCAACTATCCTCACAGCCCTTTGCCCACAGGCCTGCAGGGCTCAGCCACTCCTGCCCAGGTCCAGTGACACTGCAGGCAGACCCCGGAGCCCCTCACAGCCACGCTGCTGCCAGCTCTCCTGGAGGCAGCTGGAATGGATCACTGGGCAGCCCTTTGAGGTCTGTCTGCCTCTCATCTAGGTCTGAACTTGCCTCCAGGTCTCCCATTCTGCCCTTTTTTCCCAGGCCCTTCAGCCCTCTCTCACCACTCACAGCTTTGCAGAAGGCCCTGGAGTTGCCCAGCTCACACCCAGGAGGTGACTCCTGTGCCACCTCTCATGGCCAGCGGGTGGGGGTGAGCAGAAGAAAGGGGCACAGTCACCCAGGACACAGGCAGCCACTCCTCACACATCTCAGCCAGCTGGCAGGGGGCACTGCCAGGGCCCAGAGCCTGCAACCCTCTGCCCCCAGTCACCTGTTGAAGACCCTGAAGACGATGCCCAGTTGGTCGTCCACACGCAGCACCCCCAGCTTGCACAGGCAGCACAGGAAGGCTGCGAAGGCAGCTTCATGCCCTGGGGACAGAAGCATGAGGAGATGTGGCACTGGTGCCTCTGGGCAGCAGCACAGCCTTGAAGAACCACTGTGGTGCCCACAGCGGTTCCTCAGAAGCCACAGCAGTGCCAGTCCCATCTAAAGAGCCCTGACCCTCCTGCCCCTGTTAATGCCATGAGCTGGCAACAATCCATTCCCGACCAGCCCCCACCTCTGAGAGGTGCAGGAGGTGACTGCTGACCTGGAGAAAAGGCAAACCAGTTCCAGGTGTGCTGGGAGCAAGGCAGAGCCTCTCCCAGGAGATGGCACAGCAGAAGTGCAACACCAGAGTCAGCTGCTGTGAGGATGTGAGAGAGCCTCACATCTGCAGGCAAACAGATTTCCTCCTGCTCCCAAAATATCTCGTGCCGGAAGGAGGCAGACACCACGGCACTGCTGGGAACAACCTGTCCCACGGCAGCGCCACCTCAGCCTGAGCCTCAGCAGCATGCTCCTGCAGCCAGCAGCAGGGACAGAAGTGCCTCCTGGGGAAGGCAGCACAGCAAGGCAGCGGCTGCAGGCTGAGCAGCAGTGGCAGGGGCAGAGCAGCCATGGCCCAGCCACTGCCCCTGTGCTGGGGCACTCGGGAGGGCAGGCAGGGCCCGATGCCCTCCCCGGCTGCGGCAGGCAGCAGCAGGGCCCTTCCCTGGGCCAACACCTCCCCCTGCTGCCAGCCAGCCGCAGCTCTGCTGCCAGCCCCGGCACAACCGGCAGCCCTGCTCCTGCCCACCTCGGGCCCGCTGCTGAGGGCACAGCTGCCCTGCAGGCAGAGCAGACCAGGAGGAGATTCTGGTCTAACTGAAGGCAGCAATCCCCAGCACCTGCTGAGGTGCTGGCACGATTCAGGTGCCCCAGGGAACCCAGACAGGAGGAAAATCCTCTTGCCTTCAGATCTCAAAGTCCTCTGCTGGCAGTGATGCCACTCTAGGGAGCACCAGAGTTGAAGACACCTCCCAGTGCCCAGGAGCTTGGTTCCCACTCAGTCCCAGTTAAGCTCTTGTTCCCTCTCCCTGCTGCAGATCAGCAGGGGCAGAGCACACAGCTCCTCGGGGGAGAACTGATAGGGGGGGTCACAGCCCAGCCCTGGTCCTGGCCCCAGCCCTCCCAAAGCCCACCCTGGACACAGAGGTGAGAAGGCCCCAGAAGAGAGGGGGCTGTGCCAGGCTGGCACCAAAAGCAGTGGCAATGAGAGCTGTAGAGGGAGCAACAGCAGGAGGGGACCCTGGGTACCTGTGCCATAGTCGATGCGGGTCGAGTTGCCCACCGACTCCTTCAGGTACACAGCCACCTCTGGGGCAGCTGCAGCCAGCTGCCTGGGGAGCACTGTAGCCACCAGCTTCTCTGCTTCCTGAAAGACACAGCCCCCTTGGGTGGGTGCAGAGCTGGCACAGCCCAGAAGCAGCCTCCCCCTGCTGCCGAGTGGCAGCTGCCATGGGGCCAGTCAGTGTGGCACTGGAGCAGACTCCTGCTGGAATCCTCTCCAGAGATGGAGCAGTTCAGGGAGGCTTGTCCTGACACTGCCCCAGGCCGCGTGCATCCCGTGGGGGAGAAGCTTCAGCACCCAACCACAACAACCCAGCTACGCAGGGAGCCTTCCCCAGGGCAGCAGCGCCACAGCAAGCTCACCGCCGCTGGGACTGTGCCTGGGACACCTCCAGAGCCCAGAGCAGGCCAAGTGCCCGAGATGGAGCTGAGCCACAGCTCCCTGAGGCTTTGTGTCACCGTCAGCTAGCAGCCAGAGTGGGCACTTACAAAGCAAGGCTGCTTCTTGGGCTTGGAATGTCCTGGTGGCTCACCCAGCACCTGGAGCTCTAGCCAAGAGCATTGGCATGGCCCAGAGGAGAGGAGCAGCAGCTCAGGGGGCAGAGGTGGATTCTTCACAGCTTATTTTGGGCTGCTGTGGGGCTGCTTGGCTGCCAAACACCACGGGGCCCATCTGCTGGCCCGTGGGCAGTGCCCCCTGCGGGAGCTGCAGCTCACCTGGTCCAGCCTGGCATACCAGGTCCTGAAGGCCTTGTTCCCGAAGCGCGAGGGCTGGTCCACGGGGGGGGTCTCCTCGATCCACCTGTCCAGGGTGTCCAGCACTGCCAGCAGCTTCTCCACGGCCTGCCGGGACAGGGCCAGGCAGCAGGGGCACAGCCACACCCCACGCACTGAGGGCACTTGGAGCAGCTCTGGGAGGCTCTGCCCGCAGCCAGCCAGGCCTGCCAGGGGCTCTGGGCCCCTCCAAGCAGCTGAGCAGCAGCCACAGCAGCTGGGCAGGCCCCGGGCAAGGCTGGCCCCTGGGGCTGCGGAGGGGATTCCTCCTTCAAGGGCACAGAGGACAGCACAGGCAGCACTGCTCTGACTTTGCTGCAGGCGCCAACCTGTGAAGCTGTCTCCTGGGCTGGGCTCCCACTCTGCAGCTCCTGCTGGCAGGCAACAGCGCAGCCCAGAGTTCCCAGCCCTTCAAGTGCCACGGGAGGGGGGGCAAGAGGCTGGGCATGGCAGAGTGACTGCTGCAGACTGCTCCCTGTGTCCCCTGGGGCTCTCCTGGTGGACAGAAGCTCCCCCGGTGCCACGCTGAGGATCAGCTGGCAGGCAGTGGGATTGGGCAGGGCAGGAATCCACTCACCCACAGGGTCAGGCGAGGGCCTGGGATAGAGGACAAGCCCTGGGCATGCCAGGAACATGAAAGAGCTAAGTGCCAAGGGAGGCGAGGAGGGGCAGAAGCTCAGAGTGTCCTGGTGAGGCTGCAGTCCAGAGCCACCCACACACCAATGATCCAGATCTGGGGGGGCCAGGGCAGCATCACCCTCTCTGTGCCAGCTCCCCACTGCCCCAGGCCAGGCCTGGGCCCTGCTCTGCTCTTTCCCAGCTGGCACATCCCCCTCCAGGTAGGCACCGGCGTGCCCAACGCTGGGCTGTACTGAGCAGCTGCCTGGCACTGGTGAGTTACCCACGGCACCAGCAGCTCCCTGGGGCAGCCACTGCCACCGCACCTCAGAGCTCTCCCCACCAGGGCTGGGTGCTGCCAGCACAAGCGGTGGGCAAAGGCTGGCTCCTTCCCCCCAGATCTGGCCCAGGCTTTGCAGAGCCAGCTCCAGCCTCACCCTCCCTGCTGCTGGCTTCAAAGGCATTACAAAGCCCGAGAGCAGGGCAGGGCCCAGCTGCTGCAGCCTCCGCAGGACAACGGCAGCGCCGCAGCTGGCACTCGGCTGGCACTCGGGGCCCTCCCGGCGCGGGGCAGCGGGAGCAGCTCGGCACTGCCCAGCAGAGGAGACTTGGCCGTGCAGGGCTGACGGCAGCAAGGGAGCAGGGGCAGGGGAAGAGCAGAGCTTACCGCAGACAGGCACCCGCAGCCGTTCTGCCTGCCTGGGCTTCACCTTCCCAGTGATCAAAGCAAGGGCAGCCCCCGCGCCCCCCCACTCCCCCTGCTCTTCTTGTGCTGATTCCGCATCCCCTTGACCCCGACTCTGCTACTGGTCCCAGAGGCAAAGCAGAGAGCTTCCTGCAGAGCAGAGACCTGTCAGCAGCTCTCGGAGCTGGAGCCAGGCAGGCAAAGGTGCTGAGCAGGCAGCACAGCAGCCAAAGCTGCCCACGGGGACCGAGCCTGCCCCCGAGGGCCCTGTCGGAGGGGCAGCTGCTAAACCCAGGGCACCTTCTGCTCCCCCCACACCCCTGCTGGGAGCAGGGCAAGCTGCACGGGCAGCCAGCTCGGGGAGCTCTGCTCGCTCCGCGGCCAGCAGCGACCTCCCCTTGCTGCTCTGCTCCCTGACGGAAGCCACAGCCCTGGCAAGCAGCCGCAGCGCCGGCAGCCGCTGCACGATCCCCTGCAGAAGCTCTCCTTGGAAGAGCAGGAGACAGCTCACAAGGCATCAGTCAAACGGCCTCCTGCCAGACAGGCTGCAGGGGAGCCCGGCACAGCAGCTCAGCTATCGCTGCCCGGCAGCTGCCTCCAGCAGCGCCCCAGACAGCTCCCTGCAAGCTTCCAGCAGGGGCAGAGCGAGTCCAGCAGGTCCCAGCAGGGCTCGGCCCCAAGAGGAGCCGGCAGCCGGCCTGGTGCCCACTGGCTGGTCTGGAAGCACGGAGCTGTCCCTGCAGAGCACAGCAGAGCAACAGCAGCTTCCAGGTCACCTGCCAGAGGAGAGCAGGTGCTCAGGGAGGGGGAGGAGGCTGGCACAAAGCACAGCAGCAGCTACAGCAGAGAAGAAAGCAGAGCAGAGATGCAAGCAGAGGCCGCGAGGGGCTGAGCCTTTAAAAGCAGAGCTAAGCAGTTTGATCTACAAAGGAGTCCTAAGAACAGGCAACCTCATCGGCAAGGAGCCCCAGGGATGCTCCACCTGTGCCCCAGCCACAGGCTCCTGCTCTCCTGGCCGCCAGGGGAATGGGGCACAGGACAGGTCCCCCGACACTGCCTGAGCACCCGAGGTCCTGCCTCTGGTTTGTTGCTTGGACTAGGACCCCAGAGGGAAAGCATCCAAGAGGGATCTGCTGCAGGGGTGCAGCCCTGAAACAGCTCTTGCCAGAGAGCTGCAGGAAAGGGGCTCCCACCCTTTTGTTGTGCTCGGTTTCAGAGCTTTGTTTCCCTGGAGCTGCTCTGTGAATGGTTGGGAACCAGCGAGATCCTGACAGGGACAAAACTCAGAGGAGAAAGCCAACAGCAGAGAGCAGAGCAGCTCTGACAGCAGCTTCTGCTGAACTGAAGGAACAAAAGGTGGACACAAAGCCTGCAAGGGAGTGACTCTATCCCTCACCCCCACCACAGGCAGCTCCTCCTTCCCACTCGGGTCCCAGAAGGGAAGGCTGGAGTTGAGCTGCCAGCTTCATATGTGAATCATCAGGACACAGATCACCTCTGCTGCTCTCCCAGCCCACACAGAGCCACACACAGGGCCCAGTCTGCTCCCCACTCTGGATCTCTCTGGACCATTCCCAGCTCTCCTGCACAGCCATGACGAGTTTCAGCAGTGGAAATATATCCAGGGAGCTCCTCCCTGCAGTGCAGAGGGAGAGGGGTGCAGTGTACAACACGGAGTGAAGCTGGTGGCCACCATGTGCCCTGCAGGCCGTGGCAGTACCGCAAGGGCCCTCCTGCCAGTGGTGAGCATGGCTGAGGCCAGGCAGGCGCACCAGTGAGGACATCTGCCCTTCCCCTCCAGCTCCAAAGGCAAGGCAGGCTCAGCCAGTGACCTGTCTCCAGCCCCACACTGTCCCACCAGGGCCTTGCCCTGGGCCCTGCAGTGCCCTTGGGGGGTCCACAGCTTGCCCAGCTCAGCCACAGCGTGGACTGAGATCTGTGCTGCAGTGAGGAAGCCCAGGGACAGGGCAAGTGCCCCAGGCCCTACAGAGGCCAGAGGGAGAGCAGCAGTGCACAGCCAGGAGGTCAAACCACATCTTCACAGCACCACTGATTGAAGCCAGGCTGAGAACAGGGTTCAGACAGGTCCCTTCTACATCCTCCTTCACACCAGCAGCTTCTGTCCATTTGCAACTTGCTTCATTTCCCATGCAGCAGGCAGAGCCTCTGTGCCCTGCAGGCTGATATCTGCACCCCCAGGCAGAACCCAGCTGCATTTATGCCCCCTGGCTGCCAGAGGAGCTGCCAGGAGCTGCCCACAAAACCTAGGAAATGTCCACTATAGAAACAGAAAACCCCAACCAGGCAAGAAGAGAGAGACAAGAGGAGGCAAACTCTTCTCCTACCTCGGACACTTTGTACTGGCAGGTGAGCTTCTTGCCCCTGACGCCCTCGTTCAGCGTGAGGATGAAGCCCATGTAGTCTGCGTACGCCTGCGGGCACAGGGCACGGCCTCAGCCTGGGCTCTCCCAGCCCCCCCGGCACGGCCAGAGGGCAGGGCCCACGGCTCTGGGCAGGGAGATGGCACTGAGAACTCCGCAGCACTGCACGGGGCAGGGAGCCCCAAACCACACCTGGGCGGCTCCCTGCTGCACAGCTCCCAGGCTGTGCCCTGCGCTGCTTCTCCCAGGCCTGCTCTGCCACCTCCCCTGTCCTGCACCATGCAGCAGGGGCAGCCAGCCCAGGCTCCTCTCCAGCCTGCCCTTTAAATCCACTGCTTTTGAAGCACCATACACAGTGCAGCTGCCCCAGCTCTAAGCCTTTGAGCTTTGTGCCTAGACTGGCACACTGCCACCTCCCTGGCACAGAACTCCTGGCCAGGAGCAAGCCCTTCGGCACAAGAGACTGAGGAAGCCACACCCAGAGCTCTGCCTGGGACCTGGCCCCAGCTGCAGCTTCTCTTCAGGCATCAGGGACCAGTCACCAAGTGAGAACCTGCCGCTGAGAGGCAGGACGGGGCTGGGCTGCCACCCCCCAGGCAGCGAGGCGAGGACCTGCCCGCTCCACCTGCCCACACATGCTGAAGAGTTCTCCAGGAACTGAAGCCTTGGCCCCAGAGCTCTCTCCAGTACAGCAAGGTGGGAAGGCCCCGGAGAGGGCCAGGCATGAGGAGCTGAGTTCCAGCAGCCCTGGGCAACCCAGGGTTGATGTCATGTGCAGGCCAGGCAGGAGGGAACTGTCCCCAGCATCTCCTAGAGCTTCCTGGGAGGGAGCAGTCACCATCGGTGCCCATCTCTGGCCACTCTCAGCCCCTGGCCTCTCCCCAGCTCACTGCTGCACAGAGCACTGGCTGCCAGGCTCCCCTCCCTGCCAGCTCCTTTCCCTCCAGACACAAAAGAATTCCCTTCCCACTGCCTGCCCCAACCTGCTCTGCCTGCTGGCTGCACCAGACGCACCCAAGCAGCCTGCCCGGAGCTGTACCTGAGAGCGCTTCCACTTGGCCATGTCGGACACCACATTGATCTCCTTCCTGGGGATCATGAAGCTCTGCTGGAGGGGAGGAGCCTCCTCCTCGGAGGTGCCTGAGAGATGCAGAGAAGAGGTAAAACAGGCAGTGGAGAAGAAGAAATCCTCTGTCTTCCCTCCTTAGAAACCCACACTCATTTCTCAGGAGAGAGAGAGCAAACAAACCCATCCCAGCCTGTGCCATTTCCTCACCAAGCCCTCCTGGTCCCTGCAGAGCACACTCCTAAGCACTCGAGGCTTCAGAAAGTGGCATTAGGTGGCCCCAGTGTTTGTCCTCACCACTGAAGATGCATTTCCCAGCCAGCCGGCAGGGCTGGTGCCAGGAGATAACAACGACAGCATCCAGATGGTTTGATTCCTTATCTCTGGAGAACACAAGCCTCAGGTGGGGCTGGAGCGCAGAGCCCTGTGCCCTGTTTTTAGGGCAGCCTGAACTGCCTCGCTCTCGAGGGGACACCTCCTGCAGACGGAGCTGCAGCCACGCAGCAGATGGCAGCCCGGAGCCGCAGCTGCATGCTGAGAGCCGCCAAGAGCCCGCAGAGCCCTGGGGGAGCCCCGGGTCGGCTATTTAATGCAAACGCATTGCAGGGACCCTTCCCCGGGTCCGCCGAGGCTCCAGCCTCCCCGGCACATCCCCAGCTCCTCACCTCCTACCAGCTGCACTGACACAGAAAACCCAGGGAGGAGCTGGCAGGTACCCCGGGAGGGAAGCAGCGAGGTGGGAGGCTCACAGCGCTCACAAGAAAGCCCTCGGCAAGAGCTCAACCTCAGCCACGCGTCTGAGGCAGGGGCAGGAGGGGCTGGGGCGAGACGGACAAAGCAGACGCGTCCAGCGTCAGGCTTCACGGGTGGGGAGGGGGCACCGAACTCAGCCGAGAAACGGCTTTGATACGCCGGCAAAAAGGTGAAACGACTCCCACCTCGGGCAGGGGAAGCTGAGCCACGCCGCAGGGCTGCAGGCGCCAGGCAGCCCCCAGGCTCCGCCAGCCAACGCCTGAGCGCCAGACCCGCACCCGTGAGCGCCCTCGCAGCGCAGAGCTTCCCCGCCGCGGCTCCTGCTGCGGGTGCAGACCCCCCGGGCGCACCAACCGTGTCCCTGCCGCCGCGGGGAGCTGGCCCTGACCGTGCCGGGCGGTTACGGCCCCGCAGCTCTGAGCCCGGCGCGGTGCCGCCGGAGCTCCCACCCGGCCGAGGGTCTGGGGGGCTCCAGGGACCCTCTGTATACTCAGCAAAGCCCTTTCGCACCTCACCCCACCGCGGGCCCGGGCAGTCGTTGCCGTTGCTCTGCCGCAGTCTGGGGCTCCGACCCTGGGCCCCAGGACCCCCGTGCAGCATGAGGCCCACGCATCTCCTCCTGCCCGGCACCCCGCGCCCCAGGGCACCGCTCCAGGGCCCCGAGCGCAGCCCCTACCCCAGAAGGCGCCGGAGCGGCCCCGGCCCAGCCCTGCCCGGCCGCCCTCACCTGCCCGTCGCTCGCTTTCTGCCATCTTCCCGGAGCCCAGCGGCCGCCGCCGCCGCTCTCACCTTTCACCTCCGGACACGCCGAAGCTGCCGGCGGCCATCTTTGAACGGGGCAGGCCGCCCGGCTCCACCACTCCTGGCGCTGACGGCCTGGACCCTTCCGGCCACCGTCGTGGCCCGCGCCGCCATCCCTGTGCGGGGCGCAGCCTCCTCGGCTCATGCAGGGACGCGGGGCGCAGCGGCGACGCGAGGAACGGGTGAGCGCGGACGAGAGAGGAGGCTCCCTGGCAGCTCCAGGAGAAGGCAGCTGAGGGAGGAGCCGCATCCCTACTGGACACCGGCCGCGACGCTGCCTGCCCTCACCGCGGGATCTTGCCCTTTCCAAAGATGGCGTCGCCAAACTTCAGGGCAGCGGCGGAGCGGGCCCGCCCCCTGGCGGCCGAGCGCGGCGGCAGCGCCCGGTGTCGCCGGTGTCCTTGCGGTGGGTGGTGCCCGGAGGCAGACGTGGAGCCATGATAGCCTCGGTGGCGAGGGCTGTGGTGAGTGCCAGCCGCGGGGACACCGGGTGGGGTGCCTTCAGCCGAGCCCGGACGGGGCGGAGGGGCGGGAGAAGGCGGCTGGGCCGCTGCCGGGGAGGCGGCAGGGCTGGCGGCGGTCAGGTGGCCCCGGGGGTTCTCCGAGCCGATCGGGTAACACAGCTCCCGGCCAGCTCCGAGCCTCGACAGCGGGCAAGAGCCGGCGGCCAGCAGCAGGCAGGGCCCAGGCCTGGGCCCCTCCACTCCAAGCTGTCCGGGGCCGTGCAGAAGGGGCAGGGCCGGAGGCGGCTCCGCAGCGCTGCTGCCCTCAGGCCACCCCGGCCCGAGCGTGGCGTCGCTGCCGCCACGAGTCCCGACTGCCCGGACTCGGGTGCTGGGGCGGTGCAGGGGGCACCGCTCCGGCCCGTTCTCTGGGGTGAGGGTCGCGGTTGAGAGCGGGGCGGGCAGGAGCCGTGCGAGCGGGTGGGCAGGGAGCCGCTGCGCGGAACCGGAGCCGCCTTGGTCCCTCCGTGTGCCTGCGGCAGCGCTGCACCTTGGGGCGGTCACCGGAGCTGTCGGAGGTGAAGGGCTCGGGGCTGGCCGGGGCTGGTCAGGGGCTCATCTGCGGGGCTCACAAAGCCTGTCCCGCGAACCCACCCCGAGCTGGCAGCCGCTTACGGCGACCGCTGATCGCGGCGGGAGGAGGCAGAACCGCGGGCAGCTGCGGGACGGACTGGCTCCCGGAGACACTGCCGGGTCCCGGGCACGGCTCTGGGCAGCCGCGGGACGGACTGGCTCCCGGAGACACTGCCGGGTCCCGGGCACGGCTCTGGGCAGCCGCGGGACGGACTGGCTCCCGGAGACACTGCCGGGTCCCGGGCACGGCTCTGGGCTTGAGGGGGCCTCCGGCTTCGAATTTAAAAATAAAAGCAGGCAGAGCTCTGCCTTCTGGCACTAAATGTGGCTGTGCTGGGAATCGGACACCGCTCGGAAGTGCCTCCTGTTCCCTGTCTCCAGCCTGCAGGTGGACTTCCCACCAGCCTGACAGGCTCTGCGAAAGGTCATCTGCTGCACTGGAACGCGGCTGGGGGCGACGCCAGCCCGAGCGCAGGCGGTGCCACACGCCCCGTGCTGTGCTGCTGCTTGTGGGCAGGGGTGGGCTGCCGGCAGCTGCCGGCGCAGCTGGGGCCGTGGCTCCTGCTCCCACCCAGCGCTGCAGCTGGACCGCGGACCCGGCAGGGGCCACGAAGCAGGGACACGCTTCCACGCCCTCTACCACTTGGAGTTCTCGGTTCGTTGGGGTTGGGATTTTCACCTTTGCCCCAGGGACAATCTGAAGCCATTTGATGGGAATCGGCGTCCTCGCTCTCGGCTGTGTGGAAGCCTGTTCGGGGGCCCGTCCCGCCCCGTGTGGGAGGCTGTGTGCTGCCTGCCCCCAGGCCATCAGGCACACCTGCAGCTGTGCTGCACAGTTCCATGCGTGTCCTGCCTTGCACAGACCTGGTGTTGGTGGTTTCTCCAGGGCTGTCAGCTCAGAGCTCCCCAGGGTCTCAGCCACGGAGAGGTGGGGTGAGGGCATCCAAGATAGAGTCTCGAGCCCGACTCGGTCTGCTCCAGTGGCACAGGAGGTCCAGGCCTGCAGGAGAGCTCTCCTCAGCTGGCCCCCAAGTTGCACTGTGGCCCCAGGAGTGCTCTCTGCAGCCTGTCCCCGCGGCTGCCTCCTGTGCCAGGGCAGTTGGGGTCCCCCCTGGCTGCTGCTCAGGCTCCTTCTCAAAGGCTGCTCTCGTTCGTTAGCGCAGGCAGCAGCTCCCCCAGCACTGTCCCCTGTGCCATGGCTCCCCAGCCGGGCAGCGCAGGGCTGGCAGGCAGTGCCCACGGGAGGGCTGCCCAGGGAGGCACCTCCGCGGCAGCTGACGCAAGCCGATGGCACAATTCCCCCGGTTGCTCCCGGGCCTGGCCTTGATCCCTCTGAGCAGAGCAGTCGGGTGGCACCGTGCTAACGAGTGCCGCCCTGCCCGGGCAGCCTTGTCAGGTGCAGGAGGAAGCCAGGCCGGGCCGAGGCACAGCTTTACGGCAGCTCCTCTGTCCTGCCAGCCATGCATAGGAGGCAGAAGCAAGCAGAGCAGGTACAGTACGGCCATGGTCCATCTCCTCCCAGCTTCTCTCTCCTGCCGTGCCTTAGGAGTTCCTCCTGCTTTTGTTTCCACCTCTGCTTCTCCAGAGCTGGCTCTGGCGGCTCCTAGGAGCACAGGGCACTTTCGGGGGGGTCTGGCACCTCGCAGGTTCGGCTCTCCCCTCTCTGTGCTTGGCTGCTGGGGGGGCAGTTGTGCTCTCACAGGCATGGGAGCCCAAGGGAAGGTCCTGGCTGGCCGCGGCGCGGAGCCTGGAGCGGTGCAGGGGTGGGAGGAGCAGCGGGAACTGAAAACCCTCCGAGAGCAACTGGAAGGTCTCATGCCAAGGGGTGCCCAGGGGGATCCTTTGTGGGCAGCACTAGCAGGGTCATTGCCTGGCCAGCAGCTGGGCTTACTCTGCCCAGGGGAACAGGATGGTGCCTTCTGAAGCTGCCACTGGCCCAGGAGCCTCTTGGCATGGCTCGCAGTTTCCTCAGCAGCTCTCCCTGTTGTGTCCCCATAGGCTCCTGGCCAGTGCCATACTGGTAGACCTGGAGAGAGGCTCTGTTAGTAGAGCTGGGTGCTGCAGTGCCTGGCAGGCCAGCAGCATGGAGGAGCAGTGCCCAAGGCCCTGCCAGCCCTGCCTGGGCACACCAAAGGCAGTTTTGGTCCTGCCCTAACCTTAGCTGAATTGCACCAAAGCCAGGGGGAGTTTGCCTTGGCACAGGGTCCTGTTCCCCTCCCCAGCCTTGCCCTGTTGTCAGAAGCAGTGCAGCAGTTTCTGATGGCACAGGAGATGAGGAGCTCTGCCATGGCTATGCTGTGAGGTTGGCACAGTTTGACTTTGCCAGGGGGATGGAGTCTCTCAGCTGGAAGGTGCCCGGGGAGGGGCGGATGGATCCTCCCCTGGCAGCGTTTAGTCAGTGTCCTGGCAGGTGGCAGCTTCCTCATGTCTTTCCTGGCTGTGCTGCAGCCCCCCAGCAGGCAGGCACAGACCTGTGCCTTGCTGCTCTGATCCCGCGCTGAGACATCAGAGTCCCCTCGCAGAGGGTTGTGTGCTCCACAGAACTGTTTGGGTTGGAGAAGCCCTGCAGGATCACCCAGACCACCACGGCCCCAGGTGCCATGGCCAACACGGTTCTTGAACCCCCCAGGTGTGGGAACTCCACCACCTCCCTGGGCAGCCTGTGCCAATCCTTGGCCACTCCTGCAGCAGAGAGATTTTTCATCATCTCCAACATAACCCTGCCCTGGCACCATTTCAGGCCCTTTTCTTTCCTATCATCTGACACTGGGTGCCAGCCCCCTCCTCACCCAGCCCCTGCCAGGGGCTGCCTGGCAGTGAGGCTCCCTCGGGGGAAGCTGAGTCTTGACCTCTGCTCTCTGCTTTGCAGGCCAGGCCGCGGGGGCTGCTGAAGCCCTGGGGCAGGCTGCCCGGCAGGCTGCAGCTGCACCAGGTGGCACTGCCCACCCTGCCCGTGCCGCCGCTGCAGCAGACCCTGGACCGCTACCTGCTGGCCCTGGAGCCCATCGTCAGCCGCGAGGAGCTGAGCCACACGCAGCAGCTGGTGGCAGAGTTCCGCAGGCCGGGGGGCGTCGGGGAGAGGCTGCAAAAGGGCCTGGAGAGGAGAGCCAAGAAAACGGAGAACTGGGTATGCTGGGAGCCCGGCCCCGGGCAGTGGCTGGGCAGGGGGGAGGCCTGGTGCACACCTGCAGCATGCTGGCTGCACGCCCTGGCACCTCTCTTTGCATGGCATCACCTGCATCAGCAGCCGCTGCTGCCCCTGAACTGTGCCAGCTCCTGGCTGGCCTTGGCTGTGCACAGCAGGGAGCTGCTGCCCCTGCCAGCCTCACCCAGCTGCCCTGGGAGGCCAAAGGAGACCTCTGCTCGAGCCCTGCCCTGGCAGTCCTCACTGCCATGCTCACCCCCCACCTGCACTCCCAGACCCCAGATGGTTTGCTTGCCCAGTGTGGCACAAGCTGGGGGCAGGATGCTGAGACTGCTCAGCTGGGCTGAGGCCAAACGGCAGCCTGCAGGGTGCCTTTCTCTGTGCCAGCTCTCAGACTGGTGGCTGAAGACAGCTTACCTGGAGTACCGCCTGCCAGTCGTGGTCCACTCCAGCCCGGGCGTGGTTTTACCCAAGCAGGACTTTCTGGATCGCCAAGGCCAGCTCAGGTAAAGTCCCTCTGCCCTCTGGGGCTCCAGCTGGGCTGAGCTGGCTTTGCTGGACAGGGAGGAGGGTTGGGAAAGGGAGAACTGCCCTGTGGTCCTGTGAGCAGGGGAGGCTGCCAGGGACAGGGCAACTCCTGCTTGCAGCACTGAGTGCTTCATCAGGGGCAGCCTCCAGCCAGCAGCTCACACCCTGTGGTTTGGTCTGCGCTGCACCGTGGGCAGAGCTCTGGCAGGAGGCATCGTGAGGCTGTGTCTGACACCAAGAGGCATTCAGATGGTTGTGTGCAGTTACAGGAGGCCTAAAAAGCAGCCCAGGCATGAGGGGGCACAGAAAGGCCCCAGGGGCTGGTTGGCAGGGAAGCAGAGACTGCCCCTGCTCTGCCAGCTTGCCTGTGAGCTGTGGGTTAGGAAACCTCCACCAGGGACTCCCCAGCCCAGCCTGCCTTTGCCATGTCCTCTGCTCCCTGTGGTCTCCCTTTGCTTCCTAACCACCATCACGAGTGTTGGATCCACCTGCTGGACTTCAGCACTGACCTTTGTGCCCACACCTTTGCTCAGCTCCTCCTGCTCTGGCAGGGAGCAGCCAAGGGAGCAGTGAGCTGGGGACAACTCCTCCCTTCTGCTGTCTCACATCTGAGCATGAGCCCTGCAGGGACACTGAAAGGGCCACTGGGCACATCTCTCATTATTCACTCTCAGCTCAGCCAAGCAGAAGGTAAGGTCTGGGCACTGGCAGCGTCCCAGCCAGTGGGCACTGAGCAGCTCCCATGGCAAGTCCAACCTAAATGTGTTTGTGCAGCCTGTGGCTGCAGACAGGGCCTGGCAGTGTGGGCTGAGATTTACCCTTCAGCCAGCAGAGGTTCTGCAAGCAGAGTGCTGCACTCCTGCCCTGGCTGCACACCAGCTGCCCCCTCCCCAGCTGCCCCCCAGCCCAGCTCTGCTCCCTGGGTGGGAATACAGCTCCCTTGCTGGTGCTTCCCAGCAGTTTGGCTTGCCCAGGTGTTGCAGTTCTGACTGAGAACACTCTGCAGGGTGTCTGATGTGCTCAGCAGCCCTTAGCTCCTTGGAGCTGTGCCCTTTGATCTTCCCCAGGGGCGAGTGGGCTGAGCACATCTCGATGGCACTGCCTGCTGACACCAAATCTTGCAGCACTTCAAAGCTCAGCCGACCGCAACCTTTTGCCACAGTGACCTCCTGCCTCCTTCTCCCATCTGTGGGTGGGAGCTCCCAGGTCAGAACTGGGCAGCCTGTTGCTGCCAGCCAAGCAGTTTGCTGTGGCTCCTCACAGGCTGTCCCAGCTGGCAGCTGGCACTGGCTGTGTTTATGCTGGCCCCTGTAAACCAAACACCTCAGTGTCAGCTGCAGCTCATCTGCCTTGGCTTCTGGTCCCTCTGGGCCAGGGGGATCCTCTGAAGAGTTAGCAGCAGAGCTCTGACTGGGAGGGGACTAAGCAGTGGTGAGTCCTGGGTGCAGGGAGACAGCACTCAGGGGAGGGCAGAAGTCCTCTTTCCTCAGAGCTGCTTTGATGCAGAGGCTCAGAGCCAGGACCTGGCGAAGCCCCAAACAGGCAGCAAAAGCTGCTGCTGCCAGAGGCTCCTTTGTGCATCTGGGCTGCGCTCTGCTTGCTTGACAGCTGCCCAGGGAGATGTCAAATAGGGAGTGCTGGGGTAGGGCTGTGCAGCAGCTCCAGCAGCCAGCCAGAGGTGGGCACAGTGGGGCCTTGCCAGAGAGGCCAAACTGGCTAAGGAGCAGAGAGGAGTCTCTGAGAACATCTCTGAAGCTCCACATTGCCTTTCTCCAGGTTTGCTGCCAAGCTGATCGAGGGCATCCTGGATTTCAAGTCCATGATTGACAAGTGAGTTGGTGGCTGCTCCCTTGTGCCATGGGGGGGCTGAGCCTGGTCAGGAAGCCCCCGAGGAGAAGGCAGGAGAAGGCAGCTGTGTGTGTGAAGGGAGGCAGCTCAGCCCCAGCACTGCTCGCTGCCAAGGCCGCCCCTGCACAACAGCAAAAGGACTTTTCTCTTCCCACCTTGTTCCTCTCCCTGGCACACGTAGGGCCTGGAGCAGGGTGAGCCTGACTGGCAGCCCCCTGGAGCTGCACCCTCTGTGCCCACAGAGCAAGCTCCAGCTCGGGAGTTGGTTTCCCTCATTTTGCACTTCTGTGTCTCTCACCTCCCAGCTCGATGGGCTGTGCTCTGCAGACCCTGGTTTTGTGTCTGCCTCCTGCTTTCCCCTGCCCAGTGGCAGAGCTCTGCTCAGCAGGCCTGGCTGTTCACCAGCACACCCTGGCCAGGCCCAGGGCCAGCCGTGAGGAGGGGAGCTGGAGCAGGACTGCTGAAAGGGTTGCTGGGCCCCAGGAGCTCAGGAGGCAGCAGATCAGGCTCCCAGCACTCCAGGTGCTGGCCCCAGACCTCTTCCTGCCCCGCTCCACAGGACACGTCTCCCAGTGCCTCCTGCCTTGGGTTCCCTGCTGCAGCCAGGGCTGTGGTGTCACAGAGCAGCCTTTCCTTGCCCCTTCCCCAAGGAGAGGCCAAACAGACGTTTTGTGTAGCCCCTCCTAGGAGAGAGGGTGGGAATGGGGCAGGCCCTTTGGACACCACCAGCACCGACACCTTCAGCTCCTCTGGGGTGAGGGATGGCAGCTGCGTGGCTGAGCCTGTGCCTGCCTGGGGCTGCAGGTCCTTTTGCTTATCTGGTCTCCTCTCCCCCTCCTTGCTGTCCCAGTGAGACCCTGCCAGTGGAGTACATGGGGGGGAAGCCTCTCTGCATGAACCAGTACTACCAGATCCTCTCCTCCTGCCGCATCCCCGGGCCCAAGCGGGACTCCATCGTCAACTACGCCCAGGGCAAGAGGCAGTCCAGGCACATCGCAGTGGTGCACAACTTCCAGGTGGGGCAGCTGCCCCTCGGGGCCCTCTGCGGCTGTGCTTCAGAGCAGAGGGGACAGCAGAGTTTGTCTGAGCAGCTCTTTGCCTCGACAGGGGTCTGTGCCCCCTCCCCTTATCCCCGAGGCCTTAGCTGGGGCTGTCTGAGCAGCCTGTGAAGCAGAGAGACTCCTGGTTCTTGTCCCTGCTGCTCAGAGCCCAGAGGCCATGTCTGGAGCTGCAAATTCCAAGTGGCAGTGGGACAGCCAAGCCCTGCCCCCTCTGCCACGCTCGGCAGCTCTTGTCTCCGTGCTCTCTGAGCTGCTTACACCTGCACCGCTTGAGCCCTGAGCTCACTTCTCAGCATCCCTCAAAGGTTTCCTCCAAGCTGAGCTCTTGAGTCAGGTCTTACCTTCTCAAAGCAGCTGCTCCCTGATCCTGGGGCTGGGCACTGCAGATGATCTCTCATGTTCTGGCTCTGTTCTCCTCACCTGCAGTTCTTTGAGCTGGATGTCTACAACAGTGATGGAAGTCCCCTTAGCACTGAGCAGCTCTTCATTCAGCTGGAGAAGATCTGGAACACCTCTCTGCAGACAAACAAGGAGCCCATCGGGATCCTCACCACCAACCACCGCAACAGCTGGGCAAAAGCCTACAACAACCTCCTGAAAGGTCTGTGGAGCCCAGGGCATGCCAAGGCTCCCCAGGAGCACCCTCAACTCTGCTCTGCTCAGCTTTTCCCTTTGGGAGCTTGTGCTGGGCCAATCTGGGAGCTGTGCACCTCAGAGGGGTGGTTTGGTTTGTTGCAGAGCGGTGCTGCTTTGGGTGTGGAGGGCTCACAGGGGGAGCTTAGGTTGCTAGAGCTGGAATCCTGGAGCTAGCTGCTCTGCAAGTGGGGGGTCTGTAGAGAAGGGATCCGCGGGGCAGGGGGCGGCGGGGCAAGGCTGCAGCTGCCGGCAGCCCAGCCGGAGGAGGGTGGCGGTGCCTGAGCCGCCCCCTGGTGCTGTCCGGCAGACAGGACCAACAAGGAGTCGGTGCGAGCCATCGAGAGCAGCATCTGCACCGTGTGCCTGGACGCGCCCATGCCGCGGGTCTCCCACGACGTGTACAGCAGCCGCGTGGCCGCGCAGATGCTGCACGGGGGGGGCAGCCACCTCAATAGCGGCAACAGATGGTTTGACAAGACCCTGCAGGTGAGTGCTGCCTGCACAAAAGCTTCCTCCTGGATCCCAGAACCCTCCTGCAGGGAAGTTCTGCTGCTGCCCAGAGAGTGGGGCAAGGGCAGCGCAGGAGCGGTGGCTGTGGGGTGCTGTGGATCCCCTGACAGTCACTGTGAGCCCTTCCTCCTGCCCCAGGGACTGGAGCTCCTCTTGCTGCCTCTGCCCACGCTGCCCTGGCAGCAGCTCCCTGTGCTCCTGGCAGATGGAGCTTCTGCCCGAGGGGAACGCAGCCTGGGCTGGGGGGTGCTGCTTGGAGGTCTCCTCCAGGCTGGTCCCTTCTGCCTGCTGGAAGCATCCTGATGGCTTTTTGTTTCTCCACGCCCAAGCTGCCATCCCACAGCATGCCTCTGATCTCTTCTCCTCCACTCGGTCTTGTCAGGAATCTCCAGCAGCAGCCACTGGTTGAGCTTCTCCCTGCCGAGAGGCTTCCAGTGCTCCTCTGCCCAGGGAGACCTTTGTGTGCCCTCGGCCATGCGCAGCGCCAGGCCCTGCCGCCGGCAGCAGAGCAGTGAAGCTGCAGAGCGCTGCGGGGAGCTGCTGCCCCACGCGCTCGGGTCTCTTCAGCGCTGTCCTCTTCTGCCTCTCTCCTAGTTCATCGTTGCTGAGGATGGCTCCTGCGGGCTGGTCTACGAGCATGCCCCCTCCGAGGGGCCCCCCATTGTGGCTCTGCTGGATCATGTCGTGGAGTTCACGTGAGTGCAGTGCTGCAGCTGGGCAGCTGCCCGGGTGCGGTGGAGGCACTGCCAAGGGCGCTGCAGCCACTGACTGCTGCCACAAGTGCTGGGGAAGGTCTCCTGTGTCTTTCCACCCGGATCCTGCTGTGCTTAGCTGAGGGTCTGGTCTCCTGGGGGTCTGGCTAAACACCCCCACTTCTGTGCAGGAAGAAGCCCGAGCAGGAGAGGTCAGCCCTGAGCCCTCTGCCGATGCCCAGGAAGCTGCGGTTCAACATCACCCCAGAAATCAAGAAGGACATCGAGCAGGCCAAGCAGAACCTCAACATGTAAGGGTGCAGCAGGGAGGGGCCTGAGGAGGAACCGAGGCTGTGAATACTCTTCTGCCTTTGGAGCAGCTCAGAGGGTTCAGTGAGGCTTCTCCCACTGCAGCCAGGGAGGTTTCCCAGTGGCTTCTTGGGCCAACAGCACCAAACCTTCCTGGAAGGACACCACAGCCCTGCCAGGAGCAGAGGTGCTGGGAAGGGGCAATGCCTGATCCACCTTATCTAGTGAGGAGGAGCAAGGCCATGCTAGATCTCCTGGGCACTGCAGCACAGACACCCACCCAAGCATGGGGCCTGGGCTCTGAGCCCAGCCAAAGCAAATCCAGACCTTCAGACTGCAGGAGCAAGCACCAAGGAGCATTTCCTCTTCTCTTCCCTGCAGTCTGGTAGAAGACCTGGATGTGAAGGTCATGGTCTTCCACCACTTCGGGAAGGCCTTCCCCAAGTCAGAGAAGATAAGTCCTGATGCCTTCATCCAGCTGGCTCTGCAGCTGGCCTACTACAGGTGAGACCACCAGAGGCAGCTTCTCAGACTCTGCCAGCAGGCTCAGGTGCATGAGCTTGATGGAGGTAGCACAAAGAAGCTGCTCCCCAAGGGGCACCTTTTGCCCATGCCCTGGGACTGAGCAGGAATCACTGATGGAGGCTGCTCCCAGCAAGGTGCAGCTGTGGGTGGGACTTGCTCGCATGAAGCCTTCTTGCCACGGCCCTGCTCCCGCAGGGGGCCCAGGGCAGGCTGGCACCCACAGGGGCCCCGGGGCAGGCCTTGATGCTGTCTCCCTGCAGGATGTATGGGCACTCCTGTGCCACCTACGAGAGTGCCTCGCTGCGGAGGTTCCGCCTGGGCCGCACCGACACTATCCGCTCGGCCTCCGCCGCCTCGCTGCGCTTCGTGCAGGCCATGGACAGCCCTGGGCAGCCGGTGAGCAGCTGGGGAGGGCCCCCAGCAGAGCTGCCCTCTGGGCAGAACTGAAGCCAGGGCAGGGTTTGGAGGGTAGGACCACGGGGTTGCAAAGGTTCTCTAAGAGCATTGAGCCCAACTTCTACCTAACGCCTCCAGCGTGTCCCAGAGTGCCATATCCACTCCTTTTTGGGAGCCCTGCAGGGATGGTGACTCCACCTCGTGGCACAGTCACACCCCTTGGGCTTCAGCTGCCTCTCCCTTCCCGTGCCTGAGAGCCTGTGAAGCAGCACATGGACATTTCTAACCCCACCACAGAGATGTCCCTTCAAAAAGTCTCTTTAGCTCCTCAGAGTGCTGCTACTGGTGGGTGAAGAACTCCATTCAGAGTGGAGTGACACAGCCAAAGTGATTTCAAAAAGCAAACCTAAGCCTGGAGCCAAAGCTGCTGGTGTGATGCCAGCAGAGCGCCCTGCCCCCAGGGAGCTCTGCCCCTCTGCAGAACTCAGGCAGCTCCCTGTGTCCCCAGGAGCAGGAGAAGACAGAGCTGCTGCGGAGAGCTGCCCAGGCCCACAGGGAGTACACGGACATGGTGAGTTCCTCTGCTGCCCCGAGAGCTGCCTCTGCTCAGCCGTGGGGGATCAGTGCTGAGGGAGTGCTCTGGGCCAGCATCCCAATCCTGGCCCCCTGGATGGGGGTTTGCATCCCTTGGGAGAGAGTCAAACACACAAACAGCTTCGGGTCTCAGTGCCAGAGCTGCAGGAGGACCCCAGCAAGCAGAGCCCACGGGCGAGGGCAGTGCCAGTGCTGCTGCAGGTCCCAGGCCACGCAGCAGGACAGCAAGGGCTGACTGCTGCCTTGGAGCACTCAGAGCTGCCCGAGGTGTTCTGCCTCAGGTGGTTGTGCTCCTGCCTTCACCTGGGCTTCCTTCCCTGCCCCAGGCCATACAGGGCAACGCCATCGACCGGCACCTGCTAGGGCTGAAGCTGCAGGCGATCGAGGACCTGGTGAGCATGCCTGAGCTCTTCATGGACACCGCCTACGCCGTGGCCATGCACTTCAACCTCTCCACCAGCCAGGTGGGCACAGCTCTGCCCTTCCTTCCTTCCTTCCTTCCTTCCTTCCTTCCTTCCTTCCTTCCTTCCTTCCTTCCTTCCTTCCTTCCTTCCTTCCTTCCTTCCTTCCTTCCTTCCTTCCTTCCTTCCCTTCCTTCCCTTCCTTCCCTTCCTTCCCTTCCTTCCCTTCCTTCCCTTCCTTCCCTTCCTTCCCTTCCTTCCCTTCCTTCCCTTCCTTCCCTTCCTTCCCTTCCTTCCCTTCCTTCCCTTCCTTCCCTTCCTTCCCTTCCTTCCCTTCCTTCCCTTCCTTCCCTTCCTTCCCTTCCTTCCCTTCCATCATTTGGGGACAGACATTTTGAAGCCTGCTGCCAGCCGCACAAAGCTGCAGATCTGATCTGAGCTCAAGCCGCAGCCAAAGCCAACTGCCCAAAAGGCTTTGGTGTCTTAAGAACAGGAGAGATCAGCTGAAGGCAGCTGCCAGGACAGCACAGTTTATCTGCCCTGCTGGAGGCACCCCAAGCTCACCCTCTGCAGACAGGGTGGGCACAGCTTGCAGTGACTGGTGGGGCCCAGCCTGTGTGTGCTGGAGGTGGGGCTGAGCAAGGAGGTCCTTTTCTGGAGCTTTCTCCTGGGAGGGGCAGCTGCTGCTGCTGGAGCTCCTTGGCTCCATCTCCGTGCCCGGGTGGAAGCCTCTAACCACGCTGCCCCCGCAGGTGCCAGCAAGGACAGACTGTGTGATGTGCTTCGGGCCGGTGGTCCCCGATGGCTACGGGGTCTGCTACAACCCCATGGAGCACCACATCAACTTTGCCATCTCCGCCTTCAACAGCTGCGCCGACACCAACGCCGCCCGCATGGCTCACTACCTGGAGCAGGCTCTGCTGGACATGAGGGCCCTGCTGCAGGCCACCCCCAGGTCCAAACTCTAAGGCAGAAATACGATGCAGCCCGCCGGTGAGAAGGGCTACTCTCAGGCACTCAGGGGAAGCTCACCTGGGACCCTGCGGGACATCTGCAGCTGCTTTCAGCCAGGCTCCCCCCAGTGACCGCAGGCTCTGTGGCGAGAGGCCCCTGCCAGGCTGGGGCAGGACTGGGCTGATGCTCTCCCTGCCCCACTCAGCTCCGGGGCCTCAGAGAGGACTGGAAGCCCTGTGGAGGAGCACAGGAAACACAGTGCTGACGCTCTGCAGGCCTGGGAACCTCCCTGCTCCAGGACACTGGGATCTCCTCCCTGTCACACTGATGCCCTGCACACAGTCCAGCTGGCCACAGACAAGGTGCTCCTGCTGCTGGTGGTGGGCTGGGCTCTCTGTCAGGCCTGCATCGTGCTCCTGGCCCTTGGTCTTCAGGCTCAGCATAAAGCTCCAGACCTCCTGTCACAGCTCTTGGTAGCTTTGCCCTCCTGCACCTCACCTGCGCAGTCAGCAGGAGCCCTGCACTGGAATTTGGAACTGAGGGAAAGAGAGAAGCTGCCTCCTGCTCAGCAGCCCCAGCCCTGCTCTTCTCCAGGCCCCCTTCACCCCGTGGGGCACTGTGGATGCCTGCACTGGGGCAGCCTGCAGGGCCAGCCCAACCCCTCTGCTGCCTCTTGGAGCTTTTCCTCACAGCAGGGTTGCTCAGGTTTGTGCCAGCTCTGCTCTGTCAGAGGACCTGCTGAGGGTGCTCCCCTGTCGAGGCCACAGCAGCTCACACAAGCACCTAACTGCAGCACAGCAGCTTGTGCAAGCACCACTGCCAGAGGCCCTGAAGCACCCAAGCTCCTGTGTTTGGGCACAGAGGGGAGGAGGAATTTTGGTGTCATTCTGCAGGAGGAATTGAACTCAGGTCCCCACCCTTCAGCAGGTGGCTGCTGAGGCAGCAGCATGAAGCAGAGGCCTCAGGATGCTCCTGGCTTGTTTTAGTAACAGGGCAGTGCTTGAGCCCCTGCCCAAAGCAGGGGCCAGGCCCCAGCGGCCTTGCTGAAGGCCCCTGAGATTTGCAGAGCCTTCAGCCACCAGTGCCACAGAGGTGCCTAGGCAGGGCTGCAGACTGGTCCTCTGCTGCCTGTCTGCAGGGAGGGTTCTGGAAGGGAAGGGGCTGCTCAGGACGAGCAAAGCGCTGCTTGGCTGCAGCTCAGGATGAGATTGGGCTGCTCTGGATGCCCCCAGCTGAAGGCAGCTGCAAGCAGCTGATGACTACTCCAAGAAGGCCACAGGAGTCATGGAGCACTTCAGACTTGTCCTAGTCCTTGGAGCTGCAGTGAGGTTCCTGGGGCTGCCTGAGGAGGGGTTGGGAAGGACTCTGACAGCCCAGCAAGGTTCTCCCTGTGCATGTCCTGCCCTCTGCTGTCCTGGTTCACACCTCCTGCAGGCTTCTCAGTGGCAGAGCTTTTGTGTTACTCTCTCCTGTGTTCCAGCAGGAGATGTCCAAGGTCTTAAAGGCACATTAAGGACAAAACTTCACTCCCAGAAGAGCCACCACATGGAACAAATTATCTCAGCTGCCCAGCCTGAGAGCATTCAAGCAGCTCCTGGGCTCTGGGTGCCACGCTGGATGCTGTGCTCCCTAGAGGGGGGGGGGGGGTCCATGCCACGCAGAGTCTTGAAATGCTGAATCAGATGAAACACAATAAACAGAGCAGTGCTGCAGCAAGGGTTTGGCCTCTTCAGGGGTGCAGGCTGGCACAGGTGCCCTCTCAGGAGGCTGTGGCATGAGGACAGCATGAGCAGGGAGCCACAGCACTGTCACGTCTTTATTGCCCACATCTCCATCTAGCCGCCTCCAGCAGAGGGTTGCTGGCACAGCAGCATCCCAGTTTGGACAGCTCAGGAGTACAGGGAGGCAGGCAGAGCTCCAAGCCCCTGCCTGCACAGCACCACTCCTGGAGGAGCCCATGGGGTGCTGGAGGGAGCTCTGCTGCTCAGGTGGTGCAGAGGTCCCTGGAGGGGTAGAGCAAGAGCAGGCAGAGGATGGAGGCTGCAGACAACTCAGAGGAGACTTCTGCAGGGCCTCACAAGAGCTCTTCCTCCTCTTTCTCCTGAGGGTTACTGCAGGAAGCTTGGGTCTGAAGGCAGCAGAAGTGGAGCAGGTTTGTACCCTCCTGTGCCCTCCCTGAGAAGGTGAAACTTCTTCCTGTGCTCTGGTTCTCTAGGGGTGCTTCCCAGCAGCCCTGGCTAGGCTGTAAGAGCTGGCAGGAGCCTCTGCTGGGACCAGCTCACTGCCTGAGCTCAGGGCTGGATGCCAAGAGGACCCTTGCAGCACTCCAGCCAGTGGCCAGTCACTGCCTTGGCTCTCGCTGAGGGTCTTCAAACCTCCCTGAACTGACAGGAAAGCATCACAAATGCAGTGCCCAGGCCGCAGCCCAGCCAGGGGGTTTGTGAGGCCTGGGGCTGCCTGCAGCTCAGCACCGCTCAGGGGCCTGCTGGTGCCACGCTGGGTGCAGGAGCTGCAGGGCTCACAGCAGCCTGGAGGTAACCACAGAGCAAGATGGAGAGAGAACCACGAGGAGGTGCCCCTAGGAGAGGCCCTGGCGCATGGCGCCACAGGAGCGGCACAAGGCTCAGTGCCATCGGTGCCTCCCCCGAGGCTGCAGCAGCAGAGCCTCAGCTCCTGCGCTGCCAGAGCCTCCCTCTCGTCCTGCCCAGGGGCCCCTGCCCCAGCTGCCCTCCCTAGGAAGGCGTCAATGCTTCAGAGCCCCACGCAAGCACCAACTGCAGATCAGCTTTGCCCTCTCCTTCCACCAGGAAAATCCCCGAGGGAAGCAGGACCCAGCCCCAGCTGGAGGCCTCCCCGCAGAAACCACAGTTCCGTTTAAAAAAATAAATAAATAGTTTGTGTATTTCATGCTGAAAACAAAGAGTCAGGACGGGACGGGCTGGGGCTGCCCTCCCGGACACGGCACCCTCCCCGGCGCGGGCTGGAGGCTGCACCCCGCAAGCGCTCTTCGGCCGAGGTCCTGCCCCCGCAGGTGCCACATGCAGCAGGGAGCATCCGGCTGGTGCTGAGCCGAGCGAAGGCTTCCGCGGCCGGGGCGGGCCCTGCCTGCCGCCTCGCTCCGGCTGGGGAAGGCTTTGGCTGTGCCAGCTCCGCTCGCAGCTGCGCTCAGCGCCCCCGGGCTCACTGCAGCTTGGTGCCCAACTTGCGCTGTCTGTTCCTGCAACGGCAACGGGCACAGGCTCAGCGCCTGCCCAGCCCCGCCGGGCCCATGGGCACACCGCTGGGCACGGCTCTGCCCACGAACAAAGCTGCCCCCTCTGTACCCTCCCTGCTCTTCAGCACCACAGCGACCAGCTCCAGGCTGGGGGCAGGACTGTGACCTGCTGGCAGGGAAGGGGCTCAAGGGCAAGGGAGGGTAGACTGAGACTGGGGAGGAGGCAGGAATTCTTGACAGTGAGGGTGGTGAGGCACTGGCACAGGTTGGCCAGGGAGCCTGTGGCTGTCCCCTCCATGGAGGAGTTCAAGACCAGGCTGAAGAAGGCCTTGAGCAATCTGGGCTGGCAGGAGGTGCCCCTGCCCATGGCACAGGGTTGGCACTGGGTGACCTACAAGGTCCTTTCCAGTCCTGTCAGTCTGTGAGATGCTTTCAGTGGAACATTTCTGATCCCATCTCTCACCTCCCGGCTGCAACAGTTAAGCCCCAGCCTGCTGCTGCCTGAGCCTGCACTGCTCTGCCCACAGCAGCACTCCAGGGCACAAACCAAAGAGCTGCAGCTGGCAGCCCCAGCCCTGCTGCCCAGCACTCACCTGGCCTCTGCCCTGGTGACTGTGTACTCAAACCACAGGATGTTGGGGATCAGGCTGGTGTCTCGGATCAAAAAGAACTCTGAAATGGGCCTGCAAATGGACAAGGAGGGGACAGGAGGAAAGAATCAGCTCCCAGCCCTGGTCAGAGAAGTCAAATGCACAAAACCTGCTCCAAACAAAGCTGCTCCCTTGCCCCTTGGGCTGGGCAAGGGGCTCCTGGGGGCACCAAATCCCACCCCTCCTGTGGTCCCTTTCCTCAGGCAGTGTTTCCAGACTGTCCCACTCTGCAGTGCCACTCAATGCTCACTCACTGGGAAAGGTCCCGAGCAGCTTCTCCAGCCAGAGCCTCAGCAGAGCTTCACCAAGCTAACAGCTCCTTCCCCTGCCCACCCAGCCTGGGCACACCTGGCCTCCGCAGTGCCCGCAGCAGGCACAGGCAGTCTGCACAGCAGCCACTGCAGCCCTGCACAGAGCCCAGGGCTTCTCCTGCATGAGGCCTGCAGCAGGCAGCTCTGAGCAGCTCCTGAGCAGCCAGGCCCTGTGCAGCCACAGCTGAGAGTGCAGAAACTGAAGCATCTTTGCCTTTGTTAGACCTCAGCTGCCAGGTGCACTGCCCACAGCAACTGACCAGGGACATTCTCCTGTGCCAGGTAACTCCAGCTCACTGCAAGGGACTCCTGCAGTGAGCAAACCAGCAGCCCACAGAGACTCACCATGCAGCTATCCTCGGGAAGAGAGGAGTTAGGATCTCTTGTGTGAAGGCAAACCAGGCTATGGCCATGATGCTTCCTGCCACACCTCCGTAGAGGACTTGGCTCCAGGTGTGGTACAGCAAATAAACCCTGCAGTGGGAGAGAGCAGGCAGCAAAGAGGCTTCAGCAGGCACCATGCAGGGGCTGATGCTGCAGCAGACCCCAGCTGTCCTGAGGAACTGCTGAATGGGGGCAGCTGCCTTTTGGTCAGTGCAAAGCTGCTGAAAATGGCAGGGGGGGGGGAAGATGGGGAGGGAGCAACTATCACTGCTACAGCAGCTCCAGCTCCGACAGCTTCTAGCCTGAGCTTAACACCTCGCAGAGTCTCCTCTGGATCAGCTGAACAGCTCTTACTGGGGGCTCCCACCAGAGGCTCCTCCAAAGCAGCAGCAGGACAAGGCCCCTGCAAGGCAGCACGGCTGGAGCTGAGAGGCTGAGGCAGGCAGAGCCTTTCTGGCAGGACTTTGCTGCGGCAGGAAGGCTGCACCGCCCTGCAGCCCCCCAGGCACCGCTCCTGGCCTGAGCTCCCTGCAGGAGCCAGCTCAGGAGTTCCTCCCACCCACAGATCTGGGAGCCGGCAGCAGCTGAGCTGAGCCTCTGCCCAGCACCGGGCCCTGCACTGCCTCCAGTTTACTCGGCTTTGACCTGGAGCCTTTATCTCCTCTGAGCTGGTCCTGCACAAGCAGCCAGTCCTGAGGGGCACAGGCAGAGTGGGGACCACAGCCACCACCTCCCTCCAGCTCCTACCCTCTGCAGCTCCTCTCAGCCCCGGGCACCTTCGTTTCCTCGTTTTACATCTGCTGAGGCAAAAAACCTCCAAACCATGATGAAAGTTTCCTCTTCTGTACTGACCTGAGGACACCCAACCCCTGCAGGCCAAGCAGCTCCAGGAATCTCATTAGCTCAAGCAATAGGGTCAGCCTGAGCAGCTGGAGCAACCCCCACACCGCAGCCAGGGCTGTGCCAGGGCCAGTGGTGACATGGGGTGAGGCAGTGGGGCTGGGCTGTGGGCATGGAGCTGCTGGAGGTCGCTGCCAGCTCAGCTCTGGGTCTGGAGAAGCCTCCACGAAGCAGCACAGCTGCAGTAGCCTGGCTTGTGGCAGGGCCCAGGGCAGCTCAGCAGGCTGCAGGCAGCCCTGGGGTGCCCGAGGCAGCCAAGAGCAGGGCAGCGGTGCAGGAGAAGGCTGCCAGGGGCCCGCGGGGGGCAGCAGCAGCAGCAGGGGAGGCTCCGTACCTGCTGTAGGAGACCAGCAGGGCCGCGGCGAGCAGGCCGAGGGTCAGCAGGTGCCGCCAGAGCAGGTCCAGGAACCGAGCGTTGTTGGTCTGGTGCATCCTGCCGGGAACACAGCCCTCAGCACGCAGGGCACCGCTGCCCCACGGCGGCACCCGCAGGAGGCCGGGGCCAGCCCTGTGTGCCCGGCTGCTCCCAGGGCAGCTGCCAGGCTGCCCCCTGGTACCACAGTGGTGGGACAGGCAGCGCTGAGCATGCCCACCATGCTGGCAGGAGCTGGGCTCTGTCCTGCTCCACAGCTGGAGCCATGCCCAGCTCAGGTGAGCAGGGCACAGCACGAGGCCAGCTCCTGCTGCAGGAGATGAACCAGGAGGCCACACAAGTGGGCACCAGGTGTGACCTAAAGGACTGCAGGCACCGCCCAGGCCAAACTAGGCAGCCCAAGGAGAAAGCAGCTCCTCTGCCCTCCCCACTGTGCCCACTCTGCCCCATGCTGCTAGGTCAACACGACTCACAAAAGGCAACTCAGACCTGCACCCAGGCAGGCTCATGAGCCCCCCAGAGCCTCGTCTCTAGCACTGGCAGCCACAGGCTGAGACAGACCTGCCACAGCCACCCCCTGCTACTCCTCAGCTCCAGTCCCACCAGACCACCAAACTGGCACCAGCCAGGAGCCACCTGCCTGCCTCAGGTGCTGCAGCAGCAGAGCCCAGAGCAGAGGCAGAGCTGTTACCTTAAGTAGAGGAAGAGGAAGGAGTAGACAGAGAAGAACCAGATGAACTGGGCGTGGCTGGAGGGCATCCCATACTTCGTGGTCACTGCCGAGTGGGCTTCTGGGTGGAGCAGAAGGAAGATCATGGTCAAGGTCTGCCCTGCACACAGCAGCTGCCAGGTGGGCACAGCCCTGCCCAGAGGGCTCTGCCAGTCCCCCTACACCCACAGCTCTACAGCCAGCATGTGCCAAGGGGCAATGCCCTCAGCCCCCCCCGGGAGCACTCCACTGCAAAGGGAGGCAGAGCAGAGGGTGCCCGGTGGCAGGCAGGTGCCCTGCTGTACCTTGGCAGGGCCGTGGCTCCCGGATGACGTTCTTGATCAGCCAGTTGATGCCCTCATTGAAGGCCAGGCCCCCCAGGAAAGAGATCTGCAAAGGCAAGGCAGCCATGGCATCAGCACCCACCCTGCCCACCCAAACCACAGCTCTCACTCTCTGGTCTGAGCTAACACCAGGAGCTTCCAAAGCCTCTGCCCGAGGAAGGGCAGCGCTGCCCTGCCAGCACACCCTGTGCCCGGTGCTGTCTGTGCACAGCCTCATGCACAGGGGCACAGAAGGAGCCTGCCCAGCAGCTCTGCTGGCACACCAGGGCAAGCTCCAGAGCACTGCCTCTGCCCAGTGCCCAACAGGGGCAATGCCCACACTGCTATTGGGTAGAGCTAAAGAGAGGCTCCTGAGGCTCTCTGGCTTTGCCCTCTCTGAGTGTTTCCATCATGGAGCTGCTGCCTTCAGCCTCACCCTGAGCTCAGCCAGTGGCAGCTTTCCTTTCCTTTTCCCAACTCTCCAATCCCACACTCCACAGCCCTCCCTCAGCCCTCCCCTGAGCCCTGCTGCTGCTGCTGCTCTGCCTGCACAGCTTTCAGCTCCCTTCCCGCTGAGCAAGCAGTTGCCACTCCACGTCCTGCAGGCCAGGCTGCAGCCCAGCTCCTGCTCCCCTCCAGGCCGGCTCCTGCCCCACCTCCAGGCCACCTCCTGCCCACCTTCCAGCCCAGCTCCTGCCCTCCTCTCCAGCCCAGCTCCTGCCCCTCTCCAAGCCCAGCTCCCAAGCACCAACCCAGCTCTGGCCTCCTCACCACCCAGTGCCACCCCCAAGTCCCCTGACCCCTCCTCCCACACCACCAGGGCCCTGTGTCAGAAGTGCTGCCAGAAGCCCTGCCCTGGCCCCACTTCCACCTGCCCCCCGAGGGCAAATGCCGCAGAGCTTTCTCTCCTAGAGGGCTTTTGTCCCTGACACCAACCCCCGTGCCCAGCACAGCAGTCAGACACCATCAGTCCCCTCTCGGCCACGTGGACAGGGGCAGGACAGGTCTGTCCCCCCTGCAGGAGCCACAGCTGGGCAGCAGCACTGCAGACAGGTCCACTCCCCGAGCACCTGCAGGGTTTGCTTTGTGCCCCCAGGGTTTGGGTCACAGCCCCCATCTCCTGCAGGAGCCTTGGGAGTGCTCCCCCTCTGCAACAGTATTCCTGAGTTCCCAAGACAGCTCCCTCCTCCTTCTGGGGCAGAGCGTGCCCAAGGCTGGCACAGAGGAGCAGAGCAGCCAACAGCCAGGCAGCCTTGGCACCTGGTGCAGGTGCTAAGTGCCTCAGCTGCTGTGTGCAGATCTCCCCAGCCGAGCTGGCCCTCAGCAGACAGGAGGTGTGAAGCTGGCAGCAGCAGGAGAGGGAAGGCAAGACAGGACTCACCGTGTGAAGCTCCCTCTTGAAGATGATGAGGGTCACAAAGCCAACGATGATGAATATTGGCCCAAGGCTCACATAAGCTAAAAGCTGCCCAGAGAAGTCACCTGGGGGGGCGAAGGAGAGGAACACAGCAGTGTGAGCTCCACGGGCACCAGCCTGGGGCAGCTGCTGCCCCGGGTCAGGGAGCAGAGAGCAAACCAGCACTGCTGCAAGGCTGCAGCTGCCCCAGCCCCAGAGCAGCGAGCTGAGGAGGCAGCAGTGCTCACACAGCTCCAGCAGCAGGCATAAGGAGCCTGGCACCCTTCAGCAGAGATGTCTGCCAGCCAGTTTACAGCAGTGCCATGGCTGCGGGCCCAGAGCCACTGTAATCCAGCGGGGCAGGGGCTGCTGCAAGGGGGCTGCAGCTCTGCTCCTGCCTCCCTGTGCCAGCAGCTGCCAGCCAGCACTCCCCAGACAAATCCTTCCCCACCCCCTACTGCAGCAGGTGAGCTTCCAGGTGCATCAGCTCCCTGATCTGCCTGCCTGTGCACCTACACCACGGGCAGCTTGGGCAGCAGAGGAGGAGATGAAGGCAGTGGGAGACAAAGGGCAGAGAGCAGCCTCTGCTGTGAGCCAGCGCTGGGGGCACCTGGGGCCAGAAGGTGCCTCAGCCCCTTCACCCTGACCCCCACAGCAGCAGTCAAACACCAGCAAGGAGCAGCTCTGTGGCCAGGTGGACTCTGGCACGGCAGGGCTGCAAAGTCCATCCTGCTGCCGTTGCCACATGGCTCTGCTTGCCCCAGGTGCCCCGCTGAAGCCAGCAGTGCCAGGTGCCTCCTGCAGGCACAGCACCCAGGCCTGTGCTCGGCAGCTCCTCAGACACCTCAGCTGTCATCTGATGGGACAGAGGCAGCAGCAGCAGCAACTTCACAGCACCCAGAGCCACCTCCTGAGGCAGGAGGCAAATGCACTGCCTTGCACTTCACCTGTGCCCTGGCAGCCACAGCAGGCACTCAAGTGGTGCCACCACGAACCCTTGGCTGAGCTGCATCAACTGCAGCAGCTCCAAAGTGGCTGCACCTGCCCAGAGAAGGCAAAGCAAGCTCAGAGAAGGGGCAGTGCTGAGCACCTGGGAGCTGATGCCCTCTGCCACTGTTGCCCACTGGGATGCGTTCCCAGGGAAGGGACTGGCTGAAGAGCTGCCATCCGAGGGCCAGGCAGGTCCAGCAGGCAGCTCCCTCCTGCCTTTCAGCAAGTGCCGATTTGTCCTCGTTCTGCTACACCTCGGGATGCAAAGCAGCTCCTCCGGGCAGCGAGGACAGCCTGAGCCTGTGCAGGAGTGCGAAAGGCAACCTGGGGGGAGGTAAACTCTGCTGTGTTCCAGTCCAGCCTGCCCTGGACACCATCTGGGGCTCCAGATGCCGAACAAAGAGCCCAGGGCCTGGCCCACGACGCCCCCGGGGGAGGCTCTGCACACAGCTCAGGCCTCTCCGGCTCCAGCCCCCCCCAGCAGTGGCCCTGGGGCTGCCCCAGCAGCTGTCTGCAGCGCGCAGCCAGAGCCGGCAGCCCCGACCACATCCCACCGCAGACCTCACTCCTGCACCACCATTTCCCCTGGCAGCCTGTGGCACTGCTGCAGGCTCTGTGCCACAGGCAGCACACCAGGAAAGGGTCCTGGGGGGCTCTCACCTGCCCCAGCCCTGCACATCTGCCTCCATGCGCTACAGGAGGCTCTAACCCTGGCACAGAAGGCACACAGGGGCTGTGAGCCCTGCAACCAAGAAGCCACCCAGCTGGGTGGCCTCTGCTGCTGCCAGCAGACTGCTCCAGCCAAGGAGCCCTGGCCAGGGAGGGGCACCCATGGCAGGAACCCCAGCCAGGGGGACACCCCAGCCGGGGGACCTGAGCAAACATGCCCCCAGGAGCAGCAGGAGCTGAAGGAAGGAGAGGGGCTGAGCCGAGGTGTATCTAGGGCACCAGCTGCGCCTGGCACCCTCCCCAGCACAGGGAGCTTCTCGGTGGCCCTGCAGACAGGGATGGCAGGGCCAGGGGCTGCCTGCTCCCCTCACAGGGCCTGCAGAAGCCCAGCAGCGAGGAACTTGTGTTTCTTTCCCCCAGGCAGTACCGAAGGCCCCAAGGCAGCAGGAGCTGGGAGGTGCCCCCAGCGACGCTCACCCCAGAGACGAGTCCCTGAAGGGTTTTAATGCTGCCGCAGAGTCGTCCCACAGAGCAAGGCAGCAAGGGAAAGGCAGCCCCAGCTCCACAGCCAGGGTGCCAGGGCTGGGCTCAGGCACCAAACTGACCCCCCAGGGTGAGCCAGCACCCCCCGGGCAGCAGGCAGGCAGAAGAGCAGAGCAGAGAGCACCACACATGCAGGTTATGCAAGCCTGCTGCCGCGGCCCGAGGAGGGACAGAGGGGGCACAGTGGTGGGCAGGGGCACAGCAGCCACTCACAGCGACAGCTCAGATTTTCAGCTGGATAAAGGGGAAGCAGAGGGCAGAGCAGTTCTGTGGCCACGGATGCCACAGGGGAATGGGCAGCAAACCTGTGTGACCCCTGCCTGGAGAGTGCCCGATGGCATCACCACGCTTCCAAGGGCAGCAGAAACAGCCACGTGGAGCTCACAGCTCAGTGCCACACATGCTGCCAGGCCCAGAGCAGAGCTGGATTCAGAAAGCAACGAGACCTCCTGAGAGCAGAGCTTTTGTCCACCCACCAAAGGACTTGGCAGTCCTGGTGCACCCCACAGCTGGTTACTGAGCAGACTCAGGAGAATAATGGTCCTTGCCAACCTGCCAGCAACCCAGCACTGCCAGGCCATGCCCTGGCCTCACCAGAGAGCAGCTGCTGGAATGAGAAGCTCCAAGACAGAACATTTCTGAGAGCAGCTCCAGGAAAAGGTTTCCAAAGCCTGGCCCCTTCAGCAGCAGCCTCCTCACACTCAAGAGCTGCTGCCACTGCTGTTTTCTGCCCCCTCTGATCTTGGCATTCCCTCTGGGAATTCCTCAACGAGGTCTCCCAGCCCCTGTCCAGAGCAGCCCTGGAAAGCAGAGCTGCCACACAGCTGGGCTGCTATCGAGAAGGAAACAGCAGCTGAGGACGGGGAGGATCAGCAGGCTGCTGGAGGTGCCCCTCCCCTGGCACAATGGGCTTCATGTGCCAGACGAGCCACCGGCGACTGCTCCTCATGTGGTCCCAGCGAGAGGGACTCTGGGCAGTCAGAACCTGGGTCAGCAGCAGTGCTGGAGACCTTTCCAGCCACAGCACTTGAGAAGCTGCTTGCCAGCAGCTCAGACACTGCTCTCCAGGCCAGGAGCTGATGTGGGACACGCCAAGGCAGCTGAATAATGGATGCTGGTAAAAGCAGGATCCGCTTCCCGTGCTGCCCCTCTGCTGCAGCAGCACTGCTCTGGGAACAGCAGCCAGCAGCTGCGCCTGGGCTGCAGCCTGGCAGGGCAGGAAGAGCTTCCCAGAAGCCAGCCGGCGGCAGTAGCCCCAGCGGCTCACATGAAGACACTTCTGTGCCTCCAGCTGCTTTCCTGTCTCGGTCCCTGCTCCCCGCTTGCAGCCTTCCACCACCACCACACCTGACCCAGCACAGTGCTCATCCCCTCAGCACCTCGCCCTGACCAATGGACTCCAGAGGGGCTGGCAGAAGGCACAGGGTGAAGGAAAACACGAGAGAGAGAAGGAAATGCCAACAGAAAGCACCAGAGACCCACGAGTGGGGGCACCAAGTGGGCTGCTTCCAGCGCCAGCGTTGCTCAGGGCTGCCAGGTTTCACCCCTTGCCTATATGGGCACTGTCAGCCCAGAAGCTCTTCGAGCATGGCACTGCTGAGAGGAGCTCAGGGCCAGCTCCTGCCCCGGGGCACGCAGCCACACCCGGCAAGGCGAGGAGCTGCCAGCTAAGCAGTGCTGAGGAGAGCAGACACCAGGGCTGGAGTCTGAGCGGTGCTGGCACTGTCAGGGCCACTTCTAAGCCTGCCTCTGCTGCGAGCCCCCGAGGAAGCAGAAGGGTTCCTGTCCCAGCCCGAGCAGCTCCTCAAGGCAGCTCCGAGGCACCGCTCTGGCAGCTGCTGCCTGCACAGCCCCCTGGGCTCCTGTCACAGACCCAGCACACCGCAGCTTGGGCCAGGCAGTGCCACGGAGACAGAACACGGCACCTTCGCGAGTGGCACCACTGCCCCAACGGGCACCGTCCCTGCTCACCACAGCCCTGGGTACCTTCGCCCAAACCCACCCGGCCAGGAGCTGACCCGAGGGCAGCCCGGACCCTGCCGCCCCCCGGGTATTTTCCCCTGTGCCGCCCGGCTGAAGCACGACACCGGGACCGGCCACCTGCACAGCGCAGAGGCAGGGCCGCCCTGCCAGGCACTGAGGTGCCAAGAGGGCACTTCAGGGCCAGGTGGCTCCCAGCGACACCGAGCCCGCCTGCCGCACCGGCCCGGCCCGCATGGCTGTGCACGGCAGGGAGGGGACACCCGACACCGCGGGCACACCGCGGGCACACCGCGGGCACACCGCGGGCACACCGCGGGCACACCGCGGGCACACCGCGGGCACACCGCGGGCACACCGCGGGCGGGGCCGGCACCTCGAGGTACAAGGGTAGCCCTGCACAGCCCGGGGCTGCGGAGAGAAGCGGCGTGAGCCAGCGGTGCCGAGAGAGAGTGACAGGGGTCGGCGACAGGGGCGAGCAGGCCCGGCCCCGGGGCCCCACGCTGGCGGGACGCGGCCGAGCCCCGGCCCCAGCCGCACCGGGGTCCCGCAGCCCCGGCGCTCGGCAGCCCCTGCCGCCCGGCACCTCGTCCCGGCGCATGCGCAGCGCCCGGTCCCCCCGCGGCTCGCCGCCGGGCAGCGCGGCCCCCGCCCGGCGCGCAGGCGCTGCCGCCCCGCTCCATGGCTCTCACTGCCTGGCAGCCGCCGGCCCAGCCCTCGGGGCTGCCCGGGGAACGGCGGGCGGGTCCCGCTGCGGGGCGCGGCGCGGCGGCCCCCGGGGAGGCAGGGCGGGGCAGAAGCGGAGCGTTACCTGCGGGATATTCGACGTGAGTGAGGGCGAGCGGCCGCCACGGCGCGGGCAGCGAGCACTCCCCGACTGCGGCCATCTTACCCGGATACCGGGCCGGGCCGGCGCCGCCAATCGCAGCGCGCCCCAGGGGCGGTGCGCTCAATGGGCAGGGACGCGGCAGCGGCGGCCAATGAGGCTGCGCGGCAGGTGAGGCGCCGACCAACCCGCGGCCGCCCAATTAAAACTCCAGCCCGGGGAGCGGCACAGCCAATCGCCAAGTAGCGCTGTTACCCAATAGGAGGGGGACGCAGGTAGCGCGGCAGCCAATCGGAATAAAGGCGGGCACTGCTGCTCTCCGTCATTGGCCAAAGGAGAGATGCAGATTAGCCAATCACTGGGACGCGCTGCCGCCAGCCCTTAGCCAATCGCGGCGGCGCTGGGGCGGCCGCCCGGGGGCTGGGGCTCGGCGGCGAAATGGCCTCGGGCGCCCCGGGCTGTGCCCGTCCCACCGAGCCCCTGGCAGCGCCGCACGGCTGCCGCCGCTGCCTCCCGTACCAAGGGAGGGGTGCGGGCGCCGGAGGCGGGCACTGGCCCCAAGCCCCGGTGCCAGGCCGGCCAAGGTGAGCAGCAGCGAGGGTAAAGAGGGGAATGTTGCTGTAGAGACGGTCCCGCAGACGTGGCCTAAAGGGTGTCGGAAGTGCCTGTTGTTGAGATGCACACTTCAGGGGATCTGATCCCCAGCTCCTCTGGAGCCCTGCAAAGCACGAACTGAAGGGCAGAGCCCGGAGCGAGCAGATGCTCTGAAAGGCTCTGCTAAGTCCAGGCAGCAGCTCTGTGACCTCTGCTTCCTTTTTTCCCTCAGATACCCGAGACTACTGCACACACTTTGAGAGCCAAAGTGCAATGAAGGCTCCCAGAGAGCAGCACTCACCTGAGGAGCCCGAGGGGAGAGCAGAGCACAGGCAGAACAGCACCTCCAAAGTCAGCTAAAGGAGAAGGCAAAGGCAACCTCAGCCCAAGTGACCAAACTTCATTCGGTTCTAAAAGCTAAAACGGAGAGGAAAACACACACGAGCAGTGCAGGAAGTGCTAACGGGCAGGGAGGACAGCACAGGGAGCAGGATTTGTGTTCCCCGGGAGGTGTAAATGATCCTTTTCCTGCTCCGATTGAGCCTCTTAAGGGCTGATGCTTTGCCTGCCTCTGCAAGAGGAAAATCAGCATTGAAGTCTTCTCCTTAGAGAAGAAAGAGCAGATCTTTGCTGCAGTTCGGTGCCTGGCAGAAGGCTGCCAGGAGGCAGCATGAGTGATTTGCTGCTTTCCCCATTCAGCTTAAATAAATCTCCTCCTTCCCAGCTCCTGAACACGGAGCTGCGCTGGCAGTGGATCACAGCTGATCTCTGTACCGTGACAAGCGCTGAAAATTGTGGGCTTCATTGCTGCCTTCACCCACTCCTTCCTGAAGATGAGAAGAAAGTGTCAACACAGAGAGCAGCCTCTGCGGCTCCGCCGGCAGCGGCAGCAGCTCCGAGGGGCTGAGCGGAGTCTGACACCATGGCAACCCCGGAGCGCCTCGGCGGCGGCTCCCTAGCAGCAGCAAACGCCCCAGACTGGCTGCACGGATCCGCATCCCGCACGGCTCAGCCCAGGCTGGCAGCGGGGCTGGCATCGCAGCACCCCAGGCTCGGGGTGCTCCTGCCGCGGCGGAAGCAGAGCTCGCCCGGCTGCAGCTCTCCAAGGGAAGCATTTCGAGGCACTCTGATTGCTTCGGCGCAGGGGGAGCCTCCCGCAGCGCTCAGCAGCAGACGGGCAGCGGAGAGCGGCCCACAGGCCGTGCTCTGGGCTCCTTCCCACCCTCTGGGAGGCCGAGAGGTGAGCTGCAGGACCGGGGCAGTGCTGAAGAGCTCCTGCTCCTCCCTGGGGCTGCTCAGAGCCTGCTGCCCTGGCCGCAGCACAGCCACCAGTCAAACCACCAGGGAAAGGAGCAGCTGAGAACTGAAACGCAGAGCCTGCAGCCGCTGCTGGGGGTGTTTAAGCTTACAGCTGCTCCAGCACAGGATATCCCTGAAGATATTCAAGGTGAGGCTGGACAGGGCTCTGGGCAACCTGACCTGGTTAAGGATGCCCCTGCTGACTGCAGGGCATTTGGACTGGATGACCTTTGGAGGTCCCTTCCAGGCCAGCCCATTCTGTGACTCTGACTTGCCTTCAGTGGAGCCAGAGGATCCCATGCAAACAATCCTCTTGCATTTGCTGCTGCCAGTTTAGATTTTGGACTCCAGGAAGAAAGCTTTTTTTGTGGGTTTCCTACACCATCACTCTAGCCCCAGAAGCATCACCACAACTGCTCCCTCCACCACACACCAAGGAACGAGCTCCCAGCAGGTTTCATCAGTGAACAGAGAAGCAAAGTCATGGAGGAGAGGTTTATTTGCTTGCCTACAGCCTAAGGTATTAAAACCAAAACATTAGCTGCAAGGAAAGAAGCCAACTAAATCTGTACAGCTTTAGGAAATGAAGAAGAGAGGCACAAGTTTACATTCAGAGCTTTACACATGGCAGAGGAATGTTCTAGTGAAGGAGTAAATCAAACCCTGCTCTCCCAAGCCACACTCATCCCATGGGTCCCAGACAGCAGTTTTCCTCCTGCTGTTTTAGTCATGGGTTTGTGCTTTGGAGATCATCAAGCCCCTCCTAAAGCCACCTGGAGCAGTCTCTACACACACACTAAGCACTGAGTGCAGCTTGTCACAGCCTCCCCAGCCAGCTCTGCAGTCACAGCCCCCAAAGGGTTTTCTGGCACAGCAGCTAAGCCCCTGCAGATACCTACCAGTCCTGAAGTCTTCCAAGTGTCAGCCCAGGCTGATCTAACCCCTTGAGAAGTCCTCAAGTCCTCTGCTCCTATCCCCCACCAGTGTCCAGCTCAGCAGCCAGAGTTCAGGGTCACCACAGCTGAGATGAGCCCACCCCATCACTCCAAGGCCACCTGATCCACACCCAACCCCACTCCACGCTCTGCGGGACCGAGACTGTTCCTCTCCAGCAGCCTGATGCCAGCTCTGCACACACAGACCCTCACATCACATCCAGCCTAACAGGAACGGGCACCACTGCCCCCCAGCTGCCTCCACAGCTCCTTCTGAAGCACACAAGGCACTGATGGGCTGCAGACTTTGTGAGCTTGCAGGATGCAAACCCAGCCCCTCACCACAGTAGCTTTGCCCCAGGGGCAAACAGACTTCAGCAGGCACCTCAGACAGGCTGACCACCATGGCACACAGCAGCAGAGGGCACACAGCAGCTTCCCTAGAGCTGCAGCCTGATTTACCTCAGTGCTTTACAGAAAGCATTTCTCCCTCCCCGGGAAAGAAACTGCCAGTCACAGTGCCTGTGGTGGAACATGCCCAGATCAGCAGTCCTGGCACACAGCAGGGCACGATCCTGAAATCCCAAAGCAAAGCAAGCCTCCAGGGGAAGCCAAGGGGCCAGTGGAGAAGGGAGCAGTGGTGCCCTTGCTCCCACAAACCCTGGTAAAGAGCAGGCAAACCTGCCCAGGCAGAACCGGGGGCATTTGGTGCCCTCCTTCAAGACAAATGGGTGACACCCTGGGCCCAGGCAGTCTGTGGTTTATATGACACAGTAAAAATGATGATAAAAAGAAGAGGAAGGTGGAACAAAGAAGAAATCCAAACCATAAGCTGGCAAGAGGTCCTGGATCCATCCCAGCAAACACTACTGGCTACACGGAGCAGAGGGTCCCTCCAGGGCACTGGGCTGGTCCTGCCGCCACCACCGCACGGGGCAGTGAGGTGCATCCCCCTCTGGGAGGAGAAAGGTCCCGGTACAAAACTCCTCCCGGCTGAGCTGGGCTCAGATGAGCTCCCGCAGGGGCTCGGGCTCGGCGGGCAGCAGCCCGTTGGCCTCGGGGACCGCCTGTGTGCCCAGGTAGCCCAGCAGGATCTCACTGCGGCGCCGAGACAGCTGCAGGATGTCCTCAGCCAGCGACTGCACCGACGTGTACCTGACATTGTCCAGGTCAAACATATCCTTCAGGTACTGCACGATCTGCTGCTGCAGGGACAGGGGAAGGCTCTCAGCACACCTCCTGCCACCTGCCAGCAGGGATCCCCCCCAGGGAATCCCGAGAAGATCTGCCTCGGGCCGGGGGTCCCCTCCCTGCCCTGGAGAGAGGCCAGCAGCAGCACTGAGTTCCACGGCAGCAGCCCTGCGAGCACCTCGTGCACGCAGCACAGCCTCTCCTTATGGCTTCCACAAGAACAAGGGGATCCAGGCTCTGGGGGCACTCAGAAGATCCTGTGCACCCCTAGACAAGCTGCTGTCTCAGCATGGGAGCCATCAGCTTCTCCAGCACTGAGGGAGTGAGCTGAATCCCACCACAGCTCCTGCTGCCACCTGTGCTGCCTTGTGCTGGCAATTCTTCAGCCCAAGCTCAGCAGCCTGCACCTCAGCCCCAGGCATTGAGGCCTTTCCACAGAGCACAGCTGCTTACTGCCCCAGCAGCCAGCCAGAGCAGAGCTGCAGCTCTTAGCCAGAGCAGGCTCCCAGCAGGGGTGGGAGCAGAAGCATCATCTCACCTTGAAGAAACTGCAGACTTCAGAGAGCTGCTGCTTGGGCCCCAGGAAACCAAAGGCTAGGACAGGGCTGACATGCTCCGATACGGAGTAGAAGTGAGAGATAAACCCATCTGGGACCTGTGGAGGAAGGGCAGGGGAGGTTGGCCTTGGTTCTTTGTACCATCCCACAAGAAAACCAATCCTGGCAATTGGTTGTGGGCTAGGAGCTGAAAACCTGCCGGAGACCAGACCCTGAGGCAGACCTGGGGCTGGCAAGTTGCAGCTTCCTGTACCCCAGGCCCCTGAACTCTGCTGTGATGCTTTAGAGGGCCACAGGTGTCAGGGCAAAGCCTCAGCAGGTACTGGAGCCAGCCTGGGAGAGAAGGGATGAGCCTCTCCTGCTGCTGCCAGCAGGGACACTGCACCTGGGGAGCACTCCTCGTTCCTTGGTGCCTGTGAGCACTCCTGTGGTGCTGGGAGTGGGCAAAGGGGACCCAGTCAGGCAGAGCTGCCTTTGGGACCATGACATTAGGAAAAAGGGGGAAGGAACTCAGGCTGCTGCAGTGAACACTGATGTGTCACAGGGGCAGTGACAACAGCCCCCAGTGCTCTGCAGCAGCACAAAGCCTGATTCAGGTGAGTCCGGCACCTCTCAGCCCTTGTCTTTGGTCAAGGTCTGGGTGTTAGCAGCTTTGGATCCAGCAGATTTCCCCTGATAGTTTTGCTTACCATCAGAAGCCTCCTTTTTGCTTTCAGAACTGACCAGCAGGCAGTGGCCAGAGCCTGGAGAGAAACAAAGCTCAGTTTACCAGCACTGCCAGCAAGGTGCCAAAGCAGGCCCCCTTCTGTGCCAACGACTGCCGCAGCAGGGACACGATGGATGTGGACTGGAATCAGATTTAGCCACTCCAGATAAGCCAGAGAGGTTTTGAGGGCTGGCAGTGACACAGCTGCCAAACACCCCTGGATGCAGACAGCTCCAAGAGGTGCCCCCAGCCCCCTTGGCCTGTTGAAGCAACCAGTCCTCGGTCCACAGCTGGGGCAGGACTGCAGCAAAGCTCTGCCAACTGAACCCTCATCTGCTGAGCTCCCCCGGCAGGAGCAGCCAGCCAAGGCCACGTTTGCGTCTCCATGTGAGCCCCTTCCGGAGCTCCTAACAGCTCCGGGGGCGGGGAGCGCCCAGCAGGGCCCCGCGGGGCACTCACCGTCTCCTTGAAGCTGTCGGACAGCCAGCGGTTGCGCAGCACGGCCAGCACGGACGAGGGAGGGTTCTCCAGGTCCTCGAACGCGTCCATCAGGATAAAGTCCAGCACAATGTCGAAGAAACTCATGCACACCACCTGCCGGGGAGCAGACAGGCTGCGGGACAGGCTTACAGCAGAGCCGGGCAGCGCTGGCTGCTCTGCCGCGAGGCACCAAGCGCTAAGAAGCTGAAGTCTGCCACCGAGGCAGGACTGAGCTGGGCACACAGCCGCCAGCCAGCAGAGGGAGGCTACCCCAGGCAGTTATTGACCCTGTGTCCAGGACATGCCCAGCAAGAAGGCAAGCAAAGCTCACAGACAGGAGTTTGTGCCCTCTAGAAAGCCGGGGTCTGGAGCTGGGGGTTTGGGTTTGTCACACAGTGGAGCTGCCATTGCCAAGGGCAAGGTTTGCCAGGAGGTTTGCAGAGCCCAGCAGCCTGCACTCCTCCTGCCCCCCCAACAACTGCACATTCATTCTGTCTCCTCAGCCGTTCCTTCAGGCTTGGGCTGGGCCCACAGCCACTCTCCTCTGGCTCCTCTGCAGCTTTCAGAGCAAGTATCTTTACCAACCCCTCTTCCCTCCAGCTCCTGCTGGGTGGTTGGCCAAGTCTCCTGCTTCAGGGCATACTGCAGCATCTCCTCATAGCTCTCCAGGAAGGCTTTGGGGTTCTGGAAAAGCAGAGAAGCAAAACACTTGAAGGCACAGCAGCTGTGGGTACCTTGCCCCAGTCAGACCTCTGATCTGAGCTCACATCAGCACCCAGGGGGCTGTGGCTGGGAGGGTCCTGAGCCAGGACACTGCAGGAGGAATTTCTTGCTGGGAACCACAGAGGACTCAAAGCTCTGCACTGCTCCACTTCCTCCCGCCTGGGGGGAAAGGACTGGGCATGAAGGGACTGACACTGAGCAAGGACCAGCCTGGCAAGCACCAGGGCTGGCCAGTGACTGAGTAGTGATGGCAGAACTGGCACACCCTCGATGCCAAGGTCTGTTCCTCTGTTCTCCTTCCTGGGGACAATGCCATGGCTGAGGCACAGCCTGTGCCCTCTGCTCACCCCAGTGAGGCACAGGATCAGGCTCGGACAGGAGGTACACAGAGAGGCTCTTTCAAGAGCATTTGGCTGAGCAAGACCAAAGGCAAAGGCAGCAGCAGGCAGAACAAGCTCTGCCCTCTCCACACCAGACAAGCCCTGGCGTGGGATGGAGGAATAAAAGTCCCAGTGCTCACAAGACACAGCTCAGTTGCCTTCCTACCTTGTCAGCCTTTGTCATCAGTCCTATCACCATTTGCTTCCCAACCTCCCCAAAGAACAGTTGATTGCTTTCATCCTCCAGCAGCTCCTGCAAAGGGAACACAAAACCCCCGGGTGAGTGCCTGCTTGGATTCTGAGCCGAGGAGAAAGGAGAGGCCAGAGCAGGGTGATGCTGCATGCACCAGGAGCATTCATCTTTAATGAGCTGCAAGCTAGAAAATACTGCTCTCTCCAGGGAGGGAGGCTGAAGCTGAGCTGAAGCACTGAAGGTTTTTCATGGAGGGTGGCCAGGAATTGGAATGAGCTGCACAGGGAGGTGGAGGAGTCACCCACCCTGGCTGTGTTTCAGGGTGGTTTGGATGTGGTGCTTGGGGCCATGGTTTAAGGTGAATCTTGTAGAGCAGGGTTCTAAGTTGGACTTGGTGCTCCTGAAGAGCTGTGCCAGCCTGCATGTTTCTGTGACTGGAAGAGATGTCAGAGCCACAGAGCAGGGCCAGGGCACAGAAGCTGCTCTGCAGGGGCTCTGGACACGCAGTGCCAGGAAGAGGATATGAGGGAATAAGGAAAATTTCCTTCACCTCAGAGGTTTGACTCCAGCCCAGTGAAAAGCCCTTCATTGGGAGCAGTAGCTCCTGGTGCTCTGAAGTCCCTCCTGTCACACCCCAGAACTGAAGCAGTGCCAGTGGCCACACAACCACTGCTTGAGCTGAGCACACGGACCAGGGCACGCTCACCAAATCCATCAGGGCAGGACTACAGCAAAGCCAGGAGAGCTTCCGCTGCTTTTGGTTGCTCTAGAGGGGCAGAGGCCTGCCCCCCATGCAGGCAGGAGGGGCTGTGCTCACCTGGAAGGCCTGCCTGACACAGTGCAGCTTGGCCAGGAAGTCCTGGTCACTGTAGCAGCCAAGGAGCTCTGTCCTGGAGGGAAAGGACTGCATCAACCTCAGCTCTCCTGCTGCCTGTGCTCCCCTAAAACAACTAACTCCCACTCTCAGTCTGGGAGAGTCACTGCATCATGACCTCTGCACAGCTCCTGCGGACACAGCACCTCTGCAGGGCTGCTGCAGACACAACTGTGCTGGCCAGACTCAGAGCACATCTGCCACTGCCACCCCCGGCACAGTCACCTGCTCTGAACAGGAGTCCTAAAAACTGGGCCTGCCTTCCTGGGCAGCCCAAGCCAGCAAGAAGGATGCCAAGAGATTCCCAGCCCAGTTCTGGGCACAGGGCTGCCCAGAGGAGGTACTCACACTGCACAAAGGCTGGGCAGGAGGTGCCACAGCCCCAGCTACCAGCTCACCTCAGTGTCCGGCAGGCAACCTTCCCCTCCTTCACCAGCTGCAGAGCTTCTTCATAGGCAGCTACTGGCTTGGAGAGGTGGAAGGGGATCTGATCCCAGTGAAGAGAGTCAAAGAGCTGCCGAGGGGCCAGAGACACGGCAAGAGCAAAGAGACCTCATTAGGTGCCTGCACACACTCAGCCTGCAGGCAGGCCAGACCACCCTCTGTGCCCAGCCAGCTCAGCGCCCACCATGTGAAAGCTGTCCCAGCTCTGCCACCAGTCAGCATCCCCTCAAATGGCCACAAGCAAGCCACCCCACATTAGATTTCCAGACCGTCCTGGCATGTTAGCTGCAGTAGCTGGGAAGATGGCACAGACATGCTGGTTGGAAGGGGCTGCAGCATGCCCTTAGTGCAGCTCCTTCCTGCTACCATCCACCACAGACCTCCCAGCCTGGGGCTCTTGCTCAGTGCTGAAGCATCTACAAAGATGTGTTTTGCTCCACCCCCTTCGTGCCCACTGCCTGCAGCTGGACTGTGGCCCGCAGCTGAGCCCTCGGGCACCTCTGCTGCAGAGAAGAAGGAGTCCTCGGAGGCTGAGCTGTCCTCCTCGTCGGAGCGCAGCCGCAGGGAGCCGTCCGCCAGCGGCAGCATCAGAGTCTTCTCTGGGGAGAGGAAGAGGCTGCATGTGGAGGAGGTCAGGGACCACCGCTGCTCCCAGCTCCCCTGCTCTGCCCACTACAGCGCTTCACCGCCGGGCGGCAGAGCAGCCAAGCGCAGGCAGGGCAGGGGCCTGGCCGCATACCCAGGTCCAGCAGCAGGCTGTCGGCAGGCAGCGAGGAGCCGAACTCCTCCTGCAGGTGGTAGGCCCTGTGCAGCAGCGACTCCAGCTTCTCGGCAAACTCCCTCCGCTGGGACTCCTCCTGCAGCACAGAGCAGTGGCAGCCTCAGCCCGCTGGGCAGGGCGGCCTGGCAGCACAGCCGCGGAAGGGCATTCGCAGCCCGATGGGATTCACAGTCCGCAGATGAAGTGATCTGAGGAGAGGGCTTCATTAACCCCCCAGGGAAGCTATTAACCAGGAGAGGCTTCCACACAGCCTGCTCAGACCTCCTGCCTTTCAGCTTCACTTGTTGCCTGTTAATAAAGGAAGAACCTCAGAGCTTTAACCTGGCACAGCCACACAAACCCAGGCAGTTTGATGGGCTACAAGTCACTCAACTTGTGACTTGTGCCTCACTTCAAGAGGAAATCACACCAGAAACACGGCAAAGTATCCAGGACTGATCAGAATGAGGCCTTGGGTTAAGCATAAGCAGAGTTTTCTGCAAGCAGCACAGCAGGGTGGGAAAAATCCAAACCCACAACACCCAAAGCCAAAAACACAAACGGGAGAAACAGACTTGGAAGGCAACTTTGCATCCCCCTGTGCCTGCTGAGCCTCCGACCCACAGACAGCAGCTCTGACAAGCAGCAGTGACCCAGCTGCTGAGGTCAGGTCTAGAAATGCCCCAGGACTCAAGGAGGGACAGAGAGAGACCCCAGAGTGGCCTTGGGCAAATACCACCCACCAGGCAAATCCCCCATGCTGACCACAGCAGGCCCTGCCTGGCAGCAAGAGCTGGTGGGGAGCTGGGGGCTCAGCAGCTGCAGCTGCTCCCCTCAGCTGCGACTGCCAGAGCCTTCCCAGGCTGGATCTGCTCTCCAAGGGCTGCCCTGCAGAGCCCTCACAGCCCAGGCCTCGCTGCAGTGACGCTGTGGCCACAGGCAGGGCTGGGCACACCTGCCCCACTGGCAGGAGTAGGGCATTCAGGTCCTGCCACACCAGCACCGCGCCCAGCAGCACACCGGCAGCCTCTGTGCCTCCACCCAGCAGGCCACTGTGGCCAACGAGATCTCCAGCCACCACAGTGCCAGGCAGAGCTATCTCCTCCTCTCCAGTGCCTTCTCCTGCCCCAGCCTCTGCTGCTGCAGAGCTGGCATGACAGTGAGTGACTGAGGGTGGGCAGGGAGCTGGGAAGGAGGGGGCGAGACTGACTGGAAAGAAAGAGGAATTAAACCACCCACTGCTGTTGCATAAGGAAGCTGCAGCCAGAGACAGCTCTTAAACAGAGTCTGGCCCATCTCTGCCCTCAATTTGCTCCTCTTTCAACATCCTCTACTGCCTGCAGCACCCAGGCTGCTCTGCCAGCAATTCCCCAGCTGGCAAATGCAAGAGAAAAGCGGGGCCCTACCTCTGAGATGTTCTCAGACAGGCTCTCCTGCTGCCTCTTGCTGTCCCAGGGCACAGGGGTGCTGCTACTGGCACTGTCCCTCTGCCTGATGGTCAGAGCTTGCTCCCACTTCTGCAGGGCCTCCTCAAACAGCTCCATGCCTGCAACCAAAGACAAGCTGTGAGAGTCTTCAGGCCAGTGAGGGAGCAAGTGATGAAGGAAGCCCCTCCCCAGCTGCTAGGAATAATCATGGCTGTGGCTTTTCCTTCCTGAGTGTGGTTTAGTTGGGATCAGAACATCCTCAAGCTGGTTGCACACCAGCCAGGCTGCTCCCAAAGCACTGCCCAGGCTGAGCCTCAGCTCACTGCAGGGCTCTGGAGCCACTTCTGCTGCCCTGGCAGAGCAGAAATGTTTCCTGGGACTTCTGTAACTGACCTGAAGTTGAAAATGGGGGAGAGGATCCTGCCTGAGCTCTGCATTGAGCTGCTGCTGCTCTCTGGCCCCCTCTGCTCCCCCCAGATGATGCTCACCTTGCACATAGAGGCTCTCAGCACTGGAGTCCCCCACGGCTGCAGCATCTCCTGCCTGCGCCTCCCACATCCCTGCTGCTGGTGTTGGGCTGGAGGAGTTGACTGCTACCATCTGCAGGAGGGGAGCCACAGACACCTTCAAAGCTGTCTCCAAGGGCAGCAGTGCTCAGGCCACCCAAACATGCCCAGCAGCCACGGTCCAGCAGTAAGTCTTTGTCCCTCCCTGTGCCCCATGGGGGCACTCCCTGGCCCCCTCCTGCCTGAGGCCACACTGCACTGCCAGCTGTGCCAAGGGCAGGCAGGGGCAAAGCCCTCCCCTTCTGCAGCCAACACCACAGGGGTGCCCATGGAAGCTCAGAGCAGTGTGGGGAGCACCCTCCCAAGCAGCTTACACCCAAGCTGTGTGAGGGACGGGGAGCTGTGCACGGGGAGCAGCAGGAGGACACTGGCAGCAGTCACAGCCCCAGGAGCCCCAAGGCAAAACTGCAAGGGCAGCAGGGTTTGACAGGGAGCTCTGCCAGTCCCAGCTGCTGGTACCAAGCACTGGGAGGGAAGAAAAGTGACCCTAGCCCAAACAAAGAGAAATTACCAGCAAAACCACCTCAGGCCCTGGGCTGGGGCCCTGACTCCTCTCTGTAACCAAAGCTCTTCCTGGGAGGGCTGAGCAGCAGCAGCCTACAGCTGGCTTCAGCTTCTCGCTCTGCATAAACATCTGAAGCCTGACCCAAGCACTGGCAGTCACCAGGGCTTCATGTGGCTGACAAAGATCTCCAGGTCGGAGCCTGATACTGGCAAAGCCACAGCAGCTGCCTGCCAGGTGAGCTCCTGCCCTGCCCCAGCTCGTTCGGTAACGCTCCACAGGGATTAACCCCCTGAGAGCCAGAGCTGCAGAGCAGCCTCCTGCTGCCGGCTCAGAGCAGCCCAGGCAGGCACTGCAGCAGGGCAAAGGAGGAGCTGTTTGCCCATCAGGTGACATGAAAGCAAGGAGCTGTTGGGGGACAGCGTAGGGGGACAGGGCCCTCCTCACGTGGAGATCTCCACCAGCAGTGGCAAAGGCACTGAAGGAGTTTGGTTATCTCAGGAGACAGCAGCGACAGAGCCTGGGCAGCACTGGCTGCCTGAGGGAGTGCCTGAGGGGCAGGGAGCCAGAGCTGGATCCTCACTGACACCTCCCAGCACACCCCAGTTACCCAGGGGAACACTGGTGCCAGACTGGGTGCCCAGCACCGTGCCAGCAATGCCACCTGCTGGAGGCACACCTGGGCCAGGGCAATCTCCTCGCAACTTTCTAGTGCTTGAACTATGCATGAGGTAAAACACAGCTCAGCCCACACCTCCTGTAGGCTGCTGGTGCCCAACAGCCCCTTCAGAGGGGCTGTGCTCCCCTCCTCTTGCCCCCACACTGCCAACCAGCCATGCATGGAGCTGCACAGGTTGGCTTGTGCCAGCCCTGGCCCCAAGGGCTTTGAGCAGTGGGGATGTAAAACAGGCCCTGAAGCCACAGCTGCTCCCAGTGCCTCTGCACGTGGGCTCAGGAGCTGGGCAAGCTGCACTGGCTTCTGCCTAGCCAGGCCTGAAGTACCTGTCCTTGGAGGCTGCCTTTGGCTCTGGAGGAGGGGAAAGGTCTGGGCTGTGCCCTCTGCCTCCCCAGCAGCCATCACATCTTGGTAGCTAACTTGGGTTTAGGAACCAGGAGTCTCTGAGTGCTGCCACGGGGGCTGCTCAGCCACCCAAACCCCCACCAAGCAAACCAGCTCCCTCTGGGCCCCACTGGTGAGCCAGCTCCTGGTAGGGCTCAGGGAGAGCCCTGGGTCACAGCTGGCTCCCTCCTGCAGCCCCTCACTGGCCACGGCAGGGAGCTGGGCACTGCGGCTCCTGGCTCTGACTTCCCACAGACGGCTCCAGCCACTGCCAGGCTAATGCCAGGCCCCAGGCCACCATCAGGTCTTTACCTGCCCTGCAGAAGCTCTGCCACCATCCATGATGAGCAAGGCCCAGAGGTGGTGACCTGGTGCAGGGAGGTGCCCCCACAGCTGCCAACCCCAGCTGCTGCTTACCGAGGCCAGGCTGTGGGAGGAGCTGGAATGTTTGCTGGGCTCGATGGAGGAAATGCCACTGAGGGTATCGTTGCTCTTGCTGCCAGGGCTCTGCACTCTCCTGCTGGAGTATCCTGCAGTTGGGAAGGCCACACAAACCCAGGATTTTAGGCCCAGGTCTTAGCAGGGAGGACAGCAGCCTGTGAGGTGTGACTGAGGATGGGCAGGGCAGTGCCCAGCACAGAGTCCTGATCCCTGGGTGCTCTCCTTTGCTCTGAGGCTGGTGATGGAGGAGTGTTCCTGCACTGCTCAGGGATGGCAGGAGGCATCTGCAAAGCATCAAGCAGCTCCTCCAGGTCACCCCTGGGCCAGGCAGAGCATGGGAAGCACTGCCTTGGTTGTTACTGATACCTCCCCCAGCCCTTCACAAATCCCTGACCCCTGCAGGGCTGTGCTGAGGACCTGAGCCAGCCTTACCCCAGCACTGCCACCTACAGCCAAAGAAGCTGCCCAGGCACCTGGAGCCAGCACACAGCTGGATGGGCACTCCTGACTCCCCAGGCTGGCCCAGGTCACCTCCAACCAGCCTCACCAACACAGCTGTGTGTGGCAGCCCTGGCCCAGGCCTCTCACCCTGGCACCGGAGCTCAGAGCAGGCCAGCATGTGCCAGGGGTGGTGACTGGGGGGGTGGCAGGGCCTGGTGGCTCAGGAGAGAGCTACAAACCTTTGTGAAACTGCAGAACTGCTTCTTTGCCAGGGCTTGTGCCCAGGGCCTCTCCTCTCTGCTATCCAGCCTGTGGCACGGCACAGCTGCAGGCTCGAGGCCACTCTGCTGCCCTGCGCCCGAGGCGTTGCCCTCCTCTCCCCCACCGCTCCCTCACGCCAGGCCCCTGCAGCCTTTCTGCCAGGCCAACCTTTCTTCACGGAGGAGACCCTTCTGGTGGGCAGGATGGGCACAGCGATGCCCCCGGGCTTGAAGCCTCCCTTCTCAGCAGTGATCTGCTTCCTCCGCCGCCGCCGCCGCTTCATCTGGTGAGCCGCCAGGGCCAGGGCCACCGTGCCCAGCGCCGTGGCAAAGAGCACCTTGCGCAGCCCCGGGGACAGCCGCAGCTGAGAGAAGACAGACTTAGGGCACAAGAGACACGGAGAGCACCAGTGAAAAACCAGCTCCGGCAGCCCTGCCTCTGCCGCTCCGAACAGCAGCCCCGGGGCACCCCCTCCCGCCCCAGGACACAGCAGGCAAGCTGCAGAGCCTCGGAGCAGTGGCGCTGGGGAGCCAGGGCCCAGGACCGGAGCACGCTGCAAAAGTGCACGAAGCCCTGGGCAGCTGCAGCCCAGGCTCAGCCCTGCAGCCCTGCAGCCCAGGGCAGCTGCAGCCCAGGCTCAGCCCTGCAGCCCTGCAGCCCAGGGCAGCCGCAGCCCAGGCTCAGCCCTGCAGCCCTGCAGCCCAGGGCAGCCGCAGCCCAGGCTCAGCCCTGCAGCCCTGCAGCCCAGGGCAGCTGCAGCCCAGGCTCAGCCCTGCAGCCCTGCAGCCCAGGGCAGCTGCAGCCCAGGCTCAGCCCTGCAGCCCTGCAGCCCAGGGCAGCTGCAGCCCAGGCTCAGCCCTGCAGCCCAGGGCAGCTGCAGCCCAGGCTCAGCCCTGCAGCCCAGGGCAGCCGCAGCCCAGGCTCAGCCCTGCAGCCCAGGGCAGCCGCAGCCCAGGCTCAGCCCTGCAGCCCTGCAGCCCAGGGCAGCCGCAGCCCAGGCTCAGCCCTGCAGCCCAGGGCAGCCGCAGCCCAGGCTCAGCCCTGCAGCCCAGGGCAGCCGCAGCCCAGGCTCAGCCCTGCAGCCCAGGGCAGCCGCAGCCCAGGCTCAGCCCTGCAGCCCAGGGCAGCCGCAGCCCAGGCTCAGCCCTGCAGCCCAGGGCAGCCGCAGCCCAGGCTCAGCCCTGCAGCCCAGGGCAGCCGCAGCCCAGGCTCAGCCCTGCAGCCCGCTGAGCTCTACCGCCCCGAGCAGGGCACTGCTGCACGCGGGGGACACCTGCGGCATCCTCTGCAGTGCCCTTGACAATGAGAGGCTCCAGGAACAGGGGGACCCCTTCCCTCCCTCCAGAAGCCCACCTTCAGCAGCTCTCACCAGCACCCCAGGCTCTCCTGCCGTTCCTGCAAACACTCAAGCTGCTCAGGTCTCACCAGCATCACCCCATGGTGCCCTCAACTACCACAGGCTGCCCCCCCAGGAAAAGAGCAAAGGAAGAGGGCAGCAAAGCCTCCTTTGGGCTGTACCTGCCCGAAGGTGGTGTAGACAAAGACAGGGATCTCTGCCACCGTCATTGCCAGGGCCTGGATGATGGACATCCCCTCTGCCCTCCTAAATGCCATCTCTGCGCCAGGGTCCTGACACCTGCAGGGGCCACCGAGGGGAAGGGCACTTGTGGATGCTGCGTGAGCTGCTCACGAAGAAACCCAGCTTCTCTCTGACATCTGCCTCTGAGTCCGGGGCTTGTTCTTCATCCAGCAATCCTCCTCCTGCTGCAGGAAGAGGAGAAAAGGCAGGAGAGTGAGGGGGGCACAAAGCCTGCCCCTCCTGCTACTGGCCCTCACAGACCATGCAGTGCTAACAGAGCCAGGCAGTGCCAGGGCATCTCCTCACCACTAGCAGCTTTTTGCTTGTCCTCCCAGCCGCCAGGGCAGGCTTCCCAAAGTGCTCCGCAGCAGCCCTGGGCTTACAGCCGCCAGACAGTTCCACAGGCAGCACAAGAGGCTGCAGAGGGCCGCAGGGGCTTGGGCTGCAGCTCCCACACAAAGCCAGCACAAAGAACCAGCAGCAAACTGTCGCTGGCAAACTCTGCTCCTGCTCGGCTTGCTGTGTCAAAGCCCTGCTCAGGAGATGCCAACCAAAGGAGGTTTCCGAGCTAGCTCAGAGCTCTGCTGGTGCTGCTGGGAGCTGGGCAGGAGCGACAGGCTCCACGGCAAGGGCAAAGGGCAGACTGGACCCGGGGTTGACTCCTTAAACGCCACAAAGTTGCAAACCCTCGGGCCCCACTCTCTGCTCTTACCCCCGTACAGCCACAGCAGGCTCCGGAACCGCCCCACATAAAGCTCAACCCCCGCAGGTGACAGCGAGCGGCAGCCTCTCACCCCTGCCCGACCCCACGGCTGGCAGCAGCCCCACACCCTGGCAGGGAGCTGCGCCTGGCACGGGGCTCGAGGTGGCCGCAGACCGCAGGGGCCGGGCACGGGGCGTCCCCGCAAGGTTAAACGCAGCGTCCCGGCCGGGGCAGGGCTGAGGAGGGCAAAGTGCAAGAAAGCTGGGACAGAGCAAGCAGCCAAGAGCACCGCACCGGGCCCGGGGCACGACGCTGCAAGGCAGCGAAACCTCCCGGCCGGGGCACGTCCCCGCAGCATGCCCGCCGCCGGCTGCCGTGGCCCGGCAGCACAGACACCCCGCACCAGCACCGCGGCAAGCTGGAGGCTCCGCACCCCCAGAGGGTCCCCGCAGCCGCTGCGCCCTGGGGGCATCCCCATGGCCCTGGGGCTCCTCAGGCCCCTCGCACCTCTGGGCACTTCCAGGCCCCTGTGCCTTTGGGCCCTTTGCAGCGCTGGGGCATCCCACCCTGCACTCATCGACCTCCGACCACCCCACGCATCCCGAGCATCCCCAAAGCTCCCGCACCGCCACATCACGGCAAAGGGGAGGGTCCCCAGCCTCTGCACCCCGGTACGTCCCCCGACCCCAGGCCCGGTTCTACCCCGAGCTCTCATTCTCCCGACTCCTCCCCACCCCGGCCACCGTGCGGCCCGCCCGGCTCAGCCCCCGTAGGCGGCGCGGGGGACACGACTCACCGCGGCAGGGGCACTCGGCCCCGCTGGGCGCCCCGCGGCCGCACCGCGCTGCATGGCCGCGGAAGGGCAGCGTCTCCTTCCCCCGCGCCGCAGCCTGCGCCGGGCCGGGGCGAGCAGCACCGCCCCTCAGCGCCGCGCAGCCAATGAGAGCGCCAAGCTGCCTGCCGGCCAGCCAATGGGAACGACCCTCCCGGGGACGGGCCCGGCTCGGGGCTGCGGCGGCGAGGCCGGGGAGGGGGCAGGGGCGGGGGCGGCTCCCTGCGCTTAAAGGGGCCGAGCCTGCCGCCGCCCCGCTGCCGCCCGAGGCGCTGCCCGGGGAGGCCCGACCCGCCGCCGGCTCCGGTAACAGCTTGGCGCTCCGCTCCCGCGCTGCTCGGACGCCCGTCCCGGTGCCGGCAGGGTCTACCGGTGACCTGCAGCCCTTTTAAGAGGCTGCGGCACGGTTCCGGAGGGCTCGATCGGCGATATAAAGGGCGGCGGCCGCGGTGGTAGCGGGAGTGCAGCGCGGCGCAGGCTGCTCCAGGTGCCGCCATGGACTTCAACGTGAAGAAGCTGGCGTCGGACGCGGGGGTCTTCTTCTCCCGCGCCATGCAGGTGAGGGCGGCTGGGCTGTAATGGCAGCGGCGGAGCTGCCCCCGGGCCTTCCCGCAGACTCCTTTCCGCTGCCTCTACCTCCGCCGCAGCCGCGATCGAGGCCCCAGCAGAGCCGAGGGTTGTTTCCCATCCTGAGGGAGGCTGCAGGGGGGAGTTTGGAGCTGAGCAGGCCCTGGCGGACGGAGCCTCAGTTCCGAGACCAGTCAGCGCTGGGCGTCGGCGGCACTGACCGGTGCGGGCTGGCCCCGGGCAGAAGCGGGGCTGACCCCCCGATGGTACTGCAGTGAGGTGGGCTGGGGCGGACTCGCAGGACAAGCAGCTCCGGAGATGCCCCTGCTTAGCCCCTGGCCGGGAGCGAGTGCTGCCTGCCCACTGCTGGCACCGCAAAGCTTCTCATGCGGGCAGCCAAACAGGTGTGCCGGAGGTGGCCTTGCAGATGCTCTGCGCTTCAGCCCGGCAGCAGCCCGGGCCAGTAGCTCCCAGGCCCGGCAGAGTGATGGAAAGGAGCTGCAGAGGCCGGGCGGCTGTGTCGTGGTAGGCTCAGGGCATGGGGATTGTCCCTCAGCAACCCGGGATAAAGATAAGGGTCTGCTGGGGGCTGCAGTGCCCCCCGGTGCCGTGGTGCAGCACTTGGGCTGTCCGTGAGGAGCAGAGCATGCGGCGGGCGCTGGGACGTGGCTGCCCTGGGGGAGAGCAGCTGGAAAACAGCTCTGGGCTGAAAAACGAAAAGAGAGGGACAAGTCCGAGCCGGTCGGGATCCTGCGTGAGAAGTCCAGCTGGTGGCCCTGGGCTTCCTGTTCCGCCTGCTGCGTGAGGAAAGCAGCAGAGCAGTGCTGGTTCCCAGGCTCCCGGCTCTGCCGGGCACAGGATCGCTGCCGTGCCCAGGATCGCTGCCGTGCCAGTGAGTCATGCTGTGAGCAGAGATCTCGACTACAGGTGCAAAGCCCAGGAGCAGATGGGAAGCCTGGAGATGCTGTTCCCATGCGAGTGACCTTGGTAGCAGAAGAAAGGGAGCAAAGCTGTAGAGAAACCTCCTGCTTGGAAGCTTGGTTGTAAGCCTCTGATGAGTGTTTTTGAGCCTCCTGGCGTAGGAAGGAGGCAGGCGTGGGAACAGAGCTGGCACACAGCCATGGCAGAGCAGAGGGTGTGCAGTGAGGGTAGCTCCTGCCTGCTACACCCTCGCGCCCCAGCTCCCACCTGGGCACTCAGCTGGCTGATGGCAGGAGGCATTGCTTGGGACGAGGGACACTGGAGCTTGTGGGCAGCACGGGGAGCCAGCAGCAGGTCTGCCAGGAGGGAGACAATGGATGGCAGAGGCTGAAAACCACTCCCTGAGATGTAATTCTGGGGGGCATTCAGCCTGTTTGGGCTGTCCCTGTGCCATGTGGGTGAGTGCTGCCCTGTCACCAACAAGACACACAAATGGTGCTTGGGGTCTGCTCTCGGCAGGGCAGATTGGGTTCTGAGCACTCTGGCACGGCAGATGCTCTAGGAGGGGACCTGCCCAGCACCAGCTCAGGTCTGTGTAGCAGGCATTGGTGTTCCAATGGAGCTGCCTGGCACCTCTGCTGTGCCACTCACACCATGAGCCTCTGTCTGGGCAGCACAGAGCTGAGCTCCAGGCAGAAGGGCTGCAGCAAAGGGGAGCTGAGGCAGAGCATGGTCAGTACCGGGCCTTGGGGTAGGAGCAGTCCTGGCTTGGAACCTGTCCAGGGCAAGCTGATGCTGCACGAGGGGGGTTGAACTGGGCTTGACAAAGCCACAACTCAGGCTTCCACTGCTGCCCTCAGTGCTCTTTCTAGCAGCAGTTAGTGGAGCTCCTGCCAGAGGGGAGCCTGGGCAGCTTGAAGGGTGTATGTGCTCCTGGGTGGGCAGCCCTGTACCCACCTCCAGCAGGCCCAGGATGGAGCAGCTGTGGCCAGCTGTGTGGTGTCTCCCCAAAGCTGCACAAGCAGTAATGACCTCACCAGGGTTGCAGTGCCCTGGGGGCTTCTTGGCTTCTCCCGTGGTCTCCTCCAGAAAAGCAAAGCTGTGGAGGGAGGTGGCAGGGCAGTGTGGTGAGCTCTGCCACCCTGGCTTGGGCAGCTGCAAGGATGCAGAGCTGCTCTGGGGTTCAGCTTGCACCAGCAGCCACAACCTGTCAGTTGGTGCTCTCTGAGGGCATGCAGCACCTGTGGGCAGGCCTCACACAGGCCTTCCTCTTCATCCTCACTGAAGAAGAGGAAGGCCTTTGATAGCTGCACCTTCCAGTAGGTGGGTTTGGTCCCAGGCCTCTGTGAAGGGAACTGTGCTGATGGCTGCAGCTTCCCTCCAGAGCTGGCACTTCTCCCTGCACAGGCAGCATGCAGGATGCCTCTGTCCTGGACAGGCCACCCCAGGCTCTCCTGGGGGTGTCTGGAGATCATCACAGGGCTTGTGTCTGGTGTGAACTGGCTCTGGGTGGCATTGCCCAGTGTGAGCACAGCTTTGGGGTGCCTGTCCCACTGCCAACATCATTGCTGCCGGCAGCTAGAGGTTGACTTACTCTGGGAGCTGGTGAGGAAAGGCAGAAGTTGGCCTCCCCGAGCTCTGGAGAGCAAACAGACTCTTATCTGTGCCAGATAAGATGCCCTCCATCTGCTGACCTCCTGCGGTGCTGCCTCCGGGGCTGACAGCTCTGAGGGCAGAGGCAGACCCCAGGCTGTTCGCAGCGGCCGGGACAGGCTCGCCGCTTACCCAGCCTGTGCTCCCGGGGGCTTCCTCCTGCCCTCCAGCACAGCCTGCCTTGGCTCACAGCCTGGCACGGCTGCTGGTGACCAGGTTCTTGAGGCTTGCTCTGCACCCATGCCAGAGCTGCCCTGAGCCTTCAGCTGCTGGCTGGGTGGCAGATTTGTCTGAACTGCTGCTCTTGTGCCACTGACCACCCAAAGGGCCAAGGTCACCTCCTGGGCACCTGGAGCTCCTCAGAGCCTTCAGGGAGCCCTCAGCCCAAACCCACTGGAGGTGCAGGAGGCTGTTGCTGGTTGAAGCTTCCTGGCCCAGCTGGATCTCTGTGGTCTTTGAGAAGTGTGCAGCTGGAAAGCCTGGGCACCACGAGTGGCACAAGGGCCTGAGCTCTGCCACCAGCTCCTCTGCCAAGGGGCTGCAGTCAGCCTGTCTGAGCTCACAGCAGCCAGGCCTGGGGGAGAGGGATGGAAAAATCAAAATCACCCAAGCCTGGAGGAGACAGAAGGCAGCTGGGGCTGCACTGTGCACTGCAGCTGTGGTGTTGGCACAGCTCGGGGCGGGGGGCACTGAGGTCTCCCTCCCAGCAAGGTGCTGATGCTCACAACCAGCTCCTGAGCTGGCCTTTGGTCTCCAGGGACTGTGTACAGAGAGACCCATCCAGCCCAGCTCAGCTTGCTGCCCCTTCTGATGCCAGTGGGGGCTCTGCCAGCCCTCCTGGGGAAGAGTTTCCCTCCAAGCTGTGAGCAGGCAGCTGCCCTAAGTGCAGCCCAGCTCAGCCTTGCTGCTTTTGGGCCTGCTGCCAGGTGCTGCTGCCCTGCTCTCCGCCTACTTGCCCATATGCAGCTGCAGGTCCTGCTGCCCAGCCAAGCCTCCCAGAAATTCAACCCTTGGCTGAATTATTGATGCCCTGGAATGCAGCTCCTCTTCCCGGAGAGGCAGCGTGGCACTGACAAAGGCTGCCCTGCATTATTCATCACCCCATGGGCACAGGCAGGACTGGTGCTCAGCAGGGCCAGCTGCAGGGACACTGCCAGGGCAGGATCCGTGGAGCCTCTTGGCACTGTGGCCTGGCATGGGATCCCAGGATGAAGGTCCTGGAACTAGCTCAGGACAGGGCTGTTGTCCAACCCTCAGGTTCCAGGGGGCAAACGGGAGTAGCTCTGCTGCAGCAGGATGGAGGAGCCTAAGGTTCTCCCCAGGCTTTGCCCTTGCTGCTTCTCTCCCTGGGGACGTGCAGCAAGCCTGTGGGGCAGCTCCAGAGCTCCCAGTAACTCCTCTGAGGCAGGCTGGAGTGGTTGGTCCTCAGGAGGCACCAGCACCCCGAACTCAGGAGCAGCAGGACAGTGCCAGAGCCAGGAGGCAGCAGCGCCTGGGCAGCTCCTGCTCTGTGCTGCTCTTGGCAATTCCTAGGAGCAGAAATCCTTGGTGGGAGTCCTGCCTGAGGAGCCAGGTGCCCTGAACTGCTCTTCTGCCCTGCTCTTCCTGGGGGCACTGCCAGCACAGAGGGCATCAGCTGCTGGGACCTGTTGCCCCCTGTTGCAGCAGCCAAAAAGCAGCAGCCCACAGGCCAAAGCAGTGCAGCTCTGACCCTGGCTGTGCTTCCAGGAGAGGCTTCATCTGCTCTCCCTGCAGCTCCTGTGCTCCCCTGCACCTGGTGGGGCACTCCCAGCAACGCTGGCAGGTCAGGAGAGGTCTCTGGTGCAACAGGGTCATGTCAGAGGTCAGGCAGAGCTGGCCTGGTGGCTCCCCGTGCACAGACGAGGAGGTGGGAGTGTGCCGGAGGAGTTCTCCTTCTGCAGCACCCCTCAGAAGTGTCAACTTCCCAGGCTGTGCCAGGCTCTGGGCTGTGAGCTGCAGCCTGCCCTCCCCTGGCACCCACTTCTCAGGTTCATTCCCTGCTTTCCCACCCGTAAAGGAAGCCTGAGACCGAGGCTGCTCTGTGGCCTGGCCCCACAGGAGCCTGTGGCTCCTGCCCACCCTCCCTCCTGGCATAGCCCCAGGCTTGCAGTGCTCCTGGGGCATGTCCTCGGCCTCCCCTCTTGCCAGACAGTCCAGGGTCTGACTGGGGAGAACTGGGCTGCTCTGCGGGGGCTGTGGAGATGCCCCTGTTAGTGGGGAGGCGGCTGGCACTGGCTGCAGAGGACAGGGAGGCTCCAGAGCTGGGTGAGTGAAGAGGCTGGCAGCAGCCCTCTGCAGCTGCTGGAGGCCTCCAGCAGTGATCTGGCTGCAGCAGTGCTATAGGGAGCTGACTGAATGCAGCTGGTAGGAAACTGGGCTCAGGCTTGGTGGTGCCAGGGCAGATGCTGGTGCAGGCTGAGTCCAGACTGCTGGAGCTGGACTTGAAAGTGAGATAAGATCTGAAAAAGCTGCCCGGGAAGGTGGACGAGAAAGACTCTTCACTGGCACCACAGAGCCTTGGCTTGTTTCAGAAAGCCCTCAACAGATGACTCAAGAATGGTGCCAAATACCTGGGAAGCTCCAGAGTGCTGCATGGCAGTGACTCAGCCCAGGCTGGCAGAGTCTGCAAACAGCTCAGGGCTTCCCATGGGCACAGGGAAGGGGAGGCGAGGAGAGCCTCAGCCACTCACGCACGGCTGGCAGCTGAGTGCTGCTCCACAGGCAGCCTGGCTGTGGGCACAAATCAGTGCAGCCACCCTGGCACCTCCAGCAGCAAGGCCATGGCAAGGGTGGGTCGAAAACCAGTGCCAGTGAGCAAGGGCTGCTGGTGCTGAGGAGGCTGCAGAAGTGACCCTTGGCCCTGCGTGGCAGTGACTCCTCTGTGCCCCTGGGCTTCAGGAGGAGCTGTGCCTGTCCCTGCGGTGCAGTCACAACGATCTGGGTTGAAGAAGTCCTCCGAGCTCAGCCAGTCCAGCACCAGCCCAGCACCACCGTGGCCACCAGACCCTGTGCCCAGGTGCCATGGCCACGTCCTTCCTGCATACCTCCAGAGATGGGGACTCCAGCACCTCCCTGGGCAGCCTGTGCCAGTCCCTGACCACTCCTGCAGCACAGAAGTTGTTCCTCATCTCCAACCTAAGCCTGCCCTGGCACCACCCAGATGCGGCAGCAGCTTCCTGGCTGCAGCTGGCCCCATGCCCAGGCAGGTCACTGTGTGAAGGTACCTGCAGGGTTGGTGTCTCATGCTCCTGGTGCTGGTAACTGGAGTTGCCAGGGCTGGCTGCCTGCGCCCTGCTGCTGCTGGGCTCACTCCTGGGCCCGCCTTGTGCCCAGCGTTGTGCTGCCTGGCAATGGAGCAACCAAGGGACAGAGCAAGGCCAGATCAAGAGCCCGTGAAGAGTTGGGCTGGGGAAGGGGAGAGGAGAAGGTTTGTGTGGTAGGTCAGACAGGAGTTGTGTTCCACCAGAGGGGTTGAGTTGGACTTCAGTCCCCTGGCACCTGGCTATGCCAGCTCCTGATAACAGTGGCACCAGTGCCAGTCAACAGGGACTCGAAGGACAAAGTGCCACCTCTGTAGGACCCCAGTGCTGCAGCTGCCTAAGGGAGGCTTTCAGTGTGACCCCTCAAGCTGCTGGGTCAGGAATCCGCCACTGAGAGCAGCAGTCAGTGCCAGGCTGTTGGGGGCACCCCCAAGTCCTGCACCAAGCCCTGTGTTGTGCACAAGCTTGTCCCACACACTGAGGGGCTCAGGGGTGGCAGTGGAATTCCTGCCCTGGTGGGCTTGCAGGCCACAGGGTTAGTTAGGAGGGGGTGAAGGCAGATGGCAGCTGCCCTCAGGGAAGCACTGGGGCCACAGCAGCTGGAGCAGTCTGCTCCCAGCTGGAGCATTTCTGGAGCAGAGCTGATTAGAAGCTGCTTTTTCTGGCACACCTCTCAGGCCCAGACTCCATTTTTATCTCAGTGTTTGCTTCACTCTTGGGCAAAATTTGCCTTCTTTCCTTGAAAGGTGTCTGGGGACAGGGAGTGACAGCTGGAGGGCTGCTTGGCTCTGCCTGAGAGATGCAGGAGCTGGAAGAGCCTTCGGTGTCTCTCCTTAGCTCTGGGCTTTGGCCTTGGAGGAGCAGAGATAATGACCTTCTCCCCCCTGCAGTTCACTGAGGAGAAGCTGGGCCAGGCTGAGAAGACTGAGCTGGATGCCCACTTTGAAAACCTCCTGGCCAGGGCAGACTGCACCAAGAACTGGACGGAGAAGATCCTGCGCCAGACTGAGGTTCTGCTGCAGCCCAACCCCAGTAAGCTGCTGGTGCCCTTCAGCTCGTGGCTGGTGATGCCCCCTGGCAGCAGTTGTGTGGCCCTGAGCCTGGGGGGTTGGAGGAAATTTGTCTTTGTGGGGCCTGTCCTTCCCTGCTGAGGGGTGACTGGCTGCTGGCTGGCACAGCCTGGCACTGTCCTGAGCACTGGCCACACCACACCTCCTGCTTGCTGGGGGCTCTGTGGGGTGGGCTGCCCTGAATGCCAGTCCCACGGCTACCCCTCCACCTTCCATCCCATAACCACCAGTGGCACCCTCGTTGCAGGTGCCAGAGTAGAGGAGTTCCTCTACGAGAAGCTGGACCGGAAGGTGCCCTCGCGGGTGACCAACGGGGAGCTGCTGGCACAGTACATGGCAGAGGCAGCCAATGACTTTGGGCCAGGGACCCCTTATGGTGAGTCAGCTGAAAGTCCTTGGGGACCCAGCCAGGAGATCCACAGTGCTGCTCTGCAGGGAGGCCTGCTCCGTGCTGGGGGCGCAGGGCAGGGGCTCCCCACTGCTGATGCAGCCCAGGTTGGTAGAGCTGGAGAAGCAGCAAGGCCAGGTGGAGCCAGGGCAGGTAGTAGAGCTGCAGAGCAGCACAGCCTGAGGACACAGCTGTCCTTGCTCTGGGCATGAGCTGCCCTGCTGATCGATGGCTGCTCGATAGCCGCTCCTGCTTCTGCCAGAGCAGCCCCAGGGGCACCCGCGGCCAGCTCGGCCTGGGCACAGCTCCTTTCTGCTCTGCTGCTTTGCAATTTGCTGCCCTGCTCCTGTGCCTCTGCTCAGCGAGACACAGATAAGTGTGCAGGTGGAGCAGGGAAGGGGCATCGGCAGGGTAAGAGCCTCAGCAGACAGATAGCATCAGAGCTGCCCTGCAGCTGCTGGCACGGCAGCTGGCATGGGCATGGTCACCTTGCCCGGGCAGGGTGCCCTGCACCTTTGCCTCCCTGCTGGCTCTGGGCACGTTGGCTGCAGCTAGCAGAGTGCTGCACTGTGCAGCTGGAGACTCTCTCGTTGCAGGGAAGACCTTGATCAAAGTTGGAGAGGCTCAGAGGCGCCTGGGCGCAGCTGAACGAGACTTCATCCACTCGGCCTCCATCACCTTCCTCACTCCGCTACGCAACTTCCTGGAGGGGGACTGGAGAACCATCGCTGTAAGCAGGGCAGGAGGGCAGGGGAGGGAGACAGCCCCGGGGGAGCTCCTTCCCTATCCCGGCAGCAAGGAGGACTCCAGAGCCCCCCCTCAAAGAGCAGGACAGTCCCAGCCCTAGCCGTGCCCCGGGCTCTCTGTAGCACCGGGAGGGTTGCCAGCTGATGTGCCTGGGGAAGGTGCCCTGACCCCTGCAGCCCCATGGGCACCCCGCAGCCGTGGCGAGCCTGGATCCCCGGCAGGCAGGCCCAGGGCTCGCTGATGAGGTGACCTTAGCCGAGGGCTTGTCTCTGCCTGGCGCCGCGGTGAGGGCTGGGCGCTGGCCGCGGGGGCCCTGCCCGTGCCCAGCAGCTGCCCTGCTCTGCCCCCGCAGAAGGAGCGCAGGATCCTGCAGAACCGGCGCCTGGACCTGGACGCCTGCAAGGCTCGGCTGAAGAAAGCCAAGGCTGCCGAGGCCAAGGCCACGGTAACTCCCTGCACCTCCTCCTCCCTCCTCCTGCCCCCGGGATTGGCTCACATCACAAACATCAGGATGCCCTACAAGGTCCTGGCCCTGGGGGGGTTCCTGGTGGGGTGTGCAGGAGCCAGAGATGCCCTCAGCTGCTGAAACAAACAATTCTGAGCTGCCAGAGCCCAGAAGAGCTCTGCTGGAGCCACCCCTGCTTCCTGCCTGCCTGGCAGGGGCTGCTGGGTGCTTCGTGTGGCATCACCTCAGGACTTCCTTTGGGGTCTCAGAGCAAGCCAAGAGAGCTGAGCACACACAGAAGTGTGCCAGGGCTCTGCAGCAGTGCCAGGCCACTCAGGGTTCTGCCAACTCAGCCTGCCCCAGGCAGGAGTGCTGGGGGAGCCTGCAAGGGGTGGATGGGCTCAGGCTGGCAGCAAGAAGCATTTCAGTCCCAGCCTGGCCTTGCCCTCTGGCTTTGGGGAGATCAGGGCACCCCAAGCAGCAGAGTGCCAGGTCAGAGCACTGCAGAAGGGACAGGTAAGTCACCTAGGGCCCCTGTGCACAGCCTGGAGCCATGCCAACAGGCACTTCTGAGTGCTGCTGAGGCTGGTAGGACCTGCCAGCTGCCCCGAGGCACCTCTGCAGCCTAGCTCTCCCTGGGCAGAAGCAGTGTGGCAGGAGGCAGAGAGGCCAGTGCTAGGCACTGCTGGAGTCCCTGGAGGACCTTGCTGCAGCAGGTTGCCATGCTGCAGTGCTCTGACCGTTGGCACAGGAGCTTGCCACCTTCTGCTCCTAGCCTGGGGCCATATGGGGAAGCTGTGTCAGTCTCCAGCAGTGGGTCTGACAGAGGGCTCTGGGTGGGCTGGACAGAAGTGCCCTCTGCACGGGAGCCATCAGTAAGGCCACCCAGATCCACCCGAGGTGACTGTAGGGACCCCCGGCAGGGGAGATGGTGACCTTGCTGTACCTCCGGGTCAGAGCAGAGCAGGAATTCAGACACCTCCTCCCCTTCCCCCCACCCCGTGCTGCTTCCTGCAGGGAGTGGTGCCAAGGCCTCACCTGCACGCACCCTGGGAAAGACAAACCTGCAGGGGACCTGCTGCCTCTGCCCTGGGCCTGGCACCTGCTCTTCAGACCATGAGGTTCCCTGTGCCATGTCCTGTGTCACCTCCCACCCAAGCTGGCCTCTCCCAGCTCACCACTCTCCTGCTGCTCTTCCCCTCTGTGTGCGCCCCCAGCTGCTGTCTGTGACTGCTCCTCGGGTGTGCTGAGCTGCTCTCTGGTGCCTGGGCTTGTGCCTTGCCCCAGCTCTGTGCCCTGTCCCTCCCGGTGCTGCTCACTAACCTTTCTGTTTTGTTTCTTTGTGGTTTGCTCAGTGTGAGGCAGATGTGAGTATTGACTGTGCTGGCAGTGCTGTGAGTCCTCGGGGGCTGCTTCCTCTCTACGCCTCTCATTGTCTCTTTCCCATTTGCAATGAAAATTCGTTCCTCCCTTGTCCCATGGGGACTGGCCCTGGAGCATGACCTGAGGGTGGTCAGGGCTGTGGCAGCCTGGAGGAGCCCCGGTGGGGCAGGAGCATCATCAGATGCCTGCAGCCACCGAACAGAGCTCGGCTCCAGGCAGCGCAGGCAGCAGGCGGCTGGGCTGGGGGCAGATCCCTCAGCCGGAGGGGAGGCAGCCCGGAGACAATGACAGGCAGCGTGGGCTGGTTGTGTGCTGCTGTGCCCAGGGCTCCGAGCGGAGGGGGAGGGAGGTTGGGTCCCTCCTGACCACTGCTTGCACATGGGTAGGAGCGCTGCAGCACCTTCCCCCCGCCTGCTGCGGCTGCTCCGGGGATGCCTGCAGACCAGGGACCGGGAGGAGAGATTCCTCCGGCTGCTCCTGAGCTGCAGGGCCCAAAGCAGCAGCAGATGTGGCTGTGAACCTGCCCTCCTGGCCCAGCAGGGGTCGTGCCCGAGGGGCTGTGCTGCCCCATCTCGCTGGTGGCACCTTGCTGCCCGTGCTCAGCTTTGGGCTGCCACAGGATCACTCCTCCTGCCCCTTGCTCCAGCCATCCCCAAGCCTCTGATGGTTCGGAGCAGTCTGTCCTTGCTGGGCCTGCAGGCTGCTGGGGGCCAGCGTGGGTCAGCAGAGCTGCACAGGGATCAACCTGCAGGAGAGCTGTGGGGCCAGAGAGGGTCGAGAGGAGCTGGGTGGGCAGGCAGCCTGGCACATCAGCCTGGGGCACAGCCAAGGCCCTCCGGGAGGTACCCAGGTCTGTCATACCAGCGTGGTGATGCTGGTGTCAGCTGCCTTGGCTTGGCTCTTGGCAGTGCTGCAGCCAGCAGCTGGCCTGGACTCAGCAGGGCTGCAGCTGGGAGGGCCCAGCCGGCTCCATGGCATTCCCAGCGTGGGAAACCTCCGTGCCAAAGGCTTCCAGCCCTAGGGCAGAGCTTCAGCCGCCTAGGAGGTGGCTTGGAGCCCTCAGACGTGTGGGATGCAGACTGGCACCTGCCTTTGTCAGACCCGAGTGGGTGGGAGGGAGCCCACCAGAGGCCGGGGGAGATGTTCAGGTGTTCCTCTGCCAGGCGTCGTGTGCAGGGCTGCAGACAGGTCCTGCTGGCTGGGCCGAGCCGGCAGGGCAGGCGCCAGGGGGTGGCTGCAGAGCCCCCTGAGGCGTTGCCTCCTGCAGCCGGGGGGCACCTGCCGCTGGGATGCCAGGTGTGGCCGCACGGCTTGGGTGCCAGCCGGGCACAGCTTCCGCAGGCCACCGCCCGGGCCGGGGGACACCTCCTGCTGCCACCCCGCAGGGCTTGCAGCGAGCTGCCAGCGCGGGGAGGGAGGAGGCAGCGGCGGTGCCTTGTGCCAGCCAGGCAGGGGCTGCTGCGCCCCGGGCCGGCGGCTGAAGCTCTCTTCCCCCCCAGGCTGTGCCTGACTTTCAGGAGACCAGACCCCGCAATTTCGTGCTCTCCGCCAGCGCCTCCGCGGTAAGACCAGCGCCAGCCCTGCCCCCGCCCTGCCCGCACCTCCGCTCGGCTGCTTTCGACACTTTAAGGGACATGGGCTGCCCAGGGCTGCTCCAGCCCAGCCCCAGCCCGCAGCTGCCCAGGGCTGCTCCAGCCCAGCCCCAGCCCGCAGCTGCCCAGGGCTGCTCCAGCCCAGCCCCAGCCCGCAGCTGCCCAGGGCTGCTCCAGCCCAGCCCCAGCCCGCAGCTGCCCTGGGCTGCTCCAGCCCAGCCTGCAGCACAGTTGCTGCCTGCTCTACTCTCCAGTCTCTGCCAGACCTGCCCCACATTTCTGGTGGGGATCTTCAGGCATTTTTTTGGCTAGTGGAGAACACCTCCGGAGCTGCCCTGTCTGGATGCCAGCTGTCACTGGCAGCATCACACCCCTGGCTCAGTATGGAGCTGGGAGTGCTCAGAGGCTCTGTGGCTGGTCAGGAGGAGCCCAACTGGAGTTTCCCTGCCAACAGGCTGGCACTGCAGGCCTCTCTCTACAAATGCAGGTCACTTTTTGTCCCCTCTCATTCTGGGGCTCACCTGCTGGTGGCTGTCCTGCAGTCAGGTGTGCTGGGGCTGCTCACGAGCAGCCTGTTCCAGCCCTGCTGCAGCCCAGGGCAGCTGTGGCAGAGTTGCCTCTCTGGGCTGTGGCTGCCTCCCTGCTGCACAAAGCCTCATTTCTCCTTAAAATGTTGGAACCATCCTGCTGCTTAGGGAGCCTCCAGAACAGCACTGGTGCCTGTGGCAGAAGAGTCTGGGTGTGGCATCTGGAGGTGTGGGAGAGGGCAGCCCAGCCCTTGGTGGAAGCCAGCTGGGGTTGGCGTGGGGAAACCCTGAGGAGGCTGAGTGAGGCTGAGCTGGCAGCAGCAGTGTGAGCTCCCAGGGGCACCTGGTCTGGCCTGCCTGGGCAGCGATGCTGGGGTCAGAAGTGGCTCTGCACAGAGCCAGAAAGTGCTGAGGCTGCTTGGGAGGCTGCTGCTGGTGCTGCAGCTGCTCAGTCAGCACCCCATGGCAGCAGGGCACCCCCAGCCCCATGGCAGCAGGGCACCCCCAGCCTCAGGCTCAGTCAGCAGCCCCATGGCAGCAGGGCACCCCCAGCCCCAGGCTGAGTCAGCACCCCCGTGGCAGCAGGGCACCCCCAGCCCCAGGCTGAGTCAGCACCCCCGTGGCAGCAGGGAGCAGCCAGCCCCAGGCTCTGGCTCCTGCCATGTCCTCAGGAGAGCTCAGTAAGGGACTGAAGCTGAGCTCTGGGAGAAGCAGAGGGGCAGTCCTGGGCTTGCCCTGCCCCCGAGCAGCCCTGGGTGTCCTGACCCTTCCCCGAAAGTTGCCAGAGCAGAGCTGAAGGCAGCACTTGTGCAGTGCCCCTCAGCATCTCCCAGTGCCCAGCTGCAGGCTGGGCTGCTCCTGTCTGCAGAGATGCCCAGGTGACAAGAGGGGCTTTTGGTGTCTCCTCTGCCTGGTTCAGTGCTCCCTCCTCGGAGTTCTGCCAGCAGGGACAGTGGCACTGGGGAGCAGGGTTCTAGGAGCCAGACAGGCTCTGAGTAAGCAGCCAGTGCTGACTTGGGTCACTGAAGTGCCTGTCGCACTCCTGCTGGCAGCCAGGGCAGTCCTTGGCCTCCAAAACCACTTCAGAGTTGGCAGCTGGTGCCTGAAGTGCCACCTGAAGCCCAGTAACAATTGGCATCCCTAAGTGGCAAAGCAGAGGCAGGTCTGGGGCAGTAGCCAGGCAGGGAGAGCTGTGAGCAGAGCTTCCCTGCACAGCCTGCCCCAGCTCCCCCCGGCTGTGCTGGCAGGGGCTGTGCAGGGCAGGGCCTGCTTCCAGCTGTCTGCAAGGACCTTCCCACCGCCTGCCAGGGCAGGAGAGGACAAGGGGCTTGTGCCCCACAGGTGGCTGAAGCTGCCCAGACCTCACCTAGACCCGTTTCTGATGCACAGATACAAAACTCCCACTTAAGGGTCAGAGAAAATGCCCAGGCTGTGCCCAGAGCTGCCAGGGGCAGACTGTGGCAGCGGGGGACCATCTAGGGCACCCCTGCTCAGGTAGAGAGGTGCCAGGCTGCCTGCCCGCAGCAGGAGCCGAGCTGCAGGGCAGAGGCCAGAGGAGTGGGCAGCAAGCCAAGGAGCCTGCACCCCAGCAGTGCAGGCAGCTCTGCAGCTGCTGCTAATGGTAGCTGCTGAAGGTGTCCTGCACCCGGAGCTGCCACAGCCACGGGGGAGCAGCTGCTGCTTGAGCCTCAGCCCAGGGTCAGGGCAGAGCTTGATCTGGCACCACAGCAGCCAGGTCAGGACCCACCACGCTGGGGTCAACCTCCCTGCTCTGCAGTGAGTCTGAGGCCCTCGGGGCCATGTGCCCTGCTGCGCTGGGGTGGGGAGCTGCTGGCAGGGCACTGTGCTGCCAGCTGGGCCCGGGTGGGGTCCTGCAGCAGGGCTGAGGGGGTCGTTGTCTGCTAGGAGAAGCCAAGCCCAGGCCCTCGGGCAGGCCCAGTGTGTTCTGCTTCCCCTTCCCGGTGCTGTGCTTGCTGCTGTCTCCTGTCCTGCAGCCAGATCCCAGCAGCAGCTGCAGTATGGGCTGCCAGGCTGTGCCCCTGCGGCTGGGGGCAGCGGGAAGGGGCAGGGTGCTGCAGCCTGGCCCTGAGGCAGCACCCAGCCAGGGCTCGCTGTGGCTGGAGCTGAACACTGCAGCTGGTAGCACAGACTGGCAGAGCTCTGACCCCACTGACCTGAGCTCTTGGCACCAGTAGGTGAGGAGCCCTGGCCTCTGGTCTGAGCTGATGGCAGCTGCCAGCCCCCAGCAGCTCCAGCTGCCAGACAGGGGCTGAGCTCCAGCAGCAGCTTCCAGCGGGGCTGCTCAGGAGCCTCTGCTGGTGCTGTGGCAGCCCTGGCAGGGGACAGGGCTGGGCTGCTGCTGGCTCCTGGGGCTGGGACCTGCCAAATGGGGCTGAAGGGTGCGGGAGGGAGGGCAGGGGCAGGGCTGGCAGCTGCTGCTGGGTGAAGGGCTGCTGGTCCCCGGGCCCCTGCCGGGGGTGTCTCTGCCTCTCCACATCTCCAACACTGATCTCCTTTCTGCTGCTCTGTGGCCCCGCAGCTCTGGAGCGACGAGGTGGAAAAGGTAAGCACCCAGCTGGAGGGGTGCTGGGGGTGCCCCGGAGGTGGGGGTCAGCCCTAGTGCCTCTGCCCCCTGTGACAGGCTGCAGGGCTCTGGGTGAGCAAGGGCAGCCCTAGGGGCCCCACACCACTGCCACAGGGGCTGGGACAAGGCTCAGCTCTGCTCTCCTGGCAGAGGCCCTGCCTGCTCCATCTGCATGTGCCGGGCAGTGGCCTCTGCTAGCCCCTTGCCTGGTTGGCCCGGGGGCTAAGCTCCTGCTCTGAGCAGAGCTGAAGTGAGGGCAGAGGCGTCGAGGGCTGGGTGGGAGGTCTGGAGCCCAGACTGGCTCCGTCTGGGTGAGCTGCACCTCCCCGCTGGGGCAGAGCTTTGCATGCTGCCTGGTTTCTGGGTGCTCAAGGAGCCTTGCCCGGGGGGGTGCTGCTGGACTAGAGCAGGACAAGTGTGCAGCTCCAGCATGGCATGGAGCTCCCAGAGCCCTCCTGGGCTCCCTTTGCCTTTCACACTCCCCCCCCCAGCAGCCATCCGTGCATGCTGTGCATGCTGACAGCCCCTCACTGCCTCCTCCCAGCGCAGCGCAGGAGCAGCTCAGCTGCTTCTGACCCTGCTCAGCCCCCAGGCCCTGCGATCAAGCAGCTGCCTGCAGTCAGTGAGTGCTGCAGGCTCTGTCCTCTGCCTGTGCTCTGGACCAAACTCTGTCAGCAGCCTTCAGAGCTCCCCAGGAGCACAGGAAGGGACCCATCCGGGGGTGGCTTTCTAGGAAGCTGGAAGTGCTCAGAGCTAGCAAGGAGAGCACTCGGGTCACATCCTGAGTAGTGCCAAGTGGAGCTGGGGCTGCCTGTCCCAGGCTTCATAGAGCTCTGCTGCTGCAGCCTCTGCCCAGCTCCATGGAGCAAGACCCCTCAGAGCTCGGCAAGCCAGGCAATGGCACTGCCTGTGCCAGTCCCCTTTGATCCCTTCACAGTGAGGATGCAAGAAGAGATCAGCTGGAGCTGAAAATAGGCAAAGCTGCTTAGGAGCCAGGCAGGGCATTGGCCTGGCCTGGCACAGTGCTGGTGGTGCTGTCCCCACAGGAGAGGAGCAGTGGCTGGTGCCCCACAGCTGCCCCTCCAGCCTGCCCTGCTGAGGCTCCTCTGGGGTGGCCTCTGCTTGGAGGCTGCCAGCCTGCTGGGGCAGAACAAGCAGGGCATGGCCAAAGGAGCCCTGTCCCAGAGGTGCCAGGCAGAAACCACTGTGCCCCTCCTGGAGAAGGGGCAGAGGACACAGAACCTCTGCTGCTCTGCTTGCAGCAAACTGTAGCTGAGTGGGCACCACCACTCTGTGCTCTGGGGCACAGCACATCCTAAGAGAGGACTGGCACCTTCCTGCAGCTGTTAAGGTGCTGCAGAGGGCAGTGTGCTTGCTTGCCACCCCTTTGCCTCTGGAGCAGGAGGGGAAAGCAAGCACCCAACTGCTCCAGCACTGCTGCTGGTGAGGACCCGCCCAGATGCTCTGGTTCTGCCCCAGTGCCAACGTGCTGCCTGCTGGGGAGAGGGCTCCTGCCTGGTGGGTAAGGAGGGTCTGCAGTGTCAGCCTGGCTGAATGCCCCGTGCCTGCTGAGGGCTGCTCACTCTTAGCTGTGGATTAATTCCTCCTGGCTCAGGAGAAGTCCTTGAGGAGCAGCTGGGCTGAGGGCAGTGGCTGGCACGGGGTTGGCTGTGCCTCAGGACTAGCCAAGCCTCTGCAGCCTTGGCAGCAGGAGCCTCTCAGCCTGGAGCTGCCACTCCGTGCCCTGCAGTGACCCAGTGCAGGCTCCAGCAGGAGCCAGGCTGAAATCAGCCACAGGCCTCAGAGATCCTCACCCAGGAGGTCCTGTGCCCGATGCACACCCACAGGTGGTGCCCAGCAGCATGCTTGGCTGGGTGCCAGTGGGGTGGGGGAGCCCGAGGGGGCCCTTGCCCTGTGCTGCCCTGGACACTGCATCCTGTCCTGCAGGCGGAGCAGGAGCTGCGGCTGGCACAGACTGAGTTCGACCGGCAGGCGGAGGTGACACGGCTGCTGCTGGAGGGCATCAGCAGCACCCACGTGAGTGCCAGGGGCAGCAGGGCTGGCAGCGGCTCCGGGGGAGGCCAGGGAGACGATTGGGTCCTGCGCTGGGAGCAGAGGTAGAAGTGGTCATCGGTGGGTGATACCACAGCAGCCTCCTCAGACTGGAATGCCCAGGCTGGAGCTGCCCAGGCTGTGCCCCTGTGGCCTCTGCAGTGCTGCTGTGCCACAAACATGTCACTGCTCTCCCTGGAGCTGTGCACGAGCCCCAGGGGCAGTGCCAGAGTGCCCAGAGCAGCCCCTCTGATCTCGGCCTCATGCCCATGCTGCGGTGCCAACCCTGAGCAAGCTCAGTACCCTGGGCACTGTCTGCTTCCCATGGTGTGGTGCCAGCAGGCAGGCTCAGCCCTGCTGTGCTCCTCCTCCCCGCAGGTGAATCATCTCCGCTGCCTGCACGAGTTCGTGGAGGCCCAGACCAGCTACTATGCCCAGTGCCACCAGTACATGCTGGAGCTGCAGCAGCAGCTGGGCAGGTGAGGCCAGGGACTGCTTCATCCTCCCCCCAGCCCAGGCGGTCCCCATCCCACAGCCTCAGGCTGGGGAGGGGCTCCAAAGCCCCCTGCAAGCCCTGGCAGCCTGAGCCGTGCCCATGGGCAGCAGGGCTGGTGGCAGTGTGCTGGAGCAGGCTGTGCCCTGGGGCTCCTGCGAGGGTCAGCTCCAAGCACCATGGCCGTGGGAGCTCCACGCCGGAGGGGCAGGCGGGGTGGGGGTGGGCTGCAGCAGGGGGCTCTGTGCTGTGGCCGTGGGCAGGGCTGGCAGCTGGCACAGCAGCGCGGGGGCCTGAGCCAGGCAGGGCTGGTGCTTGTGGCTGCTCACTCACTGCTCCTGCTCCCTTCTCTTCCATGCCGACAGCTCCAAAGGAGAGATGTAAGTGGGGTGCGGCGGGAGGGAGGGAAGCTGCGGGACAGGACTGGCTCCGGGGGTGGCCTCAGCCAGGCTCCGGAGGCTCTGCAGACTCACTGCCGAGGGCAGCAAGGGCCAGAGCTGCACCCTCTGGGTGCGGGGGGGCAGCTGCAGGGCAAGGGCAGCGGCCCAGGAAGCTGAGAGCCTGCAACCGGGCACCCAGCTCAGCAGCACCCACAGCCTTCCCTTTAGACCCCCTGAGAGCAGGCAAGGGCACAGCACCATGGCCCCAGTGCAGCAGCTGCCCAGGACCCTCTGGTGTCATGCTGCAGCCTCCTGCCCTGCCCCTGAGGCGCCAGCCCTGGGTCAGGGCACAGGAATGGAAGCAGGGCGGGGGGGGGGGGGGCGTACCTGTTGTATGGTCTGAGCGCCGAGGGCACTGCCCCGTCCCGGGGTGATGCGGGTGCAGCTGTAGCTGGGACTCCTGCCAGGGGTGCTCCTGCTGCCCTCTCCCTGACCCCTGCTCTCCTCTCCAAGATTTTCAGGCACCTTCGTTGGCAATGCAGAATCCACCTCCCCCCTCCCAGCCACGGCCTCCCCTCCGGCAGGGGCTGCTGCCCCCCTCCCGGCCGTGCCTACCATCCCGGTTGTGCCCACCATAGCTGGGATGCCCAGCACGGTGGCCGAGAGCGTCCTGAACCCCAGCGAGGTGAAGCCCCCGGCCAGCGGCACCCGCAGGGCCAGGGTGCTCTATGACTACGAGGCAGCCGACAGCAGCGAGCTGGCCCTGCTGGCAGACGAGGTGGGTACCTTGGCTGTGCCCCGGCTCTCCCGCGGCTGCTCCTGCCCCTCGAGGCTTTTCCTTGGCACTGGTGTCCTCCAGGCTGCCCTGAGCTTGTGCCTGTGGCCAGTGCCCATCCTGCTCCTGCTGCAGCCTGTGGCCAGTGCGTTCTGGCTGTCTCCAGCTGGCCCCTGCCTTCTGCAGGAGCCGGGGAGAAGCTGCTGGCTGGAGGCTGCTCTGATCATGTGGCGGAGGAGGGAGACTTGGCCACTTGCAGCGGTCTCTGTTGGCACTTGGGAGGGCTGGCAGGGCAGCACTGTGCCACCCTACATGTGAAAACGCCTTCACAGGCAGTCTGGGGAGGGCAAAGGCAGCAGGGACAGCACTGGGCACGCCCTGGGACTCTCGTGTTCCAACTGTAGGCGCCCCAGGGGCCGGGCAGGGGCTGCTCAGTGAGCCTCAGGAGCTGCTGTCCCCTCGGGGGCACCCTGGTGGTGCCGGCTCAGAGCAGGGCCCTGCCTCACGCTGCCTCTGTCCCCAGCTGCTCACCGTGTACAGCCTGCCTGGCATGGACCCGGACTGGCTCATAGGGGAGAGAGGGAACCAGAAGGGGAAGGTTCCTGTCACCTACTTGGAGCTGCTCAGCTAAAGGTCTGCAAGGAGAAGGTTCTAGAAGGCTCCCCCCATCTCCTGGCACTCCTCACTGCGGATCTCTCCATCCAGGCCCATCGCTGTCCCCAGGGCTGGCACTGCGCTCGGGTGGGCACGGTGGGAAGCTAGGGCAGCTCGCAGGAGGCATCTGGGGATGGCACCCAGCACTGCCTTGGTTACCCCCATGCAGCCTGCTTCGAGCCTCAGGGGCACAAAGCTTCTCGCGTCCTTTGCTCCACTCCACCCGGGTCTCGTTCACGGCAGCAGTTCCCCAGGCTGTGCCCTCATCTCCCAGGGTGTTGCCTGTCCCTGGTGTCTGGTGTGGGCTACTGCCCATCTGTGTCCCCCTCCCCTCCAGCAGTAGAGTTGCCCAGGTCTGACCATGCAGCATTCCAGTGGGCACTGTCCCACACAGTCCTCTGCCATGTCCCAGCCCTTAAGGGAGCTGAGTTCCAGCACTGAGAGCCTGCAGGACCCAAGGCCACTGTGAGCTGTGGGGGGCAGAACTAAAGCTCCCCAGGAGCCACCTCTGGCCGTGGTGCCTGATGCATCGCTCCCACCCAGGGCTGGCCTCTGACGCTGGAGGGAAATGTCTGCAGAGCAGTCTCGAGCACAGGGCCTGTGCTGGGCACCAAACCTCCGTGCAAGGGACCCTGCCCTCCGCCTGCATTTCCTCAAGCTGCTGCCCTGGGCTGCAGCTCTCAGCCTTGCTACCAGCTTTGCCCCATGGCTCTTCTCCAGGCCCTCCTCTCTGTCTGTCCCAGGCACCTTCTAGCCTGACTTTTGTTCACCCCAGGTGATGGATTTGACTTAATGTCCCCCCCACCCCGCAGTGAATGGACTTGGTGCACCCCACGACAGGAGGGCACAGAGCCCAGGCTGCACTCGCTGTGTGGGGTGGCTCAACCCAGGGGGAGCCTGTTGGGGCTCAGCAGCAGCTTTGTGGCTGGAGCTCACCAAAGGCCTTTTGCTGCTGCTGGATTTCCCCTGGAGGAGAGCCTTCCCTGCCCCAAGCTGTTGGCAGCCTGCCCTGGGTTAGCCAGCACCAGCTCTGCTTGTTTCTGGCGCTTCTGCACTCTCCGCAGCGGTGCCACGGGCACTGCCACGCACCAGGGCACTGCCACACACCAGGCACTACTCGACGCAGGGCTCCTGGGTTTCAGCACTTACTTGCCAATAAACTGCCTGAGCTGCTGCCTCGGCCTCCTGCCTGGGTTTGGGAGCATCCAGGAGCAGCAGCAGGGAGGCAGCTCAGGTGGGATAGCCAAAGCAAGCTGCTGCTCCTTCCTCTGCCAGCTCTCCCTTGCAGTCCCTTTCGCCCGTGACAGATCCCAGCCCCAGAACACTGAGGAGCAGCAGCTCCTTCCTCACCTGAGGCAAAAACAGAGCAGAAGGCTCTAGCTGCTGAGTGCCTGAAGTGCTCTGGAGGTCTGGCAGCCTGTTTGTGGGCACAGTTCTGCTGCTGGCAGCCTAAGCCTTGTCCCTCACCCCCAGCTTGGAATCAGCTCCTGGGGAAGCAGTGCTGAAAGCTGTGGCACAGCAGCAGGGCTCAACTGTTCACAGGCAGAGAGGGAATCAAATCCTGTTCTCTGGTGCTGTGCCTGCACTGCACAGCTCTGGCCTATTACAAACCTGCCCCTGCTCAGCTGCACCTCCGCTCAGGCCAGCGACAGCTCTGGTCCCAGTGTGTGCCCCCTTGGCACTGTGCAGGAGGAACAGCAGCACCAGCAGCAGCTTAAGGATGCACCAAATGGTGCCTCTGCCCTCGCAAGAGCCAGCAGGAGCAGGAGGGAGCCCTGCTGCTGGCAGCAGCTTCCCTCACTGCCTCCACTCCACTAAGCCTCAGTCCAGCTTGTTCCCTGCTCCAGAGCTGCAGGATGCATCGCCCTGCAGACAGCCCCTGCCAGCCTGGCTCCTGCTGCTGCCACAGGGATGCATGCAGAGGGATCCACTGCTGAGGAGCTCCCCAGTGTGAGGAAGGCAGAGGGAGTGGCTGTGGGAGATCCAAGGATGCAGCCCTGGATCTGTCACTGCGCAGGCCCCTGGGGGTCACTCACAAGCCCCTGCCAGGAGAACGTGGGCCCAGCAGAGCCAACCCAGAGGAGCAGGGAGCAGGGCCTGGGCTGCAGTAGAAAGGTTTAATCTCAGTATAAATAGGGCACAGTTACAAAAACCTGCAAGGCTGCGGCCAGCAATATGGGCTAAAAACCTTGGCTGAGGCCTTGCTCTTCGGAGCCACCCAGGACCCCTCGAGTGGGGCGAGAGAGCTGTGGGCACCCCCCGAGTGGGGCAGGGGAGCTGTGGGCACCCCCAGCTGGCCCTGAACCATTCCGTACAAAAATAGCAGTAGAAAGGTGGTCTCTGAAGCGCTGATCCCTCGTGTGCCCCCGCTGGGCTCTGCCTGCCAGGCAGGCTGCTGGCACCTGCTGTGGCGAGCAGGGCAGGGCCCAGCAGAGCGTTTGTGTCCCCTCCCCGGCGGCTGCAGCGCCCCCCCGAGGCCAAGCTACAAAAATAAAGGTTCTGCCTCTGCCCCGTGCCTGGCCCCGCGGGATGCTGCAGCAGCAGGGTGGGCACCAGCAGCTGCGAGGCTGCAGGCTTCAACAGGACCTGGTGGCTGATGTCACGGCCAGGACAGGTCTCTGCCCTGCCCAGAGCTCTGCCTGGTGACGCCTTCAGCCGTAGAGGGCTGCGGGCGGCGGCAGGGCAGCAGCAGCAGGAGGGCCTCTACCTCTGCACGTGGCGCACGAAGGCCTGCACCAGCTGCAGCAGCGGCTCCTGCCCCTCGGCGCCCAGCTTGGAGGCTGCCTTGCCCTGGGGAGAGGGCAGAACTCCGCTGGCGGGCGAGGAGGGGCCCCCGCGGCGGAAGTAGCGAGCCAGGCTGGACAGCAGAGTGCTCTGCGGGAGAGAGAGCAGGTCAGGGACACCCCCAGGCTGCCCGATGCTAAGCTCAGCTGGGCAGCTGAGGCCGAAGGCCCTTCACCCAGCAGCCACACCTGCCCTGGGCAGGCAGGGAGGCTGGCAGTGGCTGGCAGAGGCTCTCTCACCAGCTCGGAGCTGAGCTCCTGCTTCATGCGCTGCTTGTCGCGGGGGTGCACGCCTGGGTCCCGCAGGTAGCGCACGGCCTGCGAGATCAGCAGGTAGAAGCAGTTCTCCATGGTGAACATCAGCAGCGACCTGTGCAGACAGCAGCTCTCAGCACCCCCAGCAGGCTTGGTTGGCACCCCCAGGGGGCTCAGCAGCCTCTGGCTCCAGGGCCAAACCCTCTCCTGAGGCCTCCCCACGGCAGGCACAGGCGAGGGAAGACTGCAGCTGCTCCCATCTGCTCTGCCACTGGTGCCCAAGCCATGGCCTGATGAGCAGAAGCTCCAAGGAGCACTGAGGGCCAGCACAGACTGCAGCTCAGGATGGGACAGCCTCATGCACCCTCCCAGACCCATCCCTGCTTGCTTTGCAGAGCCTCTGATGGGCTTGAGGAGCTCCCTGGCGCCAGTGAGCAGCTCTGAAGCTAAGCAGATGCCCAAACACCACTCTGAGGGCCTGCTCCTCAGCCAGGACTGAACCAAGCAGCTGAGAACTTACTTGAGGGTTTTGGTTCCCTCTTGCACATTCAGCCCTGCAGTCTGAGGGAAAGGTTCCTTCTTCTTATCCAACTGGGAAAGGGAGAGAGACATCAGACCTAAGACAGCAGAGGCACCGCTCTGCCCTTCAGAGCAGCAGCTGGAGGGGGGCTCTGGGGTCACTGCCAGGCTCATCCCCAAGCAATGGGCACTACCTCTCCCAGCATGTTGAGGGCCACATTGACTGTGGCAAGGAGGGTGCCAAAGGAGGGTGCCACATCGGAGTCGAATGCTGGGGTGGTGAAGCTCAGCACGAAGAGCACACTGTACTCAGCCAGGTCCAGTGACTGCAGAGACAGGACCAGCAGTGGCTGAGGCCTGAGCCACAGCCTGCCACAGTCCCTGTCCTGCCCTCTGTGCTGAGAACCAGGAGCACTGAGATCCCCCCAGAGTGCCAGTGCACAGTGCAGCACTGCAGACAGCTCTGCCCAGTGCTACACCCGCAGGCTCCAAAGCCTTCTCCACCTCCCAAGCCCTGCAGCTTTCTACCAAATGGCAGCCTCAGGAACTCTTTCCAGACTGGCATCCAATGCCCAGGTTTGGGTACCCAGAGGCACAGAAAGTGAACTGTACAAAAGTGGGCAGCAGGACACTGCTAGAAGCAGAGATGAGCCCTTCCTGGAGGACAGACTGGAGGATGAGCAGAGGCTGCCTGAAGAGCAGCACTGAGGACACAACACAGCAGGGTCCTTCGCCTGTCCCAGCAAGCCACAGGTGCAGAGCCCAGCCAAGCCCTTCCTAGCCTGGCTGCCAGGGGGATTCCTTGCCCGGCCCCCTGCTCTGCAGCCCAGCAGCACGCAGCTGCGTGGGCACAGCACGCAGCTGCTGCAGGGAGCAGAGCACCAGGGACAGGCTGGGCACTGCCCCAGGGAGCAGCTGCCCTGCTGCACTACCTGGTCGAGGAGGATCTGGCAGACGTCAGGGGTGAAGTGTCGCAGGGCAGCCAGAGACTTGCTGAGGATCTTGAGCAGGCTGTACTGCACAGGCAGCAGTGCCCTCTGCTCCGCCGCCTCCTCACCGCTGGGCGCTCGCCCGCCCGCCCCCGCTGCCCGCTGCACCCGCGGGGCCACACCACCCGGCAGCGAGTCCCCGTTCTTGGCCTGGGGAGATGAAGAGCAGGGGCTGGGCATGCTCTGCCCGGAGCGCTGAATGCTACGACAGGAGCAGCTGTGCCCAGGGCACGCAGGGGAGGCAGCTGCAGAGGCCGCTGAGCTTCCACAGCCCAGAGGAAGAGCCTAGCCCCAGCGCAGGCTGTGGCCAGCTGGCAGTATCACAGCAGCAGCTCCTCGCTGCCAGCCACCACCCTAAGGACCCCCTGAGAACAGAGCTCTCTGAAGGACAGCAGATCAGCACTGCCTGAGCCAGTGACACTGCAGAGCACTGCGGCACTGTGGACTGCTAGGAGATCACCATGGCACCACCAGCCATGGCTGCTGCCCCTCTAGGCCTGGCTTTACAGTCCACAACTCCGAGCCCTCGCCACTCCTGGCACATTTTCTGTGCAGAAGTGCAAGTCCTGGCACTGCTGACTGCCAGTAGCCAGCCCTGGGGCAACCCAGCCTGCAACCTGTCCCAGGGTGCCCATCCTCACCTGCAGGTAGTGCTGCAGCATTTTGCGGCTGTGCAGGAGGGAGGTGCAGGCCTGGCACAGGTAGCAAAGATTCACCTGGAAGGAACAAGGGAGGGAGAACCTTGGCAGCAGCTCAGGCCCCAGGGAAGGGGGAGGAAGGCAGAAAACCCAGACACAGGCACTGCTCATTAAGGGTCAGGGCAGCCTCTGCAGTGCTTTCTCGTGCTGCCAGCTGAGAGCAGGACACTGACCCCCCCCCCACATTCACTTTCCCAAGCTGTCACCTGCCTGTCCCCAGCTGTGATTTTCCCTCCCTCAGCTCAGACAGGGCACTGCCAGAACATTTACATGCCCTCAGCAACAGCTCCCAGCCAGAGCAGCACTGAAAGTGCCTGTGCCCCTTCCTCTGCACTCCAGGGTGAGGAGTTGCCCACTGCAGTACCCGAGCCCTACCTGCACGTCCCTCATGAGCTGTGGCAGGTGGAAGTGCCACTCCTTGGTGAAATTGGAGAGCTGAAGGAGGAAGCCAACGGTGTGGTCAGCCTCCTCCAGGCAGGCCAGGCTCTGCACCGTCCGCACCGCCGTCAGGCACTGGGCAGCAGAGGGGAGAAACTCAGGGTTTAAGGAGAGAGCAAAAAGTCCTCCCCCTGCTCTAAAGGTGCAGAGGATCTTCCCCAGGCACAGCAGCACACTCCTGAATGGGGCCACACAGCACAGGGGCCAGACCCAGGGCACTTCATGCTCCGCAGGGGTCAGAGGGTGCCACTGGCCTGGCTGCCAAGCCAGCGGGCAGCTGCTTGTCCCAGGACACAGTTCCAAACTGAGACTTCAGCACCGGGGCACAGACAGGGCACTTCAGCACGGGCACTGACACGGTCCAGCAGCTCAGGTACCCAGCAGGGCAGGGCAGCAGAGCTGCCAACCCAAATGGTGACTGAAGCCTGACTGTGGCCAAGCTGAGGCCACCTCCTCGCACCACTCTCCTCTGCTATCTTCCAGAGCACACTCAGCTCCCACCCAGCCCCCACTCTGCTGCTGTGCTGGCTCCCAACACCTGCAGCAAGGCTTTAGCCCTACGAGTGAAAAGGATGGACAGGTGGTGCCCATCCAGCTCCAGTAAGCTCCACCAGCCCCTCCCTGCTTGCCTGCAGGACTTGGGCAATGTCCTCCTGCTGCTTCTGCACTTTCTGATGTTCACACACACAGAGCAAGGGAGCCACCACAGAGGGCTGTGATGTACCTGAAGAATCCTCTCCTGGTGGACACCAACAAAGTCCAGGGCCTCCGTCAGGAAGTTGTACCTGAGAGTCTTGAGCAGCCTCTCCATCAGTGACATGCAGAGGCGATAGACCCCGGGCCAGGACGGGGCATCCAGAGAGCGCCGCGACGAGGCAGAGCCCTGCACAGGCCAGACACAAATCACTCCCTGGCACTGCTGCCTGGCCTGGCACAGCCACACGCCCTCCACGCCTTTCTGGCAGCCCTCAGGCTCTAGGGTAGCTGCTGGCCTCCCAGAGCAGGAGGCCTCTGTTCCAAGCATGGCCACAGGGCAGAGCTCTGCTGGAGCAGCCCCAGCAAAGCCAGCAGCAGCACCCACCTGGATGGCTCCGTTGCTGCTGAGCTGGTACACACTCAGCAGGGGCAGGCAGATGCTCTGGGTGACACCAGCCCCAGCCACTGCTGCTGCTCCCTGCAAGAGACAGAAGGAATCACTGCTAAAACCTGCCCCTTTCCCGCTCCCGGAGGCTAACCAGAGCTGCTCTGCATTAGCTGTTCCTGTCCCCAGCCTGGGGAACTCCTCTCTGCACTCACTGTTCTGCCTGCTCAGCTGTGCTCTTCTCCCAGTGAAATCCTCCCTGCCCAGCTGTGTTATGAGCTCCATTCATTACCACCTGGCAGAGGGCTAGCTCTGGGCTGACCTCCAGCTCTGGATGCTGCTGCACCAGAGAGGATAACCTGCACTGCAGAGCCGCTCACTGCAGCTCCTGCTCTGGCTGCCTCAGTCCTCCACCCACAGGGGTCTCACTCTCTAGAAGAGCAAAGCAAACCAGGCAAGAGTGTACACAGGCCCTGCAGCTCCCCAGTCTCTGAAGCCCTTTCTCTAGAGCTCCCTGCTCAGCTGTGCCATAGACAGGACAATGAGGTGGTTCCTACCACTAGGTCCATCTCTGTAGCTCTCACCTGCTGCGTCCTTGCTAAGGTCAGCAGTAAGTGTAAGGAGGCCTCTGTGAAGTGCAGGTTCTGCTTCACTCTCAGGCTGATCTCCAAGGCAGTGAAGATGGTGGGAAGCACAGGGACTTTCCTGGTGACCTGCAGCCAGTAGTCCCCATCTTCATCAACCTCACAGAGCTCTTTGGCCAGGTGCAGGCCCAGGACACAAACCTGTAGTGACAAGGAGAACGTGGCAGAGACTTGGCATGGGCACCAAGAAAGCCCTGAGAGCATTCACTAACCCAGCCCAAGCTCAGCCCCTCTCAGAAAGGCAGGCCCAGGCTCTGCTGCCCTTCACACAGCTCTCTCACACCTCCTGGCTGTGCCAGCAGCTGGGGCAATGCCCCTTCGAGCAGACATGACAGAGGCAGCAGCAGAGAGCATCTCAGCCCCACATGTGCCAAAGCCACATGGAGCAGCTCTGGAACTGGAACCTCCTCAGCAGGCAGCAGAGCAACGCTGCTCCAGCCCCCAGGCTGCAGGGCAGTGGAGCAGCAGGGCTCACCCCGTCACGCTGGTCCTTGTGCCTGGCCCTGCAGGCCTCCTCCGTCTCCATGCTGTCCTTGTCCTCTGCCGCCTCGCCCAGCACCAGGCTGTGCCGTGTCTGGTCGCAGAGCGCCAGGGCCTCGTCCTGCAGCGTCTGGCACACGCACAGCACCAGCTGCGAGTACTGCGGCACCTCCGCCACTGTGAACAGGCAGCGCTCAGCACCCGCGGGCAGGCCCCGGCGCACCCAGTGGCACCACCAAGCCGTGCTGGGCACCACAGCACCATGCTGGGCACCACTGAACTGTGCTGGGCACCACAGTGCTGTGCTGGGCACCGCCAGGACATGCTGAACACCACTCACCTCTCAGCTCCTTCATCTGCAGCACAGCAACCAGAGCCGAGAAGACCTTGGCCCTGGTTCTCTCCATCGGCTGCTCCGCCTGCAGCACTCCCTCCAGGATCTGCGTCAAGGAGTTTAGGATTTTATCCACAGAGCTCAAGCAGCTGACAACGAGAAGGGAGAGCTCTTCAGGTCAGAAAAGGCCCCGCAGCAGCCTGCCTGCACCACAGCTCCTGCCATGCCCACCCCAGGCACCCCTGGCTCCCCCAGCACAGTGGCAGTGCAGGGCTGACTGGCACAAACACAATTCCGAGCCACTTCTCCGCCAAGCAGGGAGCCAAACTATCCACACACTGCCACACAACGCCCTACAGCAACTGCCACCCCTAAGGGAACTCCAGACCAAGGCCTCAGCCTCCCACCCGGGTCCCTGTGCAGCACAGCACTCACCTCTTCCACTGCTTCAGCAGGATCAGGAGCAGGGTGCAGAGCATAGAGCCCAGGTGCAGGCAGGATCCTGACGTGTGAACTAGGAGCTAAGGAGAAACACTGCAAGAGTTACAGGTGCAGCAGCCACAGCCACCAGCACCACAGAAACCGTCAGCCTCACACCACCACCCAAGGGCCAGCTTTGTTTTTCTGCCCCTGGCAGCACAGCAGGGACAAGATCAGGCTCCCTTGCAGGACCACTCAGTGATGACAAGAATGGCACAGCCAGAATGAAGGCTGAGATGCTCCTCATCACAGGCTGCTTTTGGCTCAGCTCTGGTGCACAGGGACTACAAAAGCTGCGAGAGCAGCTGCAGAGGCAGAGATTGGCAACGGGAAGAGGACAGCAGTGACAGGAAGCAGCACCTACCAAGGCCTTGGTCCCACTGAGCACATCCATAAAGAGCTGCTGGTGAACTGCAGAGTCACTCAGGTGCATGATATCTGCCTGAGGGCACAGAGACAGGCATCAGCCCAGCACCCCGCAAGATGCACTGCCCAGCACTGCAGCACCAGGCCACAGCTGTGCTTTGTGACTTGCAGACTTGCCCACACCTGCAGCTGCAGTGATGCAGCTGTACAGCAACCCCTGCAGCACTGCCAGCATCTGACAAACCTCCCTTCAGAAGCCTCCCTGCCCCAGCAAAACCTCTCCATGATTCCAGAGCCACAAAAATTGGTTACTGTCTCCCTGCCCTGCTCAGGCAGCTGTGCCTGCTCTGGGCAGGCATCAGCTCCTCCATCTCCTGGGCCATGCTCCTGCGACTGCTGTGCCTCTGCCACCCTCACAGTCAAGTTGCTCCTCACGTTTAGATGGAGCTTCCCATGGTCAGGTTTGTGCCCACTGCCCAGGTGTGTATTTCAGAGGCAGCTCTTACGTGGCTGGTGGAGATGATGAGCAGCATCCTCCAGGCTGAGAAGAGCATCTGGTACTCAGGCATGGAGGCACAGCTGCTGCCCTCGGTCTCCGCCACGTGCTGGGCCAGCAGCCGGACGTACTCTGACCAGTAGGTGAAGCGCTTCTTGCTGGAGAAGCTCTGCAGGGTGTCCTTCAGGGACTGGTCCAGAGAGCCCCTGAGCAAGCCAAGAGCAGAAGTTACCTTCAGGCATCCTTTGGTCAGAAAACAGACTGCAGGCATTGAGGCAGGAAGCCAAGGACACAGCTGTCAAGGGAAGGTCACTTCACAGGCTGGACTTGCGCAGGGAACCCCAATTTTGGCATCAAGTGTGAAGGAAAATCCTGATCCCCACAGAGGATCTGGGGACCCATGTCTTTGGGAGGCAGAGAGGCCAACTGGGCCTGACTGCAATGGGCTGAGGGGCAGCCCTGGCCAGAAACACAGCGCTAGGAGGGGACCGCTGCACCGCTCCCCTACGCTCAGCGTGCCAGCAGGGGCACCACCTCCACCCACACCAACACCCCCACCAGGCTCAAGGCTCTTTCTGGGCTGTGGGTGAAGCACTGCTCCCATGCTCTCAGGGCTGCAGCACTCTGGCCCTCGAGGTCCGCAGGGGCTGGCAGACTTCACGCCCAAGCCTCAGAGAACCAAGCAGCCCAGGGCTGAGGAGAGACAACTGCAGACTCACTTGACCACGTAGTAGATCTCCAAGCAGATGATTTTCATGATTAAGGCACAGGTGTCCAAGACACTAAGCTGTGAAGAGACAAGAGCAAGGGGTAAGCAGCCTGCTCTGCAGGCAGACTGCAAGCCTGCTTCACCCCCAGCCTCTGCTTCCCCACTTTGCAGCAGACTCCTTTCTCCCACAATGGCAGTGCCCAGGTACCTGGCCCAGGGGCTGGTGCCAAGGAAGGAAGGTTGTGTTCAAAGCACCACTCAGCACAGCACCTCCAGAATGGGGGAACTCCCCCAGACAAGGAGAAGAGCAAGACCCTGATGGATTGCTCTGAGAAACTGTTCAGCCTGAGCTGTGCCTCAAGCAGAGAGCAGCTGCCTCTGCCAGGCAGCACAGGGTGTGTTGCATGGACACCCCAAGCAGCATGCCCTGCACAGAGTGCTGCCAGAGGTGCCAGGTACCAGCTGGTTTCGTCTCACATGCAAATAAAGAACAGAGAAAGGCAAAGGGCAGCTGATGTCTGAACACCCTCTGCAGAGCCAGAAGCGTTCCCTTCATCTGCTGACTCTGCCCAAGCCACTCTCAAGAAAGTTGAAGCAGAAGGCAGAGCCACAACTACCACCCAGAAACCCTTCCTGAGCAGCCCATCCCTGCTCTCATCTGCTCAGCTTGGACTCACCTCTGATGACTGTGAAGGTGGAGGAAGGGTTCCAAAGAGAGGGCTGGTCAAATTCTCCCAGAACTTTGGCCTGCAAGACAGAGACAGAAGCAGCTTCACTCAGCTGCCCACACTGTGCCTGGCAGCACCCCAACTGCTGAACTCCAGAGCAGGGCTCTGGTGAACACAGACTTGTGCAGCCTTACGGGAGAGGAACAAGGTACTCAGGGCCAGCCCCCCTGGCCTCTGGCCCATGCCCTGCAAGCCCCTGCCAGAGCACACAAAGACTAAGAGGCAAATGCCCCCAAGGAGCGGTCTGTCAGAAGGCAGTGCAGAGGCAGAACTCACTTTGTCCTCAGCACCAGCATGGCACTGTCCCGCCGGTCCTGCCACAGGGCATGCAGGAAGGCGATGGCAGCGCGGTGCAGAAGGGGGGGGCACCAGTACCGCTCCTGATGCTTGCAATCTATCAGCTCCAGGACCACCTGCAGGCAGCTCCACTCCCCTAAGCTGAACTCCTAAAGCAGAAACAAACAAGAGGTTACAGCAGCACTGAGCCACGAGGCAGGCACCTGCTGCAGAGAGCACCTGAGAGCACAGGGGGAGCAGCACGCCCACGGGGGCAGCACCATTTGCACCTCTCTGTGCTTGGGGCACACCAGGTGAGCTGAGAGCCACAGAGCTGGGCCATTAGTGCCCCAAGTCTGCTGGAGTGCTTCAGTGCAGAGCTCCTGGGCAAGTCAGCAAGTCTCTGCTACTCTACCTTTGACCCATCGCTGCCATCCTTAACCTCCAAGTTGAGGAACAGCTCGATGAGCCCAGGCTGTGTCTCCACTGCCACTGTGAGAAACTCTAGGATCATGACCTTGATCCTCATGTCCTCGATCCTGCTCTGCAGGCGGGTCAGGAAGGCATCGCGGATGGCAGCGGCATCGCTGCCCAGGCAGGCGTAGACAGACATGGGAGCGACCTGCAGAGAGAGGCAGCACCAACTCAGCTCTGCAGAGTGCTTCCTGCCGCTGCTCATGGGGTTCCATTTCAGACCAAAGCTCCACAAGACCTGGAACTGAATCCCTAGGCAGTGTGAGGAGCTCAGGAGCTGTCACCAGGCAGGAAACAACCTGCAAAGGGACCCACACTTCCCTCTCTCAGCCCTGCTTCACTCTTCACCTGCTCCCAGAGTGTTGTGATGAAACTGGGAAAGATGAAGAGAAAAGCCCTTCTGGAACCATGTTTCTTGAAATGCAGCCCAGAGCTGCATTTCTGAGCTTCAACAAAGCTGCCAACACATTCCAAGCAGGTTAGCAGCCAAGGGCTGAGTCTACAAGGGAAAGCTGAAAGCTCCTGATAAAAACTGAGAGGGTCTCACACTCAGGAAGAGGTTAAAGCTCCAGGTGCTGGGATCAGACTGAAGAGTGTAGCTTGAGGAAGCTGCTCAGAAACGTGGGAACAGCTCAGCTGGAGGTGCAAAGGCTCTGTGGAGAGCACCCTCTGAACAAAGCCCCTCGGGGGGGTGAGCTCTGGCACAAAGCTTAAGCCTGTAGCTCCCTGGCACAAAGGAGCCTGGAGACGATCCTGGCAGGATGGCAGGGTGGGAGCAGCCTGGGGGGGGCTCGGCTCACCGTGGCCAGGCGCTTCAGCAGCTGGATGGCCAAGCGCGGCAGCGCGGGGTCATGCTTGTGGTAGATGTACTTGGCCAGGACTGCAATCAGGTTGTTCCCGTGGGCACCTGCAGAGGACACAGCTCAAATCAGGGAGAAGAAGCTGCCACAGAGTGATTTCCAGTGCAGGAGGTAAGAACCAGGTCAGTCTACCCAGAGGCCCACAGGCATTCACCACCTCCCTCCAAAGCAGCAAACCTGCAGCTGCTTCTGCTGCTGCCCAGCAGAGTGGGCAGAGCAAGCCTCCTGCCACCCCTGAAAACCACTCTGGGAACCCAGAAACCTGAACCACTGCCTGCAATGTGCCTGCAGGTAACAGAGCTGCCCAGGGTAGGTACAGACCGTGCTGGGTCAGGGCCTGCTCCAGGGGGGACACCACACTGGAGGGGGGCTTCAGGCGGATGACGTTGTTGGTGACCGAGAATGCCAGCTTCACTGTCTGGATCAGCAGCTGCCCCTGCCCCTGGGACTCGTCACTGTTGGCACAGAGAAACCAAAGGCACGACTGCAGTGGCAGCTGACAGCTGCTCTCTGCACCCTGCTCCAAGGGGCAGATCTGCCTCTGGCAGCTGGGAATTGTGGTGGCACTCACTGCAGTGTCCACAGGCAACAGCTGCTGAGGCACAAACCCTCTCACAGCTCCCAGTAGCCACCCTGACTCTCTGCCTCACTGCCTGCACTTCTGCTCCTCCTCTTTGGGATACAGGGATTGAAAAAGTACCAGGCCAGGGGGAGAAGCATTCCCAGGCCCAACCCCACAGAAACCAGTGAGCCAGTCTGGATGAGGTGAGGGAACTGGCTCTGAGAGTTTGCTTTCAGATGAACGTCAAGGAGAGGCATTAAAGCCAAAAGGGCTTCTCAAGACAGGTCCTGCTTCCTCCTCCCAACTCTGCACTCCTTTCCAGACTTGCTCTGAACATAAAGTGGCAGAGCTCCTCAGGCACAACCTGCTGTGCAGCCTGGCTGGGCAGAAGCCAAGGACAGGAGGAATTCAGCCTCAGCTACAGCAAAAGGTTCCAGCCTCGGGTAGCCACCGATGGCATCTTCAGGCTGCCAGGGGAAGCCCCACCCTGACCCCCCCGAGGCAGTCCAGTCAAAGCACTCACCTGCCAGGCTGGGAGGCCATCACCAGGTCGATGGTGTCCACCCCGATGCCCATGATGTTGATGACAGCTTGCCCTGCCTCAGTGTTGGCCAGGCTGAAGACACACAGCGACTGAAGGCTGGGGGCACTGCTGTGACAAGGACCAGAGGGCATCACCAGCAGCATCTGCACCCCAGCACCACCTCTGCACCCCCAGAGCCCTGCTTCCTTCTGCCTTCTAAGTGGACACAGCAGGGGGAAGCAGCCGGCCTTGGACAGCCTCTGCTGCTCTCTTCTCCAGGGCTGATGTTTTCTGTCCCTCATTTTTTGCTCCCCTTCCTGTGCTTAGCACTGCAGAAGAGAGCTGAGAGCAGCACTGCAGCCCAGGCCAGGTCACTGCTAGTCATCTGTGATCAAAAGCTGGCACACAGTGGTGTTGCCTCATGTCCTGCAAGCCAGGCTGCTGCAGCTCTGCCGGCCAACCCCTGCCCTACCTGCTGCAAGGATCCATTTCAGGGCACAGGTTCAGGATAGCATGAATCAGCTGCAGAATCAGGCATCCTAAGGACAGAAACCAGACTGCTCACCTTCCTGCTTCCCAATTCCTGCTGTTCTCAAAGACATCCCAGAGCACAGCAGCCCTCTCTGCCACTCTCTGCCCACTGCAGGAGCCTCACCAATCTTCTCTCTCACTCCGTGGCAGCTGTAACGCCACTTGTGGTAATTGGGCAGCATCTCCTTCAGCACGAACACGATGCAGGGCACCAGCCCCTGGCTCTGGGTGCTACCAAGCTGCCCCTAGAAGCAGAAGTGTTCCTATTGCCCTTCTGGCTAGAAGCACAAGGAAGCCTTGGCAGGAAGCCATGCTGTGGCTTTACAGTGAGGCAGCCATGGGGCATGGGAATGTGGGTTCACAGGTGGTTCTGCCCTGCTGTGGATCAGCTGAGTCAGATCAGAGTTTGTAAGGAATTCGAGTGCAGAGAGAGCCCCAACAGCAGGGTGAGAGTGACCCAGTGATCACCAGAGAGCCACCACACAGGAGATGAGTGTTGGGCACAGCTGGACTGCACTCTGATACCATAGCAGCCGGCAGCTGACCTCCCGTGGGCCAGCACAGCAGCACTCACCCGGACCAGCGTGGTGAGCAGGTTGAGGAAGGCGATGGTCACCCTGTACTCGCCCTGGGGCTGCTCTATGCCCATCAATAGGTTTCCATAGCCCCCAGCATTCATCCCCTCTGCACTGTGAAAGCAGCAAGAGGGTTTGGTAACCACCGGCAGGGTTCTGTCACCAAAGGCACATGCTGCAGGAGTTCTGGGCACACCAAGTGGCACAAGGGAAGGGGACCCCCAGTACCTGATGACATGATTCATGCTGGACACAGGGTTGGCAACAAAGGGCAGGAACCCTGTGTGGTGAAGGTCAGTCCACACCTGCAAGGGAAGCAGTAGAGATGTTCCCTCTTACTGCCATCCATGGCTGCTGGCTCTGGAGGCCAGCAGAGGCAGGAGGCCACCTGCTCACCTTGGCTGGCATGCGGGCAGCCAGCACCGTCAGGCAGTTGATGCAGGAGGCAATGACATCCACGGGGGGAGAGATCACAGTTGTCAGCCTAGAAGAGAAGCAGGCTGCATGCAGTGCACTGCCACCTCTGCCCTGGCCTCCAGTCAAAAGGCTGCTGCCTCCCTCTCCTCTGCCCTGGACGAGTGCCAAATCTGGGCAGGGAACTCCAGACATCAGTCTGCACTTCCAGTCTAGACCTGCCACCACCCCCACACCTGAGTCACAGTCAGTTACTGCAGCAGGCTGGGCTGTGCCACAGTCAGCAGTGACTGTGCAGCAGAGCATCACCCTCAGGCACTTCACACTCCAGCCCCAGAAAGGAGTTCCTGCTCTGATGCTGTCTGCCCCTTTTGTGCGGACAGAGCCACAGGGAGAAGCACCTCTGGACGGACAGAGGCACACAGGGCTCAGAAGAGGTGGAAGGGAGCCAGTCTGTGGCAGCAGACACTGAAGGGTGTGCAGCCAGGACACTCCTAGGGCTGCAAGCACTGAGACGTTTCTTGCAGAGGTCTTGGCCATCCATGGTACCCTCGTGGGCAGCTCTGCTGGGCTGCTCACCTCTGCAGGAGCATGTAGATGCGTGATGTGATGGGCAGGAGGCAATCTGCTATGGACACATCAGTGCTGATCACCTTATGAACCAGATCAATTATTGGCTTGACCCTCTGGCAGTGCTGGATCACATCTGGGTAAAGAAAACTCACACTGGAGTGCAGAACCAGACTGGAGCAGCACCCACCTCTGGAGCACCACACACAGACCCTAGCACACATCCCCAGGACTAACTCCCAGACCAGAAACGCTTCTGTTAGCCACTTGAGCTTTTCCCTCATCTCAAAGCTCTCTCCACTCACTGTAGCCCTCAGCCCCTGCAAGGACTCTCACAGAGGGTTAGGTTACAGAAGTCACTCACCCTAGGTTCCAGGGGCACCCCCATGCACCCCCTCAACAGCCAAGAGCTGCCCAGCCCTGCTGCTGGCCACCAGCTGAGCAATCCTTCCCTCTCTGCCCTCCTCCCAGCCTCTCACCTGCCGTGGACACGACGTGCAGCAGCATCTCGATCTCGCAGGTGAAGAGGGTCCAGCTGCTGTAGGAGTACTCCCAGCGCACCAGGTAGGCTCTGTCGTCCAGCATCACCTGCCCCACGGTGCCCTGAGGTATCCGCAGGTTGGTCTGACCCAGCCCTGCAGGTGGAGGGGCAGCTGGAGGCTGGGCACGCAGCACCCCCAGAGAGAGGACTGGCCTCCCCCTGGTGCCCCAGCAAAGCAGGGCAGGGCAGCCTCCCTACCGAGGGGGTAGAGCAGCTTGGGCGCCTGCCTCCTCCAGAGCGTGCCGTCCTCCTGCGGCACCACGTCCGGCGGCCTGTGCTTGTACAGCTCGATGTAGAAGGACATCTTGTCCAGGAAGCTGTACACCTGCAGGCACAGAGCTCAGCAGCACGACCCAGGGGGCCAACTGCCTCCAGGGCCAGACGGGTTGCCTTGCCATGTACACTTTCCCTCTAACACCCCCACCCCACCAATGCACCCCCACGGCCAGGCAAGCCTCATCTAACGGAGCAGAGACTTCCCCGGGGCACAGGCACTGCCTCCTCCTTTGCCAGGAGAGTTGGAAAGCTTCCCAAAAGCCAGGAAACAGAACTCTGCATCAGCACAGGCCTGAGAAGGAGCCTTGAGCACTGCTCTCTGACAAGAGCTTGATGTCTGTGACCTAAGGCTGCAGCTGAGATGAGCCGGGCTGACGGCCAGAACCACACAGCACTCAGCCCTGCCCAGAAGCAGATCCTCTCCCTGACACCAAGGCCTTCTCTACCTTTTTTGCAGTCGATTTATCAGACACAAGGGCTTGGAGCAGCTGAAGGAGAGGAGTGAGAAAGTGGGGGAACATCCCACACACACTGTCCAGGATGATGCCCAGACCTGCAGTAGGTTCCTGGGGGTGGAAACAGAAAACAGAAGTCTCAGTGCCAAGCACAACACTGAGATGGCCTCAGCAGAGCACAGGGACACAGCTCCCTGCCCATCTCACACCCTGCACAGAGGATCACTTCAGTCCTTTCAGGGACTAAAGCAGGAGCCAGCGTGCCAGCATCAGGCAGGACATCCTAATCTGAGCAGGGAAGGCCAGCAGGATGCTTTTGGCAGCAGTCAGTCCAGCCCCTGGCACCCAGCCCTGCCTTGAAGCGCCACCACCTACAGTAACATCTGCGGCAGCACCCTGCAGGAGCAAAACCAAGGGCATGGAAGGGCAAAAGTATATCAAAGATAGACACAGAGCTCCTCAGGCCCTTCTAGAAGCTACCTAGCAACCCCCAGGGGATCTTCTCCCAGGCTTTGGTTACTACCAAGGCAGGCTCAAGATGCTGCCAAGTCACTGACCGTCTTCCAGAAGAGCTGAGGAATGCTGGAGGCTGCCAGAACTTCACATGCAGCATCGATGATGTCCTTCAGGGAAGAGGGGATGGAGTAAAGAGAAGCTACATTACACAGGGGGTCCATCACAGCCAGCTTCTGACACATCTCTGGGAGTCAAGTTGCCCTGTTTGCCAGCCAGGCTGGTACTGCTTACTCCAGTCAAAGCAAAAACACCCAACACAGCCAGCCCCTGCCCCCCTCAGCCAGTTCCCAGCCCCCATGGCCAGCCCTTAGCCTGCACAGCCAGCCCCAGGCCATGCTCTCATGAAGGCACTGGCCAGGACAAATGTCCACTCTGGTGCCCTTTCAGCCCTGGACATGGAGCCAGGGTCATTTCCATTGCCCTGGGAACACCACATCAACAGTGACCTTCGAATGCAGAGGCCTTCAGGTGCTTCCAGCTCTCCCTTCCTTAAGCAGTCAGCCTGCAGAGGTGTTTGCTGCAGCTGCACTGTCTAAAAGCAGCAGGGAAAGCAGCAAATCCCTCTCCTAGATCCAAGGCACAAAGTCTGCAGCCTCAAATTCAGGATCAGGACGTGACAAGCAACCAGCACCAGCCAGGACAGGGCAGGGCAGGGAGCCCAGGATGCCTACCTGCTGGTTGCCCAGGGTGTGCAGCTCCAGCGATGTCAGGACGAAGGACAGGAGCCCATAAATGCACATGCAGGCCGTACTGGCAGTGCACTGCAAGGGAAGAACAGCCTGGAGCCAAGGCCACAAAGGGCAGAACACAGCCCAGCTGCCCACAGCTGCTGTCTGCAGCCAGCAAAGGGGCACCAAGGCAGGAAGCAGCCACGAGTTCAGCTCCACAGCGACAGGAAATGTCACCAAAAAGAAACCTGTGCACTGCCAGTGCCAGGGCACCAGCACCCAGTGCTCACAGGCTCCCCTGCCCCCAGCCTGCAGAGCAGCTTATGACAGGTGGAACCACAGAGACAAGAGTGCAGGGTTGAACCATCTGATGGCTCCAGATCCACCCTGGCAAGGCCAATTATGGAGGCAAAGCAGCAACTGTGACTCAGTGCAGCTGGTTGTGCTCTGGGGAGATGCAGCTCCGCACTCCACACCAGAGGGACGCCGAAGCTCCAGCTCTGACCTTCGCTGCAAGGGGAGGTGCCAGAACTTGCCTCGCTGCACTCTGCTCACCAGCAGGCTGGGATCAAAGCCACCCTCCTCCCACCAGAGCCTGGCAGCAGCAGTCGGAAGCTCACGTTGGTGCCGGCCGCGCTGAGGGCGCGCAGCAGCCGCGTCAGGTGCTGGAAGGCGCCGAGCTGGATGGCAGCGCTGCCCAGCCTGCGCACGGTGCCCGCCGCCTCCTCGGGGCCGATGGTGTGCCGCAGCAGCGCCCAGGCCAGCAGCACGGGGGCGTGGTGCGGCAGGTCCCCCAGCTGCAGCAGCTGCCTGTCCATCTCCTGTGCAAACAGCAAGGGGAGAGTGAGAGAAGCTCGCTGCAGGCAGGAACGAGCGCTGCTGGCTCAGCTCTGCCCTCCGGCACGGAGCTGCCCAGTGACACAGGAGCAGCCTCTGACTGCTTTCCTGCAAGCTTCACTGACTCGGAGCTGCTCTAATCCCAGACCTCCTCTGTCCTGACAGCACCCACACCACAAACCCTCTGGCCCATCCTCTCCTACAACCTTGCTAATGCTGCTTTCTTTGTACCGAGAAAGGCCCAAAACAGCCGAGGGGAAAGGAATTCTTTCTGTTCTTAGCCCCAGGGTGTTGTGTCAGTTCCTACACTTGCCTAGGCTCAAGGATCAGAACCTTGCAGATCTCTTTACACAGCATAGCTGACTACCACAGCAAGCTCTGGGCCTGCCAAGGGGCTCCTCTGCCACTGCTTTACCTGGTGGATGCTCTGGTTTTTGGCCAATTTGTGCTCCTCTGTCCTGTCATCCAAAGCACGCTCATGGAGGGAGTCAATTTCCATGCCCTCCACCAGAATGAGAGCGCTGAAGTAGCTACAAGCAGGAAAAGAATAAAAGAGGTCAGACTTCAGTGAAGAGCTCAGGGTGGTTCATTTCTCAATTGTCAGGGGTCAGAAAACCACCTGCAGTTTGCTTCGCCCAGCTGCTCTCTGCAGCACTAAGAAATGCCACGAAACAGCAGGAGGCAACACGAAGGTGCCCTCTGAGTGCCAGCCAGGACCAATTACCCTCTTCAGAACCATTTCTGGTGAGCAGGCAGAAGGTTGCTGCATGTGAGGACAGCTTTTGTGTTCCTGTCACTCTACCCTCTGGCAGGATCCATTTCCCCTGGCTGCAGCTGTGTCCCACCAAGCTGCTGCTGCCCTTTGCCAGCAGAACCAGAAGAATTGAAGGGAGGCTGCAGTCACCCAGAGCTCAGTGCTGGGCTCCAGGCAGGCAGCAGCCAGGCACAGGACCAGAGGAATTCACTGCCCTGCACCACAGGGACCATCAAAACCAAGACTGAGCACTGCAGCTAGCACATGGCTGCCTCTGCTTCACCACTACTCCCCTTCCATTCTGCCACACACTTCCAAGGTGGCCACAAAGCTGTTTGGCTTAAGCTTAGCTTGAAACAGCAGCAGCAGGACTGACAGTAGGTTGCTCCAAGGGCAAGCAAGGGCTGGGCTCTGCCCACCCCTGCCGTGCAGGCAGGACCCTTACCCGATGCGGTCCACCAGGTGATCCATGCTCTCGTCCACCAGGTGCCTGTTGGTTTGCCTCGTGCCGAAGCCCTGCTCCTTGAACAGCTTTGCAAACACCAGGAGCTCCTCGGGGGCCATCTCAAAGTATGCATAGTAGAGGAAGATGACCTCCAGCAGCAGGGCCTGCTCCCGCAGGCACTGCACGAACCAGCGTGACACCTGCCGCTCCGTCTGCGCGGGAGAGCAGCGTCAGCCCGGGCAGGCAGAGCAGCCACCGCCTGGCGCTGGCTGAAGCACTGCAGCAGCTTGGTGTCCATGGCACGGACAGGCACTAGGGCCAGAGTGTGCTGGTGCAGGGGGATGGTGGACAAGGGCACAGAAGGGACTCGTGGGCCCAAGGCTCTAAGGGCACTCATGGCAAGGAACAGAAGAGAGAGCAGCCCTCTGAGCCTATTCTGTCAGGCAGAGCACACTGGAGGCTTCTGGGACAAGGAGACACATCCTTTGTAGCTACATCTACACAGCAGCAGTTCCCAAACCCCTGCCTGTAGGAATTCCCCCCAGTACCATCAGACTTCCATGTGTTTCCCAGGTGGGAGCCTCAGCTTTGTACAGTGCCTCGAACTGCCGCCGGTAGTTAGGAACCAGCTCCTTGTCCAGCTTCTCGACGCACTGGAAGTACTGGGCCTTAAACAAAGACATCAGCAGCCTCTCACCTGCCCTGACCGCCACAGGCAGGCAGCCACTGCCTCATGCCCAGGGCAGCAGAGGCTGCTGCACTCACTGTGTACGGGTGCCTCTCATCCTGAAAGTAGGTGAGCAGGTGGAGCACGCAGCGCAGGACGCAGAGCCGCTCCTCGTAGTAGTAGTCGGCGAGCTGTGAACAGAGCGACACCGGTGTGGCATCCTGTCCCACACCCACTCCTTCCTTGGCCAGGCACAGGAACATCCAGTGCCCAACCACCCCCACAGATGCAGATTCAGAGTGGTGTTAAAGTTATCTGAAACCACTCCACAGGGCTCAACCCAAGGAGCCCACAGGGACACAGATGGAGCTACACTGAGGGAGAACCGGGAAAAGCAACGCAGAAAGACAGGCAGGGAGGACCTCTCCTTCGTCATCCCTGCCACCCTCTGTCAGGCACATTCACCAGCCTCCACTCCAGACCTGTCACCTCAGACCTCAGTGTAAAGCTGAGAGCATCTGCCCAGCTACATTTCCTGCTAGTAGAAATCATCTCCCAGCAGCAGCTCTTAGCACTGCCAACTTCTCAACTTCAGAGGCAGCTTTTCTATTTCATTTCTTTGTAAGAACAAATATTTCATTTATTCCAAGCTTTTCTGGATCCACAGGACTGGAGCTGCTCCTCTGTCATCAGATGGACACAAAACACAAATGGAAACTAACCTTCAGCATCAGAGCCTGGCTCTGCCTCTCGTCCTGGAGAACTGTCTGCAAGCAAAACAGCACAATAAAGACTCGTCTGCTGCAGGAACGCCTCAGACTAAAAGGGCCGAAATACACCAGAGCCATGTTTCTTTCCACTTCTTTTGGAGAGAAGCACAAAGGCAAAAGATTTGCTTTTAATTCTGTGCTCACTCTTTGACCCCACTCGCTCTCCTTCACATAGCTGTAACCCTCCTGCACTCCTGTGCTGCAGAGAAACTGAGACAGGAGGAGGCACTGGATAGGCCTGAACATCTGCTGCCATCTTTCCTTTAGCAGCACTTGAGCACTGTGGGTGCAGAGGAGGAAAGCTACAAAGCCACTTCCCAGGCTCAGTTCAGACTCAGACATGACCATGTGCATCACCAAGCCACTGCTAGCAAGGAAGGATATGGAGCAACATAATGTGAACGGGAGCTGTGGACCTTCAGGGAGTCCCTTGTTCCTCTGTAATCCTCCTGGAGATAGCACTGCAGCAGCTGCACGCTCTGCTCCTCATCCAGACCCTGCAAAACATGAAGCAGAAGTGCTCTGGGATGCCTGGAGGGCAGCTGAGCTCACTGCAGGTGAGCACATCCAGGCAGCTCTTATCTTTAAACCACTTCTCTGCATCAGGCAGATCCCTGCTTGGGTCAGACTCTGTGCTCACAGCCCTGACAGCAGCATGGGGTCACTTGGATGTGCCCAGGTTACCCTCTGATGAAGGAATGTCACAGCCTTCAGACCAAGGTACCACTGCCAGCTGCTGCATTTTGAGCTACTGCCTTGAAGTAGCACAAGGAGCAGCCCTGCAGCTCAATGGACCTTTCCAAGCTGGCAGCTGATGGGTGGGACATCAGCCTTGAGCTGAGCAGTTTCTGATGTCTTGAAAGAACCCAAGAAGGACCAGAAGCAGGAGAGTGCTGCTAAAAAGTGAGGCCCTCCACATAACAGGAGGTACAGAACTACAGCACCTGGAGGACACCACTCACTGAGAATGGTCACTGACAGCCTCCACCTGCAGATCCCTTTGAACTGAGAGGAGCTAAGTTTACCTCTCTTCAACATCAAGAAGCTCCCTCAAATGCCAGAATCACAACAATGCAGTGCAAGTGCAGGGATGAACAGTAGCCAGGGAGCACCTCACTCACCAAAAACTTGCTGACTCTCAGGCCCAGCTCCTTCAGCGGTGCAGCCACATCCTTGTCAGCCTTTACCTTCTCTGCTGAAGATGTGCTAGGGAGAGCAGACATTGCAGTAATTAAAACTACAGCAACCCCTTGGGATCAACCAAGCAGGCTTCATTCCCAATCTCTCAGCTTGCAGGAACAGCCTCTTGTCCCCAGGCTAGGTGAGCAGCTGAGCACTGCAGCCCAGCGGAGCCGAGGGCTGAGAGCTGCCTGACACCAGCCACAAGAGCAGAACCTGGTGCTGCTCGCTGCTCTGCATCTCGTGCCCCAGAACAGGGAAGAGTTAAGCACTTCCTCTTGCTACTGCTCTCCTGAACCCCAAGGCAAGCAAGAGAGTAAAATCTCCTTTCATGCCATCAAAGGTACAAGACGCCTCTGGAGTCAGGAGACCCCCAGCAGGGTCCTGCCTCAGGCCACCACTGTACCTTGGAGGTTTGTAGTAGGCAAGTCCCTCCAGCAGCCTCTGCCAGTGCTTGTTCAGCTCTGCTGCGATCTGTGCCTGCAAGGGAACCAAATGGCACTGAGCAGAGTCCTCAGCACACCCTGGGCCACATCTGTGTGGGACAGGGACACTGCCCCACCACAGGGGCACAACGCAGGCAGCTGGGACTAGCTCCAAGGGTGCTCCTGTACCAGGCAGTTCACTGCCTGCTGCAGTTCTGGAGAGTGAGAAGAAGGAGGCTGCAGGCCTGTTCCGTAAGGTTTGGACTGCAGCCCCTGGGCAGCCCTAGAATGCACAGACTCTGTCCCCACAAACAAGACAGCACACTGGAAGAGTCCCCAGGCCAAGCAGCCTGGAAAGCAGAACTTGTGTCGGCTCCAGAAATGGAATCTGCCCACAGAAACCTTTCCAGGCAGCTCATGATGCATGGGAAGAGTAAACCAAGAGTGGAAACAGAGAGACTAAAATTGCACTGAGCAAGAGGCAGAGGCACAAAGGCTCTGCTGGCCACAGACCCCATGCAGGGACAGGCAAAGCTGCTCAGCAGGACACATACTTACAGGCTCTCGCAGAGCTGATCTGCCCAGAAGAATCGTCCATAATTCCCTGCTGCTCCTGTCAACAAAGCCAAAAGGTGGAGAGGATTTTAGTGACCAACACTACTCAGGCTCTCCTTTGGCTCCCACCTGTAGCAGTCAAGAAGCATCATTGTAAGGAACATCAGCTTTTAGCTGACCACCTTCAGATGTCCTGGAAGAACCCAGGAAGACCCAAAGAGGTGCCAAGGATACAGCAAGACCTGCAAGCTCCTATTAGAGCAGCACTACATCTTCGTCAGGTCACCAGCTCAGCCTGCTGCACCTGCTGGGCCATCTAAGGGCAGGGAAAAGAACCTTGCAGTGAGGAGCACTGCAGCCACTCACACTCCCTGCTCGCTGCCATCCCTCTCTCTTAACTGCAAGACAAAGCTGGATGAAGTGAAAGCCTGCAACACCCTTACACAGGGCAGAATGATGTGCTGCAGGTCTCCAGGACATTTACCCTTGGCTCCTTGTTTCTACCCTAGAACTCTTCAGAACAGCCAACCTGCCCTGCCAGGTTACCGCAGGTCAAACCCTGACCCTGGTGCATGTACCCAGCAAAATGGGACTCCCAAAAGCAGCTCCGAAGGAAGATGCTTGCCAAAAGGACATCCTGGGAACTCAGACGAAGGCTTTGTTAGCAGTGCTGCACAAACTGGGAGTTCACCCTCCCAGCTGCCCCGCGCAGGCTGTCTCCAAAAGCAGGAGCAGCTATCAGCTTATTTTTAGAGCAGCCTCACGAAAATAGCTCCCCGAGGCAGCAAAAGTCATCTGCAAGCTGCCAGGCGGTGCCACCGACCCAGCGCTGAGACGAGCTCCAGCGCAGCACCCTCCCCTGCCTCGCAGCTGCTCAGCAGTTCGCTGTGTGCAAGCTAAGGAACCTCTCCCGACCTGGTCAGCCACCAGCCCTGGGTGCCACCTCTCCAGCCCGCAGAGAGCACTACGAGTCACTCTGCAGACCTGGGCAGCGGCTTGGCGGAGGCAGAGCCAATCTGGTGGAGCCAGCGCCAGCCTCTCTCCTGCGAACCTCCGCCGCGAATCAGAGCGCGTTCGGCGGCACTCGCTAGCCCAAACCAGCTCCCCGTGCCCAGCCAGCAGCGGTGCTCGCATCCCCACTCCCTGGGCAAAAGCTGGCATCAGACGGCGCCAGAGCACGGAACCGGCACAGCGCATGGCGAAACTGTGCTGAGGGAGCGACGGCACGGACCGAACGCAGCCACGGCCGCCGCGGCGCACCGAGGAGCTTCCCTCAGGCATCTTCGCCGCCCTGCCTTGAAGTCTGCACTCGCAAAGCGTTGGTCCGGGGGCGAGCTCCAGCCACGGGGGGCTCCGCTCCCCACCAAGAGCGGCTCCGGGCCGGGGCTGGCCCTGGCCGACCCTCTCCGGGCCGTTACCGCAAGCTTCAGCTCCGCCTCGAGAGCGCCGTTAACCGTTCCGCCGCTCGCAAGCGGGCAGAGCCGCGGCAGAGTCCCGCCCGAGGGTCCCGCAGCGGCCGCTCCCGAGGGGCGGGGCTCATCCCGGCGCGGGCCCCGCAGCCGTTAGCCCGCCCTGCCCCCCCGCGCCGTTCTGCTGCCGCCGCCGCCCGCCGGTGCCCGCCGGTCCCTTCCGGTCCCTTCCGGTCCCTTCCGCCGCCCGCCCCGGCCCGAGGGGGAGGGCCCCCGAGCCGCGCGCCGCACCTCGCGCACAGCCCTCCCGCCGCCATCGTCGCTCCCCGCTCACGTGACCGCGCGCGCGCGCCGGCCCCGCCCCGCAGCCCGCGTCACGTGGGCCCGCAGTCGCTCCGCCCCCGGCGCGCGACCCGCCCGGGGTCATGTGACAGCGGCGAAGCCAAGATGGCGGCGTCCGGCGCGGTGGGTTGACGCTGGGCTCCCGGGCCGCGCCGTGAGGGCGGCAGGGCCCTCGGGCGGCTCTGGGGCTTGGCACAGGCCACACAGCCCCGCCCCGGTCGCGGGAAGGGGAGGCGGAGGGCGACGCGAAAGGACGGGGCGAGGGGAGAGCGCAGCGCTACGGAGGGCAGAGCGAAAAGAGGAGAGGAAAAGGAGCTCCAGCCCGGGGAAGGGGCGGGGGGCTTGGGGTCCGCGGGAAGCTTCCCGGCCCAGAGCAGGCGAGATGCGAGTCACGAAAGGGGCAGCGTGGCAGGGGCTGCTGAGGAGCGCAGCGTTACGCGGGAGGCGCGGGAGGAGGAAGGCAGCAGTGAAACACAACCGAGCGCCAGGCGCAGGAGCCGCTGGGGGCAGCTCCGCCCCGCAGCCTGGCTGCTGGCAGTGCCGCGGGAGCCTGAGCAGCCCTGGCAGGGTTGCACAATGGCTGGACTCGATGACCCTAAAAGTCTTTCCCGACCAAAACGACTCCGAGTCGTGAGCACGATCCGGGAGGCCTTGCGGGGTTCTCTGACTGTTACCTCTCTTTGGAGCAGGATCTGCAGTAGCTGCCAGGGCGCTGCTGCCGATGGACGCCCGCTGAGCGCGGCAGGACTCCGAGAGCGGGCGGCGCAGCTGGAGCCATGTTCAGCAAGGCCGTGCTGGCGGAGGCGCTGGTGGTGTTCGCCGTCGTGCTGCTGGTGCACGCCGCGGTGTGGGACCGCTTCTCCTGGTGCGCGCTGGCTCTGGCCGTCCAGGCCTTCTATGTGCAGTTCAAGTGGGACCGGCTGCTGCAGCTGGGGGGCGCTGTGTTCCAGTTCCGCACCGCAGCCAACAGCGGCCTCCTGCCGGCCAGCATGGTCACGCCCCTGCTGGGCATAGTGATGAAGGAGAGGTGCAAGGCTGCCGGCAGCGTCTACTTGGAGCGCTTCGGCATCGTGGTAGCCTCCGCGGGCATGCTGGTTGCCCTCTTCCTATCTGTCATCGCGGTTGGCATCACCAAGCCTGTGCCAACCAACACCTGCATCCTGACGGGGGTGGCTGGCAGTGTCATTATCTATACTATGAAGCACTCCCTGACTGTCTCAGAGGTGATAGAGGTCCTGGAGGTGCTGCTCATCTTCGTCTACCTCAGCATGATCCTGCTGTACCTGCTGCCGCGCTGCTTCAGCCCCGGCGAGGCGCTGCTGGTGCTGGGCGCCCTCAGCTTCGTGCTCAACCAGCTCATCAAACGCTCCCTGAGCCTCGTGGAGGGCAGGGGGGACCCCATCGATTTCTTCCTCCTGGTAGCAGTTGTTGGAGTTGTTCTTCTTGGGCTCTTTTTTGCCGTTCTCTTCCTTTTCCTGGACTCGGGGACGTGGATCTCCTCCCTCTTCTTCCACACGATGACAGCAGTGCTGGGCCTGGGGGTGGTCATGCCCTGGCTCTACCGACTGATCCAGAGGAACCCTTTGCTCTGGCTGCTGCAGTTCCTCTTCCAGACGCAGACCAGGGCCTGCCTGCTCCTGTACTGGGCCTGTCTGGCCGCCTCGGCCTGCGCCGTGGTTTGGTACCAGAACGCGAAGCGATCGTCTGGCTGCAAGAAGCACCGAGCCTCCACCGCCACCAGGAAGCATTTCCACCTCATTGCTGTGGCCACTTACGTCCCGGGGCTGGTCCTTGACCGCCAGCTGCTGCACCTGGCCGCGGCTCTGTGCCTGGCTGTCTTCATCTTCCTGGAGTACGTTCGGTACTTCAGGATCAAGCCCTTCGGCCAAACCCTCAGGCAGCTGCTGTCTCTCTTTCTGGATGACAGAGACAGTGGCCCTCTGATCCTGACTCACATTTATCTCCTCCTGGGCATGTCCCTGCCCGTGTGGCTGTTCCCCAGGGCTTGTGCTCCACAGGGCGCTCTGGCCGGGGCAGGAGCACTGGTGCCCTACTCGGGGGTGCTGGCAGTGGGGGTGGGAGACACCATTGCCTCTGTCTTTGGCAGTACCATGGGGGAAATCAAGTGGCCAGGAACAAAGAAGACTGTTGAGGGGACCGTGACAGCTATCTTTGCTCAGATCATTGCTGTGGCTCTGATCCTGCTCTTCGACAGCAGTGTGAACCTCAACTCCAGCTATGCCTGGATTCTGGCAGCCATCAGCTTGGTCTCTCTTCTGGAGGCTTACACCACCCAGATTGATAACCTGCTGCTGCCACTCTACCTCCAGATCCTGTTTATGGCCTAGCAACACTGCAGAAGCAAAGATTCCTCCCTTTCTGGAGGAGAGAGGTAGTGGAACAGGCACTGCAGTGAGAGCTCTGAGCTGGGCCAGGCACTGCTGAGGGACAGTGACTGAAAGTGTCAAACAGCACAGACCTGTCTCAGGGGGGTTGGTTTGCTTCCAGGTTCTTTCCCTGTGTAAGCCAGCAGGAGCTGCTTTCTGTTCTCACAGAGTCACAGACACAACTGATTAAAATGAGCATTTGTGTGTCCTTAGCCCACTGAAGTTTCTCCTGGGTGCCCAGAGGCAGAGGAATTAGAGGAAGATCACAGAGGCAGAGAGAAAGCCAAAAGCTCTCAGGGGGTGTCAGGGCCCAACCTGCTTGGCTCCACCGGGCCCTGCTGCCTCCTGGTTTCTGCAGGAGCACCACCTGGAGCACATCTACAAGGAGGGTGGGAACAGCTGCCCACACCTACCCCACCATCACCAGGTGCACCAGAGCCATAGGTGTCCAGGGCAGCTGGAGGTGGTCTGGGGGCAGGAGCTGAAGCTGTTGTGCATTAGTTGTGAGGGCAGCAGTGCTGCACAGGGCCAGAGGAGAAGCTGTCACTCAGCTCTGTGACATGGGAAAAGCTTCACCTGCTTGCAGGTCACTGCTGTGTAATTGGTGCATCGATGACACCAGGCCCACCCCTTGGGGCTGGCACTGCAGCAGTGCCAGGGGACTCACACCCTAGAGCCTCTCTCCAGTTTGGGACACAGACCTGGGCTCACCTGGGATGTGATTTGGGCTTCTCACCTTTCCTGAGATGTTACATCACTGGGCTAGTTTGGGGATCAGCAACTGGTCCTGTGCACACTGAGAATTGCAACCTGGCAGGTGACACCTTGGTGCTGGCCCTGGCTGCTGGGGGAAGGTCAAACTGAGGCTTCCTCAGAAAAGAGGGAGAAAAGACAGAACAAAACAGCCCAAAACCCAGCCATGAATTATTTTCACCTCAGTGCAGCAGTGTGGGTGGAGTTCTGTTCCCTGGCTCTAGGAGTTGTAGCTCTGTGGTCAAACAGCCTCCTGGGCAGGCTGACTGTAAAAGCAGAGTTCCTGCTTCATTTTGCCCACACTGGGCTGGTTTTAATCAGTTGCTCAAAGGACAGGACAGAGCTAAGGGCAAAAGCCAAGCAGCCACCTTCATGTGACAGCTTCACCTGCACTGCTGGGACCAGCACAGCCAGGAAGGGGCCCAGGCAGGCTCTGACCTGGAGCAGAAAACAGCATCTGCAGGAGAAATCCTTAACTGGTTCCAGGCAAGGTGCAGAGGTCTTTAGGGGTCTGTCCTCGGGCCTGCGGCGTCTTCTCCAAAGGGGCTGGGTGGCTGTGCTCACCCTGCAGGAGAAGTTTCTAGGGCAGGAGGTGCATTCAGCTGTGCCTCCTGAGCAGAGCTCAGGACTGAGAGGCTTGAGGGTTGTGTTGGAAGGGAACACAAAGCAGTGTGATCAGAAGGGGATATCCATCAGCTACTGACTCCAGGAGCCAGCCGCCAGCTTCAAGTGTAGAGAGATGGAAAGGGCAGCTCGGGAGTTGGCTGGAGCCTAGGAAGTAAGGGAGAGGAGGAAAAGCCCTCCAGAGGCTGCTGCAGTTCTCCAGGTGTGCAGTCAGTGCCAGCTGAGGTGCTGCCAGCAGGACCTGTGCCCCCGCAGCGGTGTGTGCTGCCCTCACCAGTTCTCCTTGCTCCAGCTGGTGCCTTTGGCTTCCATCACGTGGAAGGTGAAGACCTGGCGGGAGGACTCGGAGCTGTTCAGGTCACTCTTGTGGACAACTTCACCGTGGATGAGGATGAGCCCCCCTGAGGGAAGGGAGCCCTGTTCCGCTCTGTGCCAGCTGTGCGAGCTCTGCAGGGGCAGCGCAGTGCGGAGCGCTGAGCGCCAGTCCCAGCCCTGCCGCTGCCCTGGCACAGAGCAGGTGCCCTGGCTGGGCTTTACCTTTGCCCGTGGGCAGGGGCACGAAGCGGCTGTCGTCGTAGGCTGGCTCTGATCCCACAAAGTGCACACAAGGCAAGGTGCCCGGGGGCGCTCGGACCATCCTGCGGGAGACCCCAGCTGGGAGCCAGGGAGAGAGCTCAGGGAGCAGCCCTGCAGGGCAGCAGCGGCTGCTGCTCTTGTCCCACGTGTCCTTAGGAGCTTGGGTGGGGGTGGGTTGATGCTGGGAGTCAGGAGTTTCAAAGGTCTTTGCTGGTGCAAATGATTCCACAGTGCAGGCACAGCCCTGCCCAGCAGCCCCCAGGCAGCAGCACCGCAGGGCAGGGGACGTCCCGACGGGCACCTCCCCGTGCCTCGCCGGCGGGGCAAGGGCCGGCTCCCCGCCCGCCGCAGGGCCTCACCGGTGTGGGAGCCGGGGATGAACCACAGGCAGCCGTTCTCCAGCCGCGCGTCCTCCAGCGCGATCCAGAAGCCCAGGACCCTGCCCAGGGGCTCCGTGTGCAGAAAGGTGGCATCCTGGTGGGGGGTCACTGCAACAGGACAAGAGTTGGAGTCTGTTCATGCTCAGGAGCTCAGAAAGACAACTGCCTCCTCCTCCCTGACCCCCTGCCTTGCCCAGACACTCACCCCCCGCGCCAGGAGTCTTACAGAAAAGTGCCACCTCTGCTGCCCAGGTGTGACAGCAGCTCCTGGCTCACACGTGGGTGCTCTCTAACAGCATGAGCAAGGTCTGCACTGCCAAAGGCAGCAGCTGAAATCTGGCTCTGAGCCTCTTTCCTTGTCCTGTTCCTTCCCTAAGAGAGCATTACCTGCCGTGTGCCAGAGAGCACACAAACCTCACCTTCACCACCAATGCCAGGTTGCTGCAAAGAAAGAAGAGTGAGGTGTGAGGAAAGCTTCACAGCAGCCCACCCACCAGGGGCTTGTTTGCTGAGCCACGAGGTGGCCTGAGTCACTGTACCTTGAAGATGTACATGCTCTGCACCACCACTGGTCTCTCGAGGCCCAGTTTTCTCCCCAGTTCCTGCAAGTAAACTCCCCAGGATTGGTGCTTGCCGAGCTCTGCACCACCAGGCAGTGTTAGTTGGACTTTCCAGTTTCCTCTACGGACAAAAGCCTGTCCCTGGGAGACTGAAAACCTCAGGTGGAGGAGCCATCACCTGGGCTCGACCCCAGCCAGAACTCACCTGCACCTTGGGGCTGTGAGTGATTTGCTTGAAGACAGGGTCGTGAGCATGCAGAGCTGAGGGACAGAGAAGGGGCAGGTTGAGGGCTTCACCAACACAGGAAGCCTGACAGCTGCCAGCCCCAAGCTGCACTCAACAGCCACGGAGCAAAGCAGACAGCTCCAGCTCTCCCTGGCCACTTTTGCCACCAGGGCACACGACTGGGGCTGACAGGGCTGCTCCCGAGCATCAGATGAGACAAAGCTGGCCAAGGAGGAGTCATTCCAAAAAGCAGTGCTAGAGAAGCCTTTCAGACTGTCAGGTTGCTGAGCCAGCAGCAGGCACCCACTTCTGCTTTCACTTCCACAGGAAAAGCTGAAGTGCTGGAGCAGGAGGGGAGGGTGAGCAAAGCAGAGCCACAGCTCTCAGTACTGCACTCCCTGATCTGGTAGAGCTTCATGAACAAAGCTCAGGTGTTTGGAGACGTGGAGCACCCTGCTCTGGGTTCCCATCTCTTTGAAAACAGAAGGGATTACAAGACAAGTCCAGGAGCTGCCGAACAAACCAGCAAGGGTGAAGAAAGGCTGCTGGTGACAGCCAGGGAAGGAGCAGAGCTTCGGCATTGGCAGACCCCCTGCACGGGACACAGGGTGCAGCTTGATCTGCACCGACTGTGCCCAGCCCTGGCTGCTGACTCTCTCAGAGCACATCTGTGGCAGGAAAGAGAGCAGGGCTAAGTCCAGGGCTTCACCTCTGGGTGACTGAGCTATGCAGAGCTGGCAGCCCTCCCGGAAGGGTTCTTCGGGGAACAATCCCAGCAGAGCGCCAGAGGCAGCACAGAGCTGCGGAGCCGTGGGGGAAGCTGCCTGGAGGGCAGGATGGAGACCTTCACGCAGAAGCCCAGAGCAAATCAAGCCGCAGAGGCAGGAGCTGTCAGGGCTGTGAGCCTTGGTGCAGCTGTCCCCAGGAGGCCCAGAGAAGCAGCAGAGGGAAGAAGTCACTTCTCTGCTCAAAGGCTTCAGCCTTTGCCAAGGCTCCTCGTGCTAGCCAAGTCTGGAGAAATCCTCCTCCTGACGACCACCTCCCCCGGCCCACCCCTCTCACAACCCTTCCCTTCAGCGTACCGTGGCCGATCTTGCTGATGGATCTCTCCTTCGGAACCAGGAAGTTCCCTGTGGAACAAAGCCCGGCATTCCATGTTGGCAAAGCAGGATCTGTCCCTGCAGCTGGGGGCTGGCACCCGGGCCCTGTCTCAGCTTGCTCCTGTCCCCTCCCTGTGGCTGGCTCAGGCCAGCCCTTACCTTTCTCATCCAGAACTCCTTTCTCAAAGAAGAATCTAATCTTGTCTCCACTGGTCAGGAAGTAATCCGAGCTCCCCTGCCAGGGGGAAGAGCCCCGTGAAGACAGCATCCTTCTAGAGGCACCAACCCACCTTTGATCAAGGTGCCAAGACTCACCTGCATCTTTCTCCCCCCAAGCAGCAGCAAAAACAGAACACAGACAATGAAAATCACTGCTCAGGAGGCTGCCCACAGCCTGGGCATCGACTGGCACTCTGCAAGAGCCTCTCACAGAGGCCACCCCTGCTCTCTTTTGCTGGCTGCCTGGAAGATCACCCATTTGCAGGACAAGTCCCAGGTGATCCGTGAGACCTGCTTGTGGCTGCCAGGGGCAATAGCTGGGGGGCAGAGAGCAGCGTCTCCTCGTTCACCCTCTGGTCCGACCCTACCACACTCCTGCAGGAGAGTCCTCACAGTGCCACGTTCAGGAAGCTGTGAGCTGTGCTCCCCCTGAAGGAGTCCTCCTCGGCTCTTTGCCTTTTCCCTGTCTCCCTCCAGCTCCCTGGAGACATCCCTGCCCTTCTCTGTACCTGTGCCTGGAGCTGCTCATCCTCCCTGGTGGAGAACTGAGTGCGGCAATGCGGTGGCACCTCCATCTCCTCCACGATCCTCTGGATCTGGCTCCTCATGCTGTCGCACTCCTCTGCCGTGAAAAAGTGCTCCAGGACAAGGAAGCCATCCTCATAGAACTGCAAGGAACAGGGTTAGTGCTCCACAGCCCCCCTCAGGGCCGGCGCCACAAAGCAACAGAGCAGCTCCCTGTGCAGAGCATCCCGGCCACAGCTCTGCCACCGGGCAGCCTGCTTCGGGCTTCCTTCCCGGGAAAGCCCCACTCGGGAACAGGCTTCGATTCCATACAGTCAACAGCAACAAACCTCAACCCCCATCCCACAGAGAAGAGGAAGCACCACCGCTAGAGCCTGTGTGGCTGAAGGAGCTATCAGCTAAGTTGTGCAACCAGCAGCTATTACCCACAGCCTGCTGCCAGGGACAGAGCAGCCAGCCCGTGTGCCAGCTGCGAGTGAGGCTGGCAGAGAAGGGCTCGCAGCTCCGCAGGCTGCAAGGCGCCGTTCCGAGGAGGGTGATCCTTTGCCCGGGCAGGTGCAGCCTGCTGGCACCGCCGCTCCCGATATAGAACCGCGGGGATTATCCGCGCAGGCAGATCCCGAGCGCACGAAGGCAGCCGAGCAGCAGGGGCAGAGGGGCGCCAGGGGAAGGTCTCCAAGAGCTCCGTGGCACAAGTTACCCTCTGGAAGAGTTCTAGCCACGCCGAACTCCTCACACATCGCAGTGTCCGCGGGGCAGAGTCATGCAGGAGCAGGGCACCAGCTGCCCAGCGGTGCCCGCGCCAGGCGCTGTCCCCTGCAGCTCCCCCCGCGCTGCAGCTCCTCACCTTTTGAATCTGGTGCTGAGTGACCACCGCCATCGGGGCAAACGCTCCCAGGACCCCGGCAGCAGCAGCAGGATGGCACCAGGCTGGGCAGGGCTGGCACCAGGCTGGGCAGGGCTGGCTGCCCGCCTCTCCACGTGACTCGGGCGCCCTGCGCAGCCACCGAGCGCTGATCCTGGCAAGGGCACTCGGAGTGGCAGAGCTCTGGCTCTCGGCGCTGCAGGAAGCGCACGAAGTGTCCCGCCGGGCACAGCGCAGCCTGGACTCCGCCGCTGCCAGCAGCCGGCGGTTAATGAACAGCTCAGACCTCAGGCAGAGCTGCTCGGCCAGCAGCCAGAGAGGGGAAGGGAAACAAGACCCAAGGGGAGTGAAAAGGTCTGAAAGGTTTGAAGAGAATTTAAAGTGGTGGCACAGGCTCTTGCAGAGCTCTTCCTGCGCAGCCACAGAATCGTGGAATCACTTCCAAGATCAGAACCCAACCGGTACCCCTGGCACTGCCAGGGCAGCACCAAACCACATTCCTCAGCATCACATCTCCCTGGCTTTGAAAGCGTCCTGTAAAGACCCACACGAGCCCTCTGCAGGAGGCAGCAGCCCCCAGAGACCCCTTCCACACACACCTCCAGGCCACTCTTCAAGCCCCCTCTGTTGCTCCATCACCATGTCAAGGACTTCTCATTCCCAGTCCTGTCCTCCCAGCAGTCCAGCACATCACCTCCACTGTCCTCACACCATGGCTTCAGAAGCTGGCTTAGCTCACACACTGCAGCAGCACACCACAACCACCCTGTTCTCTGGACTGTTTTGACCTCTGCAAACAGCAGCAGAGGACAACTGCTTGCATCAGCTGGGAGATGCAACCCTCCTGCCTGCAGAGCTTCCAGCAGTGTCTGTCCTCAGGAGTCCATCAGCTCTGTCCCACTCCATATGTGCTCATCCTCTGAGGCCTAGAAAGCCCTTTCCTGCAAGAGGAAAACCTCCTCCACCACACTATGCCCAAAAGAAGTCACAGAGAAGGATCTCATCTCCAGCAAGTCTGTAAAAGGAAGGTAGAAAGCCCTGGGACAAAGCTGGGAAGTGACCCTTTTCCTTCCCCTCCCAGAGCTCTTCTGCAGGCGTTTTCTGTCCCAGCCCCACAGGGATGCTGCACTTCTGGCAAGCTCCATCGGAGGCTGCCGGAGCCCAGCCCACGTCTGTGTGAAAGGTGCAGGAGGCAGGGACACAGCAGCAGCGCTCCCAAAGTCTCTGACTGGCACCGTTCTGCTAAAGTCCTGTGGAGCCAGGCCAGGCTGCCAGGTCTCCACTGCTGCCAAAACTGCAGCTGTTGGAGCTGCCAGGGTGTTGAGGGAAGCAAAACTCTCAGCGAGATCTCTTCTCACCTCTCCTGGAGTCTTTGATATGAGCGGCAGCAAGTGACAGAATGTGGACTGGGAAGAGCAGAGGCCCCAGGAGCATCACGGTGAAGTTAAGCAGCCTGTCAGGAGCCCGATGTGGGCAGGTGCTGGGGCACGGTGGCTCCCCTGTGCTGGCAGCTCTCAGCCTTCCTTTCACTCAGCAGAGGCCCAGAAAAACAGAACTTTGCCATCAGCAGAATTCTGTCAGCAGCAGGTTGAAAAAAAGACCCACACAAAAATAAAGAAGTTAATTTTCTTCAGACTCCAGGAAGGCAAAAGGCTTCTGGTGCAGCAGGGCAGAGCAGGCTGGAATAAGCCCAGCACTGTTCCAGCTGCCCCTGCTGCATCCTGGCTCAGGGCATTCCAGGGAGCTGCACATCTGAGTGATCAAGTTGTGCCAGGGAAAGTATAGACTGGATGTTAGGAGGAAGTTCTTCACAGAGAGAGTGATTGGCATTGGAATGGGCTGCCCAGGGAGGTGGTGGAGGCACCATCCCTGGAGGTCTTCAAGAAAAGACTGGATGAGACACTCGGTGCCATGGTCTGGTTGACTGGATAGGGCTGGGGGATAGGTTGGGCTGGATGAGCTTGGAGGTCTCTTCCAACCTAGTTGATTCTATGATCAGGGCTAGGAGCCTTTTCCCCACAGACAGAGCAGCTCTGTGCCCATCCCTGTGCCAGTGAGCTGCAGGCACCCAGCCAGCCCTGCTCCCTTCCCTTTTGCCCAGCTCTTCAAAGATCTGGCAAAGCCTTGCTAAAAGGAGTTCCAGTCCGAGGCAGCCTCGGATGACAAGGGACACTTTGTCCTCCTGTTGGTTCAGCCCTGCCAAGCATCTCAGTAAAACTCCGTGCCAAGCAGCACCCAAACCCACCCCCCCCCCCCCCCCCCGCCAGGCTGCTCACTACCTCTGGCCCTGCAAGGGGGCACTGCCACTGCAGCCCAGTCTGGGACAGGAGGCCAGACCCAGGAGAAGCAGCTCCTGTGCAAGCAATGAGCTGCATGAACCTGAAGGGTCCGGGTCAGGAGAGACACTGCCTGCAGCTGGAGCTGTGCCTGGGGCAGGCAGGCAGCAGGAAGCACTGCAGGAATCTGTGAGCAGAGCTGGCTGAAGGCATTACTGCCATGGCAACAGGCAGAGCTACACACACACACACACACACACTTCAAGCCCCATCCCTCCCTCGGTGTGGGGTTTAGAAACCCCTCTGAATGTCCCCAACAGCTGGGGTCTGGCACCTGCCCTGCTGCAGCCCAGAGCTGCAGTGATGGTCAAACACTTAAGGCAGCGCCTGGCTGAGCAGGGCCCTGTGCTGCACAGCCTCTGCTTGCCTGTCACAGAACAACGCCACAGTCCACAGGGATTTCCAGAATGAATCCAAGAACCCAACGGTCCTACACCATGGGACTGCCAACACCTGTCCTCCGCAGCGCTCCCGAAGGGACAAGTGCCTCTGCCTGCAGAAAACTGGGAAAAGGAGCCGGAACTTCCACTCTGCTCAAGTGTGAGCCCCACGAAGGCTGCCAGAGAGCACAAAAGCACCTGAGGTGGAGGTGCCCAAGCAACCCCCCCCAGGTGAGCATCAGGATTCCCAAACCTCACCCAAATGCCACCCCAGGTCAGTCTCGGATGCCAAACCGCAGCCCTGCTCCAGGCTTACAGAGGGCAGTGAGCAATGCCTTAGCCACGAGCAGCTGGCACAGGTGACTCAGGCTCCTCAGTCCCCTTCCCATTCCGGCTCTTCCAGGAAGTTTTCTCCCATTGTTCAGTAAAATTCCTTCCAAGGGCACAGAGGACAGGGGAATTCCAGAGCTCCCGAGCTGAGCCTTTCCTTGTGTGACTCCACACAGCATCCACCTCTGCTGCAGGGGCAGCAACTCAACACAGCTGAAGGAGTTTGGCGATGAGATCCTGGAGGGTTTGAGCCGCAGCAGCTGAGCAAACCCAGCAGCGAGAGAGGGGAAAGGCCTCACAGCAGCTTCTGCCGCTTCAGTGCTGCTCTGGGCCGCCCAGCGCAGGCAGGACAGAGCCCCTCTGGCACACAGCAGGGTAGCTGCAGGACCCAAACAGTGCAGGAGGAGAAGCTGCTGAAATGCAACCAAAGAAAATGAGAAGAGCCTGAGGAGCATCCCCACAGCCCTGCCCCAGGAGGTGACTCATGTACAGTGACCTGCTCTTTTGTCACCCAAAGGTGATGAAAACTCTCGGCTGAAAGACAAAGAATGGGAGGGGAAGGGCAGCTGCTGCACAGGAGCTTCCCTCAAACCTAGCAGCCAGGACCAAAGTGAGCACAGAACATTGCACCGCAGCAGCTGTGTTCCAGGCACAGCCAGGCCTAAGCTGCCTTGCCTGTGCCCTGCAGGCCTCAGGCCAGGCTCTCCCCAGCTGCTGCAGGCAGTCTCCTCTCTCCCTTTGCCCACTGGTCTGAGGGGCACAGAGCAGGAGCAGAGCAGCCCTGCAGCACACTATCCAGAGCTGCCTGCAAAGGCTGTAAGGCAGCTGTGTAAAGTTCAGTGTAGCTAAGACCATGGCTAGAGCCTGGCCAGAGCACCTGGCTGCAAGGATCCGGGCAGAGTGGAGCAAGTGACAATCCTGCAGCAATCCAGTCTGGGCCTCCGCTCCACAGCCATCAATCTCCAGCACCACCACTTGGCACAGAGCAAGAAAAGAGTTCAACACAACCCAGACAGCCCCCACCACGAGAACCTGCCTGGAGAGCAGGGCCACTGCAGCTCGGCCTGAAGCCAGCCCTGCTTTGCCTCAGGAGCATTAAGCTCCTCCAGCTCTCTCTGCCCTTTGCCCACCCAAAAGGCCAGTGCCAGGAGCACGATTCAGGCAGTCACAGCACTGCCCTCAGCCTCCAGCAACAGCCCCAGAGCCACAGCTTTGAGACACCAACCCTGCTAGAAGCAGGAGCAGCTTTTGCAGGGCCTTGCCCTCCAGAGCCTCAGTTCTGTTGCCCCCTGGACTGTGCCAGCCTGCCATGTTGCTCAGGCTGTGGCAGGCAGCACTCCCAGGCCACTCAGAAGCAGTTTCAGCAGCAGGTCTCTTGGGTTTCAGTGTAGCTTTATTGAAGCATCTGAACATCACCATCCAGAGCCCAGGAAACACTGCTCAGCATCTTTAGTGTATAGGTTCCATATCTTACAGCTGATGAAGACAGCCCCAGAGTGCCTGACTACACCAGCACCCAGGGTAGCAGCATGGCTGGCAAACCAGGGCATGCACTGGCAGATGGCCAGGAGCTGCTCTGGAGATGGCTGCAGCTTCCCTTTCTGTACATACAGGAAGCCTCCAACCTCCTCAGCTTGCTGCTCCCCCCTGCAGCCAAGCTTCTGGCTGGATGCAGAGCCAGGACCTGCAGGTCCTTCAGCCTCCTCCTCATTCTGATGGAGGAGAGCAGGCTTGGGGTATATGGCAGAGCCCCCTTGGCCACCCCAAGGAGTTGATTATCAGAAGCTGTGATGAATGATTCGCCTCTGCCCAGGCAGAGGGCTGGGGCCTGGCAGACAACACCAAACAGCTCAGAGCTGTTTTATTAAAGCCTGCTACATGCCAGGGGTCTGAGCAGCTCAGTCTGCAGAGCATTCTCACACTGCTCCCTAACACGGAGGGATGGAAAGGGGAAGAATCAGGACAGGTTTCCTTTCCAGCACCAACTTTCATCAGCATTGGCCTCTTAGGTCAAGAGGTGCCACAGGAACCGACAGCTGTTAAAGTAAGGAGAACAGAAAAGAACCACCAAGCAGCTCTGATGACAGCCATGGGCAAAGCACCCAATAGCTCTGTGGGGGAGTGCAAGAGGTGCAAAGGGAACCAAACTGCCCCCTCAGCTACTGCCAGCAGCCCCCAGGCACTGCCCACTTTGTGCTCAGTTCTGACAGCTGGCAACACACCAGGAACTGGAGTGGCTCAAACACTTTCAAAGCCAGATCCTGAAGCAACTCAGTCTTCTAGGAGAGCAATCAGACAGCCCAGCTGCCTCCTGCCCAGGCCTCTCCCCAACTAGCCCCAAATCCCCTACTGCAGAGCTAAAGTTCTGGAGCTGTCAGCTGGTGCCTCCAGCACAGCAGCTGGAGAGTAATGCTGTCACAGGACCTGTAACTGGTCAAATAGTGCAATCTGAAATGAGCAGAGAGTTTGAGGGGTCTGGTTCCTTCTCCGGGCGCAGAGGAGAAGATTTGGAGTACAAAGGTAAGAGACAATCAGCAAAAAGAAAAAGAAAGAGGAAAGCAGCTCCTGCACTGCAGCTGGTGTCCGAGGGGAGCTTCACCCCAGCCCCTGGCACCAGCACCCAGCTGAAGTCAGCTGTGTCCTGTCCCACCTCACGGCCTGGCTCCCAGACGGCTCTGGGGGACCCAGCTGCGCGGGCCTGGGGCAGCAGGCCTGCAGGAGTCCCCTGGTCTCTGCTCGCAGAACTCTGGACGTCCTCAGGCCCTTCACAACAGTTCCCACACTTCACTTGGACCTCCATTCCAAGATCCTTCTCTTCTGACCAGCACCACCCCCCTCAGGAGAACAGCAGCACCTCTGAGTCCCCCTGGCCCTCGGCCCAGGCCAGCCAACCTGCTCCTCATCCTGCTCCCAGGCTTACCCCATCCTGCACCGAGGCATGAGGCCACCTCTCAAGTTGCATCTGGCTGGGGCCTCCTTGGCCAGCTGGTGGTGATGGAGGGGGCAGAGGGGAGGATGTGGGGGAGGGGGTCTGGAATGGCCTTTTGCTCCTTCTGGCTACTTGGAGGCTCTGCTCTTGGCCCAGGGCTTCAGGCCTGCTCCTTGTCTGCCCTCCAGAGCCGCTCCTTGACCTCGAGGGGCAGGGTGTTGAAGAGGTCCTCCTCCACCACCAGCCCGCTGCGCTTGAGCAGGGGGCAGTCGCCCAGCTCCACGGGCAGGCACTCCAGGCGGTTGCCGCGCAGCTCGATCTGTGCCAGGCTGCTCAGCTCCCCCACGCGCGACGGCAGTGACTGCAGCACGTTGTTGCCCAGGTGCAGAGTCCTCAGCTTCCGACACTGGAACAGCTCCGGGGGCAGACTCTCGATCTGCAAAGAAAGCCAGAGTCAGCCCCAGGCAGGGCCAGCAGAGAGCTGCCCCGCCGGGAGAGCCCAGCAATGCCCTGGGGCTCACTGAGCCTCAGTCTCCAGCAGCTCCCTGGGCTGAGCTCCTGCTGCTCACCACAGGGACTGCTCCATGCCCAGGTGGATCCCTCTTCAGACACCACTGCCCTAGAGTCCCACTCATGGTGGCTGAGGTGGAAGAAAGCACCAGGGGCAGGATTAGAGGACCAGAAGGTTGCTCCCAGCCTTTACTGCCACATTTTTCTACCAGTATTTGCTTCTTTCCACCACAGCCCCTTTAACACCATCACTGGACCACAGCTCCTTCGCCTTCAGTAGCCACCAGTGTAACTGGTGCTGTACTGGCCCTAGCCAGGACTCCCAGTTTTGCTGTTACCAGAGCAGAGGCTCTGTGGGTACCACTCCAGGCCCTCTGGGACTGTTCTTCCATCCCTTTCTGTGGGGCTCTGACACACTGCAGACACCCAGCTCCGAGGCACAGGGTTCTGCCAGTGACAAAACATGACACACACAAGGCAGCCACCAGCTGGTAGCTTTCCCACCACCACCTTCCTGCATCCATGAGTCACTAATTCACTGAGGCTCATTTCTAGGAAAGCTTTTAATAGTCCAGGCCTCCCAGATTGCTTCTAGGAAAGCAAAGTGGCCAAGGGCTAACAAAGAGCAGGCAGCAATCCAGCACCGTGCCCACATCCCAGGGGCTCACCTTGGAGGCTGCGGCTTGCAGGCAGCCATGGCCTGAGCCATCTGCTGCCATCATGGCTCAGGCTGCAAGTCCTGAACCAGATGGAGCCCAAGTAGAAGCCAGGAAGAGCACAGAGCAATCAAAGCCAGCTCAGCCCAGCCACTGCTGCTGCTCCTGCAGAGTCCTCTGCAAACAGCAGCCTGTAGTAGATGCTCACAGGCTCCTGCAAGCAGCACAGCTCCTGCCGGACAGCACTGGGCTAGAATGCAGCCTGCATCCCACGACGGCCCACACCACCCAGCTCCACAGGTGTCTGTCTGCCAAGAGTGCTGAGCTAGGAGAGGATATCTGAGTATTCCTGGCCTTGGGAATGGCAGCCTGCAGCCTTCGTGCTTCTTGCTGTCACCATGAGCAGCCAGGCTGACAGAGCCCCAGGGCAGTTGTGGTCTTGCCCAGGCACCTGCAGAGCTGCAGCAAAGGCTGCACAGCACAGACCTGAACTTTCAGACCCTGCCTCCAAAGCCTGGCTGGACTTTGGGAATCCTGCGAACCTCTGAGCTACCCCAGCAGGCAAAGCCTGACCTGAGAGCCCTTCCCTGGGCAGCCCAAACCACAGCAGCCCTGGCAGGCAGCCTGGCCCCACTGCCTTACGAGTGCAGCCTGCAGCAGCCTCGAGGGTCCTGGAGCAGGGCAGGGCAAGAGGCCTGCTCCAGAACAATCCTGCTGCACACTCCCAGAACTAGCCAGGAGCCCCTGACTGCATCTGTCTACAGCCTGCAGTCCTGAGAGAGCCTTCTGCAGCTGCAGGAGGTAACAAACTGCAGGAACCAAGGAGCCTCCCAGAAAGGTGACTGAGAGGCTCCCCAGGCCGTGCAGCTCAGCTTGCCAGAGGGGAAATGCTACGGAGCAGCTGCTGGAGAAAGGCTTGGCCTGGAGCCACCTGCAGCCTTCTGCCTTAGGGAAACCACTCAGAACCAAAGGCTGGAGGGTCTGCCTGGCAGCACCAGGGGCACTTCAGCCACATAGAGCAGTGCCAGTGCCACTCTCAGCAGGCGCAGCTCCTGCCTCCTTACCCTGTTGGCTGTCACAGCCAGGTTCTGCAGGTTCTGCAGCAGCCCGACGTCGGAGGGGATGGCAGTCAGGTTGTTGTGGCTGAGGTCCAGGTAGCGAAGCTTGCGGCAGTAGAAGAGCTGGGTGGGGATCTTCTCGATCTTGTTGCGGTTCAGGTAGAGACGCTCCAGGTTGGTCAGGTTGCCTATCTGCATGGGGATGTAGGCAATGTGGTTGTACCACAGCTTAAGGCAGGTGAGGCGGTGCAGGTGCTGGAAGCTGATGATTTCCTCGATGGTCTTTAGGTTGTTGTCCTTCAGGTCTATCTCCTGCAGGTTGTGGAGGCTGAAGATGGAGTGAGGGATGCGCTCCAGGTCACAGCGGATCAGCTCCAGCTCCGTCAAGTTGACCATTTTCTTAAGACTGTTGAGGACAATGAGCTTGGTGCCCTCATTGTTGATGGAGAGCTTCTGAAGATGCACACCAACGTCTGTCACCACCTGGGGCAGCTTGGTGAGGTTACTCTTCAGCCTCAACACCTTCAGCCTCTTCAGCTCCCTCAGGCCGTCGATCACAATGTACCGGTTGTTCTCGGCACTCAAGTTCCCTGTCAGATGAAGCTCCTCTAGGGTCTTCAGGCTGTAAATCCAGAGAGGAATCTCCTTGATGTCCGTGAACTTGATGTGCAGAGACTTCAAGTTCTCCCTCAAGAAGGCAAGGGCTGGAGCCTCAATTTTGGCAGCCGTGTGATAGAGCCACAGCTCCTTAAGGCTGGTGAGCTGAGCAATGCTTGGCGGGATGGTGACGTCGGGGATGAGCTCCAGCTTCAGGACCTCCAGCTCGATGAGGTCAAAGACGGTGTCAGGGATGCCACTCAGCATGAAGAGATGCAGCTCCAGCTTGTCCTGGGAGTTCTTGGTGATCCTCTGGCGCAGCTTCTCCAGAGTCCACTCATTGTTGAGGTTCAGCTGCCGCAGTTTGTTCTCACTCACCTCAGAGAGGAAGACAGCGAAGCGCTTGGAGTAGAGGGGGTCATACTGGTCGATGAGGTGCAGCATGAAGGCAAAGTCGTTCTTCACGTCGGGGATGTCACTGTAGCTGCTCTCCTCGCGAATGGACTCGAAGGAGTACTTCTTGAGCGAGCGCCGCAGCATCCAGCCCAGTGTGTACATGCAGATCAGTCCGTAGAAGATCACCAGGCTGATGTAGAATGAGGCCAGGATCTTGAAGAGCGTGGCCAGGGGGTGCGCGCAGCGGTACATGCGGTAGCCGGTCAGGCTCTCGATGTCCACCTTGCAGTCCACGTCGAAGGTGATGTTGTTGACGTAGTAGACAGTGTAGCAGATGATCAGCACGAACTTGATCACCTTGATGATGGTCTGCCGCATGTAGAGCCGGTACACGATGTCCCCCTCCTCCACGTGTGTGCGGAACTTCTTCACCTTCTCGAAGAGTGCCTTGGCCTGCTCGCCCTCCTTCTTGTCCAGCACACCGGTCTCCGAGCGGTCCACGATGCCCTGCTCGATGCGGGACTTGGTTCTCTGCAGCATGGGCACGGTGGCTTCCACGTCCTCGCTGACTGTGGAGGATTTCTTGTCCATGGAGCCATTCATCTTGCCAAAGGCTGGCTTGGTGTCGCTCTCCTCCACCACGGTCTCGGAAAGGGCCCTTGTTGTCCAGGGGGAGTCGAAGCACTTGAGCAAGATTGACACAAAATGCTCCAGCTTGGAGCTGGTCCGTGGGAACTTGAACCAGAAGTTGCTGCATGCCAGGAAGATGAGGGTGTGCAGCAGCACCAGGTAGGGGAAGTACTTGGCGAACCAGTGCAGGCGGTTCTCATAGCACACCGCATCCACATAGTTGTACTGGTGCCGGTCCAGGTCGTAGCGGATCCCGGTGGGCCTTGCCTCAGCCAGGCTGGAGTTGTGGTAGGGGCGCTCCGGGGCTGCCCAGCCCCTGACCGAGTCATTGCAGGAGTCTTTGGTCACCCACTTGCAGGGCAAGCAAATCATCTTGTCCTGGGTGACCTGCAGCGTGCCCCCGAAGACGGCAATCATCAGCATGACGATGGAGATGTAGTCGGTGAAGACATCCCACCAGGGCTTCAGGATGCGGTAGGCAGGCTGTGTGTCGGCGAAGTAGCGCAGCTCTGTCACGGGGATCATGGTGCACCTGCAGGGGACACAACACAGTCACCAGGGGGCACGGCACAGGGGACCCTCGGGGGCTTCAAGATGCCCACGGGAAGCGCTGCTGGTTTGCTAGGGCTGAGGCTGGGCAGCTTGCTGCTGTCCCTCCTGACAGGCTGTCACCAGCCATCAGCACTGGCACTCGTCCTTGGGCTGGGACCTTCACACCAGAGTGGGCTCAAAGGACAGGCCTTGGCCAGAGCAGGCTGGGGATGTTCACTGCTGTCCCTCAGGATGTGATGCCAGGAGTTAGTGACACGATCCAGACAGAGGACAGAGCTGCAAGGCAGAGAGCTTCCTCCCAACACAGTTATGATCCCTGGAACTTCACGGGTGCAGCTCAGCATCCCCCTGACAAAGCAAGCTGGACGAGGGCACAAAGCTGCCTGACAGCCCCATCAACCCTTCTGCAGCTTTGCCTCCCTCCCTGCACATTCACACTCTGAGGAAAGAGCAGTTACTGGTCTGAAACCCTGCAGCAGCTGCTCTTGGCCTTCTTGACTTTATATGCAGAGGAAGATAGTTGAAAGCAATCCATGTCCCTGAGCAGCAACTGCCCACAGAGCTCATCTCAGCTGGGATTTAAGTGTCACAAAGGAAACCAAAAGGTTCTGGGAAACAGAGGCCTTGCAGCAGTGCTGCTGCTGCTCCTGACTTAGATGAAACCCTGAGCACGTTCTGCCACCAGCCACAGAAAGCCCAAAGTGCTCCTTACTGCTTCTGCCTAGCCCCAAGGGAGAAATAAACCCACCTGCAGCCCTCCCCTCCTCCTTCCTGGCTTCCACTCCTCCCCAAAGCTCCTTCCTCCACCTCAGTAGCTCCTGCAGATCCTGTCAGCCCTTCCTGGTTACCCACAGCAGACCTGCAGAATCTGGAAGGTGTCTCCAGGAGATGTGGTGCTGGCTTGCAAGTTGTGCACAGTTTCTGCTCAAAAAAGCTTTGTTTGTAACTCAGGGTAGCCAGGAAGGGAAGCAGCAGCTCCCCAGCTCCACCTGCAGCTCCCTGGGGCAGCTCTCTGCCCTCTCACTGTGCAGCCACAGACAAGACCCGAGTGTCCCAGGGCAGCTCGGCATAGCTCAGTGTCAGCAATCAAGCCCCGGCAGGGTGGAGCAGGAAATCTCCTGCCTTCCAGTAACAATGGCAGGGTCACTGGAGGAAAAGGACACGCACAGCAAGTGCCTGGTCCTCCCGGCACCACTGGAGACCCTGTCCCGGGTCCGAAGCACACCAATAAAGCTTTGCTGATGCTGGAGCTTGGCAGGTCTTATCTAATCTGAGTCTCAGCACCATCAGAACCTTGACAGAGCAGGTGGGAATGTCGCCTCCCTCCCCACCCAGACCTCCCACACCTGGACCTCAGAGTCCTGCAGCAGGATGCAGAAATCCATCTGCATCTCACAGGCTCCATTTTGCAATCACTCCAGAGGAGTTCTTGTTGCAACACTCCCCCCTCTGGATCAGAGCAGGCAGTTTCGCTGCTGGGGCTGCTGACAACAGCACAGAAACTCAGGAGCAACCTCTGTCGCCCAGTGTCCCCCTGCAGAGCAGGGCTCTGGCCACCAGGACTGGCATTCCAACCACCATGCAGGAACCAAGCAGGTAGCTGGAAAGGACCCTCCCAACAAGCACAGAGGCAACAGAACAGAGATTTATCTGGAGGGTCTTCCTCTGGCTTAGAACTAGGAACAAGCCCTGCAGACAGCCAAAACTAAAATCACCTCCCTACTGACCAGGGCCACCGAGCCCCACAGGAGCAGCCTAAAGAGCTCTCAAGCTTCTGCCTTGTCGGCAGCAAAGTTGGCCATGGAGAAGCTTCTGCTGCTGAGCCGCTTCTGCCACCTGGCAGGGCACAGAGGTTCGTGGGCAGGGACCAGCAGAGCAGGCCTGAGGAGGGGTCTGAGCGCCTTCACAGAGGTGGGGCTCAGGTGATCTGCTCAGGGTGCAGCACTGAGCTGGCAGCAGAAGCCTCCTCACTTACATAACCAGGCTGCCAAACCTACCCAGGCTGCACAAGCACCACCAGGGACTAAGGCTGTACCTCTCAGGGCACACCTGAGAGAAGAGAGCACAAACTCTAGGCTCACCACACCTGAACAGCACAACTCACCAGGAACAAGATCCAACCCATTTGGCTCACAGACAGCACAGAGCAGCCTCTATCTCACTGGAGGAAGGCTGACAGAGCCCACAGCAGGAACAAGCCCTCAGGCAGCAGCAAACACCTCTCAGTGTGAACAGGATCTCAATCCAGAACCAGCCAAGCTAAAGGAGTGGAGATGGACTTCAGCTGGCAGCCACCTGGCTGAGCAGTGCTCCAAACTCCTGCCTGGACTGCCAGCCAGCAGAGCCAGCTAGGGGCAGGGTGACCAGAAACAGCAGCATTGCTCTGTGCCACCAGCCACTGGCACCCTGGCTCAGCCACTCCTCAGCCTCCTCTGCTCCCCATCCTGGCAGCAGTGGAGGTCCTGGCAGAACAGGACTGCAGAGACCACAACGTGCACAAGAGTTTCAGGCCTCCACCCCTTACTTGCATGAGCCCCCTGAAGGCAGGGGAGTTCTGCTCACCTTGGGTGCTGTGCTGCTGCCAGGTGAAGCACAGCTCTGGGCAGGCAGCCCTGGGCAGTGTGTTGGACCTCACAGCTCCACAGCTTCCCAGTGGATCTCCTTCTAAGACTGTGCACTGCAAAGCAAGAGCCAGGCAGTGCTGGCAGAACTCCTCACCTCTCAGAGGTGCAGAGGAGAAAGAAGCTGTTCATGTGCTGACAGCACCAGAGCTAGAGAAGGGAAGCAGAACCTTCCTCTGCTCAGGCTGTAGCCCTGACTAGGGACGAGCTGCAACATGCTGCACTCGGTTTTCAACACAGCAGAGCTTCCCTGACCAGCATGCTGCCACCAGGAATGTCACAGAAGGGCATGGCCAAGCCCTCTGTGCTAACAGCAGGAAGGGCAGGGGCTCTGCTGGTCAGAAATGGGGCAGGGGGTTGTGGGTCTCCTCCCCCCCTTCTTTATCAGAATCAAAAGACAAAAAAAAGCGAAGCAGAGCTGCTTTTGGGCACACCTCAGGGCAGCTTCCCAGCACAAGGGCAGCCACATGAGCCACTGCAGAGCTCCAGGCCAGAAGATGAAACAACTCAAGAGGTTTTGTCCTCTGCTGTTTAGAAGCATGCAGCAGGCACCAAAGCCATGCCCAGCCAACTGCCACCCCTGCACCAGGCCCCTTCTGCACTAACAAATGCCCCCTGAGAGCTGGAAAGGCTTCTGAGCTAGAGCAATGCAGCTGGAGCTTGTCAGGGCTGACACCATACACCCAGAGCAGCACCTCTGCTGCCTCCACCAACAGGCTCAGGGGAGGACTCCTGCACTGTCACAGCCACCTACACAGAGACCTGGCTTGGCCTGACATCTTCTGGCACCATTCTGCCCCAGCAACACAGACCTGGACAGCCTGAAGCTGCCAGCACCGCTGCCACCTGGAGCAGGGACTGCACTGGTGCCACACAGCCATGGACACTGAAGTGGTGCCAGATGACCTGCACATAGGTGATGCAGACCAGAGGGGAAGGTCTGTGCCAGCTTACAGCTGCTGAATGATCCTCACCACAGGCTTCCATCCAGAAATCATCTCTGCCATAAACAAAGATGCTTCAAGGACAGGGCAGCAGAGCCTGTCTGGGAAGTGTCACTGCCTTGTGCCACCAGGGAACACTCCTGCACTGCCTGGTGCAAAGGGCTGGATTCACCCCATGGTAGTTACTGAGAGCAGTCAGCAGCAGCTCATCAGCTGCAGGCTACCAGCATTTCACCCCAGCACTGAAGGAGGTGGAGACAGAAATAGGGGAGAGAGAGCAGAGATGACTAACAACAGCTTCAGAGACCAAGAATGAGCAGAAACTTTCAGGCAGGGATAACCTTTGCTGATTGTTGACAGACTGCACAACATGCATAAATCTATGGGTGTGCCACAGCTGTTTTCAAGCCAGGATGGATGAAAGAAGCTGCAGATGAGAGCAAAGCAAGTAAAGCAACACACCATCTACCAGCACAGCAAGACCCAGCCTCAGTCTGGGGGAAGGAGAGGACCCAGCACGTTTACCATACCCTTGCCTCAGCACCACAAGCTCTGAGACACTGGCTGTGATCCCCAGCTCAGCACACTGCAGCAGGTTACCCTGGGACCACCTAACCCTCACCAGCAGCTGACAAAGCCAAGCCTGTAAAGGAGAGCCTGTGGAGCAGCCCAGCACAAAGGTAGGCTGGAGCAGCAGCTTCAAACCTGTCAGGGGAGCAGGTCTGTGACTTGCCAATGTAACTCTATAGCAGGTGGGAACAATGCTCAGGTACAAGGCAGCCCTTCAGAGCAGACCATGACTGGGTGCTTTTAGCTTCAGATGCAGTCTGGCAGCACAGAAAAGGCATGCACAGTCCAGCTGCATGAGCTGCACTGCAAGATGCAATACCAAACGCACACGGCAGATCAGCAGTGCAAGCAAAAGGCTGCCTGGAAGCATGCAGGACTTGCAGACTGGCAGCTGCCTGCAAAGCCTGAACTGAGGCCATTTCTGCAATGACAAAATGCACCAGAGAGGCCTCCCCACACTGCAGCTGCATAAGCATCTCTGTAATCACCCCCAAAACAACAGCCAGGCACCCACACCCTCAACCCTTCTCTCTGCCCCATCACTCACTGACCCTGCACCTCAGTTTTCCTAGACCCCAGTAAGGCTCAGGTCACCACCAGCAGTGAGCTTCACTTCCCTCTAAGCTCTCTACCAAACAAAACCGCTCTTTAGGAGGTGGAGGAGACACACAGAGGGCGAAGCCTGTTCGGTCACCCAGCAGTAACAGCTCACACAGCTGACCTCCCCTGCCTTCCTGAAAACAAAAATAGCCTCAGAGAGCCACAGCCTCCTTCTGGAGGCCTGCAGCAGGCACTGGGCTGCAGTCAGCGCTAAGGCAGCGCTGGAGGGCTGCAGGCACTACACACATCACGTGCAGGCTGCTGACAAGCTCTGGGGAAAGGTTTGTGGGTGCTGCCTCTGACCCACAGGGACCAAGCTGGCTTCCCAAACGCCAGCAGCTGACAGACACAGCAGCGAACTGCCAGCACATCAGACGAGGCTCAGAGACTCAACTCCTGGCAGCAGCACCCTGCACACTGCCAAGCTGCACAGCAATCCCCACCCCAAAGACAAGCAGAGAGCTCTGCAGCACCTCTCCCAGAGGAACCCAGGGACCGGCAGTTTCTTCAACCGGTTTCTGTCGTTGCCTCACTGCCACCCACGCGGGTGACTCGCCAGGGCACTGCCTAGGAGATGGCCACACAACACAAACATGGCCCATGGGGACAGCTCCTGCCACATCCCAGCTGAGCTCCCCTCGGGCAGCAGCCACCACACCACTTACTGCCAGCCCTCAGGCTTTCCCCGCGGGGTCAGGGGCTGATGAATGGGCGAATGGACAACAGCCAGAGGCTACTCTGGACAATGCTCGATTCTTTTGCTTCATCTTCCAGCTAAGGGCTCACAATTTAATTAGCACACCACCACTCTCCTCATATCACCTCTAATCAACCACCCTCCCTCCCCGCTCCTTAGCGCTCACCACTGCCCTCTGCTTCACAACCACCTTTAAGTAACGTCCTGCCAGTTCCTCTGGCTTTGCTTCGGCCGCTGGGAGCAGGCCTGGAGCCCTTACCCTGCAGCTGGGCTCTGCTATCTGCACTCCAGGGCTCTGTGCTGGAAGGGGCTGCAGCTCCTGCGCGCTGGGTGCCGAGTGGGTGCCGGAGCGTCGCATTCCCCACACGCCATGGGAACGGCCGCCCTGCGGGGAGACAGACAGCGTCAGAGGGAGACCCCCTCCAGGTGACGAGGTAAGGGACAGAGATCCGAGCGGAACAGCTCGGAGGCTTTCTGAGAAGCAGAAAGAGGTGCCCTGACACCTACAGCGGTGGGAACAGCTCTAAGAGCTAAATAAAACTTTATGAGGAAGCAACCAGAAACCTGCTGGTGCCCAGGAGCAACTCCTGCAGCCAAAGCCGATGCTAAACAGTCCCAGCCTGGCAGAGCCAGATTAGCCTCCTGGAAGAACAAAGTCCTTCAGAAGGGAACGGCATTAACGGTTCGGCTACCCCCTCTCTGAAAAGCCCAATTGTTCCTGCCTGAACTGTTACCACCAGGAGTACCTGGCAGCGCAGCTCACACTCCCCGGCACTCCGAATCCAAGTAGCTCTCCCCGACAACGCAGCGACCAAAGCGGATCTCTGAAGCGCCACAAGCTCAGCACCGCCGGCACGAATCAGCACGGGCTTGGTTTTGGCCCCTGCACCTCAGCAGGGTCGTGGGAAAAGAGGGAGCAGACTTGAGCCCGGACAGGCGTCTCCAGCGCCCAGCCCTGCAGGAGGGGACTGTGGAGCCGCAGGAAGCCTTCGGTCACCAACAGGGAGAGGCGAAAAGGAAGAGAAGTCGCTGGGCACAGCCCAGCCCGCACCGGTGAAAACGCTCAGGGGCAGGGGCCGCCTGCCCTCAGAGTTCCCGTCGGGGCTGGCGGATTTTGGAGCGACGCCGGTGCCACCAAAGCTGCCCAGTGAGCCGTGCCCGGCTGCGGCAAGCGCCGCGTCCCGCGGAGAGGACTCCCTGACCTTCCTCTGCTCCTCCCAGGCAGCGGCCTCGACTCCAGCCCCAAGCCCGAGCATCTCGGGGCGCCGCACACAGCGCCAGGCCCCCACGAGCCATGCCGTCCCCCGAGCGGGTACGGAGGTGTCCCCCGTGGGGCATAAATAACCCTACCGGCGGCGGTGCGAGGCACCACTGCCAGCGACAGGGACGAGCTCCCCCGAGGGGACACCCAGCACACAGGGAACGGCTCTGCCTCGCCCCACGGACACGGGGGACTGGCAGCCCCCGGCTCGCCCCCTGCCAGGGGGACACGGAGGAAGCCAATCCCTGCCCCGTTAGTCAGCAGAGCCTCCCCGGACGCTGCGCGGGGGTCCCCGGCGCTTGGACCCCACCGGCCCGCTGCGCCCCCACCGCCGACGGATCCCGGTCCCGAGCCTGCGTGCCAAGGGAGCCGGGCCGGTCCCTTCTCGGCCGCGCCGCCCACGGTGACACGTCCCCGGGCCGCGCGGCAACAGCCGGGCGGCAGCCCCCGCTGCTGACACCCCCTGCCGCCGGTACCCACCTGCCGCCGCGGCCCCCGCTACTGGCACCCCCCGCCGCCGGTACCCACCTGCCGCCGCGGCCCCCGCTACTGGCACCCCCCGCCGCCGGTACCCACCTGCCGCCGCCCGCCCTCCCGCCGGCTCCCTTTGTCCGCCCGCACCGCACCGCGCGGCCCCGCCCCGGAACTGACCTCACCCGCCCGGCATGGCAGCCGCCGCCCCGGGCCGCCGCCGCCACCAGCCAGCGGGGGCGCAGCCATCTTGGGAGCGGGCATGACGCCAAGGGCGCGCCGCCATCTTTGTGCGGGGCGCGCAGGGCAGCGAGGCAGGGGAGCCGTGAAGGCAGCAGCGCCATCTTGGTGCAGGGCAACGTTTCAGGTGGGTCCCTTAAGGGGGCCGGCGCCACTCCGGCCTTGGCGGCGGGCAGGCCAAGGTGAGCGCTGGGTGGCCTCCCCTGCTGCGAGCGGCTCCGGCGTCCAGAACTGACTGTGCCAAAAGGAAAGAAAAGGCGTCGTGCCCCGATCCAGGCTGGTGGCACTGCCGGGTGAACAGCGGCAGCCTCCTCGCTGCTAGCCCCGTGGCGTGCTTCAAGCTGAAGAAGCCATGGAAGAGTCCAGCAGGTTTCCTGGCAGCAGGCATGGCAGCCTGGTGCCCTGCGGCTCACCTGCGGCGCGGAGAACAGCAGCTGAGCCACCGCGGGCTGTCTACGCTCACCGCGGGGCAGCAGGCAGCAGCTTTCTGCTCCAAGCCTGCCAAGGCTGCCCCAGGTCCTTGGCTAGCGTTTGGTCAGCGCGCAGCAGGCAGCTCTGAGCCCATTTTAGCCTGCACACGCCTGGGGCCGCTGCTGCAGTGCGCTCAGCCTGTCTGGCTCTCTAGGAACGCTCTGGTCTCGGTAGCCTCCCGCAGCGCAGGCACAGCTCCTGCACCTGAGGAGCTGCATCTCCCGGGACAGCCGAGCCCGGCAGCTCCAGCCCCGAGCCCCGGGCAGGCAGGGACCAGCTGTCCCCGCACCCTGCTGGTGCCCAGCGCGGCCCCAGCCCTCCCTACCAAGAGAGTGCTGTGGAGCACCCCAGGGCAACAGCCAGGCGTTAAAACGTCGATCCTTGAAGGGAAAGGTTCACGCCTGGCTGCAGCTGTTGCAGCAAACGTCCCTGAGCTGCGCAGCACAGGGACAGCTGTGTCCTGCTCCTCATCGCTCCATGCACAATATCCAGCACGTTCTGCTGAATTTCAGGACACGGTGAAGTGACTTGGTCCTGACAAAGAGGAGCTCCAGCTCCTGTCCATCCGTTCTCCTCAGTCCTCCCTGCTCTGGCCCTGCTCACGTCTCTGTGTCTTTGCAAGCCCTTTAGGACACCCACCCGGTTCCGGGCCAGGTTAGCTCACAGAGCTGAGGAAACTTTCCACTCTTCTGCCAAGTTGCTTTCTGCTGAGCACGTCAGGAGAGCTCAGCTCAGGGACAAACAACAACCGGGGAGGGTGCGAGGCTGGTAGAGGAAGGGGCAAAGCAAAGGCACCGAGCTGTCAGTCGGCTCAGGACGTGCCTTGCCGAGAACAACAAACAGCAGCTCTCCTTCCAGCTGTTTGTGTCACTGTCTGAGCTAATCAGAAGTTCATCAAGCAATGGTTTACATTTGTCCACATAGACATTCCCTCCTGCTTAGTCACTGCAGGGCTGCCTGAGCCCAGCCGGATGTGGGGTGGCACTGGGGGCCTCTGGCAGGGTGGACGCAAGCCACTGTCTTCCCTGCTGTGGAGGGCAGTCAACACTGCTCCGGGACCCCTGCACCTCCTGGGGCCACTGCCGCACCCGCAGCCTTGTCACAAAGGGCACAGCGCAGACGGGAGGGCACTGTTGTCTGTCCGCACCTCACCCCTCCGCAGCTGCGGAGCTCAGCTCCTGTACCCGCGCACTGAGACCCCTCTCTGCCGCTCGCTGTCTGCTGCCCAGCCGCAGTAGGTCGCTTGCTGTGCCAGTTGCCGCAGGCTGGACCGGGCGCAGTCGCTCGGTCTGCCCTGAAGCACCTAACGCTGATGCCTTCACTTCTGCGCCCTTGGTCTCCTCTCCAGTAGCACCGAGCCCGCGGCAGGATGTTCCTGAGCCTCTGCCTGCCTCACAAACTCCTTTTTCAAAGTGACCGAGGGCGAAATCCTTCTTCCCCCTCACCCCCCAGGTCGCTGCAGCCCCCCAGCACCGTTCGCCGGCCCCAGCCCCGATCGGGGCCAGCGCTGGGACATGTCCCGGGACAGCCGAGCCTGGCAGCTCCGGACCCGAACCCCAGCAGCCAAAGGCTCGCTGCCCCCGCACCCTGCTGACGCACAGCGCGGCCCCAGCCCTCCCGTTGCTCGGTACGGCTCTCCCCGCCCGTGTTGCCGCTCGGCTGCTGCAGCCTCCCCGGCTCCTCCCAGGAAGCTGCGGCCGGAGCCTCCTGGAGGCGGGGGCGGGGAGCATGGGCGCGGGCATAGCCCCGGCGGTCGTGCCAGTCTCTCGCCGCGCCGGGGGGCCTGGCCCAGCTTGATGTAAGTGGGGCTCACCCCGACCCTTCTGGGGCTGCCTTGTGCCTGCGTGTCCCTGTTTGCTGCCGCTACTGCTTTCGCCCCTGCTCCCGCTGCGGGCTGGCACCCCACAGCGCGACGGGTCCGGGGGCACCCCTGTCCCCAGCGCCTTTGGGGTGCACCAGCTGGGCTGGCCAGCGCCGGGCGGGCCCTTGGGGAGCAGTGGAGGGGAGGGGATGGCAGCTGCCCGTGGGCTGGAGAGCAGGAGGTGGTGAGTGACCGGTCCCCGCCGTGACCTTTCAGCTGTCAGCTCCCAGAGCCTCGCTGTGCTCTGTCCTGGTCACCCTGCCAGGGCCAGAGATGCCTCTGCGCTCCGCGCACGGCGTAATCTGAAATGCCTAACCAGCGAGGGGCTCCCGGAGCCTTTCTCGGGCTCTTTCTGGTTGCACACAGGCACCAAAAGCCTCTCCAGGGTTGGGGAGCTGGGGCAGATCCCACCCTGACCCCAGCGCTGCCTTTGGCTGCTTGCAGGAGCCTAGTGCACAGCCCTGACAGCTCTGCAGCTTTCTGTAATCCAGCAAAGCCTTGCTGCCACACTTGCACCCTGTCACCTGCAGGGTTGGTCTCCTCCATCCAGTATCATCTGCTTGGAGTCCCAAAGCAGTGTGCCCCACATCCTGTCCCCAACACGCAGCTGGCAGGGACCGGGTAGATATTTCACAGTTTTGAGCAGTGTTCTGCTGTAGCTGCCATGAATGCTGCTGGATTTTCCCACCAGGGCAAAGAGATAAAATGCCACCGGGCTCAGCTGGGGAAGGGCACAAGTGCAGAAGTGAGGACTCCCATGGAGATGCACCTGGCAGCACTGGGAACTTACCTGGGGCTGGTCAGCTTCAAACGTGCCTTAATTTGTCTTTGGCAGCAAGGTGCATGAATGCATGGCTGGTCACAGTTGTGTGCACCCTCCAGACACTGCTTTTATCTCAAGGACCTAACAAAACATGGACTTAGCTCAAACACTGCATGTTCGGGGGGGCTATGGTGAAGGAACAAGCACAGCAGGCATAGAAATTAGATAGTTTGGGGCCTTGAAAGGAAACGTCAAAATCCCTTTGGAGATGGCAGCTGACACGTTAGTCAAAGTGAAAGTTGTAGCAGCTGAGAGGATGGAGATTGCTGCTTTGGATTTGTCTTCTGTAACCTTAAAAAGAAGGAAGAGGAAGGAAGCAGTGTGGCTCACTGTGCACCCAAGGTCCCTCTGTTTTGCTTGCCAGCCCCCTGAGCTAGGGCATCCAAACAGTCCTATGAGAGAGGAAGGTGGAGGTGCTGCAGGGGAGTAAGAGCAGAAGTAAGAGGTACCTGGGGTCAGTGAAACCAGATGGGAAGCTGCCGTTGAGTGCTGACTTCCAGAGGATGTCCTGTCAGTGGTGCCAGCGCCATTGCCCACAGCGCAAAGTGGGAGAGGCCTGGAATTAGGGAGAGGAGGGCAGGAGCCGTGGCTGCCCTCGTGGTCCCGCCTGGGCACAAAGTGCAGTGCCAGCGCTGTCTGACGTCCAGGGCAGCACACACAGCAGCCGCTGCCCTCTGTTCCTGCCTGTAGCAGAATAACCACGGCCGTGGGTCAAGACCTGCCCTGACCACTGATACAGGGAGTGCTTTTTTGCCCCTGCAGCCATGGAGCAGTTGTCTCACTCTCTGCTTTGTGCTGGTGCAGGCAGGTTCCTGCCCACAGCCGCGGGGCAGTGGGAGCTGTGGCATGCTCAGGAGAGCAGGGCTGTCACTCTGTCACTTCTCGCTGGGGAGGAAGAGCAGCACTGCAAGGAGCTCCCACTCCAGCCAGGTATGGAATGCCCTGCCTGGCATCCTCCTGCCCACCAGCTCACCTTGGCAGCATGGCAGAGAGGCTCAGAAAAAGCCACAGCGGTGCAGTCTGCTCTGTACCAGTTCATTTCCAGGTGGCTTGTTTAAGGGGAGCATCTCACAGGCAAGAGGAGATTGTTCATGGAGAGGAAGGTCCTTGTCTGGGGGTTACCTCAGCTCCTGGGCTCTTCTACTGAAGTCTGTTGGCCAGTGGTGGAAGACTGTGGCCACCAAGTCTCCTGCGCCTGCACTCATCTGTCCTGGCTGGCTGCAAGAGAGCAGTGCTGAGGCTCTAACATTTCACCTCAAGCTGTCTTTTAGTTCCCAAGCCACAAATCCTTCTACTCCCACCAAAATCAGCTCAGGCACCAGGTCTTGCAGTCCACAATATCTGTCAGCTTGTGCAGAAAGAGCAAAGCAGGGGCCTGGGAGAGAGGAGTGGGGCTCCTCTAGAGCCAGAGAGGCAGTGACTTCTGCTTGCCCTTGGCTGCCTGCCTGGCTCCATGGCTGAGCAGAGTCCACCTGCTGCCCTCTGAAGCACGGAGCTCCTCAACAAGGTGCTTGCAACAGTCCCTAGGGAGGGCCGAAGCTGAGTGAAAATCGGAAAACCTCAACACAAAGAGTTGTTGGGGCACTTCCCACACCCTGGGGCACTCCTCTGGGGACAGCAGGAGGGAGCAGGTGAGTGAGGAGTAGCCACTGCAGCCGAGCCTGGGAGGAGGGCTGGTGTCTGCCGCCCACCCACTGCACCCTGGCGTGGGTGCTTCAGCATTTCTGCTCCAGGGCTAGTCAGCAGCACCCCGCGGGGCACTGCTGCAGGGCACACCTCCAGCTGGGGGAAATGGACCCGTGGAGGCTGCCTCACCTTTGCCATTCAGACTCATTTTCTCTCTCTCTCTCGGCAGGCAAAAATGTCAAAGCCAGTGCAAGCTCAGAGGCTGGAGGGGATAGATAAGAATATCTGGTGAGTTAAGAGGGTCCCTGGTGGACCAGAACAGCTGGCTAAGGGCATCTGTGGGTTCAGGCACCCTAACGCCAGACAGAAATGGCCACAGCCCCCAGCATGGGGCAGCAGAGGCTGCCTCAGCTGCCTGGCATTGTTCTCCACCCAGCATGGCCCCAGCAGCTGCCACGCCTGAGCCAAAGCCTTTATCTTCCAGAGCACTCCCAGTGCAGCAGCACCTGCCCCTTGCTTTAACTGAACAGGGTCTGAAATGCCCTCTGCTTGGTCCCATCCACCTATGAGCAGCAGGATGGCTCCCCAGGAAGGACCCAGCCTTGCTCACTGCCCACAGAGACAGTGCCAGCGGCTGCCCAGGCCTCTGTTACTGCTTTGTCTTTCTCACTTTCTTCTCTCCAGGGTGGAGTTTGTACAGCTGGCTGCCACCTACTCCAAGGTGAACCTGGGCCAGGGCTTCCCTGACTTCCCCCCGCCAGACTTCCTGAAGGATGCGTTTGTGAGAGCCGTGAGCGGGCAGAGCCAGGCGCTGCACCAGTACACCCGAGCCTTCGTGCGTGGACAGCCCCAGCACACTGCTGGTGGTTCCCATCACCACAGCCCCCTGCACTGCCTGGTTCCCACCCACCCACCCCCAGCCCAGGCAGTGACACCCAGCTGCACCAGGGTGTCCGAGGCAGCCAGGCTGGGAGGTGCTCCCTGCACACTCAGTTGCAGGCTGCTTGGCTGCCTGGGACCCTTCCAAGGGCTCAGCCATGTTTTAGAAGCCTTCTGCGACCCAATTCCCACCCCTCCTCTCTCCCCCACAGGGACACCCACCTCTGGTGAAGGTCCTAGCCCAGTTTTTTGGGAAGCTGCTTGGACGGGACCTGGATCCCATGACCAACGTGATGGTGACTGTGGGCGCCTACCAGGCCCTTTTCTGCTGCTTCCAGGCTTTTGTGGAGGAAGGTGATGAGGTGAGCTCAGGTCTGGGTTTGTTGCACAGCAACCTTCCCCTGAGAGCCCTCCCTGGCTGCAGGTCTGCCAGGGGCAGCTTTCCTTAGCTCTTTTGCAAAGCAGAAGATGTTTCAGACCCATTCTCCAGCACCTGAGCTTCCAAAGGAAAGGATTCGCTGCTTAGGGCACAGTCTCACTCCAGCACGGGGCAAAACAACCCTTTAGTCTTGAGGGATGTTCCTGCTCCCTGCCACTGCCCATGGCACTGTGGGTTCTCTGCTGCAGCGACCAAGGGGTGACAATGTCCTGTGCCCACCTTGCCCTCTGCACCTGCCAGGTAAGGTCTGCACAGGGCCCCAACGGTGCTGCCCTGTCCCTCTCTTCCAGGTGATAATCATTGAGCCCTTCTTTGACTGCTATGAGCCCATGGTGAGGATGGCTGGGGGCACACCCGTGTTTGTTCCACTGAGGCTGGTGAGTGGGCTGGGGCAGAGCCATGGCCTGGCGAGGAGCCTTCGGAGCCCCGATGCAAGCTGAGACCCTGCTCTCTGCTCTCTAGAAAGCTCCAGAAGCTGGCAGGTTGATGTCTAGTGCAGACTGGGGGCTAGACCCGGCTGAGCTGGCTTCTAAATTCAGCGAGCGGACAAAAGCCATCGTCCTGAACTCACCCAACAACCCTCTGGGCAAGGTAACGCCTTTGGCCCTGCTTGGCCTCTCTTGGAGGCAGCTGGGGGCTGCAGTTGCCCCAGCCCGGCCGCGCTGGGATCCGTGGATCGACTCCCTGTATGCAGCCTGCGGTGCCTGTCGCCACCGTGGGCTATGCCTGCTCCCCTGGTGCTCTGCAGCCCGGTCTGCAGTGCCGGCGTGGGCTCTGCTGTGTCAGACTACGGCAGTCAGCACTGCCCACCTCGGGGACATGGTCGGGAAGGAGGTGCAGCGTTCGCAGGAAGGCAGGAGCACAGGGGCTGGCAAGGGGCCAGGGGCTCAAGGGCAGGCAGGGGCTCAGGCGCTAGCAGGGGCAGGCAGGGGCTCAAGGGCTGGCAGAGGTTCTGGTGCTGGCAGGGGCTGGCAGAGGCTCAGGCGCTGGCAGGGGCAGGCAGGGGCTCAAGGGCTGGCAGAGGTTCTGGGGCTGGCCGAGGCTCAGGTGCTCAGGGCTGCCGTGCGCGCCGCAGGTGTTCGGGCGCAGGGAGCTGGAGGCCGTGGCCAGGCTGTGCGTGCGGCACGGAGCGCTGTGCTTCAGCGACGAGGTCTACGAGTGGCTGGTGTACGACGGCAGGCAGCACCTCCGCGTTGGTATGGAGGGGCTGGGTGGCACCGGGAGCCTTCTGTGGGAGCGACAGCCACGGGGAGGGAGCTGCTGGCCAGCCTGGGGTCCCTGCACTGCGCTGGGCTCCCTCCCCACTGCAGCGTTCTGCTGCACTTCACTCTCAGCCTCCAAACCGGGCCTTAAACTGGAGCCTTGGCTTGCAGAGCCTGTCGGAGCAAACAGAGCTGGCTGCACTGCAGAGCAGCCTCTTGGTCCAGCAGATCTGATTTGTGTCCTGTGTGCACAGACTCAGAGTTTTCTGTGTGTCTCCAGCCTGGGCACATCCACTTCAACATGACTGCAGAGGCCTGCTCTTCCTCTTGCCTGGCATCTCGGGGAGCCCCTGGGGCTGGCACATGCAGACTGAAACCCTGCATTACAAGAGATGCCTGCCTGGGCTGTGCTCTGAAAGCTGTGCTGCGAAGAGCTCACCTTGGGCTGGGGTGGGCAGAGAGCTCGCCCCAGGCCGTCAGTGCAGCCCAGGGGCTGCACGCTGAGCTCTGCCGTCGGTGTCTCTGTTCTCACCAGCCAGCCTGCCGGGGATGTGGGAGCGCACCGTGACCATCGGGAGCTCCGGGAAGACCTTCAACGTCACCGGGTGGAAGGTGACTCCCCCATGCAGCACTTCACCCCTGTCCGTTTGGGTCTGTTCGCAGAGCACAGACACTCAGCACTTCCTTCCCTGTTCTGGCCGCAGGTGGGCTGGGCAGTGGGACCCGACCGGCTGCTGCGGCACCTCCGCACCGTGCACCAGAACTCCGTGTACCACTGTGCCACAGCTGCACAGGTAGGGCAGCTGCCTGCAGCTCTCTGTGGCAGGGTGAGTGGGGGTCCTTTCTGCCCACAGCAGGCCTGGAGAGGCTCCTTGCCCCTCCCTGCAGCCACCTCATGCCTACGGCAAAAGGGAGAGCCCAGCTTGCCCGGGGGATGCTCCTTGCTTTGCACTGACCACCCCAGGAGGCCATTTGGAGGGCTGGGGGCTGAGGGCTCAGCCTGGCACAGTGGGAACTCAGCCCCTGCTCCCTGGCCACCTGTGACTTGGCTGGGACAGACTCCAATTCTCCAGCAAACGTTAACCATCTACAGCATGGTCACTGAGGAGATGCTCCTCAACATGGCCAACCTCACCTGACCCAGCCCTGTCAGGCCCTGCTGTGCTCTAATCACCCCCAAACATGCCCTGCCACACCACACCCCTTGCCCACCTCATTTACCCCCCAGTTTCCCACCCTTTTTCTCCATGCAGGAGGCTGTGGCTCAGGGTTTCCAGAGGGAGCTTGAGCTGTATGGGAAACCAGAGAGCTACTTCATGCAGCTGCCCAGGGAGCTGCAGCAGAAGAGGGACTATCTGGTGCAGAGCCTGGCTGCCGTGGGCATGAAGCCCATCGTCCCTGAGGGGACCTACTTCTTGGTGGCAGACATCTCCGAGTTCAGTGAGTCCTGTGGCCACAGGTCTGCCAGGGCAGGCTGTGGGGGGAGCAGCTCAAGGGCAGGGACAGGACCCTGCAGAAAGCACTCCCAGGGCAGGAGGGGCAATTGTGTGTTCCACAAGGCTGTGGGTTTGGGGCTCTGCAGAGGCACCCAGCAGCAGCCCCCACCTCTCTGTGCTGTGCTCCTGCTGCAGAGTCTGACGTCCCTGAGGACCCCAGCTCCGACGAGCCCTACGACTCCAGATTTGCCAAGTGGATGGTCAAGAACAAGGTGAGTGCCTCTGGTCCTTTCCACCCATCTGGCCTGTAGCCTCCCTGCTGGCTGTGCTCCTAGGAGACAGCAGCTCGGGGCAGGGGCGTGCCTGCAGTGGGCAGCTTCACACGGGCTGGGGCACGAGAGCCTGAGAGAAGTGACCTCTCCCCAGGGCCTGGCTGCCATCCCGCTCTCGACGTTCTTCTGCAACGCCCACAAGAGCAGCCACAGCCACTTCCTGCGCTTCTGCTTCGCCAAGGTGAGGCTGAGCCAGCGAGGAGGAGGGTGAGGGTGGGAGCAGCACTCACTGCACAGATCCCTGCCCTTTGTTCAGGAGGAAGGCACTCTGAAGGCAGCAAACGACATACTGCAAGCGTGGAGACGGGAGAAGAGCAGCCCCTGAGTGCCCTGGAGCGGGAACCAGGCTCTCCCTGGGCCTCGCCTGCCGCCGCCTCCTCTGCCTGGCTGCAGACTTTGGTCTGTCCTCGGTTTTGTGCTTCCAGCTGTGTTTTGTGTCAGACATGGCTGAGAGGTTTGCCAGGCCCAGGCTCTGGGGGCTGCTGTCTGATGCTGTGAAATGATTTTGCTGTCCCTTGCAAAACGGTGAGGCTGGCTCCTGGGCTCTTCTCCAACGGCTTCTGAAGGGACACTTCAGGACCCACTTTTGGGGCCATGCTGGGGGTGCTGTGGCCTGTTTTGTTCCACCCACATCCACAATCCCCACAGTGCTGTGCAGTGTCACTGCTTGCTGGAAGGTTGATTTCTGTAACCCAGAGAATTACAAACCCAGGGAGGTGGCTGTGTCTTTATTGGGTATATTCTTTACCTCCTGGGAAGGTGACCACAGAGTCAGCAGCAGCTTCTCCCTGGGAAACGGCACTCACAAATAGCCTGGCCCTTGCCAAGCCTTCCCTGTGCACCCCTACACCACCCCTGTCACTTTGTTAGGGCTTGGCAGCACTGCCAAGGCACAGCAACACCTTCAGACAGTGGCAGGAGAATGGAGACAGTGGCCTTGGGCTGCTCCTGCCTCTGGTGGCCCCCACAGCCGCCAGCTCGCCAGGCTGGTGCGGCAGCGCCGGCAGTGCTTCAGAGGGGGTCTGGGTCAGTCTGGATCAGGCACCCAGCAGCAGGGCGGGCAGGAGCTGGGTGCTGCAGGGGTGAGGCTGCAGCTGCTGCAGGTCTCTGCCGTGGTCACTGGGCTGAGCAGCTCCTGGACAGCTGCTGTCACCCGTGTTGTGTCTGCGCTGCGTCCCACGGCAGTGGCTGCTCGGTCCACGCAGGTCAGGGGGAGCAGCTCCACAGGTTTTTGGTGCAGGGCTGCAGCCGTTGGCACCGATCCCTCTGGAGGCCGAGCTGCATCGACCCACAGGAGAGGAGGCAAATGGCCCCGTCCTACCCTTGCCATGGGAGGGGCTGGGGGCTGCTGAAGGCCTTTTTGCAGCCGCTGGCTGGGTGCCAGGCGCTGGGAGAGCTGCAGGCACCGAAACAGGCCCGGGGACGCCAGATTAGGTTCATTGCAACATCTCCACACAAGTGGGCTCTTGCTCTAGGCCTCGACTCACCCCGCGAGACGCGGAGCGCAGCCCCCATTCTTCTCCGCACATGCAGCGGTCCCCTGCGCTCTTAGGGGTCTCCCGTCCCTGGAGAAGCTGGGCTGCGCCCAGGGCGCCGCAGGTCACCCATCCTGCCGCAGACCGGGACGGGCCCTGCTTAGCTTCGTAACGCGCGCGGAGACTTCATCTGCGTCACCGCCCCCGGCCTGGCCATCTGCTCACGTGATCGCCAAGCCACGCCCCTGAGCGGGCGGAGCCCTCGCCCACCAGCCAATCAGCACTGCGGAGGGGAGGGCCGTACGGGGCAGCCGCAAGATGGCGGCGAGCGGAGTGGGGCAGCGGACCAAGGAGGCGCAGGTGGGAGCGGCGAGCGGCCCCTGCCCCTGCCCCTGCCCCTGCCCCTGCCCCTGCCCCTGCCCCTGCCCCTGCCCCTGCCCCTGCCCCTGCCCCCGCCCCCGCCCCCGTCCCCGCCGGGAGCCCGCTGGTAACGGTAGCTGTCTCCTGCAGGCTCTGGAGCGGAAAGCAGACTGGCGGCGCTGTAAGCAGGAGAGTAAGGCCAGGCCCCGTGGGATGGGCAGGCGCATCGGGGCTCGGCTGCGGCGGTGCTGGGGTCCCCGGACCGGGAGAAGCCATCGGCGAGCATCCCCCGGCCCTGGGCTGTGCAGTCACGGGGCGTTGTGTAGAGCGAGGCGCTGGTGTCGTTGCAGGAAAAGCAGAGAAGAAGAAATGGAGGGAACTAAAGCTGCTGAAGAAGCTGGACAAGCAGCGGGCGCGGGAGCTGGCGGAGAAGCAGGCGGAGAAGCAGGCGGAGAAGCAGGCGGAGAAGCAGGCGGACAAAGGTGAGGATGCCTGAGCCGGTGGTGAGGCCAGGGGCAGTGAGTGAAGAGAACTTGGGTTTGGGTGTGGGGATGAAAGGCGAGGCTGGCTCCGCGGGCGGGGACACGCTGCAGGAGAGCGCTTCTCGAGGGGAAAACCTTGCAGGAGAGGCTGAGCAGCAGAGGCTGCAGCTGCCCCGCGCCGACTGCCGCTGGCTCTCTTCCCCAGGCCGCCCTCCCACGCTCAGCGTGGCCCTGCCGGGCTCCATCCTCAACAACGCCCAGTCCCTGGAGCTCCGCACCTATCTGGCCGGGCAGATCGCCCGCGCCTGTGCCATTTTCTGCGTGGATGAGGTCGTGGTGTTCGACGAGGATGGAGAGGGAGTGAAGTAAGGAGGAGCCTCCTTGTTGTGCAGTGTTTCCTGGCCGCCCTCTCTGCCTTCCGCCTAGCTCGGCTGGGACCAGCACATAGCCGCGGGTAGCTCGAGGGAAGGTTGCAGTCCCCCTGGGAGGGCTTGGCCCCTTTGTCCCCCAGGAGTGCAGAGCGATGTGCTGCTGTCTGCAGATGGAGGCCTGGCCCTGTGGGACTCTGCAGCCTCATGAGGAGGTCACAGGTTGCTCTTTCTGTTTCAGGACCGTGGAAGGGGACTTTAAAGGCATCGGGAGAAGAGGCAAAGCCTCCGTGCAGCTGGCACGGATCCTGCAGTACCTGGAGTGCCCTCAGTAAGTCCGTTATGGCCAGACTGCAGCACACCTGCAGCAGAACCGACCCCAGGGTACCTCATGCCAGGGACTCTAGGAGTCTGCATTGCATAGCTGTGCAGGGACCCAGCATCTCAGCCTGTTGAGTCTGGCTCAGGAGCTTAGCTCGGAGAGGAGCAGTGAATGCAGAACTCAGCCTGCATGCTGCATCAGAGGCAGTGCAGGGACGCCAGGGAGCTACGCATGATTTCCTCTGTACTCAGATACTTGGAAGCAGAACAGGGGTAGAACTGAGGCTTGGCTCCCTTAGCAACAGCTGGTTCCACATTTCGCCCTTCTCTGACAACAGGTACTTGAGGAAGTCCTTTTTTCCCAAGCATGAGGATCTGCAGTTTGCAGGTAACCACTCAGCTGCCCTCCCCGAGCCCTGCCTGCTCTCGCAGGGGATGCACAGAACTGAGTAGCTTCTCTAGCCAGTGCAGCGAGGTGCTCAGCTGCTGGAGCAGAGAGGGAGGGGGCAGTGGAGTAGCTGGACTGTGTTCCCCAGCAGCTGCCTCCATCTTGCTGTTCTAGGGCTCCTCAACCCCCTGGACACGCCCCACCACATGCGGCTGGAGGAGGAGTGCCCGTACCGGGAGGGAGTGGTGCTGGACAGGCCAAGCAAGCCAGGCAAAGGCTCTTTTGTGAACTGTGGGATGAGGAAGGTAGGGCTGGCACCTGCAGACCCAGCACCATGGCCCCTGTCTCTGGTGGGCTTGAAGCAGGCAGGGGGGTACTGCTGGGTTTCTGAAGGCAATAGCAGCCTGGCCCAGAGCTTAATGCTGTTGCTACCTTGTCCCTTGTGGCTTGTCAGTGTTGTGGCTTCCCAGATCCTGTTGGGCCTGCCCATCCCAGCACCTCCTTGCTTCACTGCCTGGCCAGAGTGAGCACCAAAACACATCTCAGCTCTGCACAGCCTGATTGCAGAGCTTCTTGTTGCAGCCCCAGCTGGGACAGACTCCACTTTCTCAGGGGCCTCCCTCTCATCCCCACCTCCTCCAACAGCTGCAGAGGGGCTGAGGCTGAGCAGAGTCTCTCTGCAGGACGTGGAGATTGACAAGAAGCTGACCCCTGGCCTTCGAGTCACAGTGCAGCTGGAGAAGCCTGAGCAGCCAGGTAACCCCCTGCTCCCCTGGCACCTGTGGGCTGCAGTCCTGCAGGAGCTGTTCCTGCATCTGACAGCCCTCAGTGGATGAGTGCTTGAAGGTACCCAGCAGCTCTGCATGCCCCTGTGCTCTCCACACACCACTTACTGACAGCCCTACCACCCCTCCCCAGCCGAGGGCCAGGAGCTGCCAGCTCTGCCCAGTACGGAGCAGCCCAAACACGCTGGCAGGCTTTCCAGGGCAGTTCTTGGTGGCACAGCAAGTCAGTGCCCTGCCCCAGGACAAGCTGTTGGAGGTGGCTGGTCAAGGCCAGTTTGCAGTGGGAGAGCCCAGGAGTTGTTCACCTTTTGCTTCCCTTCCAGAAGGCAAAGTGAGGAAGGGCTCCGTGGTGTCCTCGCAGCACCCCCGGACAGCCTCAGGGCTCTACTGGGGCTACAGTGTCCGCCTGGCCTCCTGCCTGAGTGAGTGCCCCAGGCATGCTCTGCTGCTGCTGGGCCTCCACACGCCTCCTAGGAACGGGCCTCGGAAGCGTCTCTCATCCCAGAAGCAGCTTACAGGGGCAGTTAGCAGCCCTGTGGCTGGCAAAGCCAAGGGCTAAAGCCATGGGCATGAATCCCCCCTAGTCAGCCACCAGTAGCTCTGCCCTGTGCCTTCCCTCCCCACTGCACCAGGGCTGGAGCAGATGAGTGCCCATAGCTGCCTCCTGCTCGTGACACCTGAGCTCAAGAGCCCTGCAGAACCCTTCTCCCAGGAGAACTGGCAGCCATTAGCCAAGGGATGGCTCCTGGCACCTGTCTGGGCTTTGAGGAAAAGGTGCTGCAGCTGAAAGGGTGCCAGAGCCTCCCGCAGCAGGCAGGGTGTGTGGGGAAGAGGAATTGTGCCTTTGATGTGTTAAGGGCATGAAAAGCAACTCCTTCTGTCCCTCACGTGGTGGGCACCCAGCGTGGGCCAGGACCCCTCAGGAGTAACTCCAGGCTGTGTTTGCCAGGTGCTGTCTTCTCAGAGTGCCCATTCAAGGAAGGCTACGACCTCTCCATTGGCACCTCAGAGCGGGGCAGCCCCCTGGACCAGGCTGCTCTTCCCTCCTTCAGGTTTGTGTCCCTCCTGCTTGGCCCCACGCAGAGCCTTTGGGGCGGCCTGCAGCAGAGCTGCTCTGTGGCCTTGCTCTTCCCCCGGGCAGGCTGCTCCTGGATGCTCACCGCAGGCTGCCTACTGTGCTCTGCTGCTCCTCTTTGCCCCACGGCAATTCCTCTTTGTGACAGAAGTGGGGGGAAGTGCCCAGGATGGCTCCAGTTCCTTTCTGGTTCCCTGGGGCTGGTAGCAGGGCCTGACTGTGGCCAGGTGCTGTGGGGTTTTTAGGAGACAGCTGCAGTGGGCACTGGCAGCAGACACAGCTCACAGAGGAGCTTGAGCACAGCCCCAGATCCCTGGGCACAGTCTGCTTCCTACAGCCCAGCTTAAGAGAATTGTTCAGGGAAGCCAGGGCTTACCCCACTGGCAGGCTGGAAGCACAGGAGCAGCTCTGCCATGTGAAGCTGGCAGCACCTGCCTTGGCAGAGGGGTAAGAGGCAGTCTGCCCTCAGTCTGGCCCCTGTTTCCCCTAGGCATGCCCTTGTTGTCTTTGGAGGGCTGGAGGGTTTGGAAGCTGGGGTTGATGCCGACTCGAACCTGGAGGTCACTGACCCAAGCCTGCTGTTTGACTTCTACCTGAACACTTGCCCCAGCCAGGGCAGCAGAACCATCCGGACAGAGGTAGGGCTGCTGCTGCCTGTGCTGCCCTTGGCAGTGACACATGGCCCACAGGCCACTGCCCCAGTGCCACCTCAGAAAGCTTCTGGCTGGCCTGGTGCTCCTCAGACCAATCCTGACTGGGTCTGTTGCAGGAGGCCCTGCTGATCTCCCTGTCTGCACTGAGACCACACCTGGAGGAGGCTGTGAGGACACCCAGAGACAGCTGAGGAATGGGACCTGGCCTTGGGCTGAGGAGTGCTGGCGGAAGTGCTGCTGAAATCCCCAGTGCTGGGCAAGTCATCAAGACACAGCAAGGGCTGGCTGCTGTTGGCATCAGCAGTTCTGCACCCTCCTGCCTGCGGGTCCAGCCACGGACTGGGCACTGCCCCTCAGCAGCTGGGACATCTGGGGTGGGGAATAAAGCAGAATTGAGCCTCAGCTTGCCCCTGTGCAAGTCTTGGTATAGAGTGGGCAGTTGGTGCTCAGAGCTTCTGCATGCTCAGTGCCTCTGGAGCCATCTGGCCTTCAGCCTCAAGTCAAAACCTGCTCTGAGCTGTCTCAGCCTGACTTCCCCCAGCCTAGCTCCCAACTCCAAGGCTGTGTCCTTCTCAAGAGCAGGAAGGGCTGGAGCTCCAGCTGGCCTCAGCACTAGAGCTGGCATCAGCACAGCTCAGTTGGACTCCATTGGTGAGGCCTTCAGCTCTGCCTGCAGTGAGCCCAAAGAGGAAAGCAGCTGCAAAGTTGGCTCTGTCCTCCCCTCCTTGCTGAGGTCCTCAGAGCTTTGTGGAGAGCAGGGAAGAAGCAGCACTGTGGGTGTGCAAAGCTTTACTGATGAGCCCATCTGAGACAAAAGAGCCACACAAAGGCAGGAGCCTCATCGCAGCTGCTCCCCTGCTCTGCTGAGCAGCAGAAACAGGAACTTCCCATACACAGCCCAAGGGAGCAGCTCCACACTGCAGAGCAGAGCCAAATCCTAGCCCTGTAGAATCAGAACCATAAGGGTTGCAAAAGACCTTCAAGATCAAGTCCAGCCATCAGCCCAGCACTCCCCAGCTGCTGTGGCTGCAGGGCCACGATGCTGTCAAGCACCCAGGAGTCTTCTGCAGGAGCTGCTGTGTGTTTCAATGTCAGATGAGACAAGGGGAGGGTCAGGAGGAGCAGTGTCTGACTCCTGTCAACTCATGCTGCAGGAGCTGGCACTGCAGAGGGCTGCTAAGCCCTTTCCCAGGGGTACCTGGACGTGTTCAGCTGTGGGTGGTTCCAGCTGTGATGGCTTTCAAGTTGCTGGTTCTCTTCAGGATGTTTGGCACAAAGAGCAGCCCTGAGGCTCTCTCGATGCTCTCAATGGGAACCAGGAAGTGCTCCAGAGGGATTTTCTCATCCACGGGGCAATTGGGCATCACGTAGGAGCGCAGCTCGATGTCCCCACTCTCCTTCTCCAGGATGAGCACCTTGAAGAAATGGGTGGGCACGGCCACATTGTTCTTCCCAATTACCTGGTACTTGACGTACATCTTCCCATCGGCCTCCATCCTGCATCGACAGCATAGTCCCCTCAGCTCCCAGGCTGGTGCCACATCAGCCCTCAGCCTTCCTCCACCACCCCACAGCGTGGCAGGGAGCAGCCTTGCTGGGAGGGAGCTGCTCCCCCCCACACCCCTGCCTGCTGGCTCTGATCTTCCCTCTCCAGGGGGAGCTGGGAGGCTGCACCCCCCCATGCTGCCTTCCCCCTTCCTCTGCTCTTCCCAGCAGGATGCGACCCCCTGTTTACCTGGGCAGGTAGAGGGGTCCTGTGCAGACGTAGACATTCTTGTTGTGCTTTGTCAGGCTTCTGCTGTACTTCTCAAGGTTGTTCCAGGCGTTCTGGTTTAAATGAGGATTCTGGAAACACAATCGGGGTGACACAGGCAGCAGTTAGTCGGGGTGGAGCTGCCTCCCTAGGCGCTCTCGTACTCATACCCCCTTCGCTGTAACCCCACAGTGCCCTGGGCACTTTCCACAAGAGTGTCCACAGTTTCCACTGTCACTTCCAAGCACACTGAAGTTTTCCCTCCTGCTCAGATGAAACCTTCTGGGCTCCGGTTTGTGACCATTGCCCTCTGTCCTGCTCCTGGGCACCCCCGGCCCCAGCCTCTTGCCCCTCACAGCTCCTTTAGCTCTTGGTGAGCACTGCTCAGATCCCCTCCGGGGCCGCTCTTCTCCAGGCTCAGCAGCCCCAGGGCTCTCGGCCTTTGCTCCTCGCAAAGGTCTTGCTCCTGTCTCCGCATCTCTTTGCGGCCCCCCCTGCCCGAGCCCTGCAGCCGCAAGCGCACGGGAGAGCCGGGCCCGCTGCGGGCGGCACTGCGGGGCAGCAGCGCTCGGCCGCGGGTAGCGCCGGTGCCGCGGTACCTGCGGGGCGATGTTGCTGAGGTAGAAGGTGTCCCTCATGGCCTGCTGGCTCCACCTGTGGTTGCCGGCGGCGGCCAGGTGCCCGCGGTCGAAGCCGCTGCCACGGTAGTCGGCGTTGGTGGCCCGGTGGTACTCGTGCACGGAGTCGTCCTCCCGAAAGTCGCAGGCGGCGCGGTCGGAGGCGCCGCTGAGGCTGCCGCGGTTGAGCTGCTCGATGACCCAGAGCGCGCTGCGGTTCCGCGGGTCGTAGCACAGCACGTAGGACTCGCGGCTCCGCAGCTGCGCCAGCCCGGGCAGCCCGTATTTGGTCAGCTCGGGCCGCCCCGACCCCGGCAGCGCCGGCGGACCGGCCGCCGCCACGGCGGGCACCACGGGCAGGCGGCTCAGCAGCCCCTCGGCCTCGCCCTCGGCCCGGCGGCGAGCGGCGAAGGTCGCGCCCAGCCCTGCGCCCAGAGCCAGCGAGACGCTGGGCAACAGCCACCGGCCCCGCAGCATGGCCCACGGCTGCCGGCGGCGCCGCCCCACGGACCGCGGCCGCCCGGAGGTCACGGCCGAGGCAGCGCCGCCCTGGGGCCGAGAGCGCCGCCGCGCGGCCGGAGGCCGCCATGGCCCTGCGCGCGCAGAGCCCGCGGGAGGGGCCCGGGCCGCGGAGGAGCTTCGGCCGGCGGCAACCGGACCCGGCCGCGGGGCTCCGGGGGAGCGTCCCCGCCGCCCCGAGGGGGTGGGCGCAGGCGGGTCGCAAGCTCGCGGCGGCCACAGAGCTCGGCCCTCGGAAATGCCTCGGTTGCCCCCAGCTCCGGTGAGTCGGGACTGTGCACGAAGCCACCCGTTTAGTGAAGGAAGCGCTGCGAAAACGGTGTCTGGAAGCAACAGCAGGAAGCTCAGAGTGCTGCAGTGCGCCCCTCGCCCGGCAGCGCTGACCGAAGTGACCAAGCGCTGCCTGTCCCCTCGCAAGTGCTCCAAACAGCTCAGCGGCCCCTGGCACCCGTTAGGGGAAAGCATCCTCTCCCCAGCGCCCCAGACTCCCACAGCCACCTCGGCCTCCACCCCCTGCCCTGCCGCATGGCCACACCGTCCAAGCTCGGTGTCCCGAGTGACCACCCCCAGTAATCTGACCTCTGCGGTCCTGTTGCTCCTACTGCCCTGGCACAGCCTGACTCGGAGCATGCTGCAGGTGGAGCTGGCCTCTCCCTCACAGAGCAGGCTCATCCTCCCTATCTCCCAGTTTCCTGGGTCCCTCTTCCCCTGCAGTGTCCTGCCTGCGAGCAATGTGCTGAGGAGCTACTTTGCATTTAGGCATCTAAAAAACAAGGGGTCCCCAAGCACCCCAGGCTAACCCCAAAGCTCAGCCAGCTTTGCTGTTCCTAAGGACTGAAAGAAACCGGAGGTGGAAATGTCTTGAGGTGCAGCAGCTGCTACCTGGCTACACAAAGCAGAAACCACTAGAAAAACACTGCCAACACCACCACCAAAAGCCTTTCAGGAACCCAGGGAAACAGATGAGAAGATTCAAAAGCTGGTAATAGGAAATCTCTCCCCTCAAAATCTGCCCTTAAAGGAAGGAGAAAGTCTTGGAAGAAAGGAATGGGTGTCCCAAGTCACTGAAAAGGACAACTCCTTCCAACAGCAGGACCGAGCCTGTGGAATGTGAGGGCCAGGGGAGCCCTCAGAGCAGTTGTGAGGCACAAGCTCATTTCTGCTTGCCAGCAGCTCAGACTCCTGGCCTCGAGTGCTGGGTACTCAGGGGCAAAGGGCAGGAGAGCACCTGGCACAGCTCAGCAGCAGAAGGCAGGAACAGGCAGGGGCCAGGGCAGGCAGGATGCTTCAGCACACTGCTGTCCTGCTCTGCTGGCTCTGTGCTGCTTGGAAGAAAACTCTCCCTCCTAGGAAGGGCTGCAGCAGAGAGGGGCACTGCCAGCCACAGGTACTCATTACAGATTGCTCTGACTCCTCAGCTGCTGCTGTGCCACAGCAGCCAGCCCAGGCTGTGCCAGCGCTGCTGGAGCATCTGCTGAAGAGGCAAAGGCTGCTGCAGGCTGCTCTAAGAGCACAGCTACATGCAACAACCTCTGCTCTGCCACCTCTGGGGGAGTCACAGCAGCCTCGGAGAACTGGCCCCCCGTGAAGGGAGGAACCCCAGGGAAAGGCTGGAGGCTGACAACATCCCTCCTGTCAGGGCAATCCCAGGCCAGCAGCAGCTTAGGCAGGTCTCACACAGACCTTCACCAGCACCCAGAAACCCCCAAAGTGCAGCACTCAAGAGCTGTGGGGAGCTGGGCCAGCACAGCAAGGGGAATGCAGGCTGGGCTGTGCTCACTCAAGAGCTTCTGCACCACCCAAGCACCCTGGTAGGTTCTCCCTCTGAGCACCAAGGAGTCTGACCAGCCTGATGCTGCCAGCAGCTCTCTCATGTTGATCTTCATCTGAGCCGGCTCCACTCTAACCTGCAGCACCCTCCCTCTCAGCAGGGACAAGTGTCTGACCCAGGGCTGTGACTCAACAGGACCAGGACACCAAAAAGTGGATCAGCCCCAGCAGGAAGCTGGGATCACAACGGAAAAGGACTCCTGCACAGGCCAGACCTGTGCCACGTCTCTTCCTGGCAAAAAGTCCTACGAGACAATGTCAAGGTTCCTGTGACCAGAGCTTGTGCAGGGTAACATTCTGCAGGCACAGGGCAGACCCCCTGTGCCACATCTGTCCTCAAGGCAGGGACTTGGTGCTTGCTTCTTGTAGCTCAGAAGCCTGGCTGTGGCTGGGCAGGCTCCAGTTCAGTGCCAGGCAATCAGTGCCAGCCCCCCTGCAGCACCCGCTCTAAGGCTGTGTGTAGTAAGGCTTGGCTTCAAACTGCACCAAGTGATGAAAGCCACCACGGGGCTGCTCTCCAGGAGCCCCTGCTGCTAAGGCAACTCTGGATCCAGGCAGCTTCAGTGCACAAAGCCACCAGCTGTAGCCTCGTTCTCCCATCTCAGATTCTCAAGGTCTCTCTCCTGGGCAAAAGGGTCCAAACTGGCAGGTGTCAGATGGCAGTCACCAGAAACTAAGGCAGTCTTTGCACACCCAGGGATGGCCAAGTGCAGACACAAGGGAGAAGAGTCCTGGGGCTGTGACGTTGCTGGAACAAATCCCGTTCAGAGCAGGAGGATCCTTTGTGCTCACCAATCAAAATCCACTGGTCTCAGCCTGGCCCTTCCCCACTAGCACTGCTCCAAGTACTGCTGCAGGGGCGTGCACAGAGGGTTTCTTTCTCCCCAGCCATAAAGTCATGACAACAATCACAAAGAGCTGTTTTTGGCAGCACAGATGCATCTGAGATTTGAAAAAGATCTGGAGTGCAGGACTCAAGTAGATGGGGAAGTAATCAGTCCTTGACCTAATAAATAGAGTAGAAGGAACTCTCCAAAGTGGCCAGCAGCCCAAACACAAAACCCCAAGTCCTGCAGAGACCACTAGGAGCTGTAATGCACCACACTGCATGGAGGCACCTCCTGGGCCCACAGTTTCTCTGACACTTTCTGTTGGGCTCATGGACTATTTGGAATCCTGAAGTTCCTTTGCCTTCTTCAGAATCAGGTGAACATCTGAGATGGGATAATCCTGCGACAGAGGCAAGAAGCTGTAAGCAACCAGCTGGAGTCTCCTGGCCTGACTGTTCCACTGAAGCAGGACAAACCCTGAGAGCAGCATTCCTGGGCTCTTGCAGAGCTGCCATGCTCAGTTACTCCCTCAGCTGCTAAACACTTCCTGTTCTGGCACTGGCCCTCAGCACCCCTGGGCAAGGTTTGTGTTTTCCAGCTGTCCTGCAAGGGCACAGCAAGGAGGCCTGAGAAGGACTCCCTCTATGCCAGTGTGCTCTATCAAGGCAGCATCTTGCCGAGCCCAGAGCAGTCCCTGGCAGCCTTGGAGCGTCCTGCTGGGCAGTGCAGGTGTGCTCAGCCTTGAGGTGAGAGCCACAAGGCAGCCTCTGGCCAACAAACCCAATGCTGTTATGTAAGGCTCCACACCTCTGGAGCTTACTTCTTGCAAACCAAAGGACATAAACCTCTGGCTGTGAGACCTCCTCTGCAGGCTGGGATAGGTGCAGCAGCACACATCCACTCTTGCAGTATACTGTAAGACCCCTGCAGACCTTTTGCAGGCAAGGACCAGGAGTGGGTCCCTCTCTCCAGACAGGCACTCCCCTCTCCTGCACTACTTCAAGACTTTGCCAACTGCTCCCTGTTCTCCCTGCACTGAGCCCCCACCTGCAGCAGCCTCATGTTCAGGGTGAAGTCTCCTTCCAGCAACTGATCCCGGATTAGTCTGAAAGATGGAAAAGGTTCCAGCTGTTTCCGACTCTCTGGGGCTGTGCTGAGGCCTGCCAGAGGCCTCTGGAGACCCTCTGTGCCATGCCAGCAGCAACCACAACCCACCCGCCACCTGCCCGCACACACCAGGCCCTGCGGGCAGCAGCGGGGCAGGGCACAGGGTGCCCGGGACTCACGTCAGCATGGCACAGCAGACGAGCAGCAGGAAGTCGAAGCGCTTGGCATCGGCGAAGAGCGAGTCCCAGATGCGGATGACGTCGGGCAGCAGAAACTCCTGCGACAGCAGCAGCGTCAGCCAGCGGAAGGCGAAGAACTGGGGCTTGATGTTCTGCTCTTGCTGTCAGACAGGCAGCGGGCAGGCAGTGAGGCACTGCTCCCAGCCCAGCACCACCCTGGCACTGCCGCAGCAGCCCTGCTGCCCCCTCCGAAGCTCTGCCCCGGGCAGCTGGGCAGCGGTGCTCATCGCAGCTCCCTCCCTGCCTGCCTGCAGCCAAAGCTGCTCGGCCCACACTCAGAGCACAGCAGGGCTGCGCTGCTTCCCCTCAGCTCGTTGAGGCACTTTCATAGCCCCATCTGAGCAGCATTTTATCTGCAGTGCTGCAGCCCTCCCCCTCAGCAGAGGGCTGTTTGGTCAGGATTTCCTCTCCTCCCCCAAAGCCCTGCTTTTACTGGTCACAAAAGGAAACAAAGACAGAGAAGCTCACACTGATGTCAAACACCCAGAGCACTTCCAGCCCCAAGCTTTCTTGTTTTCTGCTGTCACACACAAGGGGCTGTAAGTTCAGTCAAGGCCAAACGTGCTCAGGATCCTGCTGATATTCTGAGGGTGCAGCTGCACAGCCAAGACCATTTCCTGCCAGCCAAACTGTAAGCAGTTGGTTTTCTCCCCGTGGAATCAGCCACCATCCAGCACTGTGGGTCATGTCCAAACTATTCCTTCTGCCCACTAAAATGGCCTATGAGAGCTGAAGGTGTTCTCACCCAAAGCTGCCTCCCACGCATTCTACTAAACTGCCAAGGGCACCCTGAGCCCCTTGCAGCAGGGGGAACAACAAAATTAGGTGAGCAGGATGGAGCAAGTTGCTGGGTTTAAGTTTACTCCTGGAATGAGCTCCATGCAGTCTGAAGTCAGGGCAGCCAGAGGCAGCACAACTGTTGTGGGGCGAGTTGGTTTTCCTCTGCTTTTAAAGACAGAGACACAACTCCTGTCATCTCAGCTCCCAAGGAACCCTACTGCAAAAGGCTGGAAGAGAACAAAGCCTCCAGCTCCACCTCAGCCCAGGTGAGCAGGGATAGTGGCCAAGTCTCTTGGGGCTCTCAGCTGGCAGCTTTCCAACAGCCTTTGTTTGCTCTCAGGCAGGCAGAGCCTTGCTGTCAGCTCGTCCCAAGGAGAGCCTGTTCCAGTGCAGATAAGAGTCCCTGTTCCCTACAGGCAGAGCCCTCCATGCCCCTCACCCTTTCTAGCCAAGCACAGTAACAGCTTAGCAGGACTGGCTGACAGTTTACAGGCACTGTTGAGCTCCACTCCTCCCATCCCACCAGACCAAGAGTCTCGCTCCTCACCAGCTTCAAATACAGCTCCACATCCTTTTCCTTCAGGGTCGAGTAGACCTTCTCCATTTTGTAGGTGATGCCACACTGGGAATCATCCAGGCTCTTAATGAAGTTGTCCCGAATCTCAGCCATGAGGTTGGTGAAGCAGAAGAAGGTGTCTGCCTCAGCATGCTCTGCAAGGAACCACGGCGGGAAGTGATGGGCAAGAGGAGGCTGCACTGAGAGGCACACAGCACTGCTCCTGCTCCATACCCTGCTTGCTCTCCTGGAGTCAGGCAGGGGATCCCACAGGATCTTGGCTTGCATGGCCTGGGACAAGGTTGGACACTTTAAAAGGCAGTGCCTGCAGAGCCCCTTCAGGCCCTGTGTGCTGTGCCAGGTGTCTCTGACATCAGGTCACCAACTGGTTATTAGGCCCAGGCACATCAGCTGTTCTGTCCTGCACCAGCACTCACCCTTGGAGCTCCTGGGAAGCAGAAGCAACAGGCACAGGACCCTTGTGCTTCAGCCACATCTGACTGCAGGCAGAGAGCTGAAGGCACTGGAGTTCCACATGGTGCAGCTCAGGCCCACACAAGCAACCAGCCCTCAGCAGCCCTCACTTCAGCTCCTCACCACACAAAGGACACTCCAGCTTCCAGCAGCTTCCTGTGGGCCCTCCAAATTCCATCTGGCTGGTTTTGCTCTTTGGCCTGGATCAGCCAGGCCCCAGCTGTGTAACTGCAGCCTCCCCCTGCAGGCAGGGCAGAGCCTCTCACCTTTCCACTCGCTGTTGGGGTCTGTAGCAAAGGTGTAGTAGAGAGGCCCCACGATCTCGTTCATGCCCTGCACATAGGCGATGCCAGGGTTCAGCTTGGCGTAGATGAAGAGGATCCTCTCCACCACCTCCCAGTGAGCCTCGCAGCCGTTGGGCAGGACCTCGTACTCGCTGAGCGAGCTGGGAGCTGCCTTCAGAGGGGAGCTCACCTGCAGAGGAGGCCAGGCCTGGGCTGGGGCAGGGCACATGTGACAAGCATGTCTTTCAATGCACAGGAACCCCCAAAAGAGATGGGCATTCACAGCCAGCAGGCAGCGAAGTCCTAGAGCTGGCCAGCCCTGAAAGTGCCCATGGGGCACAGCAGCCTGTGCTGCAAAGCCCTGCAGCTGCCAGACAGGCAGCACCAGCTGGGCGATGGCTTCACTCCTGCCACATGGCTAGGGAGAGCAAGAACCCAGGGAGTGCCCTTGCCCTGCTCTGCTGGGTGCCCTGCTCAGGTGAGTGCCCAGCCCCACCGGGTGCCCCCAGTGCCCTCACGTTGGTGAGGCCGCTGCGGCTGCGTGCCACAGGCTGTGCCTTCAGCGTGGTCTGCTCCACTCGCCGCCGCAGCGTCTCAAACTCGCTCTGGGGGTCCAGCACCAGCAGGCAGGGGTAGTCGGTAGGGCGCTGGAAGAAGGCCATGTCAGGGTACAGCCGCCTGGGGACACGCAGGGGACGCCGGGCGTCAGCGGTGCCTGCTCCACAGCAGGCACGGCAGGAGGTGCCAGCCGAGGCAGAGGTGCGGGGCCCGGGGCTCACGCACCTGACGTCTTTGTCTATCTGCAGCAGCACTTCGTTGTCCTTGAAGTAGGTGTTCCAGCGGCTGTCTGGGCTGGGGTTGAGTGGCTGCAGCGGGGTCACAAACACAGCAAACACTTCACAGGCACCAAACTCCCCAGGGAATGCTCTGGACTGACCATTTCTGCTGCCCCCCTGGCACCATCACGCCCCCAGCATGCCACTTTTCCCTCCTCTCACCAACTCTATTTAATGCTGCCTCTTCAGCCAGCATGCAGGAAGTGGACCAGAGCTGGTGACAGGAGCCAGCACGTAGAAGCCAACACTGCCAATCATTTTTCACCTGCCTCTTAATAGCTTTGCTCCCAAAGCAGACATCCTGCCCTTGTCAGCAGGATCCCAGCCTGCATAGGAGATGCTCTTTGTCCTCAGGGCAGTCACCATCCACACAGCACTGAGGATCTATGCTTGTTACAAGCATCTCCAGCTCTGGCCAGACCAATGAAGCAGCACTGTTGTGCCCAGCAAAGAGGCCAAGCAGCTGAGCAGCCTACCTTGCATCTGACCAGGATCTCGATGAGATAAACCCACTACCCCTCCACACTCCCTCCAGCTCCAGATCCATGCAAAGTTAACAACTAACCAAGAGGGGAAAAAAAACAAGCGCAGCATCAAGGTTCCAAGAGACTCCAAGATGCCTGCAACCTGCCATGGTGTGGCATGTCACAAACACTGAGATGCAGCATCAAGGCCTCCAGAGTCACAGCTGACTGAGAGGGCTAGCAGAGAAGTCAACACAGGAGGAGCCCTGGCAGCAGCTGTATCACCTTGCAGACTCTTTTGATCAGTTGCCTGGCTCCCTGCCCCAGCAGGTGCCCTCCTGACAGCACCTTCAGAGAAGGAAGCCAGGGGACATGGGAACCAGGCAGCAGCAGCTGAGTCTCTTGTCTGCCATGCCAAAGTCCAACCTGCCTCTCCTGCTCCAAGTCACCCCAGGGACCTGACTGCCCAGGAAAGAATCCATGCTGGAGGCAGCCCTGGTGAGCCTCTCCCTTCCCCTAGCAGCTGCACAGCCTGGGCAGCTGGCCCAAGGGCAGCAGAGATTTGCACAGCTGGAAACTGCTCTCTCCAGAGCTGCTGCTGCTCTGCCAGTGACTCACACTGGAGGCTACCACAACACAAGCACCAGGCTGGTAGCTGGGACCCGTCCCTCCTGCTAGCAGAGCAAAGTTCTCTCAGCCCCAGCACTGAGCCAGGAGTGGCCCAGAGCTCTGGGCTCCACACAACCATCTGTAGCCCAGAGGAATTTGCTGCAGCACAAAGGTTTAACAGCACTCACATGATCTTCTAAGGTCACATCTTCCCTCGAGACACCCAGGTTGGCTTTGGCAATCCCAGGCTGAATAATCATTTCCTTTAGGAACTGGGAGTAAAGATCCCTTAGGGAAGAAAAAAGGAATTTGCACTGAAGTCCCCAAGAGCACCCAGCCTGAAGGCATCTGAGTCTCTCTTCAGCTGAGTTCAGCTGCAGAGGCCAAGCCAGCAGACAGAACAGCACACTCCAGACCAGACCTTCTTCTGAAGGTGCTGAATTATCTGAGCAACTGCTCTCCCTCTCTGCAAGTATCTTTAGATACAGAGGGGCAAGCAGCACTGTCCTCACCTCTGTTTCTTCAGCAAGGAGCTCCATAAGGCCTTTTCTAAAGGGAGGTAGTTCAGGAGGATCTGCAGAGAAGGAAGATGCACAGCAGTAAGCATCTGGAGTCTGAGCTGCTGGGTCAGCAAGATGAGCAGTGCACTTACAACAGCTCTGGAAATACTGGGAGACTTCTCCCAAGAGCCTGGTGCTCTGCCAGCCGACAGCCAGGGAGAGTCTGGGGACAGGTTTTCAGCACAGACAGATCTATGGTACCGAAGAGCAAACCTGACTGAAATGCACCCCCAGCTCAAGGCTGAGGGCTGTTCTCACGCAAAGAGCAGCCAGGCACTCTGCCGTCTGAGGCCAAGCCACCCTGTGTCAGTGAGTGCTGCTGTGACTGTGCCAGTGCTAACCTCCAGTTTGAGTGGCCTTTCAGCTCTGGATTTACCTTTGTTTAGAACTTTAAGCGCCCCAAAATACCATGTGTACTTGAGCAGCCCCAGCGACACGCACGGGACACAGAGCGCCCTGCTGCCGCCCCCGCAGCGCCCCGCCGGCACGCACCTTCCAGCAGAGGCAGCGGAGTCCTCCATCAAAGGGAATCCCTGCGGAGCACCGGGCAGAGAAACAGCCTCGTTAGCCCTGCTAAGGCCACGGCAGGCACAGGCACAGGCAGGGCTGCGCTCCTGCTCCCCGCGGCGAGACGTTTTCACGACAAGGGTTGCCCGCGGTGCCCAACCTGCCGCCGCCTCCCACGGGAGGGTGCCTGCGGCGGGCGGGGGAGGCAGAGCTGGGGCCGAGCAGGTGAAACGCCAGGGCACAGCAGAAACCATGGAACCCAGAAGCGTCCCAGGGAGGGGAAGAAAGGGTTTGCTTGGAAGTTTGTTGCCGTGCCCAAAGGCCGGGTGGGGACCGCTGCGGCCTGATGGAGACCGACTTTGAAAACCCAGCGGCCAGCCTCGGTCTCCCAGCGCCGCCGCCCGCAACAGCTCCAGCAGCGGAACACTGGGCGGGAGCAGAGGTGGCCCTCGGCCGCCGGACACCCTGGGGCCTGGCCGCAGGTCCCGAGTCCCGCGGGGGCAGCATCGGCCCTGGGCTGGAACTCCTACAGAGCTGGGGCTGTGCCCAGCGCCCTCCCCGGGTCAGAGCCTGACCCGCCACCTCCGGAGGTCGCTTACCGCTGAAACAGAGCTCACGGAGCTTGGCCAAAGCCACCGTGGGTTCGCCGAGCACCTCCTGAAAATCCGCGATCCTGGGGAAGCGGAACCGCAGCCGTTATAATGCTTGGTTACCAGCGCGCCCCGGCCCACAGACATCCCCTCCAACCCGCGGGCTGGGCAGGGGAAGGGGCTCGGCACCGACCTGTTCTGGTGCAGCCGCGACATGGCGATGGCGACACCGCACCCGCTCCCCGCACGCCGCACAACGCTCCGGCTGGAAGCCTGCCCGTGGCTGCCCGCCCGCTGCGCGCCGCGCTCCGCCTCCCGAGGGGCCGTGCCCCGGGGCCTGCTCCGCCTCGGGGCTGGCCCCGGGACTCTCTCCAGGGGCGCTGGGCTGTGCGCGGGCCCGGTGGCTGCTGCAGGTCGTGGGCTGCCGCGGCACCGCGCTCACACCCGGGCCCCGCTCCAGTGCCCGCGCTGCCCGCCTCAGCAAAGCCCCTGTGGTCGCCTGTGGCGGGCAGCGCCCCGCTGGTGCTCAGAGCACCTCGGGAAGCACAGAGCCGGTTGCTCTCTCCCCGGTTTAGTGCCTACGGCCCGCGCGAACTGCTGCCGGCAGTGGAGACCGCGGCGATGGCGGCTGTCAGTGAGGGCTGTGTGGGTAGCGGCCCGGGCTTGGCGCTCGCAGAAGGCCAGGGTGGTGGCGGCGACCCTCAGGGGAGGAGACAGGAGGCTGCGGGGCCCGGGCGGCGAGAGGAGCCCCGGGCGGCCCCCCCGTGACGGTGGCCTGGCCCCCGAGCTGCGCCAGGCCATGCGGCGGCAGCGCCGTTACGGCACCGCAGTGAGCGCCGCCGCCGTGACGTCACCGTCGCGCTCCGTGACGCCACGGCGCGCGAGGGCAGCGGGCGCCGAGAGCTCCGCGCAGCCTCCTGGCGCCGCCGGCACCGGGCGGGCACCCGGGCACGGCCCCGGGCCGGGCGGCGCTTCCGGGGGCAAGGCGGCGGCGCTTCCGGCGCAGGCGGCCCGCCGGCGGAAGTGACGGCAGGGTTTGTTGACAGCGGAGGCCGCGGGGGGGGAGCGGGCCCCAGGAGGACGCGGACCCCCTGCCCGCCCCGCGGAGTGGCGCCGGGATCCTCCGGGTCTCCCGCCGCCCTCATTGCGCCGCGCCGGGCGACGGCCTGGCTCCAGGTGAGTGCTGGCGCCCCCCTTCTCAGTCCGACCCTCGGGCTTGCCCTGCCCGGGGGCACCGGGCCTGCCCGCAGACGGCCGGGGAGGCAGCGCCGGCCCACGGGGAACAGCCGCCCCCTGCAGCGCCGCTCCGTGCCCCTCGGTAGAGCCCTCATGACCTCACCGGGACTACCGGCAGCAGACTGGTCCCGTCAGGCAGGGCCCTGGGCCGCGGCAGAATGTCCTGAGGGAGCCTCGGCGCTGCCGGGCGAGGTGACCTCTGGGCGCCTCGGGAAGGCAAAGTCGCCTCACGGAGCGGGGCCGGCGTCCCATGGCGGGGAAGCGAGGGAGGGCCTGGGGTTGTGACCAGAGCTGCCTGCGAGCTGGGGACGGAGCTCGCAGGCTGTCAGGTACCCCTGCGGGCTGGCAGTGGCAGATCTCCGGTGCCTAGGGAGCTGGCAGCACCAAACCTGGGGGGCTGCGGGGATGTCCTCTCGGGCAAGGGACCTTTTGGAAAGGAAACGCGTAACCTGAGTCAGCGATCTGAGGGAGCTTTTGCCTGCAGGCGGGTACAAAGAGCAGCACGGTCCCCAGGCAGCAATCTCATTTACACTGTCAGTTTCAGCACGCCAGATTTGGAGACCACAGCCCTGCTGGGCCAGGGAGCAGTTCAGCCCACTCATGCCTCGGTTTCCCAGCTGTGAGGCAGGGATGCTTTCTCCCTGCACAAGCTGTGGTGAGCCATTAATTAAAAAAGGCAGAGTGATCTGCAAGAGGCCAGCAAAAATGACAGTGCAGTTTTCCTTCACGAAGGTACCTTGTGCCAAACTCTGTGCTTACAGAGGGGCTGTGAGCAGGTTCTGTCAGTTGCATTGTTTGCCCTCTGCTTAGACAAGTCCCTGCTGCTGGGCAGCTCCGCCAGTCATTTTTGTAGCAACAGTGTAACGTCGAGCCACTGGCCTGGAGCCACCCTGAGTAAGGCTTGTCTGGGAGAGGAGGTGGCTCTGGAGTCCCAGGCAGGGGATCTTGGCAGGGGCAGCTCCAGAGGTACCAGGAGCAGTCCCCAGCCTGAGGCACTGATGCAGGCATGCCCTGGAGCAGTGTTTGCCAGAGAGGCTGGCAGGATCTGGGAGGTTGCTGAGGGGGGAGAAGAGCTGTCCCTCCTGTGGGTTCCTTTGAGTGCTTGGGTGGTGCAGAGGTGCAGCTACTCCATGAGGAGGCTGCTGAGGGGGTTGGCTGGGTTTGTGTGCAGGTTGGTGTGCCTGGTGCTGTTTCCAGGGCAAAGGCACTTGAGTCCCTCAAGGCAAATCCACTAGAGCAATAAACTGGAAGAAGCACTGCAGGGAGAGACTTTGTGTCCCATGCTGTACAGACTGGGCACTGCTCAGACATCCCAGTAAAGCATGGGGCTGAGGCTCTGCTCTGCTGTTACCTGCCTGGGGAGGCTGAGGCACTGTCCTCTCTTCAGCTTGGAGGAGGTGCTGGAGGAACGTGGAGAGCTCAGAAACTGAAGGGCAGCTTCATGCTCCAGGGCTGGGGTCCAGCAGTCGCATGGGGCTGGCCTCAGCAGAGGGGTGCAGAAGGTTGTGAGGGCTACAGGAAGGCAGCCCCTGCCCTTTAGTGCTGTAAGCTGCTTGGACAGGTCCCAGTCACTGGCCCTTTCCAGCTGCATGTGACAGTAGGCTGGCAGTGGGAATTTGTTTGTGAGTTCTCTGGCCATTGGAGTCAGCAGTGGAAGAAGCCTGGCCGCAGGCACAGGGGAACTGGCAGGGATAGCAGAACACGTTTCCCAGCTGCTTCAGATCTTCCTGCTGGTCTTGCCTGTCTGGAAATATTGTCCCAGGCCAGCTGCAGGCAAAGTCTGCGAGAGAGACTCGTTCTGGAGGTGAAGCAGATTCATCTCCAGATCAAGCTTCCTCCCACCTGCATTCCCTACCCAGGACCTCCTGGCTGGTGAGACAGTGCTCTGTGCTTTGCCCGTTCCATCCTGACACAGCTCCAGAAGACTGGATTCTGGATTTCCCCTTATTGCTGCCTGTGCCACCTGCATTTCAGAGGGCTCTGTGCTCCCCTCTGCCTCCTGATCCACTTCACAGCCTGGGTCAAGGACATGCATGAAACAGTCTGTTGAACAGGAAGCTTCACTTGGAATGGTGGCAAACAGAGTTGCAGGCACAAGACATGAGGCCACCAGATCCCAGTGGGCCCTTATAAGGATAGTCCTGGCTGTGTTCTGGTGGTTTATCCTCTCCCCAAGCAGTGTGGTTTCTCCTCTTCCCTTCCAGAGGACCTTTGTCAGCCACATAAGCCCTGCACTGAAGAAGCACTTTTTGCTCTCTAGCCTCATTTCTGAACATTTTTCATGTCAGCTCATCTCTGCAGTGTGCCCTGGGAATACCAAGGAGTTAAGGGTGTGCTGCCTGAGAGGCCAAACTGCTGCAGGCTCTTTTGTGGCCAGCAAGTGGTGAGCTGCAAACACAACTAGCAGCACCCTGCTGCTGCAGCAGCCTTGCAGGCCACCTGCCCCTGTGCCCTGCTCAGTGCAGATTGTCCTCTCTGCTCCTAGGTGTCCTCATGTCCTTGTGAAATTCAGCCTGCAACTTCACCTGAGGAAAGGATCTACTGAGTCCAAAGCTTCCTTCTGCTCCTCTCCTGCCCACAAGTCCCCTCACGATGGCGTCCGACAGCCCTGAGTCGCTGATGAGGCTGTGCACAGATTACTGCCTGCGCAACCTGGAGGGGACCCTCTGCTACCTGCTGGACAACCAGACCCTGCGGCTGCACCCTGACATCTTCCTGCCCAGCGAAATCTGTGACAAGCTGGTCAACGAGTATGGCTGGGGCTGGGCAGCAGCTGCAGCTGGCCTGGGGCAGGAGCCAGGGGCTTGGGGAGGGGTGCGCAGCTCTCTGCAGAGAGAGATGGGCAAGTGGAAGAGCAATGGGAAGAGTGAGTTGGGCAGTTTCCTTCTGATGATGCTCCTGCTGGAAATAAGGATTTGCACGGAGTTCAGGAGCGAGAGTTCCCAGAGGTTACTCTTGCTGTCAGCCCAGCTTCTGTGGGAAGCACCATTCTCACACAGTTACCCCCAGAGTGAAGCAGTTCCTGCAGTCTAAGGAGCCTTTCCCATTTCCCACCACTGGCATTACAGAGCAGAGCTGGGAGTGCAAAGTGCTAGCGGATGTTGAATTTGCAGGCTGCTGCTCCTGTAGCTTTCCAAAGCCCTCTGTTTCCAGGGATCTGTACGGTTTGGCCATCACAGCCTCCTGGCTGAGCTCCCACCCACAGCCTGGCAGAGGGCTTTGCTCAGCCAGCTCTCTGAAAAATGCAGATGTTAGTTGGCAGCTTTAAACAGCTGGGCAAAGCCCATGGCCCTGCACAAAGCCCGGGCGTGCCATGGGGCTGGAGGCTGTGCACAGGCCGTGGTGACAGGCCAGCTCCTGTCACCCAAAGGCTGCTCTGGGTTATCAAGGAAGTCTCTTAGGCACTTGCTCTCCAGTGAGGGTGCTGGAGCTGAGCTGCTGTGTGCTGCTGTGCTAACCTGAATGCCTCCCCAGGTACGTGGAGCTGGTGAAGACAGACAGCATCTTTGAACCCCATGAAAGCTTCTTCACCCTCTTCTCTGACCCCCGGAGCACCAGGCTAGCTCGGATTCACCTGCGGGAGCAGATCGTGCAGGACCAGGACCTGGAGGCCATCAGGAAGCAGGTGGTGTTGCACTGGCAGGCTCCAGCACAGCTGCCTGGGCCCCAGCTGGAATTCCAGGCACCCAGAGATGCCTAAGGCTCCATCCTTCACTGGCCACAGTTTCTTTGGGAGAACCTCAGCTCCTCCCTGCTCAACTGCCAGGCCACTGTAGGGAATGGGGTGGGGACACTGGCCAAGTTAGGGGGTGATTGTTCTCAGGCTGTCCCTCTGGGAGGTGTGGGAGCGGACAGGGTGGGCACTGCACCTGTGGAGCATCTCTGATTTTTGATTTCCAATCTTCCAGGATCTGGTTGAGCTCTACCTGACTAACTGTGAGAAGCTGACAGCCAAGAGTCTGCAGACCTTGGTGAGCTTCAGCCACACACTAATCTCCCTTAGCCTCTTCGGCTGCTGCAATATCTTCTACGAGGAGGAGAACCCTGGAGGCTGTGAGGATGACTGCCTGGTGAACCCCACCCGCCAGGTCTTGGTCAAGGACTTTACCTTCGAGGGCTTCAGCCGCCTGCGCTTCCTGAACCTGGGCCGCCTGATGGAGGGCGTCAACGTGGAGAGCCTGCTGCGGCCGCTGGCCTCGCTGGCAGCCCTCGACCTCTCTGGCATCCAGCTGGGTGACGTGGGCTTCCTGACCCAGTGGAAGGACACTTTGGTCTCCTTAGTGCTTTACAACATGGACCTCTCAGAGGAGCACATCCAAGTGATCGCACAGCTTCACAAGCTCAGGTCAGCTGCTGGCTTATTCCCTGCCCATCCTTTTCCCACTGATGGGGAAGGGTCTTCTGGGAGTGCTTTACTTGCCTGCTGCCAGGAAGCCACTCGTGGCTGGTTTCAGGTTGTGAACCATGCCACCAACAGCTCAGTATCTGACATCCCTCTTGGAAATGCTCCACCCCCTGACATCCAAACAAGCCAAACCCAACCACCTCCACCTGGCAGCTCAGCACAATGCAGCTGAGCACCTGAGAGGTGTCCAGAGCAGCTCTGCAGATGTGTGCATGCCCAGCAGTGACAGCCACACTGAGCCCCAGGCAGCAGTGTCCAGAGCTGTGAGCTCAGCCTGACTGCTGGGTGGGAGTGCAGTGAGCGGGTATGGGAAGGAGCAGTGCAGAGCCCCTGGCCTCAGGGCTGCTGACAGGGAAATGACTTCCTGCAAGACAGCAGAGGTCAGGCTGCACAGAGGTACCAGGAAAGGGATCCAAGGCTTTCCAAGCCAGAGGAAGGGCCTTCCTGGAAAAATGCTTTGCAGTGGCTCAAGTGTCCCCTCTGCTGCCAGCAAACACCAAAGGTGCCCATGGTCAGCATAGTCTGGGGCCTGCAGCACCTGGATAGCATTTTCCAAGTCCAGGAGCCTGAGCTCCCAGTGATACACAGTCAAGCTTGGCCCATGACAAGCAGAAGACACCTTTGAGAGGGATGCCAGCTCCTGTCTGGGGCAGTTCATAAAAGCCTCTCTCAAGGGTCATAGCTACAGCCTGGCAGGCAAGAGCAGCCTCTGCCCTGTGAGGGACCCCCTTCAGCTTGTGGTGGCTGCTCATTTTTTTCCCACCACTGCCTTGGTATCAGGTTCTTCCAGAGGGAAAACATCTGAACACTTGCATGAGATCAGGGCAGGGTAACAGCCGGGGCGGGGGGGGGAAGAGAAGAGTGGGAAACAGACACAAACTGTAACAACTGTTGGGAAAAGGCAGCAGATGATGCAGAGATCCTCCAGTGCACCTTGACCACCAGGTGGGACCAGGCTTGGAAAAGGCAGTTCTGAGCTACAGCAGTGAATCCTGCTGCCCCGTTCTGAGCAGACCTCTACTAGCTGGCTGCTTGCTGAGGTTAGACACAGGGCCAGGTCTTGATGCCATGTCCCTCACCATTGTGCTGCTGTACCTTGTGAAGGAAAAAGAAATAAGGCTCCCAGCTGGCCTATCAGCTTCCTCTGGTGAGGGGCAGGAGCCCCAGCTGGTGCTTTGCAAGCTCCAAGCTGCTTTCTGGCTTTTGCAGGCACCTGGACATCTCCCGAGACCACCTCTCCAGCTACTACAAGTTCAAGCTGACCCGGCGGGTGCTGACCCTGTTCGTGGAGCACTTGGCCAACCTCAGTTCGTTGGACATCTCAGGGCACACCATGCTGGAGAACTGCACCATCCCCAGCATGGAGGAGAAGATGGGCCAGACAAGGTGAGAGAGCAGCAGTGCTGAGCTCTGCTTGGGTGGCTTAGGCACAGGGCAGTCAGGAGCAGCTCCCTGTTCTGTTCCCAAACCCTGCACATCTAATCAATGGTAACAAGCAGGAGACAGCTCTGCTGGGCTGGGAACTCACTGTGATTCCCATATGAGACACAGGCAGGCACTTCCAAGAGGTGCAGAAGGATCTTGTCTCCCATCCATGCCTGCAGAAGCGTTTCAGTTGGTTTTTCCACACACATTTTCCCAGGCATCACTTGCAGGGTTCCTGTTTCTTCTGCAAAGCCTCCAGACCCCTTATGTATGCTCTACACAAAACATTTTCCTACCCTCACTGAAATCCAGGCTCTTCCAGACACAGCTTCTCTGCACTGGCTCAGCAGATGAATGCTCCTAGGAGGGCTGAGTGGTTTAGGAGCTCAGAGTCTGAGGGCACATCTTCAGGTGTCAGCTGGGTTCTGCAAGTCCTGAGGCGTCTCAGTAGGGGCCTGCCTGGAGCTCTGCTTACCTAGTCAGCCAAGAGCTCTGTTTTCCTGTTCCCCAAGCACTTCCTGAGCCAGAGCAGACCATGGGGACAGTGCTGGCTCCTCTCCAGCGGGGCTGGGGCAGTGCCTCTTGGGCTCTAAGAGAGTGGCACTGAAGGTGGTGCCCCTCTGGTCACAGCAGCGTCTATCACAGGCAGTCCAACCTGCAAACACTTTGGGTCAGTGGAGCCCACAGCCCTCATCTGAGGGGGACCACTCACCCCCACTGGTGAATCTGCAGGCCTTCCTGCCTGCCTGAGCTCTTACTGCTCCTCCTGCTCAGTGCAGGTAACCTTTAGAGAAGCTGCTGCTGTAGGTGGGGAGTGCTGCTGGAGCAGCACAGAGGGTAGAGAGCTGAAGGCTGTCTGTGGCAGGAGACACCTGGAGACACAGTGCCAGCACCAGTGGTCTCTTGTCCCTCAGCATTGAGCCAGCCAAGAGCAGCATCGCTCCCTTCCGGGGCCTGAAGCGACCTCTGCAGTTCCTGGGGCTCTTCGAGACCTCTCTGTGCCGCCTGACTCACATCCCAGCCTACAAGGTAAGGGGGCAGGGGGCACTGGCAGGAACACCTGGGAAAGGCTGAAAGGGTGAGAACTGTTGACTGCCAGTGGGGTTCTAAATGGCTCAGGTGTGACAGCTGAGTGCTGACTTTTCAGTAGCTGCTTGAGGGTGCAGGAACACTGCCAGCAGGCAAGGCTGGTACCCAGGGGGCTTTCAGAAGGGTTGAAGAAGGTGGCTCTTAGGGAGGGGCCTGGGGAAATGACACTGCCTGAGGGACCAGGGTGTCTGTGATTGTTAGGATCTAAGGAGTGAAAGAAAAGTTGCATTGTAAACATCTTTCTGCCCCAAAGGTGCCATCTCTGGGCTGTGGGGTGACTCCATCTCTTTGATTTAGTCCTGTTAGCAGGGCACAGGGAGGTTGTAGCCTTTGACCTTTAGTCTTCCTGTCTCATGGAGGCTTCCCTGCTCCACCTCTTCTTGCCTGACTCTTTTTGTGCCCCCATGCCAGGTCAGTGGAGACAAGAATGAGGAGCAGGTCCTGAATGCCATCGAAGCCTACACTGAGCACCGGCCAGAAATCACCTCCCGAGCCATCAACCTGCTCTTTGACATTGCCCGCATTGAGCGCTGCAGCCAGCTGCTGCGGGCCCTCCAGGTGAGCCCCATGCCAGCCCTTACAGTCCCCTGGCCAGGGAAATGCTGCAGTCCCAGTCTCTTCTTGGCCCTGGGACACTGTATCTGTACTGGAGCAGTGGCTCTGAGTACCCCGATACTATCGGCAGCTTCCTGCTGTGCCTGGGCCCAGCCATACTTTCATGCCTGCTGCAGTCGCTACACGGCTCAGTAGTGGTTCAGTGGTGCTGAGGCTTCCTGTTGCTTGCCTGCAGCTGGTGATCACAGCCCTGAAGTGCCACAAGGATGACAAGAACATCCAGGTGACGGGCAGCGCAGCGCTCTTCTACCTGACCAACTCCGAGTACCGCACGGAGCAGAGCGTGCGGCTGCGGCGCCAGGTCATTCAGGTGGTGCTCAACGGCATGGAGGCCTACCAGGAGGTCACGGTGAGAGCAGCCTATGTCCCGCAGCTCCTGCAGGGCTCCTACCCTCTGTCACACCTTTAGCCTGGTTAGCATCTGAGTCTCCCAAGCCTCGGGGATGTGAGCCAAGACAGATAGCAGAGAGGCTGCCCCTTGTCCATGCGACAGACTCCAGCACGAGGCCAGGGAGGTGATGGTAGCAGGGTGGTAGTGGTCAGAGTGGGGGTGTGGCACACTGATGTCCAGCACTGCCTAGGAGTGCTGAGTTAGCAGAAGGAAGCAGCACAGTGCAGAGCGCTGGAGGTGACGTGGTGCTGCTGGACTGCAGAGTGGCAGCTGCTCCACAGCGCCTCCAGGCAGCGAGCGGCTAATGTGGCGCCTGTGGCCCCGTGTGAGCTCAGGGCACGGCTGGGGCGCAGGGCTGGAGGCTAGCAGGAGCTGGTTTCAGTGCCAGGCAGCAGGTTGCCACAGCCTCGTGGCCCTTTCTCCCCACCCAGGTGCAGCGGAACTGCTGCCTGACGCTGTGCAACTTCAGCATCCCCGAGGAGCTGGAGTTCCAGTACCGCCGCGTCAACGAGCTGCTGCTCAGCATCCTCAACCAGAGCCGGCAGGATGAGTCCATCCAGCGCATCGCCGTGCACCTTTGCAATGCCCTGGTCTGCCAGGTGGACAATGACCACAAGGAAGCTGTGGGCAAGATGGGGTTTGTCATGGTTGGTATGGTCCCAAGCTGCCTGCTTGTCCTTAACCCAGGCTAGCACAGTTCCCTTGCAGCAGCCCACCAGGGGCACTCAGCCAGAGATGCAACCTCACATTGTGACAGGAGGGAAGCAGAGCCCAGCAGTACCAACCCTCCCTGTGACCCACCCCTCCATGTGACACCTGCAGCCTTAGCAGCACAGAAGCCAGAGACAGGCTGCCCATGGGAGCAGGGCAGTTGTGTAACCTCAGGCTTTGCCTCTCCACCACACCGGTTCATTTCCAGACCTGTTGCCACCTTGTGACCGGTTCCTTCTCTGGCCTCAAAGTCTGCACCAGCTTCCCAGCCCATGCCAACCTACACCCCTCAGCTTCTCAGAGCCCACTGCTATGGGGCAGTTATGCCACATTGCAGAACTGTCACACAGATCAAAACTGACTTGACTGCAACTTGGACAGCTCAGGGACTGTGACATAGCTCAGCTCTGAGTGCTCTCAACATTGCACATAACCCAGTCCTACCAGGTCAGAGAATGGCTCAGGGAGGGCTCTGCAATGGGTCAAAATTGCACAAGGCCACAGTCTGGCTGTAGCCAGCCCTGCAGCTCTGCAGCAGCTCAGGCTCTTGAGCTGCTTCCCACTCTGCTCCTTCCTCTGCCCACAGACAATGCTGAAGCTGATCCAGAAGAAGCTGGCTGATAAAACGGTGAGTGCTTCCCAGCACCCTGCCTGGGGTATGGGGATCAGTGCAGAGAGCCAGCTCAGCTCCTCTGACAGACAGACTCCTCAGCTGATGCTGCAGGATGTCCCAGGGTGAGGCCAGGGGAGTGCCACAGGGAGGCAAAAATAACCCTCCATTTGCTGGCAAGCTGAAAGTGAGTAACCAGGCTTCCTGAGCTGTGGAGAGTGACAGCAGAGAACAGACACAAGTGGCATGTTTTCAGTGGGCTTCCACATTACCAAAGCTCTGCTTCAGTCTCCTTCTCTTTGGCTCTGTAGTGTGACCAGGTGATGGAGTTCTCCTGGAGTGCCCTCTGGAACATCACTGATGAGACCCCTGACAACTGTGAGATGTTCCTCAACTACAGTGGCATGAAACTCTTCTTGGAGTGCTTGAAAGTGAGTATGGTGACCTCAGCATGCAGAGGCAGCTGCCAGGGCAGGGTCCTTGAGGCAGCTCTGCCTGTGCTGCACAAACAAGTAAAAGCTCACAAGTTTTTTTACTCCCAGCCAGGAGAACAGACAAACTTGGCACAGTTTCTCTCTCCCCAGCCTGCACACATCCTCATGGGCAGGCAGCAGTGAGGAGTGGCCTCAGTTCTATCCTTTCCCATGTCCTTTTAACACCAGCAGTGCTGTTTGGCATCTGCTGAGTAGCCTTGCTCTCACGGGCAGCACTCAGCCTTTCTCCAGAGTCCTGCTTTGCTTCAGTGCTGCTCTTTGCTTGCTCAGGAGTTCCCAGAGAAGCAGGAGCTGCACCGCAACATGTTGGGCCTGCTGGGCAACGTGGCAGAGGTGAAGGAGCTGCGCCCGCAGCTGATGACAGCTCAGTTCATCGGTGTCTTCAGGTGAGGGCCCTGCTCTGCAGACCTGCACCTGACTTGCCTGGGCACCCTGAAACCTCTGAATGTTCTCCTCTCTCTTGGCAGCAACCTGCTGGAGAGCAAAGCAGATGGGATTGAGGTGTCCTACAATGCCTGTGGTGTGCTCTCCCATATCATGTTTGATGGGCCAGAGGCTTGGAGTATTTGTGAGCCACAGCGAGAGGAGGTTGTAAAGAGGATGTGGGCAGCCATCCAGAGCTGGGACATCAACTCCAGGAGAAACATCAATTACAGGTGAGGAAGAGAAGAGTTTGGCCCTCTCACCTGGGAGCCAGGAGTGTCACAGGAAGCAAGCACCAGCAGAGAGAAGAAAGAGGCATGGTGGAGTGCGGAAGCGTTGTTTAGAGTGAGGGACATCCTCAGGGACGTTCCTCAGTGAGGGTTTTGCAGCTTCCCTGTGTGCATCTCCCCAGGGCTGTTTGCTGTTAAAAGGCAGGTGGCTGGCTGGAGCTGGCACCCTCTTTAGGGGATGCTTAGATAGTTCCCAGAAATCCTTTGAGTGAAGCAGGTGGAATCCTCCTGAGCCCTTCCTGCACTGCCCTGTGACACAGACAGGCTTTGGATGCCAGGACCTCTGACATGCCAAGGGGCTCCTTGCTCCGGTATCCATGACTGCTCTGAGTGGCAACAGTGCTGAAAAGCAGCTCCTGCGTTTGTAACACCTGCACTGTTTCATACAGGTCATTTGAACCAATCCTTCGGCTTCTTCCCCAAGGGATCTCCCCAGTCAGCCAGCACTGGGCCACCTGGGCACTCTACAACCTGGTCTCTGTCTACTGTAAGTTCCCTCTTTGCCATCACATCCACTGCACTGCAGCTGAGGAGGACCTGAGCTTGTTGCCCCACCCCTGCCCTTTATAGCACTCCTGGAAGGGTCACCAGGACCTGTTTAACTCTTTGCAGCTGACAAGTACTGCCCACTGCTGATCAAGGAGGGTGGCATTCCCCTTCTGAAGGACGTGATCAAGATGGTCTCTGCACGGCAAGAGACCAAGGAAATGGCCTGGTAGGAGCCCACTGCACCACCATATACATGCAGCTCAGGGCTGCCAAAGAGGGGCCTGTGCTGGTGTGCACCAGGGGTGAGAAGAGAACAGAGGGGCAAAGCAGGGAAATGAGGGTGAGGAGATGAGCCTAGAAAGGTGTTCCTGGGTGGGCAGCACGCAGATCACCCAAGGCTGATGGACTGGGTGTGGAAGTGGCCTGCTGGAGAAGGGAGTCTTACTGCTAACAGCACCTTGCCCCAGTAGCCTCCAGCATCACCATTGCCCAGACTCCTGTGGGCTCCCTCACCACAGAGCTCTCAGGGGCTAAATGCCAGCTGCAGTGGCTAATCCTTGGCAGGCTGTGAGCCACTGCCTGCAGGATGAACACCCCAGAGGGGCAGCTGTGGTGGGGTGCATGCACAGCTAGCAGTGGATGCACATCTTGGAGGCTGCAGCGACACCCTGGCAGGGATCTGGCTGTGGGCAGGCCTTGTGTTGCTGTCCCACAGCTGTGGTGCAGCAGCTGCAAACTAAAGCCTCTCTCCTTGTCCTTGTTTTATCCATAGGAAAGTTATAGAGCACTGCAGTAACTTTAAGGAGGAGAACATGGACACTTCCAGATAGAGGCAAGCACCTCGTGCCTCCTGCCAGCACTGTTCCCAGCTTCTCTCTGACCCACTGTACATAGGGAGGACTCTTTCTGACTGTTCCAACTGCCTGTTGGAAGGAACCTTTGTGTGTGTGTGAGACCCCCAGTAGCTGAAGGTGACCAGGGGAGGAGGGAGGGATGTTTTGCACAACAGAAATGCTTTCCTGCCAGCAATGGAGTTTTTGTTCTGGAGTTTCAGGTTGGAGTTCTGTGTGTATGAGTTCTGTATAAACAAAGCCAGCTACAAGATGGATCTTTCAGCCTCTTTTAGCCCACACAGAGAGCTCCAGATGATCATGAGCTTGAAGCCCTGGCTGTGTGCTCCCTAGTGTGACCTTTTTATTGCTCACTTTTTAGACACCCTCCCTTTCTGCTGCCCTGCATGAGGATGTCCTGTCCTGTCCAGTCTGCAGGAACACCAGTCCTGAGGGGAAGTGGCTGCTCGATGGGGTGCAGGCAGTGACAAGTGACTCAATGGTTAGAGAGGCTGGAGGACACGAAGCAGCCACAAGTGACAGCTGGACAGGGAGGAGTAAAAAGCTTTTCCACTCAGTTCACTCTCTAGGGACTTTTATGGGAGACAAGTGGAAGCTTTGCTTTGTGGGTCCTTCAGAAAACATTCCTGGTAGAAGCCAAAGGTCTGTTTTGTCTGCTTTGATGGCACAGAAGGCTCTGAGAGCCCACCCAGCCTCAGCAGGTCAGGTGTGACCAGCAAAACCAGTTACACATCCCTGTCATCACAGAACAGCCTCTAAAGGAGCAAGGGTCACAAAGGGCTACCCCTCCTCACTGCAGCCTTTCACCACCCTGTAGTTCTGCTCTGTGCTAAGGGAAGGATTGCAGCTGCCAGAGACTCTACTTCCCCTCTGCAGAACAAGCTCCACTGGGCCCCAGTCCAGAGCAGCCTGTACCTTTCCTGCAGCTCCCAGTAAGGGACTGGAGCCAGTCTGCTCTTTTCAGTCTGCATCAGTGCAAGCCCAGCTCAGTGGCACAGCAACCTCACTTTACAGATGCTGCAAGTGGAAGTGCTGAAGTCCTCTCCTGAGAGGCCAGGCAGTGATCCCATGAAACAGCAGCCCTGCACCCTGCCCTGGCTTCCAGCAGCAGCGCTGCTCTAGTCAGCTGCGGCTGAGCAGAGCCTCAGTGCTCACTGAGGTATCTCCACCTGTCAGACTTGAGACCTGGAAAGGCTCCGGAAGGCAGAGGCCAAGCTCCGCCTCTAAGCCAGGCACTCAGCTCACAATGCAGTCCATCCTCGGAGCCCTCTGCTTGCCACAGTCCTGCAATTCCCAAAGGCTGCCCGGGAAGGGACTCGGGGAAGCTCCGATGTCTGGCAGCAGCACAAGGTGCTCCTTAGTACCCCAAGGAAGTGCTGCTGCAGAGCTGCCCTCAGGCTGTCCTGCAGCTCAGAGCTGCTGTCCTCCTTGCTCAGCCTATCTACAAACTGACACTTTAAGCACCGACAGCTGCCCTGGTTGCTTTCTGCCACGACGGTGTCATTGATGTCTCTTCCCTTTTAACCATTGGTCCTTTGTGTCCCTGTTGTCAGATCTGTACCTTTTTCTTTGAGTATTTTCCAAACTTATATATATTTTTGTGTCACTTTTGAATTGTTTTCATACAGTTTGCAAAACTTGATGAATTACACTTTTTTTGCAGTCCTTTGACTGAAATGTATTTTGCTCTCTTATTACTGTTCCCCAATAATTTGTGTCCCTGTAAGCTCTGAGACAGGGAAGCTCATGTCCAGGTCTGTTTTCTGTACCACATTTGCTAAGCTAAGACAGGCTGCAGTTGCTGCCAGCCAGCCCAGATGAGCCAGGCTCTGCTCCTTTAATGCTCCATTGAGTGCTGCTGTCCCTTGAAGGCTGCTTCAGGTGATGGTGCTACCCCTTTGGCTTCTTTCCTGATGCCCATACAGTGGCAGCTGCTGCACTAAAAATCTCAAATCAGGTGAAAAAGAGCACTGTGGACACTGTGTTGGCAAACCGGGAGCAAAGGGACACATTACAGATGTGAGAGCTATCAGAATGCCCACAGAAAGCAGCTGCCAGGTTGGGGAGACAAGAGGAGCTCAGCTAGGATCAGCCCCACTCCATAACCAGAGCCAAACAATCAGGCTTTACCCTAAGATTTTGGCACAGACAGACCAAGGGTTGTGGACATCTGACATCTTGTTCCCATCTGCCTCAAGACTCAGAGGGTTTGGTTTTTTTCCAAACCAGTGTCCCCAAGAGTTCAGCTGTTACTGGTCTCATTTGCCGCAAGCTGGAGCATGGTACCCTAATCTGCACCGAACTTAGTGCCACGATGTAACCTTCCACCCCCACAGCCCTCACCAAGCTCTACACAAGTGCTTCCAGTTCACAAGAGCTGTGGAACTGCTTATGATTGGCACTTACTGGCCTGATGCTTAACACCTAGCAGCAGCCTTCATCCAAAGCAAGCCAAGGAAGTCCAGCGCTGCTCTTTGTGACAATTAGTAACCATGCAGATGATTTCTCTGTCCTCTCTGCTTCTGTCACCCTGCACCTACCTCCTGCCTGGAATTCTGTTCAGCACTGACTCTCATCCAGTCCGTCACCATGGCTGAGCTTTTGCTGCAGTCATTCTGCTCTCTGCAAAAGATGAGTGGGAAGAAAAGTCTTGGAGCTGTGAGCCTCTCCCCTCTCCTCACTTGAAGAAGGCAATCAGCAGTGGGAGAGCAGCTGCGGGGGCAGTGTTCAGGCCTTGCTGCGTGGGAAGGAGTCTGCCACAGCTCAGGTGTTGGAGGGGAGCTTGTGCTGGAAAGAAGAATGAAAAGGAAACATCTGGTCTCCATGACAGCCGTTGGTGTGCAGCGGAGAGGGTAGTGGCAGCCAGGAACCGGTGAAAAGCAGTGTGGGGCTGGATGAGAAGGCAACTCTTGGAGAAGGACTGAGGAGATCCCCTGCTGACTGAGGCTCTTCTGCCTTTGGTTCCTGGCATCGGTCACCTGGTCTCTGTGATGCTTTTCTTCCTTAAAACGTTTCTAAGCTGCCTGTGTAGGAATTCCCTTGTTTTGCTTGAGAGAGCAAGCCTCTGTTTTCAGTCTGCCCATTCACCCCGAGGGCAAGAGGCCTGGTTCAAGTGTTTGTACATGGTGAAACAAGCAAAAACCCAACGATGCACAATTGCTGCTTCCTTACGGTTCCCAATGAGTTAACTTTTCTGTTGCATCCATTGGATACCTGCTGTGCATTAAACCCAGTGCTTAACAGCCTCTTCCTCCCTTGGTCTGCAGATGTGGTCTCTCTGGGTAGGCTGCTGGGCCGCGTGCTGCGCTTCATTACAAACGAAGGACCTCCACGTGTTGGTGGTGCAGTCGAGTGGCTTCTCTTGTGCCACCAGAGACAATCCTGATTGCCCGCAGAGAAGAGGCACAGAGGAAGGGCAGACTGCTCTGAAACCACGGGAGAGGGGACAAAACGTCAGAATGGTATCTGACTGAACTTGGTAATAGATCTGCAGCTTGCACTCCATGTCCTAAGCTGTGACCTCTCCCCATGGCTGGATCCCACGTCCCAGGCACTGCCCCTCATTGCACCTGCAGCCAGCACCGCTGCACAAGTCCCTGAGGCCACCGCTGCCAGACCTCAGTGGGAAGCAGCCAATGGGGCAGGGCCCAGGACCCCACCAGGCACGAAGAGGCACCAGCACTCCCCTCATCCGAGCTGGGTCTCAAACCGCCTCCTGTCCAGGGTTGCTGGATGTGCTGCTTCAGGCAGCAGAAGGACGTTGAGACCCAGAAGAGTGCACAACACAGGCTGGGCCCTCCCCAGGGGGCTCACCCACGTTCCCTGGCTGTCAGAGCACCAGCACTGCCTACCCCCTACCACCACGCTGAGGCCCAGCGGGTGTGCGTGAGGGTGTTGCTGCCCGCCCTTAAATAGGCGCCAGGAGGGCGGGGCGAAGAGGAGGCGGGGCGAAGAGGAGGCGGGGCAGCGCGCTCCAGGAGGCGTCCTCACAGCAGCGCAGGTCCCTGATTGGCTGAGCCGCGGCTGACCGCTCTGAGCTGCCCCCTCAGGCCTCGCCCCTCCCCTGCCCGCTTGGGCGCCGCTGCCGTTCCCGGCGCCGGCGGAGCGGGGCTGTGGTGCAGCTCTGCTCACGTCCCTGCGCCGCTCCGGGCCCCTCCCGCTGCCAGTCCGGGCGGCGTCTGTGTGTATGGCGTCTTTAAAGCAGGCAGCGCAGCAGGCCCCCACGCTCACGGCACTGTAAGGCTTGGTAAGCGCCGGCTCAGGCCAGGAAGTGTCTGGGGGTTCTGCAGCCTCTGTGTTTACCCAGCAAACAAGAAACAAAGCCAAAAAGAAAACAAAAGACCTAAACTGGTTGTTGGAAATTTAGAGTATAACTTTCATTAACACTTCAACCCAGCTGCTTCAGATAAACCCTTGAAGCATCCTGTGCAGCCAGGTGCTTACTGGGAACCAGCAGCTGGCCTCTGGCTCGCAGGGACTTAGAACCATCCAGACCTCCCAACTTGTGCCCAAACCACACCCAGAATCTGCTACTTTTCAGGTCCTGGAGGATGAATTTGCAAAACCAGTGATTTTTATTCACAAAGGCACTCAGCCAGGCACAGCCTCTGCATTTCTGCTTAGGGGGTGGAAAGCGGCAGCTGAAATAAACAGCCTGGGAACGAACGGGCGCCGCTGGCTTCGGGGCAGCCGACACCGAGGCATGAGCACCGGGCCTGCGTGAGCCAACCCCGCCCCGCCGCCCGCGCTTCCGGGCCGCCGCCGCCGCCATGGGCCCGGGCGGGGGCTGGGTACGGGCTGCGCACACGGCGCTGAGTGGGGCTCTGACGCTGGGGCTCCTCCTGCACCGCACCGGTGAGGCGGGGCCGCCTGGCCGGGGACGGGGCGCCTGCGGGTCGGGCTGGGGCGCGGGGCGGCGGTGGGAGCCCAGGACCTTCTTCCCTTGCCAGCTTCTCCCGTTCTCACCGCGACCCTCTGGCCTCTTTCTCCTCGGCCCCCTACCCGTGGGTGCCGGGCCGCTGTGTTAAGGAGTGCCGAGCGCTTCCCCAGAGCCGCTGCTGTCTTTTTGGGTCCCTTTCAGACCTGCAGAAGCAGGAGGAGCGCGGGGAGCTGCTGCAGCCGCTGGCCTTCGTCCTGCTGGTTTTGTGCTCGGTGCTGCTGTACTTCAGCGTGTCTCTCATGGATCCGGGTTTCGTTAAGCCTGAGGGAGCGGAGGTATCACCGGGGATGGGGGGAGGCTTTCATTTTCCCCGCTGCGAGATAGGAGGACTCTGAAACAGTTTTCTGTTGCGCTGACATGAGGGAAGCAGCCAGAGCGGGAGGCCAGGCCGGGCCGGCTGCAGTTGCACACTCCAGCTGCTGACGCTGCAGTACCCTATGAGCTGTGTCCATGACCTGGTTGGGCCAACCACCGCTAAGGGGTACAAGGGCACAGACCCGAAAATGAACGTCAGGATGGGAAGAAAGTGCTGCCTGCAGCTCTGTTTTGCCCAACTGTTGGTGGAGTTGCTGCCCGCTCAGGACGAGCACACAGCCAAGCAGAGGCAAGCAACTGGAGGTGCAGAGTTTCAGCTTCAGTCACAGTTGCTCCAGGCTCATTTCTGCCGTTTCAGGCATCATCACTGCCGCAGGGGGGCTGTGTTATGGGTGGGTTGCTATGAATCAGTGGCACTGCTGGTCATAAGAGGACATCTGTGGAGTCTGACCTTGGCTGTTGGTCCAAGGTCTGGCACTGGGGTTGCTGTGGCATCTTGTCCACAAAGATTTCTGCCTCTGTACAAACATTCTGCTGGCTCCTGCTGCACCTCAGCTGTCTGCAGCCCCAGCAGGAATGCTGAGGAGTTCTGTTTAAGCTGACAGAGAACCTTCGCTGCCTGTTAAGGATAGAGCTCAGCCCTGCCGGGTCAGCAGACCCCAGGCCTCCTGGTCACCCCCTCTCCTGTTTTGCAGGCAGGCGAGCATGAAGCCCAGAGCATGACACTGCCCCAGGTTCCAAGTGGCATTCAGGACATCCCGACACGGCGCTGCGGCTACTGCCTGCTGAAGGTGCGCACTCTTGGGGCTGGAAGAGGATGGGCTAAGACATTTGCAAGCTTGCATTTGCTGACAACATCTTTGTTTAGTTGCTGTCGATGGTGTTTCTCTGCTCTGCCATCACTGCCCAGCGGTTTGGAGGCATGGCACACCTGGTTAATGTCACAGGTCGCCTTCTGCTGCAGAACTCCCAGAAGTAAATACAGCTGGCACCTAAATGCACATGCAGCCCTGGATGGAAGAGTGAGCCAAGCAAACTGTAGCTCAAACTGGACACTGGCACATGTGCTAGTTTTACAAGGCTGAACCAAGTCCCTCTTGGCTCACAGAAACAAAGAACTTTTGCCACGGGAAAATAGGATTCTCTTCTCCTGCAGCACTGGCAGAAAGGGTATCCTGATAGAGAAGCAGTCAGATGTGACATACAGGAAGTACTGATAGCTGTGGGTTTGCTTGGAGGCTTAAAACTGATAAAACATCAGCCTGAGTTGTGAAAGAGAGGAAGAAGGAGAAATTAGAGCAACTAAATTAGCTCTTAGAAGAGTTGGCCTGAAGCCAGCAGTGCCTATCTTAGGCCGACCCTTAGCAGTTTAATAAAGTCTGGTGCTGTCCCAGCTTCCATGAATTCCTGAAGAACATCTACCAGGAGAAGCCAGCAGGAAATGCTGGCAAAACACATAGAGGCTTCAGGGAAGCAGTGCTCTTCTCTGCCATGGTTGGCATCTCCTGGCGCTCAAGCTGCTTTTCCTGGGCAAGGGTCTTGAGTTGGCAGAGTAGAGAAACTTCACTTCCTGCAGTCCCCAGGCCCCATCGCTGCTCTTCAGTAGCTGCGGTCCTGGCTTTCCACCTCAGCACTCTGCTCCTGCTTTCCTGCATTGGCTGATGTGCCCCAGCTCCCTGCTGGACTCCCAGCAGGCAGCTGGCACAGGTAGGGGTTGTAGCAGTGTGGGAGCTGAGCTGGAGCCTCCTCTGGATCCGGACCCAGGGAATTCCAGTCCCCCTCTGTGCCTCCTCCCTGTTGTGCTGTTATCTCAAAATAGGGCATGTTTGGGGCAGCACTGCTGCAGAGGAGGATGATGCCTGTTGCTCTCTCTGCCAAACAGGGAGCTGAGCAGCCGTGGCCCATGGCTAGGGGGCCTTTTGTCTGTGTTTTGCAGCAGCCGATGCGAGCACGGCACTGCCACCTGTGCCAACACTGCGTGCGGCGCTACGACCATCACTGCCCTTGGCTTGAGAACTGCGTGGGAGAGAGGAATCATCCCCTCTTCATCGTCTACCTGAGCGTGCAGCTCCTGGTGCTGCTCTGGGGGGGGCAGGTTGCCTGGTAAGGCATGGAGTGGCACTTTGACCTCTGAGATTGCCAGAAGCTCTGCTGCTCCTGAAGCCCTGCTGAAGGGGTGATGTAGTCCAGCAGTGGCTAGACTGGCTTCACCTCTCTGCATCTTAGAGATCAGCATCTTGGAGTCCCCAAGGAGCAGCACAGCTGATCAGTACTTGGATCTGATAGTTTGCCTTTCATTGGTCCTCTTTGGTTGCAGCTCTAGTTAACAGCATCAGCAGTACAACTGCTGACTGCTTTGCTTCGGTTACTTCAGTCTGACCTCTGTGTCAGTCCAAGTCCTGGGAACTCCTGTGGGGCCTTAGCTGCAGCCTGCTCTGGAGGGGGTTAACTGAAGAGGATGGTCAGGAACCAGCAACTTTTAATCTTCCTAGATTATAAATCACTGCTGGTGGTGTCTCTTGAGAGCTTAGAGTACCTTAACTCTTTGTAGAACCTGGCTAGGAGCTGTTTAGTCAGACACAGAGGTGCTGTTGGATTTGCTTGGGCTCTGCAGCAGCTCTCTGACCACAGCTGTGTTGCTCTTTGGATTCAAAGGTCAGGCCTCAACTTCGAGCAGTCCTGGGACTGGCTGAAGCACAATGCTGTGCTCCTCATCTCCTTCTTGCTGATAGTCACATTAAGCACTGTGGTCCTGCTGCTGCTGGTCTCACACCTCTACCTGATCTCCTGTAACACTACCAGCTGGGAGTTCCTGTCCCACCATCGCATCTCCTACCTGAGGCACTCGGGGCTGGAGAACCCTTTTGACCAGGGGCTGGTCCTCAACCTCTGGAGGTTCTTCTGTTCCTGCCACCTCACCACGTGGGAGCAAATCTATTTGGCCAGGAGGGCCCAGCCTGTCTAGTGACAAGCACTCCTCTGCTTTTGCTGCTGGGAAGCGGCAGCTATGACAGAGCCAGAATCTGTTCCTGTGCCCTTCCTTCAGCACAGCTCTCCCTGGGAACTGCAGTGCCTTGGTCAGTGCTCCTGGACATGTCACAGAGGTACTGGAGTAAACATCTGGGCAGTCAAAACCCAATTTCCTCATGACTGTGCGCCTCAACTTTGTTCTTTTCACAAAGCTTTGAGGTTTGGAAGCGTTCATGTGCTTGAGAAACTGCTGGAGGGCACCAGTTCAGCTGTGGGCTTCATCAGCCCTGAGCAGCTTCCTGGCAGCTCCTTTCAGCTGAGGGTGTTGACGGTTCAGACTGGTTCATTCCAGGCCAGTAAGGATCACACTTCAGACACTGCCTGCCCTGAATGGTCTCTGCAGGTAACTTCAAGCTCAGGCCCTTCCTGTAGCTCGTGTGGACAGAGGCAGGACCAGAGCTGGGCACTTCCTGCCTAGCCCAGGCAACACTGAGGGTAATGCTGCTGCTGCTGTCTCACATGCCAGTGAGGTTGGAATGAAAGAACTGGCAGCTGCAGGCAGGAGGACAGGTTTTAGGTCCTGCTCATTGCACTGCTGTGAGGGGTGCTGGTAGCTCTCCACGACAGCAGTGGGCTCACTTGTTCCCATGCTTAATAAAAGACCATGCTGCAGGCTTCCATGAGGAACTCAAAGGAAGATTGGGATGACCAATTTTAGCTTTAAGAACAGAAGAGGTCGTGGGGAGGATTTCAGTCCTGACCTTTTTCTGTTTATAAAGCAAACCAAAAACAAACCAAATAGCACCAAACAAAACCTTAGGTAAGATTGCCTTGGGTATGGAGTGAACACCAATTCAGGAGCTCAGCTGGCAGGGTGCACTCAGGGTTGGAGGTTGCTGAGCTCTGCTGTCAGCACAAGCACAAGCTCAGCAGGGTGGGCCCAAGCCACTTTGAAAATAGAAGGATCCCTTTTGGACCAGCTCCAGAGTCTGTAACCTGTGTCCACTCTGGTTTGCTTAAGGCAGAAATTCTGCCAGAGGGATGTCAGGCAGCCAGGAAATGTTCTCCTAGCAGTACTCCACCATCCAGAGAGGACTCCCACACTGTCAATGTGATCCTGCTGCTGAGTAGCTCCTCTGCCCTGCAGCAGACACTGCTTCTTCAGGTACCAGTCAAAGGTTTGCCAGCAGGAGGATTCTTTGTGAAATGCACGAAGATGGCAAGTTGCAGCCTTTGTTTGCTCTGCTCTGAGCTCTCAGAGGTTGTCTCAGCCTGTTTTGGTCCTGTGTGCCTCTCCTGGAACCCAGACTCTGGTTTTTGCCTCTGCCCACCCCTTGGAGACAAACTGGAGGACTCAAAGCTGTGCCTCCCACCTTGTCCTCAGTGTGATGCTTCACTTCTTTGCTCAACAAAGCCAACATGAATTGAAGAGAAGATGTCTGTTATCAGAGACAGCTACAGGAGCTGGTACCAGCCAACTGGAATCACCTATAGCTCAGGATTTTCCACTGTCCCAAATCATTCCTTGGGTGTCCCCACAGACCCAGGATACAGGCACTGATGAACTTGTGCAGAGACTCCTTTACTGCAGTCCTTTGTGGGGGACAGCTGAGAGCCTGTAGTCTGTACACAGACAGCTTGAGTGAGAAGGAAGAAAACATCACCGTGGGCATTTAAAGAGAAAGGCGAGACCCTGCCTGTTGAGCAGTGTGGTCAGCCCTGATCTGAGACACTCAGCAAACACCGAGGGGAAAAGCTCAAGTGCCTTTATTTTCCAAAAAACAGCAGGGGCAAAGCTGGGGCTTCTCTGTGTCATTAAAAACGGCAGCTGAGAGTGGTTGCATTAAAATCGTTCTGGTGGTTGTATTAAAGTTCACCCTTCTCCGACACAGAGTCAGGAGTGGGGATGGGCAGGAAACGCCCACAGGGGGAATACTGCACATCCTGGAGCCAGGGGAGATGTGGCCACCTCCTGCCCTTACGGGACATTAAAAAGCCACACTGGTCACTGTGGCTCTCTGCAGTGACCTGGGCTGCAGCCATGATTTGATTCCATTAAGTTTGATCCAGCTTAATTCCTAGTTTTCCATCCCTGCTGAGCAGCAGCAGGCACCTCTAGCCCAGCACTGATTGCTTCTGGAAGGTGACTGGCAGGGAGCAGCCCTCTGGCCACAGGGGCGAACTCAGCTCGCAGGGCACCCTCCCCCCGGGGCCACCAGCACTGCCAGCTCTCAATCCTGTTGACTTTTCCACTGCCCGTGCCAAGTCCCTGCCTCTTTTGCAAGGTGGTAGCAGTCTGTCCGTGTTCTTACAGGCTGGAATCAAACCTCTGACAGGTGGCTGGACACGAAGTCAAAGTCCTTGAAGGCAGCCTGCTCCCTGCGGGTCAGCAAAGCAGCCTGCTCCGGGGGGGTGAGGAGGGGCTGCTGGGATGTGAACTCCTCGTCAAAGTTGCTGACGTCAGCTGGATCTCTCAGAGTGGGCACAAAAGGGGGCTTCAGAGCGCGGGCGAGCAAAGCATCCCAGGCGATTCCCTGCAGGGGAACAGGCCAGATTGACATGGAGGGGGAGGGCTGCAGCCTCCTTCCACATGCGTGCAGCTGTCTCATTTCTACTGATTACGAGAGAGAATTGACAGAAGGCCCCAGACCAACAGCACAGCCTGCAGGGCGTGGAGAACGTGCACAGCCTCAGGCTGTTCTTAGACACAAAGCTACAGCTCAAACTGTACTAGGGAGGGGCAAATCTAGAGCTGAGCTGTGGACTTCCCAGCAAACTCTGCTGACATCCAGGTTCTGTTCTCGCTGCAGCCAGGAGCTGCAAGGCTGATAACCTCTGGCAGATGGGTAATGGCCAGGTGGAATGGCAACAACTTTGCCTGGAACAGAGGGACCCCCAGGCCCAAAGCAGTTTCTCTTGGGGGTCACCAGCCAGGCAGGGATGCAGGTTTGTTTTGCACAGAACAGCACCATCGGGAGCAAGGAACTGCCTCTGGAAGCCTGCAAGTCCCAGAACGCAGAGAAGGGAACACTCCTCAGAGATGAACTGAGCACATTCTGGGGCACAGCAGTGAGGTGCAACAAAAGCTGCCACGAAGATCTCAATGACAGCCGACAGAAATATGCCTCAAGGCCAGCAAAGAGCAAATTGCTCTCAGCTCAGACTCAAGAGATGAGGGAGCAGGATAAAGTGAGTTCCCACCTTGAAGAAGGGCTGAACTTTGATCTCTTCTGCATCTCTTTCCCCTGCTCCCAGCCTACGCTCTGGACACTTGCGAAGAAGCTGCAGGAAAGATCAGTTCAGAGTGAAACAACTGGAACAAGGATGGACAGAAAAGTTCCAGAGAAAGCCCTGAGCAGCCTGACTGGGCCCTCAGCATCTTCTCATTCCCATGCTGCAGCAAGGTCATGACCTGCTGGTGACAGCTCAGACCCAGCTCCCTGCAGACAATTTGCCAGCTTCAGTGAGGTACCTGCTAGAAACTGCAGGAAGCAGCTCATGTTAACTGTGACTGCTGGGTCACATCCCACACCTGAGCCATCTCCACTCAGTGGCTCTGACACTCCTGCTCTGGATCAGATTCAGCAGCAGCAGTAAGGAGCCTACTCAGGCATCCTGGCAGGAGAGCAGCAAAAGCACGTTTATGTTTGATATGTTCCCTTTGCCTGTGCAGGCAGCTCCAGGCACATGGAGACCCTACAGCTCCTCAGAGTCCCTCTGGATCCCCTCGCAGCAGCTGTCCCTTCCCCGGGCTCCCAGAGCCCCTCAGAGGCGTTACCTTGCGGGTGATGGACAGAGCCTCGGCGGAGAGGAACCGCGGGTACTGCACCTCGTCGTTGACAATGCTGTCGAAGACTTCCTCCTCGTCATCTCCGGGGAACGGTGCCTGCAATCGCAGCCTTTCGTTGTTGAACGCACACAGCAGCTGCTCCTCACCGCTGGCAGCAGCCAATTCTCTCGGGTGGCTGGGCACCGCTGGTACCAGGAGTGCTCAGAAAGCCTCTTAGGGGGCCGCCTTACCTCTCCCACGAGCATCTCATAAATAAGCACACCCAGTCCCCACCAGTCCACAGCCCGGGTGTAGGAGATGTCTGTCAGCACTTCTGGAGCCAGGAACTCGGGGGTGCCACAGAAGGTGCTTGTGCGGTCCCCAAAACCTATTCCTGGAGGAGGAGAAGGCTTCTGTAAAGTCCAGTCCATGGTTCTCCTGCAGCCTCACCTCTGCAAGCTGTGCTTTATCCCTTGGCATCAGCACTCATTGCTGCTACCTGGGCAAAGGTTCTCAGCAGAATTCACTGATGCCAGTAGGGAAGGACAGAATGTGAGGCCCCCTAACAGCGCAGGGAAGAAACACAGAGTGCAGGGCCACGGGGACCTGCTGCAGGCTCCCTTGTACACACTGTAGTACCCTGCAGCCTGAACAAAACAGCAGACTGTGAACTCCTGAAGGCCAAAGGACAGAGTGCTCCTCCCAAGCTGACCATGGTCAGGCAGGGGAGGGAGCTTTGTTGTTTGGTTTGTTGGAGGTTCTCTGGCTTGGTTTATTTGTGAGAGTTACAGGCGGCCGCCTCAGTATCTCTGTCTGTGGGTCCCAGATAGGTTCTGATGGCTGAACCTCAGCTGCTCACCTTCCTTGCACAGTCCAAAATCTGCAATCTTCACAAATCCTTCAGCATCTAGAAGGAGATTATCCAGTTTCAGGTCCCTGCAGGCAATGAAGACAGAAAATGGTGAGTGAAGCCTGAGCACTGGCACCCAGCATCTCTTTTTGCCAGTGGCAGAAGTTAGATGCTAATAAAGAGAGTAAAACCTGGAGCCTGGGTTAGCTCCTGTGTTACTTGGAAGATTCCCCTTAATTTGTTGCTATTTTCCTCTGCATGAAAGGCTCTCAAAGCAGCTTGGAGCTGAGTGGGACTTATCCATCTGGAAAAGAGCATCCCACAGCAGCATAACTGACAGCTTTGCTATCACAGCAAAGAAGCAAGCAGGGTCTGAGAGGTGTCCCCAGAGCACACTGGCATGACACAGAGGGCCCAGCACCTGCATGGCAGGGGGAGAACTTCAAGCTGGCTTCCTATGCTGTGCCCACAGTGAGTATGCTGGCAGCAACACATGGGGAAAGCAAAGAGAGAAGTGAGAAATCTGAGCAGAAAAGAGCCCCAGGCTGAGCTGCAGAAGACTTCCAGGCAGTGGAGCTGAGCCCTGATTCTCGGCTGCGTTACCTATAAACAATTTTCTTCCCATGCAGGAACTGGAGCCCCAAGACTACACAGGCTGCATAAAACCTGGAAGAGAGGAATAGTTCTCAGGCAGCACAGTGATAAGCAAGGTAAAAGTTACTGGTGCCTGGGAGCTGAGCTGATGCCAACTCACTGTGCCACGTGCTCTGGGAAGACATCTTCGTGTATGCGCATCATGAGGTCCCCCCCCGGGGTGTACTCCATCACAAAGCAGGCGTGGGTGGGCGTCTGGAAGCAGGCAAACATGGTCACCAGGAAGGGATGATCAGAAGAGTTCACCACTTCAAATATTCGCTTCTCACAGCTCAGGCTGCCAGGGTTCAAAGGAGGAAACCATCAGTGCCAAAAGGTGGCAGAAAAGCCTGAGCTGAGACAGCCAGGAGGACAAAGAGAACTTCCACATCTTGAGCTGGAGAGAGAAAAGGTGAGGGCCAAACAGCACTCCCCGACTGCTTCCAAACCTTGGGCTCCAGAGCATGCTCCAGGTGTTACTGCAGCAGAAGCTGGAAAGCAGCACTGCTAGAAAGCTCCCTGTTCCTGGTTTGAGTTTCCCAAGGCTTTGTTTAAACTTTCTGGTGCCATGAGCAGCACACAGGGTGCCCACTGAGATGTGGTCACCGGTGTGTGAGGCAGCCTCTGGCAGCAGCAGCAGCTCTGAGCAAAGCTCACCTCTCCATTTCATCTCTCCTGATGATATCTTTTTTCTTCAAGGCTTTGATAGCAAACAGCTTCCCAGTTGCCTTGTACTGGGCCAGCAGTACCTGAAAGACAGCAGAGAAGCTGCACTCAAAACAAATCTGTTACTGACTCTGACTCCCTGGGACACAAACTATTCTTGTCCACTCCAGGCATTCTCTGCACCCAGCTCAAGCAACTGCCAAACCTAAGCACTTTCTCCTATGACTCTGTGCTGCTGCAGCAGCCCAGAGAGTGCCAGGCTCAGCTGCATTCCCTTCATGAACAGCAGTGTCACAGCTGGCCCCAGGCTCTGCAGCAGGCAGCTGCACATGGTCTGGGGGAGGGAATCACAGCACTGCTGATCACCATGGCCATGAGAGGAATGGTGCTGCTGCACTTCAGGAATGACTTTGCCCACACCCAGGGTGGTCTTCTACAGGCTTCAAAGCCAGAACCCCAGAGCTCTGCCTGTTCACCACAGTTACCCAGCCAGTAGTGTGTGGCTGTGCTGGCTCTGGTTTGGGCATCTGCATGGCCACAAATCTCTTCTGTGCTGCAAGGTTTCTACCAAGGCTCAACTTCACAGGCACAGACCTGCTGCCCCTGCTCCACAGCACAGAGCCTTCCACACTACCTTCCCAAAGTGGCCACGTCCCAGCACAGCAATGCAGTGGAAGTCCTCGAGCTGGACTGGCCTCTTGCTGTAGACAAAGAAAGAAGAACTGCTGAGACAACTGCCAGGAGATGCAAGAACAGGAAATGAAGAGGGGTGGGCAGGATAGCAAAGAACTGTGCCAACCACTGCTTGCCTAAGCTGGAATCTTGCAAACTCAGGCTGGCTGCTGCTCTTCTGCCACTGAGAAAGGAGCAGGTAACACAAAGGGAGGAAACTGCTCCCAGTGGCAGCAGGTTGGCTTCTGTGTGTACTGGCAACAGCAGCAATGCCTCTGGCTCTCCTGGGCTCACTCTTGCTGTTACTCCCCATGCCAGGATCGGTTCCCCTCCACCTCCATGTGTAGAGCAGTACAATTCAGTTTCACCTGCACTGCTCTCAGCTGTGCCCATGGTGCACCAAGTGCTGCAGGACAAGGGCACGAGGAGAAGTTCTCTGACAGGGACTGGCAATGGAACACGGTGAGACAGGAGACAGAAGCTGTTGTTGGACAGAAGTAGCTGAATAAAGACATGCTGTGGGATGTTGTGTCAGCCACAGGCTGTTACCAAGGAAACTGGCAGCAGAATTGCTGGGAGAGGATTTGCAGGCCCAGCCAGCTCACACCCGCAGAGCTGCAGCCCAGGATCATCTCCAAAAGGCTGCACACTCCACGCTCCCCCAGCGAGCGACATGAAGAGCAGAGCACTGGCCCAGGAAGGACTCAACTCTCTCCTCAGCCTTCTGAGGTCTTAAGGTTGGACCCCTCCAAAGTGCTGATGAAATTCTGAACATGATTTGATGCTCTTCAGGTCATTTGTGCTTTTTTGGTTAGAAGTTGATCAACAACAGTAATTTGTTTCCTTTGGTGTATTTATTGCTGTGTCTCCCTGTTGCATACAAGCTGTGTCCACACAACTGCCACAGACTGCCAGCAACTCACTGCTTGTGGCTCCTGCCTGCAGTGAGGCCCTGCAGCTTGCCTAGCAAGAACAGCAGAACTGTGCCAGTGCCAGAAGTGCTTCAGAGGCACTCTGGGATGCAGACTCGTCTGAGTGTGCCACAATATAAAGCTCAAACACCAGGGAGCACTGGAAGGCAGTCAGGTGGCTGCTGGAGTCACCTCTCACACTGCAGTGCTGGAGTTAATCAGCAAATAAGGCCCAGCAGGTATTTGCACAAGCTCAGAGCAAATCTCTCATGGAGCTGCCTGCACTCAGTGCTGGAACCCGGAGCACATCCTCAGCAGAGCTTCAGGCTGCACACTTCACAGTGCCTGCCCAGTGCCACTCAAACCTGTGCTGCCCACAGTTACCTTGGAGATGCTGGTATTTGGAGTTCTGTTACAGCAGAGCTGGAGGACTTTTCCTCTACATGCAGCCTCTTCAGGCACTAGGAACAGAAAGACAATGACAGGGTCACGTTCTCTGGAATCACCAAGTCCCACCTGAACACCCACATTTTCACCTCTGTTATGACCCAGCACAACTACAGATTCTTGCTGTTGGTCATCAGCTCTGCTTGGAGGGAAGCAGCACAAAACCAGGTTGTCTGTGGTCACACTAAGATTCCCATGGATCCAGAACAGGTTGTCTGTGGTCACACTAAGGCATTCCCATGGATCATTTTTGATGGGGCCAAGCCTTTTACCATAAATACTTTGGAAAGTCTAGGATAAAACATTTCCTTCCCAGGGAAGAAAGCATCTCCTGTCCCAGACTGAGTCACAGTGCTCCAGGAAAGCAGCTTCCTCTGTGTGCAAAGCCAAACGGGCAGGCTCCTCAGCCATTCTGCTGCTCACAGCTTTCCTGCTCCTTCCTGTCCAAAAGCTGAGCTGCTCTTGGCTTTTCCCATTTTCTTTAAGACAAGGAATTTCACCTGGTCCTAAAAGCCTGCTGAGCCTCCTCCCCTGCTTTCCTTGGACTAGTGCCCCGGGCTCCCAGCCCTGCAGTGACACCAACCCCCAGAGTCCCCTCTGAGCCCAGGTGATTACCGGAGAGTCCACAGGCGACAGCAGGGACTCCTTGGAGCTGCCCAGCAGGAAAAGCCGTGGCGGCTTGGCTGGGCTCTCAGCAGCAAACCTCAGCTTGGCCACAGGGAAGTCTCTGCAGTTGCAAGAGAAGACTGGAGATTGCCTCAGGGCAGGACACTGCACACAGACACCTCAGCATGCCCCTGCCTCAGGAGCAAAGCCCAGCACTGTGCCCTGCCTGTGAAGGCATGCAAGCCCCAAAGCAGCAGAAAAGGAGCTGGGAGGCTGCTGCTTGGCCTCACGCCCCAGAGGTGCTCTCTGATGCTGTAAAATTAACAAAGGCCTGGGAATATCAAAGGCTGCGAGCAGGAATGTAAAGGAACTCCTGATTTCAACAGTACCACCGTGGCTGAGTCTGGTTGCTGTGCTAGGCTCTGTGGACCAAAGCAGAAGAGCCTCTTCCAGAGGGACTCCTCTAAAAACTAATTCCAATAATTAAAAAAGATTCTGGGGGAGTTTTCTTCTACATCACATCTAAAAGCTTGGCTGTGTACCTTCTGAGTGCTGCTTGGTGCTGGTGGCTGGGCTGTAGGCAGCCTGGCAGAGGAGTGCGGGCACCCTGACCTTGCACACAGCTCAGTGACCGCCCTGGTGAGGACTCTCAACCAGGGCCATTCTCTTCCCCCTTGCAGCACATCTTGTGCTGTGCATATAACTCTGTTATTGCTGTTCTATCACAGTCTTCCCTTATCATCACTTTCATGGCCACAGACCTTGCTGCAGAGGAGAAGCCAGGTGCTGAGGGTGCCCTGAATCTGGGGCACACTGCTTGTGAGGGCAGCAGCTCTGAAGTGGGCACAAAGGGAGACCAGAGCTGGGCACAGCATTTGAACACTCCACCAACCTCCCCTGGTTTCGGGCAGCCTTGGCTTTTCCCAGACCCCTCAGCTCCGTTCCTTTGAGACAGTTCTCAGTAGCAGCCTTCTGCCTTGTGCAAGGTGCAAGCAAGACTTTGAGAATCTGCCCGGCACCCACTGCAGTGCCCCCAGCCAGGCTCAGCTCCTGTCTCACCTGCTCCCTTTGGCCATAGGCTCAGCAGGGCTGTGTGGGGCAGCTGTGGAGAAGTCTGTATGGCTGGGGTCATGCACGGGGGGACTCAGGCTGCTGATGGAGCTGCACGGAGGGAGGAAGCTCATCATCAGGCGACCCCAGGCAGCCACGTTGATGTTCAGCTGAGGAGCTCGGAGGAAATCCTTCCCTGCAAGAGTCAGTGTCAGAGCACTCCTGAGGCTCCACCACCCAGACTGCCCCGGGTTACTCAGAAAGAAGCCCTCTCTGGCCACCCCACCCGCGGCAGAAAGGGCTTCTTTCAGGGTGGACAGCTGAGTAATGATGGCAGTGGAATAGATCCTCAGCTCCACTGAACCCAGCTGTGCAGAACAGCACAGCTGGGCTCAAGCAGACATTACATAAAACAATTCAGACAGATTTTGGCTGCAGACTCTCCTCTCTTTCAATACTGCCCCTACTCCTGCAGCCTGGGAACAGACAGCTTCTGAAAATGTCTTAACAAGAGTAAAAAATTCAGGATGCTTCCATTATTTTAAGTGCTTCCTGAAGAATATAAAATCTCCTTAGTTCCCACTGCCACGAGTGCTCAGCACATACAGTCTTGCCCTCTTCAGCTTCCCAAGAAAGACTCTGCAGGCAGATAAGAAAGCCTGGAAGTCACTGCAGCCCCTGAGCTGCTCACCTGAGCTGCCAGCTCTGTCCACCTGGCAGGCTGCAGCCTGTTGTGCCCTGTCTCCTGGAATTCAGCTTTCCAGAAATCCTTCCAATGTCTGGTCATCAGTAACAGCACTGCTGGTTACAGCAGTAGAGCTTAAGCCCTGTATCTGGCCAAAAAGCTGCTAAATAGCACTAATTAGATCTTCCTCAGAATAATTGTAACTGGAAACACCTCAGCAACATCTCTGTGGACACCACACCACAGCCCAGCCACCTGCAGAGTCTGTGACTGACCAGACACAGCCACCTATTTGCACACAGCAATTAGCAAGCACGTGAATGTCTCACTGATTAAGGGCCAGGAGTGCTCACCAGCCTGCCTGTGCCAGCCCCTGCCCAGGCAGCCCTCCTGCAGCTCACCTTTCTGCTTGGGGAAGATGCGCTTCTGCCGCCGCAGCTTTGGCTTCCTCTCGATGACAGGGTTGCAGAACATCACCTGCCAGGCAAGCAGAGGAGCTGTGCCAGGATTCCTCTTTCACACCTCCACACCTCTGTCCTCTCACCAAAACCCTGTCTGGTAATCAGGAGTCACTATCTTAGGCTCCAGAGTGCACCGATCTAGCTTCACTCTCTAAACATCTCTTGCTTCTACTCTGGCTTTAGATGTCAGAATTTCCTGCTACCTGGAATGCAGAACTAGGATCAGTTCATACCCCAAACGAAAGTAATCACTTTGTAAGGCCATGCAGGAAGAACACAACCATTTGGGGCTGGGGAAGGAAGTAGTAGTCCATGGCACGGAAGTGCAAAACAAAAAGCCCAAAATCAACTCCCACAAAACCAAACCACAAAAGCAAGCGAGGAGAGAGGAGGTGAACAGTGGTAACCTGAGGCTGGGATCCTGCTTTTAGAAAGAAAACCACAAGAAGTCTTATCACAGCAGAGTGTGCCCTGGCCCCCAGGGGTGCCCCTGGCTGGTCTCAGACTGCTGTTAGCCTCAGAAAGAAGGGCAAATAAGCAGAGCCCGAGGGCTGTGATTCAACCCTGTCCTGAAATCAAGCCATGTGCTCAATTCCAGTGTCCCTCATGGCTCATAGAGAGCAAACAAACCCCAGCAGGCTCCCAGGTGATCACAGAGCAGCCGAGCGCCACCAGGGCTGAGGCACCTGCAGGACAGTGACGCCAGCCTGGTCCTTGCTGATGGGTGACACCGATGCAAAAGGACTTTGGGCACCATTCCCCCCACCAGGACTCTTGCTCCTGGCTTGTAGCCAGGGCCAAAGGCTGCTGCCAGGGCAGGCCCCAGGCAGCCCCTGGTGAGGGAGCGCAGCTGCTGCGTACCTCTGCGAAGAGCAGCCCCTGGGGCTCCAGCGCCAGGCACAGCCCATGCCGCTCGTTGTCCAGGAAGTCGTCCAGCCGCAGGAACTTCACCCCACAGAGCTCCCTCCAGTCCCTCCAGTACACAGCGATCTCTAGTTCACGAGACTGGTGCACAGGGGTGGGAGAACAAGAAAAGCAGAAGCGTTAGAGCCTGCCCTGAGCTCTGGCAAGAGCACGCAAACCTGCTGGGAAAGGCAGCAGTAACCTGCAGTGTGCACAAGGAACTGCTCTAACCCTGGTCCTCTGCTCTCTCTGCTTTCAGATCTTAGCTGCAGACCCTTGGGGATGGCTGTCCTGCCCCCCCACCTTCCAAACCCCCTGAGAGAGCCATTTTGCTGCTAAGATGAAATACAGCTGCTCAGAGCAGAAGGAAGAACAACAGATGCTGCTCAGGCTGAATCTCTGCCAGGGATGTGCTGCCTTCAGGGGATGGCTAAGGCAGCAGGCACAGAAAGGACAAAGGGACACAGCAGCGCAGAGTCAGGTGGAGGGGAAGGGCAGCACATGGGGTAAGGTGAGATGGAAAAACAAACAGCACAGGGAATCTGGGCAAGACTCACCCGGTCCAGCTCAATGACAAAGCTCTGGTCCCATGCCTGGTTATTAACTGGTCCCCAGTTTGTTTGGCCAACCACCTTACTGTCCACTTTGAGCACAGCAAGGGCCTCATCTGGACAAAGGAGAACACAGGGATTAAGATCTGTTCCCACAGGAACTCTCTGATGCTGGAAGTGAACACCCCAGGCAGAGGCACTCTGCAGGAGAGTGCTGGCAGGAGACAGGTACTGCACAGCTCCCTCTGGGTGCTGCAGGAAGCAGGTTGCTGGTCCCTGCTCACAGCAGGCTGGTGCAGCAGCCTGGTTGGAAGCCCCCACACCCCCATAAGGCACTCACAGCCTCTCAGGGGAGCCCATACTCACTGCATGGCTCCTCACTGCGCAGGTACTTCCCTGCGATGCTGCGGCCAGGGACCCCCAGGCCCACTCGTGCTCGGGAGAAAGACCTCAGGTCAGCTGGGCTGCCACAGATGGGAGAGGACCCAGCCACTCGGGAACGCCCCGGGACCTTCTCCAGCAGATCCTGACACCCCATCAGCCTCACTTCCAGTGTTCCTGAGGAATTTCAGGCAGAGCAAGGAACATTATTCATAACAGATAAAATGAAGCTAAAGAGTCAGCCCAGCTTCATGGGCCCCAGGGCTTCCCAGCTTCATGGCTTCTTGCTCCACAGATCTACCCCAGATTAACAGACTGCAAAGTCCTGTGAGCAGAAGCTCCAGCTGGCCTAGAAGACATCAGTTCAAGTCCTCAGAAACATCAGTGCCCACACAACCAGAACCTTTGCTCCCTCTTCCCTCGGTGCTGCTGACAGCAAGCAGCCATGCGGCACTTGCCCACCTGTAAGGGCTGTGGCTTTGACGACCGAAGCAGGGTGGATGGTGCCGTGCCGAGCTCCCAGGGAAGATGTGTCTACCAGCTCCTGCTTGATGAGGTCTCTCTTCGGGTGGTCAGGAGGAAGCTCACCAAGCTGGTGTTCCAGGGCCAAGCGCAGCAGGTCAATCTTCTGCGAGGACTCCTGCAGACGACCCTGAGCCTAGCGGTGTGGAGCAGAACAGGCAGAAGTCTTCAGGGTACGGCCCCAGCCCTTTACGAACTACCGAAGTCAGCTCAAGAGCAGAGCAGCTGCCACCTTACTGATAACCCAACAGAAGGAAGTATCCTCCCAGAGCTCCTGCCCAGCCCATCACTGTCACTGCTCCTGAGAAACGCGACCCAACGAGGAACATTATCGCTGTAAGGGAAAGGGCTCCTGGTCTGTGCTCAGAGACAGGAGCTGCCCACGGCAGTGACTCTCGGCTGACCTTGCTCATTCGTGCTAGATCCCCAGCGGTGTGACATGAAACCACTCTGCCAAGAGGGCCTGACGAAGTGCTTACCTCGGCCAGACACTTGCGGTCCTGCACCCGCCGCCCTCCCAGGATCTTCAGCACATTTTTTGCCCCCTCAGCCACGGCAGCCTCGATGCGCAGGTGGTGCCGCAGCTCCTCCAGGCGCAGCTCCGCGGCACTGACGGTCTCGGTTCTCACTGGGCACGGGGGAGACACAGCGTGGGGAGGATGGAAACTGAATGTTGTGGACCCGAGGGCTTTGGCTGCAGCCACTCTGGGCCGCATCAGCTCCCCCAGACACCTCACCTGCCCCATCTGCTGCATCCTCCAGCCCTGCTGACTGAGACACCCTCCCGATGTGCATGCGGATGATCTCCATCTTGGTCTTGCTGTCCTGCAGCACCTGCTGAGCTGCAGCCAGCAGCTTCCGCTCCTGCCACAAAGCAAGCAGAGAGAACCACACTGTTACAGATGGGTGATGGTGATGTGTGCGCAGGTGAGGATGAGGAGGTGCCTGCAAGAAGGGTCAGTAATGATTCAGAGATGGCACAGGTTAGCAGTTAGGTAATGGAGAGAGTGCTGAGGAGCAAAGACTTGGAGGTCATCATCTCCATCTGTGAGGGGAAAGGACAGGTTGAGGACACGTCCAGTTAATGCCAGACCTTGCAGTCACTGAGACCAAGTCACTGCTGCAGTGCTGGGGAGCAGAGGTTTTGAGCAAACCATCACAACCCTCTGCACTGCTGCTCTCCCTGGATCAGGCTTCACCAGAACCTTGGATTTTTTTTTCTTATTCTTTGACTTTTAAATGCTCTGAAAACTCTTCTCACATCCAGAGCCCTCAGGTGCTGTGCTCTGTCCCAGACAAACCAGGGACAGTAGAGCAGCACCAGTGCCTTTTTAACTCTCTTTCCTCAATCAGTGACCAAGCGTCTCTCCAGCCTTGCCTCTGTTCTGTACCCAGGCCTGGAGCATTTTCTCTGCAGACATGACTTCTGCCACCCCATTTCCCATGAGAGCTTTTGTGGATGGACTTCAGATGCAAACGTTGGTCCAGGAAGTCTCATTCCTGCTTACCTTGGATGTGGAGTACATTTGGATCACATTCTCAGCCCCTTGCTTCACTTTCATTTCAATATGCAGCTGCTTCTTCAGAGCTTCAACCTTCCTCACCATGGGGTCTGGGTTTCTCTCCCAAAGACAAGGGTCTGGGGATGCAGATCCATCTGCACACACAATGCAATCAGATGTTAGCAGCCATCTTTTCCTGTGGCAGTTCACTGCTTTAGGGATGGGGAACTCCACAGGAGAAGGTTAGACTACAAAATAGGTCTAGTCTAAAAAGCCAACCACAAACCCCTGCTTCAAGTGAAACTCAAGCCCATGGCTGTAAATAGTTAAGCCTATCAATGACCATGTCCTAACAAGCACCCTCCTGATTTCACAGTCCTGCATCCTGAGACACCTGGGGTTCAGCTGTCCAGAAATCTGCTCAGACTGAACAGTTAAACTCTCCCTAATCTCACCTACAGCCTGTTCCTGAATGTTGCCCGCACCCAGCACTCCCAGGTGGTCTGCTCCCTGCACTCATCTCTTATGCTGCCTCCTTTCACCTTTGCTGGCTCTTTCTCAGCTATTTCCTGCAGAGGTCATTTCATTGGCTAAACACCAACAGAAGAAACTCCACTGCTTGTACCCCTCATCAGAAAATGCATCCACTCAGTGGGGAGAATCAGACACTGGACCAGCATTTACCTGGCAGCCAGGACCTACCAGCCTTACTCTCCTCTCTGTCCGTCAGCACAATCCTTGCGTTCAGCTCCTGCAGCTCGTGGTGAAGCTGCTCCAGTTTCCTGTTGGAAGACTTCAGCACGTGCTCGATGTGGGCAAGATTCTTTCTGTCTGTGGTGGCTTTGCGCAGGTTTTCTGCTCCCTCTTTGATCTTCAGCTCCTTCTGTATGGTGTGGCGCAGCAGCTCCCTCTCGCCCTCCAGCTTCTGCTGGAAGGTGGGGTCCATGAAGTTCACACCATTGCCCAGCTGCAAGAGGCAGCTGCCCTGCAAGCAAGCAGTGGTGGCAAGAGGGTTTCAGGGATGGCACAGCTCAGCCATCACATGCAGCTGCACCCCACATGGTTCCACTCCATCTCATTCAGAAACAGGCTCAAATTCTGCAGCTATTTGCACAAATGAGCAAGCAGAAAGGGCAGCTTCACTTCCTGCTGTGTCCAAGAAGGGAAGAGACTCTCGTTTCAGTCTGCAGCCTGGGACACACAGGCCACTTTAAAACATTATCTTAAGTTACATTCACAGCACTCAGGCTTGTCCTGGCCTTTGTTTTGCATCACATCGTCTCCCCTGCTGCTGGCTGTGGTGAGCTGTGATTCCAGACCCTGGCCAGACACAGGGTTTCTCACTGGGCTCAGGGGGATGCTCCCTGCCCCTCCCACCCCTCCCCCACCAACCCAAGCAAGAGGCTGCGCTTTGGCAGCAAGAGTGGCTCCGAGGCTTTCCAAGCAATGAACACATGGCTAACCAAACCTGAGCCACTCAGCATGCTCTGCTTGGGTGCAACAGAAAGGGTCACACAGCCAAGCTCCACCACACCACTTGACTGAAGGTGACAGAGCACACCAGTAACCAGACAGAGCTCAGGGATCACAGCTCCATCACACCCTGGCCACATCTCCAACAAGAGCCTTGCTGACTTTGTGTGACCCCCTGCACCTCCCTGTGCCACTCAGACAGGGCCACCTAAACCCTGCCAGGGTGCTTTGTGTGCACCTCTGAGACCACTCCCACACACCCTCCATCAGTCTTTGCTACCATTTCAGTCTAATAGCAAAGCAGTTAAAGAGGGAGGGAAAAAAGTTTCTATTTTAGACTTGGCTGGGCCCAGGCTGGCCCCGCAGCAGAGATCCAATGGCCAAAATAGGAGTTGTTCAGATTGGTAACAGAACAAAAACGTTCAGATTAACATCCTGCTTCCAGAAAGTTCTCACCCAATTAGTAAAGCCAGGAACTAAGGCAGAGCTTAGAAAAAAAAAATCAGAGTTTTGTGAGGAAGAACTTAAATCATGGAGTGCCTGAGTCACAGGCAACCTTCCCCAGCTCTGGGCTGGACAATCAAAAAGCTCTTTATGCAGTCTGCAGCTGGGGACTAAAAGGAGCTCAGCGGTTCCAACCCTTGTGCAACTAGAAAAAGCAACCAACACTGGTGGAAAAGCAAAGCCAGCACAGGCTGCTGAACATGGAGCTGGCCCTCGGCTCAGAGCAGGGAGAGTCTGGGCAGCTCTCGGGTCCATTTTCCTCCATGCCTGCCTCTGCCAAAAGCCATTCTGAGCAGCAGCTCATGCACCGTGCTCATTTCCTAGACAGAAGCAAGCACAGCCTGCTGTACTGCAGCCTTCTTCCCTCTGTGGATCAGAGGCTAACATGACATTGGCATCATTTGCATCAGGAGGATGAAATCTTCTCTTGTTGGGGAGGATGGGAAAGCTGAACACGCATTTGTGTTGATCCATTTTGCATTTCTGTGCAGTGCCAGGACACTGCCCCAGCCTGTGCTGCAGCTGCTGTGCACCCAGGGCAGGTCAGTCCTTCAGGGCATGTCTCCAGTGCAGCCCTGAGACAGGCTTGCAGCGAAATACTCAAGACAGCTTAAATGAGCTCGCTTTTGCCCCTCGTAGTGGGGCTGCCAGAACTTACTCTGGGCTTCCTGCAATACCAAAGTGTCAGGACTGCTTCTTAACTGGCAAAAGCTTCAGCAGCACCAGAACTGTGCTTGGTCCTTTGGACAGCAGCCCAGGAAGACCCTAGCCCCTTGTTATGCCCAGCCTGGCAAGCAGCTTCACCTGCACAAAACCCAGAGCAGGACAGAGCAGGGGCATGGCAGCCGGTTCAGAGCTGAATGTGGTGAGCTGATGATGGGCAGGCATTCCCTACAGCCCAGTCGTGTTCACTGGGATATTGCAGGGCACAGCTGGCACGGCTGGCTTGTGCTGCAGGGACGAAGCCTGTGTCGGCCGGGCTCACACCGACCACATTCACTCTTCACGAAAAAAAGGCAAGGCCAAGGTTGGAGAAGAGGCGCTGGCAGCCCTGCCTGCAGCCAGTCCCTTCCCGAGCCGGAGATGTGTGAGCTGCGGCGGGCGGAGAGCAGCGCCCAGGAAGCAACGCGACGGGGCCAGCCCGGCCCGCGGCAGCCAGGGCTCTTTGTGCCGCTCCTTCCATCCCTGCTCTCCCAGATGAGGCTTGGAACGCCCCAGCCAGGGTATCTCCCCACACCGGGAGCTCCCTCCAGGCATGCCCGTGCCACCGGCGTGGAGCTCGGCTGTCCTCCCCCGGGGCCACGCAGCCCGCCTGGCCTCCTGCAGCCTCTCGGTGCCGAGAGAGGATTTCCTCAGTGGGCATCGACTGTGCCCGAACCCCACTTTCCGGAGGCGAGGAGGGACCGCCGTAGGGACACCTCCTGCCCCGCACAGCCGCTCCCAGCCTCCGGTGCGCGGCCAGAGGCGCAGGGGTACGGGAAGCGCCGCTGCCCACACTGTCGCCCCCTCCCCTGGGTCGGGGGCTTCCGGCGGAGTGGAGAGCTGAGGCAGACGGATGGAGAGGATCTCTCTACCCTTCGGGGGTCCCAAGAGTGCGGAGGAGCCGCCCAGGATGGGGGGGGGCCCGCCCGCCGTTGCTGTGCCCCCCGAGCCCTCGGCACGGCGCTCACCTGCGAGGTCTCCGCCGCCATTTCTCCGCCCAGCCCCGACGGCAGCTGAGCACTTTTCAAACTTCAGCCCTCCCGGGGAGCAGAGCCGCTGCCGCCAGCGCCCTCTCGTGGGTGCGGGCCCGGGAGACCTGCCGGCGGGCGGCCCCGCGGGAGTGCGGAGCGTCCCCGCCCCTTACCAGCCCACCGCCCGGCCCGCCGCGGCTCCGGCTCCGGCTCCGGCTCCGTACCGGAGCTCGTCTCGCCGCCTTCGCCCTCCCCGAAGAGAAGTAAGCAGGCGGCGGGACCCGCGGCGCGCAGGGATGGCGGCGGGAGGCAGAGAGGCGACAGGCCGGACGCGGAGAAGACCGAGGTACCTCCCGCTTCAGCGGCCCCGCCTCGGGCTGCTGGGGACGGAGCGACCGGAGGGGACCTCTGGAGACATAGCGATTGCGGGGGCGCGGCAGGGGGACTGCGTGGGGACGCGCGCAGGGACAGGACTCCCGAAGGTCCTGACACCCTCGGGAGCTGGGAGGGAGCCCCGCAGTTGGTCCCGGTGAGGCCCCATTTTGCTGAGCGGAGCCCATCGGGCGGTTTCCAGTTTTAGGCTCCATACCGACTCGTACCGGGCGTTTGCTTGCGGGTGAACGAGCGAAACGCAACTCTCCGTTAGGAGCTTCCCTGCAAGGGGCGGCGCCGGACTCCAGCGCTGCTCTCGGGCTCATCTGTCCTCTGCAGAACTGCCCCTCTGCGTGCGGGATCTGGCGGTTCAGCTGAGCGTTTGAGTGACAAACTAACCCAAGTGCGTTGGCAAGGCTGGCAGCAATGCCCAGCTGCTGCTGCACTGCCATCACGCAAGGCAGCACCGATAGCAGCGTGACACGTGCCAGGGTTCACAAGTGAGGGATGCTTCCTACTTCCAGGGGGTGACGACCACCGCTTCTGGGGTCCCTCCACAGCAGCACTGAAGAGCTGTACCACTGCACCAGGGCAATTTTTCAGCCCTGGAGCCACGGAATTTCGAGGCAGAAAGCTTCACCACAGACGAACTTACAACCACTCTAATGAGCTGAAAGGGTTTCCTTTTGTACAGTTGTTTGTTTTTTTTTAAAGCATAAACATTTTATAAACGATCTGCAGCTGAGTTATTAGAAAAGGAGATCTCCAGAAAATGTGAAATGTAAATCTGGCTTGACCGAGTTGAATTAATAAACCCTTAAACTACCACACCTTTGCATGTGCTGCTGCTGTTAATTGGGTGTCAGATCGGCGTAACCCCTCCTGGAACCTGCTGCAGTCCGTGACGGGGCCAGGCTCTGCTGAGTGCGGAAGGAATTATTTTAACTGTTCACCTGCTGGGAAAACCAGAAAGGGGAAGGTCACACTCGTAGGTTCTGGGCGAGTCTCCGGGAGCAGGGACACTACAAACCTTCGGTGCACAATCCTTGTCCCAGCAAGCAGGAGCCAGGGCTGTGTTTGGCTTGGTCAGCTGGAGGGAGCCCTCGGTGCTGGCAAAGGTCAGGGTTCACCCGAGGATTTCTCCCCTTTCCTTTAGTCTTGTTCCCTCCCAGGTGAGGCAGGAGGAGGACTAGGGGACCAGAGGCAGGGGGCTCAGCCAGCTGATCAAGCTCCCCAGCCTGGGGAGATGGACTGGGCGGAGGCCACAGCTGGCCCCCAAGAACACAGCGGATCCCGGGTGGGAGGAGGATGTATCCTGGGGCTTTGCGCGTCTCCAGCACCGCCTCGGGCAGAGCTGTTCCTGGCCTCCGGTACGTGAGGAGGGCCCTCAGCAGAGGGCGCTCGTGTGTCCCGCCCGGCAGCACCACCCTCCGTCCCGCCGGGACCGGCGCCAGCCCCGGGCCAGCCCCCAGAGACCCGGGCAGGGGCAGCGGGGCGGCCCCCACGGCGGGTCCTGGCGGCGAAGCCGTGTCGAACCCTTGGACCGACAGCCCTGTCCCCCCAAACCCGAGCGGAGACGTTCGCGGCCCCATCTTGCAGGCTCGTTGGGGCTGTGGGAAAGGCTCTCGCCGCCCTGCCTGAAGGGAGAGCTGAGGGCGAGGCTGCCCCAGACCCGTCAGCCTGCCGCCAGCTCTCCGGTTAACGGCCAGGGAATCCCGCTCAGCAGGCAGGAGCATCGGGGGGAACGCAGCAGGCGGCGGGAGCCGGGGCTGACAGGAGCCCTCCAGCGAGCTCGGGGAGGTGGAGATCGAGAGGAGTCTTAGAAGTTTCCGTGGTTTATCCAGGAGAGGGAGGGCAAGAGACAGCGCGAATCTGATCCCGGAGGAAGCGTCCCGTTCCACAGCCACTATCACTCTCACTGCTCTGGGCACCTGATGCCCATCAAGGACAAGCCAGCACCAGAAGCTGGCACCATCAGCCTCACTCCATACACCATGCCCAGCCCAAGACTGGTTCTTAGAAAACGACCCGTAGAAAGGTTGTCAAGTAGCAGCTGAATGTAGTTTAATGCCTTCAAACAGGAGATGCTAAAGGTACAGCAGAGGAATGATTGCATTGATTCCAGTCTCTTAAAAATCAACAAGAAAATGAAAACCAACAGAAAACATAGACACAAAAAAGGCAAACACCCAAGAAAACAGCCCACAACAAACTCACACAGCTTCAAACATGAGGAGCAGCACCCAAGAAACAGGGCACACTGAGAGGTAGCAGAAACGACTGAGGAAGGGTTGGAGGATGCTGCTTTAGAGGCACAAGCAGGGATGACCAGAGATAAAGAGACCTATTCACAGACACACAGATACGTGTTTTCTTCCCTTTGGCACTGGAAATTAGACCAAACATTCACTTTTAGAGCAACTAAACATCAAACAATAACCTTGGAGGCACTCGAGTCACACAGCCCCTGCAACTGCCACCAACTCCTTGTTCTAACCCTGCAGCTTCAGGCTCTAAGCCTGGCCTCAGCTTCCCCAGGACAAATGCCTCTCACAAGATTAACTGATGTGAGGAGCTCCAGCAGCAGTGGGGGATTAACGAGATACAGATATTCAACAAGAATGACTCTCCCTTTCTTTTCCTAGGTGGGCATTGACCTTTCAATGTTCTGCACGTGCATGTACAAACCGAACTGAAATGGGCACCCACTGGACACAGCCAAGCTGGGCACAGGGAGCACACCGTGGCCACCTGCAGCCCATCTCCAATGCTAGGAAAAGAGCCATGCAGGTTGGAGTCACAAATGCACCTGATTTACTCATCAGCTGTTGCCAGGAGTAAACCCTGAAGTTCCCAAGAAATTCAGTGTGATCAGTACAGTAGCGAAAGTGTTTTGACACCCTGTAAAATCCTGAAGAACGTGGAAGAAAAGTCTCAGAAGCAGCATTTCATTACCCAGACTTCTCACCACTTCATGGCATTTGACTTCACAGCCCCTGAAGATCTGAGCACTTTTTTCAAGGCAGATTTCAAAGGTTTTCTGCTAGTGAGCAGCAGAGGTGCAGCAAGAGTAGGGAAAATCTTTTCCTGAAGAATGACAACTCAGACCACAAGAAAATTAAGTAATGAGGCATCAGTGCCCCTCTGCCACAACAGGGAGCAGGTCTCAATCTCACAACAAAAAGAAATTAAGTGGAATAATGTACAAGGTGCAGCTCCAACAGGGTTTGCTCCCTCTGCCTAGAAGGCAAGAGGCCATCTCCAGCTTGTTTGACTGCTCTGTGAGCAGGCTCAAGGCAGCAGCTCTGCCTAGGGCTTGCCTTATTGCCCCTCTGGTCACGTGCAGACTGGCCATGGATTGAGTCAAAGCTGGAACAGACACTTAGAGGATGTTTTCCCCACAGGTCGTTTGGATGTGTCTGTTGAGCATCAAAAACCGATGAACGTGATGCTGGCGCCAATGTAGTGAGGAAAAATAATCCAAGGTGGCAGCGAATCTTCCCCAAAGCCTGTTCTGCCTGACATCCAGAGCCAGCTGTTGAGCTCTACATCAGCCAGAGCACAGCACCGTAGAACTTACATTGCACTGTAAATACCAGATCCAGTAGCCTGGATGTCAAACTGCTGCAAGCTCTCAAAATGCAGTCTGCTGAACCAAAGAGCAGTTACCTAAACACACACACAGAGGCTGCTGCCAGCAAAGACAGCAGGGAGAGAGCAACTCCATACACCAGCTGGGCTGAGGATCTTGCCCTTTGAAACAACCCCGTGATTATTACCTGGAGCTCTGTTTCCAGCTGCAAAGATGTACGTGTACACACCCAAAGCTTATTGCAAGACCCCTTGCTCTTTTTGTCCTGAGCTTGCATGAGCTCTCCCTGCAGCTTGATTCACTGGAGACTCAGCACTGGAGACCACTGGAGCATCTCTCCAGGAATCAAGTGATCCTACTTCTGCAGAACAGGGAAGGAAACGTCTGTCCTTACACAAGGCAAATCTGCAGCCCTGCCCTACAGCAGATCAAGGGATGATGTGCAACAGTTAAATCCCAGAGGAAACATTTCACCAGCACTGCACTAGTGAGAGCTGAAGAAGGTGCCAGAGGCTGCTCACAGAGCTGTACTGGCCACACACCAGCCAAGTGCCCTGAGACCCACCAAGGCACCAGCAGCAAGTTCAAACCAGGACATGACAACCTGGTTTCAGTGAAGACCAACCCTTTGTGTACACATTTAGTTTTATTGTAACAAAGCAACTTGTACACTTTAACGTTTAAAACTCAGCATCTTTCTTTCCTTTCCAGTGAAACAAAACAAAAAACAAAACAAAACAAAACAAAAAGATAAGAAAAAATAACCAAGAACAAAATTACAATAGAGAATGGCAATTCCAAATAAGATCCTACAGGTTCTGCTGATTCTCCATCAAGTGGCAGGGCTCAAATTGATCATTAGGAGAAGATTTCATTTTAAAAGTGTCATCTTAAACTGCAGGGATGTTTGTTAAACATCACAATTAAACATGCCAAAGGAGAAGAAGCCATGTTGTCAAAATGCCCACTCAACCCACCCCCAGCTCTGAACCCACCCCCGCTGACCTTCTAGAACCCCAGGTTGGTGTTTTTTTTTTTTTTTTTCTTTTTCTTTTTTTTAAAACAAGAGAAAGTAGACAGATACATGTTGGTAAATGCTAACTGTCCATATTCACATAGAGACACAGTGTAATCTCTGAGCCCAATATACAGAGAAAGGAGGAAAAAAGCTAGATTCTATGCACTACTACACAGGGGCCTAGCACCCTTCAGCTTCCAGCAGAGTGAAGGGAGCAGAAGGTTTTCTTTTTTCCCACAGAACATGGTGTGTTGATTCCATAAACAGTTTTTTGTTTTGAGACAGAAAGGGATAAAAATGAACTTGAAACAGAAACTGGTAGATTCTTTTCCACTGTACTCTGCTCAAGGTATGCCCCCAAAATAAATTGTGAACCATGGTGTAGAGGAGAGAAAAAGAGACCTCAAGAGAACAAGGCGACTGAGCACAAGAAAAAAAAGACAGCAACTTGCTCCCAGGGACTGGAGAAAAATTAAAAAGGTAAAAAGGGGGTTTGGAATCCATCAGTGTTCAATCAGTCATCTTCTCCTTCGTCCTCCTGTGGGAAGAGAAGCAAGGACGAACATCAGTCGGTAGGCTGCAGCTGTCGCGAGCTCCCAAGTGCGGGCACCAGCACTTTCCCCTGCCCTGCAGCACCTGGTGCCATGCTCTCACTGCTTGTGAGCACCCACTCATATGGGAACCAGTGAGGAGCTGCATGTCCCAACAAGAACTGTCAGCCTGGAACTACTGTGACGTGGAATCACTACAGGAACAGATACGAGTTCAACACAAAGTGACAAAGTGAAGGGCTCATCTTCCTTCCCCTCATTTTAAACTCCCAAGAACAAAGCACTTCAACTTGCAGATGCCAGACTCTAGGCTGCACAATGGAGCCCAGCACCCTGGTGCCCGCAACAGTCCTGCCTCAATACAAGTCATGCTTTGCTGCTGAGATTCAGGCACACCATCAGAAACAGACATTCTGAGCTGGAAGTTAACAGCACTGTGAACCCCCCTGCTGCCACAGGACACATCCAGTTCCTGAACCCTCAGTTTGAGCTGTGCTGGCCATAAGCAGAAACAGGCCAGTGGGTGGGGGGAGGCAGGACTGGCTGCATCAGGAGCAGGTACTGGCAAGTAAGGCCTCTCTGGAATGTCCACTAGCATGGGAGCCTTCTACTGTGAGAGATCCCAGCTCTTCCAGGGCCCTTCCCTTGCCAGCTCTCTGCAGCTGCTTCCTGTACACACACAGAGCTGCACTGCAAGCCCCACCCCCGCACACTGCTGCACTGGAAGCTGCCACAGCCTCAGGTGCTGACAGTTCTGCTTCTCCTCTGCAAGCCCTTGCCAATGGTCACACAAACAACTGTTCCACCTCTGCAACAGGGCTCAGTGTTCTCACAGGACCCCTTCTCGTGTCTGATTCCCACACACCTGAGATGAAGTGCATAAGACTACTCACCTCTCCTTCCTCTCCCTCATCGTCGTCTTCATCTTCCTCCCCTTCATCTTCATCTCCTTCTTCATCAATATCCTCCAATCCTTCTTCCTCTTCATCATCATCATCATCCTCCTCTCCCTCTCCTTCTTCATCATCCATATCAGGAACCTTAAGGACACAGGTGGTGTGTTACCAACAGCGACCAAGCCACTAGAGTTCAGTGGCCCCAGCCCAGCACTGCACCAGGCACCGAGCAACCCTGGAGCAGCGGCTCAGGGCTAGACTCACCAAGTAGTACTGCAGTGGGTTGGGCCAGATGTCATCCTTGATGACTTCTCCTAGCTCATCAGCCCCTGCATCAGAGTGGTCAGTGAACCAGGTGAAGAAGCTTTCTGGCTCTTCATGCTGCCTCTTCCTACTGGCTTTGTTCTGTGTCTGGCTCGAACGTTTTGTCAGATCCTGAGAAGGGAGTGAAGAAGTTCCCTAAGAAACGGCCAAGTAGTCTTCACCTCTCCGAGTAAGTGCCACAGAGAAACCCACTGCTCTGAACCACCACAAGTCACCTGCCACTCCCCTCTGCAGGGAGAAGTCTTTAGGAAAGCTGTGGGGCAAATAGCAGGGAAGGCACTACTCAGCCACCTGCCTTTTGATGAACACCAGGCAGCAGCAAAGGCTGCGCTGCAGCACTGACAGTCCAGGGGGTCTCACACTGCCACAGGGGAGCACGATGCATGTGTATGACACAGAGCTTTACAGAGCTCACAATGACTAAATGCTGTTCTGAGAGGAGCTGCTACCTAAACACAATCTGAACACCAGGTAGTTCTCATCCACACCTCCAAGTTCTGCCTTTAACCTGATGTAAGAGCTGCCTGTCCTTCTCAGCCTGAGATCTCTCTGCAAGTCTTCAGGCATCCTTTCTAGAGAGGCAGAAAAATGTGCACTGCACTAACTTCTAAAATGTGGTCACAAGAAGGTATTTGAGTCCTGCTCTCACCACCTCAGCTCAGAAGTTTACTAAGTTTGCAGCAATCTGTTTGCTAAGTCTGATAACAAAATGATTCAACAGCAGCCCTCAGCTCTTTTAAATACTCATTTAAAGTCTTCAGGTCCACACAAAAGTTCCCAGATTCTACAGAAGCTGACAGCAGAGGATATCTGAACAGGGTGATAAGGCACCCCCCAGCTGCTGCAGCCTCCCTGGCGATAGTGGGCTGGAAATGAAGTTGAGAAAAGGCAACAGCCCAGCCAAACAAATTAAATCACATCCCACACGAGACCTCCTAGACCTGCTGTCCTTGGAGCTCCTCACTGAAAAGCTGTTTCAGGAGAACAGGAACAGACCCTGCCAGAAGCAAGCTAATAGCCCTGCTAACCCCTCCACTGGCTGCTCTAGTGCCTGCACTGCTTTATTGGTGGTGCTCAGTGAGCAAGCTTTTAGGGACAACAGCAGCTGTGTGTGCCAAGCAGAGAAAAGGGAGGACAAAGCAAGTCTCCGACAAAAGAGAAAGGGAAAAGGAAGACAAAATGATGGTACCAGAGGGCATCAGCCACTCCCCAGGAGCACACTCACCTTCCCAGATTTCCATTTGATCTCAGTTGATTTTGAAGATGGATCTCCACTTTCATTGAGGTGAAACTCTTTGGAGAGAACTTTATTTTCAAAGTAGGGATTCTCATCAAAATACTGGAGATGAAAGTAAAGAATTAGGACCCACACAGTGCCAAGATATGCACCAGGTCACACTTGGTACTAAACAGACACCTGAGGAGGTAAGTTACAACTGACCCAACACGCATGAAAAGGCCTCCCACGAGCCAACATAAAGCCCCCAGTGAAGGAGTGACTTGGAGCACTTACAAAATCTATTCTGTAACCTGATTTGATGTCTTCGAATTCTGTCACCTCGACTCTGGTCAGATAATGCAGTGCCTCCTCATCCTCTTCTCCCAGCAGTGCAGATACTAGGACAGAATCAGGGACCCCTCGTTAAAGCAGCCAGTGTGCCTCACGCAGCCGAGACACAGGAAACTGGCGGCAGTTGAGCTCCGGAGGGCAGCGAGACGCCTGCCCAGCTGCACGCCCATCGCGCTGCTGGCATCTCCTGAGGGGGGGGCACCACATTTGCTCCTCATGGCACTGGGTCAGAAAGCAGCAGCAGATGCCTGCACACCCCAGCCCTTCTCTCTGAACACATTTCCACAAGCGCAGCTTGCCCTGCCTAAGCAACCACAAACTTGTTTAGTCCTCTCCAGGCCTGCTGTCAAGAGTCCAGAGCTCACCTCCAATTAAAAACATCAAACTAGCACCCTTGGGTTTCTTTTCATTTTCTTTCAAGAACCCAGTTAAGAGGAGTGGGAAGCTTGGCATCTCAAAGGCAGAAAGAAACCCAGCATGGGATTTTAACCAACAAGAGGCTCCTCTGGTCAACAAACTTCCAAACGTGCTCCAGGACGAGAGGGAAGCCTGCGCACACCCAGCAGCTTTCTCTTTGCACGCAAGCACAACAGCAGCCCTGGGAACCCAGAGAGCTGCAGGGCTCGCAGGAGCAGCACAGGCTGAGGGACGTGAGGGACATACCTTGTGGGTGGTTGACAAATGTTGTTACCCAGAAGTTGGGGATTTTGGCGATCAGCTCTGACCTCTTCTGGAAGAATGGCTGGCGGAGTTTGTTGTATTTCTGTTCTACTTTCAAGATTTCCTCGCTGGCTTGCTCATTCAGTCTGCAACAGAGGGAGAACCAAGCTTTCCAGACTCCTCAGCAGGAATGCACTGGGCCTTGGAAGGGCCCGGCCAGACCAGTCTGCGACATTCAACAAGTGAGACAGCTCAGAGCGAGTCCTGAGCTTGTGCCGACCACAGAACACACGCAGAAGCATCCCCCTGGTCTGACAGAGATGCCCCCGAGCACAGGGCCTGCCCCGCAGCACTGCTGAAGGGACAGACCCTTCTTTGTGCAAGCACAACTTCACCTCTGCAATGCTTTGTTTGCCAAAGATGGCAACGCACAACACCACCTGCTGCTGCCCAGCTTCTGGGCAGGGGAGAGAGCAGCAACAAAGCCATTCTGCACCCCACACAAGGAACATCTGAAGGCTGGGCCCTGATACTGCAACAGCTTCCCAGGGCCAGAGCCTCAGCAGCCTGTGGCCTTGGTCAGGCAGTCTGCATGGAGATAAGGCATAGGCAAATGCCCACACAGAACCCACAGAGCTTTGGCACATGAAACCAAGAGCTTCATGGACACTTTTGTGCAATACTGGATGAGCAGGCAAATACCCAGTTTGAAAAGCAGAATACAAACTAACTTCCCAGTCAGGTTTTGGTCCTGCTTACAGACACGAAAACACTTTCGCGAAGTGCACACACAGGAACCAGAGCCAAACAGTGAGAAATAAATCTCCATTACCAAAATTATTACAATTAACTTTAAATTCGAATTCCAGCTTTTAAGTTATGCAATTAAACAAGGAAGAAAGATACTTCTTCCAATTTCCTATACATAAATGCCTCTTACATCTCATCCGGCCAGAACACGAGTGAATCTTGGCAGAGTTTGAGCTGAGGGAGAACTAAACCCAAGTGCTCACAGTAGTGAATATTCAGCTTCTTGAAAGTTATGTTTGCATTTCTGCTAAAGCAGCCCAGAAGTCTGTTAGCATTTACCTGTCTATTTCGTTCTGTACTTCATCAATGTGTTCAATTGCTTCCTGTTGCTCTTTTTCTGAAAAACAAATGAAAATGCATCAAAATCTCAAGTCTGACATCATCTGGAGGTTCCACTTGAGCCCACTCCTAGTCCTCTCTTTTTGAAGCACAGAGATGCTCCCATGAAACGTCTCAAACATTCAAGCTGCCTCTGTGTCCTGAGGACCACTGCTGAGTGCTGGAAAGTTTGGGGAATGGCCACCCGAAAGCAAGTTTACCCCCAGAAATCACAGCATGTCTTCCTCTAGTTTTTAAAGTCAACTTAAATAAGTCAACCGGGACAGATCCGGGACAGTTTAATTAAAAGCAGCAAGCCCTGTCTCCAGAGACCAACACGTCTGAAAGAATGCGAAATGATCTGGTGAACAGAAGCTTCAATGGAAACCACGCCGCCTCCTGAAAACCGCGGGGCAGGTTGGAAAGGGCGGTCACAGGCCGGCAAGGCTTCCCGGTGGCGCTCGGCAGAGAACTTCTCCCCGGCGGAGCCCGGCCGCACTGTGCCCTGGCTGTGTTCACCGATCGCGCTGGGGATGAATGAAGGCAGCGGGAAGCAGTCAAGCGGCGCAGCACACTCACTCCTGCCGCGGGGAGCTGCCCGCACGGCTCAGCCCGCGCTCAGAGACAACGCTCCCGCTCGTCCCTTCCCCGCGGCTCGCATACGGAAAGCACGTGTGCGAGCGGAGCTGGCGGCGGCCGGAGAGCGCTGCGCCCTGCCCGCGGCGGTGGCCGGGAGGAGACCCGCGGCGCGGCGACCTTTACAAACGCCAGCGGGGCCAGGGCGGCACGTGGGGCCGGCGCGGGCCGTTCCGGCGCGGCGCCGTCCGAGCACCGCGTGGTTGGGCGGGCGGGCCCCGGCGCGGCTCCATCCCGGCGCGGCGGGGCAGTACCACGCGGCCGCGGCGTCGCCGAGAGCAGGAGGCGGCGAAGCATCATGGCGGCGGTGGCGGAGCACAATGAGCCTCCGCGGATGCTGCTCCGGGAGGGGGGGGGGGGGGGTGTCCCGCTGCTCCGCCAAGGCCGCAGCGCCCCCCGCCCGGCCCCGCCTGCGCCCGTGGGGAAAGAGGCCGGGCCGGGGAGCGGAGACAAAAGGGCGCTAACATGGCCTCCTCCTGCCGCTGCTGGGGCCTGCACATCCGCCCGGCCGACCCCGCGCTCTTCCCGCCTCCGGCCCGGCCGCGGCCCGTGTGGCTGGGGAAAATGGCGGTCGGTGCGGCGCGGTGCGAGGCGGAGGCCGCGGCGGCTGCCGTCATTCCCTTCCCGCCCCCGGCGCGGCCCTACCTGAGGTCTCGTCGGCCCCATCGTGGTTGGAGTTCAGCTCCTTCTTACTGACTTTGGCCGCCGGCGCCGACATGTTGGTGGCTACGGAGCGGAGCGCGGAGGGAGGGGGACTGTAACGGGACTGAGCGGAGGGGGAGGGGGGGGGCCGGGCACAGACTCCTGCTGCCGCTGCTGCCACCGCCTCTCTGGCTCCCTCCGCCGCCGGCGCGCTCCGGCGTCCCTCCACCCGGACCTGCTGCGGCTCCCGGGTAACAGGGGGCGGCAGCGGCGCTCGCACTGCCTCGCTCTCTCCACCACCAGAATCGCGACCGCCGCCGCCTCCTGCTGCTGCTGCTGCTGCTGCTGCTGCTGGCGAGGGGCGGGCAGCGCAGGCGCAGAGCGCCGCTCCGGGGCACGGGGGGACGGCAGCGGCAGTGCGCAGGCGCCGCCCCCTCCCCCCCGGCAGCGAGCGCGAGCGTGCGCCGTGCGCCGTGCGCCGGCCCCGCCCCCTCCCCGCGGGCGGCTGGCGCGCGTGCGCAGAGAGCAGGCCCCCGCGGCCCCGCCCCCGCCCGCCGCTCCACGCCGAGCGCCCATTGGCCGAGCATGCGGCCTCGCGGGAGGGGGCGGGGCCGGCCGCGCGGAGGCAGAGGACGGCGCGAGGCTGTGAAGGGCGGCGCCGCGCGCGAGGCCTGCGCGACCCCTCCCGGCCCCGCCGCGGGGGCGCCTCGGAACCGGGCCGGGCCCCGGCTCCGCTTGAGGGCGGGCTTGGGAACTAGGCGCAGCCGGCCCCTAAGCGGTTCCGACACCAGTCCCGCGGCCTGGCCCGTCTCCCCAGGACCAGTCCTGGCACACAGCGTCTGGCGGTCGCGTTCCCGCCCTGCCGCGCTTTGGGGACACGGCAGCTCCGGTCTGACTGCACTGCCGCCCGCGGCTGGAGCACAGCCCGGCCAGCAGCGCCGCTCCTTCTGTGCTGAGGGCGCAGCGGCCCCGCCAGTCATATCCAGCGCACCCGGGTGCCGTGGAGCACGGCTCTAGAAGGTCATGGCGCCCAGGCCCTGCCAGGTGCCAGCCACCTGCCGCCGCAGCCGGAGCGGCTGACTTAGCTCTTCCTGTGCCACCTGTCCTGCAGAGCGCGGTGCAGCGGCACAGCCGCAGCCCTTCTTTCTGCTCCTCTTAAAGCAGCAGCTCCGGCACTTCCCTGTCAGAGCAGGCAAGTCCCTGGCAGCTGAGCGCTGCCGTACAGAAACGAGAGCAGCTTCCGTGGTGGCTGATCTCTGCTCACTGTCATATCACCTCCCTGGTTGGTTCCTTTTCTGTCTCTTCCAATTGCCTTTCCAATGGTCTTCTTCAGCTAGGCCTGGATTCATTCCTGCCTCAGAGCTTTTCCAGTGCCTGCTCCCACCTGTTGCTTCCAAATCAAAAAAGCTTCCAATTGCTTTTTACTTCCAGCTGTCACTTCCCACCAGCTTTGTCTTTGCTTCCATTGCCACCCACAATGGCTGTCACATGCCCACGATTTGTAATGTGCTTCCCCTTGCTAGCAGAAAGGGAGAGCAGCTGCCACCCCTCGATGCCCTGCTTTTAGCTACAGCCGTGAGCACTGTCAGCTGCTGGCCACAAAAAGTAACCAAAGCATCATAACTTTTTAAACAGGAGATTATGGAACCCTTCCCAAGAGGACTGGCGGCAGGCTTTCCTGAAACCCGTCGTCATGAGATAGCTTCTCTCATACTCTGTGTCTCCCAGAATCAGTTCATCAGTCAATACAGATATCTTCACAAGGCAAACTCCAAGCAGCATCTCCTGTGTTTGCTCAATGAATTGCTGGGTATTCCTCCATGAACTGGTTAAGGTGATGCACTGATGTATCTGGAACTGTGGTGCTGTTAAAAGCATTTCCATGGTCCCATGAGCCAACCCTAAAGCTAGCAATTCTCGAAAGTGCATGTTCATAATGCGATGGTATTAAAAGAGACACTTTTAAAGTATATTGAAATTTGAAGCACAAGTTCCTGTACTTCCAAGTAAAGAGAGAAAGCAAAGAAGTGATCAGATTTTCATAGAATCATAGATTCAAACAGGTTGGAACAGACCTCCAAGCTCATCCAGTCCAGGGCTGTCCTACCCTCCAACAGGTCCACACCTGTTTCTAGCTTGGTGTCATCTGCAAACTCACTGATGCTGGACTCAATCCCCTTGTCCAGATCATCAATAAAGATACTGAACAGGACTGGGCCCAGCACTGATCCCTGGGGCACACCACTAGTGAAAGCTGCCAATTGGATGGGGCACCATTCACCACCACTCTCTGGGCCAGGCCCTCCAGCCAGTTCTTGACCCATATCAGAGTGCATCTGTCCAAGCCAGGAGCTGCCAACTGTGCCAGGAGCTGCTTGTGGCAGACAGTGTCAAAGGCTTTGCTGCAGTCCAGGTAGACTGCCCCACATTCACCAGGCAGGAGCCTGATCATAGAAGGAGATCAGGTTGGTCAGGCAGGACCTGCCCTTCCTAAACCCCTGCTGGCTGGGCCTGATCCCATGGTCATCCTGGAGGTGCTGTGTAATGGCACTCTAGACGACCTGTTCCATCACCTTGCTTGGTACTGAGGTCAGGCTGGCAGCTTTGTCATTTCCCAGTTTCTCCCTCCATCCCTTCTTGTGGATGGCATCACACTGGCAGGTTCCAGTCTTTGGGGACCTCTCCACTGAGCCAGGACTGCTGATAAATGATGGAGAGCAGCTTGGTCAGCTCCTCTGCCAGCTCTCTCAGCAGCCTGGGATGGATCCCATCTGGTCCCATGGACTTGTGAGGGTCCAAGTGGCTCAGCAGGTCCCTTACTGCTTCCTCCTGGATTACAGGGGGACTATACTGGTCCATCTGCCAGCTCAGGAAGCCACTTGTCCTGGAGACAACCTGCCCCACTGTTGAAGATTGAGGTGAAGAAGGTGTTAAGCACCTCTGCCTTTTCCTCATCTTTTGTTACTATATTCCTCCCTGCATCTAATAAGGAGTGGAAGTTGTCTTTGCTCCAGCAAGATGCAAGTTCTTTCAATTACTTCCTTTTTTTCCCCTTGCTTCCTTCAGTTCAGTGCTGGGGATGTGCTGTTTCCAGCTACTCAACAAATCCTTTGTCCTAACTCTTCCTCAGTTTTCTCCCTGTGAGAAAAGTTGCATTACCACCAATCCATCTGCTCCAGTGGTACACCCTTGTACTGCAGCTGCCCAGGTTCCTGTGCTGTAGTGGCCTTTGAGCAGAGCCTGGCTTACACAATCCAGCTGCAGTCTGACTCCTGATGAAAAGTCTCCAAACAACAGCTGTTCACAGGCTGAGACCCAACAGCAGTTCACAGAGTGATGCCTTCTCTGCACTCTCCTCCTGGTTTTACAGAGAGATAAAGGAGTAAGACCAAACTACTGAGTAAGAGGAGTTCTCAAGCCCCCAGAAGGATGAGGAGAGCAGGTGGTGGCTGCTGCAGCTGCATTGGTTTGCTGTTGGTGCTGGCTGCATCATTAGCAGGTATGCTCAGGAGCAGCACCACAACTCTCAGCTCAGCCTGAAGCTGCTCCTCTGTGTAGGTGCCCCAGAGCCCACATGGGTTCCTAATGCAAGAAGAAAAATGGTATCTAGGTGGTATAAAGCCTAGCTCCTGTGAGCTGCCTGCTGCTACACGAGAGTCTCCAAAGTCCCATCTGACCTGCACATGTGTTAGCTGTCTCTAATATCTCTGACACCATTACCAAACAGAAAAAACATCCCCAGAGCCTAAAGGTGTCATCGATAAATATTCCGTTGCCTCTTCCCCTGCTTTCTAAGGGCTTTTCCTTATCTGTAGCTTTCAGTCACTGTTGAGAGGTTCAAACGCGCTCCTCCCGCGCCAGGACTCAGAGGGGGTGTGGCTGCATCCAGAGGGCGATGTCCTGCTCCCTGCAAGAGCCCTCTCAGATCACAGCAAACACAACAGGCAGGACCTCTTTTTCCTGATCTGTACATGCTGTCCAAGCAGCTGTGCTGCCCATGTCACAGATAGCTCTTTTCTCTCTGTATTCCTGCTTTTTCCTGAACTTCGGGATGCTCAAGCGGCAGGACTCTGCTGGCTGTGGCATCTTTCAGGCTCAGGGGTTCTCTGCTGCTGCCACAGAAGAGAGTTGGATCGATGCAGCCTGATCGGTGGCAGCGACTTTGTCAGACAAATTAAACAAGTGGCGTTGCTTCTCCTTTCTTGTTATTTGGGATCTGTGGGGGATTAGCAGCAGCTGATGGTGGTCACTGGTCTAAGAGGTCACACAGAGTGCAGCAGGAGCTGCAGGTGTTTGTCAGCAGTTGAACAAGCAGAGCTTCTTGGTAAAGATAATCTCTGCTCTGCTCCTGGATGCAAAGGTTCAGATCTCCCAATGTCTCTTTCCTTAGCTAGGTTTGTCACTACAAAAGTCATCACTAGTAACTATGCCTGCTTTCTGGAGTGCCAAGTCAGCTGTACATTTTAAGCATGAACCTCTCACTGGGCAAGCAAGATCAAAAACTGTGCCAGACCCTGAGCCAGCACTGCCTTCAAGGGTTTCTGCAGTGCAAAGTGGGCACACATAAAATGGTGCAAGTCAGTGTAATTAATATCAATTTAAGATTTGTATAGCCCCTCGTCCCAAAGGACCTCATAGGCTTCAGAGAAATTACTGCAGAGAATCATAAACCAGGGATAGTTTTACCACTGCTGAAATGCAGCCAACTGCATAGCAATTGCACATCTGTGCTGGGACCTTGCCTTCCACAGCCCCCACAGGACTGCCTCTGCTCTAGGAGTAAAGATTCCTCATCGGAGTGTGAGGCAGAATTTCTTAGTACACGAGAGCTTTCAAACTGCTGCGTCCAGCAGTGAGCGGAGTGCTGCAGGCAGCACAAGCACATGGAAGCCTGCAGTCGATAGGAGGGTCTGAGCGCCCTGTCAGTGCTGCCTGCAAGGAGCAGGCAGAGCCACACTAGCTGCTGTGCTGTGCGCAATCAGCCTGACAGCCCTCAGAAGCTGCCGAGGCTCCATCACCCTACAAAGACAGTTTGGCACAAGTGTTGAACAGGCAAACACTTCCCCTCCAACTGTTTATCCATCCCCACAGGGCACAGACCTGCCCAGCCAGGTGCTTGCTGTAGAGCCCAGTGCTCAGGTAATGATGGAAGAGTCCTCCACAAGTCCTCACAGTTGGTGCAGTTCAAACCCTCAGATGAAAGTACTGGCTGCTAGGTGCCCTGGAAGGGGATGGTGTTCAGGAGCATGTACCGCAGGGAGTGGTAACAGTATGCAGCTGAACAAATCTAGTGATTCCAGCTGGGTATTTTTGGTCAAGTTCCCATTAGATGCCGTTGCTAAAGGCGATTTTTATTTTTCTCTCTGCCAGCTTTTGTAACCCACCATAACCCTTCCCTGGAATCTGTGAAGAGCTAGAGTTGTCTACCACTTGTGCTTGTGCCCAGATAGTAAAGAGGCAGTCAAACAATGAAAATCTTTAATGGCAAGTCAGTGACACCTGGGACACTGCTGAACAGGAGATGTAAGCTTCGCAGGTGAGAGGGTGCTCAAGAACGTTACTAGAGCACTGTCAACATTTGGGCTCACCGGGGCAGTCACCTATGTTTTTCCCCAGGAAGGGCAGCAGTTAAGCCCCTGCCCCACTGCTCAGCCAGCACAGCATTTCCAGCTCTGTAGTCTCGAGTTGGCATCACTCAGGTGCAGTGTCTCTGGAGTCTTGTGTAGTAGCGACAGAAAAGGTGAAACAAAAAGAGGAAAATATGTAGGGATCTGTCAGAGCCAGGTTTTGCTGCGATAATACACTGTACACATGACTGCTTTCACCTTCGAGTGCCAAAGCTCACTAATGTAGGGAAACAGCAACAGCTGTGAGCAAAGTGAGCCCATGCTGGTGAGCGCTGGGGGGCTCCTCTGCAGAGACAGCACAACCCATGAGTCCCCAACGTCAGGTCCACCAAATGCTGCAGGAGTCGCAAGCAGCGAAGACCTGCAAGTGGAACTTGGCTAATTGTGTTGGTCTGGAGGAACATTCATTGGTTTGGCATTACAGTGTTGTTAGCATGCACAGGGTTGTGCCCATGAGCCCTCTGCACAAGGTGCTGTCTGCACCAGGACATAGTTTGACAAATCTGCTTTGGTCAGTTCCCACTTGTGCATTCCCCACCACACATCTCCCCCTCTTCCCCTTCATGCTGTGCCCAAATTGTGCCAGTGCATAGCCCCACACTAAACTGAATCTGGAGACTGATTTCAATTGGAAGCGGTTCACCTAAGTCCTGTTTGTTTTAACTCAGGTACTCTGATCTGGTTTCCTAGTGCAGATGCATGAACAGTGTTACAAAACAGAGGCTCCTGGGAAGAGAGCAATGAGCAAGGAAAGATTAAGGAATGGGTTCCCTAAGTCTTGCTTACTTAGAAGAGGTGCAGTTAAACTGTGCCCTTGAGCTAGACCAGCTGTGGCAAAGCTGCAGTTGCAACTGGTGTGAAAACAACAGCAACAGGTTTTTGCTAGGTTTGATTTAAATGAAAACAAATGAGTGGTAGATGCCAATGAAGAAAGCAGCAGAGCTGCCACCTCGGGTGGCACAGAGATCACTGGCAAAGTCACCCTTGCCCTCTCAGGTTCCAAATCAACATCTCTCAGAAAAACCCTTTGAGCCTGTGTTTGTGTTTGCAGTGGAGGTGCTGGGACACCATGCCAGCTGCCCTTGCCAGGGGCAGAGCAGAGCCCGTGTGTGTCCTCCCGAGCTGTGCAGCTGTGACTCGACTCGCTGCTGCTGGGCTCCAGGCAGTGCCAGGTCTGTGGTGGAAGTGCTCCCTGCTTTCAGGTGACTTTGCTGACTGCTCTGGTCGGGGCAGCACCGCCTCCTTCAGATCTCGACAGTCAGCAAGTGCCGGCTGTTGCTGTTCCTAGGCCTTCTGAGAGGGACCAGCACGAAGGAAGCAGGGAAGGCAGAAATGAAAGGGCAGCAGAGGCAGTATCTGAAGGCTAAAAATTTTACTGACATCCATTCAGTTTCCTGCAGGGTCTCCTTCAAGGCCTTTTTCCTGAGATCCAAGGGGTCTTGAGATTCAGAGACATTCAGATGCAAGGCTGGCCTCTGAGAGGTATCACTGTACTCCTGGATAATCACCACAAAGAGCACTCCCAGACTGCTATTGAAACCTCGGCCAGATACTACTGCTGCAGAGAGCAACAAAGAGATGCTAACATAATTTGCTACGAAGCCTCAGTACCCTCATTAACACATCCTGAGTGTCTAGATCTTTGAAAATCAGCTTTATAAAGTGACTGTCAGAGTTAATTCATTCTAAGTGCCTCCTGTCACATCCCAGCACCACAGCAAGCTCTGCCGGACCCTGCTGATGCAGGAGCCCCAAGGTTTTTAGTAGAGATGCAGCTACTCTGCAGTTAATGAAGGTGCAGGCTGTTGCATCAGCAGGGGGCTCTTAGGCAACACTAGAGCAACATGCAAACGCCTTCGGTTAACTGGTACCGAAACCAGGAAAAGTTTCAGTTAGGGAGACGAAAAAGTGAGCACAACAGAAAGGCAGGGATCAGGCATCACAGAACTTGTCAGGAAAACGTTTCCAGACTCGTTTGGGGCTGAAGGGTGGCAGCAGGCTCCGGGCTCCCCCTCCTCCTGCCTCACAACCGCATTTCAGCTCCAGGACTCCGTCCCCAGCACTGCTGCTCACAAACGTTCCATAGGCCGTGGGAACGGAGGGGAAGGGGCAGCGCTATCCCCGCTTGTGCACGGAGGCTGCCCAGCGCCTCAGCAGAGCTCCCTTCTGTAATTCATCGTCTGGGTAAATCTTCACTGCTGCTGCCTCGAGTATTTGCTAGCTCCGGGGGCTCACACAAACCATGCCCTCTCTGACCCTTACAGCTCTTTCTCCCCGGTGCTTTCCCCGCACTGCTCTACCTCAGGCCTCTCTTGTTCGTTTTCTCGTGCCGATTTCCTTCACTATGTTAAGGTGAAAACTTCCAACGCTTTGTCTTCGGAAACAGAGAAGGCAGAGCACAGGCGAGCACTGCACTAACAGTAGCTGCTTCACAGAGCCCTCCTGGCCTCGGGCTGCTAACAGCCTCTCCCAGCAGACTCCGATTTCACCTCACTGCCACTGCAGCCCGGTTAAGGCAAACCGGCAATGTCCGCGCCAGAAGGGCAGGGCTTGCCCCAGCGAAACGCTGGCGGCGTGAGGAAGGCCCGGCCTGCTTATGCCGCGGTTAAATTTAGCCTCTGCGCTCATCTCAGAGTTGTTTCAGGGGACTCAGAGAAGCACTAAGCACAGCCATGCCCTCAGCGACACCGCTGCAAGGACGTGGTGCCAGCAGCGGCTGCTCCTCACACGCCGACGGCCGCAATGCCCGCACGGAAACGAGACGGGCACGAGGGCACGGGGCTCTGCCGCATGCCCCGGCAGGAGCGCGTCCTCCGCGACAGCCGCCCCGCAGCCGCTCACAACGCGTGCTGCCCGCGCACCGCCCGTTCCTCCTCCGGGCTCCGCAGCGCGGCCCCCGTCCCGTCTCCGCGCACCGCCGCGGCATCTGTCGGCGGCTCTCCACGACGGGGGCCCAGCAGCAGCCGCAGGAGCGCAGCGCGTACCGCCGGGCGCCGAACCCCTGCTCCTCGGCACCGCCTGCCCCGCGGCGCGGCTGGCCCCGCCGCGGAGAGCCGCCCCCGCTCCGCGGCCACCCCGCGCTCCGCTTCGGCGCCCCCGCCCAAGGCACCCCGGCGCCATCTTGACTCCTGGCAGCACCGGTGTCCTCCCGCCTGCGCTGCGGCTCCCGGTGGGGGGACGGAAGGGAAGGAGGAGGCCCTCTAAGAGCAGCAGCATTAGTACAGGCGCAGGCCTGTCCTCCGCCCCGCACGGCGCCACCCAGCGCGGCCGCTCCGTGCCCTCTCCCAGCATGGCGCCCGCCCGGCGGCCCCGGCGCCCGCGGACGTCACCCCGCAGCGCCCCGCCGGTCTCCATGGCAACGCGCGGGCGGGCGCCATGTTCGCGGACGGGACGGCGCCGGGCGCCCATGTGCCGTCGCTGCGGAGGGGCGCCAGGAGCACTCGCTGCGAGGCGGTAAGAAGCTGTGGAGGGGCGCCAGGAGCACTCGCTGCGAGGCGGTAAGAAGCTCCAGGCCACCTCGGGGCCTCGGCCCCGCTCCGCGCCGCTGTACCGCCGCGAGGGGCCGGGCGGCCTGTCAAAGCCGCGGCGCACTGCGCCTTCCGCCTCTGGGCTCGCTGAAGGGGCAGCCGCGCCACGGCCTGTGACTTCCGTGCCCATCGGGAAGCCTTCGCAGTGGAGCCCTTCCCCGCTGGAAGTTTGCTTCCCGGCTAGTGCCTAGGTGTGAGCCCGCGGTGCCGGTGCCAGCCTGCTGCCTCTGCCCGCTGGCAGCCTTGTGCTGGTTTAGGCCCGTTATACAGCCTGGCGAGGGAACAAGCAGGTAGCGTGAGAACAGATGGCGCAGCGCTTGCCGAAGTGCCCGTGGGGGCTGTTCCTCTGGGGGCTCCCTGCCTTTTGACTTTCCCTTGTGTGGGTTCTGGGCTGTGGAGCCCGAACCCGACTGGCATTTGAGCACTGGCTCGGATCAGACCGTGTGGTTCTTACAAATACATCACTGGAGGCACCTTGCTTTTACCCAGGAACCGCAGCCCTGCAAATGTGCTTGAATGTCTCTGTGAAAGCCCAGAAGTGGAATGTGCTTCAGGTATTTTGTACAACACTTTTTTGAGGTCTGTTTGGATTGCAAACTGTCTGTCTTCTTTCACTAGAAAAGCTGCCAGACTGGGAAAATCTCCACAGCAGAAACTGCAGTGCAGTCCCGTAGTAATCAAGATGCTGCTGTGCAGACCGATCAAAGGGAGGATGCTGCCCAAGGCTTCCAGCAAGAAGTCCAGGTGGATTACACTGGCCTTCTCTCATTCCTTCAGAGAGTGGAGGATGCTGTTATCAAAGAGCTAAATAAGAACTGGAAAAGCCATGCCTTTGATGGCTTTGAAGTGAACTGGAGAGAGCAGAACAAAACAGTAAGTTGACAGAATTCGGATCCTTGTGCCTACCTAGGCAGAGCTGGCTGCACTGGCTCTTACGGGTCAGTTCTGTCTCTTTCTGCTGTGAGTGTCCTTGTCAGAGTGTAGCAGTTGGAAGTTAGGAATTGTCCTTTCCTCTAGCTCTCTGCCTTTCTCAGTTCTTGCTAGTGACTGTTGCAGCAGCTCTGTGAGGAGAAAGCCTGCGGTAGATATAGACTTACCTGCAGCTTTGAGCAGCCCTTTCAGAGCATGACAGCCTGGCAGGTATCTAGGAGCAGCTTCAGGCAGGGCTCTGGCAGCTCTGCCTGCTTGGGTTGTATCTCGAGGCTAACGGGGAGCAGCTTGTGTCACCAGGGTACAATGGTGCCATAGTGTTCAAGCCACTTCTTGAGAAGATTTGTGAGTCCCAGGCTGCCCTGAAGTGCTGTAAGCCCTCACTGCATGGAGTTTTGGAGCTGTACAACCCTGAGGGGTGCATGAAGGGGCAGCTGACTGTGAGTGACAGTTTAACAGGGCCATGTGCTGGGGGATTGGCTCCCAGTAGGAATCCAACAACTCTTTCACCGATGTCTCTGTGCTGTTTGGGCAGAGGGGAAGACAGTGATGGAGCCCTGAGGCTGATGCAGGGGTGTGTTAGGAGATGATTGCCCTGAAGCTGGTCTGCTGGGGTTGTTTAGCCTGGAAAAGAGGAGGCTCAGGGCAAATCTCATTGCTGTCTACAGCTACCTGAAGGAAAGTTGTAGCCAGGTGGGGTTGGCCTCTTCTCCCAGGCAACCAGCAACAGAACAAGGGGACACAGTCTCAAGATGTGCCAGGGGAGGTCTAGGCTGCATGTTAGGAGGAAGTTGTTGGCAGAGAGAGTAATTGGCATTGGAATGGGCTGCCCACGGAGGTGGTGGAGTCTCTGTCCCTGGAGGTGTTGAAGCCAAGCCTGGCTGGGGCACTTAGTGCCATGGTCTGGTTGGTTGGACAGGGCTGGGTGCTAGGTTGGGCTGGCTGAGCCTGAAGGTCTCTTCCAGCCTGGCTGATTCTGTGATTGAGTTCTATGGTTCTCTCGCAGGTGCTGTGTCTGCACACTCTCTCGTTCCCAGAGGCTCAGCAGCAGAAGCTGCAGGTCACCAGTGTCTCCTGGAACATGACAGGAGCTGTCCTTGCCTGCTCCTATGGCCAGTGAGTGTCTGAGGGAACGGAGAGCACAGCTGGGGTCACCTGATGGTTCAGCCTGACTTCAGTTCTACACTCGATTGCTTTATCTGCAGTAATAACCAGACACCCACCCCTTCTGCAGGTGGAAGGATTCATATTCAAAGAAACAAGATCTTAGGGCAGCCTAAAATTATAGCTTTGTTTCTTGTGCCTTCCTCTCTGCCCCAGAAGTGGACACCTGGACACCTTCACTTGTACTGAGTGGTTTCTGGATAGATTGTGAAGAGCAGGTGCCCTTGCAAATGCAGATAGGTGAGGCCTGGCAGTGTGTGTTCATCATTGCTAAAGATCATGGTGGTGAATGTGGGCTCTGCACCCAGGTTGAAGCTGGCTCCCATTCATGCCTGCCATGGACACCTGCAGCAGCCTCTCTTGTGCCCTTCTGCTGCCCTCAGTCCCTTCTTCCTTCTGCCTTGTATGAAAAGCCCCGGCACAAAGCATGTCTGTAACTGCATAGGGAAGAGTAAACCAGGGCAGACTGCTCTGTTTTTTGCTCCCTCTGCACTCCCAGCCCACAGCCAGTTCAGATTAGTGTGGGTTCCCTGCAGCTGCCCGTGGCAGGCCTTGGAGCAGTGAAGTGTGTCTGAGGTTCAGTGGCTGCAGTGTGTCCTGCAGAGCACTGAGACATCCTGCACATGCACTGTCCTGCAGAGGAGTTTTGTCACCTCAGTTTTCCTTGAAGCCACAAAGCAGCATGCTTGCTGGCCCATGGGGCACACCAGAGCTCTGCTGGGCTGGGGATTTTCTGCAGGACAAAAAAGGCAAGCTGTGGCTTTCTCTTCTCCAGCCTGGATGATGGGGATTGGAGCGCAGCCAAGTCCTATGTTTGTACCTGGAATCTGGACAGGAGAGGGCTGAATCCCCAGCGCCCAGACCTCGTTGTGGACGTTCCCAGTTCTGTCATGTGCTTGGCTTTCCACCCCTCCCAGCCATCACTGCTAGCTGGTAAGTTGCTCTTACCTTGGAGCCTGATGGAAATCTTCCCATAGTTATGCTAACTAGGATCAAGTTTTGTCTCTCTCAGCTCTGCCTGAGATTTCTAACAGCAGTTAATGGTGTGTACAGCTCCTCAGGCTGAGGAAGGCAGCTCATCACCATCATCAGCTGCACACTTGCTGCTGGTCCAGTGCCATCTGCATGTGCATTATCTCAGAGAGATGGTAGTTGGCAGCTCAGCTCTGGGTGTTGGTGGGCATTGCAGGAGCACTGTACACCAGAGCGGGCAGGCCCAGGTGTAGCTGCAGTCCTTGGCAACTGGCAGGACCCTTCCACCATGGCTTCCTCTGGGTGGAAGGACCCTTCCACCATGGGTGTTTGTTCTGAGCTGTGAGCCCTGCTGTGTTTTTGTCCTTTCAGGAGGCCTTTTCAGTGGGGAACTGGTGGTGTGGGATACCAGCAGAATAGAAGACCCTGTGGTCTGGAGGACAGGGATGACAGCTGACACCCACACTGACCCTGTCTATCAGGTAACAACATCCACAGCAGGCAGGGCTGGGGCAGCTGTGTGCCACTTGAGTTCCTATCCACTCAGGCTGGGACATGGCTGTGCTTCTGGTCTCCCTTGTTAGCTGTTTTTTTCCCCAAATGAGGCTCCAGAACAGGCATTTGCTGAACTCAAGCACTTGCTGTGTGGGATGAGCAGGTCTGTGCCCTGCTGTTTACTGATGCAGCTAACAAGACGTGAAAACAAGCAGCAAAGTGTCCCTGATGCGTAGCTGGGAGCTGAGCAATGTGCTCTGAGCACGGCAGGCTCTGGCCTCCTGAGGACTTCCCTTCTGTGGCCCTGAGACTCAGGGCACTCTGAGCAGTTTCTCCTGTGAAGGTCAGGGCGATGCTGTGTGCTGTAAACACCACACCTCAAGAGTAATGGCATCTGACCCCTAGCGCCTGCACCCCAAGATTCAATCCCAGACACCCAAGCCCTGTTCCTTCCTAGAAGCTATGTCTGTGATCCGGCTCCAGTAGGGACTGGTTGGGATCCAAAAACCCTGGCTGCTGCCTGGCTCTGTTGTCCTGGCAGGATGGGGGTGGGGTGGGGGTGCAGGCTGCTAAGTGGAGAGCTGGTAGCTGTGGGACTGCCCCTGCTGTTCGGGACAGGTTAGCTGGGTGCCTGATAGCAGGCACCGGAGCCACCCGCGGCTGTGGAGTGCAGCACCGGACGGGAAGGTGCTGGTGTGGCACGAACAGGATGGGCACCTGGCCCTGGCCGGAGGCTTCGCCGTGGGGGCGCAGCACATCCAGCACAGCACCCAGGTGAGGAAGGTGAGGCCAGCAGCTGTGTGACAGACACCACCCATGGGGCAGGAAAAGCCCTCAGGGCATCCCCACTGACCCTGATCCCCGTCTCCCTTCTCACTCCAAAATCGCTGCCTCCAGCTCACAGCGGCTTTGCCTCTCTTTGCCAGCTGGCTCGGGGCGAGGCAGCAGTGGGTGTCACCTCGCTCTCCTTCTCGCCCTTGGATCCCTGCGTGTTGGTGGTGGGTGTGGAAGGAGGCTCCCCTATGAAGTGCTCCACGGCCGCGGTGACAACGGCGCTGCAGCGGCCGGGCGGCTGCACTCCCCGCCGGCTCCCCGCGGAGCTCGTTCCTCCCAGCGCCCCCGCGGAGCTCGTCTTCGCCCCGCACGCTGGGCCTGTCTACTCTGTCAGCTGCTCCCCCTTCCACAGGCAAGTTGCAGACAATGCCTACCTCCGAACGTGCACTTTGCAGATGGCCCTAGGGAGCCTGTGCGCAAGCTCCAGAGCAGGGTGTCCTGGCTCTGGAGACTCGCTCAAGTGACTGCCCATCGTCAGTCCATTGGCTCTGCTGATGCTGCCCACACTGCCCCCTGTATGTGGGGCCAATGCCAGTGACACAAAACAGCATCTGCAGGCAGGCCAGCATGGACCACTGGCACCTTCCTCAGCTCTACCCAGCCGTGAATGGCAGAAGGGATTTAAAGACAAGGGGAGGAGCCGAGAAAGCCATTTACTGACCAGCGCCGAAGTGAGCTGCCCCTCAGCAGCTGTCCAAGGTTAAACGAGCTCCCACTCCTGCCGCGCTGCCCCGACAGCTGTGACAGAGGCCCCAAGCCCTGTGGAACTTGCTGACACCTCAGGTTTGCATTTCATTTGCGTGAGACAAGCAGAGCTCTGACAATGCTTGGCTGTAGCTCAGCAGTTTTCAGGCATCCCTAGCCTACCAGGAAGGCTCTGTGGCCATGAATCCTCATTAAACTTGAGGGCAGCACAAAACTCTCTCCTCAGCCAAGAGGAGCCCTTCAGGTCAGGACAGGGGTTGGAAGTCCCTGCTCTAGGAGCTTTCAGACCTCTGCAGAGCACCAGCATTGCCCAACATTGTGCTGCTGTAGTGAGCTTTGTTCAGTAAGAACAAAACCAACATTTTTTTTTTCTCCCTCCCCCAGGAACCTCTTCCTGAGCTGTGGGACTGATGGCCAAGTCCACCTGCACTCCTTGTTGCAGGCCCAGCCCCTCCTGTCGCTCCAGCTGTCCCAGCAGTACCTCTTCTGTGTGCGCTGGTCCCCAGTTCGACCACTGCTCTTTGCCGCTGCAGCTGGGGAAGGTGAGCAGCAGCAGGGGCCTGTGCTCAGACCAGGGCTGGGCTGAGCATGAATTGGTATAGGGGAATGACACTGCTGCACTGCATGTAGGGACATGAGGCATTTCTAACCAGCAACTGTCCTCCTCTGCTGCCTTTACATCCCTGAGTGGCTGGGCAACAGCAGTAACAGGGCCAGGTTCCTGTGCCTAGAACTCATCCAGCACCCTTGGTTTTGCCATCTGCTTCCAGAGCTAACAGTTTAAAACAAGAACTTCCCTAGGAAACGGCCCAAACACTTTTGAGCTAAGGCATGGAGATTCCACAGCATTTACCAAGCTGGTTTCAGGCCTGGCAGCAGTGATGGCATCTTAGAGGGAAGGGGAAACAGGTGACAAAGAACAGCTACATACTAAGTGTTTTTGTTCTGCAGGAGTTGTGCACCTGTTTGACCTGGAGAAGAGCTCCCAGAAGCCTGCTGTCTCCATGAAGCAGGCTGCGGGGCAAGGCCCCGTGCACTGCTTGGAGTTCAACAGCAGGCAGACACAGCTCCTGGCAGCAGGGGATGCCACTGGCACAGTCAAAGTCTGGCAGCTGAGCTCTGACTTCTCTGAGCAGGGGCCCAGGGAACTGAAGCACCTGGAGCAGCTGGCGAGTGAGGTCAGGGACTGAGAGCAAGCCTCCAGGAGCTGCTCGCTCACTTCTGAGTGCTGGCCAGGAGCAGCTCGAGTCTCACCCAGCTCAGTGCACTCTGCCTTTAAGCATTAAACACAGGAAGTCTGTGGTTCAACCAGGAACTTTATTGAAGCACACTGCAAGATACTCGTTTTCCCTAAGTTTTAAGCCAAGCAGTTTAAGGTTACATCATAAAGTAACATCGATTATTGTAGAGCACACAGACACATGCAGAGCTACAGCCAGAGGTGAGCATGTTCCTTGCACCTCCTGGCAGTGGTGTTTCAGGTCAGTTCACAAAGAGCGAGCGTGTGAACTCGATGTAGTCGTAGGCAGAGGGCAGCTCTCGGCCCTTGCCGTCCATGTACGGCTTCATGTGGGAAATGCAGTAGTCGGCTTGTTCCCTGGTCAGGTTCTGAAAAACAGAGAGGGGCAGCTGCAGAGGGGCACCCACAAGCAGCCATCCCCTCCCCAGAGATCAGGGAAAGGCTGGAGCAGCTGAGCTGTGCCTGGCATGGAAATGCTCTGGCTGCTGACACTGGGTGGTCAGAAGCTGGTAGGCATCACCTGAGTCTTCTCACCAGAGAGGACAGCAGGTAGCTGGTGGAGGACATGCAGCCTCGGCTCCTCTGCCAGCCACAGGGGTTCAGACAGGAGGAACTCTGTGCTGAGTTCCTGAACCCCTGCATCGTTGCCTGCAGAGACATCTCCCTCTGCTCACCCAGGTGATTAACACAGAGGTGGGGCTCTGAGGAGAGGCAGAGCAAGCACCCTCCCCACCCAGGCCTTTCAGCAGCTCTTTGGCAGCTGCAGCTTTTCCTTTTCCTCTGTACAGCTGAGAATGCAGCTGGGCAGGGCTGTCAGCATCACTTCTGCCTTTGCTGCAGGGGGACACCCTAGGCTGGCTCAGAAGTGACTCCAGTACCGTGCTGTGACCTCCATGCAGTTATTGCTGGTCTGTAGGCCATAAGAAGCCTCCTGCTGCTCCTCCCCAAGTGCTCTCACCTGGTAGAGCTCCTCCTTGGTCACATAGGGCTTCCCCTCGGAGCTGAGGGCGCGGAAGGCGCTCTCGATCTCCTCGCTGGACTTGACGTTCTCTGTTTCCCTGCTGATCATGAAGGCCATGTACTCCTGCAGCGAGACGTGTCCATCCCTGGGGGAGAACCTGTGTGAACAGAGCTGCAGACCCGCAGAGGAGCTGCAACTTCTCTGGGAGGACTGAAGGTCCTTGTGCAGGAGCCTGTCCATACCAGGTCACTTTCTGAAATTAATTCCTTCTCACCCCCCTACTCTTGGGAAGGAAGTGGAGTGAAAACAAGCACAGCTCTCCACCACAGCAGCAAGGAGAGCTCTCAGCATGTGAGTCCTTCCAGCCACCTCCCATACAGAATTTGGTGACAGAAAAAGAGAAAGTACAGCTCCGGTACCTGTTGGGATCTACAGTGTCAAGAATGGACTCAAACTCAGGGTCTGGCTCCCCTTCTTCAACCATGGGCAGGTCGTAGCCGAGGGAGCGCAAGCAAGACTTGAACTCCTGGTGATTGAGTCGCCCAGATTTGTCCTTGTCAAAGTGCCTGGAGAAACAACCAAAGCCCCACAGTTACCTGCAGCTGTTGAGCACTGAAAGCTACCAAGTGAGCTATAAATGAGAAAGATGACAGGCAGCTCCTGTCCTGGGCAGAGTAGCCCAGTTCAGGGCAGAGCTTGTGCTCACTCGCTCTCGCACACAAGTAGTAAGAACAAGTTCTTTACTTTGCTTAAAATGATCCCAACAAGGGCTGTGCTCCCAGCTGGCATTCACTGGCACTCCCAGCTCCTAGCCTCCTGTGCCCAGAGTGAGCGAACCAGGAGAGGCTCTGGCACGGCTGAGGCTGCTCCCAGCCAGCAGCAGTGGTCCCTGGCAGAGCAGCTTGGCCGACACCAGGCAGGAAGCAAAGGAGCCACATGGGTCAGTCAGAGAATCCCAGACAGGAGCCATTGCCATGCCAGCAATCCCTCACAAGCACTCCTCTGGCAGCCTCTGCCACTCACTTGAACATCATGCTGAACTCCTTCAGGGCCTCCTCAGTGACTCCAGTTGTGTTTCTGGAATGGAAGAAGCAAAGCTTGTGAGCAGTTCCTAACCTCAGATCTCTGCTGGAGTCCACCTGCCCCAAGCCAGGTCTGCATCAGGAGGTTAGGCCAAGTGAACAAAGCCTGCAGCATCACATCGCAGCCCAACAGAGTAACGCCGGGTCCCTGAGATCTCATCATTGCTAATGGCCAACAGCAACTACTTCCAAACCTTCCCCTTCACTCCTCTGAGGAGACAGGGTGTGGCTGTGGTTTAGCTCACTGCACCCATCAGAGCACAGAAGATGGGCACTAGCACAGCCCTCACAGGGGCTCTCTTCAGACATAGGCAGCTGTGGGTTACTGCCTTCCCCCACCCACAATCACACTGCGCAGGGCACTACCGAGCCTGGATCTGCTGCTCCAGGTTGTGCTGCATCCTCATCCCCAGCTGGTCCAGCTGGTCCCACTGCTGTGCCAGGCCCACGGTGCTGTGCTCAGTGTATTTGTTGTCCAGGATGAGTGCCTCTTCCATGGCAGCTCCAAGGTCCTCAATCTTCTTCAGCTGGCTCCGCATTGCTCGGATCTCCTGGTGCTTGCGCTGTGGGGAGGCAGTGAAGGAGAGGAGACTAAAGACAGCGGAACAGAGGCTGGCAGGGCAGGAAGGGTTTGACTCTTCTGCTGGGATTATACACACATGGTGGGGGGTTGTTAGATAGCATCCAAACCATGTTCCTCGTTGTGCACCACTGCAAGCCGACAGGGCTTGCAAACCACTTCTTGAGACAACCCCCCCGGTTAGGGAACAGCTGAGAATATCCCGGCCCCACCCACACGACAAGGACAGCAGTGCTATGGGACGGCTTGTGACAGACACTGGATCCATAAACATAATCCAAAGGGTCTTGGTGCTCAAAACATGTAAAATCCACGAGGATTCTGTCATCTCCACTCCCACCCTGTGTTCCCAGGTCAGCAGCTGGGAAAGGTACCTCCACAGGAGGCAAACGTTGCTTACTTTAGTAGCTTCTAGCTGCGACTCCAGAGTTCCTGATTCCTCCACCATACACGACCTAAACACAGAGCCACAGTGAGAAAATGCCCTAAGCCCAGGAAGGTGGCAGCTGGGGCTTGAAATTAACTCCTTCCTTGCAATCAAAGTCCTCACAGCTGGACTGTTCTCCCTTGGGCCTTTCAGCACTGTGTTTGTGTGGGTTGGTTCTGTCTCACCCTGTTTCAGGCTGACACGTCCACATCTGGTTTGTTCTTGGTTGTCTGCAGTTAATTTCTAGCCCCACTGAAAGGCAACATGACCAGCAGCAGCCACACACCATGCCAGCCCCGAAGCACCCACTCCACAACACCCAGCCACGTTAGGAGCTGGTGCAGAGCCCGCTGTGCCCAGCACACACACACCAGGGGTGACTCTGGAGAGGCACTCGAGTCAGCAAGGTACAGGAGCACCACAGAGGTGTTACATGGGGATCAGGTAGGGGCTTTAAAAGTGATCTTAACCTGGCACAGTCTCTGCAGGGAACCGCAGGCCTCTCCTGGAGAACAGTGGCTGGTACATGGCTGCCTTTCCCACCCCACCTCTCCATCCTGTGCCCAGAGAAACCAAGGCATGCCCCTTTTCCCATTCTGGTTGCCACTGAGCTTCTGGGATCTTCTGATAAAGATCATTTCTGTGGTGATGGTCTCCAAGTTCTACTTCATGTGCACTATCTATGGAAAGTCTCTGGATGCTGCATTCCCCTCCAGACTCTAAGCAAGCTTGAAACAGCAGAGTCTGTCCTTCCAAGCCACGGTGACAGCTCCTCAACAGCTGTGCACGGACAGCAAGGGTGAGTGCTGCACAGCTGGGCTGTCCTCTCCAATCTGTGCTGCTCATGTCCCTACAAAGTCAAGTCCCTGATGTTTGAGTCACTAGAGGTCTTCAGCCCTGCTGCAGTCTATCCCTGCAGGCCTTTGAGCTTCTCAAGAGGGGCTTCCAAGAGCCAAATCACTCTGCACCAAAGAAAACACCAAACCTCTGGGTGCTTTGCCAGAGGGCTACAGCTCAGGTCTGGTGCGCGTCTGGGGCAGGGAAGTGCACGTCCAGCACCCTGAGCAGGCAGCTGGGAACCAGCTGTGGAAAGAGCCATCAGGGACACAAACCTCTGAGCTGCCCTAAGCTGTGAGGGTTAGTCAGAAGGAAGCGAGCCTTGAGTTAAAGGTGCATTGGAAAACCAGGTGAGGTAAGAAAATAAGAGAAAAAAACCTTCCAGATAGATCATCCCCAACTTCATACTGATAGACGCGAATGACGCGGCGGTAGGCTATGCTAGTCAAAGGAAAGAAACCAGGTGAATTCCAGAGGAAGGCAGAGTGCACAGGGGAGAGAACACACGCAGCCGCTGCTGCAGAGCCAGGCTCCAGCCAGCAGCACCTGAGAGCAAGCACAAGCAGGTATTTAATGGGGGGAAAAGGCCCTGTGCTGGCTGCACAAGCACAAACCCTCTGCTGCTATGTGTGTCAGTTGCGAAAAGGGAGTCTCAAGAGCTGAACCTGGCACTTAACTCATCTGCAGGTTAAGGGCAGGGCGCAGGGGCAGCCATGGTGCCCTGCAGAGCACAGGGCACACAGGCAGCTCAGCTCCTGAGCCTCTGCCTGCCCTCCTGCCAAGGACAGTGGAGAGCCAGCGCCTCCCAGCACAATGAGGGACAAACTCTCAAGGAGCAGATCACCAGAGGGCTGCTGAGCTGCCCAGCAAAGAGCCTGGATGGTGACCCCTGAGATCGGCCTGTCCACCATAGGCACCAGTGCTGAGCCACAGTGCCGCCCCACAACAGGACTCCAGGAAAGCCTGCCCAGTGCCATTAAACTACACAGCAAAACCCGGGCAGGTCACCATCTGCCAGAAGGAGCAGCACACACAGCCCACTGCAGACTGAGCAGCAGCAGCAGCTACCTGTGAGGACCCTCCCCAGAGCTCACCCTTTTACCTCCAGAAGCCCCCTCAGGGATCTAGGCCCTGCCTGCTCCCCAGCCCCAGGCCCTCCTCACTCCACAGCACTTCCCAGCAGGGCTCATGAGGAAGCCTCCCTCGTGCTGCAGTCTTTGACTGAAGAGATGTAAATGGCCACTGAGGGCTTGGCAGGCTGTAGACAGTTAAAGACCTGATTGTTTGTTTCCACTTCTTGGCAAAAGCCAGGTGCATCCTCACTGGGAACTGTCCCCAAGGACTGACAACTGCCCATGGAGCGCTGGCAAAGCCAGGCCAGATTCGGGCTCAGGCCGGAAGGTTTTGTTTTGTCCTGCCAAGGACACAATCTTTGAGGTGTGGCTGTGCAGCAGGTTCAAACCCAGGCAGCTCTTGTTTGTGTAATACAGAGCTTAAAGAGAAATAGTTTCAGTAAAGCCTCCCCACAGCAATCTTCCCTTCTCCTTACAGAAACAAGTCAATTCTGTGGAGCTTTAATTGTTTGGGGAACAACTAGAGTGAAAAAGCTGATTTCAGTACCAAGCCTCTGCTGGAAAACCAAGACTGGCACCTGTTTTCCAGAGGCAGCCTGTCCCACGTTCTCACACAGCTCACCAGATGAACAATCTTCAGACACAAAGACAACCACAGTATGCCAGTGGCTACCCATTATTAATTCCTTCTGCCTGTGGCTAGAGAATTGTTGTATTTCCACTGGTTTCTACTTGACCTACTCCAAACCCGATTCCTGTGCACCTCAGCCACAGACTGCTCTTTCCAAGGACAAGGGGGCTCAAGCAGTGAGGACAGCAGAGCACAGCACACTTTGAAGAGATAAAATTCAATACGAACCCATCTAGCAGGTAAGTCCTGGGGAATGTGAAGATCCAAACATCAGGCAGCAGGACAGAGACAAGACAGTAAGAGAGGGACAGAAATTTGGATGGGAAGCAAACATCAAAAAGTTAAAACCATATTTCATTGCTTCATAAAGACACACAGAGAAGTACTTGTGAACAGAAAGAGAGGATCACAGAACCCTGAGCATGGAACTCGCCTCCTGACTCCAAAGCCAGGGGCAGAGCTGGCTCCAGCCCTGCGTGAGCACAGCCAGGGATGTGCTCTCCAGTGCCCTGCGACTCCCCACCCTCACATTATTTATTTCCAACGCAGCTGCTAAATTTGTGACCCCTCTCCCTGGGCAAGGGCATCATCAGCACCCGGGGAAGTCATCACAAACTGGTCTTAAGCTGGTTTTGCAGCTTCCCTCTCTGCAGAAGCTCCAGGGAGATTTCCAACCTACTGCTCAGTCCAGAGGGAGTTAACAGAAAGCCACCAGCACTTGAGAGTCTGCTCCCCACCCCTCAGTTGTGCCGCGGACCAGTTGAGGAATCACTGAAGAGTGATGTCCTGGATAAGTGGAATTACTGCAGGACAAATCAATCCAGAAGCAGGAACGTTTTTGAAGTCTGGTGCTCCAGGGTTTCCCTGTGGTTAACAGGGCCTCCCTCTAAGCCCAGCTGCAGGAAACCAGCAAGCCCCAAAGAGCTGTTTTCAACAGGAGACATATACAACTTAAAGCAAAGAGATGGAGAATGGACACAAATATCAGCTGAGGAATTCTCTGAGGGCAGCTCCTGGGAAGACAAACCCTACCTGGTCTCCTGGATCCACTGGTGGAAGGCGTTGGCGTGCTGGGCAAACTCCTGCCGCAGTTTGTCATTTTCCTCCTGCCTTCGCTGCTCCTTCTGCAGCTCCAGCTCCCGCTCCTGGGAAGGGCACAAAGCACACTTCAGAGAAGGGCTGTGACTGCCCTGCAAAAACCAGCACCAGCTGTGAGCCCCAGCATGGATCTAAAGCTCATGACCAGCCTGAGCACTCTGTGTCCTGCTATCTAGACAGCCAAGGTGACAACACAGGACATCAGCCCTGAGAACTGAACCGCCCCAGCAGTTCCCTGCCTGCCCAGAACTGTTCAAGCTGCTGCCAGTCAGGAGCCCAGGTGCAGGCGTTCCAGCTTTGGAGAGCCCACAAATGGATCACCATGAAAGCAGAATAGCACAGGAGCAGAGTGACAAACTCTGGCACTGGTTAGCTTGGAGGACAACTTCTAGGGAGGGCTTGGGAGGTTGTAAACCACAGAAAGGGCCTCTATGACTTGCCTTGATAATTTTCTGCAGGTTCCTCCAGGTTTCTTCAAGAGCCTCCATAGTGAACCAGGTGTAGGGATTGGAGGCCACCCTGAAGCTCTTGATCTGACGGTCCAGTTCTGCCAGCTGGTTGAAGTCAGCCTGGGCAGAGCTCAGGGAAGAGCGGAAGGCGTCATGAGCTTCCCGCAGCGCTTTGATCTCTTCCAGCGAGTTGCAGCGCACAGGGTCTGTCAGGTCCTCCTCGGCATTCTCAAACCAGCTGTTAAAGGCTGATGCCTTCTTTGCAAAAGTCAGGAACAGATCCTCAACCTGGAGAAGAGGAAGCAATCCAGGTCAGTTCTGCAGCCATGTGAGCAGCCTGTGAGAGCTGATCTGCATGAACACCTCTGCGATCTTTGCCTTTAGCACTTTCTTCCTGCAAGCATCACCAAAATCCTTATAGGTCTCCAGGACCTGCACAGCAGCAGCTTCCAGTGCAAAAGCTGCACGAGCTGCAAGTGTTGTGTGGTTTGTTTTTTTTCCCAAAGAGAACAACTAGGTTTCTAGCCCTGTAGTTTGGCCACTCACCTTTCTGAAGTGCTCCTGAGCCTCCAAGAGTTTCTTTTTCCTGGCAGCAGAGTTGGCCAGCAGCTGATTCCAGCGCTTCATCAGGGACGCGTGCCGAGCCTCAATGGCCTTGGACTGGATGTGCTTGGCCGCCAGCAGCTGGTCCTTCAGAGCAGTGATGTTTGCAATTCCTTCCTGCTGGAAGGCCTGAAGCCCAGCATCGAAAGTTTCCTGAAGCATTCACAGAAAACCAAAGTTTTGGATTGTATTTTGCTGTAACTACTCCAGCCTCCTGTGTGCATTTCAAGCACATCTACCAAATTCTTGTGCATTGGAGAAGAATCCACCCGCAGGAGACTTCACTTCTCCACCATTACACTGGCACTGACCTGCTTGGTAAGCAGTGTCTGCACAGAGGAGAGGTCACGCCCGTAGTCATCTGTCTTCAGGCTGTTTTCCTTCTCACCTGGCAACAGAACAGATCCAGGAAATTGCCATGTCTGTACTTCAGCCATTCCCCCTGTTCTCAGACAGGTTACTCCCAAAGCATTGATCAGGAACAGCACTGATGATTGCTTTGGGTTTAGGCCTGCTCATCACAACAGCCAATGAGAAGCCATCCGAGGTGTTTTGACCTGAAAGAGCATTTTGGTGTCCTTGTGAGTGTTCCATGCTCCAGGACGTACCTATCCATGACTCCACCACATCTGCTTTCCAGTTGAACTGGAGGAAGGCAGAGTTCTCATCCAGTTTGGCTTTCCTCTGAGCTGCTGCTTTCTCCAGATCTGACACCTTCCCTCTGAGCCCCTTCATCTTGGCAGTGATGTTCTCCTCATGGTGGTTGTTCTGCATGGCAGAAGGAGAACACAACAGCACTTCCCCTCAGCTTAGGAGCTTTCAAAGCACCCAGCAAGCTGGTGATAGAACAGGGCCTCCAGCTGGATGACTCTGTCCAAGAAACAGCTTTGAAAGCTTCTAACAGACACAAAAAGACTGAGAACTCTCTGGAGAATGCCAAATCGAGCCTCAGGCCTCCTTTCACTCGGAAGTGTCCTGGCTCACCTTTTTGATGAGCTCCTCCCCATTGGCACAGACATCGTTCACCCTGTCCTTGTGCACAGTGAAATCAGTCTCGAAGGCTTCGTGCTTCTTCAGCAAGCCCTGCAAACAGGACACAGGCACGTTGAGAGCAACTTCTCACCACGTGTTAAAATCCCAATCAAATTCCAAGAATTTCTTCTTCCAAAGCTAACACAAACTTCTGACACACACTGCCAGGCTGAGCTGCTTGGCACAGCCTGCTGTATTCCTGTGGCCTGCTGTCACTTCCTAAGACTTCAGCCACTGGATTCAACTAGGACTGCCCAAGAGAGGGCAGGGGATGCAGATCTGCACCAAACTGCAAGTTATTTCCCCAGGAAGCAGCAGACTTGGGATGCTTTCTAAACTTGACTTTATTTCCAAACTGGGCTTTCAAAATTACCCAGCAACAACCTCTCAGCTGAAAGTCAGCTAAAGAAAAGGTTCCTTAAGCTTTGACCAGTTAAATCACCCCAAGAACAACAAGGATCTGACAACTTTCTTCCTACCTGGATGGCAGCAAGGGTGTCCCCATAGTCCTCACTGGCCACCAGCGTCATCTTCTCATTGATCCAGGCTTCCTCTTCCTCAACGTTCGCTACAAACTGCTGGTACTCCAGAGACTCCTCCAGACGCTGCCCCCTGCATGGGAAAAGAAAGGTCAAAGTCAGTCCCTACCGATAAAAAAAAAACAAATTACAGCAGCAGAAGACTCAGAATGCAGAAGCTGAACCCTGTGCACACTGTCCCACTCCTCTCAGCAGGCTGCAGGGCTAACAGCTCTAAAACGCCCCAGGCCACAAAGCCTGCAGCCACTGAGGGACCAGGATGAATCATATTTTTCCAACAGCATCCTGGTAGTAGACCCAAGTCAGCTAATTTCAACTCTCTGGTTTGCAACTGGAGCAAGCAAAGGTCAGCTGCAGCACAGCTCAGCAGGGGCCTCCTCCCTGCTTTCCTACAGCCTGTTACCAGGGACATGTGCAGTGACATCCTGCCACCGGTGACACCACTAAACCCCTGAAACTCAGAGGTGCTCATTGTGGGTCTAACAAACACTGGAGCTACAAAACCATGCCTCACACACCTAGCAGCTGCCAGCTGTTTCAGCTCCTTCCAGTGATCCACAAACTGAGCCAGCCTCTGCTGTATCTCCTCCTTCCCAATCGTGTTGTCATCTGAAAGCTTCTTGCCGGTGTCCAGAACACCCTGCAAAGCGGCACACAGTCACGGCAGCCCCTCCTGCTTTCCTCCTGTGCACCCAGCTGCACTCTGTATGTCCCATTTTCCACAAGGCAGCAGGATGCTGACTGCAGAGGGAAGTGCCCGGCAGAGAGGAGGTTTACCTGGATAGCAGGTTCATGGGCAGCCAGCTCTGCTTCCAAGCGCTTGTGCTTCTTTCTGAGGTTCTGCACCCCAGTCAGGTCTCTGCCATAGTCCTCAGAGCTAACCAGCAGCTTCTTCTCTCTGAATTCAAGGGAGAAAGGCAAAGCCTGAGCATTGCTCCTCTAAGTCAAACTGACTCGGGAGACTGCAGATAACAAGTACTCTTCATAGCACAAAAATCTTGGCTATAAGGATTGCATCCATGGGTTACCAGCAAACAGCAGTCAGCTCCTGACAGCACTTTCAGGGGTAGGATGTTGGGTAAGCAAATATGGGGACAGAGGGGCTGTCCCTTCTCCCTGAAGGAGAGTCTCTGTGCTGCTTTCTTGGGCTTTGACTAAACAAAGCTGCAGCTAAGGAGCCACTCCCAAGCTACTGCTGAAGGCATCTGGAAGAGTTCCCCCTGCCTGGAGGGCAGAGGTGGTTCCTCACAGACCCATGCTGGTGGAGAAGGCACGTTACAAAGGCAGAGTGCAGGATGCGGCTGGCAACAAGCCCGCAGCTGCCAGGTACACACTTGATCCAGGACTCCTCATCGTCCATGTCCCTGAAGAACTGGTGCAGGCGGTGGGACTCGTTGAGCTTGGCGCGGCGTGCCGCGGCCATGCCCTGGATGCGCTGGAAGCGGCCGTTGATGGTCTCGCGCTTGTCCTTCACCTGGGAGGTGTCGAAGGCACTGCTGGTCATCAGGCTGTCAGCCTGGCTGTTCAGGTCCTTCAGGCGGTCCTGGAATGGGGCAAAGGCTGTGAGCTGCCTGCACCTCCTCTCTGTGCTTGTGCCCAGCTGCCTCTGCAAGTGCATAGCTGCAGCAGGGACTGGGGTGGTGGCTACTGGGATTTATCCTCCAGACCCAGCAGAGAAAGCAGTACCTCATGAGCTGAGATATCAGCCTCCAGCAATTGGTGTTTCTTCAGAAGGTTGTTAACTGATGCCAGGTCTTTCCCATAATCTTCAGATGCCAACAAAGCCTCCACCTGGGGGTGGAGAAAGAAAAAGGGGGTGGAGAAGGAGCTGTTTGCACAAAACTATTGAAATAATGTCTTTAGAATCTGTGCCAGTTCAGTCTCTCCTCAGCTTTCACAGCGAGGATAAACCGTATCCTCAGCACCTGCTTGACTCCCAGCGGAAGCTGTGCAGAGATGCTCCTTCTCACCTTACTCTTTATATGCAAGAGGAAAAAGTTTTGACAAGATTGTCAGAATAAAGACTTGTTCAAAGCAAACCTAGACTTGGGCAGAGGTGGCTGGATGGTGCTCCACAAAATCCAGCACCAGCACAGGGAATCTAGAACCCCCGAGTCTTGCAGGCAAACAATCCCCATGCCAGCTACCTCCGAAAGCCAGAAATCAAAGTCCTTGATCCCAGTATTGAAGTTCTGCTGCTTGTTGGCTTCTTTCAGTTTCTGACTCTTCTCTGCCGACTTCTGCACCAGGAACTGCCACTGGTCAGCCAGGGCAGCAAGCCGTGCCTGGAAAGGGAAGCAAGAGGAATGCTGCTGACTTGGGGCAGGAGTTCTGGTGGATGCAAACCCAGAGCCTGGTACAAGCTTGGTGGTGGACTGCAGCTGTGCAGATGCCCGCTCACTGCTTCCTGCTGCCCAGCTACCATCAGCTCCCCTTCCACAGCCTGAGCACAGGACTCCAAAGCTTTTCACCCACAAGAAGGCAGCAGAATGGCTACCCTGATCCCTGCTGCACACCTGTAAGGGGAAAGTTTCTCTAAAGCAAGACTTGCTTCTAGGGCCCCCTCCCCCGTCAGCTGCCCCGGGGCCAGGCCCGTTGCCCACCTTGACTGCGTCCTCGCTGCCTGCACAGGCTCCCCTCTCGATGAGGGAGTTGCCCATGTCGATGACTCCGCGGATTCGGTCTGCGTTGGCGTGCAGCTCGGCCTCGAAGGCTTGGTGCTTCTGGTGCTTGCTCTGAAGGAAGGAGAGGAGGACTTAGAGACTGCCTCAGGCGCTCCTCGGTTGTTCTCATGGGCTGAGAGGACAGCACACAAAGAGGTGTGGCTGAAAGCCTTAGTAAGGTCACTCTGACGGGGGCTCACCAGGTCTAACCCAGCAACACTGAGCTGGGTGCGCCTCACTCAGCCTCTTCTGCTCTTCACAGGGCCTGGGCTCACTGCGCCAAGCTCAGCTGTTACTCAAGTGAAGCTTTCTCATGTTTACCTCTGAAAGGCAGCAGCTGCACACACCCAAGAGCAGCAAATCATCCTTTCTACTCTGACCATACCATGTCCATGTCCTGCCCCTTCCCCCCCAGTTTTTCCACCTTTTTCCCTCTGTTTTTCTTCCTCCTCCAACAGGGCAGAAGAAACGTCAGAGATTTCTATTTTTCTTCCTAATCTCTTCTGTGGCCTACTGTCGGGGTACGGAGGCTGGCGAGAGGCGAGATCGGGGTACTGACAACTCGAGACAGCAGCTTCCAGGCATCTGTGCATCAGTACGATTTATTAAGGCAATACAATGGCTTATATAGCCCCCAGAGGGGGTGTGCACAACCAGCCTGGGGCTGGCAGAAGTGGACAGTACAGATTGGCCCCAAGTTATGTGTAAGGCAGAGATAGGTTACCTGTGGTAAACAACCTGTGGTTGCCACCCAGGGGGGCTGGCCAGGGTCAGTCCCCTGGGGCTGTGTCCACCCCAGGGGCCGGCAGATTCCATCCCGACAGCTGTGCGTGGGTTGCTCATAGTTCTCAGCTTAGGCCTCTGGGAATCAGTAAGACCCAAGGACACTTCCCATCACAGGGCCTGATGTTTACATTCCATACCTCGTTGCAGGAGAAAGCTTCCCACAGCCTACCTGCTTTCTGCACAGCCTTTGTATGAGTCACCCAGAGCCCCACTGCACAGTAAAATACTGAATTCACACCCAAATCCTCTGTCCCTGTAACTGAATTATCCACAGTTCCCTCTGCTGAGTGGAGAGCACCATGAGAACAACAGGAGCTTGCTGTGGGAGGCAGTGGGCAGTGGTCAGCCACACACCATACCCCTGCCAAGAAGACGACAACAGCACAACAACAACAAGGCAGAATTCACAAGGATGGACTGAAAATGCCACTGGACATGGGGGATGAAAGGAGGTGTTAGGCTGAAAATAAAAGATGGGAAATACTCCAGAGCTGGCATGAGAGATTCTGCATGAACTGCTTGATTTTAGGAGCTCTCATCCTGCCTGCTTCCAGGCCGCATTTGCCAACGTGTCAAGGGCAAGTGAAGAGCTGCCAGTGTCCTACCTCTGTACACTACAATAGCAAACCCCAGACAAACGTTTTGGGTTAATGCTAATTGCTTTTTAATTAAAAGCATGCACCAGAAGCTCCAGAGACAAAGGAGGACTCTTTCCTCTCTTCTCTGGCTTCCTCTTTCTTTGTTTTCTCTCCTGTATATCTTCACTTTCACTCTACTTCTCAGGTTCTTCCCACCTGCACAGACCTTTTTCTGGACTGTTCCCTTGGACCTACTGCTGCAGGAGCTAAGCCATCCAGGGCTGTCATTTTACTGGACCCTCCATCTCCAGCATTTGACTCTACAAACAAGCTCACAAAGCTGGCATTATGCCATGTGTTACACCATCACCAGAGGATCCAGACAGAAGGATGCCAGGCCCAGCAGCCCAACTTCTGCAAAAGGGGCACTGAAACCCATTTTCCTACGGGCTAATTTCTGAACCACCCCCAGACTCCCTCAGCAGCACCACAAATTAAACAGCTCATGCAGAACACCTGCAAAACAAACAACTGATGGTGCTGAACAGGCATTAATCAGAAGCCACACCCAGGACATGAGGATCAGCAGCAGCTGGACCTGCATCCAGGTCAGCAACTAAGCAAGAACAAAGCAACTGCATGAGCTGGTGGACAGAGCAGCAGTGCAGCACTCTGCTCACACACAAGCTAGACAGAGAGAAGTCCACATACCAGGGCTAGTCCAAACTACTTACCAGCAGTTTGGAAAGCTACAAAACAGATTAAGAGAAGCAGTTCAGTGCATTCATACTAATTCCTAAAGAAGTACTAAAACACAAGAGGTAACTTAAATTATTCCTTAATACTGAAAAATAAAAGAGATTTCACATTTCAGAACAAGGCAGAGATGGGACCCAAGATCTCCACCTCCCTGTGTGACTACCTAGATGCTGGCAGACAGGCAGAAAGGCTGCTTAGGGGTTTCTGCAGGCAACTTGCTGCAACAGATACCACATCTCATTAATTATATGCATCAGTAATTGCCAAGTGAGCTCTATTTTGGGTCTCCTTTTGTGCATAATCTAACTTCCATTTTCTGCTTGCTAACCAGAGCCCATGCCCAACAGGGCGTATTGTTCTCTCATTCCTGGGCCTGTTCTTTCAAGCTTTGCAAGCCTGAAGACTGTACTTTGGTTTCTGAGCTGAGAACCATATTCACCTGGATATTTGTGGGATCCTTGTATGACTCATCACTGGCAGTTTGGAGCTTCTCACTGATCCAAGCTTCTATTTCATCCACATCACGACTGAACTGCTGGAGTGTCTGGGATTCTCCTAGCTTTGATCTCTTCTCAATCATCTGAGCCTTCAGACGGAGCCACCTGTATGCAGTTCAGTGCAGATGCTGCTGAGACCCTAGGACTGCACCCAGCATCACTTGCTGCCCAGGAGCCTTCTCCTGCAGTAGGTCTCTGTGGCCCACCCAAGGCAGCACTCACCTGTCCAGAACCTCATTCCGCCTGCTGGCAATGACTCCCTTGGCATAGTGATCGGCAGAGATCAGCTGGTCAGCAAAGGACTGCAGGACAGCAATCTTCTCTTCCTGTTCAAACAGAAGGCAGGAACTAGTGAGGAGCAGGGTCTGGAAGGGAACTTGTTTATTTTACGTCTCTTCTTAAATATACGTTAGTGTCAGTGACTGTGAAGGAAGCCTGACTTCTACAGCACTGCAGAGGGCAGCTTCTGGACACCTTTCACCTATGCCACTGAGCAAAAAGCATTTTTTGCCTGTAAGCTACAGCAATATGATCTCTCAAAGCAAGCAGGCAGCTTTCTCTCACGAGCAGCTGCTGTAAGGAAAGGAAGAACCCCACAGCATTTCGAAGCAGTAAGAGTTACACAACTGCTTGCCACTGCTTATAGGCAGTAAAATCATCCCTACCTGCAGGGGCTCTGAGCTCCTGCAGCAGACTCGATATGGCTGAATATCTAGAACCAAACTTCAGCCATCCAGGGCAGCAACTACTTCTGCTACTACTCTGCACAAAAGCAAAGCTTTTTTCCCTTCACTTTGCCACACTCCTCACCTGGACATTGATTGCCTTATCGAAGTCCTCGTGCTTCTTGATGAGTGCCTCTACACTGTCCAAGGAGTCTCCTTTGTCCTCTGTGTTCAGGAAAGCCTCTCGGGCTGCCATCCAGTTTTCAGCTTGTTCACAGTCTCGATGAAACAGCTGGGGAGGAAAAAAACCTCCAAAGCATGAGAAAGACCCAGAGCACTGACTGCACCTCAAGAGGGGGAACAGATTTTCTTACAAAAGAAGGAATTCTTTCTCCTTCTCAAAGCACAGCAGAGTACCTGCAGCTCTAGGCACTGGTCCAGCATCATCCTGCGCTGGACCCAGGCCTTCTCCAGGTCTGTTCGCTCTTGATCCAGGATATCCAGCTTCTCCTTGATCTCAGGGCTGGCATAGTGCCCATGGGCAAGGAGCTGCTGCCCAAACTGTTCAAACGCCTGGAAAGTGCCAGCCCTTGCATCTATTTCAGTGCGGTGCTCCTGCAGAGGATGAAGACACAATTAAACAGAGCTCTTCTCGAAACCCTGAATGGGAAGTGTCAGAAAGAGGCATCTCTGGATGGTTCTGACACACTTTTATCTTTCATGTACCTGGTGCCTTTCCAGTAAAGCTTCAGCTCCAGTCACATCCTTTGCAAGTTCATCTGAGGAGACCAGGCCCCGGATTCCGTTGATCCAAGACATGAGGTCCCTGGAAACACAGGAACAGAGGATTTTTCCCTCCCTCCACTGAAACAAGCACTTCTCTGCACCCTGCCCAGAAGCCAGACATGCTTCAGCACTGCAGCAGGCAAAGGAGGGAGAGGGGGAGCAGCATCTCCACCTGAAGTCGCTGAGGAAACGCTGCAGGTCGTGCGAGTCCCCCAGCTTCTCCTTGCGCTGGTCTGCTCGCTTGCCCAGGCTGCTCCAGGCCTGGTTCAGCTCCGTGCACTTCTCCTGGAGATCTTCAGCAGATTCTGGGTGTGACTGGATCAGACGCTGGGCAGTTTCACCAAGAGAATTCACCTGCAGTTAGAGAAAGGAAATAAGCACATGGAAGACAAGAAGAATCTGTTCCAAGGTTCAATCCCTCCCACCAGACAAAAGGGAAGCTACTTGGCTTTGTCCTCCTCACAGCCTCACCTTGTCTCCAAGAGCTGCCAAATCTCTCTCAAAGCCTTCATGTTTGCGCTGCAGAGCCTGCACACTGGCCAGGTCATGTCCATAGTTGTCTGTATTTAAGGCCTGATTCTTCTCCTCTATCCATTCTTTTGTTTCATCAGCATCTCTGATGTGAGTGAAGGCAAAAGGAGAATCCAAGGGGAGGTCACAGGAGGATCTGACATGCAACACCTCACTGACTGCCAGGGAAGCTCACGAGGTTGATGGTTCTATGAACTTCTTATCCTAGCTGACACAGGCAAGTATTGCCAACACAGGATGGTCACCCAGACCCACCCAGGCCCACAGCAATCCTGCAGCTTCCCAGATTTGTAAACAAATGTTTCTTTTTCTAGGAGAAGATAAATAGTCCTTGTCAGACCACTGGTGGCCTAATTTCCACTGACCAACTGGGAGATGAAGTCTGATTTGTTCAGAGCAGATCCTACTCTAGTTTAGAACTCTTACCCCATAACCTTACTGAGTGAACATCAAGCATGACACGAACACCTCACCTGTGGAATCTCTGCACCTCATGGGCACTGCCCAAGAGCTGGCTTCGCTCCTCTGCTAACTGTTGCAGCGATCTCCAGCGTTCATTCAGCTCCTGCAGAACAAAAGCCCTGAGGCCATTGCACACAACAGGCTGACAGCATTGCTGCCTGCACAAGAAACTCTTCCTGCTGGGCTCACTGAAGCTTTGTGATGGCAAACAGAAAGCTTTAGGAACCAGTAAACAGGTTGCTCACTGTGCATTTCTGTGCTTTCTCCACTCTGCTGACACAAACATACCAACAATTCCATCTCTGCTCTTACAGGCCTTGTTTCAAGGCTCTACTGAAAATACTGACAGCCCTGCTGGAAGATTTGCTGAGTGGCTGTGCCTCTTCCTTGTGCAGCATAGAAACTTCCTCAGGAAGATGGAGGAGAAGCCAAGACTGGTCTTGCACTGCAGATGAAGGTTCTGCTTAATACCAGAGGCAAGCACCTGTTCAGGCAGCCCAGCTGAATAAAATCATCTTGAGAGTTTCTCCCAAGACATAAATCCAAAGTGATTCGACCTATCTGTGTCAAGTAACTCCTTCAATAAGTTGATTCAAAAAGGTTTGTAAAGAGTAATGAAAGACAAAGGCTGTGGGCAAGCAGGTTTGCAATCAGCTGCTCAGAGGCTGCAGCTTACCTTGATCGAGTTGAATGTTGCCACCGAGTGCACCATCAGCCGCGCCGACTGCAGGGAAGGCAGAAACACATCAGGCAGGGTTAAAGTCAGCTCTGCCCCACAGACCAGACCAGACTGCCCACCCCCAAACCAAATGAAACTGCTGGTGCTGGATGACCTGGCCTAGTTCAGAAACAGACTTTGTGAAAACACAACTCTGCAAACTGCAGGAAGGAAGAAGTGCGCCAGATTGGAACTGTTTCAGTGGAAACTGCTGAATTCTGTCATTTAGCTGCTTCCTTAGCACAGGTTCTGAACACACTTGTCTGAGATGAAAGAGAAGCAAAAAACAAGAAAACCAATGCAAGTAAAACTGCAAAAGCAACTAAGAGTAGTTAGTTGCAATACCCAGGGTGCTGCAGACCAGAGCATCGACAGTTAGACATGGACAGGTTGATCATATGGCTGTTAATTGAAACCAATACTAATTGTCCCAAGGACAAAGAAGAGGAAAAGCTAAGGCAATATTCAGTAAGGGAATTAAAGCCCCACATCTGGTCACAGAGATGGCAAAAGAACAAAACCAAACATCAATCAACTAAATGGTTTAACTCTGTGGAAGTTTTGGTAGCAGCAGCTTGGCAGCTAAGTCAGGTATGTCCAGATCATCACCAGAACCGGTGAAGGCTGAACGGAAGAATGGCACCCAGCTTCCCCCAAGATACAATCTGCTTTCCTGGTGATGGATTACTTCCCAAACTCATCCCTTTGCAGACACAGAGGTGAACTGAAGAGTTTTCTAAGCTCCCATGAGACTCTCAGTGCCTTAGCACAGGTGTGCTATCTGCAAAAACCAGCACAGGTCTGCTACTGGGACTCTGAGGAGGCCTGCAGCCTGCCCACGCTGCTGTGCTGCCACTTGTGGTTCACTCTGCTGCAGCGTGCTGCCGAGGCAGGTAACGACACCCACCTTCCATGGAGAGGCTGACTTGGAGTCAGGTTCATCCTGTTGGAAAATGTGAAGAAACAGGTTTGAATAGGAATAAACAATATCAAGTGATTGGAAGATACTAACAATCTTTGGAAACTCTCTGGGTTCAATCCCTGCCAGGGGACATCTCCAGCCATTCACACAAGCAGCTTGCACCAGTTTGGGTCACCCTGCTCTGCACTGACTTGGGAGCTAGGTTAAGATGGACTGCAAGAGGAAGGAGCTGGTCTGTATTTGATCAGAAGTTACAACAGGCCAATAATTGCTGGGTTACTAGAGACAGATCTGCAGGAAACAGGGCTTGCAAGTATGCAGGTGAGCAGTGGGGAAAGGTGGTCTGTAACAGATTCCAAAACAAAGGAGCAGCTCTGTTCCCTTTTGTTCGGCCTTCTGGGACGTCCTGGCCACAGGTCAGCATTCTGAACCCACCCCCACTGAGAGCCCAGGGAGCTGGGTTGGAGCGGCACCAGTCCGACCACCACGATGGTGCGGTTCCCGGCGGGGACGCCACCTAAGAAGGTAAGTGCCTGCCAGCTCTGCCATCTACGCATCTCAGGAGTCTTGCTGGGCAGCTAGATAGGGTGAGTATAACCTGCTCTTAGATCAACAGAGTTACTTGACATTCCTTGTCATATACCTTTCTATGATTTTAGTATTTGAGTGTTGAAACTGTACCCAGAGGAGGGTACCCATGTGTGAGAGTGTTCCCTGGTCCCCAAAGAACTCACTGGAACAAGGACATAACAGTGCCAAAGGCAAATTAATCCTTTGACGTCCAGCCAGAGCCATTATTGAGCCCCTTCAATGGAAATTAACCACATTTATTGCTGGAGTATTCCTGCATCCCAACCTCTTGTAAGTGCAGAAATGAACACTTACCCTGGGCATCACTCCATAGACTTCCTGCAAAGAGACAAACAGAAACAGCTGTCACCTTCCAACAGAAAGTGTTCACTGCTTTAAGGGAAAAGGGCAGCACACAGGCTCCATCCTTCTACAAAGCAGTTACCAGTAGGTCAGTGCTGAGCAGTGCTGATACAGCCTCAAAGTGCAGCTCAGAGAGCCAAGCTGCCTGATGCTGTGCTGGCACTGGATCGAATCAGTTTCAGAACTAGCACAAGGATGTGAACAGCTGGCAAAAAAAACAGGCCTGTTAAAAAAAAAGAAACCAGAAACCCCCAGAACTCCTCTGCTGGAAGCTCAGCTCTGGTTTATTCCTCTTCCCTAACATCCTTCACTTTGCCTGCAAAGCAATAAAGGCCAAAAGGTGACATTTCTCTGAAACAGAGCTAATGTGGGGATTTGCCAGGACTTCTCATGCTCTTTTAAAGAAATAGGAAGACAAAAGCTGTGGATGGTGCACTCTGCCATGGCACCGTTTCAAATGGAATGGCTCCAAGGGTACCCTGGCACTGGCCACGCTGCAGGCCAGCATTGAATGTCTCAGGTTAGAGCAGTGCCCACCCCAGCGACCAGAGCCCTGCACTGGCATGCAGGGCACAGGACAGACAGAAGAGAGGAAGGCAGGCTTTGGCTTCTCAAGCGGGTTAGACTAAATTAGAGAAAAAGTAGACCTGTTGCTGTACTGCTTGCACTTCATCTGCCATCAGCCCTTCCGACTCCAGGTCATTCGCAACCTTGTTGATGTCCTTCAAACGCGACTCGTTGGCTTTCAGATCCTGCACGGACAGAAGAGGGCACAGCATTAACATCCACACGAGCTAGGGTGCAACAAGCTGGCACTCTAGGGCTGCCAAACACCACAGCAGGAATTCAGTGCTGCTGACCTTCCCAGCTACCAGGAACATGGAAAACATTGGAGCCTCCATTAAGAAAGCCCAGAACCAAGTGCCAGTGGATCACCCCAGTGCACTGCCAGAGGTTTCCATAGATCCATCAACAACCACAACTGGATCACCTTTTTAAAGCATCAGGTGGGAAGTCACCACCAGAGTCTATATTTGGGTATGCTGAAAGAGCTCCAGATTCCAGATTGGATTCTTTGACCTTGGGGAACTTCATCTTGCCACAGGTCTGGAAGCAACAGATGGGATACAACTGTCACAGAAGGGGAGAAGCACCCTGGCACATAAGCTGGCGGGGCTTGTTGAGAGGGCTTTAAACTAGAGTGGAAGAGGGAGGGGGTTAAACATGACAGCACCAGAGATAAATCAAAGGAAACTGAGGGTGGTAGGCCAGAGCTAGGGGTAAAAGCAGCAGCCCAGCTGAAGTGCATGTACACTAATGCACACAGTATGGGTAACAAACAAGAGGAGCTGGAAGCTTTGGTGCTGGAGGAAAACTATTACATTGTCGCCATCACTGAAACGTGGTGGGATGGCTCACATGATTGGAGTGCTGTGATCAATGGCTACAGACTCTTCAGGAGAGACAGGCAAGGGAGAAGAGGTGTGGGAGTGACTCTGTATATTAGGGATGCTCTGGATGTCATGGAGGTAGAAATCAAGGATGATCAAGTTGAGTCATTATGTATGAGAATTAAGGGGAAGGCCAACAAGGCTGATATCCTGGTTGGAGCCTGCTACAGACCACCCAACCAGGAAGAGGAGGTTGATTTATTACTCTTTAAACAACTGGAGGCTGCCTCAAGATCACCTGCCCTTGTTCTGGTGGGCAACTTTAACCTACCAGACATCTGCTGGGACTTAAAACACTGCAGAGAAGAAGCAGTCTAGAAGGTTTCTGCAATGTGTGGAAGACAACTTCTTATCCCAGCTGTTACGTGAGCCTACCAGGGGGGCAGCCCTGCTTGACCTGCTGCTCACAAATAGAGAGGGGCTGGTAGGGGATGTGGTGGTTGGAGGCTGCCTGGGGTCCAGTGACCATGAAATTATAGAGTGTTCAATACATGGAGAAACCAGGAGGGGCATCAGCAGAACCTCCACAATGGACTGCCCAAGGGCAGACTGCAGCCTATTTAAGGAACTAATTCAGAAAGTTCCTTGGGAAAAAGCCCTTGAAAACAAAGGGGTCCAGGAAGGTTGGACCTGCTTCAAGAGAGAACTCCTGAAGGCACAGGAGCAGGCAGTGCCATTGAGCCGGAAGATGAGCCGACGAGGGAGGCAGCCAGACTGGATGGGCAGGGAGCTGCTGAAGGCATTAAAGATAAAAAGAGAGTGTATCACCTTTGGAAAAGAGGGGAGGTGTCCCAGGAGAAGTTCAAGGAAGTTGCTAGGTCTTGTAGAGGAAAAATTAGAGAGGCAAAAGCCCATTTGGAGCTCAGGCTGGCCACGGCTGCCAGGGAAAATAAAAAGTGTTTCTTTAAATATATGAATGGCAGAGAAGGGCCAAGGACAAGCTCCAGTCCTTGTTAGATAGAGAGGGGAACACAGTGACAAAGGATGAGGAAAAGGCAAAGGTGCTTAACACCTTCTTTGCCTCAATCTTCACTAGTGGGACAGGTTGTCTCCAGGACAGCTGGACTCCTGAAGTGGTGGATGGAGGCAGGGACCAGTACAATCCCCCTCTAACCCATGAGGAAGCAGTAAGGGACCTGCTGTGTCATTTGGATCCTCACAAATCCATGGGACCGGATGGGATCCACCCTAGGGTGCTGAGAGAGCTGGCAGATGAGCTGGCCAAGCCACTCTCCATCATTTATCAGCAGTCCTGGCTCACTGGAGAGGTCCCTGAAGACTGGAAGCTGCCAATGTGATCCCATTCACAAGAAGGGTCGTAAGGAGGAGCCAGAAAACTACAGAGCTGTCAGCCTGACCTCAGTGCCAGGCAAGGTCATGGAACAGGTCATCTTGGGTGCCATCACAAAGCACCTACAGGATGGCCAAGGGATCAGGCCCAGCCAGCATGGGTTTAGGAAGGTCAGGTTCTGTCTCATCAACCTGATCTCCTTTTATGATCAGTTTCCTGCCTGGTGAATGTGGGGCAGGCTGTGGATGGAGTCTACTTGGACTTCGGCAAAGCCTTTGACACTGTCTGCCACAAGAAGCTCCTGGCCAAGCTGGCAGCTCATGGTTTGGACAGATTCACTCTGTGCTGGATCAAGAACTGGCTGGATGGCAGAGCCCAGAGAGTGGTGGTGAATGGTGCCACATCCAGTTGGCAGCTGGCACTGGTGGTGTGCCCCAAGGATCAATGCTGGGCCCAGTCCTGTTCAGTATCTTTACTGATGACCTGGACTAGGGGATTGAGTCCAGCATCAGTAAGTTTGCAGATGACACCAAGCTAGGAGCAGGTGTAGATCTGTTGGAAGGTAGGAGAGCCCTGCAGAGGGACCTGGACAGGCTGGATGGGTGGGCAGAGGCCAATGGGATGAGATTTAACAAGGCCAAGTGCAGGGTTCTACACTTTGGCCACAACAACCCCAAGCAGCACTGCAGGCTGGGGACTGAGTGGCTGGAGAGCAGCCAGGAGGAAAGGGACCTGGGGGTACTGATAGATAAGTAGGCTGACCATGAGCCAGCAGTGTGCCCAGGCGGCCAAGAGAGTCAATGGCATCCTGGCCTGCATCAGGAGCAGTGTGGCCAGTAGGACAAGGGAGGTTATTCTTCCCCTGTACTCAACACTGGTCAGACCACACCTTGAGTACTGTGTCCAGTTCTGGGCCCCTCAATTCAAGAAAGATGTTGAGGTGCTGGAGCATGTCCAAAGAAGGGCAACAAAGCTGGTGAGGGGCCTGGAGCACAAATCCTATGAGGAGAGGCTGAGGGAGCTGGGGGTGTGCAGCCTGGAGGAGGCTCAGGGGTGATCTTATTACTGTCTACAACTACCTGAAGAGACATTGTAGCCAGGTGGGGGGTGGCCTCTTCTCCCAGGTAACCAGCAATAGAACAAGGGGACACAGTCTCAAGTTGTGCCAGGGTAGGTATAGGCTGGATGTTAGGAGGAAGTTCTTCACAGAGAGAGTGATTTCCCATTGGAATGGGCTGCCCAGGGAGGTGGTGGAGGCACCGTCCCTGGGGGTCTTCAAGAAAAGACTGGATGAGGCACTCAGTGCCATGGTCTTGTTGACTGGATAGGGCTGGGTGATAGGTTGGACTGGATGATCTTGGAGGTCTCTTCCAACTTGGTTGATTCTATGATTCTATGATCTCTGGGAGCTGGGAAGCAGGTAGCAATGAGAAGACTGTAATCAAACTGAAGACTAGAATGTGAGGCTCTCCCTGTCCTCACAAAACAAACTAACTAACACGCCAATTCTGCAGCACTACAACACACCTTCTGAAAGTCATCAAATTTCTTCTGCAGCACCTCCACCTGCTCCAGATCAGCTCCCACTTCCTCACTGGTGAGGGCAGCCTCCTTCTCATTGATCCACTGCTGGAGCTCATTTGCCTCACGGAACAGCATGAACTTTTTGCAGCTCTTCTCCAGCATGCCTTTGCGCTTCTCTCCCAGCTCCAGCAGGGAGTGGTACCTGCAAGGGGTGAGAAGAGACACAGAGGCAGTCAGAGGGCAGTCAGCAGAGTCACTTACCCAGCACTGTAACCACCAAAGATGGGAGAAGTGCCTGCTTCCTGCCCTGCTACACAGCCATCTCCTCACGCAGAATTCAGTGAATGCCAGCTGCAGGCTCACCTTAGATAGACAGCACACCACAAAGGTCTCCCACATGCAACACTTCACCAGGTAAAAGCAAACTCAAACCACAGCTTAGGGCAGAATAAGCTCTCAAGTTCCAGCAGCACAGCAGTGCAGGGATGACTCCAAAGTGTCTGGTTCTGAGAGGTATTTTCCTACAGCACATCCAGGTGACAAATCCCACCAACCTCCCAGCTTTTGGACTAGGCCAATCTTCAGAGCAAAACCTGCTAGATGCTTACAAAAGGGGTGAACACAACTACACTCAGCTGGGAAATTCATGGGACTCATTCCACATGCACTGCCTTTGTACCTGTGCAATTCCCACCAGCAGCCTCATTTATATGAGAATGAATCCAAAGATGTTTATTTTCCAGTCCAAACCAGCTCAAACCTCAGCAGCCCAGGGATTTATTTCAAACCACAGGAAAAGTGAAGTCCCTTATTCAGTTCCTGGTAACCCAGCTAGACACTGCTGATCCTACCAAGCCTCACTCAAGATACTGCTGCAAAAAGCCAAGGGGAGCTTGCAGGTGCTGATGCTGAGTGACAGCATCCTGCAGCAACGCCGTCTGCAAAGAGCCTGCATTCAGAAGAGCCTCACTCTCCACACCCCTCCCCATTGCTCCCCTCTAAGTTCTCTAGCAGATGAGATGTTCCAGCTGCATCTTGATGGCGTTTGAGATCTTGAAGCAGATTGCACCTTGGTCTGCAACAGTGATCCACAGCAGCAACTGATCCTTACTATTAACCCATTTGGATAGTATTAAATCAAATAAGGCAAGACACTACTGAGATGCCTGCAGTGGCCTCAGATGAGGTGGTGGAGGCACCGTCCCTGGGGGTCTTCAAGAAAAGACTGGATGAGGCACTCAGTGACATGGTCTAGTTGACTGGCTAGGGCTGGGTGATAGGTTGGACTCGATGATCTTGGAGGTCTCTTCCAACCTGGTTGATTCTATGATTCTATGATTCTATGAAGGAAGGGAATCTTTGCCAAGCTCTCCTTTCCCACCCTGCAACGCAGACGTTGAGCAGCTAACACCTCCCAACTGCAAGGGCTCAACAATGCAGTATTTTCCAAACCAGGAGCTAACTCAGGTGACAAAGCCAGCTGAAGAAAATCCTGGATACCCTGGGCTGTAACATCTGTGCATCAAACTGACAACCAGCTCTGAGTCCTTCTATGGAAGCAGAGAGCTCCTGGTTTCTTGCTTGCCCTGGTTGAAGACCGGATAGAAGGAACTAAGAATCTTTCACACTGGGTTTGAATAGAAACTCTACCCTGACTTGAGGAAAACACTGGTTGGAAGCCTGCCCCAGCTGCAGATGTGTGCCACAACACACAGCCTCAGGTATTAAGTACTTGTGAAGCTCAGAGCATCTGGGGCAAAATGCCTTCAGGAGCAGACCTTACCTCAAAGTTGCTCTGCAACACTTCAGAGATGAACGGAATCACTTCTGATTCTCAAACCCAAAAATCCTCTCCATGGAGAGCCAGGCACAGTGGACACAATTGTTTTAGACATCCCCACACGTTCTATGGCCATAATGCAAACATCCTTCCCCCGAGGACATACCCACAGGTTTGAAAACTAAGTCAACGTTCTAGTGAAGCCCACTCACCACAGAAAGAGACCAAAGCTTTTGGAGTGCTCTGCATGAATGCTCCTTTGTGATAAGCTTTGACAACCCCGCACCCCTCAACCTGCCCAAACCTTCCCAGCCCCACAGACACTCATGGGATGCAGTATCTGGGACAGGTATTCAATACCTCAATGTGACAAACCAACATTTCCACCTGTGCCTCACAGTGCAAGAGGTTCTATGCAAGAAAAACTGCTAGGCCTTGACTAAAGCCTCTTTTGCTGAGCAAAATCAGCACACTGCAAAGTGACATCAGCCATTTGGCAGCATAAATGACCAACAAGGTAGGCAGTTGGCTACAGAGGACACAGAACACACAGCACAACAATTCACACTGCAGGAGCTGCTGCCTTCTGTCTCTTTGGAGCAGCCTTCCCAGAGAAGGAAACAAAGGAGGATGAAGAGTGACAGCATGGAGACAGCAGGGTTTAGAAAGGGCTAAGCCTACTCACAGTTCTTCCACCTGTTTCATACGCAGAGAGACACTGCCGACTTCCTTAGTTATGAGAGTCCTGCACAGACAGAGGGAGCACAGCAAATGCATGCAAAAAATTAGTCTGATTAACAAAAATAATGAAAGCAGCAGCTCCAACCATGGGTTGTCTGCAGTAGGAGATGGTTAAGAGTTCACATTTAAACAGAGAAAATCAGGTGTCACTCAGAAGCAAACAAAGGGAGTAAGACCATGAGCATGATTCACAGAAGGGTGCAGTTGGCCTCTCCCTACTGGCCTCATCTCCTCATGCTCATGCCTCTGACTGAACTGAAGGGTGGGCTCCTCTCCTTGCCTCTATAGTAGGGCAGCCTTCTTATAGGCCTCCAAAACAGTGTGCCAGCCCATCGAGGAGGTGACACATGAGCAGAACCCTGAACACTGCCTCGCTGTTTCCAAGCACCTTTTTCTCTCCCTGGTGGAAGTTGGTTTGCTTCAGTTTGCTTTTTTTTAACCAGCAGTGGCTGTGTCACAGTAAAAACTGGTGACTCAAAAACCATGGAGTGGGCAGGAATTCTCACACAATGACAGGGCAGCTGTGCAGACAGATGGCAGCATGCATAAAACCTCCAGTTTGGGCTTCCAAGTGGCTTGATAAAGTGAGCCAGTAACTCTCAGCAATCACCCACAGCCCTTGCCTGAACTAATCTACAACTACCATGTGCTTTGAGAGGTCACTGCCCAGCAGTCAGGCAGTTTTCTCTGTCTGCAGTGTGGTGCTCCTTTTCTAAAAAGAGAGAAGGGAAAAAAAAGGAGAGGGAGCACATTTTAGCTCCTGTAGTGGCACTAGAATAAGTGAGCAGCGATGCAGGCACAGCTTCTGAGAAGGTCACCTCCAGCGGCAGCCCTGGGCAGGGTAGGCACCATGCTTCCGGCAGCCAGATTTGGAAAAGCCTTTCCAAACAGAGCCCACACTGAGCAGTGACGACTACAAACAACAGCTGCTAAGGACAGAGATAACTCACAAACAGGTTTAGGCTGTTAGGTAGGACAACAAAAGGAACACAGAGTACCAAGGTCAGACAGCAAGTTGAGCTCTGGTGTCATGAGCTGTACAGTTAAAAATGGGAAAAACAATGAGAAATATAAAATAAGAACAAACCAGCTGAGCACAGAGCCCCCAGGAAAGCAGCCCCTTGTCTTGCTCCACATAATTACTGCCTAGTGTGAGAGGTATCAACCTAAACCTGGGGCCTAAGCGAGGCAGAGGCCCAGCCAGCAATGGCTGGGCATGTGCCAGCTGCCACCAGTCAGCTCTTACTGGTTGTCGATCTGCTCCTGGCGCAGCGCAATGCTGCCCTGCTCTTCCAGCAAGTTCTCCCGGGATGCAGACTGGGCAGGGTCCAGCTTTTTCACGTAGGCAGCTGGCACAAAGCCCTGACGATCGTTGACTTCAACTTTCCACCAGTCCTGGAAAGAGCAAAAAGCAAAAACCCAAACTACTGAGGCAAGTCCTAAGTGTGGTGAGCAAGTGGAGACTGCAAATTAGAGGCTTCTGCTAACAGAGGAAACCCAGCAATGCTCACGACAGTTTGCTCTTACAGAGACCACTTCCAGCAACATCTCTGAAGACAACTGGGCCTTTCTTCCACCCTCCCCTTTGGTCAAAAATTCCTCAACAGCAGGCACTGTTTTCTCACAGATACATGTCCTATAGCATTTGCTGTTTATCTGACAGCTACAGGAGCCATAAGAAGGCTAAAGAGGTGTGGAAAACTGGAATAGGAATGCAGACTAAATGTGTAAACTCTTTAACTACTTTAAATGCTCTTATTAAAAAAAACAAACAAAGCACTGGAAAAGAAACCACTCCACAGAAGACAAGATCAAGTGAACCAAGCAGCTCAGGAAATCAGAAGGCAAGAGCATACCTTGTTGGTGCTGTTGAGTAAAGTGAGGATATCTCCCTTCTTCATAGTCACCTCTCGGGGACTCTTCTCCTGGTAATCATAGAGCGCCAGGACTAGCTCTTTTCCAGTTTCATCATCTGTGGGAGCAACTTGTTGCTAACAAAGAAGTACAAGAAAAACGAGTTGGTTTGTGTTTATTACAATCAAGTAGTTGTCCTAAAAAATCCTTAAGGCTGGTACGGGGCCTCAGAATGCTCCTGTTGAAGGGACTGCAACGCTCAGACATTAGCCTGCTCTCTTCCATGCACCATAGCTGCCTGCTGTGGCTGTAAACTAGAGCATTGAGAAACCCCAGCAGAGTGTGCAGTCAGTTCTCAGAACCAACAACTGTGAGTCAGTTTAGTCTTTACCTTCTGCTGATCCATTTGAGCAGCACCAACTTCCTTACCCTGCATGACTGGGCCTGCTCCCTCAGCGCCTGGATACTGCTGCCATAAGCAGAGAGGTCAGACATCAAAGCTTCATGTTTCTTGAGCAAAGCCTGCAAGTGAAAGCACCAAAGCCCCATCAGCACCTGGCCACCCCAGACACTGCTCTGCTTCAAATCCACACTTTGGCTCCATAATCGGAATGGGAGTTTTCTAGAGCTGCAAGTCTTGTGACTCTCATGAGAATTACCTCTTTTGTTATTTCACAGGCCAGACAGGAGTCCAAATGCTCCTGGTGCCTTTCCTCTATCTTATCTCAGTAACATTCCTTTGTGGTGATACTGCATATCCCACTTCAAACAGCGTGAAGTTTGGAAGTGTGCCTTTAAACTGCATGGCAGCTCAGTCAAACCTCCAGCAGCAAGATCTGGGAGATAGATCTGGCCACAGAATGGTGCCAGCCGAGTAACTCTAGACAAATAATCACCTCCAGACCACAGAACTGCTGCAAAGCAGCTCCACACTGAAAGGCAAGTTCAGCGAAGGACCTGCTGATGCCAATCTGCATACTTCACAAAAACCCTATAGATAAGTGGATACAAACGTGAAGTTTTCTTACAGTTGGGTTAATCCACTGAAGAGCAACATTTCACGTGCCATAAACCAAAACTGCCATCTCCTGGCCCTGAACCAAAACTCAGCACAATGCAAGAGCCTTCTGCCTCCAAGAACCTTGGAATCAGCAGAGCTCCTGAAGTTTTCACCTGGACAAATCCAAATCCTCACTATGTTTACATCAACCCGATTGAAACAACAAATCTCAAATACCTCAGCAGAGTCTTCATCTTTTCCATAGTCTGTGCTGCCTACAATGGGTTCCTTTTCCCTCATCCAGGATTCTGCCTCATTAGCATCAGCAAAGTACTGCTGAGCTTGCAGGGAATCCTCTAGATCCTGCCGCCGCTGAGACGCTTTTGCTTTCAGAGAGTCCCACTTCTGGTTCAGCTCATTCAATTTGATTTTCACATCCTCAGCTGCAAAGTGTCCTAGGTGACAGAAAGAGAGGGAACTGAAGGACCTGCAGAGACAGCCAACAGGCCCAGAGGATTATCTGTACTCCTGGAATTCCCAGCAAGGAGACCTGTTAAACCTATGAAGCCTGCACTGACCAGAGCAACAACAGCACAGCTCAGCTTATTCTTGTGCCTCAGACTGAAAGCACTGCACCTGTCACACTGTGCTTGGGACAGCTGAATCGTTAACAGTAAAACAAATCACATCACAACATTTCTTCTCAATGAAGAAAGAGGAAAGATCCTATCTTTCCAGGGGCAGGTTCTGATGACAGCCAACGATTACTACAAACGTGTGTTTCGGATGCTGGAATCAGGGAGACTTGTTTAGCGTTCTGGTGTTGAGATCTAGGATCAGAAATAAAGACACATTCTTACTGAAAAGCAGGAATGGCTCTTGCTGCCTTTGTGGAGGACCATTTCTCCCATCATGACTGTGTGTATCTCAGACACAAGCCTTCAACAGATTTAAAAACCAGGAACTAAATACCACAGGCACGAAGCTATTGAGTACAGGGCTTGCAGGCACTGCTCACTTGTCACAAGCAGGTGGAGATCTGTGAGAGCTCTGACAGGTTCCCACCAAGGAATCTATCTTTGTTTTCAGTGAAAGGATGGCCAGAAGATCACTGCTACTGGTACCTCCTGCTGCTTGGGTAACCACTGGCAGCAATTCTCGATTGCACAGAGTCAGAGAACAATGCCCAGCACAGACTTATGGAAGAATGGACACCCAGACATACCCTCCTCCACCATGGCATTTCCCTTCTGTGTGACTGCTTTAATGCGGGGCTCGTGGCCTGCAATTTCAGCCTGCAACGCCTGGTGCTTCTTCAGCAGATTCTGGACACCAATTAAGTCCTTGCCTGAAAGACAAAAAACAGTGAATCAGCTAACTTGAGGTTATCAAAGCAAACAAAAAGTGTAAGGAAGCTCTGAGCAGCACCAGACAGGCTTTGAGTAGTCCAGAGCTGTCACCAGGAAGACAGGCAGCACAAAAGCTACTGCCATGAGTGCAGGAGAAAGCCAGCAGCTGAAGAACCACGGCTGGTGGCAGAGTGGCCCTCCAGGCAGCGTTCACTACAGTGAGCACTGCAGAAACTTCCACAGAGGAACAAGCTAGAGTAGGCCAGCTCTGACATCCAGACCCAAGAGATTCCAGGAGGGACCAACCTCGGTTTGTGGAAGCTGCAATGGGCTCCTTTTCCCTGATCCAGGTCTCCTCATCCTCGATGTCCCGGAACAGCTGCTGCAGGCGAAGGGAATCAGCGAGCTTCTGCTTGCGAGCCACCATGGGATCCTTCAGCGCCTCGTAACGAGCCACCAGAGCTTCCTGCTTCTTCTTGATGTTGTCTGCATCGAAATGCCCAGCGTCCTGGAACTGGCGTGCCTGGATGGTGATGCCATCGATGCGATCCTGGGATGAATTCAGCAGCAGGTCAGCAGCCGTCTGCTGGCTGCAGGGACCACGCTGCAGCAAAAGAGCTGCAGCTGCACACCGCCAGGGCAAGCACCTGGGTACTCCTCACAGCCTGGCCAACACTCAGCACATCAGCTAAATGCCACTGGACTTCATCTGGTGAGGTCACAACACACACCAGCGTTACAGATGTGCTGCTCTAGATAAGCCATGGTTCAATTGCTAACAACTGCTGACTCCAGCTGTGGGAGCTTTGTTGATTTTCTTGCTGTGGATTTAGTTTTCCTAAAGATCATCTGCAGAGGAAGGAACCTCCTCAGTAAGGTTCATAGGCTCTTCCTCTCAGTTCTAAGAATGGCATGAACACAAAGTGCAGAGGAAGAGGCTGTCTGCAGGTGGAGAAGCCAAAGAGAGCCCTTTCCTATGCAGACCAGAGCACATCTCTTTGAAGCTGGCATCCACAGCATGCTTGGTGGCTGTGCTGTGCAGCTCACAGCAGCTCGCAGCACAGGGTTATTCTGCTTTTCCTAAGGGCTTAGTTTTCTCAGTTATGACAACGCTGTTCTTAGAGACACACAGCTCAAAATTATCTCTGATAAACAGCCTGTAAAGGCTCAAGCTACACAAACAAGGCAAATACAGACCTGCTAAAGTCTCTGGAGCAACTGCTTTTCAGAGAGCAAATCTAAAACAGCAGAAGGAAAACATACTTCCCTTACCTGATGGGCAGCAACATCTGCCTCCAGCAGAGCATGTTTCTTCTGAAGATTCTGAACACTGGTAAGGTCTTTTCCATAATCATCAGAAGCCAAGTGTCCCTCTACCTCATACAGCCACAGCTCAATGTCTTCCACGTTGCGATTAAACTGCTGCTGTTGATTGGCTTCACGCAGTTTTATACCTGGCCAAGACAGAGGGGCAAGGGGAAAAGACACCTTCAGTGTTCTGCTTCATTTCCCTCACTTCCTGCCTTCCTCCAGCTAAACTCTCTCACACCTTTGAGCTCAGTGGCCTCCAGAAGCTTCTTCCATAAGCTGATCACTTCGTTCATGCGAGCTGCAACCTCATCAGAGGCATAGTGACTGACATCGATCAGCTTCTGGCCAGCCTTCTCCAGGGCATCGATGCGGCTCTGGTTAGCAGAAAGCTCTGCTTCAAAAGCCTGATGCTTCTGAACCTTGCCTTGCAGGTTTGATGGATCCTACACATGGAGAAGAAAATAAGGACCTTGCAATCCAAACAGAGTATCTACAACTCTCTTAAGGATTTCTAAAACTAGACTACATCCATACAGGTGCCAAGATGTCATGATAGGGTTTGGTGGTAAGCCAGAACACTGAAGTTATAGAGAGCACCATGGTAGCAGGGTGGGAAAACCCCCTTAGGGAAAGGACAATTCCTCCTCTTGCCTTCGATGGTATTGTTAGACTGATTACACTAAGCCTGGTACTGCCTTAGAACAACTCTGATGTCTGTCTTTGGTTTACCTTGTATGCCTCATCTGTTGCAGTCTTCATCTTTTCATTAACCCAGCTCTTGAGCTCGTCAGAGTCCCGGAAGAACTGCTGCAGATGGAAGGAGTCTGCCAGCTGGGCACGGCGGTGCATCGCTCGCTCATGGAGGGCATTCCGGCGGCTCAGCAGCTGAAAGGAGTAAAAGCTTTTGAGTTCTTCAAGCTTAGGAGAACCACCACTCTATCTGTACAGAGAGAGCTCAGCTGACTCAATGTGCTGCAGCCACACCACTGACAATAAAGCAGAAGATGGTTTAAAGTTGACAGCCCAGAGCTGTCCGAGATACTCACAGCATCTCTGCGTGTAGCAACATCATCCATGGCATAGTGGTTGTTCTGAATCAACTTCGTAGCAAACTCGTCTAAAGCCTGAAGGAAAAACAGGTTCTCATTCACTTAGTGTCACAGAAATCATTTGTGCAAGTCTGCTCAGAAGAGTTCTCAACAGATTGTCATGGAGAAACCAGCCATGACAACATCTCCCTTCTGCATCTGTACCATCACCTGCACTTGGAAGAATGCAGGTTTTGCCCAGGCACCATGCACAAGCACTGGGTTACTCAGCTCCCTGGGGCAGCAATCAAGACCTACCTTCATTTCCACAGCTTTACAGACAATGCACAACTTAGAGACAAGAAACCCCACACAAGTGGATCACTCTGCTCCTTCTCTGTCAGTGCCTCCTCCCCAGTCCAATCCACCTGTTTTATCCCTTGCCCACTGACAAACCACCTCATGTAAATTTCTTACTGTGATTTTCTCCTCTTGGGCACTGAGGGATTTCTCAAAGTCTTCATGCTTCTTTAAAAGGGCCTCCACACTATCCAGAGAGTCACCAAGGTCTTCATTCAGCAGAAATGCCTGAAGGAAACAAACACTTTCACGTTGCCATGCTCAGCTGCTCTAAACCAGCTCCAGAACTAGCAGGGATGTTCCCTGCCATGCCATACTACTGACAAGTGCAGGAGACTGTACTTGGGGTTCCCTTTGTGCCTCCCACAGCCAAAGGGTCAGGATCATTCTTTTCACTTCTTATCCAAACACTCTTTTACGAGGGTTAGCACACACATATTCCAAGCCAGCATGTCACAACTAATAGTGTGAGCAGGAGAATGGAGTCACTGCAGCAGCTTGGGCAGCTGGGTAAATAACCCTGCCCAGCACCCTGCTCCCCACAGCATGCTCAGTGAGCTCTGGGCACTCACCTCTTGTTTGCTCATCCAGTTGTCAACTTGTTCAGTGTCTCTGTAGAAAAGCTGCAGGTCCATGCACTGCTCATACTGCTGTCTGCGAAGCTCCCACAGCTCCAGCAGGGCAGACCTCTCATCTGAGAGGATGGTCAGCTGATGGTAGGGGAGAGGAACACAGCAGCGTTTCATTTCATAGTCTGGTTCACAGAATCACAGAGTGTCAGGGGCTGGAAGGGACCTTGAAAGCTCATCTAGTCCATCCTCCCTGCCAGAGCAAGTTCTCCTATACCAGATCACACAGGAACATATCCAGGCAGGTTCTGAGTATCTCCAGAGAGAGAGATTCCACACCCCCCTGGGCAGCCTATTCCAGGGCTCTGTCACCCTCACAGGGAAAAAATTCCTCCTCATGTTTACATAAACTTCCTGTGCCTCAACTTCCACCCATTGCCCCTTGTCCTGTCACTGGGCACCACAGCATCACCCAGCAGAGCCTGGCTCCAGCCTCCTGGCACTCATCTTTACATATTCATAAACATTGCTGAGGTCACCTCTCAGTCTCCTGTTCTCCAAGCTAAGGAGCCCCAGCTCCCTCAGGCTCTCCTCAAAAGAGAGACGTTCCCTTGCCTTCATCATCTTTGTGGCTCTGTGCTGGACTCTCTCAAGCAGTTCTATGTCCCTCTTGAATTGGGGTGCCCAGAACTGGACATAGTACTCCAGAGTAGAGGGGCAAGAGAATCTCTCTCAACCTACTGGCCTTCTCAAGTCAGTTAATTTCCTTCTCAGTGTGAAATCAAGTTGGAACTGAAAAAAGTGATCAACACTGAACTGAAAAATGCTCCCCTCTGTGTAAAAAAAACACTCTCCTGCTACTGACATCACCCTCACACTCAGCTTCCCCAAGCCTGAGCAGTGGGTCCAACCTCCTGGCTCCAGTCACAAACCTGTCCTTTCCCAGATGCAATGTACAGAGGGCTTTAACAGATGACCCCTCCATTCGACTGCAGGTATATCCATGACAGCAGCTGTTCAGCAAACTATGCTGCTGGCTCAGCCTCTGGTCTCTCTTTGGCCCACTCTCAGGGCACTTCAGCTGCCTGACCAGTGTCTCCATATGCAGACTTTGTAAGAAAGCCCATCAGCTTGAAAACCAAAACTCAGAAGTATTCAGTATTTACTGACCTTTCTGGTCACAGAGCTAAGCTCAGATCACCCATCTTTCAAAGGAAAGATGAACTGACAGCCCCTGACAGATAGCACTGATAGTCCTAACAGTCCCTAACAGGCAGCCAGAAGCTGTCAGCTTGAGAATGGGAAGCAGATGTTAAAGACATAGAAGAAGCCCTGACACTGAGGGATGATATGTGGCAGCTCACGAGTTTAACAGAAAACAAACTTCTAAGTTAAGGGACACAGAAGAAAGAAAACAAAAATCTTCTAGGAGCTCTTCTCTCAACTTACCTTTTCTTTAACTTCATCAGAAGCATAGTGCCCAGCACCAAGCAAGGCCTGGCCAGATTCATCAGCAGATTTGAAGCTATCCTCATGGGCATCAATTTCTCCCTGTGGAAGAGGATGTGAATAAGATGTTACCAAGGCAAGCTTAGCGTTGGAACATGAAAGTTGCTATTGGAAAGAACAGAGGCAACAATTTGGACATCTGACTGATAAACATCCAACTGTCTTCAAATGTACTTAACAAGCAACCCAGAATGACATGCACTGCCTTGCTCTGGAGGTAAGGAGAGCAAACCCATGCAAAAGGAAACAAAAGGCTGTTCTTAAGCTGCACTTTCTGCTTACAGCAACTTCAGAACAGAAGCAGTCATCTGTCCAGCTGACTCTAGCAGCTCCAGTTACTTTTTGTCAAATATTATAAGCATTCCTAACCACTCATCTCCTGGAGTATGTCTGCCAGCAAGAAACAGAATGAAAACATTACACCAGGACAATAATCTGGCACTGCACTAGCTGCACGATCAAAGGATTCCAGCGATACGGCATCAGCAGTTCTGGCTCAGAGACTGCCTTAGACACACAAATCAATTGTTGAGGGCTGCTGACTGGCTTTCACTGTATAACCATGATACCTTGTGTTCCTGATGTCTATCTAGGAGGGCTTCTGCTCCAGCCACATCATTGGCAAGTTCATCAGCATTTATCAGAGCTTTCATCTCAGTCACCCAGCTGGTGAGGTCCCGGAAGTCTGCGAGAAATCGCTGCAGCCTGAGAAGAGCGAAAAACAAAGGTAAGCTGCTGGGAAGAATTTGCTGGCATACTGTGTCCATCCTTACCCCAAAGAAAGGGTCACAAACATAAAAGCTGTTCCCCAGGTAGAGACAAAACAAGGCCCAAAACACAATCAGAATGTTAAATAACCAAGTCTGCTCTCAATCAAAAGAAACCTTTCAGAGCTAGAAAAATGCTGGGTTCAAAATCAGTTTCTCCAAGAACTATTTTGCACCTCACACTGAGAGTAAAAGGAGCTTCCTAACTGCAAGCTTCTATGAAGAGAAGAGAAGTAACCAGAAGATGATTCTCAAGCAGAGTGATTCAGGATAGCCCACAGGACTGCTCCTGTCACAACCATCACAGTCGGGGGGGACTGACAAAGTTTTGGTTGTGCAGGTCTCAGCATTAAAACACCAAGCAAGCCAAATCTCAGGTTCCTTTCAGCAGCCTTTAGAGTCACTGATCAGTAAAGGGGATCTGCTGTTGATCTGAAGAAGTGATGACAAGGGAGGCTAAGGAAGAATGACTACTCATGTAGGTCTCCACCATCACAAATCCTGCCTCATGGAAGGGAACAAACAGCAGAATAACAAGACTAGAAAAGATGTAACCTAACCACCATATTAAGATAAATTTCCTTTTAATATGGTTTAAGAGGGATCCAAGAGATCATGTTCCATGGACAAACAGGCTAGTACAAAACCAAGATGGGATGAAGACATGCCACAGCCACAAAGCAGCTGTGACAGAAATGGGCACTTCATTTAGTCTAGGACAACACAGCGAAAAGCACACTGGACTTCAGCCCTCACACAGCCACGAGGGCTCCACAGGAAAAAGATTCATAACACGTGTATTAAAGAGACCCCACCCAAACTAAACCAGCCAGACAAAGCCCTCCAAATCGCAGGCATCAACACAGATGGGAGGAAAAAGCAAACGGCCCTTAGATGTTTCCTTCCACAACTAACCCAAAGCTGTAACATTTAATGTAAATGTTTCTTTCACCACAGCCACTGCTGCTGCTTCTGCGAACACCAGAATCACCCCACACCAGCAACCTCCTCTTTTCCTCTGCCCAACCCAGCTAAGGCAGAAAGGCGATGCCAGGCCAGCAGTGCCCTACCTGTAGGAGTCATTGAGGCGAGCGTGGCGCTCTGCTGCCAGGGTGCGGATCTGCTCCCAGTTGGCTATCAGCTCCTCACGCTTCACTTGGATCTGAGAGGCATTGATGGGGTGGGACTGCTGTAGGCGGTCAGCTTCTGCACACAGGGCCTTCACCTGGGCAGCAACAGGCAGTGAGTTTCTAGCCTTCTATAAGTGGGTTACCTGGTTTAAACTGTAAGTGAAGAGCCTCCCCAGTGGGTACCTTGTCTTCCAGAGCTGCAAGGTCTCGCTCCAGCCCTTCGTGCTTGCGCAACAAAGCCTGCACACTGGCCAGATCTCTGCCAAAATCATCCGAGGCCATCAACTGCCCTTTCTCCTTAATCCAGCTGATTGTTTCATCCACATCCCTTCAAAACAAAGCACAGAGATTGAAAGTAGCCTGTCTCATATGGGAACAGGACAAAAGCAAGATGTCCTGCTGCATGCATGCCAGATGTACTGGCACAGAAACCCAGATCTAAGGAGTGCAGCCAACTGCAGTCACCCTGAAAAACACAACAAACAAAAAACCTGAACCAAACTACACCATGCCTCCAAAACAGCAACACCCCTCAGACCCCAGAAAACCTAAGTCTGAAGAAGAATCCTGAACGTGTATCAGCAGCTGCAAACAAGGAGCTACAGCACCACTGAGCACCAGCCCTCAGCAGGTCTGCTTCCCAGCCTGGACCCTTCTCCAGCTTAATGACAGCTAATCTCAGAATGCTGTCAATGGAAATGAGGACAGAAAGACACTGCCCAAAGACCCCCAGGACAGAAAATAGTGAAGAAAAGCCCTCAGAGGAAAGGGAAGCAAAACTGCAATTAGGAGGAACGTGTACAAATGCGAGGCGTCGGAAAGGGTGAGTGTTCTAAGACAACTGCAGGACGAGGTCCTCATTCAACAGGTCATGAGGAGTACTAAAACAAAACCATAACAGCCAAGAGTAGCTGACTTCATCCTCCTGCACACAGATCAATGCATCATTAAACTTCCACACAAACATTCCAGCATTGCAACAGATCCAGCCAAGCTTATACCTGTTGAAGCGCTGAACTTCAGCTGCCCCAAAGAGTTTTCCTTGCCTCTGCAGGGCAAGCCCCTTCAGACGCTGCCAGCTTGCATTTACTTCATCTTGTTTGGACTTGATCAGTTCCTCTTCAGGGTGTAGCTCCTAGTGAGCAAAAGAAAAATGCTGTTTTCCCATGTTCTGTGGTTCCACATCCATCGACAAAGCCTTGAAACACAGCTGGTTCCCAAGAGATCAATTTGTCATTACTGCACTTTCCAGATGATTACTCCAGTCAAGTTACCGTGAAACCTCTCTGTGTAGACATTCAGTACTTCTACAGCAGCTCCTTTTTCCTTGCACTGCTAACTCAGTGGGAAGAGGGCTGCAAACAGGATCTTTTTTCCCTTGGAATTCAACACTTCCTGCCCTGTCTCTGTCCTTATGAAGCCTCAGTCGAGAATCACAGAACACACTGGTTTGGAAGGGACCTCTAAAGGTCCAAGCTCCCCGCAGAAAGCAGGGATGTGTATTTTAGAAGATCTATTAAACTTGCTTGCACATGTAGAGTAAAGCTTAAGGATCTGCCACCAGACCAGAGGCAAAAGAGGAAGCTGCAGACAAAAGCTCGCTGCGTAAAACCAGATGTGCAAGAGAGGCTTCCAGCACAGGACTGTTTACCTGGATAAGTTTGCCAGCAAATTGGTTCACTTCATTTACTCTTTCCTCGTGAGCTGCAAGGTCTGTCTGGAACTCTTCAAACTTCTTTTGCAAAACCTCAACGTGCTCCAAATCCTGGCCAAGCTCTTCTGAGGTCACTATTGCCTCCTAGCACATCAGGAGACAAAAAAGAAATGTTAGTAAGTCCAACGGGAAATCACTACTGAAGACCAGGAGTCCTAATTCTGAGTAGGTCAAAGACAGTTACAATCACTGAGTTTGAAGTAAGACTTAGAACTGCAAACTTTCCTCCATCAAATTCTCCTTCCCCCACACCTGTCCATTACTGTATAAAACCTGCAAGATCATTAAGGGTAGCTTTTCTGCCTTGCTTACTTTCATCAATTCAAGTTATTGAATACAACCAGTTCTCTAAGCTTTCTGTCCTCTGCACGATGCTCACTACTACAGTAACTCAATGACAAAAATCTGAACACACTTTAAAATCACACAGCACTTGCCCACACTGGTTCAGAGTACATCCAAACCAGAAATTGTTTACACGCTCAGATGTGTGAGCATTTGCTGTAGGCTTCTGGTGCAGGAGTCCCCCATGAAAATTGCTCCTCCCATGCAGTAACAGTCATGCAGGGTTGGCAGACTGAACCCAGTGACACAAACCAGAAAGCCATCATTAAGAAAACTTAGATGATTGTTTTGTGGCTTTTTTTTCTTGACAGTGTGGTTTGTGGTCTCAGAATTCAGAGAGCCAAGAGCCAGCAGCTCTCCTGCAGCTCGCATCTGCAGTGCATTCTCGGCAATACCCCAGTGCTAGGTAAGGCTTCATGTGCATGCTGCTGGCTGCTCTGGCAGCTGCATCTCACAGCAGGTCAGCTTTCACAGACTGTAGATTTCCCTTCCAGGAAATGTGAACTGGATTCCTGTGAGAAACAGGAAGGGCTCCTCAAAGCAAAGAATTGCTTGTGTTGAACTAAGCCCTCCCACATGCAGGCCTCCTCTTAGCCTAGTACCGGCTTTTGTGGCTGCAGAGGAGAGCACAGGGCTTTGCCTACCCACTGCTTAGGCACCAAGAACGAGGTAAATAGAACACAGAGGTGCCTGCACAAGCTCCTGTGACTAACTGCTGACCAAAAGAACACAGCGAAGACAGGTAACGATTCACCTTGTCATTGATCCAGTCCAAGACATCCTCACACTCCCTCAAGTATTGCACCAGTTTCTGTGCTTGCAGCAGTTTGACTCCCTTCTCCCTCATCTTCTCCAGCAGTAACTCCCATAGCCGATGCAGCTCCTGCAGCCGAGTCTAGAATAACAGGATCTGGTTATCAAAACCCTGTATCAGGAATTGGATTTATTCCCTTCCTGAACAGAAGGCCTTCCTCCAAAGCTGCACATCCTAACCCTCACTGCAGACAAAGGGAGGACAAATCACAATTTCATCTCCAGTCTTTAGTTTTCAAACCATGGAAAGCGATGTACCTCACACCTGGGGATTACTGAGCTCTTTACAGGCTGGGTGCTAACGAAGCTATCCAACAGCTACTTTACATAACTGGAAGGGAAACATTTTGAGATAAAGTTCAATTCTCTGCTATTGTGAAGTCAGACCGAAAATCTTCTGCTCTGCCTTTCACATGAAGTTAACTCCCAGCAAGTGCCTCTCATCTGCACTTTGGGATTTGTCTTTAAGACAGCACATCTTGTTCCAAGTCAGCCTTGTGCCACTTGACAGCATTTTCTCCATTTCTCTTGGCACTATCAGTCAGTGTCTTTAGCAAACATGAAGTAACGTAATACTGAGATACTAGTACTTTTAGTACTCTGCCTTTCAAAACTGGTGGGAGCAACCCAGACAATTAAAAGAAAACTCTCACTCCCACATAGGCATACAACTTGCAAAACAGGCAAGTATCTGCCCCACCCATATCTGCAAGGCTTTGCTCATCCAGATCTGAAACTTGAAAGTCACACCAGAGCAGCTTTTGAACTTCCTGCATGGGTGGGTACCCATTTAGAGCCTTCAGCTCGGCAGGTTTCAAGGGAGGAAAGAGCTCACATAATTTCTTAGCACTGCCCAAAGGGTAGGGCAAATTGTCAGCCAAGGGAGAGAGGAGGAATTGCAAGAGGAGGTTGCACTGCAAAGCCAGAGGTTCACCTACTCGTATGTGGGACCCAACTTGGGTGGCTGTTACTATCGGGCGCTGCGCCGTCCGGTAAGGCGTGAAGGACTGAACCATGGAAAAGCAAATTACCACTCCAAGCAGAACATGAGGAACAGCTTCTACTGAGAAGCTCAGGCACAACATTATTTAAAACCACCCAGCTCCAAAGCAAACATTATCTGATCACAATGAGGTTTCCAAAATCATCACCACTCAGACATTGTCCCACGTGGCACAAACAGCTCACCTCAGAGATGGATCCCAGAACAGTGTGCTCATGAAAGAGGAAAATCTCTGTAAGCTTTAAAAACTGCTTTGTGATTTTATTAAACACCTGTTCAAGTTTAAGAAGTGGTTAAGAATAACAGAGTTGTCTGTGGGATTTGCAATAAAGTGTTTAAAGGAAAAGCCTGTGAGGGGTAAGAAAAAAGAAAACACAAGTTTAAGTACTCACTCGTATGGTTTCAGATGCAAAATGACTTTCATTGATCATCTGATTTCCAGTCTCATCCAGCTTGACAATAGCCCCTGAATTGGCCTGCACCTCAGCTTCAAAGGCTTGGTGCTTCTGCAGCTTCCCCTGCAAGTAAAACATCCAAGAGGGTGACTGAGATTTGGTGTTCGGCCTTCCTCCACATTTCCCAGTATGACATTCTTCGGAGTCCTTTGTGCACACCCAGTATGGCCAAGCAAACAGGGGAACAGCTGAGCTCCTGCTGCATCGGATGCTCATGGGTGCATTCCAACAGCCCAGTTTTATAGTTTCCTCCCTGTTTTGTTTGCTCTTGTACATAGGAGTGTCCAAACATTCAGAAAACCATCAGCTAGTCCCACCCATGCACGTTTATGTTCTACAAATGTATTCTTTCTGTAGAAACAGTAACACTTAATTCATGTTTACTTATAGAGCCAGAGTCCAGCATGTCCTGGGCTTAACCAGAGCTGGTTTTACACCACAGCAACTTTTTCTGTGCTGATGCAGCCTCTGCCCCATTATCAGAAACACAGAAACATTCCAGCTGTGAAGAACCCAGGCTTTTGAAGAGGTCTTTGCAAGCCATAGGTATCTGCACCCATCTCTCCTCACCATCCCCAGACCAAGTTCTATTTGTGTTGGTTCTGTCCCAGGTGCCCTGGTGTGCACTGGAATGCCAAACACAGGGAACAGAAGCTGGCAGCAGGACTTGCCTGCAGGTTGCTCGGGTCTTTGTAATTTTCATCAGATGCTATCTGCAGCTTCTCTTGGATCCATTTCTCCAGCTCATCTGCATCACGCTGGAAGAACTGGAATCGGTAGGAATCCTCGAGCTTTTGGCGCCTCAGAGAAGACAGCTCCTTGAACCTGTGGTAACGGTCCAGAACCTGCTGACGCCTTTCCTGGATATCTTCTGCTGTTTCCAACACCTTTACACCACTAGGATCCATTTTCTGAAAGCCAAAAGTACCCATATTGTTTGTGCTGAAGAAATGACAGCAGGGCAGGAAGAGATCCTGCTTCCTTAGATTTCCATGCAGTTCACTTACAGCCTTACCCTGTGGGCAGCTGCGTATGGAAATGTAAATATTCTGAGAATGAGGAGGTAAGAGCAGGCCTGTAGAAGCTGGTAACAGGAGTATTTACAAGGACGTTCCACACCTGCTTGTTTTGGAAAATATGACTGCAGCCATATAAAGGCTACAGCACCTCCAATGGGGCAAGCAAGTGTCCAGTGCAAGCATTAGCAGTGTTCCTGTGCTCACGAATCCACGTGGATATACTGACAGAAAACCAGACCAAATCCGGAAACGTTTTATTTAAACTCCTCAGTGCAGATGACTGAAGTTACTGCTCTTCAAGCAGCAGCCAGCTGGCCCCACAGCTCCCACTGTCACATCTCTGTGTGACAGTTCTCTGCTCTCTCAGCGGGGGGAGGCAGGAGCAGCCTCTGCCACTCCCTGCAGAGCCCTTCCCAAGCCAACGCAGAGGCTCACAGCACTGCGCAGCCCTCACCTTGGGAGGAGTCGGCCAAGAAGCATTCCGCTAAACTGGAGATCCGGAGGAAGCTCTTCCCCTGGAACCCCTTGTGCAGCCCTTCACACACTCAAACCTCTTCTTGTCCCCACTGAACAAGGAACTGGCTGCTGCTCTGCTCATCTCCTTTCTGTTAAAATCAGATAACCTGGAATGTTCAGTTCCTGAACTTCCAGGCAGCAATGTGATTTGCATGCAAAACTGCACCACAAAGACAGAAAGCAGCGCCAGCATCATTCGAGGGCTGGGATATTTACCCACCCACTGGACAACTCCACAGATAGGCAGCTGCTGCAACCAACGCCCTGCGCATGAGCAGTTAGGCAATTAGCGACTGCATGTACCAAGTGTTTACACCTGCACCTCCCTGTGCTTCTGTCACAACTCTGGCAGCACCGAGCTCCCCAGTCCCACCAAGGTGGGAAGCAGCAGGGCCTGCGGCAGAGCCAAACACGGACAATTCCTAAAAATACACAGGGCACTCAATGGTTTTCAGCCGTCGGACAGCCGCGGGCCTCCCTCAGGCCGGTAACTGCAGGGAGAGCTGCGCAGGCGGGAGAGTAGCCGGCACAGCCACGTCTCCTCCCTGGGCTCCAAACACTCCTAAAGGGACCATGTGATGGGAAGAACATACGGGGACAAATTCCCACATTCCCGAGTTCTCTCTCAGCAGCCTCACCCTGCCAAAGGATGCTGGCTCCAGCAGCGGGCACTGCTCCCTGGCCTCCGAGCCCCAGCTACACTGTGGCTGCTTACAGCAGGCAAGAAAACGCAGCTCTGCTTTCTCCCCCGGGCCCAAGTGTTTTGCTCACACTGCCAAGCAAGGGCAAGTCCCAGAGCCAAGCAGCCCGTGCAGGGTCCAGTACAGGTTTCACCTGGCAGTGGCACCGAAGGCCCATGGAGTACTGAAAGATTAAAGCCCTGAGCGTAACCTGAGCGGGCACTGAGCTGGCTTCCCAAGGTTTCTTCGAGCCCTGCTTCAAACAGCCTTTTACCTCCAGGAGAGAACAACACTGCTAAAAGCATCCTTTCCTGTTACACCGTGTTGGATTCCAACCCCACTTCTTCCAGACTGCGTTGTGCTGAGGAATCACACAGTGGGAGCTGGTCCGAAGGCACCACAGGACTGCAGCTGGCTCCCTGCTTGCACTGGTTAGGGCCATTATGGACAGAAACAAAACCCCGGCAAGCCTCTGGACAGCCTTCTGCTGACAACTGCCAAAGAGATTTCAATTGACTTTAACTTATGCAAAGTATTTCGTCCATTTAACTATGTAAATTACTATTCACATTATTTTTGCACTTTGACAAGCCAACAGGAGGCCTCCTTGCGCCTCGGCTCTCACGGCAGCCCCGCGGCCTGGCTCATCCCTCTGCCGCAGCCGGCAAGAGAAAGGCTCCTTTCATCTGCACAGTGAGTGGGGCCAGTCCATTGTAACAGAAGTGCTCTGCTTCTGCCATAATAGACTGCTCTTTCCTGCAGCAGAGCAGCCGACGTCAGCGTCTGTGTCCTGCCAGCACGGCCGGCAGGCACCGGCAGCTCCTGGCCGGGCAGCCGTGGATGCTGCAGCATGCTGCAGGCTCCCTGGCACCTTTGTGCCCCAACTGCCCTTGGGCACAAAGCAGCTCTTAGAAAGGTCTCTAAACCTTCCTGCCGCAGCTCCAGCATGTGAGGGCACACAGGATGCCCCCTGCACCCCCCAGGCAGCAGTGCTTGATGTTTGTAAAGTGGCTTTTGCTGGGCTGGCAGCAGCTGCCCAGCCCCAGATAAGCAGCCGTGCCCCTGGCCCGGGCACCCAGACAACGTCCCCGCAGCACCGTGGGGACAGCCCTCCCAGCGCCGCCTGTGCTGCCCGATAAGGGCAGGCAGAGGGAACCTTCCAGAAACCAACCAGCTCCTGCCCACAGCCAAGGCAGGGGCAGAGCCAAGATGTCCCCAGTCCAGTGGGGCCTTGTTGAAGGCCTTTGTCACCGTACCCCTATGCTGCGAGGCTAACTTCAGAAAGCCACTTGTCAGCCTCTGTCTCACTGACAATCAGTGGTGACTGTTGGTTTATTTTAAAAGCCACAGAAAAGTCAATTTAAGACCAAACAGCCTCACCCAAACTTAATTCGCTACTCTCGTCCTTCGACGTCCAGTGATCTCCCCTCCCCAGATGCACAAGTTAGACAAGGGGCTGGACCAATGATCCTTGGGGTCCCTTCCAACCTGGCGCTCTGGTACACTGCAATTTGCACGAGAGCAGCCAGTGGCAGGTGTTCAGACACAGCAGTGACACAGCAAGGGGGTCAAGCAGCTTCACCCAGGTGGGGTAGACTGGAGCTACAGCAGTGCTGCTGGGCAGGCACAGCACAGCTGCCAGCACTTCTCTTACCATAACACCTTCTCAGCAGTTGAGAAGTTCTGATGCAGAACATATCCAATCGTTCTCAAAAATGACACTTGAATTCAACTCACTTGCCTGTGAAAGCAACCAGCTGCAGTGCATAAAGATCCCTGGCTAAGGGCACAGTAAGAGAGTGACTTTATTAAGCGCTGGTGTGCATTCCATGCACTCAGCAGATGTGGCACTAGCAGCCTGCAATAGCAGCTCTCCTCCCTCTCCAGACACCCTCCCCAGAGTGCACACACATGAGCAGAGCCTGATGCATCTTGCTGCATACATCAGACAACACACCCTCAGGCTTGACAAAAGACCTGACATTGGCTCTTCCCTCCTGCCTGCCTCCTGGGGAACAGGGATGGCTTGCTAATCTTTCTTAAGAAGAGTAATTTTAATTCTAAAACCGGATGTGAAAATAACCATTAAAAGGAAAGGAGGGAGGAAGAAACAAGGTAGATTCTTGCTATCTTTCATTTCTCCCACTGCCACATGGCCCACCAAGACCTCCTGGTTTACTGCTAGGTTAGCAGGTCCCGGAGCTGTAAGAAGATAAAAGAATCCATCTGGAGAGCATGTGCAGCACTGTCTCCTGCCCCCGTGGAGGGAGGGGTGTGAGCATATTGTGTTACAAAGCAGGAACTGAAGCCGTCGGATCATAGAATCAGTTAGGGTTGGAAGGGACTACAAAGATCAGCCAGTTCCAACCCCCCTGCCATGGGCAAGGACACTCTACCCTAGATCAGGCTGGCCAGAGCCTCATCCAGCCTGGCCTTAAACACCTCCAGGGATGGGGCCTCAACCATCTCCCTGGGCAACCCAGTCCAGGGTCACATACCCTAATCTAGAGATTTTAAATCAACGCTGCCTGCTCTCTTGGCTTATTACAAATTTAAATCATCAAAACAAAGAAATGCTAAGGATGGGCTCCACACAGCAGAACCTGTGTCCAAATGTTCCTGGTTCTGTTAGGGAAGGTCATCCACAGCCCCACACCTCTGCAAACTGAAGCCAGAAAAACAAGCCAAGTGCTACAGTACACAACTCAAGATGTGCTGAATTTTGTGCTCAATGCTGTAGACCTGTACAGACTAAGCATGACATAGGCAGAATTCAGACAAGCCAGAGACTGAAAGAGGGATTACAGTGACACAAGAAACTGCAGCGTTAAAAGGAAAAAGAAAGGCAAATTATGCTTGAACTAGAGCAGGAAGCAAAGCTGTGTCTGAGACTGATGGAAGGCTCCACGTGCAGCTCCAGCTATGCAGATCGGAAATAAAGACAGATAAAGACCTGCTCAGTTCTAGGAATTTAGCATTAAAATGTGAATGCAGCTGAACTGCCTATCTGAATTTGGTGCCTTTATGTACAGAATGGGTTCTGGCTTTGTTTTTTATCAGCACAGAGCTTTGATAAATCTATGCAGGGCTGGCAAGGGCTGCACTCTGCTGAGGCTCCCGAGAAAGCAAATTACCTTGACCGCATTGCAGAAATGCAGACTCCAGGTGACAAGATCCATAGAACCCCAATATTTTCCTCTTCCCTTTGTTATCTTTTTGCTTTCACTTCAATTGTAGTATAAACATTTACATTAACTTCCAAACAAACCCCGATTGCTTGTTTTACCCAGCTAAGCCTGGCCACACACCCCATTTACTTTACCAGCACCGAAGGGCAAACACCACAGTCGCACCACAACAGGAACGTTATCAATCTGTTATCAGGAACTAAAGCCCCCTGCAAAAGCACAACGTTCTGCACAGCATGAATCTTACCACAGGTGATTTTTGGATGCTCTAAGTAAAAATATGCTCCTCAAGTACTCTTTAAAGCAAAAATCTTTTTGAAAATGGATCCACATCAAAACCCAACCACACTGAACTAAGGCTACAAAACGTTCACACCATGCACCACAGACGGCAACTGGGAAATCCAAAGCAATAAAGGAAAGGCAGGGCAGACGCAGCTCTGAAATAGAGGTAAGGCAGGTGCCACAGAGGCAAACTCCCAGAGAACGGCATCTTTGTTAGAGGTCACTGCAACCAGGGCAGGCACCAACAGCGACGACACTGCATGCAGCATGTAAAAATACCTGGACTTTGACTTTACGAGATGATGACAACATGATGCAAGAATGCAGAGCCTGGAAGGGAGGGGAAGTCAAGATAACAGCTAAGGACTAGCGCCAGGACAAGGCTTCGGCACTGGCTTTTCCCCCAGCATATTCTGTCACAGTACACGTTTTGTTCTTCCCTTCTGGTTCCTTGCCCCACACAACAATCTGGTATTACTGTCACATGGGCTGTGCAAGCACAGACCTTACGATGCCAGAAGAGGTGCAATTATGAATAGGAAAACCCAATTAATTGGGTATGTACTAACCTTTCCAGTCAGATAAAAACCAGGATGAAACAGAAAGTCAAGAAAATTCTCTGGCTGTGGCAAACGGCGCCTCTTGCTGCAGCATAACCAAGCGTGGTGGTGGCTTAATTTAAAGCCACAGTCACTAAGGTTTGGAATACAAACACCTACAAAGATGTCTGCTTACAGCTACCACAGCAAAAGTAGCCAAGCAAGTGCTGTGTCAGAAGGCACATCCTGAGATGGCTCATCCTGTGCTAACTCACCGAATTCTCAGCTGAACACGGTCTCCTCTCAGCCCACGTCTGCCCCAGCATGCTGCAATCCCCAAAGGGTTCTCAGACAGCTGCAGTGCCATGCCCCTGTGCCAGCTGAAGCTGGTGCACATCTCTGGTGGCTTCTGCACAGCTCAGTGTCTCAGCCACCATGGTCAGGAGGCAGATTGTCACTCCATTCAATTACAGCTATGGGAACGCAGTGTTGGGCTACACTTGGCAGTCTCCATCCACACCATCTGCAGTCTGCTCCACCCCATCTCTCTGCTGCCTATGTTCCAGGGACCATGGAAAAAGCAAACTCCTGCACTAGACTAACATGCAGTGGAGAAAAGGAAAGAGGAATTCCTATTTGCTCCAGGGGAAGCAATTAGTTGTCCCCCAAAGCCAATGTATTTATGCCCAAAACAATGACAAACTCATAAATACATCAAGCAGACAAAGCTAAGGGAGCTAAGATACTAAGTTATGGAGGTTAGTTATAAATGCAGTAGTTAAGGAATAGGAATTTCACACCAAGAGGTGCCACCTTGTCTCCACAGATTAAGGCTTTTCCTACCTTCTCACCAGGCAGGAGAAAAATGTGTTAAAAAGGCTAAAAAGTTATTTTTTGACTTTCAAGATCTCTTTCACTCTTACTATCCTTTTTCCTTTTGTTACTAAAAAAAACCAAACACCACCAACACAGTTGCTAACTTCATCAGCTACAGATCTCACCGAAGCATAACTTCTAACCCTGGTTGTCAAATAAAATTTCCATTTTGATCCAACAGGAAAGGGAATAAATCACTTCTTGTGAACAGCAGGCCCTGCTGTCTTGGTGCAAGCTCCTGCACACAACGCAGCAGAAACGACCCCAGCGTTCAGCCTTTTGTGTGTTATTTTCTCTGCACAATTCATAAGCCATGGCAGGTGAAGATTCTATGGAAGAATTCACTGCACTGCAATGCATAAAATTGAGTGGGATCCAAAATTTGTTCTGAATAAATGTGAATCCCTGACCAAGGCCTTTCAGTGAACACAGTCGTTGGAATCTTCTGGCACTCCGCTGCAAATGAAATGCCAAAAGGGAGAAGATTCTACCTTTTCCAGAAAGATACAGGCAGAGTGGGGCTTTTTGATTGCTTGCCCCACCACATTCCCTCACCATCTCCAGACAACTGCTTCTTAGAACCGTTTTAAATATGCATGAGAGGCTTCTGGGGAGGCATGTACATTTAGCTGGAACGAGCAGCTGGTCTGTGCCAAAACAGCCACCAAAAATCCCAAACAGCCAACATGGACCTGCTGGGAAAAATGCAGACAGCTGCTTACGCTTTTCCTTAAGTATCAGGGCAAATGATCACCCTCCTGCCAGACGTTTAGGATTTAGCAATACGGATTTACATCACTGCAGCCAGGTAAGGTCTATGCGGGAAGAACACCGCTGTCATAGCTTGCTGTTAAATGTTTTAAACAGTGTTAATGAGAAGAGGAAGAAATTTTTATCCTTTCACGAAGGAAACCGTGGTGCTTAACCTATATACTCATCTGACACATAAATGAAAGGGACACGGATCGCTGGATTTCTTTTCCGTGTCTGGCCAACTCTGCTGGGCATGCCGTGGCCGTGCTCGTCGCTTCGGACACCCAGCTCCCCAAGCAGAGGCTTCTGCAGCCGTCGCTGAACGCCCAGGCCCCCGACGACCCCTTTTCTTCTCTCCCTCACACCCCGTGCGGCATCTCCCGACCTTGGCCAGGGCTCGGCTGGCGAGAGCGCAGGGAAGCCATTGCTGTGCACACACTACCCTCCGCAGGGTCGCTGCAGCGCCGGGCTCCCCGTGCCCCCGCCCCGGGATTTCTGCTGGGCAGGAGGCAGGGCTGCACCGCAACCCTCATCATACAGGGGCGAGGGGAAGGGCGAGTCAGGCGAGGCCTCTGTCTGGAGCTTGGAGATCTGCAGTCCGCCTGTTTTCGGCTCCCCAGGGCACTGAATGGAATTCCTGCCGCAGGTCGAGACTGCCCAGGGCGGATCCCGCCGCTCCTCACCGCCTGCCCTTTATCCGCGCCGCGTCCGCGGCTTCTCCCCCGTTCTTCCCTCCCCTTGACAACCGCGGAGACACCCCGGGCGCCCCCAAGGCCCGGCTCTGCCACCGCCCACGCTAAGAAATCCTACGGCAGCACCCGCGGCCGCTGAGGCGCCGCGGGGAGCCCCGGGAGGCAGAGCCGGCCTCAACCCGCCCCGCGGCCCAGGGGAACGCGCTCCCTTGCACCTGTCTCGGCAGCGGCAGAACGTGTGTGTGCGGGGTCTCCTCTCTACCCAAACGGGGTCGGACAAAGGCGAGCACGGCGCCTCACCGAGTCGGTGCGCAGCTCCCTCCCGCCGGCTCCGCGCCCTCCGCCACGGACACCAAGCGCCGCCTGCGCCCGCATTTTATAGGGCAGCCGGAGATGACGTCAGCGCTGCAGCACCGTCGCCCGGTCGGCGGAAAGGACCGAAGGGCGTCGGAGAGAATCGGAAACAATCGGTGGGGGGCGGGGGTGAGGGCCTCACACACCAGAACGCCGCAGGCGAACTGCGGGGACTGCCGGAGGGAACCGAGCGACTCCGGGAAATGCCGAGCGACTCCGGAAGGAGCCGAGAGGCGGGGCAGGGTGATGCGGGGTGAGGCCGCGGGGCCCCGCGCATTTGTTCCCCTCAGCAGCAGCGAGGGTTGAGCCCTTGGCCCTTCAGTGAGCAGCGCCGGACACGAAGCAAAGCACCCGCTGACAGGGCGAGGCAGTTACGGGGTCCGCGTAGCACGGCGACTGTTGGTTCAAAGTCCTTGCTCCTCACGCCAGGATGAGTCTGAGCTGCAAAGCCGCAGGACGCGGAGGACGGGGCCAAGTTTTGCTGCTTCACTCAGCGGCCAGCTTCGGAGCAGCAGCCTGGGCAGCTGCACGTCACTGATCTTTTCCAAGGCAGCCCCTGCTGCAGCAGCCTGCGGTGGCATAGGCACAAAGGAGCCTGGCGAGTCATCAAACGGCTTCCAAGGCTTGTCAAGAGCATCTCTTTGAAGAGCTGATGCATAAATTCAAAGGCAAATGAGCCTTCAGTAGAAACTAATGTTTAAAATAGGCACAGCAAAGTTCTATGCTACTGCCTAATTTTAGTTTGTTTTAGAAAAGAGGCCTGGTAAGGCAGCAGGAACTTGATGGGCTCAAAGTGGTGAGTGTGTTTGAGTGATTTTTGAGTTAATAATACCTTCTTTCATCAAAGTACTTACATGGAAAAAGCAGACTTGCAGTGACATTGCATGCTGACCTGTGAGACTGCCTGATCTGTGGTCTCCAAGGCAGAAAGTGAGTCGCAGTGATTTCAATGCATCTTATCCTGAGTACAGAGGAGCTGCTCTCCCCTGTCATCTTTGCTACAAACGTTCAGATGAAATGAATATATGCATAGGGACCCTTCTCTGCACTGCCTCTTCATCTTCAAACGGCCAACATTCCAAACAGACAAAACAGCAGCAGAAACCCACAGTCAGCTGTGAGTGCAAGCAGTGACTGCAGCCTTGAAGTGCATCTGAAAATAAACAGTGGGCACTCATTGTCCAATTAGAAATTCTTATTGTTTTATGTCTTACCAGAGCAAAGAAGGATATGTTTGTTATTTAGAGACATAGGTGATTCTGTCCTCCCCCCATGTGAGTGTCAGAAAGCCCCAGTACCTGTCAGCAGAAGCTGTTGTGCCACATCTGTGCAGCATCAAATTCCCCTTGCCTGAGTCTCCAGCACAACTGTAGATAAGCAAATAATCAAAACCTCTCCCCCCAGTCTGTGCATGAACTCCACCCCCACACTAAAGTCTATTGCTTCAGTGCTATCTGTCGAGACACAGGAAGGGGATTGGCAGCACCCCAGAACCACCACCACCACTAACACCTGTCTAAAGAATTAGTTCACAAAATGGAAAACTAAACACGTAAACTAAACATGCATTTCTTTACCAGCCAGGTTACAGGATTTGAAGGCCTGAGTCCCCAGGTGCAGGTTACAGCCTTTTCTCAGAAACCTCGAGAACTACACAAAAATCAAACTGAGATTCTCACATGGCCTCAAGCTCTGCTTTCTGCAGCTTCAAATTGTGGTGCCTCTATGAACGGTGCAAAACAGCCTGGCAAGAATATCGGCAAAAGGAGTTGCAGACCCAACACACTGCCTACTAGGACTCACGAGCTCATTTTCTCAGATGCCATCAAAATAGTTCAAGGACAGCACACCATTAAGGAGAGCAATCTCCCTCACCATCCCTCCCCTTCACTCAGCAGATGGAAATATCTTGGCCATCCCTCTTCTACAATAAAAAAAACAACCAAGCTGCATTGGCTTCAGATTAGAAAGAAAAATCAAACTTTAATGTAAACAAGTTTCTAGAGTGAACTATTTTGAGGAAATTCACCTTTGATACAAAAGTTTCACAGTACCTGAAACAGCATTGCCAGGAAGGGATCCATTCACATCACAAAAGCCCTATCAAATGCACCTGAGGCCACCCAAGCACGGCCATTTCCCCTCAAGTGAGGGCAGAACATCAGCAAAGTACTAGGATGAATGCACCAGGCTGGCATTTCTTACTTCTCTTACTGTTTAATAAGAAAATGCACTCTTGGCTTCCACCCTTCCAATGGATCACAGACACAGCATTCCTGTAGCTTCAGCAGCTTTGCTCTTCCCTCGTGGTATCTATTTTCCACGCAAACCTTTTACAACAGCGAATCCAATTCTCTTATATCAAGAGCCTCATGGAGCCAAGTTCCACTCAACGTGTCAGCACCATCAGGCCAAAAGGCCTCACCAAGCTCACTGCAGTTCTAAGACGCTGAGGCAAACAGGATGCAGCACATCAGCAGGACTGAATCACAAGAGAGATGCAGCAAATACAGAAATAAACTTCTGAGACTGACTCCTTGTGAAGCCTTCAGAGAGCTGTGAGGTGTTTACACTTCTGTGAACAGCACCGTGCAGATTTTCATCTCCGAAGCTCAGAGGTGATCAGGATGCTGTATTTGAAACACCTCCCGTATATTAAAACACAGGAAGGAAGTCTCCAGTCTCTCATGATTTCCTACACAAAAAACTTACACAAATCCAAAGGAAATGCTAACTTGCATTGACTGCAGTGAAATGAGCAGGAGCAATCTTTGATTTAACAGGGCTGTGGTCTCTCCATGCCTCTGTGCTAAGCAGATCTGTTTTGCCTTTGAACAGGAAGCTAGGTCTGAAGGCACTGACATCTGAGGGAAGGAAAAACCCATCTATGATTTCCAAAAGGCTGGCTGCAGGGTGCCTGTGGGCAGGGAAATTTTCTTCTCCTGTACACATTTCTAGTGGAGAGAGAAAGACAAAGAACAAAGAGAAGGGAAATTTGATTTGCCATCTCTTGTCAGGAGTTTTGATCCTCTTGCTGCACACAGCCAAAGCATTGCTAATAAAATATACAAGCATTAAATCTGAGGTGAAATCAAAACTCTGAAGCTGTCATACTTTGATATCGAAGCCAGCATTTCCAAATCAGTTTAAATAATCAAGTCAATCAAATAATCTTGGGCAGTTTTGCAAGCTTTCTTAGGAAGAAAATATGCAGAACACCATGCTGCAGAGAGGTCACTGCCTCATCTGTCTGATCAGGACAATACATACAAGCAAGCCACTGATGAAAAATAGCTGTTACAGAAATGACTCAGCAGAATCCTCCTCAGACTGTACAGCTCTCACTAAAGTTCATTTACATTTACAGACAAACGACTCCTCTGAGCAAAAGGAGAGGTGAGGGAAGGAGGAAGTGAGCTGTTTAACACTGTAACAGCCATTAAAGCAACTCAGTAACTGAGAAATTACAACAGATGGGATACAGCAGATCAGGGACAGGCCTGGGCTCTCAGGAATGCTGCAAGCAGCACCGACCTCACCCACAACATGATGCCTGTGTCAAATAAGGGAAAAACCCAAACCCAACCAAACCACTTGGGAAGCAGAGTTGCTGTTTTACCTGCACAAACTGCTTCAGACGCATTAAGGAGCCCATCTGCCCAGAGCTGGTGATGGCCTCAATCCTGCAGACACAGCAGAGGGTTCAATATGTTCTCAGGAAGGCAGGGGTGATTTAGAAGAACACGAGGGGATGAATGGCAGCAGTGGACCAAAAAACCCCAAGCAAACAGAAAGTAAAAGCCACAGATTCCAGATTGCTAAGCACAGGTGTCCTACCTCGGGACATAGTCTTCCTGGAGGAGCAGCATGATCTTCCAGAACTGGACCCGGTACTGCCTCATCAGAGCATTGCCACACACCTGTAAGAGAGAGATCCTGAGGCCAGGCTGCAGACCTGAACCTTTCAACGACAGCCACTTGGTATGTCACCCAGACACTCAATTACCCACAGCTACTGCAGGATCCTCTCCATCCCATGACTGCCACCACAATCACCCTTTTGCCTCATTGCCAACCTTCAGTTATTCTTTCTCTCCAGTTTCCCTCCAGAAACAGCAGCCTCCCCCAACAGCATTTCTAGGACACACAGCAATCATTTCCTCATCTGGATCACTGCAGCGTGGATTCATCATGGGAAAACCCACCCTGCTGCATGTACTGGCTCAGCTGCGAGGCCACAGGACCTCACCACGCTCTACCAACTTGGGCTCTTAGCAGACCTCACTCCTACAGGAATGTACTTTTAAAATACCAGGAGCCCTAAATGGAACCAAGCACAAGAGCAGAAGCAGCATACCTAAAATGTCACCAGTCTAGATCTCAGCACGAGTAACCCTTGCAGCTCACCTCCAGAAAATCAAAGAGCAGCGTGGCTGTCACATCTGCCAGGGGCTCCATGTTCAACATCTGCGCCAGCCAGCGCCAGCCATAGCTCAGCCCATGGGGGTGTGTCTAGAAAGCAACAAAGAGCTGCACACTGCTTGTTTCACCACCTGCAAAAGGCTGCTCCAAACCCAGGCACTTCTCTGGTTTTCTTCCCTCTTTGGGAAGTTATTTTACAGCAGCCCCCTCCAAAACCTGAGCACCACAGAGCTCTACAAACTGCTCTGCGTTGCACTGCTGCTGAAGGTTGTGACCATTGCCCTTTCAGTACACAATGAGCTGCTTTAAGTTCAGCACACTATAAGTTAGCAAGCACCTTGAAGTGTCCCTGGACAGTAAGAAGGCTGTGGTTGTCAGGCCATGCACACATACCCCTTGTTGGTCTCCGTAAGGCCAGCGGAGCTGGATCAGAGCGGCATAAAGGCGAATCATCCCAGACATCCGCTTCAGAAAGTTATCCTGCTCCTCCACCATTGAATCCTTAACCTGGTACCCCAGCATCCTAGGCACGAGCAGACCTCCCAGTATTAGAGCAGCAAAACACATTCACTGAGTCCCTGTGGTTCTGAGCTGACTTGAAGCCTAATGCTCACTGAACAGGGATACTCCAAATCACAGTAGGGCAACTGCCAAGGCTGAGCACTGCCCCCTGGATCCCACAGGCCACTGTTTCATCTTACTCCAGATCTGTACTGGACATTTCACACTTCATCGAGCTTGTGGCTGTTAACTGTTCTCTGAGAAAGATGAGGAAGAACCAAAAGAGTACTTCCAAAGCTGAAGGATCCAGCACCCCCCAGGGAAACAGGGTCAGGGCAGCTGTATGCCTGTGAGTGAATCCCCAACATGTTCCAGTGCCTCTGTAACTAGAGATGGGGAGAAGTGGAGCCCACTCAGGAGACTGCAGCCTTCAGGTCTGCACAGCTGGTGCTCAGGAAGTCCAGCAACAAACTTACCTTTGATATTCTTCCATAGAAGTACCTTCTTTCAATGCAGGGTAAAATGGCACAGAATAAGGGCATTTTTTGTGCAGATGAGCTAAAAAGAGATCTCCAACTCGGGGGTGTATTTCCCAGATTCCTGATGCCACCACAGCAATGGGGAAAGCTGCATCATGATGAGAAGCTACTTCTTCTTCTCCTTGACGCTGGAGCAGGAAGAGAGACACCAAGTCCCGTCACCACTTTTAATCCACGAGCACTTTCTCTAAGCACCCTGAACACGCAGGCTAAGCACCTGGCAATTTTGTTCTTAGCAGCTGCAGAGCACCGTGCAGCAGAACTCCCCAGAGCACTGGCTCCCTTTGCCACCCCAAAAAAGAGAGCTTCTCCTCACCACGAATTTCTCTGCAAGCTTGTAAAAAACAAAATCCAGAGCCTGTGGATGCTGAGTCACGGACACAGCTCGGCCTCCGCTCTGGACAGACTTCCCAGAGAGCAGGTTATTGATCTTGTCAAAGATCTCTCTCAGCTTAGAGCCTGCAAACAGAGACAGATTATGAAGCAGCAGACAAGCCTTCAGCAGGCTACATCTTCACAAAAACCAGACCTGAAGGGCAAGGCAGCTGGGTCTGCATGTCTGATATATCTGAGAGAAGACATGAAAAATGGTGAAGCAGGATGCCTCTGAGGAGAGCAGCAAACCTCAAAGCGTAAGTGTGCTGCAAAGACTTGGGCTGCATGGACCCTAGCTTTCTGCTGTGAGGATAATTATCCAAACATGAAATGTCTATGGTCCCACTGAAGTCTGTACAGCTCAGACATTTCAGCGGGGGCAGGGGGGGCCCTGGTGCTTTCCTGACCTGATATTCTGGATATCTGGCTCACAGGGATTGTGGCTGCTTTCTGCAGGTCTGCCTTTATCCTCTTGACCTGCAGCACAAACACACACAACACTTCAGAAACCTTTAGAGACAAGTAAGTTACTACAGTAATTTGGGTGAGCAGACTGTTGACAGAGGCTGCTCAGTTAGACCTTGCAGCTGTTTTTTAATGAATGCTGTCCTGCTTCCCCTGGAAATGAAGCCAACCCCCTTGGCACCAGCACTCATGTGTTCGTACCTCATTGTTTCCCTCGCAGTTGCTGAGTCCACTGAAAGAAGCAACACACTGCTCAGCAGCATCTTGAAGTTGCTGGTACCACTGCATGGTGCTTTCATCTGCCTTAACTTGAAGTCCTGATATTCAAAATAAAATACCAGATGGCTAGGAAAGATCCAAAGCCTCTGGAAAATCTCAAGAAACAAAAATGCAAGGAAGTAACAGCTGCATGAGTACTACTTCCCTAGAGTTTACTTTAGAAAGCCACGCCTGTAAATTAGCTACGAGTTTGGAAGCTGTGAAGGAGCTCTTCTACAGCTCAGCAGGTTCTATGCTGGATAGGCAGACTTCACTGCCTCTCCAGCAGGAAGCCATTCCAGCAGCCTGTCCCTGTGTGCTTTGTCACATTGTGCACGACCCACCTATGCTCACAAGGAGGCACAAAGTCATTCTCTAATGTTCCAGTGCAGACTGTCTAGGAAGGGCAGGTTTTGCTCCAGTTAAGAGTCCATTTTTGCTGCATCACTTTCATTTTAAAGATTTGCTGCCAGCAGTCCTGTCCCCATGCTGCAGGCTTTGCTCAAAGCAAAGGCCAGGGGAAGACAGTCTGTCACAACAGGGAGATTCCAAAGCAGCACTGAGACAACAGCAAGAGTGTGCAAGGAGGGAAAAGAAGAGAAAAAGTCCAACAAAACAGAGCCAAACCAACCTTCTTTTTGCTGCTTCCCCCCTGACTGCTGTGCAGAGGCAGGAGTCTGAGCCTTCATCTGCTCTTTTTTCAACAACATTTTCTGCTTTTCTCTCTCTTCCTCCTCTCTCCTCCGCTTTTCCTCCACAGCTGCAGTGATCTCTTGCTGCATGCTGGAGATCAGCCCTCGCATCTCCTGCAGCACTCGCTCTGTGTTGGCCACATCTGCTTGAGAGGGGAAACCTCGCTGACAAGAAACAGAGGGGGGTCACATAGCATCAACCTTCCACTGTCTGCAGAGCAAGAGCAAGGAGTTTCTGAAGCACGGGCCTTCAACCAGGCTGGGAGCCAACCACACACTTTGTGCTCTTTGAAGAAAGCACCTTTTGCTCCGTTATTCATATGCAACATTGTCACAGCCCTGGTAAATAAGGTCAGCCTGTGACCAGACCTCAGATCTCACACAGCAAACACTAACCACCCTCTGTGACACGGGGAAGAGAACCCCAATGCAGGCCCTCGACAGCTTCCTCTGCAGAGAGCTGCCTGTGCAAGCAGCATCAGCCTGTCACAGCCTGGTCTTTTTCAAGCTTCGTATCCCCACTTTAGACAAAGAAACCTGAAAGGAAACCCAGCTACTGCATGGAGGTTTGGGTGTACCAGATCCCAGCATGCTCTGTGGCTGCCTCAAAGAGGGCCTTCACGGCAGCAAGAGTTCAGTCTCCTGCAGAAATCCTCACGCATTTTGTAAGGAATTTTCAAGAGAACAGCTGAAGTGCCACAGAAAATAATTCTCATTTTCAATCAGGTGCTTTCTAGGGCAAGTACCTAGAAGCATTTCTGTGGCACCTTATATGACACCTTCATAAAGGAGATGCCATTGAAGACAGCCAGGAACTGCAGGAGGCTTTATGGAAAAACAACAGCCAGAAGCAACTCCAGAGCCTTTACCTCACTTGTGGTGCGGATGAGTCCTGACACCAGCCCACAGATCTGGTTGCCACGATTACTGTATGCAGAAAGGTCAATCCTTGGCAAGTCTTTGTGCCTGTAGTTGGGATCAATCTGCTGGTTCAACTGCAGCACTTCCTCCTGGATGGAATAAAGGCGCCGCAGCCTCTCCTGGCCCTCCTCCTTACGCAGCCGCTCCAGCTCCTCCTGGCGCTGCCTCTGCTGCTCTGCCTCCCGCAGCTTTAGGTTTAACACCTGGGGAGGAAGACGCAGACACGATACAGTGGAATAGCTGCATCTCTAAAGGTCCTTCCTGGGTTGGTGACTTTAGCTTTACAGGGCCTTTCTGCTCCTACAGCACATTATGTGTGCCTTTGCTGCATTTCCACAGCAATGCAATGGGTGCCTGTGATAGCACATCCTGGCTCCAGGGCTGTCAAGCAAACACAAACCAACCAAGTGGCACTTCCAGGTCCCACTGAGCAGTCACAGACTGATGGGAAAGACAACTCCAGCAGGTCTCAGACCTTTGCTCTGTGTCGGTGTTCTTCTTTCAGCTTCTCTTGCTGTCCTTGAGCCTCCTTTGAGCTACAAAACACACAGAAAAACCATAGTCAAGATGTGCACGAGACAGAACACAAACAACACGCTGCAGGCTCATTTTGAAATAAATCAAGTTAAAGACACTGTCAAAAATAGTATTCTTCTAACTACTGAAAGCTCAACAGCAGCCAGAGATCTGCCCTGCGAGAGAAGCACCAGCAGTCAGTGCCAGAGGAGCAGCGGTGCCACTCACAAACACAGCTGACCAGCACACAACTGCCAGGCACCAGAACCCAGGTTCACTCTGAGGGGGTGCTACAGTAAATACACCAGAGCTAATTTCACCTCTTCTCCAGCACTTCTTTCAAGTCTTGGAATTCCTGATGCCGCTTTAGCTCCTTCAGTTCATCAAAGCGCTTTAGTTGTTCACTTGCCAGGTCGCAGGCTGCTCTCACCATCTTCTCTTGTTGCTCCTGCCACTGCCTTAGCCTCTGCTGCAAGTTGTAGAAGTGCCAAAGCACAACAATGCAGCCACCACCAAAATTTGGACAGAACAAAACACAAATGACATTGCACAAGAGTGCCACCAGGCTCTACTCGAGGTCATCTCACATTCACTCTCTAAGGTCCTGGATCAGCTACTGTCCCACTCCTGCCACTCCCAGTGCTGTGGCTCACAGACACCCTGGGGGGCTTTTGGTGCGGTCTGGGTTTGTTTTTACCTGTGCTTTCAACCTGTGTATCTCTTCATACATCCGAATGCAGCCTTCAACTTGTGTAAGTTTAGATGGTTGAACTGCTGCAAAGACTTCTTGATCCATTTCCAGAGGACTGAGATCTCCATTTCCCTGGGTGAAATCAGTGAGGGAGTACAGCACCAGCACCTCATCGGGAAAACAGGTCCTGCTGTCCTAGCACATCTCCTAAACTCTACTTATTTTCAGAGAGACAGACAACAGTCTCCCAAAGCATCCTTGAGTAGTTGTGTACCCTCAGAAATGGACTCTCACCACTCTGAGTGTCCTGCAGCACTGACATAAGGTTGGGATAACGACTTATCCCAGACACTAAAATGGGAGCATTCACCAAAAGGACATTCCCAAAGGCTGTCACCCAGACAGACTCGACGCTCTCACTGCACACAGTGAAGGTGTTGCATTGGAAGAACCAAGGCAGGTTTACACCTCAACTCATCCTTCAGGAAGCCTTCAGGCTCTCCTTAGCCTACACCAGCTCTCCTGCTTCACAAGCATGTTTTTTTCACCATATATTTCTTAAGTCTAAATGAAGACAAGATGCTCTGTGTCAGGAGGTGTGGAGCTGTTATAATTTAACACATAACAACAAACATTTCTTTTCTTTTCAGGGGCTTCTTCAGCTTCGTTACCTCCACAACTCAGCTGGTGGTTTACTCCCAGACTCTACAACAGGCTTGACCCTATTCCATGATCTCATCCCTTCCAAGCAGCTAAATCCCTTGCTGCTAATCTATGTAGCTACACAGCTCCCTAGTTATGGTGGAAAACAGTTTGCTTTTGGCCTGCTGTGAAACACTGCTCTAAGAAGATCTTTCACACACCAACTCCATCACCACTTGCTCATCCTACAGAAAGCTGGAATGTTTTCCCCCGGGAAACCAGCCCTTCTCAGACACTTTATGGCAGCCAGTGAGCACACTTTGTCTCCCAGCTGCTCACACATGCACGTCCAACCAGGGCTACCTTGGTTTCGCTTGGCTCTGCAGATGTCGGTGGGGAAGAGCGGTTAGCTGAAGTGATCTCCTCCAGACGTGGTGACTGGTTTGTGAGGGGAGTAGATTCTTCAGGCACTGAACTTCTGGTTTCTTGGGCGGACTTCTCAACCATTCTGTCTAGGACCAAACCAGCGTAACAGGACAGCTCGAGAGGAGATATGCATCCTTCCAAAATATCCTAGAGAGAAAAACTTTTCGGTAATTATGCAACACATCAAGGAAGCAAAGAAGCATTACCGAGCACGCACTGCAAACACCCGCACAGCTCAGCACCTCATTTACCCTTTTCTTCTACTTCTTCCGACACTTTCCCAGGCTCCCCTGCTTTTGCAGGACAGCAGGACCGCGATGCTCGAACCCTCTCCTCTAAGGGCTCTTCCCCAAACCCCGCACGATTCGGTCAGAGCGAAAGGGGCAGCAGTGCCGGACGGCGGACTACTGAAAGGGGCTGCCGCGAACTCCCCTCAGCCGCCCCCCAGGACGCACAACCCCGCCATGCCGGAGCCTCACCTCCTCCCGGCGCCGGTACTTCAGCTGCCCCTTGCCGGAGGTGCGCAGAGCCGCCAGAGTCTCCCAGCGCAGCTGCCGAGAGTCCATGGCGACCGACCCGCGCGCCGGCCACAGCGAGCCCGCACTTCCGCTTCCGGCCGTGCAGCGCCAGCTGCCGCCCCTGGTGGCGAGACCGGGCAACGCACCGCCACGCCTGCTGCCGCCGCGGGTTCGAGTCCTGCCGGGGCCGTCTGGCAGGCACAGCACAGGGCGCGCAGGCAGCCGCAGCCGCAGCCGCCCCCATCCTTCCCTTATCTGTGTGCTTGCGGGGGGGTGAGGGCGGACTGGAGGGCCAGGTGCAGAGTTTAGCTCAAGTTGCAGAACTAGGGAGAGCCCCACCCCTGAACCGTGGGAAGTGCCTGGAGCCAGCGCCCTGCTCCACGCCAGGGAGTTGTTCGTGGTCGAGAGGAAGGGTAGAGCCCGGCAGGCTCGAAGGAAATGCCCAATAGCACCAATTAAAATGTACTTTATTGGCTCTTTTACTGTAGCACCTTTCGATTTTTAAAGTGTTAAACACAGCCACAATTACAAAACTCTCAAAAAAGTATTAACTCAGAAAACCCTGGTGGCAAATAATAGTTATCAAAAAAGATAAAACCCATGAAGCCTTTGTGCTCTCCTAGGAACAATTTCCTCAAAAGAACACGGCCCTGGAGAGCAGCTGAGCTCTAGAGACTCACCACGCTGAACCCCTGATTGTCCCGAAAGCGCAGGCTGGCTGGGTGAAGCAGTGTCCAGAGCTGCTCCTTAACCAGCCCAGCACCCCATCCAGACCCCAGCTGAAGTGCCACAGAGGTTAAACCTGAACCATTCCTTTGGAGAGGTTTGGCTCAGTGCTGGGGTACCAAAGATCAGGAAAGTGGGATCAAAGGAGTAAAGCAACTTTAGCATCACACTCAGGAAAAAAGTGAAGGTTGGGGGGTATAAAACAATCAAGTAAAACCAACCCAAACACCAAATCCTTAATCATCGTTTCTGTTTCTGGACACTGTGGCTGCAGGTTTAGAGCCCAGGCACTTCAGTTACTTTCAGATTCACACTTCTGGTGGGTGAATGTTTAAGAGTTTAAAAGAAATAAAAATCCCCACAAACAACCCCACAAGATGTGCCACCACTGAAACAGCCTGGAAAAAGAAGCACAAAAAGAAGAAACTTCTCACAGACATAAACACACGCAACAAAAAATACCAACAGGCTTTAAGAGCTGAAACCATGAGACCCTTACAGAATGAAAAGGACCTGTTCCATCCCAGGCAAAACCACCAGGTTCTGGGGCACAGCCTGGCATCGCTGATCCCCCACAAGAAGGACATTTGCCACCATCATTTTACCAGCTTGTGCTACAAGGATAAGAGGAAAACATCTCCCATCACTGTCCCTGAAATGCCAATCCATTTTCTAAGCTGCTTATGGCTTTGAAATCCAGCTCCTGCTGCAGGCAAAGCCAGGGAGCACTGTGCTCAGGGAGAGGAATGAGAGCGCCCAGGGGAGTCCAGCAAGGCCCCTTCCCCAAAGACGTTGTCATAGGAGGCCTTCAGGAACTGGACGTAGCTCTGCATGCTGCGGTTGGTGCTCTCTGACTGCTCCAGGCGATCCTTCAGGTCCTGCAGGCGGCTTTCAAAGCGACGCTCTGCCTGCAGAGGCACAGCACACAGCTGAGACACAGCCTCCATCCCCTGCACCTCAGACTGGAGATGTTCCCAGAACTGCTGAGGCCAGCAGGCAGAGGCACAGCAGCAGGTGACACTACCATAGATGATGCTGTGGCATTTACAGCCTCAGCTGCTCCTCTGAAGCTCCATTCAGCAGCCCCATGACAAGAGCAGGTGACAGGGCAGCCAAGCAGTGGCCACTCACAAGCCATTAGCTACTTACAGGGAACTGAACACTCTTTCTGATATGCATCCTGACCTGACCCATGTGCTGACCCAATGCCAAATAAACTGGAGGAAATGAGCAAAGAGGACTTTATAAAAGATTCCCCTTCGGACAGAATACATCCTTTGCTCTAGAGTAGATACTGTGTTCTCTGTCAGATAGTGAAGCACAGTAAATTAGGCTGAGATCTGACCCTGGTGTCTGGTGTGTGTCTCACGTGAACACACAGAAGGCCTTCAGACTGCTGCTGCTGAGGAACAAATCAGAGTCCAGAGAACCTCCTGAAGCAGTGATGTTGCAGACACCAGGCACGAACAGCAGCACCTCACACCCAGACACAGCTCTGCCTGACTCCTGCAGCATGCCTGCAAGCCCCTGGTTTATGTACTCCAGTTGCTGCAGCACAGCAAAAGGACCCCTTGCAGGTCACTCACATCATCTTTACTCCGACGCAGTTGGTTCAGCTCTGTTTTGTTCCTGCTCAGCTGGGTCTCCAAATCCAACAGCTTGGACTGGGCTGCCCTCTCTCGGGATGCTGCTCGTTCTCGAGTTTGTTCCACCTACACGAAACACAGAACAGCAGCTTTGTCAAGGGCTGTCTGGAAGACTGGCGAAAGTTTCCCTGCCCTACTGCTCACAAAGGCCCTCTGCAGTTAAGCTGGACATATTCTCCTCCACGAGCAGCAGCTCAGTCTTGTGTTTTCCTCTCTCTGCTGATGGTGGGAAGTTCCTCAGTGGCTGTGGTGCTGGCAGAGCTCCGCAGTGTTTTACTACTTGTACTCCATGGAATGTGACAACTGCGTTCATTCGGTCACAGGCTGAGGGGGTATTCCAGCACTCTCACTGGTCCCATGTCCCAGTATGGGCAGCTTTGGGAGAATTCACAGGACATCACTCACTTGTCTCTTGGCATCCTCAATGGCCATCTCCAGCTGACGCGCCAGGGAGCTGCACTCGCGGCTCTTCTCCTCCAGCCGCAGCTGGCACTGGTGGATCGACTCCTCACGCTTGGCTATGACCTGCAGGAATTCTATGTTCTGGGCACTCGTTGTCTCTAGTTTTCTAGGTTAAGACAGGAAGTGAAGGAAATCTATTCACGTTAAACAGAGTCTTTCATTCTGCCTTTCCCTGGCACGTCTGGGAACAGATCCTATTCCCCCTTGAAAGGCAAGAGCCCCAGAACACTTCTCCAGTTCTCAGCATTTCCAAGAGGAAAGGACATCCAGAGCACCACATACCTGCACTGTTCCAGATACTGACACTAACAGGAATCTACAAAACACTGTAACAGGTAGTAACCTCAAAAGAGGCTAGATGGGAGGAGCTGTTCATATCTGCTCTGTAAACCAGGATCCTTGCTAACCACATTCACTACAGGTGCTGCAAACACACAAACTCCCTCTCCAGTGGGCAGCTATGGGTACGATCCATGTGGGACAAGAGGATGTACAGAACTCTGCAGACACATGGGGGACAGGAACAAAAACTGAGACTGTTTCAATCCCCTGAAAAAACAACAGGAAGAAGACGGAAATGGAAGGTTACAAGAGCCAGAGAAGCCTAATATTTCTAACCTTTCTAGCTCCTCCACCTTCAAGGTGAGCTGCCTTTTCTCCTCCTGGGCAGACTGACACCTCTCTCTTGTCATCTCCATTTTGTCCCCCTGGAGCTCAATCTAAAAATTACAGTAAGGAATTACTTCAGAGTAGTCACTACACAGACACATGACTAACCACCTAAAACATAAGCAGCTCTGCAGAAGGAAACATGCTCAAGTCATCACTTATGAGAGCCCCAGATAAGGAACAGTGGGCAGAGAGGCAAAGCACTAAACCTTGTTTTGCTGCTGCTTCCAGCAGTGTCTGAAAAGGTGTGAGAAAATTCTTCACCACTGCAATTGAAAAGCCAATTCTGCAAACACCTGCATGCAGCACAGCCATCCACAGATACAACCAAGCACCCCTTCGTGAAAGTGGCCCACTGGAGGCTGAAATACCAGCAAGGTTTGCAACTTCCAGGCAGTCAGAGCACAGCAGCTGGACTGCCAGATCGTTTGCTGTGTCTTGAGGCATGGCTGTAGAGGCCATGCCTATCTGCGCTTGTCCTGAAGCACCTACACAGTCCTGGGGAGAAAACACAGGGGCTGGGAAAACAACCCAGAATCAGGCTGAGAAAACAAGGTTAGGACAGCAGAAAACCACAGCAGGGAAAGCTGGCAAGGTGCTGGAAGTACAGAAGCCAGTGTGGGCATTAGCAAGTGTTGGCACTGTGGCTGTGCAAGTCCCAGTAAGAGTTTGCACCAAGGGAGGAGAAACATTTCAACTCCCTGCACACAGACACAGCACACACCAGGTTTGCAGGGCACCTTTAATCTTTTCAGACAGAGGAGCACAGAGGCGGAGCTTGGCCCTTTCTGAGGGCAGGAGCTCAGGCTGCCCTCAGCCCTGAGGCTGCAGCGCCGTCGTTACTACCTGCCAGCTCCTTACCAGCTGGCGAAGATCTGCAACCACCACAGACAGGTCCATGCTCTTCTTCTCATAACTCTGAAGCTGCTCCTGACACTCTGCCAGTTGTGTCTCTTTGACCTTTAGGATCTCAGGCAGCTTCTCCAGCTCAGTGAGCTGGCTCTGGAACTGCTGGCGCACCTGCAGCCAAAGAGCATGTGAGTAATGTCAGAATGTTCACAGGGCCAAGACTAAAAAGTTCAGCTTCAACGAAGCTTCGTTAGTCTGCAACCACAGTGACACTGTGTGGACGTGTGGCCAGTGTTGGAGTTCATGCCTAGAGCCTTCTCCTACTCCAAAAGGCTCTTTCTTAGGATTTGACATTCCCCACAGATGGAGTAGGAGTGACCCTGGCCTTCAGCTGTACTAGAAACTTGCTCCTTTTGGAGGACAGCTGCTCTGCATCAGAAAATGGTGAGCCCCAGCCACTCCACTGCTTAAGCCACCATTCCCACAGCAAAGGGCACACTAAGCAAGCTAAACACCTCTGTGGAGTGCCAGACAGCAGAAACTGAGCTGCTAAATGTTCAACCACTTCTGCAGAATGGACAAGTCCTCAGAAACACTACTGGAAAGGGCCAGCTCAGGCATGCTGCTCACATCCCATCCACAGCCAGTTTCAGTGTGAAACAGGAGGATCCACAAATGTCTTCATATCAGGCTTCAGAGAAACAGTTACCAGCTCAATCTCCTTGCTCATGTCATCCTTTAGTGTCTTGTTCTCTTTACTGCACTTCTCCAGCTTTGCTGCCATATCATCTGCCTCCATTTGGGCCTTCACCACCTGCAGATACAAAACCTCCACAGACTTTATCTGTCACCTACACTTTTCAACAAATGTGCGACACTTTGGAGGAATCAAAACTGTTTGAGGATTGGCAACAAGTTTCTTGCCTCAGTAACCACTCCAGAGCTGTATTTGGAAGTTCTTTCTGCTTCTGCCAACTGGATAATTTGGGTTTTCCACTAAAAGTTTATCTTTCTTCCCTTATCTTTCTACCACCACAATATCCAAAACTTGCTCCCCAAAAGCCACTAAGGAACAGATCTCCCCAGAGGCAGAGGAAAGCATCTCACTGTTTTCCTTTACCTTTTGAAAAAGAGTAGGGAAAAATGAAATAATCCAAATTAGTCTTTTATTTTCTAGTAATCAAGTTCTCTGCTGTGGGGAGTCAGTTCTTTATGGGCAGCTTATGAGCACACAGAAGGGCAAGCTTCCCACACTTTGGCACACAGCACCTGGCAGCCCGCATGCTGCCATTTGTGTAAAAGTCACTTTAATAGAGACAAAAGAACCAAACCCATGCAAAACAGCAACATCCTCTGAAAGCAAAGGGTTAGGGTCACACAGATTAAACCACAGCAGCAAAGGAGGGCAACATGCCTGTGCAGGGGCTAAAGGTTTTGATGAGATGCCTACCTGTGACTTGTAGCTTTCAATCAACCCTTCATAGCTCCTGATAGAGCCCTTGAGTTGCTGCACTTCCAGCTGTGCTTGGTTCAGCTTTTCCTCCATGGGGACCACACTAGCCTGAAGAAAGAAAACACCCTCTGCTGAGCACTCAGAAGCAGCCTCCCTGTGAGCTGCCTGGCACTGGCTGGACTAAGAAAGAAGAGTTGGCAAAGCTGGCAAAACCCTCCAGGCTGCAGTGGATTGCCCAGCTTACACTAGCAGAGCACAGAGCTTTGGACGGATGGATGCACAGCCTCCAGGTTTGCCAGAACCAGCTGTGCTGCTTGGCTTAGGGCCACCCCCCACTTGGCTCAGCACCTAGCTTTCCAAGAGGAAACTGATGTAGGTCACCTACAAGATCACCTGCAGGAGAGACACACCAGCCAGTCCCCTGCTCTGGAGATCACATTCTGTGAGCTACATTTGTTGGTTCTGTTGCTGCTCTTCCAGCAGCATGAAGCTGTAAAGACAAGATGCAAGATCCCAGCTGGAGCCAATCTCAGTCAAAATGTGGAAGACCACCAAGCTTCCCACGATGGTCACTTTCTTTATGTCTCTTCCCAGCATACTTGCCCTATCACAGGCTGCTTATGGTAAAACTGGTTTGAAACTGAATGGCAGTAATGGCAGCAACTGAGCTCTGTCCTCAGAGGCCAAGCAGCCTCCCATACTGAATCCTTTTTCCCATTTTTTGAAGTAACTAACCCTCAGCCTTTCATTCTCCATTCTGAAAGAGCTGCTCTCTGTGTTCTGGCAGTGCAATTTATCCATCAAAGCTTCTCTGTCCTCCCGCATCCTGTCCTGCAGGGCTGTCTGCTGTTCTAGCAAGTCTGCAACACGGCTGCAACATGGAAAGAAAATGATTTCTTAAGTGACAAGAAAGAGTAAGACTCCTAACTCTTGACAGCTGCTTCAGAAACCTGGTTTCTTCCTATCCTTTTCCCTTCCTCCTCCACTCACGTCTGTCTGTTACACTGTTCTACTGCCTCAGTCCCCTTAGTCTGTTCAGGATCAGCTTGACTTGCCCCCTGGAGCTCACTGCATTGCATGCAAGGCACACAGGATGAAAAAGTTCCCCTCTTGTCCCCAAGCTGCCTATTTTATCCTTCAGCAACAACTGTCCTGCAGTGATAACAACCTATTTATTTTGCCTTAGAACAAGACTGGCACAAACCATACTGCCTGTCTCTCCTATTCCCTTCCATCAGAACATCTCAAACAGATCTCAAAATAACTTTAATTCTTTCAAAGCATTGTAAATGGCAAGGGCAGGAAGTTTAGGGGTCAGGAAACCCTTACAAAGCTTGCCTTTGCTGGGGCAAAGCAGCAGCAGAATCCACATCCCTCTGTCCCCTTCTCCAAACTCTGCTCTAGCCCTTAGGCAGTGCAGCCTTTGGGATCTACAGGCAAATCACTCAATTAGCTGATCCTGGACCTTAGCACTCATCCCCACTCACTCTTGTCTCCCTAGCCTAATTTCCTCTAACCTGTTCAGTGTCACAATTTCCAGTTCAAGGCCACTCTTGTCCTTCACTGCTTTGTTGTAGCGGCTCCTCCAGGACTCCAGGGTCGAGAGTGCCTCAGCAACGTAACTGTCCTAGCAGGCAGGACAAATGCATGAGGGAAAGAGCCATAGTGGCAAAAATGGCACTGCAGTGTGCAGAGATGCTGACAGGGGCTAGCATGACATGTGCAGAGACTTCACCAAGACTTCAAATATTGAGGATAAGCAATTTTCATTGTTCTTCCTGATCCTTCAGAGGTGCCCTCCAACACTGCCAGCCAACAGGTAACAGCAGGGAAAGGAGAACCCTCTTAGAAGGCAGATGAACTACCACAAAGCATGGTTAAGATTCTACCAGTCAGGCTCTGCTCCTGGAATTCCTAAGCTATTCCATGTCCTAAGGTAAGAGTGGGGAGACCTGAGGAAAATGGATTTGTTCTAAACTTAGCCCAAATGGGCCAAGGCATTGAGACAGAAATAAACCTCATTAGCTGAAAGCAGAGGCCCTCCAGGGACTGCTGCCAGAAGGCAAACCTTTAGATGCACGACCCAGGAGGTGGTATCTCAGGTACCTTCTGTGCCAGCTGCAGTGCCATCTGCTCTGCGTACTCCTGGGCACGCTGCGCCTGCTCCTTCTGCACACGGGCGGCTTTCTTCAGTGCCTCCTTCTCACGCTCTGCCCTCTGCCTCAGCTCCTGCAGCTGTCCCACGGCACCTTCCACCTCCACCTTGTGCTGAGCCGCGCTGCGCTCCAGGTTCTGTGGTGGACAAGCACACCCCTGAACCTGCACCCCCAGAGCAGCAGGGAGCTGGCCATAAACCCCCAAGCTCCAGCCTGGAGGAGCCTGCAGCTGCATTTCACCTTGCACAGCCCTGTCCTCATGCCGGCAGACATGCCCAGCATGCCATATCTTCCCTTCTTTCACAAGCTGCTCTCTAGAGCACTGAGTTCCCCTCCTGACACTCTCTTCACGAATTGCTCACATATACTAGTGCTGGTTCATGCAGCTATTGAAGGATCACAGCTCTTCTAAACCACCACTACGGATGTGTTCCTCCCAGCATCAGACTTTGAAAAAGATAAAGCAGGGCACTTTCTCCTCCTCATGAGTACCTCAGAACACATGCACAAGTGTGATCAGGACAGGAACTTAGGGCACAGTTTTTTTCCCAGAAAACAGACCAAATAGTTTACAGTCTCTTGATGCTAGACGAAACTAAAGCCATCGTTTAAGTAATCATGTAGCAAGTAAGAGAAAGAGCAGTCCAGCGAATGCACATTAACCTTAGGGCTGGCCTCAGACACTGACAGCGAGCGCTTTTCTTTCCTGCTTCACTTGAGCAATGTGCTGTGTGCCAGGGACACAGACAGCTGCAGCCAGTATTCTAGCCACCAGACACAGCAGCAGCGGAGCTGCGTGTGCTGCTTCCCCCAGCTCAGCCCACAGGCAGAGCAGCCCTGCAAACACACCCGGATCCGTGTGCTCAGACGGTTGTTCTCCGCCTCCTTGCTTCGCAGCTGTGCTTGCAGACGGCCTCTGACAGCCTCCAGCGACTTGGAGAGCTCACTTGCTGCCTTTGCCTGCTCCTGGGTCAGAAATGAGACATTCACCATCCTCCTCAGCAAGCTCACGTGTGGAAAGCCCTGAAAAGCTGGAGAGTTTACTTAACAGAAAGAAGAAGTCAGCATGGCACAGCCTCAGATCTCTGAATGATCTCCAGCCACCTCCACATCCTTCAGATGGACCCTCACAGCTCTTCTGCCCCTCAGAAATGGGGAACAACTGAGCAGTTGTTTATTTTCCATCAGATGTGAGTGACTGCCTTGAAAAATTTATTCTAGAGCAAAACACTCTTCATGACTGATCCCCTCCACCACATTGATCTTTACTTCCTCAAAAGAGGAATAGATGGCTTTGACACTAGGAACCCACAGGCCCTTGGAAAGAAAGGCCCCAGCAAAGCGAGCACTACCTCTCCAGCCTTGGGACAGGTGTCTTATTAGCAGAGCATGGAACCCACAACCATGTGGGAACAGGTCTCTATCTCAGAAGACTGAGAAGCTAGCAGCCATTCAACCCCTTAAAAAGTCAGCAGCTGCAACTACAAAGCCCTCGTTTGGAGTCTCTGTGGTTCTACAGAACTGGAGGGTGCAGCAGAGAGAGGAAAGAAGGAAAAGGAAGCTACCTGTTCTGTCTGTATCTGAGCAGTAAGATCATCTACTTCTTTTTCTTTCTCCTGAAGCCTCATCTGAAGCTGCTGTGAAAACAAACACCACTCAGATGTTAAGTAACAAATACATTCTGGCACGTGGAGAGCTGGAACTGCCTCCATCCCTCAGCAGCCAGTCCGTCTGGTGCCCACAGCATGGAGAAGCAGACCAGGCTCTCCTCGAGCAGACAGCCACAGCGATGCAGGCACCCTTGTGTAACAGGGCCCGGGGTGGCCATTCATGGACAAGGGCATCACCTGCCTCATGGCAACTTGGATCACCTGTGGCAATGTCAGAACTCTTCCAGTTTACATATAAAGAGACAGGCAATGACTGGCATCAGGTCACTCACGCACTCAGTGACAGGAGCAGATACAGAGAACTTCTCTTCTCTGTGCATGATCAACGTACAGAAACCATGAGATGCTTTGCAAACTGAAGGATTCTATCCTGGCCATCAGAGGTATCCTGGCAGCAGACATTTTTTCTCTCCTACCTTCAGAGCAGGTTGTTTTTTTTTTAAAGAAACACAGAATACAACTCTTGCTTTATACATTTAGTGCCATCAGAAAAGGGAAGCAGAACAATTTGGCTCTAAGCAACAGGGCCCTATATTTCAAAGGCTAGGAAAACCTACCCGCTCTGAAATGCAGCCTGTTAACTGGGGGAGCAGGGTAGTGATCCTCAGTACCAGAAAAGCCAACGACTTTTTATTGGTCTAAAACACATTGGTCTAAGACTTGATGGCTAAACAGAAGTGTCTGTGATCTTAGACCTCTGCCTCATCATTAACAAAACAGGAGAAAACAAAGAAGACTGCTTTGCTTACCACGTTCTCTGCCTCTGAGTCAGCCAGCCTCTTCAGCAGCGCTCCCTGCTGCTCCAGTATCTTCTGAGCATCCTTCTACAAAAGAAGTGAGGAAACTTCCTAACTAAAAAATCTGGTTTGTACATATTCTTTAAATTGAACCAATCAATCATCTCCTCTCAGTTGCAACAGCAACTCTCAGAAGATATTCTGAAGCACCAGGTCTGCTAAGTGCTTCACACATCATCATCCACCTCAGAAATCTTTTCCACCCCTCAAAGGAAAAAGCACAGTATCAATTTCTTCCCAAATTCTCCCACTATTCATAGAAAGTCCCCTGGGAGGAAGAATTGTTACAATCAGCCTTAGATGGCATACAAACTGCAGGAGGAACAACAATTGCATTTCTGTCTTGCTTTCACAAGCAGTACAGAAATGTTTACAGATCCTCTGTTACTGCTCTTACAGCTTATAAACTCAAGATCTGACCATCCTTAGGCTCCCATCAGCTAAGGCCACCTCTAGTCTTCAGCCCTGGGCCAACTCAACTGTGGCAGTAAAGTTTTATACCAGCAGGATCAGGACAGAGCCATCGGGAAGAGCTGTCAACACAGCAGTGCTTTTACCTTTTAACGCAGAGTTAGATGCCTATAATAGCCCCAGAGCAGAAAAGTCAGTCTTACTCTGTGGTGTAGGCAGTGATAAAAAAAAAACATCTACCTGTTCTTTATGATCCAGGGCCAACAGCAAGGGTGGGGGAAAAAAAAAAAAGCTAAAAGCTCTCACCCTCTATTTCAATGCACAAGACAACAGAGCCTCCTGTAATCATCCCAGCTGCAACACTGAACGCTGCTCACCTCCCGGCTGTGCTGCTCCCTGAGGAGCTCCCGCAGTGTCCGGTTGGATTCTTCAAAGGTGCTCAACTTTTGGAGCAGAAGCTCTTTCTGTTTTGTCAGTGTGTTAACATCTGAGCTGCTCATATGTTTCTCCTGGAGAAGGAAAGGCAAAAAAATGGGGGAAAAGAAAGGAATCCCACACGAAGCTAAGACAAGCAGAGCACTCTCTGCAGACACTGGATGCATGCTGCAGGCACAGGCCCCACTCCCAAACAAAACTGGCAAATGCCTCAGGCCTGATAACCCTTCCACTCTTCCTTGTGCTTTTCTGGATCAGGAACTGCAACATTACATTTGTAAGATAAGCATTTAACAGGACAAAGAATAAAGGCAAGAATAGGGAAGGAAAACACTTACAACGTTGAGTCTCCCAATAGTGTATTTGAGGGCATGGATCTGCCTGGCTGCTGCCGCTCCATCCCTTTCTGCTTCACTCAGCTTGGACATCAAACTCTCCTTCTCACGCTGCAGGTACTTCTTCTGCAGCCTGCAATGAGAATCCAGCTGTCAGAGAAAGAACTTTTGACAGCTGTAGCCACTACTGACATACAATGGATTGAGTTAAAACTCATACCCCCCCCAGTCATAGGATAGACTAAACAAGCACTACTTAGGGGTTGCCCTCTCTCAGGCCAGGTAATCAGAAACCAGAAGATTGCCAGGACCACAGTTACAACACAGGAATTGGAAGGGGACAAGTGGCGCTTCTACCAAAGCCAGCACACACTGTTAGACCCAAAACACAATGCTATGCCCTTTCCTGGGTACTTCAAGCACAGCAGAACTTAACACATCAACTGACTGAACATGAAACAGGAAAGCACACCAAGATGTACAGCTCAGAGCCTTTAGTCAGTGACACTCTAAAGTATTTACAAAGTCTTTCAAAACAGGAATCCAATGCTAGCTTCCAAGAAATCTTTCTTAAGGTAATATAAAACTAACCTTCTTAAAGCACTGGTGCCCCCCTGGAGACACAAACTTTCCTAACTCTTTAGACAGGAAGCAGATACAACAGTGGCAGACCTAGATAAAGGTGGGGGTCACTAAGAGCCCATGGCTCAGTCCTCTCAGGACCTGCCACTCCTGTCTCTGGACGATTTTCAGAAAGGCCAGAAGTTCTTCAGCTTTCAGCTCCGCGTTTATGCATTTGTTGTTCTACCACTACAACCCCAATTTGAACCCTTGAGATAAGAGCTGCAGGGCTACGATGACCCTCCAGTAGGCCAGACAAGCCAACAGGTTCCTCTCAGTGTAGATTTTCCATTCCAATAATCACTCCAGAGCTCTTCTCTGCAGATATTGCCATCTGAAGTTCCCCTTTGTAAAGGTGACTAAAAATGCAGGAAGATGAGCTGCTCAGCGTCACTGCATCCCAGGGTGCACCCTCAAACAGTACTGGCAATAGCAGAGGTAGGTGCCAGCAGCAGAGAGACAGCTTCCTTACACAGTCAGATCCTTCTCCTCCCTCATGCGCTCGATGTTGCGCCTCAGCAGGATGTTCTCATGCTCTGTCTCCACTAGCTCTTGTGTGACCTCCTTCAGTTCTTCCTTCTGCTCCTCAAGGAGTCGCTTTCTTGCTTGCTGCTGTTCCTCCTTTTTCTGCAGTTTGGCCTGATGAAGATGTTTAAACAGAACTTAAGACAAGCCAGGTGCACATGGAATCCAATCCAGCATAGTGAACTAGATATCCAGCTGCACCAAACAACAGAGGACACATTTTGGAGTGGCTTTCTGCCTAGATACTTGCAGGCTGCTCCTGTGCACAAAGAGCCAAATTCACTTACTGCCTGCAAACAGCACCCAGCCCTCAAACTGTCCTGGCTCCAAGTCCAGAAGTCACCACCAGCCACAAGACATGACAGCCCTCAAACATGTTGGGAAAGAAAGAAGCTACAGAGTCTGACTCAACAGCTCTTGACACCGTCCCCTCACCTCATTCCTCAGTGCTCCCACGGCACTCATCAGGCTATCGATCTCCTTTCCACATTCCTCCATCCTGCACTGCACAGCACCGTCCTCATCCTCCTCATCTGCAGAGAGGTCACTGAGGTGCAGCACTGACAGCATCTTCTCTGCAGCTGCAGGCATTGTTTCAAGGCGGTGGGTTGGGCCCTGGCAGAACAGCAATACAGAGCACTGGGCTTTTACTCCAGTTATAAACAGTGTTCGAACCCAAAACAGAGACCAGGTTGCATCACTCCTACAAAGCTATCCAGGGAAAAAAAAAAGGTATCTGTAACCAGTACCTTCCATCAGGGCAAGGCCAAGAATGCAGAGACTAGAGCAGAAAAAGCTTTAGAAAATACTGACAATTCAAATCCTCACCCAGGAAGAGACAGGATTACAAAAGGCAAAACTATCAACTCAAGAGAAAGAAAACAGATACAGTACTACACAAATGCTCCATGCTTCAAAAGAGATTAGGAACCACAGCTCCTCATTAGATCTTCAAGGAGATTAGTAAAGCTGCAACAAAGAATGGAATCTCTCTGGCTTCTGGAAGCAGAAAGGCTTGATGGGGCCACAGGCTACTAATCAATGCCCACCTTTTCTGTATTAGAAAGTGAAAAAGATTTACAGAAGACTCTTAGAATGGACAGCAGGCAACAGCAGCCTTCTTTCAGATCAGCCCAGCTGCTCTCTTCAGCCTCAGATAAACCCCAAAATCTGTACTGAAGAGCAAAATCAGACCTACCTCCCATTTGCAGGGGGAGTCCCGGACAGATGTTTTGCCAGGGGGCACCCAGGGGGCCTTAGCTTTCGCCCGAACAGCTCGGCCCATGCTCATGCTGTCCCCTTTCATTTTCTGTTTGTGCTTTAGCTGAAGGAAGAGAAAACAAAATCAATCACAGACTTCAAGAACCATTCAAAATGTTTAGTGCTCCGAAACCAAATTCAAGTTCCCTCATGGAAGTCTAATGTAGAGTGTTTCACAAGACAGATCAGAGGAGCCAGCAGCCATCAAAGGAGGCTGCTGCACCTGCCAGCCTGGACAGATATTGTACATTGCTGTCCATGGCACAGCAGCTCTGTTGCTGGGCACTCGTAGTGTGATGAGAGCCTTACCCAGTGGGTCAGGGGAGGAAGTCTCCTTTGCATGGAGCTACGCACAAAAATAGCACAGCACAAGCCAGTCACACGGGGAAGGAACAGCATGGGAAATTCCTTCTCTATCCCATACTCACCTGACAAAAGATTGGCTGCATTTTTCTGACTACAGCACTAGCAGAGAAGAAAAAGATAGTGCAGTGTGAACAGTGTGAGGAGCCCCAAAAGCACTTTTCCTGATTTGCAGCTCCACCTTTATCTGCATGGGACTCCAGGGGCTCTAACTTCAAGTGGTTTTGCACAGTTCTAGCCATAGAAGCAGCTATTTCACATCTTCTCTAAATCCGCAGCTGATTGCTAGGAGTCACTGATTTCCCTGTCAAGTCTAACCCATAACCACAAGCAAAATGACCAGAGGGCTCTGCAGAGGATGCCTGCATACAAAGATGAATGAGCCAGCAGTCCCCACCACCCTGTAAGGACAACTTTACACAAGCATCCAGACATCAAACAGCCAGGAACTCAAATTCAGCACTGCCTTCTCCCTCTGAGTAAGACAACAAAGAGGTCCTCTTTGCTGTGTAGCTCAGCAGCCTGCAGAGATGCTTAATGCCAGAACATGGTTCGAATCCAGACTGTTTATTCTGAACATTCTAGTGCAATCAAGGTGTCATTTTAAACATCCACAGGTTAACTTTCCCAAAACCTTTTACATGAAAATGAGGAAGCCAAAGAGAAATATTTTCAGGACACGTATTCAGGAAATAACAAAAGGGACAAAAAAATCCCCCAAAGCACATTGTGTTGGAAGCAGAGTTGCTCACAAGGCCTCACTTGGACATGAAAACAACACGTGCTGCAGCACACTGAAATCATCTTCACCACAAAGACTCACTACTGAAAATCCACCACAAGAATTCAAGTCTTCCAGTTCTAACACAACAAGGCAGACCTTGAGGGCTTTGTGGTAGGTGCAGAATCACTTTCCTTCCTCTTTGCAGCCCTTAAAAACACCCAGCTCCTACCTGGCATTTTGCAGGTGAGGTTTTCTGACCCTTTTTAATATAGACATGGACAGGGGTGTTTTCATCCACATGAACGTGCAAAGGGGGAGATGAGGAACGGTTCTTCATGGCTCTTCTCCCACAGATAGGAAGGGGCAATACAAACAAGGGAAACCTGCAAATAAGGAAACTGGAAATAACAACACTTCCCTCTGTGCCAGAGCACAACAATGGCCAATCCTGGTCAACACTGGAGCTTCCTTTGAGTACCAGCTGCCATTTTGAACATCATTTTTATGTCATTGTAGGATTAATACCAACAGTTCCTCTGCTTCTGGCATCCTCTGCTTTTAATGTGCTTATTAAAGACCAAACACAACTAGACTGATAGCAGGTCTCTGTAAGAGTTGCTTGAGTTCAAAGTCTTAGAGCAAGTGAGCAAATCAAAGGTTCCAGTAACCAACACAATCTGATCACAAAGAGAAATATGAAGCAGGGAGGAGAACAGCATTAATTATACAGCTAGGAAAAATCAACAGGACACCATCAGATTCTTCCAATCTGTAAACTCCTCTGTTTGTGCCTAGCTTGAAGTATCTTTTTGAAATTAAATGATCAAAAGTTTCTGGCTCACAATGTTTCTCTAATCTCTAGGAAAAAAGCAGAACCTCAACCCCATCTGACACACCATTGAGACCCGAGACACAAGGTTCCAGTCACCACCCTGGAGCTGGACACTTGGGTGGAGGGAAGGGTAAAATACTGCAAATCCTGCACAGCCCCACCAGCAGCACTGATCTGACTCCAGCAGAAAGGGTTTTGTCAGCCTAGGTAACATTACTTACAGTGATTCTACAGCTTTTAGATCTTCTGGACAGTGGGCTCTGTGCAGAGGCTGAAGGCACTTTGTTGTTGAGGGATGAGTGGCACCTGACAGAGAAACAATAAAACAACCACAGATAGGAGAAGATGGCACTTTCTGAACACCATCTTCCTTTAGATGTAAGACAACGTGCAGGCTTAAACACACCAAAAGTATTCACCCTAACGACAGAAGCTGACCTGTCCTGGCATCCTCTGACAAGCACAGGATGAGGATAAAGGCTGAGACTGCAAATCTGTACACAATGATGATGAAATTTGGTTTTAAACAATGGACAGTGGTTTTTATGAGTACACGATGGCCTTACCCAGTTACAAACCTCCAAATTCTAACAGCAATTTTTAACCAGTTTCCTAAGGAAACAAAGCTTGAGTGGTTTCAGGGTACCTGCACACCCCTTCAAACTGCCATCCTCAGCTACAGACGGGAAGGCACAGCCGCACTTTCCTCCACTGGGAACAGCAATAAGTTTTCCTGAAGAGCCAGGATTCCCCAGCTCCGAGCTACGAACATCTCCAAACGCTGCTGAGCTTTCAGCTCCCCTCAGCACTAACCGTGCGCCCGGGCTGCAGCACCGGCTGCGAGCGCGCAGAGCTCCGTACCCGCGCAGGGGAAGCTCGGGCGCTCGCACGCAGCTTCCCCTAGCAACCGGCTCGGCTGCGGCGGTTGAAGAACTTCTGCCATGCCCGGAAGCTGCTCCAGGAGCCTGCGGCTGCCTCGGGCTCCAGGGTGCGGGAACAGCTTCGCCCCAAACACGCTTTCCGTTACACGCTTAAACCGCTGGATCCCGCGTTCCTCGGCGGCGGGAAGGGCCGCCCAACGGCGGTGGGCACCGCTGACACGGCGGTGAAGGCACCGAACGACTCTCAGCCGTGAGCCCGCACGTCCCCGCGGCCACAGGGCGAGGAAGACCCCGGCCCCTCCCCATCCCGGCCCCCGCACCGGCCTAGGCGGCCCCGGATCCCTCACCGGGAAGGGCTGCGCGGGGCCCGCGGCTGCCTCAGGAGCTCCTGGCTGGCGGCGGGGAGGCGGCGGGAGGGGCCGCCACGGCCATGAGCACCCTGCTGCCGGGCCGAGGCGAGCAGTGGGACGCCACACTGGGCGCAGGAGCCACCGCCACACTTCCGGGGCCGCCGCGCCACCGCCCACGGCTCCCGCATTGGGCGATTCAAACCGGCCATGCCCCGGCCCGCCGCCGACGCGCTCCGCCTCGCAACGGCGCCGTCTCCATAGCGACGGAAAGCTCCTCCCGGGCTGTGGCCTCGAGCTGTCGGTGTCTCGGCCGCTTCTGCGCTGCGCGCTGGCCGCAACACCTGCGGCCGACATCGAGGGACAGTGCCGGGACGCCGAAGGACTTCCACAAGCTCCGGCACATGCGCGTTCTGTGCAATTGCTCTAAAAACAACGGCACGGCCTCGAACTTGCTTCTTCTGAAGCCACAGAACAGCTTTCGAGCGCAGCAAGAACAGCCCGGGCAGCTGCCTTACTATAAACCAGGCTCTTCTCCGCCCTGCATCAGGCATTTGCAACCAGTCTTGCATTTAGGGAAGAAAACCAAAGTGAACAAAAAAAAAAAGCCTCAAACCCCCAAGCAAAAAAAACCTCTTTCTCACCCTTTATTCTTACACCCATACCAGGTGCTCTGGTGCCCTCCCACCTCGGTGCCTTAGGGTCCAAAGCTCCAGCTGCACCTACAGGGCCCGAACCAGTCCCCCTGCAGCCTGCCCTTTCTCCAGGGGAAGCATAACTTTATCACGTCAGAAGGAAATTGAAGCCTTGGGCTGCACAAAGGACTGCTCCCACTCAAGCTAACATCAGCTCATTGCCAGTAGACTTCACATTTCACACATCACCTTGGCTCCTAACCCAAGAGCTACACCACCAAATCTTTTGTAACTCTTGGAGGACAGACATCTGGAGGCGCACAGAGATGCAAAGTGCTTCTAATTCTTTCTTCCAACCAAACTAAACACTTTCAGGGGTATTCTAGGGAGATCTCATGCAAGACAAATCTTTCCAATGCCTGCTCTGCATGAGCGATTTCTATGTGCTTTCCAGGTGTGACAGGTAAGAAGCTACAGACCCCAAGAGCACAGGAAGAAGCAAACCTTTATCCTTGCAGGCCATGCAGAACCAGGTACCGACAGAACCGTTTATAAGGAAGAGCAAAACCACACCATGGAGTGCAGCAGCGTTTGTCATGGGAAGGATGCCTTCCCAGTACAGTGGATTCCTCCAGTTCACTCAGTCCTGGGCCTACAGGACTCTATTGGAGGAAAAATATAATTTAAACACTAGCATCCAGTGTCTTAGTCAGGAAAACACTTGAGATGGCATGGAGTAGTGGAAGACAGTCAGAAGGTAATGCTGCTCAGCCCCACAGCAGGTGTGGCCAGGGCACTTCCTAACCACCAGCACCTTTCTTTTACAGTAACCTGCCCTGAGAATGGCTCTCACCTATCTGCTGCAGTCTTCAGTTCAGCAGCACTCAAGGTCCTTTTACCTTCTAAGTACCAAGTCCAAGCACAGACCCCGCTGGATCCTTTCTGCTCACTGAACAGAAGAGTCTGTGCCTGCATGTCAGTCCATCAGCTGTGACCAGTCCATTCCACTCTTTACAAAGAAATGCTATTCCTTGTGAAGTTTTTTGCCATGCAAGTACTTCAGGAAGGCAGCTGCAGCTGGCATCAGACCGCAGCTTTTCGAATGACTTCTTCCATGCGCTGGTACCAGGGCTGAACCTTGGTGTGAGCCATCATGTCATCAAAGGCTTCCAGCCCTTCCATCACCCGCAGCACCCCGTACACTGCCTGTGTCAGAGGGCAAGGATCAGAGCAGCACCCACAGGGTCAGTGATAGAGGTGAGCAGCTGGATCAGCAGCAGCACCCCGAACGACCAGTGCAGCAGTTAACCCCTTACCAAGTCAGCCAGGTTGGGCTGGTTCCCGCCCATGAACAATCGATGCTTGCCAACAGCTCTCACCCACTCGTTAACCGCTTCGTACAAGTCCTCCCGAACGTCATCACGAAGCTGGTGTCTGGATAAAGAGAAGAACCAGTTTGAAGACACCAGTTTGTGCCTTTCTTTAACCTTTAATCATCTCTCATCTTATCTGGAAGGTACTTGAGAGTGAAGGGGACAGCCAATGATTAAGGAGTGGCTGAGTAGAGGAGTTCAGTACCTCCAGCTGAAGTACAGCTGTTACACTGCATTAAATGCTTTGGTTCAGAAGGCTGAGGTTCTGCCCTTTGACATCAGAGGTTCACAGCTAAGGATGTTAAGGAGCTACTCCTCTTGTGAACTTGGTGCTTGGTAGTACCAACCTTTTCTTCAGCCTCTTGCTAACGAAGAACATAGCAGCAGCCCCCACATACTTGGCAAATAAACCCTCCATGGTGCCAAACTTGCCCTCCCGGACGATGTAATCAAAAGAAGCCAGCGCCTCTCTGGGGGTGCGGTACACGTTGGGGGAGATGAGGTGAACAAGCCAATCATCTGCCCACTTCCTCCACTTCATTTCTTCACTGCAAGTATTCAAAAGAGAATTTTTGGTTATTTGGTACAGACTGCAGGACCAAAGGAGGCAAAAGAACCACAGCGGCCAGAGGATGAATGCGTCAAACACTCCTGCCCAGCCTTGTGCTCTAGCTCTGGTGACCTTTCTAAGATGCTCTCAGTGTTGTTACCTTTAGCAAGGCTCTTCCAATCCCAAATTAAAACAAAGACCAAAAGCACTAGCTTCTCCTCACAAGACAGCTAAGCAGAAAGGGAAATCAGCACTCCAGAGCATTTTCCAGTGATGGTAAGGAAAGGCCAAAAGGAAACTGGAAGCAGCTGCAGGCTAGCATGGCCACGATGGCGGTGAACAGGCTGCTGGAAGCACTGTTGCAAGTTATGCAAGAACCACAGAAAACCACAGCTGCTGAGGCATTAAACACCCAGGGGAGCGTGACAGAATTTGCCAGCACCAGTGGGATTTTATATCTACACCACTCCAAGGACATATGGAGGAGACTGTGACCCTGCTTGGAAAGCAGAGAAGAGCACTCACACTCTCACTTCTTTGACAGGATAGACTTGTTTTGTCTCCTTCTCATCCAGCATCAGCCAGTACTTATTCCCATACTCAAACACCTCCTTGCCTTGCTCATTCACAGTTTTCATAGGAGGATAAAAGGACACAATCTCTTCTAAGCTATTTCTCCTGTGAACAGAAACACAATTAGTACTGCTCTGTCTGCTACAAAAATGAGCAAGACCAAGGGACAGACTGAAAGAAACACACTTTCAAACGTGATATTAGAAAAGTAAATGCACAAGGTTCCAGATTCTATCTGAAATAAGTTTTTAAAAGAGACTGAAAAAAATACTTGAAAATAGCCACTATCAGTGCACATACTTTCGTCCATGCCAGAACACATTTTTGTGGGCATAAATCAACCACTCTCAAGTGCTTTGTAGCACAGACCGAAAAGACCAGTCCCAGGCAGAGCAATTTCATTTCAGCCTAGATGTTACATCTGGCCATATTCAAGCTCAGTCTCAGTTCTAGTTTAACATCAGTCCATGTTTAACTAAGTTTTGTGCAAAGAGAATTTCACAGGTGTAAAAGAGTAGTTGTGGAAGGCAAAAGCTTTAACTGGACATGCATCGCAACACATACAGGCACCATCCAAACCACCGCAGCCAGAGGCAGGGCTGCTGGGCCAAACACTCAGAGCTTCAGAGACCAGTGTCAGCAAGGTTCTCAGAGTCTTGCCAATCTCTAGCTCTCTAGGGCCATTCACATTCAATTCCCCTCATCACCCTGTTTTCTTACTTGGAAATGAGATAGGTCTTTATTGCACTGATGATCACCGAAGAGTCATTCAATTGCTAAAAAAAATAGAATTAAACTTTTAAAAGCAGTTGGTAAAACTGAGATTCTTAAGAATCTTTTCCTCAGCACACTGCAGCTCCAGGTTAGTGCTGCAGTTCCTTTCCCCCATGCATTTCCAGAGGAGTTCCTGCACATCTAGGTAGCCCCACAGTCAGATGTTTCTTGTGATCTTTTCAGAGCATCCCTTCAAATATGTCTTTCACCCTTACAAGAGAACCTGAGGGTCAGGTACAGATGCAGTACTGGTGGGTGTGGGACATGCGCTCTCGGGAGCAGAGGAGGAAAGCAACACAAACATTAAGAAAAAAGTGAAGCTGAATCTTCAGTTTTGGTGAGATCTCCCTCTGTTCCCACGAGGACACAGGCAGTTCCTGATAACCACTGGTACAAATGATAGGTCCTGTATAAGGGCTGCCCCGTAATGCTCACATTACAGCCCCTACACAAACAGGCCTTACAAGAAAGACCACATGAGGCCAAGGCACAGGAAACTGTGAAGCAAGAAACAACTCTTGGGCTCTGGAGAGAATAAAAGATGATCTAAAGATTACATGTGATAAACCACAGAGACATGGCAGAGACCAAGCCTCCAAGCCACTGCTTGTGAGGCGGCCGAGCTCTCTGCACAACAAGACATACCAGAGGGCTCCCAGCATTGGCTAGCAGGATCGGCACCTTCCTGTAGGAAGAGAATTTGATTTCCTTCCTCATGATGGGATTCACCTCCACAATTTCATAGGGCAGGCCGTGGTAGTCAAGAAAAGCTCGGACTTTGCTGCAGAATGGACATGTTTTATACTGGTAGAGAGTGAGATGCAGGCTCCCTGCAGGCAGCTGGAGAAGGAGGAAACCAGAAGCTATTTTCTACTACAGTGATACCTTCCCCCCCACCATTTCTATCACAAAGTCATTAGCATCGACATTCAGTTTCAGCATCTGACCACCAAAATATCCTAACGGATTTTTTTTTTCAGATGGTGCCACAAATATTCACTTTCCACTGGGACCTGTTTTCCTAAAAACATCTCCTGGAAACTCCTATTCAGAGCCAGAAAAAAATAAGTTAAATCCAGGCAGTTCACTGCTCTATGAACAATTCTGAAACCAAATGCAGCCATATTTTAAACAACTTTCAATCAAAATAGCCTTCTAAATACATTTTTCAACCAATAACATAATTTAAGACCACAGAGTAGGGAGATCAGGGAGTCTGCTGTGGATTTCAGGCGGCCCGAGGTCAGATTCCTGAGATTAACCGACCAGCGCAAGAGCCGAGGCCAGGCGGCGGAGCCCGGTGCAGCGCGGGCAGCGGCGCCTCCCGACGCGGCCACAGCCAGGGCCTGCCAGCCGCTGCTCTACGGTACAAAACAAACGCGGCCACTGCACCCTGCCTCGCGTCTGCAATTCGCTGGGTTACACAACCCTCTGTGGGTGCCGGGAAGAAGCCACAGCACACAACGCTGTCCCGCGTCCGCAGCAAGCGCTGGCTGACAGACGTTCCCCTGCAGACCCCCAGGGAGCGCCGCCCCCGATCCGGTACGGGGCTGCAGCGGCTGCTGAGGGAGATCGGAGCAGAAAGCACCCTCCGGGCGTAAGCGCCAGGCGAAGTCGTTCCGCACTCTCCCTGCTGCTCCGTCTCCTGGGGTTCGTTACCGTGGCCGGGCCCGTGCCTCCGGAAGGGCAGCGGCCGAGAAATCGGCAGGAGCCGCAGCCGGGGGCGGCCTGGAGAGCAGGAGACAGCAGCCCGCGGGCACTGCCCGGGATCCGGCCGCGCGTTACCTCCGCGGCCGAGTGCTCCCACAGGCGGTGCCGCGTCGCCAGGTAGAGGCCGGCGCTGCCGCCCAGCGCGAAGGCAGTGCCCAGCAGCAGGCGGCTTCTGCCGACCGCTGCTGCCGTGGGGGCGGAGGACGAGCGCGGGGCCCGCAGCCGCCAGGGCGGTAACAGCGAGGCAACCCGCCAGGCCCGGCCGGCAGCCGCCATCTTCCCGGCACGGCGGGGGCGAGCCCCGGGCGGGGGCTTGCAGAGACCGTCCCGCCCCCCGCTCCTCCTCCACCCCTGGAACCGCGGTACCGGCGCCGCGCAGAGGTGGGAGAGGTAGCGGCGGAGTGACCTGCACTCGCTGCGGGGGTGAGGCCGCGCTCTAGCACCAGCAGTTATAAAACCTCACTTCGACGATAATGCGCAAAACAGTGGGGACGAGGGAAGCCGCTGGCTGGGAGCGCCTGCGGCAGAAGCGCAAGCCTTCCACCCGAAGCGCTCACGCTTTTCAGCAGAGCGGGGTTCCACTCCGTAACGGTACCAGCGCCCCGGCTTGGGGCCGGCGCTGCAGCGTGCCGCAGGGTGACCACACAGAAAGCAGGAGAAATGGCTGCGGTGTGAAACCAGGACATAAGCCTTCTGTTGCCCCAAATACCCGTTTAATAATGAGTTTATCTCAGAAGCACTGCTTTAATTAATGCTCTAATTTCAAGTTATTTTCTTCCCTGTGACACGTCTCCTGGGGATGAAAAAAAACCACGCAGTAGTGAGACCTTGGGGGTGCATGAGGTACGAGCAGGACTGGGCCAAACACAAGGAAGGGCAAAGGGAATGGCGCTTACTCCTTTAGTGTCCTGTAGTGACCGATGGGCAGTTGGAGCCACTCTTCCGGCCAAGCGGGCTAGTGATGCGGATGCCCTTTTAGAGTTCAGCAGCAACGCCCTCCTGCTGCAGCCTCAGCACCCAGGGGTGCCCAAGGATCCTCAAGGGCTTAGGTGTCTGTTCCTGCAGACCCCGCATGCTGTCCTGGGAAAGGAGGCGCTGGACACCGGTGGCGGCCCCGGGAGCCTGCACTTGATGCTCGAAGGCGTGAAGCGATGGCGTGCTCTGGAGAGGCCTAGAAAGGCTGAGCACACCACGGCGCAGGGAGGCAGCAAAACCGCCCCGAAACACCCAAGGCTGCGGCCCCGCTCCGCGCTGCCCTGCGGGGCCGCTCCCGCCCGCGCCACGCCCCGCGCGCTCCCTGACCACGAACTTTGCCCCGCGCGGCCTGCCGCGTGACGCGCGCGGCGCTGACCTCTCCCATTGGCTGGCGGCCTGGCGCGCGCCCGTGCGCGCCGGGCGGGCCGGGGTGGCGCGCGCGGGGATGTCGGGGCCCAACGGCGAGCCGCACGTGCCGGTGGGCGGCGGCCTCGACAGCGACAGCGACGGGAACGGGCACGGGCACGGGGACGGGAACGGGGACGAGCACGGGGACGGGCACGGGGACGGGGACGGGGACGTCTTCGGGGAGGAAGGTGCGTGCGCGCGGCGGGAGAGGGGCAATTCCCGTCCCGCTGTGGGCCCCGAACTCCTGCAGGCCCGCGCCCTGCGGCTGCATCTTAGTTCCTCTGTCCGAGGATCGCTCGGTGCTTTGCCGGCCACCGGGACGCGGCTGAGCGAGGAAACAGTGCGGTCAGGCCTTGAAGCCGCGGGACAGGTGACGCGGGCAGATCTGGGAGAGGCGGTGCATGGAAGAAGTGAATTTAATGCAGTGAGCTGGGCACATTCCTTTTGCGGGCGTTCTACATTATCTAGCCAAGACACTGCTGACGCTGCCCCGTCAGAAAAGAACGATGAAGTGAGACCACGGCAGAGCGGTAACCTTGTCCTTGGGGTTTCTTCACACTGTTGCAATGCAGAGTGCTGCACACTGCTGCAGTGTCCAAGACCAAAGGCTGTCAGATACACTGGGAATGGGTGTGGAGTGCCCAGGCAGCCTACCTTTGGCCTTGTTACCAGTCCTCCAGCTCTTCATTGGTTTATTTGGTGACACAACGTGCAGGATTCAACTGCATTTTACTTTACGCACCCAGTGTCAGACAGAATGCTGTAGGCTTCTTGTGCAGAAGCTCTAACTGCACTCACTGACTACAGTGATAATATCCATAACTTAGTAAGTCTGTCTCCCTTCCTTTTAGAATATGCATCAATTAACTCCATGTTGGACCAGATCAACTCCTGTCTGGATCACCTGGAGGAGAAAAATGACTATCTGCATGCCTGCTTGAAAGAACTGCTGGAGTCAAACCGCCAGACCCGCCTGGAGTTCCAGCAGCAGAGCGAGCAGCAGATGGAAGCTGATGTGCAAGGGCCACAGCCTCCCACCTAGTGTGCTGGCTGCAAGCCCACGGGTAGCACTGCTGATGGGACCCTGACTGGTCACCAATTTAATGTAAAACTTCAATAGAAGAGGCACCTTCTGGCTGTTAGTTGTTCCTTCCTGTAGTTGTGTCCTGCTGTTCACCTCCCTGTTCTCCTTTCTTTAGCTGTGATAGGTGCAGAAGCTCACAGGTGGATGGAGGAGAGCTGATTTTGTTTGCACTCCAGCATGAGCCAGGCAGCATCTTGCCTAAAGCTGGTTGTAGGAAAGCTGATGCTGTGCAGGTTGTTGGCAGGCAGGCCTCTTCACAGAGGAAAAATGATCTCTGCCCTTTTGTTACTGGCAAGCAACAAGCGTTGTGACTCTAGCTGCTTTGCTTACAAAGCAGTGGGCAGGAGCTGTCCTGACTCCAGGCTTGCTCCAAAGTGTAACTTGAGACAGACTTGGAGAAGGCCCTAGGCCACTCCTGCCTTGTAACTACAGCTTCCTCTTGTTCACATCACCCATGATGGACAACACATTGGCAGATAGTTCCAATCATGGGACTTAGAATCATAGAATCATAGAATCAACCAGGTTGGAAGAGACCTCCAAGATCATCCAGTCCAACCTATCACCCAGCCCTATCCAGTCAACTAGACCATGGCACCAAGTGCCTCATCCAGTCTTTTCTTGAAGACCCCCAGTGCCTCCACCACCTCCCTGGGCAGCCCATTCCAATGGGAAATCACTCTCTCTGTGAAGAACTTCTTCCTAACATCCAGCCTATACCTACCCTGGCACAACTTGAGACTGTGTCCCCTTGTTCTATTGCTGGTTGCCTGGGAGAAGAGGCCACCCCCCACCTGGCTACAATGCCCCTTCAGGTAGTTGTAGACACTTGTCTGTTTCCTCCTAAGAGGTTAACCTACCATCGTTTTGACCACTGCAACTGGAAGCTGCCCAACCTGTTAAGCAGTCATTAAGAATGTGGATGTTAAAAAGGTAGAGCAGCCAGGTTATCCTGCAGCACAGAGCCTGCCTGTGAGGAGAGTCATCTCTGTCCTGACAGGAGAATACACGAGTGGCCTGGTCTGGAACTGTGACCTTGTCAGGGGAGCCTGGGGCCAGCACTGTGAAGCAAGTCTTGCTGCTCTGCTTTTATGAAGTTAAAGGAGTTTTGTTGAAAGTTAAGCTGTAAGAAATCTGGTTTATTAAAATCAGCTTGAAACAGAATTTGGTGCTGGGAGTCCTCTGAGAACAGTCTGGATTAAGCTGTGGCATTACTGACACAGGGCCAGGGTGCACAGCCCTCTCCTGTTGCAGGACAGTGCTTGTCCAGGTGTGCATCTTTGCAAGGGAACTGTTCTGAGGAGCAGGACTAGACACACTGGCTCCCAAGGGAGAAGGCTTTCCTCCGCCTGGAAAGGAGATGAGAGGAGCTAAAAGAATTCTTAGTGAAAAGTCAGCCTGCATCCATCTACTTTATGAGTCTTGTGCCCTGTGGAAATCACATCATCAGCTTTGTTTCAGCCTTCCGAGCCTCAGGCCTGCCACGTGAATGCTGTGTCGCAGCTGCACAAGGACTACACAAGAGCAGCCTGCAGTAGACACGCTAAAGCCAGGCTTATTTTATTTTTAAAATAAAAACAGCAGTAAAGTTGAAGGGGTTTTGCTCTATTAAAAGACTCAGAAAATAAACATTTCCAGCAGATTTCCTTTGTGAAGGGCTCTCTCTCCCTTTAAGGCCACTCTATCTGGGTTTGCGCCGAGCGGAGCGTCTGCAGGCGGCAGAAGCCAGGCTGCCTGGGGAGGGAGGCCCTGCCACGGCCTCCCGGCCTGTGCCTGCTGCCTCCTGCTGCTCTGAGCCCCCTGCACTCCCTGGCTCCTGCTTGTTGTTGGTGTCTTCCCTTTGCCTGGCTGCAGCAGCCCCCTCCTCACACACAGCGTGTCCCAGCCACAGCCCTGTGCCATGGCCCTCTGTGGGCAGCAGGTTGTCGGTGCTGGTGGCAGTGGATTTACTCTCCTGGAGGTTTTCTTCTACAACCAGGATTCCACAGATGTCAGTCATGCTGGCTGGGCTCCTGCCCTTGGCTACAGTGGTGGCCAGCTCACCCTTACCCTCCGGAGACCTCAAAGCTTGTTCTTGCAGGGCTGACAGCTCTGTACCTTCCTTGTCTACCCCATGCTCATCATTCATCTTCTTGCTGGTATCTGCTATGGTAGCAGGCTGGGCTGGATCATCCAGCAACTGGGAGCTGGAGCCCTGGGAACGCAAAGGAGCCTCGGGATAGGCAGCCGCGGCGCGACATCTCGCTGCCTTGTACCTCTGCAGAAGCAAACAAAGCAATGTCAGGGACAGCCCAGCTCAGCTACTGGCTTTGCAGCAAGCAGCAGCTGGTCCGGAGCAGCTGTACAAAAACAATGGTGAGTGGCAGCTAGGATCTGCAGGGGCACAGCTTATCTCGGCAGCTCCTGGCCTGGCTGCTGAGGCTTCAGCAGAGAAGGATCAGCTCCTGCGAGAAAAAGTGATGTTAACATCTGTAGTCACCCTGGCATTAGTGCTCAGCAAGTGCATGGCAGACCTGCAGCTCCCCAGCCAAAAAACACCTTTTGGCAACTGTTAGACTCAGGACTTGGTAGATGTAACAGTGCAAGTGACAGTTCTGACTTCAGCTCCTGCCAGGAGATGACTCTGGACACGTACCTGGGACACATGAGGCTATACACGCCCCTTGGCCACAGGTGGTGAGTTCATATTCATCAGCCAAAGCAGCTTCAGTTTTTTTCACTCAGCTGTGCAGGCAGTGCTACTGCTGACAAGAACACAGCATATGAAGGATATCTTCCGGCTACAAGGCACTGAGGTGCCCTACAGAACAAAGGTAAGCAGAGCGCCAGTGAAGGCCCTCATTTGAACTGCTGCTTTGAGGAGCCAGCAGAGGTCTGTCAGGAGATTGAAGAGTGGCTCTCCGGGAAGCAGCAGCTCTGTACAAGTGTGCAGGCATCCCAGACAGGACATGAGCTGGGTGAAAAAAAACAGATCCCTCCTGTCCACAGCAGGTCCCTCCAGAGTCAGCTCACTTTCAGCCTGCTGCTGAAGGGTCCCTTGGGACTGCCACTAGCCTTAGGTCTGACAACTGAAGGAAGCTATTTTGAGCTGCTGGCCTTGCAGCACTGCCTTAAGCAGCACTGCTGCCATCTGCAGTGTGGATTATAGCATATCATATGGGCAGCTTTACTCTGCACCCCTCTCTGTCCCTGCAGGCTTGCTCCTTCTCTGTTCTCAAATAGTGGGATGTACAACACTCCACAGCACTAGAACCAGACCAGTCCATTCATGGTGTGGTACCCAAGCTGGACCAGGTGCAAGAACACCAGTTTGCTTTCAAAGCAATGCTGTGAACTGCCTCAGATGCAGACAGTTCTCTGCTTTGAAACCCTCTGCTGAGCTACTCTGATCAATCAGTACCCCACAAGCTGGCAATGATTTAACTCAAACTGTGACGACCTCAGGGCACCAAGGAAGCCCAGAGTAAGGGTCAACAGCCTGGAGATTTTTAAGGTAGGCCTCTTGTCATAAGTAATCCCTCCTGGTCACTGGCATCCATTTGATAAGCTTCTGGTTTCAGCTCCAAGGGAGGTACACACACTGCTGCTGCAGTTTCACTTAGCAGATCTAAAATGAGCTAGGAAAACTGCAAGGCGATTCCTGCAATCCCAAGGTGACTTGCTGCAGTGGGAGAGATGAACAGCTGTCAACAGCTGTGGGCTTCTGCTGCTTGCCATTCCAAACCCACTGCTCTAAGCACTGCCTTCTGAGCACCCCACCCCTGACTGGAGGCAATGACAGTTGGCTAGAAACAGTTGAACTGTCTGAACACTAGAAAGAAACACAAAGCTTTAAGGGCTGTGTGTGTTTGGCTTTTCTAAGTATTATCTAAAGCTGGTAGGGAAGCAAGAGTGGCTTTTGTTGGAGCAGGCTGTGGGTGTGCAGTGAGCGCAATGTGTGAGCCTCCCTCCTTACTGAGGTCAGAGAATGCTACTCTCTGGTACAGCCAGGGCCCAGGCAGTGGTCACAGGAGAGGAAGGAGACAGTGCAAGCCCTACATGTCCATCACAAGGTTCTAATCCAGGGTCCACACTCCCTGGCAGGTCAACAAGGACAGAACAATGGTGGCAGATTCCAGCCCATCCCAGTAGGAAAAGCTTTTGGATAATGAAAGCAGCAAAGGACAGAACAGCTTCTTCGGGTGGAGCCAGAAAAGCAAAGAAACAGGATCAGCTGGCAGAGGTTTGTGCTAAGGAGCTTCAGCAGGCAGACAGACTGACTGATTTCCTGTTGCAGGCTGACCCTGGGAACCAAATGGATTCTCAGCACCTTGCAGTTTCCTTCACACGGAGTCTCTAATGCTACATTTCCAGGTCCAATTTCACGGCTCAATCGCCCCCACTATTTTGACTAAAGAAGTTGTTCCTGCAGGATCACACAAAAGGATGGTGGGCATCAGCTTCCTTTAAGAGAAACGGCCTCTGTCTCTTGTGCTTTCCCATCCTGACCCACCTGTAATCTGTCTAACAAAGAGGTCTAGACTGAACAACAGACTCCACAGGTTCAGCAAACAGAGCAGACACTCTGAGGAAGATTTCCAGCCAGAAATGGGCAATAAGGTGACAGCAGCAGTAGCTGGGAAGCAGGACTGGAGTGGCTTTAGATCTACAGAGAGATGAAGACAAACATGGATCACACCAGGAGAAAGCTATGGCACAATGGACACCAGGGGAGATGGCAATGAATCGACAAGACAGCTAACGTGGTGGGGCACTGAGGGGACACGCACGGGGAGGACAAACGTCAGGCCATGCAATCGCCAAAGGGTCTGACCTGAAAGTTCTCAAAATGCATCAGGGACTTGCAGTGTGCGAGCCGGGCAGCGGAGTCGCTATGGCAGAATTTGTGACACAGCCTGCAGAGGTAACCTGCGACGGGGACCAGAAAGTCCAGGCCTGCGAAACGGGAGGGGAAGGGAAATCACAGATCACATTGAATGGAATTCAAATCATGAAAGCATGTTAAAAGAGGAGGGAGGAGAAGGAGAAAAGGAAGAAATCTTTGCTTCTGTTAATCACAGATTGCAAGATGACTTGCTGAATATCTCATCTTACCATGGGATGGCTGTGGGGTGGATATTCAGAGAGAAATCTGGCTGCCAGAGCAAAGAAACTACACAGAGCACTTAGGAAAAAAGAAAGGAAGAAAGAATACAATGGAAAACTACAGAGAACGTGTGCTCTAATGTCAGGGGATCAAACCAAGCAGGAGACAGCAGGCGTGCGAGAGGAACACGCAGAGAACATTCACAGCATGAATCATTATTCCATCTGCCACAGGATAGGGAAAGGTTACAGGAAGGAGTGGTGTAAAGAGCTCTCTTTGGGCACAAAACGGGCTCTGCAGACCTGCCCTCCTCAACACGAATAGCCGTTTGAGGTCTGAAATCAGAGTGGCTGCAGGATAGGGACCAGTGGCAGCCATCTGGAGGATGATGGTGCCCACCAGCACGCCTGAGTAACTGCAAGGCAGAGCGTGGGGGTTCTGAAGCAGAGCAAGCATGCACAGTCTGGGCTCCAGCAGAGGCTTGGATACTGTCAGTACTGCTCAGTACCTCCACACAAGCTCTATTTCTGTTGGAAAGCATCCTAACCAGTATGCTTCCAGGCTCCATCTTTCCAGAGATCCTTCATTTGCCACCTGCTTTCTTCAGGACTCCTGCCCTACTTGTTCAGTCTCCTACCCAGCTCTCATCCTTTCTTCAAAGCTAAAGGCAGCTGACCAGCATCAATCACATCCTTGTGTTTTAGCACACAGCAATAAAGCAACATTTGGCTCTTTCTCCAAGAAGCAGTGACCTGCACCAATCCAGTGCAAGTGCTGGAGCACCATGGCCCAGCAGCAGGCAGAGACCATCCTTTCTTTCAGATCCAGCATGGCTCTGTGGGCCTTGTGCTCAGCTTTGCTTGCTTACCATAGGCCGTGTCTGGACAATACTTCTCACTTCCCTCAGAATCCTCCACAGACACCTCCTTCAGCCCAGTCTAGAAACCAAAAGAACATTAGTGCCTACTGTATCTATGCCACTTCCCTCCCTGGGCTCCTGCATTCTTCTGAAAAGCTTGGGAGCAAGCAAGAGGACTGACACACCAGAAGGAGTTGCACAGCATCTGACCAGAGACAGATACAAACCCCAGTGCCAGCAGACCACTTCATTACAAAACACCCCTCACACTGTAAGCCTGAAGCAGCTTAGCCATGTGCCTCCTTCTTGGCAACTGCTCTGCTGGGAAAATACTTACCAAGATAAACCTCCCCCCATGTCTCTTGTGAGACAAGCTACTGCTGGGCCATTCAAAGAGGTTGTCAGGGTCAGAAATTCTTTCCCTTGGAAGACAGTGCTTGTGCTCCTCAACGATGCAATGTTCAAAGACACCAGTAGAAGCTTAATATACAGCAGAAACACCCTCCTGGATCCCCCACACAGTGCCTGATTCTCTTTTGGATTGTCCTGAGCCCTCACCCTTCTGCTGCAGGGTGCAAGTTTGACTGGACTCTTCAAACCCTGAGCTCAGCCAGGCAAGTCTACCCAAGTCACAGGATCCCACAGCAGATTCTCAGACAGGTTGTTCCTTCTTCTGCACTGCATACCTGCTTGGCAGCAGAATCCTCATTCTCTATCAGGACTACATCAAGGTCTTCCTCACAAGCTCCCCCCTCCTCCTCCTCCTCTTCATCATCATCATCTTCAAAACATCCAACAGCATCCACAGTGATCAACTCCTCTGAGTCTTCTGGGCTGCCCAACTCCTTCTCTCCCAGCCTCACCTGTCAGGTACAGAAAAGAAAGATTGGATCAACTTGCACTCTCCATTTAACCATGGAAGACTCCAGACTCTGAACAGACTGCATTTGATAAGTAGAAGGGACTGCAAGAGAGACATAAAGCTCCCTTGCTTTTAGACACATCTAACTCCTTGTCCACTCTGTTTTTATAAGCTCTAAAAACTCTAGTCCAGCAAGAGATGAAAATCAGAAGGCAGCTGGAAGAACTCCACATCTTCCTTTCATCTGCACCAGTCAGGAAAGCAGGAAGTTAACCTGCTCCACAGAGCATCTCCATTCAGGCAGTATTACCTCTTTGGCTTTCTGTTTGTGCTCAGGGGACTTCATGTGCTCCACAAACTTGCGAGGGGTCTTGAAGTGGCGGCTGCAGACAGTGCAGAAAGGACGAAGCGAGCGTTTGGCCTGCTGAGGAGAGAGGGACCACTTAAGAGGATCACAGATAAATCTAGAGTGAAGCAAAGCCACAGCCTTGCACCTAAAGCACGTTTTCTTTTACAGAGAAAGGGCACCCTAGCTCTTACCTGCCAAAAAGGCAGAAACACACAGAGCAAAATGCACCTGGCTTGGGAGGGGCACTCTAGCATTTCCCCTGAGAGCCAACAAATACAATGGCCTGCCGAAATTTCAGCTTGAGAATCTATACCTGGCCACCAATTCCTCCTTTCAATTGATCTGGTGAGCATGAAGCCATCTTAGTATATTGAGAAAAGTTGAGAGCCCTGGACTAGAGGTGCTTCAGGCCATACTGACACAGCATGACAACTGGAAGCTCCAACAATGCCAGCGTTCAGAGGCAGGAGGTAGTGTGGCAGTGCCCCTAACAAGGGTGCCACTGGCATAACTTCACGTGTGTCTCTCCATTCCAATCACTTTTTCCTTGCTGCCTGGGGAGCAGGAGATGCTAAACACTTCCACTCAATCCTCAAGGCCACTACAAAGATGAAACCCTAGCTGTGGCTGTTACCTTGTGCTCCTGGGTCCTGCGATGCTTGATGAGATCCCCTGTAAAGTGTATCTGGCAAGTGTTGCACCATCGCTGCTGGCTCTCCCTGAGGTGACAGCAGACAGACCTGTAAGTCACACCTTTCATATCCTCCATGGAACACTGCAGTGCGTGACCTATTCTAGGCATTTTTTTTCCCAGTATTCCTAACATTACAGGTTCAGATTTATCTTCTGCCCTTCCCAGGCATTTATACACGTTGCTTCAGCTCGTGCTACAGAAAGGCACCAGGTAAAACAAGTCTCTGGTCAAAGTCAATGCTGGCACCCCTTCTCAAGGAAATTAAAGCCCCTAAAACCAGAGGGATTTTGTACCTTACCCAGAACATGGGGACACCCTGGTGCAGGCCAACATTCAGACTGACTCTTAGCACAGATAAACACTTACCCATCGTTCTCTGCTAGCACCTTCTGCACCTTCACCATGGGCAGTAGTGAAACAAAACAAACGTTGCTCATGTGCTGGATCTCCCCAAGTCGCTGCTGGTGCTGAATTCCAGCCATGTGGGATTGGAAATTCTGAGCAAGGGGTTGAGACAAAGACACATTAAAATATATTCAAAATAAAGCAAATAACAAGTGTGAGCTTTCCACTCTCTTGACTGCTATTCAACAATGGAATGGTAGAAAAGCTTGAGCACGGCTGCCTGCAGATCCACCTACACTGCACTCTGGCAGGCAGCCTGCTGGCTCTTCAGGAGACCTTCATCTACATGCTCCTCATCAGTTTTGAAGTCTCTTGCTCCTGAGGTGTGAGCCCTTGCTGGCAAGGCTCCTGCTGCGGCTCCCCATGGCAGCCAGCCATCCTTCTCGCTTCTCCTGACTGCCCCTATCCCAGTCAGACCTATGGAGCTTTACCTGCTGGCTGCAGCAGTTGGTCTTGCAGATGTAGCAGTAGAATTTAAGGACTGATTCTGGACTGGGATCAGCTGTGCCCACCTCACAGGTCCAATGGCCTGGTTTCAGAGCTGTTGTACTGATGGCTCTGCTCTCACTGCTCTGCTGGATAGTCACTTTCAGTGAACCGCCAGAGCTCAACACCTGCCAAAGGAGGAGTCAAGATTATGTGCAGCCTCTCAACAGAAGACACTCAAGAGGACACCTGCTTTTTGTAGGCATCCTAAGATCTCTACTCTTCAGAAAACGCAGTGAAACTTGAAGCCAGCACAGGCTGATCAGAAAGGCTTCCACTCCCAGCACTGCTAACTCTGCTATCCCTGTGCCCTAGCACCAGGCGCAGCACTACAGGTGGTTGTTTCTACAGCCTCTGCAGACCACAGCAACCGAAGCTGCACTGGTAAGGGGAACGATCAACTCAGGTTTCTCCCTGCAGAACAAAAGGCAACTCAGCACCCACATGAAGGAACTCAAGCAAGTGCAGGATGATACCACTGGCCACATCAAATAATGTTTCAGATTAGAAGACTACCAAGTCTGATTCACACCACAGCTTAAATCTTTGCTTACAAATTTGCACAGCACAAGATCCTGGTGTAACACCTAGCACCTGGACAAGGCACTTCATGCAACAGATTCTGCGGTTGCCAGCTTCACCTGGCTCTTGTTTCTGCATGCTGCCTTTCAAAAGCACAGACCTCACCGTGGCAAGGGCCACAGCAGCTGCATCTTTACTACCATCACCTAGTGATTTTTTCTACATCTGCTCTTCAGCAACACAAGAGATGTGTTGTGCCCTCAACAGACCTTTTTGTTGGCTCTTTCAATGCAACTTCCAGTTTTCCCAGATGAACACTGAAACCTCAACGAATCCCAGACAGCAGCAGGTGAGGTGCAGGCCAGAAGAGGTGCAAAGGCAGCACAGCAGGGCAGGCCATGTCCAAATTGCAGCCAAGTTGTGCCTCACTGCCAGGGATACAGCGCTCCAGACATGGGTGCTAGTCTGGCTCCCAGTGACTATGGGCTCCTCTGGGCTGCAGGGGAGGTTGTGTGTTCTGCACCAGCCCTGCATGGAGTGGCATCTACTCACCTCAGGAGTCTTTGGCTCCTCAGAGAATTTCCTCTCTTTAGAGGGATCTTCAGCTGTGTACTCCTTTGTGTTGCCTGTATTGAGGAAGGGAGAGTCCCTTTAGTTTCCTTAACCCCAGACAGCAATGACAGAAACACCAGAGCAAGCAGGGAGCTTTCCTCACAGTGCTGCTGCCCAAAAGCCCAGATCACAAACCTTTCTCCAAAGCAATGCTTATCACAGGGAAACTTCCCATTATTTGCATCTGATAAACAACAGGTTTTATAGACTAAGGGTGAGATTCCCAGATTTTCTCTTCCTGTTCCCATTCCACATAGCTGGAGGAAGGACACTTCTGATGAGATCCACAGGACCTACAGATGCTGATCTACAGGTGCATTTCTAGCATGGGGTGTTCTGAAAGTGCAAATCACAGTGCTCAGCAACTCACCATCATCTTGGTCCTGGGTGCTTGATTCTCCTGCTTCTTTGCTGTCTGTGGTGTCCTCTAAAGCAGATTCCTTGGTCACACTTTAAGGACAACAAGAAAATAACCTTATCTGCCATGTCACAGACAAAAAGATTCAGATGACACAGCAAGGTACAGGCTGGGGTCTAAGCTACAACACTCTCTACTAAACCTCCAATAAGCTACTGAAGTGGTATTTCAGGCAAGGTTTTGGAAGAAACAGGTAAAAATTACGAAGAGCGGGCATTCCAGAAGAGACAGGAACCAAATCATCTGGACAAGATTACAACCGATTTTTTGGATCACTGCCCTCTCCTGCAAAACAGCTGCAAGGAAATCACTTCACACAGGAAATGTTCTTAACGAGAGTTCTGAGAGGTCACTGTCTTGACTGGTAACCTGCAGGGAAACTGCAGCACCCAGACAGCACTCCAAGCTGCTGTGTGCATGAGGCAGCAGAGACCTACTGGACCTGAAGGGGTTGTCAGTGGTGCTCACAGAGGTTTCATAACTGCTTGCTCTTTTTGTATCTTGCTTTGTTCCAGGGTCCATACAGTTCAGCATGTGGGGGAAGTGGAACTGTACAAGATGCAAATCAAAAGGAGTTTACTGTGTTCTATTTGATCTCTTAAGGAGACAAAAGATCCCAAGGGGACTGCTGAGAAGAGAGGGTTGACTTCTGAGAGCACAAACTGCACTTGCCAGGGTCTTTCTCCATCAGGCCTGAATGCCTCCCCACCCGCTGGTGTCCTGCTCAAGTAGGAGCGCAGCCTGTGTGGATCCTGCATCCAGTGACCCAGGCACTACAGGAGTGATCAGCCTGGTGAGAATGTAACTGGGTTATGTGGTTATAAATAAGCAGCAGGGCCTGGGCAGTGCAAACACAAAGAGAACAGGAATGGCTGGCATTAACTTGATGTCAGGTGCTGCCAACAGGCTCAACACTACCCCACACACAGATGGTGACAGCACTGCAAGGCAAGGGTTTGCAGCCTGGACTGCGCGTCTAAGGAGCAGGCTGGGGAAGCAAAAGCCACCAGGAGTAATGATCTAAGGAGGAAATGCTTTTACACAGATACTTGTCAGGCCATGCTAGAAGAAGTGGGTGTTCAAGGAGGATTTGAAGGTGGTGAGTGCTTTCTGCACTGCAATGAAGATGTTGTTCCAGGCATACAGATGGTACATGGGAGAAAAGGCAGGAGTGGGAAAAACCTGAAATGAAGAAGGAGGCTGGGGCTGGTATTGCTGGCCACAGGAAATGGAATAATGAAGCATGAACAGAGATTTGTGACATGGGTGGGGGAAATGCCCTCCCTTCTCATCTGGCAAAAATGAGAACAGAAAGCTGCTCTTTCAGAAATCCATCATCTGTCCCTTGGAAGCAAACAGAAACACTTTAAAAAAAATGATCCAAGGATCCAAGTCAACCCCAGACAGCATGTATGCATCAGATCTGCCAGTCCTGGCTGCTCCTTAGCAAAGGATTTTCCTAACAGCAGGCTTGCTGCAGTGAGATCTGTCACTCCTTAGACTTGACTCTTTTCAGTGTATGTAACACGACTTTGATTAATACCCTACTAAATATTAATGTAATTAAAATTAAATGAGCTTTGGCAAACAGATTAGCAAAGCATACACTAAGATGCATTTGACTCAGCTTTAATTGAATTTATTCATTTTCTTGCTAATCAGAGTGCATCATTCACTGTGATTCCTGCTAACACTATTTATTACTCTTTAATGTTTTACATGATCAAGGTAATATCTGAGTACCAGAGTAATCCTGGGATAGTCTCCTTAAAGCCAGCCATTAATCTCTAATCTACATATGGGAAACAGAGAGGTGAAGAAATTTGTGTGGAAGCATATAGGGAATTGTTAACAGGGAAGATAAGAGGACCCAGGAGCCCTGACTCATAGTCATTACCATATGCTGGAGACCTCTCCAGTCAGTGCCTGCAGACATCTCACTTTACTCCCTCCTCTTCACAGCGACAGCTCTGGGTCCAGCAGAACCAGATGGCACCTGGAGCTCCAGGAGGCACTTTCCCACTAGATGGCAACGCAGCCTTGGCTGCGCCCTCCTGCAGCCCCAGCAGGCAGGGAGAGCCCAGAAGAGCCTGCTGTGGCCAGCTGGCAACAGGACTACCTTGGGCTATTTTTACCCAGCAGACAGGGATGCTGACAAAGCAGCCTCTGCAGAAGGGTACAGCACTCAGCCTGGACACTGCTCAGCCTGCACTAGGGAGCACTGAATCCGTTCCCATTCCCTGAAACAAACCATCTCTCCTACACTCACTGTAACCTAACATCTGCCAAAGATCTTCCTCTCTGCTGAGCTGGCTGCTCACTTCCTTCTCTGACATTTAGGGAAGGAAATCAGAGAAATGGATCAGGCTGGAAAACAAAGAACCCCTCTGCTGCTTACAGGAATCCTGGCAGGAACACACATAAGCAAACTACACTTTGTGGCACATTCACATGAGCTGCATCTCTTACTTTTCCTTCCCACAGCAGAGACTCTGCAATACCCTGCATGTCAGCAAGCATCACGAGATTTTCTGACTGTCCACAAGCACCTGAAATATCTCCTACACGCTAGGCATCAGGCTGGTCCAACACAGCCCTAATCATTACAAAACACAGTTCATGTCCCATTTAATAAATACCTCTTCAGTCTTTTTGCTGCAGGCTCAGTGTTCAGCACAGACTGGGCTGGAATTCTTGGCTCTGCAGGAACACAGAAGATCTCCTTAGCAAAGCAGACCATGCTACCTTCAGGGTGTTCTCTAACTGAATGGTCAATGCCAACAAAGCTCTGTTGGAACGATTACTGCTACAGTTGCTTATCTGAATTTGACAACTGTAGTGACACGCATGAACAATGCCCCAGGAGGTGTGAGTTTCAATGTACAGGTGTTACTGGTGTGAGGGTCATCCAGAAAGATACAGGCAGGTTTCAGTCCCCTACCTTGGTGACAGGAGCCCAGACCGTAGCACACAGAGATGAGCCAGGCTGGTATGTCCACCTGGCAGCAAGCATTGCAGCAGGCAGTTTTCACCACTGCTCACAGCCTCACATGGCTGCATTTTCAGTCAGAAACATTCCCACTTCTGCCTTGTGTCCAGCACTAGACCAGACTCAGTGCTGGCTGCTTCTGTTCTGACAGCTGGAGGACAAGTTCTCTTCCGACTCATCTTTTCCTCAGCACAGGGGTTGCAACTGGTTCTACTTCACGTGTCTGACTCCATGAGATATTGAGTTCAGCATGGGTAGGGAGGCATTAGGGAAGCTTTAATTTCAAAACTGTTTACTTTTTTCCCCTCCATCTTAAAATGGGGCTTGAAGTCAAAACGACTTCTGAGACGTTTCCATGGGAGATGGAGCTAGCTTATCAAGCCCAAAAATACCCAGGGAAAGGAGATCTCTGAAGCAGACTGCTGTCACAGGCAGCCCAAGTGTTCAGAATCAGAGGAATGGGACCAGTTAAGACCACCTGCCATCTCCAGCTTGCTGTAGGAATAGGTAAGAGAAGCTTCTAACATCTAGTAGCATTTGACCACTACAGGCTCCCCCTTACCTGTGGATGGCAAGGAGTTGTTCTGCTCTAACCCTGCTTGCATTCCTTCTGGGAATTCCATTTTCTCATCACCTTGTGTCTGAGATGAAGAACCAGGATTGAGCTCTCGCTTCCTGTCAGGGGCCCTCTGGAAGTCCTGCAACAGGCAGAGAGTCACTGCTGGCTCTTGGTCCTTCCTCAAACCCAACACACTGCCCAAAGCACTGGAGTTACTGCAGGGCAGGAAGAGGAGCTCCAGCACACAGAGTGGAGGGGGATAGAAGGCTTACGAGACTGCCTTGCACCAGGCAGGTCTGCACGGTTCGACAAATCAAAGCAATCGAACTCCACAGGCAGCCCAGGACACTTCCAGGGCTTAAAGCAGACGCACACTGCTTGTAGAGAGTAGAGCTGCTTTAAAGGGACTCAGGCAAGAGGTGCACAGGCAGGTAAAAAAGGATAGTCCAAAATAATCCAAGAGGAGGGAAGTATGGTCAATTAATCCAAGAATTACTTCCAGGATACAAAAGAGGCCTTAATGGTGGAAACAGAAAAGTTTTACCCCCAAAAAAAGATTTTCTAAAATCCACAAGAACAAAAAAGCATTTGAGAGGGCTAATGGGCCAGAACTTTGTCCTCTGTGAAGGGGAAAGCACTCAGCCAGCATTTCTTTGAACTACTTTGAAGATGGTAATTCCAAAGGCTCTTTGTATCTTAGCTTTAAGCAGTTCTCCTGTGAGGAATTCTCTCTGGGGCAAGAAGCAACAAGAAACCTTTTCACTTTAAGTGTAAATATGGACCACGGGAACCTTAGGGATGGGCTTATTCCTGTATTTCTGTCAGGAGCATGGTGCAAAACAGTTCTTGTAAGGCTCTCTTCCTGCCCTGTCCTCCTCCACCTACACCACAGTCAAGCCACAGAGGTGCAAAAGCAGCACAAAGCTCTCCACCAGCTGGAAGCCACGAGCCCACCTTGCGGAAGGTCCGGTTCTGCCGCTGGAAGGGGAGGCTGGGGAAGCCCAACCGAGTGGGCTTCAAGGAGACCCCAACAGGTGGTGGCCCCAGGAGGGAATGTCTTGTAGCCTGAGGGAAGAACTGCTGCAGCGCTGGCGCCGTCATGTTAAATCCACGCAGGTTCCCTGCAAATGCAAACACAGCTCATCAGCACCCTGTAGGGCACACAGGAAAGCTGCCACCTGGAGCTGCAGCAGCCAGAGAGGAAGCACTGTTGCGACGCACAGGGCACTGCATGGGTGTTCTACACTCTGTCCTCTTCAGCCCCCACAGAACAACTTGGTCTAATAGCAACTATTCCTACATTTGATTTTAATGGTCACTGCAGGTTAAGATTGCTAGAGCAATTATTTCATCTGAGCACCCCAGTGCTTCTGTTTGCAATGAGGTCACAAAAATTCACCCCATATCTGTCCAGTCAGCACACCATAGTATGGAGGCTCCAACAATGGACTTCACTTCCTGGTTGTCATACGAGATCAGTACGTCACAAATTTTGACAGCCAGGACCCTGCCACTTCCAGTTCTAGTGCTCTGTGTTCTGAACAGCACCCGCAGGCTGTTAACCAAGTCTCACCAATCTCTGACCAACACAGTCCTCGTTTCAGAGGTGAGGGAATGGAAGTGCTCAGATGTCTCAGCTACACCCTCAGAAGCTGTCCACTGTTCTGGGAACCCGGATTTCTACTGCAAGTTTTTAACCTCTCCCTCAATCTGGAGCATACTCTGGCTTTTTAGCAGCACTGAAAGCAGGACAGCAAGTTTGGATGCAGGCAGCTGAAGTCTAAATAACCAATCTGCACTGTTTAAAGCCTGCAACACCACAGGAAGTCCTGCTTTATGTTTGTCTTCAAAAATAATCTAATCCCTTATTACTTACCATAAATAACCTCTTACTGTAAAGAGACATAGCTGTATTTAAAAGGTCTGTAAGGCAAGGAATCATCCTTTGCTCTCAGATCACTACCTCTACAGAAACACACATCCATTTCAGCTTTAAGTGGTTGTCTTTTCCTACTCCTACTGCAGAAGCCACATACATTCAAAGCATGATGTATGCTGATGTTTCCCAGGTATGTAAGTGCTACAGCACTAGATATTCTTACATGTAACCCGAAACTGAGAGACCAAAAATTTCAGATCCCTAAGTAGCAGAACACTGGACAGGGCAACCACCATACCTGTTGCTGCTGGCTAGCTGGTCTGGGCTCTTGAAAGAGAAGTCACAACTCGAGTGTGTATAGGTGACAAGAAGGCCAAGTGCATGTAGAGTGCTCATTGGCATACTTTATCTTGTATCTAGTGTGCCTCAGGCCCTTGCCACTCTCCTTAAATGCAACTTCTCAGTAAGAGATTTTGCTTTAGGGCAAAGGTCAGGCTATGCTAACATCAAACATCTGGAAGGAATATGGCTTTGTCCCCTTTCACTGCCAGTTCAGTTTCACTGAGAGATCTGTAGAGAGTGCAGTCACTAGAGAGCCCTCTAGTTAAATGGGCAAGAGAGAACAAAAGGAGAGCTAACGACATACAGAATAAACCTATTGTCCTCACATCTGGGCATGGTCCACAACAAAGAAAAAAATTGCAGACATTAAACTAGGCACTTCAAAACTATCCCAGGTATTGATTTTGTGTGCTGAAAGAAGTTGTCAGGTTAAGACAAGAACAAAAATAATTCCTAGTAGCTTTACGTTAGCAATGCTCTTATGAAGGCAGCTTTAGACATCTGTTTTGAAAACATCATATCTGGCAAAAGAAAAAAAAAAATCCACTTGTGGAGACACAGCAATGTCAGAACAGTGACATTTCCTACACCAATGACAGCCACTGCAAGGAACTGAAATTTCACAGGACAGTCAAAACCTGAACCCTTTTCCACCACGACATACTTTACTGGTTATACTGCACTGAGTTTCAAGGGACAAGCACCTACTGCAAACAAGGTTAGCATGCATGCAAGAGACAAGGAGATAAACTGTTTCAACCTTATAAGCATGAAAGACAAACAAATGATAAACCAATCTAAGTATTTTATATAGAGAGATGAAAAAATACTCCACCAGGTCTAAGATTAAAGGCTGCATTTAGTATCTAACCTGATGCCTCCTACTGGTATCCCTGGTTCTGAACAGTTGGGCACATGGGATTTTCAACAACTGAAGAACCTCTTTGATGTGAGCTATGGACAAATTTGAAGAGAGAAAAGAAAAAAGACAAAGGAGCTGCCAAATGCAAGGACTGCAAAGGTCCAGCAAGAAATAGCCATCCTATGGCTCAGTCCATGAGGGATGATTAAACAACTCCAGCAAGAGAGCATCTCCCTTAACCACCATACCTTGCATGTGCTGCATGAGCAGGGCCCGCTGAAGCATGGGGTTGGCACTGAGCAGCGATGGTTGGTTTGCTGCCCGTAAGCTCAGCATCTGTTGCTGCTGCGGTGGTGGCAATCCCCTGGAAAAGAAGACATCACTCATAAGAGCCAAACAGCAACTGCACTCTTCAATTCCAAGCACCCAACCAGCATGAAAGAGAGGGGCAGAGAACAGCCCAAAAGCTGATAACTGTGTATGTAAGGACTCCATGCACCTGCACTGTATTGTCTTTCTTCCACTCTCCTGGAATTTCTAAAGCAAACAGATTGTCTATCAAGGAATTTGAGGTCAGCAGTAACTCCTTAGCACCAAACCCACATAAAGCCTGTCAAGCAGCATAAAAAAAGCCCAGGAGCTGACTGCAGCTCTACAGAATTATGCAGCACTCGTCAGTAGAGGCGAAGGATCTAGATCAGCAGCTACATTTAACCTAACAACAAAAAAGTTCCAAACCCAGGGAGTTTTCTCAGCAGCTGCCAGTACATTTTTCCCAAATCCACACCTCCCACGCAGGGCCAGAGGGCACCGCTGCACAGGGTGCCCCAACTGCCCCGGCCAGAGCAGCTTTCTCTTGTCGTGTGCCACCCTGCAGGAGACGGCAGCCGCTGGGGAAGGACTCCCTGGTGCTAAGAAGGGTGGAGCAGACACAAGAAAAAAGTCTGAAGAAACTGGCAGGCGCTTCTTGAGGCAATTGCAAGGTCGAGCCCATCTCCAAGCACGACTGCTGACACAGCTAAACATGTCAGGGCTGTAAAGAGGTACCAGCATGGACCAAAATATCCACCCCCAACAAATCCCCAGCCCTCAGAATGCAGCTCATCGTCGTGTTTGCTGCTCTAGATTGTTCCAGCATCAGAGCTGAGATATTTATACCAGAAAAATCATACTTTTAAAGGTGCAAGATGCATCCCTGCCATCTAGCAGTCAGCCCCATGATGGCATTTTAAAAGCAACTTTGTTTTTAGGGTAAGACATACAATAATAGCAAACATGCAGAGGTTCCTATTCCTACTAGAAGATTCCCACATTTCCCTCAGGGACAAATGCCTTACAAGGATAAAGTAACTACTATAATTTATTACATCAGAAATTAACTTTGTTCTTAAATTCCCATTCCATTGCTCAGAATTTGCAGAGTGTAATAAGGCTTTAAAGGCAACAGAAACTGCAGGGGAAATCTGTGTTAGTTCTCAGCTTCTCGGGGCCAACAGTTCCTAAGACAATTGTTTTCTCTCTTGTATTTTTTTAGGAAAACCTCTTTACTTCTAGCAGACTATCATTTGTCGTTTAACAAACAGAACATGCTCTTCTCCATCCCCACCCCACGGTGCCCGGTCACATCCGCAGCGCTGCTGCCACTGCAGAAGCTAACAACCTCGTCCAGGCCAGGAGGCCCAGGCAGAGCGAGCACAACCAACCAGCGTGAACCCGAGAGGAAAGCCAAGCGTGCGCGTCCCTCGGGGCAGCGCAGGGAGGTCCCTGCCAGCGTTTCTCCGGAAGATGGTGTTTTCCTCACGCCCCAGGCCTGCGGCCGTGCCGCCGAGAGGACGCTCGGCGCCGCAGCATCCTCTCCGTCACCGCCGCTCTGCCCGGGGTCACCCTACGGGCCCTCGGAGACTCCGCGGCGGGAGCGGCGCGGCCGGGGGAGCAGCACCTCCGGAAGAAGCGTGAACGGCGGAGGCAGGAACCCCCCGCCCGGCCTCCCTTCAGCGGGGTGCGCAGCCCTCACCCTTCCTCGGGCATCGCCCCACACTTCTCCCCCACCGCGCTCCCGGCGCTCCCTCGTCCCCGCCGCCCCTAGGGGCCTCCAGCCTCCGGCTCTTCCCCGGTCGGGCCTGTGTCCGCGCCCGGAGGCCCTTTGTCGCCTTTCCGCGCATGGGGAGGGCAGGCCCGCAGCCGACCCCGTCGCAGCTTTGAAGGGGCGAGGAGGGCCGGAGGAGAGGAAGACGGAGGAGCGCGATCCTCCGGGACAGGCCCGAGATCCCCGGGCTCGCGTAGCGGCGCTTACCGGCCTCCCTGCTGCGCCGGAGGGTGGTGGTGATGCTGCTGCTGGAGAAGGTGCTGGAGCTGCAGCAGCTGCTGCTGGAACTGCTGCTGGTTGAACATGTTTGGGGAGCCCCGAACGGGGCGAGCCTGAGACAAAACACGGGAGGGCGAGGGAGGCACCGGCTGCGGAGCTGGCGCGTATCAGCCCGGCAGCCATTGAGCAAGGGAGCCGCCGCCGCCGCCGCCGCCGCCGCCCATTCATTCACTAAGCCGATCCCCTCTGCCTCCTCCTCCTTCCTACCCCCGGGGTCATCGCAAGCAGCAGCCTGCAGAGGAGGTTCCCAAACCCCACCTCCCACAGCTTGCTCCCACCCTTCGCTGCCAGGCGAGCCCGCCCCGCTCCCCGCGGTGGGGCCGGAGCGGGCCGGCAGTCACTGCCCCTCATCACCAGTCGCACTCACGGCGGCGCCCGCAGCGTTCAGCCCTGCGTGCTCGCAACCTCCATCTTCCGGCTTAGGACAATAACCACTTGCCCGGGCAGGGGGCAGCTCCTGCGGCAGGGCTGGAGCCTTGGGATCGCGCCTGGAGCCCCCTCTCAGATGGCTCCGACTCCCCACACCTCTCATCCCCCGCACAGGAGCAGGATGAGGTCCCCTGTCTCTCGAGAGGGCTGGGAGGGGACGGACACCATCTGCCCAGGGCTGGCAGAAGGAATGGAATAAACGGCTGAAGAGGGGGAGCAAATGGGATCCAACAGCGTGGGGTTTCTGCTCTTTGTTGTTTTGGTTTGTTTCAATAGTCATCGGGAATCTTTGGTAACCATCTTGCCGAGGAGATGGGGAAAAATCCAGCAGCCTCTGGCCATTCGCTGCGGCTGCATCTTGGCAAGCCTAACGTGAGAATGTGGAAGAAAACAAACAGGGCCTCCTGCAATATTACTCTGAGGTGACTTTTGTTTTCCCTCTTTATTTTTTGTTGTGATTTAGCAGAGCAGCAAGAGCTTTCCTGCAGCACCTGCTTTCTGTAAGCGGGTTGATGTCAAGGGTGTTCAGCACCAGCCTCTCAGACAATATATTATGGTTGTAATTTCTGACACTAAACCCGGCAAGGGTAAAAAAAATCTGCTCTTTGCCATTCCAGAGAATCCATCAAACAATAATCTAGTCTTACTATTCACACCAATAAAGAGTACTTGATTCATTAATGGCCTCAGAATTGATTTTTAGCTGAAAGTATTTGTGAGCCAAACACAGCTCCCAGGGGTACACAGTTAGCATTAACAATTGTCAGTGCAGCAGCCCGTGTTCATTTCTCCGTTGGGCCTTTCCATACCACCCTGATGTTTCCATACTCAGTTTGGGGATGACCATCCATGTTAATAACTGACCTGTGGCCATGTGAGCACCCACAGTCCTTCATCTACTCTGCCCTAGTGAGACCCCATCTTGAGTACCATGTTTGGTTTGGGCTTCTCAGTTTACAAGGGACAGGGATCTGCTGGAGAGAGTCCAAGGGAGGGCTATGAGGATGATTAGGGAACTGGAGCACTGCCTGATGAGGAGAGGTTGAGAGACCTGGGGCTGTTTCAGTCTGGAGAAGAGATGACTGACAAGGGATTTAATCAATGTTTATCAGTCTCTGAGGGCTGGGGGTCAGGAGGTGGGGACAGGCTCTGCTCACTGCTCTCTGGGAGAGGACAAGGAGCTGCAGCACAGGAGGTTCCACCTCAACACAAGGAGGAACTTCTTTACTGTAAGGGTCCCAGAGCACTGGAACAGGCTCCCCAGAGAGGTTGTGGAGTCTCCTTCTCTGGAGCCTTTCCAGGCCTGTCTGGATGTGTTCCTCTGTGAACTGTGCTAGATTGGATGGTCCTGTTCTGGCAGGGGGATTGGTCTCAATGATCCCTTTGGGTCCCTTCTGCCCCCTGACATCCTGTGAGCCTGTGTGATCCTGTGATCTAGTCACAGCTGTCTGCACACAGGGAAAGCACTCTGCTGCCGAACAGCAAAGCTGAAGAGGCATTCCAGGGAATGAATCCATGGAGCAGAAAGCACAGGTGGAGGCTCTTGCAAATCCTCAGCTCCTGTACTCAGATGCTGCAGAGATGCCAGCCTGGCAAGTTGCTGCACTGGGCAAGGGGGTTAACATGGCCATCCTACCAGTGTCTGCCAGCCTGCAGTGTACCAGCCACTGGAAAGACTGAATTCAGGTTGTACAAGGAAATGTAAATCTGAAATTGGTGCCTGCAGCTCTCAATTCTGCACGCAGAGCCCCTATAAGTGTTCTTTGCGTGCAGTGTTCAGAAATCTATAGAGCACCATGTTCATGAGAGGTACTCAGGTCTGTGGTTCCTGTACTGATAGATATTACATCCTGAGAGAGTCTAGAGGCTCCTCTCAAAGTCTAGGCTCTCTTTACATAAATCTGGACCTGGATTTTGTCCTGTGCATGCACAAGACAGGTCAGGATTTGGGCTGTAGTAAGTGAAGCTGCTTCATCAACCTGCAGGCCAAAGGCTGACCTTCAGAGATGCCTTTATGTTCCAGGCTAGCATCACATCTACCAGAGGTGGTTTACCAAATCCAAAAGAGATTCTAGCTTCAGATAATCACACTGCTCAGTGGGACAGTAGTATGAAAGGGAACAACATCAGAGAAAATTGGACTAGGATCCTCTCTATCCTTGCAGGCAACAGAATAGTGCCTAAGCTGGCAGCTGAAGGCTGCTCTGTCATTGCCCACTGATTTCCCATCCACTGACAGTTGCTTTTTCCTGCAAAGAACATCCCCATTTCGATTATTAAGCACTTTGCTGCCCAGCATGCAGTGGTGAGTACCTGCCATGAGACAAGATACAGGGAACCCTGAAACCACAGACACAGGGGAAGGATATGGAGCTGACGTAGCAGGTTTAGAGTAGGATGACAAAAATGACCAGGGGGTTGGAGCACCTCTGCTACAAAGACAGGCTGAGGGAGCTGCGGTTGTTCAGCCTGGAGGCGGCTCCAGGGAAGCCTCGGAACAGCCTTCCAGTAGCTGAAGGGGCTACAGAAGGCTGCTGAAGGACTGTTTACGAAGGCTTGTGGCGATAGGACAAGGGGCAATAGCTTCAAACTAGAGCAGAGCAGGTTTAGATTGGATGTTAGGACCAGGTTCTTTACTATGAGGGTGGTGGGTGGTGGAACACTGGAACAGAGTGCCCAGGGAAGTGGTTGGGATCTCAGCTCTGGACATACCCAAAGTGAGGCTCGACAGGGCTCTGGGCAACCTGCTCTGGTTGAGGATGCCTGTTGAGTGCAGGGGGAGGTTGGACTGGATGACCTTTGAAGGTCCCTTCCAAGCCAGACTGTTCTATGATCCTAAACCCCTCCTTGTGTCAGTAGCCATGCACAGAAGCATGGGTAGCTGTGCCCACAGGCATTGAAAGTGCATCCAGAAATAGATTTACAGCACCCTGGGTGGGGGGATCCCAGCCTCCCTGGGTTTTGTGCTCATGTGTGAAGGTTTGCTACCAAGGTAGAAGGAGATTTTTCCTGCCTAAACCATCTGATAAAGCTCGTTGATTTCAGAGCTGTGGCAGTTTTCCGGGGTCGCCCATGAAGCTCATGCTGTGCAGCGAGGCCTGCTTCCCACGCAGCTTCGGCAGAAGAGAAAATGGAAGGCTTAGGAGTCTGGGCGCCTGCAATTCTCTCTTCCATCATCGGGAGGTGCAGGGTTACAAAGCTTCTTACAAACCCAGCCTCATATCTCAGGCTCAGCTGAGGTCTGGGACCGAGTGCCAGACTCCCCAACAGTAAGGAGGTCTTGCCGGGGCGGCTGGCCGGCGGCTGTGCGGGGCAGGGGAGCAGGAGCACGCTCTGCACACCCTGCAGTTCCACACTAACAGAGTCTGCTAAGCCGCGTAGGGAGAGCCTGCTCACATCGCGCTGCCGCTGCTCCTCTCTTCCGTGTCTGCCTGGAGGGCACCTGCCGGCTCCCCCCACGCCTAGGTCAGACCGCGGACCCCCAGGGCGAGGGCCGTACACCCCAAGAACTAAGTGCAAGTTTAACAGAAAGACAAAAGCAGAGAGCTTACGAAAGGACAGCTGCCTGCATGCGGGGCACAGAGGGGCCTTGCTGCTGTGCCAGCCCCTCAGCTGGCAGCGCGAGCCCCGTTTTCCAGCACCCCCGGGGCCTTTAATGCCAGCTGCTGGCACACCATGCTCTCAACTTTTTTTTCACAAACCTGTCCCAGAACAAACAGATTCTTTTAATTTTAGCTTTTTCCAGAAAGCAGTATGAACCTGAATAACGATTTCTGACCCAGAACAGGGCACCTGCTTCGAGAGCTGGTAACAGCAACACCTGCGGGTGGAGGCTTCTCTTAGGCAAACGTTGACAGCCACAATCAAACCTGGCTGCTTCTGTGGAAACATTGAAGGCAGGAGGTGATCCATGGGGTGGGAAGAGGGACAAGAAGGGGAGCAAAGTAAAGGTGCTTCATGTCCTACTCAAGGAGCTAGCACTGTGGTCAGGGAACAGCAAGAGCAGGGCTGTGGCCCAGGGTGCAGGCGGTGGGAGCCAAGCCCCAAGCTCACAGCACCCACAGAGGCAGGCAGGACAGAGCAGACAGCAGCCAAGGCCAAAAGCCCAGCCTATGAGGCAGCAGCGGGGCAGGTGCGAGGCTAGGCAGAGATACCAAGCTGCAGGCCAGAGTCGGGATCACACCTAGATGTCTCCAGCCACACCTGCAGCAATGAGACAGAGCTAAAGGAGTCAACCTGCAAGCTGAAGTCAGAATGAAAGGCTCCACAGGCACATAAGGCTGCAACTGAGCCAAAGGCTTCCACTTCCCCACAACTGACCACAAACTGATGGCCCTGGGCTGAGCTTAAATAGAGCTCCTGGGCCCACAGATGTGGGGAGAAGCTCTGGGTAAGGCTTGCCATGGTCATTAAGGCTCTGTAGTAGAGCTGTTAAGTGACATGAGGTGGTTGCAGGTGTGTAGCTGGGCAATCCTTCTCTGTAGTAAGGCTGTGCAGGTGAACTTCAGGTTACAGCAACCTCTGAGAAAAGGAACAATTTGCTTCTTATGGTTCCTCAAGTAGAGCTTCAAAGATCCGTATCATATGATGTTCCCTGAGCACCAGCTCTGACCCAGGAAGGAAGATGACACTATTCTTTAAGTCTTTCATAGCCTTCACTGATCTTTCAGTATTGGCCTCTTAACAAGAGGCAGATATAAAATTTTGAAGAAAAAGAAGAAATATCCCCAGACAACCCAGAGAGTTTCTCCAGGTTCTTTCAGCGTAAATAATCAGAATGGCTGCACAGATGCTCAGAGACTTTTGTCCACAGTCTGAGTTTTTAAAACTTGATTATTGAGATTCACTGGTCAATTTGCTAGGAGAAAAGATAGCACTGACAGCCTCCAAAACAGCCCACGTAAGCCCTGCAGTAGAGCAGCTCCCTTCCTTTGCTGCACACTGGTAAAGCTTTCAGAGCTTCTTCACTGACAGTGAGGCAAGCTCACCCCTCTGCATGGTTGTTCCAGCTTCTCTATATACCCAGGCAGGTATTTTTGTACAGATTACATTTGATGGACATTTGTGAAATCATCTTTAGAATCATTATAACTCAGAAGTTCCTGATTAAAATGAAACACACATCTCAAAATCTGTTGCAGTTTTTTGTTATTCCTTTCCCCCACCACCCCCAGCTCCCTCTGAGTTGTGAACAAGCTGGGAAACATGAACTGAAAGGTGTTTCAAACACAGCCTTCTCCATCCTCCTGAGTCACCTCTAGCCCTTGGCTTCTTTTCTGAACACTTGTTTGCGCTGCTGTAGCTTTAAATCAACCACAGCCTCACATTATAATCTTCCTAGAAGCCCAGACCTTTGAAAAACTCAAAACCAGTTTCCTCTTTACTGTAGACAAGTGATTTTAAACCCCCAAATTTAAGTACATAAATGAAGCACTTGTTTGTGTTTCTGTAAGACAAACATCAACATCTGCTGGTTTGTAAACAGAAATTGATGCATCTCCCATCCATGCTTGCATGGAGATGAAGCAGCAGAAGAGCAATGGTGTTGTTGTAAGCCCCTTTCCCCCACCCAGTTTAATCATGTAAAGTAATTGTTGTATTCTGGCAATTCCACAGGTGCTGGTCTGGCACAAAGCCCTCACATATGGGTGTGTTAAGCAGCCTCACAGGTCCTTGACCAAGCTGCACAGGTCTTTCGGCTGAACTGCATGAAGATAAGGACCAAAATGTGTGGATGTAGTAACCAGACCATGCAGGTCATTGACCAGATCATTACTGTATGGCGACTACACTGCATTGCTATAGCGACTGAACCTCTCAGGACTAGCGACTGAGCTGTACAGGCTCCTAGGCAGGTGTCATGACTAACTGAACCACAGGGACATGCTAACTGGACCCTCCTGATGCATCGGCCTGCCACAAGCAGGCCACGGCACTGCACGGCCCCTGGGGACAGCCTGCGCTGCGCTGGTTTCGGGGCAGAGAGCTGGCCCATCCCCAGCGTCCCTGAGGGCAGGGCTAGGGGCACGCTGCGCTGCCTCCTCCCGGAACTACAGCTCCCAGGCGCAGCGCGGCGGCGCCCTTAGCGCCCTCTGGTGGCGCCGCGCGGCTTTCTGCAGGCGGGGCGAGCTGAGCCGAGGCGAGTCGGCAGCGGGCGGTGTCGAGGGAGGCGGAGGCTGGTGCCGGTGCCCAGCGGCTGGAGCGGCGAGAGCCGGGCAACCCGCCAGCGAGGACGCGGGAAGGAGGAGTAGTGTGAGCTCGCCCGTGCGAGGAGCCGGTGCCGAGCCGCAGCCATGGGGAACCGCGGGATGGAGGATCTCATCCCGCTGGTCAACAGGCTGCAAGACGCGTTCGCCGCCATCGGGCAGAATGCCAACCTCGACCTGCCGCAGATCGCCGTGGTAGGGGGGCAGAGCGCCGGCAAGAGCTCCGTGCTGGAAAATTTCGTCGGGAGGTAACTGGGGGGGAGGGGTGTCTCTGGGGAACGCCGCCGTTGGCAGAGCTGCTGCACGGCCGGTGCGGTGCTCAGGCGCTGCAGCGGATGCGAGGTGGTCGGGCGCTGCCGCGGATGCGGGGTGCCCGCGCAGCGCAGGAGCGGGGCAGCGCTACAGGACGCCCGGGCGCTACCGGTGCACGGGCAGATAGGGCTGGAGAAGGCGGTCTCCCCGGCTCGAGGCAATCTCCGCATCGGGTTCCCCGCCTTTGCCGCACCTTCGGGGCCGGTGGGACCCCCCCCCCCCACTAGTCGCTTACGTAACGGAGGTGGCTGAAATGGCAGCGAGGACTGGCTCCATCCTCTGTCCTGCTCAGTGCGGGGCCGCCAGGCCGGAGCGATCCCTCGGGGGGCTCCAAGAGATGGATGCTGGGAAGGGGAGGGCGCGCGGGGGGTGTTTAAGTTTAATCTGCTCCGTCCCCCTCCCCCAGAGCTGTCTCGCTGTCCTCCGTAGCGGATGCCGTGTCAGGAGCTGCGGGGAGGCTATAGGAAGGAGGAGGCTGTCTCCCGTATGTTCAGATCCCCGGGTGCTACCATTTTGTGACGGGCGGTGCACTGCTGCCTTCCCTTCTGTGACCTTCGTATTCAGCATCTGGAGCTGGAGTCAGCTGCAGAGCGCATTGCCTGCTCTGCTCCAGCTGGACACAGCACCTTGGGTGGGGGTGTCTCTCAGCTTCTCTCCGGCCTCCTTAATTGCATTCATCCAGGCACAGGTTTTGGTTATCAAGGTAATTGGTTATGCTGTGAGGTGTACCCGAGTTGCTGGTGGCTTGTCTTGGAGGCAATGACTGCTGTGGTACCTGGTCAGGTGCTTGGGGGGGAGGGATGTGTCAGCAGACTGCATTTATGACGTTTATTGTATGCTGTTCCCCCACCTCTACTCTGTTTTGGGAAGGGCTTGGAGAGCTCTGCAGTGTGTACAAGTTGTTTAGCTGTGAGGAGCCCCAGATTCTGGACTTGGGCAAGGGTAGGCTTAAGCAGTGAGTGCAGGCTGTGCTGTGTGTCCTAGGAGGAAGGCCCAGAGATTCTATCTGGGTGAAGAAAGCATGGCTGGAATAGGATTATTTTTTGTCTTCACTGTAGGTACATAGTCAAAGAGTTCAGAATCCATTCTAGTTGACTTGCAACTGTGTGTGCACCATCCTTCAAGAATGCTGGGCGTCATGCCAAGGTGAGGATGTAGACCTGGTCGTAGACCAGTACCCGCTTGTTTGTCTGTAGACACGGGAAGACAAGAAGGATTCCTTTCACCAGAGCAGAAAACTTGGCTGTGCTGTAGCTGTCTAAGAACGGCAGAATGGGTCTCCTGAAATCTATGAGCAAACCAAGTTCACCTGTTGGCTCTGCTGTGCTCCTGCTTTCTGAGTGCTGGCAGCCTGCACTCCCCATTATCCTGCGGGATCCATGCGCAGGAGCTGCAGCAGTGTAAGGGCAGCTGGGCAAGGGCTGGTGCAGGACGGTTGGGGGTTTGGGGTATGCTTCCCCTCACTGCTAGACTGAGCAAACAGGAGGGGATATGTTGGTCCTGGGGCATCTGCACTAGCATCAGCTGAGAACTGGGGATTTTAGCTACCTGTTTGAGAGCAAAGGAATGAAATTGTTTCTGTGTCTCTTTCTGATGGCCCCTGTCCTGTGAGAGCTTGTGACCTCACCGTGTCCCATCGGTTGTCTCTTTAGCAGCAAGTTAGTGCTGCAGCTTTCAGCACATGAAATAATGTGGAGTCTCCTGAGCAGAAGCCCAGAGAACTGTCTGTAGAAAAACATTCAGAGGAAATAATTGGAGTGGAAATGGAAAATATGTCAAAGGGAAGAGGTCTTTCTCCATTTGATACCCTTGAGTGCTAGCTAGTTTAGACACTGGTAACATGAGACACAGTGCCACAGAATGTGTGTGTGCTGCAAAATCCAAGCCTGGTAAAATTGTTGGGGCCCTGCTGTAAGGTGCAGTCTCTCTTTTTATGTACGCCTGGGAAACCACGATAAGAAGCTATGGAAGCAGCATCCAGTATAAGCATGGATCCTTGACGTGGTTGTGACAGAGGCTACTTCCTTGGCTGAGCAGGCACAGTGAGACATTGCATGCAGACCAGTGCAGAAATACGATCAGTGCTGCAGTGTGGACACAGCATATGCCACTACTCCAGCTTGATACCAGGGTGGTGGTGCAGCTATTGCTCAGCAGCTGCTTGCTACACATTGGATGGGAGTGCTGATAAGTTTCTCTCTGAGTGGATGGGATTCAGGGCAAGAACAAATGGTGGTGCTGATGGGGGCATTTGGGGCTGGTTTTCCTGCTCAGTACCTGCAGGGCTCCATTTAAATTGTCATCAAGACATGTTCATGTAGCAGGCCAGCTCTTTTGTCCCCACTGCCAGACCTAACCTGTGACTCTGCAAGACTTCAGCCTGAGACTGGTCCCTTACACTGGCAGTGAATCCCACACGTGCTGGGGAGCTGGAAGCGCAGAGGTCTCATGCAGTCAGTGTTTAGTTACATCTTACCAAACCGATACTATTTTTCCTCCTGAATGCAATGTCCTGCTAGTTGCTGCTAATTACTCTTCAAGTGCCACTTAACTCTGCTGTTAGATTACCCACCAGTGCAGAGCCTGTGTTTGTAATGCCAGATGTCAGCATGGCTGTCCTGTGTGCTTTTGCTGTCTGAGACTCAGCGTGGTGACTCGGATGCTGCCTATTGGTGATAGAATTGCTGGCATACAGAAGTCAGACAGGTGACACATTTCTTTGTAGACTGGTTTGTCCTGGGTCCCAGGATTGGAAGGAAGGTTAACCAGGTCAGTTCTAAGTATTTCCTGCTGGCATGGTTAGAGACCTATGGGATAACTTGGGTTGGAAGAGGACTTTGGGGGTTATTCAGTGCATTCTTACAGTGTTGTTATTTCCCTGATGCCACCTTTCATAAATTACAAGGTCTTAGAGAAGACATCAATCCCAGCTAGCTGGGTCTGATAAAGAGAACAAAGTCTGTGATGTGTGCCAACTCTGCAGGAGAGTGCCCAAAGGACCAAGTAGGGGAGTGGTACAAGATGGCCCATGGTGCTGTTGGTAAGATCATCCATGTTTATGCCACTGTTATTTTGCCATGTGAAAATAACAAACACAAGTGTGGCTTTTTAGATCTCAGAGACTGTTACACAGATGTGTGGATTTGTAGGAGCATCACTGTTACCTCTGTTTCACAGACAGGAAAGCCCAAGGGCACTGAGCTGTTTTTAGGCAGTCGCATGGGTGTCTGTGCCTTGTGGTCCTGTGCGATCCTGAGTGTGCTGCTCAGCTTGCCAGGATGGCTGCAGTGCTTGTCATGGAGGAAAACAAGGCACCTGTGACTTCTGGAGAACAGATGGTGTAAGGGGGCTGCTCAGGAGGCAATGACTAAGGACTGGGAACAGTAGGTGGAAGGACTTGAATGGAGATGAATCCATCTTGTTTGTGATGGAGGGAGCTAAGTGGTGCCAAAGTTGTGGGAAACAAGTTGGAGTTTGCTTGACCCCAGACCTGAGCATTACCTCAAAATGGGTACAGAGTGTCTATTAGGGAACAGAGTGTCTGCTCAGCAAGTTTGCTGATGACCCCAAACTGGGAGGCTTGACTGTTACAACTGAATGCTGTGAGGCCATCCCTGGGCGGCCCATTCCAATGCCAATCACTCTCTCTGGCAAGAACTTCCTCCTAACATCCAGCCTGGACCTCCCCAGGCACAGCTTGAGACTGTGTCCCCTTGTTCTGTTGCTGGTTGCCTGGGAGCAGAGCCCAACCCCACCTGGCTACATAGAATCATAGAATCAACCAGGTTGGAAGAGACCTCCAAGATCATCGAGTCCAACCTATCACCCAGCCCTAACCAGTCAACTAGACCATGGCACTGAGTGCTCCCTTCAGGTAGTTGTAGACAGCAGTGAGGTCTGCCCTGAGCTTCCTGTTCTCCGGACTAAACAACCCCAGATAATATCCTGTGAGCCTGTGAAAAGCATCATCTCTTGAGAGCTTTTATGTCCCAAACCAAATAAAGGGCGCTTAGTCTGTCAGCGTTGCTCAGATGGTGTATGCTGGATGCTTGTGTATTGCCTGAGAGGGAGCTGAAGGCAGGGAGGACTTAAACCCTGATGGGCTAACCTTGCCTCTTCTAGCAAGCAAACCTCTGCATGGGTGACAGCAGGAGGAATGCAGCGTTGAAGTGCCTGGGGCAGCGGTAAGCTTGGTACTTGTGGTACAGTGAATTGCCTGACAAAGCCAGGCGAGGGCCGATGTGTGCTTGTGTGCTTCGACTGTCTTTGCCTTTGGCTCACACTGCAAGTGCAGAGCTAGGTCTTGAAGCCACAAGATGGAGTTTGGCTTCAGGTAGAACTCTGAAGTGCAGCTTCATTTCTTCATGTCTGAAGCTTGCCCAGCTATTAAGAGATAAACACTTAGACCACCCAAGATACAGTGAGGGGATTCTGCCTTTGGTAACTCATACTTTGCCTTCCTATGGGAATCTTTTCCAGCAAAATACCTTCAGAGGCCAAGAGCAGAATTTAGCAGGTCTCTAGAAGTGAAAGATCCTGTGGAGATGCCTACAGACATGCAGATGTTGGCATGTTCAGATAGTGCAGGAGAACAGTTTTTCAGCAGTTTTTGTGCTTTTAAGCTGCTCAGGCTTCTGTCATAGCACAGGCTTTGTGAGCCTGAGTGCTATGAGGAAAGGCCAGGGTTTTCTACAAATGACAGCACGTGTGTGTGGATCAAGGCTGCTGACTGTCCTGGGTAGCACTGAGCAGCAATGCAGAGCTTCAGTGGCAGGCTGAATTGTGAACAAGACAGGCTCACTGACTTGTTCTGCTCTGGCCACAACAGGGGTCTTCCAACAGGATTCTTCTTTTTTTTCTTCCATGTTCTGTTTTGAGATACTTTTACATCCCAGAGTGCTGTCAGAGAAAGTAATTGCAAGTCATGGACCCTTAATTGTTGTATGATAAATACATCTGTGAACAAATGCTGCTGTGTCTTTGCAGGTTAAAGACATGGGCATTGCTGGCTGGTTCAGCATTGCAGAGGATGGTGTAGGAGCCAGGAGCAGGATTCTGCTGTCCAGAGAAATAAATTATGGTCAAATAATAGCCCTGCAAATGACAGTAAGAATTTGTTCTTCAGTGAAGAAAATACCTATTTTCATCTCAGATTAATTAAGGAAGGAAGAAAATGCAGAGCACCAGGGAAACAGAAAATGTGTTACAGCAGGCCACAAGTTACAATAATTTACCCTAAGAAGTTGCTGCTGCTCTGAGCAAACGCTTGTGGGAGGAGGAACACGAGGAGGAGGTTCAGAATGAAGTTAAAACATAACAACAGGGGTGTTAGGAGGGGGAGGCACAGATCTCAGTGTCTGCAGATGCAGCAACAGTGTCTGCCTGTATTTGTCCTCTGACTGCTTGCTTTGATGTTACAGGGCTTGACTCAAATCAATGCGACTCGTCTGTCTTTGCTGCTTCCTGCAGCAGTGAGTTATTCACAGAGTCCTGGAATAGCTGGAGTTGAGAAATCATCTAGATCCAATGCACTCTAATGGGCAGGGATGTCTCCCACTAGCCCAGGCCTCATCCAGCCTGGTCTTAAATGCTTCCAGGGATGAGGCATCCACAGCTTCTCTGGGCAACCTGTTCCAGTGCCTCACCACCTTCATAATAAAGAAATTCTTCCTAATGTTCAATTTAAGTCTACCCTGCTGTAGTTTGAAACCACTGCCTCTTGCCCTGTCGCCACATGCTGTCCTGTAGACCCTTCAGGTGCTGAAAGGCTGCTCTCAGGTCTCCCCGGAGCCTTCTCTTCTCCAAGCTGGACAGCCCCAGCAGCCTCAGCCTGTCCTCCTCATTAAAGAGGTGCTCCAGCCTCTGATAATCTGCAGGTCTTGCTGTCTGACTGTATTCCTCATCTTAACTCTTGTACTTCTCCCATCTAGCTGAAGATTTACTGGAAAAAGACACTTATGGCATGTCTTGGATCATGTTGGAATTTATCCTGGGAAAGGGAACCAGCTTTGGAACCCCAGTTTGGAAGCTGACACTCAGTGCTGTGCAGGTTGGGGCTCATCTGGACCTGCTGGTGATAGGTTGCCTTATTGTTGCTGGAATTCATCATCTGCTAGCAGGTGGATCAAGAGGATGCCTCTGATGTGGGCTCTTCCTTGTTTCCATGATAAACTTCCTGCTGGGAATCTTAAAGCATCCTGAGCTTTGGTTACTCCTTAGTGTATGCTGAGCTAGTGAAGTGTTGTGGGGTTTGTCTGTTTGCTCTGTAAGCAGCATCTCAAGAGTCTGTAAAAGCAGTAGGGGAAAGAAGTCAGCAGTTTCCCAGAAGCATTCCCCTCTGCTGCAACTGTAAGCTGCTGCTGCTTTTCAAAGCTCCAGGTGTTTATAACTTTTCACACAAACAATGAAAAAGGGCAAAACAAAGCCCAACTTCTGTTTTTAAACCATAGTACAATATCTACCTGGGGTGCCAAGCCAAGTCCTTGAACCTGACTTCTCCAAATGTTCTGAGCAGACAAAGCTCTGCTAGACTTAAACACAAGGTGTGGGAGTTCTTCTGTAGGACCTCCTATCTGTGGCAGCTTCTGGAAACATTATTCTGAGGCAGGAAGCAATCCTCTTCCTGATCTAGGTAATTACTGGATGGTCCTACTTTGTATTTCAAAGTTGAGCCTGTCTGTGCAAGTGTAAGTAAACATTCCTTTAAGTAAAGATTTCTTAGCCTCTTTAAGATGAACCTTTTTGAGGAGTAACAGAAGTTGAGATTTTGGCATAAGTTAATCAAGAAAACAGTTCTTGCTGTGTTCTAGCTTACTGTGACAGCATGAGCAGCAAATGTGTTAGACAAGAGCAGAGCCTTGTGTGCTCCACCCTTGAGAGCCAATGCTCAGATTTTTGTTTCAGGCGGTGCATTTGAGTGGCAAAAGCAGATCCACTGAAGGAGCAGTAGGCAGTCATCTAGAAGCATATGGTGTTCAGCCTCTGTGCCCAATGCAAAACTGGCTTTAAGGTGGCATCTGTGAAAGAAAATTTACTGGTAATCTCTGGTGTAAAACTGCTTCCTTGGTATGGCACTAAAAAAAACTCACCCAAAAACCTCTGGGTGTAATACTTTCCTTCCTGGACTCACGGATCTGTGACTGTATGAGTCAGAGTACCGATGGGAGGAGAGCTAAACTTAGTCTGGTCTAAGAGAAAAAAACTTGCTGTGCATGCTGGGGAAGTGGCTGCTGGTGGGATAGCTTCTTATTCCAGAGATGGTCTTTTTCTGGTATCAGACCTGGTCTTGCACATACTGATAGACAGTGAAAGCACAAGGTGAGGAACATGGATGTTTGATAACAGGCAGATGGGCTTGTTCAGCCCAGCAGAAGTCTGTTCTCTGATCTGCATCCAAATTCATGTGAGACTGGGTTTTCTTACTCCTTTTTTTTTCCTCCATCTGTGGAAAGGAGATGCTGTTGATCTCATGTCATGTAGGTGTGTATCATTAATGGACACTTGAAGTAATGCTAGAGGTGGTTACCCGTGATGTGTGAAATAACATTTCCTAGCAATAAAAGCTCTGCAGAGATGCACAGCAGTGTCTGCCTGAGCTCCCTGCCTTCCCTCCGGAGGTGGTGAGCCCAGAGCTCCAGCTGGTTGTGCAGCCTGGTTTGGCCAGTGCTGCTGGCAACTTTGCTCTGCAAAGAGGCTGGAACTGGTGCAGCTACCTTTGGACCTTTGGCTGCTGACAGAGGTCAGATACTGGATGTGAGGAGTCAGGGTGTTCTTTGGAGCACTGGCAGATGGGAGGCTGTCCTGTGCTTACATTTTCAAGCATAGTCCTTTGGAGCAGGGGTGGGTAGCACAGCCTCTGGAGGACTGAGCCCACGGTTTTGTCCCTGGTGACTCTGAATGGTCAGGGTCTGACCAGACTGGGACATGGTCAAACTGCAAGCAGAACTGGTTCTGAAAAGCTCCGAAAACCGATTTCTCTTTATGTATACTTATCTGTGATCCTTCTAGAGTGTGCATCAGACTTATTTTTTAATAGCTTGATGGAGTTTAGTCACAAGAAGCAGATGCCTTGCTCAGGACTAACTGCTATAAATATTGGGGTGGCTATGAAGAGAGGATTGAACTTCTGCCCACCCTTTTGCTTTCAAAGTCCTATTAATAAATATTTTAACGAATAACAATGCAATGTAAAGTGGCTCAGTCATTTTCTTAGCTGTCATATATAGATGGGCAGACAGGACAAAGTAGTTGCTGACAGTTGCTTCTTCTGTGACTTTCAGGCTTGTCACAGCTCCTAGGCTATTGCTGGCTATAACAGATAACTGCTTCTCTTCCTTCAAGACAGTACAGCAAGAGTGAGCCCTTAGTCTGAAAGCTAACAGTGTCTCTGATTGTTCCCTGCTATGTTAGATGTTCTGAAAGCTTTGGCAGACCCAGCCGCGACCAAATGGAAGTGAGATGGAAGTGAGATGGTGTTCTAATCTCTGATTAGTAGCTTCTTGCAGTTCAACATAAAATGCTTTTGGAAGCAACTTGGAAGCAGGCATTATGCAAGCTCCTCAAGCTGCATCTTGCTGACTGGAAGCAAACTTGCCAACTTCTGCCACTTTTCTGCAAGTCTTGTGACTCGTGTGGCTTTTCCTGAAGCCCTGCACCCAGCGGTGAAGCTTTTGTGTGGGAAATACAAACTGGTAACATGGGTGTTTGAGGCTGCTTTTTGCTTTGAAAGATGCTTTTTCCATTTGTGCTTCTGGAGACCAGTGTAAAGAATATCAAAGCTTCCAAGACCTGCATTGCTGACTCTTTCCCTCCTAAAAGTCAGAGCTTAGTCCCGAGACCGTGACTTGTTGCAGTCAAAGTGACCCATAAATGGTGCAAGGTGAGCTTTGGAATAAACCTGGCACAGCACTTGTGGCCGAAGTGGGAAATGAACTTGAGTACCGGGGGGTGCAAAAATGTCATGTGAATAATGCACTGACTCAACACTCCTCTTTCACACTCCCTTTCCTATTCCTTAAAGCTTTAGGCTGCTTGTTGGAGCTGTGTCCAAGGGTGAAGAGTTAAGGTTCCTGTCACCAACATGAGGATTGCTGGCAGCCTGCGCAGGCCAGGACTGGCATTCCGTGGCTGTGATACTACAGTGGCCGTGCTTTCACTGGGGTGGTGGATGGGGTGCCTGAGAGAGGACACAGCTGGTGTTAAGTGATATTGCAGTGGATTTTCACAGTGTTGTAATGCTGTATGAAAGCAGAGCATAAGCTGCAGCGTGTTTCAGAGCAGGTTTTCAGATGCATTTAGACCCTTTCTCAACAGGCAGAAGTCTGCAGAGATGCTGAGTAGTTGGTTCTCCACATCTGCAGAGCTAACTTGCCCAGGAGAGCACTAGGAAAAAACTGACAAAAGTCTTGAAGTCTTTGTTCAGTTCCTCGTCTTTGCCTTCCTTTCACTCTTGGATGTGTAAAGGCAGAGTAAGTTACGTAGGCTCTGGCTTAGTGCTCTGGCAGCACATCAACAGCGTTCCAGCTCCCAGAGCTCTTCACCCAGAGAAGTACAAGTCGGTGCAAAGGTTCTGATGATCAGCGGCCACTGGCCACCTGCCTGCCAGCACGGGAGCAGTTCTCTGGCAGCAGGAAAATGTCCCTTGTGCCCCAGCAGTTCAGAGTCAAGTCAGTAACCCCGGGGCTTTAACCTCACACTTATGTGGGAGTCTTTACCTCACTGGCTTCCTCAGAATGTATTCTGAACTTCCAGTGTGGTGTTTTGGGATGGGGCCCCTTAATTCTAATGCAGGTTGTGTTTTCTCTCCTGGCTGCTGTGATCTCTTGAGTAATCTCTGTCTATTTCTTAAGCTGATTGTGCTTTTTGCTTTTAATAGAAGCTCCTCTATGAATAGCTGCGAATTGCCTGAGCACAGTGGTGGCCTTGAAAGGAGAGGGATTATAGCTAGAAGTGAAGAGCAGATCGTGTACCAAAATGCAGAATTCCCTCGGGGATGGGTGGGTGACGTGTGTCACACTGCAGTATTCCCTCGGGGATGGGTGGGTGATGTGTGTCACACTGCAGAATTCCCTTGGGGATCAGTGGGTGACGTGTGTCACACTGCAGTATTCCCTCGGGGATGGGTGAGTGATGTGTGTCACACTGCAGTATTCCCTCGGGGATGGGTGAGTGATGTGTGTCACACTGCAGAATTCCCTTGGGGATCAGTGGGTGACGTGTGTCACACTGCAGAGCTACTGCTGCAGCTCCACTGCTGAAACTGAGGTCACTTCTACATCAGCACAGCTTCAGCTGAGATCCCAGCAAAACATTTCTGCATCTGTGCCGCTTGGGTTTGATGTTGCTGGGCCTGGACAGTGCTCTCTAGCATGCCAGGCCTGCAAACCGTCTGGCACCCCAAACTTGTGCTGGGGAGAGAGGTCATTTCCTAGGGGATTTGTAGAGGCTGTTGAAAGAATGACATCTAAAGAGTGCTTCCTGTAGATGAGCAGCTGAGGCACATAAGTAGCACTTATGTTTTGATGCCTTCTGTTTAGACAAAGTTGAATTCAAACTGGAGGGCAGGACAGGCAACAAACAGCAAATAGTCCACTGGAAGTCAGTGTGCTGGCTTGGAGGTTGGGGGAAGAAACAAGGGAAGGAACTTAAACTCTTTACTTGTGGAAAATAAGGAAAGGAACCTAAGGAAAGCAAGGAAAGACCTGAAGACTGTGTTCTGTTTGTCTAGGCATGCATGCCAAAATTTTGCTCACCTTCTGTGGACCTCTTGATCCAACTTTCATCCTGGTATAGCCTGAATGGGAGCTGTCTGGTGTGCGTTTTTTTTTGAAGTAGAGGTCAATGCTTCTGTCTTTGCTCTGCACTAGAGGTGTTTGCAGTCTGTGTTTGGTGCAAGGGCTTAAGCAGCGGTGCCTTTGCACCATGTTTCCACCCAGGGTGATTCTAATGACATCTGAAACTGCAGAGTTGCTGTGCTCAGCCAGGAGCCTGGCACTGCTCCTGCATACTTCTCCAGGCAGAGTGGAGACACAAACTGGCATCTTAAATTGCCTCTGCAGGACACCTGCACTCTGAACGCTTTGCTGAGGATGCCCGAGCGCAGTACAGCTCTGTCTGTCCTGCCAGGGCTGTTGAAAGGGCAGCAGTCTTCCTCCTTGCCCTCAGCACGCTCCACCTCTGCCCTCTCACCCAAGATCAATTATCAGGGGACCTGCACTCAATTTTATGAACCCACCACCCATGCCTGGCCACTAACAGCAGATCTCCTTTCCTCCCGCAGCTTCAACTGGGTCTGTATCAGTGGGCATTTTTCAGCGAATTCTTTCAGCTGTCTGGAGCTTCTCTGGCAGGGCTGTGGGGGACACTCTCTTCTGCTGGCACACAGTGCTGTGGGAGTGGAGAAGTGCCATGCTGCAGTGATGAAATGTGCCTTGAGCTGTGGTTGTTCTCCCAGATCTTGCAGCAAATACCAGGGCTACAGAGGTGGTAGAGCTGTGACAAGAAATCTGAGGTGACATTTTCCACCAGTCTTTGGCATCCCTGAGTCTTCCATTGTACCTTCTCTGAAGGAGAGATGGGCGAAGAGGAAGAGAAACCCATTTTTATCCAGTCTCTACGTGACCGTTGGTTGTCACTGCAATCTCCTCAGTGTATGAGAGCCCTTACGGCAGGACAGACTTTAGTCTGGACTCAGCTGCAGCCTGACTCGAGGAGCTGTGGCAGATTAAGACGCTGGTGGTGAGAAATAGCAAGGTCAGCCTGCAGCTTGCTGGCTTTAGCTAATCCGAGGGCATTGCTGTGGCTGTGCTTTCCCCTCAGTCACTCCTGTCCCAGAGGTTTTCTCTGCAGCCTTTCCTTTTGTGCCCTCCCAGCTCAGGTCTGCAGGTGCAGTACAGGTCACATTTTGAAGGTTGTGACCCATCAGTTATGGCAGGCCAGGATTGCTCAGCAGGTTTGGCTGTGCCGGAGCGATGCCACAGCAGCATAGTGATAGATCAGTGCAGCGTCAGAAAGAGACAAGCAACGATGGTAGAGCACAAATTGATCTTTATGGCCATAAACCCTGAATTTCTTCACTGCGGCCATCAAGACTGAGATAACTTGATGCTCTATAGTATTGCTGATGCCTGGTATTGGCCTCTTGGAGACCACTGCCTGAAATTGCAGGAAGATTCTTGAGATGAAGCCTTGCAGGCAAAGCTGCACAGGATAAATGAGCTGCAGAGCTGGTGAAAAGCCAGCAAGGCAGGCAGAAGGGTTTTACAGCTCCTGGAGTGGAGCATACATCATTCTAGTGCAGTATTTCCTCTGCCTGTGGCTCTGGAGGCTTCTGGACCCAGCAAGTGCTGTGGTTGCTTTTCCTCTGAATCCTGGCATTTCTGCCTAGGTCTGGTGGTATGCTTGATTTTAGATGAGTGAAGCCAGCCTTGTCTGGTTTCTCCTGGGATTGTCATTCTTGAAATTACAGTCTTGCTTTTTCCACAGACGTGGAATACTTGCTGCCACATCCATTCAGGATACACCAGGTTGCCTATTCCCTTGAGTTCTGATATTGTCACGTAGAATCAGTGCTGTGTTACTCTTTACCTTGAACATCCCAATGCAGCAAACAAGGTCCAGGACTTCATTTTTTGTTAACTAGAAATTCGCAGAGGAAGCTGCACAGCAGCAGTGCTGCAGTTCCCTGCTCTCAGGGCTGCTTTCTTGCCCAGCGTCATTGCAGCGTTGCCCTGATGGGCAGTGACTTTCTGTGATCAGGCAGAGCACCACAGGCTGCACCACTCAAGCCCTGCACAGGGAAACGCAGAGTTCCACGCCAGAAAATCCCTGCACAGCTTTCCCCTGCAAAGACAGCATGGGGCACTGGGCACACCAGAGCACTCGAGGTGTCAGGGTGCCCCATTCTCCTTTCCTGTGGGTGCCTGGCGTCCTGACGTGCTCTGGGCTAACCCATCCTCGGGAGCATGGCAGAGAGTGACCTGGCAGATGTCAGCCCTCAAAATGGAGGAGGGAAGGAGATTGCTGATTCACCCTCTCACAGCAGAGGGGAACCTGAGCAAATGACGTTTCTGGTGAAGTGCTGAGTTTTGTATGCCAGGAACACCTCTTGTTCCTCCTGCAAACTCTTGACCTGTAGCTGCAGAGACTTGCTGAAAATCTTACATCCTTAGCAGCCTGGGCTGATGCACAGCAGTGAGGCATGCAGGAGCTGTGGCCATCAAGCTGATTTGTTTCTATGGAAACAAGTAGATTTCACCCTGTTGTAGGGAAGTAGGAGAGAAATTATCCCCCTAGGCCTGGTTCTGGCTCTGAGATTGGATTGGTTGCTGCACTGCAACTGTGAAGCAACAGCCCATGAAGGGATTATCCATCCAGTGATCACAACCGGGGGAGAAGCACGTGGATCCAATCTGCTCCCGTGGCAGGCTTCTTCAGCAGCTTTGGCACAAGGCAGTGTCGTTGTGTGCCAGGATTCCCAAGGTCACAGCGCTCCATGGCACTGGGAAGTAAAGAATGAATCTTGGTCACTTACAGCCAGAGGGGAGCCCTGTGTGCCTGTACAGGCAGCTATGGCTGTGTACCTGCCCAGGCTGGTTAATCAGGATGGCTGAAGGTGAGCGATGTCCAGACTCCAGCACACCGCCTTCTAGGCAAGAGCTCTTGGTGATGGCTGCAAGGACTGGAGGAAGCCAAGATCTTTCAGAGAGGCTTCAAGTGTTGCTTTCTGATGAGAATTGTGCAGGCTCTACTATGTTTGCTCTACTGCTTTCAGGAAGCCATGGAATCCTTTAGGTTGGAAAAGGCCTTTAAGATCAAGTCCAACAGTTAACCCGACACTGCCACATCCATCACCAATCCATGTCCTGAAGCACCACTTCTGTATATCTTTTGAGTACCTTTTTTTTATCCCAAATTTACCCCCAGTGCTTAACGGCTCCTGAAGTCCTGTGACTGGACATGACAACATTAAACCCTTTTTCTAACATGACAGCTGTCTCCCCATACCAGAGAAGAAATCAAGTCCTGAATAGAAATCTTCACCAGCAAGTTCCAACTTACTAAACCCATTGGAATGGGCTGCCCAGGGAGGTGGTGGAGGCACCGTCCCTGGGGGTCTTCAAGAAAAGACTGGATGAGGCACTTAGTGCCATGGTCTAGTTGATTGGTTAGGGCTGGGTGATAGGTTGGACTGGATGATCTTGGAGGTCTCTTCCAATCTGGTTGATTGTATGATTCTATGATTCTATGTATTACAGCAGTGTGCAGTACTGTTTGGATAGACCCTGTGCCCTGGTGCAAGGTTCTAGTGGGGGTCCTTCAAAAGGGCTTGGCCAGCATCTATGTGTTTCAGACTTCAGGTCCTGAAGGTCCTTGCCCATCTATGCCCCAGCAATGACTCTGAGGAGAGCAGCTTTGATTTCTAAATAGAAGGAAAGCAGACCATGCAAAAGGGTAATACCTGTGTGTTTAAGCCCCTTCCTGAGGTGTTACCTTGTTCCTTCTCCTCCTCCTCCTCCAAATGGGATGCAGGAGTCGTGTAACCTTCTATGATGGAGACAAATTCCATTTGCTCGGCCTTTGTTTCCCCTTGCTGTGTGTTGGAGCTTCAGCACACATTATGGAGTGGGGTTCTGTCAGATTCTTGCTTCATGCCTTGTAAGGCAGCCACTGAATCATCTCTCTTACTTGCATCTCTGCCTTGCTTTCGGGTCCTCTATAAACACAGACATAGAGCACCTTGGAAGTCAGGCCAGATCCTGCTGTGAGGTCTGCCAAGCATGAAGCTAGGGTACACTGGCTTCCTTGGAATTACTGTAGCCACAGAGCAGCAGAAGTCCCTGGGACAAGCTCTTGGCAGTGTCAGTCTACTGTGCGGGTTGGCAGGCCACTGAATAAAAGGGTGGAATGATTCTGAACTCTATGGGTGTCCTGTGCCCTGTGAAGCAGCACTGCCATGAAGCACTTGTGAGCAGAGGCTCTGGTGCAGCCTTGACTTGGCATAACACAGACAGCTGTCTTCTGGATTTTGATGTACCCTGAAGCCAGTGGAGTGTGAAACATAAAAATCAGCTTAGCAGTTTAAAATAAAAATAAGCAATAGATTTTTTCCCCTCTTATCACACTTCTTCCAGAGACCTGCAGAGGGCACATGCAGCAGAGAGGCTGAGCAAGGTGCCAGGCAGGGGATGTGGAGAGAGTGAAGGAGAGGCAATGGATGCACTGGCTCCTGGGAACCAGGCTGGTTGGGCAGAGATAAGCCAGAAAAGCAGAGTTTAGTGCACAGTAGAAGAGATTTAGTGGACTCTGGGAGGAGTGGGGAAGAACGCAAGCGTTCAGCTGAAAATTGCTCTGCGCTTTCCTTTTTGCTGTAGCACTGTTTCTGGAGGTGCTGCTGACCAAAGTGTCACTGCACAGGACCTGTCCCCTGATGAGCTGGCTGAGCACCTTGACTCAGCAAATGTCTGAGTGCAGGGAACACCTTTTTAATCAACACCTCTCATGCCCAAGTCATCTGGGTCCTCCCAGAGATCTACAAGAGCACATAAATGTGGCCATGCATCTCACTAACAAAAGGTTTTATCCTCTTCCCAGAGAAAAAGAAAATCTATGACTACCAAAACCTGCCAGGAAGGAGATGTAGTGGACAACACTGGAGACTGTCACCTCTGTATAAATAGATCAGTGACCAAGCAATTGTACTATGCCCATGTTCAGTAAAAGGGCCCAGCTCATGCCGGCACCTCTGAACTCACCTTACATACAGCAAACTCCCAGACTTGAAACGAGATCTGCTTGGGCCACCTGGGCTGCTGCTCTGGGAGCTGTGCTAGGTTTGGAGATGCTCTATGAGTGCAGAACTACTTAACAAAGCAATTGTAAGTCATCACAATGGTGTTAACCTCCCTTTGCGCTGCTGTGAATAGGAGCTCAAGGTACAAGGCAGTGGGAGCCTTCTCTTGCCTTTTCTTGTTTCTGCTAACATGTGTTTTGTGGTGACACTCATCCACTATTGCCTGTCTTCATTTTTCAGAGTTGTATTCCTGAATAAGGAGCGATTGTGCACAGTAATGTTGCCTGTGTGCTGGGATGTGGTGTCCTTACAGTAGAGCTTTCTGTGTGTCCGTTGTGTGACCAGTGCCAGTTACTCTGTGAGAAGTTGTGTTACCCCAAGTGCCCATGGAACTGCTCTCTCACCGTGGGTTGAGGCTAAGCGCTCTTTGTGCTGTACACACTGGCAGATAAATTCCACACATCCTCTGCCTCCAAGTGCTGACCTTAATGGAAAACAGTGTGGCTACCTAGGAACATGACCTGCTGCGCAGGAGTTTGTAGGAACCGTGCTCCTGTTCACAGGCTGCAGCATGAAAGAAAGTGTCAAGCTCAGGGCCAAGAAAAGCAGTTGGGAGAGCATGTGGATGGATCCTGTTCTGAATGCATCTGCTTTTAATGCTTGCTGGTTTTGTTGCATGTCAGGTTGCTCTTGTTTAAGAAGCACTTTAGGGCCAATCAGAGCTCATGGAAGCTGTGAAATCATCGGGAAAGGGAGTCCAGTTCAGCCCTTTTGTTAACCTACTGAATGGCAGAGGAAGACAATGTGTCCTTCCTCTTAGCTCATGCCTGAGTTCTAGGACTGCTTATGAATGTGCTTGCCTATCACTGGAGGGATCTGAACAGGAGGTGCTCTCACGGGCAGTGCCTGCACCGTGCTTCTGCCTCCGGGCAGAACTAGCTGGTGTCTGCTGTGGAGGGGAGCGAGACTTTAGTTAAGCGTCTGAGAAGGGGAAAGCTGCTGCCATTTAGGAGGTGTTGATTTTAGCAGTCAGGTTAACAGTAGCTCATTTTAACCTTGCAGATACTCTGTGGCTGATGTTCTGCACAAGTGTCAGCCTGTGTTGCTAGGATTTCTTTGAGACACGTGCTGGAGTAAGAGCACATGTTTGAAATCTTGGTTGGTGCTGAGCTGGAAGGCTGCTCGCAGGTGTGTGGAGATGTAAATGCTGCCACTCAAGGCAGAGGTCCCAGGGGCCGTACATCAGGGGCACTGCTAGTACCTTGGGCTGTCTGAGGCTCCTGTAATGCATTCTGCCATGGTGAGCTAATGAAGAGCTCTTGATCTGGATGTGTGGGAGTGGTGAATGATCAGCTCTAAAGTGTGACAGATCAAATGAAGGTAGTTCTTAGCTTAAGCAGGAGCGAGTCTGAACTGTGTAACCAGACGGAAAAATCCATGAGGGCAGGAAATGTCTTTCTTGCTGTGTACTGGTGTAATGCTTTGCACAGTTCTGATAGAACTGCACTCCCTGGGCACCACCAGAACAGAAGGAAATAGCAATCACTGCATTGAAAGAACAGAGTCAGCCATGTGAAATTGTGGCAGCTGTGTTCATCTCAGTCTTATGAGACTAATATCCAACCCTGAGCTCAATCATGTCCCTTAATAGCCTATTTCATGTATAGATTCTTAATACAAAAAGGAAGGAAATTAAATGATCAGGTGGTGGTGGTTACTTTTCTGCTCTTTGGGACTATTTTTATGTCTTCATAAGATGCTGCTTTGGCTTCTTAGTTAAAGCTTTACCTTCTCCACTGCATTTTAATCTGAGAAGCTCAAAGGACTGACAAACAATGACTGCAAGGATGCTGTATTGGTCTGCCTAGACTAGACCTAGACTGGCATCAGAGCCCTATGCAAACAGCTTTGCAAGTCTTCCACCTTCGCTGGAGCAAGGGAAAGTAAGCAGTAGTAGAAGCATTTGGTCTGTCTTCTGTTCAGCACAAGACATGGTGCCGGGCTCTTGGCGGTGTTGATGACTCCTGATGGCTGTTGTTGCAACTTCAGTGAAGACTGAAGTCATGCACTGAAAAATCTTTGCCTCAAAGTCCCTTCAGAAAAACAGATTACCAATGGATGGAGAAGGTGCAAAACTGCTTTAACTCTGCAGTACAGAGAGTGACTTATTCACAAGGCTCAAGGAACAAGAGGCAGAACTAACTGTATAGTCCAGGAAGACCAGCTGCCTGCCTTGTGAGCTGACAAACCTTCTGGAATTCCTCTCTCTCAGTGTTTTCCGTCTCTCTCTCTGTTCTAAATTGAATTCTTGCGAAGTTGGAGCTGGGTTGCAGTTTGCATCAGACTGCAGTAAGCCTCCTTGTCTGTTTCTAGGACACAGGAGCAGAATTGTTTCTGTTGGATCTTTCTGAAGGTCTGTGTTGAGGCAGTCTCCTAGTATTAGTGTGGTTACTGCTGAAATTGTTTGTTGATTGATACCCTAAGCCTTCTCAAACCTCAGGGGGCCCCTGTTATTAAAGTCTCTGAGTGCAGTGCAGAGGGGGTGGGCAGCAGAGAGGCTTTTCCACTTGAATTTGATGGCAGGAGGGAAGACACAAGACTCATGCTTGCAGTGGAAGAGTGTCTGCTGGAGAAACAGTGGCAGTCTGGGTTGATGTTCAGGGGTGCCCTCTCTGCTATGCTCTGCTGAGACCCCACCTGGAGTACTGCATCCAGCTCTGGAGCCCCTGGGACAAGAGAGATGCGGAGATGCTGGAGTGTGTCCAGAGCAGGGCCAGGAGGATGCTCAGAGGCTGCAGCAGCTCTGCTGTGAGCACAGCCTGAAAGAGTTGGGGCTGTGCAGGCTGGAGCAGGGGAGGCTCCCAGGTGACCTTCTTGTGGCCTGCCAGCATCTGAAGAGAGCCTACAAAAAAGATGGGGAGAGACTTTTTAGGCTATCAGGGAGTGCCAGGGGAATGGAGCAAAGCTGAAGGTGGGTAGGTTTATACTGGACATGAGGAGGAAGTTGTTGAGCATGAGAGTGGTGAGAGGCTGGAATCGGTTGCCTGGGGAGGTGTTGGAAGCCTCATCCCTGGAGGTGTTTAAGGCCAGGCTGTCTGAGGCTGTGGGCAGCCTGCTCTAGGGTAGGATGTCTCTACCCATGGCAGGGGGGTTGGAACTGGATGATCCTTGTGGTCCCTTCCAACCCTGACTGATTCTATCATTCTAAATATGTACAAATACATCTGTGGTAGCTGACAGTTTGGGAAATGTGGCTGAGCTTGTCTGAATTTTCCAACTTCAATAATATTAGAGGCCTGGGATTGCATTGCTGAAACCAATACCTCAATTTGAAACTGGGGAGAACAGATAGAAGCAAATGAAGTATTCCTGCTCCCTGAATCCAGCTGCTGTGTTGTAGCTGGTACCTGGCTGTGTTTCCTGCATGAAGCCTAGGCTGCAGGAGTGGCACAGGGTGGTGTTCCTGCCTGGAAGCACAGCAGAAAAAATGTTGTCTTGCTACTTCTGTGTAGTGCAAACTGTGCAACAGAAGTCCAAAATGAAGGGGGGAAACTGGGGGTTGGTGTACTCAGCCTGATTGAACACATTTCAGGCACAAGGTCTTGTGCAGCCATGTGTCTAATGAGGCTGTCTTTGATGTCATGCTAGAAGCCATCTTGTCTCAAAAGTGGAATCCCTGCTGCCCTTGTTCCAACCCTTGGAGCCTTCTGGCATGTTCTGTCTGAAGATTTATCCCATCTTCCTATTTTCTCCCCTGGCCCTGCTGCCATGCATCTCCTGGGCTGGAAGTGAGTGGCTTTATCTGACCCTCTTGGGCCGAGGTCACCTGCAGTGTGGTTGCTCTTATCTCCTGTGTCATTTCTCTGATTCTGACTTAATTCCACCACTCTGTGGTGCTTTTTCTGGGGCAGCAGGTGTGTGTATGGATCTTTCCTCTGTCTCCTAAGTGGACTCAAGCTCTGCTGGTCATGTTGGCCATGCCACATGTGCTGTGCTGCTGCAGTTTGCTTGCAGAAGGATTTTACTGCGTCTGCTGCTGGAATGCAGCTGAACTCCTGCTCGCTGCCCTTGCTGTGGCACACAGCCAGCCTGCCACAGAATTCACTAGTCCCTGCTCTTTAGTTTCTATGATTTGAAAGGCTTGGCTGGAGCAGGAGGAGGAAAGCCCTTAGAGAGGGAGAAAATGAGGAAGAATGGGAAACAATATAGATGCAGTGGGGTGACACTATGCAGCCATGAGGCTTATCATAAAGCCTTTTTGTAGCTGCTGAGAGGAGCCAAGCACAGAGGAACCTCAGGAGCCCAGCTGTGAGGACCTCCTAGTAGTTTGTGGATCAGGATACTGACATGGTTCGGGAGCTTCCCCACACACACCTGGAAATCGCCAGGCCAGCTCAGACAGCCGGAAGGTGATATGAAGCTGTGTGCAGAGCACTGCACACGTTTGCAGCACCTATGCACAGCACATGCAGTGTGTGCAGAGCACTGCACACGTTTACAGCACCTATGCACAGCACATGCAGTGTGTGCAGAGCACTGCAAACGTTTACAGCACCTATGCACAGCACATGCAGTGTGTGCAGAGCACTGCAAACGTTTACAGCACCTATGCACAGCACATGCAGTGTGTGCAGAGCACTGGATTTCATATTGCAAGCTGGAGACCAATAGTCAGGGTATCAGCTCAGCGTGCTAGAGAGGGAACTGATGGTGGCAGGGTGCCTTCTCCTCGGGTATGGTTGGTGCCTTTCAGATGGATTCGTTACTCTAGAAACTGCTGCTCAGATAGGACCTTTGCACGTGTTGACCACAGATGCCTATCGGAATGGAGCTGAGGCAGCAGAAAGCTACTAGAGTGATGCAATGCCTCTAAGATTCCAGAGTTAATCTCACTGGAATGGAAAAACTGGAACTGTATTATATAAAAAACAAATGAAAGACAAACTGCAGTTAACTCTGAAATAATGAGAATGGGCTTCGTTCTTATTGCAGCTGTTAGAGCAGTACCAGGTCCCGTTACTCCAGGTTTTAGCAATTCACACGAGATACTCTTTTTGAGTTAGGATGCCTCCTTACCCTTCCTTCATTTGAAACTATTCTGCAGTTTTTGATGTTAGCAGGTTATTCTGACAGCATCACAAATAGAGAATTGCTCTTATAGCAGAGGAAAGAGAGATAGAGAAGTAGAGGACCTTACACAGGAAAGCAGTGGCCAAAGCAGGAGCTGAAGCAAAGCTGGTCAAGTCCTTGTCTGATGTGGTAAATCAAAAGCTCATTCCTCATCTTCGCTTCCTTTGTCAGTGCTAAGCTCATGCAGAACTAAGAGCAGGATGCTCAGAGTGAGTGATTTCCTCACTCCCCCGAGTAGTCACTACTGAATTAGCAAAATTACTCATTGCCACAGCTTCCAGGGGAGGCAAGGTTGTGTGCCATGATCCCAGCAATGGAGGTGGGATTTCTGTTAACAAAGCAAACTACCTTTGTGCTCTAGAGGCTGTGTTGTGAGTGACACGAGGAAGCAATCCATTGTGGTTTCTGAAGTGCTGGGGGGCTCTTGGGGAGCCACATGAGCAGCTGATACATGAAAACCAGGCCACAAACCATCAGAGTCATCACCAGATGCAGTGAGCATGCCTGGCTTTGCCCAAGGCATCTGGATTTGGAAAAAGCAAAAGCGAAGGAGAGCTTGTGGGCTGTGGCTGCAGAGTCAGTGTCTGGAGAAGAGCAGTGAAAGGCTTCCTTCCTTTGGAGTGATTTGAAGTACACAAACATTCAGGACTTGTGAATGCAGAAGGAAGCTGCTGCCAGTGTTGCCCTGGCAATACTTGGGTCTTGAGCAGCTATCCAGGAGAAGCCCTGGGTGGAGACAAGCCATTGGCTGCCAGGGTCTTCTCAAGCCATAAGTGCAGGGAGAGTGGTGGTCTTTTCATTTGGGTAACTGCATTTGGTGGAGAGGAGGCTTGCTGCTTTCCAGGCTGTGCTTCAGCTTCTCTCTTCTGATGGAAGAGATGATTTTTGCTGGAGTGCAGGAAGCTGGGTGAAGTGAGCTTGCTGGTCAGCTGGACTGCAGCCAAAAGAGCGGAGAGATGTGCTGTGTGTGCAGCTCCCTCACAACAAGCAGCTCTTACCCCCTTGAGCAGGAGCACTTGGATTTTAGTGCCTTCAAAGCTCTTGTGCCCGAGGTTGCCAGTTAGAGCATGTGCATGCTTACAGAAGCAGGAGAGTTGTGAAGGGGGAAGGAAACAATGCTTTGCTCACCTGGACCTTCCTGTTTCATTCCAGGGACTTCCTGCCGCGTGGATCTGGCATCGTAACCAGGCGCCCGCTAGTCCTGCAGCTGGTGAACGCCAGCACTGGTATGTGAGCTGCCTTCCCTGTGTCCAGCTAGGTTCCTGCCTTGGTTAGGAAAGGTCTTATTTGACCAGTGACAGTGCACAGGCTGGAAAAAATAAGAATTTTCCCCACTGAAAGTGACCTGCATCTGCTTTTCAGGTCTGTGTGTTCAACATCTGATGTTTTCAGTGTCCAGATACAAAATGCTGCTTAGTTTCTTCTGTAACTGGAGCTCCATGAATGCACATCACAATTTCCCTTTCTGTGTGCTGCTGTGACTGTTATGAGCAGGTCATAGAATTATAGAATCAGTCAGGGTTGGAAGGGACCACAAGGATCATCTAATTCCAACCCCTCTGACATGGGCAGGGACACCCTACCCTAGATCAGGTCAGACCCTGCTGATAATTTACTGAATTAAGGAGGCTCAATGATTGAATGCAACGAGAACTCAGCATGAGCACACTGGGGTCTGAAGAAAGATGTCAGTTCTGTGGCTGCTCTTTTGGCAGTTCTCTGGTTTTAATAATTACTTTCAAGATATTTTCTTCCCCTTATCCCCCAGCATAAGTTAATAATCACCCAGGACTTGACATGTGAATGTTCCAGGGTATTCTTCCACTCTTGTCATGTAAATTTGATCCATCCTTGGCAGTCTACCATAAGGAGATGACTTTTAGGAGGCTTTTAAAATTGAACCCTAGGGTTCTTGGGTTGGTTTGAGGGCTGACACACACAAAATCCCAACCACCAGCCAGTTCAAAACAAGAATCTTTGTCTCCCAAGACTCTGAGTCTATTCTCATTATGTAATGAGACTTTATTACCCCCAGCACTTTAATTAGAGCCAGTCCAAGTTCTTCTGAGCACCCAGGCATCTCCTCATGTAGCTGTGTCAGGGTGTCACTGCTGCTGCAGGCAGGTGTGTGCTACATTTGTTTAGTAGTAACAGAGAGGGTCCTGGATTATTACTTGAAGGAAGACAAGTGAGGATGCCACATCTGCTGAGACAGCAGCTGGAATGTGAAGATGTTTGGCTCTATTGGATTTTCTCAGATGTTGATCAGGTAAAGTGACTGCAGTAACTTCTGTGCCAGCCTGCCAGGTTCTAGTGGAAAAGGCCCTTGCCAGACTTCATCCCTTCAACTGCTTTTTGTTTTGTTTCGCTCTGGGGTGTGACATTTTAATTACACTTTGGGAACTTCTCTGATTTCAGTAACTGTTTCTAATTCTCTGCTTCTATATACACAGAATATGGTGAATTCCTACACTGCAAAGGAAAGAAATTCACTGATTTTGAGGAGGTCCGTTTGGAGATCGAGGCTGAAACGGATCGTGTTACCGGCTCCAACAAAGGCATCTCCCCTGTGCCCATCAATCTTCGAGTCTACTCTCCCCATGGTGAGTCCTAACACAGCATCTGAGTCAGGAGGTGGATGAGGCAGACTGCTAGTTTATCCTGGAGCAAGGAACAGAAATGAGATGGTGAGCATGCTTCGTTTGGGCTTGATGCTCCATGTGCCTGGGCTGTGCCGGCTCAAGCTGCCAGCCTTAGCCATATCTGGAGCAGCGTCTGACAGCTGAAGGGTCTGGCAGGCAGCAGAACTCCTTGAAACAAACGATGTCTGTGCAGGAAACTGCTCCTGAGGTTGTTCTTTTCCATCACTATGGGCATTACAGTGAGGAGCTGCTGCCTCTTCTTGCTTTACTGGGCAAATAAATGGAACAGAAGGAAAGCTGCTGAATGGCTTTCCTGAGTAGCCCTTGGCCTTCTGTTTGCATTTCAGTGCCTATGTGGTGGTGCCCACTGAGGGCAATGTTTAGTTCCCAGTTTATCATCCCCTTAAATGTGAACAACTGTGTGCGTGTCTTTTGGACAGCTCGTGGCTGTGCAGCATCTGCCTGGGTGAACTTGTACTTGATTTTTAGTGGGGTTTAAATCCCAGGAAGGCAATTAAACACCTGCAGGGCTCCATATTGTCCTTCAGGAGAAGGCCCAGCTGACTCTGTTGCATAGGGGCAGCAAAGCTGAGCTCTTCAATACTGGAGATAGCTTTTCGTGAGTGGAAGGAACTCTTCTGACTCTCCAGTATTTGTTATGAAGTGAAAAAATGTGCTGGTACCCCTTCCCACAGCATGTGTGGAAGGATTTAGAGGGCAAATCTTCCCCAGTCAGTGTGAAAACAAGTGATTGAAAGGGAAGAAGGGTCGTAAGGAGGAGCCAGAAAACTACAGACCTGTGAGCCTGACCTCAGTGCCAGGCAAGGTCATGGAACAGGTCATCTTGGGTGCCATCACAAAGCACCTACAGGATAGCCAAGGGATCAGGCCCAGCCAGCATGGGTTTAGGAAGGGCAGGTCCTGCCTCACCAACCTGATCTCCTTTTATGATCAGTTTCCTGCCTGGTGAATGTGGGGCAGGCTGTGGATGGAGTCTACTTGGACTTCAGCAAAGCCTTTGACACTGTCTGCCACAAGAAGCTCCTAGCCAAGCTGGCAGCTCATGGTTTGGACAGATTCACTCTGTGCTGGATCAAGAACTGGCTGCATGGCAGAGCCCAGAGAGTGGTGGTGAATGGTGCCACATCCAGTTGGCAGCCAGTCACAAGTGGTGTTCCCCAAGGATCAGTGCTGGGCCCAGTCCTGTTCAATATCTTTATTGATGATCTGGACGAGGGCATTGAGTCCAGCATCAGTAAGTTTGCAGATGACACCAAGCTAGGAGCAGGTGTTGATCTGTTGGAAGGTAGGAGAGCCCTGCAGAGGGACCTGGACAGGCTGGATGGGTGGGCAGAGGCCAATGGGATGAGATTTAACAAGGCCAAGTGCAGGGTTCTGCACTTCGGCCACAATAACCCCAAGCAGTGCTACAGGCTGGGGACTGAGTGGCTGGAGAGCAGCCAGGAGGAAAGGGACCTGGGGGTACTGATAGACAGTAAGCTGAAGATGAGCCAGCAGTGTGCCCAGGTGGCCAAGAGAGCCAATGGCATCCTGGCCTGCATCAGGAACAGTGTGGCCAGTAGGACAAGGGAGGTTATTCTTCCCCTGTACTCAGCACTGCTCAGGCCACACCTTGAGTACTGTGTCCAGTTCTGGGCCCCTCAATTCAAGAAAGATGTTGAGGTGCTGGAACATGTCCAGAGAAGGGCAACGAAGCTGGTGAGGGGCCTGGAACACAAATCCTATGAGGAGAGGTTGAGGGAGCTGGGCCTGTTTAGCCTGGAGAAGAGGAGGCTCAGGGGTGATCTTATTACTGTCTACAACTACCTGAAGGGGCATTGTAGCCAGGTGGGGGTTGGCCTCTTCTCCCAGGTAACCAGCAATAAAACAAGGGGACACAGTCTCAAGTTGTGCCAGGGTAGGTATAGGCTGGATGTTAGGAAGAAGTTCTTCACAGAGAGAGTGATTGGCATTGGAATGGGCTGCCCAGGGAGGTGGTGGAGGCACCGTCCCTGGGGGTCTTCAAGAAAAGACTGGATGAGGCACTCAGTGCCATGGTCTAGTTGACTGGCTAGGGCTGGGTGATAGGTTGGACTGGATGATCTTGGAGGTCTCTTCCAACCTGGTTGATTCTATGATTCTATGATTCTATGAAGGATGATGAGATTTTTGACAGTTACAACCAGTAACAATTAGCAGCTAGTTCTGGCTGGGCAGTAACAGAAAGGAACTAGAAAGCTATGTGTGTCTGCATCTGTTATGTGTATTAGGCACTGGAGACACCAAAGCTCCAGCTTCAGATACTTCCAGTATCTGAAGGGGGCCTACAGAAAGGTTGGGGAGGGACTATTGACAAGGTCTTATATTGACAGGACAAGAAGTAATGGGTTTAAACTGGCAGAGGGGAGATTTAAACTGGATTTTAGGAAGAAGTTCTTTACAGTGAGGGTGGTGAGACACTGGAACAGGTTGCCCAGGGAGGCTGTAGATGCTCCCTCCCTGGAGATGTTCAGGGCCAGGTTGGATAAGGCCTTGAGCAACCTGTGCTGGTGGGAGGTGTCCTTGCCTATTGCAGGGTTTGGAACTGGATGAGCTTTGAGGTTCCTTCCAACCTAAACCATTCTGTGATTCCACTTCCAGACTAGAATGTTCCTACCTCATTGCTCCCCTGTGCTATCTCCTGTTTCCTATGTCTAGTCCTGAACCTAACCTTGGTGGACCTACCAGGTATGACAAAAGTCCCAGTAGGAGATCAGCCTCCTGACATCGAGTTTCAAATTCGAGACATGCTCATGCAGTTTGTCACCAAAGAGAATTGCCTCATCCTGGCAGTATCCCCAGCCAACTCTGATCTGGCTAATTCTGATGCCCTGAAGATTGCCAAGGAGGTGGATCCGCAAGGTAAGTCTCTTTTAACTGAGCATGACATTAGCAGGCAGTGGCCTGGCTTTCCTTTTCCCTTTTGGTTGTGGTTTGCCCTGTAGCTGTAAGCTCCTCTCTGTTGTCTTGGGTTATATCTTCACAGCACATTCTTCTGAGAGGTGTCAGTGAATGTCAGCAGTCACTGTAACAGGAGTTTCGTTACTCTCCTTTTCTTACTTTGTTCAAGCCCATTTTCGGGAGGATGAAGAGTTCCTTTCCTGTAGTCATCTGCATTCTACCTACACTAAAATCTCTGCCTGCTGTAGCAGAGCATGTGTTTGTTTCAGCAGGTCATGACTGAAAGCTGAGCTCAGTTATTGTCTTTTTATTTCTCATGGCCTCTTGTCCATGCTGGGAACCGCGGTGTTTGAGTTCAAGAGCCCTCAAGTAGCCATGTTGGGCTGTCTGCGAGCTCACTGAAGTTGTTTGCTCGCTCAGGTGTGTTTGTGTTTGTTCCCAGGGCAGCGCACTATTGGAGTCATCACCAAGCTGGATCTCATGGATGAAGGAACCGATGCGCGAGACGTGCTAGAGAATAAATTACTGCCTCTTCGCAGGGGTAGGCGCCTGCATGCTTTGTCCATCATCTCCCTCCTCTGCTTTCTCTGGCTCAGGTCTGGCCTTTATTTCCTTCCTGCAGCATCTGTTGCAACTTGTGGTTAAGCCACGTCTGTTCCAAGTTGGAACTGAGCAGAGTTTGGATCTGTCAGGCAGTTAACAGGGACCTTGCCGGTGTTGCACCCGGGTACAGAGTCCCAGCAGAGGCACGGCCTTGTGCTCTCATCTTTACTTTCTCTTTTCTTACGCCTTTTAACAAGGCAAGCTGCAAAAATCAAACTCCTGCCTAAAAGACTACCCTTGGCTTTGATCTAGATGAGGTTGCCATAGTGTATCAAATGAACTCACTGGGGCTGTGGTATGTCCTGTGTGGAGCTGTTGGGACATACCTATCCTGAGGAGGTCACAGATGTGTTTGGGATGCATGAGGCCATGGTGTGCTTTGTGACTAAGGGACAGTGACAAATAGCTGATTCTCGGTTGAACAATTGCTTGTGTCCTGTGGACCAACATACCAGTTCCTGGGCTACTCAGAGGAAATTCTAGTTTTAAACTCCGCCAGTTGCTTCCTACTAATGTGTTGCCACTAGAATTCCCTGTCTGCAGTGCTGCCAGCTGAGTAAATTGCTTTTCCGTCCGAGTCCCATTTACTTTCTCATCCATGAAACCATCTGATATCTAACCCCACTCTTACAGGTTACATTGGCGTAGTCAACAGAAGTCAGAAGGACATTGATGGCAAGAAGGACATACAGGCAGCTCTGGCTGCAGAGAGAAAATTTTTTCTCTCCCACCCAGCCTACAGACACATGGCTGATCGCATGGGGACCCCCTATCTGCAGAAAGTACTGAACCAGGTACTGTTGACTGTCAGGAACTGCTGCTCACTCTGCCATAAGAATCACTTGGCTGGCCAGCAGGGCTCTTCTGAGGTGGAACTGTACAGGACAAGCTAAGACTTGTGGTCAGTAAAGGGATAAATACTTTAAATTGTTTTGCTACAGTGAGACTTGTAAAGAGAGAGAGAGAGCAGCCAGGCAGAAAGGGCCCTGGGTAGAAAGGTAGCAAACTCTTCCCAGTGACAACCTAGAGCTTTGTCATCATCTTAAACCTTGTTCTTGTGCAGCAATTGACCAACCACATCCGTGACACCCTGCCGGGGCTGCGGAACAAGCTCCAAAGCCAGCTGCTCTCCATTGAGAAGGAGGTAGAAGAGTACAAGAGCTTTCGACCTGATGACCCTGCTCGCAAGACCAAAGCTCTCCTTCAGTAAGTGGCTTCAGCTGTGTGTCCCTCCCTGAAGATGATTGCTCAACCATGACTTCTGCTTCATGCTTTTTGTTTTCTTTCAGGATGGTCCAGCAGTTTGCTGTGGACTTTGAGAAACGCATTGAAGGCTCTGGAGACCAAATTGATACCTATGAGCTGTCAGGAGGAGCGAGGATTAACCGCATCTTCCATGAACGCTTCCCCTTTGAGCTGGTGAAGGTACTGCTGAGATCCACTTCGTTGTCTTGCCTCTGCTCCATTACCTCTCCTGTCTCCTTACTCCTTTTGTATCTTTCATCATCTATCTTTCCCTTTGACTGCTTTGTTTCATTGTTTTCCTTTTATTATCTTTTTAACTTATTTTTGTCTTCTTTAATGAAGCCTTCCCATAGGACTGAGATTGCTTCTGTCTGTCCCTTGTTAGTGGCCTAGAGACAGGAACAGCGTGGAAGCTGTTCTGCTGTCAGAACACCTGAAGAAGACTTCTATTTAATGAGAGTTTTCTTGCTTGACAAATACACTACCCTGATCAGAAGTAGTATGGAAAACCTTTTTTTAATCTCAGCTGGAACAGATTTGAGAGCCCAATCTGCCCAGTCTTCCCACTCCTACATTTTCTGCATCTTGCTTCCTGTTATTTTTTTCTTCTGCATCTGAATAAGACAAGGCATTTTTAGTGAAACCTAAGAGCCTGCCTGGTGCTGGCCAGTGCATTTTTGCATGTAAACTGTTTGTGGTGTTCACTGAAAAAGCAGCTGCCAAGACCTCTTGCTGAATTTTGGGAGACACAACCGTTTTAGAAGGCATTGTAGCACTTGAGCCCCATTGCCTATCTCAGAGAAGCTCCCCGGGAGCTGCTGGCGCTTGGCATGGGTAAATGCAGGCCCTTTGCTGCTGCAGGCTGTGCAGGACGTCTGCACTGGCAGTAGAATCCGTGTGGCTGGGCTCTCTATGCAGCACTTGTCACCGGGCAGTGCTGGCTCGGGGCTCTGCTGTGTGCCTGGGCCTGCGCTGCTGGGCAGTTCCCGATGTGGGTCTCTCCTGGTGCAGATGGAGTTTGACGAGAAGGAGCTGCGGCGGGAGATCAGCTACGCCATCAAGAACATCCATGGTATCAGGCACGTATCACCCACTAGCAGACACTTGGCTGCACAGCCTTGTAAATACCTCTAGACCTTCCCAGTGGAGCAGAAGACTTCAGAGGTACGGTAGGTCAGCCAAAAGGGAGGAGCAGCCTCCTTGGACCACCCTGATGGCGTGAGTCTGGGAGCGGGGACAATGACCCAAATCAGTTTGCTGTCTCATCCCATGTAAGAGTCACAGAAGCCTAAAAGGTACAATTGCTTAAGTGACCAGGATTTTCTCCCTCCTTATTTCATGACATTAGAAAGGATGGAAAGAGAGATGCAAGTCTGTTATTAAAACTGAAATGTTGGTTATCACTTTCTGCCTCCACACTGACCACAGCAGTTAGTTGTTCAAAACAGTTGTTGGTACTGAGCATCTCCTCCCTTGAGCTCTGAGGGAGCACTGAGATGCCCATCACTAGAATCCCAGCAGCCCCAGGATATAGTTAGCAAAGATGTGTTCCCCTCAGCAGAGCTTAGCTGTCAGCAAGCACAGCCCTAGAACCCTGAGTCATGCTGCTCCTGGGGAGGTGACCAGAGACTGGTGTCTGTTAGAGCTCTTGCTGCATGTTAGGATGTGAATGGAGACTGACCTGAATTCACTTTTGTTCTGTCCCTTGGCCTGTTCACTAGCTGAGCTGGACAAAACCCATCCACCCCTTTGGTGTCCTAAGCATTAAGGGAATCTTTTAGAAAAGGCTTCCCATCTGCTCTACAACTCTGAGGTCAAAGACACTGCAGAGTGGTAAGCCCCTGCCACCCTTAGGCCTGGTGGCTGGCCTGGCCATGGTTATCCATCTGGGACCCATTTTGCCCTCAGCTCCCCCTTCCTAGGTGCCAGGCATCCTCCACTTTCCATTGTCTGCAGTCAGGGCTCGCCCAGGGGCAGGACCCCCCTAGCCTCGCATGCTGGGGTTCAGTGACGGCGGAGCCTGCTCCAAGATGTGTGTGTAACGCTCTGGCATTCTCCTTGCCCCTTCTCCCCCTCCTGCCTTGTCTCGTCCCCATCCTGGGTGTTCAGAACCGGTCTCTTCACACCCGACATGGCCTTTGAGACCATTGTGAAAAAGCAGGTGAAGAAGATTAAAGAGCCTTGCCTGAAATGCGTGGACATGGTCATTTCGGAGTTAATCAATACCGTTAGACAGTGCACCAAGAAGGTAACCAGAGGCAGCATGGAGCTGGCACCTTCCACCCACTCGCTGGCTGCAGCGCAGCATCGTGACCCGGGCAGGGATTGCCTTGCAGCCACATGCAGTGTCCTCAGCACCTCCTCAGCATGACTAGACCTGAGTGGCACCAGCCTGGGCCAAGCCAGCCAACAAGCCAAACAGGAGGGGAAGCTCTGCAGGCATGGGCTGTGGCCCTGCTTCCTGAGTGATTTAGATCCAAAGGGTGCTGGAGATGTTCCTGCCACCCCTCTGTCTGTAGCATGACTCCTGATTACCCCTAAAACCAAGGGTATTTCTGTTGTGGCCACATTTGACTTCAAATTTAGTATCTGCGTTTATTTTCCAGTCCAGAGACAGGAATTTTCAAATTTGTTCTATGTGTTCCTGTGGAGGTGGGAGAGTGCCCCCAGCCTTTGGGTGCTGCTGGGCAAGTGCATGGGGCTGCCCCACACCAGCCGCAGCTGTTCCAGATGTGGGCAGTATGTCAGGGAGAGGTTCCTGTGGTGTTTGGCTTGGTTTCTGATTGGCTTGGTCCATGTCCTGTTCTGGAAGAGCAGCACATGGCTGAGAAGAAGGGAGTTAGAACATCAATCTCTGGGGGTCTTCCTGCTCTCAGAGACAGAGAGGGCTTCAGGTTTTGCTCCTCTGCAATCCATGCTGGTATTTACTGGGGCCGAGGGAGGGAACCTGCCTTGGTTCTGCCCTTTGGGTTGGAAGGCAGCAAGATGAAGACTTGTGCCATTCCTCTCAGCCATGGCTGGCTGCTTCAGGCAGGGCTGGGTGCTGGTGGAAAGGCAGCTCAGTTAGGGGTGGTGGTGTGGGGCACTGGAGACTGGAATCCTCACTGCCTATTTGGGTGGAGTAACTGGGCACTGCAAGAGGTGCCTGGCACCCTGTCCCTGCAGGGCTGGGGAAAAGTGCCCAGTGGTGATGCTTGCTGAAGTGCCTAGTCCTTAGGGCCAAGAGCCTCTGCAGAAGGGCTAAGGTGTGCAGGCACAGGCTTTGCCCCCCAGGACAGACTGGGAAAGCAAAGTGGATGCAAGGAGAGATTGCTCAGGTTTCTAGAGTGCTGCAGGAGCTTCCTTTTCCTGTCCTGCTGTCCTCTCTTGGGGTGTGTGACTGTGGGGAGCACCCAGAAAATTGCCATTAGAGCCTGGCGACAGGTAAGCACAGGCCCTCGGGCTGCCAAGTATCCAGAGTTGCCTGCTAACTGGATCAGAAGGGCCCTCTTTCTTCATGCCCTCTGAAGCTTCTCTTGATTTGTTCTCCATCTATTAGTTGCTATTCAGAGCTCTTCTGTTCATTCTTTCTCTTTGCATCCTTTCTTCCATTTCCTACTCCTTTCTTCACTGTTTCTTTCTACTTCATCTTTTACTGACAATTTCAGAACATCTGTTCTGACAGCAGCAGGTTCCTCAAGTGATCAGGTGCTGGGTACAGCAGGGTGGGGAATAAGGGAGGAGAGGAGACCACAGGGATGGGGAATAACTCCACAGATTCAAGATGAAAGCATTTCACTTGAGCTCAGATCCTACTGCTAAGTGTCTGATAATTGCCTTGAGCGCTGGTTGCTCTGTGCCCGCTCTGGTAGCTGTACTTAGAGCTTTGAGGGAGCAAAACACTGCCATTCAGGTGATACTCAGGTACTGGAAGGGGATGTGGTTTACTTTTTTTATTTATATTTTCTGTGCAGGGCCCCCAGGTGTGGTGGGGAAACAGCACATTGAGCTGGGCAGGTGACTGGATTAGTAGGAAGCTGCTGCTGATTAGGAGGATGTGAACTTAACTCTGGAAATGCCTTGACTTGCTCAAAAGGACATTGTTGGCACGTTGGCAGAGGGTGAAGCAGAATCCTGTCACATCCCAGATCTTTGCTGCTTGACAGGCAGACTGGTTGCAGGTCTGTTGTGTGTTGAAGAGTGTTTTAACACTGGTGTTGCTCGAGGTCTTGCAGGTGTTATCCACAGAGGTGTGAAAGATGAGGTGAAGGTGGAAGTATCTAGTCTAAATTAGGTGGTGACCATTTATAGCTAGCCCTGGGATCAGTTGCTATCTGTAGGCACCCCAGGTTTGACTATTAATTCTACCCTTAGAAAGGCAAGTATGTCCTTGCCGTGTGAAGGGGATATTGTCCTCCTGAAAGCACTTGCAAAGCAGTTCTGTCCCCTGCTCAGGCTGTGGAACAAAGAGCACCATGGTAGGAGACCCTGAAAAATTTCTCTGGGTGCAGTAGTCCTGTACTAGGTTAATCTTGGCCATATTTTAGTACCTTTAGTCTCTCTGGACTGCTCTTTCTGTGTGCAGCCACTGTGAATTTGGGCTGCTACGTTTCAGTGGTAATTAATGCTGCTTTCTAAACCTCCACAAGCCTGTGTGGGGTCTGATGCTGCACATCAGCTCAGGCAGAATGGATGCTTTGTATGGCCATGGGTGTCCTACAGCAGGTTGGCATTCCCCTAGGTGCTGAGTGCATCTGTTCTTACAGAGGGTGCTAATGTTTCAGGGAGGTGAGTGAGGTGAAATCTGTGGTGGAGTGGTCTGAATCCCTGAAATGGAGAGACATCAATGAATTTATTCCCAAAAAAACCTGCAAGTGACAGACCTTTGCAAGACTTAGCTTGGCTGCTGTCTGAGCTTCCTGCACCTGGAGTAAGGAAAGTATTGATGAGGAGATAGCCGTGGTGGGAAGGGTAGGGGAGTGCTTGAGGCAAAGGGAAATGACACAAAGTGAGGCTCTAGGAAGAGAGGCAGTGGCTCGCTGTGGCAAGCAGCTTTATCGTAAGATCCAAAGAAGCTTTTCTTTCAGGAAGAGATCACTTGATCCCTGGAGGGAGTTCCATCCATTCATTTTGCTCTCGACAGCTCACCATTTCACTGGCCCAGCTGCTCCCACTTCATTCGCCTTTGCCACTTCCATTTGCCTGTAGACTCTCCTGATACTTGGCAGTGCACAGGCCCCATAGCAATGCTCACCTGGTTCAATAAATTAATGGAATGAACCAAAGTCTCACTTCTCATTTTGCCTTGTGTTTTCTCTCTTTCCCCTTTTCCTTCTTTCTTCCTTCTTCCTGCTCTTTCTCTGCTTTGCTTTCTTCTTCCTCGTTGCTTCCTCCCACCCTGCCCCTGCCATGCAGAACGGGTCTCTTCACGCCTGACCTCGCTTTTGAAGCCATAGTGAAAAAGCAGGTGCAGAAGTTGAAGGAGCCGAGTCTGAAGTGTGTGGATATGGTAGTGAGTGAGCTCACATCCACCATCAGAAAGTGTAGTGAAAAGGTAAAGAAAAACAAATGCAAAGAAAGGTCCATGCCCACCCCATGCCCACACACTGCCATGCTGCTTCTCCACAACCCCACACACACCCCTAGGAACTCCAACAGACCTAGTGAGAGAAAATGGAGATAAAAAGGATCTGAAGGAAAGCAGCAACCTGCAGGTGTAAGGGCAGTTTAAAAGCAGACCAAGAAAAGTGAGTGTTACCTGGTGGGCTCTTCAGATGGGAAGTGAGCTGGGATCCAGTGGATTCCTCTGGTGTACCTTTTCCCTCTGCCTGGCTTGGTGGTGTTCACCTCAGTGCAGATGAAACCCTTTGCAAACCCTTTTTGCTGTGCCACTGCCAGTGCATTTGGAACTTACATGGCTTTTCTGGGACCCCTTTAAAAAATGCAGATAGCCTAGAAAAAGATAAGGCAGTGGCACAGACAAACCAACAGCTGCTGGTGAGTTTGAGGTGCAGGATACTCTGCAAGAGATGTTCAGAGTCAACAGAAGATTGTTATCCAGAGAGGCCTGAGGAAAAGCATTCCCGGGTCTTGCACCCCCTGCATTGTCCTCCTGCTAATCACTTGGTCCTTGGATGTGCTCTGCGGGAGCCGGTCTGGATACTTCCCTTTTGCATGCCCGTGAACTACAGGAGGTGAAGCCTCAATCTGGAAGAGAGTACCGGCAGGGAAAGATGGAAACAGTGCTGTGGAGGGTGTCAAGCACTGCAGGGGCAGGAGCTGGGTGTGTTTCCTAGGCTGGTTTCCGCCAGGAGAGGGCACCACGTTCCTCCTGGAAAAGAAACAAAGGCAGCTGTAGGAACTGGGGTCAGACATTCCAGCCAGGGGCCAGGAGCATCTGTGGCACTCCAGAAGTGTGTTCTGGAAACCGAGCTGGAAGGGGCTGTCCCAGGAGTTGTTTTAAGACCTGACAATTACCATTCCCATCTTGCAGAGCTACAGCCAGATTCACAAGAGCATGCCCCTAGGCTGGGAAGGAAGAGAAGAACTGGTTTGAGTTCAAAGTGAGGGCATGAGCTGAGCTCACAAGGTCCTCTACTTAGGAATGTAGAGCTCACTGCCACTTCTGTTGAGGGGACACCTTTGACTGCTCTGAGCACTGCCCAGTCCATGTCATCCAGAGTCCTCCTGTCGCCAGTTCTGTGTATAGATGTGACAAGGCAGAGTGACTTCTTTCCAGCCGGATCCCCTTGTGGATTTACTTACTTTAATGGGTTTGATTGCTTATGGTTTTTCTGTATCTGGCTGGAGATATCTGTTCTGGGTGGGAAGGGAGAGGGATCAGGAAAACATCAAGGGTGTTGAATTCCAGTTTCTCTATGGGATGACATCACTAGAGTGGCTGGATACCCACTTGCTCTGTGGATTTGAGTCTTGAGGGCGTTCCAACCAATGTACATCCTTTAGGGAAGGTGATATGAGCAGTGACATTGTAGGAGACTGATGGCTGTGCTAAAAGCTGGGAAGGCCAGTGAGGCAGTTGCTGGAGATAAGAACTAAGTGCATGGATGAAGACACCTAGCAGTGGTGCTGGAAACTCAATGAAAGGTTTCAGTAATACTTAGTCAAGGTCCTACATGTAATGAGAAGCTTCATCTTGCCTGCATCTCTGTCTGGAAGAGGAGAAGGCAACTGCTGTAGACCATTCCAAGATAGCAGCCAGCTGGTTTCTGAAGGCATAAGGCAAAGAGTGCCAGCTGCAGAGGCTGCTTTGCAGTGTTTACCTTGCATGTTATAGCTGTAAGTGCCTGGTGTGGACAAGAGCATGTGCTAGTAGGGGAGGCATCTGGAAAAGGCTACTTTAGGACTGATGCTAATTGTTAAGGTAACACCCAGCACGCTGGGCTGTGGACTGGTGCCACCTTTCAGATGACAAAGCCAAGCCTCTGAATTCACTAAAAGTCCTGCAAAGCTTCTTCAAAGGAAGACTGCTTGGGCTAATGCCTCTTGAATTACCTTAACAGTCCTGTAGCCTTGGTTTGTTGCTGTCCTGAACCATCGTGTGTGATTGTTTGTGTGCTGTCACAATTATTCCTCTTTACCCAAGCTGGTGCAGACGTCTTTGTATGTGCAGTCAATAGAGCTGCATAGATGGAACAACATGGCACTATCCATAAAGCAGCAAACCCATCTGTGCATGCTGCAACAGTGCAGCTTTCCTGTATGAAAGGAGATTCCTAGCTGACAAGTCAGGTGGCCACTAACAGTTGTTCTCTGACTGGCCTGATCTTGAGCTTCTTCAAGTTGGTTAAATGGAGAGGAGCTCCAAAATCACCAGAAAGCTTGTGTAAGCATGTTTAGGAGGATCAGGTTTTAGCCAGTGTTTCTCCAAAAGCAGGAACCTTCTGTGCCAGACTGCACTGCAGCATCTCACAAGTGTGAGAGGGTCTTGCAAGCCAGCAGCCCTTCAGCTAAAGATTGATCTTTGTGCTGGCAAGGGCTCCTGGAATCTGCAAAGAGGGGAACTAAGAACACTAGGGCAAATCTGGTTTCTAAGAGGGCTGTGAGCTTGTATTTTGATTTATCAGGCAAATGCAGATGAAGCAGGACTGAAAACCCACTTGAGCTGGGATGTCTTAACCCCTAGAAGGGTCGCCTGCTCTCCTGTCTTTCAGAGTCATGGCATTTCTGGGTGCTGTTTGTACTGCTGGTGATAACTCCTTGCCCCTCTATGCCCTATTGCATGTTCCCTGGTGGTTGTTGGCATCCTGTGGTTTGTCTGTGTCTTCTTTCCTTGCCCACTCTTGCTTCTTCTGTGCACGTTTGGGGTTGGAAGCTTCTGCATGGGGAGTGATGCTGTCAGTTTAAGTTTGCTTGTGAGTCTCGCTGGATGACCTGGGCTCTGACTGAAGCACACCTTGTTCAGCACTGTGTGCATTTGTACTGATTGGGAGCAGGGTGGGGTGGGAGATTTTAATTGGGCTTTTTGTTTGACTTTTTAATTTGAAGCAAAGAAGCTGAGACTTGCTTAGAGGTTTTCCAACTTGATGGTTTGCTGTTTGATGTAACTTAGCCGTCTATCCTCTGGCAACCCCCCAGAGGAAACAGGAGGAATTTGCCTGTGTGTCTCCTGGAGTAACCAGCTGCCTGCATCAAAGATCACGGAGAACACTCAGTTTGTGCTTTCAGGACAAGGTGGTGGAGGGAGCACTGATTCCACTTGATTTTTTCCTGCCTCCCTAGGGTTCTGTGTGTTCCAAACAAGCCATGCATTTGAAAATAGGCAGTGTCAAAGCTGGTTCTCAATTCTAGAGCCAGGCTGTTGCAACTTGCTTAACTGCAAGGGTGCTGAAATGCTTTGAGACTATTTATAGTTAGATGTTAGGAATCCTGCTGCTGGTTAGTGTGGGATCTGGTTTCCAGTAGTGATGCTACATGCTTTGAGCCAGTTCCCTCCACCAGATCATAATTGCTCGTGTGTACAGAGCAAAAGGCCAAAGCAGTTTAGGAAGCTCTGGAGTAAACTGGAGGAATGAAAGCAGTGCAGTACAGATCCTAGACAAATGAGATTCCTTTTGTTTTTTAATACACCCCATTGAGGCAATCTGGAAGAGTAATGTCAGGAAATGCTGCCTGGTGTTGCATGAAAAAAATAAAAAGGAGGGAAATGATTTCACAGAGGATAGGCAAAGTATGGAAGAAAGGTTTGGATCCTGGGTCTGAAGGATCCATTTCACGTCTGTGATGAGCCTGACCTGAGAAGCATACAGTTACTGCTGTGGAAATCACTAGAACCTTATGAATCTAAGCAAGCAGGTAAGTTTGAACCACAGCTATTAAAGTCATCCTGCTTCTGTTGGCAGGAAAGGCAAAAAGTGTGTTGTAGCTGTGATGTGACGCCAGCTCTCTAATCCTGCCCCAGCACAGGCGGTGAGCAGGCAGAAATACCTGCCCAGAGCACGATGGTTCTAGAGGATATGTACCCCTGAGCTGGTCAGATCTAGCAAATGTTGACAGAGAGGGCCAGGTATTTTCACTTAGTGCCTCAGCAAACAGGGGTTGAGATCCACTTAACTTCCTAGGGAGACTTTTCCTAGGATTTACCAGGCCATAGCAATAGACCATTCAGCTGCTTAGCCTACTACAATGAGACCTTAAACATCTGGAGTAGTTGTTCACTTCAGTGGGGAAAAAACACAGCAAGTAGCAAGAATTGTGTTTACGTCTGGGGTTTGTCCAAAGTTTCATGCCAGGAAGACTGTGGTGGGCTTGGATCTGGTCCCTGGTGAGGCAGCAAGGTTCTGCGAGAGTGAAAAGGGCTTTTCTCTGCAGCAAGAGGGAATGAACTTTGCCCACGGCAGACCTCCAGGAGCTTGGAAAAAACTGTCTGCAAGTCTGGCTTTCTAGAGCTTCCCTGAAAATAGCTGTCTGCAGGGTGTCTGTGTGCATGCCGAGGTGTGGGGGACTGTCCCCCCTTTCTGCCCCCCTTCCCCATGTGCACGTGTGCTCTCTGCTGCAGCTCAGCCAGTACCCGCACCTGCGCGAGGAGATGGAGAGGATTGTCACCACCCACATCCGTGAGAGAGAAGGCAGGACCAAAGATCAGGTAAGAGAGTCAGGGATGGGGGAGCGGAGGTTGGATGAAGTGGGGGGACACCTTTGAAAAGCCTAGGCTAGAGGGGCTTGAGCCAAGGGCTGTCTGACTGATCAGCGAGCAGGGACGGTGCACAGGGCTCTGTCCTGGCTAGTGGCAGTGCCAGCCTCTAACCTCTGTCTGTACCTGTCTTTGGCAGGTCATGCTCCTCATAGACATTGAGCTGGCTTACATGAACACAAATCATGAGGACTTCATTGGCTTTGCCAAGTAAGCACCCACCTCCTGTTGCCTCCTCTTCTCTGCATGTGTTTGCTGTGGCTCTGTCCTGTCACTGCTCTGGTACATGGGTTGCAAAGGCACCAGTGCAGACTCTGTGGTGCAGGAGCAGGGTTCAGCTCTCAGCACTGCATGTTTCTGCAGTGGCTTTGTATTGCAAGGCTGGGGAGAACAGGGATGTGTAGAAGGGGAAGTTAGAGTATTAGGATTGTTCTGGGCAGTGCAAAAAGCAGGAGTTGATCCAAGTACAGTTCAGGTGGGAATGAGATGATTAAGCCATCCTGAGAGAGCAGATGGAAATAGATTGAGTCGTGAAGGCTTGGAAGCCAGTGGTGAGGGGCATGAACTCACTGTACAGCAGTCTGATGGGAGCAGGATTCAGGTGATCAAGAAGAGCCTGAGGAGTTTTGGATGTCTCTGTTTGCAGTGCTCAGCAGAGAAGCAGCCAGATGAGCAAGAAGAAGGCAGCTGGCAACCAGGTAGGCCAAGTTCCATCTTCTCCACTGCTGCAAGGACATGTTTGCTACCTGTAAGCTACCAGGTGGACTGCTGGGATGGATGCAGTGGTGCTCAGAGTTTTTTGTTTTACTCATCAAACTCTGTTTACACCTGGAAGACAGTGTCTCAGGCTCAGTGCAGTCAGGAAGAACTGAGCACGTAGCAGTAAGGGGAGCTGGCACAGAGGGAACCTGGGTGCCTGGCAATGAAGATCTGGTCTTGGTTTTCTAGTGGAAATCTTTGTTCATGTTGTGTAAATCCCTGTTTGTTCAGACCCTTCACTAGTTGTGCTGACTCTTCTGAGGTGAGGAGTACAGAACACAACTCTGAACTCTTACAGTGCAGAATTCTGTTTTCTAGTTGCCTTTCCCATCAGTGTTATCAACTTTCTGGAAAGGGGTTTCAAGAGAGTTCATGGGAAACTTAACTGTTCTGGGAAACTAAACTGGAAATACTTAAACCTCTGTACAGGGAGACAAAGAGTGGTACAGTTGTGGTGGCACTGGATGTGTGTGAGGAGAGGACCTCACTGGAGAGGAGTTCCTTATTCCTTCAGGAACTGTAAGGAGTGTGCATACAGTTAAAAAGGGATTGCTGACACCTTCTCCCAGATGTGCTGAGGACATGGCAAGACTGTCTAGGCTAGAAGAACATCTTCTAGAAGCAGCTTCATAGAGAATGAAAGCAAATGCTTTTGTTTAATCTTGGAAGATACTGACTCCTGCTATCCATCTTCTTCCTCACGTGTGACCTTTCCCTGCACGTAAGCATGCAGCCTGTTTCAGTGCTGTTAGCAGCAGGCAGGCCAGCAGGTTAGGCTGGCAACCATGCATTTCGTGGGATCTTGGAGCAGCTGTAGGGAGCCCTGTCTTCTGCAGCACAGCCTCTGGAAGAGCTGGGTGTACAAGTGCAAAGAGCAAACTGGATTCACTTGTAAAGTGCTTTGTCTTTCCCATTAGCAGACTTTGGGATGGGAGTTGCTTTTGTTCACATCTGGGGTTAAAGGTTGCGTACCAGCTTCCAATTTATTTTGTTTTCGAGCCTCTCTTCTCCTGCTCCAGCTTTCCTAGTAACAATCTCTCCTCTCTTTGCTCCTCTTCCTGCTCTCTGCTCTACTGCTGTTGCTATGGTTCCCTTTGCAGGATGAGATCCTGGTGAGTAGAAGGCCACTCAGCAGGGTGTGCTAATGAACGCTAATGTTGCATCTGGGAAGGCAAGAACAGTGCATAAACAAATTATTCCCTCTGCTGCTGAATGGGGAGAGGAAGGCAGCTGACACTAGACACAGGTGAAGGAGAACTGATGTGAAAAAGCAGCATGCTGAGAGAAAATTCAGAACTTCTGGTACATCTTGTGAGTGGGTGGAAATGAAAAGCAGTAATCCAGACATGTCTGGTTCTGTTTCACTGCCCTCTCCTGTCCACAGTCAGAACAGGACCATCTCGAGTTTAACGGGAGGCATGAGATGAAGGTCTAATGCTCCCAAGTTTACCTTTATAGGGTAAATTGACATTTGAAAGGACTGTGTACCTCTGTGGTATGCTGCTCACACAGCAGTGCAGTCATAGGGTCACATCTGTACAGCACAGACACATTGCCTGAAGGGTGTTTGAGTGCCGGTGGAGCAGTTGTGCAGATAAAAGGTGATGCATAGTCATGTTTGATTACTGCTTGGGCCAGAGTCTGAAGCAGCGCTTGGTGGAGTTCCCTAGAGCAAGAGCCTGGCTTTGGTACAGACTAAACTTAAAGGATCTTGTTTTGCCCTGTATAAAAAGACTACTCAAATACTTGGGTATGCTGAAACCTGAGGTACTAATTCCAGATGCACCATTTTGTTCTCTGGTCTTTAGTGTCTCCTTTTTACTGAAGTCACTTTGTTCTGGGTTGCTTGCCTGTCTCTTCCTTGAGCCAGTACCCCCTACCCCTGAGCTGAGTGAAGCACTCCACACATGTAGTGTGCTGAAAGGTCTGCTGCTGTTCTGGTTTCCTCTTAGCATGGCCTGTTCTGGGAGTGGTGCTGTGTTCTGGTGCTTGTAGGTTGTGCCCAAGACCCTCTTGCTGCAGGTCTACTGCATCTTTTTTTTTTCTTGGCAGAGGGTGCAATGCACAGGCTCCTTCCTGTGTCCTCTTTGTGCTACTTCTGGCCTATTCAAGGCAGAGACCTTCACTGGCCAGCCAAGCGGGGCTCTCCTGGCAGCAGAGCGTGCGGTGTTCCTTGTCTTTCCGTACTGCTCCGTGTGTAGGGATACTCTCTCGTCTTTCCTCTGTCGCTTAAGACCTGGCTTTTAGGGCCCTTCTAATGCCCTCTGCTTCCATCCCCATAGGTCATCCGAAAGGGCTGGCTCACCATCAACAACATTGGGATCATGAAGGGTGGCTCCAAGGAGTATTGGTTTGTCCTGACAGCAGAGAACCTCTCCTGGTACAAGGATGATGAGGTGAGTAGCTCAGCACTGGGACAGGTCGCTGGCATCTGATGAGGACGAGGCCTCTATAGTTAAGGGAAGCTAAAAGTTGCTGCATTTGAGTGGCGCCTCTCCTAAACTTCAGTCCTGCATGGAGCTGGCTCCATCCTGAAGAGCTGTCTGTGGTGCATGGTCCTCTGTCAGACAGAGGTATCTTTGCGTGTCTGTCCCAAAGCTCTACTTCACCAGTTCAGAAGGACTCATGTGTGTGCTCTGCAGCTCCTGAAACGTTCTCAGGCGTTTTTAAAGACTGTGCACCCAGATTTTTCTTCACTTGAGCTCCGGGAGAAAGGAGGCTTTGTCTGCCCCACCCTGCACTTCTGTGGGCTCTCTCTTCCCAGTTCCTCTGTGCTCTGGCTGCTTTCCAGAGGGAGGGAGGAGGGAGCTGCATCAGTCGTGTGTGGATGGAAGTGGTGGTGTCAGAGCTGGAGTGATAATGGAGGAAAGGGCAGGGTGAGAAGGGGTGAGGTGGGGTGAGGGTGAAGGCTAGGCTAGCACCTCTGGAGCTGGGAGGAGTAGGGGAGCACAGCCCTGCCCGGTTGTGCAAGCCAGGAGCCCAGGTCTGCAGAGTGCAGCCATCTGGACCCCATTAGGGACATACCAGGCTTTGTGCTGCCTCAGCTGCCTCTGCCTCTGAAGAAAGGAACCGAGACTCAGCCTTAAAGGGCCCAGCACTGCTCGGCAGCAGGGACACATGGCTGTGGGTGCTCTCAGGACAACTGAAAGGATGTGCTGGGGAAGAAAAGAGCAGGCTGGAGAATTGGTTCCCCACTCTGCCTTGCTGACAGGAGCATGTCTGTGCTCCTGGGCTCTCTCATGGTTTTCTTCCTGTCTACTCAATGTGTCAAAGGCTGGCCCCATGGAGAGCTACCCCACTGAAAGCTGGAGACACTCCTGAGGTACCTACACCTCCGGAACCCTGGCTAGCAGTGAAAGAGAGAAGCAGGGAGAAGCCTGCTCTAGCTGCTGCCAGTACAGAGCCAGATTGCTTTGCCCAGAGAGGCCACAGTGTCCCCCGGGCTGCAGCAGCAGCAGGCCGACAGCTGCCCAGCGAGCATCACAGCAGACACCATACAAAAGCCTGTCTGGAATCCAGAGTCCTTGTGTCAGTGCCCATTGCGCTCCAGAGCTTTCTTTCCTGCTCAAAAGAGGTTCTGTGAGCTGAGCTGGAGCTGCTGGTGATGGGGCCCTTGTAGACAAGACACAGTGAGTGCTGTGCTGAGTGGTTCCTGTTAGCAGAGCTTGCTGCCTGCTGCACCCCTGTGCCCTCTGCTCTCTGAAAGTGACAGCTCCTGCTGGAGTGCCCACTGACTGTGTGCCACCCTGCCAAGTGTTTGCACAGCTGGATAGATGGATATATCTGCTGTTTCCTTTGAGAATTTGTGTGAATGTGTGCAGTACAGATGGGACCTTCTGTCCTTACTCAGGTAAATCATGTGTGAGAAGTCTGGGGCTTGTAAAAACAGGTGAGTACGTAAGAAGAATATGGCCTGATCTGCCAGGTGTCTAGGTGCTTCATGCAGTGTCACTGCACTGGAATCTTGTCTGGGTGCCAGAGTGTGGGTACAGAGTTTTAGGTATTCTTAGGTGGGTGGTGGGTGCTACATGTTCCTTCTACGTTGTGCTGATCCCTGCTGCTTCAGCTGTGCTTGAGCTCTTCCCGTTTTCATGCCTTCTCTTTTGCTTGAAGTACAAAGGTGTTCTCTCCTGTCCTAGGGAAGATGTGACCTTATCGACTGTCACCAGATAGCTGCTTACTCTGTGCCTGTCCAGGTCTTGTGCCCAATTCTAGTTTATAAATAAACATGTTGATCAGTATTGAAGTTGTTCCCAGCTGCACACACATGCACTCCCTCCTCTTCTCTCCCACCTCAACTGTCTTTGTCCTTGAGGCTCAGCTTAGCTGGTAGAAATCCTTTTGTCTTTGCTCTGATGCCCACAAGTCATCAGAAAGTTGCTGTGGTGTGTCTGGTTGCAGACGGAATTTTTCATTCATCGTGTTTAAAGACCACAGGAGCAGGTCTGCTCTGAGGTTCTTCCTCTCTTGCTTCCATGCTGTTCTCGAGTGCTCTGTGGAACATGTTTCTTCTTTTTACATCCTCTCTGGAGCTCTCTCATTCGTTCATCTCTTTTCACAAGTCCATGTTTTCTTATGGATAGTATCTCAGTCTTAATTGGTCCTCTTTTATGCTTCACTCCATTTCTCTTCTTTCTTTTCCAGATAAACATCAAAGCAAACACAACTTCCTCAGCATTCAAGCTTCCAGCTTTCAGTCTCTTGTGGGTTTTTCAGTATGTTAAGAGCCAGCATTCTTTGCCCTGTGAATCCTCGTTCTCCAGACTGTGGCTGGTCCTGCCTTCTCAGGTCACACAGCACAGGGCAGTCCTAGGTCCGACATGTCTGCATGTGTGTCTGCATTGTATGGCACAGGTTAGCACATCAAAGACAGAGCATCCTGATGAACACAGCTGCCCCAGGACAGCTGCTTGAAGCTAAAAGAAATAAGGGGACAACAGAGATGGAGGAATAAGAGGGTTGTGAGTAGGCAGGTGAACAGGCAGGTAAAAGTGATCATCAGGCATGGCTCAAAAGGGTCACATTCTCCTAGGCTGAGGGGTGAGTGACCTTGGCATGCAGCTGTCCCTGCAGCCTGCCCTCTCCACACGTGTCCCCTGCCGTTTAGGTGTTACCATCCCGGTGCAGCACTGGCAGAGTGTGGTGTATCCCAGCACAGCCTAACCAATGTGCAGACTACTGTACAATCTCGTAGTCCTGAACAGGTAGTCTGAACACTGGGCAGACGGAGTGGAGCCTCTGGATCTGCTCTCCAGCTACCAGCAGCTTGTAAGTCCTTTTCTCTCCCTGCTTTTGGGATGGGGTTTTGGGGACCGTGCTGGGATGAAAGGAAGTCCAAGTCCTGAAGGAAAACACATCCTCCTGTGGCAACTGGAAAGAAGTACTTTCAGTTTGGAGCAAGCTTCCAAGCTCTGTCCTTTTGCGGTGCTGGTGCCAGGCTGGTACCTGGCTTCCACCTGGGGTATGCTGCACCTTTTTAGAAAGAGAGAAGAAAGCAGGGAAAAATTAATTACTGCTGTTCAAGGAGGAGATGCTGGGAAGTTCTGGCTGTCACCCAGGTGTGCAGAACTTGTTTTGTTCAGCACCTTTTCTTCCCTGTGGAGCTGTGTGGGAGGACTCCCAGGCCTCATGCACCCTCATCTCCGTCTGCCCAGTCCTGTCCCATAGATCAGCCCTTTGCCTGGGCTCCGGAGCAGTCAGGACCAGCCTTTGCTTCCGAACTCTCCAAGGCAGCTTTGACCCACCTTGGCCAGTTGCCCTTGCAGCTCATCTCAGGCCACGGCAGGAGCAATCCACATCTCCTCTCTTTCAACCCCCATTATGTCTGGCATTGCTGAGCCTCCCTCCCTCTTCTCGTTTTCGCTCCCTCCCTTCTTGCTTCCCTTCTGTCCTTCTGTCTCAATTGACGTGGCAGTAGAAAGCTAACTAGACTCGAGGGAGGAGCTTGCTGGCTGCTGGGAAGGCCGGAGGCTGGCAGGAAGCAAAGGCAGCTGAGGGCTGGGGTTGTGCGGGGGAAAGGAAGCGTCCCTGCCCGCTTGGATGCTGGAGGAATGCTGCTGGCTCTGGCGCCTGCTCCGTGTAGTGATTCCAGATGTCAGCCCCTGCGGTCTGCTCCCTCTCCCTGGTGCTGCAGGGATAAAGAGGGCTTTATGTGCATCACACGGCCCCTGTCTCTCCTGTGGATGTTGGTGATGGTTAAGATTTGTGGCCAAAAACACGAACGCCCAGAAGTTCCACTTTGGCTCTAAGCATGCACTGGGGAGTGGTAAGCAGCCTCCTGTTCTTGGAGGTGTGCAACACTTTGCATTTGTGTTGCACTTAACCACATCAAAGAAAGTCAAATAGTTGGGGTGGTTCCTGTCTGCCATGGCACCGGGACTGATGTAAAAAGAAATGCCTGCTTGTCCTTTGCAAGGGCTGGTGTGCATTGCTGTCACCTTTGAGAGGTCTTGGGCACTGTAGCCCCTCTTAAGCTGCTCAGTTTCTACCTGTGCAGTGGTTCCCAGAGCTGCACTTTTCTGCAGGGCTGACTCTGAACAGCATTTCAGCTGATGTGACTGAAGAATCTTGATTTTTGTGCCAAGGAGTTGATTGCCGTTGCTGTGCTTGCTGAGCCAGCAGTAATGGTTTTGGTTCATCACTTAAGTCCAGGCCTAGTGCATGTAGAGCTTTTGAATTAAATCAGCTTAAAATCTTAGGATGTGTGTTAAGTTATAGCAGTGCAACGTCCTGGTGTAAACAAGCCCTTACAGCCTGCTTGGAGCAGTGGTTGCTTCGTCCAGTAAATTCTGCTCTGGGGGTAAAGGTTCAGTCGTCCAGGAGGGCTGTGTTTTGGAAAGGCGGTCTCAGGGTGCAGGTGTTTTGTGGTGGTACTTAGGGCTTGCTGGAGGACTCCCTGTTCCTCTAACATCTGGTTTCTTTGCAAAGACAAGAAGCAGAGATGGTTGGTAATGTCGCAGTCATGGGGGTGTTGTGGTGGTTTGGCTCAGCGCTTGCTGTCCAGGACTGTTGGCTGTTGTCAAAGACTTCTTCCCAGTAAACCTGTCCTGTGCCTGTATCTGTGCAGTTTTTATCATCAGTTATTATGGTAACACTTTTTAATTGGAGTTCTCTTGTGGAGTTCCCAAAGTGCTGTATGTTGGTTTGACAGGACTCAGATGAAGCTCCAGGCAGCTCTGGGGCAGCTTTGATGTCCCAGAATGCTTTACACCTTACAAGAAGGAAAGACAATGAAGAGGTTTAAGCAAGATGCATTTCTCCAAATTTCACACAGCTTCCAGACGAAACAATGGCAGTGCTCCTTCTCCCATGTCGACAGGTCCTGTCTCTGTGCAGGAGGTGTTTGTGATAACAGCTACAGGCAAATCTTTAATGAGTTTATTTGTGTTCTAAATGCAAACTGAGACCTAATAATTCTGCCAATTACTTACTTGTACTGCGAGTGTCAATTTCCAACCTTAGGGGAGCCCACACAGGCATCTGTTGGCTTTGGTTCACATGCATCTAAGAGTAGGAAAATTTAACTTGCTGTTGAGGCAGTTGAGTGGAGGAAATGCTTTGAGTCAGGCTGGCTTGCTGCCTGATGAATTTTGTGAACCTCTTGTAGGTTATTACCTACAGGATAGCAAGAGATAATTCAGATAATGGTGCAAACCAGTGCTGTCTCTGCCCAAGACCAGTTTCTAGACTCCACGAGGAGATTGTAGCCACATCAGGCTGCAGCTGCAGTGCTACTCTTTCACCTCCACCTATTGTGCCTCACATCCCAGAGCCGGAATGGCGAGTGGATCCTGGTCTCCTTCCTGGCCACATGCATTGTCCTCCGTGGCTAGATGCAGGGCACGGAGCCGGGTGCCGCATCTGCGTGGTGCTGGCAGCATGGAGCAGCCCTCTGGTGTGGGTCCCACCTGTGCCAGCAGCTTGCAGCCATCTCCATCTGCAGCTCTCCATGCAGGCAGCACCCCTCCCACTGGAGCAGCAAATGAGGGTAGCCAGTCCCACGCCTACACTCCCTAGCCAGCACAGAGCATCCAGATGTTGCCCATCCTTGGCCTCATGGCTCTGCAGATGAATTTGCACTCAACAGGCACATTTTTCATAACTAAGGCTCGGTTGCTGAGAGAATTTTGTCTGATTCTTTTTTTGTCCTTCTTACAGATGATGTTGTACATAAGATGATATCTTATGAGCAACATCAGCCTCTTGGGATCAGGCTGAGGGCTTTCAAAATAGTATTTCATAAACTGCTTTCCCATTTCAATGTGTGCTGGCTCTTCCTTCTCCTCTTCATCCTCTGGAAAGCTAGAGAGAGAAGCCCTTTTCCCCTCTTGGCCAGGATGCTATTCAGCCAGAGCACATACTGCCAGATTGCTAACATATGGACAGAGGAGGACTCAGCCAGAGTTTTGAGAGGCTCAGCCCTTAGCAGCTCATTCCACACTTTCCTGTCTCTACTCTCAGGAAATGAAGTCACAGTGTTGATGTAAAACATGCTGGGTTGAAATCTGAGAAGCTGGAAAGCCTGAAGTGGTGGGGGACTAAGAGGGGAAGAGGTGAGGGGAAATGGAGTGCAGCCCAGGCTGGTTGTGGTGTGCATTGCCCTGCTGCAGACGTGGGCTGGGGGTTTCTTGCCTTGCATCAGTGTCCTCCATTTGATTGCTCTCCCTGCCTCAGAGTCTGAGCACTAATGTTTTACGTTGTACAACAGATACAGGCCTCTTGCCTCTGGTGTATGGAAAGATCAGCACTTGGTCTTGATCATTCAGCAGCATTTATTTATGCAAGGGCTTGGAAGGAGTGAAAGTCAAAAGCTTGTCAAAGAGCATGTATTTCCACATCTGGGACAGGAGATTCCCTTACCTTCTTGACTTTTTCTCCTGAAGAACAAGGCCACTGCTGAGTTTCTATGGAATGGTTCTAATGCAGAATGATTTTTCTCAGGCAGCTTTAATATGAGGTATTTTATTAGTCCAGAGGCTCTGGGGTGGACTCAGGGGGTTCTGTTTGAGTTAGACTGCAGTGGGGATGGTCTGTCTTGCCTAGGGACTTAGCAGTTGGTACACTTCGCTTCCAGCTGCTTAATTCAAATTAAACCAGCAGAATAATGACCCAGAGTCATAGACAGCTGGAAGCTGTTCATGACTTATGGAACCTGAAGTGGTCTGCGTGACTCTGAACCTGGTAGCTGGCTGACAGAAGTGCAGTCACAAGAATGCTCACTCACCTCTCATCTGGACTGACCAACGGTATTAAAAAGTCCAGGAGAATTTGCTCGGAGGATGTCCCCTGCCGGTAGAGCCTGGCCTGCCTGGGAGAGAGTGGAGAGCTGCGCAGCTGCCCGGGTCACCTCTGCTGTTTTCTACATGCTGGCCTGAGGTATATTCCTGGTGCATACATTTCCTAAGTGGCTGGGCAAGTTTGGTCTTCAGGGCACGTCCGAGCTGTGCAGGGTCTGGTATCTTTAGCAAACCTAAGCCGATCTAACCAAAACCGAAGAGGCTGCTAGGCTGCACTTGCCACCCTCTTGAGTGTTTGAGCTCAGCGGCTTCGTCATCCTGACCTGCGCTACGGGATCCCTGCTCACTGGCTGTTTTCCATGCTTGTTTCCCCTGGGAGCAGTCACGTTTTGTTGTTTCCAGCCAAGAGACATCCACAGACAGGAGGAGCTCGCAAGGGGACAGTCGCAGGCATGCTCGCACACGAAGCAGGCTTCGTTTCTCGCTGTCTCGGGCAGCCGCATGCTGCCTTCCGACACCAGGGTGCTGGCTCCCGCTCCTGCTGCGCTGGGGAGCGGTACCCGGCCGGAGCAGGGCGTAACGAGCAGGGCCTGCAAACAAGCTCCCCTCTGTTCATTTGCTGTAGGCCCAGGCCTGACACCGAGCGAGGAGAATGATGTCTGACTTAGGTCCTGACTGCACATAGCAAAATTAAGACAGAGTTTGTTTGTTGAGGGGTGATACTAACGTGAAAAACGTCGAGGTTGGCCGTTTATGTGCTTTGTTCTATGTTCAGCTGAAGGTGCCTTGTGAGAACCAGACTGGAGGGTTGTGAGTGCAGTTACTCTGAAAAATGGGTCCCTTGAAACTGAGGCTGGTCAGTGAGTTTTCAGGCCTTGACCAGACAGTGACCTGTCCGTCTCGCCTCTGCTCCTGGTGGCTCGCAGCGTGCCATTGTCGTTAATGAGCAGAGGAGGTCTTCAGTAACCCTGCAGTAACATGTAATCAGACCTGCTTTCCGACCTTCTGTTGTGTAATTAAAACGTTTAAAGGGTCCACAGTAGCCAACAAGAGTGTAGGACAGTGACAAGATGAAGTGAAAAAGTCAGCTTTAGTGAAGAGATGATTTCTGGTTGATATTGCTCAGAACTTCTGTGTCAAACCAGGTTCTTCAGCTTGTTTTCTCTTGAACCTGCATGTAGTGATTACAAGTAAAATGCTGAGGTGGCAGCAGTGGGGCTGTGAGGGCTGCTTGCCCTCCCTGGAGGTGTTCAAAAAAAGACTGGATGGGGCACTTAGTGCCATGGTCTAGTTGGTTGGATGGGGCTGGGAGATAGGTTGGGCTGGATCAGCTTGGAGGTCTCTACCAACCTGGGTGATTCTTTGATTCTCCCCATAAATGCTGTCTGAAGAATGGGGCTGAGGAGCCTTTCCCAGGCACACCTGCTCTGGGTGTCAAGTGGCTGGTGAGAGTCTTGGTGCTGACTGACCTCTTGCTGGGAAGAATGAGAACTTTGATGCTGACCCCTAGCCTGAGGGAAGTGGGACAATGCCATGCATTAACTCCTGATGGAGTTAATGAGGCAGGCTCGTTGGGCCATGTCACAAAGGTGTTCAGGAAGTACAAAGCCCTGTTCCTAGTTCCCTTTTCTCACAGGCTTAAGGGGCCAGAGGATCTGGGTTGAGAATGTCTCTCTGGTGGTGCAGGGGCTCTTTTGCTGGTTGACTCCTCTGTGCTGGCAGAGTAGAGGCTTGGTTGGAGCAGTGAGTGACTGGTTTCTGATCCCTTTTTCAGGAGAAGGAGAAGAAGTACATGTTACCAGTGGATAACCTGAAGCTGCGTGATGTGGAGAAGGGCTTCATGTCCAGCAAGCACATCTTTGCTCTCTTCAACACTGAACAGAGGTATGCTCACATCTCAACATGCCAAGCTGTGGAAGCTTTATTGCATCAAGTCTGTTGAAGGACAGACTTTATCCAATACTAGATGGGAGAGAACAGACACAAGTGTTGAGGAACAGCTGTCCAGGAGAGGTATGTGTTTCCAAGATGATGGAAGACTTCCAAAAAAAGAAGTGTGTCTTAACTTCTTTTGGTCTTCCACTGTCATTCTTCACCAGTATGTAGTTATGATCAATGATATAGGAGAATGAACAGGGAAAGCTGTAGGAGGCTGTTGGACTTGGCCACCTGGGTATCCTGAGACCAAAATTGAAAAGGGAATCTCTTGTGTTGAAACTGGGGCTTTTAGGGCAGGGCTAAAGGCTCAAGGTAGTAACACAGGCAACTGACTAAGGGCAAAGTTGTTCATGAAAACTAAAAATTCATGAGAATGCTAGCAAGACACTAAGTATCTCTACCTTAAAATGATTGGAAAGTTCCTTGGGCATTGACTTATTTGCCAAATATGAGCAAATCTGTCTTGTGATGGAGAAGAACTAAGGGTTTGTCTTTCAGGAATGTTTACAAGGACTACCGGCAGCTGGAGCTGGCCTGTGAGACCCAGGAGGAGGTGGATAGCTGGAAGGCTTCCTTCCTTCGTGCAGGAGTCTACCCAGAGCGTGTTGGGGTAAGTTGCAACCACAGTGGCAGGATGAGAAGGCACACAGCCTGTGTCTTGAGAAGGGTAGCTGCATCCTCTTATGTTAAAAATCAGTCAATTGAGGCTTTTCCTTGTTCCTGAGATGAGGATATTTGGGAACCAGAATTTAAGCTTTTGGTATGTCCTGGTGTTTCCTTTAAGGAAACTTAGGGTGAAGTAACTGGCCACTTCAGATGGGAGATAAAGTAGCCAAAGGTTGCCTTGATAAACCCTTCTAGCTCTCTTGCTTTGTGGGCATCGAGTTCCCAGTGTGAGTGGGAGCTGCCTATCCACTGGGTGGTCTGTGTCTGCTGAGCAAAGGCACCAGTCCCTTTCCACGTGCGCTTACCAAGAGTGGTCCTTTGGCATTTTCTTTTGTGTGGCAGATATCTTCGTGTGCTACTTGTAACAAGGCCTCTTATCTCTTCCCTTAGCCTTGTCCCACCGCACTTGCTGTCAGCATTATGCCTTGCTTTAAAAGGCTGTTCTAGAGAAGGGTTGCACAGGTGCCTGTTCAAAGCCTTCCTCTTCCTCTGTGACAGGAAGCTGCTGCAAACAGCAGTCACTGGAAAAGTACTAATTAGAATCTGTTTGTATTTGTTGTTTCTAATAGACCTCTTGCATTCGTCTTTCCTGTTACACTTGAAAATTGGGGGCTTTGTCTCTTTTTTTCCCTGACAAACTGATGTGGCATTAACAGCATTAGGGATTGGACCTTAACAATGACAAGATTTCAAACTGGCTTTGGACCAGTCAGGGCCTTTTAAACACACGCTGGTAAAGGCCATGTGCCACCTCTGGGCGTGCAGGTGGGAGCACTGCTAGGCTGAGTGCCTCAAGCCCAGCCTAACAGATAGGAAGCAGCCCTTGCAGGTAAGTAAATTGCCGTTTGCCAACACTGCATTGGAAGGGGATCCCGCCCAGATTTCCAGTTCAGCAAGATAGGGCACACACTCCTCCAGGCCAGTCCAGGTCTGTGTGCACTTCCAGTGGGACTGATTGGTTGCTGTGCAGTGCACTTATGGGATCTTCTCCAAATTCTGCGACCAACTAAGTCTTCTTCTATTTTTTTTGTCCCTTTTTGTTTTAATTTTTTCCACATATGCTCAAACTGGCCTGCCAGGACAAGGACAAAGTAAGTCTGACCTTATCTGCCTGTGTTGCCCCCTGGGGTTCTCACCAAGTAGTTCTCTCTTGTTTTACCTTTTGACACGGTTTCCTGAGAGGCACTTGCTTGTCTCCCTCTTGGTACTTTCTGTTGAATCACTGCTGTTTCGTTTCATTCTTGGTTTCAGTTTTCCTTTTTATTTTTTTTTTAATTCTTTTTAATTCACCCTTTTTGTGTGACTGAATCTTGTTGCAAACTTATCTTGGGGGTTTCGAGCTTCATCTTTTTAAGTTGTCCTGTTTGACATCCACCTCCTTTACTTCCTCTCTCACTGAGACTTTGTATTCCTTCATTATGTAGGATCCTCCCAGGAACAGTTCACATGAACAAAAGAAGTTGCCCTTTCTCATATGTTTTTCTTCCCCAAAACAAAAGCTAAGCAATTTCCTACACTGCTGCAGATCCTTCAGACTGGGACAATTCAAAAGAAAGCTTTTTTCTTTTTAAAATCAAGGGGCTTGGGGTTGTTTTGGCTTTTTAAACAAGCACGGAGAAAGAGAGCAGTCTTTGGTGCTTTATTGCTTTGAAACTGATCCCAAATGGATGAGCCTTGGTGGCTGCTTGTTGTCAGACATCACGGTCTGGGTTTTATCTCACAGAAAGGTAAACAATGCATTTCAGGCAGACAGGAAGAAATTCTTCTGCTTGGCATGAAAGAATTATGACATATGATGCAGGATTTGCAGTCAAAGTGGTCAGGAAGCTTTTCTAATTTATTCCATCTGCTTGCAGTCTGACTGAGGTGAGGAGAATTACTGCACTCTGTATCAGTTTCCTCATTTATATAATGAGGATAAAGATGCAGTGTGTCAGAGCCTGCAAGGCTTCATTTATGGTGATTCCCAAGTCTAAACTCAATCTGGCCATGGAAAACACAGCTCAGATGAAGAATCTTTCACAAAGCTATTAACATTAAAAGCAAAAATGCAGCTTTGAATATTCGCTAAAGCCTTAACTTGCGGCTGTTGTTCAGGGGCCTCATTGCCTTTCACCTTTGTGTGAGAGCAGCTTTACTGTTAAAGCTTCTCAGATCTGGCTGGAGAAGTGCAAAATGTATGTTTCAAGTTTTACTGCATGTGCTTCCTGCTTGTTCCCTCCTTCTCTTAGCTCTCTCTGGTTTTGTGTTACACTGCAGAACCGATCTGTTTCTCTTGTTCTCTGCAGGCCAGTGAAGCAGAGGAGAATGGGTCAGACAGTTTCATGCACTCCATGGACCCTCAGCTGGAGAGACAAGTGGAAACGATCAGGAACCTGGTGGATTCCTACATGGCAATTGTCAACAAAACCATCAGAGACCTCATGCCGAAAACAATCATGCACCTCATGATAAACAATGTACTTACTACCACGTGGCCAAGGGAGCTGGGGAGGCAGAGAAGGGGAGAAAACAGGGTGGGAGAGAAGGGGTGAAGGAGACTGAAGGCAGCTTGGAAGGAAGGAGAGGTGAGGATAGGACGGAGTGTTTGGGAAAGACAGTGGACACTGATTCCCTCTTGTGATTGTTTGCAGACCAAGGACTTCATCCATTCGGAGCTGCTGGCCAACCTGTACTCCTGTGGCGACCAGAACACGCTGATGGAGGAGTCTGCAGAGCAGGCCCAGCGGCGTGACGAGATGCTGCGCATGTACCACGCCTTGAAAGAAGCCCTCAACATCATCGGGGACATCAACACCAGCACCATCAGCACCCCCATGCCCCCGCCAGTGGACGACTCTTGGCTGCAGGTGCAGAGCGTACCGTCTGGACGCAGGTACCAGAGGCTCAGGGGGAGAGCCCCACAGACCTGCCTGATGCCTCTTTGGTGGCTAGCTGGGGCCTCCTACCAAGATAGGGAGTCCTCCTCTTGCCCTCTGCTCCCTGTGCATGAAGAGTTCTGAGGTTTGTGTTGGGAGGCTCCTTGAAAGCTGTCTAGGGCTGCTATGCCTTTACAGAGGTGGTGGAGGCTTCTAAGCCTTTGGGTTAGATGGGACCTGAAGTAGCTATGAAGGCAACATGAAGCCTGGTGTGGCCCTTGAAAGCTAAAGGATGATGCCAAAAGCGACATGAAGCTGAAAGAAGGACCACTAAAGACAGCATGTGGGGACCAGATGCTGCCACAGAGGGATCCCAGGCCTGTCGCTGCAGTTGAATTTCCCCATTTCTTTGCCAGGTCTCCTACGTCCAGCCCCACACCGCAGAGGAGAGCTCCTGCTGTTCCCCCCGCCAGACCTGGGTCTCGAGGCCCAGCTCCTGGACCACCTCCTGCTGGTGGGGCCACGCTGGGTGGTGCCCCCCCTGTGCCCTCCAGGCCAGGTGCCTCTCCTGACCCCTTTGGACCCCCACCTCAGGTTCCTTCTCGGCCTAATCGAGCTCCTCCTGGTGTTCCCAGGTGAGTCCCAAATGCTGCTCTGCACGTGGGCTGTGTGCGGTTTTCAGACAGCAGCCAGGGCAGTGCTTAGCCTGTCTGGGCCACGGGAGAGTGGAGTGCATGATGTGGTTACTGTCTTGAGCTATGTAAATTTGGCTTGCAGGCAGAGGTATTTTTGTCCACTGAGATTTTACTGTACAGATGTGGCAATGCCAAGGCAGCTCTTGGGAGCAGAGGGGCACCTCTGCACTGAGCAGAGCTTGAGGAAAGAGGGCTGTGTGCCCGAGGGCTTTGTTAAAGCAATCATGCTGATGCCTCTGCTCACAAGGGAGAAAGTGGTCACCAGAACAATCGTAAGACTGGAGTGACAGTGAACCTTTCCAGGAAGTTTGCCTCTGCACAGAGCTCCCCAAAGTCTGAAACTTCCCCTTTCCTCCTGGCTCAGAGTTCTTCAAGATGGAGTTGGAGAGACCTTCATCAAAGCAGTTTGGATGGGTTTTGGCTAGGAGAATATTGCAGGGCAGTGGGAGTTTTTAGGTGCTTTTGTTGCTTCTTTAATCAACTTGAACATTTTCCAGCCTAGAGGGTTCAAGTCAAATGGCTTTGCTTTCCATTAGGAAACTTAATTCCTTTCCTGTTCAGTCCCTTCAGACACACTTCAACACAGTGATAAAGGACTTTTCCATGTGCAGCTGAGCATGTGTTCCTGAATAGGCCTTAGGAAGCAGCCTAGAGCCAGGAATGCTTTTGTGATGGGTATTCGGTCTGCCCGTGTTCTCACTCCTACCTGGTGCTGCCAGACTGGGGGGAAAGTGTTCTCTGCCAGGCTGTATCCATCCTTGAGGTGGATGAGTCCCAAGAAGTTACAGACCAGCTTGGTGTGTGCAAATGGTTTTACTTTCTAGGTGCCTTTGCCCCAGTCTTCACATGCATCTTGATGCAGCTCCCACTGCCACTTGTGTGCACATGCCTCAGTGTTGGCCTAGGAGCTGCAGTCCTGTTGGTGGCACCTATGGATGTCAGCATGCTTCTGCTATGTCCTTTGGCTCTCAGTGTTTGTGACCCTGCTTTTCCATGTACTGTTGCTTTGTGCTTTTGTTTTTAGCATAGTTATGCTTCTTTCTGTCTCCATCTTCTTTCACTCAGTTTAATTTCTTCACTCATGAAAAATATTCTATATACCAAATCATCATGGTAGGATTTCCCCAACAAGCTGGAATGAATTGGCCTTTTTTGAAGAAGTCTGTCACAGCCTGTCTGAATGGCTTCTCTGCCTGGAGCATGAAGGGGAAGGGTTCAAGGGGAAGGTAGGGAATAGTACAGGAGCGGAGGAAGAAATGGATTCATACTTAACTCAGCCATCCCTTGCTTTAGAGGGAGAGCTGGTAGGTTGGACTGCATGCTACTGTCTGCCCTGATCTGGAGTTAAGAGTGTAATTCCAGAAGCTGTGAAATGATGCTCATTCTCTGATCCCCCTCTCTGATTCTTCCAGTTGTTCATAGACTCCTCCGGATCCTGATACCAGCTTGTCATTTGAATTCACTGGTGACTGGAGAATTTCCAATGACAAGGGACTCTTTCCCTTCCTCTCCTGTATATAGAATAAGAATGTTCCCTGCTAGCACTCGGACTCGAGTCCTTCTGCCATGGGTGAACGGATGCCATCTCCATCGCTCTTTTCTAACACCCATCTTTTCCCTTGCTAAGGGGCTACACTATTGTGTGTGTGAGGAGCAAAGCTCTTGAGCTGGTGTCATCTGGTGAACTGGAACTGCATGGTGGTGGCTGGATGATTCTAGGAATAGACAAGTGTCCCTCTACTTTGCTCATAAACATAGTTCTGTAGGCACACTTCCATGTGTAGACACCACATGGCACCTTTCTGGTTTTCCTGTATAACTAAGGACACTCAGAGCAGGACTTTCCATCCTGCCTCTGTAATCTATTCAATCTGCTGTGGAAGTCCATATTGCCAAATACACACCTTTGGGAGCTGGAAGTTAGAAACGATGTAAGGGCCTGTCTGTGCCACAAAGGACTGCATTTGGAATAGATGTCTGTTGGAGCTAAGCAGAAGAATTTCCTCTGGGAAAGAAAATGATGAAGGAACTCCAGGTATTTAGGCTCTTCAATTTAAAATAGTTTTATAGAAACTGCAGTGTCAAGCTAGGGGATAAAATAAGAGGGTTTGTGAGATTAACAGCCATTGGAAAAATCTCTTGAAGGCATTAATGAGTTCTTCATTCTTTAATGCATCCAAGGAAGAAGATGCAAAAAACATCCCTGTAAGCACAGCTTCACAGAGCTTCACGGCTTGAATTCTTCAGGAGGTTAGAGTAGCTGATCTCATGATTGTGACCTTCACAAATATAAGACTTCACCTGCTTCTTCCCTATTTGGGTGCTCAGGACTGCACATGTTTCCTGAGCTGTTTGTTTCAGCTCTAGCGTTCAGTATAGTCAGGAGGCAGGAACCTTCAGTGGGAGCCAAGCTGCCATCGCCCAGCTGATGGGATATCTAGGTCTAGTACTGCTCAACAGGTGTGGAAATCAGCCTGGATGTGTGAGGGGACTTGATGGGTGAGTGAGCAGTGGGCTGGTAGGTGTGTGACATCTTTCGACACCCCCCTATGCACAGCAGGGTTCTGGATGCCTGCAGCGGTGAGGCTGTGGCCGTGTGTGTGAAGTCCTGCACGGCAGAGTGCACCTCTCCTCAGCACTGCACTCTGGTGATGTGTCCTGGAGAGGGAGGTGTGCATGTGTCTCTGTTCCACCTTCCTGACAGTCTGCGTGGCCTCTGCCTTGAACTGTCTGAACTGCCATGTTGATTTCATGTTGTCTTTCAGAATCACTATCAGTGACCCCTGAGGACTGGCAGCCACGGTACGTTTGCACTCTCCCTGCAATGCATGGAGTCATTGTGTTCCCATTCTCCCTTCCTTGGTTCTGCAGCTCTCCTCTGCTGCCTAGTTCTTGTATTAGCAACAGAGTCCCTTGTCCAGTGAACCAGCTCTGCCAGGATCTCATGAAGGGAGGAGTCTTGAACAGGAAAACTGGCTCGTCAGAGAGAGCAGCTGCCTGAGCTGCCAAATGGAGAAAGCCTCAGTACCTGCTTTAAGGTCACTGGAGGACCCTTTCTCTGCTTCCAGGCAGATGAGGTGGGATGGGGGAAGGAGCTCTGGCAACAGGGTCTAAACGCTGTGTGTCTTTTGTTTGGCTTGTGTCCACGCTGACTGGGAGATCAGCTGAATGAACTCTGCTTTGATTTGGTTTGTCAAGCTCTGGTAGGACCAAGATAGAGACTTGGGGAGCTGTTAGTTCAGACTCCTCTTCTTGTATCCTAATGTCTGGCTGGAGATGTGCTCCCCATCCTCACTGTATCCCTAGTGCTCATGGAAGGCAGGAGGAGTTTGGATCATTAATATCAGGGTAACTCTGGCATGGAATGTTCCCTGTTATCCTTGTGTTCCATCATCACAAAAGGAGTCTCCCTTTACTTGTTCTTTACTTGACCCTTTACCTTCTAGGTTACTCTTTTCCTTCTGTTCAAACTCTCCTCTACCTCCTGCCCCCATGAGAGGAAAGGGTTTAGTGATCCATATCCTGAGCTTTTGCCTGTTTCCTTTCCTACCTCTCCCTGCATTTTGTTCGGTGATGTAGCAGGGCACTGGGGCAGGCCCCTGTGTAGTGTGCTGGCCCAGCAACTCTGAACAACCCTTCCCTGCCCTGTAGATGCTGAGAGTGTGAAGAGGGAGTTCAAGCAATTTCTGAGTCCCTTTCCTGGGAACCTTCAGCCCTTATTGACAGAGGGTTAGAGAGAGCAGAACAGGGCAGGTGTGTGTGGGGGGTTTGAACCTTTTCTTCCTTTGTGGATGCTGTTTTTTGCAGTGAAAGGGGCTGACTGGGAGAAGTGCAGCATAGCAGGTCCTGTAGATTCCCTTGCTGTTGGTTGTGGCAGAGACAACTGGAGGTGGGGAGCGTGCACTGAAGTCCTTAGTAGGAATCCTTAATTGGAAGAGCAGAAGCTTAAGCCCTTGTTCCTGGGCAATGGGGTTCAGATCTAGCCCCCATCTTGCAGCAGCTGATGTTTGTTTCTGCTGCATGTAACTGCAGCTGGAGCCGAGAGGTGCCACATCACATCAAACTGATGCAGTGGTTGTTTAGTGATTGACATCATCTTTAAGGATGCCATCTGTCAGCCCTCCTCACTGATGACATGGTGTAGAGGCCTTGGAGTCATCAGCAGTTTTGTCCATACCATGTCTGCTGCAGACAGCCCTAGAAAGATGTATTTTGGTGAACAGCCTTGGGAAAGAGGCTTGCCTGGTGTTTGTACCCTCAATCTGGGACTCGCTGCTATGGGGCATTCTGTTCTAAACCTAGCATAAAGAGCACCAAGGAAATAAAAATTAGAAACAAAACCAACACCAAGACCCTCAAACAACCCAAACTCCCCACCTGAACCCTTTACAGCCCAAGGGAATACATGTAATGTTCCACTGTCTCTTAGGGCCTTTATTCTAGCCAGGCTCAAACTAGCACAATCAGCATTACTCCCTGTTAGCCTGCTCACTCCTAGAGCTCAGTGTTCTAGTCTGGCTGCCCCCGCGAGCAAACTTTGTTCCTTCCTGTCCCGGCAAAGGAAGGTGCCTTTTCAGTGATGTAAAAGGGCTTGGCTGGCAATGTAGTGAGACAGTTTGAAGCAGTGTTTCAAGGGTAAATTCTGCTTGAGAGACTTCTGTACCATTTTATTCTGGGAGACAATTTTCAGCCTTCTCTAACCAGCTTCTGCAAGTGTCTCCAGAAAACCAGAGCAGAGACACAACCTGTAATGTAAAACAGTGACAGCACTTCCCCCTAAAATGCTCTGAGTGCTTAAAGAAATATGTATCTGCAAAAATCAATCCTAGTGCATTACAAAACAAACAGCAGTCTGTATGCCTGCAAATTATTTGTGCTCCTTTCAGCCCTGCTCATTCTGGCAGGATCGGGTGGCCTCCCTTGGCAGCACACGTTACACAGTCCAGCAGCTTCAGGAGTCCTCTTCATGTAAGCCCAGGGAGACTGTTAACACAACTTGTTCAAACCTCTGAAATGCAAACAAGTTCTTCATGCTTTTCCAAAAACATCTTCTAACATCTGTGATAGTACAACAGCACTTCCCTGAAGGCTGAGCTGAAGTTTTGTAAGGCTTTAACTGAAGTGCTATTGCCGTTGCAATGAGAGTAGGAACCATCAGGTGGTGCAGCTGCATTTACACCATGAGCACCCTTCAGAGACAATGCTCAGACTAACAGTACTTTTTGTCTGTAGGCTTCTTGAAGCCTGTAGTCGGAGCCTGAAGTGGTCATTCAAGTAAAGAGCTGAGAGAGGAGCAGTTCCTCACAGGAAAATGATTCTAGAGCACTTAATCCATGCAGAGGGCAGATATGTTGCTGCCCACCTACCTCCCTAAAGTACCTCCCAGCAGAAGAGCTGAAATGGAATGGAGTTGCAACGACCAAAGTTTATTTTATTAAAGCTGCATTGCTGAGTACTAGAGATAGAGAACTGAAAGGAGCAAGCTTGCCCCTAGTGTCAAAAATCAGCGTGGTGACTTATTGGAACTGGGAGCCTTGGGCTTGCAGTAACCTCAGGGGCAGGGGAGGAAGGTGCTCCTCCCAACCAGCCAAAAGCCTCTGGCAGCAGCACATCTCAGAGGACCCCATCCATGCTGTGTGACTGTCATGTGCTTCATACAGGAGCTCATTGTTGTCCATGCTTCTCAACTCTCATTCCAGAGCTAGTGCACTCACTGGCAGTAAATCTCTGCACTTCCAAATTCCAGGGGCAAAGCAAAGCTCGCTGCAGCAAGTTGCTTTACTTGGTTGTCCGTGCAGTGTGGAAAGGCCAGCATGAGGCTGCTGTGGAGCTGAGTCCTCCATGGTGGTTTCTGCCTCCAGTTTTATTCTCTTGCTGGCTCAGGCGAGGTGGAGAAGCATGAGTGATTGTGACTGCAATTGCTGTGCTAACCACAGTGTGTGTTCTCTTGTTTTTGTTTTCTGCTTTTTCACAGCAGAAGGGGCCCTGCCTCACCTACTCGACCCACCATAATCCGACCGGCTGAACCGTCCCTCTTAGATTTATAACTCGAGGCTGTAGACAGCTGGTGCCGAACGCTGTGCTGGTGGCTTCCCCATCCCACCCTCCCTGCCACAGTCACTCCTCTCATCCATCACACATCTCTGCCTCCCTTTCCTGGTGTGTCGTACAGCCCTAGCCTAGCGATTGAGCTCTTCGTCTCCACTCGTGTGTCTTGTATTGCTTTGTGAGCCTAGAGTAGCCTCATTCTGTGGCGTGGATCCCTGCAGAGCACAGGCTCCACAGAGACAGCAGCCACAAGGGAATCTTAAGACCAAGTGCTGTCTGCCCATCCAGTAATGTCATCTGCCTGGTCTAGCCTAGATAAGTGTCCTGCCTGCATCAGTTAGCTGTAGCACCTAGGACCGAGCTGTAGCTGTTTTCTTTTCTCGTAGTTAAGAAGACAAAAGTGTGGCTTAGGCAAAAAAAACCTCAACAAAACAAAACACGTCATAATGTGACGTCATTAGGAATAGGTTCAATGTTCTTTGTATTAGTTTGACTTCTAAGGTGCAAAAATTCACACTGGGAACAGTGCAATCAGCCTTCTATCAAAGCGGGGCAGGGAGGCAGAGCAGGGGAAGCTCAATGGACCAGCTTAGTCCTGCTAGAATGAAGGCCAAGCGCCCGCACCAGGTGCAGGCTGCAGCCGGACCTGCCCACGTGCGGCTCCCCAGTGGCTGGGGAGGTCTCCATTGCGACAGCGCTGGCTCCTGCCAGCAGTTGTCTTGCATCATCATCATTTTCGGCTGGCTTACCTGAACTCAGCAGGGAGAGGGGAGTAGTGCAGAGTCCCCCCTTGCCAACGGACTGCTGAATGTTTTCAGGGAGTTGGCTGTGCAGGTTTTGGTGGAAGTATTTCTGCTCTGAGCATATCCCTTGGTGATCCCTGGGTGCTGTGGTGACTGCTGCCCTAGCCTTTTCGTCTTGCATGTGTATCTGTTTGGAAAACTTGTAACTGTTGTTGATTTATGAGGTTTGGATTTTACTTTTCATGCTACATGTGTTTAAAAAAAACCCAAACAGCTTGAGAATCAAAAATCTGTCACCCTGCACATCTCTGGCAGAGCTGAATGAGGCACCTGTGTCACAGGCTTTCAGCCCAGCCTGATTCACATTTAAGATACCTTACTTCAGTGTTGCTCTCGATTTCTGTTGTGGATCCTCTGTTGTGCTGATGCCAGATCCTTTCTGTATTTTAATGATTGTTTTACTACTTCTCCCCCTTTCCCTTTTCTTCTTTGTTTTTCTTGTCTCTAAACTCCAGCCGGCCGGGTAAGGCCAGTCCCTCCCGCCCAGAGAGCCCAAAGCCACCATTTGACATGTAGGCTGCTCCCTCTGAGACTCTTTGCCTGCCTCTTAGCTCTTCTGTCCTGGAATGGTCTGATGCGAACCTCACACATGGCTTGTTCTGTCTGTATCTTGTGACACACACATATCAAATGTGATTGTAGTGAAACTGGGTTTGGTTTTTGTTCTCTTTCTCCCAGCTGCTTAAAGGAGTTAAGTATATTGTAGTAATGAGAAACATATCTGTACTGTTATAAATATATATATATATATATAAATATAAAAGATGAAAAATCTATGTCCAGGTGTTTAAAGCCATTTGTGCTTCCATGTGGATCTTAGGAAATACTTAAGTAGAGGAAGAATATCTATAGACATATATATATATCCACACCTCCAAAAGGTAACCAAATCCCAATGTTGCGTTTTTGAGCTGATTGTTAAATTCTCTGCTGTGTGCAGTTGGGTTGTTATTGTACTGCCCCAGACTCGTGGATGAACTGTGTCGGTGCTGGTAGTAGCTGTGATGCAGTTTGTGATCTACCTGTCACTCGTTTATTGGATGAAATAAACCTATCATTTCTGTACAAGGAAGGTCTCTATAACTAGAATAAAATCAAACCATCTCTAGCTCTTTCTCTGGGTGATTTTCAAACTGTGTTTAATTAAACCCTGATCTTTTCATCCCCTCGAGCTTAAAGCTCTATGTGCAAGCAGGTGCTGTCAGTGGCAGAGAAGCTGGAGCAGATCTGCACCAGCAGTGGTGCTCAGGAGCTGCAGCAAGCAGCTTGTCAGCTGCAGAAGTTCCTTCTCTTCAGTGTAAAGGAAAGCACCTGGAGGTGCTGCAGCAACATACAGAAGCTGGGAGCTCCGCACGCAGAACTGCTTGGTTTTTAGGTGTTTCTACCTCGGCTGCTGGTGCAACACAGCAAGTGAGTGTGGGGATATAGTTTCTCTGTCAGTCTTTTAGGCCTGCAGCTCAAGTGCAATCTACTACAGGCTGCCACACAGGGCCAGCTCCTGCCGGGAAGCTGCTTTCAGGCTGCAATGGGATTTCTTCCTGGTATAAACTGGGCACACCTGTTTGCATGCCAAAACAGTGACAGTTCCTGACTTATGCCAACAATTGCCCTTGCCCTTCTGCAGGAAGAGGTCAGGAGTGCTGGAGTTTCTGATGTAGATCACTGTGACAGTGCTGCCTGACTCAGCCCAGGAGCTCTCTTAGCTGCAGCTGGCTGTGGTACATGTGGAATCTCCTTGAAATTTGATTCTCCTAGCAGATTCTGGTGTGGATTGAGTGATTGGAGCTCTATTGCTTTCTTCCTCTGTGTGTTCTTCGCATGCTTTTGTGTTCCAACTTCAGCTTCTATGTAGCTGAAGCAACACCTGTCCTTTTCTTTTTCTTCCTCACTGGAACTGTTCTTCCACCTGTCCCTGGTGTTACAGAGCTGTTCTGAGGAACACCAGGAAGGCAGAACGCTGCCTTTGTTCACGTACATTAGAGCCTTATTTTGCAGAACCTAGAACTCTGCTCATTGTCAAAGGTGAGGTGTACAGTGATGAGGACACCAGCTACCTTGCCTAGGCTGGAGTCTCCTTGTCAGACAGTGTCCTGTTTCCACCCGTTGTTTGGTGCTTAAGGCCTTTAAAATGCATTTTTCTATTTTCCCCCCCCCCAAATCAGAGGTGCGGAGGTGGCAAAGTTACTGAATGTCAGCTGGACAGTACTTCTGCTCCTGCACTCCAGGTAAAGATGGGATCATGGAAACACTCCTAAAGGGCCTAAAGGAAACAGGGCAAAAATTAATCTGAACCTGGGACCTGGGTCTGAAATGTGACCCAACAGAAATGTCTGAGGTTTGTCAGCAGTCTGTCTACATGTAAACATTCATGAAAACTAAGGAAAACAGGGCACTGATGCCAGGGCGGGCATTCTGAATGACAGTTCATTCTTCACTTTTTTTCCTGGCCCCATTTCAAGCAATTTCTGCAGAAGACATAGAGCTGGCCACTGCCCAACTGAGTAAGTTTATTCAGAAAGCAAATCTGTAACAATATTAAGTCACCTCTGCAATGGCCTGCAGCCCATTTTCACAGGTCCTGTCGAGCAGAACACTCAATAAATATTCCATTTATAAGAATGCTCTGTATTAAATCAGTTAAATCATAGCCCTGCCCCCATTAGTTATGATACAGCTTTATGAACAGTCAGAGCTACTTCTGTGATTCTATACCCTGCTTATGAGGGCTGTACAGCATCTTACACAGGTACACTGCCTGCAGCAGCTCAAAGCCTTTCACTTGTGTTCCATCAGCAACAGCCAACACTATAAACCAGCTTCCATTTGCCCAGGGTGGGTCCACAGGGAAAGCAGGAATTGTTCTGCAGAGGCCTTTTTTGTTGTATGGGGTACCATCCAGAGGAGTCATTAAACAACAGAACAACTCAATCTGCTTCTGGATGAGAAGAAAACTCTCTGGTTTGCTAGTGTAAGCCTGACTGGCCTGGACACAGAAGAAATGAAGGGTGTCACTTTTTCTTGCTGACGAACACAGCAATTGGTATCTTTCTGTACCTGCAGCTCTGTTATCTGGACAGGGTGGCAAAACAGGGGATGTGCTTCTCCAGGCACAGGCTCCTGTCTTTAGGGCACAGAGCTGTGCCAGGGCCCTTTATCCTCCACTGCTCAATCTAGCCATTCTAGGAACAAGCAATTCCTGCCTGAGAGGCAGATTTTCTGGCGGGTTATCCACATGCAGTTCACTTCACCACTAGCTCACCCAAGGAATTTGCTTTGCTGCTGCTTCAAGGGACCTTCTCCTACCACCATGGTTTGTTTTCTCCTTAGAATTAGGTAATGCTTCTACTGCTGCTGTGGCCCAGGAACGTAACAGGAGCACAGGATCTTGGCCACCCACCAAAATGTGAGAGGAGGACTGGTAAGTGATGGACCTTGAACCCCTGAAGTCCAGAAATTCCAAACAAAGCATGTTTAGTAAGTGGTTTCCTTTTACTTATTATTCCCATTTTTTTAAATAAATAACACATCATCCTTCAAAGTGCAGTGACATTTCCATCCCACTCCCAAGAATCACATAAAGCTTTGTCAAGTAACCAATAAAGACTCAAAAGGCCACCCTGGGTTCCTTTCCCCTGCACTGACAATAAAGGGGCTGTAGTACTGCCCAGCCACCAACAGCCCCTCTCTGGGGTGTCCAAGGCTGGTTTACAGACAGGTGGAAGAGGCAGGCTGCAGAGGAACACAGGAAAAGAGACATAGCATGAACCAAAACCAACCTGTCCAAAGTCCAAAGAGTTCCTTACCAGAGTAAGTTACTTTGGCCCTGGAAAGAACTAGGCTATTTAGTAATGAGTGATGGATCAGAACTGCTCAGGCACAGCAATGAAGCTGGCTGCTGGCACCAGAGGGATCAAGTCATTGTGCCAAAAACCTTGGAATCCCCTTCCCCTGGCCTGCCTCCAGCCTGGGTCAAGTGCCAGCACCTGCTGCCTCCCAGGGATTAGTCTGAGTCTGCCTGTACTCTCCAAGCACACCAAGTAACAGAAGAAAAAGTGAAGATGAGGTCTGATGCACAAGTTCTGGCTGCTGCAATCCCTCTGTCCCGATGAATTTAAGAATCTGCTCTGCCAAGGGCTCAGCGCAGAGGTATGGGCATGTACCAGTCAGTTCAGTCCTTTCAGGCTCACAGAAAATGCCTGTAAATGAGATTTAGTGCCACTTAAACTACCATGATTTTGACCTCATCGTTCTCATCAGCACGGTAGAAGAAGGGAATGCAGGGGTTTTCCAGCAAGGAGCTCAGCCTCTCCTGAGGGTTCTGGATTTCTCTGAGAAGCTGCATTATTTGCTTTGCTGTGGGGTCCTCCTGGCTTGGCTGAGCAGCTTTACTGTCAACAGAGGAGAAACTGGGCTGGTGAAGAACAGCAGCCTCTTGCTCTGCTTCATCTGATAAGTTCACTTCTCGTAGCCCTGGAAGCAACAAGGCAGGCAGCAGATGACTGAGCACACGGTCTGGCAGGTGACCAAGCCTACAGGTCCCCCAGCACAGGGCCTGGCTGTGCCTTACCTTGGCTGTTGGTAGTGTTCAGCTCCACACACCGCTCAGTGGGCAGTGTGCCATGGCTGGGGCTCACCGACAGCTCTGGGCCTTGGGCAGCTGCCACGTACTTCTTGTACCACTCATTCCTTTCCCTGACCAGACGCATCACCAACTCCTGCAGCTCTAGCAGCTTCATCTGCACCAGAGCAAAAGGAAGCCTATGAACCGTGCACACCAGCGCTGCACCACAGGCGACAGCCCTGCCTCCCTCATGCAATTAGCAGCTGCATAGTTAACATCAATTGGAGAACAACAGGCCAAGGCGTGGACTGTGCAAGTACTCCCCAGGCCTCCCCTGCCTGGGGCAGTGCTACAAGAAAGAGTCCTTGCCTTCATCTCTTCCTTATCCTGAGCCAATCTGCTGATGTACTCCTCTTTCTCCTGGTGTCGCTGTTTCAGGATAGCCCTCTGGCTCTGGTACAGGGCAATGTACTCCCCTGCAGTGCAAGAGCAGCGTTAGCGAGAGTTGGGTACAAGGCTTATGGTGAGCACAGTGCTATATGGCACAAGGATCCAGCAAATCCAACCCTGGACTAGAGCTCTAGCCTGGTTAGGTAGCAGTACCAGACATGAACAGCTTCGTGTCTGGAGGGCTCCAGCTCCCAAAGCTGTTGGAGGACCTGTTCTCTCAACAAAGAATGCACTGAGCAAGCTGCAGCTCAGGCTGGTGGTGCCCGCACCTACCAATGGTGTCTGTCTCCCCAGACAGCTGAATGCAGCGGTGCTCCAGCTCCTCCAGACGCTCCTTCAGATCCACCTTCTCACACATCAGCTCTGTGAAGCGTGACTGAACAAGGAAACTGAGATCAGTCATTGGAACTGCTCACCTAGAGAAGATACTTGTCTTAACTACAACATCCTCCATCCACACTGGTCTGAGCCTATGGAACAGGCTTCACAACCTGTCTCCAGTGTGATACTAAAAAGGAAGAGAGGAGAGACAGCTAGACAAGGTGTAAAACACATCTCTGCACTTTGGGAAGCAGGACTGATGCAAGAAAGGTCCTTTTAACCTTCTCATTGCTGGGACAGCACATCTGTTGGCATACTTGGCTCTAAGACTGAAGACCAGCTGCTTCATCTTGGCAGGGTGAGGACAGTTTTTCAGCTGTTTCTTTAGACCAGTGTCCACAGCTGAGTGTTAGGGCCCTTATGCTCAGTCTTTGGAGTTTGGGGATGAGAGGAGAGTGAGGTGCTGCAAGCTTGCCTGTGCAGAGGCAAGCAGGGGTAAGCTTTTTAGGAAGCAGTTTATTATGGAACATCTGTTCCTTATTCCGCTATAGTTTGTGTGTACTGAAGGAGAGTTTGACACTGGATCTCAGTCCAGCTGAGCAGCATAGCATGGCTGAAAGCTTACCTGTAGCTTCTCCATGGCAGTTTTTAAAGCTTCATGAACCTCCACTGGAACAGTGTCCACAGTGGAACCTAGAATGACATGCAGTATTAGCTCTTCCTTGGAAATGACACACACAAACCCTATAAATCTGTTTCACAGGGACCAGCACAGCTGGCTGAGGTGGACCTCCATACTCACACTGTCCTGTAACAGCACCAGATTCTTACCTCCACCCACTAAGATGTTATGTTGCTGCTCCTGCCTAAGAGCTGCTATTTGCTGCAGCAGAGTTCTGCTCTGCTGCTTCTGACTAGCCAGCTGCTGTCTCAGGTCTTCTCGCTCCTTCTCCACCTGGGACATGGCAGATGTCAAGAAAGCAACCTAAGAATAATTTCAGAGCATGCACATTAGCGCCTCTCCTCTGGGAAGCATGCTCAGTGGTGCATCTCAGGACAAGGAGTAACAGGTTCATTTATGGATATGAATCCAAAGTAAGCAATTGCCCTGGAACCAAACCAGGTGGCAAATGCTTATTCCCAAGCAGCACAAATACGAGGTTAAATACCTGCTCCCCTGGTACCTGTTTGGTCATAATATTTTCCAACTATTCAACACCATTTCCAAACTGCCTTCTAAGCTACAGAGATCCTCATTAGTGAGCCACTCTGCCAGCTGTCTTCATAATTAAAGCCACTGCCAGACTTCCAGCCTATCTTGCCAGGATGATGCATAGTGCATCATTGTTTCCTTGCATAGTGCAAGACGAGGAACTGCTAACACCTCCCTGCACCTTCTGCGCTGCAGGTGATGGGGATCACAGCTGATAAACAACCTACTGCATGCACTCAGTGTAATCTCCCTGCAATTTCACCTGACTCCTTTCCTGGACATTTGTTTAGAACTGAACCCAAAGGCCTTTCTACCCATTAAGACTCACCATTTCTTCATGGCTTTCAAACCTGTCTGGTATCACATAAGATTTTCGGATTTCTTCGGTCATTGCCTCACTTTCGACTCCATCTCCTGTAAGAGGAGGAAGGTGAACAGGGAGTTCATACCCCCAGGTCCAGCTCTGTCTTGCCCTGGAGACCAAATGCAGCTGCTCACCCTCTAGTCGGTGCAAAATCCTGCCATCCAGGTCTGCTGCTAACTGACTGATCTGGGCCTGCAGCTCTTTGTTTTCCTTAGCTACAGCTTCCAGACTTTCCTGCAAGACAGAAGCAGAAGATGACAAATCCTGCACAAGCCAGACTGTAAGCAGCCACTGTGTCTGCAGGCAGTAACACCACACACACACACAAAACTGCTTCTGCTCCAGACAAGTACATTTGCCTGCACTGCACAGGATGTAATAGAACAGCCTGGGCAAAGTATCACCTGGCCCAAACTTCCCCTTAATTAATCATGTAGTTAATTAATGTAGTTAATGTGGTTAAGTGCTTTTCCTCCTGTCTTTCCACTCCCCCATTTTTACGGTTACCTTGGTCTGCTGCAGCTCTTTCAAGTGCATTTCCACCGTCACCTTCCCCTGAACCTCCTCATGCTGTAGCCGATCCATCAGCTGTGTCTGGAGCAGGTACTGCTTGTGCAGCTCCTCCTTCTCAGCAGACAGCTGCTGGTAGGCCAGGGTGTACTGCTGGAGGTGGCTGTAGTACTGGTCCCGCTGCTCCTGCAGACCCCGAGCCTCCTGTGTTTTCAGTTCCAGCTAAAATCACAAGATCTGGCTGTGACATCAGATCATTTCTGCCAGAAAAGCTGATCTGTGTGACATGATCCAAACTGTCAACATTTCCCCAAAGCCATCAACAAGGCAGGGAGCCACCATCTGCCCCCACATGAGACAGCAGACAATGGAGGAAGGCTCCCAGCTTGATCCTTACAACACCAATTTTCATCCTTCCACCAAAGGCTGGAAAGGTGCCAGCAGTTTGCACAAACTGCCACGTAGCTGCCCTGCTACCCCACTGTTTCTTACCGCCTCTTTGAGCTCCCCCAAGTTCTCCTGCAGCTGCCCAAGCTTCTTGGCCAGCTCCTTCTTTACATGTTGCTCTGACTGCAGGGCACTTGTAACCTCCATGTTTTCATTTGTCTGCAAGGCAAACACCTCTGCATAACGAAAGTGCCCAGCCACCATAAACACCCTCTCTGTCAACCATGCTCAGTCCCAATGCAACAGGCTGCTGCTCCTTGCATTACTCTGGGCTGTGACTGTTCAAGACAGCAAATAACTTACAGAAAGGCTCAGAAGATGGGAAAAGAGCAAGGAAAGAGACAGCTCAATCAGTGCTGGGACAGTGCCAAGAAGTGGCCTGGCACATCACACAGTCTGGCAGCTCCTAAGCAGATCGGTGCTATGAGTATCACAGTGTTACAGGCATTCAAAAAACCAAGAGTAGTTCTGAAAGGACTAAAGAAATCAGTGGTCAGAGCATGTGTTGGTTTGACTGGTCCCACAGGGGGAGCTGTAACACTGGAAGAAACAGCAAAACTAATGATTCAGCTCCAAGATGGCCAAGAATGACAGCAACAGGAGAGAGAAAACTGCTAAGAACTTCCTCTTCATGGGCAAATACAGGAAATGGAAAATGGGCATCTTCAAGGGTAGAAGGAATACTCAGGAAGCAGAAGGAATACTCAGGGAAAGAAACAGCCTGACTGCCAGGGATGACAGGGTAAAGGAAACTGCTCTGGATAAATATATTAGTTCATCAGTCAGAGCACCTGGAGTGCAGGGAATTGCAGGGAACCTCCTGGCACAGCAACAGGAGCATCCATAGCCTTGGAGGACAAGAGACAGAAAATGCTTCTGCCTTTTTTTAACATGTGTTACAAAAGGATTGCACTGGGGAAGAGAGCAGTGGGGAAAGATGCACAAAAGACATACCAGTCTGACAAACCCATTCTGCAGCTCAGCCAGCTGCTCCTTCAGCTCCCGGTTTTGGCTCAGTGCCCTACTGATGGTGGCTTTGTCACTCTGCATGTCCTCTAGAATCTGCTGTCTGTCCATGGATTCCTCCCTGTAGTGCTGCACAGCCTTCTCCAGCTCCAGCAGCCGCTCCTCCTGCTCCCGATTGAGATGGCTCAGCTGCTCATTGTCCCGGACCTGGGCCTGGTACTGCCCATGTAATTCCTCCTTCTCTTGCTGCAGCTGTTGGATCTCCTCCTGTAGACCCAGCAGTGCTGCTGTGGGCCCTGCTGGTGAGGAAGGCTCAATATCCATGGGCTTAACTGCTGAGGAAAGGGAAGCAAGAGCAGCTCAGCCAAAGGGGGAAATGGCTACATGATACACAAAACACACCCTCACCTGTAGGGCTGCATGACCCACAGGGTATCACCAGCTGCAGAACCCAATCCTCTCTACAGGGCACTGATTGAAACTAAAGGAGTAAAAATACCCCAAATGCAAGCACAGCCTCCTGCCCTGTGCTGCCAACTCAGCCCTAGCAGAGCATCCTGCCTTCCCAGGCTTCTGGGCCAGAGGCTGACAGTGCAGTCAAGCAGGCACCAAAGACATAAACAGTCTGATGGCCAATTAATTGAAGTAGTTCACTTGCTGTTTACTAGGATGAGAGGTGCCTGCTTTCAGCTCTCTTCACAGCTTCAATGCATCACACTTGCCTGCACCCTGTCTGCAGTTCTTGCACAGCAAAGGCAGTTAACTAGCTGGTACTCTGCAATGGGAAGCCCTACCTGACTTGCTCAGCAGCTCTGTAATACTGGCTTCCAGCTCCCTAATTTGGGCCATATGCTTCTCCTTCTCCTCTGACATTGTGTGGACCTGCAAGACACATGAAGTGAAGGTTAAAACAACCTTCCTGGTGCATTTGCTCCTGTCTGGGTTTGTCAATGGCAGCTGTAATACTGGCCCTGATGTTACCTGCTCAGAGAGTTGCTGTACCCGCTGCTGCCACATGCTCCCCTCCTCCTTCAGTTTCTCTACATACTGATCTCTTTCTGCCTGGAGCTGGTGAAGGGACACAGAGAGCTGTTCAACATAAAACAAAAATGGTATTGGTAAATAAATTTGGTAGTAACTGCTTGTCAGATAAAGCTCAAAGAAAGCAGTGCTAAAAGCAAAGCTCAACCTGTGTTCTTCTCCAAAGAAGTTTCTTCATAGATGTGAAGATTTGGATCATATTTCATACAAACTCTTACCTGAGCGACCTGGGTTTCCAGACTTGCCTTCTCCTCCAGTTCCATCTGCAACTGCTGGTTTGCATCCAGACTCTCTGTCTGATTTGAGAACTGTCAACAAAAAAATAATCAAGAAGTTACAGCAAAATGTTAATACTCCTTTTTTTGTAGCTTTCCCCAAACAGTAACCTGTCAAACAATCCATGTTGTAACCTTCTATAGCTCTTTCAAGTGCTACAACTCACAGTGAAGTTCAGTGAAACAAAACAAAAAAGGAAAAAAAAAGATTCAAATCAAGAAGTGTGACTTTAGCTCTGTAAAACAGGCTGAGCTGGGCAGCACCTCCCTACCAATTTTATATTTACTTTTTTTTTTCTTAATTATGAAAATAGGCTTTAACAATTTGGCTCAGAACCTTTTTTCAGTTCCAGGGTCAGATCAGATGGGGAAAAACACTGTGACTTTAGAAGCTGTAGAACATGTCAGAAATTTAAAGCTGATGTCTAGAACATGTTAGTGGACCAGTGGCAAGGCCAGTTCGGTTCAGACACAGGACTTTTCTCAGAAGAGGAGGTTATGGGAAAGCTACTGGGAAGGTTCTATTTTATTTCAAGGGTAACTTAAGCCATTGTAAGAAAAAAACAAACAAACAAAAAGAACCCCAGCAACCCAGAGATTTTTCTTCTCTCAGAGACTCACCTGAACCCCAAGCTTGTTCTCTGAACTGCTAACCACTGGCCTCACACATTCCCTTTCTAATATTGGCTGCCTCTCTTAACTCTCCCCAGCTGACCTTCACTTTGCCATTGTCCAGTTCACCCACCCCTTTCTGCTAGAGTGGGTACAAACACCACCCCTACTCAGCTGGCTTCTCAGGGAGACAGCACAACAATGGAGTAACCAAAATGCAGAAGAGGGACAATCAGAAGTCACCATACTTTCACAGTTGTTACGTCCAGTCTTTCCATCTGCTGCTCCAGCTCTTTAGGATACAGGCTTCCTGTTCCTCAGAGGCCTCACTGAAAGCCTTTTACTAAGAGTATGTCATGAGATTTGGTGCCTTCCTTTAAAAAACAGAGTTAAGCCTTGCTTCTGACAGTGGGGCAGTCTTGCAATGCTCAGGGCAATCTGCTCTCACATCCCACAAGTATCAGTTACCTGCTGAATCATCAGCTCAGCCATTTCCAGTTTCTTACGCAAATCCTCCATATCCAACTTCATAGCTGAGTTCTGGGAAACCAGGGAGTGAACCTTCTCCGACAGCTCTGAATTCTGCTGCTTTATTTCCTCACTACTTTTGCTGAAACAAACAATCAAAGCAGCATCACTGCAGCTGCTGATGTCCATGTCACAAATTTACAATCCAGTTCTTCACAGCAGTCAGCTCAGAAACACCACATCTGGTTACTTTTCTTAATGTTACTTGAATATCCAACCTCTCAAGTCACCATCTGTGGTCCCTGCCCCTTGTTATGTTCTCTGGCTCCACAGAGTGCAGTGCTACTCTGCAGGAACAAGCAGAAGGGACCTACCTTCGCTTGTACAGCTCCAGTTTCAGGTTGTCTCGCTCCTTTGTTAGCTCTTTATTATGCTGGAGAAAAAGGAAGTTGTTGATTCATCTACAGACCTTAGCCAAACGAGTAAGATGTTAAAAAAAAAAAATCAACTTCATTTCACCTTTAGCAGGTCAGTTAAGTAGAAACAGTTACAATTTTGGCAAAATCCTCAGGACAGGTTTGCCCAGAACCTCCTGAATTTGCCAGGAGTAAGTCTGTTCAGTCTTGTCAAATGTGATGCTACTAACATGAGGTTATTTCTGAATTAATGTCAACACTCCAGTCTCTGTCTGATGGAGACAGGGTCTCTGCAAGGCTTCTGCTGCATGGAGCTAGCAAGACTAATGCATTAAGGTGCCAGATCTGAAGACAGTCACTAGGCTGTATGCTTAGTGGTCACAGCAACTTGAATGAAGTTGCCTTGATCTTGGAGAATACACATCTTTACCAGGTTAATTAACATCTAACAAGGTTAATTAACACCTCTCCACTAAGCAGACATGTAGTGACAAGCAAACAGCCAAAGGCAGAGTGCTGCTTAAGCACAAGGAGAGGTGACTCTTACCTTCTCTGACTGTTTTTGCTGCGTAGAGATGGAGGACAAAGTGCGCTCGAGCTCTGACACCCTCTGTCGAGAAGAATGTAAACGAGCAGCAAGGCTCTCAGCTTCTCCTAAACAAGTCAGAGCAGAGTTTGTTGAGGCTGGACCACAAAGAGCTTTCTGGAACTGGATGAACAGCACCTGCTTTGTCAGCAAGCTTCTAAGGCAGCATACAGCCTTGTAAATCAGTAGAGCTGGTTTCACTCCTGGCTCTGCAGGTGATTCAGTAGTAGCTCTGGGCAGTAAAGCTCTTTACCCTCCTCACTTTTAGAGGGAGATGATGAAACTTCCATTTCAGCACAATAGACAATATGTAGTTTGGTTTTTTTTCTAGACGAATACATTGCTCAAATTTAGTTCAAAATGAAAGGCTTGGGTAAAATTTACATTAACATGACAGCTGTACGGATGGGAGGGAAAAGGGATCAAAGTTTTGAAAGAATCAGAAGGAAGTCAGAAAGGAAGAGTCAGGGGTAATCATGAGGCCCAAACAGCACACACAAGGCTTCAAGGAGGCACAAAAGAACCTCAACTGCCATGGAGTTAACATGCCCTCATCTGGGGGCAGCTCTGACGACAGAAGTAGTGAGGGATGTCAAGCATGGCTCCTTAAGATGTCTGCGAGTGTTGCAAGCTGGCTGCCAGCAGCTGTCATGCCTGTGACTTGACACCTGGCAGTTTAACCAGCAGTTTGAGTCTGAGTGCTCACAATTACCTGACTTCTGCCGTGCAGCTTGCTGAGTATGTCCAAGGGCTGTCTGCAACTCAGACTTCTCACTAACCAGAATTCCAATAGTCTGGATGTGAACCTTTAGGAAAGGAAAATCAGCTCAGTACAAAACTTGTTTGCTTGTAACTGTAACAACATCGCTACCACAAAAGGACAGTTCAGTAAAGAGCTCTTGCAAGTAAGCACAGGATGGCTGACTCCCAGTTTTCCTGAAGGAAGGGACTAGTGGCTTCTGGATAAAAGACTACGAGTGGTCAGTAATGCAGAGAACAGCAGGAGCCAGGTGGTATTGCTGTAATGGAGGCTCTGCCTTACCTGCAGCTGCTCCCTCAGTGCTGCTTGCTCTTTAGAGAATTTCTGTTCAAACTCGTTCTTTTCCTGTATAGAGAAATTATGCCTATTCAGCACAGAAATGCAAACAGCTAACTCTTGTTGTTTTAGGAGCCCTTGGTGTTACTTCCAGCATCTAAATGACACCAGTGCTTTCAAAGATGCACTTCTGTGTTCCATTATTTGACCTACTTTGTTATTTATCCACCCTAGAATGGCAGCAACATCATGGCACCATCACTGCTACCATAGATATGGTGGTGTCTGGAACGCAAGCTACCGACAAGGACTTAATGTAATCTGCCCCCACTCACTCCTTCAATACCTGAGTACTTAAGCTTTGGTCAAAAGAAGAATGCTACCTGCCAACCTAACTCATGAAATCAAAATATTTCACCCTATGCTACAGCTGAACCCAAATCTATCATCAGATGACACATCCTCCATTCCTGTGCCACAGCCCACTCTGCATTCCTCAGAGGAACAGTTACCCACTAGCCAAAAACAAGACACATTTTACCTTCTCCAGCTGGTTCACTGCTTCTTGGTTCTGCTGCTTCTACGGCAAAATATTAATGTGCCAGTATTAAGAGAAAAAATACACTCACATTGATAAAACATTCCACTTTAATCAAGTATGCCAGATTAATGCACATGGAATTTCCATTATCCTTCCTGCAAAACACTAGGAACAGCCCTAGCTGATTTGGGCTTCCTTCACAAATGTATTTTATGTGTCACATACATTTTTCATTGCTTGCTACATTATCACAGTCCTTCCCAAACACCACCACTGAAACTCCTCTATATCCATATCTGACCATCCACCAATTTCAGTTTAACTTCATCTCATGACTACGAAATTAATTGCAGTAATCCTGGTGTATTAGAATAGCCATCAAAATTGCTTTTCGAAAAGAAAAAAACAACCACAAAACCACCCAAAAAAACCCAAACAAACCCCCCAGTCTTTTCATTTAACTGACACCTTGGACCCTGATCCCACTTAACAACTGCCCTTTACGTCCTGCAGAGCTGCCCTTCAGCTGACGAGCTTCTGCAGAAGCTGCTGTGAGAGAAAGATGAAGCCAAATGTGAAGAACAGGGCTAATCCTGTCCCAGTCCATTTCAATCTTATGCATGAAGTGTCCCTTCCAGCTTCTTGAGCTATTCTGTGACTCTAAGTATTTAGAGACCTGTTGGCTGTGCATAGCACTTTTAGATACATGGTGAAGGAGGCAAAAGTGGCAGCTGCCTACCCGGGCTGCCACACAAAATGTGCTGCTGAGTTTGCACTTGCAGCGCTTGTAGCCCTGGCAGCCTTCTCACAGGTCCCTCATTAGTACCTTTCCCCTTACTAAAGGGTGGACATTGGCCAAGCTACCACTGCTGCAATGCATCCTGAAACACAGCTACAGACTGAAAGGTAATGAGTAAGAGGTTTCAATTCAATGCACAACATAACCAGGGAAAGCAAAGGCCCTACAAAGCTCCAGGCAAACAGAAAAGCAGGCAAACAAGTTGAATCTTGGGTGGCCAGTGCATTACACCAGGTGCTTCTGAAGCCCAGATAGAAGACAAAAAGGACAACGGAACAAAAATAGCCCAAACCTAAAATTAAAACAAGAGGAGTCACGGGATACACTGGGAAATGCTGGACTTGAGGAAAATTATAGTTTGAGAGGAACAAAATGAGGGAAAGTAGATCACACAATAAAGGCTCTTTTCAGACTGAAACAAGTCCACTTTAGCTGCATTTCTTGCAATGTTAAAGCTGAAGGCTGAAAAGCCACAGAGGGAATCCATGCAGGACAGGACAAAGCAGTCCATTCACCGTGCCAACAGAAGCTGAGGATATGATCAGAAACCAGCCCCAGGCTCCTTCTTAGACCTGTTGCTCCCACTCTGCTGATAGATTTGGAACAGCAGCACCAGCTGCACAAACAGGTTTTACACTGCTGCCAGCACCAGATCTCTGTATTCAGGGATTCAGACCAGGGCCAGAAACAGCCATTTTGTCAGGATGCTTATCATCCAGGCAAAGCTTGAGGAGCTCAACAGAACACATTTAAATAGAAACAACAGAGCTGTTTCTTGTTCCTCAGATGAGCCAGTACATTCACAAGCGGTCTCAAATACTCTTGACAGGTTTTCCAGAGAGCCATTTTGCTCTTTTCAAAGTACTGTGTAAGCAGCCTTCCTTCTGGCACTATGAAAGAACCCATAACTCTGCAGACACCCAGAGAGCATGGAGGAGCAACAAAGGCAAGGTCAGACTGATCGGTTGGATTGTTTCTTACCAATTCCTCTATCTTTGAAACGAGCTGTTTGTTAGTTAGATTGCTGGAATCCAGGGCTACTGCCAGCTCCTGGTAACGTGTCTGATGGGCACATGCAGATAGGACAAAAAGGAAGGAGCAGAAGAAGAGGGGAGGAAAAAAAGCAATAATTAAAAAGGACAGAAAAACAAATAATTATCACAGATCGATATAATCAGATTCTCCAAACAAAATTAAATCTATAGCTTCAACAAAGGCAGCTGGGACATCAACATGTTTTATCCACTTCTGTTAAGGCTTCATTTAACTGCAGTTAAAGAATTGCAATTGTATGGAGGCCAGATTATCCTGATCTCCACGCTGGACACCTCTAATACCGGTCTCCTGATGTTGATCACAGCAACTCAATCACAGCTCAAAATGACAACTGGACAGCAATGGATCTGAGCTGTGCCTTCAATTAGGTCTCTTTAGCACTGCTGTAAGCACGGAGTTCCAGCAAGCCATCAACAGCAGCAAATAAGGAAGAAGGAGAACAACTTACTTCCATTTCCTTAATACTGGTGGGAGAAACAGCACTCTCTCCATTCACATATGATGCAGACTAGAAGTAAACCAGTCAAACAAGTCAGTTTTACTCCCCAAGGCAACAAATCACTATGAATTAAGAACTGTCACTTAGAGCACTTTCCACTGCAAAGCACTATGGATGGGCACAGAAAAAAGACTTGTGGATGAGGGCAGAGGCAGACTTCCCCTGTGACAAGCTGCTGTGCATTATGCAGATTCTTGTGCACTAAATCTGGAACACAAAGCTCAATGAATATATGCTGTTCATTCATCCCACTCTGTTTCTCTTCCTACTTTAAATTCCTAAACTGGGATCTTTTGCCTCTTGACACTCAAACATCATACTGTCTGTAGGATGACTGCAGACACGTCTGAGATTGAAGAGTGTTTCCTTGAGCTGACTGCTTAAAACTGTTTCAAACATCAAGAGAACTACCAGGACCAGTGGATCAAAACCAAGGCCATACCTGAGACACTAGACCGTTGAGTTGTTCAGACAACTGGCGGAGACTTTCTGTTGATGACAAAGACCTGGGAATGTAGAAAGACCTTGAGATGAAAACCTCTCCCAGAGAACTGCCCAAATCAGGGCAGGGGGAGGAAAAACCTCCACGTTTTGGGATCCTGTTGCAAAGCTGTTTGATAATCTAACAGAGACACTCACTTGTTCTCATCCAAAGCATTTTTATGATCCTCAGCTACGTGAATCTGTGGATTGAAATACAAAAACTTACATGTCTGTAAAAGAAGATGGGAGTTTCATCTGTGAATGTGTCACTAAGGCTTGATTTTTCCCAGGCTCAGGTTCTGCAGTACCTGTAATTACTGCTTCCCAAAGAAAGACTTGGGGGAGTGGGTGAACAAACAAAAGACTTAAACCCGGTGTCTCGTTCCTGGCTTACACCCTTTCTGGGTGGTATGAGCCTGGGTTTCTTGGAATGGAGAAACTTTGGTGGCAGAGGCTTTACGTTTGCTCTTACTATTTATCAGTACAATCAACACTGCTTTGCTGGATAAAGCTTGAACTGAATTTTTAACTGGTGAAAGGAAAGACAGTGAACTGACTGAAGACTTTTTTTCCTTGTTAAAGGTACTTTCTGCAAATGGAATGGGAGAGAAGATAAGGAAAACAGCTCTGAGGGATACAGGGCCACGTGCACAACAGCAGTCTCTCTGCTTTTACAGACTGACTAGATGAAGAGTTGAGAGTGAAGTATTTTTAGCAGGTAAAAACCTGGACTAGTCATGTGAATGAAGACTATCTTTCTTAAGAAATGACAACTAATGTTCAATGGTTCAACAGCAATATTTATGACAATTTACAAACCTGTGTCAGCTGCATGCTTTCAGAAGCAGGCAGAACAGAACCACCACTAGGTAGGCTGTTGCTGTTACATAGCACAGGGACATCGGTAGTAAGCTGTTCAGCATTACGTGTGGCAACATCAGTGTCAAAGTATGCCTGTCACAAAACACACCACAGGAATTACAGCCCTCATGCAAAATGAGTGACAACACAGCACCTTATGATCTGCCTGTGAAAACCAAACAGATGTGAACAATCACTTAGAAACACGTAGAAAAGGATCTGTGCTCTCCCCAGAGCAAACAGGTGACAGCATCAACCCACACTGTCCCAGACCTGTGCCCTCTCAGAGCCAACTCTGGCAGGGGAGTTGGACTCGATGATCTCCGGCGGTCACTTCCAACCCCTAACATCGTGTGATCATGTGAACTTGAGTAACCCAATTAAAGCTGCTTCTTTAGCATGGGTCAGTAACATCACCCAGCATTAAGTTCACACACTAAATTTACTGGAAAGAACTTGCCAAAAAGCAAGTGAAGGCAAAGCCAGATGGCAGTCACTCTGCTTTGCAAAGCACTACCTTCAAAATGTGCCTGGGGAAAACACAGATCACTGCATGCAAGTGAAGATGGACAAGAATAAGTTAGTGACCATGTGAAAACTGGGTTAGTTAAACTCAAATGCTCCATCTAAGATACTGAAATTTGTGGCATGTCATGAAACACTAGTTTAGAAACAGGACATTTATGAACAGTCCAAGCTCAGCATGGCCAGGAGCAGGTGCCTGTAGCCCTACTGGAGCCATGAATACCATGACTGGAAGAATCTAAGTGGAAAAGAGAAAGGACAAAACCCATATTTCTGAACAGCAGTGCAAGTTCTCATCCAGCTTTTGTGGAAGGATGAAGAGCATCTATGACACCTCTACTAAGCCACAGTGCACTGGACAATTTTATCTATCTCTGCAGCATCAGAGGGCCACAGAGGCCCAGACCAGTGTTCCAGTGGTTTATGACAATTTGTTTTATCACCCAGCTCTGAGCAGTCATGATTTAATAACACTACAACACAAATGAGATCATCTCTCAACATTCCAGCTTATACTGCAGCTCTCTGCTATTCCACCTGAAAGACCTCCCTCTTATTTCAGCACAGCCTTCTTGGTACTCCACAGAAACACAAGATCTCTCTCCTCGCATTCCAAATTTACCAGCTCGGCACCACACTCACAAATCAAGCAGCAAGGACAATACAGTAACAGTGAGGGCAGATTTAATGAAAGCAATAAGCTGCAAGACTGCAGAGGGAAACAAATAGAATTTTCTGTTTCTTTTTAGCAGGACAGACATGTTCTCAAGAAGCAATGTATGCTGGGGGCTTATGGGAAGGTCATGAATTCCCTCACTTCTTCCCACCACAGGTTACTTTCCATTTATTGGCTTGAACGCTCATCAAAACAGAACAGCGAACGGACAAGAGAAATACCTGTCCCAGTGCATCTCAGAAATGTTTCCTTGGTTTCTTCTGATCAAGACCTTCTTTTTGCTTAATGCTTCAAGAGGCAAAACCCAGTAACATGCCTTAACCACAAGAACTCTCTCCTCCTTCCTCCACAATAAGCACTTTTGGAATAAATTTACCAAAAAACCTCCAACAACAAACAAACCCCCATCCTATTTAACAGCTGACTTTGTTGGAAACAGAAAGACTTAGGAGCAAGACACTCATACGTAAATTACACATAGTGAGATCTGCAGAATAAAAAGTTCATGATTCTGCTCAGCACATAGCAAATCAATTTGCTTTCACACAAATACTCTTATTTTCTGGGTTTTCTGCGTTCTGCAGCCAATAATGCTGAAGTGGAAAGATGGGAGGGGTCTGCCTCACATTAAGACACCAATGGCAGCATCAGCTCTGATGCCAGTGATCAGCTTTTCTGCCTTGTTAGCATCAAGTGAGTTTCTGAACAGCATTTTCCTGACAGGACTTTCACAAGATGGCAATACATATTGCAATGTAAGTTTTCAAATTGTCCCTAACGCCCCCCAGACACAATAACAGTCAATGAGATCAAAATGTAACTCTCTATACTAAGAAAACAGGAAAAAAAAATCACTGGGAAAACAAGAACAAACAGAAGATCTCCATTTTCAGCACAGCACTGAAATTGCAGTCACAAGCAGGCCTCCAGTGCAAGACCAAATGCCATCTCAGCAATGGCACTGGACCACCCATCTTCAGCTCAGCCAATATGAACCAAGCCTCCTCCAAGGTCTTCCTTACACTGAGCTTACAAGTATTAACTGAAAATAATCTCTGTGACGAGAGTGAAACTTCACTCAAAGCACATCCTTTCTGATGCTACACAGGAACATCCAGCACCCTCAAAGCTGGCAATGCATCTTCACATCACACAAGGTCTACTGATTCACCACTAACACACCCAAGGTCCAGCTGGAGGAACTTTCTTCTATTCACTCTGTGTGTGCTGGACAGAACAGCTGCTGTATTACAACACACAAAAGGAGAAAGAGAGAGGGACACTCAAAGGCAGTTCGGAATGAACTCCATTCTACCTTGCAGGTGTCACCGTATCTGTCTGGTACCCTTGGTGATCACTACAGTCACATTTATTGCTGCAGACACACAGATATGCAGTCAACACAATGAGTTACTTTATGGCAGCTAAACTGAAGCAATGATAAAGCTACCAAAATGATGCAAGTGAAAATTAAAAGCAGAACTTTGGTACAATAAAATAGGAAGAAAATTTTGAGCTACAGAATTTTACTTCCCTGAGCTATTACATTTTTAGCCTTATTTAAACAGATAAGTGTCTGAAAGAGAGATTTTCTTCAAAGGCTGTTTGCTTACATTTGGTTCTGAACACATTCTGATTACTTATTGGCATACTTCCCGCCCTTTCCTATTCAAAAGCCTGAGAATGTGAAGATGCCAAAGCCTCTAAAGGCTTGACTGGAAGTTATCTGACTTCCTGCCTAAAGATATATAAGCCCATGGTTACTGCCAGACTGTGCATCACCTGTGCAAGCTGCATTACCTGCCATGAACTGAGTCAGCTGAAATAACAAGACAGCTCACTAGGGTAGCTGCTTGCCTGGCGAAGAGTGGAAATGGGCCCTTCAGAAACCAGACTCTAGGAAATACAGCAACAGCCCACAGAACAGACCAGACCAAGACAACAATGCCGCCTCCTCCTAGTACAGTTTTCCTCAGCAGCTTGGTTAGTTTATTGCCTCACTCCAAACCACTGTTTCTCCTCAAAGCCCTACTGTCTCAAGGAAGAGTTTTTGACAAGGTTCACTTTTTCACACAGTAAGTTTCACACAAACCAGAAGGGAACAAGCACCTACAAGCAATTAAAATGCATAACATACAGCTCCATATTAATAAAAACGGCAACAAAGCTCAAGCAACTGACAGTGGGTGTGGCAGAACAATGCTCCATCCAAAAACCGAGGTCGGTGTAAACAGAACCCAAAGCATGCAGTAGGGAGAGCAAGTCACTGAGGAACACGAGCACTGCCTCACCTTCCTCCTGTCCAATGAGGGTATGGCTACCCCATTGGAGCGGTTAAGGTCTGACACCAACACCTTCAGAATGTTCTGAATCTAAAGGAGGTGAAAGAAAAGGGGAAAGAGAAATGGCTCAGAAAAGGACAGAGAGAAAATGTCAATCAAAGCAGCCAAAAAAACCAGCATCCTCCAGCTCACTTGGAGCACACACCTCAAAAGAGCAGCTCTGGACACAGCCAGCAGAGCAGGACAGTGCTGTATGATCAGATACTGCACTGGGACACACCAGCCTCCAGCAGGCACCTTCCAGCAGAAGCAACTGCTCACTAGTGGAGCACCAACACTAGCGAGATAGGCACCTACCACATTCGCTTACTAACCAGCATAACCCTTGCCTGGCTCTAGTCATTTTGTTTGAGAAACCAAAGAACAAAGAGCTGGCAAATGATCTGAGAGAAGGAATGAGACACTTACATTCTCTGGAGGCTGCTGATCGTTGTTGGTGGGAGTCTCAGGCCTACTGCCTTCTTTAGTTTTGCGCATTTTCTTCGTTCCTGCAGTTGCTCCAGGGTTATTCTTCTGCTGATATTCCTTCAGCTGTGACAAAGAAGAATAATCAAGTCCAAACTGAATATGCTTTCTATGAGTGTAATGTCAAAAAACCCCACACAACTCCACTGGATAAAAAGATGGATCAAGTGAAAGAAAAAGAGAAACGCTCTTCAAAGGGATTAACGTCTAATAATGTTCTTGGAAAACAATCTGATACTCCATACTACAACTAAAAGAAGCATTTTGGTAACATATCAATACTGTTACTGTACTAACTGTAAAATCAGAAAAGACACAAGTTACAACTGATTTTTAAATCCTATCTACAGGGAAAGCCAGTATGATAATCTGTAACTCATCAGAACCTGCCAGGTCTGGCAGCATTTTTCATGTTTTACTGAACTCCCAAGCCCAAAACCATGCAAGACCCAGCCAGTTATGTAAAGCATCCCACTTCCATTGGCCGCTGCCATGCATTTCAGACACAACAGCCGGGCCCCTCGGAGTCCCAAACACTAGGCGGGCTTGTGGGACAAGGTGGGGAAACAAATAAAGAAGGATCCCATTATTTAGAGGATTTAAAAAAAGGAAGCCTGAACTGTTCCCGGACACTTTCCAATTCAGATGAGTCTGACACACAGGAGCATCCCTCCGGTATGAACGAGGCCGAGCTGCTGCAGTGTGAAAAATAAGGGATGAGGAATTTAAAAAACAAAAGGGGGGAGCAGAGGGGGAAGAAAAGCAAGACCAGGCGGCCCTCGTTGCGCCGCGTTAACCCGGGCCCAGTCTCTCCCGGCCGCAGCACCGCACACCCGGAGGCTGCCGGCAGCCCGCGCTGCAGCGAACACCGTCCCAGAGTGGGCAGAGCGGTGGCGGGTGTGCCCGGCCCGTGACTCTCGAAGAGGGCCGAGGCCAGGCCGCACCCGGCCCGGTCCAGTTTGGCTGGAGGCTGCGATCCGCGCGAGGCCCGTGAGACCCAGCCGTCCCCTCCCGTCCTGTCTCTCGCCAGCCCCTCACCTTCTTCTTGGCCGCCGCCAACCTGCTCTGCCTGCTGCCGTCCGCCATATCCACCCCGCGCCCGGGCCACGTCAGCCGCGGTAAGGAGCGGTGGAGGCGGACGCCAGGCTCCGCCCCGGCCCGGCCTGCGCTGTGCTGCCGCCGGGGCGTCGGGCCCCACTGCCGCTCCCCGCCCCGTGCGGACGGCGTGACCCCGCTCCCCGCGTGTGACAGGCGACCTGCGCCGCTCCGCGCTCCTCTATTGGCTCAGCTGCCTTGAGCAAACACCGCCTAGAAACCAGCCTGGGGCGGGCGCTGCGCCGATTTCCTGCACCATTTGTAGGGCACGTCCCACAAATCCACATCGTTTTTTGTCTTCTGCACGTCGCTTTGATCTCTGAGCTCTGTCTTTGAAGTCACAGTAGCGCAGCCGGTTAGTTTTTGCTGGTGTGTGACATCTTGGATCCCAAGTCTTTTGACCTTCCAACTGCGGCAACAGCAGAGTCTGGCTCGTGTGGTCAGCCCAGGGATTCTGGTATGGCTGCTGCCAGGCGCCTGGCACTGCAGAGGGACACGTTTACCTTTGCCAGCCAGGCCAGGAGAGTTACGTGAAGATTTCTTCTGCGCTGGTCCAAGAAGCCATATGAGGATGTAATGGCACGTTTTTTGGCAGTGGGACTGGGGCCTTCAAACCATATAGCCATAGACTCAGGAGCTGTGCTGGCCTGTTGGCTAGCAGTTTCTCCAGTCATGGTGGAGCAACCAGCAGCTTGGGGGCTGCAGATTTACCCTGCAAAAATAGTAAACATTGTGTGAGTAACCCTATGGGTCCCCAGAGCTCTCTGAGCCCTTCTCACAGCTACTGCCCCAGTGCTGAGGTAGCTCTGAGGCCTTTTGCAAAGGCACTGAGTGTAGTCCCCTTGGCTATGGTAATTGGGATAATGATGACAAAATCATAGAATGTTTTGGGTGAGAAGGGACCTTTCAAGGTCATCTATTCCAAATCCCCTGCAGTCAGCATGCACATCTGCAGCTGGTTGCTGCAGAGGCTGCTGATCTGGAATAGTTCCAGAGATGGGGCATCTACCACCTCTCTGGGCAACCTGGGTCAGGGTGTCACCCACCTTAAATCTACCAACCTTTAGTTTAAAGCTATCACCTTTTTTCCTGTCACAACAAGCCCAGATAAAAAGTCTGACCCCAGCTTCCTGATCAGCCCCTTGAAGTACCAAAAGGCCAGCAGATGGTCTTCCCGGACCATTCTTCGGGCTGAACGACTCCGATTCTCTCAGCCTGGCCTCATAGCAGAGGGCTTCCTGCCTTTGCAACGCTACTGTAGCCTCTGCTGGCCCCGCTCCAATAGCTCCACGTGTCTCCTGCGCTGAGGACTCCAGAGCAGGGCCAGCACAGGAGGTGGGCTCTCAGTGGAAGAAAGCAGAGCTTCAGAGTCACCTGCCGCTCACGCTTCTAGCGATGCAGGACAGCTATGTCCTGCTCCACTTTAATGTCACCTGCGGCTTCACACGGAGAACTTCGTTCTCCAGCGCTCACCGCCGCGCCGGAGGCGGGAGCCGTCGTCGGGCCCTATCGGGGGAAACTACAGCTCCCGGCGTGCCCCGCGGCGCAAGCCAGGCCGGCGGGGGCCGGGAGCGGCGCTGGCCGAGGTTGGCTGTTCGGGCGCCGGCGCCAGCCCGCCCCTCAGCTGCCCCAGCGGGCGCTGCCATGGGGTAGGAGCTGGTTCCCCTCTTCCCCTTTGCTGAGCCGTGGTGCGTGCCGCCGCTGGGGCTGCGCGGCCTGGCCCTGCCTCACTGCGGGGGCGTCTGGCCTCTAACGTGGCGCCTTTCTTCTTTGGCAGGACCTCCATTGGCGGCCGGCAGAGCGGCACTGTGGGCTTCAGGTCACCGGTGAGTGTCCGCGCAAGCTAGGGGGGGAGGTGGGCCCTGCTCGGTGGGTCCACATGAGAGTGGGAGACCAGGGCCACCCCTGGCAACTTCTCGCCCGATCGCTGCGGCTCGGCTGGGCACAGCGGGAGCCAGCATTCAATTCCTTCTGTGCTCGACAGATCCCATCTCCAAGGTCCTGCCCGCCTAGTGGAGCCAGTGAAGAAGCCCTGCGATGTGAAATTGAAGAGCTGAAACGGAAAGACCTTGCTCTAGACCAGGAAATTGCAGAGTTACTGTCTGAGTATGTCCTCGGCAAGCTCAGTGTTCACTGTGAAGCCCCAATTATTTTTGTTGGGTTTTAAAACAAAACATGGTTCAGGAGTTAGAGCTAAAAGCTGAACTCTCATGAAGCCATCTTTATGGTGGTGTTATACAAATGTTGATTACAGGGTGAGTGCGAGTCATGAAACCTGTTAAGGGGAATTCTTTCCAAATTATTTGATAAGGCAAATCAAGTTTTACTAGGAGCTTGGTGAGAGGATTTAAACTTCACTGCAGGTGTTGCAGAGGTAATTATGTGTGAACTAGGAACCAGGGATTTTAATAATCATGCTATTACAGCACATCATGCCAGATGAAGTGCTTGTGTGAGAATTAAAATTGAGATCATGACTTGTATCATCTGCCAAATCTCCTTTTTCGTTCCATCTTGATCAAGTGTCCTCTTGTTTTGTGGGCAAGTGGGTTAAACCTTTATGTTCAAGAAACAGGTATTTTCCAGGCAGGCAAGTGGCCTGTAGAATGCTTTGGCATGATGGGTGCCGGGTGTAAGATAGTGCAACTAATGACACCCTATGACAGCTGCTTCTTACCAGCTCTTGTGAGATAACACTGCTGCTTAAATTTTAAAGAGAGAAAATTCCTGTGGGCTATTTGTTGTAAAGCAGTGATGCTTTTTAAGATAATGGGTATTGCATAGAAAGGGAATGGTAGAACAAAGGCTGTTCCAAAACCTTTTTTTGTTTTATCCTCAAGGATCCTGATATTAAGGCCTTCTTCACTGCTTCCTCTGGCTACAGATTAGAGATGTGTGTAAAGTGAATTTGCTGCAGCCTATTTCTGCCTCTACTTGATTCTGAGAATTCAGGTGGATTGTTGTTGGGTTTTTTGCTTGGTTGGGTTTGGATTTTTTTTCTAAGTCTTGATGTGGCAAAAAAAAACATTGAAAATGGGGATCTGTTTATTTGTAGCTTTCGTGCTTGTGACTTGCATCAGCTGTACTTGCTGCCTTCAAATTCTGCCTTTGACATGCCAGGCCTGAGTATCTCAAATGCCCTTTGCTCTGCTTGGGCAGCAATGGCAGCAGCAGCATTTTTCTGTTGTTTTTGACCTTTTTGGTTTTATTGTTACAGAGGCTACACCCTGGAAGAACTGGAGCAGCACATCTCTCTGCTCCATGAGTATAACGATATTAAAGATGCTGGGCAGATGCTGCTGGGCAAGCTGGGTAAGGGCAAGGCTGTTAAAGAACTTCCTAGTCAGTATGTTTATGTAGACAGGAGCTGCTGTGCCATGAAGGCAGAGAGATCTTCTGAAAATTCTTCAGTTTTAGGCTTGTATCACACATCACTTGTACAAGCACAAATGCTTCTGTCGTTTCCTTGGGATGTGTTCTGGTTTCAGCTGGATTGTTTTAGAGTTGAACATGTGCAATAATTGGTGTTTATTAATATTTTGGTCTGTGTTACATATTACCAACATTTGATAACTCTTAGTAAATTTTGCCAGTTTTTTTCTTCTGCTTAAAAAAAGGAAAAATGTTGAGACAAGTGGGGAGCATAAGCTGCAAAACCTTAGACTCGTTTCTTAGCTGTGGGAGGTGCTATGAGATCAGTAGGGTCTCATGGGAGGAAAAGAGGACTTTTCTGACTGATCTGACCTTTGGGTGACAAAAGCAATTGTGTTTCTTTTCTAGCTGTTATCCGAGGGGTTACTACAAAAGAGCTCTACCCTGAATATGACCTGGAGCTCAGTGACTAGCATTGAGCCTGAAGACTGACACGTCCTGGGCCATTATGTTTCTGTGTCTTACCAGTTTACAACTGGAACGAGGTGGCCTTGAAATTATGTATGCAGAATTGCAACAAAGGAAGGGTTAACAGTCTCATTTCTAAGAAGTTTTGGAACATGACAGTTGTTCAGTCTGTCAGCTGGTCCTGCATGTGAGAAAGGGATGTAGAACTTTGGATAATTTTGCCTCCTGTTTGATCAACAGTATTTACTTTCTTTATTGGAAAGGATATAATTCAGGTTGATGTTAAGACTCTTCTCGTGGATCGTTGCTTCTTTACAACATCATGGGCTGTTTGGATACTGAATGGCTAGAGCAAATGAGGGCATTTTTTTTTCTATTCTGTGTCCAAGTCTGAGTAAGTCTGGGTGTTCTGCATTTTTATACTTAACTGCTTTGGTATCTAGAGGTTTTGTATCTTTTCTGTAGTAAATGGCAAAATGTGGTGTTAAGTGTCCAGTCTGAATAAAATTCCTGCATTTCTCAGGAATTCACTTTCAGAGCCTATAAAGCATTGCAGGAACCTGGGAATAAATTCTTAAACCATTTTCTGAGACAACTGTAACATCTATTATTTGGATGTTTTCTGAGGACTCCTAGTGGAGGCACTGTGGCAGCCCTGCTCAGCAGTGGGTAGATGCACGATTGGCTGTACTCTCCTCTGAGTGCAGAGACGCTGGCAAGGTGAGCAGTGTCCCAAACACACCATTGTATCGAGAGTGTATTTCAGTGTCTCAGGTTAGGGCTGCAACTAAACTGGGCTCCATTAGGCAGTTCTAAGGGATTAAGTGTTCTGCTGACTGCAGACAAAGCCTGCGTGTTCTGTGATTTGATCCACATCTCTGCTAACGTGCAGCTACTGGGGTCACACAGGATAGACTCTCGTGGGTATGGTTACAGTAATATCCACACCAGGTGTGGAGATTTCTTGTATTTTTCAATACTTTTAAGAGGAGGAAAAAGACACAATAGAGCCAGAACTGGGAAGTGCCAACTTTGTTCTCAAAAGCCCCACTGCTGTTGTGGCTGGTGTATTCTGTGTGACAGAACTGGTTTAGCCTGGAGTGTTCCACCCATAATGTGGTACAGGAGCTCTACCAAAGGTGCCAGAAGCTGCTGAGGGACAGAAGCTCACATGTTCTTCCCTCCTTGCAAGAGCTACGAACACAGCTGTAGCTGTGCAAGTGCTCTGCCCGGTGCCTGCAGTCATAGAGGTATGCAGCAATTACACCAGACAGTGGTGCACAGAAGGTGCCCTGACACCAGTGCCTTTTCCAGGAAGGATGGAGGCACCCAGAACCCACCAGCTGAGGCAAGAACAAGCTGCCCTTGGGGAAGCCCTGTAGCTCTGCAGCTGGCATGGAGATGTGCTCCAGAGCTGTTCTGGCTGCTTTGTGCAGAGCACGGAAACCCAAAACCGCTGAAAGATTCTCGGATCCAAGTTTGTGTCTTCTGGGGTGCTTCAGGACAAGACAGGAGTTCTTGCACCTTAGTTACTATCATCTGGAGGATGAGATATGCTGGCCTTTGTGCAAATCCAGAAGAGGAATAGAACGGATCTTCTGCTTACTATAAATAAAGCTCCAAAGCTGCTACCTGAGCATATAACTGGAGCAATACTAAGTGAAATAATTCAAATGTAACTTCAGATAGTTACATTTAGAAAGTGTACTTCTGGTATGGCACTCAGCTGTAATGAGCTAACAGGAGAAATAGTATTGGACTTAAGAGTTTCACTGGAGGGCACTGTATGCTCTCCCTGTGGAGCCGCTGCAGAGCAGGATACCACAGACCCCTGAACACCCTTGGTTCCTCTGGGGACAGGAAAAGAGCCATGTGCTCTTTTTTTTAATAAGTCAGTGTACTCATGGACAAGAACTGAGCCAAGAGCCTGCCTCTTTCAGTTTTATTTCTTATCTTATGCATCAATCTCTACTGCAAGCCACTTTCCTCATCACAGATGCCTACTCTGGTTGTAATAACTTCCTTGCATTGCTTTGTGTAGTCTGTTACCCCCTTGTGGAGGCTCTTTCACTCTGATTTTGAGTTCCTACATAACTGAAAGCAGGGCTAATGGCAACGAAATACTCTAGGACAACTGAGGGAAAATAAAATATGTATATTAGCTAAGTTATGCTGCCAGGCACAAACAAATCCGTGCATAAGGGAATACAGCTCTCTAAGACACTGACTGGTTCTGGCTGCAGAACAATTTGGGGATGGGTGTTTGTATCTCCTAGCAACTTAATGTTCCTGAAGTCAACAGAAGTTTTGGCACAGCTAACTCCTGTTAATGAACTGTTTGCCATGCTTAAAAAAAAAATACAGTCTGCCACTGAAAAAAAATCCCTCTGCTTAAAGTCTCCTCAAGGAAATGGTGGCAGTGAACTGCAGTTAACCTCCTTCCTCTTGTTGCCCATCACACTGTCAACATGGAGCTGCACTGGCGTCCTGAAGACTGCCTGTGGACCTTCCTGCACAGCACACACTCAGCTCTCTGCAGCCTGGGCCTTCTCCACATCTATCTCATGAAGATGCCTTTCATCCTGAAGGCCCAGTGTTTTCTCTAACTCTGTTTTCACTTTAAGCTGACAGTCCAAAATTGCATTCTGTATATTTTTCAGATTCCACTGGCTTCTCAGAAGAGCATCGTCCAGTGTGAAAACACCATCACGTACCCTTCTCACTTGTGTGCACACAGCAGATGATTTCAGCTCCAGACCAATCTCGTGAACTATTTTTCGGAGGTACTGCTGAGTCTCATGCAAGCAGTGGATTTCTAGAAGGACAGAGAGATTCCTTCAGAAGAAAGAAAGTGTTGACACAATCCAGACATCACTCAGTTACTCTGAAAGAAGTGGTTTGGTAGAACTGACTATTTAAGACACCACAGAAGGGGATTATGTTTTTCTGCAAAGTGTCCTTAGCCTCTCCCAAAGTGAATGTTTTAGAAAGCAAACTCATAGATACAGGAGAGTAATGCTGAAATCTAGGGACTTCAAAATGGGTAAGGAAAGGTATTTTCTTGATAAAGCAAGTGATTTGTGAAGAGAGTAGCTGCAGGAAAACAAACCATGCTTTAAAAAAAACAACAAAGCAAACCCCAAAAACCCCACCAAGTTGCATTGCATTGAAACCTTGGGATAAGGACAAATTTTACCCCTAAGTATTTGCTATGCAAACCATCTTGCTCCAGTCTAAGATCCAAACTGCAAGGGAAAAGCCTGTGAGCTATGAACACAGCTGGTTTAATTTATAAAGCAGCTCTGGTTTTATGAGAGTTCCTGATCTAGCTCTGACAAAACAAAGAAACAAACCAACCACCACCAACATCTCTCAACTCCAGTAAAGAGTTCTTCTAATGAGGTGCTTCTGTGACTCGGGAAACAACAATGCGGTGAATGTTCTACAGAGATGGCCAGTGACGTGTTAATACACAATTCCCACCAAAGCATTCTGCATTAAAGCAAGAATAGGAAACTGAAGTTCACTGACTTATTGCTCAGACTCCCCCAGTTCATTTTGTACTGGTCCTACCTAGCTGGAACTCTGGAAGTGTGAGCTGGAGGCACCGGATCACTGTGATTATTGGAGGGCTTCTTCCCATGGGCCGGATCAACCCTTTGACAGCCAACTCATATGCCTCTTGTGTTTTCATGTCAATGTTAGAATGCCTGGAAGATTGAAAAGGGAGCAGACAACACTTCTCTTCAATGGGATTCAAAACCTTTCCACCCCCAACAATGCTGAGCCGCATTTATTCTTAGAATTGCATATGTGTTGAGCCTTTGCATACATTTTAATGCTGTATGTGTGCCTGCAGTAGTGTAGAACAGTTTAGGAAGGAGGTACTTGATGTTTACAGGGTAGTTTTGTAGGCCCTAATGTAACTTGTAAGTCCTAAAATAGCTGGAGATTTCAAGACAGGAGGACACTTCACAACACTCAGCACTCAGAGTAACTTCTCTCTGTACCTGTCTGGTACTCCAGCCCTTAAAGACTTTGATTATGGCAATCAATCTCATTTGTTTAAAAAAACAGCAAATGGCAGTTGGATCAGGTCAGCTGCATCTGTCCACTTACATCAGCAGGGCCTTATGATTTGTTCCTTGAATGACAGCAAGAATCCGTTCCAGCTTCTCCCTTGTAATATGATCTGCAAGTAAGGAGGTAGAAACAAAGGCTCAATTATCTGTCTAGAAACTGGGAAGAGACAGAAATGCACCATGAGGTCGCTGCTGTCCTTTTGGCGGCCAATGAGAACTGCTGAGGTGGCTTTAGCCACATCACTTCTGGCTGTACCACGTTAATGCACAGTGTGGGACTACAGAAGGAAGAATTACCCTGCAAGACTGCTTTCAAAATGTTGGCTCCAGCTTCTTATATCAGATGTTTGAAGACTTTCATTCAATGCTTTTCAACTGCTATCTCAACCCATGATTTATGGAGAGAACTGAGTCCAATAGCAACCACTATGATCAGGATTTCTGCTGGTTTTATATGTATGGTAGTTGTATTTAGAACAGATGGGCTATCACAACAGGACTGCACAGGGGCCATGTATGAAAACAACTAGAAAGCAGGAGCTGTGCCCCTTTCATCATGGCTGCTGTGTGTTTTGTTTGGGGTTTCTGCCTGGGTTTCTTAAAAATAAATGTGATTTCAGTTTCTTACCAAATGTTGTTTTCTCCACTAGCTTCCCTGTGTCTGAGAAGTCATCAGTGGCTTTACCAAACAGCCCACCAACAGTGTAAACCTTGAAGAAGGACAGAGTACAATTTACCAAAGAGGTACTCCAAGCAGTCCAAGTAGCAGTATTCTGCCCTGCAGCTGCTAGAAAGCACTGCCTATGACTGGCAGCATCTTCTGCTCATATGGCCACATCGGGATGCCCACATGAAGGATGAAATTCTGGACCCTGAAAAGCTCTCAAAAGCATTGGCAGATTTGAGACTCAAAAGCAGAATCACCATCACAAGGCCAGCCTAAGGCAGTGGGGTGGGAATCAAGTGTGTGGCTGCACTCAAGACACCCTGAGGTGGTTCAGAGCTGACACCTACCTTGGTCAGGTGGCAGTTGTACAGGTCAGTGAGGAGTGTGTTCCCGTGGCCTATGCCAAGTACTGAAACACAGAAAGGGAAAGCGGTTATTCAGCCACACAGAAAAGTTCCTGACAGACACTTCCACAGTGCCACAGACACTCACTAAGGGCTGCAGCTCCTGAGCAGTGACCCCCCAGTTAGTGCCTATCATCGAAAGTGTAAGGTTGTAAGTAGAACTCTTGGATTTCCCCACAACCTTTCATCTGGATATTTAAGAGCAAACGTTTAGCAATGCCAGCCACGGTAATGCAAATTCGAGTGGTGGAGTGGAAACGGGGTTACGTGGCAGCCACCTGTCAGCAGCAGGAGCTTGATCTCTCACCGCAAAGCTCCGTGTGCTGGCATATTGAGTTACCAGCAGCTGGGTTTAAGCTGCGTCGTTTCTACGGCTTCTGACACTCGGCAGGTGCTGCTGCGCAGCCACTAAGCCTTCACCACTTCTCACCCGCACGGAAACCTCCCAACTCGTAGCCAGCAGAACGTGGTGCCGCTGCGAGACAAGACCCACCGAAGACTCCCGAGGCCTTCACGTCCAGCCGGTGACCCGCGCCGATCTTCAATCGCTTGAACTGCGGGCCTCGAACTGCAATGGAGACAGAGTCGGGGCCGGTTCACAGCGCCTGCCCGAGACTCCCATCATCGCGGGGCTACCACCCTCTCGGCAAGATAAGGCCCCGCGACGGCTCTTACCGAGGGGGTGGTCGGCCAGCACCGGCACACTCACGGCTACCAGCCCCATAGTCTGGCCGTCGCCGTGGGCCGGAGCCGGAGCCGGCAGGAAGCGGACGCGCTGCCGTGGGGCACGGCACGGTGCCGCGTTCAGCTCTGCAACAGAACCGGGGGAGCGGTCAGAGGCGGTGGCAGCTCCCCCCGGGATGGACTTTGGTGGGGGTTCCATCACTGGCCCCCACTCCTCTCACCCCGCAGCAGATGCGTCTCCACCGCCGCACGGACGCGAACCCACGTCACCCCCGCCGGCTTGTACACTGCAAAGAGCCCGGCCGGTACCGCCGCCATGCCGCGCAGCTCCTCCCCGCCCCGTCCCGTCGAGCGCTTCCGGGGCAGGCGGGGGAGGCGAAGATGCTTCTACGGATGACGGCGACGCGGGCCCGGGTCTTGCTGCCGCATGCGGATCCCAGTTCCCCAGGCAAGTGCCTTTCCCTTCCTCCCCGGGTCGTTCCTCTCCCCACAGCGCAGCCCCGTTCCCGTACTCCGCGGGCGCTGGACTCATCTTCCGTTCCCCGCAGGCAGAGCCTGTCTGAGCCGCACCGAGCTGAGGGCCCGCGATGGACGCAGCGGGGAAGAGGTGTCCTACCCACTGTACCCTGGGCACATCCCTACCAACCCGCTGCAGAAGGCGCTGCTGGCCGCCGGCTCGGCGATCATGGCTCTTTATGACCCCTACAGACACGGTAAGCCGAGCCGGGAGGAGCTCGTTCCATCCAGGATCCTTATTAACGCCCAGCAGCGCTGCCCCGTGTGCCCTTAAAGTTTTTCAGGGGACTTTATTTAGTAAAGGTGAAAGTGCAGGGCTGAGACCTCGCCCCGGGCAGGAGGCTGTGGAAGAGCTGAGGTGACGCACCCCGGACGCCCCCCCGGTGATCTGCTGCCCCCTTGTGGCGCTGTCTCACCGCAGCTCATTTCTCCTAGTTTTGGGGCTACTTGCTCTGCCATAGGCATCCTGCCTGCTCCTGGACGAGGAGTTTGTTGCCTCATTTCCTCACCTGCCAGCTGAGGACAGCTGGGTGTTTAGAAAAGCACTTTTGTATCACTTTCTGGTCTCTCTTTCAGACATGGTGGCAGTTCTTGGGGAGACCACAGGCTGCCTTGCCTTGCCCAGCCTGCGGGACAAGATGAAACACCACCCGGAAGGTTACCGCATCCTCCAGTGCGTCCCTCCATATCCTTGCCCTCCCTTGCTGCATGTTTTGTGGTGGAGAGAGAAACAATGAGGCCAAGCACATTCTTTGGGTCCTTGAAGGGAGAGCCCTGCTCTCCCTGGATTGAAAGCAGCACAGATGTTTCATTAGCTCTATTCCTTCAACATGTTTATTTCACTTCAGTGATTGCAAGAGTGGTGGGCAAGTCTAAGAGGCAAGAGCACAGCCAGCTGCTGGATCCAGCCCTGTTTCAAGTGCCCGTGCAAGGTCATGCAGCAGCAAGTAAAGGCGAGAAATCCACGGACATGAGTTACCATCACTGCTCAGCACACTTGTGGATTTCTCCACTGTACCTGCTGCTGTGGCTACTTGGTCTCTGCTGGCCTGCTTCCTCCTTAGGCACCTTTGTGTCTTCTTTCCCAGTGGCCAACAGCATGTCCCCAAGCTGTGAAATTAGGTCACTTGTCTTCCTCATTAAGACTTGATCACTTTTGCTTCCATGTCTCCAAGGCTGAGGACCAGGATCCTTATTAACCAAGATCCTGCTGCTTATTTACTTTGTGATCTCTCTGATCCTTGTTACATGTCACGCCAGATGCTTGTGTATTGTTTTGGTTGTAGCATGTAGGGGCTGGGGAAAGGCTGCTTTGTTTTCATATGTTTGTGCAGAGCAGCCTGGCCCCAGTTCTGGATGCTGACTCAGCAAAACATCAGGATGGGGCTAAGAGCCAGAGGAGCTGCCCAGGGAGAGGAATCAGCAAAGGCACTGAGGGACGGTGGTACTGCAAGGATTTGCAGTGGTCCAATTTGTGCACACAAGTCTTTTTAAAACCCCCAAGCTGACCAGAGTCTTTGACACCAAAGGTGGGTCTCGTGGTATTCATGCTTATCTCCATGGCACTTATGCACCAGGAGCTGAGCAGTAACTCCTGGATCCATTGCAGGGCTTTTATCACAGAAAGAATTTGCCCTGTGGATTTGAAGTAAAAGTTCCAGAGATGTGGAGCACTGTTTGCAAACAACCTGGAGAGGAAACCTTTCTATGCAGGCCTACCCCATGGCTGGTGGTGAGCCTGAACAGGAGAAAAAGTAAACCTTGTTTAGAACAAATTCCCTCCCTTCTAAAGCTCTGTCTGCTTTACAAGGTTGTTAAAGAGCTCTGCTGCCCCAGGACTGCCTGTTGCTGGGGGCTGTGCCTCATTGGCAGCATGCAGCACAGCAGCATTTACGTGTAAAGAACACCAGTGTGTTTCCAGACAGAGTGGTTATAGGGGCACAAAACAGGAGCTCTCTTGTTGCAAAGGTGTTGGGTGGATCCTTTGAGCCATTTGTGTCCCAGCCTCAGCAACAGAAATGCAGATGGTGCCATCCCTGTAGCAAGCAGTTGGGATTGAAGCAAGGAAAATTCCCAGGAAGGGCAGAGGCAAGGGATGGAGATTTCCAAGGGCTCTTTGTCTCCAGGACTGCCCACTGGATTTCAGAGGGAGGCTACCTGACTTGTGTTTTACTTTCAGGGAACGGCCTCGCATCCGTCTCTCTACCCTGGACATGGCCAGGTTGCGGGGGCTGCCACCCGGCTCACTGGGCCGCGAGTATGTCCGGTTCTTGGAGGACAATGTGAGTGTGGGCTTTTGCAGAGTGCAAACAGCTGTAGCTGATGCCGGTGCTGGAAGCGTGAATCTGCTTTAGAGGGAAGATGCAGCCATGTGGAAACATGTGGAATCCTTCAGGAATGAGAGAGCAACTAGGGAATGGGATAAGATTCAGGGTGTCGGATGGTGCTGGATTTGTCACCAGTGCCGTGCAGTCCTTGTTTTTTGTTCATGTGAATGACACTGACCCAGTCACTGGCAGCTGGGAAATGTGCTCAGAGAGGGGACCATGTGTTGCTGCACATCAAAGAATGAGGCTAAAAACTGTGGTTTGGAAGGGACTGAATTTGATCTGTTTGGATTTGCAGAAGGTTTCTCCAGACACCCGGATGCCACCTAAGTTTGTTGATGATGAAGAGCTGGCATATGTGATCCAGCGGTACCGTGAAGTTCATGACTTGATGCATACCCTCCTGGGTATGCCAACCAATATGCTAGGTGAGCCACAGTGGGCTCAGAGGGCTGTGCTGCCAGATCCTTATGCTGGTGCTTGGCTGCCTCTCCCAGGAGTGGAGCAGGCTGGGCCAGTCAGACTTCTTGATCCTCAGCCTAAGTTGGTGTGTGTGGAGGTTTGCATCATCGCCGTCCTGCACCACTGGCTCTGTGGTGAACCAGAGGCCATGGGATGTCACCTTTCCCCCACTTGGGAGATGCTTAGTTCAAGCCTTGGGTGTAGGCAGCCGCTGGGCAGATAGATGGGTGTTTGCTGGCTGGAAGTGAGGGTGGCACATAGGGAGGGGTGTTTTGCAAGATCTGAGCAAAGGCAGAAGTGGGGATTCTTAAGTTGTTTCTTACACATGTGTTGGCCTGTATCCTTTGTCCTTGTTTTGTGTCTGACTCAATAGCAAGTCACAAGTCAAGCCTTGTTGGTGAGCCTGGAGGAACCAGCCTGTCAGGTCTCCTACTCGGGCTTTGGCTGGGCCCCAGCAGCATTTATGAAAGGTCTGTCCTGTGCTGAGAAATGGGGAGAGCTGCGCCAGGGATCAGGCTTTGGCAGTTGCATTACTAAAGGTCTGCAGCAAGCCAGCCTGCCTGGGACACGCTTCTTGAGCTCACAGGGTATTGACTGTGGGGTGCTGCTCCACTGAGGCCCCTAACCTCATCCCTCCTGGGAGGGCAGTGCATGACAAGGCTCATCTTGGCACAGGATGAGATCACTGTCAGACTTGGGAAGCATTCTCAAGTCCTGCTATGGAGGTGAAGGATGTGAGTGCGTGCGTAGCAGTCCTCAGGGAGGGGCAGATGCTGCAGCCTTCATCGCGGGACTGCACAGCCAGGGCTGGCTCTCAGCTCAGGCACTCTGCCGACTCACAGACTTCTTTCTCCCTCCCAGGTGAGGTCGTGGTGAAGTGGTTTGAAGCTGTCCAGACAGGGCTACCTATGTGTGTCCTGGGAGCAGCATTTGGCCCCCTCCATCTCAACACACGGTGAGAAGGGAGTCTCTGCCTCAGGTTCATACCAGCCTGGGTAATGCTTTCTGATGTCCTTCAGGGATGAAGAGGGGACACTCCTAGTTTGCAGATGGGAGTCAGGGATCCCCTGTGTGAACCTGCTGCTCTGTCCTCATGGCCCAGGGAAGCGGTGACAGCAGGAAGCACAGCTTTGGCTGGTCATTGAAACAGAACTTGTTCTGTCTGCTTGCAGCATGCAATTTCTTTGTGCCACGCAGGAGAATCAATGCCTAGGTCTGTCTGCCCTTGTTTTAGCATGTGTTGAGGGCCAGCAGGACCCTCATCCTGCTAGTGGCTGTTTTCTCTCCCAGCACATCTGTTTTGGTGGCCCAGTGCAGTTTGATAAGTGCAGAACCTGAGGTCTGGTCTTGGATTTGCTACCAGCTAACCTTCCTTGCACATTGTCCTGTGCCTCAGCTTCCCCTGTGAGATAAGGAGGAGGGATGCTAGAAGGTGGAGGGGTGCACAGGGCACAAAGGTTTGGGTACTTGGAGAAGGAAATACAAATCATGGAAATAAAAATCACCTCCTGTGTTGTTTGTTCCAGAAAGCTGCAGGTCCTGGCCACCCAGCTGGTTCCCTGGGCAATTTGGAGTGGGCGCAATGCCAGCTGCATCCTGAATGTCTACTACGAGCAGCGCTGGGAGCAGCCAGTGGAGTCCCTGCGGGAGGAGATTGGCATCTTGCCTCCCCCAGATGTTTGAGTGTGAGCGCTCAAGCATGGGGAGAGGACAGGGGGTGCTTCTTGGCAGACAGCAGCCATCTCTTGGCACACTCCATCTCCTCTTGCCTGGCAGTGCAGTGTGGTTCCGCTACCACCTGCCATGGACCCAAGGACTGAGTGCTCTTCTGCCAGGAGCTGACACCTACCTGGTGGTAGAGGCTAAGTGACACTTCCCCGTGGCTTGACAAAACTTGACCCATTTTGCTATTTCTAATTCAGTAGAAGGATGACAAGTCTCAGTGTGCCTTCACCATCTGGGTCTAGGTGCTTAGTTCTTCCTGGCAGCAGAGCTTCTGTACTGATGGGATGGGGAGAGAGCAGAACTGATTTACAACACTCACAGTGGCAAACTTGGCCTTCTGCAGCTCTCGGGCTGCGTAGGTAAATCCCTCCTCCTAGCCTTCCCAGCAAGATTGAGGCTTAAATTCAGGAGGCTGCCCTGGTGTGCAAGAGTGAAATCCCATCTGGTACTGGTGCCTGACTGATCTTGTGGTGGGTTGTGCCTCACACCTTTGAGACCAGACAGTGTGCAATTGCATGCTCCTGGAAGCAGGCAGGGAAAAAACTTTGGCTGTTACCTCTGCTAAACTGGTGGTTTGAGAACTATTTCAGGAAGCTGAGCAGAGCAAAACTCCGGGGTTTTGGTCTACTTTTATGAGCAGCCAGAAGAGGAATGCTTCCTGCACCCTCCCCCTTCTCATTTTCAACTTTCCCTTCAATCCTCTCCCTGCACCCTACCAGACTCCATGTTTCTCCCCAAAACTAAGCTTGTGTATGTCCATGGCCTCTGGAGTTATTTCAGTCAGATAATGAATTATGCCATGTAAATGGTAAAATGTGGAGAGGGGGCTTTGTCCTCTTTGCACTGTTTGCAGTGACGTAAGTGCGCCCCAAAATGTGCTTTTCTGCGTCAGAAACGCGTCAGAGCTTTGGGGTGGTTAAACTGAAGCAAAGCAAAGATTCGCTGCTTCCAGAGGCAGTGAGCAGCAGTCAAGCAAAGTGCAGGAAATGATGGCTGCGAGAGACTATTTCGTTGCACTTGGGGTTATTCAGCATGACTCTGCAAGAGTTGGGCTGCTGGCGACGGTTGCGCTGCTTTGGCGCAGCTCAATGTCAGCGCTACCTAAGCGGCACGTAGGGTAATTGTGACTGCGTCTGCTCAGCAGATCTCCCCTCGCTGCAGCTGTCGCTTGTCTGCGGGGAGGCGGCAGAGGCAGGGCGCGGGGATTATAGTGGCAGATCCAAGTCACGTGAAAAATGGCTTTATGAGGGGGGACATATTCGTTGTGGGCAAGCGGCAGCTCCACCGCTAGCAGCAGCAGTGATGTGCGTCCATGCTGTGGAGCTGTTTCGGTGCTGCTACAACGGCAACTACTGGAGGTGCTTCCCGTCCCGCCGGGCCCGGTGCGCGTTTTTCACTGACCGGGAGGCACCATGCCCCGCGCTTGCCGGTACTCCTCCTGTCATCGAAAACAGGGCTGCCTCCTGAGCAGCACCCCCGCTCCGCCGCAGAGACACGGCGCGATCACCCCCTCAACGGCGGCAAAATGCGACTCTGGTGGGACTCGAACCCACAACCTTTGAATGACTCCCGTCAAACTAACGCTAGAAGTCCAATGCGCTATCCATTGCGCCACAGAGCCTTCGCTCCGTGGCGCCGCCCTCACTGCCTCTTCCCGCCACTCCGCCCAGCCCTGCGTCTGCACGGGGTCGTGTTCGTTGCCATGGGGTTGGGCGAGTGGTGCCGGGCGGGACTACAGCTCCCGGCGGGCCGCGCTGCGTGCTCCGCCCCGTGCCGCAGCGGCGGGCGGGACCCGCACCCTGACCTGTTCCCTGTGCCGGTGGCCGGGCCGCAGTGGATGCCCCGGAGTGCGGTAAGAACTTGGCACCATTTTCCCCCTCCGCGACCTTCCTACGCTGGCTTGTCCCGCCGCGGCGGCCGGGCTGCCTCCCCGCGAGTAGCTGGGTGGGACTGCTGCGGCCCACGGTCTCAAGGCGCTGCGGCCTTGCGGGTAGCACCGGGATCACTCAGCCCCCTGGTCTCTTTATGAGGTACCGGGGCTGCTCAGCCTCCCGGTCTCCTCATGAGGCACTGCGGGCGGTAGCGGGGCCCCTTCGGCTACTCGGTTTCCTTATGAGGTGCCGCGGCTCTTGTCCTCAGCGGACTGCGAGGCTTCCCCCGCGGATACCAGCTCCTCCTGGGCAGTTCCTGGGCCCGGCTGAGGTTGAGGGAGGAGGATCCCTGCTGCAGCCCAGGTGTGAGGTCCTGGGTCTCCTGGTCCTTCTGCCCCTTCAGATAAGACCGGGGCTGTGCTGCTCGCCCTTCCTGCAGGGGATAAGCCCGCCGGGCCCGGGGAAGAATGGGGAGGGCAAAACGCTCTTCCCTGGGGCCAGCCGGCAGAGCCCCATCAGACTGCCCAGGGCCAAGCTGGGGGACAGGTGGCTCCCCAGGTGCCCATGCTGGATATCTCTTGCCCCATGGAGCTAGACCTGGGAATTGGGCTGCCCAGGGAGGTGGTGGAGGCACCGTCCCTGGAGGTCTTCGAGAAAAGCCTGGATAAGGCACTCAGTGCCATGGTCTGGTTGACTGGATAGGGCTGGGTGATAGGTTGGACTGGATGATCTTGGAGGTCTCTTCCAACCTGGTTGATTCTATGATTCTTGGAGCCTGGTTACCTGCCTGTCATCCCCTTCACAACCCATTCTCTAGGCTAGTCCATCTCCCAGGGTTCTCTGTCCCTAGGTGATGGATCCCTATGATTTGCCTTCTTTTGCCTGCTGCCTGTGGCAAGTCTTAATTTTCTCTGTGCTGATGCAGACAGACAAGACCTGAATTCTTAACCGCAGCTCTGGAGGTCTCTGGTAGCAATGCAGGTAATCTCTGGCTGCTTATCTCTTGGTAATGCACCAGTTTTCTCTGGCAGGAGGCACCAGGCATGCTGGTGTGAGGCAGAGATGTGACCAGAGGGTAACAGGGGCCTGTCTGGGCCTGTTTGGCCTTTCAAGTTGGACATAATGCAAGCACTTTGCTGCCCACACAAATCGTGGTTTCTCTGCCACCAGCTCTCCAACTCTATGTGTTGATGTGAGCATGTAACTAAGGGTCAAGATCTTGGCTGAGGCATTACAGTTTGATGGTAATCTAAGAGCTGCCCTGTTTAACCACAGAGAGAGGCTCAGGCAAAAATGTAGTGAGTCTTGTCCTGCAAATAGGCCCAGGGAGTGTGTTGTGGGACCTCAAGCCTGGGAGGTGCTTGGTAGAGAGAGCTCAGAGGCAATTGGCACAAGGGAAATCTCTGGGCAAGGGCTGTGGATGAGAGGATGTCCACAGACCTCCACCCAGGAATGGTATCTTGTGCTCTGGTGCATCTCTGCCAGCTGCTGGTGACATGTCTTGGAGATGAGACAGCCTACACGACATGCTGGGGCATGGTGACTGCATGGCACTGCCTTGGTTCCTACCCTGCCAGCATCTCATATCAAATTCACAGATCCTCCTCATACCTGGGGAAGCTGCACAGAACAGAGAGAAAACCACAAGTGAGGCTGCCAACCCTGCCAGCTCTGGCAGAGCCCACTCAGCACTGTCACCTTCAGAGCAGTGAATCTACCTTCAAGAAAGAAAGGGAAATGATGTGAATGTTTCCTTCCTCTTTATGCCAGGAAGGAACAGTTTTATGTAAAGCCCTCAAGCTACAAGGATCACATTGCTGTCACTTTCCTTTACCTGATGCTGTCACCCAAAATGAGTCTTTGCTAGATTGCTGTCTCCTGAGAGTCTCAGAGCAGCATCTAGGGTGTATTTAGGATGGGGACAGAGGTACTGTTGCAGAGGGACAAGTGTCAGAGACTGAATTACTGTCCACAGGGCATGGGGCAGGAGTCTGGGCATTCCTAGCAACAGTGACAGCCCTTGTTCTGCCTGCTCCAGCTTGCCCAGGGCCTGCACCTACCTCATCCCTGATCCTGTCTGGCAGTGCCTGCAGCAGAGTCAGGCCAGGAAAGTGCCTGTCAGCAGCAGAGTTTGCGAACATGCACAGAGTTCGAAGAACTGAGTTTTGTGTTGCCACCTGAGCTATGTCGAGGAGTGTGCAAAGCTGCACTCTCCCACTCGCCATGATGGCCATCCCAGTGCCAGGCATGCAGGAAAGCTGATTGCTGGGGGCCTGGGAGACCTGGCTTATGGAGGCAAAGGAGCAGCGAGGAATTTGGAAATAGGCTTTGTCAGGCTGGAAGTGAGAGACAGAGCCAGTCCTGCCTGGCATCACACTGGTGCCTGCAAAACACCTCTACAGGTCTCCTGCCATGGCTCCACTCCCACATCCATGAAATGATGTCATCCTGCATCTCATGCTGTGGGACAAGGTCATGCCTCGGGCTGGTGTGCAGAATGTGGTTCCACAGCTGAGAATAGTCAGGCTCTTGGTTGGCAGCTTAACTGGAGACCCTCTCTAAGGTCTGATAAAGTTACATCTGCAGGAGCTTTGGGCTGCTGACTTACATCCTTGCTGCCAGGAGGAGTTATGATTCGGGGCTTTATCCAAGAAATTGGAGGCTGCTCATGCATTCTGCACCCATGGCTTTACTATCACCAAGTCAAATGTTCCTGAGTTGATGGCCATGTTTTTTCTCTGCAGGCCATAATGCTGCGTCTGGCTGCTTTTGCAGTGCTGTTGCTGTACTTCAGAATCAGTCTAGAGCTGTCCTGGGTCCAGGCCATCCCTGCTCTCTTCATCTTCTACCTGGGATCTGGTGGATGGGACTTCTTCCTCATATTCATCAAGACAATACGAAGGGACGTCACGTAGGTGTCCTGGCTGGGATGGCCCAGCCATCAACCCCTCCTCTGTCCTGCTGCTTTGCCCCAGTGTATCTGTGAACACAGCCCTGGGTGTCTGCTGACACTCAGCCTGGCTGGAAGATCTCCCTCTGCTGCACCCTGGCAGGTCCAAACCCTTGGGCAAAGTCTTCACAGGACAGATAGATTTCAGCTGAGTTCTAAAGTCTAGTTACTATCCTTGTACTTCACCCTGTCCCTACAGCTGCTGGTGTGACACCACGTATGTGTACAGGGTCAGTTCATGCTAGGCTGTGCCATCTCCTGGCAGGCATCTGTGGGGAGAGAGCAGCAGCACCTCTTGGAGATCACCTAAGTCTTAAAGATGCCCTTTTGTTAGGGGACATCCCTGTTTGCAGCCCTCAAAACCACGTCTCTTCTTGGCCTCTATCAGATCCTGGCTACAAGCATCTTTGCAGATGAGCTCTGCCTATGACCATGCTACTCAGGGGAGCACCCAGAGCTGCTGCTGACCTAGAGCAGGGCCTGGAGCAGTGCTGGGATATTGCTGTAAGAAATAGTTTTGAAGGGGTCACTGAGCAGCCGTCCTCTTGCTCCCCTTCCTTTGGCAGCACGGGGCTGGTTTTGTTAAAGGTGAAGTGGCAGGTATGGAGGCATGTGAGGGAGAAGAACACAATTGCCAGCATCTTCCAAAAGACAGCGAGCAAGTATCCAGAGAAGACTGCACTGATATTCCAAGGCACGGGTGAGAACTGGACCTTCCGGCAGCTGGATGAGTACTCCAACCAGGTGGCCAATTTCTTCTTCAGCCAGGGCTTCCGCTCTGGTGATGTGGTGGCTCTTTTCATGGAGTCCCGCAATCAGTATGTGGGGCTGTGGCTTGGTTTGGCCAAGATTGGAGTGGAGACTGCTCTTGTGAATTCCCACCTGCGAATGGAGGCTTTGCTTCACTGCATCACCATCTCCAACTCCAAGGCTGTGGTTTTTGGAGCAGAGATGATGGAAGGTGAGGGGCAGACAGATACATCAGCAGTGCTCTGGACTTGGGAATAGGGGAGGGCAGTGGTGTGTGTCTATGGATTTACTGCTCCTTTCCTGTCCACTGCAGCATCCATTCTATAAGAGAGTGGATGATAAAATTATTCAGGAATTGGATCTGTTGTTATTCTTGTTGGTCCTTTTGGCCACTGGGCATGATCTGGAGTTCAGTGTTGTCGGTCTTCCAGGCAGACCAACCTGAGTGTAAGAATCCTGATGTGTGCCTCCTGGGTCCATCCCCTGTATGGAGCCCTGGGCTGGGCCTGCATGGGACAAGCCTCTTCTCACTCTCTGTGGCTATTAGTCATGTCCCTGCAGCACCTCAGCTTCAGTTTCCTATGTGTTTCAGCCCACACCAGTGAGGCTGATGGTGTTGACAGACCTTTTGGCACCAAAGAGGTTTTGGCTGAGGAGAGGTGGAGAACAGGATCTTCTACTCCTTTAAAAGGCTTGGGTTGTGGCCCCAGCATCTGTTAATCATGGGAACATCTTCTGGGGATGGTTGTCAGCTCTTTGGGGGCTGCCAAGCACAGCAAGGGTACTGCTACCTGAGGCAGTCTCCCTGAAGCTCTGGGAGGGTGGGGGGGTCTCTGTCCTGTAACCAATCTACAGTCTTTCTCTTCCCCTCTTTACTTTCTCAGCAATGCAGGAAGTGCAGCCCTCCCTGGGGAAATCTATCCATCTCTTCTGGTCTGGGGAGGAAAGCCCCAAATCCACACTTCCTTGTGCAAAACACCTGGACCCCCTCTTGCAGATGGCTCAGCGGCACCAGCCAGCGCCCCCTGATAAGGGCTTTCTTGGTATGTGTTTGGCTCTTCGTGGATCAGCCAGTTACAGCATGTGCTTTGGATGCTGATAGCAGCTGTCTGCATAGGGCCTCTGGTGTTTGGAATGGATCTTACAGTATTGTCTGAATCCTGCCTCTGTATTCTGTGGTGCCATCTGTGTGTCCAACAAATCTGATCTGCCTGGGGGGAATCCAGCATGTTCTTGATGCTGTCACAAAATTTTGAGTCAACTAGCACAAGCAGAGTATATAAATTTGCTCAGTCCCCCTCTCCTAGTTGAACTAGCTCCTAGATTGGCTATGTAACCTTCTCTCCTCATTGCTCTCCAGATAAACTCTTCTACATCTACACCTCTGGCACAACAGGGCTGCCCAAGGCTGCCATTGTGGTGAACTGTCGGTAAGGCAGGGGCTCAAGCAGCCCACAGCGGAAGCTCTGCCTGGCCCTAGCACAGCTGCTGATGTGTGTCTTCACCCTTTTGCCCCAGGTACTTCCGCATGGCCAGCCTGGTGTTTTACGGCTTTGGCATGAGGCCCAGTGATGTGCTCTACGACTGCCTCCCTCTGTACCACGCTGCAGGTAAGGCACCGAGTGCCACGTGGAGCCCTGCATGCCAGGACTGTGTGTTGCTCTCAGCCAAGCCTAAGACTCAGGTTGGAGGCTAATGTAGCAATGATCTCCATGTCAGGGAGGAACTGTCTGCTCCTGGCAGCGACTGAGGTTTTCTGCTTTTACCCTGGGAGCCAAGAATCAACCCAGCTGACCTTTAGAATGGGGAGTGTGTGGAGGGGGGGTTATCTCAGCTTGTATTCTTGCTTTGGAATGGCTGCTTCTTATGGAAAGTTGGTTGGAAAAGGAAGCAGTGCTCACCTGGCTGGCTGAGACATGCTGGGATGCCTAAGTGCAAAGCACTGCCCCACACCTCAATGTCCCTTGTCTCCTCCCTGGTGCTTGTGGTCTGGGGGCTTTGGCTAGGTGAACACCCATCTGCTGAGAGGCAGCACGTGGTGTCCACCTTGCACTGCCAGACTTTTCCTTGAGTGGGCTGAGCTGGAAGTGTCTGGGAACTGAGGACTCCCCTGGCTGCCTCTCCACAGGGAACATCGTCGGGGTTGGGCAGTGCCTGCTGCGGGGCATGACAGTTGTCATCCGCAAGAAGTTCTCGGCCTCACATTTTTGGGAGGACTGTGTGAAATACAACTGCACGGTGAGGCCATGAGGCAAGGGGCCAGGTGGGAGTGGGGAGTGAAGCCTGAGGATCTGTGCCATGCTGAGGAGTGCCCAGCTACTGGAAGAGGGGGAAGCCTGAACCAGTTCTGCCTGTCCATCCCTAATGACCTTCCAAAGTGGTGGGCCTGTGTCCTTCCCATCTGGGATGGTAACCACATATCAAGCCCTTTCTGTGCTCCAGCATTAGTCAGGAGGCCTCAGATAGGTTTTACAGTCTGGAGAGGTGGGTGTTCCCTTGTCCTGAGCTAGCAGCACTTCTGAGTTTTACCACGACCTCTCTAGGTGACTTTGGGTGCATTGTGCAGTTCCTACCTGTCCCAAACAACTTGGAACCTGTCAGTGGAGTCCTTGTGAGCCTTTCCTTTCCATTCCTCCCAGATCGTGCAATACATCGGAGAGATCTGCCGCTACCTGCTGAACCAGCCCTACCAAGAGGTGGAGCGGCAGCACCGGGTGCGCATGGCGCTGGGCAACGGGCTGCGTGCCTCCATCTGGCAGGAGTTCATGGCCCGCTTTGGCATTGCCCAGGTGGCCGAGTTCTATGGGGCCACCGAGTGCAACTGCAGCCTGGGGAACTTTGATAACAACGTAAGGTCCCCACCACCCACCCCATCTCTCATGGGCCTGGGCAGGGTTGGATGTCCAGATGGGCTGTTTGTTCCTTGTTTCCTGCTCCAAAAGGGTGGCTTCCCAGCCACCCTGAGATGTTTTGGCTGTTGTTATGCAGTGCCAGCTGTGTGGCATCCTAGATGTGCATGGACAGTGGGCTTGGGGTAGGAGAGATGTTCCTGCTATCCACAGGTCCCAGCACCTTCTGTTCTAGGTTGGGTCATGTGGTTTCAACAGCAGGATCCTACCAGGTGTGTACCCCATTGGCTTGGTGAAGGTGGATGAAGACACCATGGAGCTGATCCGGGGGCCAGATGGTGTCTGTATCAGCTGCCAACCAGGTGAGGGAAATCACCAGGACAAGTCTCCTCATGCCTATGTGGATCTTTCCCAATATTTCAAGATAATTTACCTGGCTTTGAGTCTCTGCTCAGATAAACACCACCACCACCACCAGGCACCATTTCTGCTTGGGTGTGGGTGGTTGCTTCCCCTCTTTATCCCCTCTTTTCTCCCTGCAGGGGAGCCAGGGCAGTTGGTGGGCCGCATTGTCAAGAGCAACCCATTGCAGCACTTTGATGGCTACCTGAATCAGTCAGCCACCAACAAGAAAATTGCCAGGGATGTGTTTACAAAAGGGGACATAGCCTATCTCACAGGTGAGGCAAGCAGGGCCCTTCCACCTACTCAGAGCAGAAAGGGGTACCTGTCTGGGGCCTGCCCCAGGCTAGTGGCGCTGTTCTGAGATGCTGCAGGGCTTCTTCTAACCCCTGTGATGCCTGTTTTTTTGCCTATTCTTCACTTTCCTGTAGGGGATGTCCTGGTGATGGATAAATATGGCTACATGTACTTCCGGGACCGCACTGGTGACACATTCCGCTGGAAGGGGGAGAATGTCTCCACCACAGAAGTGGAAGGAACACTGAGCCGCATCCTCAACCTGACAGATGTGGTGGTTTATGGGGTGGAGATCCCAGGTAGCTGAGAGGGGAGAGGCAGAAGGGCCTCTGACACTTGCATATGTGTCCTCCACATCCAGATTTGGCACATCCTTTTGCAAGAGGCTGGACTAAGACTGCCCATGGGCAAGGTGGGAAGAGGCCATTGGAGATGTACCTACAAGGAACCAGAGGGTACCCTCCCTCTCTCAAGCTTTAGTCTGATTTTGGGAAGACTCTGTCCTTTCTGAACAGACTGCACATGCCTCCTCAGGGAGGAAGTGACTATGACCTCAGGGTGTCACTGGTAGCCTTAGGTGCAAGGTAGTGACACAGCAGGTGATGAAGCTGGACAGGTCAGCACTTGGATACAAAGCAGGGCCTGTGCCAGAGGCCTTGCTGGTGCTGGGCAGAGGAAGATGATGCCACAGGGACAGTGTGTCTGAGTAGTCTCATTCTCTGCCTTGTAGGGATTGAAGGGAAGGCAGGAATGGCAGCGATTGCTGACCCAGAGAACTCCTGTGACCTAGGAAGCTTTGCCAACGAGCTGCAGAAGGCCCTGCCCCTGTATGCCCGTCCTGTCTTCTTGCGCTTCCTGCACGAAGTCTCCAAGACAAGTGAGCTGTGGCGAGCACACCCACACTGGGCACGGGGCTGGGGGAAGCCTGAGAGGGAAACCCTGCTTATGGAGACCAGTCTGTGGCAGCATCGGGATGGAGTCCTTAGCCCGTTTCTCTGGGGGGTTGGAGGTGTGAGTACAAGGCTGGGGCAGCATAAGTGCAGTGAGGGATGGGAGCGTGTGTGGCCAGTGACCCCTCATTCCTCTTTCTCTTTCTGCTCCAGGCACCTATAAGTTCCAGAAGGTGGAGCTGCGGAAGCAGGGCTTCGACCCTGCGCTGGTGAAGGACAGGTTGTACTTCCTGGACTCCAGGCAAGGCCACTACTTGCCGCTGGACCAGGCAGCGTTTAACAGGATCCAGTCAGGACAGCAGAAGCTGTAGCTGGTGGGGCTGAAGCTCCCCACATCCTCCTGGGGGAAGTGGTGCAAGGCAGGCACGAGGGAAGAAAATGTTCAAGGAGCAATACAAAGGCACAGTAGAGATTTTATTTTATGAGTTTTGCAGATAATGGTTTGGATGGAACACAAAGGGGACTGAGGGGAGGGGATGGTTGTATACCAAAGCATAGACTCGTTATGGCTTTATTTTCTCTTTTGTACAGTGGTGATGGGTCTGTGCCACAGAAGGGGCAGGGCCCTGGCCAGTTGAGTAGGAGTGAGGTGCCCCTGCCATTCTACTTTGCTTTTCCTCTCTTTCCCTCCCTTTACCTGCCTGCAGCAACCATTCCTTGCGGAGGCCATGAAGGGACCAGCACCGGGCTCTTTACCCACTCCTCCACCAAGCAGCTAGCTCCTCCTTGGCACAGGGTCCCTGTTGGTAGAGGGAAACTGGGTGCCAGGTGCAACCACTGCTCCCTGCATGGCCCCGCTGGTGGTGTTTCTGCTGTGAATCAGGAGTGCAGGGTAGTACTGGGTTCAGGAGAGGGACAGGGATGGGTTCCTGCTGTGCCTTGCTTTCTCCTGGGCTGACATTTCTGTTTTTCACAATCACACGCACATTATGTTTTATATATAGTAGACATGCTGACTGTTTTAATTTCGATCTTAATTTATTGTCTGTACTCTTGAATGTGTCTTGGGTTTGTGCAGTAGGTGGACAGGTAGCCCAGACCTGTCCTCCCATGGAGAGCCCTTTTCTCTTTCAAGGAGACAGAACGCTTATCTGGGACTGATTCTCCTCTTCCTGCCTGGGTGCAGCACTTCATGTCCTTGGTCCGTGCTGAAGGACTCAAGCAAACCTCACTATCTTGTGGACATTTCTCTGGGTCTCTTACTTCCACCTTCTGTGGATGCAGCCTTGTTTCATGTATCCTCTTCCTTGCAGAAAGCAAGTGGGAGGGTGGCAATGAAGGGCCTGGTTTGCCTTTTGCTTAGACATACTCAGCACTATGTTGCAGCTCTCAGGGCTTTCCTGCTGTGATATCTGTGCCCTGAAAGAAGGCAGCTTGCCTAGAGGAGAGAAAATTTTATGGAGGGTGGTTTTGGTGAGAGTCTGATTTCATGGGCTCTGCATCCTTTCCTGCAAGAGCCCTCCCTGTCTCCGCCACTGGAGATGGTTCCCAAACTGAAATGTCAATGTTAAACATCTGACTATATGAATTCCCTGCATTCTGTCTGAAGTGAAACAGCCTTGGCAGTGATGTCTGATCCCAGTCCTTGGATGCCATGCAGAAAAGTCTCTTCCAGAGAAAGCTCTAAGTTGTTTTTTGGGGTTGTTTGTTCGTTTGTTTCTGTTATTTGGTTTTATGCTCTTAGCAGGGTTACTCCTTACAATGATGTCTGTCTTTATGAAGGCAGAGTGTGTCTGCTTTTCTAGCTATGCTTCCACACCATCATACCTGCCTGCCCCAGTCTGTCTTGTCCTCACCATTAAATGAGTGTGAGCTACCCTGGCGTTTGCTGCCTCTTCCTTGTGCAGTACCTGCTGTGTGTAGAACTGTGCCAGTTTAGGAACTGGGAATTATCTGCTCTCCTGTTCTGTGGGAGCCGAATGTTGCCACAGTATCTATGTAAAATGGAGAGCCATTGGGTGACAAATGTGCAAATCCATGCATAATGGAATTCCAGAAATGCAGAGGGCAGAAAGTCTCAGAAGTCTTCTCAGAACTCCTTGCAGCATTACAGAGTCTTAGAGTCCCACTTACAGAAGTCCCAGAAGTCCTTAACAAAGTAGCAAGCAGAAGTCAAAGTCCCAAGTATATCCCTAGCAGTCCCTCACCACCCCTCCCCGAGCTGCTCTGTTGCTCAGAGTGGCTGTTTATATTTTCTTTCTTATCAGTCCCTTAACCATTAAGACTTATCCACATATATAAACTAAAGTATGCTTCCAGTGAAATACTACAGCATGTAAGGAAGGTTGGTTCTGCAGAATGTTTTCTTTTGGGCTGCTGCTGGTTTGTTCTTTGCAGCTTGTAATTGGTCAGCTAAGGAATCATGCACTCTGCACGTGCCCAGCAGGACAGTGGCTGCAACAGGGAACCACCATTCCCTGTCTCCTGATCCTGTTCTCAGCATTGTCATTCTGGTTGGTCCTGGCCTAATTTTCTCTGTTTATTGTGGCACATCTAACTCCTCTGCCTCTCTTCCTGTTCCCTCTTTCCTCTTCCTGCAGCTTCCATCCTTGTTTGGTCACATGTAACTTCCCAGCTCTTTCTGCCCCTATAGAAAAGATTTTTTTGTACCCATTCCCCTTCCTTTGCTGCCAGAACCATCTTTTAGAGCCTCTCCATTCAACACTAGGTACAGGAGAAACCAGTTCCTTCATGGTACATGGGTACCAGCAAGAATTGTCATGCGTGAGCCTGGGTGAGACATGTGGCCTGGTGAGATGCAACACAGGATAAAGTCCTGGAAACTTGCATCCATTGTATACCAGATGCACCTTTGGGCATTCTCCTCTGGGCAAAGTCTAGCTTGCAGCTGCAGCCAGCTCCAAGCAAGGTGGGTGGGGATGGAAGGAATGTGGAGCAGTGTGGTCTGACATGGGTGCTGGAAGGGTGCAGCTCATGGAACAGTCTGTCCCCCAGCCTGTTGGAAAACAGACCTCACTCCAACAGCCCTGCAGTGCCTGCAGGGTTCAGCTTTGAAACAAGCTGGCTTTGCTTGCAGGGGTCGCAGTTAGGGACTCAGGTGTCCTCCGGCCTCGGGGGGCTGGAGGAGGATGCACAGCGACCATGGAGCTGTCCCTGCAGATGCTCCTGTGCCGCATTGGATGCTGCTCCTCTCACAGCCGCCAGTGGAGGGCAGGCTGGATTCGGCAAACGGGGATCCCTTTAGGGGCCTCCCTCGCAGCCTCCTTGATAGGTTCGGAGCCCTGGGAACTGGGGGCGCGGCACAGGTCGCTGGGAGCAGGGCACAGGTCAGACCCTGTTTGAGGTGGAGAGGAAGTTTTGGGTGCAGATGGTGGATGTGGGACCAGCAGCTCCCTGAAAAGAGATTGTAGCAAGTTTGGGGTCCGTCACTTGTCCTATCACCTGTTACTTGGGCAAAGAGAAGTAGCCTCAAGTTGCACCAGGGGGGGTTTAAGCTGGACATAAGGAAAAATTTCTCCCTTGAAAGGGTCGTCAAGCCATGGAACAGGCTGCCCAGGGCAGCGCTGGACTCCCCATCTCTGGAAGTATTTAAAAGACTCATCCGTGTCTGTCAAATGTGCTTACTGATGTGGTTCAGTGGTGAACTTGGCAGGGGTGGGTTCATACTTGGACTTGTTGACCCAAAGGTCTTTTCCAACTTAAAGGGAGGATCTGGGAGTGCTGCTTTCTTCCTGGAGAAGGCGGCCGTGCTGCCCTGCACAGACACTGCTCTGCTTCAAGCAGCAGTGCTGCATTTCCATCTGCCTGAGAGCAACTCAGGCTGAAAAAACAAGCAAATTCTGCATTCAGGTCTTTTTGGTAAACACAGATGCAAATAGCTTTGGAAGCTTATGGAACTACAGATGTTATTCACAAATAATCCCATCCAAGTGGAGACTGGCTTATATTGCTGAGTTTTGGAGATGGGTGGGGAGCATAGGCACAGCTGAAGCTCATGCAAGGAGCAGGATTTAGCCTTTGCTGGTGCTGAAATAACTGAGGGGCTAGGACCTGGCCAGAGAATAGTGGGGAGCTTAGAATCATGGGATCAATCAGGTTGGAAGAGACCTCCAAGTTCAGCCAGTCCAACCTAGCACCCAGCCCTATCCAATCAACCAGACCATGGCACTAAGTGCCTCATCCAGGCTTTTCTTGAACATCTCCAGGGGCAGGGACTCTACTACCTCCCTGGGCAGCCCATTCCAATCACTGTCTGTGAAGAACTTCCTCCTAACATCCAGCCTATACCTCCCCCAGCGCAACTTGAGGCTGTGTCCCTTTGTTCTGTTGCTGTGTGCCTAGCAGCAGAGCCCAACCCCACCTGGCTACAGCCTCCCTGCAGGCAGCTGCAGGCAGCAATGAGCTCTGCCCTGAGCCTCCTCTGCTGCAGGCTGCACCCCCCCAGCTTCCTCAGCCTCTCCTCACAGGGCTGTGCTCCAGGCCCCTCCCCAGCCTTGCTGCCATTCTCTGGACACCTTCCAGCACCTCAACATCTCTCTTCAATTGAGGGGCCCAGAACTGGACACAGCACTCAAGGTGTGGGCTGAACAGTGCTGAGCACAGGAGCAGAATAACCTCCATTGTCCTGCTGGCCACACTGCTCCTGCGCCAGCCCAGGATGCCATTGGCTCTGATGCCCACCTGGGCACACTGCTGGCTTGTGTTCAGCTCCTCTCTCCCAGCACCCCCAGGTCCCTCTCTGCCTGGCTGTAGTGATGCTTGGGGTTGTTGTGGCCAAGGTGTAGGACCCTGAACTTAGCCTTATTAAATCTCATCCCATTGGTCTCTACCCACCCATCCAGCCTGGCCAGGTCCCTCTGCAGGGCTCTCCTACCTTCCAACAGCTCCACACCTGCTCCTAGCTTGGTGTCATCAGCAAACTCACTGATGCTGGACTCAATACCCTGGTCCAGATCATCAATAAAGATATTGAACAGGACTGTGCCCAGCACTGATCCCTGGGGCACACCACTAGTGCCAGCTGCCAATTGGATGTGGCACCATTCACCAACACTCTCTGGGCCCAGTCCTCCAGCCAGTTCTTGACCCGTATCAGAGTGAATCCGTCTGAGCCATGAGCTGCCAGCTGTGCCAGGAGCTGCTTGTGGCAGACAGTGTCAAAGGCTTTGGTGAAGTCCAGGTAGACTACATCCACAGCCTGCCCCACATTCACCAGGAGCCTGATCATAAAAAAAGATCAGTTGGTCTGTTCTGAGCTTTGTGTTCCCAGAGAGCTGCGAGGAGGAGGAAGGTTGTAGTTTCAAGGTGCAGGCAAGAGGAGCAGGGTGGGCCCCCCTGATGTGACAGTTCCTGTGCTGGGGTGATGGAGTGTGTTGAATGACTGGGTGCACAGGCCTTTGACAGCACTGACTGCAGAGCTCATTATTGGTGCAGTGCTGTTGGAGGGCCTGCACGTGCCTCTTCTAGCTTTCCTTGGCAGAGGGGAGCTCCATAAAGGTCTGTTTGTAGCTGTGAAGAGCCACCCTGCCAGGCGATGCTGACAGCACTGCGCCGTTGAGGAGTTAAAGGTAACAGCTCTGATGCCCAATACAGATCTGCCGACTGGGTATAATTCTCTGTTTGGGTTGTGTTTGTCTTCAGTGAGGAGGCTTGTGTCATGCTTGGCAGTGCTTTGGGGCTTCCTGCAAAACCCAGTTACACTGATCAGAGTTTTTTTACGCTGTCTGTCAGCTTTGGGTTGAAATTCCAGGGCCTTTATAAAACCCCAGCTCCAATGAAAAAATGAAGCCCAGGCGCAAGCATCCATGAAGCTCTCAGCCCAGGAATCCCAGTGCAAGAGAGGTACTGAGGCCAAGATCAATGCTGGGACAAAATGCTTCCAGCAGAGAGGTGCTTGGAAAGAAGAAGCCAGTGTTTAGTTACAGTCTTTTAAATTTTTTTAAATTTCTTTTTATTTGTGCAGTTTTAAGGAAGAAGCTAATTGAATTGTCTTTCTGTAGTTAGAGACACCTTGAGAGACTTGTCTCTCTGCTTTGATCAATATGCTGGTCTGCCTCAACAACTGCATACCAAGTACTGTATACAAAGTATGAGATACTATTATTTTATAATCGAAATACATGAAAACCTGTTTGCACGAGGTTAAGGAAACATTAAAATGCTTCCCTAGGCTACTGTCAGCCTATTAATGCAAGCAAAGTACTTTTCTCGACAGAGATGACTTTTTCTCCTAGACTCTGCGTTCTGGACAGTGACTGTAATATAAAGAAAAACAATGCTGCAGCTTTGTCTCTGGTCATCCTTTTCCAGCTCTAGGTCCAGCTCAACCTGGACATGCTTGGTGTGCAAAACTAGAGCGTGTTTTCCTAAACACAGGAGGGGGCCTTATGGGCTCAGGACTTTCCTGGGTGAAATTAATGTCTGCTGCTGAGAAAGCCTGTGACAATCTTTAATGCTGTATCTCTTCCACCTCCTCCTGCCACTCTTGGCATGCTGAAGTCTTCCCAAACAACGACAGCCTCCCCCTCTTCCACACTGCCATTAAGCAGCAAGAGGCAAATATTACGGACTAAAGAAGAGACTGTCCGTTGGTGTGCTCTTTAGAAATGGAAATAGATGATTCCCCTGAGTGGTTTTGGTGTAACGAGGAGCAGAGCCAGGGCTGGCTTTTCCCCCTCCAGTTTGAAGGGGTAGTGTTGCAGGAGATTCCATCAAAATAATGATCTGTAAAAAATGCCTGAATCCCATCATTGTGTGCATGGAGGGAAGGAATGGCAGCTTTCCTCCCTGCAGCGGAAAGGCCTCACTAGAGAAATTAATGTCTTTAGAGGTGCTTGCTGTGTAGCTCCTGAATAGCACAGGACTGCCACAAGGCTGTGGCAGCAGGGTGAGGCTCAAGGAGCAAGGGACAGCTCCTGCTCTGCGGGTTTTGAGCCTGGCTCTTTTCAGTGGTAAATCATACCTTCCAAAACAACCCAGAGTTTGGCTCTCTTTTCTTCTGTTTAGCTAAAAATACTGCTTATAGGCACAAATTACCTAGGCCAGGCTCTGGGGGAGCTTTGGGCAGTTGGGCTCATGCAGTACAGGCTGGCAGCCCCAGGAATCACAGGCTGGGATATCCTCCTGCTCAGGAGCAAGGCTTGTTGCCCACGTCTACTGGATCGCTTGCCAACTGATCCCAGGCTTGTGAAGTGGAGGATACAGACTCTGCTATGCCACATTCCCTGCCTTGGAACAAACCTGCATTCCTCGTGTTCTATCCTCAAGGGTGCTGAGTAGCCTCTCCAGGGATACCAGCATCTCATCAGCCTGAGCACGACCTGCTCTGGAGGTAGAACACACAGGGGGCCCTGCACACCCCCAACACTGTGCCAATGGGGCTGAGGAAGTAAGGCTGGTGAGGACCCCCCTCCTGGCCTCTGGCCATCCAAGTGGCCTTCTCGGCTGCAGGAAGAGGCTAACAGCGACGGGTGAGCCACCTCCTCAGCTTTGAGTATCGGTTTCAGCTATTGCGAAGGTTAAACGCCTGTTTTGAGCTCCCTATTGAAGGGAGAGACGGGGGTGCAGCATTGTTCGGCCGCCCTCCTGCTTTGTCTGGCCGCTTTCAGGGATGCCCTGAATGGGAAGCGGCCCCCCCAGCCCCGCACCCCGGCAGAAGGGCTCCTGGGGGAGAGGCTTCCTCCCGCCCTAATGACATTCAGGCCTCCATCGGTTCAGCTCCCGCTTTCTTTCTGCTGCAGTTTAACCCGGGCACAGAGGCCGGGCTCCATCTTACTGATCTCTGCTTGACATCCAATTACCACATGAATGGGAGAGAAAGGCTGCAAAAGGCTTTAACTCCCACTGACCCTCCTTCCCCTCTGCCTGCTTCCCTCTCTCCCCGTCCTACCCCCTCGCTATTCTCCGGCGGAGGGAGTTCAAAACTGAGACAGGGAAATCAAACAAAGCCCCGAGCAGGGAAACCCATTATCACCGCCTCCACCATGGCTCCCCTTTCGCCAGCTATTATTCCCCTTGAAGTTTGACTTGCTGTGTGGAAGGATGCGAGCAGCTGTTTGCACATTCCCCTGATGTTTTATTGATAAATAATTGAATCGTCATTTTGGGGCTCTCTGATGAAGTGTCTCCTTGTAGCGCTAGGCCCTGTTATAGTTATAAGCTGTTCCCCTGCAAAACGCGAATGTGGCCTAAACCATTTCCTCCAGAATAAACCTCTGGCGAAGTGATGTAGGCATGGCCCTTTCGTGCACAAGGGGAGATGGCAGGAAAAACAAAACGAAACCCCCAAAAGCCAGGACTGAGACAAAATAAATTAACCCCTCCTTAGAACACACAGGCTCAGTTTGCAACGTTTTCTTTTGTTCGGCACAGCTCGGGGGGAGGAAGGCAAGCGCCGCACGCGCAGCCGGAGCGCGCGATCAGCTGCCTCTCGTCCCTCACCGCCGCAGCGAGCCAAGAGCTACCTGGGCACGCATGGTCCTGCCCATTGCCACTCCACGTGTGGGAGAAAGTGAGGCATCTGCCACGGAAAAATGGGTAATAAAAGGACAGTTTAGCTTATGTAAAGCACAATGACGCATCCTTGGGTTGCAGCGCTCTGGACACAGGGTATATATTGGAGGCAGGAGCCTTGTCTTCATCTGTTTTTGCGGTAGGTACCCGTTTGTTAAACACCATCAACGTTTACAGGCTTTAGAAATAACGGCGTCGGCATCCCGCTTTCTGAAGGAGATTGTTCACTTGCTTTGCCCCCTCCCCAAGCACAAGATGGATACCTTGTGGTGCTTTCATTTCAGCACCCAGTAGGGAAACAGGAGCTGCTCCTCGCCCAAGCACACAATGTCCATAAAGAATCTCAACACATCTCATGTGCTTGCCAGGGCAATTGTTAACAGTAAGCAGCTTTGATTGCTTTGAATGTTGGTTGCTGCTAACAAATTGGCATTTGTGATGCCTGCTCCCTTTTGATTTTTTTTCCCATCTTTCCAGGGAAGTACTAACACTAAATCTCTAATATTTTATTGTATTTCTATAACTCAGGAATCAAGATTCTCTTAGGAGACAATTCTATTATTTGGCCTCAAAAATGGCTTCTGGAACCAAGAAGAATCAGTCATATGAAACTGTAACTGTTAACACTGATCTGGGGTCCAAATCGCCAGATCCTCTGAACACAGGATGCTTCAGTAATTTCTGAATTGTACAGAAATAAGAATGCTGTCTCAGGTTTCTTTCCTCAGCTGGCTTCCCATACAATCTATTCAACATCCTGGACCATATCTCCAAGATCCTCAGGATTTAAAATCCATCTGGAATTTCTGTATGAAGACCATGGTCAAGGGCTTCATGTCTCTGTCATCATGCAACCTTGGCAGCTTGCATCCACACTGGGGACCAGCCTTTCCTGGGGCCCAGCCCAGAGAATGATCTCCTCTGAGAACAAAGGCCATTACAAACATCACCACCTTCTGCTCTTGGGGTTAGGAATACTCTGACCCCCGTTAGCATAAACCAAGGGCAATCTGTCTGCCTAAATTTACACCCCTTGCACATAATGCACCACCTCTATGCATATATATTGCATTTCTATGGGCACGCATGCACATGCACATGTATTTTTTAAATCCAAACCCTCCAAGGAATGGAGGGAGGGTTAAGGGGCTGCAGTTTGTCTATCAATGCTGCCCAATACAGCTCCATGTTGTTGGGGAGATGAACCTATACCATTACACAGCCCAGCTGTCACCACCATGACTGCCTCCCGCTGTGTACATGCTTCTGCCTCTGGGGACAGGAGCAGAAAACAAACAGGCGACAGATGTGAGCCACATTGTTTACTGCAGTGGTTGCTGGAAGATGCCTAATGCCACAGGGTTGCACTTGCTAGGAGAGGTTGCCTCAAGCAGACAGGGATGCTGAACTGCCATCTCCTCCACTGTGCAGAAGCACTGTCTTCCACAGTGGCAACAGAAGCCATTGTTACTCTCAGCTTGGCTATTTCTGCTTTCTCACTAAAACCTCAAATTAACTGCGAGGCTGTAGGTTGGCTTCTCTACTGCAAAATGGACAAACTGGAGAGGTGAACCTCATGAGGTCCAACAAGAGCAAATGCAGGGTCCTGCACTGGGGCCAGAACAATCCTCACTATCAATACAGGACTGGGGATTGAGGTATAAAAAGCAGCCCAAAGACTTGCAGATGCTGACAGATGAGAAGTTGGACATAAGCAGAAAGTGTGAGCTTGCAACTCAGAAGGCAAATCACATCCTGAGCTGCATTGAAAGATACATGGCCAGCAGATATAGAGAGGTGATTGCAATTTTGTTCTGCTCTGGTGAGACTTCACCTGGAGTACTGCATCCAGGTTCGGAGCCCTCAATATAGGAAGGACTTGGACCTGATGGATCGGGTTCAGAGAAAGACCACGAAAGTGATTAGGGGGTTGGAGCACCTCTGCTACAAAGACAGGCTGAGGGAGCTGCGGTTGTTCAGCCTGGAGGCGGCTCCAGGGAAGCCTCGGAACAGCCTTCCAGTAGCTGAAGGGGCTACAGAAGGCTGCTAATGGACTGTTTACGAAGGCTTGTGGTGATAGGACAAGGGGCAATAGCTTCAAACTCGAGCAGAGCAGGTTTAGATTGGATGTTAGGACCAGGTTCTTTACTATGAGGGTGGTGGAACACTGGAACAGAGTGCCCAGGGAAGTGGTTGGGATCTCAGCTCTGGAGATACTCAAAGTGAGGCTCGACAGGGCTCTGGGCAACCTGCTCTGGTTGAGGATGCCTGTTGAGTGCAAGCAGGGGTGGGACTGGAAGTCCCTTCTAACCCAGATCGATCAATGATTCTGATTCTGTGAAAACGTCTGCTGCTGCTCCTTGCCTTTGCACGGCTGAGACATTCTCAGCATATGCGAAGGGGCTGTGTACGGCAAGATGTGAACTTAGCGCACAAACAGATATGTAAAAGGGAGATGGCCTGGTCTGAGGGCCCAGCACACACCTCTGGGCGCACGGGCGGCCCCTTCGCTGAGGATTCCCCCAGAAACAGCCCAACCCGCCCCGGGGCCGAACCCCGCAGGGCCGCGCAGCTCCGCGCAGCCGAGCCCGGGCGAGCCCCGCAGGGCCGCGCAGCTCCTCTCTGCCCGCTGTTGCCAGGCAACGCCGCTCGGCCGGAAGCTGGCGCAGTACTTCCGGCGCGCCCGTGGCCCCCTCCTTCTCCCGCCCATCGCTGTCAAGATGGCGGCGTCCGTGTCGCTGCAGGTGGAGTTCGGGTGAGCGCGGTGGGGATTGGGGACTGCACTGGGGACCGGGTACCCGGGCGGAGGGGTAGGGCCGGGCTAGGCTCCTTAGTAAGACAGCCCGGAGGCTGTTTAGTGCAGTTTACGAGTCTGCTGCATATAAGCTCGTCTGAGCCCGGGGGCTGCCGCTGTATGGGGCTTCGGGACTTCGGCCCGAGGTGGCGGCTGCAGCCGGTCCCGGTAACCAGCCGAGGTGTCAGGTGCTGGTGGGACGGGACGGGCACCACTTGAACAGTTTCCTATAGCGCTGCAGTCCGGCCTTGACCTGTTCAGCGCTTCCCGGGCAGCGCGGTACCGGGGCCAAACTGCCGCCGCCTGGCCCTGCTTTGCACCGGGGTGGCAGGGCCTTGCCTACGGCAACGTGCGAGCATCCTCATCAAGTTCTTGCATTCTGCCCTTTCGAACTTAGAAAAGAGAAGAATTAAAATTGTTTATTGAAAACTTCCACTCGTGTTCCCCCTTCTTCTGTGCGTGTGTGTACCAGCACACCTGCTTTATGTTTCACTTGTGCCAGTTTGGTGTCAAATAGATGGGCTCTTCAGCTGTCAGGTCTCTGTTGTTGTCATATCTGCAATGCTAATGTGCTGGCTCAGGGAAATCCAAGTGTTTGCTGTGGAAGTCTGTGCATATTTGTGGCAATACTTGTGTCGTTTTGTTAAAGCCTCTTTTTAGGAGTAGCTAAAAGGCTACTATTTATTTGCTTTTTCCCACCCTTTCACAAACACAGAAATGCCATAACCATTTTAAATACTCTTCTCCTTAAGAATCCTTTCCTCAGTCCTTCCCACTTCCAGCTGCAGTAACTCTGATTTTCCCAGAAGAGTGAGATGCATTTTTGCTTCCCTTGGAAATGCATAAATGAGCTCTCTATGTACAACTCACAGCTGAGTTCCCCACAGCTCGCGCATTACAGAAGGACCTTATCTTGCAATCTACGTTTCCCACTGTAACAAAGCGTGACCTTGTTTTCGTTACATAAAAAAATGTTTTTCATATAATTGCTGTGACTTGTTCTCTCACATGAATCTCAGCTCGTTTTAATAATTGCTGCTTCAATTTTCAGATAACTATTTTGTGTGAGTTGATGGAAGAACACCAACAGAGTGGTCTTTACAAGAGTTGCATATAAGTAAAGCTGCTGAGGGCATAACAAGGGTTCTGTTGTGCTGCTCTTCCACTGCAGAGCCAAGAAAACCCTGTGTGGCATTTTGAGATATTGAATTTAAAGGAACTTAGTAATGGCTATGTATCTTTGCTGATATTTCGCTGGAGATTATCTGTTATAAACACTCCTCTTTAATGTATCACAGTATCACCAAGGTTGGAAGAGACCTCACAGATCATCAAGTCCAACCCTTTACCACAGTGCCCAAGGCTAGACCATGGCACCAAGTGCCACATCCAACCTTGCCTTGAACTGCCCCAGGGACGACGACTCCACCACCTCCCCGGGCAGCCCATAATGTGTTGGTTTCCAAGAGATGTGAGGCACCAATAGGTTTCCAGAAAGTAACTTCATAAGATTTTGTTTCTGAAGTAATCTGTCTGAGTTGGAAGAATGTTTTGTCACAGTTACATGCAGTTTGGAAACAGGGTGGTCATTTTGCTACCTCAGTTGAGTATCAAGTTGAGTTTTTTATGAGTTGCCCAGTTGTTACAGCTTTGGCCATCTGTTCAGTCTAGAGGCAAGAGCTCATGCTACCTGCTTCTGTATCCCATATATTAAAGTAACATCCTTGTGTAATCTAAGACTGACTTTGGGCTGACAACATCAGGAAAACTGATGTGTGTTTGTAAAGCTCAAGATTCTCACAGTTGTTCTTTTTCTGGAAAAGGAGAGAAGCTTGCTAAGGCTTGTGAAGTTTATTTTTTCTAAGGGATTAGGGAGATTAGATGCCTGGACCCAGTTTAAATCCCATCTTTCTCAGGTGTGAGATCCAGCTCTTGTACTCGCCAGACTCTGCATATGTTGCTCACCCATGACCTATTCTGTGTGCAGAGGCCATCCCATAGTTACCTGCGACCAGACCTCTGGTACATTCTGAACATCAGAAGCAGGATATTCCTCAGGCTGTTCAGTGTTTCTTTTCTCTTTAGCTTGTCATCACTGTTGCTTGATCTGTTTGCTTCTCTCAGTCAGTTCTCTCCTGGAAGGGAATGCTTTGTCGTAAATAGGTCAAGAAAGGGTTGCCAGGACTCAAGAACTGCGGGCATTGCAGCTGACTGGCTGAGTGACCTTGTTCGAGCCATTTCCTCTCAAAAAAACAAAAAGAAAGTGTGGGAAACGTTGTATGAAGTGCCTCGAGGCATCTGGCTCAAAGGTGCCAGGGCCTAGCAATGTCAGGTGTAGCACGGTGGCTGTAATGTTTGAACTGAGGCAGTGCCAGACGCTAAAGGGAGAGTGAGGATGAGGCTAGACACTGCAGGGCAGTTTGTGTGTATGTTGGGATGGGAGCCATCTTCCTGCTTTGTTGGGAGAATGCCTGGCACCATGGAGTTCTGACCTGCAGTGGAGCCTCCTGCATATGTTGGAGATGGGAGACGGCAACTTCCCCTACGAACTTGAGGTCTGCAAGAGGGAAAAAAGACAAAGAGAATCCTGTGCTAAGTATAGTCTGTATCATTTGTTTTCTCTGTTGTGACATCTATGTAAATCGCCTCTTTTGTACTGTCTTCCTTTTGACAGTGAAGCACAATCTCAGTGGATCATTGTTTTTATTTCAGAGGTGGTGCAGAACTCTTGTTTGATGGTGTGAAAAAGCATCAGGTGACTTTGCCCTGTCAACTGGAGCCTTGTGAGTATCAGAATCTGTTTGATAACTTAAAAGAATGACGGCAAATGAAGCAAAACTGGTTTGTACATCAGTTTCATTAGTTTGCAACAAGAATCGGTGTATTCTAGCCTTTGAGCTCTGTGGTAAAGGGTTGGACTTGATGATCTATGAGGTCTCTTCCAACCTTGATGATGATGATACTGTGATTTTAAAACTATTCTGGACGTGTGATGGATCAGGCAGCTCGATAGATGATGGTTGGTCCTCAAAGTAAATACCAAGCCAAAACACTTTGAGCATCCGGGTCTGAGTCTGCCCTCTAAGCACTTGTGAATTGAGTCCTTCCATAAGAGTTTTGCTTCCTCCCTCCTGGATAGACAATGGCCTCTGAATGCTGCTGTCAAGTCTGCACGTGTCTTGCTTGGTACTTGAAATGGTAAATAACTTCTCTCTCTTGTTTTTTCTTGCCTGTTCTGAGGCTTCCAAGAGGCACAGATACCTCTGTGTGTGTAAGTAGTGTATGGCTACACGGTGGTGCGTGTAGTAGTGTAGCGACGCATTTTATCTCCTCATATGATTTTTTTCAAGTATATGTAATCGCTTTATGTTACCTCTGCAGCTGAAAATGGCATACCTAATGTTTCAGCACCATGCTGGGCATCCTGCTTATAGCCTTCTCTACAATAGAAAATAGGATGCTATTAAGCTAAAGGCTTGAGTGTCTCAGCAATAGAGTCATAATCTGTGGCTTGTGATTTGGAGTATTGGTGCTGAGAAGTGCTGAACTAACTCCCATTTCTCCTCCGATGTGTGCGTGCTTCAGTTGTGACATAGTTTTGCTGCCAGTATGTTTTGAATTCTTCCAGCTAGATAGTCACACTTGGTGCTGATTGAAAGTGTGGTTATAAACCAAAATAATACAAAGTGTCAGGCAATGGGAATAACTAAAAGCTCAAGAATTACTAATATCATCATCGGTGTGCTGTGGACATTTCGGGCCTGAAATCTTGCCATGTCTGGAAGTAATTGGAAACTGCTAGAAGCACTTTCTGTGCTTGGACATAAGTAAACATTAATCAGATAGAAGAGGAGCACTGGAATCGTGTTATCCTGGGGTTAAGGATGGGGACTGGAGATCCAGAAACGTGACCCAATATTGATTTTGTTGTGTTACTTAACTTTCCCCTGTTGCTAGTGAAGTAGCAGTGATATTTTCATCATATCACCAGGAGAATTCAGCTTAAATTCCAGCACTGTTAAAGGACTTAAGATCATTAAATGGAAGATAGTGAAGAAATGCCAAAACACTCAGTTGGTATATAAACCTGGGGGCTAGAGCATGATTTTCTTCAGTGTTCTCTACATTTAAAAATATCCACTGATAACCACTGCACTGCTGAGGTTCAAACCACCAGTGTGCTTGTGATGGCTTGGGTGTTACCCACCCCCCCCCCCCACTCTTATGAAGTCACCCAGGCTAGACTCAGATGGCTGGAAATTAAGAAATGAAGCTGTATATTTACAGCTTAGCACAACATACAAGCAGATAGTTACAAAATATACAGCTATATACAGAAATAGACAAGGTAAAGGTAATACAGAAACACAGCAGCCCTCTCAGAAACCAGAGTCCTCAGGAGGGGCTCCCAACCACCCTTCCACACTCTTTCCACCCCTCTACCTTATCCCAGACTTTGCCTTATGTGCAAGGTGAGTTTGGAGGATCAGCCAGGGGGGTTAGAAAGCAGAAGGATTAGTTACACAGAAAGCAGATTAGGGAGAAAAGTACAGGCACCAGCTGCAACAGAGAGCCACTCTGTCATATCTGTGTTTATGTTGCAGATTTTATACACCTCAGCAAGCCTACGAGTGAAGTAGACATCACCATTGTTTCCTTATCACAGCCTGTATTCCAATTTCTCTCACTAAAATATTTCAGCTAGCCTCAGACTAGCACAGTGCTCCAGAAGGGTTTATTGCATGAGGTGCTTATTTCTGCCAGGGAAAGCAGGGGATTGATATCGAAGAGCAATTCTTCCAGCCTGGTGGTTGTCAGTGTTGCAGTTGTATGTGGCTTAATCCAGTCCCACTTGAAGTTGCTGTGAAGACTTCTGTAGACTTCACTAGGAACTGGATTTATCCTAAAGAATAAACATTTCCCTGAAGATCTCACTCAGGTTTTGGAGTTCAGACTCATAAATCTTCAGTGATTTATTCTGTATTAAATCTAACACATTGCTCCCAGCTTTTCACACTGCCTTGTTTTTCAGATGATGTTATCCTTGTAATAAGCATGACAGAATGCACAGTGTGCCTACTTGCCAGCTCCCCTGGTCTGCAGCCTGCTCTTTTCATGTACATCAAGTGACAGGGAGGTTCCAATTTTTAGCTGGTTGTGGATTGCAGTGGCTGAGGGGCAGGCTGAGAGGCTTCTACTGTAATGACACTTATACTGAGCACAAGGATGAGGTAGGCAGATATGGGGTTAATGTCTAGCAGTAAGTGGTTGCTGAAGACACCCTTCATAATATTTCCAGATGAGAAATACTTTGTAGTGGCGAGGAAGCAGCAGGAGCACATCAGAAACAGGAATATGACATTTGATAAGGGCATGCAGATATATGTTGTTTCTAATGCCATGTATTTTCCTTTTTCACACTATGAAAGTTGAATTTCCTTAATCTGGGTAAATAAAGGTGTGTATATATATTTCCCTCCTGCCCTTATTCAGCCAAAATTGCAATTAGAGAAATAAAACATCTCAGTTCCATTTGGTGCCTCTTGTTTCTTATGTTACTCTCTGTGTCAGTCAGCTTAATACTTGAGGGAAAATTCCGTGATGTGAGCACCACTTGAAGACCTACACTCCTAACCCCATTTTTACTGCTTTCATTGGCCATTAAGCTTATTTTTAGCCATTTTGGCCTTTCTTGCCCACTCTTTATTTCTTTGTAGGTTATTTTTGTCTTTGTCCTCCTTTTTGCATAGCAGCTGCTTCTCTCTGGGACATTGGGCCCAGCTATCTTGTTTAGGAATTTTTATCTATATACCAGAGATGAGAAGAGGTGGAAAATTATACGAAGAATCACCTACAAATATTTATGTGAATAAAACAAGCTCTGCTCCACAAATGAATATGTGGTCAGTTCCTTTTCCCAGTAGCAGGTGCTGGGTGGGTTCCAGATCTAATTAACTTTTTCAAGATTTGATTCTCTGCCCCTTTCTGATGCCTGGAGATGGGCTCCTGGAGAGATTAGGAAAGACAGGAGGAAGGAACCTGCAAATCGGACAAGCACAAGCCACAAGGGGTACAGCCATGTGGCAGGACCTATTTTTGCTATCAAAGGGGCATTTTGTATCCTAATGTTAGTGAAACAGCAGTTCTTCAATTCCCAAGCAGAGCTGTCTTAGCCTGCACGTTGAAGCTGCTGCCAAGTAGGAACTTAAATTGTGATCTGTCTGCATAGGCAGAGTGATGTGAGCCAAGCTTCACACAGGACTGTGTAATCTCTGCAAACAGTTGCGGAAGGAGTACCTCAGGTTAAATGAGATTCTTGTCCCAGATTGCTGGCTGTTTGGATGATCATGGATAATGCTGCTAGAGGATCTAAGGGCGTTAATGCCCTCTTGGCTGCTTCTTCGTAGAAACTGTGTGTGTGAGAAGGCACCTGAGGGAGTGACAGTATTTGTCACATGGAGAGAGGATTGAATTGGCAGGGAAATCAACTTTATTTTCCAGCATCTAAAAGACTATTAAGAGACAATGGAGCATAAAAGAGAGAAACCCTAAATTAAAAATTGAGAATGGATTTGGCAGCTTCCTCCTGAAACAAGACACAGTAATTTAACCAACTGCTTCAATAATCAAATAGATCATTGTGTGACTGCTGTGCAAGTGATGCTGCGACTCCTTTCTCCATCTTGCTGGGACTCGCAGTGATGGGTTTGTCTATGGCCATGCAGGTTGCATGGACTCTGATGAAAGGGTGGACAGTCACTGGCTTCCTTTAAGCCTTGTAGTCAGATCAGGTTCGGCTCAGTAGCGTCATGCAAATGAGGAATGTTTGCAAAACCTCTCTGCTCTGCTTGTTGCATCTCTGTTGGGTGTTGTATTTGGAGGCTGAGGCTGTTTGTAAGGTCTCTGGCAGTTGTGCTGCAGGCAGCTGGGCTGTGGGGTCCAGGCCTTTGAATTCCAACTTCTTGCATGGTTTCAGTGATGGGACTCGATGGGACTCGTGGCTTTGGTGTTTCAGCAGCTTGGACTGTTGGGAATAATCAAGAATTCATTGCCAGTTTTAGCACTTGCAAGTCTGGAAGGATACATTTTATTCATCAGTATGTTTTGATAATTGTTTGTGGTTTCCTTTTATCAAAACCCCAGGGGGAAAGACTGATGCTGAACAGGTTCTTTTTAAGAGGAAAAATTAAAATAATCTGCCAGGTGTTGCTTATGTTAAGTCTATGTAGAGAAGAGCATGGACTGCTCCTCAAGAACATGCCTTGCTGTGCATAGTATGGAGCATGGTGGGAGAGTTGGGGATCTCAAGAGATCAGAATTGTGTTATGGGCAAAGGGGCTCAAGTACATCATGGCATGTGTTGGGAGGGGACTGGGGTGCTGTGCCCCTGCAAAGTGTAGAATCAAGAGCAGCAGTTGGTATTGGTTGCCTCCAAATGGCCAGCACTATTGCTAGGTGTACATCACAGTTCAGTTATTAATACTCTGGAATGCGTTTATTACTCTCTCTGATGTTCCTAACGTTTTATAACTTGCTCCAAAAACAGACTAAAAATGTATTAAGTAATGTAGACACTTACTAGAAAAACAGTATAAACACCATAGCTCTGTGGAAGCGTCGTGGGACAATCAGATCTGTTTGCAGCAGTTGGTGCTCGCAGTTCTGCGAGGCCTCTGGAGTTACTGTCCTCCTTGCCCATCGCTCTTAGGCAGGCAGTTCTGTGTCTGCTGGCAGGGTGAAAGGATTCAGTGGGTGACACAGGGTGAGACCTCAAGATGGACTAGCTCAGCCCTGGATCCTAGCTTCTCTTTCCAAGAGTCAGTGCAGTGCTGAGAGCCTGACACGATGCTGCAAGGCGGCTGCTGCTGCTGCCTCCGCCACCATAATGCAGCAGTCCCTGGAGCATTTGCATCCCTGAGCCCTGGTGTGAGGTTCAGCACCGTGTTGTGCGCACAGCTCCGGGTCACCCTCCCACGTGTGGCTTCTGCACAAAGAGTGAGGCCTCCAGAGGGAACAGGGAGCTGACCACACGGCACGGCAGGAACAGTCCCAGCACTTTCCCGAGAGGCCTTGTGAGTTCAGCTCATCCCAACTCATTGTGGAAGGAGCTTCCCAGGCACCAAGAAACCCGTTCTTGTGTGTGACTAAATCCCTTAGATAACAAAGCCTGGCTGTTCCACTCTCCTTCCCAGCCACTGTATTGCAGTGTGGACACCTAGCAGGATAACCTTTCTGTGCCAGCTCTCCCTCTCTTTTCTCTTGGTGAGATTTGCTGTGCTGCCAGCACTGTTCAGAGGGTGACAGCGGAGCAGGGCTGGGGAGCAGGATCCGGGCTCTTTAAACCGCTTAGCATGCGGTTCACACGGCTCCGGGCCAGCTGTTCCTTTCTCCTCCTGCCCTCACTCGCCGGAGTTGTTTGCTGAGCTCAGAGCTCCTGTGCAAAATTGCTTTTCAAAAGAGCCACTTTCTGCTTAATTAAACAATGAGCCTCCCTCCCTCTGCACATCTGTAAAGCTCTCTCTGCAGCCTCTTTATCCCACAAACTGCTCCATTCTTACCTCCATTCACTTGTAAATCTTACCCCCCTCTCCTCCACCCTGATCATCTCACTGGCCCTTTCTTTTTCCCTTTCAAGCCAGACTGAGGGGCTTGGAGGATCTGTGGGGGTGGCTGGGTTGGATGGACTGGGATCGGTTTAGTAGTGCTTGCTGTGTGTGAAAGTCTAATAATAGCAAGGCAGATCCGAGAGTGAGAGGCGAGGACTGGACTCCTCACGATTTCTGTGGAGGAAATAAAATCGTGGCAGTTTCTGAGCCAAACTGAGATACTGATTCATCTAGCAGCCTGAGGGGACACCAGCCGGGCTTCGAAGAGGGGCAAGGAGTTGACTTCAAGGCGATTTCTGATCCAGCTGGCTGCCAGGGAGAGCCCAGCCCAGGAGATTCCCTCTGCCAGGCTGACTGCATGCAGGGCAGTGCCAGGCTGCCAGGAAATCCCTCTGCATGCTGGCAGGAGCAGCCACCTTCCTCTGAGGTCTCATAGCAGCTCTGAGTGGTCTCTTGCAATGATTGCATTTTCTTTATTAACCCTTGGTGTGCGTGCACATGCATAAACCCCAGAAGCTGACAAAATAGGAGAATGGAAATACCAGATCAATAAGGTTTGGCTGGTTTATGCCCACAGTTAGTCATGCATTTTCTGAATTGTCTTCCTGAGCAGCTTTTAAAAAAACCCAAACCAGCAACATCCAAGATTAAGTAGGATAAATTAATGGAAAGGTGATAAGTGGAGTATCTTCTTTATCATGGGGAAGGACAGATTATAGCCAGGATGACAAAATGTCACCTAGCATAGATTGATAGGGAGGAATGAAGAAATAGGAGTTTGTGTTAGCAGAAGATTCCTGACTGCAAAAACCATTAGACCATGGCACAGTCTCCTTGGGATTTAGTAGCAGATCTACATGGCTCAACCATTTTAAAGTCAGAATGGATTTAGTTGAGACAACTCTGCACTGGCAGAGGAATAAATCCACAGGACCTGTTCATGAGGTATTACTGTTAATGTCTGCCATTCCCAATCTGGCACCTTGTTGCTAGTGCCTTAGTCCTTGAGGGTCTCCCAACTCCTTCAGCAATTTTGAAAGACAGGCAAGACCCTGGGCCAGCACTAGTGATCTATGATCCTAATTAAAAGAGACAGTTTGGTGCACTGACATTTATTTGGGAGCTCCCAGTGACAATAGTGTTGGGTGTTACGGGATTAGATGCTCTGACTTTGGAAATGAGTAGGGATTAGGTTTACCCTGAGAATCAGTTCAGAGCTGTTTTGTTTTGGACTTTTTTCTTTGTCATGGAGCTGATGGATCTGGGGGCTTGCTGCTGGATAGCTAGTAGAATTTGAGATCCCTTGAACTTAGGTTCTTCTACCAGCAACCCAAGTAGAAGATCCCAAGCGGCTCCTTTCCAGCTCGTGAGTGTTGTGATTAAAATTTTAGGGCTGAGAGTTGCTGGCTGAGATTGGAGTCTTTGCTGCTAACAGGAGGGCTATGAAATACCCCTGTGATACATTCCTATTTTGTGGACACGAGAAAATGGAGAAGACTGTTGCTCCTCTGGCTAAGAAATGAGAAAGAGATGTCATTGCACAATTTAAAATTACAGAAGTCAAGACCTTCATGTCTTTTTAAAGCAGAGAAGAACAGAAGAGAGCAACAATTTGGATTCTCTTCTGTTTGCTTGTAGTTACCTTGTAATTTTTGCCCTGGTACTTAAATCACTGCCCACTCCAGTGCATGTCAGGATTGGCTTGTGCACTTGTCAGAGAAAATGGATTTTGCTCTTGCTGCAGAATTTTGCCTCATTGCTCACTGCGTGGTACCAGATCCATTTGCCTGTGACTGCATTTATATCAGCTATTCTAGGTCTTCTGCAGTTCAGGGCACATCATCATCTGCTTCGGTGAATGACTTGCATATCAGATGGGAGACTGAAGGCGTCTGAAGGATCCCTTAGGTCAGGTGTTTTAATAAGCTCTTTTAGAGAGCAGATTCTTGGAGGACCAGCAGATTCTTGGAGGACCAGCAGATTCAAAAGCAGAGAGAAGGCATGCACCTGGAGGGGAGCAGGTCTTGTGAGCTGGTTTGTCCATTTTAAAAACAGAATGATGATGCAGGGAAAGGGGCATGCAAATCGTCTTTCCATACGTTTCCACGCAGGCAGGGGGAATAATGGTAGAGGAGCGGCTTTGTCATGGTTACAGGCCAGTGGCTGAGAATGTGGGTGGAGCAGCGTTCGTCCAGAGTTAGTGACCTCAGCAAATTGGAGCTCAGCCATGGTCAGTATGATAAATGATCTTATTCTGGGTGAAAGAAGTGATACCCCACAGGGAGGTATCTGCAAGGCAGCCCAGGAAAGCGCTGTGCTCTTGCAGCACTGACCCCTTAGTGCCCAGTGCTGTGCTGATCTTAGTGATTGCAGACCAGAGGGGATTTGCCATGGATTGGCCTTCAGAGGGTTCCCTGTTTCCCTGCAATAAACTCTCCATTCTGCTGCTAAGACAAGAGTATGGTGTAATTACACCCTCTGGGTGCCCTTTGAAGCACTGTGTGCTTTGTGTGGGTTTCTGTGTCGATTTTAAGGCAAGAGACATGGAGATTTCTAGTCATTGCATGTGTGTGTGTGAGTCTGCCGGTGACCTATGCAGCCCCCTGAGAGCCAAGAGTGGTGTGTCTGTGTCCACTGCTATTACAGCTGCACAAAATCCTTCTGTGTTTCTGTGCAGTTACCAGTTCAGAGTGAGACCCTTCTGGTGCAACAGCCAAACTGACTCTTCTCATTTGAGGCACCTGGTTTCTATTTGCCTACTGCGAGTGGCCTCTTTGCTGAGGTAACCACTGATGAATCCATCAAGTCCAGGAGGTTTTATTGAGCTAAAAAAGAGCTGTGGATTTCAGCTCTGGATTTGAGTGTGCTGGTGAATCTGGGCGCTTGTTCCAGGCAGTGCTAAAGTAAAGTCCTAGGTGCATTTGTGTTGCAGAGGAAGCCTGTCAGGTTCTTCATCGAGGGACAATTGGGTATTGCAGAAGTCGAGACCTTGGAGGACACACAAGAAGACTGAACAAACTTTGCAGTTCTGTCTGCCACAACCAGAGATATTTATGGTGCAGCTGGGCTGAAAATGAGCTGATGCTGTTGGGGTTTTGTATGCAGGCTCGCTGCGGTTTTTGCATCCTGTCTGCTTGTATGACAAGCCAGTGACTTTCTGTCACCACAGGCACACACTTCATTTTCCTGATCTGTGTGCATCGTGGGTGAATTGGTTTCTGTCTGTATTGTCCATTTGAGTTCCCATCCCTGCACTCACAGTAAGCGGCTTTCTCAAATGTTTGTCAGTTTTTCTTCTTTTAATTAACTTTAGATTATTTTTCCTGAAGATTTTGGGAGATTTGGTGTTCTGTCAGCACAGGCAGCAGAAGCTGTGTCTGTATACAAATAAGACAAGGATTTCCTGCTGTATGCCTCAGTCCCTCCTTTGCAGTTTGTGAATATTTCAGCTCCCTTAGCCAGTTTGCTCTTGCTTCTCTGCCAGTGCTGCTGGTGGTGAGGACACATAACAATGATTAAAGTGGGCTTTTTGGTGTGGATATTTGCTTGCTCTGGATGAAATAGAGCAGGCTACTGAAAGGATTTCAGAGCAGCTGTAGAGCAGTGATAAAAATCAATTATTACTGTGATGAGCTGGAGCTGAGTTGGTGATGTGAGAATGAAATTCTGTGTCATCTCAGCTCTCACCTGAACCAGAATACACGCCTGCTTTTGCAGCCACATGGCAGCATGCATGATGAAACTCTGCTCCTGCAAGTTCTGTGACGAGAGCCAGCTTCAGAACCAACGTGCACGTACAAGGACTATGTCACGGTGCCAGTTTCACTTGTCAATTATGTGGTACCTGACAAGGTCCAGATTTCCACCCCCCCTTTTACTGTAGAGGACTTGTTCTTTGTGTAGGAAATCCTCGGCCCAGGGAGCTGGAAACCTGTGAGACCCATGGCTTAGTATCAGAAAGAAAATGTCTTGGGAACACTATGTATGTTAACTGTAAGAGATAAGCAGTTGTGTTCTAATTTACCTCTCATTATTTCCATCATGTTACCATACAGCCCTTAGCTGTTGATTGCCATTTGAGGCATTGAGCTGCAAGATGGCCTCTCCCCAAACCGTACCATTTGCAGTGGAAGGGATCTTGTTCCTTTTCAATATCTTACTTATGGGAGGTGGTTTTGGTGTGGTTCTGGTCATTTTTTCATCCTTTATAATTGGTTGGTGATTATAATGTAGAAAGATGTGAAGGTGGGCAAAGATACTCAATGCTGAGAAGGCAGCTGAGAATATTATGTCTTAAGGCTAGCTGCAAAGAAGGGATCTTAACTTTGGTTACTGTTCAGAGCAGGGAAGTTCCAGTCTGCATCAGGTACCGTGTTTTTCCCTACTGTCTACATGCTTAAGTATGTATGCATATGACTTCTGGGGAGGAGTAGATTAATGTAGACATGGGTGGGGCTAAAAATAACATTTCATATGGAAGTAGGGGTCACGGAGTCTTCCAGCTCAGCCTCAAAGAAAGTCAGTCGTCTCACTCTATCGTCCAAGCTGCCTTTTATCCAGCTGGTGCAGAGTGATTCTGTTTCAATGATCTCTCCTGAAAGGTCCCAGAGGAAAGGGCTGCTTATTCCACACCAGGAGAATGGTATATGGCACATTTCATTGTTGTGTGTCCTGCTGCAAGTGCATAAATATGAAACAGCTCACAGGCTTTGCTGCGGTGGGACTGGTGTCCCCTTGTGCCCCTCGTCCCTCTCCTGAAGGCTGCACTCCGTCTTTCTTCCTCTCCAGCTTTCATTTCTTGTGGATGGAGGGTGGGAGCTGTTTGGGTGTGAGATCCTGAGGGCTTGACGTTGCAGCAGTGTTTTTCAGGGGCAGGCGAATGTGGTTAACTCTTGTGGTGGTGCTGGCTGGCTGGTGTGCTGTGTGTACACCTCCCCAGTGTACTCACAGTCCATCCTGCATGTTGCTAGGAAGGTAACAGAAAATGGTCTATTTTGTGCCCGTAGTTGTGTGTCAGTAAAAGGGAGCCGTGGGTTAGCCCCAGGCAGGTGACCCAGCTCACTGGGCAGTTCTAACACACAAACCATTTTCTTGCCCTGACCAGAGTGATCCAGTGCTCAGAAGCAGCAATACCTGTCATGTTCTGGGCAGCATTGCAGTGGGACTGATGTGCTGGGGGTCAGGCCATCATCTGGAGGTACTGATGCCTTGGGCATCCAGGGGAAACAGTGGAAATATCAGAGCATCCCCCTTTCCCTGGGAAAAGAGGCTCTCATCTGCTGCGATCTAGCATCGTGTAGTTGATGTACAACTGCCTAAGACAGCCCTGTTCAGCCTTGGTGTGACAGAAGCGATGCGGGTAATGTTATTCAGAAGGACCCCCAGCTCTGCTCTGGATAGTGTCTGTGACGCCATAAAATCCTGGGGTGAGGCGAGGACTGACTTGAGCCACCACATGTGCATTTATTTCTGCTGCTCGTGAAGAAAGCGCCTGTGGAATCGTTTGCAGAACTTGATTTTTAGCTCAGAGAGGCGTGTGTTGAAAGGTTCTCTCTATCTGCAGCAAGGTTACTATGCACGACACAGGCACGGGAGTGTGTCCTGCCATTCCTGCTTATCCTGTGGCAAGGCTCTAGCCCTCCGTAGTGGATTTGTGCTTCAGAAAGCTTCCTCGTGCCTCGAAAACAAACAAGTCTTTTGGGGCTTTCAAAGGGGTGTTTAAAGTAGCCCCAGGAGAATAACTGATCATGGATTCAAGATGATGAAGTGGTTTGTGGAATGGTGAAATACAGAGGCAAATGCAGGAGAAATCCACATTGCAATTTGTCAGCTTCTCTAAACCCTGTAACGCATTATTCCCCCCACCCCTGTTGCTTCTCACCTCTCCGATAGGAAATTAACTGATGCTATCACTAAAGAAATTGTTTTTGCTTCACAAAGTAAAATTGATACTACAAAAACCCACCAGTAGTGTCTCCTCCTCCTTTTACATGAAGACAAATCCTCCTGTCACCTACTGAAATGGAAAGATAAAGGCTGAGCTCTAATAAAGAAGCTGTAAAGGCAAAGTGTGGGGCTGGGCGCGGCGCCAGGAGTGCGCCAGGGCAGTGAGCGTGGTGCTGAGGGACGGGGGAAGGTGTCGAGACTGCAGCTGCTGTGGCCGGTACCTGCGTGCGTGTTTGATGCGTGGCCATGTACACCTTGGTGCCCCAGAACATGTCACCGGGAGTTTGTCCTGGATTTGGTACTAGTAGTGCTCGCCTTTACACCCTTCATGTTTTTAGGCTTGCTTGTTTAGACTTTTAAAATCTATTTAAACACACAGAGTTAAATATCAGTTTGTTAGGTTATGAGGGACTGTATGGGGTGTGGTATATGTTACAGACATCTTACCACCAGCAACCTCCTGCTGAATTGGCACTTCAGCAGGAATTGCATTCATATTTTGTGGGATGCTTTTTCTGTGGGATACCTTTTCTGCCCAGCTGTGGAGTTCGGGTCAGAGCTCTGAGCTCCCTTGAGGCAAGACTGTCTGTTAGGTGCTGCTAAGGGACAGTCCTGTTAGGTGGTTCTTTTGACTGGAGGTTTGCAGCTGCTCCTGGCCACGCTGCATGTTCCTCAACTACTTTTTTTTGTGGATAAACAATCAATTTGTTCTGGCATCAGCTATTTTGTAAACTGCTGTTCTGTCTCCTTTCAGGGGATATCAGAAACCTGCTGAAGTGGATCAAACAGAATCTGTTGAAAGAACGACCAGAATTATTTATGCAAGGGGAATCTGTGTAAGTACAGCTGTTACAAATCTTCCTTATGCTTCCCTGTTGATCACCATGTCTGGGAGATGTCTCTCCTGTTGGTTGCAAGAAGCAAGTTAATGACCACAAATACATGGTGTTTGCTAAAGATAAGGGAAGGTGTCCACACTAGACCTCACCCTGTCTGCAGAGAGTGTCTTTTGTAGCCCTTACCTCAAACCTTTAAATGTGAAGCAGGGCCACCTATACTTCCTCTCCATTGTCACCTGGAGCCACGTGGTGCATGTCTCCTCAGTTCCAGGAGTTTAACAGGTCTGTCTATTCCTTGCTGACATCAGGTGGGACTGAAGCAGTCACTTGGAGAAATGCCAACAAATATTTCATCTGGGAAATGTATTTTTATTGTCAAAATGGGGCCAACCTCTTGGAAGGAAAAAGGAAAAAAAAAAAAACCGAGAGAAATGGAGCAGAGTGAGCTGTGCAAGCCATGCCTGACTGCAGGGTGGCGCTGGGGGTGATTGCATTCGTCACAGATCTTTGTGAGCTGAAGCATGTGCCAGGTCCCCTGGTAACGGGAGATACAATTGCAGGACACTGAAGATCAAACAGGGGGAATCCCTTTGCCTGTAACCAGAGGCTTGGAGTGGATCCCGGGTGATAAGTACCTTTAGTAGGAGCACGGGAATATCTTTCCCTACCTTCACAGCAAGCTCTCTGCTCAACTGTGGTGTGTGGGTTTTAATTACCTGGCTTTTGTACCTCATAGAGAAATTAAGTTATCTCAGAGCATCTTCAGGAATGGAGCCTTTTGACTAAAATAAGCTTCGAGATTGCTCCTGCCTCTCCTTTATTTGATCAAGAAAGGGCACAGGTTGTACCCATTTCCAGCTCCATGATAGGATTCCTTTTTCTCTTTGGCTTTAAAGGTGGCCAGCCTGTGATCTCTGCCTTATTCTTAACTATTGGTGAGGCTGTTTAGCAACCTTGTATCCTAATGATTCTGTTCTGCAGGAGGCCAGGAATTTTGGTGCTCATCAACGATGCAGACTGGGAACTAATGGTTTGTACTCCTTCAGTTTGACTTTCTTTACCTGTTCTGTAGTTTCTCTTAGAGAAGCTGTTTCTGGTTCTCACCCCAAGTGAAACATCCCTTATTTGAGGTGGAAGGGGCAGGTGGGGATCCCTCTCCTAGTATTGTGCTGTGGCTGCTGGAAGCCTGGAGTGGTTCTCTAACCTGCTGAGTCTCATCAGCCAGATGGTGTCATATTCTTTGGCTCTGGCAGAAGACTTCACACCTCTGTCTGCCAGTAGGGCTCCTTAGGTACCAGCTTCATGGGCACCAGGCAGTTTCCCAGCCCCAAGAAGAGCCCTTTTGCTAGAGGAAGGTGGTGCCACAGCAGGTGTTGGCAGACGTGCGGAGATCTCTGCCCAAACAGGCAACTGGTGAATCTCTTCCCTTCTCAGCCCACTGTCATTCTGAGACAAAAAACAGCCTCAACTATTTTCCTGCTTCCGACAATGACCTGTTCTGTCAAACACTTGGTCCAGAAGGCAATGTGGGATGATTCCTTGTTTGATCTCTCACCTTTGCTTCTGTTAGGATGAAAACATCAGTCTAGCCCCTTCTGTTCTCCGTAACACTCACCATCTTTTCATGAGCTGTTTTGCAGCTAGTATTTGGCAATGACATTTAAAATATTTGTTATTTTTGTTCTTGGCCTGCAGGGTGAGCTGGATTATAAACTCCAGGACCAGGATAATGTTCTTTTCATCTCAACGTTGCATGGTGGGTAAACTTCTGAAAAAAAAAGAGGATGTAAATTCAAACAAAAATGTAAACCCAGCCAAACCTCTCCTGAACTGCCTGTACCTGGTCTCTGCACCTCCCCATCATGTTCACTTGTTACTACTAGACATCCAAATAAAGGCTTGTCAGTGTGTGGCCTGCTGTCCACCACAACAGCATCCATCTTTGATCTCCTTATTTCACCTCTCTTGCCGGCGCTTCCAGGTAGTTTGACGAGCAGAGTGCACCTGCAGTGTTGTGGGCCTTTGTTTTACCATGACAGGAGTAAAAGGGGTGCTGAACCTGGAGTAGGATGGTGTGTCTGCAGGCAGTGATGCATTCGGTGGGGGGTGTGACTGTTTTGGGGCAAAGCTGTTTTTTCCAGCTGCCTTGGTGCTGAGAACTGCAATTCTTATAATACAATGCTTAGTGTTGGTACAGTCTGTGCACCAGCCAGGGGAAGACCTGAAGCGCAAGGAAATAAAAGGTTTCTCCACTAGCTTTTCTAGGAGGCAGCAAACATTACAACTTCAGAGCTCACTGTTGTGACGTTCCACTTGTCGTGATACATGTTTATGGGAAGCAGGAGAGAAATACGCTTTTTGCGCTTTGTTTTTTGATGTCTTATGCCTCTTTCTTACCTGAGCTGAGGCAGGGTGAGCACACGAACAATGCAAATTTTACAGCTGTTTCTTTGGAGGAGAAATAAGCTTGTCTGGTCTGAGACTACACGGAATGATAAGGGCAGCAAACTAACTTTCTGTTGCCATGATGGGTAGAATGGATCAGCCGGTGTTGCATTCTGTGCAGGTGAGGAGCTGCATTGCTGCAGCCTGATAGGAAGAGTTGTGACAGAAGATGGTCTGTGAAATCATGCAGACCCTGGAAAAAAAGTCGGTTGGCTTTTTAACTCTTTCCATCGTGGGGGGTGTGCTTCTGACAGTGTGTCCTGAGGACATCCTGTGAGTGCACTGTAAGTGGGTGTGCACAGCTCTGCTAGGGCATTGATCCTGTTTGCTTTCCGGAAGTTTCCTCAGACAGATGAATTGGCCTGGAAGGCCATGGCAAGAGTACAAGGAGGTGGGCAGAGAACATAGCATTGGCACCAGCCGGTCCAAAACATGCATGAATTTCCAGGAGCGTCCAACCAGGGTTGCCCTTCCTGTGCTTACCCATGCCCTGCTCACCAGCATTTCAGCATGGCTTTGGCAGCATGTGGTGGTCCTTGGCAGCAGAGGGCTGGCCACTGCCATAAGCTTGGTGCACATCTCAGAGCTGATTTGCATCATGTGCTGCTTACTCTGTCCTTGGTTTCCAAGAGCTGCTGAGGAGGAGTTGGGAGGCGGCGAGCAGTGCAGTCACCAGCCCCTGACCTAGTCCGACAGCCCCAGGGCTCTGTACCAGGCACCTGACACCCCCAGAGGTCCATACCAGGCATTCAACACCCCAGAGCAGCTCTGTACTTGGCACCTTTCCTGTTCCTCTGTTTGACGCGGAGGGAGTGCCTGTCTTCGCCAGTGCCTCCTCTTGCGTTTACACCCCACACATGCATAACCAATAGCATGCCCAGGCTATGATACCACTGCATGCAAGAAACACTGACTTCAAGCCCACTGCTGGTGGCAAACCAACATTCACCTTTTCCCAAATTCAGCTGCAGTGACTTGGGTCCAGCTTGCACTGTTTGTAAATAACACGAATGGGCCAAAGGCCCTTTTCTATCCTGAATTCGTGGTGATTAGCTTTGCTAGACTTAGGGAGCAGAAAGGGGAGTCCAAGTGGGAAAAGACAAGTTCGTCTCCAGTGTGACTGCCTGCTCTACACTGTACTGAGTTTGTGCCCTGGGATAGGCTTGTCTGTTCTTATCACCCCCAGAGCCATTTGCTCATGATGAGTTCCTTCCTTGGGAGATGTTATTCCCCCTGCACAGGTAGACCCAGATGGCTTCACTCCTGCTGTAGTAAAAGCTGCCAATCATTGCCAAAAAAAAAATCCAGAAACGGGAAGATGAGAGAAGCCAGAGAAGCAAGGAGGGATACAGCAAAATCCTGTAACAACAAAGGCAACATAAGTTTCTGAAATAAAACCAGTTTTAAAACATTTTCTGCCTCCAGCTTTGTCCTAGATAGGCTCCTGGCGAAATTTTGCACTGATTTTGTAACGCTTCCCTCCTCCTGCAGGGTTTCCTTGGCAGCCCCGGTCGAGTCTCTGACTCGCTGGCTCATAAAGGCTCTCTGTTCAGAGCCTTTCACCCGGCCCTGGTTCCGCGGGGAACCTGAGGCTGCCGCAGCCCTCGGCGCCGTCTTCTCCGAGCCCCGTCGGGGCGGAGAGGTCCCGTCTCCGCAGCCCCTGGACCGGAGAGCCCGGGATTGAACCAACCTCTGCCGAGTCCGCCCGAGGCCCGAGCGAGGGGGACGGTTCCCGGTTCTCGGCTCTCGGTGACCCGAGAGCTGCGGCAGTAGCATTGTGCCCCGGCCAGCGGGGACCTCGGCCCTCAGTGCAAAGGGATCCCCGGTACCGAGGAGTCCTTGTCACGCTCCAGGGCCAGGTGCACACCTAAATGCATTAAATGAAACTAACCCGCAATTTTAAAATAAATACCAGGAGGATAAACCGGGACGGAGCCGCAGGGCCAAGATGCCCGCCCACGCTTGGTTCCATCCCCGCCGCCCCCGGCGAAGTACCGTAGCCCCCGGCTAGGATCCTCCATCCCTGTCCAGTTCCTGCCCATCCGAGTGGGGGCTCGGCCGATATTTGACGCATTAAAATTGACCCCACACACACACCTCGGCAGAACTGAGCTGTAAGGAGCCGCCGCCGGGTTTTTATTTCGTTTCCTTGAAATCCTCCTTAAGGATTCCCTGGGCTGCAGCAGGTTACCTTGTAGTGCCCCGAGCCCCGGGAAGGCCCCTTCCTCTTCCTCCGCCCCAATGCACCCATCCGGTAGAGGTGAAATCTCTGCTACAGATGTCCAGACACAATTCTTGGTTCGTACGGCTCCATCGCACAAGAATTGCGTTTGGACAATCAGGAGCGGAGATTCCCGTCCCGGGTTGGCGGCGTCTTCCAGGGTGAATCCGGCTGAAGCCTGGAAAACAAGGACACAGGGGCACCGATCCGATCTGGCTGCCCGCCGCTCCCCGCTCCTCGCTTTCCGCGCCCCGGCCCTGCGGAGCCGCTTCTCCGGTCCCGACAAGTTTCTACCGCAGCCACCGCGCTTTGCATCCCAGTTTCGATTTAATGGCACCGCAAGGGGTTAGATTTTTATCAACTCGTTTCCTATCCTTCCGGAAAAAGAAAAAAAAAGAAAAAAAAAAAAAAAGAAAAAAAAATCAGCCCTTAAAAAGAAGAAGAAGAAGTAAGAAAGAAAAGGAAGAAAAAACTGACGACAACAACAACAAAAAACAAACAAACCAAACAAAAAGAAAAAAAAAAAGGGGGGGGGGGGGAAGACAGAAAACGAAAAACACCGCTCCATTCCCGCTGGAGCAGCCCCGGCGGAACGTGGCTAGGTGCGGCGGGGCTGACAGTCGCCAGCGGGGCTGAGCACCTCCGGCAACCCCGGGGCTCGTCGGGGTGATATCGCGGGGTTGTGGGCACAGACCCCGGCCCCGCGCTGCGGCCGCTGCCGTTCCTGCCGCGGAGAATTCATCAGTTCCAAGTGGATCTCCCGCAAAATTCAGGCACTTCAAAAATCCGCCGAAATTTATGAATACTCAACTAAAGACAAAAAATCCAGGTTCGTGTCCTAGCCCCTTCTCACCGACCGGCTCCCACGAAGTTGGAAACAAATCCCCCCTCTTTAACCAGGTACAATCCCGGCACGCTGCCTGCTCTTCCCCTGTCAGTGCCGGTAGCCGTGGCCGCTGCACGGCGGGGCCGGGCAGGTCCCCGCCAGAAGAGGTCTAAGAAGACGGGGGAACGGCGGACCTCCGGCTGCTCGAGCTGCCTTCAGCCCCGGCAGCTTGCGGGGCTCAGAGTTTCCACGGGGCGCGGGAAGTGCGCTCCCGCGGGGGCGGAGCGGGCAGCCCTCGGGGCTCGGCCGGGCACAACGGCGGGGCTACCGGTGCACCTGCCGCCGGTCCTGAGCCCAGCCGAGTGCCCCTGCTTCTCAGTCCACTCTTCCTCCACGCCGTATCCACCCGAGAGGGTCCTAAATCCGCCCGGGAGGGATGCGCACACCGGGGCTCTGCAGGCTGCGCCGGGGCCGGGCAGGGCTTTTACTTGAACGGCACAACAATAAATGTGTTGCAGAGCCGGAGAGAAAAGAATGGGGATGACCTTCAATTGGTACTGGATTTGAATAACACCACGGGGTGATAAATGCCCATTGTGTTTTAGGAGTAATGAATCTCCACTGTCTCTATAGCACAGAAACAGCAGCTGCAACCTGGAGCCAGCCATCTCTTAAAGACACAGTTCCCAAACGCCGGCCCCTGGGCTGGATCAGCTTGGCCCGGCCCGGCCCGACCTGGAGCCCCTGCAGCTGCCTGGGTCCGGTGGTCGAGGGCCCGGGGTGAGACCTGGATCGGGGTCTTGGTGTCTGGTGCCGGTGACAGCCGGCCTTGATCCCATTCAGGGTTGTTGGGGTTCCCCCGCTGAAGCCACTGAGAAGGGCTGAGCTCCCAACTCGCTCTAGTCTCCCTCGGAGACCCCCCTCCCGGTCTTGCTGCCTCGGCAATGGCACTGCCCGGAGCCGTGGTGGGGTATGGGACCACCTGCACCCCACCTCGACCCTCCATGACATGGAGAGTGCTGCGGGTAAATAATGCTCATTGTTTCCCTTTGATGAATATTACCGGCTTGCCAGGCTGGCAGCTCGGGCTCTGGATGGGGCACTGGGGAACATTGTCTGTGTCTCCCTGACTGGGGACCTCCACAGTCCTGACCTGCCAGGGGTTCCTGCAATCGAGGGGCTGATATCACCATCTGCCACCTTGGGTGTTGTTGGGGGTCCCTGAGCAGAATCAGCATCGAGGGCTGGAAGGGTATAGAAGAGGCCTGTCTTTGTGGGGTTAGGGATCAGGTGGTACTGGGAAAGAAACTCCCATGCCCCAAGGATTCTCCAAGCAGCCCAGCCCCAGGGAGCTGCAGGATGACCCCAGACCCTGTCTGCATCCTTCGGCAACGTCCCCTGGCCAGGTCTATGGCAGGGGACAGCCCAGGCATGGTGTCATGCCTCGGTCCTGAGCAGGGACTAAAGGGGCAGCAATCTGCTACTGGGGACTGTTTATCCACAGAGGCTCCTTCCTGGCCCTTGGAGGTTTTGCATCATAGAATTGAAGTACAGAGCTACTTAAACTGAAAAAAAAAACCCTTTAAGGTCATTGAGTTCAATCATTGCCTACCCTGCAGAAGCATAAAAGTGTGCCAGGGACTTGAGACAGCCATGTCCCCCAGCCCCTGCCCCATGTTATGGCCAGGGATGCCCAGCTCTTGCTAGGGACATGTGCTTCTCCTCAAAGGGGTCCCCTGCCTCCTCACACTTTCCTGCCAACACGTTTCCTAGGAGTGTTAAAATCAAAAGAAAGTTGTAATTAAAATAAAATAAAATTTAAAAAGCAGCAGCAGCTGGAGGCCTCTGCACTGGGCTGCAGCCACTGCCCAGGACTTTGGCAGCTCTGGAGAGGTGGGGACTGCTGGAGAGAAGCCCCCATCACTGTTCCTGGGAGCTCCAGCATTGTTTTAGCCCACATCCTGACAGCCTTTTAACTCTAATTCCTAGCTCTCCTGCTCCTTCTTTTTTGTCTCTTTCCCAAATCTCGGCCAAGTTAATGAAGTTATGTGATCCTATAAATGTTAATTGTCTGCACTCTTTCTTGTCTCTTTTTTTAATTTTTTTTTTAATCTCTGCTCCTTGCTGCTTTCTGCTCCACTTGTAATAAAGAAAATATCTTGGCTGGTCTTAGCCAGTTGCTTGGCAACCTCAATAGAAAAAAAGAGAACAGAATGTAACCAATCCTGAGACAACTGAAAGATTTTGGTGACATGTGACCTCTTCAAAGAGGGCAGCCTTAAACTGTCCTTTCTGTCCTTTGCTCCTGACCATTAGGGTCTCTCGCCTGCCCCCTCACTCCCCTTCCCAGCTCTTTTACACCAATAAATATGGATTAGTGAAACACTTTTTTCCCACACTGATGAAAAGCTGGGATTGATCTTTCCACCTCCTTTATGTACCAACCTGACAAGTTTCTAAACAAAACTAAGAAGGAAGAGGCAAAAGGAGCCATCCTGGGTTGGGCAGTGGGGAACAGATTCTGCTGTGCTGTGAAGATGGGGGGCTCCCTGACAGGGTGCTTATGTCAGCTATGCTGGGCTGTGGTTTGCTCAGCTGCTGGCCAGACCTGCTTTATGTGTGCCAGGAAGTCCCTTGCACAGCACTGATGGGTTAAGAAGTAAAATGTAGATTTTCTGACTCAAACAGGGGAAAATTAAAACCCCAGTCCTGCACTTCCTCAGCATACATCTGCGTGTCCTAGGGGGCCTCCATCCTGCTCCTTGTCATGGAGTCCTTGCACTTGTGGGCAGCCAGGGAAGTCATCTGTGAATTGCATTTGATCCTGGAAAAAAAAAATCCCACAACATGATGTCACTGGTTTCCTGGTTCATCCTGCAGGCGCCCCTCCACCTGCCACCCGCCTCTTCTCGGCCACAACCCTCAGTATGGCCATGAATCTCAACTCTGGTCAGCCTCGGCATGGTAGTCATGATCAGACTCCTGCCTTCCCACCAGCCTCCTTGGCTCTCGGCTTTCCCAGGCTCCCAGCATGGTGAATGCCTCTTTCACCAGCAGTTCCATCTCTTCCCAAATAAGCATCACCTTGCCAGCTCCCTTCCTCCCGCCAGCTGCCAGGAAAATAAAAATTAGGGCAAAGAGACAGAGCGAGAGAAAAGCCAATGAACTTGTTTCCAGCTTTCCCCTTGGATCAGCTACCCAGCACTGGGAGAAAAATATTTCTCCAGTAGAAAAACAACCCTCTCCTTGAAGGCTGCGAGCCTTCAGCACTGGAACTCTGACTGGAGACATGGACTCAGCTCGGCGGCACAGGACTCTGTAAGTTGGGTATCTGGTAGCAGTTTCCTGGATTTGTTTTGGGGTGTGTGTGGATTGTCACTGTTCGGGGTTGACATCCCCCTAGCCAGGGTTGGAAGAGAAGGGGCAGGGCAGGGGGCAGTTGGAAAGAGGGATGTTTGGAGGGGGTTCCTACTGCAAGCCATGGGCCGGGTGGGTGCTGTGCCTGTGCTAGCGGTGGCAGGTGGTGCTGGGTGCTGGCGGCCAGCGTGCACAAAGCCCCTTTTAGGAGCTCACAGAGAGGCTGCTCATTCCTTGTCCAGCCTTTATTCCCGTCACTGGTCCTGGGAGAGGAGAGTGGGACCCTGGCCCTCAACAACCTGGGGACGACTGATGGGGTGGGTGTGAAGCTCTGGGTTTGCATATTACCGCAGCCTGGGGAGATCTGCTGGGGGGGGTGGGGCTGTCTCCAGTCGGAGCCCTCACTCACTGGGATGTCTACAGTCCACCAGAATAGGCTGCTCTCTGGCCAGCCAAACTGGTGTGGAGCACTGTGAGGAGAGGGGGGAGGCCCAGATGTCCTGTGTGGGGATGGGGGACTCACTCCCTCCCACCGTGGGTTATGATGATACCCAAAAAGCCACCAGATCCTGGTCCTCAGAATAGGTGTGGGAAGGCCTGTGGTAGAAGCCAGGATGGAGGGTCTGGTGAGACCCAAGGGGACCCAGTGTTACCCAGCATTACTTGAATGTACCTGGTGGCACTTGAGACCTAATAGGACTTGGTAGGACCTAGTAAGACCTGGCTGCCCTGCTGTTGAGGCCGGCAGTCCAGGCACAATACCATGGCCTGCTCCTGAGCTGCCATCAAAACCCCTTTCCCAGCGTCGACTGTCTTTGTCTTGCCTTTGTGATGGAAAGAGTCCCCCTCCTAAATCACAGTCCTGACACTCTCATTGTCTCCTTCCCAGGGAGGTTTGAAAATCCCCCCCCCCAAGAGGTCAGGAATGTGGTGGGTTTCTATTGGGATGGAGGAGCAGGGTGAAGTGGGGGGCTGCAGGGTCACACTGGCTTGGTGGGTCAACTCGAAAACAAAACCTTTTGAAATACCTACTTTCCATCACTGCCAACATTGTCCTCTGCCAGCAGGGGCCTGGCACGGCCCCTCAACGCATCCAGCCCTGCCACTGCCCACCCCAGCGGTCAGCATCTGGCGGGGGGGACACACACGGACAGAAGGGCATTGTGCTGAAGTGGACAGCTTTGTTTTCAGTCACAGCTGCTCTGGGTTGGAATGGGGACTGACTGCCAGCCCTGCCTGAGGGGAGAGGAGGGAGGGGATGGAGGGGACAGGAGTATTTGGGCCAGTGCATCATGGAGGGACCTTTCCCATCAGGGTATCCCTTTGAGAAGGGGCAGCAGAGAGGGCAGAGGGCAGCTGCCCATAGTCCCCAGGGTGAAGTGCCAGCAGGGTGCATGACCTGGGAGTTGGCCTCCTGCTTTCTCCTTGATGAGGTCTGATGGGCGTTCAGGGTCCACACTAACACCCAGAGCTGGGGAACACTGTCTCTAGGCACTGCTGGCTCTGATGCTGACAGATGTTGTCCAGCCTGGGGAGAAAATGGTCCATTTCTAGGCTGAGTCAGATGCTCCACCTAGGAAGGATGTGCCTGTGTGGCTCAAACACAGCTCCAAATACGGTAATGCCTTGCAGGTGGAGCAGAGCATCCTCTGGCCTGTAGGCATGGCCTCAGCTTCCTGTTCCCAGCAGGGAAAAGGGCCCTCCAAGGAAACTTTTCCCTCTCTAGTTTTTGCAGCCTACTAGAAGCACTCAAGCTGTCTCCCAAGGGGCCAAGGCACTGGGGAGAGACACAGCCCACCAGGCTGGTGATGTCTCTTTGACCCATTTACAGTGGGATGATTTCCCCGGTCTCCATCAGCTGAGATATGGATGCTGCTCCCACTGGTCTCCAGCTTCTCTGACAAAACATCTCTTGGGTGGGCCAAAATCTCTCCAAGACGGACATTATCCCCCTAGATTTTTCTGGGTAGGAAGATCTATTGATTTGGCTTGCCACAGGAGCAGCCTGTTGAGGAGAAATGTGGAGCAGTGCCCGAGGATGCAATGGGTTTTGCAGAGAGCTGGAAGGAAAAGCCATCTGGGAGGGGAGTTCTGGCCTCATGAGCTACCCAGAAGTCGGCAGGTGGTGAAAACAGCTTAAATAGATGGAATGGTGGGGCTTGCTGGGTAGGGAGCATGGTAGGGTCACAAGTACTCCCCCAGGTCTGGGGTGTCTGCTGGCTGGGAAGTCATAGGGAGGCTGTGTGGGCTTCATGTCTCAGTTTCTCCACCACTAGACTGGGGTTTTGAAGCTGACCAAGTCAGGGCAGTGGTCTGGAGGGGACAATGTCACTCGGCAGCATTACGGTGTGGGGACCCTTTGGAGACATCTAAGGGTACTACAGACCTGGACATCCAGCTGAGCACCCAGGATGTTTGTGCTTGTGAGATAGGTTTTAAAAAGATTGTTGGTGGCCAGGGCACCTGTACCAACCTCCTGGCCATGCTTGTACACTCAGATTCACTGCCTTTTTTGTGCAATGAAATCTGAGTCCTTTAAAGCAGCAACCTGTGATGTTGGAGGAACCTGTGTCCCTGCCCATGCCAGGAGGGTTGGAACTAGCTGACTTTTAAGGTTTCTTCTAACCCAAACCAGTCTATGATTCTGTGAACTTGGAGCATTTCAAAGGCTTTGATGAAAAAATCCTTGATGATTATAAGAAAGAGATGGGGAGAGGAGGGTGGTGGTCAGGAACCTCATCCCTGAATCCAGAAGTAACTTTTTCCTGTTAAAAAAAGGAAGTCATCCTGCTGGAAACATTATGTAGTGCTGAGAGTGCTTTTCAGGGTGGGATGCTTGCAGGCCTGATGTTGTCTGTGTTACAGGTGTTGCTATATGTCTGTGGAGTCATAGGGAGTCCTTGAGCCCCATGGGGACCTGCCACCAGCCTGGCAGCCCTGCTCTTGGGGTGTGGGGGCTGTCACAGTCCTGTGCTATCCAAGTGGTGCTGGGTTGCAGCGCAAAGCTGGATGAGTTGTCACCTCAAGGACCATGCAGCAGGTGCCCTAACAGGTAATGTCCCTTCACCCCTTCTCCCCAAGCTTGGTTATGTTTTTTTTTCTTTGTTGTTGTTTGTTTTTGTTTTTGTTTGGGGGGTGTGTGTGTGTTTTGTTTGTTTATTTGTAACCATTGAGTGACCAAAACCTGCTTGTAAAGTGCCACTTGGCTCACATGCAAACCTAACAGCACCTGGATTGTAGGAGGAAAGCAGGCTGCAAAGCCAAAGCTAATTCTGACCTTACCTTGCAAGGGTAGGCACAGAATGCTTCACCTCTCTGCCAATCCCAGTCCATTTGCATGTCACATATTGCACTGGTTTGTGCCTCAGCTTCCTCACGTTAGAACACAGTGTCATACGGCACTGTCCTCTGCCTGCCCCAGGGATAGTGGAACAGCAAATGGGACTATTTCTCTCTCCCTGGTCTCCAAGCCCATGACATGGGAGCATCAGTGTGAGCTGTGGCTGTGGCTGCAAAGCTGGGGCTGTGTGTGAGTTGCTGAACTGTGCCAGGCCAGGGATACTGTGTCCCCGGGGCAGGGGACAGCAGGCACTGAGCACATGAGGTGTGCATGTGAGGTTACTGGAAGGAAATAGCTGGCAGTAGCTGAGGGTTCCTCTTGCTCAGGGAGCAGCACTCCACGGCTGTCCTTGGCCAGTGCACATCCAGTGCTGAGCAGGGTGTCAGGGCTCTCTGGGGTTTCATCTCAGTCTGCAGATTTGGACCTGCCCTGCAGAGGCTCTCTGGGACACAGACTGCTCAAAATCATATTCTATCCAGTACTGAGATCTTGCTCTGGGTTCTGAGAGTAGAGTAGGGCTTCCTGTCTCCTGCTCTTCAAAAGAGGCTACACGGATGGAGAGGCGTGGAGACATGGACATGCAGGAGTGTAACGGGAGATGGATGCAGACAGAGATGAAGATGAAGAAGGAAAAGGATGAAGGAATGAGGGGATGCAGGGCTGGAGAGAGGAAGGGACGAAAGCGGGAAGGGAAGAAGAGATGGCAGGCTATGGGAAAGCTCCCGGCTGTGAGGCGGTGCCAGGAGGTGGCAGCAGAGGCCGAGCGCGACGCCGGGCTGAGGGGTGCCGATGCAAGCGGGTGAGTGCCCCCGCGGGACTGAACCAACCGTGGCCTCTGCGGGCAAGCCTGCCTCTCTGCGACCCTGCCACCGGTCTAATCCCGGGAAAGGGGCTGACCTCTACCCAGCCCTCTCAGGGAGAGTGGTAAACAAGAAGTAGGTCCAAACATGGGTGGGGTCCAGCTGTGTTCAGCTTCTGTGTTTCTGCATCCCCTTCCCTTCTGCAGCTCCTCTGCATCACTGGGAAGAACCTAGACGCCCTGCCTTTGAGCCTTTGCCTCTCCTTCTAGCAGCCACTGGGCTCCCTGAGGCTCCTTGTGTGCCCTTACCCTCTCTGTTGCTTTATTCAGGTGATTATGGATTCTTCACCTCCTCTGATCCACTTGCTGTACCTTGATCTCAGAGGACCTCCAGTAGTAGAGGGATGTGGGGAGCCAGCAAGCACAGCCGCCTGGCCAGGCCTTCACTCTGCTGTGAGTGGGTGCTTGTTTGGGGTGCAGGTGCCACCAGAGCTTGGGTGCCACTGCAGCAAGAGGTGCCCTGGCCACTGGTAGGGCAGCAAGAGTTATGCTCTTCCAGGATGAGGTCTCCACCCAGCCTATGCTTGCTCTGGAAGCTGAAGGCCATGCTTATGGAATGGGTGGCTAACCATTGGATTTTGGCCAAATGTCCCAAAGGCTCTGGGGCTGCCAGTTGCTTGGATACATTGGAGACATGCCTGAGGGGCTGCAAATGGTCAGCCATGCAGAGCAGCCTGAGTGGGACATGGCTTGGCAGAGTGGGCTGCCTTGGCCTGTGATAGGAGAGAGCCATGAGCCCCCAGACCATGCCCCACCTTGACCACAAACCCTTTTCAACCTCAAGTCCTCCTGGGCTTGAGCTCCTCTGGCCCTGCGCCCTCTGCCTACAAGCCATCCAGCCACAAGGCCCCCTGGTCACGATTCCCCCCTCCCCCCCCCGCCATGATCATCCTCATTTGCGTGCTCACTCATCTGCTTCCTCACCCAGACCCATGCCATGCGGGCACCCAACTCCGAGCTGGCAGTGGGCACACGGCAATGTCCAGGAGCATCCTTAGGGAAGAGGTTGGGACTGCCTGCCGGCTCTCGCCGCCCGCCGCCCCCCCTTCGGCCATGAGCTGTTTACCGCTACCGGCTTTATTTAAAGAAACTCAACCCAAAGCCGCCCCCGGGCTCGCAGCGGCGGCGGGGCCGGCCGGGGGCGGGAGTGCCTCGAGCGCGGCGGGTCTCAGCCCGCCCCTTCCCCGCCCGCCGACGTCTCCGCCATGGGCACTGCGCGGCTGCTGTGCTCTCTGCTTCTGCTGCTGCTGGGCACCGGTACCGGCACCGGGCTGCCCCCCCCACGACTGGTGCTCGCCATCCTGGCCCGTAACGCCCAGCACTCGCTGCCGCACTGCCTGGGAGCCCTGGAGCGTATGGACTATCCCGCGGGGAGCATCGCTCTGTGGTGAGGAACCGGAGCGGGAACCTTGGCGGGAGCCAGGCCCCCGGGGTGCAGGAGGTAGCAGAGATCTGGGAGAAGGGAATGAGGACTCTCGGGAGGAGCTGGATGCCGAAGCTACAGGGGTAACAGAGAGCCCCTGGAGAAACAAGGATGCAGTAGGACGTCTTAAGGCACAGGAAGGGACTTTGAAGGAATGGGGAACCGGGAGTAGTGAGGGCCCAAAGGACAATGAAGACAATGAAGGGAGGAGAAGAGAAAGATGGAGAGAGGGAGGAACCTGGTAACGAGAGATGATTTTGGAGTACTGAGGTCCCAGGCAGAGGGAGCAGAATGGGGACCTCGGGAGCATAGCGACCCCCATGGAGGAACGGAGCCCCAGGTGGTAATAGCCCTCTACCCTGCCTGGGTGTGGGGCCCAGCAGGGACTCGACAAGAGCTCTGTGCTCCTGCACTGTGAAGGAGCAGGACCCCAACCCTTCCTCGCCTGAAACCGGCGAGGGAAAGGAGCTCTAGGCTTAGTCGGATTTTACATCATCGAGGACGGACGCTGCCTGCAGGTCTTGGCCCCACTCACCTCCTTCCCCAATGACAACTCCCAGACTCCCGTTTTCTCATACTGGAAGGCTGGTGTCTGCCCCCGGTCCCTCCTCTCCCTCGCTCCTCCAGCTGTCGTCTGTTGCTGGAGCTCGTTGGAAATTTTTCTGCAGCTGCTTTTGCAGGGATGCGGGTTGAGGGCTGGTGGTGGGGTCCTGGCAGGGGTGGCTGCGCTGTGTGTGCAGTGGTAGCTGCCAGGAGCAGCTTTGCCCATCGCAGTCTCCGGGAGCCTCCAGCTGCACGGCCGTTCAGGGTGTTTCAAAGGCAGCTTCCTGCTGAACTAGGAGCTGGAGTGGCACAGGTTCTGCTTTGTTCCCTATGTCCAGGGGGATCCCTGTAACACATGGAGGGGCAGCTTGGGACACTTTACCAGCTCGAGGTTGCTGGACTTGGGGGTTGCCCCAGTGCAAGGTGGGGCTCATCCCCATGAACATCTGTCATGAGGTCAGGTGGGAGAACTGGGGATGGTGGCTATGCATAGCAAGGGAGGGTCTGAGGAAGATTTTTGCTGCTTGTGGGGGCCTTTTCTCTGGCTGCCAAAGCTGCAGAGTGTGGTGAAGTGCACGGGGTTGCCACAGGGTGCCGGTGGGTGGATGGTATGGGGCAATGAAGCTTCTGTGCTCCAAAGTTCATGGTGGGCAGCCACAGGGCTGGGAGAAAGAGGTCGTGGCCAAGGCTGCTGAAAGCAGAGATAGTGAGTGTCAGAGAACAGACTGGCTGGTGGCAGCACCAGGAAAGAAATTACCTATTTGTGTTCCCCCCTCCTGTCAGCACAGCTTTGGTTCCTTCATGGTCTCTACATGTTACAATCTGAAGTAATTTCATTGTTTCATCCCCAGTTTGTGGCTGTCTCAGTGTCTTGTTTCCAGGATCATTTCTAGTTCAGGGGAGGGCCTGGATGTAGCTGTTGCTCCAGGAGTGATCCTCTGAGGCTGATGTCCCTTCACCCCAGGTGTGCAACTGACCACAACTCAGATAACACAACAGCGATGCTGCAGGAGTGGCTGGAGGTGGTGGGGAAGGACTATCACTCTGTGGCCTGGAAGGTGCAGGAGGAGCCCAGGTGAGGCTAGGGGGAGGCTGGGGGCATGCTGAGGGGCTTTGAGTGGCTTCTGGAGCAGCACCCTGCTCGATGGCTGGGGACACTGTCTGGAGGAGCTGTAGACACGCAGAGCTGGGCTGACTCAGCCCTCTGGCATGCTGCGCTGAATTTGTGCATTCCCAGCAAGCAAGGTTAACCCTCTGCCTCCCTCTGGCCCAGCTCGTACCCCGACGAGCTTGGGCCCAAGCACTGGAGCTACAAACGCTATGAAAACTTGATGAGGCTGAAGCAGGAGGCTCTCACCTATGCCCGGGAGCAGCAGGCAGACTACATCCTGGTAAGGGACATGGGACACTGGTCAAGTAGGGGACAAAGAGGGCATCTCTGCATCTCCAGGACCTGTGCTGTCCCTGCAGTTTGTGGACACTGACAGCATCCTGACCAATAACCAGACTGTCAAGTTTCTTATGGCTCAAAACAAGTCGGTGGTGGCACCCATGCTGGACTCACAAACCTTCTACTCTAACTTCTGGTGTGGCATTACACCCCAGGTATGACCTGGAAAGCCCTGGGGAAGGGGATGCCCCATGGTGGAAGAGCCCTCCCCACCATGGAGGCATCACACGAGTGTGCAACAGGGGTACTACCGCCAAACAGCTGACTACTTCCCCACCAAGAACCGGCAGCGAGTGGGCTGCTTCTCTGTCCCCATGGTCTATGCCACCTTCCTGATCGACCTGCGTAAGGAGGAGACGTTGCGGTTGGCTTTCTACCCACCCCATCCCAACTACACCTGGGCCTTTGATGATATCATTGTCTTTGCCTACTCCTGCCAAGCAGCTGGTGAGGGTGCTGGGAAGCTGGGGACTGAAGGTTTGTGGGGACTGCGGTATTCACTCATCCCACCTTGCAGGTGCAGAGGTCCATGTGTGCAATCAGCAGCACTTTGGCTATATCAATGTCCCTGTGAAGGCCCATCAGATGCTGGAAGATGAACGTGCCAACTTTGTGCATCTCATGCTGGAGGCCATGGGTGAGACTGGAGGTGTCTTCTGCCTCGGGGTGACAGGGACCTGTTGCCAGTCCCTGGGACTGAGCTGTTGACCCTTGTTCCCGGCCAGAGAGGTCTGGGCTGCAGCAAAGTGGTGCCCCCTCTTTCTGCAGTGGATGGGCCCCCCATGCAGCGTTCCAGATACATTTCCCATCTCCCCAGGCCACTCACAAAAATGGGATTTGATGAGGTAAGTGACCAAGTACTCCCCCACCATGTCCTCCTGTCCATCTCTTTGGCTGCATCCATGCATGGCAAAGCTTGTCACAGGCTTTGTCCAAGCCTCCTATCCCACATCATGTGGAGGCTGGGCAAGCTGCATATCATGCTGTGACTATATGCCTCCTTGGTGGGGCTCTTCCCTTCCTCCTCAGATCTTCCTCATCAATCTGGTGCGGAGGCCGGACCGGCGCCAGCGTATGTTGGCATCCTTGTTGGAGCTGGAGATTGCCCCGCAGGTGGTGGATGCTGTGGATGGGAGGTGACTGTGGGGTGATACATCTCTGCTGTGGAGCGCCCCAGTGTCACCCTGGTGGGGAGACTGGGGCTGGTTAGGAGAGGATACTTTACCAATGCAGCCTCTTGCCGTGCAGCACCCTCAACAGCAGTGACATCAAAGTGCTGGGGGTGGACCTGCTCCCTGGGTACTATGACCCCTTCTCTGGCCGCACACTCACGAAGGGTGAGGTTGGCTGTTTCCTCAGCCACTACAACATCTGGAAAGAGGTATGGGGGGGGCACAGGGTCCCTGAGGGCCACCAGCACAAGGCCGGGATCCCATAAACATTACCAGGTCTCTGGAGGACCTAGGGGGAAGGGCATCCTGCAGGATGAGTGGACCCAGTATGGCCCAGTGGTGTACTGAGATGTGTTCGCACCTCTGCCCCCCTTCCCATAGATTGTGTCCCGGGGGCCTGGAGAGGTCAGTGGTCTTTGAGGATGATGTGCGATTCGAGGCCGCCTTCCCAGCACGGCTGCAGCGGCTGATGAAGGAACTGGAGGAGGCACAGCGGGATTGGGACCTCATGTAGGTACCGGGACTGGAGGGATACAGGTCCCTGGGGCTGACTCTCACAGCTTGCCATCCTCTCCACAGCTATCTGGGGAGGAAGCAGGTGAATGTGGAAGATGAGGCACCTGTGGAGGGTGTGCAAAACCTAGTGGTGGCTGGGTACTCATACTGGACACTGGCCTATGTCATCTCCCACCGTGGGGCACAGAAGCTGCTGGCTGCCAAGCCCCTCTCCAAAATGCTGCCAGTGGATGAGTTCCTGCCCATCATGTATGATAAACACCCAAAGTAAGGATCAAGGGGCACGGGAGGGGCACTGGTCGAGCAGCATGTCACTAACTGACCAAGTTCCCTTCCCAGCGGGTGTTACTCATGCTGGAGGAAAACATGTGTAGTATGAACTCATTCCCCACTAACAGCTACCTGGCTGCTTGCCACTGGAAAATGGCCCTCTGTCAGCATGGGATGGGGGAGCGATGGGGATGGAACTGGGTCTCGAAGTTTGCCTTACTTGCGGGTTTCTGACCTTATTGTGATGAGAAAGCAGCTCTGTGTACCCTGGTGCTGGGGGAGTACTGTCATCTCCCTCCTCTGGTTGTGAGTTTCAACCCCATCTTGGGACACTTCCATGCCCCTCTTCCCAGATTGGGGTTAGCAGCAAGTTTGTGTCTGGAAGGGAGTGGTAATTCAAGAGATGGGTGAGTTTTGGTGAGTGAGTGCCAGTGGCTGGGTGACCCTGGGGAGAGGCCATTGAGCAGAATGGTGAAACAGAGGGATTAGACTTGTAAAAAGGAGGCTGAAAGTGGATAGAGAAGTTGATTAGTGCTCTGGATATGAACCAAAAGCAGCTGGGAGTCCCATGCCCCATCCTGGAGCCAAACCAGTGAGATGTGGTGTTGGAGACCCTCTCCCTACCAGGGCTGGCCCTGTGCCACTGAAGCTGGTGGGGAGAAATAGGTCCCATTCCCTCTGCAGTCCCTCCACACTCAGGATCTACAGGCAACAGTGGTTCAGGGCAGCCCTCTAGCTTGGCTGCCTTCCCTAGATCCCTTTCCTGGTACCCATGTCCCTTCCCATCACCTGCCTTGCGCGGTTTTCAGTGCAGGTTGTCAGTGTGGTTTGCCCAGCCCCTTTTTCTGAATTGGGCCATGCTCTGTAAACCAGTTTCTCCTCTTGGGTCCATTCTACTTTTCCCAGTGAGGATTACAAGCAGCACTTCAGTCCCCGGGATCTGCTGGTGTTTTCAGTTCACCCTCTCCTGGTTTATCCTACCCACTATGCTGGGGACAGCAACTGGCTGAGTGACACTGAGACCTCCACCGTCTGGGACAATGATGCCAAGAAGACTGACTGGACGGGCTCACAGAAGACTCTGAGGGACTTGCGGGGCAGTGCTGGCCACCTCCGCACCATCACTCGTGATGAGCTTTGATGGTAAGTGAAGCTGTGGGATCTGGGTGTGTAATGCCAGGGATGGAGGACAGAGTGGCTGAGAATCTCCTTCCTGTGAGTGCCACGTTTGGATGTGTCCTGAATCTCTAGTTTCTTTTTTACCATGTGGCAGCAGCTGCCCCGGTGAAAGTATTGCAAAACAGAGATAAGAACTTATCTTATGGGCAGGGAAAAGGATGGGAATGCAAATGTCCCACGTGGAGCTGCACTGGGCTGGAAGGCTCCATAAGACTGGGTCCTGCTGCTCCCTGAGCCTGTGCTGTTCCCCAGTCCCTCAAGCATGGAAAGAACAGTGCTCCTTCAGCTCCTGCAAAATTCATCCCTAATTTGGAGAGAGGGGCATCACCCTGGCACTGCTTGCTCCGCCACCAAAAGCAGGTCTCTCTGGGGGCCATGTCTCTGCAGAGCAGCCTTGCAGGCATGCAAGTCTGCACATTTGCTCGGCACTGCCACAGTTAACACTGGGTCAGACTTTCCCTGTCTGAGGTTGCTTGTGCTGGCAGTGGAACTTCCCTGAAAAGCAGCAAGTCTTGGGGAGTCTGGGAAAACAACTCTCCCACTGCCTCAGCTGCAGATGTGAACATGTCAGGGCTGCTTCTGCCTTGACTGCTGATGCTTGTATCTTTGCCTCCTAGGGATAAGGGATTGTGACCCAGCCTGGAGCACTGTGGACCAGTGGCCTGATCCTACTCACTCTCACTACCAGCAGATGCAGCTGCCCCTGGATAGATTCAGCCCCAGGGTCCCTTCAAGTCTGCTGGTGGCAAATCCACCCAAGGCAGTGTTTTACCTACCAGGCGGACACTAAGGCACTGTGTTCTGTCTTTTATGAAGATACATCTCCAGGGCTGCTGTGAGTGATGCCAACTTTTCCACCATCCACTGGCTTGGGACTTCAGCGAGTGGTTTTCAGGCTAGAGGCTGGCTCCTACAGTGGCACCTGTGGCCTCCTGCCGCTGAATGTGCTTGTCCTTTGCTTGTGTTGTCAGGGATGAAACCCAGGGAGGATTAAAGCAGACTGTGTTTGAGCTGTTTGAGCAGACTTGGATGGGTAGCATTGCCCCATGTAATGTCCCCAGGGCAGACCCTACTAGGGTCACCTCAGAGCTGTGGAGGTAAGGGTCTGGCAGTTCCTCTGTCTGGGGTTTGCTTTGAGAACGAATCTGTAATGAAGAAAGAGAGGGATGGAGATGGGGTGAAAGAGGGAGACTAGAGAGCCCCTTGTAGTCTTGGCTTGAAAAGGTGGGTGCCATTTCTGTGGAGCTCGTCTCTTTTTTGGGAATGCTGATGGAAACAGTTTCCCTTGACCACTAGGTTTGGCCTTGGGACTGAAAACCTTACACCCAGCCTGAGCACCAAGATCTGCAGCTCAGTCTTGCTGGGCTCTGGGCTCTGTCACCTTTGTGGCCTGCTCTGGAGGAGAGGTTTTGCTTTCCAAGAGTCTTGCCTTGTTTGGTGCTAAATCTCAGCTCCTCTGGCAAAGCCATACTTGTATGAAAAGTGAGGGTTTTCTGGAGTGGAGGAGCAATTTCCTTAAAAACACTGTGACTAGCTGTAGTCTGGGTGAGCTGCCTGCCTGCTCCCCAGAGCTGCTGCTTCTGTCTGCCCCTGCTTGGTATCTAGGCTGCCCCCTTTTGGCCCTGGAGAAGCTGCTGGGGTTCGCCCCAGGATGATGCACCCCTCTTCTCCCCACAGCTTTGTGAAGATGATGGAGCAATGAGTGGAAGCCTTGGTAGCTGACACTGTGAAGTGTCTGAGACCACCAAATAAATGATCTGGGAGAGCAGCATCTGGGTCTAGTTGAACAACTATAGCAGGAACCTCCTAAATATTAAAACAACTGACTCCAGGAAATCATGTAGGAGCTGAAGATCTGAGTGGATCTACTGGAGAACAAGCAGGAGATGGCAAACTGCATGATTGCAGAGCCCCAGCCAGTACAGACACGTCTGACAGAGCAGGGTGGAGAGGTGATGGCAGGCGGGGGATGCCTTTGGTCCCCTGCCTGTCCCCCTCATCACAGCTTCAAGGCTATGGGAGGAGCTCAGGAGCTGGTAAAGCAGCAGAGGAAGGATGCAGCAGCACTGCAGTACTTGTGACCCAGGCAGGATCCTTGCACTTGTTCCAGTGCCCTTGGGATGCCTGAGGCTAGCAGGCAACCTGCAGTAGGGGGCAAGAGTAGAGCAGAGCCAAGGATGAGAATTTGTTTTACTTTCTGTGACAAACTGCTGTATGAAGCCACAGCAGGGGTTTGGGAGAGACATGAGCTGTCTGGATTTGTGTAGGGATGGCAGCTGCCCCAGTGCCCCAGCCAGGCTGCCTGGCAGGGCCAGCTTTCCTCTATGCTACAGTCATGCCAGAGAGTCTGTTGTGCCCTGTGCATCATTCACACATGCCCCTAGGGGTTCACATCATCCTGTTCCCCAGCTCCTCATGGATGCTCTCCTCCACAAGGATGTGTTCCAGCAGAAAAGTTGCTTCCTGGACTGGCACCTTCTCCAGCATCTTGGTGCTGAACAGAGCCAGGACACAGCTGGACACTGTCATTTCACCTTCCAGCCATCCATTGCCAACTCTGAGCTGAGCCATCTCCTAGGGAAGGTGAGGCTGAAGAAGCTTTACCTCAAGGTGCCTGGTTGAGACATATCTGGGCAAGAGGCCAGTGCTGTGAGGGGCTGGGCAGTGAGGAAGGAGTCACACATGTGTGGTGGTTTTGGAGTGCTTGCTCCAAGAAACATGATTTTTGGAAGAGGCTTTTTGCTGGGCTGTGCTGAGATCCCAGGCTCCTGCCACGCCTGGCAGTGCTGTTTGAGCTAATTGTTTCCATGTCCTCCATGTCAGCCAAACTGACATCAGCACTTGGGAAAGCAGAAGGAAGGTGTGAAGGAGAAAGGCTGGAGAGGAAAGAGAGCAGGGGCTCGTCTGAGGGGAATCAGAAGAATAAGAGTGGGAATACAGGCGAGCCATGCACTCAGGTCAATGCAAGACTCATCCCTTTCCACTGAGGGCCCACTTAGGGTTGGAGCACAAAGCCTTGGTGCAGGAATCAGACCTTGTTGTGTCCCCTTAGTAGAGAAGAAGAAGACTATCATTAGTCTGTAAGAGACATCTGAGCACACATGGTATGCTCTTAGAATCTCTTGCTGCAGGGACAGGGGCATGCAGGGCCCAGGGAGGGGCTGCAGTCTTCAGGGCTCTGCAGGAACATCCATTTCCTGGCGGTGAGAGCAGCTGGCTGGAAGGAACGAGGGAAGCAGGGCTACAGCCCAGTACCATCCTTGCTCCATTCTGTGGAGGAGGATTTCCTAGGTTAAATGTCTTGAGCCTGGTGCTGGGGCAGGCAGAGTGGAGGCAAAGTGCTATAAAAAGCCCTTTTATAGGGCTGGAGTCCTGCTCAAATACTGTCCATTGTCTCTGAAGTTGGGATTGAAGGACTGATACTGAAAGCGCACCAGACTGGTGCTCACAATCACCCTGTGCACTAGCACACCCGGGCTGATTTGATCAGGCTGTGCTGCTCCTTTCTGAGGCTCTGTGGGGTGAGAGGCAGGAGAAAGAATTGAAGGAGGGTTGCCGAGGAGAGGACTGGGGTGTCAGCAGTGCCTACACCTGGGCATTGAGTATCTGCTGGGGAGAGCCCTGTGCTGGGGCTCTGCACTATGGAGTGGTGACTGAAATGTCCAGTAGGGACTCTTGGTTCTTTCTTGGGCTTGAGTCCCATTCACAGCTGTGCCCACCTGGACCATTTCAGCATCAGGGATTGATACCAGGAGCTGGGACTTATCACTGGTTGTTCAGCTTCCTCCCTGCACAGCCTGTCCTGGAGGCATAGCTGGTCTTACAGACTGGGCTGTGTCTCCTGCTCAGCAAAGCTGAGAGCTTATAAATTAATACTGAAATATGTGTCTAGGGTGGGCTGGGACACGTGCTGTTTGTGTTTTCTACTGGCATGAATTGCTCCAGACAAAGTCTAGAGGTGGAAGTCAGACCCTAGCTGCTCTCATCTGACTGAGATGTTGATGATACCCTCTTTGCAGACTGCTTCATTTGCCAGAGGGAGCTGGCCTAAGCACTGGAGCCGTGCCTGGGACACTGTTACGCAGAGGCAGGTTGTGTGGCAACTGCCACAAACGGGCAGAACGTGATGGCAAGGTAAACATGTGAGCTGGTATGGTCTGTGCCAAGGCCAGTGATGAGCCAGGCTGCCAAAATGCACTTGCCCCCCATCCCTTGAGCCTGAGGAAGAAGGGGTGCTGCTCCAAGTCTGCGGCTCGATCCCACAGAGGGTAAGGTACTGCCCTCTGCTGCTCCCCGACGCCTTGTGCCGTTTCGGTAAGCCTGGTACCTCTGTTCTGAGGGTCATCAACTAATAAAGGGTCTGGGGGTTCTGCCAGGATGTGAGTCCCAAGCTAAGCAGTGAGGATCACAGCCTGGATTCTGCCCCTGTCACAGAGCCACTGGGCAGGTCTCTTTCATCCTGATTTTAATTTCCCTGTTTTTTTAACACCAGTGCAGGGCTCTGCTGTGACAAGGGGAACATGTCTCCACATGGCCATTTGCCCAGCATGGCACCACTCAGAGCAGCAACATGGCTTCACTGATCTGCCTTTTGAGGGTCCCTGTGGGAGCAGGTCACAGTGCGGTCGATAAGGCCTTTGCTGGGGGCATGAGGTGACTCAGTGCTTTGAGCTTAGTGTGAGCAAGCGTTTTTTTTCCATTGCAGAGACGTAGGTTTCACCCTATTACCACTGCAGATTCCTTCCCTCACATGCTACCTCTTTCCAAGAATGACTGTTCTGTGTCGCTTAGAGGAGTGAGGCTGGATGTCTTGCCCAAGAAACCTTGGAGGAAATGTTTCATAGCCCCCCAGAAACTCACCATTTTCAGCTGCTGCTGCAGCAGCACCAGCTATGTGCTGGTAGTTAGTCATGGGTGTTAACGTTGCCCCCTCCAAAGTGGGGGTTGCCCACATCTGGAGCACAGTATTTCAATCATGCTGAAGTTGCCTTGGCATGTTTAGAGCTCATTGCTGAAGCATTTGTGCTGACAAAAAGTGTGACGTTTGAGCCTTCCTGCTCTTAGGGTGGATTGCTGGATAGCAGAATCATATAACATATACAATGTTTTGGGCTGGAAGGGACCTTTCAGGGTCACCTAGTCCAACCCCACCTACAGTCAGCAGTGACAGCTTCAACTAGATCAGACTGGCTCAGAGCCCCATACAACCTGATGTGGAATGTTTCCAAGGATGGGGCATCTATCACCTCTCTGGTAACCTGGGCCAAGGTCTCCCTCTCATTGTTAAATTTTTTTCTGTATCTCTAAATACCTTTAATTTGAAACTGTTGCCCCTTGCCCTGTTGCAGTAGGCCCCATAAAAACGTCTGTCCACAGCTTTTCTTATATTCCCCCCTTTAAGTACCAAAAGGTCTCCCTGAAGCCTTCTCTTCTGCAGGCTGAAGAACCCTAACTCATTCAGCCTGTCCACACAGCAGAGGGGTTCCAGCCCTCTGATAATTTTTTGTGGCCTCCTCTGGCTCCCTTCCAACAGGTCCATGTCTCTTTCATGCTGAAGACTCCACAGCTGGACCCAGCACTGCACCTGGGGGTCTCACCAGAGCAATGTCTCACTTGGCCTGGGAACTTTGTTCAAGCAGGCACATTACGCCTCTTTAGTCCTCCCAGACGAAGGACCATTTTGGGGGGTTGCAGCAGGCCCACAGCACTGCCATTTGTCCCCAGGCTGCTGATCGCAGTGGATTATGGACAGAAAGGAAGCAGTGCCTCAGGACGCAGGGACTGTCTGAGGGACAGCCCTACACTGGCCTCATCTGTGGAGGACTTTATGGCACTGCTACTGCCATTTTTACCTCCCCTCTAGGAAAAGACTACTCTCCTGTTTCCAGTTACCTAGGTAGAGAGCATTAGCACTGTGTTGCTGAATCCCAATCAGGCACCTGTAAATCTTCCCGATCCTTATCTATTAGCTGCAGTCAAGAATCCAAGTAAGAGACTGGTTCCCAGCTATTTATTTCATAGAAGTTCTATTTTAAAATTAGAAAGACATAAACCTTTTTGATAGAGGCAGAATTTTTGGGTCAGCTCACAGGCAACACTTGTGCGGTATCCTAAAATTGCTGTCCTGAAAGCTGTTGGCCCTGGACCTGGAATGGTCCCAAGCTCTGGCAGCTCCTTTCAGTACATGGCCAGAGTGCAGCATGCCCTTTGTACAGCATCCCTGCACCCATCCTTCAGGTGCTTTGTTCCTAAAAGGTGAACAGTTTTGGCTCCTCTGTGTTCTCCCATAACTACCTACACATAGACTAAAAACCTGGGCAAGACCAGTGGTGCTGTGCAAACCCCATGCATGGAGCCTGTGGGAGTAGCTAACTCTTAAGCTGTCCCCCGGTCCCCTGTGGTGATGCCAACTGAATGGACACTGGCCCAGCCAAAGCCTGCAAGGTCTGGCAAACAGCAATATAAAGAGGCTCAGCTGCTCCGGTCATCTGCTCAGCCTGCTGTAGAATTCAGGACTTGATAAAATGAATTTCAAAACTGTTAGTGGTAACCCTGGATTTCCTGGATGTAGGACTGATATTTGTCACAGCTGGTAAAATGAGCAAAAGTATTTTTGTTGTTTTCCTGGTTTGCTGCAAGGAAATCCTTCGGACCATAAAAGAAAGACAAACAAGGGTGTGGCAGGAAGAACCTTGGCAAATCAAGTGTTGTACCATTACCCCATCACACTTGTTGATGGTGAAGTTGGTCCCTACCAACCTATTCACCCATAACACCACCTGTTCTAAAATTTCCTTGGGGAAAAAAAACACCTTTTCTGCAGTGCTGGAGATATTCCTAGGCCAGCACTGCAGGACTCCACAGCAGCACCATCATGTCATACAAAGGAGCAAGGTGCAGCCACACATAAAGATTTTAAAAAATGTTTAAATGCTGTAGGGAAAAAAAAAACCCAAACATTCTTCTGTGGGGTCAGAATCATAGTATGTTGAATATCAATAGCTGCCAGAAGAGAGAAAAGCTCAAGTGGGTAAGAAACCTTCCTGACATGGTAGGCTCTCTTGGCATCTTCCTCTCCTTTGGGTGTTGTGTCACTCTGGTCATAACCACCATCAGCTGGCCAAGGATACATCATTGAAGTGCTTTAAATCACACACAATCACATAACATCACTTGGTCTGCTGCTGCATCCTGCAGTGGACTCCTTGGGGCTGGAGAGGACAAGTTCAGGAGGGAAGAGTACTTGTGCTGCTGAGAAGGAACCTGCAGCACCTGTTGCTCATAGGGCCAGCCCTAGGCTCTGGTGCTTTACAGCATGTCCCCTGTGTTTCTGAACAAGGCCTTTGCCCACTGATTAGAAGAAAAAACTAATCCGAGATGCCACTGTTTTTGCAGCCTGTTGATGAGAATATTTTCTCTTCATCTGGAAAGTAAGGGATGCTGTCGGCCACCCTCCTCTATAACGCCTGTACGTATTTCAAGGCCTTGCTGAACAAGTTCGCTGACAAACACACTGCTTTATGGTGGTGGCGTTTCAGTGGGAGGAAGGGCACAACAAAATCAATGAGGTGGTCATTAATGATCCCAGATTTCCAGAATCCACCTGCAAAAGCAAAGGAAGAGACAGGATTTTGGCTTCAGACTCTGCAGTCCTTAGCGTTTCAAGTGCTGCTTTGTGTGTGGCCACAATGCTCATCTGAAGATACACCTGCCCCAGTTTTATTTAAGGAAAGGATTTGAACCCACCACTTGTCGCCCTTCTTTCCTCCTAATAGATTTGTTCTCCAAGAATGGAAGGACTTAGTTAAACTAGAGAGCAAAGCTTAAATTTCTGACTGTGACAAAGGCAAACAAGGAGAGCCAGGCAGACAGTGGGGATCTGCACATCCTGGTGCCTTTCCAGTGGCCATGTGGTACCGTTTGCTACCCTGGTTTATTCCTTCCCTTCATCAAGAAACCCTGAGGGGATCATAGTTCCCATCCCTCAACCCATCCCTGGTCCCTTTCTGGCTGCCTGGGAAATGGCAGGTGGTATTCATGCTGCCTGGAATGGCCTGTCTCCCTCTGCCGCGGCTCTGACCCCTGCAGGAGGGGTGCTGCTTCGTGGACGCACTTTGAGGGTTTTCAAACACTGCCTTAGAGATGGCTGGCTCTAGGTCCTGCAGGTTGATCTCCTCTCGGTCCTTGTGGGCATGCCAGAGACTCATGGTCATTTTGTTGATCTGCTCCCCCTCCTGCATTGCTGTACAAGAATGAGATGCCTAATTGGCTTGTGTCTGGGAAATGATCTTACAGGACAAAGATGGCACCCAATATCCCCCAGCTTGCATGAATGCAAGCCGGAAGCTCCCCAAACATCTGGCCTAAAATGATTCCTTGTGAATGCAGTCAAATAACAGGGACAGGAGGGCTTTTTTTGACTTTGCAGGTGCATCTACTCACTATGAAATAGTGTCTGTTGGTATTTGTAGAGGCTCAAGGCTTGGGGAAAGAAGAGCAAACTAAGCGTGCTCTGAAATAGGTAAAACCTCTGCCAAATGGGAGCAGTGCTCTGGAACACCCTGTGGCGCCACAGAGGGCCTCCCTTACCTTATGAAAGATGGAAGATTGCTTTGCGGTAGTTTGCCCCATACACAACCCACGAAGGTCCCAGGAACGGCATGATCACGTCGATCAGCCCTGGGTGCATCTTGGTCCATTTCATCAAAGAGAAAGGCTGACCGTCCACATTTCGTCAAGTTCCCTTGGATCCAGCTCTTCAGATTTTCCTAGGAAAATACCCACCAAGCAATAAAGGCAGCAAGATACTGAGGTTGGTGGAGGGAGGCTCGAGCTACCCAGGAGCAAAGGCTAAGGCCTGAGCTCAAGCAGAGTTGAAGCTGCTGGGAGTAGCTTGCCCCTGCACAGCACCGCCTACTTGGGGGCAGTGACAACCAGCACTGGGAGGCCTCCTGTATACTGGATTTTGCAGCGTGGCTGTTACTGGTTTTATTAGCCCACTGTAGATATTTTATTACAGATTTAAAGGAGGTAGCAAATGAAAGCTGGGGGCTTCAGACTCCTACAGTTCCCCCATGTTCTTTTCTTTGTGTATCTATGGCATTCCCAGCTACTGACTGTTTTTTGTCAGCTCTTAGCCCACTGCAAATACACGTGCCTGTGCTGACCCAGAAAACCCTGAGTCTACCATGGCTGAAATCAACGCATATAAAACCTGCTCCTGTTGCCTGGGGGCATGCATAACTCTTAACTGCAGTACTTCACCCAGTATGGATTCTGCCTGTGTAGAATCACAGAATCAAAGACTGTTAACCGTTAGCCCAGCACTATGAAGTTCACCACTAAACATGGCCTTCAGCACAACATCTATCCGTCTTTTAAATGCCTCCAGGGATGGGGGACTCTACCACTGCCCTGAGCAGCCCTGGTCCAGGGCTCACAGCCTTTTCAGGGAAATTTGTACCTAAAACCCAACTTAAGCCCCTCTGATGCAAATTAAGTCTGTTTCCTCTTGTCTTGTTACTTTGGAAAGAGACTGGCCCCAACCTCCTTTCCAGGAGTTGCTCAAGGCAATGGAGGTATTCTCCAGACTAAACTCAGTTGCTCCTCAGAATACTTGTGCGCTAGACCTGTCACCAGCTTTGCTGCTCTTCTTTAGACATGTTTCAGCACCTCAGTGTCTTTCTTGTCATGAGTGGCCCATAAGTCAACCCAGTGACCTCATCAGTGCCAGTGAGGGATGCTCACTGCCTAGCCCTTCTGGTCACACTATTTTTGATCCTTCCTGAAAGTATTTCTTCTAAGAACATGAGTCAACAAATAAATTCTCCGAACACCCAGAAAGTCACCATCTAGGTGCACTGATTCCCCATTGCTGCTGAGGGTTTGGCAGCTACCTTCAGATTTGTATTTCTTTCTCAGATTTAAGAGGCAGAGTGGCATGATTAAAGGGTCTTAGAATCACTATTTGAGAGCTGCTTGCTCTTTAAGGAGGGTACAAGTCTAGTGATATACAGGTTTTCACACCCATCAAAGCTATGAAAGCAACAGGAGAATTTTTGTGCCTTTTCATCTAAGCACTTTTGTTTGTGTGTTCAGAGGGTTGTGTCAATATTTAAGGAATTAGAACACTATCACAGCAAGGACTGCTGTGGAGAAAGTGAAATTGATAAGTGAGTGCCAGAGTATATCCACAATTACCAACGGAGCCTTCTGCCAGTGTGTGTGGAACCACTCACTCAGCTGTGTTTCTCCAAGAGAGTCAAACAAAGAGCTTTTATTCCTACTGCACTTCAGGAAACTGCCTGAATCGTGTATGTACTGAGAATCAGCTGCTTATGGCCATAATAAACCCCAATCAAGTAGTACTGTGCTGAAAGGTGTCTCTTACCTTGTACTGCTCTATCTGCTCAGCATGGGGGAAGTGCACTATTGGAGAGAACTGATGAACATAGGGATTCTGAAGTCCCACCTTGGAAGAGGTAATGGAATGAGCATGGAGCTCACAAAGGTTTTGCCTGTTCCAGTTGAGCCATGGAAGGACATCACGAGGGGTTTCTCTGGATTCCGTTTCTCAGAAAATCACTCACTCCCTTCATCACCTGCTGCCCTCACCAGGGGGCTGCCCCACCAGCTTCGTCGGCCAAGTCACACTCCAGACCTGAAGCAATGTCAAATCAAGGCTTATAAATGACTGTTGAGATGGCTCTTGCTCTGCACTACAACCATACCGTCTCTGAGGGGCGCTTCCTCGGGCCCAGGCTGCAGAACAGTCCCCCCTGCCCCCACCATGCTCCTCCATGCAGTCAGAGAGACAGCGAGTCTCCTATGCGCTTCGCTCAAGGGGCAGCCCCCGGGGAAGAGGCTCCTGCACACATCCTGCCAGCCACGATCCACTTTGCTTGTCGTCTCCCCGGCCTCGGAGCCCTCAGTCTCCCGAACCCCCACCCGCCCTCAGGGGCCGTGCCTCCCTCTCCCCCACCCGCCCCAGCACGCCGTCTCAAGCTGACCGCGCAGGTCGGGCCCAAAGCTGCACTCGCAGTCCCGCTGAGAATCCGCAGCGCAGTGCTCGCAGATCCCAAGCGGCGACCAGGGCGGGCGGCGGTCAGAAGCAACAGCACCGGGGGGTAACGCCGCCGCTCCAGCGACCATGGCGGCCGCTCGCTCCGGCACCGCCCGCGCTCCGTCTCCCGGCGCCCCTCGTGGGAGGGCGGGGCCGCCGGGCAGCCCACAGGGCCCAGCTCCTGCCGGCCTCCTTGCCGGCGCCGGCAGGGTTCGTGCCCGGGGAAACCACCCTGCGGTTACTGCCGGGGATCCCGCCCCTCTTCCAGACTAGGGCTCAGGGCAATCACACTGCCCTTCCAGTGAAGGATCGGCACTGGGCCACTGCAAGGGTCTAGGGGGGCAGGCAGGACTGAGTTCAGCAGGTGGTGTCTCTGCAGGTTTTGCTCTCCGGGGGTCCGGGGCCTCGTTTAATGACACCCCACAGGAGAGGGGATCCCCTCGAGGAACAGCATAAAAGTTATTGTATGTAAGAACCAAATCCATGAGGTATGTACACATATTTACAAGATGAAATGAAAGAGCCCAATTATTTACAACAAGAACTGTCTTTTACAGGTCTGTACATTCAGAAGTGATAGTGAAAACATATTTACAAGTGGTATCCAGCATCCGTGGGTGAGATGAAGATGGAAAAAGAAACAAAAGCAAAGAGCAAGGTGAGGGGCACTCTGTAGTCATAGACCCCTGTGGGGGAGGGATGGTAGACACCAGTGCTGGTCTGCCCAGACACTGTCCCTATCCCTTGGGGCAGCAGTGCATACCCCCTGGCACGTTGTGTCACAACCGAGATAGATGACAGATGGGAAGTGGCTGCTTTTCCTCCTCTTTTTCTCAGAATTGCTGATCTGTGTCCCCAGGATCTTTCTGGGTCATTTGTCTTCCTGCTGGTGCCAGTTACGTGGCCTCACCCTTTGCCCCCACAGCTGCTGAGGGTGGGCAGACTGGAAGCTGGGGAGTCTCTTAGCAACCTGGGAAAGGTTAGAGCTCACTGAAGCGCACTGCTGGCTCCAGCTTGTGGGACAGGGCAGTGAGGACCTTGTCGAATTTTTCATAGCGCTCAGCCCTGGCTGCTTTCAGCCCCACGGCTGCCCCAGAGCAGGCGCAGTTGGAACTCAGTGCTGAAGACCTCCAGCAGCTCTGCTCTGCCCTGGAAACCTGCAGAGAGTGAGAGTCAGTTTCCTGGGATGGGGACCCTGGGCCCATGGGGATGGTCCCCATGCTGCTGCTGGCCTGAAGCTGCACACTGGAAATGTGACAGAGGGAAAGGGGTCTGCCATGCCTATCACTTACCCTGCAGTTTCACTTCAGCATTGGTGTGGTAGATACCACCATGGTGGGCCACCATCCGTGCCCGCCTCAAGGTGGGCCATGACCACCTCCACACCATTGTCAGTGGTCTCCCAGAGCTCAGGGCTATCTGTCAAAGCCTCATCCCGCTCCAGAAGAGTCACAAGAGGCATGATGTGGGGAAAGGTCGTGTTGGTCAGTGGCGGACCTTCTGTGGAGAGAGGCACCCTGAGAACCCCAAGCAGCCCTTGAAGCCCTGCACCCCCTTTTACTCTGCTCCAGCACCGTGGAACACTCACATGGCCACCCAGGCCCACTAGCACCATGCTGTCAGGAGAGGCTTTAAGGCTCAGCTGTAGCACAACAGCAGCTGTGGCTTTGCAATCACTGTGGCCCAGGGCCATCACCTTGTTCAATGCCAGCTATCCCTGAGCACTGCTATCCCTGCTCAGGCTGTGCTCATGCTTGCCAGAGCTGCAACATGGAGCAGGATTTTAGAACCCTGATGAGTGGGTGTTGGGGAAGATGAAAAACCACGTTTCTCCAACTGGCCACCCTGTCCTCTTGGCTTAGCCTGCACCGCCATATGAGCCTGAGGGTTTGGGCTCATCTGAGTTGTGTTTTGTGTCCAGCTGTTGGTTTTATTTATGAAACACTTCCTTGTGAAGGAATGGGCAAGCAAGGCTGAATGGGTCCTGCTGGGTGTTGGGGAGGTCCAGCTGCCACAGAGGAAGCATCTGGCACTGGCTAGGAAGGGTCAGAGCTCTCAAAACATGTCCCACTCCAGTGAGGCTGTGCCTGCACAAAGCGGGAAGGAGCAGGCAGGCAGGGGAAAGGGAGTGTCTCCCGTTACCTTTCCCTTCGTTCAGGCTCTTCAGGATGGCTTCAGCTTCTTCTCGTAGAGGATTGCGCCCTCTGTGTGCCGCTGCCGCAGGGACTATCCAAGTCTGCTCCAGCCGGGTAATCTGAAAGTAGATGGAGCAGATGGAGAGTGCTGGAGGTGGCACAGCCACCAGGTACCAAACTCTGGAATCACAGGGCACTCACAGAGGTGCACAGTCTGGCCCTGGAACCATGGCCCCTAAAACTCTTCTTCCGAAAAAGAGCCTTCTCCACCCAGCATTTGTGGCCAGAGACAGCACAACAGACACAGCACAACACTGGCAACAAGGCTAGGTTCAGGATTTCTCCCCTTCCTCATGCCCTAGGACAGCAGCTTCCCTGCAGTGCAACAGCCTTGAAGATGAGATGCAGGAATGGGGGCAGCCATTCCATCTCCTTTGTGCAGGCAAGAAACAAGACTTCCCAGATTGGCTTGATTTAAAAACTGAATTTTAAGCTCATTTCATATTCCAAAGGGAGCAGTGTGGCCTGGAGACACTGCTGCCACAGCCTTCAGACTGACTTGTATTGTACTAGAGGTCAGATTAATTTCCTCTCAGAAACACAGCCCAACTCAAAACAAAAAGCCAAAAAGCAGTCGGAGCCTGGTGGGAACTGGACTTTCTGTTCCATGGAGAGGATGGTTCTTCCTTTTCCCTATAACACCCTAGCAGATGTGGCCCAAACCTCCTACCCTGGCATTTTCCCCCTGCTCCCAACCTCAACAGGTGCCAGAGCTCCTAAGACACAGGGACAGGGTTGTGTTTTAGGTAAGGAGGCTGAGCCCAGGTCATGAAGCTGAAGGGAGCATCCTCATACCTGTGTCATTTCCAAGGCGTTCATCACAGATGCAAACTGAAACATGTTCCCCATGGTGCTCTTCAGCTCAGCAGCCAGCTGGATGGTTTTATGGAGTAGGGCTGCCCGTTCCTCCATGCTGCCTGTGCAGCCCCAGGATATCGACAGCAATCATGATGGACATGGTGGTGAAACCCTGACACAGGATGAGATGTGGAGCGAGGTCAGCACAGTGTGTCCTGGGGATGTTCCCAGGGCTTGGCCTGGAGCTTCTCCACCCCACGAGGTGCAGTGGATACCCTCCCACCCTATGCCAAGCTGGGGATACTCCAGAGGAGCTGGGCTGTGCTGTGCAAGGAGCCCAGTAGGCTCACTTCCACGTGCTGTGCCATACCGTTCCAGCAAGTCAAGACGGAGCTGGTGGCCATGGGGCAGGGTGATTAGTTCCATGCCGGAGCTCACCCCCATGAGCTGCTGCATCTCCCACTGACACGCCCAATATCCGTGCGACCTGGCAAGAAAGGTAAGCGCTCATTACACCTTTGTTAACTGAAGAGAGCTTGAACTATCCTTGGGCAACCTCTTGCCTCAGCCCTGCCTCTGCCTGCCCTGGCTGATGCAGTATGGCAGAGCCCCACAGGGATGATCCCTGTGAACCCCAGAGTGATCACGGGCAGCAGTGCCTATCCCTATCCCCACCCATACCAGGCAGTCCACTTTTGTGATGTGTTTGGCCACGTGTCTTCACATCCACCTCTGCCAGCAGCTCTTTGACCTTCTTGAGCACAGCCATCTCCAGGGGTTTGTTTTCCAGGGGGATAAGCAAGGACTGGAAAGCGATGGGGTTGAAGGATGAGGTTTGTCTCCACCACAGGAGGCACAAAGACCAGAAGTCCAGCTCTCCTTTTAGCCTCTTCCCTGCTTCAGCTTCCCCAGAGCTGTTCTCCACAGTCCCTCTCTGTCCTTTCTCCACCTTTAGCCTCTCCACGTAGCTCTTTGTTGGCAGCTGCTTGGTGTCATGGGTGGCCGTTCTCTGCTGATGGGTGAAGTGGGGTGGAGCTGGCAGTAGTGCCCCGTGTCTGAGTCGCTGTAGCTGTTCATGGAGGGCGAAGGGGAGGCATGGGCATACCCGTGGCAGGGAGGTGAGTGTGTGCTATAAGCAGGGTCTGGCAGAATTTTTGCTGTTGTTCCCTGGGCACAGCTGGGGCTCACTGGACCTTCTTATGACTGGAGAGGCTGGGGCAACCCCAGCCACTTGGCAGGCATGTGGTTTTAGCCGTGTAACTGTGGAGAGCAGAGATCTTGTTATCAGAACATGGAGACAGGCACATAGAGAAGAACCAACTGCGGAGCAGCCCAAGAGCCCATATGGGGTTTCCCTAGTGACACAGGAACTTTACAGTCAGCTTCATCCCCTTCCCCAGGTCCCTGCATCACATCTGTGCAAAGCTCAGCCTCATCCACACCCCCACTGTCCCATGTGATGAGGCATGATGCCTACCTGTACTGTAGGCAGGTGATGGTGGATTCTCTGAGATGGAGACATTGGAGAGTGCAGGTCTTGGATCTGGTCCACGCTGATGGCACAGTTGCGAACAATGTCTCTGTGGTGGGGCAGGGATACGCTGGGGAAGGAGCAGATGGGCTGGTTTAGTCCCTTTAAACAGGGACCAGTCAAGGACAGAAGGGCTGGGGATGAAGGTTTGCTGCCCCATCACCACCCCTCAGGTCATCCCCTTCTTTGACAACTACCCATGATGAGCTGAATCCATAACAAGCTTTAGTGGAGCAATCAGTAGGCAGTGCCTGCACATAGCTCAGAGAAGGAGTGGGTCAGTAACCTATATAAAGCAGAGACAGCTCTGCCTCTGGAAGCCTGGGCATATGGAGCAGAGAGGGATGCCTTGATACCAAGGTGGTGTGGCATGTCTCCAGGGTGCTGTGGGGAAGTGGCTCTGGCAACAAAGTTGTTGGGAATAGTTTTCTGGGGTTTACTGCTAGGTGGAATCTGATGCTGTGTGCATTACTCTATTTCTACTTGAGAGCTGTAGTGGGGATGGTGAGCTGTTACTCTGGCCTAAAGCTAAGGAGATGTGAAAAGTGCCTGTAATTTGGACTTGGAACTCAACAGATGCTTGGGTTGGTGAGATGCAGTGTGTGCACTCAAGGAGCCTGCACAGCAATCAAAGATGTCTTGGGCTGGTGGGCAAGCAACTGTGGTTTAATGCAAACACCATTTTTCAGTGCTGTGTCTGAGGGGGCCGTGAGCACAGGGAGGATGGCAAGGAGGCATGGCAGGCAATTCACTGCTGTCTCTGCCACAGATGAGGGTTAGGCTGCCTCACCTGGAGTACTGTGTACAGTTCTGGGAGACCCAACACAAGAAGGACACTGAACTTTTGGAGCGAGTCCAGAATAGGGTCACAAAGATGATCAGAGGGCTGGAGCAGCTCTGCTGTGAGGACAGGCTACAAGAGTTGGGGCTCTGCAGCCTGGAGAAGAGGAGGCTTCAAGAAGACCTTATAGTAGCCTTCCAGTATCTGAAGGGAGACATACAGGAAGGCTGGGGAGGGACTATTTACAAAGGTCTTGTGTTGGAGAAATTCTTGTTAGCACCAGCACACAAAGAATAAAAACATGAGCAACCCCGTGCTGGGAACGTCTTTGGTTCCCAGATAGTTCAGGAAATCGAGCTGTAAACAACTAAGCACCCCACACACAGCTGCAGTGGGCAGAGACTACATAACCAAGGGGCTGGAGTGGGTGGTGATGGAGGCTGACCCTTAGAATGTTGTGATAAGTTAACCTATGCACACCTTACATGTAACTCTGGACCCTCTGACTGTAACCAATCTTGGTGAACACGCCTCTTGCTAGAAGTGCATATAAGTCACTGTATCAAGGAAATAAAGGGATTTGACCATCTAACCATAGTGGTGAACAAAGAGTCATCTTCCCATAGCGCTCCACCTAACGTGTTTTCCGACAGTCTTGTAATGACAGGATGAAGGGTAATGGGTTTAAACTGGAGGAGGGGAGATTGAAACTAGATGTCAGGAAGGGGTTCTTTACTGTGAGAGTGGTGAGATACTGGCACAGGTTGCCCAGGGAGGTTGTGGCTGCTCCCTCCTTGGAGGTGTTCAAGGCCAGGTTGGATGAGGCCTTCAGCAACCTGTTCTAGTGGGAGGTGTCCCTGCCTATGGTGGGGGTTGGAACTAGATGATCTTTGAGGTCCCTTCCAACCTAAACCATTCTATCATTTTATGATGTGCTCAGTATCTTGTGCTGTGCCCTTGCAAAGGGGAGGATGAGAGAGCAGCAGTGGTAATGGGCTTGGGGAAGTCTGAGTTGTGAGGAAAGACTGCTGGATCCAAGCTTTTCTTCTGGAAGCACACGTACTCTTTTACAAGTCCTGATGTTTTCTTTTTTCCTGCCATAGCAGCTAGCACATTGTCTCCCTGATCTTAAGCTGAGAAGGATGGGGCAGTGAGAAAGTGACTTTGTTCAGTGATAGGCTGTGTCCCGCTGGGGAGGGCAAAGGCAGATGGGTCTCCCTTCAGCTGTTGTGTGTGACTCTGCCTTCCTTGCCCAGGCACTGAATGGCCTGGGGCTTCTGAAACAAGCCATGGAAAGGAAATGCCTTCCACCTCCAGAGTAGCAAAACTGCTCCAAGGTTAACCTAAGCAAGATCAGCTGTGTGGAGGATGTGATCTGGGAACTGTGTGGACCCCCATCAGCACAACTCTGCTGGTTGCCTCCTGCTCATCAGGCTTTCAGCTCTGCAAATACTCCAGCTGAATAGAAAGTGATCTAAAACTATAGTGTCCCTTCAAATCAAAACTGACAAATGCCCTCTTGATGGCTGGCCTGACTCTCCCCTTACATCTGCCTGGGAGAGCTTGGCTCCCTTGCTCTGACAGGCCCTGACTTGCTGGTAGTCCTGGACTGGCTAATTGTAAAATGCTTTCTGGCTTCTAGCCTGTGATGCTCAAGTCATGTCTGCTCACTGGGTATCTGTGGTAGCTGAGCATGCTTGGCAGCGGACCTGGGAGAAAAACCCCAATTCCAGCTGGGTACCGGTTCTTTTCCCCCTTACCTTTGCTGTCTCTCGTCCATCCCTGATCTCAAATTCCAGCCCTGCACCCCAGAAGCAGGGACCAAGCATGGTCCTGGCTCTTTCTCAGAAGCTGGTCCTCTACCCAGCTGGGCTGGGACAACACCACATTCTCACCTGGTTGGCCCCCCTCAGCCCTGGTGATCTTGTCTGCTGTCAGACCATCTGTCATGGTGATGCTCCTCCTCTTCATGTGTCCCCCTTTCTGGGTGGTGGGGCTGTGGGTACCCCCATGCTTGCCGTTGGCCAGCCCATAGCTGGCTTCCAGGTAGCGCAGGGGGAAGGTGCGGTTGATGGGGCAGTAGACAATGGCTCCGCTCTGCTCCGAGATGGCCCTTGCGGTTACCCACATAGAAGCGGACGAGGGCAGGCACGTTGTCAAAGCTCTCCTGCTCGAAGAGGTACTGGACATGGGTTTGGCCCTCATTGGATTTGACTGTCACCTTGTTGATTTTTGAAGTGGAGGGGCTCATTGTGCCAGCGGCATGTCCAGCACATAGTCACCCAGGCTGGTGAGGGAGTCACGGATAAGGAAGTCACCGTTCCTCTGCACAAGGCTTTCTGATACCTAGTGGGAGATGGGGCAGTAGCTCAGGCATGGCCACATGCTTGTGACCACACTGGATGGGACTAGGAGGTATGAGCAGAGATGCTCCCACTGGGACATTGGCGTGCTCCCCACGTGCCGGCTCTGAGCCACAGGAGGGCATTTTCTGTGGCAAAAGCAGGCAGCTCGAGCTAGTGAAGTCCTTGCCCCAGAGGCTTCTCAGGAGGACAAGCTGCTGGTTTTGTGTAACTTCGAGGTGCTGTCCCTGAGCAGTTCCAAGCAAAGAGTACTCACAGCCACCCACCTTCCCCTCCTCACCTCTCGGGGGATGCGGCCATGGTACCAAGCGTGGCTGCGCAGGTCAGTGCTGCTCAGCTTCAACTCCTCTTCCAGCTCCTTGTGAAGCTTCTCGGGTGATGAATCAAGGATGTATTTCTCTTTGGAGAACTGTACAGGGAAGGAGAGAGCATCAGCCAGTGCAACAGGAAAGGTCTGACCCTAGGGTGGCCTGGCAGGGTCCCCATGTGAAGACTGTGAGACCCTCCATGGCATGGGGCACCGGTGATGCCACTTGCCAAGAGCAAACCTGTTCTCAGGGGACATGTAACTGAGATCTATGTGTGAGCATCGCTGCTTGTGGCAAAGGATGTGGATGGGGTCATGTGCCTGCTGATCATCAGCTCCTGCCATCACCAATACTTGGAGGGGGGTACCCTAGTGGCATCTCCTCGTCATGTCTGACTACTCTTGCCCCTGGCATGCTGCTCCTGTCCCAATTCAGATCTTAGTGTCAGGCAGGAGGAAAACCTGGACCCAGCTCACTCTCAAACATCCCTACAGCTGATCCACTGCAGGGAAGCACTTTTCAAAGGGAAATCTGGCATTATTCTTCCTCCTTAAAACATCCACTGTGGTCCCTCCTCCAAAGGATTAACTTGCTCTATATAGGCTGGCATGAAATAGTAAATGACAAATATGAAGAGAACCTTCTACACTGAAATTAGCTTTTACTGGCACTGGGTGCACCTAAGCCTGGAGGAGCAACTTGCCCCTTTCCTTAGAGAGTTAAAGGAGCACAGAACCATAGAATGGTTTAGGTTATAAAGGACCTCTAAAGGTCATCTAGTTCCAACCCCCACTGCAGGTCAGCAGGGACATCCTCAGCTAGATCAGGCTGCTCAGAGTCCTGTCAGCCTCAACTTGGATCTCCAGGGGTGAAACCTCAACCACTTCCCTGGGCAACCCGTTCCAGTGTTGCCACAGATGGCAATCATGTCTCCTGCTGGCTGGAGCCGTCCACACTCTTTTCCTGTCTCTTGGCCAGCATTCTCAAAAAGCAGCTGAGGATGCTGAGTTGCCAGCACAGTGAGCCAGTGCTTGTTTGGGGAGGCTTAGCACAGGCTGGAGGTTGATAACCTGCAGGACACTGCTCTGGCACTGGCAGAGGAGCACGTTGGCACTCATGGCTGCCTTGCATGGCACCTGGTTCTCCAGAGCACTGGGGACTGCAGTCCCATGCCAACACACTGGGCCTGCCTTGGAGTGACCCCTTTGCCCATCACCCTCATTCTCTGTATCCCATACTGATGCACTCTGCCTCTTCCAGTATTCGTGAGAATACTATAGGAGAAAGTGGTAAAGCACTGCACTGCTCTCTTTTCTTGCACCCACTGCTCTGAGGGTGCTTTTGGGACTCCACTGAGCCCCTTGGGTGGGTGCCTGATCCCAGCAGTGATAGCTGCACTCATCAGCCAAGACCAAGACAGTGATGCTACCTCAAGAAACTTTACTTCAACCTGGGGAGGGGCAAAGGAAGTTGCAAAGGTCTGTACTCTCCAGGGCTTGCCCTCACCAGGCCCGTTCCTCCCTTCTCAGCTCCTGTTGAGTCAAAAACATGAACAGGTGAAATGGCCTGTAAAAACAGTACAGATTGAACTCAGACTTGGTCATTCAGCTCTGCTTACCCTCCCCATGAGAGGGTCCCGCTCACCAGAACTGCAGGGACCTGAGCTGGGGAGATGTGTGAGTTGTCTGAGTGAGAGTCACGGGGCAGCTGAGCACTTGGCCTACCACTCTGGGCACCTCAGAGAGGCAAACCACCCTGAGCTGCTGAACCCCGTTAGAACAAATGGCAGCTGCCTCCCGAGGGGCTGAGGCTGAGCAAATGCCGTTCTCCTTGACAACCCATCCACTGCCAGTAAGCAGACCTGGCTTGATGGTGTGGGCCTTTCCTGAGCAGGGGCTCACCCCAAACTCTGGGGCAGGGAGGGGAACTGCTGGAGCCTCTCCTGTCTGTACAGGCTAAAACCATTGGAGCTGAGCGTGGAATTAGCTGACACTCCCCCATCCCCTGATGCCCCTGGAGGCAGGATTTAGTGCCTGTTCTGTTCAGCATTGGTACATCTATTTTTTCCCCCAAGTCCTCCCCATGCAAATGGCTAGATAATACACACAAACGCAGCTAAGCAGGTGGCCGGCATCTCCAAAGCTGGGTTCGGGCAACAGGCAGGCTGGTATTCATATCAGAAGGCAGCTGCCAAGCTATGAGGAGGAACAGGAGGTTTGTGAGACGAGGAGGGTTTGCATCTCGCAGTGGAAGGAAGGAGGCAGTCATGAGCAGAGGGTGCTGTAGGTCATCTCCAGCCGTGTGGAGGGCACTATTCCTTTGGCTCCTTGACTGGGCAATGAATGATGGAATCATGGAATCATAGAATCAATCATTTTGGAAAGGACCCCTGAGATCATCAGGGTCCAACCATTGGCCCTACTCTACACAGTTCACCCCGAAACCATATCCCCAAGTATCACACCTAAAATACCTTTAAACACATCCGGGAATGGTGACTCCACCACCTCCCTGGCAGCCCATTCCAATGCCTGACCACTCTTTGCTGTGAAAATTTTTTTCTAACTTCCAGTCTAAACTTACTGTGGCACAGCTTGGGGCCATTCCTCTTGTTTTATCGCTAATTACCTGTAAGAGACCAGCACCAGCCTCTCTACAACAGAGAAGGGCGACGAGGCTGGTGAGAGGCCTTGAGCACAAGCCCTGTGAGGAGAGGCTGAGGGAGCTGGGATTGTTTAGCCTGGAGAAGAGGAGGCTCAGGGGTGACCTTATTGCTGTCTACAACTACCTGAGGGGTGGTTGTGGCCTGGAGGAGGTTGCTCTCTTCTCTCAGGTGGCCAGCACCAGAACGAGAGGACACAGCCTCAGGCTGTGCCAGGGGAGATTTAGGCTGGAGGTGAGGAGAAAGTTCTTCCCCTGAGAGAGTCATTGGACACTGGAATGGGCTGCCCGGGGAGGTGGTGGAGTCGCCGTCCCCTGGGGCACTTCAAGGCAGGATTGGACGTGGCACTTGGTGCCATGGTCTAGCCTTGAGCTCTGTGGTAAAGGGTTGGACTTGATGATCTGTGAAGTCTCTTCCAACCCCTGATGATACTGTGATACTGTGATACTCTTAGCCTCCTCTTTTTCAAACTAAACAGACGCAGCTCCTTCAGTCACTCTTCATAACATTTATTCTCCGGGCCCTTTACCAGCTTTGTTGCCCTCCTCTGCACTTGCTGCAGCACTTCAATGTCTCTCTTGTAGTGAGGTGTACAAAACTGGACACAATACTGGAGGTGTGGCCTCAGCAGTGCTGAGTACAGGGGAATAATCACCTCTCTGCTCCTGCTGGACACAGCATTTCTAATCCAAGCCAGGATGCCACTGCTTTTCTTGGCTACCTGGGCAACAGTGCTGGCTCATCTTCAGCTTCTTGTTGATTAGAACCCCCAGAACTGCCTCAAGCCTGCAGTGTTGCATGGGGTTGTTGTGGCTCAAGTGCAGGATGTGGTACTTGGCCTTGTTGAAGCTCATCCTGTTAACATTGGCCCCACTGATCCAATTATGTCCTAGTCTCTCTGCAGAGCCTCCCTACCCTTTTGCAGATCAACACTCGCACCTAACTTGACCTCATCTACGAGATGAGATCTGATTTGCAAGGGCCAGCAAAATGCCAGTGCTTGGGGTGACTGTGTGGCTATCATAATCTGGGAGATATCAGGAGACTGATAATGTGAATGCCCTTTTCCACGGTGTGACATGATTCTGGAGATCAATCCTCATTGTGTGTCTCTCACACTCTTCCAACGTGCACTAGTTGCTGATGACGTTACCTGGCTGCTCCCCTCTCTGCAGGGGGAGCTGGGCTCACCACAAGCTTCAGTGCAAAAGACCCATTGTGCTGTGGAGGAATGTTCTCCCTCCAGCTGAGTCCTTCATCAGTGATCTATTTCCCTTTGCTCTGCTTGGTAGCATGTCTCAGAGGAGGCCAGCTTCCAGGTTGTCAGCTGGCTGGGTGCTGTGGCACAGGCATTGGGGACAAGGCACAAGCATGGGCAAGGTGGTGCAGGCCAGCTGAGCACTGTAATGTAAGTGGATGTCTAAACACTGTTGCTGAAAAGGGCACTGATTGGCACTCCCAGCTGCATCAAGGCAGCATCAAAAAGATGTACAGCCTGACATGAGATCTTGCATACTAGTAGATTGGGTGGGGGGAAAAGCCTTGACTTCCACTAGCACCTATCTCTAATGTGTGATGCTGGCCTCCTGCATGGAGAGCCCTAAGGCCTCGTGCAAATAATCAGGAAGAAACAGAGATTAGAGTAAGGGACTATGATACTAACCAGTCCAGATGCCAGGTACCACCCAAATGATTTTGTCCACTTCATGTTATCACAAAGAAAAAATTCCACCATAAACAACCCTGAAGCTGCTATGGGTTTGCTCTTAGTCTGCATGCCCTGCCCTGTGAGACAGTCTGTCCTACCTTACAATGTCTCTGGGCATCAAAATAGTCTCTTGAGAAGACACCAGCCCACCTATCTCACCTCATAGGTAACTGAAGGGCATCTCTTGGGTACATCATATCTCTATTAGTCCTCACTGAAAGCAGATCTTGGCTCTAGATATTTGCTCTGGCATTCAAAGCCCTTCCTAGGACTGGTTCTGGCTAACAGCAGGGTCTCATCTTCCCTTGTTTGTGATCCGTTGTGGCAGCTCTGGAGCAATTATGTCTGGTTGACAGGGGCAGAGTGCAGTTGAGGTTGATGACCAGGAATATATGGGTGCTCTAAGGTGGGACAAGTGCTCAGGTTGTGGGATGGGGTAGTCACATGCACTGATATGACTGTCTTGGGGGAGTGGGTCCTCCAGTGCACTGATGTGTTGTATGTATATTTCCGTCATCTATATATTTACTTATCTCACTCCAAGACAGCGACAGTGGCTGGTGCTGCATCCCTTTTCGAAGCTGCTATTGGCCAGAAATGATTTCAGTGCTTCTCAGGCTGGGTGCACTGCCATTGGCGGTGAGCCAAGGGATGCGGCTGTCAGCTGGAAGTGCTCCAGTCATTCATGGGGACTTCAGTGTGTGCTTTCGATGGATGCAAATAGATGGTGAAAGGATCTATGGGAGCCAGGTGAATATTTAGGGCTTTGCTTTTAACTCTTTCTGGCATTGGGATGGAGTGCACTCCATCTCCTCTCCCATCCCTATGAGAGCCAGATGCCCACCTATCTGCCTTGTTCTGGGAGCAGCCTGCTGAAAGCACCCCATGGCTCCCGGCGATACGTGGTCCAAGGGCTGCTGGCACTAGGGCACATCACCCTGTGTGCTCAGTCACTTTAGGACAACCAGGAAGCTTTCTGGTTTTCCTTCTTACCCCCTGACTAGCAATCAAAATCCCTGGCTTTGCACTGTAATCAGCCGCAATCATGACAAGACTTGAAATGCTGCTTCTAGGCTGTGTCTTACCCAGCATAATCTCTAAAGCTCGGAGCCTACCTCACTCAGCAGGAGTACTGAATAAAGACTGCCAGTTTCCCTGGCTGCCAGCTCCTTTCTAACTTGCAGTACAGCTCTTGCTTCTGACTGGAGTCTACTTGGCTCTTGCAATCCTTAACACCTCTGCTCTCTAACTTGGTAAATGAGGGAACCAATCCCCAGTGCCATGCCCCTCTTGTGCAAACGGCTTAGTTAAAAAATAAGACACCTAGACTTGTAACCAGACAGTGGCGGTGCTGAAAGCATCACAGAAAAGGTGATGGATCCCATCTTTCTCCCCACTGGTCAGACCTGTCCCAGTGACACTAAGGCCAAGAAGCTGTGCATTCGTCTGGGCTCTGTCTCTCCTCTGTGATGCTCCCAGCAGATGCCATCTTCTGGGCGATGTTAAATGCTCTCTTTCATAAAGTCTGCTGCAGGTGAGGGCTCCCTTCAGAGACTTGTCGAAACTGCTACTCTGAGGGGATAAGGCGGCTTTAGCCCTGTGGCCTTGGCTGCAGAGGGGTCGAGCTCTGCCCCGTGACCCGGTGCTTGGCTCACCGCACACTCAATCTCCCTGAGGAACGCAGGTGGGCGCGCAGCCTGCACCCAGCCCTAACGGCTCCGTGATGCTAGGGACAGCGGGGCTCCCTGGCAAGGCCCCCCCCACCTCACACTCACTCTCCGGTGCTGCAGCCCTTCAGGCCGGGGCTGCCGCACGGCCGGGGTGGGGCCTGTGCCCTGGGGCGCTTCCCCCCTGGCTGACGAGCGCCCGCCGCCTTCCCCAGCGGCGCCGCGGGGTCTGTGCGCGGGGCAGCCGCGTCTCCCGTGTGCTCGCGCATCCCAGCTCACCTGGACCTGCATGAAGGAGCCGCGGTAAAAGCAGCAGGCGGCGGCTGACAGGGCGCTCCACAGGCTACATCGCTCCGTCATGGCGCGGCGCGCTCGGCCGGGGCGATCCCGGTCCGGTCCGGCCCAGCCCGGGCTGCGCCGTTGCCCCCGCCGCCGCCGCCGGCTTCAATTTCAGCCGCTTCCCCGATTACCTCATCCCTTGTCGGCGGCGGGGGGCGGCACCGGCGCGGCAGCTCCGCCCTGGTCCCACCTCGGCCCGCCCCGCCGCCGCGGACCCGGGGGAAGCGGAAACCCGCGGTACTAGCGCTCGTCGAGCAATTCTGAGAGGAAATGGCGCCCCTGAAGGGGACCAGCACCCTGCTTTCCTGTGCCTTGAGGGGGCACAGCACGGCAGCTGCCTGTGCCCTGAGGGTAACTGGTTCCTCTGAGGAACCCAGCTCCTCAGAGGAAGACCCAGCACCCTCGAGGGAACCAGGCATCTCTGAGGAGACCCAGCTACCCCGGCTGCTGATGCTCTGAGAGAAACTGGCTCCAAGGGTATGAGACACCTATCCCCATCCTTAATCCACCTACTCTCCTCAGGGATTCACTTGAGTCAGGGACAGTCTCATCCCTGATTTACATTTAATTAAGGCTCTGCTTCATATTAATTAAGGCTATGGTTTCACGTATGGGACATGCAAAGCAGTGCTGGTGACTCAAAGCATTGCTCCATCAGCAACTCCATAAAACCTCCTCCAATCCCCTGTCTGCACCCACCGCTGGGGCACTGCCCCATGCACAAGGATGGGCTGGGAGTTCCCAAGTACCTTGAGCCTGCTCCTACTTCACACATCTGGTCGCCCTCCAGGTCTATCCCATATTGGCACAGTCTGAATTTGGCCATGCTTTGGTGCCAAAGGGGCAGGCTGTGAGCTTGGAGAGGTATTTCGGCTGCCACCAACTAAAGAGCCCTGCTAATTAATTCAAAGGAGCCCTTCACATCCCCAGACAGGGAGGCAGGCAGCCAGGGCTGGTGAGGTACAGCTCCTCTGCACAGAACAAAGGCAGCTCTGGGTCCACACCCTGCCCCTGGTTTTGCAGGGAGAGAGGAGACAGAAAGCAAGTTTGGAGGAGGACAAGGCTGAAGCATGAAGGAAGGCGATCAGCATTGCAGCCTGCATGCAGGGAACACAGAGCGATGGACGCTCACAAATCCCATGGGTGTAGGTCTGCAGCCGTGGGACGATGGGTGGGAAGCATGAGCTCTTTCTTCTTGCATCGTGCCAAGAGACAGACCAAATGGCAGTGTGCAGGAAGACACTGCTCTGAAAGTATCCGATGGTTAATCATCCTCCTGCCAAGGCTATTGCTAAAGAAGTAAGCAGGAGCCTCATGAGGCAATACCCTCCAGCTGTGCCTGTGCTGCCTTTGTGCAGGGAAAAGATGAGAACTTCCAACTGAACTCTTGCAGGAACCCACAACGGCTTTACTGGCTGCTGCTCTCCCAAAGGGCAGTGTTGCTCTATCACTTCTTTGCCCGTGCAAGGGCCAAAGCTAAGCTGGCTGGGATGCTAGCAAAGCCAGGCATGTGGATCTCCCAGGCAGCTTGGAACACCAACCCTTAGGCTATCGTTAAAACACATTAATTACTAAGTGCTTATTGATTATGCTTTCTGCCCCTCCCTATCTCCTGATCGCACCTCTAATTACCACAGGCTTGGTCATGGAAGAGCTAGCCCTGGCTCAAGGACTGGTATTTGGCAGTTCCTTGGTGCACGTCTGAACACAGACCTGCCTGTAAGTCTTTGCAGCGTGTCCTCTCCCTTCTCCCGACTCTCTCCTTCACCTGCTCTTAATGCTGTCTTTCTTCTGCTCTCTCACAGCCAGGCACAATGCCTGCAATCAGCTGCAGTGCCCTTATCATGGTGGTCACTCACATCCCGAGTAACTGCTTCTTTGACTAAAGAACTGCTGTCACTGCAGCCATCAGTTGTTTCTGTGACTGAAGGGAAGTGGCATATAAATCACAGCCCACCTTCCATGCTTGGACACCATGGGGTGGGTGAAAAATAAAGGCCAGTTAGCTCAGATCTGGGAATTCCTATGGCTCATCAAAAAGGACTCAAGCTCAAAAGCCATGCCTACTGCTCCTCACCTTTAGTCTGTTAACTCATAAGCTATACAACATCCCTGTCTATGGGTGCACACATGGACAGAGAAGAGGAAACCACACCAAACCACCCAGCTCCACACCGTTGCACCTTCTTGCCCTTGCAGGACTCACCTGCATGAGCCAAAGCTTTCCTGTGCATCCCAAGGTATCCACACCACAGCTTTACTTTGCAAAGCCCAGATGGAGCATTAGAGCCTTGTTGCTCTGACATGTCCCACTTCCAACTGTAGGAGGTCCCACTCTGCTAGTGCTGGGATGGGAGGGACATCACATCTGGAAGATCTCTCTGTTACAGATCAACAAGATGCATCTGATTCTGCTGCCCATTTTCCAAGAACTGCCAGGTGGGAACCTCATTAGCCCTGAGGTTGGACTTGGAGAGGTACGGCACCATTCAGGAGAAGCAGATGAGCTTGGAGGCAAGCCAGGTCTTTCCTAAGACTTCCAGCTGGTGCCACCATGGGGAGTTCCTGCATTTCCATGTCTGGCTACAGTCACCATCAAAAGCCCCATGTCCAAAAGGTGAGGGTTCAGGGCTCTCTTCTAATTACACCACCCAAGCCAGGCACCTCAGGTCACTTCTCAACAACCATGTCTGCCCAGTGGCATTACATTCCCATCAGGAAACAGACTTAGAAGCTCAAATCCTTCTCTAACAAATTCCTCAAAGGCCATGACATGGTGGGGACCACCTGGGAAGGTTTTCGGTCCTCCATGCCCAAACTACAGAGCATCACTGCCACTGTTCCTCTATGCCTGCCCAGATCCCATCATGCCAGCAGCCTTCTGCAAAAGGTCTTGCTCTCTTCTGGAGCCAGGTGCCTTACTAATGAATTTCTGGTTAGACATGAAGAGTCTTTAGGAATGTTAATAATTTGCTGGAGGATAAGCAAAAGATTTGAAGAGATTTACACCAACTTTCATGTGACAACCACAAAAGTGGCTCAAACCCTTTCATTTCTTTACATGGGGCAGAGGAAGAAGGCTGCAACTGCAGCATTCACAAGTGATGTGGAACACAAAATGCAAGCAGCTTCTGTGGGAGCCTATAGGGTTTGTGTATCCTGTCTCCTCTGGCATTGCCATTTCTAGCAGGGAATTTTTTCCAGGGCCAAAAAGAGGGCCTGAAGGAAGAGGTGTGCAGAGCTGAACACCCTACTGGCATAGGACCTTGCCACCCCCAGGCCACCATCTCCTGTCCACTGCTGGCATCTAGCCAGACACGATGCAGTCATGCCGCATGTCTTACCTTCACGTATTCACTGCCAGACTCGAGGATATTGTGGTGGCTAAAATGAAGGAAAAAATACAAATAAGTAAAAGGCAGTGGGTCATGACAGTCAAGTCAAAGGCAGTGGTGCCACAGATGAATGGAGCAAAGATCTGTGGCCCTTGCTGTGCTATGAAGCCAAGACCATATCCTTGATTTTAGGAGAGGTTCTCAGGGTTCTTGGCCACTCTCGGCACAGGGCTTAGCCTCCTTAATGTGATCAGGAAGTATGAGGCCTTTTAAGAGGATTTCTCCCAAAATCAGCTTGGAAATGTGTGAGCTGACCCAGGCTGGGGTCCTTGTGGGTCACAGTGCCCGGGTGTGCATGCCAAGGTAGGGTCTCTGTGACCTGTTTCCTGTCAGAGCTGTGCTCCCAGTAGGCAGCTGTAGGGACACACCACCCAGGCAAGCTTTTCTGACTGTTTCTCTCTTGGGCCTTATTCAACCCTGCAGATATAAAAGACCCACTGAAATCAGGGTTGACTGTGATATCCTGGGTGGGGAGTGCAAGATTTGCCCTCCTAGCATGCAGGCTATAAATAGAAAACCCCTTCCCTTTAGTGACATGATCATGCCTAGCCCTACTGATAACCCTGAGACACAGCTGATGCAGATGGCCCCTGCTCTTTCCTGAGCAGGTAGCATTACTGCCACTGCATTGTGTGCTCTTGTAGGCTGAGGTATGTGTCTGTACACAATGGAGAGTTCAAAGGGAGAGAGGCTGTAACAGCCTGAGCTGGGACATGCTACCCTGAGGTAGCCTTGCCTTTCAGAATAAAATAGAAAAATCCAAACTTCTTTAACTAGAACTCAGTGCCTGTCACCTCTCTAGAGGAGAGGAGATCCTACTGCTTGCTGAGGTCACCTGCCTCAGCATGGAACAGAAGCAAGACTCTCAGATGGCAGGCTATCTGCAGAACAGCAGGCAGCTGCAACTAAGAAGTAACCAAATCACAGACCCAGGAAGTCCCATCCCTGCCAGACACTGCTTCACTCTACCTAGTGCTTTCAGCCATGACTGGACCTCTGCCTTTTACTGGGAGCTGCTGGGATCCTGCACACAAGCCACACCAGTGACATCCTTGAGGAAACAAATTCCTCCTCTGTGGGCTCCATCAAGGCTGGGGATGGTGCCTGGTGGCTTAGAAATCAGTTGCCCAAAGGGAAGTGGAGGTGGCAGAAAGAACTGCTGGATGCTGCCCCATTAGACATTCCCTGTGGCATTACAGAAGGTCCTGCCAGGGTCAGCATGAGTTCCTTGGCATGTCCAGCCCTGCAGTGGATGACCCTTACTCCTCTTTTCCAAGCCCATGATGCGGAAACTGCATTCACTTTGCAAGGGGAAAAGGGACTAGAAATCAAACACACATTTTTTGGGGGATTAAAAAAATAGAGAAGCATTTAAGAGGGGTGATGGACACAGACTCTCCCTGGGCAGCTGTGGGCTCTCTGCTGGCCTGTTTGCCTTTCACATGGCTGCAGAGAGCTGCCCGATGCTGCAAGAGCCGTGAGAAAAGCCAGCAGGAGGACAAGGGGCCTCTAGGCAGGAAATCAGGAGCCTGGGAGCGGCTGGGAGACTCTGTGAGGGCCCAGGAATGGGAGGCCCTTGTGCTGGGGAGGGACAGCAGCTGGGGCCAAGGTGCAGAATGAGTGCTGTAGCCCCCCTGGTTCTTTGCACTCATGAAGGAAATGGCATTTTTTGGAGTAGCTGAGTGCCTGAGAGAAATTCTGACTGCCTTTTGAGCTCAGGAAGGCATCACAGTGACTTGCACACGTACCAAGCTCTGGGCTGCTTGCTGGGAACCGTCCAGGGGGATTGCATGGGTCCAGCCCTGCTTTGGAGCCTAGGCTTTGCTCATCTTTGGACACTGGTTCAGGGAGCACTCCAGAGGAACAAAATTTGGGCACCTCATAACTCATTTTCCCCCCTCTGCAAAGCTGCCTCCTTCAAGGTTTTGTCTGCAGTGGTGCCAGAGTGGTCCACCAGCAGCTGTGCACAGCATCTTGCCTGTGCCTCATGGGAAGCAGCATTTCCCGTGCCTCACACACAGACATACACAGAGGGAAGTCAACTCATGTCCGTTCTATGACCTGCCTGCAGGTCATCTCCCATTAGTCATTGTGCCCATGACAGAGTTACAACCACATCCCCACTCCACACAGCTTCACAGGCCAGGTGATTCTCCCAATCTCACGGCAAAGCACAAGGGCCTGATCCTGCTGGGAGCATCCCTGGGAAAGCACTCCCATGCATGAGCATGCGCAGTTCATCTTACCTCAGGTTGGATGTGTCCTGACCAGGGATGGTCAGGGGGAGCAAGTGAAAATGTGCTCTAGGGCCATGCTTGTTTTCCCCACCTTGCTTTCAGTCCCTTTGCATGAGTGTACCTCATGCTTACCCTGCTGGGGCCTAGTGGGAACAGAGTGTCCCCATCCCCAGGCATGTTCCTACGCAGGAGGAAGGGCTGGGACACAGCATTGTCCTGATCCTACTTCCGCCCCACAGCAGTGCCTGGCCATGGGGAAGGCTCCAGCAGACAGCTGCTCCCTGCACCAGGGGCTATGTCAGGGGCTCCTGGTGGAGTGTGGACAGGCAGAAATGCCTGCTCTGGTCTATCTTGTGTCTCAGTTTACTTAGCAAACAGTATGACTATGCTCATCATCAGGGCAGCCCCAGATAATACAAAAGAGCATTTGACCCTTGATTTTTGGGGACTGAAGCACCTACGTCCAAGAAATGTATGTCAACTGCACACTCCTCCTTGCTCCTTGGCTCCTAGTAGTACTAGTAAGGGTCTCAAGTTATTTCTAAGGGATGCAGGTTGTGAGTGAGCATTACGCACCCTCTGTGGGACCCTCTGCCACTGCTAGGTCTCTGTGCTCATTGGAAGACTTGGTAGTGTCCCACTCATGTCCCCAAGCCTCCAGCCCCCTGAGCTGGCCACAGACCGTGAGCCACTCTGCCCTGATGCCAGGTCCAACTGCTGTTTCAGCAGCTACCGTGCTCGCTCTTTCCATGAGCAAACTCTGCCATGGGCCTCAGCAGCTGAGCAGCAGCTCCGGCAGCATCTGCATCAAAGCTTTGTGTCCATCCCAAGCAAAGCCCTTTCCCAGCCTCACTCTCACCATCCTCTCCGTCATGTCGGAGTGTGAAGGCTGACTACTGGGCTAGGACCCCTTACCTGCCCTGTCCCAGCATGGGAAACCTCCTGCCCACGGCTGTCATCGGCCCTGCGTGATCTGACGAGCTCCGGGACCTCTGCTCCAGGACGAGAACTCTCCTAGGCACTCTCCCGCCTTGCACTGAGCTGTGGGACTTCGGATCCGCAAGGCGGTGGTGGACCCTCCTCCTTCCCGGCCCAGCCCTCCTCCGGCCCTCCCTTCGCAGCCGCCAGGAATGCGTGGCCGGCACAGCCTGTCTCCCACCGCCGGCAGGAATTCCGCTTCACCCCGCTCCTGAGGCCGCCCATAACTTCCCAACGATCGGCGGCGGGGTGAGGAGCTTCTAGTCCCGGGACTGGTGTGGGGGCAACACGCACACTGCTGGCCTGGGGATGTGCGTGGCCTCTCGTGGCCACACACCCAGGTGATGGGCAGGGGAGTTAAAAGTCCCTCTTGACAATTCTGAGGTGAAAACCTTCCCGAGAACCCAACTCATATCTGAGAGCGATGAGATTCCCGTTTCCCCTGGAGGGTGGCATGTGAGCCTGGAAGGGCAGGACTGTGCCCAGAGGGGGAGGTTTGCTGCCAGGTGTTGGAAATGGGGACTGCGCATCTGGTTTGGGGGAGTCGCGCTGTGCCTTGAAAGAGGCAGTGCTGTTCAGGGGAAGGGAATAAGGCTGGAGGAGGATAGAAAAGTGGAGAGTGAGAGGTAGAGAGGACCAGGATAGTGTAGATCTCTTGCACAGCATGTCCTGGTGCTGGAAGTAGCTGCCTGGAGAACAAAGGAATGCCCGAGCTGAACAATGCTGCAGCATGTTTGCACCCTGTCCGGAAATGGGAGGAAGCAGATCCCCCACAGGAAACCTTACTCCCATAGAGCTCCTGGTCTGGCCATGGTACGGAGTGCTTTTGCCCTGCCATCCCACTGACCTGGTACGTGCTGCTGGCACAGTGCCGATGAGGAAGAGGTACCACAGAGACCCTGCTGTGTCCCAGCTCCCTACCCCTGCCCTGGGGGGCAGGAAAAGGATCATAGCAGAAGGTGGAGCAAATCCAATAGGGCCATACCTGTCCAGGGAGCTCCTGATAGGACTCTCTTGCCTGGTTTCTGGCAGATGCCTTTCAATGGTCACCACTCCCACTGCTTTGTCAGGGCTGAAGGTTTGGCTGTGGTTAGGGGCCAGGCTGGAGCTCAATCTCTGTATCTCAGGGCTGGAGACATTCTCTGCAGGCTTCTGGTTTATCCTGACCATCACTTCTCCTGGGATGTCCATTAGCTCAGCCTCTTCTTCCTCCCATTCTTCTTGTCCAGTGGTTGAGGGTAAGTCTATACCTGGATCTGGGGTGCCAGATATCTCAGGAGACTCAGGACTGCGGAGCAGGGCTTTCCAAGAGCTTTTATTGCTGGGAGTCCCTTTCTCCTGGCAGCTCTGGCTACTCTTGGCTTTTCCCAGGCTCTTTCCTGATTTACTTAGGTTCAGCCTAGGCATGGTGCCCATGTGGCTGTACATGTCTGATGAGCGGGCGTAAGGGCCAGGGCTCTTGGGCATGGTGTTGAGATCATCCTGGATGCTGTCAAAGGGCTCCTCCAGGAAGGCATGGGAAGGAGGGAGATCTGGCCTTAGGCTCTTGGAAGAGCTGGGGGCTACAGACTCACGCCGGAGGGTAAAGGAGCGAGGAATGCTGCTCAGGCTCCCGAAGCCTTTGAACTTGAAAAATTCTGGCAAGAAGAGAGGAAAAATGAGTGTGGGGTTACTGCTGGCATGATGTGATGGTGGAGGGTCCTGAGGCCCCTGGTTCTGAGTTCAGGTGGCCACTGTGCTGCAGTACAGCCTGGTGTCAGCCTCATTATACCCTGCATCTCCAGTCTCTGCCCAGCCAGTCTACGTGATGCTGCTTAGAGCACCTCTGTTGGGAACCTGAGAGACCTGTCCTGGTCCCTCAGGGAAGAAGCGTCCCCCATGCTCTGGCAAATCTAGCAGTTGTGTTTCCCCCACTGCAGCTGTGCAGGTGGATGACAAAGCATCCCACCCTGGTGAGCAGACAACATTAGAAATTAACTCAAATAATTTCCCCCTGCCCTCTCTCTCCCTTCTTCACAGGACTCTGAGAAGGGCTTGGCTGCTGTGCCTACCCCTGTAGCCTCAGAGCAGTCTGGTGGCCATATCCCCTGCCCTCCTCAGGACAAAAACATGGGACACACATCTCCCAGAGAATGAGGGTCCTGGCCATATCTGATGTGCTCATGTGTATATGCCTATCACCAGCATGGTGGAGCAGGAACCAGCCATGGGCATGGGGGCCAGTGGCACTCATGTGGCAGCCTTGGTTGTGGGCCAGAGATAACATCCCCACTTCCTCATCTGAGCTCTCAGCCTCCTTGCAGCTTGCAGATGCCACCTGCAAGTGCTGAGCGTAAAGCATTTGCCGCAGGAGAATTCATAGCTCTGTGAGGCAGCTTTGCATTTCACATCTTGGCCCTGGCTTGGCTCTGCATGCCACTATGGGGCAACCTGAGGCTGACACTGGCATGAGGATACTGACACACAGGGTGATGCAGGTGGTGACCACAGTTCTGCAGGCCACTGTTTCACTGCTGAAGTCCTGTGCTGTGGGTTCCTTCTGTTTTTTTTTTCAGTGTTCATGCTGCCCTGGGATCTGCAAAGCCTCTTCTCCTCTGGGCATGGTGAGTTTACTGATGCAGGAAGCAGCGCACTGCATCACTGCTGTGTGAGAGACCAGGCATCCAGGGGCTATGCAGCTGTTGGACCTCTACCTCCTGCCACTATCCATGGGCTCTACAGGGCATCCCTGCAGCCAGATAGGACAAAGGACCATGTAAGGGGTTATAGCAGACCAAAAGCCCTACTGCAGGGCCAGGAACCTCATAGCTTAGACATAGTTAAAAGCAAAACTGCTTTGAGCAGTACATTCCCTTGGGGTCTGAGCATCCTTCATTGCCAGAGTGGGAAAGGCAACTCTGAAGAATTTCCCCATCTCTTTGCTCTCCACTACAAAGGAAAATCTCAGATGCAAGATGGGCCATGGGTTTTGCCTGAGGACCAATCTCAAGGGAGCAGAGGAATGGGCTCCTCTCTAGCGTCAGCATCACGGCAGGAATGCGGAGAGCAGCAGAAAAGGCTAGTTTTTGTGCAGCCCACTGCTGGGAAGCAGGGTGAAGGCTTCTGCAGTTGCCTCTTGGGACTCTGGGGGAAACCCAAGGTCTGTGAGAAAGAGCAGAACTCACTTTCCGTGGGTACTGAGCACTTCCTCTAAGAGCAGCCAATGAAAGCCTGCTCTGAGGCTTGCATACCGGCTTTCCCATGTCAGCCTCATCCCTCTGCTGCAGGACTACTCTGGAGCAGCATGCCTGATCACCTCCAGCTCCCAGAACCAGCTTAGACACCCATGCACCCTGAAGGATATAACTTAGGGACTGAAGACTCTCAAACCTTTCTTTGCATGCCCCTAGGTGCATCTCAGCACCCAGTGCAGCACTGGGCTGCAGCAGACTGATTCCAGTTTCAGCAATCAGATCCTGAGCAAACAACACACAGGCCCTCCCCGAGACCTGGGGTAGAAACCCCTAAAGTCCCCGCAGCTCAGCAAGCTTCCCATTGAGAGCAGAGACCATCTCAGCTAGAGATGCCCATGGGTGGGGGTGACCTGGTGAGCATGTAAGCACACTCACTATCACAAGTCTCCCCTCCCAGCTGATCTGTCCAGGTGAGCCACCCTATTTCCTGCCCACCCCATCCCTCAGCCACTTACTGAACTTCTTGAAGCCTCCTCGTTTCTGGCCCTCAGCCATGGCTGCACCAGTTGGAGGCCACGCGGACTGAGAGGACTAAGTTTATAATTGTGAAGCCCTTCCTTGCCAGCTCCTCCCTTCCTGCCCCGCTCCCCGCCCCAATCACTCATCGCTTGCTCAGCATTTCCTCCCCAGTGCTGTCATCTGCTCCTAACCTCGGTCCTGCCCCTCTCCACCCTCCTGCTGTCCTTTACTGTCTTTGTCCTCACAGTCCTTAAAGACCTCATGTCTGCTTGTACCCACCTGGCTGCTCAGGGCCCACCTGTGGGATCCCAGTTTGCAGATGCCTGGCAGATGTAGAGACCCAGCAGATGTGGACACCCAAAAAAAACCCTGTGTGCCAGCCCTATGGAGGAGGGTGCCAGTCCTGCAGCAGAGGTCTACCATGCACATTTGTGGCTCAGTCTGTGCCCTCATCAGGCCTCATGGAGTGACAGATGGATGATGTCATTGCCAATGAGACCCCACTTCCACCACCTGTTCTCTCATGCTGGAGAACCTTGGAGTGCCCCATTGGAGTGTCTCCATGGAGGATAAGGTGGCCTGGGCCAGGCAGAGATCTGACATCCACATTGTCCTCCATTTGTGGAAAGCACACAACAGTTCCTGTGGCCAGGATGCCAGCAACCCTGTCGGCTACTGCTGTGGCCTTGGCTCCCTGTGCTTCCTGCCTTGGAGACCAGTTTCAAACAACCCCAAATCAAGGCTTTTGTGTTGCACCTGAACACAAGCCTTGCCAGGGGAATGATGTACCCAACCGGGCATGTTTCTGTCAGCAGGGCAGGGGCTTGGGGTCCCCCTGGGTCCAGGCCATGGTGTCCTCCTGCCCTGACCATAAGGTCCTCTTGACACAATCTCTTGGTGCAGGTGCAGTGCAGAGCTAGGAAGAAGAAACGTCGTTAAATCCTCGATGGGTTTAAATGTGCAGGGAACATGCTGCTTGGTGCCCTGAGCCATGAGGAGGCATGTGGGTGACAGTGGGGGAGGTGGGTCTGCTTCCCTGAGCATGCTGGGGCATGGACCCAGACACAGGTGTGCTCTGGGGTGGCTCATGGCAGGATGAGGGTCCTGCTGTAGTAGTGGAGGCAACAACAGCAAGATCCGTCCTAACTCCTGAGGGAGTGACAGGCAGGGACATCATGGTTGCTACCACTGCTTTGGGGCAGCTCTGTTTAATATCTTTATCAATGATCTGGATGAGGGGATTGAGTGCACTCTCAGTAAGTTTGCAGATGACACTAAGCTGGGCAGGTGTGTGGATCCACTTGAGAGTAGGGAAGCTTGAGAGAGAGATCTGCACAGGCTGGATCAGTGATCTGAGGCCAGCTGTATGAGGTTCAACATAGCATCATAGCATCAACCAGGTTGGAAGAGACCTCTAAGCTCAGCCAGTCCAACTAGCACCCAGCCCTGGCCAGTCAACCAGACCATGGCACTAAGTGCCCCAGCCAGGCTTTTCTTGAACACCTCCAGGGATGGTGACTCCACCACCTCCCTGGGCAGCCCATTCCAATGGCAAATCACTCTCTCTGTGAAGAACTTCCTCCTAACAAACTGAAACCACTTGCTTACTTCAGCTACAAACTATTACAGACTAGATTTGAGACCAAGATTAGCATTGGCTAAGCGAAACATCAGCAGAAGAAATAAGGTACACAAAGTATCTTGCTAAAATTTGATTCTTCAGGTGAACTGGCTACTGTGGTTACCTCAAAATGACCACCCAGGGAGTAAAAACAGCATGAACACTCCAGAACTGGGGCAGAGTGGCTCGAAAGCTGTCCATCAGACAAGGACCTGAGGGTGCTGATCGACAGATGACTGAATGAGCCAATAGTGTGCCCAGGTGCCCAACGAAGTCAGCAGCATCCTGGCTTGGATCAGGAATAGAATAGCCAGCAGTAGTAGACACACGATTGTTCCCCTGTGGATGGCAATGGCATCTACAGGGCAGTGGTGAGGCCATACCGCAAATGCTGGGCTCAGATTTGGGTACCTTACGACAACATGGAGACTGAAGTGCTGCAGTGTGTCTAGAAAAGAGGAGCAGGGAGTGAAGGCTCTGGAGCACAGGTGTTTGTGAGGAGTGGCGGAGGGAACCGGGGTTCTTGTCTGCACTCTGCAATTCCCTGGAGTTGTAGAAGCGGGTGGAGGCTGACTTTTCCTCCCACGGGAACAAGGGACAAGAGGAAGCAGCCTCAGACTGCACCAGAGCAGGGTTACTTTGGACATCAGGATACACGTTTCCGCCAAAGGGCTGTCAGGCGCTGGAGCCCCCACCCCTGAAGGCATTTAAAAGACCCGTGGATGTAGTGCCGAGGGACATGTTTTAGTGGCGAACTTGCCGGAGCTGCCTTAACGGCGGAACCGGCGACCTTAACTCGACAGCCACAGGCGCCGCCGCCCTCCGCGCTCCGACCGGGCCCGTGACGTCACGCGAGAGGCGGAAGGGGCTGGGCGCGCGGCGGAAGGGGCGCGAGGAGCGGCGGGGGCGCGGGGCCGGGGCCGCCACCGGCATGGCCAAGCAGTACGACATGGTGGAGTGCCCATTCTGCGACGAGGTCTCCAAGTATGAGAAGCTCGCCAAGATCGGGCAGGGCACCTTCGGGTGAGTGTTCCGTTGGTTCCGGTCCTTCCCTGCCTTGCGCCTTGCAACCCAGGACCCCGCCCGCTCCGGGACGCAGCGGCCCTTGTGTGTCCTTTGCCCAGTCACTCCTCTGGTCCCAGGAAACCAGCCTGTCTCCCCGAATCCTCTTTTTTCCACCCCGAGGCCTCACTCAGGCCCAGCCTCCTCATTCAAGCTTTATCCTGGAGACAGTTGAGGCGATGACTTGCAGTTTTGACCAAAATTCATGTGGAGCTGTACGAGCTCTGGGTTGCTTCAGTCAGTCATGAGGGTCTTGAGTCGGGAAAGGCTGTGGCTGAGTCGTGTGGCTGGTTTAGCACAGAGTTCACTGTGTGAGTCATTTGGTCTTGTCCATGGTTGCCTTATTTTCTTCCTTGTGCTGCTCACTTCTTTCTTTCTATTCTTACAGGGAAGTTTTCAAAGCCAAACATCGTCAGACAGGCAAGAAAGTAGCACTGAAGAAAGTGTTGATGGAAAATGAGAAGGAGGGGGTAAGCATGGAGGTGTGGGTGGGCTGTGTTTGGGAAGGCCTAGATCGGGGGTTCATCATTTTGGGATGACAGAGATGCATTTTCACCCAGTTCTTTAACAGTATTTACTGCTATAACATACCAGATCTTGAACTTATAAAGATGTGGACAGCATCCCAGCCACATGGCCTCTGATACCTATGATCTTCTCCTACTGATACTGTGATAATGTCGGGTCTTGTGAGTGCCCTGCCAAGATCTATAGCCTGTTACTGCCATCATGTCTGAAAAGTTACGTGGCAGCAGTTTGGTGCAGTAGCTGTGTGGTGACTGGGCTGAGAGATGATGCTGCCCATGCTCAGGAGGTAACACTACCCACACATTCCTCCTCCTCTGCAAAATCCTGTCATCCCAGTTGCAAGGCTCCACAGTGGCTGTTGTTTGTGAAAGAATCACAGAATTCCTTAGATTGGAAAAGACCTCCAAGATCATCAGGTCCAGTCATTAGTTTCACACTTACAAGTCCTTGACTAAACCAATTTCCTCAGCACAACATCTAATGACTGAATAGTTATGGTGGGAAAGGACCACCAGGATCATCCAGTCCAACCTTCATCCCATCTTCCTTATTCACTAGACCGTAGCCTAAAGTGCCACATCCACTCTTTTTAAACACCTTCAGGGATGGTGACTCTATTACCTCCCCGGGCAGCCTGTTCCAGTGCCTGACCACCCGCTCAGTAAAGAAATGAGTAGTACTCAGGGATATGCAGAGATAGGGTGAACTGGGGAGAAAGTTACTGACTTAAACAGCATCAACAGCAACTGAGAACTTGGGTCTGGGACTTGAGCTGTACTATGTCCCGTTATGAATGTACAAGGTAAGAGAGGAAGGAGGGGTGTCTGTCTCAGCACCATGCAAACATGTGTGTCTCATGGCAGAATCCCCCTCACCAGTGGTGGACTGATGGTAAATAAATCATAGAATCATAGAATGCTTTAGGTTGGAAGGGACTTCAAAGATCATCCAGTTCCAACCCACTGCCATAGGTAGGGACACCTCCCACTAGAACAGGTTGCTGAAGGCCTCATCCAACCTGGCCTTGAACACCTCCAGGAAGGGAGCATCCACAGCCTTCCTGAGCAACCTGTTCCAGTGTCTCACCACTTTCACTGCAAAGAACCCTCTCCTAACATTTAGTTTGAATCTCCTCTCTTGCAGTTTAAAGCCCTAGTCCTGTCAAAGACCTTGTCAATAGTCCCTCCCCAGCCTTCCTGTAGGTCCCCTTCAGACACTGGAAGGCCACTATAAGATCTCCTTGAAGCCTTCTCTTCTCCAGGCTGCAGAGCCCCAACTCTTGTAGCCTGTCCTCATAGCAGAGGTGCTCCATCCCTGTGAGCATCTTTGTGGCCTCCTCTGGACTCGCTCTAACAGCTTGATATCGTTCTTTTGCTGGGGGCTCCAGAACCCAAAGTTAGATAAATGTTAAAGCTCTGATTGCCCTTCGATTACTTTTATTTGTGTTGCTTGAGCAGGTGCCCTGCCAAGCTGCCGTGATCACGTCCTTAATGCTCTTTAGGTGAGTATCTCCTGTACCCCCAGTCTATGTTCTCTCTTTCTCCTTTCCAGTTCCCCATCACAGCCTTGCGAGAGATTAAAATCCTTCAGCTGCTCAAACATGAAAATGTGGTGAACCTCATAGAAATCTGCAGGACCAAAGGTAATTTATGGGGCTCTCCTGGCTGTTGACTTTTTTCAGCCCTCCTTTGCTCCTGAACAGGTTGATGCTTTGTGCTGGGAGTGAGGTCCTCAGCTGAGCATGGGCCTCACTCATCTTGGAAAACAGCTTCTAAATGAGTTAGGATGTTGCTGTAGCTTGACTGGAAAAGCTGTTGTCAGTTCTGCTAGAATATGCCTGCACCACGGCTGTGAATACTATTCGTATTGGAAAACACCCAACTGAGATGCTTGAAATAAACTAGCACCAGAGAGACAGAGACTTTAGAGCAGAGCATTATCAGCCCAGAGCTGATCTCGCAGCTGGACACAGCTGCTTCCCTGTTAGGAGCTGGAGCCATCCATTTTGGCTGGCTTGTGATGTTTAGTGGCACCTCTGAGCCGATGACACAATTCCAGCTGGAAACTCACTCAGTCTGTCTTTCAGTGAGTGATAGTAACTGTTCACACTGAACATTTGGACTCCACATGAACTGGTTCTGATCTGCTCTTCTACCTCCTCACTTTGGACAGTGTGGTTCCGATGCGCAACTGGCATGCTCAGTGCACCTGGCCTGGCTCTGTTTTCAGTGAAGTTGCTTTAAAACGTTTGTTAGCTTTTGTATCTAGTTCTTTTACGTGGACTTGTACTGGAAAAATACTTGAAAAAGTGCCATCTAGGGTTAAAGCCTGCCGTTCTCTAGTCAGTGATTCAGATAAATAAAAGTTGCAGGTATCCCTTGATGTTTTTAGAATAGTCCAGTCACTGAATGGGCAGAAATCTTTGGCCTAGGACCAGGAACTTGCAGTCACTCCAGTATTCCACTCTGTATAGCTCATTGTCTCAACAGGTCTAAGTAGAAACATTGACAAGTTAATTTTTAATTCATTGTTTGATTAAATGAGTTGTGATGATTGTGTATCTGGCATACCTAAGGTAAATGTTTTTGTACACGTTTATTTTTTGAGTTTTATTTGAATTCCCCTTTTCATCCAAATCTCCCTTGACCTCTGTTTCCAGTCCAGTAGAAATATTGTTTTTGCTGTTTCAAATTCTAAGCTTGTCTCTGTTTATATTGCCAAGGAGCAGTATCTGGGTAAGCAGCTGTGGACCTAGTCTGGCAGGTGGAGAAGAATGGTGTGTTTCTGTGGGGCTTAGTCATCATTTTCCAGTTGGAATTGCTGATGAGCAGATTTTACTGATTACAGCTGATGAAAATCAGCCTTTCTTTTTAATAATGTTTTCAATGTGTGTTCTAGGAACAAAATCGAAATCAATTGCTTCATTTGAGGTTTCCCATTACAGACTTCAAATTGCCATCGGAATTGAAGTTTTAAATCACTTGGTCGACATCATTCTGTTTTCTTAGATGCTCTTTGAGGTTGCGGGAAACCTCACTTTCTAATGTTATATTAGACAGATTTTCTCTGCTTCTGCATGTTTCTTGGAGCTGTTTCTGTGGGTGTCTCCTCTATTGCTGATGCAATCAGTGATAAAGGTTTCAAAGGTTTTTAGGCCCTTTCTTTGCCTGTCGGATGACATTCACTAATGAGATCCCCATCCCTAGTTCTTTCGCTGCTAGTTGTGCTGTCTTAGTACCTCTTTCTGAGGGCTCTTGAGACCTGCAGGCTGTCTCCAGTTCTTTGTGTTCCTGTGCCCTATTTTTTTTTGTAGTGAGCACTGTATGAGTAGCCAGGTGGCTGGAAGTTGATAGGAGCTATGATGGGATTAGGAGCCCCTTGCTGACAGTCCCTCATTGCCTCTCCTGTAGCCTCTCCGTACAACCGCTGCAAGGGCAGTATCTACCTTGTGTTTGACTTTTGTGAACATGACCTGGCAGGCCTCCTCAGCAATGCTCATGTCAAATTCACTCTCTCGGAGATCAAGAAGGTTATGCAGATGCTGTTGAATGGACTTTACTACATCCATAGGAACAAGGTAAGGGGCCAGATGCATTCTGTGCTTGAGGTCACTCTGCTCTCTGTGGCTTTCCAAGGAATGGATGTGTCTTAGCAGAGGATAGAGGGAAGTTCCTTGTGCTTCATCTCGTGACTCCCTGCTGGCACCAGGTGCTGAAGGAGAGTACCTTAATAGCTTAACTTTACGATGTCTGTCTGTCTGTCTTTGTACAGATCTTGCATCGAGACATGAAAGCTGCAAATGTTCTGATAACACGGGATGGAGTCCTGAAGCTTGCAGACTTTGGGCTGGCTCGAGCTTTCAGCCTGGCTAAGAACAGCCAGCCAAACCGGTATACCAACCGGGTTGTAACTCTGTGGTATCGTCCACCAGAGCTGCTCCTAGGTAAGTGATGGGCTCTGCCAGCTTTTGTGCTCTTCTCATTACCCTGGGTGACTAACATGGCATCTCTGTTTAGGGGAGCGGGACTATGGTCCCCCCATTGACCTCTGGGGTGCAGGCTGCATCATGGCAGAGATGTGGACCCGCAGCCCCATCATGCAGGGGAACACGGAGCAGCACCAGCTTGCCCTCATCAGCCAACTGTGTGGATCTATTACACCGGAGGTGAGGGTGAGAGGGTGGGAGAAGAGAGGTGTGAAGTGATAGTGTGGGCAGGATCTGAGACTGGGCACTGCTGGGCCACTTTACTGCCCTGTGCACTAGGTGCTGTGTGTTTCTGGCACTGGAGTGTGCCAGCTGCTGGTAGGGAGGCTGGGGAAGTTCTGCAAACGTGATTTGCCTCTTGGAAGCTGAGTGCAGAGTGGCACACTGCACTTCCCTTGCTGTTCTGTGTAAATTAGCTTTGTTCAGTTTCTGTAGGAGAAGGGCATGAACTTGGCCTGCGAGACCTCCTTTGGGAAGGGTAGGTTGTGTTCTTGTTTTTGAGCAGAGAGCAGGTGCTGACAGTTCTGAGTGTGAAAGAACACAACACTGTTTAGGAATCTCTTCTAGCCTGTGTTAAGCGTTTGGCTTTCAGATAAACACCCTCTGAATTTCTGCTTAAAGCAGAGTATTGTATTTCGTTTAGGAGGTGTTTGTCTCAGGTGCTGTGTGCGAACCATCTGGAAAAGCCTCTTTAATTCTGGCTTATGATTTTTCAGCTGGTAAGGAAGTGACAGACAGTAACTGCCCAAGATCCTATAGGTCAAAGGGAGACAGGTAGCATAACATCAGGTCTGGCTTCAGAGGCTTGATATTTCTGTAACATATCTTATGTACAGCAACTGAAGGCATTTTTTTTAATGTAAATGGATGCTATGGTTTCTTGCAGATCAGACTTGAAAAAAGTGGTAGAGATTGCAGCTTTCTAGGGATAAAAGGTGCCATAGACATTCAGATCATTATTTATCAATACGTTTTGTCACTTTACCTTTGTGGATCTTGTAGTTGGCCTGATTTGTGCTCTCTTGTAGCTGTTATGGGAGAAAAAAAAATCCTGGAGCATCTTGTATGCTGCTACCATACCAGGAGGACTTTGTCCTGGCTGGTCCCATGCTCCTCCAGGCTTTACCCTTTAGTGCCTCCTTCATGCTGTAGGAGCAAGGTCTGCTGGCTTGAAAGTTACAAAATGGTACTCTTCTGGTAGACCTGCCTTGCTTTGCCTGAGAGTGTTCACAGCAAAAATGGCTTGTACTCTGTGTAACTATTTCTTCCCAACTCCCCTTTCCTACCTCTTTGCAGGTTTGGCCAAACGTGGATAAATATGAGCTGTATCAGAAGCTGGATCTTCCCAAGGGCCAGAAGCGCAAGGTGAAGGATCGCCTGAAAGCCTACGTCAAAGACCCTTATGCACTTGACCTCATTGACAAGCTGCTGGTGCTGGATCCTGCCCAGCGAATCGATAGTGATGATGCACTGAACCATGACTTCTTCTGGTCAGACCCCATGCCCTCGGACCTCAAAAACATGCTATCTACTCATAACCAGTCCATGTTTGAGTACCTGGCCCCACCACGTAGGAGAGGTGGACACATGCCCCAGCAGCCGACTAACCAAGGCAGGAACCCAGCCACCACCAACCAGACTGAATTTGACAGGGTGTTTTGAGTGAGGGCTTCCTCAGTGAGGCCTTTCCATCTGGGATTGGACTTTGTACAAGGTGAAGTGCCTGCCGGCTTTAACTGAGCTCTGCTGTCTCCTCATGCAGCATCTCAGCTGCCATGCAGCTGTGTGACTGGGGAGGTGATACCCGTATTAAGTTTCTTTACTGCAGATTTCCTGTACCAGAATCTCATAAAAATAAATAATTTAATAGAATGGTACAGCAACAGGGTCACCTCAAGCTAGGTACTGCTGGAGAGGAACCCTAAACAAAGAAATCACTGGGCAGTTATGCCCTTGCAGTCTACGTTGCCCTCTCGTCATGTGATTGTTCAGCCCAATAGTAGTGTTTGGGTCTGAGATCTTCCTGTTCCTCTTAAGATCCTTTCTCTGTGTCCAGGTAGTCTCTTCCTTTCATTATCTGGAGGATGCAGCTTCTGCTAACAGATGTGCTTACCTTACTTTTCACAGGCCTCAGGGCCTCCTTTCTTATAACTAAATGTAAGTTCAGCCTGAGTTCACCACTAAAGCCTAAGGCTTTATCAAGACATTCTATTGATCACAGAATATTAGGAGTTGAAAGTGACTTCAAAATATCATCCAGTCCAATGCCCCTGCCAGAGCAGGATCTTCCTCAACAAGAGCAAGTTTAAGATCCTGCACCTGGGTTGGCACAATCCCAAGCACAAATCCAGGCTGGATGGAGAATGGCTGAGAGCAGCCCTGAGGAAAAGGACCTAGGGATCTGGGTTGCTGAAAAGCTTAACATGAGCCTACATGGTGCACGTGCAGCCCAGACAGCCAACTGTGTCCTGGGCTGCAGCAAGAGCAGCATGGCCAGCAGGGCAAGGGAGGAGATTCTCTGCCTTTGCTCTTGTCAGACCCCACCTGGAGTACTGTGTGCAGTTCTGGAGCCCCCAACACAAGAAGGACATGGAACTGTTGGAGCCAGTCCAGAGGAGGGCCACGAAGATGCTGAGAGGGCTGCAGCAGCTCTGCTATGAGGACAGGCTGAGACAGGTGGGGCTCTGCAGCCTGGAGAAGAGAAGGCTTTGAGGAGACCTTATAGTAGCCTTCCAGTATGTGAAGGGGACCTACAGGAAGGCTGGGGAGGGACTATTTACAAGGTCTTGTAATGACAGGATGAAGGGTAATGGGTTTAAACTGGAGGAGGGGAAATTGAAACTAGATGTCAGGAAGGGGTTCTTTACTGTGAGAGTGGTGAGATACTGGCACAGGTTGCCCAGGGAGGCTGTGGCTGCTCCCTCCTTGGAGGTGTTCAAGGCCAGGTTGGGTGAGACCTTGAGTGACTTGTTCTAGTAGGAGACATCCCTGCTTATGGCAGGGGTTTGGAACTGGATGATTTTTGAGATCGCTTCCAACCTAAACCATTCTGTGATCACTCAGGAGCACATCCAGGCGGATTTTGAATATCTCCAGAGAAGGAGATTCTACAACTCTGGGCAGCCTGTTCCAGTATTCTTTCAGGCTCACAGTGAAAAAAAATTCCTCATGTCTATGGAACTTCCTATGCCTCAGTTTCAACCCATTGCCCCTGTCCTGTCATTGGGCATCACAGAGAAGAGCCTGGCTCCATCCTCCTTGCACTCATGCTTTGCATATTTATAAACATTAATGCAGTGAGTCCATCAGCATAAATGCTGGTGCTGGTGCAGCCTCGTTCTGCAGCCTCACAGGGTGTGAGGGATCCAGGTAGGGTTTCTCTATGTCAGAAAGTTGAAGGTTGAAAAGTAAATTGATAAAAGCATTTAGTTAATAGCTGAAGTTTCTGACAAATTAAACTCTAATAGAGCAGTCAGAAAAGCAGAAAGTCTCTAATGAAAAGAATGGAGCTGGCAAAAGTACTTCCCTTGTCTTCATTGTGGAAGCTTTCTCTGGATTAAAGAAGGCTTGTTCCTCGCAGCTCTCGCTCCATTTGGAGCAGGACAAAGGTTACAGGCCTTTGCTCTGTAGTTGGGTGATACTGATAGCTACAGCTCATGCTGAGATAAAATAATGCTGTTTCTAGAGCCAGCCCTACCCAATTGAGGAATGACTGGTTTTCTTGCATGTATTACACATAATTCCTCAGGTCCTGAGAACACCCAGCTGCAACGTGTGGCAGATGTCACCTTATGGGTAAGACCCCCATGGCTGCCTTAGAGTGCCGGGATTCTTATTGGAATTATTGGACAGAATTAACCTTTGTCTCACTTTTTTTCCAGCGCCCCTAGAAGGACTTGTGCTGACACAGATTCAGAAAGCTGAAACCATTCAATGGTTTAATTTATCAGAGCACAGGAGATTCGTGGCTGTCAGTGATAAAAGGACCGTCTGTGAGGTGGTCTCAGGGTAATAAATACCAGAGGACATACGACATGGTCAGAGATGCACACTTGAGGAAGAGCTCAGTGTTAGTGTGAGGAGTTAAAGAGGCAGACATTTCTCTTTTTCATGCGGACGCTTCAGATTTATGTTCCTTTGTAGCTAAAACAGGATTTAAAAATAAAAAAGCCTGTATTTACTATGTTATAACGACGGCTTTAAAAGATCGAAACCCGAGCTGGTACGGCGCCAGCGTATGCTCGACGAAGTCTCGGGGCCTTTGCGAGTTGCAGCTTGCGCCGTGGAAGGCGCCGTTGCTGCGGGAGCGGGCTGATGCGTTGCTACGGACTGCGCGCCCGCGCTTTGTAGTCGCGCGTTGCTACGGATTCAGCTCCGCATTTTCACGCATGCGCCAGAGAGGTTGAGGCGGATTAACCCGAGTCAAGCCGAATGGCGCTGAACTCAAGTCGATTCGGAGGGAGCCGAGCGGCGACGAACAGATCTGAACTCGGCCGAACGGCGCCGAATCGAGCTAGTCGGAACCGGAGCGGAACGAGTGAAGACGGAGCGAGCTGAGTCACTCCGGCTGGAGCGGAAGGAGCTGAGCCGAGGCGGAGGGAGTGGAGCTGTCCAAGGCCGAGAGGGACGGAGCCGCCGTCCTTTCGGGGGAAAGGAAAACTTCATGCATTCTCTGAGAGAGGTTCGTTCTTTTTTGTCTCATGCAAGAGTATTCAGCAGATAAATTGATCAGCAGCGGCGGATCTGAGACACGTTTTAGAACAACTCGCGTAAGTAATGGACTTTGAAATTGCTCCATGTATAGCCTCCTTTTTTAATAGAACAGTCAGAACAGAGCTGTCTGCATTTCCAGTGTTCCATAGTCAGTCTAAGCATCTGTTCTGTGCTGCCCAGAGACTGTAGATAAATGTAACTAAAGAACTAACCCTGAACAGTCTAATATCTGATATCCAGTGCCTTTGAGTGACCCCCAATACTACACAGTCATGCCTGCTGTCTTCAATAACCCCAAAATTCCTTCCCAGTGCTTGAAGTAACCCCCATATCTCCTTCCAGTACTCCCAGTGCGGCCCCAGTGTCCTCCCAGTATCTCAAACTCTCTTCTGATGCTCCCAGTAACATTTCTCACGTTGCTATGGACACGGCGCATAGGTCGTGTGCCGCGCGCTCTCCTCCTCACTGCTGCCGCTGTGTGGCAACTGAGAGGAACTGCTTTGTATTTGGTGACCATAGAGCAGCAGGCATCCGCGGGCTGGTGCTTTGCTTTATGTTCCATGGCTCTTGGCCAACTAGGAACCACAACGGAAGGGAATTCGAGCATGTGATAAGTTAAAGGATGAGGCTTCCTGTAAAATAGCTGTGGAAGTGTTTTGGTTTTTTTTAAAAATTATTTTTTATTTTTATTTAATTTTCTGGGGCCCCCCAAAAAGAGTCTGGAAGCTTCTAAGGGCAGGGGTCTGGGTACATCTAAAGTGGGTTTGGGTGTCTCAAAAGTTGTTTTAGGCCCGATTAAAGGGATCGGGAGTCATCTGGGATCTTTTACGGAGTAGTGGAGTTCCAGGGTTTGGGGTCTTGCAGGATATCAGGGTGTTTAACTCTGGTTTTCAGTGTTCACACATGCCTGGAAGTGCTAGCCATTGTCACCAGCGTCATCTAAAAGGGATCTGGTGGCATCTGAAGGGGTTTTGAGGGTGACAGGAGGTTTCTAGGGGCATCTAAAAGGGTCCTGGGGATCTACAATGGTGCTGAGGGTAGCAAATGGGGTTTTGGGGACATTTAAAGGTGTGCAGGGACATCTAAGAGGCTCTAGGGGGCAGCTAAAGCAGTGTGCAGGCATCTAAAGTGAGTCTGGGGATACCTAAAGAAGGTCTGTGAGCATCTAGAGGAAGTCTGGGGCCATCTTTAGGGTGTCTGTAGGCATCTTAAGTGGGTGTGCGAATACCAAAAGGGGTTAGGAGAGCATCTAAGGAGGTCTTGGGGCCTTCTGGATTTTCCCTGGTGGGCTACTAGGGGGTCTCTGGAGTGTCCTGAAAGAGCTGGGGGGTGCTCTCAGTGATGCTTAGTGGTTTCTCTGGGGTCTTCTAAGGAGTTGTGTGGTGTCACATTTTGGAGTTTCACAGGATTTGAGGGAGCCTCATTCTGTTTTTTGGTGTCCTTTCAGGCTCAGGACCTCCAGCCATGCCCCTTTTGGCATCTTCAAGACAAATGTGGACAGCAGGGCAAGGGAGGGGATTCTGCCCTATTAATCTGCTCTTGTGAGATCTCAACTGGAGTACTGCGTACAGTTCTGGAGCCCTCAACACAAGAAGGACATGAAACTGTTGGAGTGAGTCCAAAGGAAGGCCATGAAGATGATCAGAGGGCTAAAGCACCTCTGCTATGAGGACAGGCTGTGGGACTTGAGGCTCCTCAGCCTGGAGAAGAGAAGTTTTTGAGGAGACCTTGTAGTAGCCTTCTGGTATCTGAAGGGGACCTACAGGAAGGCTGGGGAGAGACTGTTTCCAAGCTCTTGTAATGACAGGATGAGGGGTAATGGGTTTAAACTGGAAGAGGGGAGATAGGATGTAAGGAAGAAATTATTTGCAGTGAGGGTGGTGAGACACTGGCACAGGTTGCCCAGGGAGGTTGTGGCTGCTCCCTTCCTGGAGGTGTTCAAGGCCAGGTTGGATGAGGCCTTGAGCAACCTGCTCTAGTGGGAGGTGTCCCTGCCTACGGCAGGGGGTTGGAACTGGATGATCCTTGAAGTCACTTCCAAGCTAATTCTATGAGTTCTATTTGAAGGTGATGTGGGGGCATCTAAAGTGGTTTTAAGGGTGACAAGGCGGGGTGTATGGGACATCTAAAGGAGATCTGTGAGCATTTAGAGGGGTTCTGGGGCTGCCTTAAGGGTATCTGTGGGTGTCTGAAGTGGGTCTGGGGGGCATCAAAGGGGAATTTGCGTGCATCTAAAGGGTTCTGTGGGCATATAGAGGCGTCTCTGCAGGGTCCCAAACGAGTTGCGGGGTGGTCCTCAGTGTGGTTTTGGGGTCTCTATCAGGTCCTCTCAGTTTCTGGGTTCTTCTATGGCCTTGCTAGGGACTGAGTGTTCCAGCGCCGCAGACTCTCACGCTGATTGCTGTCCTCTTGTGGCCACAACGAGGTACTGCTTGCTGCTATCTGCTGCTAAGGAGTCTGAGAGGCTTCCAAAGGGGCTTAGGAGGCATGTAAAGGTTTTGTTGGCATCTAAAGAGGTATTGTGGACATCTAAGTTGGTCTGTTGGCCTCTGGAAGATACCTGGAGGGCTTCTGGGAGTGTCTGGAGGGTCCTGGAGGAGTTGGCGAGGGGTCCCACAGGATTTGAGGTGGTCTTACTCTGGTTGTCAGTGTCCCTGCAGGTCTAGGACCCCCCAGCCATGCCCCACCGGCATCTAAAAGTAATGTGGAAGCATCTGGAGGGGAGTTTGAGGATGACAAAGGTGATGTGAGGGCATGTTGAACAGATTGGGGTGTATCAAAAGAGCTTTTAGGGACATCTAAGAGGTTTGGGGCATCTGAGGTTGTTTAGGGGACATCTAAAGCCATGGGGTAGATCTAAAGTGGGTCCAGGAACATGTAAAGTAGGTCTGTGAGCATCTAAGTGGGGTCTGGGACCATGTGAGGGGACTCTGGGGTTATCTAAAGTGGGTCTGGAAGTACAAAATGAGGTGTTGTGGGCATCTAAATTGGTTTGGGGCCCCCTGGAGGTTCTTTTGGGGGCTCCTGAGGGGTGGCGGGGGGGTTCTCAGTGAGGTTTTGGGGTCTCTGTGGGGCCTCTGTTGTGTGTGGGGTCCTCTGTGGGATGGGTGGTGACTTGCTGCTCAGTGTTTGGTGGCCGCGGGGCTGCTGCCTTGCTTTGTGCTCCACGGCTCTTGGCCAGCCAGGAGCCACAGGGGATGGGCATTCCAGAGTGGCATGGGTGAAAGGATGAGGCTGCCTGTGAAGTGCGTTTAGGCTTTGTTGTTGGTTTCTATTGGAGGTTGTCTTGCTCCTTCTTTCTATGTTGTTTGTTAGTTGGTGAGGGTTTTCTGATGTGTTTTTTCTTTCTTTTTGTAGGGAGCTTAATTTCTTTGCCCCAGATCCAGTTGCAGATTTGTATTCGGCCACAGCCACAAATGCTGGCAGAGTGGGATGCTTTGGTACCAGAATGTGAAGCTGTTTTAAATGCAATTTCTCATTGCAAAGGGTTCAGAAATGGATTTCCTTTGGAGAATGGGGGCAGAAATGTCTCTGTGGTGAGTTGCTGCAAAGTGCCAGCCTTGACAACTGATCTCTGACCACCTTTAAAAACTTCTCCCTCAGAGCTTGCTTGGAGGAGAGGAACTTCTCTGTAGGCTTGGTACTTCCTGCTTTGTTGGCCCCTCTTGTTCTCCTGCTGTGTGACGAGATCTAGCTTGGGTTGGGGGTAAAGCTTCTGACCTGATGCAAAATGTGCTGCTCTGTGCTCTGAGAAGGCAGTTTTGTCACCAAAGCATTTGGCACTTTCAGGACGCAGGCCCAGGCCATTGCTCTGCAGCTTGGTGATACTGATAGCTGCAGCAGTGCTGAGATAAAGCAGTTTCTAGAGCCAGGGCTGCCCCACGGAGGAGTGAAGGTTTTTCTGGCAGGTGTTGCACAGGGCTCCTCAGGTACTCCACACGCCCAGCTCCAGTGCATGGCCAACGTCCCCTTGTGGCTGCGTGAGAGTGCCAGGGCTCTTACTGGAACTGCTGGGCAGAATTCATGTTGTTCTTCTTTTCTTCCAGCACCCCAAGAAGGGCTTGAACTGAGACAGGTTCAGAGAGCTGAAACCATCCAATGGTTTAATCTATCAGAGCAGCAGGCACAAGAGGTTTGTGACTGCCAGGGATGAATGCACCAACTGCAAGGTGGTCTCAGGGTAGTAAATCTTGGGTAACATTGACACACTTGAAGATGTGGCCCTGGTAGTGGAGGCTCCTTGTCTGGAAGGATTTCAGTATCCCAGTTGGACATTGTGATGCTGGGCAAGCTGCTGTGGGTGCCTCTGCTTTAGCAGGAGGATTGGACCAGAAGTCCCTTCCAACCCTAGAAATATGCCAAACAAATGAACAAAAACCCCTCCAAAATGAAACTACTGATAGTCCAGAAAAGGTGAGAAAAGAACAGTTTTAAAGATCTCTTGACTTTTGTATTTTCCTTCCTCTTCCAGGCTGTTCTTTATGTTCATCAAATCATCAAAGAGTTTGGGTTGGATGTGACCTCAGAGCTCATCTAGTTCCAGCCCCTGTGCCCTGGGCAGGGATAGCTTCCACTAGCCCAGGTTGCGCCAAGCCTGTTTGGGGCTTTTTAGCTTGTTAATTAAAATATTTCAAGTGCCGAGAAAATCTGAAGCAGTTCTTTTCCCCTCAGGACAGAGAGCACATTCTGTGGCCTCAGGATCTGAGAGCGTGTGGTCTGAGCCCGGAATGCCTGAAGCAGAGGAGCTTCCAACTTCCTGCCTGCCTGTGGCAAGCAGAGGATTCAGGCAAGTGTTTGGTTGGTGAAAATCAGGTTGGGAAATTTTCATCTGAACCTCTTAATTGTCAATGTTTTGTTTTTTGAGAGGGCGGATGAGAGAGTTGGGGTTGTTGAGTGTGGAGAGGAGAAGGCTCTGAGGAGACCTTCTTGTGGCCTTGCAGCATCTGAAGGTGGCTCCAGGAAAGTTGGGGAGGGACTTTTTAGGGTGTTGTTCAGCATGAGGGTGGTGAGAGACTGGAAGAGGCTGCCCAGGGAGGTGGTGGAAGCCTCATCCCTGGAAGTTTTTAAAGGCAGGCTGGATGTGGCTCTGGACAACGTGCTCTAGTGCGAGGTGTCCCGCCCGTGGCAGGGGGGTTGGAAGTGGCTGATGTTTGAGGTCCCTTCCAACGCTGCCGATGCTGTGATGCACTCAAGCCTCTTTCTCTGGCTGCTCCACAAAAGGAGGGTGGGTTTTGTTGCTGCCTTGGCTGCAAAAGTGAGATGCAGTTTTATGGTGGCTCTTGCCCAGTCTCTGCCAGTGCTGCCAGTGAGAGCCACTGCCTCCCAGTGCTCCCAGTGACCCCAGTCTCTGATGGTGCTCCCCATAATTCCCAAAGCCTGGGCTCTTAGTGGAGCTGTTGGACAGCAGTAACCTTTGTCTCTCTTTTCTTGCAGTGCGCCCAGAAAGGACTTGGAGTGGCAGAGGTTCCAAGAGCTGGAAGCATCCCATGGTTTAATGCATGAGAGCAAGAGGCAGCATAGAGCCGTGGCTGACAGTGATAAGTGCAGGACCTGCAGGGCGATGTCAGGGTAGTAAATGTTGGGGGGCATGCGAGAGGGTGGGAGCTGCTGCCCTGTGCGGCAGCTCTGCTAGAAGAGAAAAGCAGCCGGGGCTCAGCCATGTGCCAGAGGTGCCAAAGTTCGGCAGAAGGATGTCTCTGGCTTGGGTAGAGAAGAAGGAGCAGAGCCTGTCAGCTGTCCTTGTCTCTGTTTTTGCTTGCCTGATGCCATAGAGGGGGTGTGGGCTGTGATGATGCAGCAGAGTGAGGGGTGGGGGCAGCCTCCCTTGCAGGGTGCTTGCAGCCCTGCACGGTTGAAGGGCCTGAGAATTCTTGGAGAGGATTAAAACATGCTGCAGACTGCGTTAGTGGGAGGTGCTCCAGGAGAATAAGAGCTGTGTTTTTCCTCTAGCTACTGCAGAACGGCCTTAATTCTCGTGTCAGCAGCTCCCCCTGTGTCTCCTCTGCCGTCTGTAAATCCCTCAAGAGTAGATCAAAGAAGTCCTGAGTAGCCCCAGCTGGAGTTGAGAGCTGTCCCTATAAACTGAGTGTGTAGGAGTGGCAGAGCGTGGGCTGTGCCTTGCGTGCGGTGTGCTGTTGGCAAAGGCAATAGGCAGAGCGGCGCTGGGCTGAAGGCGCTGCCCCCGGCCGGGCGCAGAGGCGCTCTCGGTTGTCTGTGCTGCCCTCCGGTGTTTGCTCGTGGGTACTGCAGTTGTGTAGCGGCTGCGGTGTGGCGCCGGTGCTGAGTGCTGCCACCGTGTGTTTGCTTGTCCACACTGCATTTCCTCAGCCGCGGCGGTCGCCCGTTTTCCTGCCTCGTCTCTAAAGGCCGTGCACGACTGAAGTGGGTGAAAGCTGAGGGGAGGGGAGGAGAGGAGGGGAAGGTGAGAGGTGGGAGGGAGAGCTGAGAACTGGTTTGGATTTGTAAGTATTGGAGTGAGGAGTTAAAAGCGGCAGGCAGGGGGGGCGGGCCGGCGCTCGGGGGGCGGGCCGGCGCTCGGGGGGGCGGGCCGGCGCTCGGGGGGGCGGGCCGGCGCTCGGGGGGCGGGCCGGCGCTCGGGGGGGCGGGCCGGCGCTCGGGGGCGGGCCGGCGCTCGGGGGGCGGGCCGGCGCTCGGGGGGCGGGCCGGCGCTCGGGGGGCGGGCCGGCGCTCGGGGGGCGGGCCGGCGCTCGCGCTGAGCAGGCTGCAGCGGAATGGCGGCGAGCACAGAGCGGCAGGCAGGCAGGCGGGCAGGGCGTTACGGGCCAGAGGGAAGCCTCCCGCGTTCCCCGGCAGAGCTGCGTTCTTTGTCTCTCGCAGCAGAGGAGTTCGGGCAGGTGAGTTGCTTGGCAGCGGCGCCGCATCTGAGACGCGTTTTAGCGCAGCTGCCGTAAGTAGCCTTTGCGGCGCTGTCTGCACGTGTGCGGGGGTCTGGAGGCATCTGTAGGTACCCTTAGGGGCCTGGAGGGCTCTCTGGGTGTCTGTGGAGGTGGTTAGGGGTCGGTAGAGGTGTGTGTGGTGCTGTAGGTGTCTCAAAAGGCTGTGAAGGTCTTGAGGTGCCTTGCAAAGGTCTCGAGGTGTCTGTAGGGGTCTGCAGGGTTCTCTGGCAGTCTGTAGAGGTCTGTGGGGGTCTCTAGGGGCCTCTTAAAGACATGCAGGGGTCTGCAGGGCTCTATGGAAAGGTCGGGAGGGGTCCCTAGAGGTCTCTAGGAGGCTGGAGGGGTGTGCAAGTGTCTGTAGCATTCAGCAGGTGTGTGGAGGTTTCTGTTCTGGGCCCGCAGGTGTCTGCAGGCATCTTGTAAAGGTCTGCAGGGGTCTGTGGAGCTCTGTCAGGCATCTGTTAAGTGTCTGCAGGAATCCATTGAAGGTGTGGAGGGGGCTGCAGGGCTCTGCAGAGGAGGCTGTGGCTGTGTGTAGAGGTCTTAGGGGTGTGAAGAGTTTGCAGGGGTCTGTGAGGGTCTGCAGAGCCCTTGGAAAGGTCTGAAGTTGTCTGCAGGAGTCTGGAGTTGTCTCTAGGGCACTGCAGGGCTCTGCAGGGGTCTGCTGGTGCGGGAGGAGTGGGCTGGCGGAGCCACGCCCCCCGGGCTGCGGAGCCACGCCCCCTCCCTGGCCTTTCGTGCCTGGCTCTGGTTGCTGCCTCTGTATTTGCATAACCACACCCCCTATCCATAGCCACGCCCCCTCCCCATGCTGCGCCTGGCCCCGCCCCCTCGGCCCCGCCCCACAGTAACTAATTATATGGTGACAGATTTGGAGCTTCCTTTGGAGGAGGAGTTGAGGAGGTGGCTGCTGATTGGTGGATTGTGATGGGCGTGGTTTGCCGCTTGTTCTGCCTCCCTCATTTGCATACATTTCAATATCAGGCTCTGCCTTTGAGTACCTTGGAGATGGGTTGGGGGTTGGGGAGGGGTTACCGGGAGGGTCAGCAGCTGATTGGTGGATCCTGGGGGGGCTGTGGGCATGGTCACCCCTGTGCCCTGTCCCTCATTTGCATAAATGAAGGCAGGGTCCACCTGGCAGAGTTTGGTGCTTTATTGGGGGGGGGGGAACTGGTTAGGACGGGGAGGGTCAGCAGCTGATTGGTGCGTCCTCTGGCGTGGGCGGGGCCTGCCCCTGCCCCGCCCCTCCGAAGTGCTCGATGGTCTCCAGCACAGCCCCAGCAGCTCCAGGAAGGAGGAGACCTCCCCCTGCAGGCCTCCAGCCCCCCGGGAGACCCAGAGCCTATGGGGGGAGGGCTCAGGGACCTCCAATAACCTCCCAGGGACCTCCAATAACCTCCCAGGGACCTCTGATGACCTCCTGGGGACCCCCAGACCCTCCCGGGGACCCCCAGACCCTCCCAGGGACCCCCAGACCTTCCTAGGGACCTCTCAGGGACCCTCAGACCCTCCTAGGGACCACCCAGGGACCCGCAGACCCGCCCACTGGCCTCCCAGAGACCCCCACTCACCTCCTTGTATGCCCCCACTAATCCCCCAGCCCCTCCCCGTCCCCGCCCAGCGCCCCCCAGTGCCCACTCAGGCCCTCAGCTTGTCCCCGCAGCACTGCAGCCTGGCCTGGGGGCGCTGCTGAGGCCTCCCCCAGGGCCGGGCTGGGGGCTGCAGGCCTGGGCCCAGCGCCCTCAGTGCCACCTGTGCCAGGCCAGCAGGCAGCGGCAGCAGCACCTCCCTGGCAGGGCAGGTCAAGGAGCTTCGGGGGAGGGACTCCAGCACCCCCCAGCGTCCCCCCAGTCCCCTCCCACTGCTCCCAGTCCCCCCCAGGCACCCCGGGACTCTCTACGGCACCCACAGACCCTTCCCCTCCCCCCCCCAGCCACCTCTGACCCCTGTCAAAACCTCACCCGGGGACCCCCATGACACCCCCAGACCCTCCCTCTGCTCCACTGCCCCCCTCCCCCCAGCCACCTCGGACCCTTCCCAAGGCGCCCCCAAACCCCCCCAACCCCGGGGGCCGCCTACACCACCCCCAGAACCCCCCCCTACCCCCTTCAGCCACTTCGGCCCCCCCCCCAAATCCCCCTGCGACCCCCCCACGCGCCCCTGGCAACCACTGACTCATCCCCAGACCCTCCCCCCACTGCTCGCCCCCCCCCAGCCACCTCATCCCCCCCCCCCGGGACTCCTCAAACCCCCCTGGGGCCCCCCCGAAGCCCCTCTGGGACTCTCCAAAACCCCCCAGCCCCTTCCCCCGCTCCCCCCCGAGCCCTCTCGGACCCCTCCCGGGACCCCCCAACTCCGCCTAAGACCCCCCCGGGGCTGGGTACAGCCGCAGCAGCTCGCTCCACGCCGCCATCTTGCCTCCGTGCCGTCACTTCCGGCTGGCAGGCGACGCTCTGGGCTCTCCTCTCGCTGGTCAAAGCCGCTCTAGGCCTCCGAGGTCCTCCAGGCGCCACTGCGAGCGGCTCTGGGCCAAAGCAATGACTGTGCTCAGCTGCAGGGATGGATTTGCCTGCACTCAAGCTGCTGCTGCCAGAGCCCCTCCGTGTCAATCTGTGCTGCCGTTGGGTTCTGCAGCTCTCTCCAGCAAGCATGGCATGAGCTGAAGGAGCAGCAGGAGCAGCATGGCCGTTCCCCAGGCAGCAGGAGGGTTCAGCCCAGCACCAGCTCATGCGGGAGGAGCAGATGCTGAGGAACATCCCCCACGAGACGCAGGTGGCCAAAGAGGCTGGGTCAGGTAAGGCTTTGTGTGGAGTTTGTGCTCCTTCTGGCAGTCAGGTGCACCGGTTCTGAGGAGTAGAAGCATGGAGTGGTTGCTGTTGGAGAAGAGCTTCCAAATCATCCAGGGCAGCCCTTAAGGCAGCACTGCCAGGTCACCCCTAAAGCATGTCCCTGAGCAGCACAGCTGTAGGACTTTTCCTCCCTCCAGGTAGCTGCAGCCAGCAGTGAGGTCACTGATCAGACTCTGTGCTCAGAGCAGAGCTGCTGCAGCCCTCTCAGCATCTTGGTGGCCTCCTCTGCACTGGCTCCAACACTTCCATGTCCTGGTTGTGCTGGGGGCTCCAGAACTGCCCCAGGACTGCAGATGGGGTGTGAGGAGAGCAGAGGCAAGGGGCAGAATCCCCTCCCTTGCCCTGCTGCCCACACTGCTCTTGCTGGAGCCCAGCACAGGGTTGCTGTCTGGGCTGCACTCACACTGCAGGCTCCTCTTGAGCTTTGCATCAGCCCAGACCCCCAGGGCCTGTTCCTCAGGGCTGCTCTCAGCCGTTCCCCATCCAGCCTGGAGTTGTGCTTGGGATTGTGCCCACCCAGGTGCAGGACCTTGCACTCGGCCTTGATGAATGCCATGAGGTTGGCCTGGGCGCACCTCTGCAGCCTGCCCAGTTTGTAACTGGGGCTGTAAAGAATGGTTATGCATTGCCTGTGCTTCTGATTTCAGGAGAGTCCCATTTCATTCTTGATGCTTTCTTTAAGAGAGGCATACAACTGAGCTCCCTCAGAGAAGCAGCATGAAGTGCATGAAGGATGCTGGCTGCACTCAGTACAGACAAGGCACATGGGAGTAGGTTAACAAGATGCTTGACATTTGCCCTTAATGGTCATTGTCTTCAAATGCATCATTCGGGAGTGAAGTTGCTTGGCATTTGCAGTTGACTACTTCTTCTCTGGCCTTTGGAGTGAAGGAAGGGAAAAACCAGAGTTGAAGATGTCAGCTCTGTAAGTTTTCTCTGGGTGATCAAAGCATGCACAACATCCTGTGCTTGTGCTCTGGAAGATTCTAGGAGCTTCACGGGGACTCAGGGAGCACAAGTTCTGGATTTCTGTGGGCTGTCTCTAGATGAACACCTGAGTGCAGTGAATCTAAAAGCAGCTGTCTCTCATTTGAAGTTAAAGTGATGTGACTGATCTGGTGCTTTATAGGTGCCAAAAAGGAGACCTTCTTCACCTGCTTCTCCTGTGCAAGCTCTTCTGTCTGTCTGCTGAGATGTTTCTGCCTGTTTCTCTGGCAGAGAAGTGTTTGCTTTTTGGGCTGGGTAAGTAGGAGATTTGTTTTGTTGATTTGCTTTGTTTTGTCGCTGAATACTTGGTGCAGCTGGCCTCAGATGCTGTTTGTTCACAAAGGACACACTACTGTGTGATTGGTGGGCATAGAAGCAGTAATTGCTGACAGAAGCACGCTTGTGACCTTGGCTGTCAATTCATGAACAGGCATTACAGTGTTTCTGTCTCTGCAAGCCAAAGTACTCTCATGCTGAAGAACTTCTTCCTCAGATCCACTCTGAGCAGCCCTGCTCTCCCTCAGCTTCAAACCATTCCCCTTGCCCTGTCTTTAGACACCCTTATGGAAAAAGTCTCTCTGCAGCCTTCCTGCTGCAGGTTCCCTTCAGGTGCTGGGAGGTAGCTTTAAAGTCTCCCTGGAGTCTTGTCCCCTTCAGGCTGAGCAGCCCCAGCTCCCTCAGCCTATCCTCTTAGAAGTGCTCCAGCCCTTGGCTCATCCTCGTGGTCCTGCTCTGAACTGGTTCCAGCAGTTTTTCGTTCTTCAGCTGGATGTGGCCATGTGGAATGTTTTGGGTTGTGCTTTTGCCTTTGCATGCTGAAAGACTTCCTGTGTTACCTTAGTAGTACGTTTCATGTGCAAGGTTCCTGTCTGTGATCTCTTGCTGCTGGGGAAGTCATGAGCTACCTGTGGGGGTGTGAAATGCAGTAAGCTTCCATCGCGTTGCCTGCACGGATGTGAGGGGACAAAGTACTGCTGAGAAGCTTTTTGTACCATTCTCTTCCCCTTCCCTCTTGCCTTTAAGGGAACACACACAGGGAGAAGCTTACTGAGCGCCCTCTGACATGCTGTAGGAATTCTTTGCTTTGCAGTGTTTTACACTGTGGCTCTTCAAACCTGTAACCCATCTGCTTTCCATTGCCAGCGAGCTGACCATCCGTACTACCGTCGCCTTGAATGCCTCCAACCAGCAGTGTTTGCTGCCAGACAGACACCTGGAGAAGACAGAGGACATGGTTAAGTTCATGAAGGATATCTTGGATGGTGCTGCTGAAGTAAGTCTTTGTTGTGGGTTGAGATATATTGGTTGGTGTTTGGTTTTTCCCCCCTTAGCTGCGGTGGCTCCGATTGTTACGCCGTGTGATTTATCTTCCTGTCCTGGCTGTCTTCCCGTGCTGGGTGCTGGCAGTGAATACGTGGTGAGGAGTGCTTGGGGTGTGCCATCCTTTGCTGTTCTCACTGTGGGAACTCCAAGAGCCATGGAATGGGTGCGTTATGAGTGATGCACAATTAATAACCAATATTAATGTTGGTATCCAGGCAAAGGTTGTTAATAACTACAACCAACCTGTTTCTTATCATTCAGTCTCTGCAGAAAGTTTATTGACAAGGTTCAAAGCACACAGCTGGGGTATTTGTACACTTAGAATCATGGAATCAGCCAGGTTGGAAGAGACCTCCAAGCTCATCCAGCCCAACCTAGCCCCAGCCCTCTCCAGTCAGCTAGGCCATGGCACTAAGTGCCTCATCCAGGCTTTTCTTGAGCAGCTGCAGGGACGGCGACTCCCTAGGCAGCCTCTGTGGTCTGAGAGCAGAGCAGCAACTTGCTGTTAGTTTGCTGTGATGGTCTCAAACAACTGTGGGAGAGTTTGGCATGAGCCTGTTGGAATGCTTAGCCTTACTGGAGGAGCTGGGAGCGTCTGGGCAGCATGAAATGCAAGAGCAATTGCTTTTCACTTCCTTGTTAAGGGATTTAAGGGTTGGGAGGTCTGAAGAATGAACTGTTGGGATCATAACTGCAAAGTGTCAGCAGTTTTGACATGGTTCCATTTGACATTGCAGGCACAGGCTGGTGATGGACTTCTGCAACGAAGCAAGAGAGTCATCTATGAGGCCAAGGCTGCTGTAATGGTAGAGTTCATTGCTTATTCAGTGAGGTGATGCTCTTGTCAGTCAAGAAGGACTTAGTTGCAGAGGCTTTAGAAATGCTTTGATGTAAGCTTGTTGCTATGCTGTGCCTAGTGTATCTATTGTCACTATTTAGAACTAGGCTTAAACCAAATGAACTTCTGGATTAAAACAGCCAATCATGCCTGCCACAGTTCTAACTGTTCCACCTGCAGGAATGTCACATTTTTCACTCTGCTGTTAGTCTGACATATTTTAAGGGACAGAATCATGAAAATCCAACCTCTTTTCCTTGAGCTTTTTGCCATCGCTTCAGAGGTTCTTTTGCGTTCTGAGCAATGTTTTGGTTTCAGTCTGTCCCAGTCCTCTGTCAGCCTCCCAGCCAAGAAATCTCTGCTCCTGGTGAGGCGGAGCAGCTTCTGTCTGTTGTTACGTGTCCTAGTGCTGAGCACCACCAAGCAGCAGCTGGCACCTTGGTGCTGACCCCTGCCCCTCGGCAAGGTATAGACGTTAAGGAGATCCCTTCTCTTCCCCAGACTAAACATCCCCAGGCCTCTCTCTCTTCTTTCCAGCCCCCTCCTCTCTTGCCCCCCCCCCGTTTCCCCCTCCCCCAGTCCTTTCTTCCCCCCCTCCACCTCCTCTCTTCACCCCCCCACCTCCTCCCATTTCCCATCCCTCCTCTCTTCACCCCGCCACCTCCTCTCTTCTCCCACCCCTCCCCTTTTCCCACCCCTCCCCTCTTCACCCCCCCACCTCCTCTCTTTCCCACCCCTCCCCTCTTCACCCCCCCACCTCCTCTCTTTTCCCACCCCTCCCTCTTCACCCCCCCACCTCCTCTCTTTCCCACCCCCCCCTCTTCACCCCCCCACCTCCTCTCTTTTCCCACCCCTCCCCTCTTCACCCCCCCCACCTCCTCTCTTTTCCCACCCCTCCCCTCTTCACCCCCCCCCCCCCCTCTCTTTTCCCACCCCTCCCCTCTTCACCCCCCCCACCTCCTCTCTTTTCCCACCCCTCCCCTTTTCCCCCCCCACCTCCTCTCTTTTCCCACCCCTCCCCCTTCACCCCCCCCTCCTCTCTTTTCCCCCCCCCCTCCTCTTCCCCCCCCACCTCCTCTCTTTCCCCCCCCCCCTCCTCTCTTCCCCCCCCACCCTCCTCTCTTTCCCCCCCCACCTCCTCCTCTTTCCCCCCCCCCTCCTCTCTTTTCCCCCCCCCCCTCCTCTCTTCCCCCCCCACCTCCTCTCCCCTCCCCCCCCCCCCCCCCCCCCCCCCCCCCCCCCCCCCCCCTCCCCCCCCCCCCCCCCCCCCCCCCCCCCCCCCCCCCCCCCCTCCCCCCCCCCCCCCCCCCCCCCCCCCCCCCCCCCCCCCCCCCCCCCCCCCCCCCCCCCCCCCTCCCCCCCCCCCCCCCCCCCCCCCCCCCTCCCCCCCCCCCCCCCCCCCCCCCCCCCTCCCCCCCCCCCCCCCCCCCCCCCTCCCCCCCCCCCCCCCCCCCCCCCCCCCCCCCCCCCCCCCCCCCCCCCCCCCCCCCCCCCCCTCCCCCCCCCCCCCCCCCCCCCCCCCCCCCCCCCCCCCCCCCCCCCCCCCCCCCCCCCCCCCCCCCCCCTCCCCCCCCCCCCCCCCCCCTCCCCCCCCCCCCCCCCCCCCCCCCCCCCCCCTCCCCCCCCCCCCCCTCCCCCCCCCCCCCCCCCCCCCCCCTCCCCCCCCCCCCCCCCCCCCCCCCCCCCCCCCCCCCCCCCCCCCCCCCCCCCCCCCCCCCCCTCCCCCCCCCCCCCCCCCCCCCCCCCCCCCCCCTCCCCCCCCCCCCCCCCCCCCCCCCCCCCCCCCCCCCCCCCCCCCCCCCCCCCCCCCCCCCCCCCCCCCCCCCCCCTCCCCCCCCCCCCCCCCCCCCCCCCCCCCCCCCCCCCCCCCCCCCCCCCCCCCCCCCCTCCCCCCCCCCCCCCCCCCCCCCCCCCCCCCCCCCCCCCCCCCCCCCCCCTCCCCCCCCCCCCCCCCCCCCCCCCCCCCCCCCCCTCCCCCCCCCCCCCCCCCCCCCCCCCCTCCCCCCCCCCCCCCCCCCCCCCCCCCCCCCCCCCCCCCCCCCCCCCCCCCCCCCCCCTCCCCCCCCCCCCCCCCCCCCTCCCCCCCCCCCCCCCCCCCCCCTCCCCCCCCCCCCCCCCCCCCCCCCTCCCCCCCCCCCCCCCCCCCCCCCCCCCCCCCCCCCCCCCCCCTCCCCCCCCACCTCCTCCCTTTCCCCCCCCCCCCTCCTCCCTTTCCCCCCCCCACCTCCTCCCTTTCCCCCCCCACCTCCTCCTTTCCCCCCCCCCCACCTCCTCCCTTCCCCCCCCCCCACCTCCTCCCTTTTCCCCCCCCCCCACCTCCTCCCTTTTCCCCCCCCCCACCTCCTCCCTTTTCCCCCCCCTCCTCTCTTCACCCCCCCACCTCCTCCCTTTTCCCACCCCTCCTCTCTTCACCCCCCCACCTCCTCTCTTTTCCCCCCCCTCCTCTCTTCACCCCCCCACCTCCTCTCTTTTCCCCCCCTCCTCTCTTCACCCCCCCCACCTCCTCTCTTTTCCCACCCCTCTTCTCCTCACCCCCCCTATTTTTCTCTCCCTCCCCACCTCCTCTCTTTTCTCTCCCCCACAATAACAAGACCCACACCAGACGCCAGAGCTGTGCTGTCGCAGCAAGCAAAGGGCAAAGGAGGCAACGAGATGCTGTAGGGACTCTGACTCTTGCTGCCAGGCTGCAACAAGAGGAAGGGAGAGTCTGGCCCCCAACAGGTGAAAACAAGAGAGGAGCAAGGCAGGAAGCACAAAAGCAAACCTATCTCATGAAGGAAACAGCACAACTGCAAGCACAGCTTTAAGCACAGCATACCAAGGAGGAACAGAAATCCCAAGCAGAGCAGAGGAGAGGAGTGGCTTAGAGAAAAGCAAAAGCACCCCACAAAGGACACAGCCAAAACACCACCCCACAAAGGACACAGCCAACCTACCCCCGCAAAGGGGATCAGCAAAGGCTTCTGCCTCTCCTGGGGCAGCTTAAAAAGGGGAGGTCAATTGAAGTCTCCTCCCACCCCAGCTGTAGCCACTTTGCCCTGCCTGCTCAGTGCCCTTTATAAGCAGAGCAGGAGGAGCCCAGCCCCAAGCTGGGCCAATTGCGGGCCAAGGGATCCTCCGCCTGGCATCCCAGGTGAGTGCGCACGGGCGAGCACCGGGTGCGTAGTGGAGGGTTTCAAAGGCCGGGGGGCCTGGCTGGCCCCCTGGCTAGCTAGGGCCACCTTAGGGCTGGGCTACTGACCCACTGCAACATCCACCTTAGCTCACGGGTGCTAAGTCTGTGTTGCTACTGAGGCTGAGGTTTCTCTAGGAGGTTGGATCCTCGAAGGTTTGCTCTGGGTTCTGCGATGGAGGCAAAGATGGAGCAGGAGCACTAACTGGAGCTGGTAACGGACCAGCAGCAGCAGCTGGTAATGGAACTGGTAATGGAGCAGAAGCTGGTAACGTAGAGTGGAGAGGAGGAGGAGGGAAGCAGCAGAGACTGCCCGGGGGAAGGCAGAGAGTGGGGGCAGGACGGCAGGGGCTGCCCGGGGAAAGGTGGAGGGCAGCGGCAGGAGGGCAGGCAAGAGGTACAGAGCTTTCAGGTGCTGAGCTTCAACAGAGAGACCTGATGGAAAAGAAAAGAGACTAACTTGTTTAGCAAAAGTGCTCTCTGGAATTTCCCAAGTCGCTTATTTATTGAAGGGAGTCATTTGTTGGTCATTGTCATCACGAGAGAGGACCTTTTGGTTTGCGTTAGGGTGGTTTGGGCTTGCCTGTAACTCCAGGCCCCTCAGAAACTGATGGGGGGGGAAAACCCCAACCCATGGATGTTCTCTTGGTTGTCTTTAACAGATAAACCAAGAGCAAGTGCGACTGAAAGAGCTTTGCAGGTAACAACTCTGTGACCCTGTTTGAGAGTTTTGAATTGGTCATTGCCAGCGAGATCAAGGTAGTGCCCCTTGGCCTTGCTGCATGTGGTGAACTGCTCCTAACACAGCCCAGCTGAACACAGAGTCAGGTGAAATGAAGGCTGAAGAGATAGGAAAAGTCTTTCTCAGCCTCATAGCTAAAGACAGTTTAGTTTCCCCCAAGAAGTCCCATTCTACTGTTGTGCATTGTTTGATGCCAAAGCCAAACAACTGCCCCAGACCTTTCTATTTTCTCAGCTTGGTGTAAATGAATATGAATTGAGGTTGGATGAGGCCCTGAGCAGCCTGTTGCAGTGGGAGGTATCCCTGCCTAGAGCAGAGGGTTGGGACTGGATGATCCTTGAGGTCCCTTCCAACCTAAACCATTCAATGAAGTCTTTTATCAGCTCCTAGGATTAGTGACAGTGGGGAATGTTTGCTTGCTATGAGCTGAGGGAGCTGTTTCCTAAATGGAATGTTCATTAGTTCTTTAGCACCTGAAAATGTTGGCAGGCTACTTGATAAACCTCCTGGAACACAGGGGCCTGTTGAATTGTTTTCCCAGTGCCTGAACAACTTGCAGTGCTGTAATGGGTTAGCCTCCTGTTTCCCTCCAACACAGAAGTGAGGCAAAAGTAACACAGCCAAGGAAAAACCCTCTGGGTTGAGATCAAGAGGTAAATACAAAATGAGATCCTGCAGTGCACAATTACCTTAGCCTGTTTCTGTTTGCAGAAAGCAGGAGTCAGCCACCTGCCACCCATCCCCTCCTGACCCCAACCCCAGAAACCCAAAGCAGCACTTGGCACAGGAGGTCTCTCGTGTTGCAGTCTCAACTTCAAGCCCTGGAATACTTTGCTTCAGCCAGCAGCATGGGGTTGGATACCAAGAGCAGAGTCGACTTAACCTGTGACTAAGTGAACTTTAAGTGTTCTGACTCCACAGTGGAACCTGATAAAGAAAGATGTGAATGGAAGCAGGCTCTGACTCCTCTGTGTAACTGATGAGAAGCTTTCTGAAGGAGGTGAATTTGTTTTACAGCCCTTCCCTCAGCTGGTTACAGATCTTCAAGGTAGCTGCTGGTGCAGTGTCTGTTGGAGGACTGTTAGCCACTCTGAAGGAGGGAGTTAGTGGAGCATCATAGGAACATGTAGAGAGATGGTCAGGAAAAGGCATTTGTGTTACCCTTTTGAGTCATTGAGTCACTTTTATTGTAATCCCATGGCTGAGAGCAGGACTCCTTTGTGTCCAGGGTTAAAATCTTCAAGGAGAAACAGTGCCAAGGCTCTGAATTGATTGGGACTTGGTGCTGCTAGTTACAATGTAGGACAGTTAAGGCAGTCCTGTGTTTTGTGATTTGCCTTTTTTCCTACCGTTCTAGTTTTGGCTCGGGCTAGTGTGAAGTGTCTCTGGAACGAGGTCCTTGTGGTCCCTTCTGACCCTGACTGATTCTGTGATTCCAGCAAGCAGCTTTTGACTTAAAAACCCCTGAGGTCACTGCAGCACCTCTCTATGGAATAAAAGAAAGGGATTTTGCTGCACTGCTGAGAACTGTTTCCAGCTCTGAGCCTTTGTTTTTGTGGTTGGTTTTGGTTGGTGTTTATAAACAGCAGTAGCTAAGCAATCCTCTCTGAGCTATGGACCAGAATCTGCTGCATCCTGTGCAAGAAGCAGATCCCAGTGTGATCTGGTGCAGCTGTAGCACTTCCTAACTGCTAGGTTTGGGAGGAGGGCATGTGTCTCAGTCGTTTCTGAGCTGTGGTAGCAATCAGGTGTCTGCTTAAGTCTTGAACCTCTGCCACGTGCTGCCACGTTCACCAGATCTTTCTCCCGGCTTCAGGGAGAGAAGGAGTGTCCAGCTCCCAGAGTGGGTGTCAGAAGCGATGTGAAGTGAAAGGGGTTTGCTGAGGTCATGTAGGAAGTTGTGTGAGGGAATCTGGCAGTTTGGTTTTTGATTTCTTCAGTCTCTAAAGTTTTTCTTGGAGCAGCTTCACTGCAATCCTTTTAAATGCACAGAGTATCAGCACAGGCCCTTTTAGACAGTCCTCCAGCTTTGCTGCAGGTCCCTTTCAGATACTGCAGCGTAGCTCGAAGCTCTGCCTTCTCTTCTGCAGCCTCCACAGCCCCAGTTCTTTCAGTCCTGCTTCCCAGGAGAGGTGCTGCAGTCCTCTGCTCATCTTTGTGGCCCTCATCTGGCAGAAGAGCTGTGTTTTTCCTCTAGCTCCTGCAGAAGGGCCTTAATTCTGGTGTCAGCAGCTCCCCCTGTGTCTCCTCTGCTGTCTGTAAATCCCTCCAGAGTAGATGAAGGAAGTGCTGAGTAGCCCCAGCTGGAGTTGAGAGCTGTCCCTATAAACTGAGTGTGTAGGAGTGGCAGAGCGTGGGCTGTGCCTTGCGTGCGGTGTGCTGTTGGCAAAGGCAATAGGCAGAGGCGCTCTCGGTTGTCTGTGCTGCCCTCCGGTGTTTGCTCGTGGGTACTGCAGTTGTGTAGCGGCTGCGGTGTGGCGCCGGTGCTGAGTGCTGCCACCGTGTGTTTGCTTGTCCACACTGCATTTCCTCAGCCGCGGCGGTCGCCCGTTTTCCTGCCTCGTCTCTAAAGGCCGTGCACGATTGAAGTGGGTGAAAGCTGAGGGGAGGGGAGGAGAGGAGGGGAAGGTGAGAGGTGGGAGGGAGAGCTGAGAACTGGTTTGGATTTGTAAGTATTGGAGTGAGGAGTTAAAAGCGGCAGGCAGGGGGGCGGGCCGGCGCTCGGGGGGGCGGGGCCGGCGCTCGGGGGGCGGGCCGGCGCTCGGGGGCGGGCCGGCGCTCGGGGGGCGGGCCGGCGCTCGGGGGGCGGGCCGGCGCTCGGGGGGCGGGCCGGCGCTCGGGGGGCGGGGCCGGCGCTCGGGGGGCGGGCCGGCGCTCGGGGGGCGGGCCGGCGCTCGGGGGGGCGGGCCGCGCTCGGGGGGCGGGCCGGCGCTCGGGGGGCGGGCCGGCGCTCGGGGGGGCGGGCCGGCGCTTCGGGGGGGCGGGCCGGCGCTCGGGGGGGCGGGCCGGCGCTCGGGGGGGCGGGCCGGCGCTCGGGGGGCGGGCCGGCGCTCGGGGGGCGGGCCGGCGCTCGGGGGCGGGCCGGCGCTCGGGGGGCGGGCCGGCGCTCGGGGGGCGGGCCGGCGCTCGGGGGGCGGGCCGGCGCTCGGGGGGCGGGCCGGCGCTCGGGGGGCGGGCCGGCGCTCGGGGGGCGGGCCGGCGCTCGGGGGCGGGCCGGCGCTCGGGGGCGGGCCGCGCTCGGGGGCGGGCCGGCGCTCGGGGGGCGGGCCGGCGCTCGGGGGGCGGGCCGGCGCTCGGGGGGCGGGCCGGCGCTCGGGGGGCGGGCCGGCGCTCGGGGGGCGGGCCGGCGCTCGGGGGGCGGGCCGGCGCTCGGGGGGGCGGGCCGGCGCTCGGGGGGCGGGCCGGCGCTCGGGGGGCGGGGCCGGCGCTCGGGGGGGCGGGCCGGCGCTCGGGGGGCGGGCCGGCGCTCGGGGGGCGGGCCGGCGCTCGGGGGGGCGGGGCCGGCGCTCGGGGGGCGGGCCGGCGCTCGGGGGGGCGGGCCGGCGCTCGGGGGGGCGGGCCGGCGCTCGGGGGGCGGGCCGG